>NW_026138062.1:12110000-14610000 GCF_025592945.1 Manacus candei
TGAAATGTTGACAAGGTTTCAACAGCCACTTCCTCTTGCTTGAGTAACTTCCTCTTGCTGCCTCAGAACTTTGATTCTTGCTGGTTTAATCCACCTCCTAGGTGCTCTTTCATGTGCTGACTTGCCAGAGCTCAGGCAAAACTACCCAGGGATTGCCAAGTTTTGGAACTGGATCAGAAATACTGCTAATGTTCCATAAGCGAATCTGAAGTACTTCAGTGTAAAAAGTACCTGAACAGCAATGCCTAACTTTTCTACTCAGGTGAATTGATCCAACATGGGAATTCAATGTATGTAAGAATATTATCTTTGCCTGCTTATCTGTCAGAGATACCATCAGTTTGCTTGAAGTGTGTGACCTGATCCTTTTTCCTGTTTTGCTGAGCAGAAGCCCTGCCATTTCCTTAGGATGTGAACAATTCAGATGGTCTCTGATGACTCAGAAAACCTACTGGTCACATTTAATTTACTTCCAAGCTCACTTCAGGGACACTTTAATTGAAAGCTCAGTCAAAAGATGAGTGAGAGGTAAAAACAATGCTCTCCCTATGACAACATTATTACTATGACAGTTACTCAGAAAGCAAAGTCCTGATCTCCAGATATTGCTCACTTTGATGGGGTTTCCATTCATTGCTCCAAATGCCTAGAAAACCACTCCTGTCAGGCTACAATATATGTCCAAAAATTGCCCTCTCCTCTGGACTGCAGCATCAGCGCTGCTCAAACCTCCAGTCTCTCTGGTTAGGCAGGCCACCATTTCCTCCTCGTTTTCCAAATAGCTTTCCTTAATATCTGGAAATGTCGTAGAAGTGATTGATGCAGCCCTGAGTCAGATAGTAAATTCCAAGACAGAATAACTGGGAGGGGAGGATACAGGACATAATCAGAGAAAGAAAAGCTGTGAGTTCATATATGTTTTGGCAGTTCTGGGAACTGCCAATCTCTGAATTAGCTTCCTGCACTAGCATTATAATCTGTCAGTTTTAAGAAAAGTTGAGAGAGAGAGAGAGAAAGGATCCATCTTTTCTTCATGGAAAAGAAAAAGAGAAGGCTCTGGGAGGAACTTAATCACAGTACACCAGTACTTAAAGGATGGTTACAAAGAGGACAGTGTCTCTTCACAAGGAGCCACATGGAGAAGATAAGTAGCGGTGGATACAAGTTGCACCAGTAGAGGTTTCATCTTGACATAAGAAAGAAACGTTTACAGTGAGACCAGTCAGTCACTGGAATAATCTCTGCAGGGATGTGATGGAGTCTTCATCACTGGAGGTTTTCAAGATGCAATGGGATAGGTTGCTAGACAACATCATCTAGGCTCCCTTTCCCATGAAAATTTGGACCAGATTATCTTTGTAGGTCCCTTAGAAACTGGGATGTTCTGTGATTCTATGATTGTTCAAGTCTCCTGTGTACATACTCTGGACATGGCCACTGGATTTAGTTATCTGGCTCCTGATTTGGGTCATACGTGAGATGAAATGTGATTTTTCATTCTAAATAGCATGGTAGCAGTCAGAAGAGGGACTCCTGAAGACAGGAAAAATAGTCAGTAAAAAAGTAAGGAATCTGGAAAGCCAGTTGGCATTTGCGATTTTTGGACCATATATTTGACCTCCAGTCCTTCTTTGAATGAGGTTTTGTCTATTTGAGATAGATGGTTACCTTAAAATACCACTCCCCTAGCCCACCCGTTAAAATCTCTTAAACAGTATATGGTGGGTACTTCTCAGTCCCAATTCCTAGTTTTGTGAGTGGAGATGTTTCCAGAATAGAGACTGCAGAGTCAGTGTGCTAATTTGAAGGGCTGGAAAAGAGTATTCATTTTAACAGAAACTTGTTCCAATTCGTTACAGAAAATGGGACTCCATATGTACAGTAACTGAATTATTAAGTGGACAGATTATATGCCTGAGGACATATTTATTTGGCCTACAAAAAAATCTGTGCATTGTGTTGCAGTAGTTGAGTTCTGGCTAATATAAACACATGCCACACATTCCCCACTCTTTCCTTTAGCTTGGATTTTGATGTTTATTGCTTTAAACATAAGTGTTCAGAAAACAGACACGTGCTGTAGAGATTCATGAAAACACTTGGAAGGCTTTTGCTGCCCAGTTTATCCAATAAGAGAATGGGGCTCATGTTTGACATGCCTCCTGGGCTCTGGTTCCCCCATAAATTCATGAATTTAAACATGTGGCCATACCAGCTGGGGACAGTGGAACTAGCAACAGACATTAAGCTGGGCACAGGTTTTAATTCATTGAGGAATTAAGTCCCCAGTTATCAGATGAGTGCTTCAAATTCTGAAGCTTTCTGAGTCCACACATTTTTACCTTCTAAACATTCATGTATAAAATAATTTTTTACAGCCTGTGTTAATTTCAAATTATGAATATCGAAGGCAGAAAAATGCCTCTGTAATTTATGTAATATTTATTTAAACCATTAAAACAGAATTTGCTAACAGCAAGAAAAGCTAACAGATATTACTACTCAAGGGTTTTTAGCAGATATGAAGCCTTCTTCATAACAGAGTTATGGAAGACATTCAGAATTTGTAATTATTGAGTTTCAGTTTTAAATTGTTCTGCTTCTTTTATGTACAGATATAGCAATTTTCTGGTCCCTGTTGAAATGCATTTTGGTTGTAAGGTTTCAGTGAAAAAAAATTTGTCTGTTTCTTAATTAGATATAAGATTTCCCTTATTCTGCAAGTTTTCTCTATAGCAGGAATGTAATTTTCATCCAACCTGTTTCTTGTCTTTGTTTCCCCCAGTTTATCTTGAGTTTTCAAAGGCAATCTTAATATATTTTTATTAATTTTATTTTATTTAACCAACACCCTGCAAAAAAACCCTACTGAAAATTTGCTTTCTAGAAACTTTGTGTTGATCAGGAACTTATTAAAGTGTTGTAATTGGGTTAAACTGCATAAAGATAAAAGTTTAGAACAATTCCATGTTTTTTTAAAAAGACCAATAAGCATCCACAAAGGGTAACCTGTCTGAGGGACCTGAATGCATCTAGGTCACCTTTGGGAATATATACTACACAAATATTACCTGCAAATTCATGTTTTGTGAAAACATAATAACTTTCAGATGAGAGAACTTGAGTGTAGTCTGCTGACATTTTGCTGTTTATCTCTGTAGATGCTTGTGGCCAACCAAGGTAACCTGTTGTGTATATATATGTTTTTATATAAAAATATGTATGCACCCTCCATCTCCCCCAGTGCATGCATGTGTTTATGGGTATGTAGACTGAGACGTATCACTGATTCAGACTGGCATGTGGATCTGACATCACCATGCCCTGAGTGCTCTCCAGCTCCCAGCTGGTGTTCATTCGTGCTGAGCCCTGACCATATGTCAGGGTAATATTGAGGCATACACTCCTCTCCTTCTCCTTGCCCTCTATGCCTCAGTTGCTGCAGGAGGCAGCCACTGTGGTCTCCAACACACCTCCTTGTCTGGGAGCTTGTGTGATGTGGGACCTGCATGTCAGATGTAGACACTGGATTACAGGGGTTGCATCTGTGCTGTTAAAGAGAAGAGGGAGGGCACATGGGCAATCTCAAGACCAGGACCCCTGCCACTGCTTAGTTTTAGTTTTCTCCCAGTCTCTTAGTCCTCAAGGTTAAGAACATAGCCAGTCTGAAACCACTGTGTCCCAATGTGACCCAAAGATCAGTACCTAGTCTGTTCTTATTCAGCAGTGCAGACATACTCATTAGTCAGGCAGGAGGAGAGGAGCTCAGAGAGCTAGAAGTTATGGTGATCACAGGATCCAGTGAGCCACAGGTGGGGACATATCAGGGTTGCCTTGGAAGCAGCAGCAATAAGCTTTTGAGGGTTCTGGGAGAGGCATATGGTCACAATGAAGCACTGAGGAAGCAAAGGGGAAAAAAGGTCAGGAACATGCTACTGGGTTCATGGCTCAAGGGGAATAGGAAGGGCAAGAAGAAGAGAGAAAGATAAGAGCCCTGATTGCAGGAACATTTGAAGCAAAAGGAACTTGAAACTTTGAGGACCAAGTCTGACTACTCCCCTACAGCAATGACTATTTATTAGAATGTATATAGCAATGAATATTTATTAGTAAAGAGAATTTTCAAAAGGTTAGTGCATACGAAAAATTCTGCCAATGTAGCCTAAGAATTGTTTTTAATAACAGGGCTGGAGGTGGCTGAAATAAATAGAGTGTGTTGGATATCCAGTCTGTAAAGCAGTCAACATGATGAAAAAAGAAGTTCAATCACAGAATCACAGAATCAACCTAGCTGGAAAAGACCTCTGAGATCATCAAGTCCAACCCATGACCCAACACCACCCTGTCAACTAGACCATGGCATTTAGTGTCACATCCAGTCTCTTCTTAAATACCTCCAGGGATGGTGACTCAACCACCTCCCTGGGCAGCCCATTCCAATGTCTGATCACTCTGAAAAGAATTTCTTTCTAATGTCTAACCTAAACCTTCCCTGGCACAGCTTGAGATCGTGTCCTCTTGTCCTACTGCTGGTTACCTGGGAAAAGAGATCGCCTCTCACCTTGATACGACCTCCTTTCAGGTAGTTGTGGAGAGTGATGAGGTCTCTCCTGAGCCTCCTCTTCTCCAGGCTAAACAGCCCCAGCTCCCTCAGCTGCTCTTCATAGGGCCTGTGCTCCAGTCCCTTCACCAAGAGTGCCAGACTTCAGAACAAGAGCTGCTATGGCCAGTCTCCAGCCCCATATACCTGTAATTATCCAGGTGCCTTGCAGCCTTAAAATACAAACTGAAAGCTCTATTTCCTGATGCAATGCATCTGATCTTTTTCTTTCTTCATTTATCCTACTTGTCAGAAGCAAACAAAATTACTGTAACTGCTAGATCATAACTGAACAGCAGAACTAACCTTCTCTGCTGATGAAGGCTGATATTAGTAAAATAGCTTGACTGATGAGAGAGTTCTATGGATACCTTCTATTTTTGAAAATGGACTTTGATTATTTTGATTCCACTCTTACTGAAATTATTTTTTGGATTATTTTAGTCCCATTTTTGTCTCAGTTTAATCAATAGCTTTCCAATATTTGTGCAAATTTTCCAGTTTGCTTGCAAAGTGGCTGAACAGGTTGGTTTTTCTGCACTTGAAATAGGAGATTTCAATGGTTTTAACTGTACAGTGCTAAGTACAATTTTTATTTTTTTTTGGCTAATGAAATCAAAAGAAAAAAACTACATAGGAAAGTGATCTTAAAAATATATTTAGAGAAAGGTGTTTTTTTCATCAATCCTTAAATCCAGAAGGGTTTGAATGAAATCATGGCCCACTGATCTCATGAGTTTTGGAAGATTTTAGTGGGCCATTTTGGCATTCAAAACCAAAACCAAACTCCTAAATATTCTAGGACAAATACATAATAGTTCACTACAACCAGAGCACCTGATCAATAGTTCTGCTTTGAGTAAGAGACTGGACTAGATGCCTCTTCCTTTCCAGGCTAAAATTTTATTTAAATCTGCGAGTTTATCTACATATTTCACTCTTCTCCTCTAAAAGTAAAAGACTGAACAAGTCAAGTAGTGGCAACAAATGTTAAAGATGTGAAAGAAAACTGACAGCTGATCATGCAAAAGAGACCTATTACTTTTTGTCTCTCTCTCTCTTAGCTTTAGGGAATGGGGAGGGATAACTGACTCATATATCATTAAAAAGTCCTTATATGGAGAAAATGTGTTCAAAATTAAAATCTATAATATTGTGCATTGTATTAAGATGTCTGCATAATTAGACTGTATTTTGCAGGATACATTTTTCATTTAAAAGCCTGGTCTGGGATACATTCATATGTAATTTCAAAGAGGCAATTAGTATCAACAGAATGAATTAGTTCCTAAGCCAATAATCATTACAAATTCCAAGAGATATTTTTAGATATTATAGCCTGTGCACACACTTCATATTACATTAGCACACAGGAGGGTACGAACATCACTGGATTTCTCTTTTATCTATATACTTTACCTATGTACATTATCTATATTCATATATGTATATTTTAGTTCTCACTGCAACGAAAGAAGGTCTTGGAATTCACCTTAAGGGTACCTGAGTCTAACTGTATCTGGATAAGAACATATAACTCATAAAAGATCAGGATAACAACTAGCTCAAATAAAGCATGAAATAATTCACAGAATGTAGGACCAAACTGAAAGCTTACTGTTTTAGCTGAATTTCATTCCAAGCCCACGCAGCACAGGAGCATCCTTATGCAAAGACACTCAGACACAAATTCATTCTGTTGAAAAGTGATTACTCGAGGTGTCAAAGGCAAATAGTCACCCCAGAGTTCATTTGTAGTCAATAGTGAAGGAACTATAACTGCAGCTTGCCTCATCACCACTTGAGAAACCTGTCAATTATGAGGAGTAAAGAATGGTCATGTTTTTAATTTTACTGCTTCACTTCAGGTTTCAATAAATGGCCTCTTTAATATCCCATAAATCTACATAAAATGTGCAGGTATTTTCTATTCAAAACACAGAAGCTGAGGTTAATGAGGCTGCAGAATACTTGTATGATACATTCTCATATATTTCTAAATACTCCATATTGAGAGACCAGCTTGTGACTTGCACAGGGTTGTTTTAATTTTCACAAATAGTTCTGATTATACCTTGCATTGTCAGCATTATCAAATATAGTAAAGAAATTTACCTCAGTACTTAACGACTTATTCCCTCAACAAATTTTGTGTGAGAAAATATATTATTATACTCATTGTACAAAGAAGAAATGCTTCACTTCTGGAAGAATAAATAACGCAGGGCACTGAACTTGTGTTGTTAAACCAAGTGACTCTTTACATCACCTTCCCGATATGCTAACAGAAAGAAATTTGTTTAATTTTATGCATTAGCATATGCCATCTTCAATCTTTCCTCTAAAAGTCAAATCTTCTCCTTGTTACATCACAGGTGATTGCTATGGGAATTACTACGATGAAAATAATTTAGGGTGAAAGGCAGATGAATTCTTAAGAAGTAAGTATACTCTCATGCAACAGTAATATTGTCATGTCCCTAATGATAAAAATGATAGAAGAAAACCCAAAAGATACATGACACCCAGACAAAGTGTTTTTAACTAGAACATTTTTCAAAGTTTTCCAGACGACATCAATTGCTTTTTAAGCAAATTGTTTCGTACAGAACTCCAATGGGAGAATTACAAAACTTCCCTCTTCAGCCTACAATTAGTTTAATCAGGTAACTGAGGGCTTGAATCTGTGCACATTCTTATTCAACAAGAATATCATTCCTCATCAGTTATCTGCAAGAAAAAAGCTGCATGAATGTGATTTGTACACAAACACCTATCCTGTAGTTGCTCCTTCGTGCCAAATTCTCTCTTTCCTGAAGAGTAATATTTTATCTCCTTTTCTTGAAAAAAAAGAAATATCTCTTAATAAATATTTAAAAAATTAAAAGTAAGTTAAAAAAAAAAGTGTTTGTGGTGAAAGGTATTGGTATAGGAAATTGAAAGCCGGTTAATCAGATTATCTGGACATTTCCCTGATACACTGCTAACTTTGTATAAAAAAGTTATAACTCTGAGGTGGTTTAATTTACATGGGAAGTGATGGTAGTGCTTTTGTATCTAATATATAGTTCTGTTGTCATGATGGTTTTTTTCCTGATTTATGTAATTTTGAGTAAAAATGACTACAATTTAAGAATATGCATTAGGTCATCTACAGTCTTCCTCTTACAATGACAAAATTAGTTCTTTGGAGGTATCAACACTAACACAGATAGTACTTGGAATAAATGAGAATGAACTGACAGCTTCCCTGTCTTTGTGCCTTACAGCTATTGGGAACTTGAGGCTCCCACACACATAAAAGTCAGAAGTGGACCCATACTGGGTGAAGATGTGCTGTGGTGGTGATTACAGCTCTTGGTACTCTTCTGTCTTGCCATCTCCTTTTCCCTGACTCTCAGAAAGAATAATAAACAGCAACCACAAAGAGGGAAGTTTTCGAACATTCCTTTAAAGCAATGGCACCACTCTCCCTTAAAAGGACGAAGTGTTCCTCCTGGATTTGTCACATCTTTAACAGGAATAATGTCCCTTTTCTAGACATTTCTAGTTGGGAGGTTTGTTTTAACATAACAAATTGAGCATATACTCAGAGCTCAGTGCATATAGGATACTTCTAGTCTAAACAGCAGTTACCTATGCTGGAAGGGGATTGCAATCACAGTTTTGCACTTAGATATCTTGGGCCTGCCTATATCCATGTCTGGGTCTAGACGCTTTATAAACTCTTGATATTAGAAGAAAATCTGGCACCTGTTGAAATAACTGACAGTATTTTAACCACCTTAAACTGGGCTATAATAGCATCCTTCAAATTCGGTGGATGGGGAGGAAGAAGAAGCTTTGCATATTATAACCCTGTACACTAACTGGCACAACTGGTTTTTATTCCAACTGTGAACTAAGCAGGGCTGGAATACAAATAACAATAACAGTGAAAAAGTTAAGTGAGAATTATCAAATAATTTAATGATTGTGTCAGGCTCTTACATTTATAATGGTTTGTATTGTGTCTATGAAATCAGGGTAAGATAAATCAATCTGGTGCATACCACCTAGTCTTTCTGTGAGAACAGGGGATTATTTCTGAAATTATTATACTATAAAAATGCTATATAACCTCAGGAGAAGGTTTCATTGATAGTGCTTAGTATTATCAGTATTATCAACTCAAGCTTCTTCAGTCACAGGAGTTACACAGTTAATCTCTTTCAAATTACATGAAATACATGAGGAATAACTCATTCTAAAAAATGAACTGAGCTGATTTGGATCTGCAGGGTAGATGTCTTCCTCATTTTTTACTAGTCAATTCTTTGATAACTGCTGAGGCAATCAGGAACTCTCTTACCTGCCTAGTTCATATTGCCATTTGTTACTCCTCCTTTACCTTTAATGAATCCATATATTGATTCCTAAACTACTGGAGATGATTGAACTTATATATTTTTGCATCAATAAAACAGTCAGATCTAAGTTTGCCAATGGAGACAGAAACAGATACGCTAAGCATAGAGAAGTTTAACTTTTAAGGCAGCCTTGCAATTATTCCATACTCTAGCAACTGTAAAAACTGGGTTAGTAGATAAATAGCATTTGCTTCTTTTATTTCCACTTACATCTCCTGTAAAATATAACCCAGCAGGCACACTCTTTAAATACTTTCTAGATAGAGTGTCTTAAGAAACACAGATGGAAGACTGCTCAGTCTGTGAGCTCTACTAGGTGTAAAATGTGGAAAAAACACAAGGGTTTTGACTGACTTTACTCTGAGCAATGGTGGAAGAAAGAAGATTAGAAAGACTAGCAGAGGTTCACAGAGCTTCATAGTGAAAACCTTGTTCTCTAGAAAACTTTAAAAACTAGAAAATGGAATGATGAGTCAGAGGGTCTAAGTTTTGGGGTGTCAAGCTCTATTTCCTATTTCGTACTGATTTATTAGCATAAACAGCAAGTTTAGGATCCTATGTTGGTTTTTAGAATACCCTGTTGCATGTGTACGTATTAGTTCATAATTCTCAGTCACACAACCTCAAGACTATACATGACTTTTAGCCTAATTAACTAGTTTTAAGAATTCTCATATGTGTGGTCTTCCTTTGGATATAAAAAATGGACCAAGATCTAGATGAGTCTTCTGTTCTTGAGTTTTGATGTTTCCTCTTCTGTGCCTATTAGCTGTCAGTAGAAATGGTTTTGATATTTTTATTACTTTTTGGAATTTCTTTAGCTCTGCTTTTGAGAAAACTCATGAAATTTAAGTGAATCTGTGGAAGCATACATTATAAAGAAGTAAGGTATAAAAAGGCATGTCTGAAGTTCTAGGCTGAGCTAATTTCATTCAAATCACACTTAGACCACGAATTAGTAGCAGCATACGCTCCATATACATGACATAGAATATGATGAATTTTCTATGTCACAAACTTCCAACCAATTCAGCTGCATCAATGTATCTCTACAATAAAATTAATAATAAACAACATACACAAATTTAGGATCTAATAACCTTAAATTAATATATTAATTAATTATTCAGGTCTCTTTAAAATCAGAATTATATTTGGCAGGGGGGTTATTTGTTTTGGTTTGGTTTAGTTTGGTTTAGGTTTTTTTCCTTTTTTTTTCCGTGTTGCTCTTTCAGATGCAGGATAAAACACATCTCCTTGGGCAGAAGGCTGGAAACTGACTATAGGAAAACAAAAATATAAGTAATCTAAAACTAATTTCAGAGTGAAAACCAGTAATAACTCTTGCTGTGAAAACAACACATTTCTCCCTTAACAATGCTAAGTGGTCTTTAACAATTCCCGCTGAGCAAGAAACCAATGATGCATTTTGATTTCCCCATATTTCCTTAACTTATTGGATAGATACATCTATACTTGCTGTATGAGGTTGCTCTTTAATTTTTACAGTAACTATGATCTCAAATTTTGGTTCTGAGTTAAACTCTTGGTCAAATTACAATGCCATGTGTTTCATAAATTGCATTTGTAGCTGTTAGCCTCAGCAGCTTGCCTCTCAGCAGTTGTGGAGCTGTGTAGTTTTAAGAATGTAATAAACGCCATCCACAACAACTGTAGATGGTGTTTCCAGTAAAAGCATTTTCAAAGAACTCTGGGCCAGCTACTGGATTTTACTGGACTGAAATACACTTTTTCTCTTCTTACTAATGCTTTCCCTTCCTGGCACATATGACACCAAGATATTTATAGTTACTCTTCATTTCTTCTCTTCAAATATTATTTCAATGTGTTAAGAGAACAATCTCAGTCATTTCTCTATATCTATGTATATCTTTAGTTCTTAAGGTTTGTATAATTATAATTTCACCCTACAAAGCACTGATTTTTAGATTGAAAAAATTTACCGAAACAATATATAGGCCATCAGATATATTTTGATGGAGCTTCTTTCACCCCGTGTTTATGAAGATACTCACCCATTAAATCATGTAATATTACACTTTCTATGGCACCTTAAAAACCAGTTATAGGGGAAAGAGAGCAGCAACCATGGATCTACCTTGCAGAACTGTTTTCTCTCCATATCAGCACATAACCACAAAGCTCTGTGAAGGTTCATCTTGCATTTTCAAAGGCATAATCATTTGTTTTCCTGCCCAGCTACAGCCAATATTCTATTATGGCTGTAACTTTACTAGAATGCTCCTCAGTTTCACAACAATACACTCCAGGATTTAATCAGATCTTTGTTATTCTTTATGAACACCATGGTACCATGCAGAAAGACCCATTCTAATAAATTAATTTTCCCTTTTAGTAAATTTATTCAAATATTTTTATAAATCTTCTATAAATGTGTCCACTGAGACTTTGGATTAAACCCGCATGAAAAACTGTGAATATCCAACCATGGCCATTGCCCCCATCCTCTGACTGCCCACCGGTTTATCAACTTCATTTTTCTTATTGTTTAGTTTTATCCTGGTCACTCCCTTCCTCATTCAGACTAAAACAACTGTGGAAGTCAAAGAAGAGCACTCTTGCCTGCAAATTCTCCTTTAGGGCCACTTTAGGCTTCTATCAATCATCTTTAACTTCAGATAATCCTTCTTCAATTTTATGTTACCTCACTACATGAAAGGAATTCATGTGCAACAGTATCATCTCTGAAGGTCCAAGACATTGCAGAACTGATATATTGCACTGCAGTTTTATGTATGCTGCTACTTTCAAGCACATTTATTACACCTAACAAATAATAGTGTTTGGTTTTTTATATATTGCTTCTTAGTAATTGTATGTTCATATCAAAGCTTGATCAAACTTCTCCACACCCCAAAAGCAAGTGGAAGAGCTAATAAACTTTTGAAACCAGCTAGTGTGAAGTAAGTTGGTTAATATATGCACCGATATTCACATCAAGTGTAACAAGACCATTTATCCTCTCTTCCACAGCGGTAATTTTAAAGAGTTAATCCTTGTACAACTGATCTTTTCCAAGAGCCAAACTCTCTGAAAAACTCAGCCAGCTAAAAAATAATGACCCATCATGTTTTGAACTAATACTACAGACCTGTACAAAAAAGAATTTTCTCAGAGTTTCTGCTCCTTTGCCTAGATTATAAAACAGGAGTGCTGAAGACTCCCACAGAGAACAGACTGAAAATCAACACTAGACCTGGCACCACTATGTTGCTATGATCCCAGAGAAGAGGCAGGTAGAAATCTGGGAGAGGAATGCCTTCTTTAATCTTCCTAATGAACCTCTTCTTCTATGAATGTGCTACATTATACCCCATACACTATTTAAAACTTGGGTTACCTAATAGCCCCTTAAATTCCATTAGTATGCTGTTAAAAGGAGGTCGAAGATTTCACCAGTGTCAGTTAACTGGCAGCTATTGCATTAATGTCCACTGAGAGTGTGCTTGTATCAAAACTGCACCCAGTGAAGTCACTGACTTGGCCTCTAAAGATTCTGAAGGGACGTTGTGTTTCTAAGTGTACTGACCTCAGTAGAAGTGGCAGATAGTGTGGTGTTTCTAAGGGTAGTTCCTTCTTTTTCAGAGCTGAGTAATCTGTAGACGACAGGCATTATAGACCATATATTCTACAGAATTGTGACGTTCCAGTTTTTCATATATCTGATAAGAGAAGAAAAAAAGATCATACACTTTTGGTATGGTCTTTGTCAGTTAATCTCAATGGAATTATCTGTCTTCAACAACTGATTTAGCTTGTCTGCCTTCTTTTTGGTTTTACACTCATATTTCTTATGACCCCTGTTTACAAATGGTTGAAAATCCCTTGATGTCTGGACAAATGAATAAAAATTAACCTTACTCCTGAATGCAAGTATAGCGAGCTATACTTATTTATGTACCATAGCTACTTGGCAAATAATCTTTTTGGTATTACAGCTGGTAAAATACGAGTAACTAATAACTTTAAACTGAATACCATGCTATGTTTTGGTTTCCAATACTGTCCGAATAATATAATCCATATTTTTTGTTATTTTATTTCAGCATAAGACAGAAACATTTGCACCGTAAGACGTTTACATAACATTTTATTATTTTTTTAATATTGTTTGTATAGGATTCTTTCTGTGCTCCTTGATGGATTTGCACTCCTTTCTCTGCTAGTGAATAATAGCATGCTCAGATGTACCTGTGTCATCTTGCATTTGGTGGTCAGAAAAGACTCACAAAAGTCTCTCTGAAAGAAGACAGTTTGTCTTCCTGGTGGAGGGACTTCATGCTTTCTCATTTGATCCATCAGCCACATAGCTTAAACCCCAGAATCTCTCAGGTGCTCCTGAACTATACATTCATGTGCTGAGCTGGTAAAGTGCTTCTCAGATGAGAATGTTTCATTCATTTAGAATCCACTTTTGTCACCAGCAGTAGTATTTTTATCTCAGTAAACCCCATTTACTGATAGCAACAAAAGTCATGGTCAAAAGTGCAGGTAGAGAAGCAAAACAAAATTCCCAACAGGAATATAGTCTTACTAACTTACATATAATCTATGTTTAGAGTACTATGGTACAGTACAAAATTAACATACAGTTAATTTTGGCAGCATTATTTGTGGACTCCTCAGCTTGTTCAGCCATTTGAATTATCTCCGATTATAAAAAAGAAGAGCCCTTGCTCCCTTCAGTATACAAAAACTTTCTATATGCTCTAACTTTAGCAATTATGCATCCGTTTATTATAAAGAAAGATCTGTAAGTCTTGGTCTTTCACAAGCAGAAGACATCCCAAAAAGAGATCATCTAACTTTTATAAAGAATGGTGCACAGATAACGACCTTTATTCTGCCTGATTAAATGCAAGCACTTAAGTTAGATGCCAAATCAGCCTAAACTATTTTTTTTTAATGGGCAAGAGAGGCAGAGATTTCAGATAACAATTTTTGTGTGTGTGTGAATTGAATGACATCTGCTCTGTGGGAGTATGGGGCAACTGTGCTTCCAACTTGGCTATCTCACATAGCCTGAAATTAAATAGGGTGGATGCAGGTCTAATAACTTCCAGTGAGATGGACAGAATCGTCCTTGTGAGCATCAATCTCCATACAAAACTTTCAGAAAGTTACAATGAGTTCAAGTAATACTTCTGGAAGTGGTAAGAGCAGGATGGGGCTTTTTGCTGTTTAACACATGAAAAAAGCCAAGTCCTATATTGTACAGCTCCCAGGCTTAGAAAGGAAAACAGCATGGTACTTGGCTCACACCATATACTGAAAATTAACTCTCATGCAGCAACTAAAGCACCCTCTCTAATATGCATGCTGTGACTGTAGTTCTGTAGGAAAAACCTGTAAATCAGGAATTCTATGACTGATGTAGCTAGCCAGATTTACACTGATGGCATCTTCTTTGTTTTAAGATTTTAAATGTATTTAAATCATAGAATCATAGAATACACTGAGTAGAAAAGGACCCATTAGGATCGTCAAGTCCAACTCCTGTACATTAGCAACTTTTACCTGTCCCTGTAATTAACATTCCCTGATATCACCATTGCCACTGCTTTGAACAGGAACATTCATTTTTGTACAAAAGTTTGAGAACCACTGGTACCTCAATACGGGACCACAGTGCACAGACTGGGACCTTCATAGCCTAAGTGGTCTGATGAAACACTCTATCTGTATTAGAGATGCCTACTGCTCTTTATAGCTCTCCTTTTTACTTTATTTCCTTTTCTATTACTACAAAAGACCAAATCCATTGCTGGCATAGCTGCTCTGAAGGCAGCGAAGTTACTTCAGGGATGAATTTGACCCATTTTATGCTTTTCAAGAACCTAACTAACAATAAATGTCACATCTCCGTCACAGCTCTAGTGCTGTTCAGAGGATGGATGTACAATACATCTTTGTCTTCTTCCTGCTCGTAATGAGTAGTGTAGGTCATCTGCATCATTAACATTTGCAGCTGATGCATTTATGTAGTCTGTATACACTTCTTGGAACTACACATACCTTCTCATTGTTTTCAGAACCTTGATTTTTCATAGTATTATCATCATCCAAATGTATTTAAAGATAAAACTATTAGAAACACAATTGGTGAATTAATGTCATGAGGACTGCTGCTGGCAGCTCATCAATTTTTGATATGCCACTCAGACAAATGAAACATAAGCCACCCAGAACAAGGGGACCTTTTGACACTTCAAAGGAAACCCCTATGGGTGGTTTCCTCTTGAAGCTGCACTAAACTGGCTCAATCTCCTCAGCTGGAAACTGCCAATGTCTCATTAACCCCTAAACAGGCCCTGCATGAGCTTTTCTTTTCAGCTATAATTATGCCATGCACTCCTGTTATGCTGTACTGAATTGCAACACTGTCACCAGCACATTATAAACATCCACCCTAATTGAAAAGCAGATTAGACTCGTGTTAATTAGTGAAAAAGCCCGCCCACTTGCATGCATTATGATTGCCTCTTAAATACTGAGGATGTTGAAATCCCTCAGAAAGACAAGGCAGACTTAATTGCAATAACCTGCAAATTAAGTTTAATTTACTTTAAATTTACCGGTTTAGCAGGCTCATTTGATGGTGTTAATGTTCTAGCAAATTAATTATCTGAATTAGTCATGCCTGGTGGAGTTTTGCAGCAGAATACATTGTACAGTGGCCTATTAATAACAGACAAACAGGATAGGATTAATGAGAAGCTTATGCTAAAGTTTTTTTAAAAAAACAAGGATCTTTCATGAATTCAAATATAATCACCAAAGTGCAAATACAGACACAGAATATAAACAAAACTGAAATTTATTACACTCTATGGCATGCCATCTAGGAGAAACAGTAAAACATTACCGGTGAAATATTTGATAGAAAGAGGCTTCTTCTATGCACTCAAGTAGATCACTTCTCACAGCAAACCATTTCCCATTATCTGGTATCTCTCTATGAGACTTCAAATACGTAAGTGCTTTCGAGAGTACTTGTACTACAGAGAGAGAGCTGATAAATAAATTAGAAATAACATCTCATACGTTAATTCCATAGTCCACTTTGTGGCTTATGAGGCAGTAGAATTGCTTTTTTGTATTCCATTGCTAACCACTGTCTGCTCCAGTTTAAGAAAAAGAAAAAGAAAAAAGCCCTCCCCAGAGATACAGCTGCAAGTAAGCTGCAAAGCAGCATCCTTACTTGCCTCTGCTCCTTATAAAAATACAAAAAATTGAAAAAAAATCTTCTAATAGCCTTCAGAATAGTTCTCAAAATAAAGATATAATTGGCCTTGTAAACAATGTCAAGGTACAATCATTCACCCTGCAGAAAGTGTTGGGTAATGCTGTGTAAGAAACGAAGATAGCAGTGACAAATATCCTTTTTAATTCATCTCAATCATGAAAGTTTAGTCTGCTTATGTGCTAAGTGTTACCTCTTCCATTAAGGTCCACAGCCATCCCAAATATAATGAGGTATATTCAATTCAACTCTGTCTCCCTGTGGAGGACAGGAAAACCTATGGGAGCACAAAAGATAATCCTTGATGAGTGTGAACTGAATGTGATTAAATATAAAATTCTGGATTATTGATTGGAATGTGTATGTTAAAGCCATCATTCACTGAGAATATCTGTGTCTTGTGTTGGTTTTAAAGGGCTTTCAGGCTGCTGTGCGGTGGCCAGTGAAAAAGCCCAAATTTACATTATTCTTGCATATACTGTAATGCCTGGAAAATAAAAATGTCACCCCTTGAAAAGAAAGACTGAACTATGCATTCCTTAAAAATAGAGTATCTCATTAAAGAAGGAAAGGTTTGGTAAGGGAAAAAATATACATAGTTGTTTTATGGGACATATTTTAATTTTTGAGGAAAAAACTTTAAAATAAAAAAATGGTTTCAATATATTTTTTGTATTGTACTGATATATCATGCAGACCTTTTCTGCTTTCCTTATTTCTTCCTCTCTCAGATAAAATTACAGTTTGAAGCACTAAATGAAACTGGCACAAAAGCAGCCATTATTAAAACTGGGCCGAAAAATGAAAAGGGAAAAAAAAAAGGAAAGTAATTCTGCTTTAAAAAGCTTGTACAGGAAGGTTTGAGATGACTTTAGTAAGAACCCATAGGGAATAAGAACTACACAATGAAGAAAATGGATTCCTGTGTCACATAAACAAAAGGCAAATGACTAATATATTTACATATAACATGTGGTGTATTCATTGCACACCATGGTGACAGAATTGTTTATTTCATTTATAATTTATACAGCAAAACCTTATTATATGTGTAACTAATTTGCCTGATGATAATATGCAGTAGGAGATTAGGTTTCCATTATATTCTGTCATTAAGAACAAAAGATTTTCATTCATTGGTTAGTTTTTTTCTTGGTTCCTATCCACAATATAAGTACGTTTCTATACATAAGTACATTTCTCTTAAATCATTATGATGCTGAACTAAGTAGAAAGCAGCTAGGAACTTGTGAAAAAAAGACCCCTACAAAATCCCTCACCCACAAATCCCCTTTAAATACTCTTCCCTTCTGGAATTTCTTACAATATCAGTAATGACAATATACAAAGAACTTCTCACAGGTGATGTGCATGCACCAAAAAAAGAAATGTCAGAATAAATATAGGTTCTAGAAAAGCTTTTCTCTGAGAGGGGGAAAAAAAATAATCAAACATTTTACCAGAAGCAGCATTAGAATATGTGACTAGACAGTTCATCTCAGACTACAGGGAGCGGGTGGGTGAGTAGGCAGTGATGAGGGAATTATCTTGATGTATTTTCCACTGTGGCACACAAGACAGTGCAATTCTCTGAAAGGAATTGCTAGCACCAAGTCAGTAATTCCCCTTTGTGGTATTACAAAGTGCATGTATTACAACACAGGGGGGGTTGGAGTGGGGAGAGGAATCTGCAAAGTGCTATACATGTTGCCAACACTGAAGCATGTATGACCTTGAATTAATACAAATATGCTTATCAAAATATGAATGCTGTGTTAGAAGCACACATACATATGTTGAATTTATATCTTTGTAACCTTTTAGAGAACAAAAAGCAACTCTAACAGATTTGTTAGGCTTGAACTTGCTTAACCCTTTGCAAGTCTACTTTGCATTACATAGTGAAATTGGCCAATTGCAGAAAAGGATAGCTGAAGAGAAAAAAATATTTTAAACAACAGGGGATATTTTCCTGTTTAACTCAAAGCTCTCAATCACATTTCAAAACAGTAAGTCACACCATTTCAGTCTAAAAATCTTTGCAAAGATTTGATAGTTTCAAAAGAGTGTGCTAATACAAGAACTTTGGATAAAGTGGCAGTCAGTTGCAGGTATACATAAAACACTGAAACCTTTTACAACTTAAATTAATCTACTGCACAAACATCTTCTCAGGGACACCCTAGGAGTCATCATAGTTTTTTGACCATGAATACTGAAAAGTCTGAAAGTTCAGGAAGCAGTTGAGAAAGTGCATCTCAATAAGCAGACAGCAAACAGGTAATGGACACTGCCTGCTTTTGGGACCAGTATGAATAGTATGAGCACGCAATAATACAGTCTGGGCACCAGCCAGCTGGGCAGCAGTTTTGCTGAGAAAGACTGCAAAAAGGTGTTCTGGTGGACACAAAGTGGACCAAGAACAAACAATACATGCTTCCAGGAAAGACGTGTAGCAGCCTCCTGGGCTGCTTTAGGAGCAGCATTGCCAGGAGGTGCTCCTTCTCTGCTCAGCACTTGTGAAACACATCTGGACTGCTGATCTAGCTCTGGGTATCCTAGTACAGTGGAAGCATGGACATATTGGAGTGAGTTCAGTGGTCCATGAAGGTGACTAAGGGACTGAAGCATCTGTCATACTAGGAAAGGATGAGAGAGCTGGGACTGTTCAGCCTGGAGAAAAGAAGGCTTCAGGGGGGGTCTGGTGAGAGTGAGTAAAGATGGAGCCAGACTCTTTTCAGTGGTGCCTAGTGACAAGACAAGAGGCAATGGTGTCAAAGTGAAAGACAAGAGTTTTCATTTAACCTTAGAGGAGGTCAAACACTGGATCAGATTGCCCAGCGAGGTTGTGGAGTCATCATTCTTCAAGTTGTCAAAAACTAAAATATGTTCCCGGGCAACCTGCTCAGGTTGTCCTTCGTTAAGCAGGTTGGGGGTGTACTAGGTGGTCTTCAAAGTTCCCTTCTGACCTCAATGATTCTGTAGTTTTGGGGTTCTGTGATCTTTTCTGCACTGAACTGCAATAGAGAAAAGACTGTATCCCTGAATCCACACTTGTTTCACAGCACTACCTCCTTTAGATTCTCATACAGCGGAAAAAAGAACAATCATGAAGATTTCTTGTTTGTTAAAGTAGAGCAAAGAAAGAAGACATCAAAGAGGGCTATCAGAGATATCCAACAGGGATGTTCAAGAGTATGAAGTTATGTGACTTTGTCCTATGCCAGGTTTGTTTTCTATCCTTTCATTGCCAATAGAGTTTAACACTTATAATGGAAATCATGCAAAATAAGATATTCCCAGGGAAAATCTGACCACAGTATGTGCTATTCAGAATATCTGGGGAAATGAACTTTTACACAAGCCAAAGTAAAGTGTTGAATATGTTTCCTTAAAAAATGTTATGCTAATCTATTTATCTAATTTTAGTATATCAGCTGCCATTGAAACCAAGCAGATAGAAATGGAAGAGATGAATGAAACTGGTTTTGTCCTAGATTTTCTAATCAAAGTTTAGTCTCCAATAAGGCAGCACTCCTACCACTTTCTAAAGGATCAGTGCTATTAGCTTGATCACAGAAGTATGCTAAAGTGGAAATATGACTGCTGGTCCCAATGCCTTGAGCCTGGAGTATAAGCCTGAACATACAGAAGGTGAGTTCAAACACACTTGCAAAAAACTTTTCATGCATACCCAACACAGGACCTGAGCATTGTCCCTTGTGAGAGAGAGCAGTGAATATTCAGGAGGAGTACTGAGGGATGGGGGAGCCTTAGCTGAATTTTGGAGATTATTTGGCTTGTGTACATAGATTAAAAATACGTGGGCATTCAGATTGTAATATCTAACTGCAGTTGAATAAGTTCCTAGTCATGTTAAGACTGTTTCAATACTGTACAGCATATGCAATTTATTAACAATTCATTAACAAGTCTAATACCCAATCAGGGTAAACGTCAGTTGGAATACAAGTTATGCAAGACTGTTCCCTCTGCAGAGATTTATAAGGGCTGGAAAAGACCTAAAGATTTGCAAAAAATGTAGACATGCTTCATTTGTCTACAGACAAATTGAATCTATGCAGTACTAAGAAAAGAAGGACTTAAGGACATCACAACAGATCTTGTTTAGTGTTCTAAGTAAACAGCCTAGCTTTTCTGCTTGGGTAACAGAAGGAACTGGGTTCTTCGAGAAGATCCTTCAGAGCATCTGATTATGATTATATAGGTCAAACACACCTCAAGCTAAACACCTAAATGCAACATTAACATGCCATCTGCTATTTTAAATGGGACTATAAAAACCTGACTAAGAAGCAACATAAAACCATACATGTATTCAGTGAAATTAGACTATTTTATCCATTTTTACCCTTTCTTTGTACTGTAGAGGATGAGGAAACCACAAGTTTTGACAAAATCTCCATTTTCTGACATTTTAAATAAACTGAATGGATAACATTTTTGGTACCATACTAGCAGATGATTGACTCTTTCCTTCTTGCATTCAAGTGCATAAGAAAACATTAGCAATGTCAACGTTTTTGTAATTGTGAGGGTCTTCTACATACTTTTATTCCATTGACTTAGACACAAGAGAAATGTACACTAAAGTCCAACTAGGACTGCAGTCTAGTCCAGAGCTACTGCATTTTAGTTTGTGTGATTCAGATTAATAACCTCTTAATTTAAAAGGAGAACTGAGTTCAACACATGACAAACAAATGGAAACAAACAAAAAAAAAACAACAGAAAAGAATGTGAGGAACCATAGCAGACTGCTTGAATTAAATCCACATATGAACAGACTCTTCCCATGCAAATTTATGAGCCTAAGTGATGAGTTTGATCTAAGTAGCCTTAGGCACCCAGTGTAGTTGTCAGAAATGAGGCAGAGGTGGAAAATTCACATCCCACTTTGCAGGGTGGTTATATAAAAGTTGATTTGATCACTGGGAATGCTTATGTCTATCCATGGATTTTATGTATACCTTGGTCAACTCAGCTAGGCACACAATGTTATTTGGAGTTAATATTAAGTTTGATTGTACTTTTTGCACACCAGGAATACACAACAGTAGTTAATTATCCTGCCCCATGATATTCTTAATTATAATTTTTAAAAGTTAGTTGCAAGCTTTTTCAGATTATAGATAATCTTCTCAACACCACCCTCTGTCAGGTTGTCTGATACATAGATCCAAAAAGTTCCCATGCTTTTTAAAAATTTTTTTAAACATCTGTCTTTGAAAATAAACTCTTTAAATAAAGATGGCTCTAGAAAGGTAGCCTTTTGATTAGTTGTCTAGTGAACAATGAGACGAAAGTGAGCCTACTTAGACCAAAACCCAACCTTCAAATTTAGTACCTTTCTGTTTTCTCCTGGTCCTTCTCCAGCCGACAGTGTCCCCCATACTATGAAGAACTTCAGTGTCCCAGTTCAACTGTGTGTCTGGGGACCCACGCTGCTGAGTTGTCACTATTCAAATGTCTCTTCCTTGCAAATCCTTAAAGTGCTACTCAACCAATGTATGAAAAACTCGTGCACTCTGGTCCTTGCAGTAGCAAAAGTGTGCTTTACACTATGCACTGGGCCCACTATTGCAGTGGATCAGAAGTTAATTCTAGATCTGAGGTATGTAAATTGTACTCCTTAGGAAGATGCTGAGCTCTAAGTGGCAGTCTCTGAAGAATGAGACATAGGATCATGAGCAACTCCAACTTTCTAGAGTTGGTTTTGAGCAGTTACACCCCAAACAACTTAAAGCGATTAAGTGCTTGTTTTGACTGCTTGCCTGCCTCCTTTCCTCCTCCCCCTGTAGCTGCCAGAGCTGTACATGTATGAACTTCAATGTTGATGGTGTCATGGTATCATATCAATGAGGTTACTTAAGAGTAGGGTGTTTTTTCTTCACTGAGTACCTATGCTCCTTAGCTATGGTAGATCAGAATAGCTCAGGTAGCTTCAACAGAGCTCTGATGTTTTAAATTGGAATGTAATGTCTGTGTTCACTTAGTCTATGTTGGAAACCCTTGAAATAAACTACAAAATTGTTCCCTTTTTCTGTCCATCATCACTGATTTAGAAATAACAATCTGCAGGAAATTTTGGTTTTTTAGTTGCAGTGTGTGTTCTTATGGCATTGTCTGTGACCATGTAAACACTGTCATACTCAGTGAAGTACCAGCTAAAAGAAAAGAACCTAAAATGCAAAATGTTCAGCACTCAGAAGCTGCATCTGATTTGCACTGAGTGTAGGTGGCAAGGGCAACCCACTACAGGGCACAGCTGACCCCCTCAGCGATGATAGGGGTACCTTGGGGAAAATCTATTTTTAAAAAGGGAAAAATGTGCCACACAGGCAGAGAAAGAGATAAATAAGTGAGAAACAGCAGTGCAAGCACCTGGGATTTTTCCTCAGTTAGAGAAGAAGGAGGGGGATTAGGTGCCTCAGATGTCATAGCAAATATTTCCCTGCAGCCCATGTAAGAGACAACACCAGAGCAGTTATTTCCCTCCCAGAGCAGTGGAAAACAGCATGCCAGAGCAGGTGGATATTTCTTGAAGGAACTAGGATCTGTGGAATAACCCACACAGTGAATCAGCTTTATCCTGAAGGAATGCAGACCATGGAGAGCCTATGCTGGAGCAGGTCTGGAAGGACTGTAGCCCATGGACAGTACTCATGCTGGAGCAGGGGAAAAGTATATGGAGGAAGGAGCAGCAGGGAGGAGGTGTTATGGACTGATTGCAGCCCCTATTCCCCATCCCTTTGCACCATTCATAGAAGAGTAGAGGAGCTGGAAACAAAGGAGTGAAATTGAGCATGAGAAAAAGGGAAGTGGGAGAGAGGTGGTGTATTATTTTGGCTTTGCTCCTCCCTCTCCAGACCTATTTTAAATGGCTGTAGATTAGTTTTCCCCAAATCAAGCCTGTTTTGCCCATGATGGTGGTTGGTAACTATTCTACCTGCATTTATCTGAACCCACAATCATTTTCATCCTGTTTTCTCACTTTGCCCTTCTGGGGAGCTACGGGTAGTGAGTGAGGAGCTGGGTGGGAATTTGAACCTTATCCAAGACTAAGTCACCATGCTATTTTGAGGTAAGACATATTTGCTAACTAGCTTTTCTGATATATGGCCTCTATATCTCCCTAATTCAAATTTTTATATTGAAATAACACTGAACCATTTCTATTCATTTACTTATCTACTTGCTTTTGATGGACAGTGAATTTGTTGAAAAATTCCCTTTGGGAAGAACTTGAAATATTCAAAAATCTGGGTCAAGTTTATGGTTTCAGATGAGTAATAAGGATTACATTTTGATAATCTTTAAAAATGTTATTTTGATACTTTGAAAACAAATATATTATCCTTTTGTTTTGAAATTTTTCATTTTACTTAAAAATTCACCTTCAATTTAAAACAAACAAGGAAATATTTATATCCTCTCCAGTGCCAGTGTATATCCTAAAAGACTGATTTGTTTATGCTGAACAAAATTTTTAAGTTTAATCCAAATTAATTTATGAATTTTTTCCCATCTGCAACTGGAAAATTAAATATTGCTTGTATCCAATGTGTTATGGTTTGGTTTGCTTTGCTTTGCTTTTCCCCAATCCCCCCTTCCAATACAGATATTGACCAAAAGTATCTTTCATCCACTTAGTTCTCAAGTCCAGCACTGGTTGTAGATTCTTGCCATGCTCCCATAGATGTTAATTTTAGCTCCCTGTACATTTCATTTTTTTAAACTTTTTGGGAGAAATAGTTCATTTGCAAACTTCCCACTTCAAATTTCCAGTTCTTGTTAATGGTCTATGCTATTGCTATAGTCTTTGACTAGTAACTGCAATCCCTAATTTAGATGATGTAATGGGAAACATATTTTCAATAAACCTTATATTATGTCTTTTAGTAGTGATTTAACTGCTATTTTCCTGAAACTCTTTAAAAATCCTAGTGTCCTACATTCATATGACAACATGACAATTCAGTTTACATTTCAAAAGAAAAAAATTCAACCGTAGCAATAAGGCTTATGGAGAAAATCTCAAAAATTAAAAGTAAATTAACTCTCCAGCTTTTGAAAACTATTCTTTCAAATCTCAAAACTATAGTTCAGTCTTACTTTATTCTTAATTTTTTATTCTCTTGGTCAAACAAGCATTATCTTGCCAAGAATTCATGAATATTCCAAATATAATAGGTTTTGGGAAAACATTATACTATTGTTTTCAGATTTAAATTCTTTTATATTAGCTCTTTGTCCACCTGGTATATAAATGACTCGGTCCCTAAGAAGCCAAGGAAGTTTCCTCACACAGATGTAATATAACTGAGAAAGTGGTAACATTCTCTTTTCAGGCTCATATTCTCTAGTCAGTCCATATGGCAATTTTGGCCTATGGTGAAACCACATCAGGAGAAGCATAAACAGCAAATGTGACCTGTGGAGGAGACACACAGAACAACCCAATCCAAAGACGTCATTAGTCTCAGTGGCTGTACTCTACACTGCTGACTGAATACATAATCCTCTCCTCTGTCCAGGTAAGGCTGCACCATTTTGGTACATGTACTGTTGCTCCATATAAGTGAGGTAGAAAAAGGTGTAAATAGAATTCTTCAATAGCCATAATACAAGAAGTTTTGGTACTTGGAATGGAGTATCAGGAGATCAGCCTGGACCTAGCATTGTCATGGTCTGTGAGCAATGAACTTTTCTGAAATCTTCTTTAGATGCTTTTTCCTTTCCCCCTAATGAAGAGGAATGCTCACAAATGCAAAAGTCCTGGCCCTCCTATAAGACAGCATCAAGGACTGAATAGGTCAAACATTCACTTTTAAGTGATTTAGGCATTGGACATATGCATATTGCAAGGTATGTCAAGAACATTAAAATCTCTATATGCTTCCTATTGTGACAGAGTAGTGACTTTGGATGTAAAAACATGCACTTTAAGTAAATATATACAAATTTTATCTATTCCAAACCAGAAAATGTACAACTGATGAACATAGAGGCAGATAAATATTCTGTCTGCATCATATATTGGATTGCATTATATATTGACAAATGGATAAAAGAGAACTGGCTGTCCTGGGGCTTCCTAATGAGATATGGACTCCTTTACCTTTAGGTCACCCTTGTGATTCCCAGCAAGGTCAGGAACTAACAAAATGTGGCCTGAATTGATGATGGCAGTCTGGTTCCTTACTGCCAGATGTTCAGTTAATAAAAGTAACTACAGTGATTGGCATCATACTATAGCTTTGTTAGAGAACCCAAATTAGCTTCCCCAGCAGCTACTGAAAGGCCATGGAAAGTAGGTCCTCCAATAGCTGGTCTGAAGCACATTGTGAGAAAGTTTCCAAAATGGCTTCTTGTGCTATATCCATTCTGCAGATGCACAAATGAGTCCCCTTTCTACAGCTATCAAATCAACACTAGATTAATTTCTGTTGCAGATTTAAAACAACAGGAACAAACCCCAGTTTGTGCTAACATCAACCATGAAAGGGAATAGGCAGCTAATATATCACTCCTTTCACCTGGGGTTTTTTGTTCATCATAATTCAGTATATAATGGTAAACCAACACCTCACACTGCAGAGCTTATTTTCTGTGATATTGCTTGAATATCTAAGGTTCCTTTCAGTGGACTAATAAGCCCTCTTTATTAGATGTGACTGTATATTCATGATCCTATTGGGATAGATAGATTCTCTATAGTTTGATAATAAAAATATGTTGTTAATGGGTTTCCTTGCTCTTGACTTCTTACATGAAGAAAGAGGAAGAGTGGGCATTATTTACCCACAGGTAAAGTAAAAACTATAAAGGTAAAAGGCTTTTCCATGCAATATACTGCTCAAATGTAATAATCCCTGAGATGCTTATTTTAGTAAATGAATCAGTGACACAGAGCCAAGGAAGGGAACCATCTATTACTGTGCTATAAATGTTAAAGACCCTATTTAGAGCCTTTATGTCTGGAAGAAACAAAGCCATTTTTGCTGATATTTGTACGACATCCATAATGGTACCTCACTAAGTTGTGAGTAGATGTTACAATTGCAGTTTGCCCAATTCTTTTTCACTGATCATCAGGGAAATTCATCTAAAGCAACCAAAAAACCATAGATATGTTTGCATCATATTAATAAGAAGAGAAAGCAAGGTAGCTGCCAATTGGCAGCAGAGTATGTTTTGGTGGTTTGATAAGGATACTAAAGAGTTTATGATGTGACAGATGTTTCACTACACTATTGTGAAATGAATAGATTATGAGAAGTAATTAGATGTACATTGGAATCAATGCTGTTATCATCGAGGCCTTCGGGCGATGCAATAGATGAGAGTCATGGCAGCAGGTGGTCCAATGGCTCGGAGACAGGAAGACACACCGCAGGAGACTGAGTGACAGGTTTCACAGATCCAGGGGGTGAGAGATCTGAGCTATTGCCTGCATTTGTAATCTTTACTCATGTATAAATAATAACAACTACACTATTGACTTCATATGCTATGTCATACCCTCTGCTACCCCCTGCACACACACATACACACACACATATACAAACACACACTCACGTGCACACACATTCTGCAACTTCTCCCCTGTGATAAAGCTATGCTTTTATTTTCATGTGAATAAAAAGAATGCATTCATCCCTTTGATTTCAGTGCCACCTCAAATTCTTTGATTAAAATACTTAAATAGGAAACCTGGCAACAGCTTTGAATATAGTGCAGTGTATTGTGTGCTTAGTGCTGAACTATATATGCACTTTCCATGGGAGACTTAACAGGAAGTGAGGTGCAATAGGCACAGTTCTCACTATGCTGCTGGTTTTCAAGCTTTTCCTTATTTTATTTCTTTGTCCAATAGGTCCCAAACTTACAGAATCATTAGGATCATGCCTGAATTGCCTTTCCAAAGGACTAGCAAGCTGAGTCATCAGGATAGATAACATACAACATCTGCTGGCTCTGGGAAGATTTGGGTCCTGACATAGAACCTCAGTTGTACCTGTCCCCAGAGCTTCAACCTGGAATTTCTGGGCTCTCCTGCACCAAGTGGAGTGGGCAGCAAAGGAGACCTAAAGCAAGTGTTACTAGTGCTCAGCCTCTCACTCCACGAATGGTTCGTAGTAACAGGAGCTGGCTCTGGAAAGCCCTTTGGTGCTGCTGCCTGTCAGTCCATGCCTGCAGGTGTTTGCTGTGAAATCTTTTATTTTATTGTTGAGGAGAGTGACAGTAGGATAAAAGGGAATACTGAAACATTAAAATGTATATTTCAATATTCTGAGTGTAAACATAAATACCAGGATTTTTCTTTGAGGTATATGAATATCAATGCAAATACATAGTCATATATGTGATGTGTATTTGGATAAATCATTTGTTCTGTATGAATACCTACCATGGACTGAGATTTGTATAATTTAAGGTGGTGAAAGGAATGAAATCCAATATTATGGAAAAAAATAATACTTAACCACCAGCATAAACTGATGAACTAGGATGGGGCTTGCTAAAGGAGGATATAGGACAAAACCTTCAGGTATATATATGTATAAGGCATGGCAAAAAGCATGTTGGTCTAGTACTGCAACTTATGGAAACTTGACTTAGCTTACAAAAAACTAGGATGTACGAATAACTAAGTGTCTTTACAGTGATAGTTATATTTAGACAAATTGGTCTGGGAAAAACATAGAGGTTGGGACACTGTGCAAATACAAGATAATACCCTGAGATCAGAAACATATGTTTTCCCTGTGTGAAACAATATACAAACAATTATCCACTTATCAACAAATACATCCTATTGCTCATGTCTCCCAGAACCATAAAGAGCTTCGCCAAGCTATCACCACAGAAGTAAAGAAGCTGTCAAACCTGTTGAGCCAACTTTCAGTGAAGTGGTACCTTAGTGGGACTAAGTGTCAAGGAACACTCTGGAAATCAGGTAGAACTTGTCCAGAGTGATGGGACTGCAAATCCAAATTCCCTTCTGAAAATCTTGTCATTGCATGTGCATTACCTGCTAGACTAGGCTACTAATTTAAATGGTGAAGCCTCAAGAGACTCATGTGTTGGAGTAGCCAATCTATATCAAAAGAGGTGAGGAAACCTATTGCTTGGTTGATTGAATCTGACTGAGGTTCAATTTTCTGTACTGATAACCTCCTTTTTAATTCTTTTGTTCCTCTTCTTTCCAAATTATCTACACCCTCGGGTACTCTGAAAAAAAGGAGATCTTATGCAGTAATATTCATGCTTTTGTTGGCCTGTCTGCATCCCTGAGAGGTTATAGGCAGCACCACTAACACCAGTGGGTGTACTGAACTGCCTATGTCAGGACTGAATCGGTCCCAATAATTCCAGAATATCAATTTCCTTTCAGGACTTTGTTCAGGAAGAGCTTGGTAACTGTGACCAAACTTGCACTTTGTGAAATAAACAGCAAATATTAAACATATTAAAAATAAATGTATGTCTTTAAATTGTACAGCAATATACAGTGCACAATGGATTGTCCAGAACGCAAATGCTTTACTCTTCTAAATATGAATTCTAAGATCCTTCTTATTAATTTAGTACTATGAGATAGGCAGACGGGCAGATGTTCCCATTTTTTGGACTTTCAAATATCTTGAGTACTACCAGATATTCAGTTTCTACCATCAAGGCCTACTAATCAGATTTCATGGGTCAATGCAATGCCCCGAGAGGAAAAAACTCTGAGTGCAGCTCTCTCGCTCTTCAAGCAGGAACCAAATCACTGTGGGGCATTGTCTTAACAGTATTGACATTTCTGACTTTTTAAAAGGAACTGGCTCACAGACACCCCTAGATGTCTCTGGTGTCAATATAGAACCTAGGGAACTGTTAGGTCTAACAGCCTTTCCCAATTTCTTTCCCTGTTCCCCCACCTTCACATCTTATAGCAGGATTAACTCTATCCCAGGCAAAACCAGTACAGGCAGTAACATCACTATGGAAAAGTACCCCCTGCACACACCAATATCAGCCATTCAGGGATATCCTTGATCTCAATATTCTTGCAACTTTCTCCTAATGTCCCTTCTGCATTTGGCCTGTTTCCGTTATCTTACCTTTACTTATTTTTTTTCTCCTCTCTTCTAGACCTTGGAGCCCACCACCAGATCATGTCACACTTATATTCTTATCACATCCGTGCACATCTAACCCAAAAGATAAAGAAACCCAGTGAACAAAAGGAGAAGCTCTTGAAGAGAATTGGCTTATGTAATAGCAGAGTGTGTCTCAGTATGTTCAATAGCAAAAAAGCAAACCTTATGTTCATACTGTTTGCCTCTAATTAAATATTGAGATTCCATTTGAAAGTTGTATCCTTTATAAATGCTAGCAAGTGCTTACATACACATGCTCAGTTAGGACCTATAAGGACAGTAATGCAGGTGCTTTTCTCAGCAGAATGATGAGTATCATACTTTTAGCAACATTCATACCTTAACTTGCAAATTATTTGGGATAGGAACCTGTGTGTCCCTATGTTGTTGAGGACTATTTAGCTAAAAAGGTCCTTGCAAACATAAGACAATAGGGATGATAAATAATAGCTATCTTCTAACAGTAGGTCTCTCACAGTTAAGGTTTAAAGGCTCTTCCACTGTGAAATGTTGTTGAATCACCTGCCATTTGCTGAACTTCCTGACAGAGCTCCTGCCTAGAGAAAAAAAAATCAGGAAGAGTTTGAGGAAGAGTTTGAGGATAATTACACAAGTCTTTTTAAAGTTGCAGTGCAATAATAATTAATATGTGCTTAGCTCTTGCTATAGGTTTTGCTGCAGTCTTGACTTTCTACCATATGTGAGGCTTTTTTTGTCCTGTCACAATTCCTTTGTTTTCCAGAGAGTTGTCCTATATAATCACTCTTTTCAAGGAGGACTATATTATAGGCTCCTTCTGCCACAATGCCAACATTTCAACTTCCAAGAAGTCCTGTCTTATAAATTCCAAGCAAAGTATTACAAAAATTACATGTCTCCAAGGCTCATTTTTAAACCTTTCTTTAAAAATCTCTACTCTTTCATTGCATGTTTTGTCTTTACACATGAAAACGTGCACACATAGTCATATTCAAACACAAATATGTGCTCATGATATGTATGGCCAAACATAAACAAACTGCTTTAATTTTTCCAGTCTTTTACTTGTCATCAGTTTAATGGTTAAGTCTATTTTCATGGTAGCACTGAGAGAAAAGGACTTAGTAGTTGAAGCACACTGTGGGTGACTGACACTGGCAGTGCAGGGGTAGTTACACTGTGATGCCAGCACCAACCATAACCATCACAGGGTCACTTTTATCACTGGTATTTCCTTGGACAAATTTTCTTGTGCAGCTTCACTTTTCCTATCTCTCCTTCAGACAAGCAGAAGTGATGGAAAATGTATTTCCATAAAATCCATGGTACTCAAAAATCAGACAAGGCTGTAAGAAGAATAGTTATGTGATGTATGAAGTGCTGTAAATGCTAAGTAAGTATGTTCAGAGTGTATGACACGTACAGAAGCTGATTATTTGTGCATCACTATGATTTGCCACATCTAAATAACTCATGTATAGAAAAGACAGAAGATGTTTAAACTTCAGTATTTTATTCTGCTCTGCCAAAAGGTGTATGCTGGACAGTTCACAGGCCACAACCTGGAAATGCCTTCTATACTCAGATTCCAGCAGATCTGGTTTTCTTGAATCCTTGAATAACTAATGTACCCCAATTTTCTGCAAACTTAAAAGTAAATTATAAAAAAAAATAGGCAAGGGAAAAAAAAGTAGCTAGTTCTTCATATTTTGTTTTGATATGCTCGTTTTATAGTCTGATTACTAAGAAGCATCAGAAAGGCAATGAGAATGCTCAAAAATTCATCATGGACTAATACAGTGTTGATATTTAATGCATGCATGTCCAAATACTTGTTGAGTTACCAGGGCAAATACAACATCTGATTAACTCAATTAGGAGCTTGTACAAAGGACATAACAGACTGAAAGATATTTTAAGGGATTTATGAGTTCAGCAGATATGAAACTCCAAAACCATTGGGTTGACATTCTTTAGTTTCCTGAAAGAGCATGAGCATTGCTGATTTACTTGATTTACTTTGATAGTAGTATTTTTTGCTTTTTGCTTTCTACTTTTTATGACCTATACATGAAGAGCTGCTTCTTCTTGTCAGACACAAAATGTAATGGCAAGAAATATGCTGTCTTCTAATTGTTGGACTGTTTTTCCTGCAATTGCAGGGCAAACTTACTGTCAGTTTTCACTTGCAAGAAAAAGTTTGCTCTGCAAACTTATAAATGAAAAACGCTGGAGTATAACTAGCTTATAAAACTAAATTACTTGGGAATTTTGAAGGAATTTGGACTGTATTTTACTTATATGAATGAGCCACAGAATAATATTCATGAAAGATGAGCTACAACTAGATATGACTGCAGCTACTGAGAGGGTATCATACCTAAAATCTAGACAATGACAGAACTTGTCTGGCTCTTTGTTAATACCTGAGATCAAAGAGAAAGAAATAATCTACTCTGCTTGCCTGTTTCTGAATTTACTGAAAACATGGGATAAACTCATGCACAAAAAGTTAGTTGGTGGTTAGTACAAGGATATACCTTGTACTAATAATAATACCCTTGCTAGATGAACATTGAGAGACATCTACTTTATAATAAGAAAATAATACTTCAGAATGCTCTTAATTCTCTACTGGCATTCTATTCATCAGCACACAACAATAAAGCCTGGCCCTTTGTCAGGATTGTTAAAGTAAACATAGCAATTTCATACTTGCTTTTAATATTGGAACCACTAATAGATGCTATGTTCAAAAAGTATAAGCAAACCACAAGACCCGCTAATCAAGGTAAGTGCCATATGTACAAAACAAATGGAGTCTTCCTCACCTTTGGCTCGAGAAAACAAAAAAGAAAGGGATTTCAATAGCATTGTCTTTAATCCAATTTACTTTGGATTTAATCTCCAAAACAAGGCTGGCCTGCTAATTCCCAATTATAATGGCACATGTAATCAGAGTCCTCATTAACAAAGACTGACTATATTGTCTATTAGGAATGGAAATCTGAAATGCAAATTCAGCAAATCAAAACGTTAAATGAGCTCTACCCAAGATGCTTAGAGCTCCTGCCAGGGCAGCGCATGCTGGCCGACACCTGCCCTGAATTCTCCCTCCAGCTGAATGTTTCATTCTGTTCCAGTCTTTGCCTCCTAATTGACCTGCTTATGATCTCTGCTACAATTAACATATGCTTATTAGTAATGGCTGGTTAAAGATTTCAAAGTGCCGCAGTTTACAAAGTCTAATAGAGATGGCACACCACAGGAAAGATGGGACCACTGTTTTCCTCATCAGCAGTGTCTTAGTGGTTTGGTTTCATGTGATTCAAATGAGATAATTTTTCACATCATCTAATGTCTGCAAACTCATTCTAATTGAAACTGGAAATCTGCACACAAAGTGGCTTAAGGCTCCCGGTGCACTAAATGAAAATCAGTTAGTGAATATGATTTTTCTCCTCTTTAACCACATGCTTAGCAGCCATGGGAAAAAGATTTTTTTAGAAAGAAGAGGACAAGGAAACAAAGAGGGAGAGAGGGGAAAAAGCTAGTTTCAATCATAACAAAAAAGAAAACAGTCTACCCACACTATTTTTGGTCAAATTCCTTAGTCCATTTCTTAGCTCTTAATGAAGGTTTATAGATGTATCCAGGAACTGATTTTTTTTAATATGTTGCAGAAGCAAAATAGTAATTCTGTCATTCCCAGAGTACTGATTGCCATTATTTTTTCTCAAGCTCCTTATCCAGGAAAACATTCTTAACTAAAACAAACAACCAAACCAAACCAACCAACCAACCAATCAACCAAAAAAAAGCACCGTCACTTAAATATGCAGGTGTGCTCTTATATGATGATTACTGTAATACTTTTATTAATGTCAGGGTAATGTCACATTACGTACACCTTCTTATATGAAAAAGATTATATTATTGCTGATTTGGCAGGTCAGTCTACTTTCATTAAATTTTCCTCATCTTCAGTGTTTTCCCATATTATTATCTCCAGTTTGCAGGAACCAATGGGCGACAAATAGATCTCTTCCACCTGGTTATATTCCAGCTTCATCAGCAATGCATTAATACAGCAATTATGTCTAATTCTTCTCTCCTAACTGCATTATTATTATTTATCTAAGGTTTCTTGCTGGCCATATTTATTCCTTTTAATTTTGTTCCTTGATTTCACTTGATCATAATGCATTCTTAAGGAGAGGATTGGGCATTCCACAGTCCTTCCTTTGTATACTTATCTTTGATTATATAAGCCACTTATCCCTTTGAAGTCTCATACTGCCAAAATCCCAGAAGGCTGGAAAGAGGACAAGAAAATATTTGGGTCCAGTGTTTCTCTTCTGTAATTCAACCATTTCCACTACTTACAGACAACTGCAGGTAATATTTTTTTTTGTGGAGACTTCGATCTTTGTACCAAATGAATTAAATGGCAATTTTGTCTTATTTTCCTGAATGACATTGCTTAAAACTAATGTTTCATGCTTCATTAAAAAACCACATACTCATCAACATGTTTTTGAACTCAGAATGCAGAATTGTGTAGTTAGTATAATCCCCACATGCTTTGCAAAGGCATAACAAGACACTCATTGCTCCCGAAAAGGCTAGAGTTTAAGTTGGGTAAATACAATAGGAAGAAAAGATTAGGTTCTAGCAAAGGAGAGAACACCAGAGAGCAAATTCATGCTCGGTTGTACAATTGATTTGTGGGTTTTATATAAGGATCTATTGGAGTTGGAAGGTATAGTTCAGTTTGTAGGGAAAAAAAACATTATTGCAATCTATAGGAAAAGGTATACATTAGAAGGCAAAAGAAAGAAACAAAGGTGTCTCCTTAAGGTTAGCACTAACAATTCTTACACTTTTTTATTTATGGATATTTTCTTGGAGAGCGATGCCCCCATTGACTTTTTATCTTCATTTTGAAGCTGGTGAAAAACGGATAGCCCCAGATGTTCTGATGTAACTGAAGTGAATGGGATTGTAGTAAAAAAAAACTTATGTGTTCCTTGAAAAGGAAATTCTCCCATGCACCTCAGCTTCATGACCATTATAATCATCTTAGCACCCTTTTAACAAATTAAGATTAAAACTTCCAGGACTAAATACAGTTAGCATATTCAGCTGCAGTGCTCCATAAACTTTTTTTGCCCTTGCTGCATCTGAGTATTAACTTTATAGGAAGTAGACTTGATCCTGCTTATATCAGAACTACCTTTTCCCTTTCCTTTCCATTTTCCCTGCAGCTATCAGTATAATCAAAGCAAGAGGGGGATTAAATTTACTGAAAATTAGCTAAGTAAAAGTCAGGGCTCTCACTTCAAGAGTTCTACAAGGTTCACTTTCTAATCAGCAGACAGAGAGACATAACCACAGTGTGATTCAACCCGTCCCAGAATGGGTATTGAAGGCAGGTAGATAAGCTGGTGTTTTCAGTAGACTGTAAAGGAAGGCTCAATGGTAACTTTAAACTGTTCACTTAATTTCAAGGAACTCCTGAAAAAACAGATTATAATATCCCTAGGTAACATAACTTCCCACTGTGTGAAAAGGTATCTAAGAGCAAACATAACCTAGAGTTTTGAACACAGTATTCGGTACAAGGAGTTTCCCATTCTGCTACCATTCAACCTGTTATCACATTTCCAAAGGGATTTGTTTAAACAGTTTCCTATATTTTCTGCCATCTGAAGCGAGTGCAATTCTAACCATCTTACAGCAAGGCCTGTAGTTAAAATTAGCAATATCCTTTGATTCGATTTAACAACCCCTTCAACTGCTCAGCAGCACATCGCTGTTGGCCACACCACTAATTTTTCAGAACAAACAAGAAGTGGCAATTTTGTAAAGTTATAGGATTCAGGATTCACAGTTCTTAGCTGTGTTATTTGGAAATCAAGGAAAAACTAAGGGGAAAAAGTGAGTACTCAGTCTTTTCAGTATGTAGTCAGTTAATGATAAGGTCTTATGGTTGCTCATAAGTTCACAGCTAAAAGAACTACCAGTAGCAAAATTCCTGTCACTTCATTCTGTTTGAGGTTGAGCTGTGTTAAAAGTACTTAGACTCCTCTATGACATGGGATACTTGCTTGAATAAAAATATTACTAAAGCCCCAGGAAAACTGCGCACACCATAAATCAATATAGACTTTATTTGCATTTAATTTTCATCCAAGCTTATGCTTTGAAGGACAATTTCTTAAGTTTATTTTAAATGTAATAAAATTAGATGCAGATTATCACCTGAATATGAAATAAAACAGAGTTTCCCATTTTTTATGATCAAAATCTCTGAAATACAAAACCAATATCTCATAGATGTTGATACATTTGCATTGACAGAGGAAAATAGCCGTACAGTTAAACTCTGGCCCTGGTACACAGTTTCTGCAATTGATAGAGATTCAGGCACTTGGCTGAAAGCAGAGTTCAGCTCCCTTCCTTTTTTTCCCTGAGTAAACCAAAATATGGTAAGTGTCAGCAAATTAATTTTTTTATTTTTAGCAATCTGAAGGACAAAAATTTGAACAATAATTACCCATACTCCAATATAACTTTTCATTCACCCATGTGCCATTAGATGTGGTGTTTCAAGGTAGCATATGTGGTTCTTCCTGCAAATAATGTCAAAGTATTTTTTTATTCTCTGCATAGTGACAAATTCTCTTCTATGAAATCACTCAACTAGAACTCTGTAAATCTGGCTTATCATTCAAACTCTGCTACAGACCTTCACAAGAATCTACGATAACTTGTGATAGGATCTATCCTGAAGAACTGTAAAGGAACAAAAACTCAGGGTGAAGCTGATGTGAATGGAAAATAGTCAATACCTCAGAAATACAGGTGCTTAATCACTTTGAACTCCAGTTGACTGCTTTTTATTTTTTTTTAAAAAGAAGGTAATACTTCCCAGATTTACAGTTTTTTGGAAAATGTGTTTCTTCTTATTTATGAAGTACTTGGCTATTGTAGTAATGGGAGCCCAGTGGACAGAAACATGTTCCTGTTCTGCAGCTGCTAATGAAGTTAGCTCTTGCACATGGAATTTTCTGTCTATAAAGAAGGAATAGTGGTACCAGCTACCAGGGACAGCTGAATCTGTATGGGCACCCTGGGATTCTCTTCTACTTCTCGTAACACAAATAGTGACAACTTCTGCTTGCATGTTCCTTCTTTGCTGATTGTGTGGGAGATTACATGCCTGATTAAATTGCTATATTCCAAAGAAATTCATTTAACATATTTGTAGTAAAAGTACTCAGACTGTAAATAAAATTTAACGTTCATTTAAATACTTGAAAATAGCACAGCTTTTTAACTCCAGATGGAGCTTAACTTGCAATGGAGTCATATTCCAAAAAGTAAATCTGAATGTGCTTTTTTAAATGAAGTTTCTATCTGGTAGTAGTGTATTTGTATAGCTACATACCTTACTGCTGCAAAGAGTAACCTTTCTAAACATTAATGGATAAAATTTCTTTCTTTTATCAAATAGACTATCACGGTTTAACTGGCACCATTATGACATATCAGATCAGTGTTGTGTTGCATATGTGTATGGGGTTCAGACAGTGAAAGTAATTATGATGCTGGATATACTGAATTTTCTTCTGTTCACTGATATATTTATACGTACTTTAAATGCCTAAAACTTAAGGGGAAAAAAGAGGAAACTTTCATATTTTTTTCTTTTTTCATTTTCGTTTATGTAGATGTTGTGTTACAAAACAGGGAAGAAAATGAGAGGAAGTGGATGAAAGTACCGTCTTCTGTTTTCCCCATCATGGAACCTAAAACTATTCAGATGGAAATTTTTTTCTATTATTTTTTAAAGGAAAAAAAAGGAGATCACTCCTGGGACTTGACTTTGTATGCCAAGCTCATGCCTTGAAATAGAATTTTAAAAATAGAAATTCTTGTATTTATTGTAGAATAAATGGTACTGCTTTAATAAGAACACTTGGAATGCAAATGAATCGTGGAACTAGTTTGTGAAAATATACCCAAAATGAAAGAGAGAAAAAGAAAGCAACATAGAAGATGATTTATTTACTACCCCTCAGTTCCTAATTATAATTATTTTTGCACTGTGAAGTCTTCTCCAGGCTTTTTGTTTCATACTATCACCACTAAAGTGATGAAAAGGCTATTAAATAAATATGTGATATCATCTTTATTTTCAAGATTAGGGATGTTAGTCATGGAGTCTCGGTAAATTCCATTTTGCCCTTCCAACAATTCTTATCTTCGAAGAATAAAGTGCCTTTATTAACACAATCGAAAATTATCATCTCCCAATTGCTCTGAGGACTCGCTGCTACAAAAATCTACAAAGGCATTGAAGTCTGATCTTAGCTATTTCAGGACTCTAATGTTTCCATTGCAACAGCATCTCTGCATGATCATGATAGGGATGGACTGGAGCTCTTGTGCTAGACATTGCACACACTAATCACAGAAACAGCCTGTGCCTTAGCATGGTTACAGCCTGTACTTTATTCCAGATAGGAATTAATCTTTCCATAGCATAAGTATCAAAAATGGATGTCATGAAGTATTCTCCATAGATGTTTGTTTCCTTTTGTGGATTGTAGAAGACTGGAGTGGTGATCTTACACAGGTGGTCCTATTTGTAAAGATGCTTAGTTTAGGGCAGATAAATGCAATCAAGGAGCACGTTCTTCTGGGACTGTAAAAACACAGATCAGAAAGACAGTCCTACGCTCTGAATTCTGAGTCCCTATCTGTTGATGCTAGAGAGTCTTTACCCTTAACCACCTCCCTACTCAAATCATTCTGGATTTGTCTTGTCTGAGTTCCAGATCTTCTCAAGTGCTGTCAAAACTACTTTCTGTACTATGAAAAGAAAGGTACCTAAGATATAATGGCAATTATTTCCCTAATTGGCTTAACTCCTTGTTCTCTGTGCAAAAGGTGAGACTGCTGACTCTTGAATACTTTCAGCATTACACCAATTAATAAAAGAAAAACAAACAAAATCACCATTGTGTTGCTAAGTCAGTGTAGATGGTTAATTAATACTAAAATCTCCAGCAGCTAGGTGAGCTAAGAAGACATATTCTCAAGGCATCTGAGCACTGAAATACTTTATATATTGCTGTAGAAGTGTTAAAAAGAACTGTGAGGGAAACACCTTTTTGTTATGTAGGGAATTTTTTAAATGTAAAAATTTCCTCTTTTCATTGTCAGGAAAATTCTGATTTTCTGAAACTGGTGGGGTTTTTGTGCTACAGAATCTGTAACCTGCTGTTTTTTGCAGTCATCAGAGAAAAGGAAAACCTAAGTCTATTCTTCAAAAAAGGAAGAGCAGGGATACGAACCTACATCGCATAGAAACATTTCAGTGGGTCATCTCTCCTGGTGGAGATCACTGAGTAAATAATCACTGGGCAGGAGACAGAGTCTAAATGTACAACAGGTTAGGACACTGATGTTAAACACCTGACATCAGTTCTCTTGATTTTTTTATACGACAGATAAATGCCACAACAAGCAATACCATTGCAAACTGCAAACAGATTTACTACAGTCATCTCCAGAGCCAGGGTGTGCACTGTTTATGGGGTTACTTGTAGCAAATGCTTGGCACTTCTAGAACATCCACCTTAGGTGGTTGAGGAAGTACTTATCTTTTACCCTTGACTATAGAAGGAGACTGAGTGAGATCAGACACCTAACTTTGGCCAACAAAATCTGTGTGGGATGAATATCACATATGGGTAGTAAACTTGCAGGTTCTCTGCTGGAATCTGTTTAGCACATTATGTGTACTGTATAAAGCACTGCAGAAAAGCACAATATCATGTTTGAAGAAATATAAATAAGTACTGGTTGAGATTTACCAGTAGGTTTGAATAGAGAAAGGAGCTAAGTAAGATGGCCACTAGTTCATCAACCATAATGCATTGCCTTTTTTTTTTTTTCAGGAGGAATGCTGAAAATCTCATAAATCTTATATGAAAATGTGTAATTTATCTGTGGTGGTTTTGTTTTCTGTTGATCCATGTTGGTGTTGATTTTAAGAGCTCAAGCCAAGTGAGGTAATCAGCTTTTAAACATATTTAATTTAAAACAAAGCAAAACAGAAACCAAACCTTGGATATCTTTTATAAGCATAGTGAGGCACTGGAACAGATTGTCCAGAGAAGTTGTGGATGCCCCATCATTAAAAGCTTTCGGGATTTAATAGGGCTTTGAGCAGGCGTCCCTGCCCATGGCAGGAGGGTTGGAACTAGATGATCTTCAAAGATCCCTTCCAATCCAAACCACCCTATGTTTCTATGATCTTTTAAAAATTAGCAACAAAATTTGACTGCTGTCTTTTTACAACAGTGAATGGTAATCATTATTTTGTTATTATATTGTTTGTCTTTTTTGAACCTTAATTCTTAAAAGATGAAAAAACTGAGATACAGAAAAATACAATACAATACTTTTCAAGGATGACGAGCATCAGAAAATTCCAATCTAGTAACTGGTAGATTATGCTTGTTACAGGAATATTATGTGGTTTTATTTTCTCCATTTTATCACTGATCATTGCTATTCCCATACCAAGAAATAGCCTGCAAAACACATACTGAGAGTTTTTCCCTAGACATTTCACCATCTTGGTCCCCTGTTAAGTGTTGGGTAAGCATCTATATCATCAGTGCAAAATTTATTTTAAGTGAAAATTAATGTTTGCTGGTTTCAAAGCTTTTTTGTGTTTGCATATGATTTTGTTTTTCTTTTTGCCTAATTTCTTTTTGTGGATTGTTAAAGGGACAGTTATTACTCTGGGGAAGATCCCTTTCTTTTCACCCTCAGCCAAGTCTTTTTTTCTTTCTTATCTCTTCAGTGCTCACAATGCCTTTTTAGTGTTTGCTCACAGAGTTCTGTGTTCCTAGTGGGACATGGTGTGTAGTTTAAATATCTCTCCTGATATTTTAAATGACATCCAATTGACCTCATAAATGTCTTATGAGACCAAACAAACTCCATGCTCGAACAAAAACCGTCAACCAATCTACCTTGCTTGTCCTCAGGCTGCTCTGGCATGATGCCATAAAGCATCAGTATTGATATTTTGTGGCATTCAAATTGTTAGGTACCTAGGCTAAGCAATAGGAGCAGAAGTATTAATACAATCTGGCCATGCCACTGATAATTACCCCAATATAAACTAAATTTATAGCATGATACCTTCAATATGAATTGGCAGCAGGCATCCAAACCTTTTCTTGACATTATCATGTAAAGCTAGGAGGCATATAGATAGCATGTTGTGGAAGGTGTTTTATAGAGAAGCATAAGAGATTCAGAAAAACTTCTGCATAGTTTTATCATAACCTTCATCAAGACTTGTTTGTTGTCAATAGTGACTTTTACCACAGCCAAAAAAAAAATTCTTGTAATGTTTTATAATTTTAACTGAATAAACTCATTAATGCATTCAAAGTGTCAGGGAACACAGCTACACTAAGCAGTATAAGTTAACATTCATTCAGTTTAAAACTATGCCTCTAGTTTTCCAGATTGAAAGCAATTTCTTTCTAATATGGAAAACAGAACCTATCTGAAGGGAGCTTTTTATGCTATACTTTTGTGTTAAAACTTATCAACTGTCTAGGGAAATGCATTCTTGAAATCCCGTCATGATCCATGTGTCATCGAAGACAAAGATCCAATGTGCTATGGAAATTTCTTGATGCATATTATGAGCTGTTGTTTGCCATAGTGTCTGGATAATCCTGCTTCATTTATTGGAGGGCCATTTCAGCTGCACTGTCAACAGCCTGGGATGATTGGGTCACCTTTCCCTATAAAATTATGTAAAAGCTGTCAAATGGGCAGGATTATAGGCACATTAAAGGTGCTTTAAGATTTCATGCCTATAAATATTAGCAAAGAAGATTTAAAGGCAAATTTGTCATCAGTACATGCCCACATTTCTACAACCTTGTTTTACAGCACTGCAATGTTATCACCTACATTTTATCATCTAACTGTAAAGTGTTTTGGTGGGGAGCAGCTGCTTGCAGCTTTATCTGTTTAATTCATGTACCAGGAATTAACCATTATTAAAAAATATAAAAATAGAGGATATCTGTTTCCTATTTCTCATCCAAGTAGATCAATACAAATATTTTGTATTTGGAGGGTCAGCTTATTAAAAACCATTATATATTTAATATAGACTTTTTGATTATGGCACCAATTACAAATATCTTTGCATGGAAGTAATAATGCAGCAGATCATTTTGCCTATTATTTACTTTTAAGTTGTGAACATTTTATTATAGTGCTTTGGAATGACAGCTCTTATTTATTGTACATTATGAATGCCATGGGCACCTCCAACACAAATAGACATTGGCAGACCCCTAGCATTTCTTCAGAGTTTTCTGGTATTCTTAAAAGACAAGCGTAGCATTTTAGTCATATTTTTGTGCTGGCAGATTTCTAACGAATCTCTAGGTTAAACAGACCAAAAAAGCTCAGAGGAGGAAGAAAACCATGTTCTCCCACAGTCTTTCAGGGAAAAAAAGATTTCAAACCCCTACCAAGGAGCAGCGTAAATTGTGAGCAGTGCTATGTCAGTTGTAAATTTCTGCTCTGGGACTTCATCCAAACTCCACAGACATCAGCAGAAAGTTTCCCATTTCAATGAGCTTTGAAACTGGCTGTTGTTAAGGCAGTGTGCATGTCTGCTCTCTCTATCACAAATGTCCAGGTCAGAAGGCAGCTCTAGATGGAAACCTATGTGTAAGCTGTAACTGGTACATCAGTCAGCAGAGCATGCCTCCAATGAATTTGCTCTTGCAACATGAGTTAAGGAGCGAAAATGCTTGAAAAATCCTGAATGCAATTAGGCACGACATGGTTGTTCTCTCCAAGCTTCATTAGGCTTTGTTCTTAGTTTTCACATTCCCTGTTGGCTTGGATAAATGGCCAGTCTCCAGCTAGCTTCAGTGGGAGCAGAAGTGTTGTGGAGGGTTTGTCTGAAAAAAATGGGAAAAAAGGGATATAGTGCCTGAGCTAACATCTTGCTGCAGAATAGAAGAAGGGAAGAGGAGAAGACAGTAAAAAAACTGTATGCTCAATGCATCAATCAATGGGAGAAAGTAAATACAGCAACTACCAACAAGGAGGCAGCAGAGGAACTTACTGCATACAGATGCAAATTTCTCTTATGTTAGCCTTTGGGGTCCCCTAGAAAATAAACGGAGGATCTGGTTGAACCCCCCTGTGGGTTTGCAGTGAGGGAATTGGCAGCTGTGGTCCAATAGCAGTAGGGCTCAGAGAAAAAATTAAGTGGAAACTTCCCTTGGAGGTGAACAAGTAGAAACAGAAGCAGCATGGTTGATGCTTCAGCTGAGCATTTTTTTGGTTTTCTTCTGGCTCAGAGTCAGAAGGTATGTGTTTGGGAAATTGGATGCAGAAACAATAACAGGCCTGGAGCAGAACAAGAAAAAACCTTCCACATGCACAGACAAAAGGAAGCTTAAAAGCAGAAGTTAATACAACTCTTTGTTCCCTTCCCCTGAGTGGGTTAGAAAAGGTAGAAATGTCCAGCCCTTATAGTCTCCATTCTTGTCTATACATAGTTTCTGGACGCAACTGTGAAGATGACGAAACAAGCAACTGGAGTGAAAGGAGCAGAAGTCATCTGGATGGTAAAATATTACAGTTTCAATATCTAGGATCCAGTCTGGAAAATAAAGGGGCAGGTGGAGGGGACAAGAGAACAAACACTAAGAGACCTTTCCTTGTGTGGACTGCTTATATGGCAAGCTGCACAACCCCATAGGTGACAGCTTGTCTTTGTGTGAGCTGCAGATCAAGCAAAAGTTGTTTTTTGCAGGCAATAGTACTGGAGAAGTGCAAAGAAAACTGCTCAGACTGTAATAACAAGATATCCACTCTTGGACAAACCAAACTGTGGTTGTACAAAGCAATGGAGATTCGGACAACAGAGTAGAAGATAATGCAACTGTTTAGGGTCCTGCTGACAGCTGCCTATAGAGTTGTACAGCACAATTGAGACACCCCATGGTATTGGGTGAATCCGCTTAGAGTTCACAGATGTGGCACAAGAAGTCCTTTGCCTTTCTGGAACAGCAGAATGCCACAGAATATCTCAAATGATAATAGACAAATATGGTTAAAGACATGAATTGAGCTTTGGGAAAAGAAAATGATCCAACTATGCTCTCTATCAATGCTGAGCACTAAAACTGAAAGAAGTGGGGCTCCAGAGCAGCTGTGGCTAAAGTCTCAGCCAGTAAACTGAGGCACTTGTGGACATACAGCAGAGGTCAAAAATCTTCCATCAAGAATCCATAGTCCAGACCCATGACCTGGGGTTCAAAGGGGTGCTATAAATCCTTTCTCCATGAGATACTGAGTAAATGTGAACTGGGACTTACTCTTTTGTAGACACCACTCAATGTGTACAACACACCTGACAGTTGGGAGACTTGTCAGTGAAAGAAATAGCGAGCTCTTCATTCCCACCCTTCAAATACCTTGTTCAGTTTAGAGACAGAGCAGGTATTTCTGCTCATCCTTAATAAACTGGCAAGATTTCAGGCATTGACTAAGACAGCTGGTGATACAGCAAACTCCTTATTCCTTGCCAGAACTTATTTATTATTAAAGACATATTAAGTGATGGGAGGTGGGTCTTGAATGTTGGATAATCCATTAATCAGTTCAATAGGATTCCGGAAAGTATTTCCACTGCAGTTTGTATAAAAAGGGATGGGGAAAGAGAGAAAGAAGTTGAAAGGTAGTGCTGTGAGTGAGAATGTTTGTATGAGAGGTGGGGGATGTGTGCTATTAGACCAAGAGATCTGAATAGGTGAGCAAGACCTTGAAGGCTCACAAATATGAAGGGACCAGTGATGGGAACACCTCTTATGAACTCCTAAAAAGAAACAGCAATCTATGGGATACACAAGCCATCCAAGGAGAGGGCTCCACCTGCTCACTTGTATTTCTGGCTGATGTAAGAATGATTAGCTATCTGGGAACCAGGAGAGGGCAGCTCACCTAATTGCTGGTGCTTACTGGTGGCAGGTGACTATTGCCTGTCTGTTCCCCAGGGCATCTCCTCCTAGATAAACCAGAGTTATAAGCAAATCAAAGAGCACCCACTTGCTAAAGAGGCAAAAGATGCTATTGCAGAAAATAGGCAGCACCCTCTTTGCAGCCTCTTAACCTTCCTAGCAGGGGAGGGCAGTGGGGTCCCAGCTATGAGTGACAGCTCTCCCCAAATATGTGGAAACAAGTGAAGAAGAAATAATTACCTGCACTGAGTATGTTTTTGCTGAATGATTCCCAGGTGAGTTCACTTAATAAAGTCACAGACAAATTAAACCACATTCCTCACATCTTGTCATTATTTCTGCATGTCTGGAACAATGAAGACCAAGACTCTTTTTTTAAGTGCAAATACAGCAAATTGAGTTTAGTATATAGAAAATCTATAGGCTTTTAGCTGGCTCTAGAAAGTATTTCCAGAACAAAGGTAACTTAAAACATGTATGGGCTTAATTCAATTGACAGGTATTTTTCTTTTCTTATTATAAACATGGATGATAATGTAGTCTATAGATCAGCTTCTCTGTTTTAATACCAGCCTAATTATTCTAACATTTCATGTTTTATCAATATATTTTAGGGATCCTAGCTTCTTCACCAGTTATTTTTTTCCAGATTAAATGATTCTGCCAGCTTTGACTATACCAATCCAACCTTCCCTGCCCTTCCTGCCCCCCTCTCGAGTCTTTGATATACACTTTATAATAAATACCCTAGCAGCAGGCAACACAATGCCCACAAACCTGATTTTTCATCTGTCTGAAAAGAGGTCAGATAGATGATGAAGCAAGCTAATATGAGGAACTTATAAGTTTGTAGAACAGTCCTGACATATTCTGCAACCTTGTGCTAGAGTTGCTGAATGCTCTGAGTCCTATCACACATGCTGAGACTGCTTTTCAAAATTACATATTATATATATATCATCACTGTCACTGTTTACTTTGCGCATACTTGCTGTAGTCATACATATTCTATGAATAACATTAAATATAAACATTTGATATCTTACACTAAAGGAGATTGTTTTTGTTTGACTACATATCTCAATCCATCCTTCATCAGAGAATTCTTGATCCAGATCACTTTTGCACTTGAACTGAGCTTTTATCTCCCCTGAATTTATTCATCCTAAAAGGATGTCAAGTGCAGATTCTTTTCGTGGTCTTTATCCATAATTAAAAGCTAGTATTCGAAGGGAGTGAACTCAGGGATAGAAAAATTCCTCAATTTATCTCCCACAGATAATGCTTTATTTGTAAATATCTATAAACGTGTTGTTTTGGTGTATGGCTTATATTTCACTAATCTCTCAAAGGGTCTAAATATTCTTTCATTACAAATATCCTTGAAAGTCATCATGTCAAAATCATTCCACAATTAATAGAGGTTTCCTCCAAGGGCCTCAGGGAGAAGAGGGCTGTTAGTAAGTGGACAAATAGGAGATACTCTCTGGCCTGCTTTAAAATGCTAGAGGACATTATACATGTGCTGGCAGGTTAGGCTTTGGTTAATTCTCAAAAATCCTTCTAGGATGTGTTTCTATGTCACCAATAAATTCTTATCAATGAGATAAATATGTGAGGTCTTGTACTATTTTCTTACAGCCACCAAAACTATGAGGCAGATCCATTGACTTACATGAAGATATGGCTGTATATACTCGTCAGCCTGAGGTGCAGATCATAATTATTAGAAAGAAACTGCTAAATCTTGCTCTTTTTTTATAAAAAAACCTGTTGTTTTGAGGCTACATAAGGGAGCATATATTTGAAATGCCTAATTTTTGAAATGGCTAAGAAGAATTACTGGATATTGTAACAGTTCTGCTCACTTTACTTTACCCAAATTAATACAGAGTGTAAACTCTATCTTTCCATTATCATTGCTCAAGCTAGTGGGGAAAAACTTTGTCTGGTTAAATACAATTTTTCTGGTTTATTCTTTTGTTTTGTTTGGTGGTGGTGGTAGTGGGGGCGTTTTTTTCCAGCTGGAGGGAAATATTTGTTAAAGTCTAAATCTATTGTGACTCAGACAAAATGTCCTTGCTCCTTCTTTAAATAGAGCTTTTAAACAGTTTAAGAGAAATTTTTTGAATAAAAAATTGTGCATATATGTGGTTTTGTAATAGTGGCTAGAAATATAAGATATTAATGTATATTTATGTAAGATTGGAGCAGATTCTCTGGTTACTTTGTTGGACTTTATTGAGTGGTCATATGGAAGTTTCATATGGAAGATCAAAATCAGCCATAAAATGGGGCTGTGACTGTAACCTTAATTATCGAAAGGATATTCCCTCCAGAGGATCATAATCCGGTTTGAGAAGCAGAAAGGCGGTTACTTCCCTAAGGGAGTCTGGGAGCGATCCTCTCTCAAAAGCTTGGTGACATAGTCCTGTAAGCCTGATACAATTTCACTTTCAAATGTATTTAAAAATTCTACAGCAAATCCATTGGGGGCATAGGCTTTCCCGCTTTCCAACACAAATACTGTTTCCTTAATTTCATTCTCTATCCTGGGAATCTGCAACAGTTCTTTCTGCTCTTGTGTCAGTTGTAGCTGCTGCTATTCCACAGCTGATGAAAGAACTGGATTTTAATGTTTGTTCAGAGGTACGTAAGTTGGCATGATAATTGTGAATAACTGTGATTCTCCAGGGTGAAGAGGAGTTTGGCCTTAGTGTTTTCAAATTTACTGGGTTAGTTTGGATAATTTCTTCTTTGTTTATCAAACAAACTAACAATGAGCATACTAAGGAATAATTAAAAATACACTTTTTTATCAGGTTTTTATAAAGGGATAGAAATACATTTTGAGCAAAATTTGTAGATCTTTCACAAAGTGAGTAATCTTAAAATCTGTTCTTGTCTCAACAATTTTTTTAACAGGATAAATATTTTATTCTGAAAACAAAATATCTGTCAAATTGTGTGACCCCATGGATCCAATCCTCTCACATACTCTCCCAATCCTGCTCCAATGAAACAAACTATTCATAGGAATTATTTCCAGGTTTTAAAAATTACCAGCATATGAAGAATTATTTACCTAATTCTCTTTATCTTTATTCTTTGCTTTGGGAAACACTAGACTATTTCTGCAAATTATCATCAACTGTCATCCTTATCAATAAAATCTCTCTGAACTGAAAGAAGGCAAAAACTCTGAAAGTAAAACTAGAAAAAGAGAGGAACTTCTTAAATAGTCAGAAAATAGTCAACTGGAATTCAGTTGACCCAACTTTGGCTTTGAGTGGAAAGAGATAAGCACTTTTCATCATACCACATCTGTACACATTACCAGGGATGTACTAACCTTTGAAAATGCTTCTTTATTTCAGTCAATTTTGAGTGTATAAATGTCTAGCTTAGACTAGAAACAACTGACCTTCAGATTGATAAAGTTATGACTGCCCCATCATGAAAATATTTATGAGGTTCTAAGCAAATGCTATGTTCTGTTAAGCTTTCCTTGTTCCAACTTTTTTTATTTCCCATTGTTGCCAGGTTTTCAAGGCAAGGACTGGTCCATCTCAATTTTGTGATAACTGTATATTTCCCACTCTCCAACAAGTCGAAAGGTAGCTTGCACATATAAGCTTTCAGCCTCCTGTGGATAAGTTGATGTAGACTCACGTATTCTCATTTTGCAAGAGATCTGGAAACCCCCAACATGCTATCCAGGTAAGATGTAGAGTGGAAAATAATAGTTTCTTAATAGTTTGCTCTAACCCTTAAGACTGTATTTCTGGACAATAACACACAAGTGTAAGTTGCTTCTTTGAGCTCTAATTTTCAGTAAGAAAAGGTTTTTTTATTATTTATTCTTGGTTTTTTCTGCTTTCCTTTTCCTGAATGCACAATCCTACGTACTGTTCAGGTGTCCAGATTTATGTCAGTAAGACCTACTGAAAAAATTGTGGATCTAGTGTGTTAGGCATAAATCACCTATTATCCTTACCCTGCTCAGAAATTGTTTTCTGTTTGCTCACTTAAATGTTTCAAAAGCCACTTATCAACATGATTCAAAAACTATATTATAACAAGATTTTTCCTATTCATTTTGCTTTCCTTACAGTTTTGTTAAAATGATGATTTGTTGCCTTGAACATTGCTACCAGCACCAATTACTTTTGGTAATCTAGGGTTTCTGATCATGACTGGAGGTAAAAAATTTCATTCTTCTCAACTTCTTACTTCTCATGTTGGTTGTTCTAAAGGTTTAATTGTGGAGATGTAGAGTGTCCTTTTTCCTGCTATGCTTTCTTGTAGAAATCATCTTCTGCTTATTCATACCGGGGAAAAGAACTGGTCTCCTTTTCCTCCTCTACCAGCAGGACTCAGTGGGAGTCTTTGCTTCTTTGCAAGGTTTTCCCTTAAGCACTTTGTTTTTCCTCGGCTTTTCTCTTCCCTAGCACAAGGAAACTCCAGCCCTGTGGATGTTTTCACTCGCCCTCCCAGTCCTGCTGCCAAATTTGCTGCTGCTGCTCATCTTTAACTGTTTCGAACAGAATATCTCCTGCAGCACATTGATTAAGTACAGGAAGCATTAGTGACCAGCAGCTCAGGGCATTGGGTTGTTATTGACTCTGACAGACCAATTTGTTTCTCCAATGTTCATTATTCTACAAAAGGGGCACATCAGACAAGGCAATTGAAATGTACAATATTGCCACCTGTCTCTTTTCTGCCTTGATTATGTACAGCCTAGATTTCAGCTCCAAAGTACACTGAGACCTCAGAGATATGAATTGTAAAAATGAAGATAATTAGAATTCCAGACTGGCCCAACTTGGAGCAAAGGTAATTAATGCAAGTTCCAAATGAGCACATATATAACAAGTAAATAAATTTAAAATTACGCAAAAGTTCCTATATTTCTTGGAATTATTAGTGTGTGGTCACAGTGACACTTTGTGTTCATATCTGGGGAGTGCACTCTGCTGAAACACTGAAGTGTGCTGGAGTTAACATCTATTATCTAATATGCTCATTAACAAAGAGTGACCTAATGTCTGCAGAGAGAAGACTGCAACTAAATTTTAGTAAGGTCAAGAGCTATTTGTGGAGCAGCAGCTACCGGATGTAAAAGGAAAACCAAGAAGAGAATGACGCAGTTTGAAACATGGTACTCACAGGAAAACTAAAATATGTATACCAACACAGTGCACTGCTACTTCATTTTTAATGCATGTACCAACATGTTTGTCCTTTGCCATGGAATGGCATGTGACTTTTCCCCACATTCACCTTCTGTCCTTGCCTGTCAGCAGACATTTGGTCTGCATGTCTCCATTCATAAAATATAGAGACCTACTAACAAGACATTTCTCAGAACAACAAAGATATTAAAATTCCTTAGGAACTGCTCTTAGTCAAGAGTTAAAACATAACGCTATTAACACACTCTGGAGCTAATAATTCCAATTGTGATCCATCATTTTTCCTTTAAACTAGCTATGTAACAGCAGAGAGCATGCCAGTGTACAGGAAACTGTGATTTTCTTTAAAACTGGAAAAATACTCCACAGAAGTTTTACTCACTTTTTTTCCCTTCCCTAAAATTGCACATAAGAAAGATAATTTTTCCTTACACCACCCTTTTATAATTATTCTTTCCCATTAGAAATAACATTTGCTTCCTGCCAGTGGCTCTGATTCTCAACTACCCTGCATACTCCCCTGTGCCTCACACCAGCAAGAAGAGATAGACCTGTCTGTTTAGACTTTCTGCACTGCTCTGGCAATGTGAAGAAGCTGTAAACCCGACAGGGAGCCAACCCAAACAAGTCCAGTTAATTCATGTTTACAGTTGTTTTACATCAACAAAGCAGTGCAGGGCAGCCAAAGCAGACCAGTGAATGTGGCCCTCCAGATGTGTATTGGTTTTAAAACTGAAAGTTGCAAAATAAATGTATTATTTGGAATGGGAATTCAATACAATTAATTTGTTTTCCATAAGCTCTTGCAAGTACTTCTAGGCTCTGATAACAGATTTGATTTTCTTCCTGATCATTTAAACTCAGATGCTGCTTTTGATGCATGTGTCACATACATATGGTGGAGTCATGAGCCACACATCTCGCTGCACTTTACAAAACCCAGACAAAAATGTACATACTTTTACTCTTTTGAAAAAGATTGACAGTAATTTACAAGTGTCCTTGAGTGCAGTTAAGACATGTAGGGCAGCATCCTCACCAATCTGAAGGTGATAGCTAAACCTGGCTGGGGTCCCCTCACTTCTAGTAGGATGGGACTTTCTCACTTCACTGCTAGACACTATTAGTTGGACCACTTCCACAGAGTGAACGCTTCTGCAAAAATATCAAAGATACGGTCACAGCCTCCCTAATGCATGGAACAGATTTTCTGTGGGACTAGAGCAGAACTTCCCTTACAGTGAATTCCTATTCACCAGAGGTTAATTTCCTGAATGTGCAGGGGACTTTCAGGCTGCACAACTCAGTGGATACAGTAGTTTTTAAAAACCTACAACAGAATACTTGAAAAACTAAAGCATTTACTTTACACAAGTAAATACTTTAGTAAATACTTTACACAAAGTATTTACTAGGGAGAGTTTTCCCAAGGAATACCTGCTTTAGCAATCTACCAAACTGATTTTACTTATCAGTCTTTCAAGACGGATGACTTAATCAAAATACTGTAAGCAAAATTTTAACTTAACAGAAAATTTTTAAGTTGAAAATTTACAGATATGCCTATGTGTCCTGGAAAGTATGTGTGTGTGTTTCTCTGGGAAACCAAACAAGCCTTTTAAACATCCAGGAGGAAATAGTGTGTACACTAACTCCATTTACCAAGTTAGCTAGTGTTAGCTAGCATTTTATAGCATAGGATATACATTTTATGACATCACAGAGATCTACTTACTGTATGAGAGACATCAAAAGCAGTTTAAAAAACCACCAAATCAGTGTGTGCGTTAGTAAAACAATGATTAGCACAATTATTATTCTTGATTTTCTTTTAAGCTTCAACAACATTGTTCGTGCTACCCCCAAAGCCCAGTTATAAATCTCAGAAATCCTGCTGACGACTCCAAATATGCCACTTTTACAAAACCAAAAGAGGAACTTCAAATTTGAGGGGTTTCTTTGGTTGGTGGGGTTTTTTCCTTTTTCTTTTTTTTTTTTTAAATGTACAAACTATGCACTGGTGGTTATGACCTTGGAACAGCAGAGCGGTTCTCGATTTGTACCAGCCTGGGTGCACATGCACAATACTATTTCTCCCTGCTGTGCCTATCTGCCTGCCGTGTTAGCAAATTTACAGGTCTCTGGTCATTTTAGAGAGTTTTGGCCCCATTTCCTCCTCCTGGGATGCAAATAACTCCCATGGACTTCAGTGAGGGTTATTCGTAACCCACAGTATGGGGGTAGGGCCATGCTGGCTGCTCAGAGGGCTGCAGTCCCAGATTTGACCAGCTGCTCTGTGCCTCTGGCCACAGGAGATGCCAGCAGAACCAGGGCCAAGGTGTTAGGAGTACAAAAGGCCACCCTGACTGAATGCACCTATGTAAATAACAGACAGACATCTCAAAAAGCAGGAGGGAGCTGGGGACAGCAGAAGGAAAGATACAATCTTAGCAAAAGCAGCTTTTGGATCAAAAGAGACACATAGCATTATCCAGTCACATTCTATATCAGGTGGCTGGGATGCTGATTTATCAGAGAATGGTGTGTCTTCGTAGAAGGACTCCAGCCCCAGCTGCTTCTTTAAAGGCAGGCTGTGTGCCATTTACCTCTCGTCAATCAAAATCCATAAATGGCAGAAGGAGGTGGAGAAGTGAAAGAAAAGGGTAGTGGGAGAGAGAGTAAACCCTGGAGGAAAGATCTGTAGGAATATATGATACATGAAGTAAATGTGAAAAGGCTAATACACCACCCAGAGCCTCTCCTGATACAGTTAGCCTTGCATCAGGCTTCGTTTAAAATTCTTACCCATGCTATATGCACTGCAAAGCAGTGTTTGCTGGTTCATGAGCTGAGTGAATGCAATGGACAGGATTTGGATGCTGTTTTAAAAATGATCATAAAAAGGATCTTATATTTAAACTCCACACCTGTGATCAGATCTCTGAGGGTCATTACTACTCTTGTCTATGGATACAGACACTTCTCTACAGAGGAGGGGAGGGAGGGAAGGGGATACTTTCTTCACCTATGTGGTATATTTTCAGCTGCCTATTTCTTCTAGTATGAGCACTGCACTTGTGTATGACTGACACACAGTGTGTTGTCATCAGATCAGGCTGACCAAAATGACTTCTACTAGTTTCTGTAATGCTCTGTGTATGTTTCTGTATGTGCATACATGAGTAGACCTATCTGTATAGAAAATAAGAGATAAAAGAGATAAAGACAGTTTGTATGATTCAGAATGGAGCAGTAAGGTCTTTCTGCCTGTCCTACCACTTCTAGTTCTGTAGTTTGTATGGGAGAAAATTATCCATTCCCCTCTCTGACATAAGAATATGAATCATAACAAGAGTATATATCACTATTTCCCTTTCCACCACTGGGTAAGGAGGTCTTGCTTCCCTCCTCCCCCTGCATCAATAGTATCCCAAAAATCCTTCGCACAACACCATCTGTGGATTGGAGGCAGATGTCAGCACTGAATTGATGACCTTGCTAAGTTGCTTAGGCCAACAGGTCAAGTCCAACTCCCCTTTGTTCATCCTTAGAGCTATTCATCTACATGAGTGACTGCAAAGCATGTTTAAAAAGCGTGATATTTATCTGCTGGTTGTGAAACAGCATTATAAGCCACAGTCCTGTGAGCTGAAAGAACTAAAAAGGAAGAGTGAACTGGAAATGCTCTGAAAGTCTTTCCTCATTTTGAGTATGTCCCTCCCTGGGAGATGCTCTCATTGGTCGGAGAGATGAAAAGTAATGATATAAGTGATGTGAAGGCAATTGCCTGGGGTATGACAGCTTGAGGGAGGAAAGAGACAAATTCAGCAACATATCAGTTTATGACTCTTTAAAAGTAATTGGTTTAATCCTTGAATCATAATTTAAAACCTACTAAATTTTACTGTCTTCTGCTCTATTTTTCCCTCATGGGAAAAAAAAAAGAAAAAGTCACTCTTTTAGAACTAAACTTACGTGAAATCCACAAAAGGAAGTATTAGACCACCCTACTGTCAATAGCACAGACGTGCAATGCTGAGTCATGAGACCAAGGGGTATTTATGTTAAACAAATTGTTAACCTTCATCACTTTAAACTACTGCATTTAACTAGTTTATCTTTGGGTGTCCTGCACCAATGGTTTCCAATATGTCCCTTATTTTAACTGAGAAATACATTGTTCTGTATTTATTATAGTTTTTAACTTCTGTACTATTACGGTGGCTCAAAAGGGTCTCTGTAGGAAAGAGAATAGTGTGGGAGTTTTTTACTCTCCGAATTGTTCCTGAAAAATCACTATTGTATAGGAAGCTCAATTACATCTTAAAACTGAAATTTAACAATAAAGTGCAATATAACATTTTCAAGAAAAATGTATATAAAATATTGGAGCAGAATTCTGCAGGGGCAGTCACCTCTTCTGAAAATTAGTAAATAATCATGTAAAGACCACAAATAGCAAGCTCTACAGGACATGGTCTATAACCTTCTTACTCTGTCTGTAAACAGCGATATGTGAAACCCAGACAATGTCTTCTGAATCCAACCTATTAAACAAATAATAAACATATCACCTAACTTATAATGTTACCATGCACTTTAGCTTACACAGCTCTGTATTTTCTTTAAACTAGTGAATTCATGTTTCTAGTGTGCTTATATACATGTCTTTTTTTGCTGTACTGTGGCAACCTGCAGTCTGAGTTCCAGACATTTTTGTGGGAGCAAGGTTTGTGTTGTGTGTGTGGTGGTTTGGTCCTGTTTGAAATGGTTTCAAAAAACTCAAGAGAGTTCTGTGCTCAACTCCTGTTAATAATTCATAGTTTTAAAATTTAAATAAATTGGTAAAAATCTCACAGTTTACCAAGTTTATCTACTTGCTGGTTTTTTCTTGATTTTGGACTGTTCAGTTCTTTGTGATTTTCAGATCCTGCAAGATCTGTAAGTGTTACGAGAGAAGGAAACTGTGGTTATCATCCAAAGAAATTACATTAGGCTTGGATACATCACAGCTCCCTGTCATCATCTAGAAGTTTGTGGTTTACTTTGAACTAGTTCCTAGAGTGAGCACTCTCTTGGAAGAATTATTCAGCTCAGCAATGCTAAGTGCTCAGTAAAGGTGGGCTATTTAGGACACTCTCCTTTGAGTACCAAGGGAGACTTGCTGATTACTTTAAACTAGATGTCCATGACTAGATCTAAAGTGAGCTAGAAGCTTCAGGTTTGGCTCTAGGAGGTGAGATGATTGATCTTTGGATCTAGGTTTGCCTTTTAGGAGTTGAGGGGATTCTTACCCAAATACACAACTATGGGGTTTTCCCTAAGAATCTTAGAAAGGACGGAGGGAGCCTCCCTGTGAAATCCCAGTGAAACTCACAGTGTGGAGTTTTTTGTTAGTTCCTGCATGTGTTTTTAAATTCAAGACAGGTAAGTGAAAGAAAGGAGAGAAAGCAATAAAGGCGAGTACAAGGCCCAGCATGGTTAGATAGGTAAGGTAGGCTTTATCTTCTCTCTGGCTTTGTCCATGGAAAAGAGAGTATGGAAGGACAAGAAGAATGCAAATCCCACTCTCATTCTGATAAAGAGCTGAGATGTTTGAATCATGTATTCAGACTCTTGGATGCCTTCCCAGGACCAGTAATGCTTGTGCCTCACAGCCTAAAACCATGAATTCTTGAAAGGGGAAGACATCCCACAAAGGGAGGAACAGACAGTAATAAACATAGGTTGTATCATCCTTTTAGTCCCTTTCTGTATCCCACAGTGATTTTTAGAATAATTTAACAGAACTTTTCTGAAGTTTCATTGCCATGTGCTGTTTTGACTGAGTGAAACATTTGTGGAATTTGATCTGTGGGAACAAGGTTTCTTAGAAGACTTGATTACATGCTCCTTGGCTACAGATCATGAAAGAGTGGACATGAAAGATAAAAAGAAACTATTTAAACCTAAATTTTTGAAGCAGATTTTAATTTAAAAAAATATTTTGGGTTTCTCCTGCTTTATTTCTATTATTATTATTATTATTATTATTATTATTATTATTATTATTATTATTATTATTATTATTATTATTATTATTATTTTACTGATTATCTTTGAACCTTATCCAGAATTCCTTACTCAGGTTAAACTCTTACTGCAGTCAGTTTTGACTCAGTAAGAATTGCAAGATCAGACTCTTTGTCACAGATGGGTTGCAGTATCAAATTTAATTTTCTTGCATAATCAGTGAAGAACTCAGCAAAGCCACAGAATGTTTTCCAATACCCTTTTCTGTCAATCCACCTTGTTCCTTCCTCTCATGGCCTCATTGGTCTGACATGAGGAGTTAAAAAGACCATCTATTCAAAAATACAAAATTCTGAGGGAGAATGTTCCTTGTGATTATGGATATTATATGGGACATTAAAATTCCAGTGTTGTCTTTTTGATAGGGTATGGAAAGGAAAATAGGAGATGGCACAATTTGGAGCCATTATTGCGGCAAACAGCAACAAGAGGAAATACAACAGTAAAATCTTAACCCATTCACATGTTCTTCTTTGCTGTACATTGGATTTCAGAGTGTAATGTGCATACAATCAATTTGGACTTGGTTGCAGTCATATATTCCCTAATGGGGCCCTAATATCTTGACCATGAATTTCAAAATAACTACACAAAGTGATGATAAAAAGTAGACTTTTCTACTGGAACTAATGGTGATTCCTTCCGTTGTTTTGCACAGCATATGCTGTTCATAAATAATGTCAGAATTGGGCCAAGTCTCCTTAAGAAAGGTGGTCATTTAATGTAAGTAAATCCACATTAAATATTGAAGATCAGAAAAAAGCTGCCTTTTCAGAGAGGTCACTTTTAAGTGAAGGAAACAACAATGCATGTGTGCGGATGGCCAGTTCCACACTGGGTGACACAGAGTTAATGGCTCATAGAGAGCATATACGTGTTTTTTAAAGATGTTTTATTGCTTACAAAAGGAAGTAGTCTAGAGAGACTGGATACATAAACTGGCTCCAGCCAGCTGCGGCTGTCAGGCTAGGAAGGATCCTGTTCAATTAGTGTTGTAAAATAAAATACTTTGTAAAGGAAATAAACACTATGAGAGCTAAGATTCATGCTTTCAAATATACACAAGGTTTGAATTTTTAATTAGGGCTGCTAATTACAGTCATCAGAAAGCAGAACAGAATAGATTTTACCTTACATTTAGCAGACAAGCCTTCAACCCCAGTGTATTTTTCAATTTCATTAATATTTTATGAAAATGGCCCTTGCAGCTTCAGCCTATTCTGTGCCTCCTACAAAACTGCCCCACATTATGGATGCCAATGCCTTTAAGCCATGTGCATTAGTGAGATGACAAAATGCAAAACAGCATCTTGTCAACCATTGCATCAATTGATTCTATTAGATAGTGTAAAAACAGTTGGGTGTGAGTTATAATTTAGCTGACACTAATGATGAAACAAGACACTGGCTGGGAGCAGCCATTAGCTATAAGCCAGAAATTAATGCTTCTAATATTTTTAACAAATTAACCTTAATGAACTGGCCATGTATATACTGTAGTATATACTGATAAGTCAATTAGTAGAGAATAGAGGTTATGTATATATAGATATATAGAAAAAAGTATGGTTATGGAGAGTTCCAAGCACACATTTCTATTAACACAATTCTACAGTAAAATCAGCTCTTTTTCACATTTAGATACATTCTAACTCTAATGTGCAAATGTCCAGTCTTGTGCATTTCAGTGACATTTTGTATGCAAACAAATACAAAATTCAGCATGTCATCATACTGGTAGATCAGACACAGCAATGATATGTTTATAGAAGTGTCTTAATTTCACTGATTTTTAACCATTACAGAATTTGAGAACTGGTAGTCCAATTTCTATCTGAATTAATAATGTACTGACCAAAATTTACAGTATATTTCCTTTTTATTCATTACTATTTGTGAACATTCTCCAACAGAGATTCTTACAAGCCCTAAATCAATTACTGTCTAAAGGGATGCAGTAGTATTTTAAAATAATACAGTTAATGTGAGACCCTAAATTCTAGGAATGCCATTTACAGGCAACCTAGAAAACAGAAGCGGTTAATTTATAAGGAAGCACAGAACAAAGGTAAGGCACTTGCCAACAATAGTTTGTTGGTTTAACTTTGACTTGCTTTCCTGGGAAAGAAGAAAACAGAATTTTCAATGTGAACTGTCAGCCCACCTTATGACAGGGCTTCACTAGTTAGAAATTCAGAGTTCCTCCTCCATTGGCAGAATGATGTAAAGAAAACCACCAAACAAAATTCTTTCAAGTTTCAACTACAACTCTACTTAAATAATTTACTTTTTAGTTTTACTCATACTATTCTTTTTAAACTTGGTTGACATTTTCGTTGACAAGCACATTTTATTGCACAAGATCAGTAGTGGAATTGGCAGTGAAAAAGAGAGAGAGGGGAAAAAAGCTGGCTCTGCTCAATGAGAGAACTACTATCTTGCCTTTGGGAAAACAGTGCTGACAGTGACCCTTTCTGAAGCCAATAATAAGTGGTAAACCAGTCACTGTAAGTAAAATATTTGGTAACTTTGAATGTTTCCTTCTCCTACAAGAAGCAAACCAGAGGCTGTTTAGCTAATACATATAAAAAAAAGCCAGCAATAAAAAAAGTTATTTGTGAGCATAAAGCCTTTAAATTAACCCATTAGAAAGTAAAAAATAAAATTATTAAATCATTGACAAAGTAAACATTAAAGCCTTCCCTTATGAATTACTGCGAGCTGTAGTTAAAACTAGTGGAGAGAAAAAAAATACAAAACTCAGGGGAAAAAAAGTGGAAATCATGTCTTAAGTATAGCTTTTTATTTCCAAGATTTCTGGCTCTTTTATTCCAAACGCATGATGCTACTTAGCCATCAAAAGAGAAGGCCGAATAAACAAAAGGCATTTTCAAGAAATTCAAAGCTATTTGCATTACATACTGAATGAGTGACCCATGCTTCCAAAGTGCCTTATGGAGGATGCAGAAAGAGCTATTATAACATCCCAAACAATAGTCCTGTCAAAGAGATCTGTTCCAGTAAAGCCACACATCAAAGCTGCTCTTGGAGCAACTTGAAACTCTAGGTTGTTATCCACACTGCACTCATTTGGGGAAAGTGTCTTACAGAGTTTTGTGTAATACTAAATTGGGAACAGGGATGGATATGTTTTATGCCTCTTCTCCACCAACTCAAATGAAGGCAAATTGCCAGTTTGCCAAGCCAGTTTAATCAGAAGTTGGTTTGGGTTTAATGTGAAAAGTTGCAAGGGCCATTTTGGGACCCAATGCCACATACTTACGTCAGTGATCTGCAAGTCACTTTGGTTTGATTTTTGACCAGGTGGAAGTCTTGGGCCTTAAGCCAGACAATTCTCACTGTTCAGCCATATTTCTCCTGGGCATCCTCTTTACTCATTTCTCCCCTGTGGGTAAACACCATCATCACCCCCACTGCTTCACTATTGCTTTACCATTGCTTTACCCAAAGGTGTTGAGTTTTGGGGTAGTTTTTCAGGCTGGTCTCTGGAAAGAGCTGATAAACTCCTCAGATGAGACAGACATCTCTAGGGAATGTGTTTGAGAACCTAGTAGACATGCAGTTGGATAGGGCATAAGGACTCCACTCAGAATCATTTCATCCCATACAGTTGAAATCCTGGCACTGTTTAAACCAGTGAGTTTTTCACAAAGACATTCTTGACATAGCTAGCATAAAAATAGCAAACAATGATGTAAAATATGTTTTGCCTAGGGAGCTCCTTTCTGAAAATTATATGAGTAATCAGATGAAATGAATGTACAGTTCCCACTGCAGATTTCCTTAGATGCCTCTCCCAGTATGTCTTCCACCATAACATAGATATTGCTACACCTGTACTGGGAAATATAAGAGCAACAGGGCACAGCTTCAAGCACTATCCTGTCTTTAGACTGTCTGTTTAACCATTAGCACTCAGTCTGTCATAGTTTTGCCCTATGTTGATTAGAACTGTGCTGTCTAACTCCTGGGTATTGCTCAAGAGACAGAAAGCATTACAGATTCTTCCCAAAATGAGGTCTGAAGATGATCTCCCTGTTTTATGGGAAAGTTTAAATAGGTAGATGCAATTCTTGCCATGACACCTGGTCTCAGAGAGAAGGAACAATGCCTGACCTGTGTTATGTAACAGCATGGGTGCTAAATTTATTTAACCTCTGTTTCTGATCCATTCTGCTAATGACCATTGCACTATACACAGCTGTGGAAGTTACGCATAGATTAGGACCACAAAGGTGTGCACTGTATGAACTCGAGATAGACTAAAAGAATAAAAATGTTGACTTCAGAAAACCCAATTTGTTTGCAGTTTTTTTACGAGGAATCTAAAGCTGTCTCAAAACTTTGCTCCACATATTTTCCTGTTCATGAAATTTCCCCCTCTAAAGTTTCCATAGAACATACCGATGCCACATACACTTCGTGGGACAGAAAGGAAAAAATTGTCCAGAAGAGACCTCTATTTAATTTTCTAGTACCAACCAAGCCTTTGAGTGTGTTATAAAATTTCACAAAGCTCTTTAGGTTGATTTGATGAAGAAGAGTATGTGATTCAGGTGGTTTAACTTTCCATTTTCCGTGCTCCAACCTGTCTAGTTCCTAATGACCATTTCAAAGTCCCTACTGAGGAAAAACTCTTGGTGAGGTAAAAGTAGGGCTTTCCTAAGAAAAATACAAAGCTTCCTAGGTATTGTGATTTGGTACCCCACTATCAGAAACTTCTTTCTTCTGTGCACCTTACTTAGAAAAGAACCACAATCAAAAATGAAACTTTAAAACTTGCATGCAAATGGCATGCAATACACAGCCTTCTTTCAGTATTCTTGGTTATTATTTTTTTCTTTCTCAGCACAGCATTGATAGAATTTACATGAAAGCTAAACTCCTGCTTGGAGCCATTTGAACCATGGACCACAATTTCTCAGCCTGCCATTCAGACCATCACATCTTTACTTCAAAAGTCAACTAGGAACAAACCATGCTAGAGTCCAGCTGTGAAACCCTCACCAGCAAAGATCCACAGACCACAGGAAATGAACAAGTGCTATGTTGCTACCATGTTAAACCTGTCGGCACTGATCCAGCTTCTTCCAGTGGTCTGGAAATGAAGTGAGGACTCTAACCATACATATCCATCTTCCACAGGAGATAGGGTTATTTCTGGGATGGAGGCTCAGCACATTATGTAGAGAGAGAGGGGATGCTGTTGTGCAAGCAGAGAGGAGCACTTACGGAATTGGGTCCTCTCAGTTTAGTTGATTAGGTTTTACCATGAAAGCAGACAAAAAAAAAAGATTTTCTGATATTTTAGGTAAGACTTAATCCTACAGGTTTTGTTAAATTCATTAAGACCTGCATAAAAATCCATAGCTCTTCTGGTCAGTCTTCAGTGCTCCAGAAGGTGTACTCCCTGGCCATCCCTAAGACAAAGTATGGAACAAAGAAGAAACAATACTTCCTACCCACTGACAATCAGTGAAGCACTGTCACTACTGCAATCTGAATAGAGTGTTAATGTTGATAACCTTCCTTCTATGAACCCCCAAATTACACCAAATTTATCACGGAAACTATGAAATTCGGTGGCAGAATTCTGATTTCCAGATCACATCAGGTCATAGTTTGACAGCAGTTATTCCCATGTGTTCATCAACATCTCTACTTGATTCTTAAGAACATCTCTACATAGATCATTCAAGGTAACATCTGTCAGCTTTAGAAGATACTCGATGCTCAAAACTCTGCCTGGTGTCAGTGGGTGCTGAAGTCACTCAGCTACAGGTTTGATTCCTCTGGGAGGACATTTGGCTGAAATTCCTTTCTAATGGCACTTAAAAAAAATAGATATGTGCTTTTTCAACTCAAATCTTTGCCCAGTAGCTCCCCATCTTCAGTTCATGCCTTTATCCCTTTTTTGTTGTCTCTTAAATAAATACAAAAAATAAACACAAACACCAATTTTACTAGAAGAATGGATTTTCATATCCATAGTAAAGGTGTATGCCATACAAATGTAATTACATCTCTCCTTGGGAATGATTGTGGAATTTTACCACAGGTTGTGGTGGATTTGTAGCACACTCCCAATTAGGTAGATGTGTGGAGTCTTGGCAAAAATGAAGGCTCTATACAAGCCAAGGCTCAGCCCTGTGTTTGGAGTGTAGTCTCTTGAGTCCAAATGTCACTCCTGTCCATTTCTGACCTGGTTGACAGCATAAGGAATTTAGGAAGAGCCCATGCTTTGGTGAGATTCAGTCCATCTCCCACTTCATTAATGCACAGGATGAGAATACACACTACATTAAGACCTGTTTATGTGCATCCCAGACCTACTGAACCTATTTAATTTTGTTCTCCCAGGAATGTGTTCTGGGTCAACATGCACTTTCACCTGCTAGATACAAATTACAGCACTAAGATGATGTATCCAGAGAGAAGACTGGGGGGGGGGGTGGTGTCCCCAGGCTCCAAACTTAGAAAAAGGCAGAGAAAGCAGCTGAGATTTTCAAAAATACACACAAGCTTGAAGTGAGGAAGCAAGCCTGAGATTAGGAAAGGGAGGAAAAGTGCTTAAATGTCTCCAGATCTCTATACAACAACAGGTTAACTAGGCCGGAGATTGTGCCCTTACTAGGCTCTACCCCAACAAGTCAATGTTATAGATGTCTTGCTCACTTATCTCCTAGTGGAGTAAGAAATAATTAGAGCCATAACACTAACCCTTTTTTGAACACTTCTCTGTGATGTGCAGTATCTTTCCACCAAACCGTGCAGTATGTCTCTGCTTTTTGTATTTTTATCCAGCATTTCAGAATCTACACTAAGATAATATCTCCCTGAAGGCAACATGTGGAGCACAGAGGTGGGAAAAGGACTATCTGTTCTTCCGTAGTTTGTGATACAACTTGGAAAAGGACCAGAAATTAGTGCTCCAGGTTCTACCTAGGATGCAATGGGAATTAAAATAAATAAGGACCTCAGGATTTCACTGTGTGTAGTCAGGTACGTCTAAAGGTGATCCTATTGCTTTGTTGTTTGCTTAGACAAAACTTTTATCAGCTTTAATTGGAGTTTTGTCTGCACAAAGCATAGGACTTGAAATAAGGACTGCAACAACAGATAGTGAACACACTGACTGAAAAATGCACCTCTCTCTCCCACGTGGTATAAGAATTAAGGATGTAAGAGTCCAGCTCAGGAGCCAAAACCAGGTGCTTGCCATAACCAAAGAGCTGTGGTCCTAACACAGCAAACCCCCATTAACCTCAGCCAGAATTTTGCCTGAGTAAGATCTGAATACAAGCTAAGAAAACTGAAGGCTTTAGCTCCATGAGCACAAGGGGGCAAGATCATTGTTTTCATGTAGGCATGACTGAGTTGTGCTTCAGAAGCATATTTCATCATATTCATCCAGAAACACTGACCTTTCAGACCTGTGAAGCTTGCATTCTAGTAAACATTTCATTCACTAAGGAGAAAAGCACAAGCCAAGTAATTCATTTATGGGGGAAAAAAAACAATAAAAAGAAAGGAAAAAAGAAAACCAAACAATGTTGTGTTTTTTCATATAATCACTAGAAGAATCATTTTATAGTGTTTCCCATGTAATTACTGCCAGACCTGTTTAGCAAATGTGAAATACTCATTAGCAATTACTTAACCATACATATATTAAAGCTTAATTAGTAAATAAATTAAGCATATAATTAATTGCTTTAATCAGTAGGCTTTTAATATTGTAATTATCACTTGATACATTAAGGGCATGTTAAGAATACTTTTCTCCAAAAAATACATTGTTAATTAATCATTAAAACTTATCTTACTACATGCTCATTAATGATTTATTACATATTCTGGGCCAAATTCTTCTCTCAATTACAGCAGAGCTAACTGTTGAAACCAATAGAGCTTCACTTGCATAAATTAAAGGAGAATTTGGTCCTGTTAATTAAACGTAAAGTGTTTGTCAGAGCATATCACCATAGATGGAAATCTGTAGTGCCTTGCTTGCTTTAACCCAGTAGGAGCAAACTGGGTTTCTTTTACACACTTTTGCTATGGTTGAGGATTGTCCTTCTGTAGGCTGAGCTCAGAGGCAGCAAGTTGGGCTTGCTTCATTTCTATCCTTGTCACTACCTCTGAATTCCAGGTCAGTGTGTGGACAAGCTATTTACCCAGATGCTCTTTAAAGAGACAAGTGATTGTTTCTAGGGACCACATCACCCTTTTTTTTCCTGACATTAACATCTAAAAGGATCCTAGAGAATCAGACTCTCAGAGTGTTAATTTGAAAGGTGACTATCAGACTCAGGGGTCAAAGGGCAGTTACTGAAAACCAAACACAAACTCTGGCTACATTTTTCTTATCCTGGATATGGCTTTTCTATCGGGACTCTATATCTCCTCAGGAAGGGAAATTTTTTCTTGGAATTTTTTATAAATAAGATATTTGCCATATTGGGTCAAATGGGCCTTAGTTAAGCTTTGAGAGAACAAGAGTGATAATATTGTTTGCAGAAGGTCTTCACACATAAACAGTCATACTATGAATTGTTGCAGAGAAGGTAGGATGAGGAGGGGGAAGTAGCAACTGATTTTTGAGCAAGGGATATCTGTTCACAGATCTAGAGCACAGATGTAGAAGCCTCTGAAATGTCATGTGAAGCCTTCTAGGGGTTTCCCTTCACAGTCCCTGTGAGACTCTCCCAGGTACAGCCTATTTGCAAAGATGCAAAGTCTTGGTTGCATAAATGTAAATGTAGAGTAAATGAAGAGAGAGAGATTTATTGACAATGAGCTTTAGAAGTTGGATGTGGCATAAGCAGTATACTATTTACATATGCACTTTCTTCCACTAAGGTCTCAAACTTGATGAAGCAGCCATTCTTCTGCTTTGGTGAAAGGAATATCTGTTTCTAGCAGGTGAAACTTAGACAGCATTTAGCACTTGGTAGACCAGCCCAAGGTTTGTATTGAAAACCTGATATTCCGAATTTATTCCTATTTGGGAAGGCTCCCAGTAGAGCTTTCAGAAGAATACATTAAAATCTTCATTTCTTCACTAAGATAGCAAAGAAATTAACACACCAATGCATACTTGCACATATTCAATCTCAATCTTCAAGTGACTGTTCCAGATAGAAGAACAGAAAGAAAATATTTAATTTTAAATGAGTTAGGGTTAAGCAGATATTTCTTCATAATAATTTACAGGAGAGTGTTTCAGTGCTTTAACACGCCATGAACTGTTTAATCAGAACTACAGAGTGAATAAAAGAAAATCCCTACCTTAGAATTATCCATGAGTTCTGAAACCTTGATCAGTCCTAAGAAAAACATCTTTCCTCCAGTCTCTTTTCCACTGAAGGAAAGAAAAGTGACTTGGAAAAGGAGCAGATTATGGAAGCAACCTTCAGGATTCACATTACACTGGACCAATCTATGATACTAACAGCTATTATAGTCTTGTAGACTCACTATATAACTCTAAACATTTGTGTTGTGATGAACATTTCCCAAGAAGAAAAGACAATGAGCATAGTGAATCTTGCTTACATACCCTTTCCTAAGCTTAGAGGCCATATCGAAACAAGGTTTAGACATCTGCTAGGGGAATTCTAGGGCAGACAGCGCTCACAGGGTTTTTGGCAATGGAAGTTGTGTTATGCAAGGGATGAAGTGGAGGCTTCTCAATTATGTGATGTTCTCCATAGGTTTCAGAGAATTAAGCTCAAATGACAAAATGGCTAAAGCTTTCCAGGGCCCCAACCATAATATGGAAGTCTCAAAGTCAGAAAGGAAACCCTCTTGAGTTTCCTTGCATTAATCCTTTAAACAAAAACTAAAGATAGTGATGAAAAAAAAGTTTATAAACAGTTCTGGTGCACACTTAATATTAAAAAATATGAGATCCTTATTGGTAAAGAATTCCATTCTTTGTACTTCTGATGAATTATCCTGTAACAACTTCTTCTTTACAAAATCATGTTTTGTCCTATTCTGTAGGGACCATTCTCATTCCTCTGTGGCGTGTAGACAGTGGCAACTTTGTAGAACATATGTAAGGAGAAATGGTTCACTTATCTTCAGTTTATTTTAAAAGATACTTTTTTGACAGAAGTAGAAACTTTATTAAAGTGTGTTTGGTTTTGTTTTTTTTTAAAGAAGTATACAATATTTGACATAGTAAACAAGATAATATAGGCAAAGTCCTTTGGTACTACAAACTACATGCTTATGTGCTTCAACATCATTATTTAAGGGGATTCTTATGATGTTGAGAAAACACTCCTTTAAGAAATTGAACTTGACTGTTCTGATAGTATTTCTTCATACTGATTATGAGTCTGAATGTAGACATGATTCACTGTAGAAATCATTCTTCTTAACAGCAAAATACACGTGATAAAAAAGTGCTGGCAATCTCATTAAAAAACCCAAAGAGTATTGACTTGTGTCTTGACAGATAAAGGTGGTAATTATTTTCCTGCTATAATCTACAATTTTTTAATAAATTCATGTCCATTTCATGAGGAAAGGCTACACTGATTCAAATGAATTTAGCTAAACTGATTCTGATTCTTAATATAAACGTACTTAAGATGGATTCATGCATATTCAAATATGTATGAACATATTTATTAGCTCAGCTTACAGCAGTAAATTACTAGCAATCAAAATCAAAGTAGGAAAGAATTAAATCAGTGTAAAATGGTCCAGATTACAGATATGCCTCAATTAAATTTTATGTTATAAAATAATTTCAATTAAGCAAATGCAGCTTTTTTTTTTTTCCAAAGCTCAAAAGGTTTATAGAGATACCTAAATAAATCAATATTTTCTGAGTTGTTGTATAATGGTATAACTTACATGAAAAAAAAGCTACATAGACTACCGTGCACAGTTAGGATAGTTTAACAATGTTCACTTTGCGTAGAAAAAGGAATATCCTGGAACAGTGGGCTTGGTTTCTTCTTTTCCTGATTATTCCAGCAAAGCCGGAATAGGATAGCTAGCTTCTATAGTTATGAAATTCCATGTGTGTGTGTGTGTGTGTGTGTGTGTGTGTGTGTGTGTAGTTCAAATACAAGTTGAGTAAAGTCCCAGCTTGCAGACTTCAGCCATTTTGTTGTCATAGTCTACAGTCTGGTCTTCCTCACTTGGGCACCTAACTTGCATCTGCATTTAACAGCCTATTGAAGCAGGCTTCCCAAAGGAAGCACTGAAACTTTTCACATGAGCACCAGAGATGCGTGCCTTTGAGCATCTCCAGAGGGAAAGCCTCCCTTCCTAACTTGTGTACCTAAACTCAGCCAAATGGGGCTTCTCAGTAGGCTTTCAAAGGCACGCTGCTCTCTCCTTGAGCTATATCTGGGATTTGAGCACTTCAGAGTGCTGCTGCTCTGCCTGACTAACTCAGGTACAAGTCAGGTACGTGGGGTAGGAGAGGGTGGCAGAGGGCAGCTCCCAGCAATGCCCACTGCAGCTTTCATGCTTTGTCTTCAAGCTGCCTCTTGAAGAGTTTACTTTTGTTCCTCACCTTGACATTCCTTAATCAAAAAGACTTGTCCTAGAGTAAAGGTATGTGTTTCTTTCTGGATTGGATGGAAATACTACAATGTGTGCTGTTAAAATAAGGATTCCAGGTGGACCTCAGTTTATCTCAGATGTGCTATAAGGGCACTGGAGTTTCCAAAGTATGCTGGGGGGCAATTTCAGTGTCCGATTCAGGTCATGGTCTCAAGTAAAACAATTTTTCTTTTAATATTTGCCACATCTACACATTTTTGAATGTCACCAGTGGAGGCAATAAGAAAAACAACTATAAACTTATAAAAAGAAGCATTTTATTCCTGCCCTTGTCACCACATGCACTGGAAAGGAACTATATTGGCTCTTTTTTAGCTAGTAATGTCTAATGCAGGAAGACAGGAATAAGCAGAGTAGAAAGCACCTGTCAGCTCTATTTCCCACTCTCCTTGATTAGCATGAAACATTAATAGGGCTCTCAGAAATTCTGGTCTGAAATGGGCTTTGCTTGAAAACGTGTCTGCCTTTGCTGCACAAAAGCTGCTGTCATTAAAAAAGGGCAGATAACTAAAGAAGACTCTTTCTTGAAATTTATACCATTTTTTCATACAATGACAAATTATTTTAATAATAGGAATCGCACACTCTGCCATTTGTATAATGTTTCCCATAAAATTCTCCCATTAAATTTGCTCCTCTACTTGACTCATATCTTTTTAAAAAAATGACACACACAAAATGATACATCACGCATTCTTACAAAGAATTGGAAGTGAACATACTGTAATGGGTTAACATACGTTTTAATAAAATTTTCATTGTTGCGCATTTCACTTTTCAGTACTGAGAGCCAGGGCTATACCAGTAACCCCAGGCAATGCCTAAGGATAAAACAAATCATATGGTAGTGAACTATTTTCACCTATTTATCCTTCTACTGAAAATATATTCATAAATACAAAATGGAGCTAAGATACGTAGCCAGTAACATTGTACATAACAAAGATATTCTCTAGTATTTGTATTCTATTATTTTTTAATAATATACATTCTGCATTTCTAAGATGCTCGAGCTTCTGTATTTATTCTTTACATATCTTGTAAGCCACAAAACCGGTTTAATTTTTGTCTCCTCAAAGTGGTCAGTAACAAATATTTGAATCCATATAGTGAAATGAAATCCCACTGCACAACCTATTATGGAACATGCACTGTGAGCCAAAAATGTATGCAGGTCTATCTAGCAGTTGGAGTTTTCTGAAGAAGAAACTTTTTATTTGTGGCATATGTAGGTTTATTTATGGCATATGTAGGTTTATTTATATATAGACAATCTGTTTTAAAGTATCAGTGTCATCAAAAATGTTCCTGTGCACATCAGCTTATTAACTGCTTGCTTATCTCAGAGAATAAATACTGCAAAAAAAAGAATATTTACCCTGAATATCCATTTTACTATGGAGGTACCATACAACTTAAAAATAATAGGTTTTGTTTCTTCATTACTGTATAGGAAATCTGGAATAAGAATTACATTTTATTACCACAAAGTAAAATTATGTGGTAACAGTAAATAAAGCTAATTCAAATTGCACTTAAGTTCTGATTTTTGTGATTGCTCATCTTGTTGCCTACCATCAGAAATTTAATGGTGAAATCAAAAAGACAGATTTTGTGAATAAAAAAGAAGCTGATGTAGTTACTCCATTTGTTTAATCAAATTTCAATATTTCAAATTTTAAAATATTAGGATCTTTTTTTCTCTTGCTGTCTCCCCTCTCTTCCCAAGTCTGATTCCACTAAAGATGTTTCAGTTTGTCTGCTAATATTTTACTAAAGATCATGTTTCTTCTATTGGAATGAAGTTATACAGAATGAAATGCAAATATATTTACTCAACAAAGCATTATAAGAAAGCAAAACAAAGTGAGTTTACAGATAACTTTAAGTCTTAAAATACTTGCTTCAAAAAGCAAGAAATCTTTCTGATTATACATATCACAGGGAAATATATTAATAAAACTTGGAATTCTCATAATTCTCTGGTCAATTTTCTTCCTCTATGGACTAAAAATTATACATAAAAGATTTTCCACTATTTTTGCCTTGTCTCATTTTATAAATGCATAAATTCTCATAGAAAGCAGAGCTGAGAGTAAAATTATTTAGTCATTTTATTACTCTGCTTACATATGAACAATGCTGATGAGGAACTTCATAGGCTGAGCTAACATTACCAGAATTTACATTTCTACATCCCAATAGTCCAACTCAGAAACAGAGAAGATGAGTTGAAGAGAATTCTAAAAGGTTTACGTGAAACAGTCAGTAATAACACATGAAAAATGGCAAAGAATTCTGATGTGTGTGTGTGCATTGCTTGCTTTCTCTCTCTCTCTCTCTCTCTTACTCCCTCTTTCTTTCTTTCTTTCTACTTCATGCAAATTCTTCCTAATCAAATAGCAACCAATAAGTCTATAAGAAACAAAATTCAACTCCAAATCTGTTAATATATAGCAACAGAAAACAAGGTATAATGCGTATTTGCTAACCACGGTGCATTTTCTAGTAAAAAATGCTTTGCAGTCTGCCGGCTTGTCAATCTTTAATAGAAACTCATCAATTATTTGTGGGCAGGAGATTGAAGCGGCTAATAGCTCAAATATATTCCTCCATTTCATTGCATCAGTAGCTCTAAATTAATGCCTGCATTTTCCCCCACTAAAATAAGTTAAAATAAATAAATAAATAAATGAAGATGTAAAAATGTATAGGCATCATTTGAATAAAGAGTTAAGCATCACAGCACTCGGTATTACCTCTGAAATAAGAACATGAGCCACAGAGCTTTTATTGTTGAATACAAATTTTTTAGAATGCAGAACAAAATGTAATTTCTTAGCAATCTGACTAATTTATTTTAGGATATTTTTCCAACAGCAAAATACCAATAGATGTGTCAAATATATCAAAGCACTGAAATGTTTTAAAAAACACCCTCCCCACTTTGACTTTTCACTTGAGTGACATCATGCCTTGAACCTGAACTATGTATATATATATCTCTATATCCATCTCTCTCTCCCCCTCTCTCTCTCAAAGAAGCTTGTAGGTGGGACATATAACATTACTCATAAAACAAAGTCTACTCATTTCACCTAATTAAAAATGAAACTTCTCTGACATTAATAGGCAGTAAAGCAAATTTATAGGCAGACACAGAACATTTCAGTCAAAAAGTTAGCCTACAACTTGATAGAAGGCAGGTTTTGCCAATCACATGCCATGAATCTACCCCCCCTGACCCCAGCCTTCTCTCAGATAGCGGATACTGGCATTCTTTGCACATCAGAAATGCGCCAGCAGAGACCATTCATGAGGGAAATAGGAAAGCAAGTCACATTTGAGCAGACAACAAATGCTCCGAAACCTTGACCCACTGCATGCAACAGTGAGTGAGCCGCAAACCCAGCACCCAGCAACATTAGGATGAACAGCAGCTGCAGCTTTCCTGACCTAGGACCCGGTCCTGCTAACGAATCCTCTGTTCCCTGCCCACAGCTGCTATTCAAAAAATAAAAGGAGCTTTGCATTATCATTTTTTTAAGCTAGTAACCGTAGAACAGCGCAGAATAGATGACACACTTACTGTAATGTCCCATGAAGAAAAGTTCCCATCTAGAGAGAGGCACTCTTATTCCACTCCCTGCAAAAGGGTTAACCATTATGAAGAAACATTATGCCAGACATTAGCAGACAGCCTACTTAGATATTACATTTTTCCATACATGATAAATCCTGGGTAAACCTGTTTTTCTTTTTAAACACCTTGCAGAGTGAAGCCTAGCACTGCATCTAGTTGCCAAAGCACAATCAATATGGAAGGAGCGGTATTTTATGATTGGAGAAGTTGTTGTGTTTTTGGTGGTGAAATTCATTATTTAGTATCTGAACCCTCAGCATTTCAGTATCATTTATTCATAAAGTCCCTTTTTGCCAGGAGGAAATGGATACAGCTGTAGAGAGAGAGAGTGCTAGAGAGGGAGAGGGAGAGGGAGTGAGACGGATTGATGATATTGATCAGGTACCATCTTGAAACAAAGGCTAGGTGCTCTATTTTAGTTGACAACTGTGACACATAAAAAACAAGCAAGAGAGGGGGAAGGCTAGGGCCTTGAACATCACAGGCTTTAAAAAGCGTTTGAAGAAACCATTATGACAAGCAGGTCTAGGCAAGCTGCTGCAAAAATGTATTCAGAAGAGTCATTAAAAAATGATGCTTTGTTTGCCTTGTGAATATGAGGTTTGTAGCTAGCTGCAGAGCACTCTCCTACAGAGGAAATGATGAGGTTTTTCATGCTGCACAGTCGCCTCTCTCCTCTTTTTATTTTTTTTTTGCCTTTTAAAAACAGAAACTTTTTTTGATGTATTCATATTCCAGACTTAAAACACAGTATTTTTGGATTCACAGTCAATCAATCAAATTCATTGTCAGCTGTCCTCAAACTCCTCAGGTTGGTTATTAAAAATGATGAGATCAAAATAAATGGAGTGATTTCCTAAGCTTTCCAAGAGTTCAAATTGCTACTTTCTGTCCTGCTTGCATCTCTAAAAATGTAACTAGTACTTCTGATCGGTTGCTCTGTGATAGTCACGCATTCTAGTGCAGAGAGGTGTTACTAGCATCATCAGATCATGAACTTTATTTTTTTCTTCCTATCCTCATAAGCATAGATACCTGTATACCACCAGTTTCTTTGTGTACTAAATCCCATTTGAAAGGGAGGAGAGCAAGCCTTTATACTTAAGGTAAACACTTAAAATGCCATGCAGTAGTAACTCAGCTCCCCATCACAGATGACTCCAGTGCCTTAAAGAAGTACATAATTCAGAAAAGGCAGAGGTGAGTTTTTAATTTTTACATAATTCAGAATATCTGAAAACCCTGGTCAAAACAGAAAATAAACCATACAGGTGGAAAGCTTGTAGAAGTCAAATGAAGGTATTCCCTTGCCTCAGAAAATATTCCCCTTGGTATGTCTCTCTTTTCTGAGAGTTGATATTTTCTTTTACATTCAGTTTTGAGGGAAGGTAAAATAAAAAGATAGGGTGCACAGAACTAGTTTTGAAAACTGGGGAGGTACCGCACTAACACTGGATGAAGTTTCTGACCTGACTGCAGGCTCCAGGCTGGTCACACATTCAAAACAGAAGAACACAATATATTTGAATGACAGAACTAAAGAAAATAAAAAGGTATACATAGATTGCTGAAATAAATGGAAGGGATCCCAGTGACTTCAACAGTCTTTAAAGTATTTCTCAGGTGCCAAATTGTACTTGAAACCTTATGCAACTGTTCCATTAAAAAGCTTGAATTATCTAGATGTCTGTGTCAAAAAATCTTCAGTGGTCAGTTGGAGAAATCCCTAAAGGAAACTGCTCCTGAGAGACCTAACAAAAGCTTCCAGTTTCTGCTATGATTGCCCATTACTAGGGTGATATATTTGTAGGTTCATAGAATTTCCTGTTGACATCAGGACATAGCTGTGTGTGCCTTTTTGTGTGAATTAGAGGGAAGCTGGGAGCAGTACAAAAGCTCATTTCGCCCTCATCCTCACCACTACTTATGCACAACTATAAGGGGAACCTCTGAATGTTCAACATTTATACTTGCCCCAAAAATTCTACCATCTTGAGGATGAAGGTGACTCATGAGACTGGGCTTTGCATTCGTTTCAGGTTATTCTTAATGCCACTCAAGTCCACCTGAAATAAAACGAAGAAAGAAAAAAAAATCAATCATCTCCCTGCTGCTGAACTCCTAGAATATACTGAGGAAAACACCTTTGTGCCAAGACTGTACAGGTCTATGGATCTCACAAACAATATCGCACGTATCCTTTACTTTGCCTAGCTGGAAGAGGATCAATATTACATATATACAGGCTATGCTATTATGAGTTTTTTCTTCTGGAGTGCTTTGTGCTCTAAGTCAAGAGTAAAAATAACAGGAGAGTCCATACCTGCCAGCCAGTTTGCTGTGAACAACACAGTTTATCCAAAGGTGTCGGAAATGGTATCGTTTAAAAGATGTGAATGGAGTCATCATAGAAAGAGAGGTCAGGACTGGAGGAAGAATACCAGGGAGCACTGCAAATGCTCTTTGGGAGGGATGATGTTTAAATGAGATGTTATTCAGGTTGACCAGAGTGAATTTACTGAGACTACCAAACAAGTGTTTAACTAAGCTCAGATCAGAGGTTAAATCAATGTTTGTGAAATTCTTATTTCATGTGAAATGGTTCAAATAGGTCAAATTGCTGAAATTTAGTTATTCTTATTTCTGTGGTGATCAATTAAATAAAACTAGTTTGGAAGCAAAAACATATAGAAAGATGAGTACACTCTTCCACTATATTCCCTTTTCAAAGCAAAAGTTGAAACATTTTGTAGCAAATGAACAGTGATTTTAAAAAGTATATATCCCTTAGCATTTCTAATTCTCCTTAATCTGCCTCTCATCCTATCATTTTTTCCTGTTCTTACGGCATTATAGCCAAAGTTTCATACCAACTGATGAAATTCCTGTTGAACTACTCCCATTCATTCAGTTACATTTCTGTATTTATTTAGAATTTCTCTGGTTCACAGGTATCTTCCACGGTTTTATCTCAACTCTATCTAGGTACATGACTTGCTGTTCATCCTTAAAACTCATAGGCTTTATCAAAATTTTTTTCATTCCCTGCCCTCAAATATATGTAACCGTAGGCTCAAAAATCTGCCTGAGAGTCAGTGTTCATATGCTTACTATTGTAAGAAGTTTTTTCCTATCATCATGAAACTACCTAGTGAATGAAAAGGAGTAACCACGTAAAACTGTGGACTTCTGGGTGAGAGCTGGAGACTTTACCTCTCAGCATATGAAGCTTTCACCTACACCAACATCTCCCCAAAACAGAATTCCTTTTTTTTATCAATTCTCTCAAGCAAATTTTAATTAGAAGCTCTTAACAGAATTTGGGATGACTTATTATGGGAAATAGTGTAATGCAATGAACAATTACCACTCTAAATCAGTGGGAAGTTATGAGATTGAATTTATTAAAAATTATGAGACTCTAAGACATTGCAATAATAGTCTCATACATAATATGTTTAAAAAGATGGACCTGAGGTCAGTTTTGAAATGTTACATTCCTTTCCAAAACTCATGAGGAGTAAATAAGGGAAAAATAAGTTTCTTATGCCAACAGCTATAGTATTGTAAGCACTATGTCTTAAAGGGACAAGCATGTCACAAAATTTTATTTGATCTTTTCCATTGAAATTATCTGGATGTAAAAAATAAATTTAGGTACATTAGTGGAACCAGTTTTACAGAATCATAGCATCATTCCCTGTCAGGGAAACTCTCCGGGGCAGATGGAGCTCGTCAGTCCTGTAAGGCCATCCATCTAAGAGAAGGTCACTCTAAACAAACCTACATCCTGAGGACCTCACTGCCACTGTCCAAGCTTGCTCGGCCCCAGCAGATGAACCTCAGGATTAAAGGGTGGGCTCAGTTCAGCGCACACTGTGTCTCACCTAAAATATCCACTGCGCAGGCTCGAAGGGTAAAGACCTTTCCCAAATCTTCGCTCGCGAAGACTGGCCATACAAAACCAATACAGCATCATTAAGGTTGCAAAAGGCCTTCAAGATCATTGACCCACCTTGTCAACTAAACCATACACTAAGTGCCACTTCCAGCTGTTCCTTCGACACCTCCAGGGACGGTGACTCCACTACCTCCCTGGGCAGCCCATTCCAACATTTAACCAACCTTCCAGTGAAAAAATTCTTACTTATGTCCAACCTGAACCTTCCCTGGCACAGCTTGAGGCTACGTTCTCTTGTCCTGTTGCTAGTTGAGTGGGAGAAAAAGCTGATCCCCATCTTGCTACAACCTCCTTTCAGGTAGTTGTATAGAGCAATAAGGTCTCCTCCGAGCTTCCTTTTCTCCTGGCTAAACACCACCAGCTGTTATAATTAATAACTGGAAGTTTATAGTTTGAGGGAATTAAGAGAAGAATAGAGAGACAAAATAAAAGTAGAGGGAAAATAAAAAAAATAAAATAAATAAATAAAAATATTTTTGTCTGCCTTTCTCTGTTTTATGTCAAATGAGACATACTAACCTGAAAATTCTATACAATTGTTCATCAAAGTACCCTGTCTGATTTGGACATTCTAGGATTTGTTTTTCCCCTTCTCAATGCAACAGCCCTTAATCTTGGTTCAGCCTCTAGGTGCAACAGTAAAGAAGAATAAAGAATACAAAAAGTAGTGTTTAGGAAAAGAGAGGATTGGGGAACAGCAAGAAAAGCAACACTTGCTTGAGGGATTAGCTTTATATAATTCTGTCGAGTCAATTGCATAAAACTTTCCAGTTGGTAATTTTTATATCCAAACCACACATTTCTTTCCTCCAAGCAGTCAGTCATCAGATCACACAGAACAGAAGGTTCTTTTCAGTGGCAACTCTTCAATTAATCGACTGCATATTAGCCACCCTGAGAAACCATATTACAAGCCAAATGGATGACAAGAAAAATATGCATTGGGAAGAACTACTCCAGTGGCATTGTAAAGAAAAATAGTAAAATAAATAGCTAATAAGTTGCAGTCTGGTTAAGGAACAGCTATGTTTTCTTTGTGGGTCAGCTGCCTCTGTCAAACCTTCTTTTTTGTATACTCCTCTCTTCCACTCAGGGTGTCAGTGCATAAATAAGCTCTGAATCCTCTCAACATAAAAAAATTTGTTTCCTTTATTACAGATGCCCAAGGATATTTTCTATTAGCCTTCAGTGTTTATCAATAGCTACAGTTTGGTTCTCACAAGAACTTATATATTGGATCATTCCCTGCTTACTCTGCTGAATGAAAAGGTTCATTCTATTAAAACAATGGATTTCAAGAGAAGACAGGAACTGAACAGGCTGCCTGTTTACACTTGAACTGGTATTAACCACCATTGCTTTCCAGCAGAGGGATTGGTGCCAGGTGGCTCGATGTTGTAACACTTTATTTCTCAAAGCCTAACCTCAAAGTGCAGCCCAAATTACTGTGCGAGATACCCAGGTGGGTACCCAGTTGGACACAGGCATAATTAGGTATACCATACAATCCTACGCTCTTCTGTTAGGATCCAGAATTACTGCTCTCTGAACTGATGCTATGTGACTCTCTGTGCTGGGAAGGAGTGGCACTAAGTCAGCTAAGAGGGGAAATGCTGCAAACATGGCCATCTCTAGCGTATTTAGGAATCACTTGTCCCTACCTGGGATTTGCAACCCAAAAGATCTCAACTAAAAATGAGTTTGAGATTTCATTATATTTGACAGATATGTGTGAAACCCACCTATGTCTCCTTTTCTGCTCCCTTATACAATTTCTGTGCCACATGATTCAGTAATCTACAGTCCAAATAACTCTGGAGTCCTCAAAAAACTTTCACAGGTTATATAGTTGATTGCAGAATCTGGCCCTTGGTCATATCTATGGAAGAAGTTTATTTCTGCCATTTTTAATGAATTACAGGTGAGTAATAATTTTAGTAGCCTCTTATTAAATAACAGGAAAATATAATTCCAATAAAAGGGGATAGAAATTAACTACAGGGCTGTTGGGATGGAACATACCAAATAGGAAATTTCGATTACAGAATCAGTAACTTCTGAGGGCCTTTGTCAAATACTCAAACAGCTCCTGCAGATATGTCCCACTGCTAACATCCCTTAAGATCAAAGGGGTTTGGTGACTTATACTACAGCTTCTGCAACCACATTGCTGCGTTTACCCATCCAGGTTTTCATTTGCTGAAAAGCAGATGTAACTGGCACTCTGTCTGGAAAATGCAGAGAGAGAACAGGGACAAAAAAGGCCTCCAGGAATGGAACAAAATCAAACTGAGGACAGCATACCCTTCAACAGAGTTGAGTATTGTGCTCCTTTGGAGCCTTAACGGAGTGGAACCCAAGAGAACCTGGCCACAACACATCCTGTCCTCTAACATGTGCCCTTCTGTTCTGGAGTGATTGATAACATGTCCAGCACTGTAGTTAAAGGTAAATGTCCATAAACAAAGATTAATTTGGACAAGAAACAGTGTGAACACTTTCCAGACTCTGGCCTCAGTACATAATGTGAATTTGACAAATGTTTGCCAATCCATATAGTTTGATTTCCTGATCTTTGTCCCTATTTTATCCATGGGGAATGCAAACCAGGAGACCACTGGCAACCTAGCAGAAGACTGGATACAAAAATAATATTTTTGTTTATGTCATGCTGTTTTGGGTTAACCCTGGTAGACAGTTAAGTACCACACAGTTGCTTACTCTTTCCCCCCACCTCCTAATGCCTGTGGAACAAGGAAAGAGAAAAGAAAGGATTATACTCAGGACTTGAGATAAAAATGTTTTCATAACCAAAGGAGAAGTGGAAGAAGAAAGGATAAGAAAAAACAAAACAACTGATGCAAAAGAAATCACTTACCACCTTCCAAGCAGTAGACTGATGCCCTGCTAGTTCCCAAGCAAAAGATGGCTAACCTATGTAAATTCCCCTCCTCTCCCTTTTTATTGCTAAGCATGACATTGTGTGGCATGGAATATCTCTTTGATTAGTTTGGATCATCTGTCCAGCTGTGTCCCCTCCCAGTCTCATGCTCAGTTTATTCAGTGGCAAATATTTTGTCCCGGGTGGAGGTGTATAATTCCTCCCAGGTGAATTTTCATGCACAAAACCTCTGATTTTTCCAGGCATGGGTTTCTCTACTCCATAATGTGTAAGACAGAGACACTTCAATAAATATATAAGAGTCACTAAGGTGGGATGTCTCTGTTTTATCCAAAGTCTCCAACCAGAGAGTGGATAAGTGAATTTTGTCTTAATGTTGTTTTATAAACTGCTTGTGGTTAGAAGAAGAAAGCACTTTAGCTCAGGACTACTTAGGAAATTACTTTTATGGATATATTCATCATCATTACCATGTACCAAGAGATCTTTAATATCTTTTATTCCTTTTAAAAGCAACTAGTGGCCTTTCAGGAAATATTTTTGTTTTATTATTTAGGCATGAAATACACCAATACATACTCAAGGCCTTATTAACAGATGGTAATAAAAGTGAAAATATCTAAAAAACAAGTTTCTGACTTCTGTTAGCAAATATCTTTATGTGTTATATGATCTTGTCTCTTGGTCTTTGATTTGGGATTTCCAATGTGAACAGTACCCCAAGGGGCCACATTCATTAGGAATTATACATAAAGACAGAAACTTTCTAGGTGGAAAGAACAATTAAAGATCATCTGGTCCAGCTCCCCGGCAATGGGCAGGGACTTCTTCCACTAGACCAGATTGCTCAAAGCCTCATCCAACCTGACTTTGAATGCTTCCATGAATGGAACATCCACAACTTCTCTGGGCAACCTGTGCCAGAGTCTCACCAATTTCATTGTAAAAAATGTCTTCCTTATGTCCAATCTAAATCTGTCTTCTTTTAGTTTAAAATCGTGGCCCCTTGTCCTGTCACTACTGGCCTTGGTAAAGAGCATCTCTCCATTTTTCACATAATCCCCATTTAAAATATTGGAAGGCCACAATAAGGTCTCCCTGGAGCCTCATAGTATCCAGGCTGAACAACCCCAACTATCTCATCCTTTGTGTTCCATCAATTTGATCAGCCTCGTGGTCCTACTCTGGACCTACTCAAACAGGTCCATGTCTTTCTTGCACTGAGGCCCCCAGACCCGGATGCAGTACTCATGACAGTGGAGTAGAGAGGGAGAATCACCTCCCTCACCCTGCTGGAAATGGGGTTTTTTATGTAGTCCAGGATACAATTGTCTTTCTGGGCTAAAAGTGCACATTGTCAGCTCATGCCCAATTTTTCATCCACCAGTATTCCCAAGTTCTTCTCTGCAGGACTACTCTCGATCCATTCATCCCCCAGTCTGTATTAATATTGTGGATTGCCCCAATTCAGGTAGGACCTTTAACTTGGCCTTACTGAACTTTTTGAGGTTCCCATGGGCCCACTTCTTGAGCTTGTCCGAGGTCCCTCTAGATGACATTCTATCCTTCTAACATACCACTCAGTTTAGTGTCATATGCAGATTTGCTGAGGGTGCTTTCAATCTCACTATGTCATTGATGAAGACTCTAAATAGTATTTGTGCCAGTATGGACTCCATTTGTTTCCCTGGTGTTACAGGGTCAGTAGACCTTCTGGCTGTGCAAAATATATAATTTTTAAAGTATGTCTTTTTAGTTTTGAATTGGCCTTGTTCCATTAAAACTGCTACAAACTCTGTGAAATGAGTCTAGAGAATCCTTGTGGCGCCAAAAATCTTGTTTCTATTAGTCATATTATTTTGCATTTAATATTGCCATAATGCTAGGGTGGAGGTGACTTGACAGGGATGGTTTGGAAAAAGAGATTTTTCTTTGACGTATGTGTTAATATAATTATTATATAATTTTTCTCTTATTTTGAAGGCTTTTGTCAAAAAAAAAAATTTCCAGTGACTATTTCTATCTCATCTGTAAAAAACCAAAATATACTCTACTGTCACTGGGATCAAATCAGTGCCTGACTTACATAAAGACAGTTAACAGTCTTCTGCCTGTGCTTTCCATCAAATATAATGGTGAGGTATAAATTATTCAGCTCCATAATAAACCTTTCCAGCGAGTTACAATCATTTTTCCAAATCAGGAAAATATCACTGAAGTGCTATAACCATTACAAAAATTGTTTCAATTTCTTTAGGGTGTATAACAATTTTTCTTCAAACACCCCCATTTCAATCATAAGTCTTTTCATATAATCAAGAGAATACTCTTATTACTTTTTGCGCTAATCAGGACCATCAAATGCCATTTTTAATCCTCCTGTGATATGGATATTCCTTTATCAGATAGGTCACTAATATTTTTTGCCATGACGGGATATTTGTAAAATATTATGCTTTATGGTTTGATGCAACTACATAAGATTGAGTTAAGCAGATGGGCCAAATTACACTGAAGTCATCAGAAGCTGCTTTAAACCCTAACTGGACAGAGGTTCTGTGGTCTTTTCTGTGTGTTGACTGGATGTATAAATATTAGAAGTAATCTTCAGACAGTAATAAACACAGCTCATATTGGTCTTGCAGAGTAACTATTAAAAATGCTAATTCATAGGCCAATGAAAGTATGGTGCCATAATTCTCATTCTTTTCCATCCATAAGTTTTTTTCAAAACTGAATTTCTGGATGACAGAGATGCAGGAGTGATCAGTTAACTTAAGCTTGAAACTGGGAAAGATTGTCATGCAGCTGTGGAATCTATGACATAGCTACTCAGCATCTGGTCTTCATGTTTATACTATTACTCTTTAGAATCTTTGGGTGTTAAGGAGTCAGGCTTTCAGATACATGTCAAGACATTTCCATTATATGATGACATGAAAAAATACTTTTTTCTAGATTTTTAAATTTTCTTAATTCCCTTATCTTCCCTTAGTATGGCAAAGCTATGCATTGGCAAGTCAAAGGTTCTAGAAAACAAGAACTTTTCACTACTATTATAGCTTCAGATATATATATTCAACTGTGGTATAATTGAATACTTGTATACCTTTACAAACGTGTGCAGTGCAACCACCCTACCAGTTGAGTGGAGAGAAATGGTACTACTTCTCTCTATTTGAGGTATGTGGAACATATTTTCATTTAATCCTTGGATGAATCATCAGACATCTCTTTTAATACCATCTATCTCTCGTTCTCCTTGAAGACATGGTCTTTCTTCATCCCCATATTTTGTTTTATTTTAACTTGGAGGTTTTTTCTTATTCTGTTTTTCTTATCTGATATGCCTAACTTCCTTGCTACACTTTTGCATATATCCCAGCTTCAATATTGCTTTTTATGAGTTTTTTTGTATGTCATATGGAACATCTCATTTATTCCTTTTTACATCCACATCATTTAGCCCTCATAGCAGCTTTTACAATCATGGTATCTTCAAATTCTTCTGTATCCTAACCTGTCTTCAGATGGAGACTGAGTGACTGTTCTCTTCCTGAAGAGCAGTTTGATTTTAGCTCCAATGTGAAATTATGAGAGAGACTTTGACATTTTGTTGATATCAACTTGCATTCTGTTCCCCATCAGAGGAGAAGGTGGACTTTTCAGATGCAATCAAGACCTCTGAATATATAAGAAAGAATTCAGAATCCTGTGGAAGTAATTCAAAAGGAAATAAAGAGGATTAAAAAAGGAAATAAAATATTAAAAGGAAATAAAAAAGATTATTAGCTTCAAGAAGGCAATATGAAAATTGATATTGGTCCAGATAAATTTAGAGAAACATCAATTTTTATTAAACTGGAAGAATTTGTTTTAGTAGATAAGCCAAAAAAAAAAAAAAAAGCAAACCTAAAAACAAAAAAACAAACCAAACCAAACCAAAAATCAAAAACCCCCACAACAACAACAAGAAGGAAACCCACAAAAAAACTCCCTTAACAACATAAATGCTTCAAATTTTAGTTGTTACTACAGTATCTTATGAGCTCTTTTTCTTAAAAAGATTGGGACTGATTGCATTAATTTTTACCCTTCTATAGAAAGGGGATTTGGATATGAATCACATTCTATTAAAATAGAATAAAATAAATTTCAACCTGCCTATGCTTCCCAGATATGCAGGAAACAAAATATTTCTCTGACTCTCACTAAGGTGACCCATACATTCATTCACGTGTATTAAATTGACACCTCTCTCATCCAAATTCACAATGGATTCTTTGTTAGATTAGAAAAAAATTCTTGAATAAACCCAAGATATGTCTTCATAAATATTAGAAATATTGTAAAGGGAAATTCTTTATCTTTTATCAGCATTATAGAATAACTGCAGAGTGAGTACATTTTGTATCACAGGGACAAGAATCACAACAGTATGAATGACTTGAATTACCTTGGGTGTTTTCCTAGCTATAAAGCGATTTATTCCTTATTGCTGGAAGGTAATACTTGTGCTGAAAAATGGGACACAATGCTTAATTGAAATTTTTTTTATGTACATAAAGGCTGCTTACATTTCTTAGAACTGAATGGCATAAGAATGCTGCAACATTGAAGTACACAGAGTGCTGTCACTTGCTGTTACTATGGGGGAAAGTATTGAAATAATTTTGCACATAATGAATGATCATGAGGACGTTCAAAAAGGCTGAGGGAAAGAGAGATTTCAGTGAACATAATAGATGCATAGCTGTTGTCTCATATAGGGCAAATTCCATCCTCATATTACAATTTTCAAAATAATTTCTAAGACTTTTGATTATGAATCTGTAGACGTTATGTTCAAAGAATTTGTATCTCACTGTTCTTTCTCCCTAGAAACAAACCCCTTTCTGGCAACAGCAAGTTAAACCACTTCTCTGATGGGGAAATTTTGGTAGAAAACTCAGATGGCAAGGAAATAAAAGAACATACATTTCCAACATTGTAAATACTGGATAAGGTGAACTCTGCATCATGTTTACTTTCACATTTATTTCACATACGCCTGATCTACGCTCCAAATTTTTGCTGGATGGGTCTTCCCTCTGAAAGCCTCAGAAACTCCTATCTAGAAAGTCTATAAGGACTAAGCATTTGGTATTTAAAATTTGTATTTTTAGTGCAGATAGATTTGATCTCATCCTTTGCTACTGGATTTATTATGGATACACTCTGTGTAACAAGCAGAATTAACAGATCCCCTGTCTTAAGAAACAGGAATACTTTGGATCTCTATTTTATCAAGAAAGATGTCCATTTAATTATCAGAGCCATGAAAGAGAAAAAGATCTAGTATACTATCAGATGCATAATTCTTCTAAAAGCTGCTAAATTCTGCTTTGCTGTTTTCAAAATGAAAATGGCAAAATAAATATATATCAATATCTTTCCATATAATATTGTCATTATGAAGGGTGTCACATATAGAATTTTGAATTCTATATCCTTATAATCTGTTGCTTTTTCTGATACAGAATTGAATAACCATAAGTAATAGGAACAAAAACAAAAATATGTGATTCCATAGCTACATTTGCTACCCTTAAACAGGTTGCAAATTAAAATAATACCAGAGAAGTGTTCTAAGTATATTTGGGTATCAAAACAGATGGAGATTTATATGACACCATTTAACATTGCATTCTTAGCAAAGTATTTCTAAGTGTTATCTGATTTCCTGGTGATAGAAAAGAAGAATATTTCACCATCTGTATTGCAGCTTTATTAATTTTTTTACTCTTGTAAAAATTAAAAAGTACTGAAGTGCATAACCACAAATTTTGCCTTCACTCCAGAAGTTTTCTAGTTTTGGTGCTGGAAAATACTGGAAGATACACAGATAGCTATAGTAATAAAATAATAATAATGATAATGCCTAAGGAGTAATTTGATTCAATATATAGAATGAGATACTCTTAGAATATTGCATTAAAAAGTCTAATCAATAATATTACTGCTTGTATGTATTTCCAATGATGTTTGCATACTGACTGGTGAAGCTAAGCATATATATACTATAAATCAATACAGAGACAGAGCAAATAAGAGCTCTGTGAAATTGAGTACAGATAAGTATAGCATATGAGGAAAGAATGGTCTTCAAATGTCATGGTGTTCTTGGCAAACGGAAATGGGGAAAGATTCAAATTCACCCATCAGACCACTTTTTAAAAATTCTGATCAATCAGTTGTGGGGCTGAATGTGCTGTGAATGAAAAGGATTTTCTTTCTGATATACTTATTTAATGTTTGAATTGTAGAAACCAGAAACAAGACACCTTTTCAGAAAATCGGTAAGAGTTTGCTATTGTGTTCACCTAGACAAAATAATCAGATTTACGGAAGATTTACTTAACTTTTGTGCTCTTACTAAGGATTACAAAAGTAATCTGCATACTTTGGAGATGAACTTGTATATATTAATTTCAAAATGCCTGTGACTACTGCTCACTTGTGAAACTTAAGACTGCTGTACCTAAAGCTAGAATTAGACCAGTTTAAATCTTATCAGTACCAGTATTTCTACTGGGACTACACTTTCGCTTTGAACGTCAAACATGTTTCAAGAATATTGCAGCAGTTTAGTAATGTGTTCAATCACAGATAATTTAATCAGAGCATAAAATTAATTAAATGGCATTCACCACTATTTTAATGTTGCTGATTATGTCAAATAATGGATAGAAACAACCTTTTGACTGTTGCCAGAGACAAAATAAAAACCACTAATTCTGTAACTTCATTCTCAGCAAGGCTTGATTCTTGCATCACTATGAGCAAAGAAAATGGCAGTGTTCAGGGTATAGTAAAAGCATGACTTTGGCCTGAGGAAAGTACAGGCAGAAAAATTATTGCTACAGCCATTTTGTCTTGCCTAATTTCTAAAGACAGAGGACAGGATAGGATAGGATAGGATACGATACAGAGCACTGTCCTGCAGATGCCTGCACAGGGCTGTCAGATACCTGAGACTTTTACCTTCAGAAGCAGTCATTGCAGGCTGCTGCATCTAAATTGATATTACACACCCATGTTTATCAAAACATCACTAGCATAAGGGATCTAGCTAGCTCTTCTGTTTGATTTCTTCAGTCTAGGTAGCTATCTAACACGTCTGTCTGTCATATATGCAAGCTACTTTAGGTATCCAGACGACCAGATTTAGGTGTCTTAGGTAAAGATCAATAGCTCCCTAAGCCCGTTTGACTAGGGTGAATGGATGCAAGATTAGCCATCTATTGCAACATTAAGTGGTCTGTAGTATCCAAGACATCTCTACGTGGGGCTAGCATTCATGACAAGTTAAAAAAGGATGTGGAAAACATAATTATGGAGCAGCAACTGATGTCTAGATGCATATAGTAACACTACATATCTGTGTTGATAAAGCTGAAACCTGTATAGATCCCCTATGACTATGAGGAAGCTTAGATACCTATATCATGTACCAATACCTACATTGTAGTCACCTAAATTTAGGTGAGTTGTAAGATTAGACAATTGCATCCTGAGAGGTTCATTTCATTGCCCAATACACCTTTGGAGATGCACTAGGACAATAAGATTAGACTCCAAGGTGTCATGAGTTTTCATTGTCATGTCTGACAATGTTTGGGTAGCCTAGCTTTCAGTAAGCAAATGAAGAAGCTGACATTTCTCTTATTTTTACTCTCAGAAAAAAAAGTGGCTCCAGCTACATTGCCTGTACCATTTCCATTAATTTTAAAGATACTTAAAGATACTTTAAATTAATCTCATGAAAGAAGGCCCCTATTTTAAAAATGTATATTTAGTGCTGAAAAATGTATAAAGGATTTTAAAGTGAACACCCAATTTTCACTAATATCAGTGGAAGTTACTACTGTGTGAAGGAACAAGCTTCAGGATGGGAGAGGTTCCAGGCGTGGAGAAAAACATACAGCAATCGACAGGACTTCATGATAGGGACTTTACAGTTCTTACGTGTTTATAAATATACACATTGTATGTTTCCCCAGGATTTGTATCTCCCGGGCATGCCCAGGCACACCCGCTTCCCTGCTTCCCCGCTCCTCTCTCTGACAGGCTGCAGAAGCTGCAGAGAGGAGACAGTTACCATTCGCCCGGTTCCTCCCACATTCCTCCCCCTTTGCCTGTGTCCCTATCCCGATTTGTTCCCCCGTTTGTCTGTCTCATGCTCCACCCCGTATTCTAGCCCTTTCCCCGCCTAGACCCATAAAACCTCTGGAAACCTCAATAAAGTATTCCACTTGCACCTCTACGTTATCTCCGGCCCTAGCCTCCCTCGAACCGTGGCACTACTGAGTTTGAAAATTTCAGTAGCACTTACCTACATTCTTAGCAATCTAAAAAAAATCCAAAATCTATTTAAAAAGTGCTTGTCTAGAAAAAAAAAAAAATCAATAAATCAAACTCCTCAGTTAAATCACAAAGCAAACGTGTTGTGTTTTAAAATGTCAACAGCTTAGGTTAGAATCTAATTAAAAATTTTGTAAATCCTGTAGTTTTTCATCTTTTTTTTTTTAAATATAGGATACAGGGAAAAATGTCTAGAGTGCATTAGATTAATTATTAGATGATCTGAATCCTTAAGAAATAGACACCCTTCAGAAAAAACTTCTTCTGCTTTCCACCCATTCATTCATTCTTATGAAGCTGTGTTTAGTGCTTAACACTGTGTAATTGTTAAACTCACCCCTACCTTGATGAAGCTCTGTATCCCAAGTTAAAGCTGAAGAGACATTTTTTGTCTCAAAATTGTATATGGGTGGAAGCCCTAGACTCCATACAGCCCCAAATGTAACATCATGAATGTGATGTCCTTACAAGTCAGCAGTATAACTTATACAAAGGGCAAACATCACACTCAAATAATGGAACTCAAAAACTGGAACTGTTTGTATTTTCTTGCTTGACTATAATGTTAGATGTATACATTATTTATTAATGGAGGATGGATTTTTCTTTTGATGAAATGCAACTGTTACTTTAACAAACAGATATGAGATCCCCAAGCTCTTGATGTGCAGGGAATTTTGTCCATGCATGCCATGCCAATGGATTGTCAGTAATGGAAAGTGACGGAGTGTGGACGGGAAGGGACTTTGCTGAAATATCCTTACTTTCATGGTAATCTACCAGCTACAAATGTTTGTCTCAAAGGACTGCACCTTTCTATAATTGCTACATTTTGTCTGAAACTGTAAAACATTGTTCTTCTCACTAAAGCTGTTGAGAATAAGGTCTAACGTTTTCATGTTAGAAGAAAAAACAATCTGTTTAAATTTAGAATTCAGTAATAGAGGAATTCAGCTTTGAATAAATAATCTAATAGTGTTGGAGTATATTATCAGATCTTAGATATTCTCCCAATGGATGAGCTAACTGTGGGTTATCTACTGTTGTTGCCAGATTGCTGTAAGATAACAGGTATAGGAAAGCAAATAAACAAAAGAAATCCCACGAGAACTCTGTCCACTCTATTTCATTCTATTCCATAATGATATTACAGTAACTTATTTTTTTTACTTCTGAGCTCAGTGATCTCAGTTTTGATGACTGTCTTTTAGCTGCAGCTTCACTGGGACGTGTTGCAATACCTGACAGTTGTTACCATAGCCCAGTCTTGGCACTAGGAGTGAGATTCCCCTTACTTGATTTCAAACCTATAAACATCAAATGTCTGAGTTTTCTCTACATTCACTGAAGATAGATAACTCCAGAAAGTGAGTAATCTGCTAAATGCTTTTTCTCTGTATTAATTAACTTCTGGAGCTGCCTGCCTCTCTGCTTTATACCAGGTAGAGTTTATATGACTAGTTGGCTAAATTTTACAGAGATTAATTTCCATCTCAAAGTCTATTGACTGTACATGAAAGTATCAATCTCATTTCATTAATGTACTTCAAAGCATTATTCCAAAATAATTGTTGGGGTTTTTTTTTCATAGATCTACTACTTCCTAATGCTTATTAGTTAATATTTAAGGTGTATTTAATAAAATAAAACTTCATTCAGTTACAATATTGATTCATGACCTTTCACAAAAGTATGAAATGCTTTGCAGTTAGGTAACTGAGTAACTAACAAACTGTTTTTCTACAAAGGAATTAGCTGGTTCCAAAAAACTAGGGTTTTTTATATGAGTCTGAAGTACAGCTCTTCTGTAAAATGAAAGCACTCCTATTAATTGACCTGAACTAAAAAACTCTATGTGTAATATATACTATGCAGATTCAAAAGTGTGAAAGGCCACAACAGAGAAGATGGATCCTCACTCCCAGAGCTGAAAGGTTCATTATCACCACCAAGTGTCATCAAGAGGATACAAATAACAGGGTATCAGACAATGACATTCATGGTTAAAATTTTGAATATTGTGAAGTAGCATAAATTACATCTTTGATTATGTAAGAGTGATAACAGGCTCTAAACAAGACTATTTGCATATGAAAAGTTACATGGAAACTAGCAGATAAAAGATTCAACAAAGGAGCACATTTGTTATAAGCTGAAAGTCAAAGTTGGACTATAGTAAAAGCAAAACTGATAATAAAACAAAATTTGCTGTGTAACCAGGCAAATTGCTGATAGGTAGACTTGCTATATGTAATCTAGAGTTGAAAGCAGCTAAATTCAAGCAAGAGAGTTCCAAAGTATCAGGTGTTAAAAATAACATGCTTTTCTTAACCCTTAGAACTGCATTAGAATTCAGTAAGTAAATCTGTTCCAGTCACGTTTATCTCTTTTTACAATATTAATGTGAGAGATGAAGACCTAAATTGACCAGTATATGCTAGAGTTCTTCCAATATAATTTCATTAACAAATGCACACAAGAAAATTTAATGACCATGGAAGCATAGTAAAAGTTCTGGACTTCACACCTGATCCTCTGTATTCCATACCTGTTGACCTGATTTTCTGATCTGTTTTGAGTATCTCCAGCATTGTATCTTCCAAAGGCTCACTCCATTGAGCTCATTATCCAATTGGATATAATGGTGTGTTTTCTTTCTCAGTTTTTCACTTTAAAGGACTGAACTGGTTTTAAACTCCGGGTCTAAAAGGGATTTTAACAATGAATGCTAAATGGGTGGAGGATTCTGCCCTCAGGCCTATTATGAGACACTTCCTTACTAATTTTGCTGCTTTCTATGTTTCACTGACTTCCCAGTGTTGTACAGCCAACCTGAGCAAGCACCTCTTGCTTTTGAATACAGGAAGTGCCCAGAGCTATAGTTAGGTTGAGGGGATGTTGTTCTTGGAACCAGTTCTTTCCTATATCTTGTTATCTCTCATAAATCTTGGTGCAGCCATGGGGTAAACCAGATTAAGTGTTCAGCACAATACTTACTCCAGTCAAAGCAACTGCTAACTTATTTGTAACACTACAAAGAGCAAGGAAAGTACTGCTCTAGCCAGTGTGGATAACCATTAACAAGAAAGCACTTTTCTAGTCAAGACCAAGATAGTGAGAAAAGTTTCATATTTTAATAATTCAATATAAAACCACACCTCTTTGCTAAGTATCAATTCTCAGGAAGTGATAAAGAACCTTCCTGAGTCATTATCTGAAAGAAGCAGCCTTTTAAAATCAGCAGCCCATACAGCTGAAAACTCTAGTCCCACAGGTTATTTTTTCCAGCGGCATTTCCAGCCTGGGAGGTTGCCAAAGCCAGCAAATGCTATTGATATCCTGGTGTACAAGTCAAAAGTGCGACTGAGCCTACTAATCAGGTTACCTTGCCCCTGCTTTTTAGCTGCCTCTTCTTTCCTCCCTTGCTTGCAGTTGGGAAGTCTGGCCCTGAGACCTGTACTAGCTCCAGTGCTCATTGAGGTAATCTAGAAGAAATAATCTTTTTTTTTTTTTTTTTTGATGGCGTGTAAGGGGAGGGAAGATGAGGCAAACGGACTATCTTCTGACTTCAAGAGATGGATCATTTCAACAAGATGTTCAATAAAATGCCAGAACTGACACAAGGGAAAATACCTGGCCATGAGTAGTGAAGGAAGGCATGTGAAAAAGGAATCAAGTGATCTCAGCTCTATTTTCTAAGTGTACTTCAGCTTCTATTTCACTTCTCAACTACAGGTATAAAGGTTATACCTGCAGTATGATTCCCCTAAGGACAACTAATGGTCTGACAATGATAGAGTTTGGCTCTGTTTATTTGCAATAAATCTTTAGGAGTTATAGGACCACATGTTTTTTTATGCCAAAGGCATTTGAAGCCAGCCTTCTTAGTCATTGAATTAGTTGTTTTGTTTGAGGGAATAAATGGTTGAAGCCACTTTGAGGCTAGTTTGTGGGAATTCACATCCCTGGTAATCTGTGAAGAATCCCTTTTCTCTGACATATTGTTTTGTGCTACATATGCCTAAATTGTGCCTAGGTTTTCACCATATATGAGAACTGTCTCATCTAACTTTAGATGTATGTGTCTACTACAGCTGACCTAATTCTACTTTGCACTTTCAGTCAGAGAAAAAGTAATTTTTAAGGTAGTTTCACATAACTAAACTATACCAGGAAAGGTCTCTTTCTCTTATTGCCCACAGTGGAAACATACTGTCAAGTTTAGATGTATCTTTTCTAGACATCTGACTTTGTTCTGCAGAGTGGATAAGCTCTGAAGCAAGTGGTGTGATGCAATCACACACAAGCAAGTACTGTGATGCAAGCTGTGAAGGTGAAACCCTTGCAATACTACTCAAGTTTTGTGGGCTTTACACCACAATAGTTCCAGTCCAAACCCCTGCACTGCTTCCTGGCATGTCCAGTTCCCAGCCTGGGGTGGGGGATGGCACCTGATTGTGAGACCCTGCCCTGCCACCTCCCTCAGGGGCTCCTGCAGCTCCCAGCCCCAGACAGCCATGTTGCACCAATGATTGTCCAGAAGTGATTGCTCTGCATTGCTCAAACCACCTCTTTAGCTTCATCAAAGCTGAATCCAATTTGAGTGCTGAGAACATTGGGTGATGTCAATTGGGTAACTGGGAAAGTGGTAAATTGAGCTGACCTGAAAATCCATTTCTAAAGCAGCCTCTTGATCCAAAGTAAAAGGCCTGTCTTCCACTGGCCACTCAAAAAGGTGTCTTTCTCTTTCCCATCCTCTATCCTTTCTGTCAGCATCATACAAAATAAATATCTTGCTATGACTAAGATGTCTGCAGAACCAGAGAAACTGGATCTCATGAGCAGTATGTTTTTAAGGACTACATCCACTGCCCAGTCATAAGGGAACAATTCTGTTATCAGAATTTGTTCCCAATGGAAAAATTATTTCAGACAGCAGTCTTCTGTCACTTATTACAGTCTTTTATGGAAAATCTTTTAAGAAAACCAGCCACACAGAAGGATCTATATAAATGAAACCTGTTTTCACACCAGTAAAAGAGATCAAGGTCAACCCACCACAGTCACCTGTGGATGTGACAATCTAACAGTGTTCATAAAATATCACAAAAGAATAGTTTGATAACTATTATCACAACAATTCTATGGACACTGTTAGATTGTCACCTCTAGAGGTGACTGGTTGTCAGATGCCCACCCAGCTGCTCTCATGCTCCCCCTCCTCAATAGGACAAGGTGAGAAAATAAGGAAAAGCTCATCGTCTGAGATAAAGACGCTCTCCAATTACCATCACAGGCAGAACAGACTTGGGGAAAATTTAATTTAAATTATTTCCAATTTAAAACAGAGTTGGAAGATGAGAAACAAAGATAAAATCTAAACCACCCTCCACCCATCCCTAACAACACAAGGGGAATAGGGAATGATGGTAGTAGTCAGTCCATAACAGCTCTTCTCTGCTGTCCCTTCCTCCTCACATTTATCTGCTGATACTGCATGGCCTCTCCGTGGCTGCAACTTCCTTCAGGAATATCCCCCTGTTTCAGTGTGGGGTCCTCCCTGTGCTGCAGTGAAGATACCTGCTCCACCATGGTCTCCTCTGGGGGCTGGCTGACTACTCTGGGGATTCTCTGCTTTGCTTGGAGCACCTACTCGTCCTCCTCCTCCTCCTCTCACCTTTGTCTGTAGGGCTGTTTCTCATGCATTTTTCCTCTTGGTCAGTTTTTTTGGCCTTTCTTAAACCTTCTTTCCCCGAGGTGCCACCTGCTTGGCTGCAGAGCTCAGTAGTGCCTCCTGCAGCCCCTACTGCCGGTAGATGAGCATCTGCACCCAGTGCAGTGACAATAACCTTATTGTCAATTGCTTTGCCAATTAAAGAGTTTATATTCTAAGCTGAGTTATATACCTATGCTATCATCAAACTCATGTTTTTTCTGATGCTGAATGTTAATTTTTAAATGAGGATTGCATTGGAAGAACTGAAGGAATTTTGAGAGAGTATCTACCAAAGACAGCAATCTTGTTTTCTTGTATCACATTGTATATTATCTATAGTGGAAAGTGCATAAATAGATGAGGCATAAATTATACAGCTTCTTCGTGTTTTCATCCTGCAGTATATACTCATAACAGGTCTAAATTATATATAAATTGTAAAATGCACTCTGAATAGGTTTTTGCAAATATATGATTGAAAGGGCAGATTAGTGCACAAAACCATACCCCCATCCAGCTGGGTACATGTGAAGCTGACAATGCCAAAGCAGGCTGCCAGTAACCCAGCTAAACAAAAACTCACCCCATAACTCAGTGTCTGTACACTGCAAAATCTCCCTCCTCACTGCAAGTATCCAGCGAGCTGTGCAGACTTCCACCAGACACTGCCACAGAACTCCAACAGTTGGAGTTGGCTGGATATTTCATTCTATTCAAATTAGTGCTTTTCCCCATACAAACTGAAATGAACAGCAATATCTCTTCCTGTCTATCCCGTGTAAATGCTGTTCAAGAGCTAATGAGCATATTCAGATTGTTATTGCCATTTAGATTGGTACCACTTGTTATGGTAGTAATAGGAACAAAGTGATCAGCTTTTAAAAGATAATGTTGTCTTGACAAGTATGGAAAATTATGAGATGTTTCATGGAACTACTTTAAGTTTTACAGGACCTGTGTTGAGCCACTTGAAAATGGAGAGTTTGACTGCAAATTGGACTGAAAATAATGGATCTTAGGTTGCCCATGGGAAGATCATTTTCAAAGGAACTCATTCTAAGGCTGTGGAACATAAAGTACCTGTTAACATGCACAAAATATATTTGTTCATTCTGTAGCTACTAGTTTTAATATCTGAACTATAAATGATATCTCAGTTGAGGGGCAGGTAACATTTGCTTGTGTAAGTTACAAAAAAATACCTATCCTTCTATGAGAGAAATAGTAGCTGGAGACATCCATTGTTAAAAATCTTCAGATCCTCACAGAAGCTGATTTGCCAGAAGCTATTATTTTTTTATTTTTTTTTTTTAAAGGTAGGGAATTTGGACATCAAAATAAACAGGTTGCATAGCATTGGTTTTTTGTGTGGCATCTTGCATAATGTAACACTTGAGACCTTGGAGCATGAAACATAGTACCAAATAACAAACAGATCCCAATATGGAGCTAGAAGACTGAAAGTTTGGAAAGCACTGATGACAGAGTATTGCATAGCCCCCATTACTTACAGCACCTTTCTGGAAGGCAAAATTAATTTGGTTTCTAGAGAAGCCTTAAGGACAGTTTTGTTGGCATAAGAGAAATGAGCTGACACATGCTGGCAGGGGATCTGGAAAGTTCTGCCAGGGTCACAGGGCAGGTTGACTTCATTATACACAAAGGCAGAGTATTCTGAAACTGTGGCCCAAGCCAGACCTTCAGCTCTGAGATAAAGTGACAGCTCTGTGGAAAGTGAACCCATGCTTGATGCAAGTTATGGCAACTCTGTTCCTGAGAGAGGTCTAAGAAAGTGCTCCACTGGAGTAATTAAAACTATGATAATTTGCCTGAAAACTTGTCCCAGGGATTCACAGTCACCTCAGGTTTTTCTTGCCTCACTGTTTTGTCTTTTTCTCTTTCTTTTTCCGTCTTATTTTCAGATACTCTTGTGTATTATGGATCTAATGAGCAATCTGGGTGATATCACAGAAATTTAAGCAGAAGACAGTAAGGGAAAAGAATTCCATATGATCCTGAGGAAGGAGTAACAGTTTTAAGGCAGGTTAAAGCTGGCAAACAGAAAAAAAGAAGGTTTGTTTTCACTGTGTTCTGTGTCCAGAATAAACACATTCTGAAATACTCAAAGGTAATTTAGATATTCAACATTACCTGGCTTGGTTTCATGGTACCAAGAGTGTATTCCTTCTTGCTCAAAATATACCTGGAAATGATTTTTAAATGTGTATGTCAAAGCAGATTGCATGGTGCTATTTGGAGGTGAACCTCTCATCCTGTGACCTCACATCACTTCCCATACAGTGCAGCTCACAGAAGTGTAATAGCAAAAAATACACTTCACAGCATAAGGGGAAGCAGGTCAAAAAGGTGAAGGGAAAAGGGTGTAAGTAACTCAAATTCCTCTATGGATTTAGGCATTGATTGTCCAAAGCTGTAATCTGGTTGCTTAGTGATTGCTTTTCAGTGATTTTACACCAGTGCATAAACTCCTTGGGGAGAACACTGATATGACAGTGTCAGATTTGCTGCCTTTTATCAAGTTCCTCTCCAATTCCAGAAAGCGAGTTTGGGAGTGTAGACAAGATAAACCACTAAAAGTATCGCAACCTGAATTTCTCACTGTGCCTGTACTGGGGGTACAGAGTTCCTCTTGTGCCAAACATGCATTTTAGTGCTGTAAAAGACAGCTAACATTCCTGTCTTTTGAAAACAACACTTGTAAGCACTCTGTGGATCAGAAGAAATTGCTCTTATCTTGTAGCTTTAGGCCACTGGTTTAAGTCCAAGCTGACATTTGCAGCTCACTTGAGTCCCTGGTGGACAGACATCTACCACACAAAAACCACTGTACATAATCTTGTAAACTTGGCAGTCACTGAATTACAGGGGACTAAAACTGATGCTGACACAGAACAAATTACCCAGAATAGTAGGGAAGGGTCTGAGAATGTGATGGGTCAGAGGCAAAAGAGGGACAGAAAGTTGAAAATTCTTATTTGGTCACCAGTTATTACTTTTGCTCTAAATTAAATTGCTCTTTTGTCAAGCTTCTTAGACATTGAAGAAAATTAAGAGAGAAACAGCTGCTGTTTCACAGTTTTTAAGCAAGGTCTGTTCATAAGAGAAAAAATGGGAAATGTGTGTTTAAAGAATATGATAGGATCATCACTGAGAAATTTTTCATGCACTTGTTAAATTGGAAGGAGTCCACTGCTACATGAATTTGCACATTTTTTGCTTACACAATGAAGTAAAAGAGATCAGCACAGAGCGAAATAGATCCTTTGTTATGAAAAATAAAACATGACCACATTTATTCCTCCTTATGAGGTGAAAACACACAAAATCAGAGGCAGAATTACTATACAGACATCCACTTACAGATGTGGACTCACCTATACACAGTATTGTTTTGCTTCTGAACACTGAAGCACATTCAAATATTGAACATGTCCCACACAACACCGCACAGTAAAGAATCTATGCTCCCAAGCTTATCTCTTATATGTAAACCTTGTGGTCTTGCCAGTCATCTGTCCATGTTAACAAGCAGAACAAATCTGCTTGTTAGGTTCAGTGAGACCTAAGGATATAAAATGCCAGTTTTCCAGTACAGTTCAAATTCAAATATTTTTGTTCTGAATTTTCATGTGAAATTATAGAATATCCTGTGTTGGAAGAGACACACTAGGATCATCGAAGTCCAACTCCTGGCTCTGCACCAACCACAAGAATCATATCATGTGCCCGAGAGTGTTGTCCAAACACTTCTTGAACTCAGTCAGGCTTGATGCTGTGATGACCTCTCTGGGGAGCCTGTTCCAGTGCTCAACAACCTGCTGGGTGAAAAGCTGCATGTCATTCCCTCGGATCCCGTCAGTGGTCATTAGGTAGAAGAGATCAGTGCCTGTCTCTCTGCTTGCCCTCATGAGGAAGTTGTAGACTGCAATGAGGTCTCTCCTCAGTTTACTCCTCTCCAGGCTAAACAGACCAAGTGACCTCAGACACTCCTCATATGGCTTCCTCTCTAGACTCTTCACCATCTTCGTAGCTTTCCTTTGCACACTCTAATGGCTTTATACTTTTTTTATATTGTGGTGCCTATAACTGCACACAGTAGCAGCTTTTCAGATAAGAGTTCTTACACTTAAGTCTAAAATCATATTATCATGTCTTTCTTTGTTGTAGCTACTTGTATGAGTAAGAATATTTGGTCTTCAAAGAGTTTTTTGGAAATGAGTCCTTAAAGTGTTTTAGAACTTGAATCTGAAATAAAAAAGGACAAGACTCAGGAAGAATTAGTGGAGTCCTCCATAGGGTGACTAGTTATGCATGCTAGTTGTAGTCCCAAGAATACACTGTCTGTATCCTTCTCAGACAGTGCAGTAGGAAACACAGAGGCAAGATTTATTGGAAGAGAATATGCCATTTATTAAGAGATAAAATAACTGCCAGAAGTTAAAACAAAAAAACCAAACCAACCAGACAAAAAAATGTACAGCTGGCACTTAGGCTTGAAGAGAATATTGAAGTAGAAGTTAGATTAGCCAGAAAACCTCAGAATTCTGAAACCAGGACTAAGGCAATTTCTAAGCAAAAGAATATTTATAGTGGCCAAAAACCCCTTCACAGTAACCATGAGAGGGAAAATTTCTAGCTTTAAATTTCTATCAGAGACAAACTGGAATATCTACACTATAACAACCTGAAATTGAGACAATCTTGATTTATGAGACAGGAAGGGATTAGTAGGTAGGGGGGTAACAAATGGAGTCATTCATACTTTTGAAATCCATTTTTTCATTTCCTTCTTCACAGTATGTTCAAAAAGTGTTAGACCTTCCTTGATCTCAAGAATTCCTTTTAGTCTCCTAATAACAAGGGAGTCAATTAAGAAGAATAAAAAAGGAAGGGTCCCCAATGGGTTTTTTCATTTCCTTCTTAGGTCACACTCAGATTTATGCAAGGGAAAAAGTGAACTGAAAGAAGGAGTACTAAATTCTCTCACTTCTTTTTCACAAAATTCTTTAGATAGTGAATTTGTAACCAATAAAATCAAATGACGTAGTATGGGTTTCTACTGACATCCTGAAAACCTCACACTGAATAAAATGAGCAGTTGCTTGCACTCACCAAAGGATTATCTCATTTACATTTTCAAAAGGGATTACAGTGCCTTTAAAGGACAAGCATCTTTTGGGCTAATTAATTTTCTCAGGCTAACTTGCAATGTATGGTGAACACTTGATTAAATATTAATATGGGGTATGGGGTCACACTTTTTGCAGTTTTCTAAATCTGTTAGTGAATTGTCAGTGGGTTAAAAATGTATGTGCGTGAATGTTTTTTTTGTGCATGTGTATATTTATGTGTTGTGGGAGAAGAGAGAAAATGAAGAGGATTAACAGACATTTGCAATATCTGACTTCTTCTGGGGAATACAGGAAAGTTTGCAATAAGTGAACAGAACACCATACATTTAATCTCCATTGGTAGCATGATATGGTTTTAGAATCCAAGAATTTCTGAACATTATGCATAGATACGAGATATTTAGTGTAAGATTTTCATGAAAACATTCAAAAAACATCAGGCTGAAGAGTGTGGTACCTTAGATCAAGTAAAAGCCCCACACTACCCCCTAGTGATCAAAGTTTGGTGACCTCCAAATAACAGAAAACACAATAAGTGGACTTTAGATCACAAGAACAAAAAAATGCCCAGGAGCGATGCAAGTCACTGCTGGTGTTCTTTACTTAGGATCCTTTTCATGATAGAAGAATAAAGCAATGGCTGTCGAAAGGCTGCAACTTCCAATTCCTTGGTCTGAAGCCTCAGTCTTAGTAACCAAACAAATATAAAAATGTATATATTCAGGAGAAAAAAACAAAACCTCAGGGGAGATATTTCAAGTGTTAGGATTTGTAAAAACAAAAAAAAATAGAAAGGTTTATTGCAACCTTATAGTTGTTAAAAGATTTTTTTTCAGTTTTGTGAGTTATTTGCATCGTTCAGATATACTGATTTAGCAGATATCATACATACATTATTTCTTAGCATTACATAATCTTGAAATTAAACAAACCAAAAGCCAGAACTACATGTGTATCTGTGGTTAAACTGAAACTAATTAAGCACTGGCTTATGCATCAGAGACTGGAATCTGAATCTTAAAAGAAATAGGAATCACCAACAATAATTTCAGTACAAATTTTGAGAGATTTTTGTCATGTTTCACCAAAGTAAATAAGAAAGTATAACCAGGGTCAAGTTAAACCATTGGATCAACTCATGTGTTAAGAAATGACTAAATCAGGGTGCTTTTTTATGTAATAAAGATGTCCCAAGATAATGCTGAAAATGGTTCTGTGTTCATTTCATCTTGACTTTTTTTTCTATGAATGTAATGCAGTCAATTCTTTGGGCTTCTCGAAGGAGTGAGAAATCATAAACTTATTTGGAGAAGCTCTCTGAGAGGTTTTGCTTTTGCTGGCATAGATTTCATGCCCTATACAGAGGCAGGTGATCTGCACTGGGTTGTCTCTCTTCCACATTACCTAAAATCAAAGCCCTACAAAATAATGATCTTTCATTACCACATGAAGAAGAGTTATTGTATACCCTTACCAGACTTCAATATGGTTAATTGTTGTTGATCCTTCACATTCTAAATTTTACATCAAGTTTATTAGCGCAGCATCTCGGAACCTCTCAAGTTAGTGCATGAAGGCCCATTTATAAAGCTGTATTCCTCTCTCTTTTCCATAGGACACTTCTTAAGGTCATCTTTTTTATTCTTTGTTTTCCTTTAGCAAGTTCTGCTGAGCGTGCATCCTCTTTTCTTTTGTTTCAATTGTGGGAAAGCTTCATCCTTGCAGCTGGCAACTTTGTAGCATGTAGGAAAGGGAGATATCAAAAGACCTGACAGCTCTTAGATTAAAATCATCAGGGCAATGGGACACTAAATCTGATATTCCATTTCATGATAGGCTACCAGTGTAAGACAGGTCATGCAGGAAGCAATCAACAATATGATGAAAAACATCCAGAGGAAAATAATGCTAATGGGGGGGGGGGAGTGAAATAAAATCAGGCATTAAAGATTTCTTAGAGCAGATGCACTTCTCGTTGAGACAGAGCAATGTTGTGTTAATATGAGAGCAATAGCTGAGATGAGCAATAGCTGAGACAAGCAGTAAAATCAAGATAATAAGAAAGACTGGAGGTATGAGAAGGAAAATGCACAGCATCCAAAAGGAGAAAAGACCAAACAAAAATAAAATACAAAATTGTACCACACAGTGGTGTGCCACACACACCTTGGTGCACTCTCAGACCCATAAAAAATTAAAACTCATGGCCTGTGTAAATACAGTTTAAAAATAAAATTAAAAAAAAGAACCAAATATAAATATAAATCTAAGAAAAAAAACCAAAGGTCTTAGAAGAAAAGAAACATCTATTATAACCCCCACAGTCTGAAGGTCTCTCCAGAGATGTGTACTTACAAACATTATACACTACCTTTAAAATTTCATAATTATTATGAATTAATATGAAATGAAAATGAAAAATTCATGCTTGTCCTGTATTTGTAGTCCAAAGGTGAATATTTACTCCTATTTCTAGCAATATTATTGGGGAAAAAGAGAGTAAAGGACTGATCCTTGGCCGCAAGGCCAAGTGGCACAGACTGTATCACATCCAAAATGCTTAGGGCTGCCCCTCTCTAGAGAAGATGTGTTGGAGAAAATTAGCTGAAGCAGTCCTCAAAAGAACTGGGAAATAAGTTGAAAATTAATCATGTAGGCATTCAGGATTGTAGTGCTTGACTGCTCTGACTTATATTTGTCTGTGTAGACATGTCTAGAACCTCTGCAATAACCTGGAAGAGATGGCAATAATTTTATCCAAAAGAAAACAATTTAAAATGGGGAGGAATTTTTTTTTCAAGACACTTACTGCATATTTGTACAGACACATTGAGATGGAGATTGTAGGACTTTATGTATTAAAGTTTTGTGACAAACACAAATACTTGATAGTGTACTACTACTGAGGCTGATCTCCTCAGTTATTAAATCCTTTTTCAATCCCTCATGAAACTCACACAGCATCATGAAGTCTAAGGAATTCATACTTGTCATGCTCACAGGTAGAACTCTAAGAATAAACAAGTAGTATATACATTTTAATAATTAATCCCTTTCCTTCTGACTTCCCTCGAGATTGATTTGTATCTGTTCCCATCTCCTTATATCTATATTTATTTTGTTTCTTACACACGTTTAAATTTAATCTGATTGAGTCCTTAGGCCTGTTGTTGATAATTAAACCCACGTATTTTATTGCCTACAGCATGCATTGCAAACTCTGTCTCTGAAAAGGAGTCTGAAGCTTCCCCTTGATCTCAGTAAAATTATGGTTTGGTTTCCCTTCTGATTAATTTTATATTGGGCGTAGTTTTAGATTTTTCAGCTGGGGTAAATATGCATTCCTGTCTTGAAGTCTAAAGCAGTTTTTCTGATTGATGTCAAGTGAGTATTTGACCTGTAGTTCAAACCTGTTAGTAAAGATGGAAAGAGTAATCAAATGCCAGTTTTGTCTGGAGCTGCAATTATTTTTTTCCTTTTTTATTTTTTTAATTTTTTTTTTTTTTTTAGTGCTAAACTTATTAGTCACATACGTGTAATGTATCTTACTGGAGCAACCAGAGATTTAATTTTTTCAGAAAAGGAGTGAGATGGAAGGAGGGAGCTGGCCAGCTAATTTGCGTATCTAGTCAAATACATTATATCAGAGAAAATGTTTCACTACTATTATGAATTCATACTCTGTCCTTACAAATTCCAGGCTCAGAGGTCTTCTTGATGACAATATAAAAACACATTGTAAACCCTATTTGCCCATTTAATAGACATGTTGAAGACACAGGAACTGTTCAAATGAACAATGCTTCCAAAACACCTAAGAATTGATGGGCTTTCATGTTAAATTCAATTATTATTTCAGTTTTCTCCAGGTAATGCCATATTAACCCATCATGACAGAAAACATTGGTTGTTTAAACCATAGTCTTTGGACTGTAACATATTTCTAATGGCAGATGAATGCCCAGGGAAGGAGCTTTCTGGAAAAGTGTAAAAATTATTTTAAATAAGTACACCATTGAACATGTCAGCTTGGCAGAGACTTCAGAAAATGCATGTGTACCCAGAAACATATATTTTGATTTCACCAGCTGTATTAAATGAAAGATAAACCCTCTCTATATATACATTTTTTTTCTTCTTAGATTTTCACGGGAAAACTACAATGGTAGTGTGTATAAAAGCCATGTATGTGGGTCAGTGAACAACATTCCAGGTTTACAATACAGAACTTTAAACAGCTTCACTGTTCATCACTAAAGGAAGCATTTTCATTAATTTTTCTTTCCCCTCCCTGTGCCGTGTGGTTCTGCTTTATGATATGCTGTGCAAATACATATATCATACCCACTGAGTCTTGGCCCTTACCTTGCCATTTTTTGATTCTGTAGATAGAATCTGACAGATTCTTTAGGTTGCTCTCTTCTGCCTTTTCCTTCATCTCCTTATTCAGCAGAATGTTAAAAAAAGTCCATGAGAAACTTTGAGAAAGGTATTTAAAATAGGCCACTCCAGAAGACACTGTAATGAGGGGACAGCGGCTTCATGCAGAATCTCAGCAGAGTTTAACCACACACCTTGGTTGTAGACATCAGTATGTTTTAACATGAGTGATTGCTGTATAACCTGAGAACACACTGTGACATTCATACATGATGTCTTTGACAACACCACCTGTACATATTGTTTGTAAGAACTCATTGCTATGGAGATGTGTCAAACACTCTCAGTGAACTTTGACCTACCATCTAGAAAGCTCAGTATTGTGTGGGTAGAAGATTAGCTTTGCTTGCTTGAGAAAATCCTAGAAAAATGAAGAACAAAAGTAATGTTGCTGAACATCACCAGGGAGGTGATCTCCACCATGTGCCGTGATCAGTGTGAAGGGGCTCACCTGGTGCTGCATCACCCAGAGTTCCCAGTGTCAGAAAGTATGTCAGATTGCTATTACCTTTTCTGTTACTGTTATAAAACAAGTAACCAGCTTTGAGTATCTGTACCCTTCTCATGGCACAGATACCAAAGGATCCCAAAGTAACCAGTATCTCCTTGGTACAAATCAGTATTGAAGAACTAAAGGCAAGTGACCCTGATGCTGCAGAAAGCACTACTCAGAAACACACAGGCCTTTCTTCCTAGTAATCTCCCTTGACTATGAGTGCCCCTGAAGTCTCCACGTTATTGCCATTATTTTCTTCCTTTTGTGATTCTTTTAACTGTTTCAAATGCTATTTTACACTGGACACCTGTGGACTGATCATATTATTGGCCAAGTTGTCCCTAGTGAGAAACAATGCTCCCACAGAGTAATATCTCTAGTACTGAATACCAGAAATTCTGGACTTTCTTTGTATTCAGTCCATGGGTGTTATAATTCAGCACAATACCACTGGAGCAAAAGACGTTACACTGATTTTCACTGATGTGCAAAATTGTCATGGTTTGTCATTGTCTTTTTTATTTTTTAATGAAAAAGGACTGAATTTCAACAAATTTAAAACATAGTTAAACAGAAGTGACTAAAGCCTTACTGCTGTTTTATCACTTTTGCAGCAGCAAATTCTACAGTCCCTTCCTCATGCATTAAACTTGTATTCCCATAGCTGTAGTGGAATTCTGACAATAAAATTCCAGCAAGTATTTTAGAGGTTGGGATACATGAAAATCCAGGAGTTCAAATTCAGGAGAGACTGGTGACTAAGCAGCCATTAGCCTTTACTTCTAAAAAATTCATGCAGCTATTTAGCATATTTCCTTGCCCACGGTTTTTTCAGTGCCTGTGTCACAGAAATCTTTCAAAAAGATCTCAGCCATTACAATTCCACACTTGATTTTCTGATGATCTTGAAGATCATGAACACCCAAGTTTATGCCACCTCAGTAACAAACACTATGGCTGGTTTTGAAGGTAAATCATAGATGTGAACACAGAGCTCACCTGCCTGCCCCAGATGGAGAGAAACAGTAGAGCTTTCCATTAAAGATGAAATTAATAGAAGGGTTTCAGAAGGTAAGCCAGGGGTTAACTTCCTTCCAAGCACTGAGCTGCAATACACAAATAGTAATTTACAGATTAGGTGCAAAGCTAGATAATGTATCACTACAGATGATGCACTGAGGTTGCTATAATTGTATATCCTGATCTTAAAGGAATTGGAGACAGAAAGAAATATTCTGAAATAAGTTTCTGACTGCCGTCTTCCCCCTGCTCCCTGTGATTGCTCTACTGTAGGTAACATGATGTGTGTCAGAGGAATGATGGTGAATGTAGCCAATGGTGGCTTAGGAAGGCTGCAGTCCTCATACTCAGGAGAGTGCCAGCACAATGATTAGGATTTAGGGCAGGGCTAAGAAACCCTAAGGACAGCCAAGTTTCGAGGAGAAGTTTTAATACCACTGTTGCTGATATTATTTCCAATGCAGACAAACCTCAAGAAAGTTAAAATCAGAGAACAGCTCAGGTCTTGACATGGAGAGGTTATGGACTCAAGCATTGTGTTACCACTTGCACAGGGACATATTATCCATATGTGATTGTCTCGAGAGACACACTTCTGAATTTTATTTGCCATGTCAGAGCTGGGGAGAGAGCAAAAGCCAGGTTTAGATAACTCAGCTATAGGGTTTTAGGTCATTGTCTTTTCCTGTGTTGCTTATTCACTAATTTCAGTGAACAAAATCTTGAGTTATACTTTATTTACCCAAACACTGCTGAATTGAATCTAGTGAGTATGAGCAAAACTTCATAGAGGTTCTCAGAAAGTTGACCTGTTTGTCAAAAATGTTCTGAATGCTGCCTGCAATTCTCTTTTGTTTCCCTTCTTGTGAAGTGTTAAGAACTAAGAATTTGAGATATGCTATGATTTCAACTATTAGACGAAAAAGCATTTATTGCAAATCAATATTTAAGGCTAAATTTTGCACTGATTTCTATCACATGAAGCTACACTGTCTTCATGGCAACAGTGTGAGTTAAAAAATATCAGCATCAGTTCTTTCTTTCAAAAAAGAAAACGCAACACAATCTGCATGCAAACAATTTATGAATGTGATGTATCCAAAGGTATCCCCTTAGTCTAATGTTTCAGTATTTGTGAATTGTATGCAATAAATATTGTACTTCCATTATATTTCAAATAGTAAGATAATAGATAATAAGTATCTCTAATAATTAATTGCTTTTACTCTCAAAATTTGCAAAGAGTGTGCACCTGTGTCTTGATATTTGGATTTTTTTTCAGTAATGAAAAATACTGACAGTATGGTGCTAACTGTGTGTGACCCATTGTAAGCTTTATTAACTAAAAACAAGCTATTTCTTGTTTCTGACCACAGCTCTATATACCAGACGTTGACAAAATATGAAGGAAGTACAGAGAATAGGGCAAGATAATCACCAACTTTTGTTCTAAGAATATTTTACTCTGGAATGTAGACGATTGTGATTCAGCATAAAAGGCAGCTGCAAGCCACTCAATACTCTCTTTCATTGGAGAGATAAAGAAATGATCATCCAGCCTTCTAAATAACACACCTTCTTTCTAACTTTGTCAAGATTCATTTCTGCTTTCTCCTTCAGTCTTTGTTAAAAAAGAAAAAAAGAAATTTAATGATACTATTCTCATTATACAGCTATCAGTTGCATAAAATATCTTTGTTTAGAGGCCTAATAAAATTGGTCATATAAAGAGGAAATGAGATTTTGAATGTAAAACGAAGCTGACAGTGCTCTTCTATTACTATGGTCTTATTAGGAAAAATTCTCTGACATCTGTTTATCCCCTGCAGCCAACCTTGTATTCAGAACACAGTAATTGATTCACAGCATCCACTGGGGATCTAACTGGCTCACTTTTCCACACCGCACTACACAGGTATCTCTGCAGCTAATTCTGAATGTACATCTACATCGTTATCTCCTGGTGAACTGTGACCCGAAACACTTTGGAGGCCCAGATGAAAGTGCTTCCTCACCCCTCCAGTGCTGGGGGTGCAGGCGTTTCTGCAGCGCGGCAATTCACCCAGGACACCCAATCACAACCAGCCCCTTTGAAGCCCCGCTCAGCTGGGAGACCATGAATGATTCATGGCTTCTCTACACACACTAAAGGGGGAAGAGCAAAGCTAGTGTGTATTATTCAGGACTGCATCCTCAATAAGCCTCCGTGTTCAGCAAATTGCTACAACGTTTTCTGCTTAGTCCTCACCTGTACACAACATCTCTTTTTGTGCACAACTTTCTCATTTTAACAAAGATTATCTAGGAGGCCATGTTAATTAGCACCAATACAAATAAGTAAGTCCAGTGCCAGTGCACAAAGTCGGTGTTCAAAGAATTATAAGGAAATTAAGGAAGACCAGACAATCCTAATTTTACAGTGGTTGAACTACCTTTTTTTTTTACCCTCTTACATTTCCACTACATCACACAGGTTCATTTGCAACCCAGTTTAGTTTTTTATTTCAGAATCCATACATACCCTGCCTGTTTAATGGAAGACTATTAACTCCAGATCAATGCTGTAACAACCAAATGTCACAGAAGCTGATATTTGCAATTAATACCCGCAAAAGAACCTCTGAATTTCTTGGCATCCAGGTGGTAGAGCCAGACACCATTTCTGGAAGTGTGTCACTTGATAACCTCACTTCAGTTGTCTTTTATTTCCACTCTCAGAAACAGTTCCAGAACAAAAGGTAATAATGGCTCAAATAATAAACTCTATCTTTTCATTCAAATACCTCATTATACACCTGTGCTGATGGGATCCGAAGACTGCAAACTCCTACCAGCCTTTTAACACCATTCACATAGACTGCCTGGACCCTGCTGAGGTCACAAGTTGAAAGCCCTGTTACTTAAAGGTAAAATACAGAAAGTGGCAAAGACAAAAGGTAAGTCAGTTCTCATTGTCCTCTTCATTGCTGGCAAACAGAGGAGGTGGTACAGCTAAAAGTCACTCACGAGAGAATGACACTAGTGCCAAGAAAGCAGAGAATTAAATAAACTGTTTTTATAACTGCAATTTTAACATTCCAACTTCTCAAGATACTTGTCCTCAGAGATCAGTTTCACTCATCATCAATTTCACTTATTTTTAAGGACAATAATTATTAGAATTGGGTGAATACAAATCTACAGGGAAAAAAAATCCCAGTGAATCTCTTGACTTTGGGGACCTAGGGGTACAGGTCGATAGCGAGCTGAACATGAGGCAACAGTGTGCCCAGGTACCCGAGAAGACCAGTGGCATCCTGGCCTGCATCAGAAATAGTGTGGCCAGCAGGACCAGGGAAGTGATTCTGTCCCTGTACTTAGCACTGGTGAGGCCACACCTCAAGTACTGTGTCGAGTTCTGGGCCCCTCAGTTTGGGAAGGATATTGAGGTGCTGAAGAGTGTCCAGAGAAGGGCAACAGAGCTCGTTAAAGGGCTTGAACATGAGTCATGAGAAGATGCTGAAGGAGCTGGGAGTGTTTAACCTGGAGAAAAGGAGGCTCAGGGGTGATCTTATCGCTCTCTACAACTACCTGAAAGGAGGTTGTACCCAGGTGGGGATCAGCCTCTTCTCCCAGGCAACTAGTGACAGGACAAGAGGACTTTGTCTTAAGCTGTGCCAAAGGAAGTTTAGGTTGGACATTATGAAGAATTTCTTCATAGAAAGGGTGATTAGATATTGGAATGGGCTTCCCAGAGAGATGGTGGAGTCACCACCTCTGCAAGTGTTTAAGGGAAGACTGGGTGTAATACTTAGTGCCATGGTCTAGTTAACAGGGTAGTGTTTGGTCATAGGTTGGACTGTATGATCTCTGAGGTCTTTTCCAGCCTAATTGATTCTGCGATTCTGTGACTTCAGAAGACTTTATTGTAAGGCTTATGATGCACCTGATTCAAGGTCCATAAAACAGGTTCCACCACACAGGGAACACACTGATAGGACTGGACTTCCTACAGAAGAGGTAGTCACCATTACTTTTCTTTTAAACATGAGAGAAAGAGGAAAAGGAGCTGTTTATAGCCCCTCAGGAACAGCAAGTTTTAGGGAAACATTGTCTTGCCTGTGAAATCCAGTTTCACTAGGCAACAGGGACTGGCTCTTTGCTTTTACTCCTCCTGGCTTTGTGAAACCTGAACTTTATACTGCAGTCCAAGTTCAGTAGAAGCCAAGAGCTCTTGAAAGACAGGAGATGTGGATGGAAAGCAAAGTTCTCTTTTACAGCTTGAAGAATTAGCCATAGAAATGAAGCACACCACATCTGCACTGTGAAATGAGGGAATCTCCTTAATCCTCCTGGATAAGCAGGAACCACATTTAAGTGAAGATTTTGCAGAGAGACAAGAAGTAACTTCCTTTGCTGTCCTGATACAATTTACAAACTCAGAAAAGGGCAGGCTGCCAGAGAGACCCTATTCCTTAGCACTTTAAACAAGATAATAACTTCTAATTCAACACATGGGTCTTTAGCATGACTGTTCTGAAGCTCTTACCTTTAATTGCTAGGCTTTTAGTTATGGGGTGTGTGTATTCCACACACAGATCAGATATCACAATTTACGATCCTGCAGGTCAATGAAAATTTTTCCAACAGTCTTGTACAAAAAAATACAGACTCTTTGCTCACATTTAAGTAGCTCCAACTAACATAATTAAGTTCATCTATTCAAAAACAGTTGATCTGAGCTTAGAATTACAGCTGAGGGATAAAATAAAAGAGGGAGTTTTCCACACCAGTCCTTTGGAGTTTTTAAACTTAGTAAAACAAGAAGAGTTACTAAAGGACAATGACTAAACAGAGGAATTTGCTCTACCAAAACAAGGCAGACTGTAATTCAGTAGGAACTGCACATATATACATGTATGAATATACACACATGCAAATATATATATATGAAGTGATTATACATGTAATAGGCTCTTTAAATCCAAAATTGAAAGTACCAACTAAAAGGTAGCGTCAATCATCTAGGATTCATTGGCTGGATGTTCTAAGTGCTGGGAGATACAGCTTTGCTCTCTGTGAATGCTTCCCTGTCTGCACAATGCCTCTGATCCAACAGAGAAAGGCAAATCTCTGTCTCCTGCTGGGCTAACCTATATCTGGTGATTAGAACACCCTAATCCAAAAATGTGCATGGAAAAATATTCCTTCAATCCCCTTTTTATAAAAAACTGTCTAGGAGAGATGTGTGATCAAATCAGGTTTGCAGTCCCAATACTGTTATATAAAAGTCACCTCCATGTTCAAGTTCAGAGTTTCCATTAGTTTTAGTTTCAAGACAAGTTCTCACAGTCCACTAATGGTTTAAAGCCCATTGCAAGGTATTGTTCCTGTGCATTATTTAGAGAAATTGTGCCTAATTTAGGTATCTAAGGGCTAGACAACTGAATATGAGGCAATGCAGCACTCAGCTCTGAAGTGTCACATCCCGTTTTTTATATAGTTTTAAGACTTAAAGGCTTGTATCTCTGTCAAACACAGGAAGCTTTGTCATCCAAACAGTACTAGAGACTGAGTTGGTATTTAAACACATTAAGATTGATCAAATGTCAGCCACTGAAACAGATTTTCTAATGTAAATTTCAACTCATTAGTTGAACGTTGTATTGTTAAAACTGTTTCTAAGTTTTTCAACTTAATACACAGTTAATTTCAGTATATTTAGTTAGCTAAACATTAATTTTAGGAATACCTTTAATTTAGATTTCTATAATCTCTAGGTCCTAAATTAATAATTAATTTTAGTATATTATTTTAATTCATGCTGGGTCTGTAACTTTAATGGCAGAAATTGCTAAACCTGAAATTTAAAAAACTGAATAAGATACAGTTTCATTGATCAGTTTAATAATACTCATAAGAAAATATTTTACTTAAAAACACAAACTGATTTCTGAACAGTATAATTGCTTCATTAATTAAGCATTTCTGGAGTTCATAGCAATAAACTTTTGACTAAGAAAAAAATCTACTTTACTGATTTGTAAAATTATGTCTTCCTTCAGCAGTGCTATATTTTAATTATACTTTGTGACTAGCTGGATGTCCTTTCCAATGGCTATTTACATCACCTAAAATTGTAAAAGTTTTCTACAGAGTCAATTTTTTTTTTCTTTGGTTCTTCAGTAAGATGTAGAATATACAATATAATGCTGGTATATGATACATCTCCATGTATTAATCTAGTAAATATAGTAATAAGATTAAGAGAGAAAACAATTAAGATTATTGAAAATATTCAGTTATTTGTCAGATTATAGCACTCAGAAAATTAGTTTCAGGATCAAATTAAAGATGTGGACACAATCCACCTCTTATTTACATCAGGCTTTCTCGGTCTACCTTTCTTCACCTCTGGCTTTCAACTGAGAGAGTAAAATAAATATCAGGCCCCTCTAACTTAGCATAGAGAGATGAGAAAGAAAAGCTAAACTTTCCCCTATTTTTATTGTTTATATTTTCATGTTTAACAAAAAAGTAAAAAAGTGTCAATATTCCCTTAGACCTGAAATTTAGAAAGTAGCATTATGCATGTATTCACAGTTATTTAAATAACTAAGTACAGGACTTAGTTAAAATGTTGATACACACGCTGAGATCATTCTAGTGTGAATTTGGCATCTACAGTATATAGGTCTATAGTGACGTAGTGACCCTGGGCTCCCTTTTACACTATTGCAAAGAAATGGGCATTGCTAGCCTGCAATTCATCTGAATTATTTCACACGTCTGCTTCTGGTGAGGTGTTCCTAATCCAAGTCACAGTGTCAGGAAGGTGATGATTTAGCTCAGACAGGTACCTCTGTGAAGTTCCAAATCTATGGTATCGTCCGTACATTTTCAGCTGTCATACTGAGATGAAAATTGTTTTGAGAATTACTCTAAAAGAAGAAAGGGTGCAAAGACGAACAGTAAGGGTTGCAAGTAAAGGAGCCAAGTAGGAAAGAATTCCAAACTCATGGAAAGTTGGAAGGAAGGTGAAAAGTTACTGCATCAAAGTGAGGAGTAGGTACCATATTAGAAAGAAGGGGCATGAGATAGGCAGTCGGATCTAAGGACTTTAGAGCCATCAAGATGAAACTAAAAAGCCTCAATTTGATGGGAAAGCTAAAGGTGATCTAGTGAAAGAACTAGAAGAGCAAAAGCTCACTAGGGCACAAGCAAACAAGGATTGTAGATTGCTGCTTTTGCATGTCACGAATGTAGAAACTCCACAGAGAAGGAACTTGCAAACATAGGAGGAAACAATGTAAAGCAGGGAGTATATCATACATGTGCATCCTTTCTGAAGATACTGTGCCTTGAGATTCAAATGTTCCCTTAACTGCAATCAGTTTTAGGAGATGAGAAGTCTTCCCTAGAAGCATGAGAAAAAGTTGTTCAAATATTTTTTGTTTCCTTTCTCTTTTGACCTTACTGTTCAGTTTACTCTTAAAAATTTTCAGACCACTTGGCAGGCATGGTAGTCTCCTGCCTCTAAGTAACTGAACAGCTTACCCAAGCCACTAAACACTGAAATATTCTTATCTAAGCAAGCACAGTAGGATATTCTTTGTGACAGAGACTTGTCCTTTTAGCATGAAAAACGGGGAAAGAATTAAAAGAAACTTAGAACTATACAAGAACTTGTCTGACACAGACAGAGAAATTCCTTATCTGTAAAGGGGACAGAGAAATGTGAAAGATACTTTAAAAGAAAAAAAAAAAAAGCTTGTTATACATTCTTCTGTTTCCCAAAATTTCTGAAAACATCTGCATAATTTTTAAATTACTTAGCACATCAATCACCAAATTCTTGCAAAAAGACCAGATGACTGCAAAGGCCATCACAGTTGTTCTGTGGGTGTTTGACTTCTTCTGCTGTTCCATGTGTATAAATAATGGGTGTAAGCAACAGCTTTACCCAATTTGGTGTGGCTTTCTAAAACTGTAATACTGCCTCAACACTGCAAACGGAACCATTTTAAATTTACCATTCCTGTGATGAGAACATCTGCTTATAAGCCAAAAAGTCATCAGGTGTGTAGCACCGAAAATACATTATGTGTGTAATTTTCCAAGGAACACCACTTTTCTTTTAATTGTGTTAATATTGAGATGGTGCAATATTTTGCAACCTCATTGGCTACAGTTACAAAGTCAGTGACATACATGAAAAATAAATTCCAAATACAAAAGCAAATTGAATATTTACAAAATTCTAAATGCTGGTAGTGTAAAGAATGAAAAAAACCAAACTTCTTAGTTTAATGGTACATTTTATTTCATAAAATTTTATTAATGTTTATAATTTCCTAACAAAAACACCTATCATCTAAACAATTAAATTGATAAACTTGTTAAAGTGCATATTTGTCTCATTCTGACAGAACAAAATTCTTCTAAAATGAGAGTAATAAAACTTAAATGATTATACATTGGAACAGAAAAGGCATAAATCCCTTCAATAAATATGTAATGGACAAAATGGCAATACAGAATAGATATTATTCTTCACAATTAAATAAACTGCAAATTCAGAGGTCTGGTCAGAATGTCAAAGGAAGTTTGGTTTGGGTGTGCAAGTTCAGAGAAATCAAAAGAAAAAAAGATTAAAAACTGGATCTCAAGCCTGCTCATTAAGGCCAGAAAGCTATTCCATCAATTCACCTAACATGACAATTACAATTAATTATCTTCTTTTTTTTATTTTCCATTAAAGCAATACCAAAATTCCAAGGTACAGCAAAGATATCTCTTGGACAATATACCAAACAGTCTTTTGGACACATAGTATAATGGACAATACATATGCATATCTCATAGCTTAGAAGTTTCAATGCCATCCAAGTATAGAAAGGCCACAAAAGCTGTAAGTCAAGTAAGTTGTGGGCAAAACTCAGCCTACTCCTTCTATTTAAACAAGTCTTACATTTTCACTTTTTCTTTAAGTCTTTTCTGGGTGCACTTTCACATTTCAGTGGAACAAGGAATTATTTCACACAATACGAGGTAAAAGTTCATCTTTAGGAAAGTGTGTGAAGGAAACTTCAGAACATTTTGAAGTGTGGGAATTAGTGCTCCTAACTCTGAAGCAAGGTGCTAAAGCCAAAGAAGGAAAAAAACACACAATATTGATTTTTCTTCAGAATAAAAAAAAGTAGCTGTTTTTCTACTGATCCCTATCTGCTGAGCTCTCCCTTTCTGAGGCTACGGCTGTGCCTGCAAAATCTGTGCTGTGAGCTTTATCAGGTCAGGCTATTAGGAACGGTGAGTTCACACAATGTTCAGGGACCTGTTTTTTGTATCCTTGCTAACAGTCCATTCTCCTATAAAGGACTTTCCTTGTTATTAACTAATCTCAGTACCTAGCCTTGAAAAAACGTCAGTGAAGATGACCTCACTGGCTCTCTTAGTCCATACACACTCATTTTTGATTAGCCTATCAACTGCAATAAAAAGGTCTCTATCCAGAAGCAGGTGAGTTAAATCCAGAGCTAAGCACAGGGAAACTGTATTAGTGCATTGCTACCTCATTAAGAGAGAGGGTTGGCCAAGGGGTTACAGAGATATATATTTGTCCCACCTTTGTGGCTCAACTTAGCCCCTCCCACTGGTGCTTTGCCCCAAATATACCATCCCATTGAGAATTAGCTGGAGTTTCAATGGAGAAACAACACTAGAAAGCACTCTTAGTGCTGATTATTCAAGTTCCCCTTACAAATTAGTGATAGTCACAGTGAGAGGAGTCAGATCACACATGTGGCTGCAGTGGAAGGTCAGTTAGGCCACAGCCTGGAGGAGGGACCTCCTTTGGGAGCAGAAACTAAAAAATTTATAAATATTAAATCCAAGTTTAATTTGTCTGTCCCATGTCAATTAAAACCAAAGAGACAGTGAGGCATAATGCTGTATTTGCAATATTGATCACTTTAGAAATTATTTGATAACCCAAATTCAAAACCAAGGGTTCGTGACCAATGAAACACGACTAAATTGTTCCAAAGAAAGTAAGGCTGTCCTTAAGGCTAAGAGCTTCAGAAATTGCATCGTTAAAAGTATCTTAAATATAAGAAAGTCATTTAGATAAAGCCCTTTTTGATTTTTTCCCTACTTCTGAAAGTGTCTCTTTAAGAGATCTGTGCTTAATTTTATTAATTTGGAGATGGAAGAAAACAGGCAGATGCATAACACTGACATCTTTATAAAATATTTAACAAAGGTACCTGTCGAGGTTTTCTTTATTTTTCTTTTCACACTATAAGCTTCCATCTACTACTTGACATAAAAAAACAAACAGGATATGAGCCAAATGGGAAGAGCATATTGGATCTCCAGAAATCACATCACTAGAGAGCAAAATCCCTTTCTGACTTTCAGACTTGTGAGATAAGAAATGAGTATTGTTAACTTCTCACCAGATAAACGGTACAGTTTTTAAGCATTCTCGTGTCCTTTTTTTTACTACACTTAACTCTTATCTATGAAATCAAACAGGACTCAGCTGAAAATTTGTTCATATTAGGAATGGGCCTGCTTCCACTAACAGACAGCAATTTAGAATAAGTAGGGATAATTTTAGGTAGTCTTGATTGAGAAAAGATGAATGAGCTGAGTTTTCTAATATGCACAAATGTTTTAAAAACTGGCTATATACATATGTGGAATGAGTAAAGGCCTGTGAGTCTGTGTAATTAAGGAGAAAAGGAAGATGGCGAAGGGAGTGAAACAGACTAATCTATCAGTCTTCCCTAGCAAAATGTTCACTTGAAAGGAGAGAATGGATCTTTTCAAGAGAAAAGCTTTAGAAATCAATAATTTGAACTTATTAAAATCTTCATATGAGAAGATTTACTGTACTCAAGAATTATCCTGATATATTAAGACTATATTAAAAAGAAATATAAAATACATACTTACAAGCACACAATCATGCACTTGTATTTCTGTGCAAATATAAATTTTATTAACACACATATAAGTTGCTGGAAGATCACTTATCCATTTACTTCACAAGTTCTTATTACTTCACACTAAATGTTTGTGACTCAGAGCAACATAAGAAAATGCAATCTATGCCAAAAACAAACCCCGACAAAAACTAGTAGCTCTGATATGCATTCAGTTCACCATGTCTACTTATTTACCTGCATTAGCTTTAAAGGTTGTCAAGCAAAATTTCACATGCTATAGAGTAAGCTTTTTTAATCTCTTGAGTTGATACATCATTGATGTGGTACTTAAATCTAGAATGTCCTAGTCCCAATGTGTGCTCCAATTAAACACATATCCCTATGATCTGAAAAGGCAATCTTGGAGTAATGGTTCTTCAGTAAAAGAGCTGTAGTGCCTCCTAATCAGTGGACAAGAGCCTAGACAAAGGTAAAACTAGAATATTCATTTTAACAGAATGGAAGATCTTTTTTTCCCTATCAGCAATGAATGGTCACAGTGCTAGAGCTACTTTCCTAGGATTCATTCTTCTACCACATATAGATTAAATTCTGTGCCTTGATAGATGACATTTCAACAGAAGCAATAAGTGCAGGCATCTTGGAGCATAAGCTGCTCTTTTCTCCTCTTCACTTACCATCCAACATTATCATCTGTTACATTACCAGAAACATCTACCTTTGGAGTCTGTTGCACGTGTTATTTAATTATTTTGTCATTTACTGGAATTATACTGTGCACAGAAGTTTTTCATCCCAACTACCTTATATTAATTTGAAGTCACTGGTCCTAAGTATCGTTTCAGGAAGGATCTCAGATAATAGCCCATATTGAAGCAAGCAGTTCAAAAAGGCTATCAAATTTTCCAAAGGAAATATGGGTTCATTATGAATGTGCTTGCTTTCTGTACATTCTCCAAGATTTACCAGTTCCAATGCAAAAATATTTCTGAATAAACATGCTGTAATAAGATTAAATATGCCTGTTACTTTAGCACTGTATATCATGCAAAACTGTTACACAACTCTTTGATCAAATGTTAACAAATGAAATCCCTCACTGCTTCACATAAAATGTGCACCATATTTATTCTTTATTTGATTTGTGGAAGAAAACAGGAAAGACCTGAATGCCTTTTGCACAACTTGCAAGAAGAAATTACAGTAAAATGCATATTATCTGCTACAACCATCAAGGCATAATGTTCTATCCCATTCCGCTTGCAGAATTAATGCAGCCCGGCATGGGTTTAGTTCCTACAAAACCTATCACTAACCTGAGATGAAAAAAAAACTTACTCCCAATCAGTTTGTACTGTTGATAACTACAAGAAGTCTACACACTGGAAAATTTTAAGACTGTGTCAGTGTCTGCCTGAGACTCATTAATTAAGGAGTCATTTTTATGTATAGTGAACAATTAACTATGCAAAATTCCTACCGTATGTACTTCCCTTGAGGCATTGTTTATTATGAAAAACAAAATAAAAATTGGGGTCTTGATCTGTCAAAGTGCTGAGAAACTCAACTACTGTTAAGTTCAATTCATGTTCAGTACCTTCTACTCTTGTTTTAATTCAATGTCAATTTAAGGTCCTCAGCCTATCCACAAAGTTCTTGGAGACCTGGGGTTTGGGTGCTGTTCTTCTCCTATTCTGCAGTGTCACTTCTTATACATCTCACATACATAAAGCTATGCTTTAAAAAAACAAAGTCTGCCAATGCCAGCCATGCTGCATCAGGCACTTTTAGAGTTTTCCCCCCCCATTGTTGTCATGAATTTTGAAACACTAAGAGCATTAGACTGTTTTAATTTGTTCACAGTCTTTATGCCAAGCCATACTAACTTGCTGCCTTACAGCGATTCCTATCACATTTTGTAGTATCTTATAACAAGACTACTGAAACATATAAATATTCTTCTTAAACACTGTTAATAAAATATTAAATTGTATATTAAAATTTTCAAAATGACATTCTCTTGTCTTGAATTTATTTATAGAGGAAATAAAAGAAAATTTTCCAAATATGCGGAGATTTAACCATGCTTTATATCAGTACAGAATATGTTGAATAGAAGGCAAACACATTTATGTTTATACAGTTCATATTTCCATTATCTATATATCTTTACATAATTTAGAACCATGAATCACAGTAATTTTCCAGGCAATAAAAATAACAGTCTCGAACCTCTTTTATGTTTATTGCATCTGTTTGCAATGTTACCTTGATTTTTCATGCTGAAATATCATATGATTTTTTTTTTTTTTACTTTTTTTTCATCTTTTACTCTGTATCTCTTCTCTGGTTTTACACAAATGTACACTCTCAAATCTGAATCTCAGCTTTGGTCAAGTTAAAACACTGTCATTAAATCTGAATTATTACAAAGAGTTTCCTAATTTTCTCTTTACTAAAATTTTGAATAGCTATTTATCAACACAATGTATCTCTGTGTTTCCACTACATAATAGCCATTAGAGAAATATGTTTAACCCTGCTGCTAGCGAAATGGATCACCAAATATTGGAAAAAAATATAAAGCAAAGGAACATAGCTTTCAAAACAATGGAATGCATGCACATGACATGCAAGTGTTTGAATTCAAATTCTAGTCTGCAACTTCACAACCAAATGGGTATATTGTCATATTGGTCACTCACTTTCAAACTGGTGCTGTTTTACTGACTGGCAGAATCCCGGTTTAATTTTACTGGTTTTGGTTTTCACTCTTATGAAGTGTCTCTTTCTTTAATGTTTTTCAATATGAAAAAGTTTTTTGGCATTGTAGTGAATTTATATGAATCTCTCTTTTTATATATGTTTTGCCCTTATTTGTCAGACAGATAGAAATGAAAAATACTAATCTTCTGTCTGTTTTTTCTCTGTGCACTGGTTACACTATAGTCCATTTTAAACATAATTCTAAAGGATTAATTCAAAGATTCATTTTTAATACACTTATATTGCAGATAGCTGGATGGAAATACAAGTACTAGCAAAATAAAAAGCAAATACGGCATTTTGATCTGAATGAGGAGAGCAGAACCAAGTCAGCTGATTTCCTTTCAGGTTACATTTGTAGGTGTTATCAAAGAACTTCCAAAATAACTGTAGTTCTTCTAATCTGCGTCTGTTTTCATTTTATATTGTACCTCTTTTTTTTTCTCTTTCTTAGTAGAGAATATTTTTTGATATTGCCATTACTCAGATTTTTTTCTTTCTTTCTCTTTTTAAATATGAGAGAGCATGTTGTATGTCCATTCCTAGTGGTTTATTTTTCCTTAGAGAATTCCCAAGACTATGCATTGACAGATCCTGGTATCCAAGGGGGAGTCTACTCACAGGATTAAAGGCGAGAACCTCAATTAGACTATCTCTGATTTCTTCAGATGTTTTTTCTAATCTTTTAATATGGGATTAAAGTCAGCTAGAACCTAGCTCGTTTTTTCTTAGCTGAGATTTTCTTTGTTGCAATGCAAGATAGAGAGAATTTTTGTCTCTGTATAAAAAAAAAAAAAAAGGGAAATGGAAAAGGAAAGGGGAAAAAAAAGGTTTATCTCTTTTTCCTAATTTGGAGTTATTCTAGTCCAGATGAGGATAATGAACTTTTGTCAGCTCTTATGTGATACTGCGTACAAAATAGCTTGATAAGCAATGTGAAGCGTACACATGCTTCCCAATGATCTGCAGGAAAACTCCCTCAGAGACTGATTAGCCCATGCTTGTCACAAGTAGGGGAGATAATTATGGGGGCTTAACAGTCTATATGGTGGATCTTTTGAGAGGAGAAGGGTAGATCTAAGACTGTCTCGTGGATCAACCGTAATTTTTAATATTACAGATAACATGTGTGGTTTTTTCAGTATATCCCTGGAGCCCGGGGAGTGACTCTTCCCATAGAGTGACATCATATTACTTTTTGAGAAGATAAAAATTGTTCAAATTAGATTATCCCTAATTAGTATAATCTTATGAACCATTCTGAAAAGTTTATTGCACCCATGCTGGCAGTCTCTGATTCCATATTGAGAGCTTCTTATTGCTAATCCTTAACCATGGAAATGAATCCACGGTACATAAAAGTAATGTTGTTGTATTTCTTCATTTAATAAACTCCACATTGTACTCTCATTCCAAAGTTAACAGTTATTTTTATGGATCTCTGTATATCAGATAACAAAATATTTCAACATTTTTATTTTAAGTAAAGACTATGTTATTCTAAAGGTAATTTACATTCATTAGACCAACATGTTTGTTAAGCAGAGCTGGCAAGATTGGGGGAGGGGAGCTTTAACAAATGTTCTTTACTCTTATTTATGAACACAGACATCCTGTGAACACTCAGTCCTGTGCATATGTATTAAGTAGGCAGAACAGTGTGTAACATGGCCACATTCCTGCCGTCTCGTCTACTGCCATTGATTACAATGGTGTTTGTGGATGCTCTGTCACCCAACAATAGATACAATTTTTCTTTCGGACAGGTGTGAGCGTTCTGCAGAAGTAGCTTTTCTTGTTTGTTAGAAGAGCACAGACGTCTGAGAGTTTTGAACTACCACCTCACAAAATCTTTTTGGCGTTTGTCTCTAACTGCACAACCCAGTAATTTCAGATGCCTTCCAGCACAGCTTTCATCAAGGTGATATCCCACACCATTTTACCACCCAGTATTTCCTTTTAATCTCCTGCCTGAGTTTTCCTCACCTTTGCCCATCCCATTTTTGTGTATGAGTTGGTGGGCTTGTCAGCCCACTCACTTGGGCTGCATTGCTGCAGTTACTGCACTGGTACTACCTGCTCAGAGGAAAGCAGGTACTTGCACCTTCACAGTGTGCTCAGTAGAAGAACTCATAGGATATGTAGCTTTCAGTGGAGGCACTGTCCTTGTGGCACAGGTTAGCCCTCGCTGCACAGCAGGCATTAGCTTTGCTCTGCAACTCTCTAACTGAAGGAAGTGCTCCACTGTGTGCAGCCCTGCCATAAAAAATATACAACAAATTAGATTAAGAAGAGTTATTTTCTTCCTCCACTTCTGAAGGATATTCAGGGCCTGTGGTTATTGACAACAAAGATAAAGTCTCATAAGGTATGCAGGCTTCTACAAGCAGCCCCTCAGCAACATTCTGGGGAAATCCCAACTGGCAGTAAGCTGAAGTAACTGTATTAAATTTAGTGAAGGTTTCACTGACTTGCACTATCCAGGGGTATGACCCTCTATCATGCATGTGTGTTTCTGTTTCTAGTTAAGAAAACACCACCTCTAAATTTTCAAATGTTGTTTGACCTCTTCTTTGCAAACAGGGCTAAAATGGTACTTTGTCTTCCTCCCTGAGTGGATGACCTAAAGGGTGAAGCCTCATTTATTTGCATGGTGGTAATGCTCTCGCTGTGCCTGTCCCTGACGTTTTTTTACCACAGAACAGCAATAGGAGTGTAAAGAGTGTTTTAAAAGAGCAGAGAGAGTCTCATGATTATTTCTTGGCCTAATCTTGTAACAGAGAAAGGCCAGGATAATGCACTCTGTAGTGACCCATGGATCAGTCAGATTTACTGAGACACATTTCATTGATTTCTGACTATGAATTGCAATTGATCTGGCTACTCTTAGCTGTCCTCACAAAGCTAACCAGTGCCACTAATCCTCTTAGGCAGCAGTCAAGAGATGCAGATAAAAGCTGGTAATTCACCTTGGCTCAAATATCAGATCTCTTAAAAGGAAAATAGAGGGTTTATGCCTTGGATATAAAAATGTATAATCTGTGTGCTGACTGCATGTTGTGTCACAGTGGAGTGTATTTCAAGGCTATTAATTAAGATAATAAAAGATTGAGAGCTCAGAAACAAACTACTACTAACAAAAGCAATAATTCTTCTATCTTTACCTATGAAAACAGCTGTAAAATCAAACATAAATTATTTTTTTAATAGAATTTTTGTACTTAGATGAACCTGGGATCATGGGAGGCAGCTGTTTCAGCAGATCTAACATTTTTATTTCAAGACAAAGGCAGGCAGTTTGCAGAGAACCACAGAATATCTAAGTGTAACATTTTGGCATCAGTCACAGTATATGAAGCAGGATGCTGTGTAAGGAGGAAACAATAAAATCAGACAATCAGTATCAGAATGAAAACATTGCACAGTAGCATGAAGACAACCTAGACAAATGTCAAAAAAGCCAGGTTCAGCCTGGCTCTAATAGTATTCACAGCTTTTTCATTGTGGTTCCTATGAGGATATTTAAGCAATATTATGCTTTATAGAGAAATAGAAAGAAGGTGAAAGCCAGATTACTTTCTCCCGTGAGCATGTGCACATAAGGGCTTTGTTGGAAGTGTTCACCACTATATCTGCAATTCTCTTTCACCTCCTGAAAAAACTTTTTGACATCTCATAAAAACGTAAAAACAATATTGTGAAAATTTGATGCTTGAAACATTTGCTATGAAAGGCAAACAGTGATGAGTTATGAGCACAGTTAAAGCAGGCTTATTTGTCCAATTCACATGATGAAATATGTTTGCGTAGTCAAACATCATCAAATAGCAACCAAGCTGTGTAGGACTATTGATTATTAAATGGAACTTGACTCATCAAATAAATTATTTGCTGGGAATAGTTCATCCCATTCTAGTCAAGAAGTCATACTGTGATTATTTTATATCTCCTCAAAGCTCTAATCAAAAGTGCATTCTCCTTCTGTTGCAGTCTTATGAGGAAATGCATATCTCTTTTCTTCCTTATCTAACTTCTGTTCCCTCTGCAATAGCAGAGAGCAGCCTTGTCACCTTCCCACCATGCAGACCCTTTGCCCAGGCTTGTCTCCAGAGCCTTGTGTGTTTTCGGGAGGAAAAGCCATGTTCTGTGCATCACAGTCCACACTCTGTATCATGTACCAGGATTGATCCATGGGCCCTCACTTCTTCAAATGAACTTTTGGAACTTAATGAGGTAGTGGATTTTATCAGCCTAGGCTCCCTAATGGTCACTGTGGACAAACAGGCAGCTCCAAATGGTAGTTTACATCTTGAATTGAACCCAGTCGGCAGATGGCAGTTCCCAACTCCAGTTCCTCACTAGGTTTCCTGAATTCAGGTGGTATCATTTTTTTCCAGAGGTTCTCTGTCTTAATATGGACAAAATACCTCTTTATCCCACTGAGGGACAAAAAAACCCACCATTTTCTGCCTTTGCAGGCTTAGTTCTGGCAATAAAATATTGTTTTCAACTTACCAAGCTGAGCAAAAAGATACAGAAGGAAAGTGCGGAAGTCTTTTACTTACAAATTCTGAAAAATGACACCTTATTATTTAGAACTGTTCATATGTTCTTTAGTTCTTGGTTTTACAATTCCATACACAAATTTTCATCATCCCTGAGCATTCACGGATTCAAAAACATCTTGAAGCTACTATCAGGACTCACCACCTACAAGAACTGTAAACACTCTCAAGATTAATTGATTTTTTTTAATAAATAAATACTTTTAGAGTTTTGAACTTTTGGACCATCCTATTACTTCCAGGCTTCTGAATTCTGGTTTTGGAATTTCACTGCAAACATGATAACTCCTCAGAGCTCCCTGTATTAACCTTTGTGTAAGGCATTGGCTGCTGACCACTATTCATCGAAAGACAATTCTGAAAGTCCTTATTGGCTCATAAATCAGAATTTTCAATTTCAACTGATCTTCTTTCAGAGTTTTTGTTGTAGACAGCACAACTGGTATTGATACACACTGCCACATGAAGGAGACACCAATATTTTGTTACTAGAAACCATTTCAAATCTTCAATTTTTTTACTTTCATGTCTGTAGTTTGAACTTTTAATGCTGAATTTTTACGGCTGTTATGTACTATTTGAGCAATCATGTTTGCCTAGAAATACACAATTGGACTTAGATCTGGGCAGGTAGGGAAAAAATGTTGGTGCTCTTTTTTCCTCCTGAAAAACATAAAGATTGTAGCAAATTTGAAAAAGATAATGCAAAATCACAGAAAAATGTGACTGTAGTGAAAATCTGTGTGGAAATCATGGAAGAAAAAAAAACAGTTTAGATATTACTATCAAATCTCTTCAGTTATTTCAGTGTTGTTAAGGAAAAAAAAGTGTAGCTGTGCACCAAAGACAAACCACAGGAGCTACTTCGCATCTTTTCTGGGACAGTCTTAGGGACAGTTCCCTTTCAAGCAGATTTGTCTTTGAAATAGGCCTGAAGGTAGGAAGCTAGCAAGGAATAGTTGTGAATAATCAGAGATTTGGTCCCTGTCAGATTCACTTCTTGGACCTACCCAAGTACTACATCCCAAGTAACCTTAGTATCTCTACTCCCTTAGGACATGGCTTGAAGACACTCTGGCCCTATCCAGAAGGATTTTCTGACCATGGAAATGGTCACTGTGTGCCTGAGGTTTGATCCAGAAACTGGGAGACTTCTGGCATGCATATGTGGTATTCAGAGACATTCCTGGGTTCACCTTTGTAGACATAGTGCAATCAGTCTGATTTACATTGCTGAAATAATTATATATGATTATTTGTGCTTTTCAAAAAATAAGCATTTAACACCTTAGTAGGATATAATTCACATATCGCTTGAGTTAAAAATACTTCTGTTTAGTCACCAATAAAATATCTTGTAGAGTTCAAACACATTAAGATAGCAGTGGGGTGCAACTGACACCTGCCTTTTGACAGACAGCTCCTGCAGTTAAAAAGATCAAACTAAGTGTGACTTAAAGATGTGCCCACCCCAGATTTTGGAAGCACCATGACCTTTTAATACATAGTGTTATATTGGCTCCTGCAAGTTAAACAGAAGTAAAGCTACAAAGAATTTATTAACATCAGGCCAAAGAAACATCTTTTGCAGTAAGGTTTTTTCCCCATGGGTGGGAAAACATAACATGAGCTTAGGATGGATAATTAAGAGCTTTACCTAGAGGAAACCACCATGTTAATTCTCAGATGCCTCTATGGACAGCACTGGAATTGAACAGCAAATGGGCTCAATAGGCTGCTAATTAGGACTGGCTCTAAAACAAGAATTTGCTATACTTCGCCTTTTGTTTTTGCTTCTCATGAAATGAAAATAGACCTTTAGAGTGTTCTGGGGAAAAAAACCCTAAACTAAGTGAGAAGTATGCTGTCTACAAAGTAGACAGCATTTCTGCTTTGAGAATTGCAGAAAAGGTACAGAAATAACTGCAAAACTTCATTTTACTTTTCTAGAGCAGAACTTTCCAAATGATAAGAAAATCTTTCAGCCACTGGCATAAAGCATCAGCCTTGCTCCTTACATAGAGAAGGATGAGTAAGGCCAACAATAAACCTTGAGATATTTCCTCTGTTGGCAGAGAATATTATGAAAGTAACTCAAATAAAACAGTTCTGCTATTAAATTAAAATCAGTTTTTAATCACTAAAGATGCTCATCTGTTCTATTCTGAGCTCATAGATCACTGCTGGCTTTTTAGGATCTGATGATGTCATTGGAAAAACCCTGTGAGCAGTTTGTTTCATCATTAAACTTCTTTTGAACGAACAAAGTGTTACAGGTGAAATTCACTTCAGTTATTATTGACATGTAACATTTAAATATCGAACTCTCATCTAGGTTGATTTTAGATCCCTGTTGCAGACCACAAAAGAAGCATCCAATTTTTTTTATTATTATTTTTAACATGGTTTTTGAACATTAGTAGCAGCTGCTTCTAATAAGCATCCCTACTTCTAATTGTCAGTAAAATGATGTTAGACTAATTTCTAGGAACAAGTAGAGGTGAGATTCCACCGTACAGTTAGTTTGTAATTATTTTTTGCCAGTATGTTAATTTTAGATACTAATGAGAAAAAATAATTTTTAAGCATCACTTTTTAGAGAAAGACTCTGCAGCAATTACCATGGATTAGAAGAAACTAAGCAGAACCTTACAAAAAGAAAAAAAAAGTCACTTTGAAAATCTGCAAGAATCGCTTCCATAGCATTCTACTGAATTCCCCAGCAAGGCTATTAAACTACATTTTCCAAACATCTCACATCAGAACAAAAAATGTCAAAAAGCTCCTATTTTTTAAGTTTTATAACATTGCTTCATAACGGACGAAGCAACAATTCTGTCTTTATTGTCAAAGAAATGGATAAACTTTTATTATTTCTGTTGATCTTAAAACTACCATGTTCTGGCACTGAGAGATCAGCTATTTACAACAGCTGGTTACAGAGCTAGCACATGTGGATCTTGTGGGCATAATATCTCCACATTTGATTTGGAAAAACATCTTTTGTGTTGTCCCCCTTTTTAACAATCAAAATTCAGTATGATGTCACTGTTCCAGGAGGGAAGATAAACAGATGATGGAATCAGTTTTCTTCTGTATATTTCTCTAAGCATATAAAAAGTCCTATTTTGCAGATCACAAAAGAAATCAAGCAGAGACTGTTTCATTGCTTGTCGCTCTAATTCTCTTTCAGCCAACACTTTATAGCCTCCCACTTCACAATTGTCTCCCAGATTCATAGCCTACTCTGCTCTTGGCTTTCTTCAAGTTGTACATTTGCCTTTGGGCAACACCATGAACTCCACTGTTTTCTTTGCAAGTCACTTGAAATAAAGCAGTTTATTTAAACAAGCTTCATTTTGCAGTGTTATTATTATTATTATTATCATTGTCATCATTCACGAAGGGAGTCTGTATTATGAGACTGCTTGTGAGCTATCACAAACTGCCTTCTATAAATATAACTTGTGCAAAAGAGCTCACATTCAAAGTGTAAAATGAGAGACAACAGGTGGAAGAAGCCATCAGCTGGAAGGGAGCACAAGGGAACAATGAAGCAATTATGAACAGTTGATGAAGCAGCAGTCAGAGAACACCAGCTGCTTAACTATTGTGGGAGCTCTAATTACAATTCTTCTTGGGAAAGTGAATTACTCTTGAAGCACTCTGCTCAGAACCCTCCCTCAGGAAGGAGTATGTGATTTTGTGAAGTGGGAAAATGCAGCAGGGAGAAGTGCAAGATCTCTGTTCTCCTTTCTCAGCAAGGCAAAGCAAACCAAGTTCACATGTGTGCAATGTGCTCCTCTTTACATATTCAGAGCAATACAGTATGCATACAGTAGTGTCCTTGAGCTGTTAACATATGGATCCCTAACATAATAAAAAGTGTTATTTCAGCACAGATATCGAGCTATTAAGATAAATCATGTCAAAAATCTTAGTGTTAACAGCTCCACGCTACTCATTGACATGATCCATCTTAATGGCTTTTCCTCCACAGATGCTATGATCCACTATGTCAAAGCATATTGAGCCTTTCATTTAAAGTGCTACATCATATCAAACCTTCTTTTGCAGTTATTCAAATGTATAATGTCAGCACATAGTATGGAGTTCATAAGCAGATCTTTGACAAGATGAATCACAACAATACATGGTAATGATTGTTATGACACCAAGCAGTGCTTAGTAAGTATGAAAAAGTTCCCATGTGTAAGTACATTAAATTAAATTTAAAAGGTTTGGATTTTGCTTTGTATTTATTACAGAGAGAATTAATTCAAACCAAATATGGACTAACTTGGAAGAATCCTTCCTGTATACTAATGGAACATCTTTCTGGTTTTGTCCAGAAGGATCCTGTGAGAGACAGTATCAAAAGCTTTACTGAAATCCAAAAAGATTACATCAACAGGCTTCCCTTTGATCAATTATGTGGGTTACCCTGTCATAAAAAGGAATCAGGTTGGATAAGCAGGACTTTCCTCTCATGAAGCCGTGCTGGCTGTGACCAACCACTGCATTGTCTTTTAGGTGTTTTTCAATACTTTCCAGAATAATCTTCTCCTTCTTAACTTTACCAGGCACTGAAGTGAGACTGACATATGGGAAAAACCACTATGGCTATATTTAGTAGTACTGCATTTAGTAGGACACAGTACTGACTCCTAATCATAACTGTTAAAATTTTTGTTAGCCTGCAGAAACACTTCTTGAGGGTACAGTAGAGCAAGTAACAACAAATGCCTCAGTAAGAAATTGTGATAGAAAACCCTTTTCTGTTGGGGACGGTTTTTTTCAAAACAGAAAATATTAGAACGTATTAATTATTTTCCTGATCCTCCACAGATATGTAGTTAATGTTAATCATTAAGGCTACATACACTCTTATATTTTAAGCTTCCATCTATGCTGTTCTCAGTGAAGACAAAGTTTGGCAAGTAGTTTTGGAGACCACAGTCAAGTTATTTCTTTTCTGACTGCTGCCACCTTACTCAGGGAAACAAAATACCAAAATTACATTGTACTAATCTTTAAACACTCAGCTACCAGTTCAATTCCACACCATTATTTAAGCCAGAACCTAGATACAAAAGCTGGCATCTAGATATTAGCATTGCATTTTTCCCTCAGAAAAAAATAGTCAGAGGAAGTATTTAAAAAAAAAAAATTATGAGATCTGGAGTTATGGGATATGTAAACATGGTGTTAGACATTCCATGTCCAAATGATTGTCTAAATAACTGTAAGTCAAAATTACTGGGAGTTGATCACATAAAATAAAATTGAAGTCTTGTGTGACAGTTTCTTTGAAAACTATTACTAGTTGGACAAACTTATCATTAGAGTACTTCAAGGATATATTTTAAAATTCAAAAAGTTGTGTGTCAGAGTCTAGATGAGTCTTATTTAATTATTGTTTTTCAGAGCGTATCACCTTTCATGGAAGATCAGATGAAATGGATATTAATTTCTAGTTTCCTTTGGATTCTGTTTTTGACATATGTATTTGATTTGCAGATCCATTAACTAAAAGTTTGTGGACTATTCCTTGCCTTATTTGGCATATTAAATGCACGGCCAAGAGTAAGATAATATGCCTGAAGGCATTGCTGTTTGGAAAAAGAAAATAATTAAGCTGCAAAAAGTACTTTTCAAAAATACAGAAACATGTTTCTCCAAAAAAAAAAGGAAAAAAACAAGCTAGTACATTTTCACAATTTCACGGAAATTTCTTATGTACGAAATCTCAACTTAAGGGCAATCTGAGTAGTTATATGAACTTCAGAACAAGCATTTATATACTTCCTAACAGACATACACGTATTCAAAGTTTTGAAGTGGTCATCATATTGCCCAACCTGCTCTTATACTATATCACAGAATCATAGTCATAGAGTGGCTTGAGTTGAAGGAATCTTAAAGATCACCTAGTTTCAACCCCCCCACCATGGGCAAGGACACCTTCCACTAGACCAGGTTGCTCAGAGCCCCATCCAGCCTGACCTTGAATGCTTCCAGGGATGGGGTATCCACAGCTTCTCTGGACAAGCTGTTCCAGCGCCTCATCACCCTCACAGTAAAGAATTTCTTCCTATCATTTAATCTAAATATACTCTCTTTGAAGTTTGAAGCCACTCCTCCTTGTCCTATCAGTACATACACTTGTAAATAGTGTCCCTCCATCTTTCTTGTGGGCTCCCTTCAGGCATTGAAAGGCCTCAATTAGTTCACCCCTAAGCCTTCTCCTCCCTGGCTAAACAATCCAAATTCTCTCAGTCTTTTCTCATAGGAGAAGTGTTCCATCTCTCTAATCATCTTGGTGACCCTCCTCTGGACTCACTCCAACAGGTTGATGTCCTTCCTGTGCTGGGGACTCCGGAGCTGGATGCAGTACTCCAGAAGGGGTCTCACCAGAGCAGAGTAAAGGGGCAGAATCCCCTCCCTCACCCTGCTGGCCACTCTGCTTTTGATGAAGCCCAGGACATGGCTGGCTTTCTGGGCTGCAAGTGCTCATTGCCAGATCATGTCCAGCCTCTCATCCACCAGCAACCCCAAGTCCTTCTCAGCAGGGCTGCTCTTAATCTGTTCATCCCCCAGCCTGTGTTGATACTGGGGGTTGGCCCAACCCAGGAGTAGAACCTTGCACTTGGTCTTATTAAACCATCTGAGATTCCTATGGGTCACTTCTCAAGCTTGTTAAGGTCCCTCTGGATGGCATCCCATCCTTCAGGTGTGTCAACCACACCACTCTGCTTGGTGTCATCTGCAAATTTGCCAAGGGTGCACTTGATCCCTTCATCTATATCATTAACGAAGATATTAAATAACACTAGTCCTAATACAGACCCCTTGAGGGACACCACTTGTCACTGATATTCATCAGGACTCTGCCCTCTGGATGTGACAATCCAACCTATTTCTTATTCACCTATCAGTCCACTTATTGAAGCCATCTCTCTCCAGTTTAGAGAGAAGGGACTGTGTCAAAAGGCTTTATAGAAGTCTAGGTAGATGGCATCTCTACCCTTCCCTTGTCCACTGATGTAGTCATTCCATCACAGAAGGCCAACAGGTTGGTCAGGCAGGACTTGCCCTTGGTGAAGCCGTGGTGGGTGGCTGTCCTGAATCACCTCCCTGTCCTCTGTATGCCTTAGCACAGCTTCTAGGAGGATCCATTCCATGATCTTTCCAGGTACAGAGGTGAGGCTGACAGGTTGATAGTTCACAGGTACTCCTTCCCATCCTATTTAAAGATGGGTACAATGTTTTCCTTATTCCAGTCACCTAGTATTTCACCCCACTGCCATGACTTTCAAATATCATAGACAGTTGCTTGGCAATTACACCTGCCAATTCCCTCAGAAATCTGGGATGAATCTAACCAGGTCCTATAGATTTATGTATGTTCAGTTCCTCAGGTGGTCATGAACCTGATCTTCTCTTATAGTGGGAGGGACTCCCCCAGTTCCCATCCTGCTGTCCATCCTCTCGAGAGATGGGGGAAGAGAGATCACCATTGAAGACTGAGGCAAAAAAGTTATTGAGTACCTCAGCCCTCTCCTCATCCATTGTTACCAGTTTTCCATCATTGTTTATTGGGGGAGGAATGCCTTCTTTAGCCTTCCCTTTCTGGTGATATGCCTTTAGAAGCCCTTTTAGTTGTTCTTTGTCCCTTGCCAAGTGCAGTGCCAGCTTTTCCTTGGCCTCCCTCACCTCCTCCCTACACATCTGAACTTTATCTCTACACCCTTCCCAGTAAACCTGTCCTTGTTTTCCACTGCCTCTTCATTTGCTTCCTTCCCTTTTATCTGGCCAGCTGTTTCCTAGTCAGCCAAGTCAGTCTCTTGTCTTCCTTGCCCAATTTCTTGCTCATGGGAATTGCTAGCTCTTGTGCTCTACTGTTCCAGTCACTTGTCCCTGTGGGCCGTCTCCCAGGGGATCCTATTGACTATCTCCTTGAAGAGCTGGACGTTTGCTTTCAGGGTCCTAACTTTACTCTTTACCTGACCCATATCCCTCAGGACTGCAAGCTCCACCAATGCATTATCAGAGTAGCCCAGGCTGCCTCCAATCTTGATGTCTCCATTTAGCTCACTGACACTGACAACCATCAGATCCAATATTGCATCCCCTCTGGTAGGGCTACCTATTACATGGCTCCAGGTGCTCTTATTGGCTCAGAGGATGAAACAGAAAATTAGCACTGTATCAGTGTGCAGTTAAACATACTTTGCCATATTTTCGAGAGAGAGAAAGGGTTTAAAAAACCAGGAAGAAATACATTGGCTACACTTATACTTTGCTGTTTATAAAAAGCTGCATAGTGCTAAGGCAGGTGCCCCCACAAGTGATGCTGTGTGTGTGAAGATACTTCGGAGCACAGTATTGCATTCATCTGTCACACTTTGGAAAATGGATGGGCGAGACAAAAAATTTTAATGTATTCTCACCCTGGGAATTCTTTGGGAATGCATAATGATTAAATTCAAATGTGAAATATTTCATATGTATTAAAAATATAGTGACCCAGCAATAATCAACATCTGTATTTGTGATAACTCAGCAACATCTGAAGAGGTGCAAGTGACACCTTTAAAAGGAAGGAAACTGCTCCCATTCTCTGTCTAGCAGAATGGTAGACAACATGAGATCCCAGAAGCTCCTCAAGCATACCGCTGAGATTTTCCAATGAGAACAAAGAATCTAAGGGGAAATCAGTTGATAACTAACTTATACCTCATTCACATTCCATCTGATTGTACATAGCTGATTTCAAGTAATATATTAAACACCATTCTAAGAACACATATTACTCTAAATTGTATTTTCTTTAAACAAAGTTTTCAGACTTCCTTCACTTGACCTTGTGTCAGGTATTTAATAGCTTGCAGTCCACGTATATTGAGTAACTAAGGTCCCCACCCTGCCTGTACAGAGGAGCAGGCACCTGACAAGGATAATTCAACTCACCTAAAAATATGTATCAGGCTTCCCATTTTAATTGAGCCAGTGTGGGATTCAGCTCCAGATTCAGATACCCACATTTAAACATCATCATCTCCTCACTGACATCTGAGTTCAGTGTCTAAGTTTTCACAATAGTCAATGTAGTGTTGTGGTAGGATGGAGATGCTTAACCATGGGCCCCTTGTAACACCTGGGATGCTCTGAGATGTCCAAAACAGCAGCAGCTCTTGCTGAGATATTTTAGGTTATCTCAGCAGTACTAGACTCATATGTCTAAGTAACTGAACTGAACCATTAGTGACAAGTTAGCTGAAAGACCCTAAGGACTCACATGACAGTACTAATTAGATCTCAGCTGACTATGATGGGAGCTAGGCATTTAGCTCCCCTCTTGGTACCTATATCTAAATTTGGGTGTCTGAATCAGAAGATGAAATCTACTCTTAGATTTGCAGAACATAAATCCAGGCCTTAAAAATTACCTAACTTTTAAATCAGTCACAATAATTCCAAAACTTCATGCCTAGGTTCTGTGGAGCATCCATTTAGCCTTAAGTGCCTTCTAGTGCAAGCCTCTTATAATACCTGTATGATATTAGTCAGCCTGTGTGGATGCCTTGGATACTCAACTGGCCCCAGGTGCTATGTTTGTGCACATCAACTGTGATGGAAACTTGCATGCTTAGCTCAGAGTAGATATGTAGACACTGACTGGAGAGGTATCAGTCTAATACCCCACGTTCTATCTACTTATAGAAATTCTGGCAGACTCCATGGAAATCCTTCCATATAATCTCTTGTTACTATGTCCTATGCATACTAGGTAGACAACCAAATCTGCCACTGCTGAGATGACTGATCCTACTTACTTTATTAAATTTATGCAAAACCTTAGATTTTTTTTTTGTGCTGTGGTTCTACCAGAGCTAATAAACAACTGGGTTTAGAAGCAGAAGTCACAAATCCAGTCCAAGTAATTAATATTTCTTTCTATATCTGGTTCGCTGGGTTAATGTGTCCTCACCTCAATATATGGACATGGAACTGAATAAATCTTTTGCAGACATCCTACAACACTGAATGGAAGTGCTCTTGAGGTCAATGAGTAAATATGAAACCAAATTAATTTGATTCAGCAATTCTCAGGTGCATCATATTTTTCATTGTCCTGCAAATACTAGTTTGTGAAAAATCAGGACATTTTCTCCTTCATAAATATAAAACATAGCCATGCTAACCAGGAGATTTAGAAGTAGATTTCTAATTGTGTAATATGGTGGCATGCTCTTATTACCTCACTTTATTATGACACCTAACTTCACCAAAGTGTATTTCAATCCCCTCAGTGCCTTAGGGTATCAGACATATATTCTATAAAGAGGTATTTGCATGATTCCACAAGCGTGTATCACAGTTCTGACAGTGCACTGAAAATAATTAAAATGCATTTGAAAGGTCTGGCCCTGGGCATTAGCTCTCTTTTTATAACATGCATCTTGCTACAAAATGCAAAATCTCTAGTTTTACCGACCACACTATTGGCAGGATAGTGAACAGAAATGTTTTCAACCTCCACCAAGTAATACACTTAAATGGATTTTTGAGGTGTTACACCACTTCAAAAAAGTAGATTTTTTTAAAATAAACTACCATATTTTTTACAAAATTAATTACCTGTATTGTAAAAATTCAACCATAATCATTCCTTAATCTGTGTTTGAGACAAGTATTTTGCCCTTCAGCTGGGCTAGTATAATCCATGAAATGCTGAAGAAATATAAAATTATGTAGAAACATAAAATTATGCTGAAACATAAAATTATGCTTATATTTGGAGTGGATAGGGGAGATTCTATGACAATATTTTGGTCCTATAAACATACACAATAAGAGATACTTTTTCCCTTGCCATCTTGATTAATAACAACAATTTTCATTTACTAAATTATCTGTTCTATTACAGTATTTGTAATTTTCTGACTGCTCTTCTGTAAGAACAGTAAACTGTATTTTCAGCTCTAATTACCAGTACTACTCCATTCTCACTTCTCCCTGCACATATGTCATTGAATTTATGTGCTATTGTTGTCTTTTTCCTCTCTCAGCATCCACTTTTTTGTACACCCAAAAGAAACAATTGATATTGTATTATGGTTGTTTTTTCTAGAGAGAAATTTGCCTGCAAATGAGTCTATTGACTGCTTCACTTTCAGGCAAGTTATCTTATAAAAAATTATGTGTGAGAATTGGTGCATTCATTACAGCTGACCTGCTGGGATATCAGCAATGTGGTAATGCAGGTTTTTTGCTTATTTTAAGCTCTGTATAAAGCTGGCAACATATTTTGTTTATATTATTGATAATAACCAGGATTCATCTGGCATGCTTCCAAGGGAAGCACACTGACATAAGTTTATTTTATATCTCAGAACATATGCTAAGGGGTTTTTTATACTCTTTCTTCAATACAATTTCAGGAGATCATTGCATCACACATAAAGAGTTTGCAAGTTTGAAAAGATTATGATAAAAGAAATTTTCCAATGCCTTCTCTTTTAATTACTGCTAATTGTTGTTATATTCTGCTTATCTATGTGAAGCCTTGGTACCATAGTGAGACAGAAAAGGCCGTTTTACACATGCAACAAATTTGTGAAATGCAGAAACATTTAAAAACAAATAAGAAGAGATTTAGTAATGCATAAGGGGGAAGCATTTTGTGTGCAAGATAATTTTGTTTGGGCATTAACCAGATATGTCCAGACCTTATGAATTCATGCCTTACAGGGCATATCAGTGACCAAGGCACCTGTCTCTCAGTAGCACTTATCCTGAAGGTGATGTATTCTCAATTCCCCGCTTCATAGCTCTGAAAATGAACCCCTCAGTTCAGTGGGATCAGATAGTAATAAATTCACGTAATTACATACTTGTTAAGGAGGTTAAGGTTATTTTGTTTGGATAACATGACTATAATTTATTTTGTCTGTAAGGTTTGAGGTTAAACAATATTAATGGTTAGTTAATGGCCTAATGAGTCAGCTACAAGCCATTTAGGCATGCAATGAACCTTTGCTTTTCAGTGACTCCTCTAATGAAAGATCTATATGAGCGCCTGTCTACTGTCACAATAGAGATAGCAGGAGAGTCATCTAATCGATTGTGATGGTAAATCAATTGATCTGTAACCCTGTTTTCATACAGTGAAAAAGATATGGAAGAAACATTTTACTGTTCCCTTATTTCTGTCTGAATATCTATAAATAAAAGAGACAGTTCCTTATTTGAAAATATTCCCTTTATAACTGTGATTCAAAAGCAGAGAGAATCTGATTGATGTTCTATTTTATAGATGTGTCGGTTACTTTTGTCATTTCCAGAAGATTTAAAGTTCTTAGAAATTAAATATATGATGCAAAACATCAGAGAGGCTTGCACTTCACTGTCATGTGTAAGGTTAGGGATTAAGATAAAGCTGATATGTGCTCTACTTGTTCCTACTTCTGAATAGCATCCAAAAATGCAGCAGGATTATTTAGAAAGAAATCTGGAAATGCTGTTTATTATAAAGAAAAAGTCTTTGAACCTTCTTTTAAGTAGAAACTGGATTAAAGAATGTTTTAAGACAGTAGACTGTGATATTGATGCTGCTTTTATAGCCTTATTTCATGCTGTCCTCTGGGTTTCATTACATATTTTTCTTTCTGTTTTGTCCTTAGAACACAGATTTTTTTATACCTGTTTTAATCACAAACCACCAGAAACATCAACTATCATGAAGACTCTGTTACACCTATGTATTGATTCTTTCTAAACACCTAACAGGATTTCATTGTGTTTTTTTTTTAACTAATTTGGTTGCCTGATTCTTCTCCTAAACTGAGATACCTCTAAAAAGACCACTTTTCAGATATATTGATCAATTTGTTCCTTTCCCCTTCAGAAAAATCAGAGACCTTTATTTAAGGTACCCCAGAATGGGCACAAAACAGTGATACATTTGAGCAATGTTTTTAAATGTGAGCCATTCATCTTCTAAGGAATTCAGTTCAAGGACTTTTGATACTCTGGTTGACATCAAGTATTCTATTGCTGCTGCATGCAACTTTGCAGCACGGGAGTTGCTTCTACTCTTTTTGCTTCTATATCAGTGTTTCTCACTTGAAAGGGTGACTATGATACCATATTGAAAACACCCAATAAGAAGGAAGACAAATTCAGATTCCCTTTCTTAGCAGCCACAAAACCTTGCTTTGTTAAATAGCTGACATTTGATGGGGAGCTGTTACATGCACAATAGATGGGCAGATGATAAATGTTTGCTGAATATACAGAACCAAGCAAAATGATGGTGTGAGTTTGTAACCAGAGGCAATGTCTGTAGTACAGAAGGTGCCTGCAGCTGTCCAGCTGACATGGAACTGCCTCCATGAACACACATAAACTGCTTTTGCCATGCAAAACAGTGTGGTTGTGCTCAACTTGCCTGTTAGGAATGGACCTCTATCCACACTAGCTGCCAAGCTGGGAACTGTTTTGGAAAAATGGTACTTGGCCCAGGTGCAAGCTCTTCTGAGACCACTCCAATGGTGCAACAGTATGGACATTCAACTTCCAGGAGCAGGAGTGCTCCTTGAGACTGTTTAATTTGTTAGGGGTAGGTAGAGCCTGAATACCTAAAATCAGGCACCAGAACATGCATTTGTTTGCCTCACACCACTTTTACAAGTGCATTTAATGGTCAGATTTTCAAAGGGTTGCACCACATAATCCAAAAACAGTCCTCATTCCAGATGTCTGGGCATGTCAAACTATATTCTCCTCACTTGCAAATGAATATTTTCTCTGATCATATGACAATTCACGGACAACACACATGTTGTCTGATGCAGTCTGATCCTGCAGAACACATTAGATATCAGCAGCTTATAAATCTGATACCTCATCCAAAAACCTGTGATGCCTCTGCGTCCTCTATTTCAAATCATGACATGGAGATATTTGTCAGCTCCTCTGCCTATGATAGCCCTGTATCATCACTCAAGGGGCTAGAAGAGAGATTTAATATCCAAAACCAAACCCAAGTTATCAACTGTTGCTAGAAAGGGTCAGTATGGATTCTTTTGATAATTTGTTTGCCTGCCATTTGAATTGACTACAGCCTGGAGATGATAACGACACAAGCATCAGCCTGGTAACAGAAAGCCAAGTACTTCAACCCACAGAACTATCACGCAAGGTTAGCGCTTCAATATTTCTGCTGATGCAGTCATTGATACAGAGCACATAAACAGATGCACAATCCCATTTCAAATATTTGTTCCCCTATACTGTGTGATATGGAGACTGTTAAGAAAGAACAAGCACAAAACTTTTTTTAGATGAAAGCACTGGAAAGAAACCGAAATTATTACCATGCCTTTTTTTTTCCTCCCCTCTAAAAGCTCTCTACTGTTCTACTGAGGATAAAAAAATTTATGTCAGACTATTTGGTATAACATCCAGCACAGCATACCTCAAGATTTATAGTTCCCTTTCCTTGGCTTTAAAATGCGCTTTAGCTATTTTCCATATGGTCTTATCTCCCACACAGGATAAATTTGAATAGTATGATAAATTATATCCACTGATGTATCATGTAAAATGTTTCTTCATGGATAAAAAGGACACTTTTTAATCAGGGAAAACATGGGCACAAGTAATCTTTTTTTTTTTTTTTCCCAAGGCATTATCTTCCTCCTACTGATAATATAGAACTTGGAGAGGACTAGTGCCTGTATTTTAGGTCCAAGTCCAGGCAGCAGGGCTACACCTTTAATCTCCATTATTAGCCTAAGGTCAGACCTTAGGGTCAACTCAAGGCTCAGTTGCCTAAACATAGACATCCTACTGCATTTCACTTCAAGGCATAGGATCTGTAGATAGATCCACTGAATAAAACCATGGAACTATAGAGACCTGGAATTTCTCCAGTTGCACATGCTATACAAGTAAAATTAGATATCTACATACGTGTGTCCACATGTGAACCAGCCATGGTTCAATGAAGATCAGAATTGCATGTCAGGACTCTGACATTCCGTCTACATCTCCAGAAGACATCAATTTCATACCATGGACCATGCCTTCCAGACTCTTCTGAAAATCTTGTACTACACACGGACAACTGCACTAAGTGTAATGATGCAAACAAGCAATAGGGGCAGAACTCAGATATGACATAAACATCTAATGTCACATTAGATGCCATATGATGATGAGGCTTTAGACATCCTAGTTAGCATCAAACTGCCATCCCAGAAGGATACAGGTCTCCAATGGGCCCTATGTCATATCACTAAACCAGTTCATATGTAATAACTGGTTCAGACGTAGAAATTTAGGACTTGAATCATTGCATATACATGCGTTTATTGGGCTAATTGAGATGTTCTAGGGGAGATGTATGGGGTTTAGTGATCTCACATAAAACCACGATCCCTGAAGAGATTTGGTTTTATAAACATTATTGATTGCAGGGCATTCACATGCTTCAGTGGGAAGTTGGTGCTAAAGAACCTTTGACAGGTCTTGGTTACAGCGGTATTCTTTGTAGTAGTCCATGTTTGAACTAACATAATATAGGCCTCACAGTGACCTTTATATTACATGGGAGCCTGCAACTATAGGCACAGTCCACAGAAAACAATATAATATCTCCTTCCTTTTCCACAAATGTAAGTAATTCTGGGGAACAAGGACTATTTTGCTGCCCAGTCCAATAGGCCATCAGCTTCCAAATATAAATATTTCTGTCTTCTGAATGCCATAAGTGGATACTAGAAAATCTTACATTGATGTTTATTGCTTTTCACACATTTCAGTTAGTTAGACTAGTGTGTATACTAAAAAGCTGCACACTTGGTTATTGTAAATACCAGTCTATATATTTACATTTTCTTAAGTCATCAGGTCAAGTACCTTATGAATATTCAGCCTACTGTCACCAAAAATGTGTACTGTTTGTACAGAAAATCCAGATTTGGAACTGATAGAGCAATCACCAGTGAAAAGTGAATCATCCGAACACCTGACTAGAAAATCTTTTTTTTTTGCTCTCTCAGTTCTTACATGGATGGTTGGCAAAAAAGGAGTGACATCCTTTTTCTTGGTATACTCAAAGTTCAGTTCTATTCAGTTATATACAGGTGTGTCTGCATGAATAGAGAAAGCCTTGTTTGATGGTAATATGTAATGGAAAGAGAACATCATCACTTTATCTTTCAAATGGTTAAGATCCCAGGCTCCAAGCTACGAGCTCATCAAAGGAGTTTTACTTTAAAAATATACAAGGCTCCAAAAATTCTCCTACTGAGTATTTTAAAAGGGCCTTCAGTTCTTTTAATACCTTAAGAAAGAGCAAAAAGGAGAAGACACTGCACACATTTCTCAGGAGGTCAAAAATTAACATGCTTTTACTGGTAAACTTTAGAAAATAAGGGAACTTGGCAAAAATTTAAAGGGCAACATTCAACGAAAATAAAGCATTCCACAAGGCATTGACTCAGCACATGCTAACCCATACAACTTAGCAAAATCCAACAAATCCAGCTTTAAGTTACCCAAAATATTAAGAAAGGAGATTAGGAGAAGAAGAAGAGAGAGAGAGAGAAAGAAAGAGAGAATTATAGCTACAACCTGGAGTCCCATGCAAGTCCAGCTCCCACGTGCCAAGAAGGTAGGGTCAAAATGCATGGAGACCACGTCTTTGCTTTTATCTGCTCTAACCATCTGTGGCCAACCTCCCAGGTGTAACTTCTGGCTCACTGGCCACTCCGGGGCTGCGGAGCAGGCTGAGTGGCAGTGCTCCCGGTGTGTGAGCCATTCTGGGACTGGGTTAGGGGCTCCAGGGGGTGTGGTATGGGGTGGTGCTCCTGGTGTGCCAGTGATTGACAGCTGCCCTGGGGCTGCCCAAGGAGGCTGGAAGGGGCAGATTATCACCTCACCTTCATGAAATTTGACCTGTCCCTTCCCCCCCCCCCCACACACACACACTTGAGTTGGTCTGAAACAATAATATAATAATCCAGTATCCCACAGAAGGTTACACAAAATAATTTTAATCCATAAATATTAGGAGGTTTTCCTTATGTTTAATGGTTCTTTGAATTTAGTATTTTGAATTTAAAGTTTTCTAGGCAATTAACTTTGCCAATGAAGTTTCTAGCAAATGAATTTATTCTTCTTACTCATACCAGAAAAGACTAGGCTAAGCTAATTCACCAGCCTTTTTTATAAAAGTGTAGTTCAAAAAACTGATCCAATTATTCCCACTCATGGATCTCTCCCTCACCCTTTTCTCCCCCCAGTGCTCCACTTCATCCTTTTGTTTTTGAGGAAAGGGCAATGACATGTAAGAAGAAATAGTAGCTCATCTGTTATTGATGAAGAAGCAGTACGTAAAGATAACCTGTGATATCCCAGAAGACCACACTGAAGTCAGATGGCACTTTCTGTTTTGTATTTTCATTTTTTACTTATCCTCAAGGAGTCAGGACTTCATCTCACACAGAAAAGTTTTTCATATTTACTAAGTTTTATTCAAGTTGTTCTATACCTTTTTTTCAGAATTTCACTCTCCTCTACCAGCATAGACCTCCTTTTGTAGGACAAAGCTGTGTTACCTCTTTGACAAGAGATGTTAATTGGAAATATCACTAAGACATTACAGAAGTAAAACCCATCAGTTCAATCTCACAAGTTAAATCAGCATGGCTTTTGTCACTTTGGTGGGTTGACCTTGGCTAGCTTCCAGATGCCCACAAAGCTGCTCTATCCCTCCCCCTCCTCAAGAGGACAGGGGAGGCAGAAGAAATGACAAAAAGTCTGTGTGTTGAGATAAGGACAGGGAGATCACTTAGCAATTACTGTCACAGGCACAACAGCCTCAGCTCAGGGAAATTAATTTAATTTATTACCAATCAAATCAGAGTAACATAATGAGAAATAAGAAAAAATGTAAAAATAATTTCAGCCCACCCTCTGTCTTTCCCAGGATCAACTTCACTCCTGACTCCTATGCTTCCTCCCACTGAGCAGCACAGAGTAATGGAAAATTGAGGTTGCAGTCAGTTCATTATGCGTTCTCTCTGTCTTTCCTTTCTCCTCACACTCTTCCTCTGCTCTAGCATGGGGTCCATGGGACACAGTCCTTCACAAACCTCTCCAGTGTGAGCCCTTCCCATGGGTTGCAGTTCTTCCAGAACTGCTCCAATATGGGTCTCTTCCATGGGGTGCAGTCCTTCAGGAACATTGTTCCACTTTGATTCCCCGTAGGATTGCAGGTTTTGCCAGCAAACTGATCCACCATGGACTCCTCTCCAGAGGCTGCAGTTCCTGCCAGGAACCTGCTCTGGTATGGGCTCTCCCACAGGCTGTGGCTTCTTTCAGGGCACATCCACATGCTCCCATATGTGGTCCTCCGCAGGCTGTGGGTAGATACCTGTTTCACCATAGACCTACATGGGCTTCAGGGGGACAGTCTTCACCATGAACTGCAGGGGAATCTCTTCTCCAATCCCTGGAGCACCTCCTCCCCCTCATTCTGCACCTTAGTGTCTGCAGGGCTGTTTCTTTCATGTATTCTCAGTCTTCTCTTCCAGCTGCTGTTGTGCAGACATATCACTGAGTTGCTGTTTTATACACACTAACCACTATAACAGAGTCCAACCCTAGGATCCCATGCTGATTAATGTAAGCTCCAAGTGAAGGTTTCCAATTCCTCTTTTATTCATTCTCAGGTTTCAGCTTGAGCTGGATGCCCCTGCAAAGGGCCCCCTTCCCCAGATTGCCCTCCTCAATGATAACCATACCACCCGTCAGCCAATCCAAATTCCAAACACGTAATTCTCATTGGAAGTCTCTTGATTTCTTACTGGTTTTTGCTGTCACTGGGCTGAAGTTACCTCATTCTCTTGGAATTGTTTCCTTTGCCCTTTTTTTCTTCATTCCACTTATATCTGCCAGATTGAGCTAGTTGTGTATTAGCAGGATTAGTTTTATCAAAAAGTTTACATTCTTTAGTGGCCTAAGACTTTAACTACTTTAGCTACTAGTGCTAAGCTACTAATGGTAAATGAGAATATTCAGAGAGATGAATACAGTTAATCAAATTTCTCTATGACAATACTCCCTTTGATGTTTTTTTTTGGGGGGGGGGCATTCATGCCCATATGTTATGTTATTATATATGTTATTATATATAACATATATATATAAACATATATATAAACATATATACATATTAATATATATATTAACATATATATATAACACACATATATAACACATATATATATGTTATTCAATACCTTTTTATAGATTTCCAAAGCATATTACACTTTTGAGGTGGGTTTGTCAATGCATGGTTTGTCAATGCAAACCATTTTGGCAATGATTTTACCTCCTGGTTTTGATTAAATGTATAACAGAAAGAGTGCCAAAACACCTATATGTAGAAGGATTAATACCAGAACTAGAGTAACCCACTCTATTTTAAGAAGATATAGAAGGTTGTCTTAATTCAATAGTTAAGTCTCACGGCTAACTCTTCTGCACTGGGCAGTTGATGCCACCTGCATGTACAGCACCAGTCTGTGTATCTAGCTATACCTTTTCTGGTTATATTTTCCCAAACCTAACACTGATGATGGTTTTCACAGTGGCCTTTTATTAATACACCACCCAGGGTGGCACGGACCACAGTTATTGCAGGATAACCAAAGCCAACTGTACTGGTGCTATTTCAAATCTTCCCATCTTGGAACTGAGCCTGGAGTGATTGCTACTCTGTAACAAGGATGAATACAAAAATAGGGCATTGTCCTTGATTTATGGTCTCTCATGGCCCGCTTGGCCAAACAAAGGGTGACTCCTTGGCCCATATTGTTCTAGAAGGAAAAAAACCCTGACCTGGTTATGGGATTCCTGCAACCTTGGTAAACTTAAACAGTGCCAGTTTTAATCTCCAAAGTAATACTGACAGACTACTGCAGGGTCAACGGGGGTCAATCTAACCGAAGTTTCTTGGGCAGTCATTTAACCTGAAAGAGCTGAATCCAGTTATACTTTTCTGCAACCATTATAGCAATGTCAGATATTAATAACACAGAATACGGACCCTCCCTTTTAGTGTCCAATTTTGTTTTGTGAGAGTGGACTTTTACCACTATTGCATATCCAGATTGGATTGCATTCCAGCTGCTATTGGTTGAAACAATCTGGCTTGTACTGCATTTTCTTGTAGGTCTTTTTGTACCCCAATACAAATTTGGTAACTCATCCGTCTCCATCTAAGATGCTGGTCCTAACGAGGACTAAGGTCTGAGGCACAGCTAAGTGCCTACCTGCCAAACACTATTTCTGCTGGTGGCAACGCTAGAGTTTGGTGAAGGATATTTCTAATATTCTATAGCACTAATTTTAAAACTTCAGGTCAATTCAAACCTATCTCACTGCAAGTTTAAGCATTTTTATTTCTGAGAGTCCTGTTCATTCTTTCCATGAATCCTGAGGACTGTGAATGATATGCAATATATAGCTGTCCCTGTATGTCCCTAAACTTTTATAGATATTGTTTAGCATTCCTGCTGAAAAATGAGAACCCTCTATCTGATTCTATGGTTTCAGGTATTCCGTATCTGGGAATGATTTCCCGTAGGTGGGCTCTGATGACTCCTGCAGTCTTGCTTTTGCTGGTAGGAAAAGCTTCTACTCATCCTGAGATTTAATCTGCGATTACCAGCAAGTGCTTAAGTCTGCTCTAGGAAGGCATGTCAGCACAATCAATTTTCAGTCTTCGGAGTGAGAAGTATGCCCATGGTCACCCTCCAACTTCCTGTTTGGGTTTTGCATCAGGAAACTTCCAACATATTTGGCAATCACAATCCTTTTTGCTGCCACATATATTCGGGGAGCTGTCCACTTTTTCTCAATCTGAGTAACAACTGTTGTCATTCCTCCATGTGTTTTATCATTAAACCACCTAGCTAAAGTCCTTAAATATTTTCTTGGTAAAAAGTGTTTTTCCCCAATAGTCCAAATTCCAGTTTCATCTTTCACAGCCTTCCATTAAGTCTGCTCTTCATGAGTAGTCTCCGCATATATTTCGGCCAATCACCATCAGAGGGAGATGTTATGGTGGTACACTCATGTATAGGTTAGCAGATAGCGGTTTTAGCTGCTTTATCTGCCTATTCATTAATTCTTTCAATTTATCTGGATCATTTGGTATGAGCTGGACAGTGTAGTACAGCAATTTCTCTTCAAAGCTTACAATGGCATTTGGTTTTCAATTCCATTAGAAATATTGTTTCCTGCTGAGGTAACGGAACCCTTGTTATTTCCATAGCATACCTGCTCATGACACACTCCAAAAGCATATTTAGAATCAGTATTAATTGTTACCCACCAGGCAGTGCTTGCTAATGCAGTTAATTCAGTCCCTTGGGCACTAACTGAGGGTTGTAGAGGTTCTACTTCAAGTACCTCTAAGGTTCTCTCTCATGACTACATAGTCTGTGTGTCATTTTTCATTCACATAGTACAAAGATCCATCAGTGAAAAGAATTAGTTAGAGCTGAGTTCTCTAGAGGTTAGTGCCACATATCTTCCCATAGGTGGCTGGAGTGAAACACTACCTTAGCACAATCATGACATGGCTTACCACGGGAGGGAGAAGGTAGTGAAGTTGCTAGATTCAAAATATCACATCTTTTTAAAGTAATATTATCCACATCTAAAGTTATTAATTCCTAATGATGTTCTCTTTGTGGGGACAATGTTAATGTGGTATGTTGTTTAAGAATAATTTCTACTTTATGCAGGTTATACATGGGGTTTGTGTGACTCAGGACTAATGGTCTGTTTATTTCTATGATAGTTGCTGTTGTGCTGTTGCTTTCAAGCAGAAATTATTTCCTGACGCTAGAGGATCTAGTAGAGTTGAGTACTAAGATGCAGGGCAGCAATGTGCTTACCTTTGAATAAGAACTCAACTGACTACTCCTTTCTTCTCATATACAAATAGCTCAAAGAGCTTGGAGTAGTATGGCTATCCTGATGCTGGAGCAAAGCTCCTTTTGTTTCTCTGGACCCCAATGTATATGTTCCACTTCCTCTGCCTTGGTAGCTTCTGTCAATGGCTTACTTAACTTACCTAGTCTCAGAATCCAGAGTCTACTACGCTTAAAACAACCTCACAATTGTAATCGTTGTTACCAGTTGAGATATTTCTACAATAGCCTTGATCCATTCTGGGTCTATTAATATTTGTCCTTCTAATATGAATCCCAAATACTTTAGTTCCTGCTGACACAGCTGAAGCCTAGAAAGAGATGCACAGTGACCTTTTTCTGTTAAATCGATAGATGGACAAATAGTATCTTTCAAGTACTATAACTTACCAGAAAGTAACAAATTTTTTTAAAGTCTACCTATTGTACAAGTGTAGAATCTCCAAGTAATATAATATCTTCCAAAGTTGCAGCCTCTAGAGAGGCATTCTCCTGCACATCAACTAAGCCTATCACAATCTTCTCTAGTAGTTGCTGGTGTGTTCCCCTGATCTTGTCTACTTTCCTGTACTTTAATTCAGTTTATTCATATCTTTTTGCAAGCTCTAATCTCATTTATCAGATTTCTAACTGCACACACACCCCATCCCTTGTTTAGCAATTATCTCTATCTATTAAACAAGATTATTGTTATGACCCGCCTCAGAAGGAGAGGGTTAATAAGAACCTAACCCAGGTTCTTATTAATAAATCCCTTGAGGTGGATTAGAGTAAAACAACATTGAATAATCAGTGTTTATAAACATGTATATGTAGGGTTTATTTTAGAGCAATTTTGTTTCAAAGGTAAAAAGGTATGTTGCCATTTTGGGTGTTATAATCTATAGCAATACAACAATATTAAAGCATAACAATATTAGAGCATAAAGATAACACTTAAGGAAATGCATAAGGGAGAGAAAAGGAAAGAAAGGATAAAGATGGAAAGATGTATGTATATAGTCACTGCCCACTGGATACAGTGATGAAACTTGGTAGTCACAACTTCCATGTCTGTTGGTTGAAGTGGTGGTCTTGGTCCATTGGGGCTTGGGGAAGCCCCCCAGTAACTCAGAGATGTTATGAGTTATTATACACTTCTAGCTCAGGTGGGAATGCCTTGTACCTCTCTGGGGCAGAGAGTTTTACAATGGATAGTGTCACGGGACATGTCACAAGTCTCTGACATCTCCTGAGACAGTTGCAGCTGCCTGTTTTGTCAGCATCAATCGTGGTCCATAATGGTCCAACATCTGAGATGCATAGCCCAGGCTAGATGTGCAGAGTTCTCATGTAAAGGGAGGACATGGGCATGATAAGAGGGATTCTCCCACTTTGCAGGGTTTGCCTCTTCTTAGCCTCTTCCCTTACCTGGAGGTCCAGTTTGTACCTTCAGGTGTGCGTCTTCACCTAGGATGGTTGGATAATGGCACCCACTTATCTGATCTGAAGGTCCTTTGGCAGTATTCAGGGAGGAGTGGGCTTTGCTGGGTGAGCAGCTGCTTCTTTTTAGTTTGAAAAAAATCTTTCGGTGATCTTAAAATGTGTAAGTCATTAGCTGTTTCAGCATCTGACAACTATTCAAAGATAGAAGAATAGAGTAATTTTTTTCTGTAACAGGTGCTACCACCATTGCTGATGGGCTCAACTTTGGCTCCATTAGTCAGTGTCTGCCTTCTCACAGAATCCACCCTTGGAGTCCCCTGCCACCAAAACTTTGCCATGTAAGGAAAATACAGTCAGATCCTGAATCATAAGTTTATTGTAATGTCTTTTTTCTAACTGAGATGTAAAGTCTTTTCAGATTCTATATACAGGTGAAAGAATCATCTAATAGTTTCCCTTTCCAAAACAAAAAATTTCCTGAATTTTATATTCAGAAAAGTTGGCATGCTACCAAGTTTGCTTAGGCACTTAAGGCAATGCCCCATGTTAAGCATAAACATCCAATACACCTGGCTGACTTTAAAAATCTTGTAAGACTGCAACTTAAAACAGTTTAAATATTCTGAAAAGAAATATATATTTTAAATATCTAACTATTAAGACAGGTTTGAAAATATTGACATAGTAAGGATTATAAAGCAGGATATCCTGTTTGCCAAGCTGTACTTTCCTTAGTTACTCAATTGTTCAGAAATAAGTTTTCTAGCAAAAATTCTAGGTACACTGAGAGAGTATAAATACAGATACAAAAAAATTCTTTGCCTAAACCAAAATGGTACTTAAAGGGACTTAGGGATTTTTGGCTTCCGTTTTCTCCAGTGGAGGGAAATCTGCACTCCAGAGTCTGATTTAACTCAAGGCGCGAATTATTATCTGGAAATGTTTGTCATTCTCTTCTAAAAGCAGAGGGAGAATTGGGTGACTTTGACTTAATTTAAAGACTTTATTTAAGCTTCAGTAGTTTGTGAAGTAGTTCTAGGCCTGACTTTCCCATCTGATGACTAAGGTCCTCACACAGCAAATTCAAATTTCCTCTCTGAATCCCACAAGACAGGAACTTGATCAAGAGATCTTAGTTCAGGAGAATTCCCGAAATGGTCTTGAGTATTCTAGAGTTTTTGTAAGTTTTCAACAAAAAAATTTCAACAAAAAAATTTTCAACAAAAAAATTCTGTCTTAAACCATAGTCTTATAGAATAAATTAGGTTGGAAGAGACCTCTGGAGGTCTCTTATCAAATCCCCTGCTCAAATCAGCCCCAGCTATAACAGGCTGCTCAGCACCATTTCTGGTCAGGTTTTGAGTATCTCCAAAGGCAGAGAAACTACAACCTCCCTGGGCAACCTTCTCCTGTGTTTGACCATCCAAACAATTTTTTTTTTCCTGGTACCTAACTGCAACTTTCTGTGTTCCATCTTGTGCCCGTTGTGCCTTATCTTGCTGGCATGCCTCATTGAAAAGACTCTAGACCCACCTACTCTATCGTGTAGCTCTGAAGCCTAGTAAATAAACTATTGTCATTGTTAGTACCAGGCTACAGGGTCTGTATTGATTTTTCAAGGTCTAAGGAAGAGGTTTTTTGCCATGAGGGTGGTCAGGCCTTGGATTGTAGATTGGAGAGGACCAACACAATTATTAACAAATGTGTTAAACAGTTAACACTAAGCACTAGTGTTAGTCCCCAAAGGATACCAGTAAGTTGGGCGTTGTACCACTGATCACAACGAGTGTCAACATCTAAACTATGGGTGAAAACCAGAATTATTGTGTTGGAAGGAGCAATAATTATAGGGTTGTTTTTAAAGTTCCTCGCTGGAGCCTCTTGCTGATCCATGGCATAACAGTTTGAGTGTAACTATGAAGATTCCCTCAAGTTCATAAAGAATTGCACTATGAACTATGCAATGCAGCTGGTAGTATTAGCATAAATTGGACAGAAATTTAATTTTTGGTTATAATCAATCATGGAAACAAGTAGCATAGTAATAAAAAGAAGAATCATATCAAGTAATGAACTGGAAATCCCTTCAGAGACATTCTTAAAAAACATGATTTAGCAATTAACTGGAATACCAAGGCACAACATTCACAATAGTATATCTTCATATGTTGTCAGTGTATCTTCTAGGTAGCTTAAGTATCACAATTATCACTGTTACAGCTTGCTGGCACCCAGCATCTCCCAAGAAACATTTACTACACTTGTGGCATTAATATAAGCTAGTGTTAGACATATGAAGTGTAAGACAGGATATTTGCTATCTTGGATGATATTCCATTTGGTCACCTTTTATAATAATGTTTTTGATAAAGCACTTGTTGTGCAGAAGTATAGGCTTTAACAACGTCGTTTAGGGGATGAACTTATCTGTATTTCCTAAATAGAGAGGTAAATATCAGCAAGTGCCACAGAATTGTTATATCTCTCTGTGTCAGAAAAAAGAAGCAGTATATAGCAGTACATAGCAATCTTTACATGCTGTGACTGTGTTGAACCTAATTGCTTGCTTTGTGAAAATACAATCCAGTAAGGTTTTAGGAACCTGTAACTATTTACAGTAAATAGATTTTAAAAATACAAACAAGGTTTGGATGCTTTTAGGAATACAGAACTCCTAAATAAATCCACTAAAACCAACAAAGATTCTTAAAATTTGTACATGAAATAAAACTCTTAAGCAAAAAAATACTCTGCAGCCATGAAAAAAAAAAACCAAACAAACCAAAAAACACATTATCAAAAAAAAAAAAAAACCAACAAAAAACCCAAACCTCTACCTTCCCCCCTCCAAAACAGAAACTTTTCATTACATTCACTAGCAATAACATTATAATATCTATCTAGTGCCAATACCTCTAAGTTGAGACATTCAATAAAACTCAAAGGAATTTTAGGTAGCCCAAAACAAGCTAAAGGTTTTTTTCTTAAAGTCAGTGTTCATCTAGATGCATTTCTTGTTGAAGGTCAATAAAATTCTCTCACTGTATCTACTTCTTCAATTATATGTGTTTTAATTTGAATAATTAGATAGGATCAATGAAAATATTCAAAAATATCTTAAAACATAGATAACTATGAAAATCCCTTTAATATTAAGATAAACAAAAGGATGGACATACCACTCACAGGAAAGTGAATACTTGAAAAACTATTTGTTCTTTACCCAGCCTTACATTTAGCAACTTTGAAATTTTGTTTTAATATCAATAATGCCTCTTAAAAAGACACTTGTCAGGGAATATTGCAGAAAGTATCTAAAAGGTATTTTTAATTTGAAACTATGACTATTCCTACTAACACTAATTCTAGAAGTTCCCTTCAGTTCATCAGCCCAAAGATCTATCCATGTGGATCCAATCAACATAGCTTACTTCTTCAATTTCACATATCAGCTGCCTAAAGCAATGAACTAAACTGAGTGGTCCTATGGTGTCCTAGGCTGCAAACTGTTGAGAGCAGAAAGCTTTACTCTATTTATTCCAACAATAAACAAATTACTGACACTTGTAACAGCCTATGAAGCTGAAAAGAAGCAGAAGTTACTAAGAATACTGAGAATAGAGAAGTCAAAACATACCATAACAAAAAAATTGGATTAAGCACTCAGATTTCCTGCTCTGGGGGACTTAAAAGCCCTGAAATTACTGTTAACTCATTTTAGGTTTCTCTATATGAATATCACACATCAATAAGGAAATTAAAATGGAGGGTTGGGTTTTAGCTGTTGATTGTTGATACAAGCATCTACTGAAGATGTTTTCTCACTGGATTTTTAGAGATTCATTGGACATTAACTGTTCCCTTTGAAGCAGCCCATTATCATACATACAGAGTGCCACTCAGAAATACTTCTGATGTTCCTTTGAAACTGCTTGTAACACATTTATATATTATAGCTTGTCTGTTTCACCAGACTAGTAGATATAAGACAAGTAAGGAATCTCAGAATGGATGCGCATTGTTGACAGCTGTTGATTGTCTAGAAAACTAATGGGTACCATAATTAAGTGAAGAACTAGTGTTCCATAAACAAAGGAAGTCTTGGAAATTTAGAGCAAGCCTGTAGAAATTCGTCACATGTTGAGTCACCGTATATAGCAAGAAATAGCAGAAGGAACTGTAAAAGTAAGCTGTATTCATATCTTCTCTATAGCAAATTGCTTCTTTGTGGTATTTAAAATCAAACCTGCACACAAAAAAACAAATGAAAAAAATCCAAACCAAAACAAAAAAAAACCCACAGAAAAAAAATAAATAGGTCCATCCATGAGTTTTTCAAAACTCTTGGGAGTGAGAGCTGTCAAGAAAGAGTTTGAAGTGGTAACAGAATTTGCTAGGGTGGCTGCTCCACTCTCACACTTGTTAAATTTATAGTGTTACTGTCATCCATTCTAAAGTAAATATCAAGAGAAAGTGGTCCTCCAAATATACCAAAGCTAATTAAATAAATAGATTTCCAACTATTTCTCGTATTGCTTGTTTCAGCTTAAAAATTAGGCATAGCAGAGTTGATCATACAGTTTATTCAGTGAAAGGAAAATGAAATCACTGTATAGTCAAATGAAAAGCAAATTCTACAGAACCATTTGTACAGCAGATACAACCATTTGTACCATGCTTATTTGTTACAATATCATTTTAATACTTTTGTTACATTACTGAATTTTTTTCAGTAAATTGATGTGATTTTCCCACCACTCTTCCCTATTGTTACACATTAGTATCCTGATGAGTATACTCTGAAAGTGTGATTTTGTCACCTTTAAAAGATATCCTGTTGTTGGATTGTTGCCTTCATCATTTACTTCAGTGTAGCAAAACAGATAAGAGTGCATACAGTTCTTATCCAAAGAGACAAGAAAATATTGCAATCTTGATTGTAAGATCTTAGACTCAGCATGGGAATTCACCTGATCAAATGTCGAGACTGGGAATTTTTATCTCAGCTAAGTTCCTCCAGGCTCCTGTTGTAGTAACTGGAGAGAAATCATAATTTCTAGAGCAGGTGCATCCTAGAGCAGACATCTAAAATAGATGGGATGAATTGCCTCTAGAGGTGGCTATTGCTTTCCGCTGACTGTAAAGTGATCCCAGATTACAAGTTCAGAAGTATATGGTTAATGTTAGGATGTATCAATCCCAACACACTTGTAAGGAAGAAATTGTCATGTTGTGAAATGCAGACCAGTTTATTAGGACATTTTGTATGTGCTTGTAGGTGAAGGGGGAAAAAAAAGTAAAAGAAAGATAACAAACATCACATTTGAAATTTTGAAAGAAAGGGATCAATATTCCACTTTGAATTTGGGATAAAGAGCTGAAATCCTTAATGTTTCTTTTGGTGCTAATCATGTATATGGATGTAATATATTTAAACACCTGTATGAACAAACAGCTAGAGACATACCTGTCAATGTTATTTATGCACATAAAATTGATAATTTTAGCTGTAGATTATCAAAATTCTGTTTAAGTTCCTTTCTCTAGTTTTTTCTTAGTATGAACTAACAAATATGAAATACTACATTTAGGGACTAATAAAGAACATAAAATATTTCAATCTGGAGGTAAAGATGTGTGTAATTTGGGAACTGCAATCAGATAACAGGGAATTTTAATGGTAAGCAGAATACTAGAAAAGCTAATGCTGAAATAATTTGAGTCAGCAGGTTGATTAGAAATAATACATTTTTATTTTTATGCAGGTTTAGAGGTTGTTAGATTTAGTAGTACTGTGCTTCTTTATCTGAAGGTATTGAAGTAACAGGGGAGAAGAATGGTTAAAATTTGAAAGATCGGCTCCCATAGAATTTAGCTGTTTTTAATGAGCTACTAGTGGCTAGTAATTTCATGAAGTTGCCTGTCCAAAGAAATTAACTGCAGTTAAAAACTGCCTGAACAGGTTCACTCAGATGAGATACCTTTCAAAGCAATGGTATTTAGGGAAACACAAGTACCTGCGCTATTGCCAAAAATATAGCCAGACAGCATCACGACTGTCAATATTTGCACAGGTACAGGTCTTCAAAGGCACATACCTAGAAATGATCTAACAATGCTCATTGATTGATGCTCTGATCCCCAGTCCCTGAAGTGCTGCTTCTGGAAATGATGTACAAATACTGTGGTCTCTGTCAGCTCAAAGTGCCTGCAGGTAAACCAGGTACAATATTTCGGGAATATATCTAAACACCAACTGCTACTTGGTATGTATTCTTTAAACCATCTGGTTTGGAGTATACACTACACAGCACAAAGATCAGCTTATTGCTTGATCAATTCTGCCATCTAATGACTGCATTCAAACAGCACTTTCCACTACTGCTAAATGCTGGTTCGTAACTGAATCAGACTTTCCGCTATCTGGCATATATTTCTATTCTGTCGCAGGTTCTGTAGCAGGGATTGTTGTGCTCCCATAAGAGTTATAACCATCCCGCAAAAATATAATTTTTCCTGTGGCTTCTTTACTCCAGAAAGTGAAGTAGGTAGGTTCCCTGCAGTGCTGTGTGACTACAGCTCAGAGGAGACACTGCTATGAGTCAAGACCACCTGGTAAGTGAAAATCCAAAAAACTTCAAAGACCCTCAATGCTAAAACCCCAGGAGGAGACTCCCTCTGGACCTAGCATGGCTTTGAAGGCAGATCCCCCCCTTTAATCCTCACCCCTTCCTTATTGGAAAGCTGAAGAAATACCCCCCACTGTGACTCATGCTGATTAAAAAAATACACAGGGAAAAAATGATGTGATTATTTGTACTCACACAGAAATTATATGAAATGGACTTGATTATTCCAATTTTTATATTTTGTCATATATGTATTTTTAGACGTACATTTGTCTCACACCAACTTGTATTCACATTTTAATTGCATCAAGCATCTTTATTAAACTGCTTGCAGACTGCTTGCAGTCTGAACATGATGTGCTGACCGATTTGCAGTAATAAAATACAGTCACACTGCTGTAAATACCATCTTTTACTTCCCATACCCTCCGTTTTCACAATTGCATGCTTCTGGGGAAGGATGGGCTTAAATGTGCTGGGAATGGTGGAAATCAGTTCATGTATAAGCCTTCCTAAGAATGAGACAATTAAATATCTTTTTTTTTTTTAATTCAGAGATAGAACTCAAACCTTAATGAAATTTTATTTCTGCTTGGAGGATTCACTCCAGAACAGAGAGTTTTCCGTTTGTTTAGTTGGTCATATCTGGTTTCATAGGAACTTTAAGGTCAAAGAAAAAAAGAAAAAATCTATATGAAAGATTTTCTATTAAAATAAGCATTAGAATAGGGCATTACTTGCTGAATTATTTTTTAAAACTGTTTTCCAACAGGCATTATTCCTCCCACAAAAGGTTGACTTTGTAAAAACATTGTAAGAGAGCAAAATAGTGGGCAACAGAGTAATATTTTTTCAAATTTACTCATAGTTTCTGGCCTCTATCGTAGTAATATACTGTTGATTATAGAAGCAGCAGCATCTGACCAGGGTAGTACAGGGTTTCATATTTCCTAACCTACTAGCCTAATATGATTTCTCAAATTAGAGGCCACCTAAAAGACTTGGAAGACCTGGAAATCTCCCACAAGAGCAATACAAAGCATGTAAAACTAGATAATCTCTAGTGCAAAATGGCAATTTGGAGGTGAACAAAGAGCAACTGGTGAACTGTCTGGGCTCACCACACTGGTGTATGCACCTGGAGGTGCAGCTGATCAAAGAGAGTAAGTAGTAACTGAGCCACTGTTTTTAAAAAGGTATCAGAATTGGTGGACATAGAAATTCAAAGAGGGATGATAATGCCCCAGTCTTTCTTGAGTAATTCTTGAGACATGTATGCTATCAGCAAATCGGGGCCTTTCACTTTTACTTAAATTACCTCCCTTCAGCATGATGCTGCAAAGGGCCACGACAGACCTTGACAAAGAGGATGGTATCTACATTCGATATTGTACCAATGGAAGCCTTTTCAACCTAAGGCGACTGAAGGCCCACACTAAGACCTTAAACCATCTTGTCCAGGAGCTGCTTTATGCTGACGACGATACCCTTGTTGCCCACACAGAAGTAGCTCTGCAGTGTTTAACATCCTGCTTTGCTGAGGCTGCTGAGCTTTTTGGGCTGGAGGTCAGCTTAAAGAAGACAGAAGTCTTCTATCAACCTGCACCTCAGGAAGTCTTCCATCATCCCCATATCACCATTGGCCAATCACAGCTCAAATCAGTCCAGCAGTTTAATTACCTAGGTAGCCTCATCTCCTCGGATGGTAAGATTGATGGAGAGATAGACAACAGGTTAGCAAAGGCATATAGTGCTTTTGGAAAACTCCATAAAAGAGTTTGGTGAAATAAAGACCTGAAGAAAAGTACAAAGATCAGTGTTTACAGGCCCATTGTTCTGTCTACTCTTTTATATGGGTCTGAATCATGGGGCATTTACCACCACCACCTGTGACTCCTAGAACGCTTCCATCAACGCTGCCTCCGTACAATCCTAAACATCCACTGGTCAGATTTTGTGACCAATACATCTGTTCTAGAACAGGCAGCAGTCACAAATATTGAGGCCATGTTGCTGAGAACACAGCTGTGTTGGACAGGGCACGTCTCAAGGACGAAGGACCACTGCCTCCCCAAGATCATGCTCTATGGTGAACTTGCCACTGGCTACCGCAAGAGAGGAGTCCTGAAGAGGACATACAAGGACTCCCTGAAACAACATCTCAGCCTTGGCCATATTGACCACCATAACTGGTCTACTCTGGCCTCCAGTCAGGAGGCCTGGAGACATACCATCTGTGACGCTGCTGCTTCCTTTGAGAACATACCCAGGATCACCATCGAAAAGACAATGCAGAAAGAATCATGTCTTGTCGATACCACCTAAGGAGTCTTTCTGCTGTGCCTTTTGCAACCGGACTTGTCTATCTCGCATTGACCTTTTTAGCCACCAGCGCACTTGCAGCAAACGTGGGTAAAGTCCTTCCCAAATCTTCCTTCGTGAAGCCTAGCCATGAAAATTACCTCCCTCTGCCTCACACTCCTCAGTGCAAAATAGAGTCCTGACATGTACTGTTTCTTGACTTTGAAAAAACTTATATGCCAAGAGGTAAGATAAAGAAATACTGAGGTCTGTAGTGAGAAGCAAAACAGTGAAACAAATCTTGATTTACTTCTCATCTCAGATCACTTACTGGATACAATATTAGTTTGTTGACAGAGTTAGTCTTTCAGTACTTTCATGAATTCTACAATGAAGCACATTCAGTCCCTATATCTAACCAATACATTTTTATGTACATACTAAGCTGACACCAAGTATGATTATCATACGTGATCAGGCCAAATTGCAGTAGTTCAGCAAATGAACATCTGCGATGTGGTAAAATCTGTTATATTTCTTTATCTCAGGTGAAAAGTTGTCCAATTGCCTTTTAAAGAAAATTAAAAAAAAAATTAAATTCATGTTTCACCAAAAAATTACAAGGCTCTCTGAGCTGGCCCTGGTAGCATATTATCTATCAGAGTCACATAGATCTTTTCCAGAGCAAGTCACAGCTCTGCAGCTGACACTGTAACCCAAAGTTCAGGTGTCCACAACTCAAAACTGTACTCACCTCGTGTTCACCTATTGCTTGCTAGAATAAAACCTCCTTTGCCCCAGGGCCTTATAGGAAAAAAGCAGACTGGGTATCAATGGCTGCTCTTAATCACTGATGACTGAAGGATTCAGTGCTTTGCTTCATCAGTACTTATGAAATAAATCCAACAATATCCAAGAAAAGGCCAGATAGAAAAGATAACAATGCAAGATGGACAAGGCCAACAAGTTAGAGAAATAGACAATCCTGTTGTCAAAGGTTTCTTTGTATCTTGTATATTTTTTCCAAATCTGTAACTGCTATTACTGTTCTGGTTTGCAATTAATGCAGGAATAACACAGCAGAAAGCCTTGTGGAACTATCTCGCTTAGGCTACAGAGTCCTCACTAGAGTCTGACAATGACAAAATCAAGGTTTCCAGTTTCAGTGGCTGGTACTTTTCTATCCCCTCAGCTTTGCAGATGCAGCTGATTTGTGGTATATTTTACCAACAAGTCTAGCTATAACCCAGTTTTAAAAGAACACCTCTCCATGAAGGGATTTTTAACTGCAGAATAGGTGGAATCACAATCTCCATGCACTCTAGTAATTTATGATGCGGTATTATACTTTATTTCAATAATGACTCATTTAATCTAGTACGCTAATAGTGATTTGCAACAGCCTTTCCACCTTCACCACTGGCTGCTTTTGCACTCCTACCCACAGCTGACATTTTACTTTCTTATCCGGGCTGATAATGATTTCATGTTATATAAGGGACATTCATGGAAGGTTTAAATTCAATGTAAATACAGGGAATAATCAAAAACAGAAGAATATGTTATGTATGTATGCTAATCCATGATAATGAAAGTTTCCAGAGTGATCTCCAGGTAGAAATAAAGTTTGTCCTTTTATTTTTTTATGCTGGAATTCCAAGGTTGGGGGTAGGTTTGCAGTCATTTTTTTCCTTTAGAAACATTGAGATTTTTTTATATTATATCAGTTCTGGTTTTGAGAAGACTGGAAAAGCTATCATTTGAAATACTAAACAGATCACATGAAAATATAATATTACACTGCATGATAGAGTATAAAAATAAATTATGAAGCTAAAAGAATTTGTCATAATTTAAATGAAATATCTAACCAAGGTAAATATTTTTACACTATTGAGACAAAGTGGGAAGGGAAATAATCAATTTATTCTTTACCCTTTAGAAATGTCATCAAGAGACATTTTTTTCTGCAGTATTTCTACTGCAGCAAAAAGATATTTCCTAAAGAAAATGTACGGGTTGGGGAGGAGGGGTTTGGTGAGTGTTTAGAATTCCTATCTGAAGAACACATCCTTTGACCAATCTTGTTTATTGTCAGTATCCATTACTTAGGAGACATTCATATGTAAGGAGTCCAAATGTAAGACAAGGATCCTGATGCACTGAGAAAATTGAAATGACCCCTAAAAATTCATAGCTTTATATTTTCCAGACATAAGCAAGGATGCAGAAGTCCAGAGCAGTAGCCATGAAGACTGTATGACACATCAGTGGTGGAGTCAGAAGGAAGAGTTGCTATGCATGATTTTTCCTCCATATATCATGGTTAGGTCCCTGCATTTCTCTTTCTTCCTATCACTTTATTGCCCCCTTTGATGTTCCCTAATCCCTTTCACATACTCCCCTGAGGACTGATGATTCATTTTAGGACCTAATCATTACTTTCTGATGGCTCTCCAGCCTTCTTAAATGTCCCCTAACTGCTACCGGCTCAAGTGTGTACAGTTTAAAGCTCTCTTCTGCTTATCTCCTGTCCTTCTTCATGGAGTCATTTCCCTGCTTATCTTTTACCTTACCTCTTCGTGTATATGTACACATAGAAGAAGATATCTATAAAGAGCTGAAGAGCCTGAGGGGATTCTTCGTAAATTGGCTAGTATTCAGGAGTCAAGGTTTTGGCAGGCAGAAGCCTGTGAGAAAGGACAGGCAGGAGAATCAGATGGAGAATGCAATTTATTTAAAAACAAATAAAAGAAAAAAAAAGAAAAAAGGAAAAAAAGTATTTATATATATTTCTACAAAAAACTAGATCAAGATGAGAGAACAGCAAGGAAACATAAATAATGAAACCTCCTCACTGTTAAGACATGTTAAACTGTAACATTTCAAACGAAATTAAAAAAAAAAAAAAAAAAAAACAGCTAAAATAATACCAGATAAATAACACTGTTGAACTTCTTTCTACAGGACAGCACAAACAGATCATTGATGAAGGCTATTTGTGTCTTCTTCCACAATTCCATAAATTCTTTTCAATTGACCACACTGGGCAATTGACTTTCCTCTGCAGGATTTAATTCATGTATAGAATGGAAAGAGAGATCAAACCCAGAATAAAAAAAAAATCCAGTAAGTTGAATACAAGAGCTTGTTTCACATTTGAAGAGGTTGAAAACAGTAACACACAAAACACAACCTACAAGTAGGAAAGAAAAGATAAAACACAGAAAGATAATTTGCACCTAATAAAACATGATCACAAGGAATCCCACTTCCACAAGGAAAAGTGAATATCTTATGTTTAAGCACCATCCTATGACATGACAGATCTCCAGCAGTACCTGTGTAGAAATAAAGCAATATTTCTCTTGAAACGTGTTTCCTTCTGTCTTGATAGAGATCTGCCTTTAGGGTAGGGTTTGCGTAAGAAACATAAAATTGTGGTTTACGTAATATTGCCATCTAGTGGCACAACGATCAATTCCAAAACAATTGTCTTTGAAAGGAAGGCACTGTTCCGGGATTTATACACTACTGAAAAAAAAAAAAGAGTTAGCCAAAATATAGTGTTAATAACAGCACAAAAGAAAATGGAACACAGTCTGCAGGACGTGTGCCTCAAATTGTAAGTGCATGATCACAAGCCAATAGAACGCTGAAGTATTGAAAAAACTTGCAGACAGGATATGCCAGTGGTAGGAAAGACATAAACTAACAGCTTCCAGCTGATTTAAAACAAGGAAAATAATAAACATCCTACCAATTCCAATATGCTCTATGAATTAATCACCACCTCCATTAAGCTTAACACAGAATGCACAACAGCCTTTATGGTTAGGATGCTCAATCAGAAACATCTGTCCCTTAGCCCAACAACCTGATACACGGCTTAAGCAGTGAAAGCTTAAAAGCAACATAAATGTTCCTCAGATCCAACTTAGGTGTCTCACAGTTAGTCTGACTGTATCGTCCTCCATTCCCTTTTCAGTCATCAAGAAAAAATAATTACTGCCACGGGTGATTTATCCTGCTCTAAATCTGCCGCCAAGGTAGGCCTGAAGATGCCTATTTGTCTTCAGTAGCTATGAAAGGAGCCTAAGGAGATCAACTCATATTAACACCATCCTAAGCTGATCTCACCATAGGCTGTCATGAACCAACTCAGGAAAAGCACAAGGGCAAAATTTACTAACATAGAATTCTGTAGTTGCCTAAACATAGCCTGAATTCACAAGCATTGAACTTAATACTTGTACTCAATAGTTAAAACCTCTGCCTGGATTTTCTCATTTTCAAACAAATAAAATACATTTTGTAAAGCAAGGGGGATACCAAAACAGGAGGAAAACCAAAAGACAATAAATTATTTACCTGTTAGGACATATGGGACATGTTATGGGGCTCCTTATATAAATGACATCTGGTAGATGTAAAAGCAAACACTGATTTTTGTATGCCTGATGTACCCACAAGTTTGGTGATCAGCGGGGAAGACAAAAAATTTGGTGGCCTTGAATGTGGACACCTCAGCTAAAATGAACTGAACCACTGACAACAGGTCCTCAGTTCTCTTCAGTGACTAGAGAGAGAATGCTTGGTGAGTGCATCAAGTGTAGATATCCAGGCATGTTTCATTCAGTGCCACCTGAACACCCTTAAGTGTTCTCATTTGCCTCCAGCTTTCACTTCAGATTTACAGAAGCATTTAAAGATGCAACCTTGAGCCACCAGAAAAACTGAGTGAGAAGGCAGTACACTGAATTTTGACCAAAAAAGGAAGCGTGATTAGTGGTTATATTGGAAGATATGAAGACTGAAGGATCTGAAGCTACCTTGGTTATGAGACGGAAAAGAGTTTGATTTGGTTTAAGTAAGGGGAGTGTGAAGAAGCTGTAATATTTAGACACTTTCAAAATCTGTTGTTTAGCTCTAGGTTATGAGTCCATATCTATTGTACAATTTGAAATGTCAGCTACCAAGGCATGTGTAAATTGATCATTAGCCAGCATTTGTATTTCAAGTTTTCAATCAAAAGCTCTCAGACTAATTTTCAAACCATAATACAATCCTGAAAGATTTTTATCAGCCCTGGAAGGAAGTGTGTGAGTAGAAAAGGTGTTTGGCATAACACAAACTGCTTGAAATCTGACAGAAAGAGGACTATAAAATCCCTTATATATCCACTTCAAAAGGTCATAGAAGAAGATAAATGTTAGCCATAGTTCATGTCAAATGTCTCTCTAGACCAGTATCCTGCCTACAACAATGGGAAAAAGAATGGATGTATGCCAAAGAGTTAGGGAGGGAGAGGCAATATATCTCTCAGAGTATTCAGTCACCTGCCAGAGATCTGCAGCTTTGGGCCTTCTTGATTCACAGTTATCTGATAGCCCCTTCTGGATTTCTCTTCCACAAAGCATAGGATAAAGAGGCATCAGCCTCCTGTTACAGTAGAACTTGTGATTCACAATTCCAATCACAAACCCAAATTCACCTACTTCTAAAATGACAACCCAGTGAAAGAATGAGTGATTTGTAATCAAAGAACTTGATACAACTGGAAAGGCACAATTTTTTACTATTCTGATGCTTTTATACCTCTTTATGTCTTCCTAGTTTATAATAATGTGATGGATTGACACAGAATCGGTGCCTTGATTTTCCTGTCCTCTATGATACTTTGGGAAACTTTTTTCCTCAAAATAAACCTCATAAAACTTTCATTAACTTTTATTATATGGCTTTTAACAGCTTTCTGCACCTTGAGAAAGATTTTATGTGAAGTAGGTTTTCTTGACTTGGAATTATATACAAGCCACAGGTAGTATCACTTGAATCATATCTCACTTCTGTCTCTGTACTCAAGAGAGATACTTTTTCCTTAGGAAAATTTTCAAAAATATTTAGAATAAGCATAATGAAAAATTCTGTGTTAATGGTTGCACATGATGGCACAAGCACAACCTAGGGTGAGGAACAGAGGAAGATGTTAAGTTTGAGGATTTGGATTTATATTTTGAGATTATGGATTAGCAAAAGGCACTGGGCTAAGAATTGGAGGTAGGGCTGAGGGCTTTACTAACACTGTGGGATTGTGCTTGGCCATAGCATGAGGGCCTAGCAAAGGTGATGCCTTTCCACACACATCACTATTTCTTCCCACTGCTCTGCTGTCTGAACTCCGTCCTGCCCAGCCTCCATCTCATGGACAATCAGCTACTGAAACAGAGGGGCTCTCACAGTCAACAACAAAGCACTTGCCCTCTAACATGTGTCTCCCTCTCCTATCCCATGACCTCCTTGCTCCCCTGACTCCATAAGGGTCTTTGGTAGGGCAGAGGGCTAGTGGTTGGATTTGGGATTTGGTTTTTAATTCATGAGGGCCTGCAGGGATGATCTGTGTGGGAGGAGGTCATGGACTGCCCTGTGCCAGACACAGCTCATGCCAGCCAACAGCAGACAAAATGTGTGCACTGTATGACAGAATCAGAGGAATTTCTGGACACTCTGCAAAGAAACATTAGGTAGTAAATGCTGAGGCAAAGGGACAAGGAAAGAGACAATGATGTTAGAGTAGACACAGGGGGAAATGACAGAGAAGAAGGACAGAAGAGCAGGAAAAATGCCAAAAAATTGCACCCTAACTGATGGAGAAAAAGAGCAACCTGAGCAAGGGCTAGAGCCAAATATCAGACTGGACAGGGATAGAAAGAAGAATCAGGAGGCGGTATGACTCTGAAGGGACTGTGGTTGATGGAGGGATTCATGTTGGGCCAGTTAAGAAACAAGTGGCATCAGAATAGAAGGAACTTGTACACACCAACCCCTGTCTCCCACATCACCCATTGCCTCACCAAAGGATCTGAGCATAAGGCACAACAAATGGATTAGAGCAGGAAAAGGGAGAGCAGAGATGCCCAGAGGGTAGCCAATGCATTTTCCCTGCTTGTTTATTTTTTGGGGGGTGGGGGGGCTATAATACCAGCATCAGTAATTAAAATTTTGTTAATTGGCAACAAATTACACCAATTGAAATTCCCTGATACAAGCCTGTTTTTCCTGTCCATCACAATCATCTCCTTGGGTTCCATAACCTCACAAGCCCTACCCTTCTTCTGTCTCCTAGTGAGCCTAACCCATGTGAGCCAAGATTAAGAAAGGATTCTAGCACTTCAGGTTTAGAGTGAGGGTCTGAAGACCTTGGTGACTAAGGGTGACTAAGGCTTCAAGCATCTCATTAGAATTTCAGTTTAGGGGCTTAATTCAGGCCAGGACTGGGTATTGAGCTCACCTTTGAGGCATACGATTTAGCATTTGGGACTCGGGAAAGGCTTCACATGAATGTTCTGGATCTGGTTAAGGTTCCTGGTAAAGGGGTAAGGTATGGGCCAGCTTTTTATGTTGTAGTATCTATTAGAAATAATACCTTTTTCAGTCAGTCTTATTTTGGCTATTTTATACAGAACAATTGTTTGATTTTCTATGTGTGATATATTTCTATTTAAAATTTGTATCAAACCCTGTTTTGTGTCAATCTTCATTTAGTATATTTATACTAGTTTAATTTGCTTTCTTGTTTGTTTTGGTGCACTGTTTATACTTTTCCTTGAAGTTGGTGAACTGCTGAAAAGATCTTCTATACCATAACTGAAAGCAGGAACCAGGACATATTACCTGTGGAGCTAACTAAAATCTGATATGGCCAGCGGAATAGAGATTGCGCACACAAATTGCACTTCTTGCTTGTGGCCAGCAAAGGGAGCTGTTAAGCCCTCCAAACTGCTACATCCCAATAACTAAAGGGAAACAGGAACTTGAGCTTGAGTTATTATCACTACAACGAACATGTTTAATTAAATTGTTTACTGCCTGGGCTTCTTCTGTTGTTTATACGTAAAATGTCATATTCTGACTAGGTGTCTGTCGCTGTCCTTCTGACACATTTGCATTGTGGCTGATAAACCGATCTGCTGTTCACTCATCATTTAAACTTGAGTCATCTGTCTTAACACTGCCAAGATTAAGGAAAAATAAACTTTACTGTGTAATGCTATCTGCTGGCACATATTAATAGCATTACAGATGATCTAGTATTTACTCAGCATATGCTGTAAGTGTAACTGAGCATTATAAAAATACACTGAAAATCTTTGTTCATACTGTAAAATAGCTATGACAGACTACATTTGTATGACAGAAACAAAAATGTGTAAGGCAATTTGGAATGATAAACCAAGAAAGAACATGTTGTCAAAGAGAAGATCCACACAGTCTGAAACACAGGCGAATTGATTGTAGTTTAAGTACCTGTGGTGCAAGCTGGATGCCAAGGTCTGAACAGCAAAACAGTGATTACTGCCTTGGAGTTGTTTCATGAAAACATGTCAAAAGCCCTGGGACAAACAGAATTAGAATAATTCAGGCATGTCAGTTTACTGAGTGGGTCCTGTTTTTCCAGCTGAAGCTATAAATTACAATTTGAGCTGATTTAACATTCCATTATAAATTAAAGAAAGAATTACCCACCCTTTCCATTAACAGTTCAATTTCTGACTTTGCACTCTGTCCTTATTTTGAGCTCCCTCCAGCCCCCACTGGATTCACAAGGTGCAATCCAATCTGCTAAACTTTCAGAAAACTTAATTTCCCTTTCTCATCCCTCTCTCTCACACCCACAAAAAAGTGAACTGTTTTGTGCCAGGAAGCTATTTCAGTCTACTTGAGCCAGTCTCAGAGATGCCTCAAGAGGTAGGACCATTCAGTTTAAACTAAGGTGAGAAAATATTGGTGGTACTGCTCCATGTAGCTTCAAACTCAGCTCCTGGTAAGTGTGAAACTCTCCATTTATAAGGAATCTGCTTCCACAGAAGAAGATTATATTCCACATAATATTTTTCTTCTCACAAGTAGGATCTGCTGTTAAAAGAAAAATTAGATACCATAACAAACATTTGGAGTCATCATGACTGAAAAAGTGTATGCAACTACTAGACTGAATCTAGTTAGCTAACACAGAATTAATCATGTTCTTCTCCTTCAGTTCATTACTATACAGTCCTCTCTTCTTTCAGCTGCAGCAACCCAGGCTCCTGAGTTTTATATTGTTTAATAATTTTATATGTTTTATGGTTGTACTCAATGATCTTGGGCTCTTTTCCAGCATAAAGGTCTATATGATACTATGATTCTATGAGTTCAAAGTTTTTTAATTGTTTCTTCTTTTCTTACATGTTTATAATCCTATACAACCTGAATAAAAATTTCAATATGACTTTGGTACTGTAAATGTGGAAACAGCATACAAGAATTTAGAAAGCCCATGACTGACCTACTTGTGTCATATTTCAGTAAACTGATATGAAGAGAAAAAGCATGGCCTGCTTTCTACATGACAATACCTCAGTTAGTCCATGCCTATTCTTCTTGAAAAAGCATCTCCTTACTCATAACACCAATGCCTCAAAAATGTGGGTTTTTTCCCTCTCACACATTGCTTGATATATGCAACATTTCTATTTCTTACAATATTTCATAAAAAGAAAAGAAACAGTGTGACTCTGGGGCACCACAACCTGAAAAAAATCAGGAACCTTGACATCCTGAAACCTGAACAGCAGTGGTTGGCGGTACAGTTTTCCAAAAACAAACATCCTTTCAATCACAAAAAGATCTAGGGGTTATTGGCCTCTGTTGATATGAAAATCTTTAAGAGGAAGAAAAAGCCCTTTTGAAGAGATAGAAGTCTTTGAGAAAGGTCCTCCACCCATAGTAAGCAGATATGAATTTTATCAGCTTTCCAGAAAATCTCTCATTTTATAAATTAGCCAAGTAAAAATAATATTCACAAATACGTTGGTTTCTGAGCTCCAGTACAGAAATAATAATAGACCACAAAGCCATGCACAAAAGACTTTGATTATCAATTCTGAACTACATAAGTATCATTGAGATCAAATGAATACATTTAATCTTCAGTGGAGGCACTTTCTAAAAACATCTCTAAAACTTTGGCCTCAGGTAAATCAAGTGAATCAACTGAAGACAAAGTTGCTTTCATTAGAAACCAAAATTTATACATAGAGTTGAAGGAAAATTTTTAGATTCTTTCTTTTCTTTCCTGACATGAGGGAAAAAATTAAAGCAGCAAATGAAAAATCACAGGTTGTTACTTAATTTTGGCCAAGAATGTGATACCTGTATTTTTCTATCCAATCTAAGTAAACAGAAATATTCAGAGAATGAAATACTATCGATCATCAATAAAATTCTGCAAAACTCACTTTTGTGACTTGCTAGGCTGTGAAAAAAATCTGTCCAATGAGTCCATGAGAAAATTTGAGGCATTAAAAAGATGAAGAAAAATAGTGATAAGAACATGAAAGTGAAAGATATTCCTATATAATTTAGTCTTTTCCTATCCTACCATGGGAAGCAAGGTTGTTATTTATCTTCTACAAGTGCAGTACCTTCCATTTTCAAGTCACCTAGGTTTACTAATTTATTTTTTTTTTTTTACAAATAATCTCTTCCTTGGCTGGAGAAAAATCTAATTTCTAGTCCTTATTTACTCATTGACAGTCTATATTTCTTTATTGAATTTACATGACAGCCATATAAATATTTCTTTCCCTCACCTCACATTTACTATTAGAAGTATTATCTCCTCTCAGCTCTCATTTCATTAAGCAAAAAGAATCATGTCTTGCAGGTTCCCCTCTGCCTGAGAGGTCCTCTGTCTTCCATTCTGGACCAATACACTATATTTGCACTTGTTCTGGCATGATTTAATTTTTCTTGAATATGGAAATGACATGCAATATTTCAGTCACTGGCAGAATTTTAAAGCAGTGTTATCTCCTGTACGTTCTCTACCCAGGCTCTGCAGTGCTTAATAGAGCTGTCAGGGTAATCCAGATTCCGCAAGACTGGATGGGTTGTTCAGAAGACTTACACTAGGCATATAGGCTCTACAAACAATTAAGAAAGAAGAATTATTTTGAAAGCTGAAGTGAAATGCCTGTCTCACTGTGAACAGTGTGGTAGCTTAGTCCATCAGAGATGAGAGCAGAGACCTCCCACGCAAAAAGACCCCAGAGAGTCTCTGAGTGCTCTGTTTTCTTTTTAGAAACTATAAATTTTTCACCTTTTGCTAAATTTTTCTGTGAGAGGAAAATGCATAGATTTTCCTGGAGTACTGTGGGACTGAGTCCAGGTCTGGGCTCCCCAGTACAAGAGAGATGCAAGCATACAAAGGACCACCAAGGTGTTGAAGGGCCTGGGCCATCTGTTCTGTAAGGACAGACTGAGGGAGCTGGGACTGTTCAGCCTGAAGAACAGAACAGTCTTGGGATTGGTTTCATCTATGTGTGTAAATACCTGAAGGGAAGGTACAAAGAGAATGAAGCCAGGCTTTTCTTAGTGGTGCTCAGTGACAGAAGTAGAGGCAGTAGACACAAATCAAAACACAAGAAAGTGTGACTGAGCAGAAAGCACTTTCTTTACTGTGAGGATGACTGAGCACTGGAACAGGTTGCCCACATGTTATCCTGGGCAGGGGGAGTTTGACCAGATGATCCCCAGAAGTCACTTCCAACCTCAATTATTCAGTGATTCTGTGCCTGAAGGAGGTGTATTGGGTCTGGCTGAGCTGCAGTTCATTCCCCCATAGTAGCCCTCACAGTGCTGTGCTTTGCATTGGTAGCCAGAAGGGTATTGATAACATGGTGGTGTTTTGGCTACTGCTGAGCACACTATCAGCACTGTAACATTCCTTCCTCAGTCGAGAGCAAGATCCTGGAAGGGGACACAAGTAGGCTGGGTGACCCAAACTGACCAAAGGGATATTCCATACCATATGACATCAGCTCAGATATAAAAGCTAAGAAAAGGGTAAGAAAGGGAGGGCGTTTGTTGTTTCCAATAGCTGCCTGCTGAGAAATCATTACGCATTGCTGAAGCCCTGTTTCCTGGGACATGGCTGGACATCACTTACTGTTGGAAGTAGAGAATAAACGTTGTTATTTTCTACTTCACTTGTGCACACACAAGCTTTGGGTTTTTTTTGCTTTAGTAAATTGCCTTATCTCAACCTACTAGTCATTTTCCATCTTATTCTCTCTTCCCTGTCCGGCTAGGAAGGCGAGTGATAAAGCAGCTTAGTGGGCACCTGGCATCTAGCCAAGGTTAACACACTGCAAGAGGCCAAACCACCTGTTTCCACAGCAGCTGAGGTGCTGGAACTCAGCCTCAAAAATTAGATGAGTGAGGGTTCTGGGTCAGCACAAAAGTGCAATCACTCCATATTCCATTTGCAAAGATAGCATTACCAGCAAGCTACAGTGGTTTGTCTTTTTGTGTGAACCACAGCTTTGAGAGCATTGCTAGAAATAACAAGTCTGTGGAGGTACTATTTTTTCTAAAATATCCACATATCTGATCAATTATATCATTATTGTTTTCCATGCAGGCATATGTCTTTCCTTCTTCCCAGAACTTTAGATCTTGTTAACAGTTTTCTGTTCCTATTCTTACAAAGAAATGAAAAGGTTTTCAATTTATGATTTGCTTTTTTGTTTGTTTGTTTTCAACATACTTCTCCTTACTCCTTCTTTTGAAAGGCACCTTTCCCCCTCATTTTGTTTAGAAATGGATTACCTTTTCCATGAGCTCTGGTGAGTATCACACTCTTCATGTCTTGAAATGAACAGTCCTTTTTCAGTGCTGTAAAATATCAAATGATAGATCTGGACCAATATTACTCCCCAGAACTACGCTGAATTACACCAGCTGAGTCCTCCAGACTCAGATATTTTAATGCTGTACTTTCATACTAAATATATGAAGCATAGATATTTTAATTAAATAACAGCAACAGCTTTAGTCACCAACAAGCCATAGATCTGAATTTTGTCTTCTGCTTTTGTCCTAGATTTCAGACAAAAGAAAACAAAAAACAAGAATCATTCTTCTAACTGATGCTAAGAGTCAGTTGTCTCATTTTTCAGGGTGATCAGTCTAGGTTTTGTAACAGGAAGAAAATTATTTTTATGAGAAATTATTTTTATGCTTCTTTGGCATTGTGACTTAAAGTAACACCATTAATTATTATATTTTTACTCCACCTGAGGACATTTCTTCCTCACTGGTGTGGAGAGAGAGAGCTAAGCAATGAAGCTAGGTTTCTAAACGTAATATCAAAAAATCTAGTGGAGGAAGTATTAATTTAATGAACAACAACCGCATCAAAAGGGACAAATGAACATGAAACATCCAGGTTGCTCTGAAACTTAGCCAGGTCTGTTCTGTTTTTTCCTCTCCCACATCTGCAGCAATTGGAAAGATTGTTCCTGAATTCAACATTGAGATAAATATCACTGTCACAACACATTGCGTATTTGCAGGTTATTTGTAATGGAATTAATAACTGGAAATGAATTTCAGTGCACTACAGAGGAAGTACAGAGAGACTATGCTTATCCTTTAGAAATATTGTTATAGTAAGAGTTTTCAGGTTTCAAGTAAGATGGAGCTTTAATCTCTCATGTACTCTAAACTTTCCTCTGAAGATATATTGGAGAAAACAGAGAACATTTTCATTTTTAGTCAGTCCAGTAGGTTAGTCACATATGGGAAGTTGTGTATACAGGCATTTTTGTTGTGAAAATTCTGCATTTATAAAAAGTGCAGTTTTAATTCACTATTTTACTGATAACAGAGAAATATGGTTGCGGTGAGTCCCTGCTCACTACCATGTTGGACCTTATTGGCTTCCCAACAGGGCACATTCCCATCTCTGAAGAAATGAAGGAACAAGAACAACATGGTCAGATGAATCGCTCCCTAATGTCTCTGATTTTACAGATTAGAACTCCTCCAACTAATGTAAACCTAGACTATTATCTTACCTCTAGACCCTGTTGTATTCCTAACTATAGTGCGGCAAGATCAATATTGCCTGCAGATTTCCAGTGAATTACTTTAGCTTTGACTTTATGTTGCAAAGACCTGCCTTAAAATAAAGCCTACATAGCAAGTAGAGAAGTAGATGTCAAATTTTTAACATTATCTCTACTCAAACTACAGGAGAACCCAAACTATTTCAAAGGGAAGAATTATGGCAAGAATACTTTAAATAGAAGTTGAAATGCTACATAACTCATTTACATCCTAAATTAAACTACTGCCTGAACTTATGTCTCAAAATACTTGAAAAGTGGATTTTTTGTGAGAGTCACATGATATTGTTCCAAGTAGAAAAATTAAGTCTACTACCAACAAAAAAAATATACAATAATTCCAGTAAGAAAAATAATGTGTTTTTTAAACAACTACCCAAGATTGTTTTCAAACACTATAAGTTTTTATGCTTAATGTTTACAATATTTTTCTTTAATCAGAAAACATAGTGAGGATGTACTTGGTTCAGAAAATCAATATACAAATTATCTGTCCACATTAAAAATGTGTGGATCAAGTTTACAGTGGTATTGGGAACAAATGTGTTCTTTTAATTATATTAAAATAGACCCACTCAAAAACTGTACTGTTTTGTTGATTTTTTTTCCCAATTTCTGATTAAGAAATCCAGTTAACTATAATTGTTTTTTTCTTATATTATGTCACTTATATTTGATTTCCCAGCCTGAGAAGGTTTTGGCTGTGGTTTGCAGTCCAGGAAACTCCAATAAAAGATTATAGAAAATGAGCCAGTGCCATCACGTAGAATATAAAATATGGAACACTTCATAAAATCCACTTGAGATACAATAGATGACTCAGGCTTGGGATAAGTGGTAGCAGAGATAAGAATAGTAATGGATGGTAACACATTGTTCGAAATAATCACTCGAGCATTTACGGGAAGAATCTTCCTAAAATACATGGCACATGGGCCTGGCTGCTTCATGCTCTTATCAGCTTAAACTCAGACCTAACTCCCACTTTTTACATTTGTGTTAACTCTCAAGAACACCATCACTATTGATATAACCCCTAAATTATATCAACTTCATTACAAAATATCCCTGCTCTGACGCAGATTTTGTGCAGGACCCTGAGCATGCTGCCCAAAAGTCTACTCTGAAGTTCCTGACTAACAAAATGAGGATGGTCATTCCTCTGTGACAAGGAGCTGCACTGAGTATAAACATGCTGCTTTCTGAAGAACACATACACTGTTTGATGCTCAAGCTATGAGCAAGAAAATTCATTCAGTAATTTCCAATTTAACCTTCATCCAGTGTAAAAACAAGGGAGCCAGACTGTAGGGGACTAGTCAGAGAAGAGAGCTAGGAACATCCTGCATAGCTGATGGTGATAGCTTAACAGTATCTACACATCCAGTCATGAATTTGACTTGCTTGTAAGAAAATCTGAGAAAGTGGCTAATCTCTTGTGCTGAGCTGCATGAAACACTGTTGGGTCTCCCAGATGTTTCTGTCAACCAAAAATACTTTTCGGAGCATAGGCACCTGAGTGAACAGGATATATAATTTGAAAGGACACCTGTTGGTTGCAGTAGCACCCACACCTGCACAATAACACTCGCCCAGAGAACAGTTTTAGGAAGACTATGGTCTATAATAGCTTAGACTAAAAGTTGATCTATCTCAACTGACAGCAGCCAATACAAGTTCCTCCCTGAATAGTTTGTCAGAGAGCAACAATCTCTGACTCGTAATTTTTAAGCCAGAGGTCTTGTCCTTGATGTATTTTTCTTTAGCCATTTGGACAACCATTTTTGCAACCCTTCCAAACTTTTAGCATCTACAGCATCCTCATACATTTGTAAAGAACCAGCTCCCATTTTCTTTCCTGTTTTAAATCAGCCACTTGCTGGTTTCATTCAACGCTGTCTATTCTATAGACATAGTACAATGGACATAAACAGTGCTAAGAGCAGGGAAGAAAGTGCTCATGTTGGAAGTAAAGGAGGAAAAGAGAATAGGCCAGTTTTGGTCTGTATTAATATCAAAAGTTTTTGAGGGAAATAACAAAATAGCTTACAGCAACCTTGTTGTGACGCAGGTGAGTAATTATGGCTGCCATAGAAAAATGAACATAGAATAATAAATTGGTAAGATCTAATTAAAAAATTATCTTTTTTTTTTTTAAGATGTCTTGGTTGTAAAAAAGATAAATACCAGGAGAGAGTAGCTGTTTTGTATTCTCAATATTTCCGAACAATGAAACAGCAGCATCTGGGAGTTTACACAGTACAAGTAGACACAGTTCCTAGTAATCTTTGTGTAGTCCCTCAAAATGAAATATAAACCAACTCCAAGCAACTTACAGCTGACAGCACACACAATATTGAATACATTTTTTTCTGTATGTATTAATTTTAACATTTACTTCACTTTCTTTAAGCATCCTTCTAGAAAGAAAGCTGATAATACAGGCAGTTAATGCTGAGCTGAAATTTTTTCAATTATTTGAGATAATAGAAGCATGGAATAAGCTGCACAGTTTTAGTCAGTTGCTTCTTACATACACAGTTGTCCAGAATTCAAGTATAGTCATTTAGTCATTTTAGCATCAGAACTCTAAAAAAAAAAAAAGTAAATGCACCTGTTCTGAAAAAAAAACAATAATAAAAAAGTACCTCTTAAAAAGTTTTATTTCTCAGCATTACAAGAGAGATGATAAGAAAAGAGGATCCAATACTCCGGTACTGATTAATTTTAAATTAACAACACAATCTCTGCATTCATCTTTCACAAACTTCTCAGGAACTCTCAACAGTGTATGGTACATGGAATGTATGCTTTTTCCACACAAAGCAAACAACAATAAATTTCTGACTTGGTCCACTCAGTAATTAGATGATAGCTACAGGCAACTGCAGCTAAATTTAACCTAAGATACACAGATAAAATATCTCTTTTGGGTTCCTTCAGTGTGGCTGTGCATAAAAATGTAAACAGATTTATTTTTAAAGAAAAACAGATTAACCAGAAAGTAGATAAAATTATGCTATGGCCATTTTTACACAGTTGATAGTGATTGCAATAACTACAGAGGTTTACCTCAGTATGATGAGTAAAGCAGGATGAAGGAAATATATGAAGTTTTTTTGCCTTTTTTTTTTTTTTTTAGTATTCTAAAATGAAATTTTTTTACTTTGTAGAAGACTGCAAGATTAACCTGAATTCTGGCACATGTTCTGTCCTTTAAGGTTTGAAAAAAAATTACCAAAGGATACAGGACAATATATATATACATATTAACTTTGTCTGTGCTTAAGGCAGGAGGAATATATTATAGTAAAAGTGAAAGCTGCATACACAAGTTTCCTATTAACATAGTATTTCTGCATATGTTATTTTTAAACATGGAGATGTTTTCACCAGAGTGGTTCCTGCACATCATCACTCTGATTCATCTGAGAACCCACATGGCCCACAGAAAAACATGTGTTCCCATAAGCTTCTCATCATATTTGCCAGCCCTATGGTGATATTCCTAGCACCTTTAGAGGTGATTTCAAATGGCACTTGATGATTGTGTTTTGGCAAGCAAACCAAGCAGTAAGTGTTAACAGTCTTAGGCTAAGCTTCCCTCAGCTATAGCCCATGGAAACAATCCAGTGGGCAGCTGAACTGACTTTGTATAGCACAAGAAAAAGCTTGAGGATGTATTTTACTCCTCGTAAGACTCCAAGACCAACTCAAATTTGGAATATAACTTCCTTCAATCAAAGTTAGGACAGGCACACAAATCTTCCCCATCTCTGTATTACCAAAATCTCACTCTTCTAATGTGAGTATAAATAAGGCTTCTTAATGGTCTTCTTAATGCTCTGATAAACAAGAACTTCGTTTGAAACTTGCAACCTCACACAGCAACCAAGAGAAAAATAAAAAAACTACACAAAGTCATAATTCTCCCTCTTCCCTTCTAATTGATAGTGGTACGCACAGGAACTCATAGGGTCGATGAAATCAGGACCGGTTTTGGAGTTCCAGAGTAACAATTAACAAAATTGAGCAGTCACCAAGAGATGCAGCAATTTGACTGCCAGAAGGTGTAGCCAGAGTGCCTTCAGTTGAGATGGTCAGTAAAGAACAATTCCTTACAACCAATTTTATTGATAAATGGGAATGCGATGGGGATTAGTAATTCTTTCAGAATAAAATATCAATACATGTTTATCTTTTTGTGGCATTCTGGCAAGTATGAAAATAAATTATTGTTTGTTAAACCACAGACTAAACAGCACTATAGCTCCAAATTTATTGTTTCACTTGGTAAGACAGTATAAAACTATACAGTGCAAGGATACCTCACAACAATAATTTCTGCACATAACAAAGAGTAAAATAGACAAGTTCTGTTAGAAAAGAGAGCCAAAAGGTGTTGAAATAAGTACTTTGAAGTGAAAGAGAAGCCTTGTTGTGGTCTGAGCAATTAATTTTGATCAGTAAACCGTGCAAAAACTCTGTTCTCCTGTCCAATCTAACATTGTTCAGTTGTCAGACTAGATCGAGTCTAATTAGAATTTACTACTTTTTGTAAAGTTGTTTGTGATCCGTCATGATAAAAACATTCCAGGGATTCAAATTTTTGTTCAGGCAAAAATCAGCAGTGAAAAGTTGCTCTGCTCTCAATTCCTAGAGTTGAGGACCTATTCTTACAAAACAAAACCATGTCAACTATTTGTTATCCTTCTACTTAACACCTCTTGGCCTGAAAGGTTATGGCAACTTGTTGATTAGTATTCTGTCTTTGAGAATGATCCCAAAAACATCCCCAAAATCCCCCAAACTTGTCTTTTTATAATCAAAACTGTTTGGCTTGCATATTCTCTTACATCTGACATGGTCATAAGCCCACAACATATTTAAGCTACTTTTTTGCACTTCTTAAATACTGTTTTGTTTATGTTTACATTATGTACAATTGACAATATCATTAGTGCCCTTCTCCTTGTCCATATCCTATTAAAGTGATCAGCCTCAGGACAGCCCAGCTTCCCAAAGATTCATCTCCTTTACCCAGAAGTAAGAACATTCTTCATAAAAAAAAGCCTCATGAATGAAAAACTTTCCAATCTATCAAAGATAATTTCTTTATGATTTCCCAGTTCTATTATGGCAATTATCAAACCTTCAAATCAGTCAAGTTTCTAGAATACAATTGTTTTTTAGTTAGGCCACTAGAGTTAGTTTTGAGTAGTCAGGGCACACCACTCCACATAGTACAACTCCTGCACTTAAACATATTCAGTATTCATGCACAAATAATACTTCCAACTTCCCTAGAAATGCTCTACTGTAGTTGTCACCACCTCTGAAGTCATGGTTCTGCACTGATTGAAAGTTTTCCAGATTTGCTCATCATCAGTGCTTAGAATAAAGGACAGTGGGTTTTGTTATGACTACACTCATTCAATCACTTAGGAGGTTGGTGTATTAGAAACATGATACACCATACCACCTAAGGAGTCCTTCTGCTGTGCCTTTTGCAACTGGACTTGTCTATCTCGTGTTGGCCTTTTAGCCGCCAGCGCACTCGTAACAAATGTGGGTAGAGTCCTTCCCAAATCTTCGTTCTCAAAGCCGTGATGACTGACTGATGACAGCATTAACCTTCCATGCAAATTTCTTCTGGCTTTTTTTCAGCCTTGAATATGTACACTGATAAAAGAATGTTAGATTCCCAAAGCCAGCTCAGTATCTCTTATCCTCTGCTAATTCCTCAGATGAACCTTATAAACCAAGCTAAAGCAGCACTACACTTGTTTCATGGAAGGTATCCCAATCACAGCTTCATGATTTTACTGTTTCAAACAAACAACCTTTCCCTCATCCCAAACACATTAAAATAAAAATTATAAAAGACCCAAAACTCCACAAAATATGCATATAAGGGTTTTTCTTTGGATGATAGATTTTATCTCTGTACTTATCTTGTCAAATTATTGCAAAATAGGAAATGCTGCTAAGGCACAAGCATTATTTATCACCTTAATTCATTCACTATCCTTAACTATACATGTACCAGCAACTAGAATTATATAAGTGAGTTGACTCCATTCACAGATCTGAGGTCTGCAGATGGATAAAATCCTGAGTAATACTTATGAGTTTAAACGAGTACCCCATGGGAATTGTTTGATTATTTTTTTCACATATGTCCAGGAGATGTTTTTTCATCTCCATATGAAAACTTTCTGTAACCTTGTCATATTTTGCATTCCTTTGTGCTATTCATAAATTCAGATAAAAGAAATTTCAGCTGAAGAATTACCTCATGGTCATCTCCTACAAAATGCAGGTTTTTCACCTTTTTGAACAAATAATTGTGTCCAAAATATATGCCTAGACACCTAGTTGACCTATTTCAAAATTTGCAGCTATACTTATTATCCGTAACATCAGTATGGAGCAGAAGTCTATCAAGTGCTTTTTCAAAGTCTTGTTTTGTTTTTAATGTGGCTGGTTCAAATCTAGCTTTACTGTTAAATATGGACTGGCTTTATCAAGGAATAATTGTAGAAAGAGGTCAGAACCAAAATTTAAAGTGTACTGACATCCTTTCCTAAATTCAGCTTCCTTATTAGGATTATGACTAGAGTATCCTAAACTCTAGGAAGCAAAGAGAATTAACAGAGGTAAATAGATGAACATAAACAGCCAACGCTATATACCACAACAGATGTGGTATATAAGCAAGCATACTTCAATTTTCTTTCCCATATGATGAACTCTGATTTGAATTGAAGGCCTTAAAATCACCACAAATTTTAAAAACCAAACCAAACCAAACCAACAAACAAAAAAACCCACAGAAACAGAAAAAAACCCAACAAAAATAAAAGGGAGTGAAGCATCTCTCGGAAATGAAAGGTTGCCAATTCCTCATCATCCACAGAAAGTGATGGAGAAAAAGGGAAATGAAAACTGCAGGGAAAAACACACACACTAAAAACGGGAGCATTTTATTTGTTTTGGTTTGGCTTCTTTTCAGGAAAAAAACATCATAGTTCCAAATTTAAGAGCTGGCTTTGTATAACCACTCAAAATTACTGTCATTAATCAAATAAAAAAATCCTCACAAGTTATAATTTAATTATGTAATCCCAGTTGTTTAGATAATGCATATGTACAACTTGAGTCACTTTCAGTCTTAATTTTGTAGGTGATTTTGCAAAGCAGGGACCAAGATCTTTCTTTAATTATCCAAATTAAATTATTCTCAGTGCTTCAAACTCTACACCACTAGTTAAGCATGTCATTCTGAAAGCAATAGAATAGTATATGATGCTTCTTCACTGCTCTCAAGTGTCCTGCACGTAGCCTGTCTGTGGATGGGTTTGAGAAGTGAAGCGTAGCACCTCAGGCCTGCATCAGGGAAGACAAAAAATGCACAAATCATCATTTAAGTAATCTGAAATTTTATTAACCCTCCTAGAAACCCTGGGCAGCATATCAGACAAAATTTTCCACTGGTCTCTCTGTGATTGTTCACCCTTGCTCCTCTAATAAATTGCTCTTCCACCTTGGTCTCAGATTGCTCCTGGCAACCGGGTCATCCTTTAGCTCCTGATGATCTAGTGATGTTCTTGGACAGATTTCTCTCAGCACACATGGCCAGCTTGGTCACAGCACTAATAGAAAAGCTCAATGTCCAGTAATTGGGATTCATAGCTGCTGTCTTATGACTGTTTTTCTTTTATCCCTTCCCAGTTCCAAATTTATAGACAATGAAACTCTATGAATTTCACTAAATTATTTTTAACTTCTAAGTCATTGGAACATTTATCTAAATTGCCTCCCTGCAAAACAGATATTCAACTGGGAAGGGAAAATATCCTTTCTGCCTTACCTAATCTGTCACAAACACAAAACTTCATCTTGGTCTCAGACATAAGAATGTGACTAACAAAACCCAAGCAAATCCAGTCTCTTTCTAATAGATATCTGGGAGGGTGAAAACTGTTGATCAGGGTCACAGTCATGGAATAGAAATATAACCTCTCCTCAATGGTCTTTTCTCCTTTTACCTACTTCTACCACTTCAGTTTATCTCCAGCCCACATGTTAACCGTCCTACTACTTCTCCCCTATACATCCTCACCACTTAGAAGACAGACTTAAAGAAACTATCTTTGTTTTCATTGTTAGACCAGGAATAGAAGTAGACTAACATAACTAAAGTATCCCCACTTTTCTGCTGCTCTGCTCCTTGTGGCTCTGACATCTCCTTATGTTTACAATTCTGCCCAAGCTTTACTGTACCTCTCGCTTACGAAATACTATGCAAACAACAATCTCTTTGATCAGTTTTTTAATGAGAAGAAAATCTGCCAGAAAAAATAAAATGCAATATCTATAACATGTTAAGTTAAAGCCCTTTAAATAACCATTGGCGTCTTAATTGGAGCTTCTTATGCTCTGCATTGTGTCATGTAAGGAAGGAACTGAACTTCATTTTTCCTAAAGATATAATATCTTCTAGAATTTCAACATTAGTTTATGCTGAAAGATAACATGGCAATTAAGCATGTCCCAGTGGTTGTTGAACTGTATTTTCCATCATTTCTAAAAGCACATTGCTTTTCAAACTAGGGATCTGACATATCTAAAATTCCAGTGTTGTTTATGACTGATGATTTCAACTAACACATACTGCCAAGCACTCGTTTTCCAGAAGTCAGGGACTGCTGAAAATGGAATCAAATTCCAATTTTTATCAGACTTGCCTATCTGATAAAAATTAACCCCTTAAACTGAAATACTTTAACAGCAATGGATATACATAAGTTAGAAGGCGAGGGATCATGAAAAAAATCACAATTTGATTTTAGAAATAGGAGGTTGTTCTCTTAATATGTAGATGCACAAAACCATTTGACCATTTGACCACTGTGTGTTATGTTTTCTATATAATAACAGTTGACATGGCAATTATTTTAGATTTCTTAGCTTGTTTTATGTTGAAATTTTGCTTTAGAAGGACTTGTACAAGCTCTTATCATTCTGGTTAGATTCCAATTTTCATACCTCAAATTCTGCTTTTAAGCAATGAGTAAAAATCCAGAGCAAAGTTTAACCAAGATTATCAAGTTTTACTTCCATAAGAGTCAGAACCAAGTTCTTACAGGTTTGGTCTAAGACATGAGCAACAGCGGAAATCTGACCATACTTCTTTCAAGAAATGAAAGGCTAGCCATAAAAGCTCATCCACAAGTCGTTATTACAGGTGCCCTTCAGACTACATAACTAATCGAAAGTCTGTCACAACACCAATCCTTGATAAGGTGTCATTCTTCCATGCAGATGTTTGTAAGGAGGATATGCAATCCGTAGTATGTTTTTAATTCCGGTGGAATGCACCAGCATTGTTCATTTTACAGAGGAAGTGGACGTGGGTGCTTTATAATTCACACATAATTAAGAAGCCTAAAACGTTTTGTTTTGAAATAAAACTAGATTAGATTCTTTCTTTTGATTACAAATAGGAGCTCAGTGGACTAATGGTTATTTAAATCACTTTGAATTTCTTTGAAGAATCTTATGCTAATAAAATGTCTTCTCTTTGCACCATCAGCATAACAAAGCAAGTTCTTCATAAATTTGCACATCTATTCCACACTGGAAAATTCATTTTCTGCTTCCTCCAACCTTGTTTCCTTAAACCCCACACTGACACCACCTAATCTGCCTATCATTACCTTCTCTGTCTTTTTATTCATAGGTGACTGAATAGTCTGTTCCTCTAAGGTTCATCTATTTAACATATTCCCTGTTTGGGAAGCTTGTTTTCCCTTGCTTTTCTGAAGGACTTCTTGGCTCCAAGCTTCTCATGTCATTAACTACTATTTACTCCACTCTTTTCTTGCTGCCACTTGGAATCCACTGAAGGGATTCCTTAAACTAAGGACCCTCAGCTTCTTCTTACCAATTAACCCAAACACAAAGTGGTCCACTGAAGTTGTTTTGCTTAACAGTATCCATGCACCTTTGTTAATTTAGGAAGCTAAGCAGGTAACATTTAGAGTTTTTATTATGCAAATCCATCAGGTAAACAGTGATCCTAGGACCACACTCCAATAGAACTCTATTTTGCCTGGCATCTTCTGTGAAACAGATGCTTTACCAGACCAGAAGGAAAGGTATATTAAAAGTTTGTTTCACTGCAGACATAGTAACCACTGAAGGATTATTTTAAAAAGCATTTTTGTCAGAATAGAATTTTTTAGTATGGTCATGTTGATTTCCTTTACAATTTGAAAAGGAAAATGCCTTTTAAATTGCAAAAGCTTTCCACTTCTATGAGGTAAAAATGTTTTAATGCCATGATTTCAAATCATTCAATTAACTACATCATTCCAGTAGAAATACAATATCAATGACTTTGGAATCTGATTCAGAGAAGAGTGGGGACTTCCTTCCTTCCTTCCTTCTGTCCTTTCTTCCTTCCTTATTTCCTCAAAAATTAAAATTATTTTATACCATCAGCTCTACAGTTGGCTCCTTTTAAACACATCTCCAGGTATATCCAAAATTCCCTCACTCCAAAGTAACACTACACTAAACCTGTGCTAACTGGTCCATCACAAATTGAAATTCCTGTAAGGGGAGACACCAAACAAGAGGAGTGCTGATATTCCACACTGCTTTCTCACTATCTCCCTTTGTTTTCTCAGGACACTAAGGTGCTCCCCAGCTCTCAGGGACAGGGTTGCACTCATACTTGGCTGCAGGTGGATAAGAGCCATGGCAAGTGACCTGAAGGATCTAGCAAAGTATTTGGATGATTACAGTACTAGCATAGTCAAAGCAACTAAAATATTGCTTTCCACTCAGGCCGCTCACTACCAGGATAAATGTATCCACATACATTCTGCAGGTGAGAATTTTCTTATATAGATACTCAAGGAAGAAAGAGTAATGAAAATAACAAAAGCAACAGAATTAACACTAGGCAACAGAGGAAGGAAGACGATGGATCTATGAAACTTAGGAAGGAATCGGTCAAATTGCATTAAACACTGATACACTTCTTCTGTGCCAGCCCCAAACAGATGCTTTACTTACAACAGTAGCATAAAACATCTGCTTATTACCTTATTCACAACTGGGGCCACTAAAACAGAATGCTCCCAAATCACAAGATGTGTGCATCTGCTTGGCTGCTTTTGAGACACGTTAGTTCAAAAAAGGAGTTTCAAGGCTGAAGTCAGAGGCAATCTCAGGAAATCATTTTATTTAAACACTAGGTTGCCATTAATTCACAAGAAACAAGGAATATTAAACAATATTCAGAACTCTATGGATAGAACTGACATTTAATGCTTTGTCAAAGCAGCAAAGTTTAAACCTAAACCAGATTCTATTAGTTACAGTAGAAAATGGAATAAACATTGAAAACATATTTTTATTTTTTTTATCATTTTCCATAAGTAAAAATTATTATTCATATTTTGAATATGCACATAAAGAAGGCTTCCTGCTGTTTTACAATTGTAAAGCCACAATACAAAACAGAATCTCCTCAAAATTATGCAAATTTCCAAATCAGGAGTACTTCTAATTGTAATAGCAATTACTGGTAAACTTTGAATTAGAACAGTTTATTAAACCAGGGCAGAGGAGTCAGATTATAAGAATGGAAATTAAAAGTGTGTGTGCCTCAAGGTTGTTTTAATTCTCTGAAGACTTGCATGACTACACTAAGCAAAATGTTTTTCACAGTTTCACCCCAAAGTGTCAAATCTCAAGGCTTCTAGACTTGACTTCCAGAAATGAGTTTACTAGCCTAAAATCTGCAGTCTGTGACAAAAGGGGGGAAAAAAACCCCCAACAACCACAAAAACCCCACACAAACAAACCAAAAAACCCAAGCAAACAACCTTTGTTACAGAAGAAAAATTAGAGACCAGATATGGAGAATCTTTGTAGTCCTGTACTAGAGAAAATATTAAACGTGAAGTAGAATGACTGAACATAGAGCTTCCAGTATAAATTAGGTAGCAAGGAATTTTAAACAGTACATACTACAAAATATCCTGAAGAAGTGTTTCCCCAGAACACCAAGAACCTCAGAGGTTTTTGTTTAGTTTTTTTTTAATAGTTATTGCATGAGAGCAGATAGTTTATTTTAAAAAATAAAACGTGGAATATAACATTGGGAACAGTCTTATAATGAGAACTTGGATCACCCTGCAGCATGACAGACCTTCTCAACTCACAGACCCATAAGCAATGCCAGATTCAGAAGTTTTGACTTCAGATTTTTTTCCGATGTGACTAAAAAACTGAGGATGGGAGGAAAAAAGAAAACAAAACCCAAACAACTCGTTTTAAGCAGGTACACAAGATTGTTTTTGCAACCATTCCTCAGCCCAGCTGAACATCTGTGTCCCAGGGTAGGGACTGCCTGTGTTAATGCAGTGGCACTGCTACTGAATGCCGAAGTGTTGACTCAGAGTGAAGAGTACAAACTTTTCTGAAAGCTGTATACACATACTCTTTGGATGCAGATATGTCACAGTAAGAGGTTAAAGGAGGGTCATCTCCTTCTGCTTATCTTATTGAATGCTATCACCTCTTTCAATCTGCCATTTAAACTTCTTGTGTGAGTTCTGACTGGTCCATTTAAAGCAAAATGCACTAGATTAGCTTACAGTCTTAACAGTAGGACTCAATTTGACTGAAAATTTCTTACAAATTCAAATTAGATGGCAGATCCAACCTCCTGAGAAATGGCAGTGGATTGCTGGCACTGTGTTGCAAATCTCTTTGATCAACATCACTGCAGGACAAAGAGTCCTCCTCCACTGTGTACGTTTATATGCATACATCTCTAATTATATGTATACATTTCTAACTATACTGCTAAGGAGGGTAGAGTTAAGACAAAACATATAAAATTGATACTGAAGAAGTCTGTCTTTACTTTCTTTTTCATCTCTTCTTCTCTGTTCTTGGAATTATACAGATGTTCTCACCCCTGCCCAAATCTGTGATCTGATCTCCAAGGAGTCGTTGGCTTTTTTTCCTTCCTTTTTGGTTGAGCGATTTTCCTACTAGGTCACTAAGAGGAATCAGTTCCCTGAGTTACAGCAATGATAATATGTTAAACAGTACCAGGAAACACTCCAAGGCACTGGAACTGGATTGTTTATGCTGCATACAGTAAATTATTTTAATGACCCCAGTATGGTTTTGGCCCAGGTTAACTACCTCTCTTCCAACAATTCCTAGGAACAGCTGCAAAACCATAATGGACCTGAAAACATTCCCCATAGGCAGCTTGTATATGGCCACCAATCACTGAAAGTTTTAAGAGTGTGATGAATGGAGAGGGTGCTGTTCCTTTCCAGATGGTCTCAGTACCAGAGTACAGTTCTGGGTAACTATAATTTGCTAGAAAACACAGAGCCCAAGGGACAGGTGTGCCTGAGATCTGGTGAAAGAAGAGGGAAGGAGTCAGCAGATCAGAATGAGAAATAAGTGAAAAAGCTATTGAAGAGAAAACAAGACAGTTCCTCTCAGCAGCAGTAAACTTTTACACAGATTCAGCCTGTCTCATATAGTTGCATCCCTGTAGATTTACAGTCTTGCTTTTCAGCAAAATATTGGTACCAGTTGCTGCTGATGGCAACACAGATACCAGTCAGCTGCAGAGCTAGTATGGAGACAGTAACTGCATGAAGATGAAGAAGCTGTTTTTCTCTCCTTCCTTCCAAGGCTGTGGCATTGTGTCAGTCACAAAACGACTTCTGGTTTGGCACAATAGCCATGTGAATTTTTAATCAAATGCCAAGAAAATGGCCATAGAAAGTGTTACATTTTAAAGCATTTTGAATCTACCAATGTCTCCTGAAACAGGGAATAGGCAACTTGGATGTACCAGACCGTATGTTAACTGTTTAAGTATTACCACTTGTGGTTTTACAAGTAGTTAGATACATAATACAGATTAAAAAAAAAAAGAAGAAGAAGAAGAAAGAAAAGGAATTTGCCACTGTAGCTGTCAATAACCCTTCAGTCTTCTTGATGTATTAATGGAGTTGCATGGTTTAAGATTATAACTGGAGGAATTTGAAGATGAATCCCATAAGAATCCCAAGGCCTTTCTTGCATCCATTTCCACACTTTCAGAATTAAAGGCAAAAAAACAAGGGAAATTGCTGTCTGTTAATTGGATTGGGACCAAAAAGATCAATAATGATTTCTGGAAAAGGGTTTTTTTCCTACTTATTGTTTTTAACTTCAATTACGTCACAGTACATGATCTCTCTCTCCCCCTCTCTCTCCCCCTCTCTCTCACCCTCTCTCTCTCTCCCTCTTTCTCTCTCTCCCTCCATCCCTCTCTTAAAAAAGGTTCCAGCCCAGCTGGAGGTAAAAAGAGGAGTCCAAAATGAGAGTGCCATCATACATATTAATTTATGTGTATCTTTTGCTGGTAAATGGTACAAGAAAAAATCATGTCCTGTCTTTCTTTTATGCTGTATTTGTCTTCATCATAATTCTCTGAGTGAACCTTGATCTCTCAAGTTATAACCATACAGCTAAATAAATAATATACAGAGGCCAACCCCTTCCTCTGATGCTAAGTGGCATCAATTGACGCACATCCTCTGTTTAGGAGCAGACCCCTGTAGAATAGATTCCACTTGGAAAGTTGGCAAGATCTGCCTTGCTTTATGAGGAGCAGGGTGCAGCCTAGTAGATGCACAGTGGGGTAAAGTGCTTGAACTCACTTCCTGGCCCTCTTTTACTTAGTAGTGCAGATGCAGTTGGAGCAAACATGACAGAACATCTGGAAAGAAAGATGAGGTCAAGGAAACTTAAAAAGATGAGAACTTTCCATGGCAGTTTCTCAGCTCAAGGAAACATTTTCCAAAGTTGCATTCTCTTGTCCAGGCTCTCAGTACTGCAGTTCTCTTTGATGATTAGGATTAGCTCTGACTTCCTGACAGGGAAATTACCTCACAAGGACCTTGGCTTCTGCATCTCATTCTAGAATGGAAGTCTAAAAAAATCCAGTTAAATAAATAGCAAGCATTTAAACTATGATGTTTGCAACAGTTATTCAATAAAACAACAAAACCAGATATTTCTTAAGGGCAATTACTTGAATTACTTCCCTCTAAGTGCTCCACACTCCATACACTGTGCTGATAGTTCTGTAGATAAAATTTAGCTTAAAGCTGCCCTTTACTTGATATTTACTTTATAAAATAATACATTTTTAATTGTTCTTAAATTGTTCATATTGCCCTCCTCCTTTCTCACTTGAGGTCTGTAGTAATTTGGTGAAAGACAGTTAAAAAATGGGAAAAAAAAAGTCAACCATGCATTAACCAGTTACAATCTCATGAAGCTATTTGTGTTTATTTTTGGATGGTAACATCAAAGCTTGGATGGTTTATGTCATCCCCAAAAGTCATGCAGAGAAAGTAGAAGCCAAGAGCTGATCTGCACCAGTGACACAAAGGTGTTCTAAACCTGTCATAACCAGCTGCTCCAGATAAAGGTCCATCTGCTTTGCATCACTGATGTGGTGAGAAGCAGCTGGAGGATCTCAGTGAATCTGTCTCTAATTATCCATAACAGCCCTACTTTCCCTTTACACCGTTATACCGTATGAAGTTCTGTGGCACAATTCCCACCTGTCTTCAGCACTTTTGAAGCCCTGTCAGTATTATTTGTTCTCCTCTGCAATCATTGTTGTCTTCATTTAACCTGTACTTTCACCACTGCTGTTGTGATAAGCCCTCCTTTCATCCCCATCTTTCTCTTTTCTGGGGTAGGTCTCCATTCTTTCCTCTTCTTTCCATTTGATTACATAAGAACCCCTATATGGTAGCAACCAACCATCCATTTGCTTTTATCCAACAGAGAAACCCGTGTTTTCTACTGCTTCTGCTGCTTCTGTCTGTGTCCTTTTCAAGGGTATGAAGCACAATCAGATAAGTTTGCATTAGACCCAGCTACACCAAATCTATGGAAGTTGTGCCTCAAGCTTCAGTAGAAATTGGATTAGATCTGAAAGAGCTAAGTGCTTTTCCACAGATTTCAATAAACTTCAGTAAGCAGAATGTATCATACTGTTGTGTGATACATCCAAAGAAAGGTGATGGATGAACAACTTTGGTAAAAAAATTTAGTAGAATTAATAAAGGACAGCGAAAAAGAGAGAAGAAAAGAAAAATAGACTTAGGCCTTTCTAACCTGACAAGAGGCATCTGAGTCTAAACTTGACTAGCTCTCATACACCCACATGAAGCAAAAAAAAACCCTTTTGAGGTCTGGGTAGTTGTCTCAGGTAAACACAGGACTTACTGGACTTTTTGGTATTCTGTCTGTGTGGCTCAACTATGTATCTGTTTACTCTTCTAGCCTTAAAACTCTTTCAGTCAGACATCCCAGGAAAATAGAGTCAATATAAATTGCAGAACAAAGGAGAATCTAGTCCTTCATAACCGTTTTGTGTTTTGTTATTTGATTTTGTCTTGTATGGGATGAGAGTCCTACACACTAGTTCCAGAAGTAGATGAGTGGCATCAGCAGCAAAGCGAGATAGGAATGACTTATGTAAACTGCACAGCTTCCAGGTACCTCTGTGTCATCAGGTTTTTGTCTTGTTGCACTCACTTATGTTGTTAACATTGCTTCCATGGATTAATTGGACACTCGTGTTCATGGTACTTTATTGAAGAATAAATCCTTTGTTTGAATAGGGTTTCTGGCAAGTGCCCAAATATTGATTTTCCTTACTTACATTTAAAGTCACCAGACCCTTTTATATAATCACAACCAAGTACTATTGATATGACTTGTCTATAAAGAATGTTCAAAGTATCACAAGGAATTTAGGTTTTACTAGGAAAAAAAAGTCAACACTGTGCCTGAACTAATCTCAGTATATGGATTCCCTTCTTTTACAGTAGAATTCTTTTCTCCCTTCTCACCCCCTGACAATATATAATCTTGGCTTGGGCTTCACCAAAAAGAGAAACATTAAAAAATAACAAGTAACGATGTTATCGATTCCTGAAGTCAGCTTTTAAAATCCTGGGTTTCTTTTCTCTTCATAGCATACTGCCAGATCTTTTGCTTGACTTGAGACTACAAGCCTTTCCTCAGTGGATTATATTATTAAATATTAGTCTCCAAACTTTGTGCCAAGGGGCAGGCAATAAATTGAGTATACTCTCTCTCCACAGATCTTTAAAACACTTTCAGAACAGAAGCAAGATCAGACTCATGTTCAGCCTCTTATCCACGAGCATATCTGAGTCCTTCTCTGCAGGTCTGCTCTCAGCCTGTTCATCCCATAGCCTGTATTGATATCAGGCATTGCCCCGACCCAGGTTCAGCACCTTGTCCTTGTTATTGTTAAACCTCATGAGATTCCCTTGGATGGAAATTTTCTCCTTCTTGCCCCTTGCCCTTCATCTCTGTATAAGATGAATTTAAATCAATTCAAGAGGGGATTGCACAGCACAAGAGCACACACCAAGAGAATAATGAAATTTTCCAGTGGTACTCTTCCACCAAAATGGTGAACCCCAAACCAGTGCCAATCTCTAAGCTCACATACAATCAGTACTCAAGCAGAGTATCTCCTTGGATCCCACGAGCAAGGTATATAAACCACAATGTAGGCAATTACTGGGAGCTTAAGATTCTGATCCTGAAATCAGAGACCTGTTCATTGACATAAACTAGGAGCTATGCAGATTTATTTGCAAAATTAGCAAAGAGTTAGCAAAAAGGCAGTTTACATATTGGTGAACATAAGATATTCTGTGTTGTTATTATGATATTATAACACTTCAAGGGATTTTAAGTGGGAATAGAGAAAATTGATTCTAGATCTCCTTTCTGACAAGACTGGTTTGGGTCAGGTTCTTCTCAACCAGCTCAAAATACCTCATAGTTAGACTGAACTCCTTTACAATTCATTAGAAAGAAACCTCATGAGAGCAATTAATTATATCCTAACATAACATCTAAAATCAGAGAAATCACTTTAAAAGTACTTATTTCCCACATCTACTGAAAAAAAGAGAAAACAAAAATTTCATGGTGACTACGGTTATTTCATTGTTGAACATCCCATGCCAGCGAAACAAATCCCACACATTCAGTTTTTCACTAGTTTTCATTAAAAGCTGAATGAGGATCCTTCTGGATGTCTTGACATGGGATTTCATGCAACTCATATCTTTATTCTTCAGCAGAGAATGCCAAAGGCATTTGCTGATACAAATGGCTTAGTGATATTTCAAACGGCAAACCATGGTGGATAGCATTTGTAGCTGAATAAGCTCTCAAAATTGCAGATGCTAGTAATCCTGATTATTTATATTACCTTCTGTGTTTATAGAGATTTTTCAAACTTCATGTACTCCTAAGGTTAAGTATTATAAATGTATTATTAGAATTTTTTTCACCTTTAAGACTTCTAAGAATAGCAACTGGTTGCCAAACAAGGAGCAGGACCATTCTTGTCTTGTACATTTATTTCTAACAGCTGTTATTTCTCCAATTATGTTTGCATTTCAAATGACTGATCAGATATTAAGTGCAGGAAATAACTTTCCTTGTCTGACTGTAACTATGACACGAACAGCAGCAGATTCCAGCCAGGACTTGGCTACATTCACAGGCTGCGTGTCACTCCTAATTACCCTGCTCATCCAACTAGCAATTCAGGCAAAAACAGTGTAAGAGAAAGGAAAGACAGGAAAAGAACCTGACGGCCCTCAAAGCAAAAAGTGTCTAGTTCCTTTCTTGTTTCAGACTTCCAGATGTGTTTTTCTTACAGTCTATAAACAGGCAGTGCCTTGGTCTCCACTTCTTAGCAGAAGTCATTGACTGACCTTACTTGCTTCATATGTTGACAGTGTTAGCACACAGACCAAAGCATTGGTCCTATACAGGAACCCAGGCTCTGTCGCCCCTGAAACAAATTGAATTCCTCTGAAAGTCAAATGCTCCAGAAGCAGAGCAGGTGAACAAGCTTGTTAAGTATTGCAAGTCCTGTGTTCTTTAAACACCAGTGTTCTTTAAACTGGCATTGTGTTTGCCTTTTCATCACTTAATTTTTCCGATGCACCATGTTGACTTATATGATTGGGTTTCACTACACTGTGAACAACACTCTTCAATGTGAGCTACGGGTCATATCTACTTTCCCTGAGGGACCACACAATTTGTGTGCCAATTAGAACCACTGTGCCAAAGGCAATTTGTAGTGAGGGCTTTAGTTGGTATTGCAAGAGTATTCTCATTTACTAGACTGTACCTATTATATAAGGAAAAACAGAATAAACTGGATGGACCTAGAGAAACAGATAGGCTAGGTAATACCTACTTATAAGACATAGTTAAAGGATTTGAAGAATAGTTGAGTCTTTGTTTTCAAAGCCACCTGAATAAGTTTACAAAAGAAATCTCCTCAGTCTTTTCTCTCTTTCCCTTTTGTCTTCCTTTTTCTTACACACATGAACAGTGCTGTTTCTCAACATGACTCAAGATATATGTATCAGAGCTTATGGGTATCACTGCATTCATCATGTACTTGGAAGGTCAGCAGCTGCTAGGCTTTAAACAGTTCTCCCACAATTGTTGGAAGGTATTCCTTCTTTTTTCTTTCCTTTTCCCTTTCCTTTCTTGTGGTTCTTGGTCTTGAAAGCCAGATTTAGCATCAATATTTTGACACTATCCACATTTTCTGAAAACATATAAAACTATTTATTTTCCAAGTACATTTCTTACCCAGACTTCTGTCTCGAGTATTTTTATATTATTTAGGTACTTGTATAGTAGTAGAAACATTACTTTGATCAACTTATTCTCTTCCTAGCTATATGAAGCACACTGTTTTTAACAGCAACAACTTATTTCTTTCTTTGAAGAGACTTGTACACTCTAAGAGAATTCTAAATAATGATTTTGCTTTGGTACTGTTACTACAGAGACAGATTTACCTGGGGACAGACAGGAAGAAAAATGATAGTAGCCTGTGACAGAGACATGACTTTTGCCACTGCTATTAATCCATTAATATGAAGACTGGAGTCTAGGCTGCACTGTAGAAATATATGATCATAGAATTGACATATTCTGAAGAATCCATAGTTCAAATGCCTGATTTTTCAATAATCAGCTAATATAGTTTCTGATAAGCTGAGAAATAAGTTCCACTCCCCACCCTGAGTTATTAGCAACCAAAGCAATCTTGAGCAGCTCAGGGGACAAACAAGGTTAGCATGAAAAACATGTAGGAAATATGTCAATATTGTGAAAGCAAGGCATTCAAAGCATAGAGAATTTATTTTCCAAACAAGGTGTTTTCACTACTTTATTTTCAAAGCAATTGCCAAGCTAATCTGGTTGCAGTACTGTGAAGGTACATCAGTGGTACAGTTCACCTTTCAGAACTTTCTATGCTTACCACCATTCTGCCACTCACAGCTGTTTATTGAAAGAAAGTCACTCATTTTACAACACAATCCCCCCCACATATTTGGTGTATCTTTGATTATTTCTTCCTAAAACAAAACAACTGAAAGTAGTGAATACACTACACTGTAGCTATAGGAAGAAAGATGGGTATTGTATTAAGGAATCTTAATAATCTCTTGAACTAATCTTATCTTAAAAACTTCACAAAGTGCTTGTCAAATCCAATCCCCATAAATATTTGGATAACTAGGAAGCTACTATTAAATTCAGATGAGGTGTTTGGTTATGAGTAGCAATAATATTTTAATACTTATGCTATCAAACATTTCTAATGCTGCTGAGCTGTTCAAAATGACATGTAACAAAGGTTGTTTCAAATCACTTCATAGAGCTAATCTACTCTCAAGCATCACAGGCAAAGTCTGCATTACACTTGCTTTTCAGATGGTTTATGTTTGATGGTATTCCATTATCTCTAAATGAGGTGAGTTACTCTAGTGTCACAATCTGTTTCTTGTTATTAGTTGGCATGTTCCACTGTGTATACAAGATAAAGTGTATTTGATAGTCTGTCTTTCCGTTTAAATATACTGAGGTTGAAAGATAAACGAAAGTGATTTCTTTTCCATTCCAAGGGCTATCATATCAAATACTTTGAGAAATTATTAAGATTCCTTGATGCTTTCTTGATGTAGTATTCACACCTCAAGAAGTACAGATTTTGAATGCCATATATGAGATTTCTGCTGATTCAGTGTTTGACATTTAGAGTCCCTGCAGATATAGGCTCTAAGAACAGATAAGCAAAAAAAGCTATTTTTTCTTTCTACTGCAGAGAATCATCATCTCTGCTGTATCATCATTTTATCCTCACTGTAGAAGTGAAAGCCTTTACATAAGAGAATACATTTAGTGGAAGCCAACACTCCAAATGTGCATCCCATCCTTTTCCACTGTACTGCCCAAATGATGAAATAAGCACTTGGTAGCTGGATAGGAAAGCTTGTCTGGTTGAAAACAAACCCAGGGAGCTATCAAACTGTCTGTGAAGTCCCACAGTCGCGGGCATGGAAGAGCGACAATATGTGGCCAGCATTAAGGGAAAAGCAGTGCTATTCGTCATAGCTGCAATGGGGATATGTACTAACTTAAACTGATTGTAAAATTACACTCCATAGTCAGCTGTTTGGAGGCAGCAGAGACATTAACCATTTCCATTTAAAATACTACAACTGTAATACAATAGGGGACTTAAGGCCTCATTAAGCATGTAATCATTATAGTGCAGCTAGCGCTCTAACAATAGGGTTTTTTTCTGACAAAATACTAACTACTGTCTTCAAGATTGCAGCAGTACCTACAACTGCCGAGCTAGACAACGCTTTGAGCTCATACTACAGTGCCTTAAAAGCATATGTTCAAAATCCCTCTGAAGATAGCCTTGAGAAATGGGACTACAGCATTTCCCAGCTTCTAATCATGCAGGAGCCATGCTCCAAAAGGTCTGCAGTCCCCATATTCCAGGCATCCTGCTGCTTAGCACAATCCACAACTCTAATGTCTGCCTAGGCACCCTGTAGAACACAAGGTGATTTTCCAGAGATGCCAGCAATCTAAACTGTCATATTGGCCAGTAATGAATACTGTGATGAAAGGCAAAACAGATTCTATAACTCTTACGAAGTTAAACAACTGTTTGTATTGGGAATTTCTGTTGTGAAGCCCTTCCGAGACATATGACTGATATGGCCCTCTCTTATACATCTATTCAGCAGTGTAGAAAAAATTTATGGTGCCTTCTCCGATTCTTCCAAAACTCAAATGTTCATTAGGTATGCATGAAGAATATAATATGTGAAGAAATACAAATGAAATTTTCTTTTGTGCTTCCTTCCAGATCTTATATGTCACACAAAAGGTCTGACCAGGTGTTGTCAGAGAGCCAGGACTGAGGTTTTCTCATTTTCAGCTGTCAAACATATTCCACTTTGTAAAAACTGTAGGTACTCTTAAGCAGGTCCTCCCACTACCAGTTGAGATTCTCCATCATTAGGTTCCAAAAAAATTCTTAGTGTTTCTTTGGTCCAATGGGCGTTTAATATTGCTGTGTAAACAAAAACAGAGAACCTGTTTCTCCCCCTCTCAGCAGAATTCAAAAGTTTGGTAGTTTTATTCACAAATTTTAGATATTGTGTCCAGATTGACTCATGAACAAACTAAAAGGAATAGCACCTCTTACAGCTCAAGTAAATACTCCATTGAGTAAAGAGAACAAAGACCAGATGCTTTTACACAAACTCTGTTTCTGTACTAAGCATGATGTATAATATGAGCAGCCAGTAGGTGAGACCTACCCATCAAAGAGAGCTGTAGGACACATGCTCTGGGTGTGCCTGGCACACAAGGATGAAATATGTCCCCAGATGCCTAGTATTCCCAAGATAAAGACACTCCAGCAAGCTCAGGATGGCACATATATAACAGGGGAGTGAGGTTACTGCTGAGGTGTGAAAATTGAGAATCTTGAATCTAAAACACTTGTAAGGGCTGTATCCTCTTGTGGATCTATGTTTTTGCATTATAATGCAGTCAGCCTATTAGGTACAAGGATTTGGGGGTTTTTCATTGTAGTTGAAGTGGTTTTAATTTTAGAGATAAAACTCACCACATAGGTACCCTTCACTTCATCATTTCACTGGAAGTTTTCTTTCTACTTCCATCCCACATCTGTTCAGAAACGCCTCTTAGAGGAACTCCAAAGAAATAGACGGATATCTGTTGAATTTTTAACCTTAGTTCCTTTTTGGCAAATTTCTTCCTAACTTCCTTGGGAAACAATATCCTCACGGAAGAACTCCCTGTTCACAAAATGCACTTTAATAAATTATGTGGCCTGATGACCTAATGGCTTATTTGGGAGATGGAGTATACTTTACAAGATCTATAAATGACGAACTTATTTAAAAAAAGCAGCTGGGTCAGGATGTATATTAAACCTATTACATAGAGCTGAACATTCTTAACAGTTAAGAACTGAGCATTATCTTCCAATATACCAGCTACGTGGCTTTTTCTATGGCCAGAAGTATCACTTGTTACCAGTGGAGGAAGATGTGTGTGTCAAATCACAGAACAACAGAGCTAATCTCAATCCCAGTTCTGCTGTCACTTATATATATTTTACATAGTTTAATTTCCGTGGCCTCTATGTTAATGGTAGGATAAATGAGGATAGTATCAATTTCAAAAATATACTTTTACTGAACCTGTAAAAAATAGCACGAAATTCTATGTTAATTAGTTATGAGGAAACTAATCATTTCCACCACATAAAGCCTTACAAGTATTTTTTATTATTATTTTCTTCAGAAGAACATAAGTGGAGGTTGTAAAGACCTGAATCTTTTGCCCACTGAATCTCTTCTAAATTGAGTGGTCATGATTTTCTGCAGGACTTGCTACACCTTAATTTCTGTTACTTCTTACGCACAATTGCACACTCAACAATGTGCTTATATTATACCATAATAATTCCTACTTTACAATGTAGCTGAAATATAAAGAGATTAAACATGAGAATATGATGCATCAAATTTAGGAACATAAATGAAGGGAACATGTGTAAATCAAAGTAGTCAGTCCAAGCTGCTCAAGTCAGTGAGCAGAAACAGACAATTTCAGAATGCAACTCTTTTAACTTATTTTGAAGTACATTAGAGGGAATAAACCCAATGCTAAGAGCTAAGAACATAGTTAAAGTTAGTTTAGAACCAGAGTTCCTTGTTCTCCACCTGGAAAATTAGATTTTCTCTTGTGTTATTTTGTATTCAGGATACAGGTAGAGATCAATGAAGATAGTCTCAAAGTACACATAGCCAGAGCAAATTCAAATAATGGGGAAGGGAACCTTTCCTTTGCTTAACCACTTTGCTTTTCTACTTACACTTGTAGATGTAATGAAAGGACTTAACATTTTTCCTATTTTTTCCTACTTTACCCTATTCTTCTAATGAAAGTTAAAATTACATACTAGGCCCCACAGCATTTTTGCTTTTTCAGAACTGAGGCCCCTGGTTAAAATTGTCTGTGCTTTCAAGAAGAGCAAACAATCATTTCAAAGCAAGCTGCCAACATATAAATAACAGCTAGTGCAAATGAATTTCATGAAGCTTCTGATGCAGTGACACATGTTCCAGTATTCTACATTTTTATGAGACGAAATGCAACTAAAGGTTGTAGAAATGACTAGAAGAATTGTTGAGTTTTCACAAAAGTATTTTGCCTTCAAAAAGGATACAAGTTTTGATAAAGAAATAAAAATTGGAATATCGAAACTCAGCTAGTTTTGGCAGATGACTTATGAGAACAGCACTTCAGACAGATGTTCAATGGAGCTTTCCAGCTGCTAGCAGAAATTATGTCAGAGCATTGCATAATCCCCTATGTTTGTAAGTGGTTGGAATAAACAGTCACATCATTAAGTCAGTTATTAGTATCCAAATTCCTTCCAAAGCTTCTGTGTTACGAACTGAACAGCACTTTGTATCTTATAGCTCATCTCGGTGACCTTTTAAGTATTTGGGTTTCGGACATCTGTTTTATTTAGAATTGCTTATCTTAACAGTGTGTATAGTGTGAGACTGCACAGGTAGCAAGTTAACCCTTTACTTTTATCTATTCATGATAAACCAAAATTATCTTCTCAAGGCCTGATCCTGAAATGCTCATAGCAGGCAAATGCTAAGCTGTAGCATCAGACTTCCAGATTTGTTTCTGCATAAAGTTTCATGTTTCAGAAGCTGCTTCATAAGATAATTTCCTAAGAACATAGTGGGTGAGCCATGTAACTGTGGCATGTTCTCCCATAGCCTCTGTCCTCCTTGAAATTTAAAGCCTGAAAGCCAAATTATAGTCTGTGAACAGCATCCCCTACACCTTATGTCTCTTCTATAACCCTTCAAATTCATCTTTATTTCTCCACAATCCTTTGAATATGTTACAAAACATTTTCTATGTTTTATAATTTATAAAGGACATAAGTATTATTAAAGAAATGTGTTGACTGGAATGAGGAACAGTAGTACTTGATGATTGGTTTTGATAAAGCAAAACACCCTCTAGCCAGGTGGCCCAGTCAAATTGCAGTGAGTCTTAAGAGTAAGGAATCAGAAGACAATACCCATTGCTCCAGCCAGAATTTTCATGCTGTGAAAGGAACTCATCTCTTTCAGATCATTTAAAACTCAATGGGAAGTTGCTGACTCTACAGGCAGAGCACTTAGATCTCTTAAGAAGTGCAAAGACGTTTTTGTTTACTGACCCTCCCTAATCTTCCCACATGGAAACTTATAGAACAAAAGGGCATTGTAAAGGCAAAGATCAGGAGGCTGCATTAATTCATGTACTTTTTCATTTGTAGCTCAGTCACCAGCCTTCATGTAGATGCTAAACTACATTTGAGAAAAGACTATTTCATCATGGGTTTAAAACACATCTGGACTGAATAGTAAATAAGTTCTAAACAGGTTACTGTGGGTGAAACAGAAGGAAATGTCACTTTTCCTATCTGGTAACAAATAGGAAAAACAAAACAAGCAGAAAAAGGGACGAAGTGGGAAAGTCTGTCTGATCAGATAATCAGAAATAATAATTGCATGATAACAATGTTAATACATACATGTGTATTTGTATAGGTTATAGTAATCACTAAGCTTGATTGATTTTTTCAGTGCAGAAGACAATATTTTCTGAGAACTAAAAGATAAGAGGTAAAGGAACTGTTGCTTATATTTATTCACACCCCTCCCCAAATAGAATATCTTTTCCTAGCAATTAATGCTCACTAGTCAAAGGCTAGATCAAAACTAAAAAGTTTATCTATTCTACAATACCCCGATTAAATGACATTTTGTCATAGTCTTCAAATATTATGTAAGACCCTAAAACACACAGCAGACTTTCTGGTGTATAGTTCACAACAGTCTCAAGGACTTCTCTGCCTGCCAGGTCTGAGAGCAATTCTAAAAGGGATTGGTTCCTGTTAGATGTTTCTCTGTAGCATATCCATGAACTGAATTCATTGCAACAAAAGGGAAACGATAACCTATCATCATTCTTCCAGGCCATGATATTGGGGCAGAGACCTCTCCCGTGACTTCTTGTCCTCAGAGCAGCTTACTGAATCAATCATTCTTTGGAGACAATGAGACAGCTTTCTCTGAGGAAGAAGCCAAAACCTCAGACGAGTTGCTCATGGGTGGATCATGGGAAACAAGTTGAGAGGTTATATTTATCTCTACCTACATTACAACTGTATTTTCTCTGTTGACAAGTTTTAAAAGTTTTACAATACATATTGATAAGCGTAGGTCAAATGTTAGATGATAAAGGAAACCTAGAGAAGAGAGAGGAAAGACTTGCTAAAATTGAAGGCTGCTAATATCCTTTCTTGATAAGGATTTCAAGCTATTTTGAGAATAGAGTTTCTACTTCTTTAAAAATCAGCAGCACATGTCTTCAAGGGCAAAATTCATTTTAAATCGAGGCTTTACCATGTATATAAAAATCTTCTCTGTACTAATGAGATCACAAATTAATCTGAAATTTATTTTAAACTGAGGGTTCACCATGCATATCACTTCTTCTCTGAACTAATGAAATCACACATTTCTGCTAGAGGTTTTCAAATGTGTGAATCTGAATTATAGCTCACTCTGAATTTAATTACAGCATATGTAAAGGGACCAACTTCAAAATAGTTTTCATCCACATCAGAAAGATAAAAGACTTTCATTATCACACAGAGTGAACAGTCAAATTTTTCTTCATTTGGGGTAAATGTCTTAGTGTACAGAATACCCATTTCCATCCCTTTTTATCTATAAAAGGAATTGTAATATTTTAGTTTGTGCCAGCACCTAATTAAATCAGTTCCATTGACTTCATTGTTCTAGATAATCATAGGAGATGACCAAAGAAGTGGATATTGAAGTCAGAAGTTTTCTGAAAATTAGGCAACAGGAGTCCTTTTGTAGAGGTCTCTGTAGCTAGCCATACAGGAGAGAGCAATAAATGGGGCAAATCACCTGGCATAAAGTCATGATTCCCGAGAAATGAGGTGGGGCAGCCTTTGGTTGCAGAGCCCAAAGGTCATGCTTTCTGCAAGGTCTATAAAAGGACTGCTACTTAGGTTATACCAGGGAGAGGATGGAAAAAAAGAATGGTCCCCTGAAGGAAGTCAGGGCCTCTCTTGAAAATCCCTTTTTCTTGCTTCTTACTTTGCCTATTAAAGCCTATTAAATCCTGTTTTTTCATTATTGTTTTCAATGTGCTAAAAATAGGGATATAAATGGCTCCATAATTTCATAATAACTATTTGGCCTGAAATTTCCTTATTTACCTAAATAACATTAACTAGCATACTCCTATAATAGATCTCTGCTACTGGGTGCAAGTATTTATATGAGAGACAAGGTAATAACCTTTTCCATCTTCCATGCCTGTATAAAGAAATTCACTGACTGTCAAATATTTCAAACTTCCTTTGAATATATATTCCTAAGCTATGTTACATTTAAATTGTTTACTGTACATGATATATTGCCGTGAGAACATGCTAATTTCTGCTCTGTTTGAGAAATTATACGTGTGTTTGAACCACTCTGATACTCTGGCAACAATATTGTTGCAAGAAGAAAGCACTAAAGAAGAAGAAGATGAAAGTACTTAAAGGGAACCTACAAGAAAGTTGGAGAAAGACTTTTGACAAGGGCACATAGGGATAGGACACAAGGTAATTAACTTGAAAGAGAGTAGGTTTAGATTAGATATTAGGAAAAATTTGTTTACTGTGAGGGTGGTGAGGCACTGGAACAGGTTGTCCAGAGAAGTTGTAGATGCCTCATCACTGGCAGTATTCAAGGACAGGTTGGATGGGGCTCTGAGCAACCTGATCTAGTGGGAGGTGTCCCCGCCCATGTCAGGGGGGTTGGAATTAGATGATATTTAAGGTCCCTTTCAAACCAAATCATTTTGTAAAAGTTTCAGATCATAGCGCAGGACTTACCAACTCATCAGTTAGGCTTTCTGCTTCTTCACAAGCAAGATCTTGGGACATCAGATCTTCACTTAGGCACATATTCTTGCTGGTGTTCGGGTACCTGATTTCCTGCAAATGGAATTAAGAAGCCATATCCGAAAAAAAAGTTAGGCACTAGATGTTACAGCCAAATACATAGTACTAAGAGCTTCTCCTGAGTAGAAAAAGTTTAGGGTCTTGGGTAGGTTTCACAATAAACTTTGTTCTGAAATAACCAGTTGAAAACACCAAGGTAGATGTGCATCAGAAATACATCATGACTGAGTTAGTATAGAGAACACCACGAAACTGGGCTTCACAGCCTTGAAACCCATTCTTTCACTTGGATTCTGTATTCCTCCTTTTAAGCACGAGAGACTCGATTTTTTTTTCGTAAAGGAAAGACAGACTTTCATATGAAACTTTTCTGCCTGACATATTCAGCAACAAGAAAGACATGGAGGCACATTTCTCCTCTCCTGTCTTGGAGACAAAAGTAGTCCCACCTGCTTCTCTTGTTTACAAATGTTACAGCATAAGTACCAAACTGTAGAACAACTTGATGGAAAGTCCATTTCTTCCTGTACGCTCTGAGTGACTGAGAAACCAAGAATACCCAAATTCTTGGGTCTGTGAGGAGAAGAAGCATATCAGACGTTACTAGAAGTAGAGTTAGTTTCATCTAACTTAAAACATTTGTGATCTAGACAGCTACAGCAGAGCTTGTCACCTTAAGCTTCTTTAAAGACATCAAGAGAAATGCACAGGTGTGATTCACCTGGCCTGTTTAAGACAATACTGTAGATATCTCATTTGGTCACATGCATCTCCCTATATTCTGCCAAAGATGCAGGTTAGACACTAAGATAAAGTCTCTAATGACATGATCCCTAGGTGGTTTTGAAAATACAACTTTAATATATTGTGTAGACTGCTAATGCCACTCTCAGAATTTAAAATTTTGCAGGAAATATTTTACTGAGGATATTTTCATTAGTTCCCTATATCTGGTGCATTTGATGGTGAACAGATTTTTGAAAGCAGTCATTAAGAAGGATGGAGAAATATTATCAATAGAAAATTATAGGTGTGGGCAACCTATCAACAACAACATAATCAATATCTTGTAGGACAAAATGTTTACAAAAGCTTCTGTTCATAGATCACTTCTGATAAACAGACCTTTATTAAAGCTGACATAGTTGTGTCAATATTCCAATTTATGAGTTGATGCTGAAAGCTGCAGGTCCCGCAGAATAACTTGAAGTAGCATAAATCAGACTTTTACATATTTGAGGCAGAACTGAATATGTATATGGTTTGGCACACTGGCAAGTTCACTTGAATTTCTCACCTTTCTCTGGGTAGAAATCTTGAAGAAATACTCATAGAAAAAATGTTTTAAAGACCTTTTAGCCTAAACCAGTATAGACAGCTGTAGAGGATAACACAAGTCACATGATTTAAAGAAAATGCATAAAACCTATGTTATATAAGCATAATTTTAAATCAGTGTTCAACTAACTACTACATAGAATATTTTTTCTATATTTTTACCCATTGAATATATGTTGACTAAAACCTAAAATTTCCAGAGAATTTGATTGGCTGACTGATTATCTTTTTATGGTGAAACTTTGCAAAAAGGTAGCATTATTTTTCTTAAGGGTAAACCTATTAGATAGGAATCTGCACATGAGGTCTACACTTCAAAATTCTTTCATTCTCCAATATTCAGGAAAGTTTTTCATATTAATCCCCTAAAAGGGAAAACAGAGAAAGAACAAATCTGCCCAAGCAGGTTGGGTGGTTGTGACAGAATCACCAGGAAAATTTCAAGGGACTTTGCTTCTCTCGTTGATTTTATGCTTCAGGCATTTAGATAATTGGGTAGCAGTACAAAACTCTAAGGTAGATATTTACTTTTGCTTAGCTTTTGTGTTTAGTTTTTTTTTTCTCTTTGACATTATATCCACATTTGTTCTCTACTACTTCCATGCTGCTTTTGACATCTCTTTAGAGTAGATTATTGCATGTAAAGGCAAGGTTCTTTTGCACACAGGAAAAAGAATAGCTTCCTTTTGGAAAGTGCTTGTGGAAACACAAGTAATATAGCTATTGTCTTGTCTACAGCAATAATTTTACAGAGAAATGTTGATCAGCTGATGATGATTTACTCAGTATCATTTATCTGGGAGAATAACTCAGGTAGTTCTGGCTTGCGTGTCTATAAACAGTTCCTTTAAAATTGAATGTATCTGCTTACAGTTCTTTGTCCTGTTGAAGTGACATTTACGCCTGTGCTGTCATTTTCATTTGATGTGATGTTAGATGCTGGTGTGTCTCCCCAGCCACTTCTTAATTATTTTAAATAACAAGTTGTGTTCTGAGTCCTAGCAGAGTCTTGACCCTGGAGCGCAGCTGAATGTTCTAGAAACTGGAAACGTGGGAAATTGTGGAACAATATTGCAGAGCTGAAGAAGTGCGGGTGTTCAAGACCAAAGCAGGTGTTTCCTTTTGGTGGTCCAATTTTCCTCATGAAAAACTGGATTCTACCCAAGAAAAACTCCTCATACACCTCTCACATTTCGTGATGCCACACAAAATCTGATGCTCAAAAAGAAAAACATGAAAAGGAAGGTATTATCACATGCCAGCAGAGGCTAGATTATTAGAAAAAAAAATATCTCTAACTAGACTATCTGCTCATATCCAGGCTTTTAAAGAGGTAGATTATAGCACCTTTGCTATAATAGTTCAAGAAAGGAAACAAATCAGTGTTCAGCTTCAGGTATAAAATTAGAACAGAATACTCAACAACTACTACAAGCAGCATTTTTGATACTGTTAGAGGGTGAATAGTCTGAACGGATGGGCTATGCGAAAGCATGACAAATTTTGCTGCATCTGCTTTCTTCCCATGCCAATCTTCTTGAATTTCATCACTATAATCTAGTAAAAAGTACCAAGATGAGACTCTAGTAGATAGATATCTTCCAGATGCCAAACAGTAAAGGAAGAAGAGACCTTATTTCATCCTCTACTAAAAATAGAGGATAAAAAATTAAAAATAGAGATAAACATGAGATCTTTGTTAAATTTTCTGTATAAATCTAGACTTGGTGAAAGAATGTGTCATATAGTAACAATAATAATAGCAGACTTTACAGACAATAATTATTACTTTCTTAATAAGATTATTTTAAGAAACATTTTAGTAAGAATATGCTACAGTAATAATATTGAAATATTGAAATAATATTTACAGTAATAATATTGAAAATCCAATATTAATTTGTTGTCAGTAGCTAGTTTTTTTCCCCAAACCCTTTATCACTTATAATATTTGAAAGAACATGTGCTTTAAATTATCCAAATGATAATTGCAATATTTCTTTGGGATAACCTCATTGAAAGACTTTTCATAAGGAAAAAACATTTTTGTATATCATATTGAGAAAAGCAGGAATACAAGTTAAATCCAAATTTTCACCAATATAACGAATACTTGAGACAGGTCTCTAAACTGCAGTACTTAAACATTGATCATTTTTTTCTATTAACATATTTTAAAATTAAAAAAATTATTAAAATGTGTGATTGTCAATGCACAAAATTAATTTTGTTCTTTTATTGGCCAAAACCATGACAAACTCCTTTTCTTTACAATTTCATTAGCTGTATAGTCTGTCTTTTATTTATCTAATCTATTATTTACATATTAACATAAAACATGTTCCATGTTTTCTTCTGTGTTAAAAAAGTTTATTACTACTTTTGAAAGTCTTTATAAAACAGCACAATTGAAGGATATATTTAGCTGAACATTAACTTACAAAGATCTTCTAATACACAGAACAATTGTGACTGAGCAATTAATCTCTGGTGAAGGAATAAATATGACCACATCTCTAAATGCATATGTTTAAATACTGTGTTAAACTGCTGCCATAATCTTCCATTAAAAGCAATATTTAAAACATGATACAAATTTTTTTATAAATATGTTCTGCATGTTAATCACTAAAAACACCCCACAGTTGTTTTTAAAATGTTCTTTACTGTCTCGTGCTTACTTCATATGTAGGGACATGATTGACCTCACATTGTTTCAGGGATTAGAGACTCACTGTGTAGTCTGAAACCTGGTCACACAGAAATACCCACAATCTGAGCAAAATTATTAGAGGACTGCTTAGGGGGAAATTCCCCAGCCCATGATAAATTGCCCCAACAAAGAGGTTTCTTCTCTTCTGTCTCCTTTTGCACAGGGCTTTACCATGAATAACAGCTTTATGAATCTCATAACTACTTTGCAGTAGAAGAAATAAAGCTTTTTTTCTATTTGCAGCATTGAATCCTAATGGCACAAGGAGTTGATTAGCATACCTGAAAATATAAAAATATGTCATAAAATACATTTCTATGAGTAAAGCATTTAATTCGAATGAGGCACAATAACTTTTATACTGATATGTTTGTTCAAAACTAAACACTGAACAAAAGCAACACAGGCTCTGTGATAGATAATCAACATAAAGGGGTGGATAAGAAGGAGATAAATAGTTTGACTGAATCACACTGAAATGGAAAATCTGGCTAAGGATGCTGGGTGAAAACCCTACTCTAGGAAAGTTGTCCTGGGACCTTTACAGCTTGATATTGAAAAACAAATTCTGGGTCTTCTTTGAAATGCCATAATGACAATACATCAAAAACAAACAAACAAACAAAACCCCAACAAATAAACTAAAATAAATGAGACATTACTACAAAAAATATTATCCAAGCTGCAGAATCTATTCTTAAGACCTCATTCAAAGCGGTTACATGTAAAAAACTCCAGAGAGCTCAGATTTACCGTACTAAAGGATAAAGGGAAACAGTTTTTCATATTCACAGTTTCTATTTCAAATTAAAACAGGAAGATAATTTTTCTGGAAAATTCAGCTTTGAATCTCCAGTTGCCTCTCTCTGTAATTTCTTTTATATACCAGATGCAAAAGACAGGCAGAAATCCTTTTTTTTTTTTTAATCGTGTAGTATCTATTTTTACTACAATGAAAATGCCCAGAGTATTGAGGTTTTTTCCCCTTTGTACTTCATACATATGTCCTACTTCAGCATATGTAAAAGGATACTAAATTTTAGTCAAAAAATGAAAATCTACTTCTAAACATTCTTTTTTTCTTTAGTTGTATTTGGCACTGCACTGTCTAGCTTTCATCGGGACAAAAGGAAGGAAAGACTGACAGTTTACAAAGCTGTGCTGCTGCTGGCTCTAGTATCTTAACTTTAAAGAGGGAGTAAAGAAGGAAAACATGAGCTAACTTGCATTAAAATGTGTGTACAAAACAAAATATTAAAGCTCAAGACTTAAACTTCATTCTCACAACAAAATTACATTCTCCAAATATTATAAATATCTTGTTCTATAACTTTTTTTTCAGTGGGTGGAATTAATAAAAAATGCAATGTAAGCAACTATGAATACTTAAACACACAAATTATTAATATGGTTACTTCATAAGCTTATTTTTGAAAGTATTCCATTTTGATGCTCAGTTTGTTGCTGTTTTTAGTGGAAAACAAACAAAAATAAACAAAAAATGTTTTTGGAAGTTTTTACTCAGCAAAGATAAAATTCCAAGACTTTGGTTTTAGATAGTAACACAACTTAGAGCAACCATTCTGATTTCCCTAGTTCAGTATTTTTCTGTGCAGATCCAGTTACTCAAAGTTGGATCACAAAGTTCTTTAGATGTAAGACACAAACAGGCAAAGCTTGAGAAGGCATGAGCTGAACTTCAGTCATCCACACCAAATTACTTAAATGTAATCAGGGAAGTTTGACATATTTGTATCGGTAACTGCATAATTTTCATTGCTCAATAACTCGGAAAGGTAATGAAAATAAACAGTCTGGTTGTTAGTAGGAAGTTACTAGCTCATGGTTATAGTGAATATCTTATATGCTTCTGCAACTGTGTCTTGAGAAGAATGGCAAAAGTTTAATGACTAGGATAGCAGCATGTCATAAGGCAAAGTTCTGGAAAATCTGCAGGAAAAAACAATTTAAACATGTGCCATTGATGATTTAATATAATTTTTCCATCTCTGATGTATTCTATAAGTCCTTTATTTGGGGAAGATTCTGAACTCAAGCCATTTTTCTAGGAATGACTAGACAATTCACAATCATTGACTTCACATTATACAGTAGACATTCTTTGCACACAGATGCTTTATTGCTTGTTTTCTCATGGTGCCCTAAAGAAGTATGACAGGATAATTGAACCTTTACAATGATCTTTCAGACCCTATTTCTCTTATATGCATTTGAAGGAAAACAGAGTCTTTCAGTGGAGGGTTTAGCAACAGTAATGTTTCTTTGATTTCCTAACAGCACTTAAAAACTTTTAAATATGCTTAAATGACCTCTTGTACCTCCTTAAATTTAAAAAAAAAAAAAAAAAGTAAACACTTGTTTTTTCACATAGGAGTAGGAACTCCAGAACTAGCTATAATATAACTGGATTTTTGTCTTTTCTCCAGAACAGTTACAACTGGAGAGGCCCACCAACAGCTGCAAAGTCTGCTATGTTCTCAGAGGAGCTTTCACCAGAATAAATTATGAAGCTGCAGTAAGATCTGTATGGGGTGGTGGTTGATCTTTGACTATGATGACAGCCAGAGCTTTTATCATCTTGCCCAGCAACAAGTAAAATTGGGCTTTAATTGCTGTTCAGAGAACAGTGCTCGATTAAACGTACACAACACAGAAACTGGTACAGGGCAGAAGGGAATGAGGAATGTCAAACAGTCATGAGACAAACCCTTTTTTGATACTCTGTTCTAAAGACAATGTGAGCTTTATATGTAAAATGAAACACTCAGAAAGGTTCCCTAACTATGAGACAGTGTCCTGAAACTTCGTGCTTAATAACTGCTTTCTTATCAGCAACAGCTTGAACTGCACTGATTAAAATCTGTACTAAAGAGTCCTGCACCAAACTACCCTGTCAGTATTCATTTCTTGTCCACATTTCATTAATTTACCTTCTTAGTAGATGGCCACTGAAAGACTTAGAGATAAGTTCAAATTAAAAAGTTTAAAGGCACAGTATACTGCACTCAAGGGAATTCAGGTTTTTTTGTGAGTATTCTTTAGATGTAAAATGGCCTTGATTCCTTGTAATTTAATTCTCACTTCGATAAATGCTAATGTCTGAGTAAGACTATTATCTCTTGTACAACATCACCATGAAAAAAGTTACCCATTTCCCTCACCTCAATCCTTTCATACTTGCCTAGAAATCACAACTAATGTTTAAGATATTTTTTTCAGATATTTTGGTAACAGTGGTCTAGCAACATCTGTTTTCTTAACCAGTGCTAAGAACACTGGCAGAGTTTGTGACATGCCTACATTAATAATACTTGCCAGATACAAATTTTAGGCATAGGTACCTAAAACGCATCTGCCTATTCAAAAAACAGAGACAAGTCAAAGCACATTTGATGCCTTAAACTTCTGTAAGATGAGCTATAAAGGGCCAGAAAACTGCAAAATGACAAAAGCCAATCAACTGCAGACAGAGGCAAATGGGATCAAAGCTGGAATGTAATTTTAAAAGTAGAGACCAAATCATTCTGCCACATTTCTTTCTAAGTGGAAAAGAAGGGTTTTTTTCCAGGAAAAAGCAAAACCTTGTATAACTGCCCAAGTTCACCTTTGTAGGTGCTAAAAAATTTGATTCAGATTGATAGCAAAAGAAAGGGGAGCATATAACCAGTCACCTCCAACCAACTTCATGAAACCGTGGGCTCTTGTTAGTGACATTCTGCAGCTCTTCTCATAACCAAGAAAGGGAATATACTTAACCCTGCCCAAGATCTGCCTAGATATTGAGGCCTTCAGCCCGCTATTTTCAGGTAAATTGTTTCAAATTCAAGAAATATAAGCGTTGCTTGTATCTGGGGAGGTTTTGTGCATTTTTTTTTAACATAGTATCTTTTTTAAAATATAAAATTACCTTTGATTATATTTAATTTTAAACATTCCTTTGAGAAAGAAAAAGTTTTGACATCCAAAAAGTTTTGAGTTTGTAAGAAATTTCTGTCCTCCTCTCCTGCACAGTGATGAAGAGGTTTAGAAAAATGTATTATTAAGTCCAAGAAAGATGCAGAACAGATGTACCCATTCAAATATAAACGAGGTTGGTAGTTTGAATGCAAAGAGGAGCCTGAAGCAGACTTTTCAAAAGCATGATCTTAACTCAGATATACTTTGATTGAAAACTAACTTGAACAACGTTTCAAATACATGACATAATAATCAAAATGTGTCATTTCTTTAACTTGGAAAAAAATAACATTATTTTACAAGTAATTAAAATTCAAAGTTATAAAACTTGAAATATTGAATTTTATGTGTAACTAGTCCCACTTCTGAAATTGGTTTCTTTCTTCAGGAATTTCAGTGTCAACCCTTCAATCAAAAGCAAATCTCTAAATAAGTGCATTCAAAATATCTAAATAGTGTAAATTGGAATAACTGTGATGTAAAAGTTGTGCATTATCTATATCCCACTTTAGGTCCTTCCATTTTATATTCTTTTATATTGTTTCAGTGCCAGACTTGTCACAAGAGAACAAGTAAGTTTCCCCAGTGCATGACAAGTTCTGAGGCACAAAACCTCACACAAGAAAAACTGATATTCATGCTGTGCATGCTATAAAACCTTCCTCCAAAACTAACTCACATTTTGAAAACCACCTTACTGTAACACTTTTTTAGGATAATCTCAAGTATTGCGGGAATAGAGTAAGCTATTTGAACCCCCTGGTTCAGTGAAATGATTAATCTGCTTTATCTCTCCATGAAATCATTATACATTTAATCCAATTTAACATCCATGTGTGTCTTGGCACTGTTCTAGCATGCTGAGAATGGCAAATGTTCAGCCTGGCAAAAGAATTTGGTGCTAATTCGTTGCCTGCTAGTTCCCAGGTATGTTCTTTAAACCATTGTCTTGGCTTTGGGTATTTTCTGCAAAATGGACCAATGGGAGAATATAATCTCTTAAAATAAGCAGGAATTTAGCATGCTTTTCATATTTAGTTGCTAAATTTACCATTGCACACCTGAAGATCTCTCAAACAGAAGAACTGACAGGGAACTGGGAAAGGAGGGCAGCCTTCCATCAGTGCACAGAACTCAGACCCAGAGAGCTCATAAAAAACATTTGCAGTACTACTTTGTAGCTTCTAGCCTGATTCTGACCTTTATTACACAGATGTTGATCAAGTAAATTAAAGTTCAGATGGTACTTTTAGTAAAAATCTTGTGCTCCTACCTATGATTAAATAGATCTAGGTATCTCTCTATAGCAAAGAATTTTGGGTAACTATGTGTCTAGGTAATATCTTTCAGAAAATGTTTTGTATCATGTTCAGCAATAATATGACAAATGGTGGAAACTACATGCAGTACAACTAAGGAACAAATTGATCAGAGGATTAGTAGTGAACCAGGGAAAAGATGGGCAGGAAAGCTCAGTATTATGTAAGAGATCAGAGAATAAAGAAAGGGAGGAGAAAAAATGGCTAATAAAAGTCTTATGGATGGATGGGAAAAGTCTCCTTATCTTCTACACTCTTGACCGTTACTTTCTTCCCATATATTTTGCTTGCAAATTGTGTTCTTTTTGCACTCAGCTGAATGAAAAATTAATCAAAATTTGTCTGCACTTTATCACAGACACCTGTTTTTTTGACCAGATTATAAGTGGGATAAGTCCTATCTCATACTTAAATCAAGATATTTTTTATTTATTTCAGTGGAGTTAGTACCCTGAACGTTTAACTTATGTGTCTGCATAATTTCTGAAATAGATCTGGCTTTTCCATGATGTTTAAATTTTCTTATTTTATGTTGAATTTGATACAAGGTCTAGGGTCTACAACCCACAGGAACAACTTTCTGTAAGCAGTAGAACAGATGCATAGTTTGTGGAGAGTCCAGTTTCTATTCGAAAAGGGTTTTTTTGGTTTTCACAGGAAAAGGTTATACTCAAAAACCAGAAGACAAATTTGCCAAATTTTTCTGATATGTGAATTCTGATATATATAAATTTGTCAATACTTGTTATTGCGTTGTCTTTTTGCCTCACAAATGTGTTAATGCATGGTCTTGCAATTTCTGCTTAGCTTTATGAAATGCTACTGAGTACACATGGTTTAACATTGAAAAAAATACAGAATTAACAGCATTAATAACAACATGCTTTATTTTTAGCCCAACATTGAAGACATATTTCCCACTGAAATGCACTTTTGAAGAGGAGATTTGAAGAGTAATTACTTATTAAACTCCACCTAAACCAACACAAAAATAGTAAGACTGAGAGACGTGCCTTTGTTAGGACAGCACAAAAAATTCCATATACAAACAAATAAAATATCAGGTAAAGAAAGTCAAAGCTGCTGGGTTTCAATCAAATGAGTAACTGCTACTCCAGTGTCATGGCATGGATTCTATTGAGAGGGACTTGGTGGATATTCTATCATTCCCTAAAGAGATTAAGATTCATGGATTAGTTAAACAAACATGTGAAAAGCTGATCAAATAACCTCTCAGAGCCTTTGTCTGACAAGATCACAGTGTTTTGATAGTAGTTCATCTTTAGAAAAAACTCCCCCAACCCTTAAATTGGAAAGAGATGATACAATAAAAGCTCACGTTGCCTCACCTGCACTGACTATGTAAGTAGCATGGACAAAGGTCTGATTAGTTCATATAGGTGGACCATATAGCTTTCCATTCTAGCCATGGAAAACCTAGCAGCCTTAAGAACTAAATCAAGACACACTAATAACAGAGGTTTCTGTGAAAGCTGTGATCAGAGCCTGAAAATGCAGGACTGAAACCCTGTCACAACTGAGCAAAGAAACACACATTCACATTGATGCCTTAAGAGGATTTTGATGAAACATTATGAAGACAGTGGCATTAAGGAGTATCAGAACTACAGTGTTGCAGCCCCTTCCAGTTCTTTCAAAGGGTTTGACATTTGCCTACTCTTCAGTTTGTTGCAGGTTAAATTGCATGTGGAAGCCATCCTACTTAGTTTAGTAATATTTAACTGAAATTGCACGTGCCTAGCTTCAGAGGATGATCCAGGTCACCTAACACACCTGTCCGAATTTCCTACAATAGTAATTAGAGATTTTAAAATAAATATGAAGATTACAGTAAAAGAAAGCTGTTTTCCTAATAGAAGCATTTCTCTTTTTCCGTTGAATGCAGGTACTTCCAGATGATGACATTGCCCCCTCTTCAATTAAACCTCTGATTCTGTCAGAGAGCTGGACTATCTGATGTGTCTCATTGTCATTCTCATTCTCCTCAGATTATAGCAGCCCATCAGAGGAAGGTAATTTTTGTTTGTTTGTAGCCTGGTGAATACGTCTGGAACTCTCCCTGGGGACAGGAACATTCCCCATGTTCTAAGTCAGTGCCCAAAACATCAATGAGCAAAGAAATGTGGATAAGGACATTTTCCTATCTTAGCACTAGGCTACCAAACAGCAATGTATATTTACATTGTACATGACATAGTACAACTTCAAGAAAGAGTCACTTGCTTTACCTTATGGCCTGTTGATCAGGACATTCTCCAGTATTTTGAAGATGAGGATTTAATACCCTGCTCAGACTAAATCAAGTCAAAGGTTATCTAATTCCTTTATTACTGTTCAGACTTCTTAACTAGTCCACATCATTTCTGAAAAACAGTGATAGTATTTTAGAATATTTTTTAGTGTTCAGCTAAATCCTGGATCACAATTCATTTGTTGGCAGAGTTTAAAGGACATCCCTCAAGAACTTCTAAGCAGTCAACATTGATTTCCTTTAGGCATCCTAGAGATGTTCTAGCTTAGTAGGGAGGCACCTAATGAAAGTTGCTGTGTAAAGAGTTAAGCAGATTTTGAAACCTGTTGACTTTAGCTGCAATGGGCATCAGGTGCCTGTGTACCTACTCAAGCTCTGTTTAAACCTACTAGATACCACATACAGTTGTTCTGCATTCAAGTGGTTTTCACAATTTGAGGATTTTCTGGGTTTTTTTCCCCCGCGAAACATCTGGCCTTTGAACATATATTATTATTCCTGCTTGGAAACAAACTGTAGAATGCAAGATATATTTATCTACAGCAAAAATTAATCCAAACTAGTAACAAACATTACACATCTGTCAAATCTGTATTCTGCTATCCCACACTGTCTTACTAGATAGCAAAATCTGATTATGTAATTATCCTCTGTGATTCCTGGCCCTTCATGAGATATTATTTGCTATGAGCTATTATTATGAGCTAAATTTAAATTCAACAATCTCTTGAATATTTGAATTTTAAGTAAATGTTTAAATATTGAAGGCTCATCAGGGCCTGTCCTTTCATCTCAGACTTCTGTCATGGCCTTAATAATTGACTCCACACTTGTTTATAGAGATTCTTCTTCCTGTGTTTTGACATTTTCTAACCCACTACTAAACCTCAAAGTAATTCAGAAAAACATATCAATTCTCTTGTCACTTTTTTTCTGTACTGACGTTATTTTGGCATTTCCTTTTCCATCATCTCTTGCCAGTGTTCATTCAGTCTGTGGCCTTTACTTGTACCTCTGACCACTGCACCTTCATTCAAGTGCTGGCAAAGCAAGGACAAACAAGGAAAAGTTTTACAATTCAGATTTTTTTCATTAGTGGTGCCTTTCTAACGGCAAGTGCAGAGAAAAAAAAAGAATTTGATATCCATTTATCTATAGTTCACATTTTTATCAGTTTCTCCAGCCACTAAATAATCTAGTTCTTATCAGACGACTTGGCAAAAGTACTATCTTGAAACACTGAAAGAATGAATGACAAAGTAAAAAATTGTACAAGCTTAATTCATCACATAAAAGAACAAAAAATATCATCAATCATATTTCTGGACCGTGTCTCATCAGTTTTCTCAATTCTGAGGGAATGAGACCTTTAACGAAGTAAATCATTCCAGATGATTTAAGGGGGGGAAAAGAAAAAGGAAGAAAAAAGGAAAGAAAAAGATTTTAAATTTTCTTAAATGGTTTACATACACTATCTTATGGCCTGTAGAGTGCTACGTATTTTGTACAATATTTGGCATAAAATTCATAGCACCAGATTGTCTTACTAACAAGAATGACAATGATGACAAAAATTTCCTGAAGGAGAGTTTTATATTGTGCAAATTCTGACCAAGAAGTGTCAGGACTGAAAACACCACGGGCTGTGCCAGTCAGATGATCTGCAGAGATAATTAACAGCAGAGTTCATAGCTTTAGCCCGGGGACAATGTCATGCAAACTGCTTCCAGGACCTGAGCTACCAGCTTTTTTTTGAACTGGGCTGTCAGGGAGACCTACTAATACATTTGGAACAAAAGCAGAAATTCCTGTGTGATCATCATGTGGTCTAGACATGCCTCAAATGATCAGCAACACTAAAATTTCTACCTAGATATATTAAAAAAAAAAATCAGGCATGTGTCACTTTAAGTTTTTCATATGTTTCATAAAAGGGCCTTTTTCGATAGGAGAAGGGGTGATGGTTTTAAACCATTAAGGAGGATCAATTTAAATTAGACATAAGAAAGAAACTTTTACAATTAAAAAAAAGGGTGGTGAAACACTGGAACAGGTTGCCCAGAGAGGTGGTCCCATTCCTGGTAACATTCAAGGTCAAGTTTGGATAGGGCAAGATGTAATTTCAAATTAGACACATATTTCATAACTTGCCATTAAAATACTCACATATTTTGTAAAACACTAAACCCTGGATTCCTATGCCCTTGTGTTTTTCTCTTCTGCTATGGTACCTAATTATTTAGACTTCATATTTCCTCCCTCCTTTTCCTACTAAGTGATTCATAGGTTTTCTAGTTACATTCTTATCATTTTTCGGCAGAACTGCAGCTAAATGCTGACCAGTTTCAAACACAGGTATCTAGGTCTACGGGTATTAGAAGTAATGAACTATGGCAATTGCACTTTTCGCTCTGAGATCTTAAACTGAGTTTAGGAAGAAAAAGATACCTACACTGAATAAAGAACCAGCATTTCGTAAAGACTTACTCTTCCCTTCGTGAGTGTTTCAGTGAGTCTCCCAGCTCCATTATCCCAATAGCCTTCAGGAATCTCCTTTACTATATTCAAGGTACAATCTAAATTTTTTTACTGGATTTACTAAAACCAACCAAGTATTCTGAAATACTTAGTACAGCATTCAGCGCTTCATTGTCATGTAATATAGTATTACGTAGCATTATAATGTAATGTAATATAATTAAAATAAAATTATAGAACATAATATAGCTTTTGCTTGTAAATGCTTGAAAACAGGTCTGAAGGTACTATACTGGTAACAATCAATATCCTCTATTTCCTGGGTAAAAAGTAGTTCAGCTAATAGTCTTCAGTGTAGAATGTAAACTATCATTTCACAGAATCATGGCGTCACAAAATCACAGAGTCACGGAATGGTCGAGGTTGGAGGTCGTCTGGTCGTCTGGTCGTCTGGTCCAAACCTCCATGCCTGCTTGTCTCCATCTGGATGGCAGTGACCAAGAGTTGTCCTTGCTGAAGAGTTTGCATGGAGCTGGTTCACCTTCACTTCCTAGAACTAGGTTCAGATTTTTTGAGAAGTGAATCCATCCCAGTAGATGATCTGAGAGATCATCCGTCTGCTTCACGTTAACTTCCTTCAAGTCAATACTTGGTGTGTGAAACTTAAACAACTTTAGCTATATTTGCAGTAAGATGACTACAAATATATATACAAATATATAAATACACAGCTGCATACAAACAAATGTATTTAAAGACTGTATATGTGTTTTTAGATGAATAACATTTACGCAGCACTAATGATTGTTTCCTTCATGTTAACCATCAATGATTTCCCTGAAAATGGGCCTAACAAGACAATGAAAGAAAAGGATGGTGGAAAAGGTTCACTCTGACCAATTCTGTCATATACTACCTTCCTAATATTATCATTTTTCTCTTTATACTTCACCTTATATTTATACTCTTAAAACATTGATTTTTTTTCTTTCACATTTAGAAACCTAGCAGGGGATATTGGAAAATTTTCAAGATATCTCTAACCTCTGCTCTGACAAGTCATATATAATAAAATTTTCCTCTTGGAATCCAAAAAATATAAGTATACTGGTTAACAAACCTTTAGTACTAAAGCTTACACATCACAAATCAAAATGAGAAACTATTTGAAAGTCCAAATATTTGTGAGGACCCCAAAAAAATTAAAATCTGTATGTCTTTGTATGATGTGCACCAGAAAGAGTATCCTTTCACAGACAATTTAGACAATGAAGCCATTAGCTGGAGGCTCAATCTTTATTTGACAAAGGAAAACGTAAAGATAGATACAAATCTCAAAAGAAGTGAGCAGCTCTTTTAAGCTTATGCATTCATAAGTATAAGAATTTACCCCGCTACATTGAAGTGTGGACTAGAATACAGATAATTTAAAATAACTAAGTAATAGTTCTGGCAGCAACAGGAACAAATAAATGAACTGTGATTTGCTGCTGTATTAATGCAAGTATGAAATCAAATCAGACTGAAAAACAACTATTTTTAATTTCTTCTCTTCCTACTTTGTGAAGAATAACGATTCAGTTAGTGTGCTCAGACAAATGTTTTAAAGACAAATGTTTTAAAGACAAATGTTTTTCCCCAGTGGAAAAGAGTAATGTCACTAGATATTATATATAGCATATTCCAAACACGTATTATTCCTCCTTCGAAACAATTACTAATTACAGTAGAATAAATTCCCTGTACTTCAGAGAAAGTCAGTGACTAAGAAGGGAAGTAGATCTTAAATTAATCATTTTTGATGTCAAATAACATTATTTTAATAGTTTACTCTTCTGGTAGTGTTTGTGCAGAATGCTAATAGAACTCTTAAATATACTTCAACTAGTAGATTTTGTAACAAATCAGGAGTTGTTGTGTCTGTACTTTTAGTCTGAGAAGGTAAGGGAATTACCTGGTTTCTCCTCTACATTAATTTGCTTATATTACTTCACAAGCATAGAAGAGTGATGCCAATTCTGATTTCTAAGAGACACTTATATGAAAAGGTCAAATTATCCACGTCAGTCAATCTTAAAAAACACACTGTGCAATGAAGATAACTTTTATTCTTAACTCTAGCATTGGTGCACTTCTGGCCTGTGTCTGAACTAGAGAATTCTAAAAAAAAAATAAAATCATACTAGAGCCAATACTAACTCGGCTGCTCTAATGGAGACAAATTCTGTCAGCTTCTGCTATTCCCACCAGTATGTCCACAATCCTTCATGGTATGAAGAAATAAGAAGCACAGTTAGGCTGAGTAGCAAACAACTGCAGTAATCCGTGTAAGACCAGAACAGTCTTTATCACAACAAATATTATTGCATAGAAATTGAATGCTGACCACTTTTAAAATTATATTAGTGGAATGGCCTCAATTTTTTTGATTAAGTGCATTTGGACAGGATCTTTCTCAGTTTAACTAGATACATGGCAGATGTTAGATATGAAAGCTCTTTCTATCATCAGTGAAAAACATCAAAAGTATGATTTTTGCAAGCAATCTTGGACAAACCTTCCACAAATAATTTGTCCACTGACTATAAAAGAAGTATAGATGCCCACTTTAGATTAGATGCTTAATTTCAGTACAGCTCAAAGCAGGCAAGGTTGCCCAAGTTGCCTATATAGTTATATATAATTCCAATACATAACATACACAATACATGTATTATATACTTATGTGTGTATATAGAGTCTTTGTACATATCAATATGTGTAAACACATGGGGGGACATGGGCATATGAGTGTGTGTATGCATATAAACTCAAATTACAGAATGTGTACATCCTAACTGCTTTATAAATTTAATACAGTTATACTGTAGCACACAAAAATGTATTGCTGGATGCCTGGATGCATACTTTTAAAAATCATAATAAATCATCTTATACAAAGAATAATCTAAATCTTTTAGATTAGAGTTTGCTGATGTACCAATGAGTATTTCCTTTCTAATCTCTGTTTCATTTGTATAGTTACACATGTACTTAAGAGTATTTAATAATTCAGGCCTTAATTCATGACTTAATGTTGAGACCAGTCAGAGCATGAAATAGAAATAATGCTCCACAAGTGTAAGAGAAAACATGAGATTTCAATCCAGTAACAATGAGATAAAATCCTATCTATGCCTGGTGCCCAGTGAAATCATTTATATTCATAGAACAATTTTCTTTTTGCCTACCCATGCTCCCTAATTGATATCATCTGTGTTCTCCAAACTCTTCTTGTTGAGCTCAAACCAACAGACTTAATGTTCTTGGGAATCACTGACTAATTTTCAGTGTATTTTCTACAGCAACAGAAATGAAAGAAATTGCATAAAGAGGATGCAAGAGAAAAGCAAAATGAGGAGCCACTGCCATGATGGAATCAAATTTCCAGACGTGTCATTAAAGTGAGGAACTAATTGCCAAATTCTGGAGCCAGATTTTACACTTGGATACATGTACATAACTCCCACTGGTTTCATTAAGACCTATTCTTATGTACCATAGAAGAGAGTTTGGCTTAAGATTTGCAATCTTATCACATTAAAAAAACTTGTTCTTCAGGTGCAGCCAGAAGTTCAACAAGTTAGTCATGCAAATCACATTATGTAAATATTTGGACTCTTTCTTTTATAAACTGTTTCAGAGTAAGCAATAGGTCCTACTACACTACTCATTTTATCAGTGATAGTGTTTCTTGAAAATTGTCAAATCAAAACAGAACAAGCAGCAGAGCAAAAGAACCATGAGGCAAAATGCAGGAAATAATGTGTGCTGAGATTAGTCACTGAAAAACAGGGTGACAAGACACTAAGGATTCTAATAATTGACCTTCTGTTCTGCTACACAAGCAAATAACAGAAAGAAGCTAAGAAGTGCTTAGCAATACTATTGCAAACACTATATCCAACATATTATTAAGAATTCTTTATCAAGAGCACCTTGACTAACTCTCAATAAAGATATACACAGAAGGTATAATCGCTGCTATGTGTTAGGAGAAGATATACAGGTGTTTGTGTAGCCCTTAGCATCATACAATTGATATGAATATGTCTGTGGGTAGGAATTTGTTGCATATTCAAGCACTCCCATTGGAAGCAAGAAGAATACAGAGATGCTGATTTTTTTTTTGGAGGGAGAAAATTTGTGCCACTAGAGCTCAGTTGGAGTTGAAGCTGAACAGAAATGCGGGGAACAATAAAGAGTTTTTTTCAAATATATTAATGTCAATAGGAAGTACAAGAAATATTATTGGCCCGTTACAGAATGAGGATGATCAACTCACAAACAGGGACAGACACAAGGCAGAGATGTTTAACACTTTCTTTGCCTCTGTCTTCAACACAGATGACACACCAAGGGGGTCTCAGTGCCCTGAGCTGGAGGACCATGACTGCGAGAATGATCAACTCCCAGTTGACCCTGAAACTGTGCGGGATCTGCTCCTCCAACTGGTTCCCTACAAATCTACAGGGCCTACATGGGATTTATCCCAGAATCCCCTTGATGATTTTTGAGCAGTCTTGGGAATCCAGAGTGGTCCCAGCTGACTGGAAGTTGGCAAACACTGTCCCTATTGTCAAGAAAGGCAAGAAGGAGGATCTCAGAAACTACAGGCCTGTCAGTCTCACTTCAGTGCCTAGTAAAGTTATGGAGAAGATTATTCTGGGAGCTATTGAAAACCACCTGTAGGACAACGCAGTCATTGATCACAGCCAGCACAGCTTCATGAGAGGAAAGTCCTCCTTATCCAACCTGATTTCCTACTATGACAAGGTTGCAGTCTACAAATTCCTCATAAGGGAAAGAGGAGAGGCAGGCCCTGATCCCTCCTCTGTGGTGACCAGTGACAGGACTCGAGGGAGTGTCCCGAAGTTTTGTTGAAGGAGGTTTAGGTTGGATATTAGAAAAAGGTTCTTCATCCAGAAGGTGGTTAGGACTGGAACAAGCTCCCCAGGGAAGTGATCACAGCATCAGGCCTGACGGAGTACAAGAAGTATTTAGATAACACAGGCACACGATGTGACTCTTGGGGATGGTCCTGTGCAGGGCTAAGGGTTGAACTCAGTTATCCTTGTGGATCACTTCCAGTATTCTGTGATTTTCTGATCACATTGTATTTGCAAACTATGAAGCTAATTTCATATTACAGACATGGTGTTCAATTCAATTGCCTAAACATAAGAGTATGGTATCTTCTGTAACATCCAAGGGTAGCTAAGATCCCACACAGGACTAACAGATACGAGACAGGAACTACATGGGATCTAGATCCTTCTCAGTAAAAGAAAAAGAAAAAGGAATATTCTGGGCAACTGTGTTGAGGCCTTTGCCAATACACAGACATAATACATTTCTGTGAACAGAACCATCGAGTGCCATCTAACGTTCCAAGGATGCTAAAATATCTGTACACATCTGATGGATGTGGCTCAAGACCTATGAGAGATCTGTGATTTTCCACAAAAGCAGCATTTTCCTCATGGCAGACTGACTCCAGAAAGTGTAAAATGGCACCAAACACAGATATTTATGCAACTGCATTGTGCCAGTTGTAGTCTGGAGAGCTACTAAGTTCATCCTAGAGTAGGCATCCTGGGGGAGATTTGGCTTAAGACAGGTGTGACATTTATGACTCCATCAGTATTTTAGAACCTTCACAAGTCAGGCAAAGTATGTGAGGACAAATGAGAGACTTGTGGTCTTCTGATGCATCAATTTTATACCTCTCTGAATCTAAAATTACTCCAATCACCTCAGCAAGCAACCAGTTGTATAGTTACATTAGATGTATTGAAAAGGTCAATACTACCTATGTGGATTTCATTTGATTACATTGAGAGGTTGCATTGCACATAGATTTTTACACAGTAGGCACATATATTAGAGCAACTGAATCTAGAGTTGAAACTAAATCAATTAATTAACTAATATCAGAGATTCCAGTGTATCTGAACTGTTGATGGAAGACTGGACAGGAGTATCACCACTACAATGCTATATAACCTGTAAGTCAGGGAAGTTAAATGTTCAAGGACAGGTTGGATCGGGCTTTGAGCAAACTGGTCTGCGTGAAAGGTGTCCCTGCCAATAACAGCGAGGTTGGAACTAGATGTTTTTTAAGGTCCCTTCTAACCCAAGTCATTCTATGATTCTGTGAAGTCCAACTTTATATCAGCTGATACTGGTGGTAGAGAACATCCTAGGTGTTCCTGTAATTCTATCTTACCTCTTAACTGTGATATATAAACCAAAAATTTTAATATCTCTGTACAACGACCTGTATTTGAAGCCCACTCTGCTTTATAATTATGGAGACTGATTACATATTAATATATATTTTATATATTTGATTATATATTTTATATATACGATTATATATATTCATAAATATTTTAAAAAATCTTTAAAAGACATTCAAAAGACACAGAAACACTCTTGAGACCCTGTTGCATTGAGTACAAATTACAAAATGCAAATGTAAAAATTATTTGGATTTCTTTCATATCATGAATAGTCTTTACCCCTCATTTATTCCATCCAATGTGTTCATTAAACTATGCAGCTTAAAGCAAACAAATTTAAGGACAGGAAACTGAAGTTTAATATTCTTAGGTAGGGACTTCACATTCTCTTAATATAATGCAAAAACACAGATTGGGTCTTCCATTTCTGCCCTGAAAACCAGACAAATGTTTACATGAGAGACAAATAAATGTTTGGTCTATTGCAAATAACTAGTTTACACAATTTTTCATACTGTTGTATACTCATGTAACACAGCCAAAACCTTGGAAGGATGAGCTATCTTATGGTTGCCCCTCCGCCAAGTAAAAATACACGGCTTAATTAAAATTTAGACCTTTAATCAAGATGATTAAAGAACGTGGAATCCTTTTTCACCAGAAACACATCTGGCACTATAACTATTATTATTTCTTTTTTCTTCATTTTACAAACTAGAGATTGAAACATTAAATACCATAGAATTAATCACCAGCAGGTCAGATATTGAACTCACTTGTCCCAAAATGCTTCCAAAAAAGGATGAGAAAATGCAATTTATTTACATTAATGATATATTTATATATCTAAGAGGTGAAGCAAGCTTAATGAGCAGGACGCAGATCTAAGTAATATACATCCCCAAAAGAATTACCTTCCAAGTGAGATTGTCAAGTCTAGACGAGAACTTATATAACAGTTCAAATAAAAGGATGACGATGAAAATCATTTCAAGGTGATTTCAAGTCCTATGTATGTTTTAGTCAATGGAGTTCTGTTAAAGACTCCAGCCAAATACAGTCCTCAATGACACAGAGGACCAGATGTTTTTGTGTCAACTATGCAGAAGACCAGATGTTTTCATGTCAACCTGGAAAAGGGCTTAGGTTAGTAACAGCATAATGAATGGAGCTACTTAGGGTCTAATCGTTTTGCTGGCATGGGACAAGAGCATACAGCCAGCAGTAATCAGTGTGAAATTAGTGGTTATGCAAAGGAGTAAATAAAAATACTTCACTGCATTTTATTGAGTTCACCATCAGAAGATCCTGAGAATTGCTATCTTCTGCCATTCTTTCACTCCAATGCAATTCCTAAATTGCAGCCTACCACAATGACCATTAGGTGCATTGTAAAATGCACAAGTAACTGAGGGTGCATTTTACATGTCCTGGAGTGCTTAGAAAGTTTGTCAAGGATTTCTGAGCTGGGAAGATTCCTGGGAAATACATGAGAACATGTTAGATGTGTGACATGGGGAGACAAGCATAGCACCTCAACACAGGGAACAATACCTGAAGACAAATATCTCCCACGCTGGGCCTAGGTCTTACATGGAGATGCTTATTTAGTTTACACTTAGCAGAAGCACATATTCAATCTTGTGGCCGAGATCCAGAGGTGGTTTGGGAAATTATGTTCTTGACGAGGTAAACTTAACTTGCATCATGTTTAAGATTATGGTAGCTATTTCTTTGAAAATACAGACTGCAAAGCATGAAGATATGCTCTGAAACAGAAATCAAAATTGAAAAGTTACAAATGTAAAGTAAAATACACAATGGCAGGGGGGAAAAAAGTTTTCTTTGTCTGGATTAAAGATTCTCATCTCTAGCTGGCCAGAGGCCCACTAGAAAAAAACAGTCTGACTCATCAGATGCCCTTTGAGGAACAGCCAGAACAAATACAGATGGCCAATAATGTACAGTAAATGTCATCTATAGATAACATTCTGTCTAAACACACTTTAGAAAGGAAGACAACTGAAATACAGAAATGATTTCTGTCAGTCTGACTTAATCATCCACTTCGTCAGAAAACCCACAAAATATAGTAACTTCCTATAGAAATCTTTACAGAAAAAACTTAAAATTTCCTGAGGTATACTTCTCAGAGAATAATATGAAATATAAATGTTCTGAAACAGTACTTTCCACAGGTATCATGACAATCCTCTGATCAGCATTAATGATTGAGGTAGGCAGAAACTCTGTAACTAGTTTGCATGATGGCAACCTGCTCTGGAACATTATTTCTTATCAGTTCTGTCTTTCCTATGTGCTTTATTACAGTGCACACCAGTGGGAATGGGCAATGGGTGATTGCCTCTTTTGCAGGAAATTAGACACTTGCTGAAATAAAAATCTTTCTGACTGTTAGATACAACACAGTAGTTCTAGGTACTGTAAAAGACAGACTGTGCAAGGGAGTCCCTCTTCCTGATGGTTCATATAATATTACCCAGCTTCAGCTTGCTGACTCTTCCTTGCTATTTCCCACTGCTGAAATGTGCTAGAAGACAGTGAGAAACACACTGAATGCTTCCATAGTTGCTGCTACAGGAACACTGTGTTGTTACAGATGTGAAAAGAGCCAGTCTGTGTGATGATGAGAGAGGGTAATGGCAGTTTCTCTAGACAATCTCTCCCTCAGAACACTACAGAGATTCATATCTGTGGGAAAACAATGAATAATTGGCAGTCTTCTATGGTTGCTTCAGAACTCAGAGCAATCATACAGCTAAGTGACCTCTGTTTCTGCTGGGTCACCAAGAGGTAAATAACAGGAGAAAGGCAGTAAATGAAGCATTATTGTGCAGATTCTGCCTATACTGTATCAGTTCTGTAGAAAAATAAAGGTTTCCTGTGTTCTCTTCCTCCATGGTCTCAGTGGCATGATTAAGCGCAGCACTACACTATGCATGATGTGAGTTAATTTGCCCCAGGCTGAGCACTGGGAGGTTCAGGGAAACAAAAAAGTTCCCAGAGTGATGTGGTTTACTCAATGAGAGCTTAGGTAAACTGCTTTGCGTCTGTGGTCTGGAACATATGGACTGAGCAAGTGGCAGTCCCAATCCTGTGCCTTAAACTGAGAAGTAGGAAGAGGGAGTTTACCCTTCCCTTTTTAAGGCACTTTTGCCTCCACTATCTTTCTCCTCCCAATTTACTAAAGCCATAATTTGTAACACCATTCCCCAATGACTGCATTTCCAGAATCTGGTCTTGCTCATAAAGAGCTAGTTGCATTGTAGCATGCCTGGTGGCAATATTCACAAGGAAATGCTTAGCCCTTCTCTAGCAAAAAGAAGAATTAGAAAACTGTGGTGTTTTGGTTATGTTCTGAAATCAAAATAAAGCAGTCCTATGAAATGCAGAATTACAATAAATAAAAATTTTGTCTGTTTTATACCTGTGATTTCTAGTCAGTCTCATGTGTCATAATTTACAATTTTCAAATGTTCTATACTCAGCATACCGTGTTAAAGTCCTTTTTGCTCCAGCAAAAAGGTGGTTGGATTGTCAATCAAAATATGCAGTATGGTCAATATTTCTGCTGCTTTGAAACCAGAGTTAAACATGATTCTAGAAGCCTTTATTCCTGCCAGTAATCCTCACACACATGAACACCCCCAGTTAAACAATGAGGATTATTCACTTCAGGTGAGATAGGTAGGACTGGCCCATTTTCTTCCATATTCTGAATCTTACCTGAAAAACTCATTTATGCATGGCTTGACAACATTCACTATTGAACTTCTTAATTTAGAGCAATGACTATACCAGGTGCTTGGATCAGAATTGCAGATTATATTTTGAATCTTAAATCTGTTCCAGCCAAGTTTTCACACGCAAAGATTAACTACTTTCATGATCCACTTAATCATTCTTCTTTCAAGGATTCAGACAACAATTTATCTTTTACTTTTCTATTATAAATGAAGCATCACATGCTTAGTGGAAAGAAAGCAATATATGATTTCTCAGAATAAGGACCAGATTTGAAATAGACACAGCTTTGATCTGCAACCCTGCTATATTTGCAGTTTGCTAATATGCAGTATAAATGCAAATGAAAAACCTTCAACATAATGGAAATATTTCTCATAAAAGTCAACACATACTGGACTTAGAATTATACTATTAGCCATCAATATAAACTTTAGTAGCTCTTTTGTAGTCAGTTGTCTACTAGATATTGTGGACACAGTGCCAAAGCTGGCAAATCAGTGAACAGGTAAGGCAAGACTGATGCATAAATGATGGAAACTGTGTGAAGATACATGTGCTAACAAGAGGAAGGAGGGACAAAGCTGAAGAAAGAGTCCATAATAGATAGGCTATCTGGAAAATGTGTAGAATATCTGCTAAATATCTGAGTCTGAAAATATTTTTCACAACAAGCTTATCTGACAAAAGGAGAATTAAGAATTTATTTCATTACATCTGGCTTTCAACAAAATATCTGAAACCAGATCAGCCCTGGTTTGGGTGGCCACGCTGCTTTGGTGGTCACTTATTTTCCCATCAGAGACATCCAAGTTTATCTCAGATTAAAGTTCTAGCATAATGAAATTTTATGATCTGCAACAGCAATCTATTCTTATTCAGACTGCTGATATATCACCCTGAACATTCTGACAAGACAGAGGAGGTCTTGAAAAACAGGCCAAAAATGCTGTGGATGTTTATGTACATCATACCATTCAGCTATTTCACAATGCTGATATATTTCTATTTATATTTTCATCAGAGATAAGAGGTATTTATATTTCCCTCCAAGAACTGTTGATTAAATAATACTTGTCAACTAAACTTTAGGTTTACACAGTTTTCATGGAACAATCTGAGAATTAGCTTTTTAAATGTCGATTTAGATTTCCTAGCAAGACACCAGAAAAAACGCATTCTAACAACTGAACCCTTACTAAGGGCAGCTGTGTTCAAATTTGAGTCTCAGGGTTTAAAATTTATTTGATTTTAGTTACTAGTGGAGACAGCCACCGGGAAAATACAAGTTCTCTGTGTTTCATCTGGAGATACTGGCTCATGTACATAGCCCTTACTTGAACAAGACATTCAGGGGGAAGAGCTGGGCATGCCATCCAGCCAGGAATTATGTGACTTGTACCAAAGTAAAAAATTTATCTCGTGTCTGACGGCATACAGATACAAAGGGAACTGTGACCCAAGCAAATACAGCTGAGCATGTAGTCACATCATCTTCTCCTTGCTTTGATTGCAGTTCTTATGCAGCAAGGTTTTCTTCTAAATAGAATGACACACTTACACCTTTCCTGGGTATGTATAGCTCCTATACACAGTAAGTTCAGTCCCCTTTACTTTGAGAAACATTTCAATATAATACGTTCCCAGCTGATAGATTCACTTCATCCAACTGCCAGCAGAATAGCTCTCCACATCCAGAGTCCTAGAACTTGATTGTTTCATAGGGAACTATGCAAGTGTCACACAAGAGCCATTTCAGAGTATAAAATTCTTAATCCATAAATCTGTGGTTCTCAATTAGCGGTGACACTGTCTCAAGGAAAACACTCCAAATGCAGGGAAGGAAAGCCTTAATGGAGGAATTCTAACAGCATCTGATAATGCACACACACTGAAATAAGACATAGAAATCCATTGCCTGGAAAAATATACAAATATTTTTGCACACTTATCATCGTGTCAGATGCCAAGGCCAATTGAACGTCTAAGGCACCCCTCAACTGAAGGCCCTCCACTGCGCAATTCATGCTGCTGGGGCTCAGTGAAACCTTTCATGTCACATGTCAGACAGACATGTATCTGCTCTGTATGACATTGGTGACATTCCTTCGTGATATCAATGGACTTTCTTGTTTAGGCTGGATCATTTAAAGTTATGTGAACAGGAAGGACATGAAGCCCATACCATGCACAGTTTACCATGTGATACACACACAGTCTTTCCTTAAAAAATATTTCAAATATTTCTTTTATCAGTGGGTTGCTACTCCATTTCCACTTTAGACCTAAAGGGACATTTAGACTGTCTTAACATCCATTGATAACTAGCAGGAGAAGATAATCTAATCAATACTAAAATACCATGAATATATGACTAAACTAGATTTATGATTTTATTTCATATCACCACGAATTCTATTATAAGCAAGAACAAACACTCCCTTTATCTACAGCTCATCACTAAGGAAGAGAGCACTCCCTCTGGTATGCTCTAATAGCCCCATGCCATGTCAGATATGCAAAGCAATCATAAATCCACTTTAGCTTGTTAGTTTACTGCTGTTTTCTATCACCAGACAAGCACAAAGCAACTGGAATGTGTCAGTGAATCTGGCTCTAAATCACATTTCTTTTTTTCTTTTTCAAGTGGTATTTTTAAGCTGCGCCAAGTAATAACATTCCAAGACACCCAGGGAAGAGAGTAACAGCACATACACTGACTTTCTAGCATGTAGATGGCCCAATTCTCTGTGGAGTCCTGGCTGCTTGGCACAGTTTGAGCAAAGCAGTACAAGCCCAGCTCAGATGACTGGGTATATGGAGTTTACTGGAGTAGCATGTACAAGCACGTTCCTGAAAGAAGTGCACAAAAATTCAGTAATTCAATTTCCTTTTTTTTGTTTTATAAATGTATTTTAGAGAATTTAGTAAATCATAGTTGTGGAGGAAAAACACTTTCTAGAAAACTTTCTAGGAGGAATAGGTTTCTTCCCTTTCTTAATTTCCTTTTTTTTTTTGAAGTATGTTACATCTACATTTTACTGTTGTTTTATCAAGAGGAAAACCAGAAGTACATAAGTGACAGTCAGGAAGATAAAGTTGCACTATTGATCCAAAGTTAAAGTCAGCTCTGCAGCAGGGTTTAAAAAAAATCCACATAGAAGATGTAAAGACAATGGCTGATGAACCTAGAGAGACTTTCTTTCTTTAGCAAGACATGGAAACACATAAAAGTCTTTTTAACCTCACATTCCTGAGTGACTATGCCTGGTTCCATAGTCAGACTTAATGAAATGGCAGTTACTCATCTATTACATTTGACAAGGATTCTGCCGTTTTTAAAAAAAAAGTAAAATTGTTTCTTTTGTGTGTCATTCTATTTTGAAGAAAACCTTGCTAGTACACCAATGGTTCAAGAGATATTACGATGATATGAATGGTCCTGTGACCAAGGAATGACTTATAAACATGACTTGTAAAACTATGGAACTTACATTGTTTTGCTTAATGTGATAGAAAAGATCAAGAATTTAATTCTGCTTTTCCCAAATTATGGATAACAGCTTTAGTTGCTTTAAATAAGTAAGTGGATCAAACCAACTACCTACATAAAGAAGAAAATTCTCAAGAAAACCAACACAAATACAGTATGCCAACATATTTGGCACCAACTCAAGTAATCTAGGGCAGGAGAGAGATCATTTGTATTGAGAGCCAGCTACTACATTTGTCACTTAACTCTCCAGCCCAGCAGGGCTTCAAATAGTGCCAGCAATTAAAGCTAGTTAGGCAACCAAAGGTTACATAGAGACAAATGAGGCCATAAAGGGGCCCTGCTTGTAAAAAATTTTGAGAATTACAGACTTCTTTTGTGTATATTCTGTTCTTCTTCCACAGAAAATTTATTTCATAGGTATTTCATAGTGCTAATTTAGCAGCATATGCTTTCTTAGAGCAGTCTGAAAGAGAGATAATAAATTAGAGATTGGTAGAATGTAATGGCCTCATTTCACAAAGATCCAAGGATGTGGTCATCTTTTCCCCTATAAGCCTGTATTTTTGCATGATTTTTACAAAGCTAATTAAATGCTGTCAAGTATTTCAGCCCTTGCTGCTATAGCTGTGGCTGTTTGTCTTCAATACTAACATCTTAGAAGCAGCATGAGACCATGCTTCTGTTTCAGAATATCCCATGTTCATATGTGTACCACATGGCCCAAGAGTCCACCTACGTGTGCCCTGCCCTGAGCATGCTATGCTAACATGCAGTGAATGATTGTACCCAGAGGCTATATCTGTACTATACCATAAAACAACCAGGATTGGTGCTCAGGTCAAAAGGCTGTGCTCTTCTGAAGGTTTATTGTAGAAGAGGGTATAACCTGTGATGTGTAAAATCTAGCCACTGGATGTGTCTGTTTGAAAGTTTGAAAATAAAACACATACTGAGAAAAGGAAGAAGGAAGTCCTAGAAATCTCACATGACCCAGTACCTCAGTTTCCACTCAGATCAACAGTTAATCAAGTTCTCAGACAACTTTCTGAAAATGTACATTACCATGTTTCACCTTTAACCATGGTGTTGGTGTTTGGGAAGTAGCTGTAGGATAACAAGATCACAGGATAATTGAGGTGAAAAGGGACCTTGGCAGGTTTCTAATGCAAGCTGCTGCTCAGTGCAGGTGTAGCTCTGAAGTCAGATCAAATTGCTCAGGACCGTGTACTCTGGAGTTTAAAAACCTGACAGAGATAGCACAACTTCTCTGGGCAACATGTTCCACTGCTTGACTGTCCTCAAGGTGCGCAGTTTGGGGTTTATTTTTGGTTTTTATGACTTTGTAACTTTTCTATTCCAATGTACTGCTGTTGTTTCTTGTTCTCCTGCCATGCAACTCCTCAAAGAGTCTGTCTCTGTCTCCTGAATACTGCCCTGTACCGGGGTGTTTCTGTTAGATCCCCCCTCAACCATCTCCTATCCAGGCTGAACAAGCCCACATCCCTTGGGTTTTTTTCTAAAGGGCAATTCCAGTGGCCCTCCACTGGACCATTCTCTAGACCTGAACAATCACATTTTCTGCACATGTGGCTGAGAACAGAATTTGAGGCTTTCACCCTCCTCTCCCTGTCTCCTTCTTTCTCATTCCTTCCTTCTCTACACATACTATTTTCCTTTATACGAAAAAAACCCTTCAAACAGCCTTTTTTTTAACACTTTTGGTGAGAGAATTTTCAAACTCACAAGGCTGTAAAGTGGCAAAACACCCAAAAGGAAAAGCCATTTAGGTCCAACTGTTTTCTCTGGTGGGCCTAGGCTTGTTTGGAGGAATAATAATAGTAATAATAGTGTAAAATAGTAAGAGTAGTAATAATAATAGTGTAGTGCATCTTGAACCAAGACATTGCAAAATGTGAGACAATTTGAAATGAAAAATATAAAAAAAAAAAACAAAAACAAAAAAACCCAAACCAAAGAATCACAGTCAATTCTGACAGGTACAAAACATTTTGTTATCCCTGCAGTTAGTTAATATTTAAAAAGAATAATTGCCTTAAGCTGACAGGCTAAAACAATTTCTATCGTATCTTAAATTCATTATTATAATTCAGAAGATTTCAAAGACTTATTAAACCAAAAATATTACATTTGTTTTGAAAGTACCAGTTAAAAGAGCTGAGTGTTATTTGGTAACTAGTTGCCCTCTGCTTTGGAGAAGGAGTTACAATTTCCTTACAAAAAGTTCCCAGCTTTAGGCAGGGAAAATACATTCTGGAATTGGCACACCAATATGCATGTCCTTGTTAAAATGGGGCCTAAGAGAGTCAACAAAGCAGAGGATTAATCAAGGCACTTTCTGTGTCATTGTGTCTATGTGCATTCAGAGTGCTGCTCTTCCAAGATGAAGTCTTTCCTTCTGCTAGCTGGATTCCTACCAAAAAAAAATATATATATATATATATATAAAAAAATACTTCTACTCGGTGCAGCCAAATATTTAGGCCAGAAAGGAAAAGCATACCAAGCAGCATGATGGTCTAGCTAAATGGTCAGAAACAGTGACAAGAGAAGAGCTTAAATCTCCCACCCCTGTTTCCAGTTTACTCAGTGCATGGGTAAAATTAAACACAGCAAAAATCCTGGTGGAAAGAAGTGGCAGCCAAACCTGTAAGTGTGTATTATACATTCTCAGAATATATTAGTTGTATTGGGCCTATTAGGGAACATAATAAAGGAATATTCATTAGCCAAATTGCAACTCAGTTAGGCTCAGATGCTCAGCTCTGTTAAAAACGGAGTAATCCTATATGTGATTGGAAACATGAAAGTCAGAGAGTGAATTTTCTATAATATTTGAGTGTCTCAAGGTCTCAAGTTATGTGATACCTGAGTGTAGTCTTATTTGTATGCATATAATTTCAGCCTAAACTCTCCATTACCTACATAATTCCTGTGTTGTCATTGAGTTCTTAATGTAACTATACCAGCTTTTTTCCTTCTTTTTTCTTTCTTCATTTCTCTTTATGGCAGATACCGACAAAATAAGAACAGAACTGGTCACACAGTACTAGGAAAACAGCTCCTATCTGACTTGGCCTCCCAAAGTCAGGAGTTCTTTCAAAGTAGTAATTTCAAAGGAACAAGATAACTGCAGAAGAACTGACCTTTTTGAAATATCTTAGGCAAAACAGAATTGCTCATGTTGCATGTCAAAACCCATGCCAAAAGTGGTTCTGTCTTTGGTTTGAGAAATCTTTTCTTATGAAGTCTTAAACTAACACAGTACATTTCTCCAAAGGTTTTTTATTTCAACTACAGTTTTCTGATAAAAATTACCTTCCTGAGAAATGCTTAACTGCTTCTCCCCACAAGAAGGACATGAGTCTTTTTAAGGTTAGCAGAGGACTAAAATAAGGAGAGGAAAACTCATCAATAGGTAGCTAAAGGATTGGTGCCACGGCAGAATTTTGGTTTTTTTCAACCTTGGAGCAAATTCTATGGTACCTAGCCTGGTAGAGTCAAATGGGCTTCATTTATCTAGCAAGGGCAAAAGGACTCTAGCCCATAAGTTGCCAGGGCTGATGAAGAAGGCCTTAAACTAGGTTTGAAGGAGGAAGGAGATGAAACCAGGCTCTCCAGAGATGAGCCTAAGGGTGGAAAGCCTGAGTTAGAAGTGATATCAGCAGCCCAGCTGAAGTGCATGTACACCAATGCATGCAGTGTGGGTAACAAACAGGAGGAGCTGGAAGCCATCATGCAGCAGGAAAGCTGTGATGTGGTCGCCATCACAGAAACGTGGTGGGATGACTCACATAACTGGAGTGCTGCCGTGGGTGGCTACAGGCTCTTCAGAAGGGATAGGCAAGGTAGGAGAGGTGGAGAGGTGACTCTATATGTTAGAGAGTCTCTTGACTCTGTAGAACTTGAAGTCAGTAACAATAAGGTTGAGTGCCTGTGGGTCAGAATCAGAGGGAAGGCCAACAAGGCTGACATCCTGGTGGGAGTCTGTTACAGACCACACAGGCAGGATGATGAGGGTGATGAATTATTCCACAAGCAGCTAGCAGATGTCTCAAAATTGCCAGCCCTTGTTCTCGTGGGTGACTTTAACCCGCCGGATGTCTGCTGGGAACTCCACACAGCGGAGAAGAGGCAGTCTAGGAGATTCCTTGAGTGTATAGAGGATAATTTCCTACTTTATCTGGTAAATGAGCCTACCAGGGGGTGGGGCCTTGCTAGACCTGCTGTTCGCAACGAAAGGGGTTGGTAGGAGATATGGTGGTTGGAGACCATCTGGGGCACAGTGACCATGAAATAATAGAGTTTTCAACACTCAGGGATGCAAAGAGGGCTGTCAATAAAACTTCTACCCTGGACTTCCCCAGGGCAGATTTCAGTCTGCTCAGAAGGCTGGTTCAGAGTGTACCCTGGGAAACAACCCTTGAAAACAAAGGGGTTCAGGAGGGATGGACATGCTTCAAGAAGCAAGTCTTCAGCACACAGGAGCAGGCAGTCTCCGTGTGCCGAAAGGCAACCCGTCAGGGAAGACGGCCAGCCTGGTTGAACAGGTAGATTTTAAAGGAAATTAGGGGAAAAAGAGAACTTACTGACTATGGAAAAAAGGGCTGGCTGCTCATGAAGAGTTTAGTAATACAGTTAGGTCATGTAGAAAGAAATTAGAGAGACAAAGGCACACTTTGAACTCAATCTAGCCACTTCTGTTAGGGATAATAAGAAGTGCTTCTACAAATACATTAGCAAAAGGCGGGGTAAGGAAAATGTCCATTCTTTGCTGGACATGGGGGGGAACATAGTCACCAAAGATGAGGAAAAGGCTGAGGTACTTAACACCTTCTTTGTCTCGGTTTTCAACAACAAGGCAGGTTGCCCTCAGGACAACTGGCCTCCAGAGCTGGTAGACAGAGACGAGAAGCCAAATAGCTCCCTGTAATCCAGGAGAAAACAGTTAGTGACCTGCTGAGCCACTTGGATCCTCATGAGTCTATGGGACCAGTTGGGATCCTTCCTAGGGTGATGAGGGAGCTGTCAGAAGAGCTCCCAAGCCACTCTCCATCATTTACCAACAGTCCTGGCTCACTGGGGAGGTCCCAGATGATTGGAAGATGGCAAATGTCACGCTGATCCACAAAAAGAGTTGGAAGGAGGACCTACAGGGTCCCTAGTTTCCCTAGCCGGGAAACTACAGGCCTGTTAGCCTGACCTCAGTGGTCATACCATAACCTGGCAAGGTTATGGAGCAGATCATCCTCAGTGCAACCACACAACATCTACAGGATGGACAAGGGATCAGACCCAGCCAGCACGAGTTTAGGAAGGGCAGGCCCTGTCTGACCAACCTGATCTCCTTTTATGACCAGGTGACCCGCCTGGTGGATGAGGGGAAGGCTATGAATGTGTCTACCCAGACTTCAGCAAAGCCTTTGACACCGTCTCCCACAGCATACTCCTGAAAAAGCTGGCAGACCAAGGATTGGACAGGAGCACTCTGCTGGGTTAAGAACCGGCTGGAGGGCCAGGCCCAGAGAGTGGTGGTGAATGGTGCTACATCCAGTGGTGTCCTCCAGGGATCAGTGTTGGGCCCAGTTCTATTTTATATCTTTATTGATAATCTGGATGAGGGGATTGAGTGTACCAAATTTGCAGATGACACAAAGTTGAGGGGGTGTGTTGATCTGCTGGAAGGCAGGAGGGCTCTGCAGAGGAACCTGGGCAAGTTGGAGAGATGGTCTGATTCCAGCAGGATGAGGTTCAACAAGACCAAGTGCCAGGTCCTGCACTTTGGCCACAACAACCCCCTGCAGCGCTACAGGCTGGGGACAGAGTGGCTGGAGAGCAGCCAGGCAGAAAGGGACCTGGGAGTCTGGATTGACAGGAAGCTGAACATGAGCCAGCAGCGTGCCCAGGTGGCCAAGATGGCCAATGGCATCCTGGCCTCTATCAGGAACAGTGTGGCCAGCAGGTCCAGGGAAGTGATTCTTCCCCTGTACTCAGCACTGGTGAGGTAACACCTCGAGTACTGTGTCCAGTTCTGGGCCCCTCAGTTCAGGAAGGATATTGAGTTGCTGGAGCAGGTCCAGAGAAGAGCAATGAGGCTGGTGAAGGGACTGGAGCACAAGTCCTATGAGGAGAGGCTGAGGGAGCTGGGGTTGTTTAGCCTGGAGAAGAGGAGGCTTAGGGGAGACCTCATGACTCTCCACAACTACCTGAAAGGAGGTTGTACCCAGGTGGGTGTCAGTCTCTTCTCCCAGGGAACCAGCAGTAGGACAAGGGGGCACAATCTTAAGCTCTGCCAAGGGAGGTTTAGGTTGGATATTAGGAAGAAATTTTTTATAGAGAGAGTAATCAGACATTGGAATGGGCTGCCCAGGGAGGTGGTAGATTCACCATCCCTGGAGGCTTTTAAGATGAGACTGGATGTGGCACTTAGTGCCATAGTCTACTAACTGCTGCGGTGTTGGATCAAGGGTTGGATTTGATGATCTCAGAGGTCTTTTCCAACCCAGTTGATTCTATGATTCTATGATTCTGACATACCAGCTGGCTAGACTTTCTTGAGAAACACAGCAGACAGAAAAAAGTTCAGCATTAATTTCACTAAGCCCCAGACTTGCCTGTTTTGCACTGGTTTATGAGCAGTCAGTAGCCAGTAAATTTCATTCTTTCAGTGCAATAACAAAAGCAGTGTGCATGACAGGCTAAAGCATAAAAAGCTCGTGCAGTATGCCACAGGATTGTCCTGGTAAATTCCTACGAACTCTTCCTTAAAGCCTTGAAAAAAAAGTTGGATAAAACATCATTGCTTTGTTTTCCACCCATGACATGGTCTTGACTCTCATGAGACAATCAATCCCTTACAGAAACTTAGTCCTCTGTTAGTGGTCCTCTGGAAGTCAGACTAGCATTGGCAGAAAAAAAGAAAGGATTATACTTAAAAGGAAAGATGTAAGAGAGACAAATCAAAACAACTCAAATTAAGAATGTTTTTCTATTCTATTGTCTGTTCTGGAACAAATTACAGCTTGTCACAAAAAATGTTCCAAATATTTCTGTGGTCTGGTTTTAGATTATTGTTATCTTTTGGGGCTTTTTTATTCAAAACAGTTAGTGATATATAACCAAAAACACTAGAGTACTCAGTATTTCACACCAGTGAGGGACATTTTGGATCAGATTACTAGCTGCTCATTTGTTCTTTTGCTTGACTTATTCTTCCTTGGCTAAGAGAGCATCATCTGTTTATAAGCCTTGAAATGGGCTCGTCAGTATAACGTAAATAAGAACTTAGCCCTGCCTTTGGACCCTCCTTAGTCAAGGGAAGTTCAGACCAGAATCCACTGGAGTACTTGTTTAACTGTTTTACTGAGTCAGGAAAAGAGTGATCAGCACATTGGCAGATCAAGTCCACTTGTTGTGGTATTTTAATAAGAAAAAACCTTATATGAAACCTCTAAAGTTACTATGTACATTACATTTCTGGAACAAGCAAGCATTCAGGATTGGCTATAGAAGAATAAAGGCAGTGCTTTCTCTTCTGTTATTGTACAGACAGGAGAAAAAAAATATTAGCATTACACATGGGGAAACACATAAATTGTCTGAGACTCCGGGTGTCTCACAGAGAACCCAAGTCACTTTCAAAGGGTAAAGAATGGAGCACATGGCACCACCAGAACACATTTTAACATGCCTTCTTGGTTGAGAAATTATTAATATGTAATTATTTTGGGCTCATAATTATTTTGTTATTTTCTGCGTTTCAGTCACAGCCAAGGAAAAAACTGCTTAGCACAAAACGAAAGCACAACTGAATCAAATATGTTTAGAAGTTTAGAAACAAAAAGAAACTACTGACACAGCATATTGTATAATGAACTAGTGAAATTTTATGCTTAAGTGGTCATCAGTAATGTGGAAGATAGCCAACTCCCCTAGACAGCTATCATTCAACTTTAGCATGATTTTAACAGTAAAAGTGTAAGGGAATACTTCCATTATTGCTAGTGGAAGAAAAGGTTTCCATGAATGTATTAGGTAAAAAGCAGTGTAATCTCAGTGGGCATGGAAAAGATCTATCAGGTCTTCCAAACTTGCCACTTGTCACTGTATGACTTTTCCTCCAATGGTAAATTGATTACTGTTGCACAGAACCCTGCTCCAAAGGTACCTATTAAGGGTTATCTCCGCAGTGACAGCATAAATGTGTTTTACTAGGATCAGTATAATTCCCACCTATTCCACTCTGTCGACACATCTGCATATATTGAGACTAAACCTAATTCTAGTTCAGATAGTAATTTCCTACTGCTGAACTGCCTAAAATAGCTTTTCATTTTCTAGACTCTCAGTAGGGTAGAAGCCTTTTATTGAAGCTTATTCTCAGCACACAGGAAAATTGCACAACCATATATAATGAGATTGCATCACGTCACTTAGATTTCTCCTTAACTATCTCCAGACACTGCAAACATGTAATCTAGATCATTCCCTGCATCTCTGCCTGTTCCATCTGAACACCAGGAAACACTTTGTTACACTTTTTTACTGTGAGGGTGACTGAGCTCTGGCACAGGTTGCTCAGGGAAGTTGTGGAATCTCTGTCCTTGCAGATATTTAAGTCACCTGGACATGGGCACGGACAAACAGATGTACATGGCCCCATTAAGCAGAGGAGTGGACCAGATGACCTCCAGAGGTCCCTTTCGACTTCAGTGTTTACCTGATGATGTGGTAGTGTAATCTTCAACACCAAAAAAAATTTTTATGAGGTAAGACTTTGAAAGAAAGGAGGATATGGAACTGGCTAAGTATCAAAAAGAAAGCTGGGACAGAAAGGGAATTTGCATAAGTTCAAATATTTAACAAGAAAAGAAATCTCAGGCTACATCTTATCAGTTTATAAGCTGATACATTTTATAATGTATCCTGTTTTATAATATCCTGTTCACTGCATATTTTGCTACATGAGCCTGCTGAAATTCAGTCATGTGCATTGCTTTTTCTGATAATTGAGAATGAGTGAAGACACAGCAGAACAGACTGCTTGGACTTCTGCATGATAATCCAGAAAAAAACTCACATTCAAAATGAAATATCTGCCACATTTATGTTATACTTATATCTTTGTGATTTGGTCCCTATCAAAAAGTGTGGAAACCTTACGAAAGACACTAAGAGCATCCCCACAAAAATATCTGAAAAGTGGTCACTCCGGGCCTCTGTAGCAGTGAGATTTACCTATTGATGTCAGATGCAGCAGCTGTTTCAGATTTCCTCTTCTCCTTTTTAACTTCATTCCCTGGTGAAGCCAAATTTTCCTTCCTTCGGCATTGATTAGTGCCTCAGGAGGAAAAGGAAAGTCCAAAGAATTCTTCACTCTATAGCATATAATCCTCCTTTTTCTCTACAGTTCTCAAGAAGCTCTTTTATTAAGATAGTTCTTTGATTGCCTTTCAGACAGAATCGTCCTGTATTCAGTCCTGGATATCTGTGGGAATCTCTGTAGTCTCTATCTGCATGATGTAAAATACCTTAGACACTTTTTTCCACTTCCTAGTTATTTTTTAAGTACTCATCTTCATATACCACTCAAAGAAATCTTCCAATCCTTCATTCACATGTAAGTTCAAGAAAGAGCCATATTTCATAGTATTGGCATGAGTTCATCTCACTGGAGTTCACAGGAGTCATTTGAGATGGAACCTAAAGTTTTCCTTTATTCTAAGCAGTCTTGTAAAGGAAATACCTTGCTTGATCTGCAAAACACCATAAAAGCAAAACACTGTTCTGCTACTTTTCCAAATAACAGTTTAGCTGATTAGCAGCTTAATCACACAATTTGTTATTAATTCACTTCAGGTTACTGTGGTTGGATATTTAAAACCACATGCCAAAGACTTGTGATGTTTCTGTCAGGTCACATTCACTTCAGTTGGTAACTGGCTAAGTACTTAGGGAAGTGTTTTCATACAGAAAATCATGGGCAAACTTTGGAAAGCTTGGGTAAACCAACAGATGTCCAAATGATTGTTTAAAGGTAGTTTGAACTTAATAAGTTGTGTTTGTGACAACCTCATGGGATGACTTTCTCTCAAATACTTGCTAACCATGCTTGTGCCAAAAATACACAAAAATTGTAATTTCTTAAAATATGCTCACAGATGCATATCTAACTCTTCAGCAAATGATGCCCTGTAACTATTTAAAAACAAAGTTAACCAGATTTGATTGTTTGATTTTGGAAAAGTCTTTATTTCTTTGGAAAAGTCTTTATTTCAATTCAGTTGGTATTCTAAATGATGAGTCTAACTGTGCTTCCTATAATCTTCTTTTTTACAAAGTAAGTTATTTTGTAAAAGTACTGAGCAATTGGCAATCAATTATGCTAAAGTCAGCAAACTTCTATGATGGCTTGCATCAGTTTTTCCATCTTTAATCAGAATATTTATCTGCACAGAAGTAACAGTTAAAGTTAGAATGTCTTTTGTGAGATGAAAATTAATGACCAGAATCTTACACCTTCAAAAAGCTGCCCAGTAAATAACTAGCTCATATAATCAAAGTGTTTTACGGCATAAAACATTATGACAAGATTCTTTTACTAGATCACAAACAGCCAATAAGTGGTTTTTTCCTCACATGTGTAGAAATAAATCATTCGTATAAAATAGAAATTGCCTGCTGTGTTTTTTATGAAAATAACAGTAACACTTCAGACAATGTAGCCAAGGGTGGGACTACTAAGGTTATAAATACAACATTAACAACGTCATTGTATTTCCCTTGACTTCCACATTTGTATCTCTGGGGAAATAAAGGCCCTGTTACTTACTAACTTGAATTCCTGTCATTGTACTTTGGGAATCAGTTGCTTGGGATGAAAACAGACAACATATGCCTAAGGTTATCATATTTGGGGTCATCCACAAGCAGTGAGGTATAGCTGAAAAATTTATTTTTTTTTTATTTAGAAAGGCACAGAGCTAGAGAGACTTGTAATAAATCAAGATAAACAACAAACTATGAGACGGCAGAAAGTGTAGTGGAGAAGTGAAAAATGTCCCACTTTTTTTTTTAATTAAAAAATAACCACACTCTGCTGGGATAATCATAATATTTTTTTTAAGTTTTCAGCCAGTCCAAAGTGGTGATGTGTCAAGCTTTGCAAAAACACCTATTCATAGTTTCCTTCCTGGCATCTTTCCCTCCTTTCTGCCACTACACTGTTAAAGCGAACTGATGACAACAAAATCTTAAGTGAAATGCTTATCCCCTATTCTAGCTAAGGCCAGTGGGTAATTATCTCTCAACACTCACTAAAAATCTACTCTGAGTCACACAGAGCTGCTGTTAAACTTCCATCAAGCTGTAGCATTCCTTTTCCTCTGAAAACATCCATTTTTGTTTAGAAAGGACTGCATTAATGTCATTACATGTTAAATCATACTATATACGTATAGGCCCTTCTTTGGTTGGTGCAGAGTCCCGTTGCTCATGCAAATTGGTGGCTGAGAGTCCTGATGAAGCCAAGCATGGTGTGGGTAAGGATGGGATGAACCAATCAGTTTAACAAATTAATATCACAAAAATCCAGACTCCCAAAGTCCTACAATCCCAATGCCGTCTCAAACACAGTCCAGTTCCTACTCAAGGCTGCAATTCATAAGAAATTCTTGGAAACATAAATGAAGGAGGAGTCACATGGGGACAGAAAGACACAAGGGCAATGGTCCCAAGCTTCTCTGTCGTGCTTCTCCATGAACCTATGGATGTTATATATATTCCACTTCAAGAAACTCTGAAGTCCTTAAGAGAAATAAGGTAGCACAGTATCAGCAGTCATCTATTTTGGGTTTAGATCTTACATATCTTCACATCCAAATCTTTACTATTCCCATTTGGTCAAAAAATTTATAGCTGTACACTTAAAGGGGAATGGCCAAATGCTGGTGTCAGTTAGATGGTGGAATGGCAGAAGCAGTTTCTTGTTGCAATGTTGCTTTATCTATATAGTTAAGACGAGGCAAGAAGGGTCACTTCAATTTTTAGTTCCTGGACTGAGGCCACATGTGAAGTAACAGTGAAGTAAGCGGGCTCGAAATAAGCAGGCTTGAGCTATTGGGACAGCCAAGCACCATACAGTTCAACTGTCAGTTTCCAAGACAAAATAGCTACACCCTAACAGCTTGTAGAGAACAGTTTTTGCCCCTGATAACTCTGGAAGCATGCCCAAGTATTGTTTGGGAGGGTGATAGCTAGTCGCTAGAGTTGTGCATGCCATGGACTATAGCACACTTTAACAGCATGGACCTCCAAATTCCTGTGTACTCTGGGAATGTCTACTTTACTTATACAGACACAACTAGATGTTCTCGGGATGGCAAGAAGTGCTAACTTTCTGGTACATCTGAAACAACCTCTCCAGTGACAATGGAAGTTATAGCGAGGTGGAGGTCCATCTTTAATTCCAAGGAACCAGTAACAGGACAAGAGGAAATGGCCTCGAGCTGCACCAGGGGAGGTTTAGATTGGACATTAGGAAAAATTTCTTCTCTGAGAGTGTTATCAAGCATTGCAGAGGTTGCCTGAGGAAGTGGTGGAGTTACCATCCCTTGAGTATTTTAAAGACAGGTAGATGCGGTGGGGTGGGAAGGCAAGGCAAGGCAAGGCAAGGCTAATTTATTTATTTTGGTATCACTGTTTTTAACTTCGGGATAATTGAATTCACCAAATATATTTATTGTGATTGACCCCATCTTGTCCTTCCAGAAGACCAGTGGGAGTACTATTATTGATTTCCAGAAGAGTAGAATTGGGTCCAAATTATCTGAATCAATGCCAAGAAAAAGCTTGTTTTCATCTGATCTTATGGCTAGTGCCTTATGCCAAAAATAGAGATAAAGGAAATGTTTCCTCCTTATCATTAATATTAACCCATTGGAGCAAAGTGTGTGTTACACTCAGTGATTTTAGAAATTAAAACTATGTGGAACATGCAACGAGCCATTGTGTAGAAAAAGATATCATAATTTACCGATGGCTTAAATGGTGAATAATGTTAGACATGGAGAAACAATTGGTTAGGAAACATGTTCAGATGAGGAATAAATAATAAAAGAGACAATATGACATCATTTGTCCTTGAGTGGATCTAAAATTTATGTGACAAGACACAGACAAATGTAAGAAATCTCAATAAACTCAACATACAGATGTAGGAAAAAGCTTTTCTTTTTAACTTATTTATCCTATCCTAAACCTTCTTCAAGCTAAAACTCAGACACCAGGCTTCACCTCATCTATTTTTAAACAACTAAAAGATTGAAAATTAAATCCAAGCTAATCACTGTACTCTCACTAGACCTAAAGGAGACAGAATAGTAGATTACCCAGAAGTCAAATCCTCTGAGCAACTTTATACCCTAATGTCCAGATGCAATTAATCACCTTCAGAGACAACTGATTATATTAATGCAAAGAAATCTTATAAAAGCTGCTTCAAGTTTAGCTTCTGTCATGCAGATGCCTAGCTCAGAAATTGCTCTAATGCAGAGTACAGCCTCCAGCACACTTTTTGTGGGTAAACAAGGAGATCAGGAAAAACAGAGTTCCATTTAGCCAGAAAACATCCACTATTGTCTAGTCTTTGATGAAGGTCTTATTTGCCTCATACTCTTTGAAAATTAACTCAGAAGAATTGCTCTTTAGACATACTATGGCCAATCTGCACAGACTCATTAAGGTACTTAGATAGGTCTCCACCTAGCTTTAAAAAGGGATGGGTTCTTTTTTTCCCTGGTCCACAGCTACCAATTCCCTTACAGTTCAGACTGAAATGCCCCACTGTTTTTCCAGATGACCCTTTTCTGTCAGCTGCTCATCTCCGCTATCTGCGTTACCAGTGGATCCAGCTCTGAAGCTTTGTCTGCTTACATTGAGTGAGTGACTCACTAACTGCATGTCATTCCTCCCTGTGTAGAAGGCAACACCAAGGTCCAGTGTAACCCTGTCCTCAAGGCTTCCCTGGAACTTGCAGGATATGGCTGTATCAGCAAATAGGATTAGCCAGGAAGCCCAGGATCAGTGGCATCATGCAACTTACTTGCATACATCTAAACCCTCTTCCCTGCAACCCACCCCATCCCATACACACCAAAACAAAGTGGCTGTGTCCAGATTCCTTTTGGAACAGTCTCTATCATGCATTACCCCCATAACGCACAGGCATTATCCAGGGCAGCTCTAGCTGTTGTGTGGTGGTTCTCTGAAGAGTGGTGAATTTAATCCACTCATCAGTTAATAAGAAATATGTGGAATTATACTTTCCCATTTCCCAAGACTTGCTCTTGCACAATAATGTTTAGATCCATAACTGCTCATGGTGCCCAATAGGCTGGCATGTTCAGGAAGCAAATCACCTGCCTAGGGGGAAGCAGTAAGCGGGACACGAAGCCCTCAGAAATGATGGTTGACTTACATTCTTAAGAACATATTCATCACTCAGCTGCTGGTATGTGGTAGGAACCACTGGTTACACATTTACAGCTAATATGAAAAATTAGGGAAGGAAACCGATTCTCTGGTTGTTCCCTTCCTTTTTATTCCGGATGCAAGACATATATACTAGTTTCATGTTTCACCTATTGAGCCTGCTGGGATTTAAAATATTAAAAGGGGCAAAGGGGTAGCTTAAAATGGCAGCTGCAAAAGGAATGATGAGAAAGGGAGTGGAGCATATCTTTTTTTAACAGTGAGGGCAAGCACGTTGGCAAGCTCATTGCTGGTCTGAAGTATAGCAGTGTTAACTAACCCCAACTGTCTTATACCATCAATAAGTAGCAGTAAATCTGCCTCTCTGTATTATCAGTCCATAAAAAAGGTTTAATCTAGTAGAAATTAATTTTGACATTTTTACATTTGTACTGACAAGATACTTTTGGTAAATTGGATGTTACTACACAAGCTATCATACAGCAGAAAAAATTACAATCGCATTCTTAAATGTTATGGCATCTTATCTTTGCCCTAATTCTCATGGCTTTTTGCTTTTTTCATGTGGACTTCTGGCATAACACAGCTATGAAAGAAATGTGTGTTTCAGTCAAGTGTTTCAAAGGAAGGGTTGCATCAATCTAAATGCATAGGAATCATGTCTGAGGGATGTAACTTGTATTTAACCAGGAAATTCACACTAAAATAAAGTGTCTTGTTTGCAAAGCCATTCTGTGTTTAAAAACAGAGGAAGGAATAATCCTCATTCACGTCATTAGAGTAGGTAGCCAAGGAATCTGTATGAGGACATGGGCTAATGGGTTATCATACTCTTATATTTAACGTAAAATGCAACCTTGGTACTTTATTTTTAGCATAATAGAAGTAAGCTCGTTCTGCTGACTATGAACAGAAATAGGGGAAATGGCTCAGATATATTGAAACTCTCCTTGACGATTCGCCAAAATTATAATTACTCTTTTAGAAGACACAACATTTGCACTTGCTTTTCTTTGTTGTCATTTAATTTTCTTCCTCAACTACTAACCAGAAAGAGAAGTGATGAGAAAGCAAGATAGTTATTGTATGATTTCATTCCTGACTAGAAACAAACAAACAAACAAATTAGAAATGGACATAGACTGAGTTTCTAGTGGGCTAAAGTTGCTTTAACTTTAACCCACTAGTTGAAAGTGCAAAAAGTGCCCAGAGCTGCATTTGCTAACCCAAGCTGAATGCACACTCCAGCTTACGTGAGTTAATACAGTGCTGTGAATTTCTGTTCCATTACATTGCACATTTTACATGGTCCCATTCTAAAAGACAATTGCATACAAATGTCAACACACCAAAGAAGAGGAACACAGGACATAGGAGTAGATCTGTGATCCATTTCATCTGCCATCCAGAATAATGAACACAGGAAGACAAAGACATGCTATAGTTGGGTTTGTAGGCCACCAGGAGACTGGCACGGTGGAGAATGAGAATGAACAGTACAAACCTGGAATGGTGAGAATGATGCAGAAGAATGTTGAAAACCACAACATCTACTTGTTATTTTCAAGATGTTGAATATTTATTTATTTTAAGAACATTTTCATTATCTGCAGGTGAAAAACCCTGGAGAATTTATTCCCTTCTGACAAAGAGTCTTTATCAAGATATATTCATGCGGACTGTAGCTAAGTTTGGAATAAGCTTTCTGCAAATTTTTCACCTATTTGTAAAGTCTTTCTGAAGCCTAAATCTGATATTTCAGCACAGAATTAAACACACTTATTCTGCCCACTTGCTACAGAATCACAGCCCTTATTTAGCTACAGTGAAAAGACTATAAATATGCCTATAAGAAAATACTGGCTTTATGAAGAACTCAGAGAAGGTTTAAGTCTCTGCAAACAGAAACGAAGCAAGATCTATTTTCTGAAGTTAAAAAATGAAACCATAGAAGAAGCGTCAGCAAATTTAATCTATGAAGAGTGGGTGAGATGATAGCAGCAATGTTTGAATATCAGTTTTGTCAAAACAGATATCTGAGTCATGCCGTTCAGCTGCAAATCTGTCAATATGAAGGTCTCTCTGGATGATACATTCATGTCATATTAAGAAGCTTTGAAGTGAGAGAGTTGGAGAAGAAACCAGAGGGTTGCTCTGAGAAGAAATGGTATTTTGTGGCTGTGGCTTCTAAAGTTCAAGTTCTTCTGTGGGAAGATTACAGAACATATATCAGATATTACAGAAGGAGATATGCCAACAGTAGGGTTTCAAAACCTGGATGATAAAAAGGCCCAAAACAATAACAAAAAGATCAGGAAAAAGTGAAGAAAGTAGCTTTAGAGAACAGTTAAAAATGGAAAAGAGATAGAGCAGAACCTTGAAGACTACATTTTTCCCCCTGAGAACTAAGGGGAAATGAAGTTTTCACTGAAATAGTGCCATAAAAGGGTAGTTTGCTTGGCAGTAGCAGAAAGTCTCCAGCTTAAAAAAGTGGAGTTAATTTCTATCTGATATTGGGAAGAATATGATTTTGCTGGCTCGGAACTTAAGAGAAAGAGATTTAGGTACTCTCTCTAGTAAAGCAGAGAAAGAAGGAAGGGTCATGAATGGGAGGTCACAATAAAATGGTACCTAAAAGTCAAGGATGGGGAGAGAGCTAAAAACAAGTTAGGGTGATCTTTTCCCCAGAGAAACCAAAACGTATTTTTGAGCAGGAAGTAGCTTTGAAGAGTTCTTCTTCAAACATGAATACTCCATTTCCTGGAGATAAAAAATAGATTGCAGTTGGGAGCAAAGGAGTCCACTTCAGAGAATGGTGGGTTAATCTAAGAACAAATACGTGACCAGGCTACTAGAGTATCTGTAGCTTATCACAGATCTGCGAACTCAGAAACAAGCAAGGTAATGTTCTGTTAATGGCTGCAAGTGGATCGAGTGTCACAGAACATGCTTGTGCCAGCTGGGTGTGAGAGTTCTGGGCTCTACAGTACAAAAGAGATATAGAAGTACTGGATAGATACCAGCAAAGGGCCACAAAGATGATTAAAGACCACCTCTTCTATGAGGACAGGTTGATAGAGCTGGGACTGTTTTTCTTTGCAGAGAAAGGGCTCAGGGTGGACCTTATTAATGTATATATGTACCTTGGTGTGGAGTCTCCATCAAAAGCCATCTGGACTCACTTCTGTAGAATCAACTGATCTTGCTTGAGCAGGTGGGGTGGATTGATGACCTCCAGAAATCCTTTCCAGCCTCAATCATTATGTGATTCTGGCAGTGATAACAGTACCTGTGGCTAACAAACCTACTCAACTGAAGGACCAAAGACAGTAGGAGAAAACATCACACAAAAATCACAGTATTTGAGAACCAAAATGGATTCCAGAAAAACAAAATAAAACAACTCCAATGCACCTGGAAAAAAAAAGGACAGCAAACTAAAAGAGTCCACTGTGTAGCAACAGAGTACTCTGTCTTTTATGGAGGACTTTGAGGTTGTAGGTCAATACCTGTATGGGTTATGTTAAAGGATTATTCTAATAGTGACCATGCATCTGAGCAAAGGAACCCACTTAGGCCTTTAAGCCCAGATGCTCAGTCTGTTAATATAATGTAAAACATGTTTGTAATGGAAAGAAAGTTTTTGAACCTAGAATCATCTTGGTAACATCAATAAAAATGTCAGATGTCGAGGCTTCTTCCAGAGGCCACCTTCTATAAATAAAACAGCATCTGGAGACAAAATTCCTGTTTTGCCTTTGTTGACAGCATACAATCTTTTAGCACTAAATATAGATGTATGTAAAAACTGGTATTAACAGTTTGAGCCTTTACTACATAAAAGGAGAAGACTTGTTTCTCCACTACCACTTTTTTAAGTGGCTAGATTTTGTTGCAAAATGCACAAGGTAACGATAATACATGCCTGTTTTCAATATATTAAGGACGGTGTTTGTTGAGGTCCTGAGAAGACATGCATCTATAGTAACCACAGAATGTCTGTGTAGAATACAAATCCTTCAGCAACACCTATTGAAAAATGTAGCTAAATAGCCATCTCATCAAGCAGGTGCACTGATTTGAAAGAGTGTGGTTTCAGTTCATTAGATCTGGGCCTCTTAAATACCTCCTTACCAAAAATGTGGTGTCTAGTAGAACCAGTAGTGTTAGGAACTTCCTAAAAGATATAAGTCAGCTTCAGTCTTTGCTGACCTGGAGAAGAGAGTGCTCTGACCTTCTCAGGGTTGAGAGCTGATGAGCTACCAATCTATTTCCATGGCAAACATCCCAAACTGAGAAAATCACCAAGCACTGCTTCGCATTCTACATCCAACATCTGTTTCAAATAAAAGTGAAGAACTTCTTCAAAGGTCTGATCAGTAAAGACCTACTTGCACATATAAAATCTTTTTAGGTCTTATAAGAGAAAATGTTAGAGCCCAAGATCATGATGTAAATCTGTAGAAAACCTTTTCTAGATCTTTGAGCATTTGAGTAGCTTCCAGTCAACCACATAAAGAATATTCCTACCTCTTGGGATATATGGCATCTAAACACTACCTCTTGCATATTCCCCTAGGTCTGTCAGTGCAGTTTGGTGATAGTCACAGAATCATAGAATCACTTGCATTGGAAAAGACGCTTAAGATCTTTACGGCCCCTCAAGGAAACAACTTCCACTTTAGAAATGGAAGTGTCTCCCTTTTCAACCCAAGCAGAGGATCCCACAGACTATTTTACTTGTTAGGAAGTGCAGCCATGTTACTGCCCAGAAGGTGCCCCACAGTGCCTCGTAGCAAGAACCAGCTTTCATCACCACTACTTTGGGCTGGCCCCTCAGTAATAGATTTCATTTGGAGCCAGTTGGAACCACCCTGTATAAGCATGAAGCAAATAAGGCGGCTGTGGACAGCCAGCTGTCTTGCACCTGAAATCCCTCCCTAGCACTCTTTTTCTTTCCAGCATGGATTTCCTTGTTATAATGATTTTTAACTGTATGATTTTATTGGTGTACAGCTTGACAGTACATTTTAAAGTCAGAATGTGGTGGCAGCTTCATTAAATCCAGATAAATGCTGTGTTTGTATTACATGGACACACTTTCAGAAAACCATGGATGAGTGAATCACTGCACCTCTTGCTGAGGTCAGACATTTTGTCTGGAAATGAATTTAATCCAGACTTGAAAGGCTTGACTGGAGTGATCTCTATGTGATAACATAAACAATGTATGGTCAGTTATCACCTCCTTTGTACAAATTCATACATTTCCCAGCAGCTGAAATATGTACTCTTTTTTTAACAACAGATCTTATCTAGGCTTTCTGGAAGATTCTAATCCAAACTCCTACTAGAGCTGAAATTTAAAAGTAAACTTGTTCACCTTTATTCTATTGAAGTAGCATGGGAAGAAGAAAAAAAAGAAGTGGTTTTAATAATTTCCATAAAATTCAGAAATGCTGCTCTTTCAAATCTGCAGCTACTTTCACAAATATATTTCAGTAACTTCTACCTTAATAGAAGTTACAGAAATACACTGATTCAGTGTATTTTATACATCAAGTTAATTACATCAATTTCAGAATTGTAATTTACTTTGTGATTTCCTTTGCTGTTGCTGAGTAGGAAGAATGAGAGAAGCAAATTTTACTATGTGGCATATTGGTTTTAATCTTGGAGTTATGTGGAAAAGTGAATTTCAGTTTGCAATCAGTCTGACTCAAAGACTTGAACTTTATTCCATATAAAAATCATTGAACTCTTATAAATAAGGACTGTAAGAGGCAGTCAAATGTTTTCTCCTTAGTATAAATTTGATTGTCTTTCACTGTTTTGCATTTTGTAGTTTTAAGTTAAAATAAAGAACCATTTACAATGTAATCTACATTAAAAGAGGTATCTGCATTCAAACTTCATGTTTCATTTGTGGTATCTACCATTATTATTTATTATATTTTTTTATGATAAAATAAATATTGTTTCATTCTTTCAAGAATCAGGTATAATGTCAACACACTGCAGTCAACAGTCAACATTATAATTTGTGGATGTTGCTTAGCTTTGTAGAAGAAGAGACAAAGCATAGTTATACATCATATTAAAAAGAATTTCATATTTTTGCATAAATTTAGACTAAGAAAAAAAAGGAGACAGATAATGTCATTCTTCTTTGTCATTTGTCCAGTATATAAACATATGCAGCTACAAAACTGCAATATCCTAATATCACAATTTCTTAAAACATTTTTATTCCTTTAAAATTGCCATTGGAATTGTTTCTATGGTGACTTCTGAAACACAGAAAACTATTTTCTGACTTCAGTTCAGCTCATACATCTAATGAGTGGCTCACACTGAGACAGCTATTCTTTCTATTCATCCTAGACTTGCCCCTGTTAGCGGGCAAATTTCTACCAGACACAACAAAAGGAAAAGAAGGCCGGAGGGGGCAGGTTTCTGAGACTACTTAGTTGCTGAACTGCATAAATAGAAAATGAATGAGATTTGCAAAAGTACCTGCAAACTCATAACAAAATTGTCATTGATTCAATAACAGGAATTAAAGTATACAATCCTGTGGTATGTCTTATGAGCTTGTTAATAAAAGGATTTTTGATGCCGTAATTGTGACTACTTCTCATGATTTATATTACATAAAACATAATAATCTTTAAAGTCTTTCTGTTGTTAACAATCATTCTGGTGGTGCTTACGGTTTATCCAGTCTCTTTACTTTGTGTATGACATTTCAAATTAGAAAAGAAAAAAAAGTCAGAACATTATCAGTCATTGATGGAAATGTTGCATCTGACTGTTGCATCAGTCATTAAAATAGTGACTGGTCACAATTCATATGATTGTTAATAGTTGGTGGGATGGAATGCAGTGGAAGTGCAGAATATAATAAAATGAATCTCAGCCAGTCTGGAAGATCTTTGAGAATGGAGTATAGTTTTCCCTATTTTGTACAAAAGTGAACTTTACATAGGACAAGGAGCATTTCTTCTGCCTAGGAATTAAAAAAAAAACCAGATACACTAGCAGCAGTTTGCATAATCTTACATAATGTATTTCATTCACTTCATTAAGGAATTGATTTCATAGCTTAATTAGCAGAGGCAGCTTAAGGGACACCAGTCTATCATATTTACAGATGTTTTTCTCTTGTTGAAATCCAGATTAAACTTGTTAGTTGATCTTCATTTAAATTACAGTTAATTTGCCAAGATACCCATTATGCTCTCAGTATTTAATACAGTATTTAATCCTCACATAAATTTCTGTGAAACTGTGTTTTCCTTTAATTTTCATTAATTTAAGCAGACTTGTGCCACAGCATATGCTCTTTTTATTTTTCAAATATCTGAAAAAAAATTACTAGCAGCAAAAAGGGTGGTAAATTAAGCTAGTTGCAACCAGAGACAGCTTAGATGCCTTGTCACATAGACTCATTTTGTGAAATATTAGAGAGTAATATGTTTCAGGCATCTGCAGCCACCACAAAGTTCTGTATATACTAATGTTAAACACTTCAGAAGCTAAATTGCTATTACTAAAACTTCTGAAGCTGAAGTAAGTGGCAGTAATGGTGTTGCTATTGAACAGTAACAAACATATCTTGTGGAATTGTGCTAACAAAATTGTTAGCAAATATATCTCAATGTAGTCACAATCTATTTCTTGATGGTCAGGATCAGCACAGAAGCCTTTGAGACTTAGCAGGAACCTTACAAGTAAAAAAGCATTTGAGATAAAAGTTAATGCTATGTTAATTGGTGAGACTTTCTAATACAAATCAACACTGCATTTAGCAAAACATTGTTCACTTATGGATTGCTGAAGTGGAAATTGAGAAAATACAGAAGTGAAAACTGAAAATACTTTGTTTAAATCCCCAGGGCTCAGAATATAATATTGAATTCAATCTTCATACTTTTGGGAGAGGAATCAGTCCTGCAAAATGAATCATGCTGCAAAACACAGTCTTGAAAAGCCTGAACCTGGAAAGATCAGTCTTCCAGCTGGTGTGGAATCAGCCTCCAGCTACTCTTGTTCAGTTTAGAAGTGACTTTGGTGTCTTTATTCCACAAATACTACAATTTAAAATGGGATGAAAAATCAGTGTGACATAAATTAGGAAATGGATCAACAATGATTAAATAAAAAGGTATTTGATATGTGAAAAGGGAGCTAAATGAGGATGAGAAAAGCCTGTCTGCTACAGTAGCTCAAGAAAACGTTAGCAGGAGATGTTGGAAAGATGAGATCAGCCCACCAATTTCTGAGAAAAGCATTTAGTTTTCAGTGTTTTCCCCTATGGGTATGTCAATAATATAGGTCAGTGGGTCACTTCTGTAATGAAGCACGTATATATGCAGGATTTAGCATCCAGCATGATTAAAGAAAAAAAAATAAGATTAGAGGTGTCAGAAAACAGCTATAAATTCAGCTCTTTTTAGTTAGACATGCAACTGTCTCCAGCCTGCAGAGGCTGTTCTTAGTCTCCAGAGAATCCTGTACAAATCTCTGCGCCTTTCCTTACGCTTCACTGAAGGGTGCAACGACTGGAACGAGCTAGCTGAGATCAGATGCCTTGCTAAGGCTGCGCAAAGCGGCAACCAACCAGAAAACCGAACTGGATCACTGCAACTTCAGAGCAGTCAAAATACCATTTCTGATGTAAGAAGGGTATACAAAGTACCCCGGTTTGTGAAGCTCTTTAAAACGTGGCACTAATCTCGTAGGCGTTGCACAAGCAGGTTCTCCAGTGTGTGTGCCCCTCGGGGCGTGTAAGAGGGCTGTCGGTAGGGAGGAGAACCCCGTACCCACTATTGGGAATTAGCCTCGGAGAGGACAGCAGGGAAATGCCCTCCTTCTCCCAGTTCTCCTTCAGTAATGCCCAAACCTCTTGTAACAACCCTTCTGATCTGAAAAATTGTTTCAAAGCCGGCAAAGTTACATCTTTAGGCTGCCACAGTCAGATTAGTATAAGACAAGAGGGCAGGTCTCAGGGCATGTCGTCCGGTCGGTACCGAGGTGGGGAGCCCTCTGGCCCGGGGGCATTCCTGACCGCTGTGATGGGAAGCTCGGCGGGCTGGCGGGCGGGGGGGCTGGGCTGGGCTCCGCGGGGGGAGGAGGGCGCGGGTGGGGTCTGGCTGTGAGTGATGGGCCAGATGCGGCTGAATGTTTTAGAAAAGGGGGGGCCCTGCCCCGCCGGCGCGGCTTTAGCCACGGGGTCTGGTGCGCGGCTGACGGCCCCCGGGCTCTGCCACAAGCGCCTGTCCCTCCCGCCTCCTCGGCGGGGAGCTCCCTGGGAATCGCTGTCGAGCGACGGCAGCCGGCCCGGGCGAGGACAGACAGACAGCCGGGGCGCGGAGCGCGGCGACAGCCGGCGGAGCGCGTTTCCCTGGCTTGGCCGGCGGGCGGGGAGGATCGGCTCGGCTCTGCTGGGCGAGGTGAGCGGGAGAGGAGCGGGGCACAGAGCGGGGCGACGCCGAGCCGGTCCAGCCGGAGGGGGCTGCTCGCCCCGGCGCTGCCCTGCCGGCTGCACCCCCGCACTGCCGCCACCGCCCGGGGACAGGCAGCGCCCCGGCTCGGCCCCGGGCGGTGGCGGCGAGCGGCGGGCGCGGTGTCCCCGCAGCTGACGCCCTGTCCCCTCTCTCCGCGCAGGTCGGCGCTGACGGCGGCGGGCGCCTGGCGGGGAATCGGCCGTGCCGCGGAGCCATGCCCGCCGCCCTCCTCCTCCTCTTGCTGCTCCTCAGCTGCCGCGCCGCCGCCGAGGGCGACGGTTCCCTGCGCCGGCCGGGCCCGGGCAGGCAGACCGCTCCGGCGGCGGCCGACGCCGCGGCCCCGACGGCCGGGGCCCCCGTAGTGCGGGGCGCCGAGCACAACTCGTCCCGCCCGGCCGCACTACCCAAGGGCGGGCGGGCGGCTGGAGGGCGGCCTCGCCCTGCCTCGCCCCCCATGTGCACGGGGCAGACGGAGATCAAGGAGACTTTCAAGTACATCAACACGGTGGTGTCCTGCCTGGTCTTCGTCCTGGGCATCATCGGCAACTCCACGCTGCTGCGGATCATCTACAAGAACAAGTGCATGAGGAACGGCCCCAACATTCTTATCGCCAGCCTGGCCTTGGGCGACCTGCTCCACATCATCATCGACATCCCCATCAATGTCTACAAGGTAAGGAGGGGTCGGGGATGGATTCGGGAGCGGGTGCGGGGGTGCGGTGGTCACGGCGCGGGGAGACGCGTCCCTTCCTGTCTAGGAGTCATCCTTGGACTTCGCCTCACGCCAAATACCGCCCGAAGGTGGTATTTTGATCAGATGTTGTCGCAAATGGCACCCTCTCTGTGCCCCAGTCGCATCTCAGCGTTCCAAGCTGGGAATGGGTCGGAATGGGGGTGGCCAGGCTCTGAAAATCCCCTGGAAACAGCTGCTGTCCCAGGGATAAAGAAAATAAATGCGTTTGTCACTTCCTTCTTTTCCCGCAAAGACTGGAGGGGAGACAGAAGCTCCTTTCCTCTGGGTACCGCTCGGTTCCTCCTGCTCAGCTGCTGCAGGCTTGGTCGTGATGCTTCACTTCTGTACAGTCGGTTTTGGCATGGGGGTTTTTCAAAGAAACCAAGATCGTTCAGCTGAGCGGCTTTATGCATCTAGCGGTTGGGAGGTACGATGCTTTTCTGAGCCGTGAACGGTTTCCCCCCTTCGCCAGTGTTGCACCATGGGCAGCCGAAAGGGAGCTTGCTCCTCTTGAACCTTCATTAGTCTGTCCGTTGACGTAATAAGACTTGCCATGGAAGGAGTACAACCCCTGTCTTGTCTACCCAGCTTGTGCAGTCCATTTATCCTCAGGAAAAAGTTGGGAAGTTGAATCCAGCCTCTAGCTGCAATCAGTACTCTTGCGAGAGATACTGGAAATAACATAGCTCCTTCTGCTTTGAAAGTTTACAGTCTGGGTCCCTAAGCACCCATCAGTTACTTCATAAAGTGGACAAAATAGCCTTCATCTGTCATCTTCTCTTAGTTTTGTATATGATTGTAAACAGGGAATTGTTATTTTTAGCTTTAGAAAGCCACGTCAAAGGGTTAGGTTTTGAATCCATAATGATTACTCTCAGAAGCTGCTGAAATAGAAGAATCCTTTATCTTCAGTCTTTTAAAGTATTGCAGTATTACAATGCAGGGAATGTCATCACTGTGTTAAATTCATGAACCAGTTAATTTGGATTACATGACAGTTCTTAGATTTGAAGTTCAATGTTTTTTATACTCTACTTTTTACCTATTATATCTTTATTTTTACTGTTTATCTTAGTTCTTGATAGAGGAGTGACTCTTCTCAACGAGGGTGAAAAACAAAAAACCCTTAACATGCTTTAAAAATGTGTTTTTGTAATAACATACACTGAACAAAAAGGTTTTTTTCACCTATTCTCAGAAAAATCAAAAAGATTGTATCAATAACAGCTGCTCAGTACAAGACTTTGCAATCTCAGCGATACTATCTCAAAATTTAATTACTGGTAGCATGCAATAATATACCTCAGTTTTTATCTCGATTGAATGTCATCAAGTATATCATTATGAGTAGGTTGGAGCGGGAGAAATAAAAGGTCAGATTGCAAACCGATAAATATTACACCAGCTGCAAGTCCAGGATTTTTATGGTGCTGTTCATAATGCTAGGGGCTGCACAGTAGTTCTCAGGTTCTAAATCTACCATGCTGCTACTCATCTTAATGAAGAGCCCATAATCAATTTATATTATCCCTTATAATAATGAATTAAATATTTACTGGTTTAAGATAGGACTTTTGAATAAATGTAAGTTTACAAAAACAAACAACCCCTCCCCATTAGATACTATGTTTATTTAATCAAGATTTTGAGGGTGGTTTGAGTTGTTAACTTTTTATTGATTCCACATCCCATTTAATTCCATCCTCAGAGCAATATTTTGAGGGAAAATGCAATCAAAAACTGGCTGTTATCACGCAGCAAAAGCTTGGTTAGTAAATCAAATATGCTTAACAGTTGAAAGTTGCAATTTGAAACCATTTAAGATGGGATGAAACAGATCCAGGGGTAGAATTGCCAGGTCCCCAGTTAGGCAACTGCATGAGAAAGAGAGTGAGAGAATTTCTTGTGTTAATAAAATGCCAGCAGTTCGCTCCACAACACTTGTCCTAGAAAGTGTGAAAGTGTCTGTGAATGCTTTCCAGACAGACCCATAGGACACAATCCAGAATCCACACCAGAAGCAGCTTTTTATTAGGTATTAAAAGTGATAACTGCAAAAGATATCCCCTGTGACTACATAAGTAAATATGTAAGTAGCTGGAAAAAACCACACAAATGAAAATTGATGTCTCTTAAATCAAGCATATCTAAAGAAAAGCAGGTGTTATCTAGATTGTGAGGCAAATGCCGTCCAATGCATAAGATGCTAATTAGCCCATTGCACTTCATAAATTTGAATATCAATCAATACTTTCAGTAGAAAATGGAAAGTATCTGGAATCTGTCACACAGTCAGTCAACTGGGTATGAAATGAGGGCTTGAAGGGTGTTCAGTTCCAGCATGCAGAACCTGGCAGAGCTTTTCAGCATTGGTAAGTGGTTTGGCTTCGGCTGAACCTCCAAACTGCAGAATGGCAAGTAGATGAAAGTCTGAGGCAATCATTCTGCAGTATGTAATGTTGTGGCAGTGTAGATACTTTGCAAGATTGTTACTAATTGGATGTGCAGGTGGTCCTGTGCCTGGTCAACTGCTTCACTAAACAGACTAAGTTAGCATGTCTTTGTTAATTTGAGGCCTTAAACAGCAATTAAGGAGCAGAAGGAAAGAGTAGCTGGTCAGTGAGCTTTTTATGTCCTTCTCTGCACTTAATTTTTGGAAGACAAGACAATGGTGGCTTGTACACCTGACAATACAGGTCTGCAGTTCTGGAAGGCTTATGCTCAGTTTCCCAAGTCAATAAAGCTGCTAAGTGCCGTGTATAAGGCACCAAAACATCAGGACTGAAAATTCCAAACATACATTAGCTTTGCTTCTCATAGACTTAAAAAGCCATAATGAAATAGCACAGAAACATGCTTTCTCTTTTGATACATAAACAACACCTCACTCTCTCATTTTGTGATATTTATTCTCTCATGTTAAATCCAATTTATTGTCATGTCCCATGGATTTTTAACAACAAAAACAACCTATCCTCTGCACATTATTGTGTGGCTTTCTGAACTCTGTCAACTTGCTATGACACAGATGACTAAGCAAAAATATCTACCTGGTAATATTGTCATAGGTTCCTTTTTCTCAGAGCACAATAGAAAAGTGGATAAAAAAATTTCCAGGGAAGTAAAAAAATCTGGTCTTTATCCAAGCTAGTGATCAAAGGCCAGACTCAGCTTTGTAGGCACTGATTTCTTTTCAGTAATGTATTCTAAGGATTACATAAAAATTATGGTTAACATGTAGCATTATCAAGCACTGGAAATACAAGAAAGACCAGATTAGGGACTCTATATCCCATGCAGACACAAACTGGCTCCTTTTTTAATCCAGCAATGCTCTGAAAAAGGCAAGATTTCCATGGAAATTTGTTTGTGATGATCTTACTAACTCTTGTAATGCAATTACCTGCATCATGATAAAGCCAACCCTTGCCTAACTTTCAAAAAAAAAAATAAATCAAGGTGCTTGTCTTTAGAAAACGTTGCTAATATTCCATATTAGAACTCTTGGCCACTGGTTCTTTTGATGTTAAAGATAACTGCCATTTAACTGGGAGAAATGCATCATTTCCTTTCTTTCAACCTCTGAACCACTTACTTGGGATCTTGCAAAGTTCATCTCAGAATTTCTTATGCAAAGTTTATTGACATCTGGCCGTATCAAGCTAGAAGTTTGTTTGGTGAACAAGTGTGGTTTATAGGCACTTAAAAAGGATCTGAATTGTCCAGTGGAGGAACCTGTCTGGACTCTGCAGGCAATGGCAAGGTAACTTGGTTCTGTAGTTATGTGGGAACAATCTACTCTGAAGTCAGATATATGGACTACTGGAAATGTCTGAATGTTGTTAAAAGTACACATACGTAGTTTTCATGAGGATCTCCAAACTGAAATAAGTTAGATGATGCTAATATAGATTTGTAAACTTAGGGGAGTAGTTTTTTCATTATGTATACATTTGTTGTGTATACATTCACTTAAAAGATATATGTGACAAATTTGAGAAGTTTTCATCTGATTCGGTTTTTGCTTCTACCCTGTGTTTATATATCCCAATCTGACAGCAGCATGGCTTTCTAAGCGGTTACTTTTGATGCAGTCTGTTCACTGGGGTTGTGAAATTGCAGAAATGTTCTGACAACACATTATGAGGTTTCTGTAATTTTAATCTTCATTAGGTATTTTTAAATGAAGTTTCTAAGCAGAAGTCACTAATAAAAATACAAGAAACTAATTGCATGCCTCATATTAAGAATTACAGTTTATGGGACTGATATAGTTTATTGGATAGTTAAGTTAACTAGAAAGCGGGAAATACATGTTCTTGTCTAGAGGGAAGATCCTCACCCTAACATAATTATAGCTGAATATTAATAAGTTTTGTAATGCTGTGTGACTTATCCATTACCATAAGCTTAATGTCCTGGGCAAATTTTCTGTATTGAAAAACGGTCCTATAAAATACTTAAAAATACTTTATCTGCATAAAAATATCAGGTGAAAATTTGCTAGTAATTTCATAGATATATTGAAAAACCGTTGCTTGTGAATTAGGTGCACCACTGCATATCTGATTTCCCTTGTAAGTGTAGTTCATAGTGATGAAAATCACATCCTACTCTCCTGTGAACTGGACTTGCTGTGAGCACGCAGCTAGGAGGAAATATAAATTCCTGCCCTGCATTTCCCATGTGCATTCATTGCTCTGGACTAGAACACTGACGTAAATATTCGCACGCTTTGCCACTTCTTCCTGCTCAACTGCAGTGGGTCACCAGTTGGAGCCATGGTGTCAGCCTTCTGGCTGGTGACCACGGCAGCTGAGCCCTCAAGAGCAGCGTATTGTGCTTGCATGCTGGTGTGTTCCAGCAGCAGATTGTGAACATCTTTCAGTTCTTACACAACCAAGAGGAAGCAGAGCAGGAATTGTGATTCGCAGGTGTCTCTCTGAGTCACAACATCTCTTGGGGCTACTTTCATAGCTGTGCAGCTTGCGTATCAGTTTAGGCTCAGATCTGTCTGGTCTGAGAAAGTGTTGATTAGGAATGAATCAGAGGTATTGGTTCTTTCAAGTATGATTTCACATAATTTTGAAACTGGAAAAGGTCACTCGGAATATAGCCAGTGGTAGACTTCTCTTGGCATTTTACTGATGAAAACACAACATTATTTTCCTCTTTGCTGCCACTTGGCAGTATCTCATCTCATGGCTCTAAGTTGTTTATCATTTATAAAATGACACTGTTTTTACAACTACCCTATTGTGAATCATAAGAAAATCATTGTACTTATACAAAATTGCAATACACTACATCTGTACTTCACTAAGAATAATTGTTGCTCTTGTCCACAAATGTGATGCTCCTGAATACTTTACATTGGACCTTCACTGTACTTTAAGGCAGTGTTTGGAGGAGATGGCAATACAGAGAACAAACAGAAACCAAGGAAACACAGTTCAGCAATTAAAACATTCTACTTTTTTTTCCTTTTACTTTCTTAATGTTTTCAAGCTTTTGGTGTAAAGCATATCATTAACCATTTGCAATACCATGGTAAACTTGTGACATGCATTAAAATGCTCAAATTTCAAAATCCATCAGCTGCAAGAGATAAAGGACATGTTTTCCCAGTGCACTGCAGCAGCTGCATGTCCATTTTGCCCTGATTTAAGCTGGCTGAATGCAAGTAATATATATAATATTTTGATGTTATGCTAAACCCAGGCATCCTTTCTCTCAGTAGAAGGCGTTCACTCATGTGCCACCCCTTTATAATCCAGCTGCAGGGGTCCCAAACTGGAGCTGGCTCCAATCCAGTCAGCTTGGAGCACAGGTATGACTGTCTGCACCTGAGAGATAAGTTCAGGGAAATCTCCAGCATAGGGCTGAATTGTGATAATCATACTGTGATTTTAGGGAGAAGAGACGGGGAGTGTCTTGCATGTACACCAGCTAGATGTAGATAAAAGTTTTCAACAGAATCTGCCAACAGAGATTTGACCAAGTTCTGAATTTAAATTACAAAGAAAAGAAATATTTTACTTTTGAACTGCTTTTTTAATGAGTCATCTGTCATCTAATATACACACATGTACAAGAGGTACCATAAACAAGTATACAATATACTTGCTATCTAGTCCTTGATTTCTGGAGCAACTAGATGTAATAGGCTGGAGATTCACTGCCTGATTTATATAAATTAAATTAGTTCAGGTGTCATTTGATTCTGTAGAGTGAACATTTAGAACACCTGTAATTATTCACATTGCAGTTTCATAGTGATTGTTACTGTCACCCCCTCACAGCAATTCAGGAGAAGAGTCAGGGAGAGGCTTTGCTGAAAATACTTTAATTGCAGACTGAGTTATTTTCCCACATCACATAAGAAAAAGATACTTTATAGTTATTACAACCTCATCCCTGCTTCTGCTGCTTTATTACTTTCCATAAAATTCTCAAGAAACATAAATCCTTAGAATTTATCTTTCTGGTTCATTTCTACAGAGGCATCATGTTCTTTGTCTTACTTAAGTAGATCATTGAGGAAATAAATCAGAGCTGGGCCATGTTGCAGTTTCTCTGCTATTCTTTTAAACACTCCATCATAGCACAGGGCTAAAGCAGGTATTTGGAGCATTCTGGTATCTGAAAATACTGGTGGGCACTTCACAGATTTCCAAAAGCCCATTGTCATGAAATGTACTTAACTCCCTTGGTGTTCAAATAAAATGAGACTTAAATTATGTCAGGGCTTTTCAAAAAACTCTTGTGGACCATGTAAGTGTTTATCTTTAGATGCACATGTCATTTGTGCGTAAGGACTTTGCTGAACCAAACTGATGTGAGCAGGCAACTCTGTGTCAGTCTTCAGTTACAGAATCATGGAATTGTTAAGGTTGGAAAAGACCCCTAAGACCACTAAGTCCAACCATCAACCTTGCACTACTACATTCTCCACTAAACCATGTCCCCAAGTGCCACATGTACGTGTTTTTTGAATATTTCCCTAGGCAACCTGTTCAAAAGCCTGACAACCCTTTCAGCAAAGAATTTTCTGAATACCCAATCTAAACCTTCCCTGGTGCAACTTGAGGCCACTTCCTCTTCTCCTGTTGCTTCTTACTTGGAGAAGAGACCAACCCCCAACTCACTACGGCCTCCTTTCAGATAGTTGTAGAGAGCAATAAGGTCTCACCGCAGCCTCCTTTTCTCCAGGCTAAACAACCCCAGCTCCCTCACCACTCCTCATATGACTTACTCTCTAGACACTTCACCAGCTCCATTGTCTTTCTCCGGACATGCTCCAGCACCTCAATGTCCTTCTTGTTGTGAGGAGCCCAGAACTTGACATAGGACTCAAGGTGCAGCTTCACCAGGCTGAGTACAGGGGTATGATTAGTGCTCTAGTCCTTCTGATACAAGCCAGGATGCCTTTGGGCTTCTTGACCACCTGGGCATACTGCTGGCTTGTGTTCAGCCAGCTGTTGACCAGCACCCCCATGTCTTTTTCTGCCAGATCCTTCCGACCACTTTCCAGTCAGGTACTGTTCCCCAGGGCTGTAGTGCTGCATGGGGCTGTCCTGTCCTCCCAATGGCAGGACTTGCCACTTGGTCTTGTGGAACTTCATACAGTTGGCCTTGGCCCATCAATCCAGCCTGTCCAGAATGGTCAGTAGAGCATTCGTACCCTCATTTTGGTACCCAACAAAGTCTATACAGTATGATGAGCTATTTCTTCTTTTCTTACAACACTGTTAAATGAGAGGTTTGAAGAGACTTGAGCCAAAGGAAAGATTTTTCAGTCTCTTTTGTGTAGTCATCATTCTTCTTCCCTCTCCTTTTGCATTTTGTAGCCCTCTATCTGCAGCAGACCGAAAAGGCCTCATTTGAAGAAAGTTATGAAAACATAAATGGGCTTAGATTAACTACTTACAGAAACTCAGAAACCTTACTCTTATGTATAACAATTGCATCTCTATTTCTTGGCATAACCCTTGTTCTGGAGAGTCTTGTTTTTATGAGACCTGGAAGATTTGGCTGCTGCTGTGGTGTGTTTGAGGCATTAGAGCAGCTCACAGCAGAGTTCAAAGATTAAATATTTCTAAACTGAAGCTGCAGTCAAACAGTCCATAGCATCAGCTGTGAGGAAGGTGCTTCCCATGTCCAGTAAGTCTTATCTCCTAAATCACATAAAATGTACAGTTGGGTATGTGACAAGATTTCCATTAAAGTGTATGACTCAAAGTGTAATTGAACCCACCTGAAATTCATTGTGCTGCTTTTTTTATTCCATTGCGCTTATAGGTATGTCGAATGTGCAGATAGTCCTTTCGGTATTGTTATACAGAATCATTGGAAAACTGGTCAATAAAGATCTTTAGTGAGAGATTCATCTGGTCTGTCTTTACCTGCTGTGAAACATTTAGATCAAACTAGCTGTTTAGGCTCGCTGTGTGTCCAGTGGGCCTCTTTGTTATCAGAAGATCAGCTAAAAACTATGGGGGATACATTTTCTCTCCACTGTTGCCTGATTTCTCAGCTGATGGAGCCTAGACACTAAGCTTCAAATAAATCCCATCCCAGATGTGCACTTTTTGGCTTTGTCCCTGTTCGGATCAGCCTGAAGTAATTTTCTGTATTTCTAGTAAATGATGAGTTACTTGGAACATGTATGAAAAGCAATGAACACTCAGGGGAGATAAAGCCAATACACATGAGGAAGATCTTCACCTGCCCAGGTGCATCACACTGAGATGATGAAGATAAAAGCAAAAAGAGTGGAGTTTGTGGGCTTAAGAAGTCAGGACTAAGCCTTAATTCATATCCTTGCCCCGCCAAGGAGTAACTGAAGCTACTGTCCAGTTTTTAGAACACACACCTCAGAGAGTCCCTTGTGAAAAGGTTCTTCTTGACTAAGTTTTACATAGAATCATAGAATGGTTTGAGTTGGAAGGGACCTTAAAAGGTCATATAGTTCCAATGCTCTGCCATGGGCAGGAACATCTTCCACTAGACCAAGTTGCTCAATGGCCTCTCTAACCTGGTTTTGAACACTTCCAGGAATGGGGCATCCACAGTATCTCTGAACAACCTGTTCCAGTGCCTTACCACCCTCACAGTAAAGAATTTCTTCCTAATATCTAACCTAAACCTACCCTCATAGTTTAAAGCCATTCCCCCTTATCCCATCACTACATGCCCTTATCCAAAGTCCCTCCACAGCCTTCTTTCAGTCCCCCTTTAGGTACAGAAAAGTTGCTACAAGGTCTCCCCACAGTCTTCTCTTCTCCAGTCTGAACAAAGCCAACTCAGTGTGTCTTCATAGGGCAAAACATGGTGGAAAAGAAAAACAGTCTAGACAAAACTCCATGTTTCAGTTTGGGGATTTTTTTTATTTTTTATTATTTCACCTTTAATTGTTGTTTTCTTTTCACAGCTGCTTGCAGAGGACTGGCCCTTTGGTGTGGAAATGTGCAAATTAGTACCTTTCATTCAAAAGGCATCAGTTGGCATCACAGTGTTGAGTTTGTGTGCCCTCAGTATAGATAGGTGAGACCCATTTTTCATCAAACTCTATAATTTCCTTTCTATATGGGCACTGGCTTGTATTCACCTTTCCACTCAGCTGATATAATAGAAGATGAGTTTAAGCCATTAAATCAGGTGGGGTTTCTCATATTTTTAATTTGTAAATGTGTGCTGTTGCTTCAGGTACCGAGCAGTTGCTTCTTGGAGTCGCATTAAAGGAATTGGAGTGCCGAAGTGGACTGCTGTTGAAATTGTACTGATCTGGATTATATCAGTGATACTGGCTGTTCCAGAAGCTATTGCATTTGACATGATTACGATGGAGTATAGAGGAAAGGATCTTAGAATCTGCTTGCTCCACCCCACACAGAAAACATCCTTTATGATGGTAATACACTGACATTTATAAAATCTCTGGAGCAGTTCCTTGGATCTTCTCAGTGTTGTGTGGATTGTAATGTGCACAGGTGTATGTGACATGTAGGTGAATATAATGCTTAAATGAAATACTGACATTTCTGAAGTATATTGGTTAAAAAGAGAGCATTCATATGAAATACTGTCATTTCTTAAATATATTGGTTTAAAAAGAGCATTCGGAAATGTTTGACTTTTTGTGAACTTTGAACCTGTTGTCCTGTTTTCTCATCTGTAATGTACACCTTACAGAGATGCTTTTCAGGACAGACTGATGAACTAGTTATAGCACACTTAGCAAAATGCTCAGCATTCAACTCCTAACAATGTTTTTGCTTTGGTTCTTTTTCATTTTAGTTTTACAAGCAAGCTAAAGACTGGTGGCTGTTCAGCTTTTACTTCTGTTTGCCACTGGCTATCACAGCGTTTTTCTATACTCTCATGACTTGTGAGATGTTACGAAAGAAAAGTGGGATGCAGATTGCTTTAAATGACCACTTAAAACAGGTAAACATTTATCCCTGACAACTCTGCTGACTGTAGACAGGATAACAATAACACCTTTACTGACTTTACTGACACATCATTTTTCTCTTCCTGTATGATTACTAGTAAAGAGAAGTTTCCTAGTAGTGGTGCTGCTGAACTCATATACATGTGTATGCATCAGAGCCCTCAGAAACCTAAGATTTTAACTGATAGTTACAGGATTTGTTCTTTCTTGTTTGGTTTTAATGCTTCAGGTTTTATAGTTTTTATTTCTTCTTTACAATAATTAGAGCTGAGTATTTTGTAATGCAAACTGAAGGTATGCTATAGTCTAGAAGATGGTGCTATGAAACTGTTAATTATTTTGAAGCATGTTCTTGCTAAACTCTAGTGAGGTTAGCAGTAAATGTTAACAGAACAAAACACATTCCAGCATACATTCCAAGTTATTAGTGCATCAGACACAAACATCATACATCACTAGAATTAAACTACAGTTATACTATAATGCATAAATATGCTCTTTTCCTCTTACCTTGTTAAAACTGTAATTGAAATCTCTTGGGGCATTTAAAATAAGACCTGAGATCAAAGCACAAGAAAATGCAATTGAAAGCAAACTGGTATTTGAAAGTGATTGGGAAGACAAATATGTTCCTAATTTTAATTTAAATCACTGTTTTCATGACCTTGGTTTTTCATATTATTACTCATACTTTTTGAAGTAAGAGATACAGTGAATCAGTGCAAGACATCTAAAACAATAGAAAAGATTAAGTACATATTCCAAGAAAATAAGGTATTTGATGTTCTCGTAACTCCTGTTTTGATAAGCTTTTTTATCTTGTTTATTAAACATTTGGATATTAGAAAACAACAATCCAGAGAGAATCAGAAACTATAACACTATTCTGTCCAATTTTCTTTCTCAGAGACGTGAGGTGGCCAAAACTGTGTTCTGTCTGGTACTTGTTTTTGCCTTGTGTTGGCTTCCACTTCACTTAAGCAGAATATTAAAACTCACTATTTATGATCAGAAGGACCCCAACAGATGTGAACTTTTAAGGTGAGACTGCAAAAATAAAATGCTTAAACACGCTGGCATTCTCCATATGCGTATCTGGATTTCCTAATGAACTAACTTAGTTCTGTGTTAGTTCTGAAGTTGTCCCTGCTTCTTCGTCCAGGACCCTCTGCTTTCACTCCAGTAGCAGAGAAAGAAAGTTGTGAGAAATGCCCTCACTTTTCCCTGTCTTACTCCTGATCCTTTTTGGGACTGTACTACTGTCTTGAGAGTAGAAGAGAGATTTCTGTCCCTGTTTTCCCTTTCAACAGAACAGCTAGGATTCAGTTTGTGCAGAAAAACTTCATGAACATTTTCTTCCACAAATTAAGGTGGTTGGATCTTCTGAATTTACTTTCATGAGAACAGTCTACTGATTCAGACTTTAATGTTGACCACAACTGTGTTCACCATGAGCTAATCCTGCTGATTTAAGACTCCTTACTATTACATTTAATAGTTAATCTTGATTGAGTGAAGCTGAGACCAATTTTCATAGTTGTAAACCTCTACTAAGCTTTTTAAGAGAAGTGTCTCACTTTAATTTCCACACAGCTTTTTTCTTGTGATGGACTACATCGGTATTAACATGGCTTCACTGAATTCCTGCATCAATCCAATAGCCCTGTATTTGGTGAGCAAAAGATTCCAAAACTGCTTTAAGGTAAGAGGCTGTTGGGAGCTGCTCCTTTTGTTAAAATATGATGTCAACAGTAAAATTCATTCCCTAACATGAACAGACTGTTTCAAATGGTCATTAAATTTGACTTGAAATTTTAACTGGGTTGTGGTAAGTGTTCTCTCCCTGTCCTGCTGAAGCTACATAGAAAGGAATTAAGGTTTAATGGGAACAAAAAGAGAAAGCAAAAGAGCAGAGTGTATAATAAACCCTCTCAGCACCATGCTAATCAGTGCTACATCACTTCCTGTCTGAAGCTGGCACTCAGCCACTTCCAGAACACTGACGAAGCAGACTCAGACCGCGCTGCAGAGATTCACGTAGCCATATCCTCTGCAACCCATTTGGGAGGGCATTGACCCTGGGTTCCCCCCTCCTGCCTGAGCACTTAAATCAGTTTTGTAAGGCAGAGGGTGCGAGTATCCACTCATCCCTTTGCAATGCCAACATTTTATGAGACAGACCTGTTCACAGTTTTGCCCTGGTCTGACTAAATATACCCGGGCACTAATTCTCCATGCAGTATTTGAGGCTCTAGATTGCACGTGGACCTTTAGCCTTCATGTCTGCTTGGAAAATGACCAGATTTGGACTTTTTTGTGGCCTCTTACCATCTTCAGACATTGTATCAGAGTTTTTACATTGACAAATTCTCGGATTTTTCTTTTCTTGACAAACATTTAACCACTCACCACTGCCAGGTTTATTGCCTGGCTGTGTAAATTCCTTACTGGCTATATCTTTCAACCAGAAGCTAGCCAGCCCTACATCTAGTAATGTTAATGTATTTCCCACATAATTGTGATAGCACATGTTGCAGATGTTTTAGTGTTGGTCTTGTCTTCCCTCTCTATGCTGCTGGCTCCCTGAAAGAGTCACTGGAGCTGAGAGCATGTAAGAGGTCTCTAGCATCCTGAGTGTGGAAGTAAGTGGGTGTGAGGAATACTTCCAGCACCCAAAGACCAGAGAGTAGCATCAAAGGTCATTAAAAGTTCTGCAAGTACACCTAGTAAATGTATGAATTTATGTAGATTTTCACCATTCTTCTACTTTTCATTTTGCACCTCAAAAAATGAGCTAAATATCTTGCTTAGAAAGTATAGATGCTCATACATTTTTTTCCCGAGAAAGATTATCAAAGAAAGGACAACAAGGAGTCTTAATTTTATTTTCAGGTGCATTTAGAATTGCAGACCAGATTTGAAAGGATACGTGTGTGGCTGCTATCAGATATAACTCAGTATAACTCCTCCTGCTCTCCAGCACTCAAGTTGCTAATGGGGCATCCCAGTAGTTAGTAGTGGCCATTTGAGCAACTCAGAGATTAACCCCATTTCTTTGCTTACACTGTAATCCCAAAACAGCAGCTTATACATTTGCCATTTCCTACTGTACCCCTGAAGAAGGGCAGCTTTTCAGTGCAGTTTGCCACACGTGCAAAACAAAGTGATGTAATATGTTTATTCCTTTTGTTTTAACAGTCATGCTTGTGTTGCTGGTGCCAATCTAAAGATCTGTTGTCCCTGGAGGAAAGGCAGTCCTGTTTAAAGTTCAAAGCTAATGATCACGGATATGATAATTTCCGCTCCAGTAACAAGTACAGCTCTTCATAAAACAAGCGTAAAAGATATATTCTCTTACATTAAAGTTGGTGCCTTTTTAAGTAAAAGTGGCAATTACTTTTAACAAGATGGTAATGTTCAGAAATATATAGTTTTGTATTTGCACAAAAAGAGAGCATGAAAAAAATTGCCCTAAAATTGTGTCACATTGAAAATCAAGGACATTTATAAAATCGTCATTTATGGAACGCGAAGAAAAGCATAGAAAGAAGGAGTCATTGTTAGCACTTGAATACTTCTGAATCAGCACTTCCAAATGATCCCCACTTCCTGTACATTAAACGGTCATTTGTATTCTCTGTAACAGTTGTAGGAACTGAAGTCACAGTAATTACTAAATAGTATAATATAAAGTTAATTGGATCAAAGCCATTATTATATATAACTCAATGTATTATCTTTTATAAAGCAGATTAACCACCATCACTATTGTGAGTTTTTTTTTAAAAAGCATTAAATATTTTTTAATAGATGTTTAAATGTAAAAAAAAATAGAATTTTTATCAGGGATTCTATAGAGATAGCTACTGAAAATATTAAAGGATGCAGTGAAGTCAAAAGTGCATTTTACATTGATGGTTGTTTTTACCTATTATTGTTAGAAGGAACCTCCCAGGGATTCTCTAAATACCATTCTGTAACCACTGTGCATGTTTAGGGCATTTGGCAGCACTGTGGGTGTGAGTATTTGTGTTTACTCATAGCAAAAGAGAGAAAAACACACCAAAACCAAAAAATTGTAACTACTAGAAACATACAAACAATGGCTGATATTTCAGCTATTTTTAGCTGAAAACAAATTGATTGTATTCCATGTAAAAAGCGGGCATTTGAGAGCCTGATGGTTCTTTACTGGAGATACTTTTACAACAATTTACAACTGTTTTTGCAATCCAAATACTGTCTTGGGGAAAAATGCTTTAGAAAGATCAGGTGGAAAAAAATTTAACCAAGGAAAACAGAGAGAGAATTGGAACTGCTATTTTCATTTAGATTTAAATCTTAATAAAGAAAATAATTCATGAACTGTACTTCTAGAGAACAGTACTATGTAGCATGCTCATCTTCATACTGTTTTAAAATATGTTCTACTTCTCTAGTTCCATATTTATGGCTTAAGAAGACGTGTGATTAGTTTCTGCATCTGTAAATAGTTTAGAGAAACATAATTAATTGTAAAGTATTAAGATATGGGCAGGACCCTGTAAGAAAACAGAAAGATAAAGATACCTGTCGTAAACATGGTGTGTGTTGCCAGGAGCAATGCACATTTTGTACATACGTGACAGGTCATTCTTTGGCTTTTTGTTTCCTATTAATTTGTTACAGATGTCCCCAAAGACTTATTAATGTATTTCATGCACTAAAGCATGAGTTTTTCAGGAAAAATTGTCATACAACGTGCTTTTATAAAATACATGTTTTCAATAGGCTTGGTATTTTATTATAATACAAATATTTATCAAAACTCAGGAACTTTTTTATTTTAAATTTCCAAATTTCTCATGTAAGGATTTTTACCTTGTTTTCCAATTTTGATTAACTCCAGATTTTTTAATAAAGTGCTTTAAATATGCTCTGCATGAAAACAGCTTTCATTAAAATGTTCAACTGATGATATTAACTTAGGTGATTTTCTGACTTTAGGTAGCTACAGCTACCTTGCAGACAGCTTATAACGGGGGAGGTGAACCCCAGTTGTGGTGTTGCCCCCATCAAAAGCTAGTAAGTGTATGCTTGTATAATCAAGCTGAGGAGAACCTATGCACATGCATTTGACCATGGGCACATGGGTGTGTGGGTGTGGGTGTGTGAGTATTGTGTGCAAGCATGTATGTTGTTTACCATTAGGTTGCTGTTACCACCTTTCTGCAGCAAATGCACTCAACTGCTATAATGCTGAACTTCTATAAATATAATTCTATTCTAAGGTTTGTTCTTTACATTTTTACCTTAACTTTCATGGTAACTTTCTCACAGTAAGCTGTGAATATTACTTCACTTCACCCTACCTGCATCTATTTCTGTGAAATGCATTTCATCTGTTAAGGATGGATAATCAGTTAAATCCTAAGTTTGATACTGATCAGTGTTATTTTCATCAAATTATATCGTTACAATATTGTACATTTATATTATTGTTATTTTTATTTAAAATATAGCTGTTCTATTGGCAATTGTGTAACATACTTTTCATTTTTTCCTGGACTAATTCTTAGTTAAGACAAGTACTGCTAAGTCAGATATTTAGGTTTTGCAAATAAAGACAATATATACTGCCCCCTTTAATATACAAATGAAATATACAAATATTAGTGCACTTTTTGTCCTTTTTTCAGTATTATTCAAAGCAGTATTTTTAGTGACATTCTCATTTCCCCTAATGAAAAATTTCAAAACTTCTGCTCCTATACAGTTCTAGCTAAGATTAAATATCTTAATACTCAATACAGGTGTTTTCTGAAATCCTCAGTATAGATCTATGCCTCCATTCACTGAAATCACTGAATGTTTAACCATTCAATTCAGCTGGAGCAGAACTAGGGACATGGAACATAGCTCTTGGAAAAACCTAGCTGACATTTGCTACCCTGAACTAAAAAAAGCTACTTTTTTTTTAAGGAGTTGATTAGGAAAGGTGGGAAAAGAGGGTAAAATAAGCTTGTGGGGTAAAACACCCAGTCTAAGGCTCTCTAAGCCCCAAACAGGGGTAGCATAACAACTGCAGAGAGGCACAGCCTTCTTTATAGGAGTTCAATGTGCTTGCAGAGAGTGGTATGACAGAGTAAGAGTCATCTGTCCCAGTGGTCTGATGAGTTGATACAGAATGGCTCAAGATGAAAAAAACTTGCAAGAAACTACATCACAACTCTGGGTTTTGGCCTTCAGAGAGTAGTTTGATTTTAGTTCCCCAGCTGCTCTGAATTCTGCCTAAACTGAATGGAAACACTGGTACTACAACTCAGAGAATCAAATGCAAAATTTGACAGTTACGGAGCATCTGCTGTGAGCTGTGACATTTCAGTGTCCCAAACAGCTCTTAATCAACACATAAGTGGCTTAGCAAGAAAATGTCGTATGAACTGAAATAATGTTTAAAGGATCTTTTAATACTGTTCTGTATAGCTGTGTAAAATAATTCTATATTTCATTTTCTGTGTTCACTTAAAATAGGAACTTCTGTGGTTCAGGCAGTGTAAACATACTAAATTACCAATAAAATATTTGTAGTTTTGATTCATTACAAAAAGATGTCTGGCCTTTTTTCTTCTGGGGGGTCTCAATTATTAAAAAGTAACAGAGATATAAAAAGAAGTAAGCATTTCAGAACTAAATATCAAAGCTTTTGAGGGGGATGGTTTTATATAGCTAGTTGAAAAGAGTTCAGACTTGCATATGCATTGCAAAATTGTCCGATGTTTATTGGAAGAGTCGTGCTTATCTTTGCTCTGTTTGTTTTTGCACAAAATGTTCATCTCAGTCTCTTCTCTACACACCCATATATAGTCACAAATTCTCTTATGTTAGGGACATCACAAATAAAAGTCACTAAGCTTTTAGTTCATTAATTTAGAAGTGTATGCACTCTATGGTGGAATATGCCATTTGAAAAGCATCATACCTTTGTATGCTGACAGTGTAATTTTGTGCATATTTTCATTTACCTTTCTTAAAGAAGTGGAAAACAGTATCAGACTAAATATGCTGTAACTGGTCAAATATATAACTAGATGTTTGCAGTGTCTGTACATCCCAAAATGTGTTTGATACCACTGCTGTTTTGCTCCTAATAGTTAGGTTTCCTTCTCTTTACTTGGTGGCCTGTTGCATCCATGTAGATTTGTCTTTTTTCGTGCTCCCAGCACCTTTAGCACATAGTTTCAAGTTTCCCTGTGCTTGGAACAGAAGCACCTGTAGAAAGGAGATACCTTGCAAGTAAATGTTCTACTTAATATCTCTCCTGGCCTCTTCACTTCCTTTCCCTTTATCCTGTCCTATGGTCCAAGGTCTTCACCAACCACTCACTATGAAGAAGCATTTTTTGCATATTTCTTTGAAGATCCTACAGCCTTCTACAGGTAGGCCATAGTCTTCACAGCCCAGCTAACTTTTTATCTACTGTGGTCTTGGCTCTTTCGCTGGGGAGATTAACTGCAGCTTGTTGACAGTTTCCTAAACACACTAGAACTTTCCCAGCAACATGCATATACATGTAGCTTACGTTCTTCAAACACTGGCTCGCTCTGACCCCTCCTGAGAAGGGCAGATTTGGCACTTTGGTGTTGGTGGAGCAGGATGGTCCAACTGGCAACCTGTGCCTGGGTCTGGTCCATAGAGTGGTTCACTTTTTACTGCACTCTTCTGCAGCCTGCTGCTCTGACCACTGGGTTCTTGGAGTCTGCTCAAGAAGGCCCGAGAGTTCTCCATGTACATGCTGTGCACCTCTGTTTAAATTTCTAAGCCAAGTTACTGAACGCATTAGAAGACCAAAGGAAACAGAAGGACTCAAGATTAGCCTTATATGTTCTGCTGGTCATTTTTCTTCTCAGTCAGCAGTGGTAAGAGTACTGTGTTATATAACAGCAGTAGTCACATGATTTACTGGCTTGTAATTGCTAGCTTAAAAACATTAAATAAACCCCTGACATCTGTTTGGTCTTGCCAGTTTTTTTAATATACTCTCATTTATCTGTGAAGGAGGTCCCAAAGATCACCCTTACCAATGAAAGGGCACAGGCCCCACCCAGTCCTCTTTCATTCTCTTGAAAAATAAAACTATCAGCAAGAAAAATCTACTGTAATAAAAAGTAAAACCTTCAGAAATTACACCTTAGTAATCAGTATCCTAAACCTCCATGAAATCTTTGTGACAATCCAAGGGTGTCCTGATTGTGGGAGGTAGTATCTGAAAGGAATTTTAAAGTATGACGTGGAAATAGTCAGGTCATACACCTCAGCACGAGGGTATGAATGTTGTGGCATGTAAGGCCTGCATCAAAATTTTTCAAAACAGTAATATGGAAAACACATCAATACTTAGATGATACCCATCAGTGGATATCTACAACTCTGACTTCAGTATTGCCATAAAAACTTCACATCCCCTATAGTCAACCTAGAGGAGTGCCCTGGAAAAAAGTGGGAGTCAAATCCTGAAACCCAGTAAAACCTGAAACACTGATAAAAAATTAGGGCAACCATACTTTCTTCGCAAACCACATCCTCCAGAAATCACTTCTACTGGTTTTGCTCTTGGGTGAGCGGAATGGGGGAAAGCATTTGTTGCCATTTTACTTTTTCATGACCTTCATTTCCCAGTTTGTGTGAGTCGCTCCTAAGTCTATTTACCCTGAAGAAACAGATCAATGGTGAAACCCAGGCAGTCAATGGGTCTCATCTGAAGCTTTTAGGAAAAAGGTTGATGATAAATCCCCAAGATGCTCACGTCTTCCCAATACATGCTCAGCCTTTGAAGGGGCAGGAAAGAAACATGCCAAGCTGACAAAATCAAAACTGGAGGATTTGGTAAGTTTTAGTTTGAGCTGCGAGATGGCAGAATTCAGGGGCAAACTGGATTTTTCTTCTTTCCTTTTTTTTTTCCATAAACGAAACTGTAACAAACATCATAATTACTATTGGGTGTTCACAGAACCAGACTGGAGTTTGCCAAAGATACCGGAAGCTTTTCCCTGAAATGCACCTGCAGCAGGCAGCACGTCCTACAGATTTGGCCCCATTGGTCTTCTTAATGTACTAGCATAGACATAGCAGGAATCTTCTGCTGTAATCGAATACTTGACACCTACAGTCACCAGGTGCATACACTTTTGATGCATATTTATACGAGTTATATTGCATATTATGTAATATAATGTGTAGTATACAGAATGTTTTTCATTAGTTTTATCTGAAAAAGTTTACAATGAAATCAAGAATTTTTTTAAAAACCATATCAATCTGAACAAAATGTAGTCCACTGACTTCTTAAAAAAATCTTAAAACACTTTTAATGTGTTCTATAACTTTGTTGTTTGATTTTTAAGGAGTTTTTATTAGACTTGTAAAAAATTTTACATTAATTTATGCCAGAATATGACTAATGTAAGCTATGTGTGTCACACATGCAAATTATGAATGTCTGCCTAACTATTGGACTAGTCTTTTGCATTTTTAAATTATGTGTTCATTAGCATTAATAATGACAACTGTTCATTGACAGAAATATTTTTATTGTTTTCTGAAGTGGATATAAAAATTTGAAATACTGACAAATCATGTAGTACTCACACTGCATGGCTATATTATGAATTGTAATGAAAATATGTCTAAACTTTTATTAACTGGTATTAATAAGTTCCAAAGATAATTGGTTATGAAATAATTTTATAACTTTGTCATTTTAAGAATTTATAATTTAAAATTCTTCATAGAATCAAATTTTGTAACTTTCCTGGCCATTTTATGACAACAGAAAAATATTATTTTCAAAAAAATTTAGAACTTCATATTTTCATAGGAGATGGAAACAGACTGTGAAATTAATGCTCTACTTCAAGCACCTCCATAGGTTATGAAGATCCTTCCTGTTGAACTAACTACTAAAACAATCTTGTTAAATTTGTTTGACAAAATTTCAAAGAACAAACAGACAAAGAATATGGCAAGCTCCTTAATATTTGCAACTCATTATTAAGTATCTTAAAAGCATTTGACCTTTATAAAAGCATTCATACTTTAGTTGATGTATTTCACTTACAAATGTCTTCATAGAAAGATCTATTTGTCTCATATAGGTGAGGTTATTTAATATTTGTTTATGTATATACTCAGTTTATGAGAGAAATCAAATTATTTTTAGTTGACAGAATAAATTGATATTGTAATACAAGTCAAATACCTTTAAATTACAGTATTTATAAACATATCTATGCATAATGCATTTTTATCTCTGTGTACGTACATGCACAAATATACATATATTACGTAAGCAAAAATATTGGTCACAACATAAAAGATGCAGAAGAAAAAACTAGAGAAGGTATAGTTGGGAGTAAAAATACCAGAAATTTTGAGTACATGTAATTTACTGAGACTTCTGTGCTTTTGCCTGAACTGAAGAACTTACAGCTTTCATAGAAGTAACCAAATTTTCCAACTGTTCAAGGTCTGAGCATGATTAGTCCAGTCTTCCCAATGAGTCGCAAAACCCACAGTAGAATCACATTTCATGGCACTCCTACACAAGAGCAGGATTGCCAACTATGGGGTTTTGACCAAATTCCAAATTAAATAATTACAAATTAAAATCTGTTTCCTCTGTTCTTCTCTCTTCCTGTCAGTGCATGAGTTAGCAGAGCATACTGCCCTGTTTTGCAGTTTCACACTTTGCAGGGAGACATCTGCTGTGTCTTGCACTGGAGGAGAGTGCATTTCAATACTAGAAAATGGGAGCCTTCCAAATCCATTGTCAGTTTAGAGTATTTGGGAGTGTTTCAGGATGAAAAGCAGAATTTATATGTAAAATCAGTATCTTAACACTCAGAGTTTCTTTAAGCATATGTCAACTCAATGTTAAGTGGATCTAAATCACCCCTTTTTAACTGACTTTGTTAAGTTTTATAAACATGTTTTAAAAGGCTTTTAAATCTTTGTGTATCTTTTAGTTGTATAGTTAGAAAGATTTATTATAATCTGGAATTCATTAAATAGCGCTCAATTATTTGAATAAGCATTAAGGATGTCTACAAGGTTGAGTGTAGAAAGCCATGAGCTGCAGACATCCATGTGCTCCAAGCTCAAGCTGAAGTAGTTTAATTGCTTCCAGAGCTAAGCAGACTAAGATCTTGGGTAGAATGAGCTAGTGTCAATCTGTTGTCATGCAGGTGGCTCCTAAGTGATGTGTAACTACTTACAAAAGCAAGGCTAAGTGCTTGAACCATTTGACTGTACAAATATAGCAAGTTCATCATAATTTATTGGCTGTATTAAAAAAAAAAAAGGGGGTTGTTTGCTTATATTCAGAAATTTCATAGATTGCTTTGAGTTGGAAGGAACCATAGACAGGGACACCTTCTACTAGACCAGGTTGCTCAAAGCCCCATCCAACCTGTCCTTGAACACTTCAGGGAAGGGACATCGACAGCTTCTCTCAGAACCTGTTCCAGTGTCTCACCACCCTCACCATAAAGAATTTCTTCCTAACATCTAACCTAAATCTGTCCTTTCAATTTAAAGCCATTCCCCCTTGTTCTGCCACTACATGCCCTTGTAGAAAGTCCCTCTCCAATACTTCTCCAATACATTTGATTGCATTTGTTTGAAAGAATCAACAAAGAACTGGCAATATTTGTTTTAAGGTATTTCATTACTTAAATGCACTTTAGGAGGATTTGACAGATAAGGAGCAGTTGAGATATCTGGGACTCCTTACCCTGGAGAAAAGAAGGCTGGGGGAGGATCTCATTGATACCTGACAGGGGAGTAAAGTACCTGACAGGGGAGTAAAGAAAGCAAAGCCAGACACCTGTCAGTGATGCCTAGTGAATAGACAAGAGGCAGTGAGTAAAGATTGAAACACAGGAAAATTCACTTATAAGAAAAACATTCTGTAGTGGAAAACTGCAACAGGTTTCTCAGAGATGCTGTGGAGCCTTCATCCTTGGAGATACTGAAAACCTGGCAGAGTACAGCCCTGTGCACCCTCTCTGTAAGTGACCCTGCTTGGAGTGAGATGTTGGAGTACATGATCTCCAAAGGTCGCTGCCAATTTCAGCAATTCAGTGATTCAAATGTAGTCCATTCTATCAAGTGTGTAAGTCCCATCTGGACCTAAAAACACTGCCACTGTCAGAGAATAGACATGAGATCAGACAGACAGGTTACTGCAATAGAAAAAAAGTTTCCATTTTTTCCCTTCCATGTTCATATTTCAGTGTTGGTCAAGTTTTTTCATTAATCACTTTTCTTTAATTAATTATTAAAAATATAGAGATTATAGATAAAAAACTGATGTTTTCATATGCAGCGTTGAGCAAGAAAAGAGGTACTTGTAACTACAAGATTCAGTAGATATTTTGGAAAGCTTCTCTTAAAATGCACCAAAACTGTCTTCCTTGTGAGATAGCTGGACAGCTGAAATAAATGGAAGTTTGCCACGTAAAGATGTGTTGAGCTTTCTTAGAAAACAGTTTAGTTTAGTTCAGTTTAGTTTAGTTTAGTTTAGTTTATTGTGGGCAAATGCATATCAGATATAGTGCTAATAATACTAGGTAGGTATGTTTACTTTTAGTTTTAAATAAATATTCAAAGTCTGCATGTCTTCTTTCTGTAGACTAGCATATCTGGGGTTTGTCTACCACTTTATATCCTTCAAGAGGGATTAAGTTATGACTGGACCTCTCATTGCATTAATTCACTGTATAGCCAATATGAAGCCCTGATCTCTAAAGAATTTGTTTCTCTGAATATTTTTTTCTATAACTGGATTAAATAATATGAACTACTGCTTCTTTCAGAGGGTAAAAAGCAAAGGAATATCTTATTTGTAAGGTGACACTAGAGCTACTGTATACACTTCCCTCCATTTTGTCTCATAGACAATTGTATGCATTTCAAGTGATGTTGAAGCAGTAATTCTGTTGCTCAGAAATCTTTGACTTTGTTGTGTTTCTTGAAAAGTGGGAAGGAAGTTGTGAAACACACATCATATATATACAGATGTCAAGTACAGTTAATGAAGATAAGCAGAAGCATTCCTTAATAGCAGTTAAGCAGAAGGAGGCAACATGTTGTCCACTTCAATTAGGAATTTTCTCTTCAAGGCTCCTTGCTTAAAAAGGCTTGTCAGTTCCTTCACCTAATTTTTATCAATATGCTTTTATATTACTCTCTAAATTGTATACCACATTAAAAATTACACCAGACTTCTATGTAATACAGGATTATAGATTTGCAGCTGCAACTGCAGTGTAAGTACTAAAGACCATGATGTTTTGCTGTAATAGGCACACGATACACACCAAAATCTACCGCACAATATTTGAAAGATGTTAAAATCAAAGTTATCGCGCACTGGAACTCTACAAAATATTTGTCATACATATGACTCTCCTTTCAGTATGTCCCAGAATGAGATTTTTCTCTTTTTGTGATGATAAAAACACTAAATTATCTTTACATATTGGCCCATTAACACCACTGACCTTTGTTGCTTGTAGCAGCATACACTACTAGCCTTTACCTAGTTTCACACTGATGGCTGCAGACCACCTTAGCGGTCTTTGATTCATCAAGGCAGTTTTGAATTCTAATACCATCTCCCATAGTGCTTCCATATTCTATTTCATATGTAATGCATTAAGTGTACACCGTGTATAACCAGTCCAAGTCAATTGCAAAAGTACTGAACAGAATGACATGCGCAAATGATTCTTACTTGAAATGTAAAGTCTTGCTTGAAATAATCTACCAATGTGAGAGAGATAGCTCCTGTTTAAGGATGGTTTTAAAAAATTTTGAATTTAGGACAATATTAGAGTGGTTACTTTTTAGATAAATTTTCTCCATGGTGTTCACGAGGACATCATATACGACAAAGTCAAGGAAAAGTCAAAGTCCAACCTCTAAGCTAGTCAGTCCTTATTTCTGTCTCATGTAAATCAAACACATCATTGTCCAAACTACCACTGCATGTAAAGACACTCTTGAACAGATCCCTCTTTCTGTTCACGTTCCTGCTGTATCCAAGTGATTCTGTGCTGCCTTCTGCCAAAACTACCATCCCACTCTGAGTTTGGACAACATGGATTGTGAAACATGATAGGGAAGGAATGGAAACTTAATCCTATGTCTGCAGGGGCAGACCTACCCTCTGGGATCTCCCTTTCTCTGAAGCAGCAGACAAGCAGAATTGGTGTCCTTGTCATGGCTACTGCTTTGAGCACAGTCAATTCAACATTCTGGGCCCGAAGAAATGGTTTCTTGTTTGTGTGCAAGGGACAGGACTGGCAATGCTGAACAGAATAGTATTCAATGGAACTGTGATCAGGGAAGGGAAGGGAGCTTTAAAATCTATTCTCAGGGCTGCCTCATTGGCAGCTTACTTGGTGAAACTGTAATATAAATACTTTCTTGAACAAAAAAAGACAGAGGCAGAGGGAACAGTTTCTGATGCAGTTAGGTACTATGTAGATTATACAGCTCGTGGTCCTCAGGTTTTAAAAGGCACAGCAGCCTTTGCAGTCATGGTACATGACCCTTAATATAGCACAAAACTCAAACTGGAATGACACAGGATTTCTCAGTGGCCTTGTACTGTCACATGTCTATTAGATCTGCACTGGGCATGATGTGGACTCCATAGGCTCACACCCACGTTGGAGGACAATTCAGATGGAGACAGATTTTGTTTCTTCCAAAGCTGATCTACTTTGAAACCATTGAAACTGGTATAAGAACCAAACCAAATCTCAGCAAGTGAAGAAAATTGAGGGGTTTATTTACAAACCCATTCTACTGCTCTGAACCAAATTGCTGTAGGCAAGATCAGAAGCACTTTAGGAAGAATGATTCAGGAGGCATCTAAACTTTTCATACAGTTAGCCTATCTTGATTTAATCTACATATGTGTTGACCATTTTTATAGCTATTCTCAGCCTTCTCACCTCTCTATTTTTTTGGTTTGATTTCTATTTATTTTTCAGATTATTAGTGTTTCTGTACTTTCATTTAGTGAGAAAGCTGTAATTTTAATTCTAAGTTTTCATCACATATTTGTGTATTGGGATTGTTTATTTGGGGAAATCTTTTTAGAAAGATGTTGTAAAGTTCCAAGTGACTAAAACATGTAGGAGAACCCTTGTGTAAGGCAGAGTATATTACATACACCCTTAGCCCACACAGGTATCATGGAATCAGAGAATGTCTCTGGAAAATTCCAGGGATGAGACCCAGTGATGTAAATAATTACTTGTATGTTGCAAATATTTATTTGGAGTAAACAAAAAGTAAGAGAGGTTCTGGTGCAATGACTCACCTACTGACTGATATAGTAAACAATTACAAACTGTGAAAATGACTCCACTAGATTTTTGTCATTTCATAGCTTTTCACAGAAGAGTTATTCACTTCCTCATCATCTATTTCCTCTTCTCAATATAAATAATGTCACAATAAATCCTCTGTTCAGTGTTTCTCATTAAATGATACAAGTAGGAACAACAGAGCCAAAAAATAGCTAAGAAAACCAGGAATAGTGTGTCATAGTGTGGCTAGTATGCTAAGAGAACCAGACACCCTGTAATGTCTGAGCTATCACTGGTGTCAGAATACATAAAACAGTTTAAAATACCACAAGTTACAGTAATGACTTTACTTTCATTAAAGAGAGAAGCACTTTATTGCAACCATTTTTTTAGTACATGAAAACAAACTTGCCTAGGGTCTATATTGAACCATGCATACATCAAACAGCTGCACAACTCTGGATTGTGTAGAGCCAGCTCCACAAAGGGAAAGCAGCATAGTCATGTTACCACAGATGATTGACTAGCCCTTGTGCACGACATGGTTAATTAGCCTGAGCTCATCACCAGAATAATGCTGCTGTGCTGCTTATCAGATCTAAGGTAGCATCATCCCCATGTCACGCTATATAAATACAGATACCAGTTCTCTCAGAGCACACTGAAGAATGGGCATATCCATACAGTAGAAAAAGGGCAGAAGGGCTCAAATATCCAGTCTGATCCCACCAATGACAGTCTACAGAGTCTCACAGGGTTATTTCTGCTACAGGATAAGTAGTCCCACTGAAAATTAAACTTGTCTTTAGAGAAACACCCAATCTAGATTTAAAAACTGACAGTAATTCTTAGGTGAAGCCTAACAATATAGCCTAAGAATAAGGTAAATATATCCACTAATGTAATAGATTGCTAAGAAAAAAAGTGCCTTTATTTTTGTTTGAATTTTTAGCTTCACCTTTTTGACAGAGGAGCTTGTCAGACCTCTGACTGTTGGACTGAACAGCTCTTTGCTGTTTGTCCTGTTTTGTGTACCGTGACCAGTTATCCTTAAGTCATCACGTTGATAAGCTAAGTAGATTGCACTGCTGGAGACTTTCCAGGTCCTTAATATTCCCATGGCTTTTCTTTGACCCTTCTCCAAATTATTCACATCCATCATGAATTCTGAGCACTAGAACTGGATGCTCTATTCCAAGTAGCAATTGCTTCTCTGCCAAATGACTTCACCTTCCACTTTTGTCCAATGAATACACCTAGCGATAGTATTTGCCTTTTTTTTTTTGTCCATATGATCCCAGTAAAGTGTTATGACATGTCCTCTTCAGAATCTGTGCTTCATAGGAAAGTCCTCACTCCTGTTTTTATGGCTTACATTTCTGTTCCTATATGTTAGACTCTCTATTTGGCTGTACAGACAATTTTTTGTCTATTCTTGCTTACGCAGTCTCCCTGGATACTCTTTGTTGTTAATTCATCTCTTCTTAATTTTTTCACTCCTGTTATCTATGTGTCATCACCAAATTTTGTCAGAATGTTATGTCCTTTTGCCTAATCATTGGTAAAAATGCTCAATGACATAGAGCAAAAAAATAGTCCCTCTGGCATCTCATGGAAAACACAGTTAATCAAAAAAGACACAGAAACCCTCTCTTTTTGCAATTATGTATGGAGATAAACAGTTTTGTATCAATGTAATGTGTGCTACATTGACCTGTTTTTCTGTAGTGTATTAATGAAGTCAAACCTCTACCAGAAGTTCCTTAGTTCTCCAACCAAATTTGGATCTTCATTCAAAATATTCAGTAACTTTGCCAAGATAAATTTCTCTCAATTTTATTGACTGAAATAATGATATTAACATTTCTTAGTATTTTTAATCAGTGTATGTATATTGATCCATTATTTGTCCTAATACTGTGCTCTGACTGCCAAGCCTGTATTATCCAGGTCTGGGCTTTTATCCCTTTTATCCAGGTCTGGGTTTTTTTCTGTTTTAAAATAATGGCACAATATTAGCTTCTATCCAGTCCTCTGGAAATTCCAAGGCTTCTTGAAAATCAAGACCAGAGGTTCTTTACACTAACCTCAACATTAAACTTGACAAGGGTTTGTTTGCAAGACTATTGGAACTGCTAACTTAAGATCATGTGATGTCTTGCACCTGTACCTATCCTTAGTACCACTGGAGGATATCAGATCAGCATCACCCAACAGGAAGACACTATTCTTTTTTCTCCTCAGTCCATAATACAGAACTGAAACACTTATGACTGCCTTTTCTGTGTCAGCCATTGCAATTCTATTAGGGTCATCCTGCCTTTATTATTGTTAGTATTGGTTTTGTTTGGATCTACTCAGAAAATACTTTTTCTTTGACCCAGATGGTTACAGGCTTCCACTTCTATTCCTTAATCTTCATTAATTTTCTTTATGTGCTGGCTTCTATGCTGTTCACTGATATCACTCATAAATATATCCCTGATTTTACTCATAAATATATCTTCTTTTTTATTATTTGTTCTGCTCTGATTTCTCTTACGTTAAAACTTCTTCTTTTCTTAGGTCAAACACTCTGTTTTCTTTGGAATACTGTCACTTTTTCAACATCTGGTAAAATATTTCTAAGTAGGTCCTAGTTATTCATAATTCTTCTCATATTATTTCTTCTAACTGGATCTTTGTATCATATTGAATGACAAGAGTCAGTACTGTGCATACAACTAAGAGATGCAGACTGAATAGAAAAGACTGCCACCCTCAGATGATTCAGGCATCCTGCCACTTCGACCATCCGGCAATGGACCAGTGCAGGCTTAATGGGAGAAAAGAATCCCAGAAGGATCTGGTTACCATTGCTTTGTACAGAAAGTAGTGAAAGCATTCCCATCACCAGACAGTAGTACCACCATCATGTAAGAAGACAAAGACACACAGAAAAGTTTTGCTTACGCTGAAGAATTAAACTCTCATGGCATTCAACAGCTACATCTTCATAACAGCATACACCAGACCAGTGTCAGACATGGAAAAAAAATTCATTTCTCTTAGAAGTTAGTTGCAGTCCTTGGTGATTGTTTGAATAACGTGTACTGTTTGCGCATGCTTAAAATGTGTTTTCACCTCTGCAAGAAAAAAGTGGCAGCTTTTTTTATAATTATTCCTGCTTTGAGGCAACGACAGGAAGCAACAAAAATAAAAAGAAAAATCCCTCATATGGTGCTTGGATTGGTTTCTCTTTGGCTGTGGTAAGTAGAAGTTTTAGTGTGCATGTTTGGACACATATATGAAGGCTACAACTTACTCTGTTGTCTGATCCAGGAAAGGGCAGAGTATCATTCCATTCTTTTTCTTGGCTCCACATATCTAGGCTGCCAGCACGTATGCTTATTGTAGCACCTCTGCAAATATAATATCAAGCCTTACAAATCCCAATTGTTCTTTTGATGTGTGGCACTAGTGTTTTTCCAATTAGCCTTCCATGACACCAGTTTCATGGTAGATCAGCATGGTCAGACCACAGGCCAGATGTGCCAGGTGGAAATAATCTCCACTAACTCTAAATGACTGCAGAACAGATACCTACATAATCATACTAGGTTTGCTTTTTAGTCAGTGGAGAAAAAGAGGTACCCTCAAATCGAGGTCTATTTTAACTATTTTGGAGATCTCTATGAGAATATCACAGGGAGTCTATTATTTTCCAACAATAAAATGACACTTTAGCAGTAAAAAGAGTTTAAAGAGAATAGCTCAGATGTACATGTTCTTAAAAACTGTTATTCCCCTGTATCGGGCACTCCAAGGATATCTTTCGAGCTCTTACAGAATATTGTTCTTCTTGGAGAGACAGGTGAAAATAGAAACAAAGGGTTGTTAGCTGAAGTGTTCTTGCTTTGGATCTTCTTGGTCTTCAATTCCAGAGGAGATTTAGAGACATTTTGGAGTTCTGTTTTTCCTAGACAACAGTGAAAACCTTTGTTTAAAGATCTTTCCACAGAAAGACTACTAATAACCATTATCTTTCACTAACCTTAAAGGCCAAGGGAGAAAACTTGCCTCTAAATCAGTTGAAAGCAAGGTATATTAATTGGAAAAGGAAAAGAAAGTTTTTATCAAGCTAAGTTTTACTCTAAATGTAACCAATGTCAGAGACCAAATGTATTCAAATATGGGATTTTCTGTTGATTTCATGTGAGAGGTACAAGAAATAGTGATGGGCCTCAGTTACTTATACCCTGTGGTTACTAAAGGAAATAATGCAGTCTTTACCTCCCACCCTTTTCCAGTGTACAATGTTTTTCTCCCTTCCCTATGTGCTTGATGAAATCATTTTGACTGTAAAACTTAATTGGCTTAATGCAGTTTGGCATAACTGCCACCTTTTCTGAGATGAGATAGTAAATTGCTTGGACAACACTCTCAGGCACATGGTGTGATTATCCGGGTGTCCTGCGCAGGGCTAGGAGTTGAACTCGATGATCCCATTGGGTCCCTTCCAACTCAATATATTCTATGATTCTATGATATTTGGTTCAAGGAACTTAAAGGCTCTACAGGTATTCCTGGTTAGGCATGATTCGCCCTTGGCAAACCACATTATTTTCCTCCATATACCTGGAAATGGTCTCCAGCAGTTTTTGCTCTATAACTTCTCCACAGACTGAAGTGAGACTGATTGGCCTGTAGTCTTCCAGATCCTCTTCCTTGCACTTTCTAAAGATGTACATGACATTTGTCTTTTTCACATCTTCAAGAACCTCCTGCACTCTCTACCACTTTTCAAAGATGATGATGAAGAGAACCTCAATGACATAAACCAGATCCGCTGGCAATCTCTGATGCATTCTGTCCAGTCCCACGGTCTTGTATATGTCCAGTTTGCTTAAGCAGTCTCTAATTCTAACACACCCTACCTGGGGTAACATTTCTTTCCCCCAGATTCTGCCACAGAAATTATGGAAGCTGGAAAGGAGACCTTGCCAGTAAGAGTCAGGTCATTGAGTCAATCTGTCTTTTCTATATCCTTCATCATCAAGTCATCCATCCTATTCATCAGTGGATCTGTATTTTTTGTTGGTCTTCCTTTTGCTCCCAATGTAGTCAGAAGTCCCTCCAATTGCCTTTCCTATCACTAGTCAGTTTAAACTCCAGCCAGGCTTGGGTTTTCATAACTTTACCCCTTCAAGCTCCAGCAACAATTTCCATACTCTTCCTTAGCTGATTCCCATTTCCCCTATCTGTATATTTCCATTTTGTGTTTGAGCTCAGCCAGGAGTTGTCTGTTCAGCCAAGTTGGCTGCCTGCCACACCTGCTGTTTCCTGCATATCCAAATGATCTTCTTGTGCTTTGAGGAGTTGTCCCTGGAGATCATTGCCCTGCCCTGCTCCTTTGAGTGAGGCCTTGCTGCAGAAGTCACTGCCAAAGATTTCAGCATTTCTACAATTCTGCTAGAAGAACAGTTTATATTAGGGTTTCCTAATCCACTTCAGACAGAGCAAACCAGGTAAACTGCTTAAACAAAAGAAATTAATACAATTAATTTTCCCTGAAATGAGTTAAGGGAGTACTCACAAATTGCTTTACTGGCTGGATATAGGGTGGTAAATGGCAGAGGTGATAATGAACATCTGGAGGGAAACAGACCACTGAAAGTCAGTGAATCTGTCTTCAAAAGCTCAAATTGGCAATACTTAGAGCAAGATTAGGAAAGGTTGATCTGGTACTAATCAAAGTAAGTACTTTTCAAGTTATGTCACAGAACCCCCAACACACAAATTTATATTCACATTTATATATATATATATATATATATATGTGCAATAATTGAACTAAGAATTTTAAATTCATTTTGACATTTTAGATACCTTATGTACCTGTAGAGACCTGGGGTTCTTTGACACTTTCTCTAAATGTCTCTTATTAACACTGTCTTTTTTTTTCTTAAATATTTCAATATTAATTCACCTGTGAGAATGAAAGGTTCTGATAATAATTCCAAACATGGATTTTAGACCAAATGAGTGGCAGTATTCAAGATCATCTCAGACAAGGGTAATACTTTGAAGTTGCAGCTTCATGATCTGGATTATATATTCAACTTTCAAGGGAAAAAAAGTAGAAAGTAGAATTTATATTTATTTTTTTTTTATGGATAATGCCCTGAAACATCTGCAAAATAAAAACTACTCTAGTTATTAAATGGTGTTGAACTAATTGTACTCCTTCCTTGGTAGACCCACTGGATATCCATACCACTGGATCTACATGCACAACCGCCCCGGCAGTGATTGGAATGACTTCTGGTTTGTTCTCATCTTGCCAGCAGGCTTGCAAGGTTTGAAGAACAGTAGAGCTGGAAGCTCTCTGCAGTTACACATGGGCCTTGTTATTGTGCAAAATCACATTTCCTGGCCTTCAATGAACCATTACTCTATGGTTAAAAACGTGTCTCTGAGTGGTGTGTCCTATTGACCATCACTGCAACTTTTTAGGCTGAGATCCACTTGGGAAATGGCTTCTCCCTTACTCTTAACAGACACAATGTAGAGCCTTTATCAAAACCTTGTTAGTGCATCTTCATCATGAGTGGTCTGAGTCTCAGTTTATTAGGACTATGAGTGCTGGCACTGTAGGCAAACATAAGGGGAGACTTAATGTCTGGTGCCCTGGGTTTGGTTCTGTGATACCCCCGAGGCCACCTCAGCACATGGGTTCCTTGAGTTACCTCCACCAAAATTTCAAGAGATGGCCACAGTCCTGATCTATTAGTCTCCAATTAAAAAATAACTAACCAAATTTTGTATTTACAAGTACAGATTGAATTCACATATAGTTTTAATCATGTTTCTGGCAAATAACTAATAGGGGAAAATATTATTCAGTTCTAGCCTTATATTTATTGCAACAGTTTTATAAAATTCAATAACAAATAAATTATAAACATCAGTGCTTTGAAAAACAGAAAAGGCAACAATTTTTCTCTGTATTTCAAATACATACACTGTATAGCCAGTTATTCCTTGGCTAAAAATTCTAATGTTCTCTCCACTGTTTGTGTTTTGCCATTGTTAACAATTTTGCCATTGTTAAGTCTCCTCCCCTTTACTGGAAATAACATTTCATTTTTCCCTCTCTTCAAACATCCTACTTTGCAGATGAGCAGGATACAGAAAAAGGCACACCTACTTACTGAATCTAAACATGCCTGAGTTATCATGACATCTTCAAAGTGCTCCTCTTCCTTCCACTCTGTCCCCCACCCTTGTTGCCACATCCATATTACGATTGCTTTTGATGTCAATGTGTCTGCATTCCTGGTTCTAGTGTCAGCCATCATTTAGGATACTTAAAAGAAAAATTGAAAGAGGAAGAACAAGTCAGACTAGGACTATGTTTTGTTGTAGGAAGCCTTCAGAACATGAATCATTTTAGACATAGGAATAATCGGATTAAAATCAGGGGCTTTAAGCCATTTGTTTTAAGAAGCTGTGAAAATAACTTACAAGACCAAGGACCAAGAGCCAAATCTAGATCCATGGTTTTGTACACATAGCATAACTTGGTACATTGACCTGTGCTAGGAACCAGGAAGAAAATACACAGATTAATGGTATCAGCCATGCTAAAGACTGAGTGGTGGTTTTCAGTTGCCTGAACACCTGTGACTGGAATAATTGGAGGTGTCCTGCCTGCTCTCCCCAGTATCTTTTTGTGTGCTATAGTTGATGTGCTCAGTGTAGTGGGTGGTGAGAAGCCTCCCTAAAGTCTCTGTGTCATCTCCCACAGATCCCCTCCCCACCCACCCTCCCTCAGCCAGCAGTAAGTGACCAAACTTGTTAGTTACATTCCTAGTGACATTTTGGATACAGTCCCACATCTAAACCAGTGAACGTCTTGTGATAGTCAGCTTCTAAGCACTCACAAGATTGCTACTTTTTTGGCACAGCTGAGCAGCTCAACATATGTTTACACATAATTGGAATTTTAAATTATGCTTCTTTTCCAAGAAACTCAGTCTGGCAGGTAGACTCTATGCACACATAACTCACTTCTAAGGCATAAACTCCATGAAGAATACAGCAGTCATAACCACCTTCCTTTTAGAATTCAAAACTAAGATATTTGCTATGCAAAAGAATGGCATTTACTATTAAAAAAAAATAATTATTCAGTCTTAATTCTTTCCAACCCTTTATATAGTAACTCAAGAGACACAGTACCTTCTGAAAAGCAGGGGATGATAACACTTTTTTCAAATGTCAGTTTGCCTTTTCTCACCTGTAAAAAGTGTACCAGACATTAGGCTGCAGGCTGCTCATGACACAAAGCAAAGCTTATTCATCCCTGTTGTTCATCTGTGCTATTATACAAAAATCAAAAGTGCAGCCAAGGTTGATGTGTCTGGAGAAGAGCAGAAAACTTATTACTCTTCTCCAGCAACTAGGACACTCACAAATGTGGGCCTCTCATTCCTACTTGAATTTCTTCATTTGACCTGAAACAGCCATCAGCTAGCATGAGCAATGAGTGCATTCATGATTTTCTTTTCTTGCTAAATTATGCAAAGCCCTGAATGTGAAGAAAAAACCCAGTGAAATCTGTCTTTCTTCACCAGAGAGAATCCCCTCATTAACACATTTCAAAAGTCATCATGAAAAAGCTGGATTTGTTTTCTGAGACTAAACAGGATCTATTCAAGTATTTGTTTAGAATAAGGACGGTAAGGTCACTACAAGTCAGTCAGCAGAAGTATTTAATTCAGAAATCAAATTATTTTTGATTGTTATTTGTATTTCTTGTCATATATGAAAAGAGTAGAAACCTATTTAGTTGCAACTTGTGAGACAGGCTAGGAATTATTTCTAAATTCAGATTTTTTAGTGTAGCATAGGTAGTAAAGACACATCAGTGTTAACACTGGCACAGATACACACAAATTTAAAATTGTTGGTGGAAAAAGTCTTTTACATCTCTTAAAACAAACTGTAAATAAGACTGAGTCTACCTGAATGCCATGTGAAAGATTGTCTTGCTAATCTGGAATTTCTCTCATTGTATTCATGTATTTTTGTTCTTCTGCACTTAGAAAATTTTCTAAAATATGTCGGGAGGATGGTTAATACCTTGGGCCTCTACAAAAATATTTAAATTCAGTTTAATTTCCAGTACCATCTACTCTCCTTTCCAACTCTAAACAAACAATAAAACATGTCTTAGATTTCAAGCCTAGAATTGCAGATGTGGGTTCTTTTTCTTTAAGTAAATTTATTTAACATTTTTAAAAGAACTGTGGAGAGGATTATGTCTTCTTCATATACAGGTTCATTCTTTGGGCTCTTCTAAATAGAATAATTAACTTAAGATAATTATATAATGGGTGTTTTCAGTCCCAAATTCCAAATACAGTCAATACATATGTGTGCACATTTCTGCAGAACATCATGTGGAAACTCTTGGAAAATCCAGCCTCAGCAACCAAGGGAAACCACACTCTTATCACCATGCTGGCAAAACCAGCAATGCCCTGTCAGTACTGGCACCTCATCTATCAATAAGGTCAGGTAGAGCAGTTCACAAGCAAGCAGGCAGCATTCCTACTCCAAGGCAGAGGACCTTTACTTCCCAGGCTATACATTACACACAGCTTTTGCTTGGTCCAGGTAGCAAAAGGAAAAGTATGCTGGATGTTCACTGTTCCTCAGAGTTCTTGAAAATACAGAGTTATCACTGGCCATGTTGCTTCCACATGGCTGCATTTTCTGCCTGGAAACTTAATTATGGTAGATTTAAGAGAATTTTAAATATTCATCCAATATTCAGTGTGGAAATGCTGAATGATATCCCGATCTCCTCTCTACATAACTATTGCAGCATGGAGATCAACTGCACAGGAGGTTCAATGAGAACATGTCCCATATGCAGCACGTTTCATATTTACTTTCACATTTAAAACTTGAAAAGGGTAGATTGAGATTAGATATTAGGAAGAAATTCTTTACTATGAGGGTGGTGAAGCACTGGAACAGGTTGCTTGGAGGAGTTGTGGTTGCCCCACCCCTCCCCCATTCCTAGGACACAAGGAATGCCCACTTTCCTAGGACATTCCCTAGATCAGGGAAACAAAGGCTCCTCAGGTGAGTTTATGTCGTGGTGCATGCATCAGGCATTGGTGTAATCCCTTGGTTTATTAATAAAAAGTGGTTGAGCAGTTCAAGCAGAACTGAGCTTGAATGGATGCCCTCCTTCCACAAATTTCTTTTCTCAAAAGGATTCAGAAGCAGGGACCTGGTTGACACCCCCATTACCTCAAGGACTATGCCACTCATCACAGAATCACATAACTGTTGAGGTTGGGAGGGACCCTGGGGGTCGTCTGGTCCACCATTCTTGCTCAAGCAAGACCACCTACAGCTGGTTGCCCAGGACCATGTCCAGACAGCTTTTCCAAAGGGGGAGACTCCGCAAGCACTGCGGGAAACCTGTTCCAGTGCTCAGTCTTCCTCACATTAAAAACAGTGTTTCCTGATGTTTCAGTTTGTGTCCATGGCCCCTTACCTTCACCTCTGCACAGTGATTCAACTTTAACAGCAAACAAAGACTGTTCCTGCATCCCTACTTTGGCAGTAATTATATAAAATAGCAACAAAGGATTCAAAGCCCTTTATAAAAATAAGGACTTGAAAACCAAAGCTCCCAGTTCCTATTTCATGAGTTTCATGTCCTTCCTCTGTCCACACAATGAACTGAACCAATTGTCCATATGCTCAGTGGAGCATAGGCATCTATCAACTGCAGCTGGCTTTATCTTCATTTCACTCAGGTATCTAAGGACTTTCTAGACATATAGGGGCTTACAGTCCACAGGAGTCACTTAGGTGACTCCTGGTAGTCACTTAGGTGACTCAGTTCTACTTGAACTGGTAGGCTTAATGTAGCCCTACATGTTCTCATTGGCCTGTAAATAAATCAAGTAATGCAGCAATAGAAGACAGATATTCCTTGATGGATGGCAAAAGCTACCCTATAAAATAAATTTTTAACAGTATCTAGAAAATACATCATGTCTTAAACACTTATCTTACTTTATTGGAATGTAACAAAGATTAGAAGACACGAAGACAACTAGCAATTATATTAATAATTTTGTTTATTGCTTACTGAGTCACTTTAGTCACCCTGAATGAGACTGAATGACCAGTTTGGCAAGTCTCTCTGAAGAATGGTACTTAACATTTAACAGAAGCATTATTAGTTTGCCCTTTAATACCCCCTGTTCTTCAAACTCGACAGAAGTTCAGCATTCAGCCTTCTCTGCACTCAATCTAAATCCCATTAAAGTCAATGCAAGTCTCTCCCATTTTAATGGGATTTAAATCAAGCCTTTAATCCTCAGTGTCTCTGTCCTCTGTGTCACCCACAGACAGAAAATTATGAATGTGGGTTCCTGATGTAGATATTGCTGCAATGGGAGGTGAATTGTAGAAATCAGTGCAACTTACTGTAAAAAAAAAAATCTTTGTGTCTCTTTCTTATTAATGAGAGCAGAAGATATTGTATAATTTAAGAAAAGTTAAAGCAAATATTTAAGCTGTAGAATCTTGAAGATCTTCACTCTGTCGAGTCTACACCTCTGAAGAGATTCGCCTGCATCAACAAACTTGCCTAAATTTTGGAAGCTAATCCTTCAAGTTCCTTTACAGGACAAAAAAGTGTCACCTCCAGAGGGCAATTCATCTGATCTGTCTTAGATGTATGTTTTAAGCTAAGATGAACAGCTTTCTTCTGATGCTTATTTCTTGCCATTGATCATACTGGGAAGGTTGAATGGATAACTCAGATATCTCATTTTTGGCTGTCTATAGTAAAGGCAGATGTATTTCACCCCTCATAGGATTTTTTTTTTTTAAACTGCAAGAAAGTTTAAACCTGGAAAGTAGAGTTAGCTCACCTCTACTGTGATGGTGTTCAGTTCCATTTCTGTGGCTAGATGCCAGGAGCATAAGACGCTGGTTTTGAAAAACAATTTTTTCTTTAAAGTAGAATACATATTTTATGTAGAAACAACTGAGTTTATATACATATTTTGAATTACAGAGAGATCATCACATCACTTGTTAGGTTATTGCTATAATTAATCATCCTTACTACTAACCATATTATTCCAGCTCTGGTAGAACTTCATAATTTCTTTAGTATTTGATGCAAATCCTCTCTAATAGTTTGCAGTCCATATGTTCAAGACTTTCATTTGCCCTTTAATCACAACAGTATGTTAGGACCACATAGATAATTTGGTGTTCACTGAAACTCTTTAAAGCTTTTAGCCATGTTGCTTTTCAAGGTACATATCCTTGAAAAGTAATATATTCATTTTTCCTGCCATGAGTGCCTCATAATTAGCTGTACTATAAACCTGTTTCTCTCCACTGAAGAGATTCTGTCAATTTGCTCTTCTAGCAAAGCTATTTTAGCAAAACAAGATACTAAAGGAGTTTTTCCACCAGTGCATCTACCACGTCTACTTTAATCATTCTCACTAAGCCAAGATTAGAGCTGCATATTGTGTAGACAGATATATGAGTTTAGGGTGTGTGATGGTTTTTCCCCAGCTCAGCTGAGACATCATACTGACAGAAAAACTTTCCATCATAGATCATATCCATACCTAAAAGCTTCCCTACAAAGCCTAAGGACAAAAAAAACCCAATCAAACAAAAAGAAAACTTAATGTACACATAGCTTTCAGTAACAAGTATTTTTGGGGATACAACTTGGCAGGCTCCACTAGCAAACACATTTACTCTTCTGTTACACATTTACACCAGTATTAGAAATATTGCCTTGTTTCCAAGCATTTTGTTTTTATAGAAGTTTCACCCCAAAAATCTGTTCCTTGATGCTATCACAGTGATGGGAAAAAAAGTGTATAACACCTGCTTGAGTCTACCATGCAACACGAGCTGTATGAATGATCTTTCCTCCTCACTATTTAACTATGTTATTGCCAAAAAGTATTGCAATAAAAAATTACTATTATGAAAGCTCAGTTGTGGACTATGGGGTGATGAGGTTGCTTTTTTATATGTAATGCAATTATTTGTACATGATGCAACCATGAACTCTCTTGTTCTTTTTCTGCCTCATATTTGAGAAAAAAAAAAAAAAACAACCACAAAATATTAGTTACAATCAAATAAAGAAAGGTCAGGTTTTTTGTGGATTTTCTGAAAGTATAAAAAATGCATGACTAGGACTAAATTGCCACTTGTAAACTAAACACTGGAAAAGTCATAAACCTTTGAGTCACATAGAAAATGTATACTCTGAGCAAGAATATTCTTCAAACCACTAAGTTTTACATATAGCACATATATTAATGGGTATGGTTTGAGCTGAGGAAAGAGTTGTGGTGACATAGAAATCTAAGGATCTTGAAAAAGTGAACAACTTGGTATGAAATGGTCTTTTATATAACTCAGAAAGAACTGCGTGTGGTTGAATGGCTCTAAGACCTTTCTAGTAAAATCATGATCAGTCAAGCTACTCTTGAAAAAAAAAGGAAAAAAAAGTAGAAAGAGTGAAGTAAAGAAAATTCAGAATCAGGAGTCATTTTTTTAGTTCATGGGACTACCGGAGTGCTTACAGCTCACAGCTACACAACTGGCAGATGTAACCACAGCACTAGCTGTGTGCCTTGTCATTACAATGCTTCCTTTTGTCCGATGGCTGCAAATGTTTGACAGTCATTAGAAAGTGGTCCAAGGAAATACTTCCTTTCCATGTACGAGATCCTTGTCGTGGGTTTTTAACACTGAGCATTCTCAGTAATTCAGCCATCATTAGCAAAAGAATAGTTTCTTACAGCTTGCCTCTGCCCTTAAGGGTCTTTTATAAAGAGGACAGAAGCTCTTTGTTATCACTCCTTCACACATTATTAACAGAGATTTAACAGAAAGAAGAAGGGCTTGTTACATGCCTGCTGCAATTTGTCTTTTATTCGGTTCACTCGGATCTTCATCATGTTCACCAGAAGATGGATGAATCCAGATCCAGGGTGACTCTTTCAATATTAGACAGAAAATTATTTCAAAAAGGCAGACAGAATAATCTCGCCCTGAAAAGAACCAGATCAGCTAACGAGACAGTAACTATTCCTGCATACCAAACAATATTTTTGTACAACAAACTGCTGTTCAACAGAGGAAAGTAAACCTCAGTAATATGCAGATATATTACCTTGATAACTTGATATGATCATCTTTTTGTCTAGTGGATGTTTTTACTTTTTGTCTCTGCTGCCTAATTCTTTCCAAGCTACCTATGCACATTGCACATCCGTTGCTGAGCCCCGATTGTCAGGCATAAAGCAGTAATTTGCTCTGATTTCTTCTAATCCTATCGCATTTGGGTCTGCAAACTGATAGCTGTGATGGGGTTTTCAGCTGGTGTAAAATGGGATCGCTCTACTGCTGACAGCAGTCAGGCTGACTCAACACTAGCTGAGCCTCAGCTTCCTCAGTTCAGCCTTTGGCAGGGTCCAGGCCCCCACAGTGACTTGCCACTTTTTACAGTTCTAGCAATATTTTGATGAATTTGGGACCATGCCCAGTATGAATCATAGGCAACTATCCAGCACTGATGCTCAGGGCAGGAAGTTGTAGATCTTTCCATCATGGCCCAATGAGTCACTTAGCTTTCAGTGAAAATTTCTGTTGCCTCAGAATTTCACAAAGGGATGAAGAAAACAAAAAGACACAAATATAAAAAGGGAGTTCACAACATGGGAGCCAGCATTACACATCATACCTATATGCTAAAAATCTCTGTGACTTCTTGACAGTCAAGAGCTCTCAGCCTAAGAAATTTTGAGAGTATCTGAATGCTGAAGCTTAAAGATAAGATTGCTTAAGTGCAGATTATCCAGGAAATGGTATTATCTAACCTATATTTTTCTTAGAGTGCTGTTTACATGTTCCATTTTATTTGGCAACAAAATTAATTCCTGAAAAGTCCCACTCACTTTCAGCATCTGTTCCCACTCCCTGTTGAGGTTCTCTGCTTTACAGTGTGCTCTTGAAGGGTCACAGGGATGTGCCAGGTCTTTTCAATGATCTAGGGTTAAAAAAAATAAGCAACAAACAAAACAACAACAACAAGAAGCCAATATCTATTGTGACTTTTGAAAAAATTGAAATGAGGGAGCAAGCAGCTGTGGGTGGACAGGAACCTTCCAAGACAATTTTAGCATTGAAAAAACTGTAATGCATAACTATGATTAAAAAATAAATAAAAGCATATAGGTATATGGGAAGCCTTTAAATCTTCCATATCAAGAACAGTGCAGTGCAGGTCTACTGGTTTAGTTCACAGGAAACTAGAGGATGCTCTCTCCCTACAGGTTAAATTCTTCCAGCTATTGGATGGGTTTGAGCAACCTCCTCAATTCAAGGAGTTGAATAGTCTCAGACCGAGCACAAATTTGATCAGGTGTGTGCAGTGCAAGATGTTTGTAACCAGCCTGTCAAAGAGAACCAACAGTGCTGCAATGAGGCATGTGGATGTAATTAAGTCATTCCAGGTAGAGTAAGCAAAGGGAACCATCCTAAGTGAAACCGCAGGTGGAATTCAACGCAGATAAATGTAAAGCCATGGGGGAAAACATTTGGAAAAAGAGACCTCGTATCACATGCAAAAAGGTGATTATATATAAAATGAGCAGAGGTATTCTGCAGCAAGATCTTGGGCATAGGCTAGACAGTGCTGTGAAAGCACCAACTCCAAGTAGAACATTAGGATACATTAGGGAAGGATAACCAAAAGGACAGGAAAATGTTTATGTCATTGTTTAAATCCATCATTCATTCACACCTTGAATAAATATTGTTTACAGCTTTGATGCCTTCATTGTAGAAAGAATATTAGGAACTGGAAATGTTTTGATCCACTTTTTCCCTTCCCTTCATGTCAAGACACTGCTAGGGCAGAGTACTGTGCTAGACAGACGCTTTGTCTGAACCATTCCTATGACCACACGTGTATGTGAAGACTATTTTGTGACCGAGAGCTACAGCTTAAAGTTCTGAAAAGTGAGTGTTGGCAGCCAATTCCAGATGAAAAATGTACTTGTTGTATACTCACCACCATACCTCCATGTGAGGACAGGGGGGATGAAGACTTGATTACAAAAAGAGCATTTGAAACACTATACATATGAAATCATCTCAAGTGTAAACAGCAACCAGTGTGAACAACTTGCTATGCTGCCTATACAGGTAGCAAGTTGAATGCTTATGCAGATGGAAGTAATGCAATAACTGCTCGGTACTGTGATCAGGGTCAAAATATGGCTCAAGTATACCTGCAATGTCTGTGACCGAGCTATGGCAGGTACAGACACATACTACAATCATCCAAAGCAGAGCTTTAACTGGGTTATAGAATAGCCTAAGGTTGCTGCACAGATAGGGCTTTTGATGCTGTTCTCCCATGTCCAGTTCAAGCCCACCCCACCTTTCTCACAGCTGCATACAATGCCAGTAGGGCACCACCGATGCTGGAAAGCTCACAAGCAAATTTGTTTGAATGCTCAGCTATTAACGGTTGCAAATCCCAGGAGAGGCTGATTATTTCCTCTTTGTATCAGCAACATTCCAACTATGTGGGAAAGTGCAGTTAATTCAAATGATATATTTCTGCTGCTGAAAACAAAATGTCATATTCAGAACTCTGAAAATACCACAGACTCTGGTAACATCAACAGTACCCTGTTGTTGGTGATAGTTGTAAGTAACACGCACCCCATTCACTTGACTGTTCGAACACTAAGAGACGTATTCTCTTCCTCACTCTGTTTCCCCTTCACTCAACTGCTAAAATGACAAAAGGAGGCCGGCTGAATGCTACAGGCTTTTTACAGAGTATAAAACTAGTGCCTTCACATGGTCTTAGGAAAACAATAGTGCAGACACAATCAGCTGCTTCAGAACAACTGAGCAATATGGAGATACAATTTGGACTGGGAGAGATCAGTATCTACTCCATCTGCACTGTGCCTATGCTGCTTGCTGACCATGAAAACAAATGGAACTGAAGAGCTAGATACTGCTGACAACCTCCTCCTCAGAGGCTTTAATTGGATTAGGGCTCACAAGCAGTTTGAGTAGTTGGTCACCCCTCTGTACTGGTATTTTGAATGTCAGCTGGGAAAAACAGGGAAACAGGTTTGAAGTTTAGCAGGACTGATCAAAGCAGTGGTGAGTTCTGGTATAAGAAGGTCTAACTGATGTTCAGGAGCAGGGAGAACAGTTTCTCTAAAATGAGATGTGTGTACAGTACTTGTTTCAGAAAGAAGAAGTGTACACAGCATAATCAATGTGAAATACCCCTAGGTATAATTAAAAATATGGCCCACTGTTAACGAAAAAAAAGCAACATTCATATCGATGTCAAAAATGAAACATCTATATAATCATAAAGATAAGGACAGTTACCTCTGTAATGTCATTCACTATACAGGGATCTTAGAAAATCTGAGACCCTGAATAATAAGCATGTAGCAAATAAGAAAGCTGCAGCACTGCTTCAACCCTGTACTGCTGTTTAAGCCAGGATTGCATAGCGAAGGGAGAGGAAGCCATCTGAAGCATAAGAAGCTGGCATTAGTGCCAGAAACAAAAGACCCAAATCCCATGGATATCTTCAGCATCAAAGAGTCTTTATTCAGTGCAACCACCTTTGTGTGTTTTCAAGTAAAATTAGAGCCATGTGCCTGATCAGTCTGATCACTGTAAATCAGCCCCCACCAGAAGAAATTTCAGGAGTTCAGGTTCCCACAGGTCGAGATCAGAAAAATTCTGAGGATATGTTGGATCCTGCCTTTTCAGCTCCCAGGGAACCCTGCATTGCAAGTCTAATAGAATTAGACATTTTCAAGGGCTGTAGGAGGCGTGTCTGGATGCACAGGGGATGTGCCAGGGCGATGGGCCCGAGGGGACATGCGCAGTCACATATAACTCTATTGGCTGAAGAAGTCACATGGTACACAGGGATTTAAGAGTGGGAATTTTGAATAAACTTCCTCTTTGTCTCACCACCGCACGAAGAGCGTCCTTTATTCCTTGCTGTGCAAGGGGTCCATGCCATAAGTGGCGCCCGAACAGGGACATCTTTAGCTTATATTAAGTGAGATATCTATCCTGGATCAGGAGATCAGCTGGTGTCTCCGGGATCTTCTTCATTTTCGAAGAAGGGAGACTTCACCACAAAAAACTTTGACGTCAATAACCCGTGGTCTTAGTGAGATCTAAGAGACGGACAGTTAGTTTAGTGAGCTCAATAATAGTAAGATAGTGCACGGAAGAAGAGAAGAAAGAGTTAAGGAAGAAACCGAGAGGTCAAAGCAGCCACCGGAGAGAGCGGAGGGGGTCAACGCAACATCGAAAGCGGTGAGTGACTGGGACGCACCCCGCACGTCTAAGACTGCTCCCTGGGCGAAAGCGTGCCTGCAGCTCGGAGAACGAGCCGCGGAGCACCTTAAGATCGTCAGGGAAAGGCCTGTTAGTCCCCTGAGGGTCGGTCATCTGGTAAAGCGACTCTTCGCTACCGACTGTGTGGACCACGTGCAAAAAGCGGCTTGCCGCTGCCGCGTCCTAGCAACCCCAGCCACCGCTGACCCCCGCGGAGCCCCCGATCCAGTTTTCTGTCCAGCAGAAACTGGCCGCGGCTCCCCGCCTGCTCACCGCTGCAGACTGACCCTGCGGCGTGCTTAAAAAGCACTGCCAGCAAAAAGCCCCTGCACCGTATTCAGACCGCGCGGGCTTCACCGAGGCGCCGCGCCGCGCCTTCCGACACAGCGCACCCCCGACCCCCGCGCCGCCCAGCGAACCGCGGGAGCCCCGGAGCCGCCGCTGCCGCCGCTGCGAACGCCGCGTTCACCGGAGACGGAGCCGGGACCACGCCGAGCCGCCGCCACGTGACTGAGACGCCGCCGCCAGCGCCGCCGCTTCGTTCGCCGCTTCGCAGCCCGCACACGCCGATCGCCGCAGCCCCAAGCCGCCGCCTCTACAGCCAGCCCCCACGTCTGTCGCTACAGCTGCCCGTGCCTGCCGCCGCCGCTTGCCGCTTGCTGCCTGCACCGGGACATCAGCCGCCGCCAACGGGACGCCACAGCCCAACCGACAGTGAGCCAACACAAATCAACAAACCGACAGACCCTCTTCAGCAGCGCACCCCAGCAGCGCCGAGACACAAAGGTAACATGGGGAACTTTTTCCCTACTGAAGTATCACGGGACACAGAAGCACTGGCTGCTCTGCTGAATCCTTACTATGTTCAGGTTACAAGGGCTGAACTATCAGAGTTGGTGCGGCTCATTAAAGCAGCCGTACCAGAACTACCTCTAGTTGAAGCCCTCAACATTCACATATGGGACAAAATAGGCAATCTTATCAAACTCAAGGCTCAGGGAGGGGATTCCCAGGCAAACAATGCTTACCCAGCCTGGCAAGCTATAATGACTGCATTAAGCAGATCCCACCAAAGAACGACGAACACATACACCCCCACTCAGGCTGCAAGCAGCAGCCCCACTTTTACGCGCCGCAGTTTGAACTCACAAAGCTCGGCGGGAGGAGGGGGTGGAGCCGTTCACGATTCTAATACGGGGAAGGGAACCGGGAGCCCAAGGGACACGGACCGGCGGGAGGGAGCGGGGCCCCAGATGCGAGGTTCCAGTCAGTGGGACAGCAGCAGGGGGTCCCGTGACGGGAGTGGGGGGGCTAGCCCAGCTTACTCGCCAACCCATCCCGCGCATGAACGCCGAGTACGCGCCCAGGAGCGGGCACCACCATCTCGCCTGCCACGCGGTTCGGACACCGACCCGTCCTTCCCCGCCCCCGCGCCGTACTCCCCAACCACCACCACCACCCACCCACAGACAGCCGCTTTCGCAGGAGCTGCGGGGGGGAGGGAATGGGAGGAATGGGGGGAGGAGGAGGGGGATTTCGGGATAGCTCCGCCGGCAAGGGATGAAGCAACATACCGAGAAGGTACAATTGATAGGTGGGCTTTATGCAGAGAAGAGGCATTGCGTACTGGGGACTTACAAGTTATACAAGCATGTCCAGTAATTATTGGTCCACGTCAAAGCCGCAGGTTCCAACCATTACCACATGAACTAACCAAAGAACTAAGACAGTTAATGAGAGAAACTGGCATATCATCCCCTAACACGCTTGCATTTTTAGAGTCACTAAGTTCCACATACATCTTCATGCCTCATGACTGGAGAACCTTGTTACAAATAAGCCTTTCTAACACACAATACAATGTATGGCTGAACGATTTTAGAGAAATCTGTTCTGCTTACGCTAATGACCCGCAAGCAGGGGTATCAGCACACCAACTCACAGGGGATGGGAACTATCGTTCCATAGATGCTCAAACCGGTTACACTAGAGAGGTATACGAAGTAATAGCAAAACATGCCATGCGGGCAATAAGAAAATTGCCTACATCAGACAGAGATGCAAACTTGTCATTCACCAAAATAATACAGGGCCCAACAGAACCCTACACAAAATTCTTAGATCGGCTGCAATCTGCTCTGGATAGGCAGATTGAAAATGAGGAAGCCAGAGAGATCCTTAGCAGAAGACTGGCTTTCGAAAATGCTAATGTGGATTGTAAAAGAGTTCTGCAAACCCTTCCTAAGAGGGAAACTTGCAGTATCTCAGAATTAGTTCGTGCCTGCCAAGAGGTGGGTTCTTTAACACATCAATCAGATTTGCTAGCAGTAGCACTGAGTACTCAGTTAAGGACACAACAGGGAGCCAGACCCAAAGATGGTTGTTTCATTTGTGGGGCCCCTGACCATTTCCGAAGGGACTGCCCTCAGAAACCTCTAGCATTGGCACCTCGAAAACAACCCAAAGCAAGGAGGATGCCAAAAAACTGGAGGCGAGGGGCGCTGTCGCACGCCCCGGTACAGCAATCACATGCGACACAGGGGAACAGGCTGGCGATTTGTGCCCCCCCAGCTCAGCCAGCGCTCTGTGCCCCTGCACCCCAGCCAGCGATCTGTGCCCCGCCACATCAGCCAGCGCTGGGCTGGACTTATCCAACAGGGACACAGTTCTCATAACTTCCACTGAGGTGGTGCTAATCCCGACTGGACATCGGGGTCCCCTTAATCCAGGGGTACATGCACTGCTGATTGGAAGGTCCTCTACCACCAGAATGGGTTTGTTTGTGCTGCCAGGTGTAATAGACTCGGATTCTCATAGCGAGATTCTGATAATGGCATGGACCCCTTCACCCCCCTGCTTCATTCCGAAAGGACAGAAGCTTGCTCAGTTAATCCCCTTCTACAGTGCGTCGCCTGCAGGGGAGGGGAGGAGGGAGCGGGGTTCAGGGGCCTTTGGCAGCACGGGACAACCACAGGTTTACTGGGCAGCAGCCATCACAGCAGCACAGCCGCTCATGACGTGCCAGGTTAATGGGCACCGATTTACAGGCCTTTTGGATTCGGGAGCTGATGTTTCCATAATAAAGGACTCCGAATGGCCACTTGACTGGCCTACTGTTTGCCCAGCTGCAACCATTCAAGGGGTGGGAGGCACACAAAGACCCAGACAGAGTGCTCAAGTACTCACTGTCTTGGGACCAGAGGGGCAAGTAGCAAAGGTAGCTCCATTCATAGCCCCAATCCCTTGCTCTCTGTGGGGACGTGATATACTTTCACAGTTTGGCACAGTAATGCAAATTCCTCCTGCAAGCAACCAGGTTTTTCAATAGGGGCCATTGGTCAGCTGTCCCAAGCACCGATTAAGCTGGTCTGGAAAAGTGACCAGCCGGTCTGGGTAGACCAATGGCCCATGAAAAAAGAAAGGCTTGAACATTTAAAGATGCTTGTAGAAGAACAATTGGAAGCGGGACACATTGTGCCAACAAATAGTCCCTGGAACACTCCTGTATTTTGCATTCCAAAAAAAACTGGCAAATGGAGGATGATTCAGGATCTCAGAGCAGTAAACGCAGTCATTGAATCTATGGGGGCATTGCAACCAGGATTACCCTCACCTGCTATGCTCCCAGCAAACTGGCCTCTGACAATAATTGATTTAAAGGATTGCTTTTTCACCATATTCCTGCACCCCGAGGATGCCCCAAGGTTTGCATTTTCCATTCCAGCATTAAACAACTCACAGCCTATGCAAAGGTATCATTGGGTTGTTCTCCCTCAGGGGATGAAGAACAGTCCAACCATATGCCAAACAGTAGTTGCAAATGCTATTCAACCCGTCAGAAAACGTTTTCCTTCTGCAATAATCTACCAATACATAGATGATATTTTAATAAGCATGGCCACAGAAAATGAACTGCAAATTGTTGTTACTGCTTTAACTGATGCTGTCCAAGAAGCAGGCTTACAGGTTGCAGCAGAGAAAATCCAGCGATCGCAGCCCTGGAACTATCTTGGATGGAGAATCACGCAACAACAGATTTCCCCACAACCGCTGCAGCTCGAGGTAAAAGACACTTTAACCTTACATGAGTTGCAAAAACTTCTGGGAGCTATTAATTGGTTAAGGCCTGTTCTAGGCTTAACCACAGAGGAGCTACACCCTCTCTTTGTGTTACTAAAGGGGGACTCTGATCTGACGTCTAATAGGGCTCTGACAGCAGAGGCCAAACAGGCGTTAGACATCTGTGCCAAGGCGATAGAATCTAGGCAGAGCAGAAGGAGAGATCCTGAACTGCAAATCTGCCTAGCCTTAATTCCCAGCAGGTATCAGCCATTTGCAGTCTTATTCCAGTGGGACCAGACTGAAAAGGACCCACTGCTGGTTCTAGAGTGCTAATAACGCCAAGGTCTTTTCTACCATTAACTCTCTAGGGTGGTTTCCTGACAGTGTGGCATACCTTGATGATGTAGCTTTATTAACTGTTATTTTGAATGGTCTCTTAGAGAACCTATATTCTGATGGAGAATGAATGAAGCAATTGCTTGCCTTAAAACTCTGGGTATAGTGTTAAACATTGTTGCTTTAGCAGCTTTTCAGTTTCTGTCAGTCATTGGCTGAGGCGTCTCAGGATGTAATTTTGTGTGCATTTGTATACAAATCATACCTTTTGTAACTCACAGGAACCAACCAGAACGCATTTCAAACAACAGGTAAGGGTTAACAACATCTCACGGAAATTCACTTTCAAAACAGGTTATCAACTTCATACAATAATAAGCACAATCATAACATCCAAGGATTGTTTTAGAATTTTCCCAAGGTAATGACACTCAGTCCAGAACTATACAGAAGCTTAGTTCATGGATTGTAGTTTTCTTACTGTTCCGTGGCAGGATTTATTTAAGTCTATTGCAGCATATTGAGTTTTTCTAGATGCATGTGTGAAGGCCCTGAGGCCTTTCACTGGTCCAGTTTTGCATCTGGTGTGGTTTTTAAAGGTAAACTGTCGATTTCTGCCACAATCTGTGCTTAAGGAGATGAGTTAAAATATTACCACTAAAACTTGCTAGGGCATCTTGAAATCCAGCGTCCTCAGCTGTCATCCTATCCAAATTGTCCTTTCAAAGCTGGAATGTTGGTAAAGGCAGGATTTCTTCTGTCCAGTTCCTCAGTCGTGCTCTGCCCTAAATGACAAGCTTACAAACTCAATAGCAACTTACACAGATTTAGGTGGTGAGGTATGACAGAAGAGGCTGTTTTAGAACTAACAGTGGGCTTCTCTCAGTTTGATCCCACTGAAACAAAGCTGCAATGCTTCATACCTGCTGGAAACAAAAACTAGGTAGATTTGCCTTTCAGGATCTCTCCTGTTTTGTTTGCTTTTCGTTACCTTGGTATAATTTTCTAACATTTGGTTTGCCTCTGCAGTTAGCAATTCGTCAGACTTTAAGTTGGAGTTCTCCCCTAGCAACACAAGGAGAGGGCAACTGGCAGCCCTCTGAGGTTCCTGCAACTCGTGTAAATACAAATGTTTTTTACCTCGAGCTGTGTCACCTGTGTAGAGCTTTTTTGCTGTGTTCTCTTGTCCATGGCAAGTCCAGAGTTGTGCTTGTTGGCTTCTTCCTGAAACAACCTGAAGATCTGCACCTTGGGCAGTTTTGGTTAAAACAGCAGAAACAATTAGCAGTTCATTTCTTGTGGCATTGGTTATTAATGTGTCCTCTGCATAATGGTGTATTATGGCTGTCTGATACTTCATCGAGGTATTTTGCATCTCCTGAGGAGAGGCGGCCCAGCAGTGATTTTTGATAGTCTGTGCACTGCTTGAAACCACGATGGAAAAGAGGGGTTTTTGGGCATCCTCAGGGTGATGGAGAATGGTAAGGGAATGGTTTTTTGAATCAGTTACCACTCGTGACCAATTTGCTAGAAGCCTTATAGGTAGAGGCAGTCCGATCTGCAAGGCTTCTGCATGTTTTTTGACTGCGTGTTCTGCTGTTAACATCTGTAATGTTTTCCACCTGTCACCTTTCTCTGAGGTACAGGGTACATGGTTATTTTGGGTGTTGGTTATTGGTATATTGTGGTTTGCCTTAAGTAGGTTTCTCTTTTGCACATGAAAAGTAGTACAAAAAAAGAGTACAACTAGCAATGCTATTACAAGCAATACAATGCTTGCAGCATATCTTTTGTTTTGCGTATGGCACCCTTGGTACAACTGAGTCATTTCTCTGCTGCTAGGGTGTTTGTGGAATGTTGCTATTAGGGGCTTCCAGGGGCAATCCTCCTGAGAGTGATCCATTTCTCCACAACTAAAACAACTAGCTGTGTGTCTGACTTCCTTGTGTATTCTCATCTGGGCATCTAAAGCTGCAGCTAGAGAGGCAGGTAGTTGCTTCTCAAGGCAAGTTTCTTGACAGGGTTGTACCAGCTCAGTAAAGTCACAGTTCTCCCTTGCAGGAGGGCTCTGCAAAGCTTTTGCATTTTCTCTTTCAAAAGCCAAATGCTTGCACAGCATCTCTCTGGCTTCATTGTATTCAATTTGCTTGTTCAAAGTCGACTGCAGCTGGTCCAAACACCTTAAATTTGTATAACTTTGTAACTCTTTACTGTTGGATAGGTAATCAATTTGATCAGCAGTGAGAATGTTTTCCATAGCTTTTAGGGCTTGCCTGGCTATCTCTCTATGGTATTTTGATTGTGAATCTAAATTACAATTTGCTTTCCCGCCTGATTGATGTGCCGTGGTGTCTGCTTGTAGGTATTTAATATGAACAGAGCAATTTTTCTGAAAATCAGCTAACCAGACTGTATATTGGGTGTCACTGAGAACTAGTTTTGTCAGTTCCTTCCAGTCATATGTGGTGAGGGGATAGGTGTGACTCAATGCCTCCAAATATTTAAAAATATTGGTTAAGGACAAACCAGGACCTCTTATCAAATGCCTCAGGTTCTCTGTGGCCTTATACAAGGCCTGACTCTGAGGGGACTGGCTTTGGCTTATATCGTCTGGGCATGCCTGAATAATATTCAGGTTTTCCATTCGAAACGCCCTGTCCAGACATTGCTCCCACATGTTAGCTGACTTCTCCCCCTGTGCCCTATGCCATCTCAGGAAGGTGTTAACCCCAGAGGGTTATTATCCAATCAGATATGGCAAACAGATGTTACACACATCCCAGAATTTGGCTCCTTGAAATATGTACATGTAACTGTAGACACACATTCACAGTACATCACTGCTACAGCACACACAGGTGAGAAAGCCAAGGATGTAATAAGACACTGGCTAAGCTGTTTTGCTACCCTTGGCACTCCACAACAGATTAAGACCGATAACGGACCAGCATACGTCTCTGAAAAGGTAAGGAATTTCCTATCAGAATGGGGAATTTCACATATCACAGGGATCCCACACTCACCTACGGGACAAGCAATTGTAGAAAGGGCACACCGCACACTGAAAGAGATGCTAATAAAACAAAGGGGGGGGGAGAAGCTATACAGTCCGCAAGAACGTTTGTGGAAAGCCACATATGTTATCAATTTTTTAAATTGTGACAGTGCTGAAAGAAGCAGATATGAGAAGCAGCACAAATCTCAGGCCTTTACCTCTCCCAGGCCATTAGTCATGGTAAAAGATTTGATCTCGGGACAATGGACAGGACCTTTAGATCTTCTGACTTGGGGGAGAGGTTACGCTTGTGTGGCAACAGGAAAAGAACTAAAGTGGATTCCCTCCAGGTGTGTAAAGCCCTATTTGGATACACAATCACAGCTGCAGGAACCAGATAACTCAGGAGTTTAAAAACAGTTATGTTATGTTTCAGTTTATATTAATGACCAATGTGGTGACAAGCAAACTGCAAATATTGGTGTGTGTATGTGTATGCGTGAATGATGACGGCCGTCGTGTGTGAGATGTGTGAATGAATAAGAGAGTTGTGTGACTGGAAAACATAGAAACACAGAATACCTCACAAGACCACATTACCTACACCACAAGGTCACCTTGGAAGAATTGAGTTTTGATATGCTTACCCTGTTTCTTGAATAAAGTTTGAAATCCCCAGTTATTAAAAAACCCTCAGATTAATAAAGGTTATAGTTTATACACAGTTGGGCTGAAGGCCCCAAGTTAATAAAATAATTATCCAAGTTGCACTACCCTATAGGAATATAAGGTTTTAAAAGGTTTATGTTAGAGTTAAGAAGCTAAGCGAAGCAATGCGCTGGGTCACTGCGAAGCTTGGTAGTTTACAATGTTCTGGTTGTTTGCACTGTTTTTTTTACTGTCTTTTGTGACTTCTTTAAGATATTAGAGAGAGGGGATATGTAGGAGGCGTGTCTGGATGCACAGGGGATGTGCCAGGGCGATGGGCCCGAGGGGACATGCGCAGTCACATATAACTCTATTGGCTGAAGAAGTCACATGGTACACAGGGATTTAAGAGTGGGAATTTTGAATAAACTTCCTCTTTGTCTCACCACCGCACGAAGAGCGTCCTTTATTCCTTGCTGTGCAAGGGGTCCATGCCATAAAGGGCTATCAGCTATCTGTTGCAGATATCCTTAATTTCTCTTTGAATCTTGTCATCAAAACTCAGTCTGAATCCAGTTGAATACATCTCAAATCAGAGAGTGAGCAGTCTGATTTGACACCGAGAGTGCCTTGCTGCACTTAAACATAATCCCAAACTCTACCTGTTCTCAAATTACTTTAAGTAAAATTGCAGAATTGCATTGCTATTGCAGAGAAGGTGGCACACATAAAACCTCAGACATGCTCTCCTGGTGCTTTTCTCTCTTCAACATGATAGGATTTAGAGAAACCCTCCCATAAATTACATGATTTGACTAGGTACCTGAATCTATGTGAAATAAATCCAGAAGATAGGACCTGAACAAAAGGCTGTTCACAGTGAACAATATCTAGCAGAAAGTCTATTTAAATATCTCAGTGAAGTCAACTGGGTAATTATATAGTATTCATATACAATATGTAGTAGGGAAGGAAAAACTCTTTCTACAGAAGAGATTCTCTGCTGCATTTCTTCTAAAAGTAGAAGGAGGTCATCCTATCAGGCAGTGTTCAAGTTTGAACTCAGAGGGAAAGCAGGAAAAAGAGGGAAAAACAACAGCAATGACCTCTCTCTTATACTTTAGGAAATACTTGTTTGGAGGATTGCATGAGAACATATAGTTTAATGTTTTTGGTTTCTTATCAGGCTGGACCAAACTCAAACCAATGACCTTAAGGTTAAAAGCCGTACATGTCTTTTCCATGTTTCCAAACAATCCTACCCTTCCTACTCATAAAATATCTTATTCAGAAGTCCACACCACTGAATTACATATGGCTTGTAAAAACAATTAAGTCTAGACAAGGATGTTGAAAGGTTATGCGGGGAGAAAATTAGAAGGGCCAAAGCCTAATTAGAACTTAATCTGGCTGCTGCCATAAGAGACAATTAAAAATGTTTCTATAAATATATGAGCAACCAAAGGAGGGCTAAGGCAAATCTTTAGCCTTTACTGGATGGAGATTCTGGCTGGCTGGTCAAACCCAGAAAGCTGAGGTGAATGGTGTCAAATTCATTTGGTGGCTGGTCATAAGTGTTGTTCCTCAGGGTTCAGTCTTGGGACCAGTCATGTTTAATATGTTCATTAATGATCTGAACGAGGGGATTGAGTGCACACTCACTAAATTCACAGAAGACACCAAGTTGGGTGAGAGTGTTGATCTGTTGGAGGGTAGGAAGGTTCTACTGAGGGATCTGGACAGGCTGGATCAATGGGTTGAGGCCAACTGTATAAGGTTCACCAAGGCCAAGTACCAGCACCTGCACTTGGGTCACAACAACCTGTAAAGCTGCCTGGCAGAAAAGAACTTGGGAATGCTAGTCCACAGCTGGCTGATCATGAGCTGGCAATGTGCCCAGGTGACCAAGGTGGCCAATGGCATCCTGGCTTGTATCAGAAATAGTGTGGCCAGCACGGCCAGGGCAGTGCATTTTGGCTGACCCAAGTGCCTACAGGTATGTCTGAGATATGTGTGAGCAGATAATTGCTTTGCCGAGAAAAAGTGTGTTTGCATCTGTGTGCGTGTGTGTGTACATGTATGAGCAGAACTAGGCCAAAACCCATTCTAGGAAGGTGTAGTGGGTGTGACTGGCAAGGTTTGGGTAAGAGAAAGCTACAGAAGTGACTTGTCTGGGAGAAGGCCATGAACTATTCTGTACAATCACAGCCCATTCCAGCCAGCTGAGCAACCAAACCAAACTGTGCCAAAACCTCAGCTGGTCAGAGGAGCACACAATGCTTCTGCTTAGACCTAAGTAGGAAAAGACAATAGCCAGAGAAAGAAGAAGCCAGACAAAGAAGCCAGACCATTTTATTATGCCAATTAGCTTGACAACTCTACCAGATAAATGATGAAAAAGTCTTTGCATTTCATTCTGCATACTTGAATTCATCCTATATAATGCTGTTCGTTAAGGCATATTCTGCCTCTGAAAATTTCAGGTTTTCAGTTTAATGAAATTTTTGTTTTACTATTTCAGTTCTCTATGTTTGGCTGTAAACACTGCATATATTAATACTGAATATAGTTAAAATCAAAATGCTGTTTAATTACCTAACATGATACTTTATTACAAAGAAAGGTCATTCAATATATAGGAAAATGAATGTGTAATTACTATGATGTTACAAAGATGAATGAATTGAGGGAATTACAATAATATTATGGGCACACATTCCAAAAGACACAAGTTGAAAGAGCTTTATGTTATTAACTTTATTGGGAGTCTTTCCAAAAGACTCGAGTTAAAAGAACTCATGCCATTAATATATTTGTGAGTCATTCCAAAAAAAAACAAAACAAAAAACCAGTAGTATAAAGAACTTCTTGTAGGTTGATTTATTTGTTGATTTAAGCAGAAAAGTTAACCCTTTTGGTATTAGATGCTGGATTTTTACAGTAATTCACTCTACTAATGACTCTTGTAAAGGGAGTTGGGCTTTCCTGGACTAATATTCATTAAATGTTGAAGTTAACCAATTGAAATCAGGTGAGGTTTTTCCTGTCTTCTCCATACAAACATTTATTTTCCTGGTTCTTCACAATTCAGTCTTTCTCTATTCTCTCTGTTTCATATTTATCACTGACATGTGTTGCTGCTATTACTTTTTCATTTGAAGTGTTCTTTTTCTGCCAGAACAGATCACACTCCTGCAGACAAGTTCTCAAAATTTTTAATTTGTTGGCCAGTACTTCTGCACTGATAGTAGTGTGAGATGCTCACTTGTTTTCTTCCAAAAATGTCTCTGCATGAGTTTCTCACACAGGATGTTCTAATACTAGGAAATTTTCCTCAGTCTATTGCACGATGAGGGAGATAGCTTGCATGCTTGTTATGCTGGATAATACCGTCTCACAGTTCTGCTTTATTTCCACATCTTTTCACACCCATATTTCAGGTTTTTTCTCAGATAATTTTGGGCCAGGCTCTGTGTTTTCTGTGCTTTTAAAAGAGCACTGAATATAGAGGTGTCCTGGCCATTGCAGAATTCCAAATAGTGTCCTATCTTTACTATCACATTGTCGTATCCCGTGTTTCACGCTCCACTCTTAGTCCTTTGATCTTCCGGACCACATATATATATTCCATTGTGGGGTGGTGTCAGAAGGACTGGAACCTAAACAGTTTCCTTGTGAAAAAAAAATGTGCAAGCATGAACTGGAAAACAGCAAATGACAGAGTTTTGTTCCTATATAAAATATAAAAATAAATCCTGGCAGATCTAGATTCTTCAGCCTGCAGGCTTCATTGCCTCGTGTGCCCTTCCTGGTTCTCATGCTATAGACCAAAACAACATGCCTTAACCTTGGCAGCATGCTACAAAACATTCTTGTGTTAGATTGTAAGGCACTTGTCTTGTTTGTGTCCATTGCTGAACTGAACGGTGCTAAACAGTATTTAAGAAGTGGCAGCTGGAGCCAAGAGGAGATCAACACTCATGGTTTCACCACTTCAAATTCTGAAAACATAATCTGGGGCCAAAGAAAGAAGCTGGAATTTGAGGGACGTTTCAGGATTTCCAAAGTATGCACAACAACTTGGGTGGAGAATTAGCTATGCAACATGCCTGTGATCCCATGTGCTCAGGACAAACCCTATACAGAGATGCCAGAGTCCAAGAGATAGGTCTGTGTCTCAGCCTCTCCAGACTACCCAGACCCCAGCTGTGCAACATCCCACAGGATTAGCTTCCAGATGGTGGTAACCATGGTGATGAGGGCCCTAGGAATAAGTGGACAGGCACACAGTCATGACATTTATGAATCTCCTCACTGACCATCAATGCTCTGCAGAATCGGGGTGTGATGCCTCTACCAATTCACGCAGTTGTAGGTCATAGCACTGGGAAATCTGGGAGTAAGTGTCCCTTTAGTGTCTTATATGCACAGTGGGAAGATGCACTTACTGCTTCGGAAAGGCCAAGAGCAAAGCAATGAATGGACATCGGCAGAAGGGTCTTGGCCTTATCTTCCTCTGAATTACCTGGCAGGGAACAATCTCTCTCCAAACTGGTTTGAGGTAGACAGCCCCCCCCAGGGCCACTTCTTGTCCGTGACAGAAAGGCTCTGATGATGACGTATTATTGCTGCATGGCAGGAATGAACTCCCCACCAAGAACTTCATGTGTTCCCATTCCTACCTTAGAGTTTTGGATGTACTTTGAGCATCCCAAGTCCAAAATATAATGGTCTCATCAGAGAGTGCCCCCCTCACCAAAAATTACTGCTCAGTAACAAAGTCTGCCCTCCTGAGAAAGTGAATTAAAGGGTAATGTCCCAGTCAAAACAGCCTTGTCTGATAGTTTCAGAGATGGGAGGAGACCATCTTGCCAAGGTCTACTCATCCTCTGCTAGACATTTTTGTTCCAACACGTGGGGTGTGAACAACCCTAAAATATTCTTCCCAGTCAAAAGCATAACACTGCCACTAACAACATCAGTAGCCATACCAATAGACAAATTATGTAGCAGGTCCAAATAAGAGGTTAAGCGTCTGTCTCTGTCATACAGAGAACCAGAGATACTTAAAACTCAAGGGGACAAGATCCTGAGCAGCCTGATCTCAGCTGACACTGCTTCAAGAGAGAGTTGTATCAAAGGACATCAAGAGGTCTCTTCCAACTTAAATTACTCTTTGATTCAGTGATTCTAACACATATTTATGCTAGAGTATCATCACACTCAACTGTAGGAAAAAAATAATCACCTAAATTAGAAGACCCATGTGCAGTCCAAATGAAACCATTGCTAGCAACTGAGATAGTACAGTATAAAGCTTGAAAGCTCTTTAGAGGCTTAACATACTGTCTTTCTCTCTGACTTCATTACATACGTGAAAAATAGAATATATTTAACAAATATCATGGAGCAATTTTCAAATTACTTTTTATGTATAAAATTTTTCACTCATGGTAAATCACTCACTATACAAGACACATTCTGACAAAATAATATATGTAGCATGAGACTAAAATTTTTTATGACAGTCTAAATCTTGGACTAATTTTCAAAGGAGAATGCACATATCTGTAAACTTCAACATAAAATTCTGGTTTGTCTTTTGAGGGCAAATAGTGATAGTCTTAAGTGTAACCGCGTGTGTCCAAACACAAGAAACCATATCAAAAAAACAACTTGCTGGCAACCAAAACAGAGCAAAATGCTGACTCACTTTGTCATCACAATCTCTGACTGTTCTTTCTCCATCAAAGTTGGACGTTGAGATGCACATATTTGGTGTGCATATACTATGAAGACTTAATAGAAGCTCATACTGTGCCTTAAGAACCACTAAGAAACATGGAATTTACCACAGTTGTATAAATATACAATCAGAGAAAGTATCAGGACCACAGAAGTCAGAAAATGCATACACAAGACAGATACAGGACAGAGGAAAGGAAGAACACGAGCACAGCAAACAAAGTGGTAGTAGCAAATATCAGCTCTTTTAGCATTGCTATTATTGGCTTCATTTGTTGCTTAAATCTTTTCAGTGGAGTTCTGACAGGAATTAGGTAGGTGGAAAAACAAAAAGATAGGAGTAAATCTGTGAGAGTAAATCTATATGGACAACAGGCTACATGGAGTTAAGACAGTAAAAATAAGCTTTTGAAGTCATCACTGTTTTAATGCTTTCAGCTTCCACAGTTTCTGCAGTGGCTCTGTCAGCTTTACTTTTTGGTTGGCTCAGGTCTGCTGCTTCTCTTGTAGGTTTTAAAATCTGTATGGCAAGGGAAGTAAGACATCTAAGCTCTGTCCAGTTTACCGTCTAGATGGGCAGTGATGTACTCCCAGATGTCCACATGACAGTATGTTTAAGCCCAGTAACTTCTGCTCAGCCTTTGTTCCTAGCTTTCACTTCAATGCAAACTAGGAAAGCTGTGCAATCTTCATCATCTCAGCCCTAGAAGCACTTCTAACCCTGGTTATTTAGACATAGCCTTAGTGATTCCTAGTCCATATTTCTTAGTTCAGAAAATTATACATTACAAGAATCTTTAAGCACTGATTGCCTATGCAGAGTGTGAACAGCAAGGCTATGTACTAGCTAAGGATAACACTTTTTAAGAATAACAAAAGCAATTAGGAGAGGGTGGCCCCACCAGTCCTCTAAGGGGGAATTTTGTACCCAGATGGAATTTTGGACATAAAAAGGGTCATTTTTGCACTCCCTCTTATATAAAAAAAGACCATACAGGTCATTTAAGGACTGAAAAACCTAAGAGAACCAGAAATGCTTTATATTGGCTCAGCTGAACAGAGATATTGAGCAAACTTTTGAGATGTGTTGTATATGCCAGAAGAACAAGCCAAGTCAAGCAAAAGAGCCCCTATTGGTGGCATAGGAAAAATTGTTCCCTTGGAGCAACACAGGCTTAGACTTGTTTAGATTGGCCAAGAAAATAAATGCACTTTTTTTCTGGACTAAGTTTACTAAGAAGCAGTATTTTGTGAAGTTTGGGTGTAGACAAGTTACTGCTAGTGTGCCTTTAGTCATAATCCAAGTGACTTTGAAAAAGTTTACTATAATTAAATTACAGGGTATAACAACTAAATACAGGTTGCCACCTGTAGGTATTTGTATTAGTAGACAGGGAGAATTATAATGCATTTACTGATGATAGAAGCTGATGTCAGAGTTCTGTGGAAGTATAAATACAGGTATATGCAATATGATCTGATGGTCATGGAGTTATCAGCAATCCCTTGACTAGAAGCACTGTATATGCACATGATGGAAATTAATGATCAGAGCACAGTGGAGATGGAGGAAGCATAAAGTCCAATCAAAAGTGCCTCATGTCATGCACCCTAATCATATGACAATTGACCGAATTTCCCCAATTCCCCACCTTTTCCTATTTATACTGTGGCTAGACCCAGTCAGACTATGATACTATTGTTCACATGCTTATGAGATTGACATCAATAGAAAATGCTATCTTCAGTTTCAGGAGAGCAGGTAAGAGTCATTTAGCTTGATTTTTTTTTTCTTTTCTAGTCACGATTAGGCAATTGTTACAATAGATAAGACAGCTAAGCCCCAGGTCCTTAATACTATCATATTCAACTACTTACAATTTCCTATTGGAAACAGTTATGATATTTCAAGAGAGACCTGTCACACCACAGACCAGTCAAAACCACCTTGGAAGCAAGCCCAATACATGTAGCTTAAGGACTAATATATTAAGTGTTTTGGTCAGGATACTGAGCAAAGAAGATCATGCTCTGAGTGCATGGAAGCTCTCTTAGATTATCCTGCTTTCCTGGCAGACAGGGGAAAGTAGGGAAGTTGGAGTAGTGTACAAAGGAACATGCTGAGATATGTTTTATGTTCATTTCATGTTGTATATCTATCTAAAAGTTCATATTAAACCTAAAAATATTATGGAGTTCAAGAAGCGTTTGGACAATACTCTCAGGCACATGGTGTGACTCTTGGGGATGATCATGGGCAGAGCTAAGAGTTGGACTCGATCCTTGTGAGTCCCTTCCAACTCATATTCTGTGATTCTGTGAAAAATATTATGTAATTGCAACTCTAGTAAAAGGCCTCCTACTTGTCCATCCTAAACTGGGAGATATAATAGATCCATGGACTTGACACCTGGATGCTCCAACAGTGAGTGAGATATAACCTAAAGTAAGAAGCAAGTAACCAGAGCTCTGAAGTTCTCGGACTCAAGCTAGAAGCTGAGTACTTCAGGGAAGAAGCTGTACCTTTTTTCTGTTTCTTTGATTCCTATCCTTCCCTTCCACCTTCCCTCCTTTCTGCAAAGCATTGTTTAATCTGTTCATTTGTTTGGTTCATCACAAATATCTGTAAAACTTTTTCCAGACAAACCAGGCTTATTTTCCCAGGTTTCTAGGTGAATATTCAAATCTGTTTTAGTAAAGAGATTTCTAGGGGCCTTTTGTGCTGCCAATAAAGCCTAAGAAAAAGACTACTGTTACTAAGTTTTAACTGGGAAAATAAGCTGTGGTGTATGAAACTTTGCCTTTAAGGAGTTCATCTTGGAAACTGTGTCACTGATCAAAAATGATCATGCTCCATTACCACAAACCCTGAGGTTACCTCTAAACTGTTCAACAAAGCATACCACTTTGGCTGGCACCAGCATGTTTACCTCAAACTGGCTTAGGACTAACCTCCTAGAAACATGTCTTGGTGGTGGCTAGTTGAAGCAGTCTGAAACGAAGACAGGGAATGAACTAGGAACTGAGGGATATAGATCATCTTGGGTATAGTGCCTGAGCTTCTTTCCCAGCTCCCTTCTCTTCAGCAGTGATGACCAAGCCCTACCCTCACCTTTCAACATCAACCATGGAACTGCAATGGTACCAATATACAACTAATGAGTGCCTATACCTTTTTGGAGGAGGCTCAGGAACACCTTGGAGGTAGGTCTCCCCACCTGCCAGAGGATTGGACAAGGTTTGAGTCATATGGGTTAATTTTGTGCCGCAGGACAGAAAAGTAGAGAAGAGAGGAAGCACAGCCAAGAAGGTGTTAACCCGAAACTGAAGCAAATCCAGCAACACCAGACGCAAGAGAGACAAGAGTCTGTCCAAGCAATATGGAAAGGTTAATTTTGAGCTCATTCCACTTTCAGGCATCCATGACAATTGCAAAGAGGTGCAGTAATGTAGCTCAAGAAAGCAGATGAAGTCACTCAAACTAGGACAGAATAGAAGAGGTAACTCTGCTAACTGTTTTGGATTGCTCCTCAGAAAGCTTTGGTTATTCCAAGCTATTACCTGTACAGAGATCCTAGTACATGGCTTTTAATGAGCTACGTGTCAGATGGTTTGCACCACAGTTTACTCCTCTGCATGCAATGTGCTGCAACATTCACAGGGCATATAACAAAGTCCCAGAGAATCTCCTACAAGTAGTTCTCCGGAAGCTGACACCAACACAAAAGTTCCAGAGTCTAGCTGTTAGCAGGGATAGTGCTGACAGGTCTTTGGAAGGGCTTTATGATTAGGGATTTCAAGACTGTCAGCCACCCTGCCCAGAGGTGGTTTGGAACAGTCTTATTGCATGTTTTTCCAGGTTGCCTTTTGATGGATGGCTTGTTAATCCAGGTAATCTCTCTTTAAGAGTAACTGTTCTGCCAAGGCAAGGAAGTGACTGAGTTGTCACCTCAAAGCCTGATAGTCATGCTCTTTTGGTTTAATATAGATTTTTAAAATGCTCCAGGCACTACAGAGCATCCAAAGGACTTCTAGCCTGTGATAGAGCATGTTTTTGGACCAAAAGCTTCTAAAGGTATTTTGTTACATGAACAGTCAGCTGTAAATTTGTATCCTGTTGTATTTTCTTTCAGAACATAACATAACAGGAACATAACCATTTAAAAAATAAAACCCAGACCACTCTACTGTGTTGGTCACACTTCTTACAGATGTTATTAATTGCCCTCTGTGACAGAAAAATAATTTTTCTCATGCCTCTTACAAACATGATCTAGAGATGTTTTTAAATAATGTTTTCATCACGTCTTCAGGCATTACCTTTCTACAAACATTTTGGCAAGAACGACATGTACTGTCATGTCACAGAATACCATCTGACTAGCAGTAAAAATAAATTGATGTACAGAGTGTGTCTGTCCTGTAGAGTTGCTTCAGGCACTCCATAGCTTAATATAAACATTCTAAAATGTATAAATATGTACTCATTATAACATACCACCTAAAATTCAAATAATTGAGAATTAAGTGAGCATGAAAAAAAAGATTTTATGAGCTAAATAAACCCCAAATCACTGTTATTTAGTATTAACATAGTCATGTTTATCTAACTGGTGCTAGATCAGTTACTTTAAATCAAGGCCTAGGTCTGGCAACTGTAGGCAGGTTAAAAAACTAAAACACTCTACCATATGCCTGCTAATGGAAGAATTTGGCTTCTACAAGTCAGATCAAAACCTATCATAATCATCAATCTTTTTTTCTGAAAAAGTTCTGTTAAGTTACATCATAGCTCTCCAGATAACACTGACACTAGTAATTAAATGTGCTTTGATTATAATGGGAGCTTGGATGTGCAGTTCATTTGCAAGCATACTTTCAGGCATCTACAGTCTGGTACTAAATCCCACTCCTAAATGGTTTAAGTCACAAAAACTTGAGAATTTATGACTCTGTTGAATAGCTTAACTACAACAGGACATCACACTGAGCCTCCTGCTTTCTATAGGGAAGCGCACAGGCCTCCCACAAGTGCTGTACTTTATCTACCAGTCCCACAGAGATGGTTCAAGACACCTTATGGCAGTAGGCAAATATGTTTCGGTAACTGGATTGGTTCCCACATGTCAACCTTCAGATGAGATGAACAATATCACTGAAGCTCCTGCTTCTCTCTACTGAGTATAGAGAAGGAATAGCAGGTAGCTCAGGTATCAAAGCTGAGCAGGAGAATCCCACTGCACATGACTTGTGTAACTGTAGTGGTGACTCAACAGCAGCTGGAGGATGAACTTTTCCCATTTGAAAAATCCTATAGTGGAGCTAAGCAAGTGAAGTTCAGCCTAGTCTTTGTGCATATCCAGAGACAGATATGCTGTCTTGAAAGTGCATTATCACCCTGAAGACAAAACAAGGAAAGAAACAATGTGATTTCCTATCTGTGGCTCATCTTGGAGAGAGAAAACTCTTAATACTAAGCCTACAGTTTCCAGCTACATTTCAGTGTTTCCATGTGTCAGTAGTCATGGACTACCAACTCATACAAAAGCTCCTGTACTACTGCTTGCCCTTCATGTTTTCCTTGGCCTTACAGCATGACCGGAGCAGGTACTCTCCAGGTATAATCTCACCTCAAAGAACCTGGTCTTTGGTCAGGGCAGACTGCAGTTTCCAAACCTCAAGTCTAACAATAAAGTGTATGTGTTTCAGAAAGAAATGAATTCTCTGGGGAATGAATGTTAAAATACACTCAAAACAAAAATTCCACACCACCAAACAGTAAGAAGTTACATGTGTCATAAGGAATTTCATGTAAGGAACTCGTTCTTATTAAGATGGGTTTTGTGCTGTGTTGTGTCAGAAAGGAGAGGTTAACAAGGATGGGGAAATCATGTATGTTTATATATACTGAAAGTATCTCCACGTTTCCTCACCTTCATGGAAAACCACCATGAAAAACAAGATAAGTGGGCTGAAAAATTGTGGGTTTCACAGTAAAAATCACAGTTAAAAAAAATCAGCAAAAATCACTCTTTCATCCAATAATTAATATCTTGAGTTAATCTCCAGGAAAGCTGGTGTTGGACCTATCTTTTGCATCTTGACACCGTTTCCAGATTAAGCTTTCTTCAATTTGCTTCAACTTCAGTGCCAAGAGTTTCCATTTTTTATAGTCAGTCTTCTGAAGAAGAGTTAAAATTACAGCACTGTCTTCGTTCTAAAAATCAGACAGTTCTCATTCGTTCCTACTACGATGAAAAATTTATTGTTTCTCATGACTCCAAGTCAAATCTCAAGGGCCACCCTCCCACCTTGGAACTATTTTGTGATGGAGAATTTGTTTTTGTTTTACTTCTCGGCTTCCTAAAAATGATTCCCTTTGATTCTCAGAGTCTCCATATCAATGCAACATTATGGATAATGAAGAGTAGTTCTGCTAGCTTTGTCTTTCTCAAGTCCTATCTGCTCTTGGTTGCTTTGAATGCTCTGAGTTTTCAAAACATATAATTGCTACACTTTTCATTTCCTCATGTGGTCATGATTTGTCTGCATTAGATCCAGCACTTTGTCAGAAGGTGTCATTTAACATAAAATCTGAATGTACAATAATAGAGTCAAGATTCATTCTCCATAGCTATTAATATCTTGGTGAGGAGCTGTAAATATTTGAGGCTGTAGTCAATGGAGAGAAGTAAGCATTTTGTAAAGCTTATCATCCTGCCAAGTACTTCCTTCTATTGACTAAATAAGAGGACATTCATATTTTAGATACTGTAGTTAGATTCCTGACTTTCATGAGAATACATTCAAGAAAAAAAACACCATACTTTTAACATAAAGCAAAATGGTCAAGTTAAAGCCAGGAATATCTTGTGGATGTAATTCTATTTATTTTGCATATATTATAGTAAAAACAAAGAGAATGTACTGCTGTTAGGCTGAGGTACCTAGTGTGATTAGTGTCAAGCCTTGAAGTTCAAGGAAAAATTTTAAAATATTTGAAAAAATTCTCTTTAGTAAAAACCAGAAAATTAAATCTTGCGTAATTTCCTAGGAGTGTTCCTAACATCAATAACCTCTTTATTGTCCTGGCTCTCCCTCTAATGAAATTCTGAAATAGAGAACAGCTTTTGTGTACTGAATTCTAGTAAAAATGAAAACTTAATTTCCAGAAAACTGTTTTTTTATAATAAGGACAAAAGACAGACTGCTTGATTTTCTTCTTTGTTATCTGTTAAGAGAGTACTGGTTCTGGTACATAGCTGTTACTTTGCAAAGCCAACTAGACATCAACATGAGATGATTTATTTAACATTTATATCTGTTTAGGAATGCAGTAACTGTGAATGACTTTAACTACCAGGGAAATAAGTGGTTCATGAACTCCAGGAGTCAGAAGTAAACAATTTGTGAGCAGAAACCATGGAGAAGCATACTTGCATAGTGGATAAGAACAGCAGTAAGTGATGACAAATTGCCATTTAAGGATAAGAAACGTAATTTGCAGAGCACTGAAAGCAAGAATGTGATGAAATAAAAAAAATGAGGACAAGTGACTTATTGCTACATAATTAATGTGATGGGTGCCTCCTCTGTTGCCTATCAGCACCTTATTTCTGCACAAATTCCAGTGGTTACTTGACCAGTTACTGTTCATCATATTTGCTTTTGTGTCTAGAGTAACTTAGCAATTGGGGTGTTTCAGACATAAAATGTTTACTATACAAGCAGTATAAACATTATATGTGAGTACATGCACAAAGAAGACAGAGAAAATTTATCTTCCAGTGCCATTTAAGTTTTTCCAAAGTTGCCCATGGGCACATATCAAATGACACTGAATCACTTATTTTAAATGTATAAATCCACCTTCCAACAAATCCACTGAGAATAGAAGCAGCACTTGGATAAAATGCACTTTAATTTTGACAATGAAAGAGTCTTTTAATTCATTTAATATAAAACTTAGTGTTCCACTGGCAGGAATCTTGAAAGCATGGATAATACTCTTTGCAACCATCCCAGAGACCCCAGGAAATGACAGGGATGTGGTGTTAGAGTGGGGACAGGATTCCTCTCTCCTCAAAGTCCAATCTAGTTGCCTAGGTCTTCTCTGCTTTAATGGAGAGAGAGACACTGACACTGACACTTCCACAGGGAAGCTGACCTGAATAAAGATCTTGTTAAAAGAAAAATTGCTTCAAAGACAATCTTATCTTTCTTCATTGAATATAGGGAAATCTCATATGGTTAAAGTTAGTTTAAATAAATCATAGCTTTAGAAATTATGCTTTGGGAAGAAATATTTTTTGTATTTCAGAAACAATGAAGAAGAGATGACAGAGCAACTTCGATGCACCTGTAATGGCACTGAAGCAGTGGGCCCAGCAGGAGCAAGTGGTGGGTATGACATAGTTGTTCTCTATCTGTTGCTCCACTTGCCAGTTTTTATCTCCACTTAGATTAATAAATAAAACACCCAAACCGCCTTTCTTGTTTTATTACTTGTTTGTACTGTTTTATGCTTTTACTGGTGCTGAACTGTGAATACATGAAAGCAATGAAAGAGCAGACATATACAGTAGGCAAACATTACAAATCAAACAAAAGAAAAAGACCCTCTTTGTATTTCAACTATATTCCACAAGCAAATTTCATTTTAATACAGACAGATTTGCTGCTGGAAACTGTCTAATATTGACCAGACAGATTATGCCATAGTACTGTTCAGATGTTACTGCTGGCAACTGCTAAAATGGTTTGCATTTTCACCAGCAAGCTGATCATACTGACAGATTTAGGTCAAAGCGTTGAGGAAGCTATTCACACCTGGTCTGCAAGACTGAATGGGCTAATACATACTGATGAAAACCTGCACTGTATTTAAACTGAGGGTCTAGTTTTTTTAGTGCTGTTGCAGTTTGCTTACTATATTAGCAGTCATGTACAGGCAGGCTACCTTCTCAAAGCTAGAAGGGTTTTCCTTTCCACACTTTATGTTTTAAAATTGGCCAACTGCCTTTGTTGCCTTCTGAGTTGGCTTTGTATAATTTAGCTACTGTTTCATGTAAAATACTTAAAACTAATAAAAACAAATAGTACTCAAGAAACCTTAGAAGACATGGAAGTAATGACAATAAGCACCACGTTATCTCCACCAATGAATTTCCCATCTTCCTGTGTGTCTTGTAAACTCTAGGCTATTCACATCCAGTAGTGCTTATATAGAAGGCACTGCAAATGCAGAACACATTGCTTGTGTTAAACCAAAAATTGCCTATTATGTTTTGCAGACCTGTAAGCCCTCATAATCATGTTTCTACTACAAGCGCAGGACCCAGAAAAATCAGTGAATTCCCCTAGTGCAAACCCCGTGTCCAGAACAGGTACAGTAGTTCAAGCATTTTGAACAGTACCCATTGCAAGCAGGCAGCAGGACATCCAAAAGACATCCTAGATATCAAAGGGCACTTTTGTAAACCACTTTCTTCTTCACTTCCAACCAAATCTGAAAGAACTGAGTTATGTGTGAGCACCGTGCTCTGGCCAAGTGTTAGGTCCTCCCTTATGGGATCCCTGTCCAGCAAATGAAGCAGCTGTGTTTTGCTCTAGCTGATTTCCCAGGTGGCCTGTTCAGTGCATCCCCTCTGAGAGAGCTTTCCAATGTCACAGCGCAACAGAACAAAAAAAGGACATTGTTGTGGCTAGATCATTGCTCAAAATTAAACACATAGGCAATCCCCTTGAAAATAGAGTATGTCCCTTGATTTTGTGAGCTGACTTCAGATTATACCTGAGGCACAAAAGTCAAAAACATTTCCACAACAATTTACCTTTGTTTTAGAGTCTTTCAAGGTAAGCCAATGCAAATAATGACCATTTAATTTAAAGAACTTTTTCCAGCTGACTGTGTTGTCTTCCTCGACCAGCAAGCAACACGCCCATCCATACCTGAATTCAGGCTTGCACCTGAATATAAATTTCCTCAACCTGAAATTCAGTAGTCAGTACAGAGAAATGCTTGTCAGGAAGAGATGTAGCAAGAAGCAGCATGAACACAGGGATGTGAGATGTTATATGGGTTTTAGAACTGTCTGCAACAGGTTTAGCATAAAATTATTTAATGTTCAGAAGGGATGCTGTGGAAAGGGAGATAGTGGAAAAGCCCCACTGCATGGGGTAGAAATGGAGACAGAATTTCGGAAAGAGGAGCACAGACCTGACACAGGTACCTGTAGTCCTTCTTGCTGCACTGTGCTACAACTTCTCTCCAGCTTTGGAAGAGCTAGAGAGCTGTGGTAGTGGTCAGGTGCTCCAAATCTAAGTCACTAGCACAAGACAAGAGGAAAGAAATGTGGTATTAAGAAGAAAAGAGAAATGCATGAGACATTTTCTAAGCAAAACTCTTTCTCAAAGAAATGGAAGAGAGTGCACTGAATGCACTAATGTACTGTTTTGCAGTAAAGCAAAAATGTAAGGATGTGAGAGAATTTGTATCCAATCCTAGAGTAACTGAAAAATCATTTGTGATAGCCAGTAAACGGGAAAGATAGATTGGAATGAAAAAAATTCTTTCCCTTTAACATAGTAAAGAAAAACTCTTCAAAACAATGAGTCGGCATGAGGGCAGACAAGCTTTATTAAACAAAAACAAAAAAAAAAAGGAAGTCCCCTTTCCTGTAGTTTTTTTATAAGAGTACTCCTTAAATTGGAATTAAGGAACCACAAGCCATAGTTTCTGTTTTTTGAGCATCTCTTAGTGTCACTCAGTACTGAAAAGCATTTGTTAGGTGCCCTAAAATACATGTATACTTTGGCTGTTACTGCTCAGGACTAAATGTGTTTCATTAGAGTCACCTGGGTACCATTTGGGTATATATAATTTTGAGTCAATACAGTTTATTCTGCTCAGATGTCTGACAAGATACTCCCTGTTCTAAAGGAAATGTGATTTATTTCTTCAAGTATGAAAGATCTGCAGACATACATTGAGGCAAATTTCACCATCTGCAAAGCCATCAAGGTAGGGGGAATACCACAACCCTACAAACTGTATAGCTTTCATTTTCCCCTACATTAGGAATTGACTAGTGAAGGAAGGGGATATGCAGTTTAAGCGTTAGGTGGTAAAGTATCCTATGATATCAGAATCAAAACTTTCAAACTTGTGAATGTTTATTCTCCCTCCTATCCTCCAGGCAAACTAGATGCACTGCACTTTACCAGTGCTCTGGGGTGTGTGTCATGCACAAAGCATTAAAAGTTCCTGTTTATTCTGAGTGGACATTTTTGATCCTGGGACACAGATCATAAAACTAGGCCTTTTTTCTTTTATACTTTGCCAACAACAGACTGCTCACTCTTCTGTGGTAGCATACATACATACATATATCAGCTTTTGGACCATTTGAAAGACCACATAAATGTAAGCTATAAGGAAGGTAGTAAAACTTGAGAATCATGCATAGCTTGTCAGACTGTAAATTATGACAGCCGTCTACTTAAAGAGTAAGACTGTAAAGATCTCATATGAGAAAATCAATTCTAATTAAAACATCCACTGACGGTTGCTTATATTTTTTAAAAATACACAATTATCCTGTGCAGGACTAGTAGTCCTAGTTCTAGTGAAAAAAAAACCAAAAACAAAACAAAAAAGCCCAAAACAAAAACAAACAACAAAGTTTTGCAATATTACTGAGTCATATGTTAGTGTGACAAATGCTGTTTATCTTAACTTTTTGCAGCTTTAAACACGAAATCTAAGAGGGAGGAAGCAGGAAGACAATTTTGCAGTCAAGAATAGCTAGTGTGAAAGGAAGGGAGGGAGCTTTCCCCTTGGGCTGTGAAAAGATAACTTGCAAAGCCTTGCTCTTTCTTTCAAAATCCACTTAAAATTGGGGATGGTGAATCACCAGGTTCTGGTACTTAAAAGAAATAGTTTATGGCAACTTTTTTTTTTTTTTTCCAAAAAATAATCTTCTTCTGTCCCAAAGATTTTTCTGAGGAATGGGTTCTATAAAATAAACAGGAAGATCATAGGTGACCTTGTGCATGTATTCAGAGTAAATAAATCTTATTTTGTGGTATATCATAGAAACAAAATGCCTTGGGTTGGAAGGGACTCTTAAAGATCATCTAGTTCCAACCCCCTTGCCATGGGCAGGGAGACCTTCCACTAGACCAGGTAGCTCAAAACCCCATCCAAGATGGGGTCTTTTTTCCTGTATTTTCTATAATGATTTTGAAAGCTAACTTCTATAGCTCACAAAGGGCGGGGAGGGGGGGGGAAGGTAAGTTCAAGCAAGTTTTTGTCATTCAACAAAAGAAAAAGAGGTTTTTTTCCAGTTCTGGATTTTAAAATGGTTTTAGAATGTATCTTTTGATACGCTTATTTTTCCTACAGGGAAGGGGGAAGATATTCCAGTATTCTGGACATTCACAAATGTCCCCATTTAGGTTTTTTTTTTGCATTCAGTAAGAGTAACAAGGAGCAAACAGACCCAGCTGTGCTGCACTGTACACACGCAGTGATGTATTTTCTCCCCACCATGTAACTAGCAACATATACTGTGCAAAGCAGAACTTTGTACAACAAGAAGCAAAACAACAGAGGTTCTACATATTCAGAAGCTACCTTGTTTCCATTATGAAGTTATATACACTGTTGCAGCACTTCCACTCCAAAATTCATTTTCATAGCTCAAAATGAAGCCAGCATGTGATTAAGCAAACCGATATTTGCATAAGAAAAATTGGGACTGCTAGGAAAATGTTCTACAATTATTTTTAGTGCTGAAAGAGCCATACACTAATACAGCACACATACTAGAGACGACTGAATATTTCTTGAGCGTAGGTTTTTGATTTAGGCTCACAGAGAGACACTGTACAACTGTTTGATGACGATCTCTGATGTGGACACAGCTTTTCCAGAAGGCAGAGCACTTGGCACAGACCCTAAAGTCATATGACTAGCATAAGCCTTAGACATTACCATCTGTACCTTCGACCTCTTTTGTAAAAGGGTAAGAACTACCACTGTTTTCCCTTGAATGGCTGCTAAAAAGCTTAACTAATCACTGCTAATAAAGTACACTGAGGCTTTCTCACAGCATGAGTATTCAATTCTTTGAGACTGAAAAACATGGAAAAAAGAGCTATCTTAATGCAGAGGCCCGATTCCATCTCAGAAAATGAAATTTTATTTTAGGACCACTAAGATACACAGAATGAAATCCTCAGAATGGCAGCTTCATTGAAGTCTGCTGAACTAACTAGATGTACCTCAGTAAAATATATGGGCCATAGTTTTTAAGAAGCATAATTTTAATTTAAAACATTTGAGGACTGGAAATTAATACATGAGCACTTTGGCTTTTCAGATTCAGAACAGCCCATACAGAGTTTGCAATTAAGGGCTTGTTTATTAAATTTACATTGCAATTAATGTTAGGCACCTATTTTCATACTTTCCTGAACAGGAGCAATACCAGTGTTGTTTAAGAGCTTTCTCAGTCATTTTCCAGCTGCAGTTATTAAAACAATCAAATAGATACGGCTGTTTCTGAGGCTTCAAAACAGAACTTCATGTCCCCTGCGTGTAGTGAAACAATATCTATTTAATGCACATTTCACAGAGTACAAACTCTCTAAACTATTTTTGCAACTGTATTTTCATAGTGTTCCATTTCTCTGGCATCTGGAGCAGTTAAAGAGCCTTGCTCATCTGCAGCAAAAGCAATAATGTTTCTGCCAATATCTAAGAATGAAAGCTGAAACAGCACTCAAAATAAATCTTGAATAAATGTTCAAAAACATACCCTTAGGGTAGTTCCCCTTGTTACTGGCAAATCAATTTTGTGTGTGTTTGATAAAATGGTTTGAACTACGGAAGTTTAATACTGCAAAGAATGTTTGATGATGTTAGGACATGCCATATGACAAACTCAGAGCAACTCATGATACTCCTAGTTTGCCAGTTCTTACCACTAAAAAAATCTATCAAATGTATTGAGCTGGACATCCATGTTCTTCATCTTTCTAGTTACTGGCATTTTATAGTTAATTTCCAAAGTTTTCCTCCTACCTTTTTTGGTAAATCTGAGGATTTGTATTAACTTGTCTTTATTACTAACACAGGACATAAAATTCCCTGAACTATTTTTCCTAAATGATAAAATGATGGTACATTTTTTTTCCAGTGAGGAGAACTAATAGCAAAAGAAAACTTTACCAAGGAAGAATTTTTATATCTTTCTCTCTCCTGAGCACTCCAAATCATGACTAGATAACTTCCTGGAGATTCAGCTAAACACAAGGGTCAATGGTGAGAAAAGAGGGTAAACTTGTAGAAAACAGGAAAAATTTAAATCAACAAGGAATCATAAAAGCAAAGCAAGCCAAGTCAAATGAAAAAAAAAATAGAGTAGTACAGCTTTAAATAAGCTTAAAGCCACATTGAATTCTATCAGTTGAATCAGAAGACTTCACTGGGCAGAGAGCCTTTTCTATCAATAGTGACTCCAGTGATGCGCAGTATGTAAAGTCCTGCCCAGAAAGGAAGAGACCAATCAAGTTATGAAAGATACCCCAGACACCAGAGGCTCTAGGATGGTGTGCAATATAGATACAGTTTCTATTTATTTAATTTTAATGGGAACTCCCTAGAATTATATTGCACCACATACCATTTTGAGTTGCAACTTTAATTCCATTTCCTTCTACTTGTGAAACTTCTACTTTTCAGAAATAAAGTTTCATGATGTCCTATCAGTGCCATGGTGGTGTCAGAACCATGGAGAAAAGAAGGAAAAAGCTTTTCATTTTCCTAATTCTTTTGGCTGTTGAAACATTTAGCTGGTATTTTGGCTATACAAAGTAGAGCTTTGTTAAGAGTGACATAATGGCTATGTTAAGAGTGAACTGGGATTATGCTAGATGACAAAGCAGTGGTCAGTAACAGCTCGATTGCATGAGGCCTGATCTGGATTCAGCAGTGACTCTGCATCATTTCAGGTAGTAAAATGGTCCCTGATTTCTTCCAGGACACAGAAACTGCAGTAGTTTTTTTTTCTGGAAATGTTTCAAAACTTATGCACACTGAAAGCCTCTGAAAACTGAGCATAACCTTTTTAAAGAGGTACTCCCTTAAAGAATTTGCAAAATATTTGTGGATGGTTGTTATTTGCCCTTGGCTATTACATTCCAGTTTTCATCTGCAGAGCAATAGAAAGGAACGTGTTTGTTTGGCATATGCCTTAAAATCGAGGCAATTAATAGTAAGATTCAAGACCATGATTTTTCCCTCCAATTTCCCTCTTCTTGTTACATTTTGAAATAATAACTCTTGTAAGATATGCTCGGTAAAAAAAAAAAAAAATCCAAGCAGAAACCACAGGTTCTATCTGCTGATGCTAGTTACTACCATCTGCATAAAGGTTTGCTATGCTGAGTACATCTAACAGCTGCAGCCTCCTCCAGGGAAGTAGCAGTCAAAAAGACTCTTACAACAGATGCATTTCAGATTCTCCTGTTGAACATGATCCTTTCGGTGACAATATACACAGCCTGCATCTACATTTTGTACACATTTTGTACCTACATTTGTCATGACTGCTTTACAATAGCATATTTGGTGACTTTTTCCAAGTTTATTTTTTTAGAAATAGAGCCAATAAGAGGACTGTAGGCATTTAAACATGGCAATTCCTGCATTTAAGAACTGTTTCATCTAAAACACAGAAATAGTTGCAAGAGAAAAACAACCAATCAAACCAAACCAACACAGTGTTTCCTTTCCCTTAACCACTTGCATTCAAAGCTATGCACCAGCTATTCTCTCTCTCTGGCCTGAAGTTCCCTGTAGTTTCTGTCCAGTTTAATTGGAGAGGTGGAGGGAACTTCATGACAGTGGCACTCCTTTGGGACCTAGAAACCTGGTCTATTACTTTTTCAAGAAGCACTGGAACCATTGATAGCTGCATAGAAGTTGTTATTTTGGAGGCTATCTTTTAGGCTGGTAGTTCTGTCCAGGTCTTGCAAGGCACATCTTTACTGCTAAATAAGACAGAATTTGGGTTAAGCAGCAAGCTCACAAATCATCCGCAACATTTAAATGTTAGTTCACACCCCCTTTCATAACTCTCTCCAAGATAAATTTAGTTCCACAGGAAGCCACCTCTCAGCTGTGCAGCCATGAGGCAGTTTGTCTCATTTGGCTTTGAGGTCAGGGATTGGCTCATGGCCTCTTTTTAATTAGAAGCGTAAACATCACTTCAAAGAACATATGTGGGTGTCTAACCTCATTAGAGGATTTGTGGTTGTGAATCCCAAGTGAGCAGAGTCATCTCTGTTGAAGACTTAATTCAAGCACCTACAGTCAAGGAAAAGGGAAGGCTTTAATTAGCATTTTTTATTAGCTAGCCCTAATGGAAGCATTCCTCTGAGGTGTTTCTCTCTCCCTTAGCAATTAGGATGCTTCCTTACTTTACTTAGTATTTTGGATTACCAACTAGGAGGATGAGAATGCCAAAGGTAGACATCACATTTTTTACCATGCAGGCACTCACTTCCACAATCAGATCCACCCCTACACTCCTTCACGAAGAGTTTTTCTTCTAGAGGTTTTCACCAGGTTTAGACTTAATCTCTGCTCATTCAGTCTCTACTAATGCAAATCTAGATGAAGAACAGAAGCTTCCTGGTTGGAACTGCTTAGAAGCAGTTAAGAGCCCAGGCAGGACAGAAGCTCACATGCTAGGAAAAAGAAGAGTGTCACAAGATTTTAAAACATCAAATAATATCATCATATTCCTTTTCCCCTGCTGTTTTTCAAGTCACCATAGATGCTATCACTACTGCTTTTTCTTCCCCTTTAAGGGGTCAGTATCAGCTCACGGATGACAACAATTGTGTGGTGGCTGGCTCAGAGTCCTTGGTCTCAGAACTAATACTTCAAGACCAGCTCCTGAGTAAATCTAATAAAGGAGGATGCCAAAAAAAGTTGCCAGAGACCTTTCCTTTTCAAATACATATTTGAACTGCTCTATAAAAGTACACACAGTTTGTTTTGTTCAGTATTATGCTGGTTTTTAACTTGCTTTTCAGACTCTTAAGCTCTTCAAGGCAGGGACTTGTTCCTGATTTGATCCAGTTTTATCTCCTGATCAATGCCATGTACCCAACAGCTGAACAACAGGCCCAATTCTGCAGTAACACTGCCCTGAATATCAGAAAACAGGATGGTATTTTTGTTCACAGCTATTGTAATACACAAAAATACCCAAGTGTTTGGATTGCAAAGGAAAGTGCATGCATAATCAACATATACCATCAGATCATCAAGTGCTCTAGCCCAGATGCTCTGGCTCACTATTACACTTGTGAACAACCATAATATAATGTAATATAATAATAAATACAGATGAACCACAACTGTCCCAGTTTTCTACCATTCTCTCTCCTTCCCTCAATTTTCATGGCTGGATTAGCAGAGGGCACATATATGAGTGGATGCTAAAGGACACTAATTTTTCATTTTAAGCTAACATTTTCTACTACCTGAATTCAGGTCATACCTGTATCAGTTGAGATTAGCTCAGTTGGTTAACAGCATGGTGCTAACAATGCCAAGGTTGTGAGTTCGATCCCTGTATGGGTTATTCACTTAAGAGTTGGCACTCAATCGATTATCCTTGTGGGTCCCTTCCAACTCAGAATATTCTGTGATTCTGTGATCTTGTCTAACATCCCAGAAAAGTCAACTGTTCTTCAGGATAAGAATCAGTATGTGTGAGATAAGGATGAGCTATATAGACCACTTATAGTGCATTTAGTGTCTCTGGATATCTTCTAATCTACCTCTCTGTTTACAGCTCAAAGGAAACAGCATAGGGACAATAAACTGGCTCACAGTTGTGGCTTTTTGACTGTTGCTGCATGTTACAGTTCAGTACCTCTTATAGAAGTCTCCTTGTCTTCAAATGAGTACTATTTCCTTCAACAAGCTTTATTTCTGATTCTCTTTTTCCCCTTTACTTTCACTTGTGTTACTCTTATTGTGTTGCATGACACAAAGGTACAAAACTTTCATCAGGATACAGAAAAAAACCCAAAACTTAAGAAGCCATACATAGTTATTTCTTTATGGATACCTAAACTTTCACCAAGCCTTTGCTCACTGACTAAATGCATTGACAACACAAAGTAATCCCATTTACACAGCACATATCTGTACAGAAATTTATTTTCAAATCTGAATTATGAAGTTCTACTATTCCACTGCTTTTCTTCATTGCTAAATAGTTACCTCTGTTCAACAGAATCAGAAGTTATTTGCTTCACTGTAGTTCCCATAAAACCTAAACAATAACTCCGTTATGCCAGGCTCTAGGAGTATATGGTAAGTTCATTAAAGCAAGGACTGTTTAAGCAGAAACTCAACCATGAAAGAATATAAAAATGACCAGCTCTAAAGAAAACGTTTGGAGAAAACAATCCAGGTTTTCTGATTTCCAGTTTACTGTCCTGACTGCTCCTCTCTCAGAATCAGCTCTGCAATTCTCTCGTAGCTAGAAGAGCTTTGTTCATATGACAACGTGCACATAGCTCAGGCAATCCCCTCACCTAGACTGCCAGTTGCTTTGGACAAGGCTTTTTGGCTTTATTCCATGAAGTCCAATTTGCTTCCAAGCCCACAGACATTACCACAGCAAAAACATTTAATCCCATTACTCAAGTGTGGACAAGTCAGGTAGGTTTTCTGGTAGTACTGAGGCTTTAAGAAAACACGTTCATTTTTACTGCTTTGTGATTCTGTCTGCAGGCTAACACATGCTGTGGGAGTTTTTCCCGTATCTTTTTTTCTCGGGGAGGAAAAGGGGAAAAAACCCGCAAACTATTTCACAAAAAACTTAACTGCTCTGTGGAACTAAGGAAAAGTTTTGAAATAGAGGGCAAAACTGCAGTTTACTGCTTCACAAAGGATTAAAAGAATATACGTAAGTTCTCCTCAAGAAGATGGCCTGCTTTTATGTAAACTGCCTTTCATCTTATCATATATTTTTCACACTGAGGATATAAAGTAGACAGGATATCAAGTGAGGCTACAAAATGAAGCAGAAGTAAACAAGGCTCTTTTTAGTAGTTTATGTTCCAAAACACTACTGAAATGCTCCAATGTTTCCACATCTCCATCTCTTTCTCAGAAAAATACTTGTGCTTATGTGAACCCAAGAAGCACCTGTAATTTATATTTTGAAGTAGGACATGAATTTCTTGAGCAAACTGTTGGTTTAGTCTATATGGAGGCAATAAGCCTACTCTTGGAAATGATGCTAAGGTTTTCCACGATGGAGTCCTCCATAACACAAATGCCCTGAGTGTCGTTTTTGCTACTCTATACTATAAAGTTAACTTGGATTTTTTTGAATACCTGAGACTTTTCAATCAATACTGGCATTTACACTCAATTCTGTATAAGGCGACTGGGTGTCAGGGAAAATGATCTGGAATAGCTTGTCAAACAAATAGAACATTTCTTCCTGTTTTCTTTGGAAAATGTATCATCGACAATGCAAAACAATTTAAACCACTAGTTTTAACAGAATGTTCTGTGCAGTGAGTTTGGAATTCCACAAAAAAACAAAATATCCATGCCCAGACAGAGAATTTTATTCCAATCCGTTTTCACTCAATGCCATTGTATAAACTGCTTTTTGAATAGACTTCAAGATGTTGACAGTAATGAAACATCACTTTAAATGGGACCTTGGTAAGACAGTATCAGGAAGACAAATTTTTCCCAGAGTCTAATTTCAAAGGTGCTAAAAGTCTTACAATTTGAGCTAGATGCAGTGGGAGCTGAAAATACTCAGTGCTTCAGAAAAAGATGCCCATGTTGTCAGACTGTGCATAACTATATTTGGCTCTTCATCAAAGAGCATCACTCAGCTCACTCACAAACCACAGGACTGGATAACAAAGCCACACATCTGTTATCAGCCATCAGCTACCAGGCTGATAGTACTGAACTAGGTAAGGCAGATGCATGGTCTCCTTCTACCCAACCCACCCAACCACATATCTCCATCTGCATGAGACTAGCCAAAGTAATAAGGTATCTTGAGAAGCAAGATAAGCTCCAATAACACTCAGCATAGCTTCTGGATCAGACTTCACTTATATCAACCAGATGAGAGCATACTTAAAAGGACTCGAGCCCATCTGCACCCACCCAAGTAGCTGCATCTGTAAATTAAGTGGGATGAGCCCATTGTATATAATCAATGCTGTTTCACTTTGGTTGAAAAGATCAGGTGCTAAGTATTCCTTTTTTGTAGGCAGAAGTAGGTTGTCTAATGTGAATTCAGATCGAGTGAAGAGCAACACTCTATTTTATCTGTTGCTTTTTTCCTTCTCTCATATATAGAACAATTCTTTCCATTGAACATGTATACATAATCAGAGCTGCATAATTTAGTGCAGTCAGGGACTGCCCAGAAAAACATGGATTAAATCAAAACACATTTTCTTTGGCTTAAAAAAAATCACTTTTTCTAAATTGTTCTTTTCTTCTGAGTTCTTGAGTTTTCATTTCAACTATTTACATTTTAAAGGAACTGAATGGGGTATTAGCAACATTATGTAAAGAAACTGGATTATATCCTGGTGCTGGCATTGGAATACCTCAGTTTTAGAAACAGTGTAAGTCTCTTAAAAAGGTCAGTAGTTTCTAAACATTTTGCTAAAATGAATTCAACACATTTGTACTGACTCAATGAAATTCATAAGAAGATAGCAAAAAGCACATATCAAGGCTATCCAAAAAGTTAGTATAACCTCCTGCAGGAAGGGTTGAAAAGCAAAGTCACAGAAACATACCAGTATGTTCTCTTTTCTATTATTGCAAAAAATTCCAGTTTAGCTGTATTATAGTTGACATCCACATCATGTTTTCTGCTGCTTCTATTATCCAAAAGTTCAGTCTCAGATAGAGTTAATATACCTTGTTTAGTAACATCTGTGTGCAGACTGCAAAGTATGAAGGTTGGCTGGATTACTAGAGCTCAGTTTGGGAATTTGGCCACAGGCTCATTCTTTCTATAGGTCTGGCCACAAAGACAAAGGAATATTTTATTTTTCCAGGGAAACAACAGAAATCTCAGGGGCAAGAAGTGAACAGAAACAAAGAAGAAATATTATTTTATTTTTTTTTCTTAACAAAGAAGAAATATTATATTCATTCTTCTAATTAGAAAAAGTAGTCACAATAGAAAAATACAATACTAAATGTATGGGGATAGAGAAAGAGCTCTAGAGAGCAGAAAGACTGTGTATGAAAAGGCAAAATATTATCTTTTGTCTGTGCTCACAGAACAAAAATAATGTTTGAGTATCATCTAGTGGGACTCTGCCCCAGGAAGTAGCCTCTTTTAAGCATTCCATCTTAGCAAGCAAAGAACATCTGCTCTCTGGTACCTCCACAGAGGGCAGTGGACAGCCATGAACATGCATCTGGGTACCAGGTGTGCAGCAGGTATTGTGCTCTTGGAAAGCAATGGGGCTGCTGCAGAGCAATGGATCTGCACTGCAGATCCACACTGCATGGCCAAATCTACTCCGTGCTTAGGAGTCACAAGGGGATTTTTCTGCCCAGCCACAAGAACAACTTACACAGCTCAATCAGTTTCAGATGTTCAACTTCTTTGCAAAGAGGCCTGAATTCAGCAGAGCAGCAGCAAATACCTAATGAGAGAGTTGACGGTAGTAACAGTTACCTTCATTTTTTGTATTTGTCACATTTTTCTGCAAGTAAGATTCATTTAATGGTTTATGAACATTATCTACTGTCTATCTACCTGTAGTTTCATAAAATTTTGACAGCTGCATCTGGGAAATGTGCTCATATTTTGACTGTGTTAGATACCAAGCCTCTCTCCACCTCTAAAAAGTCAAGACAGATAGTACAGAGATTAATTTTTGAAGTATTTCTCTGCAAAAAGTTTGAAGTTCAACTATCATTCAACGTCCAAACTTCTTAACATGTAGATGTCAAGAGCCAATTCTGTACATCTGTCCATTGTTCACATGAACCAGTGGAAGACAAGACTACCAGTTGCTTTTACAAGTATCTACGTGTCCCATCATTCCATACCCTGCTCAATGTAATGTATGAATTAAGAAATGTGCTTAGTACTTCTTTAAAGAAATGTAGTAAGAATCATGCAATCATAGAATCATGAAGGTTGGAAAAGACCTCCAAGCTCATCGAATCCAACTTCTGACCTACCACCACCATGCCAACTAAACCATAGCACTAAGCATCACATCCATTTTGTGAACACTTCCATGGATGGTGACTCCACTACCTCCATAGGCAGACCATTCCAATGCCTGTAAAAAAATTATTCCTGATGTCCAACCTGAACCTCCTCTGGTGCAGCTGGAGGCCATCTCCTCTTGTCCTGTTGCTCGTTGCCTGGGACAAGAGGCTGACCCCACCTCACTACAACTTCCCTTCAGGTAATTGTAGAGAGCAATAAGCTCACCCCTGAGACTCTTCTTCTCCAGGCTAAACAACCCAAGCTCCCTCAGCTGGTCCTTGTAAAACTTGTGCTCCAGACCCTTCACTGGCTTCACTGCCCTTCTCTGGACACTCTCCAGCACCAAAATGTCCTTCTAGTAGAGAGAGGCCCAAAACTGAACCGAGAATTCAAGGTGTGGCCTCACCAGTGCCACATGGGAACAATCACTTCCCTAGTCCTGTTGGCCATACTATTTCTGATACAAGCCAGGATGCCATTATCTGTACTGGGACCAGTGTAATTTAATATCTTCATTAATGATACAGATGAAAGGATTGAGTAGACCCTCAGCAAATTTGCAGATGACACCAAGCTGAGTGGTGCAGTTGACACACCTGAAGGACATGATGTCATCTAGAGGGACCTGGACAAGCTCAAGAAGTGGGCCCATGGGAATCTCACGAGTTTTAACAAGTGCAAGGTGCTGCACCTGGGCTCAGGCAACCACTGGTATCAATACAGGCTGGAGAATGAACAGATTGATAGCAGCCCTGACGAGACGGACACGGGGGTGCTAGTGGGTGAGAGGCTGGATACGATCCAGTAAAGCGCACTTGCAGCCCAGAAAGCCAATTGTATCCTGGGCTGCATCACGAGCAGTGTGGTCAGCAGGTCAAGGGAAGGGATTCTGCCCCTCTACTCTGCTACGGTGAGAGCCCACCTGGAGTACTGCATCCAGCTTTGGGTCCCCACCACAGGAAAGACATAGTGACATCAATCTATGATTATACCAAAATCAGCATTTGGGCACCAAAAGACTCTTTTTTGTTTGTTCATGGATAAGGGATTTGTAACACTGAAGTCATTTAAATGATTATGGCTTATACAAAAGGGGAATGAGGTTTCAAGAATAAACCTATCTAATCACTCCCTTCCTTCCTTCCATGAGATGCTTTATATAAAGTATTGTTGAACTGTACATGTAGAAAGATAATCTCCTGGGCCTCTTTAGGTCAAAGCCAATCCCTTGAACTGCCCTTGAAACTAATGGGCAGCTTGGTCAGATCTGAGAGCAGGGGTCCCCTACTCCACTGACATTAATTTGGATTAAGTATAACTTCTTACCTGGCAAGGTAACAGCTGTAAGTCTCAATGATGGAGACAAAAGATGCACTGAAGACCTGCTCCCCAGGCTGATGAGTGAGCAGAAGAATAGCTGGGTGGGATCTGCAGGTGGATGGTCAAGAACTGCACAAGCCAAACGAGCATGTGTAATCACTGAGAGAGGTTACAAGAAAGGCGTGAATCTATAGAAGTATAGATGAGGGGGAAAAGATGGCTGAGCAGACAGGCTGGTCAAATGGGAAGAAGAAAATTAAACTAGACTAGTCAGAATATACCCTTTTCACCTCAATGGTGACAGAGAAAGTGATCTTGCTTTAGTCATTTCTTTTTTTAACCAGAATTTCTGAATAAGTAAGTCATGCCTGAGCATTAAACACCACAGATCCGCTTCCAAGAGAGTGTGTTACTGCTCCGATTCTTTTTAATTAGGAAACCTCACCAATCATTCATAGTGGATATTTAAGTAGTGTTTTTCTGTATAAAAATGCTAATTTTTAGTATGTGTGTTATTATACAGGCATTGTAATAATGGGTCTGAGATCCTACCAGGCTTCATGCTGTAAAAACACAAAGGAAAAAGACAGGAGTCCGTGTCTCCAATGACTTGCAATTTAAGTATAGCAAAAATCACCAATAAAAAAAATGATGAAGCAGCATTCATTAGTGGGCTCAAAAGCAGAAGATGACAACACTGGCAATTTAACTGTTGTCCTGCTTTAGGTGGTAGCGTATCAGAGAAAGAGCCTCGTAAGGAGGCAAACAGCAGCAGTACCACAGCCCACAGCTGAAACAAGTGTGATTCTGTCGACTCTTAGATCAAGCTGCTCATACCTTGGGTTTCCTCCTAAAGTCTGATGGCATGTGACAGACACTTGACAAAAACACTTAAAATAGCAAAGCTATAAGGTTACCAAATCCTGACATGATGTATTGAAGGGAACGGGATAACTAAAAAAGCAAAACAACTGCATCTTCTCAGAGAGCTCATAATATCCAAGATGCTTGACTCTCCAGTTCATGACACATGCTGTAGTGTGAAATTTAAAAATGCAAATCACATTTGAGCACCTTCCTTTAACATGGCATCCATCACACACAGACAACACTGGAAAAAAAAACATATGCACCGGCTTCAAACCAAGAGCCTGGAAAAGAGAAGACCTTTAGCTACCGAAAGAAAATATTTTCAAAGTATATACTGCCCTCCTGTGTACAACTCGGTATTACCTCCAACAGCTGCTACCTATTTCAAAAATTGAGAATAACGTAGTGCTGTGGTGTTCCAGATAAAGGAGGAACAGCAATAAAATCCTGGCAGGAGCAAACAGAGTGAAGAGACAGTTCAGACCAGGGCTGCTGGCAATGAGAAGAAGCTAATCACTGCCACTGGTCTTCATCCACCTTTTATGAAGATCATGTTAAATCCCTAGCACCAGAAGCCGGGAGAGCTTATTAATTCAGGAGGTTCTACAGACCTCCTCCTCAGAGGCAAAATGCAAAGCACCCCCAAGCTGGCTCTGAACCCTACCACAGTCAGTCTGTGAGACAAACCATTCAAGACAACAGAGATTGTCCACAAATGACTGACTGCTTTAACCATCAGTAATTTCTTCCAATTAAAGCTTGTAATGAATATGATAAGTTTGGCATAGTTCTGCTTAAATACTTACCTCTGCAGAGATAATTTCTTCTTTGGAATACTTCTTGATACCCTTTTCAACAGTTCTGCCTTTTTTTTTTTTGGGGGGGGGGGAAGATTTTAACTGGATTAAAAGAACTACAGTATGAAAAATTAACTCTTTATCTCTGCTGAACAACGTTATGCTGAACAGGGGTTCTACCGCACTACCATACATCACTTCTCAGTGTAATACTCACCACCGAACACTTCCCCTTTGCTTTTTATTTCACCTTGTCCTTTTAAGAAAAGCAGGTCCTCGAGCAAATTCAGAGCCATAGTAATAGATTCACCTGGTACACAATCTCTGTTTCTCATTGCAAGTCACAATTGCACTTGCAGAATCTAAATATTAAATTGAAAAAAACCCTTAAGATAAGATTGATTTGAAAATAATACACATTTGTTTTCTAGGCATACCATGGCTACATAACATAATTGAAAAAAAAAAAAGAGTTTTTCAGATTACTCAGTTACTATTTGCAAAAAGTCCAGCATAATCTTGATAAAAAGTAAGTAAAAACTTCAGGAGCTAAGTAGATGACAGTTGCTAAATTCTGACAATGTTTACATTGCATACTCAAGAAGAGCATTATTGCCGAAATAGATTCTTTATTTCCTGAAACATTCCAAAACAGCAGTATACACAGTTGTAATCAAATATTAAGTCATATGCCATTGTAAGAAAGCATTGATTAGTGCAATTGAATTTTGTAAAAGGTCTATCAAAAGGATTTATTCACATTAAAACTCACTTTCCATAAGCAACTGTTAATAAAACATTACAATTTTATTCTTTGTAATAAAGTACTGAAAATCAACTGTAGTTTTAGAGATCACTGTATCTTTGTAAATGCAATGTGACATATGGGGCCATTTTAAATACAAAACACTATGACAATAAATTAAAAATTGAACAAATGGCGAAGGACCAACAAAACCATGCTGACCCAGCCGGATGACAATTTCCAGTGAATGCTACCTTTCTTTTGTGCTTCTGCAACATAAATATACTGCTTTGTATTGCCAATGGTAAGATTTTGTAAGATATGTTCCTAGCGCTAAAAAAGTACATTGCCCAAAAAATATTATTTATGGCACAGAAAAGTTAAATTATCTCTCTGTTGTTCAAGGTTCAGGCAAGTTAAAATGAACTTAAGTATAGAAAATAAAATGTACTGGAAACACTAAAAAAAAATTCAAGCACATACATAAGTACCCCCAAATTCAAAATAAAATGCATGATGCCTTTACACTGAATAAATTATCTCAGAACTTCAGTATGGCAAAGCTGCCCAAAAGCATAATCTCCCAGTTCCTTCCAAGGAAATATTTTTGTACTTTGCACACATTTAGTACTTTCTTCAGTTCCAAATGCCAGTGCTGCCATTGTTAATCTGATAACAATGCAGCTGTTCAGGTAACTGATTAAGTGCAACAATTAGTATTTGATAAGATGTTCATTTTTAAAAATGACATTACATTGTAGATGGTTACATATTAAGATCCTGGGGGACATAATACTGTACGACCCTCCTTTTACAAATCATTGTTACCCAGCCAGCTGGGTAATGAAATCTGCATTATTTGTTTTCCACTGTTGATGGGCATCCTTCATCAATAGCAGCCATCTCTCCAGTTCCCATCCCGTATTGTGCTGAGTGATGAAAGTGGCTTTGGAGGCTGAAGAAAACTGTATTAACCAAATGATAGGAAAAAAAATGACAAAACAAGTCATATTTCATGTGAAAGATCAAGGTAACAAACATCATTTACTTCTGCAGCGACACTGGCTTTGGGGCTTGCTCAGAGACATCACTGGTGTATGTCTGATTACATGTTAATGCACATGTAAAGATCTATGGTGAAATCAAGGTCACTTTCAATAAGACCCCATCACTGTTAATGGTCTTAAGAGCATAAAAGATTTGTAAAAAGGAATTAGGAGAAAAATTGTAATCATGCATGAGATGCCTCTTAATGGGAAGATTTGTTTTTTCAGGGCTAAAGACAATAAAAACTTATTTTTGTCACTATGGGCAGCAGACATCTAATGGAAAACTCTCTCCTAAAAGTTGTTGTGCTCAGCATGCTCATGAAAAACCAGGACTTTATAAAAACACTATGCGGGCACTAAAGAATTTTATCAGTTGAACAACTCTACCAAGTTCTGCTCCGGACCCTCTTATCCAAGACACATAATGATGGGTTTCCATCCCACAGCCACAGTCAAGAGAGCCACCAGCTCCAGCACTACCATTCCTGCAGGGAACTCACTGTCCTCTGGGTCCCCACCCTCACACCTGGGTTGCATCTCTCATTCATCAATGAGGAGTTACAAAATGCTTGCTGACCATCTTCCAAACCCTCTAGGTACTACTGAGGCAACTATTTCAAATAAGACTAAAAAAAGGAAAAACAACCATCTGATTTGATCCAACTCACTGATGACAAGGCAGGCTCTACCTCTAATTTGCCACAACCAGAATTAGCTGAAAATAATGTATCTCAACTCTGTGAAACTATTTCTCACAAAACCAAATCTGTGCCTTGTTTTCACATTACTCTGCTTTTGCTATAAGCTACTGATGCCTCCTCTCCCTTCCAGATGCTTTTGGCATTAAAAAGGCAGAGGTATGTTGTAAGGTATGTTGTAAGGCAGGCAGGCAGTCAGTAGAGTAGCTTCTTGCCTCTCTGCTATAAGTGCTTTTTTAGTGGCAAAAACACTGCACTTAAGTAAAAACAGTTAGTTACACTTAAGATTCAGCCAAGCTGCTTTTATGTAGCTCCACTTTGTGGCAGCATCACTTATCTTTGATATAAATCCAGTTAACTTGAGACACAGAACTGCCTCTGCTGTTTTCTGCAACTGCTGCCTTTTCTTTTCCAATTCAAAACAGCTGTCAGCTGTAAGAATACTTCCATGTATCCAGAGATGAATCTCTGCTACAGGGCACTGGACAAGAAAATGTGCCAGCACTGAAAACCATTTTAAACAAGCACAAGGTGTCAGTATGATGTCATGTGCTTTGAGACAACAGTTTTGGGGGGTCTGTAGTCCATTTTTACTTTTCCATCACCAGCTGGATTGCAGTGACTGACTCCAGTGCAAGGCAGCAGGAACAAGCTAGCTTTGGCTCTACAAGTGTGCTTACACTCCTTCCATGCCTGTGCTTGGTATCTGGCATGATCCAGACCCTGAGCTGCTGATTGACTTCCTACCTTTAGGTGGACCCTGTCTCATCTGTTGACTCGTCTGGATACTGGGCCTGTCGGTTGACCCTGGTCACCACCAACGCTGCTTTTGCTTGGGCACTGTGGGGCAGCCTTAGCTGTCCCACTCAGGTCCCAGCTCACCTTACCCTGTGAGAAGCTGCCTCCGCTGCCTCACACTGCAGAAGGTTAGAAAGTGGGGAACTGGAAGGTAGGGGTCTGCAAGAAGCCCCAGGCATGGAGCTGGAAAAGGCTGAGGGTTGTGTGGATCCACTTTAACAGGAAGGAAAAAAAAGCTGCTGCCTTACTTGTAAGGCTAAGAGATGGATGTTACCATCACAATTTCTTTACACTACTTGTGGGTGCATGAATCTCTGATGGCAAGGAGAAGATTTTTTTGGCCAAGTTAATTATCTTGGCTGTTATAATTTTATTTTACAAATTATTAAAAGCACTCCCTCATCCTTTGTTTGATTCTATGCAGTAAATACTGAAGTTCCCTAATGTAACCCCTATATAATGTGTCTATATATATAATGTCTCCCTCTCTCTCTCTATATATAATCTGTATTCTGTTTTAAGAATCTAGAATACCAGTAACATAGCTACTTAACAGTCTGGCCATAGGTACAAAGACACAAATGTGCTCTGAATGTGCACTTCTCCCTGAACATCTGATTTATTCAAAAAACTCAAAAGACTTGTTCTACTTTTAACCAAGTCATGACTAAAAACACTGTTTAATTCTGAAAGAAGCTTAGAGTCTTGAACTGATAATCAGAAATATCATTCCTTAGAAATGACAACAGAGATAAAAACCAACAGGGAGAAAATCTGCCTGATGGCTGAATGCCCTCCAAGGAAAGTCCACATGAACTTAAACCACCTGTATTTTTTCCACATGCATCAATGAAATTAAATGAGGGTATTAAAGAACTGTATGCTGAGCTCCAATCTACCTGTGCTTTTTGAGTCCTATAAACTTGTCATTCCCACAGTGCAAAGACCATCCATCTTCAAGGATCACTGTTTTGGCTCTATGGCAACATATGCTGCTGTTAAGGTACATTTGAAGGAAAGAAGACAAGAGCCCAGACTTTTTGGACTATAAATAGCTTTCTTACTGATTTGAATCAGCTTCTAATAAAAACAAGTGTTGAGAGTACAGTGTCTCACTCTCCCACTGAAACGTCTTAATTTTGTTTTTCTTTAATATTGTCTGAAAAGTTACAAAAGAGCAAGGGACTTTCTCACATGTTACTATGAAAGATTTAAGAGCTCTCCAGAAGAACATGAAGTTGAGGAAAGAAAGAAGAAAAAAGGAAAGAAAACCCTCTACTATAAAGAACTCTAACTGAGAAAGTTCCAGCTGAGAGCAAAGGAGGTTATAATAGAAATCTCATGGTACAGTCTTCATCAAAGAAGAAACCTGACAGCTCTTTATCAAAGTTTCACTGCAGTTGGTCAAAATCTGCTGTCAGTCACATCAGTGTAACCCCCAAGTAACTCAACCAAAGAGAGAATGTGAACAATTGAGCTTATTCTGGATATAGCTAGTATGTAGTGAAAAGTATAAAAATGATGAGAGCTAAACAGTGACAGTTCATCCAACAGAAAACGAGGTGGTCACACAGCAGGCCCTCACAAGAGGAGGGATGTGTGCAATGGGAAGAAACCGTTGGAAGAGTTAACACAAGTTGACAGAGGTTTTCTTTGAGAAACTTCATCACCTATTAATTACAGAACATGCAGCTAGAGTTTAACTCCCAGCTGTGATAAGGTGATGTCATGGTTTAATCACCATGACAGGTGATTAAAACATAGTCTCCTTCCTCAAGCTTATTTTATTGCTTGATTTAAAAATAATTCATTTGGAGATTAAATTCTCTTGGAAAAATGCAAAAATGCATTTGCTTAACAGTACGGCTCATTGCAAGTATGTGATACTCCAGGATTCCCTGTTTGCCTATTGTCTCCCAGATAGAATGGAAAAGATGGTGGTTCAACCCAAGACTGTACTATCCAGGATATTTCCCTCCTCACAATGTGTAATGTCACAACTCATATTTTTACAGTCTACTGCCATTTACAACAACAAGGATGCAATTCTTTCTATTTGAGTACTCTAAGATTTGCTCATTCTCTGACACTGAAATAGCAGTTGGCACATGTCTGGAAGAAGGTAAGTCACATATGTTCATGATATGAGGTTTCTGTTTGGTTTGATTTCTTATTGATGGGTGGTAATCCATTCTTATTTATATACGATTGCACAATATCAATTATCATAGTTTACTAAGGGCTACCAGCAAGCACTGTCCCTCACTATTTCTGGCAAGAAACCTTTGCCCATTCAGTGACTCCCCACTGGTAGACAGAAACTCTTATGTTTTAGAGCTTCATGTGCAGGAAGAAAACAAAATCCCACAATTTCAGCCTAAGCCATCCCCACAGGGACAGAGGCCTGTTTAACTCTTACCTTCGAACTGGCTGTGCAATTTTACTTCTGGGAATGCCACTCCCATTGACGGCCAGCGATGGTCTTGGAAGAGCACTGCGCCCCACAAGCCCTTGATTGGCAGTCTTGTTTGGCATTGGGATCCCAGTGTTAGAATATAACTGCGAGTTGCTGGACACTGGAAGACTGCTATTGCTACTGCTACTACTACCTTGTACGGTTGGGCTTACGTAGGCAGTAGCTTTGAGAGGCTGTCTGACAGACACTGGAAAATGTCCCACACTGTGAACTCGGTGCTGAAGCTGTCCTGGTGATGGAACTGCAAAAAGTGATAGAAAAGGAAGTAAGAAGGTCACTATGCAACAAATAAGGCCAAGTAGTAACGTTCGTTTCTAGATAGATTGGAATAGGGATAAACACATCACTGTACCATTTACTTACTGACTACAAACTGCTCAAAACCCCCTTGGATCCAATGCTGCATCCAGTAACTCTGCACTGAACTAAAATACTGTGTTCCACCCCCATACTGAGCAAAAATACTGGCTCAAATTCATCCTTCTTTCTCTCCTCAAAGGGGTTTCATTAGCTGTTATAAGCACACTAAATCCATCTACACAATCAGAACTTCAAACAGGAGAAACTGCTAAAGGTATAAATTAATTAATTACTGTTAGATCATTTCAATTTTTGGAAGGTGGCTTGCAAGAACTACATCTTGCAAGAACCACATTCAAGCATTATGAAATATCAGAGAAGTCTGAGCTTTCTGTATAAAAACAATAAAAAGGCTATAAAAAGGTCTTGAATGTAGCAGCACATTCCAAGGCTGATGTTATGTAAACTATCATTTTAAATCAATGCTCTGAGTTCCAGAAGCTTTATATATAGATTTTTCTATCCAATTCTGCCCTCTGGTGTACATTTGACATGCATCAGTTTCAGAGTCCATGTATCAAAAGCAAACTGTCAAAAGCCTGAAGCACAAAAACTAACACAGCGTGTCTAGAGCAATCAGTTTTCAAGTCTTTGAAAAAGGGCATCTTAAAATCATTTAAATTCAAATCAGCAGAAATTTCAGGGCTGTGATTCATTTAAACTATATTGGCAACATATTGTCAAGGAACTCTGATCATAACAGCTCCTTAAATACCCCAGTGCAGCCACTTATTAGAAATGTATTTTTTTAAAAAAAATTACTTCAGAAAAATTACATTTTATATACACACAGATATATAAGAGCATAAATACACAGAGAAATAGAGATTTCTAAAATATTAAATAAAATCAAACTCTCAATGCAATACCATGCAAATTCATGTGGGAACCTGAACTACTTCCATTCTCCTATTCAAACAGGAAAAAAATACAGGAAAAAAAATACAACAAAATAAATCCATCAGTCAAGAATATTTTCCAGAAAAGATGTAATTAAAAAGTTTTGAAGACATTTGTAAATTCTGCTCAAATTTGAAAGAAAACACCTGAAGTTTTTTCCAACTTCTCCCTCCAAAGTCTCACGGGACATGGAAGGCATAGGTTAAATCCTTTCTTCTGCCTACGTCCAATGAAATACACTTTTTCCATTTCCTCTCAGAGTACCTCAAGCACTGTGCTAAAAAAGATGGGTTTGGATCTTGATCGATTTTGTTCACGTTCTACATTAATAATTCAGCATCCACTAGATCAATAATCCTTTCATTTCCCCCATCAAGAAGACACCTAAATTAAACCAATTACAGTCATTTTAATTTCCCCACTCAACAAGTATATTATACTCAAGGATACAATGTTTACTACATTTGCTTGGAAGAAAGTGGTTCAAGTTCAGTAGAGGAGAGGTCATGTATTTTAAGATAGTATTTATATAGTGGACTGTAAACCCAACATTGCATACAGTATCAAGAGAAGCCATTTTTAATTGTAGCACCAAAACTAAAAATGTAAACTTACATGAATTAATTGGATTATTGGTGCTTCTACAATACTACTACTACTTATTATCAAAATTTCAGTTTTGAAGCTGGCACAAGATGACTGGGCAACGAAAAATAAAGGTGAAGAAATGCTCAATAACAAGACTGGCAAAATTTGCTTTCAACAACAGAAATTTTGAAATCCTGAGTTATATTAAAATCTGGTGCAAAAAGAACAGTTTGCTTTTAATTTTTTCACAGAACAAAGGATCAGTGACTGAGATGTGTATTTTACCACTTCATCAATTCCTTGCATGCAGCCTAAAAACACAGGTACTTACTACTTGACTGCATCCTTGAAATCCCATTACTCGCTCCATGTAAATTGGAGTCAAAGCTCTGACTGTTCCTCACAGTGACGGGAGAACCAGCAAAGCCAGCATTACTGTTAATGGTGGGGGTACTTGGCATCCGAGTGAGGTTAGGCATGCTTCTTCGAAGTTTATCTGAAGCAAAAGAAGACAACATCCACAGTCGGGTCAGAATTTCCAACAAACACAAGCAGCCTCCAAGTAATTTCTGTAGAAAACCAAAATTATAACAAATTACTTCAAAACAAAGAGAGGTTTTGTTCTGCAGGAGTAATATGAAAATGCTACTGACGGTCTAAAATGCTACTGACTATTTTTACACCACGATTATTCACGAGTAATTTTAAAGACACCAAGAAGCAGTACATTTGCAGAATTGCAAGGATTTAAACAATAAAATGTCATAATAAGGATAAGTTTCACACAGATGTGTAAAGTAGGTCAGATGCGTTTCTTCGCAGAGAATACAAAAGCAAGGCTGCAGTGACTGTCAGACACAGGAATTTACACTCTGGATGTTTAAAGACTGGTGAGATGAATCCATCCTAAGTGACTAAAGTCTTGCTTTCAGGTGCCAATGAAATGCTAAAAAATTCTATTCAGAACCTAACCTTATTAGCATGTTAAGTTTCTGCAGGTGGCCATGTGCAAAACCTATGAAGTCTTGATGCTGTTCAGTTGCCTGGAGCACTGGGTTGACATCAGAATTTTCAAATCTCATGCTTCTCCCTCCTACCTCACTTGTGGTACTGATTTGGTGAGCATTTTCAGAATAGGTCTGTAGGGCCTTCCACAAAAAGAAAGCTGCAAATGTCCCAAATGTTTCTGGGGCAGGTTCAACAGCTAAGGCAAGTGTCTTAAGAGGTCAGAAGACATCTGCAACTCCACTCACACTAACTGATGTGGAGAGAGAGAAGCTGAAACCAAGTCTGACATTTCAAGACTTCCCAACCACAACAGCATCAGGTAATGAGGTAAAGCTCTTTCGGTCTCTTCTGCTGCTGGGCCAAAAGGAGATGATTCAGTTCTGTATAATTGGAAGAGACTGGCAGGGGCAGGAAGGCACAGACTGAATGACCTGGTCTGAATTGCCTCCTGTGACATGACAGACTTCAGTAAATAACCGCTGTGGGGAAATAATGGGTCGTTTATTAAACTATCATTAACACTCCACCAAAGGTTTGCCTGTTGGCCAGGCTGAGGAGCAGTGGTATGCCCTGCTGAGGTGGCTATGTCTTTCCTGGTACCGTGGTCAGCATAGAGGCCACCAGCTCCTGTTCCTGACGTAGGTTGCAGTGCCTGGCAGATGTTTGTCCTCAGTTCTTACACTGCAGCAGAAAGCAGGGGTATGCTTGTCTTGTAAGAGGCAGCTACAACTGCTCTCTCCAACAGTAAGCAGGGCATTTCCAGATTGATGTTTTGGTTTTATGCATACGAACAATACATGACACTGCTTGGAACTGCTGGTATGGGTCGACCTCCTAGCTGACGCAGTGCAAGTTCAGTCCACAGAAAAAACAGATTTATTCAGAAATCTCTGTTGCTCAGTCCACATAAATACATAACCTATTTAGCACCGTCATGAGCTTCTCTAATCCTTAAAGCTGCTAACAAGTGAAAAGTAATACGAAGTGACAGTACAGTTCTATCTATGCAGGTTATCAGGAGTCACTAACAGTAACTTCAACATATGTGATGCCTGTGTAACTCCAGCAAACTGTGTCACAGCAAGGCTACATCATCTCCAGCAGAAAAAGGAAATGCAAGATCTGAATCCCTGGCCAAATCCTAATAAAGAACCACTTAAAGGGTAATCCTTTATCAAAGAGTTAGAGTTGTACTTTAGTGACTAATTACTGACACTGGCAGACTGAAACTGTCAACGGCATTGCAATGAACATTAGCAAAATGATTACCACTGTGGTTCAGTCAGGTGGTAAGTATTAATATCACTGATGAAACAATGATAAAAGTTATCAGGCTTCCAAAACTGTCCTGGAGATGCAAACAATGGCATCCACACAGCTACTGCATGTCTCTTTTTTCCAAAATACTCATGGATCTTGCAAACTGAAAAGGGAACTGTCCTCCTGTGATGCAATCCTTGGCCCAGAGTGGCAGAAAATTCATGAATATGGGATGTCTGTACCTACTATTAATTCTAGCCTACCCTTTAAAGTCCTAGGTCCTGAAATCCTTGGTCAACACTACAGAACTTGGCAAAAATGTTTGAGCAGCTGGATGGTGGTAGGGAAGATGGCACCGCATAAAACAGCTTTTCTAGTATCATGTTGTATAGTAGAAGTTCTTAAGACTCTACATGCTCTTCGACTCAGGGACTGCATTAGCCACCCCAGGCACAACCTGCGCCTTCATCTGTCCAGTGGATGCAGCTACAACAGCAGATAAATAGGTACAAAAGTAGCCTGGATTTCCTCCATGCCATGAGTGGCCACGTCTTTTGCCTCCTCTCCATTAGTCCCTTCTTGTTCCAGCAGTCTGCTCTGCTGCTGATTCATTCAGTCCTCAGGCAGCAGATTCCTGCTGCACCTGCAAATTCTCATCCATCAATCAGCTGCATTACTTCTTTGATGGGTCCTTGTGTCTGCTGAGATAAATGGCCCTGAAAAGCAATGAAAATAGCAGGTCAGTTTTGTGTTTGGGGAAAACCCAGAAACGTTCGCCTTGATGGCATTTTGCAGCTTTCATCTCCTTGGATGATGCATCTTCTTTCATCTCTTTCTTGAAGTTTGTTCTGTCACCTGCTCCCCTCCTAAGAACTGTGGAAATAGTCTTACAGACGTTTTATTTGTAAATGAAATGCTGGCACTTGTGAGCTTAATATATGGAAGCAGAAGGTAGGAGTTATGTGATTTAAATATTATTTCAGGCCACAGAGATGTGACTAGGTATAAGCTTGCTGGAAATATATAAGAAAACAAAAATATTTTTCCAAGCTGCCAGTAGTAAATGCTTCCTTTCCAGACCTCTTTGCTCTCCTGAGACTGATGAGAAAATTAACAGAAAGGAGAAGTGAAGGAGTAGAGTTGAGATGTATTCTCAGGTGAGAAATAATTTGCTCAAGTAGTCCTGTTTATGTTGAATGCTGAAATTTGCTACAGTTTCTGCTACCTCTTCTGCACTTATCTGGTTCAGTGGCAAACCTAAAAAAAAGGATCAGTTCCTTGAAGCTTGTTCTGTTAGGAAGATGTGGATAATAACACTAGGGATTAGGGACTCCAAAGGGCCTACACCTGGTTCAGGAAACAACTGGAAGTGGTACTTAGTGCCATGTTCTAGTTGACAAGGTGGTGATCAGGCGAAGGCTGGACTTGATAATCTCAGACATCTTTTCCAACCTAAATGATTCTGTGGTTCTACAGCATCCACAGTTACTGTGACCCATTAATGAGTCTCAACTATGATTAAGGCCGAAACAAAAATGATTCTTAAGCAGTATGAAGCCACATAAAGCATCACAGATGGCATCTTCACCTTTCCCAGCCTTCTTTGAGATATAATAGCATGACCAACAGACACCGTATTGCCGAAATATTTGAAGTGTGAAAAAAATTCAAGAGTAAGTCATGCAAGGGGAGTTAATAACTCATTCCTGGTTACTATCACCTTCTCATAATAATTGGTGCATATACACATGTGCTTGTTATTTCGCGAGCATTCTTTAGGGGGCATACACTGCCCTTGTTTCACATATCTGCAGTAGAATGAAACACCAAAATCATCTACTGCATGTTTACACTTTTTCCCATATCCATCCATGCTGAATTAGCCCACTGTCTACAGCACAAGAAAAACTGGGAATTGTGAAATACAGGATTGTCTGCCCTCAACGGAAAATGTGCATGAAAAGGCCACCCCCCAGCACAGATCATATTCACTACTGCTGAGAAACAGGTTGAAAAGGAGGCAGAAGTGTCCCTTATTTTGTAAAACATTCCACAAAATTACAGTGAAGACAGCAGTTGGCCTCTTACTCAGCTGCTTCAGTTCTGACTTTTTCCAGGAAGCTCTTCTCCTGATGCTATCTCTTCTCTGAAGTCAGATTGGGATCAGTGGCCCAGCTTCTTCCTGGCAGGAGACCAGAACAGGCAGCACCTGCCTTCTGTCTTCTGATCCCAGCACTGCTGGTGGCTGTCTCCATTCCACTGCTTCTTTTTTTTCCCCTTCCCTGACCTAATACTATCACCAGCTGCAGATTAATGTCCATGCAGCACGCAAACAAACCTTGCCCTCGGAGCAAATCTGCCCCAGAAGAGGTGCACTCTTGGTGGGCTGCCAGATGGGGACTTCTGTAGCAGTTCTTGATAAGTATCATCTTCTATCTGCCAAGATACCTCAGCCAATGAGGCTCTCCTTGTAAGGAGGGCTTAAGATGACTCTACAGTGAAGTGTCTTAAAACACATCTTAAAACACATTTATTCCTTCATTGTTATTCTCTGCAAGTGTTGGCAATGTTTTATTTGAACAAAATGGCTCATGAGCCTTGCCAAAAGTGCAGTATCATTAAGGAATGCGATACAATGAATAAGAATTATTACTGGCAATATATCACTGTTCGAGCTACGTTAGCAATTTCTTACACTTATTTAATTCCTTTACATAAACCCTGAAAATTCAATTCTGCCTTATCTGTATTGTATGCACAAATAAGCTGATGTAAAGAAGACCTGAGATCAGTACCTGCATTACGTTTGTTATAGTTATAACATTTATGACATCCCAAACACACCACAGTCTTATTAATGGTCTGTGGAGTCATCAGCTGATACAATAGAGACAGTGGTAAAAATGCAAATATGGATTAAAAACTAAAAGTAAGTCCTGAAGTTAAGTGAGTGATGCCATTCTTTATGATTGCCAATACCTACATTTCTCTAATGTCGAATGTTTTATTCAAAACTATTGCTTCATCTCACCCCAGCTTCACATGCATATGTTTGCCACCACAGTCAGTTACAGCCAATTAAAGATTTTTCCATTATCCTTCCATGACTCCTCCCACTGATCATTATTCTCAATGTAACTTCAAAGGTAGCAAAGTAAGATTACTTTTCTTGTTTTCTTTAATAAAGTCTGCAACAATTTCCTAGAAAGAATTCTCCGCTTCTTACTGAACAAGAGAGGTTATGAGCAGAAAACCACTTCATAAATTAGTAAGAACAGACTTTTTCCCACCTCTTCAAACACACAAATCAATGTTAGTCTGCACTGAACTGATATATATCTAAACACCAATCTACTGCTCCTGAAATGCTGCTCTTCTGTATCTGCCTGCAGTTTACTTTGAAAAAACCCAAACAACAAACAGAAACCACATTTGCAGCTTTCAAAACGAGGAAAGGGTGCAACAGCCCATAATGTTCATAATATTTTGCCTGAGAAATATTACTCCCCAGAAGAGCAGGCAATAAATTAACTCATAACTAGTAATTTCTGGAAAATAAAAGCAAAATTTTTCAAGTGAATGGTATCTGTGGCCTGTTTATGAAAGTCTAAGCCAAGGCAGAAACTTAAAAACCAACAAGAAAAGGTAATGGAAAATATATATTAAAAGTAACCAGATAGAATGCACTGCTACTCCATGAATGACGTATTTTCATCTGCCCCTTCTTACTGTATTATAATGAGTTCTTTCTTTACCAGGAATAATTTGTCCAAAATACAAAGTTGCCAATTTTCAAGTATTATAAAAATGGACCCTTAAAATGCACAGAAATAAGGGTTTCCAGGATAAAAGTTTATGAGCAAGCTGATCTCAAGAACTGGAAAGTGGGCCTGAACACAAGAAAATCAATCCCATTTTCAGTAACTTGTCTATCCTGCATTTTGACTACTCTGGATGATTTCACAGCACTATAGTTCTGTTACTTCTAGTTTCAGAAAATTAGAAGTAATAAAAGGCATAAATACTAACATCTATTAAAAAAAATTAAATTATTAAATAGAAATAAATTATATTTGTTAAAAAGTTAAAATGAAAGCAATTACTTCTGTGTCACAGTAAGTAAAAGAAGTGCATATTTATGGACAACATGAAGCAGAAAACAGCCTGGTTTTATGACTTTTGGTTGCATTTGTTATATGAAAATGACTATATGTAAAGTATTCTTGATATTAATAGATAGCAACATTTTAAGTTGCTAACTATTAACTTCTTCAAATTAGAGAAATGAGAGGTATAAACATAAATCTTTCCATTGTAAACATATTAAAAGCTTTATCAAATTATAAAACACAAACTAACTAGATGGACTCACCTTAGCTAATTACAACAGATATTCAAAAGCTATTCACCTCCTCTCTCAGATCTTCTTTAAATGATCTATTATTGACCCACTAATTGATTACAAAATTCTTGAAAACCAGAATACCTTAAAAAGTTCACAAATGGAATTTTTCTGATGTAACTCATCATTATAGACAATTCGGCTGATTTAGGGAGCGTGTGCAATTAAACAACAAAAAAACCCCAAACCTATTTCATACAAAGCTTTTCTATTTAGTGTATTCTTGCTAGAACTGGAAATAAAACCTATTAGAAAGCAAAGATAACATACACACTCTACAGGCAACAGCTGCAAAAATGTTGTGTAAGAGGTTAACAGGTACACCTACTGTCTATGCTACAAGTGGCCCCAAAGACACCTTAAACACATCGTAACATATTTCACAATATACATACATTTTCTCGTATCTGCCACTTTATGCTACTGTTTACCAAGACCCTTTCAATACAGGAAGCTGTTGGGGACTGGCAGTAAACGTGACTGGCACCACTCACTCTGACATGGGTGGGATAAGACAAGATAAAGAACCTGGGCCTGAGAGTGTGGGCTAAATGGTGTGCTATATTAAACCAGAAGTATATATTTAATTTTTTTTGTACAGCAATTTAAAACAGGGCAGAGCATCAAAATTACAGCAGGGGCAACACTTTGCTATAGTACATTGGTAGGAACAATGTGTGAGCTCAAAATTATGGCTTCAAACACAGCTGGAAAACATCTGTGAGCCTATTCTCACCCCAAGTAAAGGTAGAAGATTAGCAGGGTGCCAGAAACCGTAAACAATTTCTCTGCTACCTAAAATACAAACCTGTGGATGGAGAACAAACACACCACTGGTTATAGGGAGAGATTTAGACAACTAGTGCACAAGTGTCTATGTAGAGGTACCTCATGACAACTGAAAAATCCTGGGTTGTCTATGGCATTTAAACAGAACTGACACAGGGCGATGGTGAAGCCAGGGGGTATAAAAGTACCTCATGTAGCTCTGTGTGGACAGCTGAATTGGGCCGTTCATACACAGGTGGGCACCCACATCTCAGAATCTAAATGTAGAAGCTTCTCATCAGGCAACCAATATTATACTCTGAAAAGAATTATGGAAGTTTTCCATGTTTATCACACCTTTAGCATATTTGTTACAGTGTAGGTAATTAAATTAAGTACCTCAACCAGAGTAAACAAACATCACTAGAAGCAGGCAGGGCAGTATCCATCACACCATTTGCCTAGAGGCAAAAAATCATACTTAAACTAAACACAGAGACTAGTTTGGAGGAGACTTTGTGTCAAAGCTAAATACTGTTTTTCCACCCTGGACAGAGTGTCAAAATTCAACAGTTACTTGCTGCTTACTCTTCTTTTATGGAGAGCTCTGTGAATGACCAGATGAAACAGGGGCCAGACCCTTGACAGCATATACAAGAATACATGTGATCTCTTTGGAGGAAGAGAGAGGAAGAAAGATTCAGGAAGACTGTTGGAATGGCCAAGACCAGCAGCATATGGTATGTACGATCTTTATTAATTACGGATCATACTTTCCACATATACTGAAGGCAGAAACAAAATAGTTCAGCTCTTCCATCTATCACATCCCTCTTTGTCATTTGCCTTGGTAAACTGTTAACAGTGTGGAACACACCATAATCCACCATACTGAGCATCAGACAAATTTCTATTCTGCAGTCTATCTCCATTCAATCTGCAGCAGTTCTTGAGAGACAATTAAACTGTTGCCAAGATGGTAAGTGCCAATGAGATGATGATGTAATACTACTCAGACATATTCAACACAGTGAACACTTTACTCCTTGTCTCTTTGTCTGCCAAAAGAACACAGCTAAAGTAAAATGTTTCTCACCATCAGTATTTGCCATTTATATGGATCAGAGCTGCATGAGTCAGCGGCTGAAAGTGTAGAAACTGAAGAGACAATTCCCCTCTAAAGATAGTGGTATAAGACTGTCTGCCATTCCTCCAAGCAGGTAACTGAAATCACACATGTCCAACTTCTGGGTGACACCAAACACATTATCCAACACCTCAAAGTTCTCGAGAAAAAAGTCAACCAGGTGGTAAAATTGATGGTCTTTTACATTAATAGACTTGCTAGTTAATATACTGGGAGTGTTTCTAATGCCCTAAAGGTTTCCATGTGGGAATCCAACGCCTAAGTTCCACTGACATGGAACATGAAAAAAATCATTCAAAACACATTTGAGGGCCACATAAAAAAAAAGAAATAATAATTTAAAAAAAACAACAACAACAACAAAACAAACAAACAAACAAAAAAACCCCGCAAAACTACATCCTGTCCTTCCTGAAACAAAATGCTGCATAACTTCCCTTTCTATCTCCCAACATTTCTGCAAGCCCAGCAATACTGTCCCATTCTTGTACCTCACCAGCAAGAAAAATAACACTGAAATTAATATGGCATATATGCTGCACCAACAGACACCCACGTTGCTCTACCCTCCGCTAACATCAGCTTTTCTTATATACTGCCACTTGTCAATTATACTTCCACGACATGGCTTACTTTGAATGCAAGTGCTTTTGGCACCAACCTGTCATGTCTTATTTGTCAGAAAAGCAACATGCATACCTGTAGCACTATAAATAGCAACTGTGTGTTGTTTTGAACAACACGTTTATTTTCTTGCCCAAGGGTGAGCTGTAACCTGTAATGTTACAAACAAGACCCTGGCCGGAAATGGACTGCTTAGAATTAGTTTGGAGGAAAGACTGAAGAAATAAGAAAGTAAGACACAGCAGAAGGAAGAAAATTGTGATCATAACAAGAAAAGAAAAGTAGTTAACAGCAACAACGTAGGGAAACTTAAATCATGAGTAAGCACCAAAAGACAAATCTTCCAGAGGCTCTGGAATACATTTCAAATGCAGTGCAAAAAAGCAGCAATGTCTCAGGATAGTTTGGGAGTGACAGTATCTCCCACCACTTTTAACGGTCAGCCCTATCAGACCTAGAACAGGAGCAAGGTGTTGACCCCTGCCATAAGCACTCATCCTGGATTCACAGCACAGATGCATTAACAGCAAGCTCAGGAATAAGAAAGAGAATGAAAATCTGAAACCCCCGATTTATATGTAACTGTATCCACGACGGACATGCACACATCAAGCTTGAAACACGATCAGTTCTTCTAACCAACTAATAGTCTGTTAAACATGCTCTTCTTTCCTTTTTTTCTTCTTTCTTCACTCGTGGTCATCCTTGCAGCATTTTAAAACAGATTAAAGCAACAACTTTCAGGACCAGGTCACAGATTACATTTTGTAGCAAACAAATGCTTAACAATAGCATATTTTTTTTAATCATCCACACAGGCTTAAATTATTTGTCACAATTTATGGACAAAATGGAACTGGCACTTGACGCAGAGAGAAGACCATTTCTCAGGAAAGCATGCAACCCACCTCCATTAATCCTATTTGGTTGCTGATCTGGAGTTTGGGCTTGAGGAGAGTAGTAGGGTTGCTGATAAGTATTTGTAGGGAATTGTGGGGAAGTAGGGCTTCTCCTGCAGTCCCGGATACTGGAGAAAGTCTGTGAGTGAGGGATCCCTCTCTGGAAGGGGGAGCAGCGAGTCAGACGTGGCTGTGGAGGTGGAAGGTGGTCAAACTCCTCCTCGTCCTCAAGACTATAGCGATCATATTCCTGGTCACCACATGTCCCTTTCTTTCCCGAATGCAGAGAGATGCTGGAAGTGTGCCTTGACACAGATGCTGAAGTCGAAGCATAATCTTGCCTAAGGCCTGTAAATTCCAAGAGGAGGATGATTCAGCTCCTGCTAAGTGATTAACTCTTAATATGCACTTCAAGCTTGAAAACTAAGCAGGTAAGTAGACATAATTTTACACCAAAAATTGGATTTACAACATAACTAGGCCAAAGATCTGACGTAGGATTCATCTGATCTAATTTTCAGTTCTACCTTTTAGGTATTTAAGCCCAAATTATTTCCCTCAAGATCCCTTTTTAATAAAAAATTGAAAAAGAATACTGGTGTCTCCAAAAGATGGCTTAGATGTCTCTCTTAACAGAAAATGAACCCCCTCACAAGGTACCTAGTTCTATGCCAATAAAAAGATTACATGAGTACTAGGTTTGTAACTATAAAATATTCTTAATTAGAGCAATTACACTCACATTAGTTTTTGACATTTTTTAAACTTATAACCCATGTAAATATTCTGGCTCTCCACCCTCTCTGAACCAGTAGTAGTTCCTGAAAGCATCTGGTCTCACAGACAAGGCTTAGTGGTAACACAACGGTCTTTTACATAGGTACACAATCCTACCACCCTTTTCTTAGAACACCAGGTTTTGAAAATCATCTTGCTATTTGCACTACCCCAGAAGAGCCTGTTTACTCCAGGTCAAGTGAGAGGGAAATATTCACAACCCTTGCACATCCCCCCTTTCCCTAGCTGCACAGTAGCCAGGGAAAAGGGGGATGTACATCACATTTCCAGGAGCCAAGTAGCTCTGCCAAGAGCTGCAGATAACAGCTTTCCTAGATTTACAAAAAGCCCTCAGCTTTAACAGATGCCTTTGCTTCATAATAGAAACTTCTTAATATGCTTCCTCTCCCCCTCCTCGAGTGGGAGTTTCTATTTGTGGCTGTGAAGAGAGCGTGCCTGCATGCACGTATAGAACTACCACTTTCCACAGGATTACATGGACAACAACTGTCACGTGCTCAAACATCCTGTTCAGCTGCTACTACATGGATACAACCACTGCACCTGACACAGATTAGAAGAAAACCCAGTGTTTTTCTTTCCAGTTTGCCAATGACCTAATTCAGAGCTAAGTACCTGAAATATTTTTCAAACCTCACTCTGAAGGAGATGAGCACAGCTGTCATTTAAGTTATGCAATCCTTTTTATATTTAATAGTCATAATTTTTTTCTTTTTAAAATTAAAACACTCGCTAATTTCTCTGCTGAACATAATAAGTGCTACTAAATACTCAGCAAGTTTGACTGCTGACAAGTGATCACTCTGCCTGCTCTGTCTGGTGTTTGCAGACAGATCACTGCTCTATTTTTTTCTTCACATTTTTTGTTTTATATAATCACTTATTATTTGGCATTTTCCTTCTGGCCCCACCTCTGAATTTCTCTTGCTTTTAATCTCACCAATTCTTCCTTGATGTCTTGCTTGATACTAATAGGAAGTAAGGAAGACACTGCACTTACTGTCTCAGTGACCTCTAAGACAAATGCCCTTTATTTATGAATAAATTTTCCAAAAATTACTATTTAGCCAAACTATAATCTTTGTCAAACAAGACTTTGGGTTCAGATTTGTGATAATCACTAGTTTCAAACCAAGATGCTAAATTTAAAGGCCCCAATTCAGTATTCGAAGGGGATTTAATTTCAAATTTAACCTGACAACTAAGAAAATCAAACTTGAGGCAAAGAAAGTGACAAGAGCTGCTTATTTTTGCCTTTCTCATGAAACGTAGAAGAAAAATGTTTATCATCTTCTCTCTCCAGAAATAAAATTATTTCAATTAATGTGGTAAGACATTATAAATCCTCTAAATCTAAATGTACTTAACATATACAGATATACCAGTCTGAATTCAGAAAAATACAAACATCAAATTTTGAGAGATCCAGTATCAGCTCAGATTAACCTGAAGCCAATAATATGCACATCTTCTCCATGCAGGTGAAGAGTTTTTCCACCTGTCACTCAAGAGGCAACACCGTTTAAGAAAGATCCACTTGACTAAGACCAGACTGGAGCAGTTTTAACTGCAACAGGAAATCTTCCTTAAGACTATTATAAAAACAAACAAAAAAAAGCCACCTACTCTCCTCCTGTAGACGAGCCATGATCTGAACATCAGTGAGATCCTGCAGCTTGTACCCCATTGAGATGGAATCATCTTCCAGTTCTGAAGTGCTCAGTTCACTGTCTACTGATGACTGTGGACTCAAAGGGGAACTCCTAGAAATGTAACCTATGTAAGAAAAAATAAACTTTAGGCTGCAAATATGTCTGGCCATCTTTCCTTCATGATCATCTGCCCTTTATACTACAGTAGCTTAATATATTTTCTGTACAGCACATAAAAACTTTCAGAAGTGTAGTTCCATTCACTAACAATTAGCAGAGAGCTTTGATACTCGTGAGTAGTAGTAAGTGTAGTAATAGATCATGAATTCCCCTGCTTGTTCCCAAAATAGCATTGAATAGCCCAGATAATGAATAATTTATGCAACACAGTTCTGATCCAGCTGAAATCATTTAGTGCAGTCTAACCACATCTGAATTAGAATCTCTTATGGGACTGTGATTCTTCCTACTCTGTTCTGAAATGCAAGCGTGTATATGTGTCACCAACATCTGGTCAGTACTCGGATGCCGTATCAGAGCTGTTGAGCTAAATTTTATTGTTTCTTCTTTTTTTAAATTGTTTATAATTATCAGATAAATCAATTACAGTAACAATTAAGACTGAACATTATGCAACAGAGAAAGCATTGCCTCTTTCACAGAGCTACCTTTCGGAGAAAGCTCCAGATTCCACTTTTTCCCTGCATTATAGCAAAACATAAACTACTTTGCAATTAGTTGCATGATCTAGTTGTTGTTACACTTTAAAGAAAAACCGTTCAACTAAAACAGTAAATCACTTTCTAATATCCTCTGGACCACCAGAGACCCATAGCCTGCAGGGCAAGAACTGCTGTGACCTGGCTCACCAGCCGTGCTTATGTCACAGATGTGTTTGCATCCTCTAGCAACGTTGAGAGCAGCCACCTAAAATTCATCCTACATTCAGCTGTTCTCTAATAATATCTTCAAAAGAAAAGGACAAGCAGGGGATTACTTTGCTTTGGAAGGATTGTAAGGAGCAAATCTGTTTGCTTTTTCAAATATGCAAGTTACAGCAGTCCCTGAGGTTCTGTAGAGGTAGTAATAGCTGTGCTCTTTTGGAGCAGCAGTGGGAAGCTAGACAAGATACCTGAGGGTATCTCAAACAGCATGAGACGCTTTCATTTAGGAACTAGATTTCATCCCACTGAATAGGGAAGCTTACACATTTCACTCACATGCAGACACCTACATCAGGCATTCAGTCCGGAGCTTCATCTCACCCACAGTCCCATATCCCTTAAAACAAGCTTTTTGCAGTGATTTTATGAGTTGTAAGGAAAATTGTACTCAGATCTGTGTGACACCGATGCTAACTTCCTTAGCCCATGCCTGCTCCCATCAGCAATAAAATGCTAATGCCTCTTCCCCAGGAGATTATTTTCTCCACTACCACTGCTGCTTAAGAGAAGTCACAGATACAAACTGACTGCTGATACCTGTACTGAAGAAGGAAAAATGCAAATCCTTGCAATTTACAGACCATAGAAAGTTTGTATTTTTCCCAGAACTCTGCATCCCCTGAAAATCAGTGGTAAACATAAAATAAATATCAGATAGTAGCAACAATACCAGTTTGAAAACAGCCATGATTCTGACAGTTATTTTTATTATAGAGAAAGTCTCCTTGCAATTTCATCAGACAGCTGCACATATGTTTCTGCAGACACAAGAAATGGGTACCATGGGGCAGAAAAAAGCAGCAAAGTTGGGGACTGTTTAAGCTGACACAGTCACAACTATACTATCAGGTAAATTGTTATTGATGTTTACTAGTATCACTTTCCCATAACATGCTGCATAACAGAAGATAACATGTAGTTAATTTAATTAGGAAGATAACTTGCAGTTAATTACCAAATTTTAGGTCATTAAAAAAAAAATCTCCCCATGAAATGTGAGTTTATATACAATCATCTGTGAAAAGTGTACTGCTGTTAAATGCTAGCAAGATTAGATTAAATTAAGCAACTCTGTAAGCACCACAAATCAACAGAAAGATAAGCATTACCTGTCCGTTCAGGTGTTAGTATTGCTTTACTGGAGGTTTTAGAGAAGCTGGGACTATTAAAGCCATTGGTATACGGGGTGAGTCTTGCAACAGGACTATAGGGAAAAGCCAAGGAGACAGGTGTAGAGAAGAGGTTCCGCCATCGGCTAGCTGTGAGGGATGCAAGGGAGGAGGGGGAAAAAACCAAGATTTATAGTTATTAATAAAATAGTGCTGTTAGAGAGAAAAATAATTTCATCTTAATCTGTTCATTACACATTTTTTACTTATTACAAAAGGAAAACAATGGAAAATTCAGCAGCAAATCAGAGGAACAGCACAGTCTTCTACATGTGTAAGTCTGCTTCAAAAGCTTTTCTAGCAAATATGTCTTGTTTACTATTTTCTACGTATACACCTTTTTGGTATATATTCATCACATACATCACTTGGTGCCAAATAACAGAGAAAGTAAAAACTGCTACAGTCAGTAGAGAAACACAAATGAAATTTTTAATGCTCTTCAAGGAATTGTTCATGGCAATCAATCATCACACAATTGAATTAGCAGCTAAATTATCAGTTAGAGGAGTTTAGAGACACAGGAGTAAAAGACGCTTAACCACCAAGTGCTAAAAACAACTGTAATCCCATAGTAAGCTTTTAAGCTACCACATTTTCCCTTCTCTTTTTACAGTATCAAATTCCTGATTGCATAACCATGTTTTTTTTGTTTTTCACTGTTTCTGCAGGACCAACCAAATAACAGAACAAGGCATCTCTTTTTCTACATATTGTTTACAAAAAGCCTGCAAGGCATCTGGTCTTCTGAGCACTATCACAAAACACTCGGAGTAGGCAAAAAGAAAGCTAAAGGCTTATTTAATTTACATTTTCTTAGCTCATCCAGTAAAAATATTAATACAACTGTCTTGTGTTTTGCCTATTTTTAACACACCTTCAAAAGGTAAAATAAAGAACATCCACATGCTCTTCAGAAAATAAATACTAATGATAAAATTGTTTTAAGTAGAAGGCAAAGGAAAATTTTAAAAGTATAAATTTCAGAGAACCCATTAAGATACAAGCAAATATGAAAAACATATGATAGTATTACCCTCTTTTTTTCCTTGATAGAATCTATTTTGCCCTCGGAAATGTTATGTACACAAGAGAGGGAGCTAGGAACATACCTATACCTAGCTTCGGAATCAAGGGCATAATCTCAATGCTTAGCAGTTGTACTTTGTAGTGTCATATGCCACAAACTGGTTTTCAAAACAGAAGGGCCCAAAAGCCCTCAAAATCTATTCTCTACCACATGGCTACTTTAACAGCAGAAATCTGCTGTGTTATTTGGACCTGTTCATCTGGTCATCTTAAACACTCATAGATATTACAAAAATACTCAGGTTCTGTATTTTCAAACCTGACAGCAAAAAGATTTAGCAGGACATACAAACTTTATTCCTCCTTCTTGCTAACATCAACACCAAGTGGTCATGGGGACAGCAGGGATATCTCATTGATGGGCTGACAATCACATCCTTGCAACCTTTTGGAGTAATCAGTCTGTCACCAGTCTAAGAAGTGCTTTCTCCGTTTGCTTGGACCCACTTAAATGTACTCCTGGGTCTGTAAGGAGTAAATAGCCTTTTCTACTCTTCCCACAAGTGCTACTAAGCTTGGAGTAAAGGCAACTGCCTGGCTCTAGTGGTGGCACAAAGCAGTCTGCTGGGAACAGGGATTACCTGCAAGGCTCAGGCTTTGTGGAAGGTTACTGAAGTACACATAAGAAACATAAAAAAAAATTAAAATTGCATTCTTTAGTGTCTCCTCATCAAAGAATTATTGCAATTCCCTCCTTTTTGACAATTCTAGTTCCTTCAAGTTTAAAGAAACCTAAAGGTCTGAGATCTTACCTTAAGGCAGCATCAGCATCACTTTTAGGAAACTGCTCAATGCCCAGCCACACAGCTCAGAATTCCCAGTTGGGCCATTTGTCCTTAACATTCACTAATGTGATCAGTTCAAAAATAAGGCACACAGGTGTTTCAGGACAAAAAGGAGAGCAAACACAGATGGACACAACTCTATGAACTAGCAATTAACACAAATCCCTGGGGATGAGATTAGGAACAGGAAAACCCATGTGATGAATAAGTGGCTTAAAGACTTGTGCTATCGGAATTTTGGGGTCTTTTATCATGGGGCAGTTTATAAGAAACCAGGCATGCTGGAGACAGATGGGATTTACCTATCAAGCAAGGGCAAAAGGTTTCTAGCCCACAAGGTGGCAGGGATGATTGAGGGGCTTTAAACTAGATTTGAAGGTGAAAGGGGATAAGACCAGGCTCCGCAGAGATGAGCCTAGGAGTGGCAAGCCAGAGTTAGGGGCAAAATCAGCAGCCCAGCTGAAGTGCATCTACCCTAAGGCACACAACATGGGTAACAAACAAGGGGAGCTGGAAGCCATCGTGCAGCAGGAAAACTGTGATGTAGCTGCCATCACGGAAATGTGGTGGGATGATGTGCATGACTAGAATGCTGCAATAGATGGCTCCAAGCTCTTCAAAAGAGACAGGCAAGGTAGGAGAGGTGGTAGGGTGCCTCTGTATGTTAGGGAGTCTTTTGACTGTACAGAGCTTGAGGAGAGTGATAATAAGGTTGAGTGTCTATGGGTAAGAATCAGAGGGAAGGCCAACAAGGCTGATATCCTGGTGGGATTTTGTTATAGACCACACAACCAGAGTGAAGAGGTGGATGAACAGTTCTATCAGCAGCTGCCTGATGTTTCACCATCGCCAGCTTTTGTTCTTGTGGGAGAATGTAACCTGCTGGATGTCTGCTAGAAACTCAACATAGTGGGGAGGAGGCAATTCTAAGAGTGGCCCAGTGGAGAAGGACCTGAGGGTGCTGGTCAACAGCCAGCTGAACATGAGCCAGCGGTGTGCCCAGGTGGCCAATGGCATCCTGGCTTGTATCAGGAATAATGTGGTCAGCTGGACTAGGGAAGTGATTCTTACCCTGTATTTGGCACTGGGAGGCCACACCCAAGTACTGTGTCCAGTTCTGGGCTCCTCAATTCAGGAAGGAGGTTGACTTGCTGGAGTGGGTCCAGAGAAGGGCAGAAAAGCTAGTGAAGGGTCTGGAGTGCAAGTCCTATGAGGAGTTGGGGTTGTTTAGCCTGGAGAAAAGGAGGCTCAGGGGTGACCTTATCTCTCTGCAAGTACCTGAAAGGAGGCTGTAGCAAGGTAGGGATCAGCCTCTTCTTCCAGGCAGTTAGCAAAAGGAAAAGAAGACATACATAGTCTTAAGCTGAGCCAGGGGAGGTTTAGGTTGGATATTAGGAAGAAATTATTCAAAGAAAGGGTGATTAGATATTGGAATTGGCTGCCCAGGGAAGTGGTGGAGGTACCATCCCTGGAGGTGCTTAAGGAAAGACTGGGCGTGGTACTGAGTGCCATGGTCTAGTTGACATGGTGGTGTTTGGTCACAGTTTGGACTCAATGATCTCTGAGGTATTTTCCAACCTAATTGATTCCATAACTGACAAGGAATTAATAACAGCAAATTGATTTGAAGCACTCAATAGAGTAGATCTCAATATCACATCCACAGCTAATGTCTGTCATTTCCACTAGAAATCATCAGGAAGAGCAAGAGATGGCACTTCCTTGTGATTTTATTTTTCTGCCTAACACAATCTAGTGTTTTGTAGCAGCCTGATGAGCTGCCAGGCCAATTAGCTGCCAGCATGTTCTCACCCCCAGATGTGGTCAAGCGTAGAGCACAAATAAACATCATTCATTACCCTCTACAATAATTGCTGTGAGCTGGCCCACTGAGCACAAAGCAACAGTTATCACGACTGTGAAAGCAAGAACCCACACGAAGAGTATAATTAGTATTTATGGCAAACCAAATTTCAAACTCCTCTTTCAAATAGCATGTGTTCTCACAGAAACACGGATAGAAGACGCCAAGAAACTCTATCTACACTGATCTCTATTTATACTAAATCTCTAGAGATACTAGTGTAAAATATTCACACTTCTACAAACTTCTGTCACCATACCTCAAATAAAACTTCAAAGTGTTTAAGCATCAGCAAAGGATTTTTAGGTATATGATTAAATCCGTTGTTTAGGATCAAATATAGAAAACTGTCCTCATTAGTTTTCAAATGGAAATATCAAAGCACATAGAGTAATTTATGGTATTAATAAAGACAGAAAAATTAGATCTACTGAAGTTTTACACTAATGACAAAACAATAAAAAGCTATGCAGGAAGCAAGTGCTAAAGACATGTAGGCAAACACATTAATTAATATAAAAATTGTGAAATCCCACAACTGTGCAATGGATAGTCATTTGAGGATGACTGAATCAGAGACTGTCCTGGTTAGCACGATAAAACACCACTATAGTATGCACGGATGAGACAGTGATGTTAAGACCTTTATTTTAAGCTTAAAAGCCCAGCTGTTAAGTGTTGAATTTTACAGTATTTGTAGCTTCTTCTTAAAGCCCCAAGTCCAGTTGCCCGCTGATGAAATAAGAAACTCAGGTACCCTTTAAAGACAAAGGAATCTTCTAACCTTTGCAGCTTACTTATATGGAAGATGCACTGAAGGAAGAAAGACATTCAGCCATAGAAAGGAAAACAGGGCCATCTAAAACAACCATCAAAAGAAAGAAGCCAAAAAATCCATTTAATTTACTGACAGCAAAGATGTAAACACATTAAAAATTTGACTTCTTGAAGCATAGACGTGTTGGAACTAATATTCTTTAATACAATAACCATAAATTGTCCCAGCCATCTAAGTCTACAGTTAGATTAGAAGTGCCCACTTTTCTGGGTATGATTTCCCTGGTTTTGAAAAATTCTCAGTAACTTAACTGCTGCTAATGTACTGTGCTACAAAATATCTACTGTAATATTTTAAAAAGGGACCTTTCAAACTGACCACATAAAGAATCAAACAAAACCTTTCCTTTAAAAAAATAAAATCAGCAACAAGTGAGCCTGCTTATACCTTTAAAATATTTACTAACAGAACTGAAAGTTTAAAAATTAAGACCTTATTTTTACAACTTCCCCAGAGATATCAAAATGGTAAAACAGATGAAAATAGTAACTCCTATTGAAAAATACGACCAACTAATAAAACACAAATATCCACTACCCTGGCTCCTGTGAATAATCAGTACTTAATAAGAACTGATGGAAAATTTCACATGAAAGCCTGAACAAGTAAACATCTACAGAATTGCATGGTTCAAAAGGAACAAGAAACCCTCAAAACCTCAACATGCTGTACTATACCTAAAGCAATTCCTTTCCTAAAACCAATTCCTCATTTAAGCTACATAAGGTACAAAATTCCTAAACATATATAGAAGTGTGGCTTTGAGAGCAAAGATGAAATTTGCTATTTAAATTAATAGGAATGTTCATAAGCATACCCAGTGTAAAAACTGGTATAGGTTCTCATTATATTGCTTTAATTTTACGGGTCACATTGATGTAAACAGAGGCAGATCAAACACAGGTCCTCTACTTGATGAATCAGATATACCTAGGACATTAGATGTGATATACATAGGACATATGGGTAACCAAGCATTGGAACAGGTTGCACTGAGAGGTTGTAGTCTCTCTCACTGGAGATATTCAAAAGTCATATGGACAAAATCCTGTTCAGTGTGGTCTAGGATGACCCCGCTTGAGCAGGGAGGTTGGACCAGAAGACCCACTGTGGTCACTTCCAACCTTACCCATTCTGTGATTCTGTGATCATATTAGCTAGGGAATCAGGGTTTCCAACAAACCAAATAAAGTACATGCACATTTTGCACACCTTCCATTTTCATAACTCCATTATGAAACTCAGTGAAATCTGTTCGTCAGAACTGGAACTTACTTTCACTCTGAGCAACACGAATAAACAGTACTTCTTTGCTATAAAGACAGAAAACAAAGTCATAAATACCCCTGTTGTATTACTGACTAAACATACTAAATTATATGAAGCATTATCTAGCTTGTTTATCTACTCAATTAGCTTAAGTTTTATATAGGCCTCAGGCCAAAGTCAAAAATACTTCTTAAGCTCGAGCTAGAAACAAATTAAATTGCATATATGCAGACATTTGAACATGGGTACTAATTACATAGCCTGCACAAAACCCTCTTTCAAGCCAGCACTGGAGGAATTTACAATCCTATCAATCCACACAGCACTTTCCTCTTGACACACTTTCTTCAGAGTAGAAAGACCAAACCACTTCTCTGGTGCATTCTCCATATGTACTGTTGCACAGCAGCCACACTTAAAAACAGATATCTCTCACAAGAGTAAAACACAGAGACCTGCATGGGAAACAAGCATTTCGCTAATCACTGGAGAAAATCGGAGTGCTAGAAGGGAATTCAAACCCCTCTCTTTACCATAGATGATAATGTCTAAACCACCTAAGAGACATCACCTCAGTGAGGCTTATCTAATACCCCACCCCCAAAGACAGGTATTCAACCTTCACTTTTGGTTCCTGTAAAGCAGCAGTTCAGAGTCTGAAAAGTACTCCCGCAGTCAGATGTCTAACACACTTGACTGATAGAGGAAGACGTGGAAAGAGTCCCCACTACTCACTGAATAGTGCTCCTGTTGGGACACTTGCCACAAGCGGGAAACGCGGGCTCCCACTCACTACTCAGCAGTCTGAAGAGATTTACATGGGCCGCTGGAAAACCCTGGGCTCCTGTTAGAACTTGAAGTAGTCTGAGGTAGAAGAGAGGTGCTAGATACTCAAGAGCAACCAACACTGCACTGCCCCTATCCAGGAACAGATCTTCAGGGAGCTAAGTTTTCAAAGAAGTAGAATCTAAATTTCAAGTACCTCAGTAGCTCCCAAAGACATGGACCTTAGAAGTATGTATAATCCCTAGCTCTGCTTCATGGGGTGAAGCATTTGGCTCCTGTGCTCAGAAGAGGACTGCAACACCTTCCAGGGTTTAGGTGAACACGGTGTTTCAAAGCTTTCCTTTGCAATTACAAGTCCTAAATATTTGCTTGATATTAAGCTGCAACAATTCGTATACCTCAGGAGCTGCCTCAGCAAAAATAAAATAGACCTCCTTTAAAGGTACAATCAGAAAGCCTATCTAAACTGCAGCAGTTTCTAGAACTTTCAGCTAGCACAGCAAAGTAATGCAATAAGCAACGGTGTTTGGCATACTGCAATTGGTGTGAGCAGGGAAATATTCAAGGTAAATGTACAACTACTGTACTTCACTGTAACAGTGAAAGACTGACATGAAAATTGTCTTTAGTCACATTGCATGCCAGAAAAACCACTCTGCTGTCCAGCTGCAGCATGCTGAAAAGAATTCTCTGACCCAACTTTGTCACAAAAGTGACTTTATGACATCAAAGAATTCAAAAAGTCTAGAAAGGAAATGGAATTGAGAGGTCTGAGCTACTTCCTACAAACCACAAAAAAAGGATACTGCACCTTAGCTATGTGATTTGGAGACTTGGGTTGTGGATTTTTTCGTTTGTTTCACTGGTGGTTTTATTATTTGCCTCTTTAAGGCACACTCATTACCATACAGCTACACAAACAGACAAGCACAAAGGCTTTGTGAAACATGTAACTGCCCCAGTATTCATCTTCTTTCTGCGTGCACAACTCTCTCTGCATGCACAGGTCCAAAATCAAATTTTCTGAGCAGAAGTAACAGCCAAACTTGGCTTCCCAGCTTCTCTTTTCTGAGAAATTGGCCAAATATTATGCTGGAGTATTACGCCTTAGGCACAACCTAGGGCTCAAATGTCTGTTCCCTCCCCAGCTCCCAGTTTTTATATAAACTGTCAGTCTGATGCATTTTCTTTCTATTTGGTGAATTCTTAACCAGAACCCATGAACATACAAGCTTTCACATTTCAGCTCGTTTAAAGTAAAATAGACCTTTCTGAGCAGGAGACTCATTCTCATGTATTACTACATAAGGTAACCTGAAACAAAAAATGCAGCCCCAGATTCTTCTACCAAATTATTAGCATCAAATAAGGAATTAGGAACCTTCCAAAACAAGGAATTCCTACCAAACAGCACCATGAATACAAAAACTAAAATGGAAAAACTACACAAACCCACAAAAGAAGAATCCATCAAAGGTTAAAAAAATCACATCTAATTCAGAGGTCACATCTGGTTCAGTCAGTGTCTGAACTGGATATACAGCTGGAATGGTGTCGGGGCAAGCATGTATGCTATTTCCTCACATTCTCTCTATCTATTTATGGTGCTTTAAGACACTGGATCCTGCGTCCCAGACACAATGAACATGCTGTTATGTACAGACATTGATGGCTGACCAAGTCACCTCAAGACACCGTATACTCCAAGAGAAAGGACAGGGTGCAATTCATCTCACCTCCACCTGCAAAGGACACGAGCTGTGCCCCTTTGTCTGCTCTGCCTACAAAGGCAGCCCAGTGTGACTGGCTCCAATACAGATCTCTGCATACATTGAAATGAAACTCACTGTGACAGTATTCATTGCAGAGAACAATAAACAGAGCTTAAAAACAAAGACTGCATTCAGTTTTCACTTTTTCTAAGCAATTGAAAAAGACAATTCTTGCAGCACTAGAGCACTGCAATTCTTGCATCCATCCTACTCAAACAGCTTGCAGATATTCAACTAAAGTTATTGAACATCTTTCTCAGTAGCAATTCCAATTGAAAGGGGACATTTATGTTAATTAATTCATTTTATAAAAGGAAGAGTTTTTCAATCCCCTTTAGCAGTTGCATCAGGGCATTTAAGGGAAAGGTGGAAAAGCAGAGAACAGCAGCAGGAAGGTGGGGCTGCTGAAGTCAACACTGCCTCCAAAAAACACATCAGAGAACAGTCTCCAAGATGTGCATAAAGGCAGGTGAGATAAACCCAGCGTCTGGCACCAATAATTTACTTGCACATACAGTGCAGAGTAAAACAACAGCACTTTCATTGTATTTTAAGAATTAGCAACAAAAAAGGGAACAAAATGGTAATCACCTTATAATGTCACTCAAAGGGTAAAGATCTACCACCATGATGTGCAGACAATGCACCTAAGGTCACAAAAACATCTTCCTCCAACTCTTGCAGTGCCAGCTGGATAGACCTCCTGCCTCCGCTGGTTCTGGCTGTAAATTATCAGGTCTCTGATTAGGTTCACCCAGCATGTACTGACTGAAATGGGAAAGAAAGTCATCATCCAATAATCTCAACTACTAGATCTGAAGAGGCAGTAATTCCTGTAGGCACAAATGAAGTGGACATATCATAGAACAGGACATATCTCCTTGCCAAAGAGAAAACTAGTTACATTCCTATGTAAAGGGATACGAGGAAGACCCAACTACAGTAAATTGAGGATCATCTTATTCCAAAGGTAGTTGATTCACAAGAGACTTTTAGGGTTTTTTTTATACCATACAGCAGAGTATCCAAGAGCCCTGAAGAGGCTACTCTATCTCCCCAGAAAAAAACAGTGCTGTGGCAAGAAACCAATGTCTCTTCCAAAATCAGCATACCTTCAAAAGCAGCTAGCTGCACCCAGTCTGATGGGTACAACTAACCCAGTCTCAAATAGTTCAAATAACCTTGCCAAAAGCTCTACATCATGTTAATGTATGAGTAGTGGAACAGGTGTCTTCACGAAGACATTGCTTTTGAACTCCATGGCAGGGCAAAGAGTTAAGATTTAAGCAGAGCTGCGTCAGAGGTCATGACACATACACCACTTTAACACTGTTTGACCATCACATTCATTGTGAATCACATTCTACTCACTGCCTGTTAATCCAAAGAGAATTATTTTTGCTGGCACAATTTCTGAAAGACTTTATCTTTTCCTTAATAAAACACAGGTCTATAACTGATTACACACACTTGCACCTTACCATTATGAAAGAGACATTCATATTCTCTCATGTCATCATAAGAAAAATCCAAACTCTTATGCTCATTGCATAAACATTCTGAAATTCATCCCAACCTTTTTTTCCTTCTTGAATTAGTTACCTTTGATAACTGCTTTGCCTGTACTTCAGTGATAGCATGATACAGCAAAATCTCCCAGATTACTGTGGGAAGCATATATAGCAATCACTCAGCACTGGTTTAATCGTTCTGTTGGCCACAATACTCCACAAATAGTTAAACCAGCTACATTTTTAACAGAAAAATCTTTTTTCTGTCTTAAGGTGCTGGCTCTTGGGTTTGTAGCATCCCCCACGTCTGAAAAACAGTGTGTCTGGGTTTCAAGACATCTCTTCACTGACTACTTGCTTGCAGAGCACTGGCAACCTTTATCTGTCATATAGTTCATACCTTTTAAATTCAATGAACATTTGCTTTGCAGGCCAATACAACATTAGCTCTGAAACAGTCAAGAGAATGTCTGCAGGTAAGCAGCAGTGAGGAAGATGGAGCTGCAGGCATCACCTCCTGCCATAATTCAAAACATGCAGCATACTCAGCAGAGATGCTTGCTCAGGATGCAGCTCTCACACAGTAGAACATTTGTTTGATAGCCACTGTGCAGATTTATTAATACCACAGTTCTGTGGATCATGGCATTATCCAAAAATAGGAGGACATAAATGTTTGACTCAAAACTGCCATACTGTCACAGAATATGTCTCACAGAGAGGTGTCTTTAACTGTAACAGGATCAATGACATGCTCGTGGAGTAGGAAGGAGATACAGTCTTGGAACCTCACCTGAAATCAGGTAGTTTGTAGGGTTTGCCACTAATTTTCAGGTCTCGTATAAAGAAACAAAGGATGTTTAAAGTCAGGCATGTAATCTGACTGAGATAAAAAAAGAAAAAAAAGCTAATTAAACAGCCTTAACCAGGAGAAAATGCAGAAATTCCTTCCACTTTGAGATGGAAAGTAGTTAAGAAAGCTGTTATTTTGAAAGACTGCAAACCACTTAACAGAAAGGACCAGAAGTGCTCTTCCCTGGCACATCCCCTGGGGCATGCTGAGCCCTCTAACTCACTACTCTCAACAGCCAAGATTCTGGATCAATGAAGGGAGAAACCTAGCATCATATATTAAATTAATGATGTATGTTGGAGTGGGGGTTTGCTTGTAATACAGGCTCATGATCATAAATCTGTACACTTAAGCCCTTCAACATCCTAAAAAGTATCTGGTGGTAAGGTTAACTGAGAGAAATATGGCCTGATGCTTCTTTGGACATGATTATTTATTATTCAGAAGTAGGCTCTCAAGTTACCAATCCATCTGGTACATACACTGGTTATGTGATTTTTGCTACAGGTTCTCCTCTTCCCCACTCAGACAGCTCTGTCCCTTGGGGCTATCCTAGTATGAGCAGTTTGCCTCAACATCCAAGGGGAAAAAAAACTGTTTCATGTCCCCTATTCAGAGGGGCTTTCATCCACCCTTGTACTTGTCACATAGGTTGCAGTGACAATCTTTTTCAGTTGCAGTAGAAGCTGGTAAATTCATTTAGCTCTCTGTTAGATTACTGTTTGAGCTAGTACTTATAATAATGATGCTTTTCTTGGGCATCTGTCTTGCAGCTCAAAGATACTTGTCTCCCCAAACCAGTCTACTCCATACACACACTTAATTCTTTGGATTACTTTATAAAGACCAAGTAAGACTTGGTGCTGGGGTATTTCCCTAATACAGTAGAGTAATACCTGTAAATTACTCTTACACCACTGAGGAAAGTTGTTCTTTATGACAACACTCTACAAGCATTACATGAACTAAGTACATTATATCAATTCAAGGAAAACTTTCCAGAACAAATACATGTACCCACCAGGGACTTCTACAAAAGCAGGTCATGGATTCACATCTTTTCACATGCTTGACGAACCAAACTATGCTGCACTCACATCTCCAGAACTGACCTGACTTTTCCAGTTCTTGTACAATAGCAAGAACACCACTATTTGCTCTGTGTTAGACAAGTTTTGCACAACCCTCCTCAAGCAAAATCTCTGAATTTGGGGAATCAAACTCCAGAGTTTGAAACTCTTTGTACTGATCACTGCCAGTCAAATCTGGAGGATGAACTTACTGTATTTTCAGTCATATGGGAACAAACACATACAAAAACTCAGCTTATCACATTTTTAACTTCAAATATAAAGCAGAAAACTCATCTCAAAGTGATCTGACATTCATCCCAAAAAGCACGCAATTAGTAGGTAAAATACCTTACAGAACATAAAGGCAGTGCACAAACTAAAAGAAAATTATAGACTTCCAGTGACTTCAATAGGTTTTCGGTCAACAAGTTCTTTTTTCTACTACATTTCAACTACTCTAAGTTTGCCACCATTTCTATCTAGTACATTATACATTAGATGTAATTACAAAAGATTTTTAAAATGCTATTTAGTTACCGCCTCTCCTACCATAAAACTGGAGACACTTACCTCTTGTCTTAGGTTAATTCTCAAGTGGTAGGAGGCCTGTTTTCAACAGAATTAATTCCAGTATACCACAGCATAAGTAAAAGCTGCAAATTAATTTTGTCTGATGATTAAAAATTCTTATAAGAGCTACAGTATGAAAGCTAATCTGAATTTCAGCCACACAGGAGGAGAGAGGTAGAGGAAGAATATTTTGCAAAACACAGTACATCCTCCATCTTTAATAAACTGTGATCCATATTCACCTCAACTAGCTTTCAATACTCAAATGTGACCTCCAGTCTTACCTAACCAATTATTCTCCTCTCTATCACTGAAGACAGATATCATGCTCTGGAGATGTTATTTTTTAACTAGTCACTGATTTCAAGCCTGAAGCTTATACAAAGTAGCACAGATCTCATCTTGAGATCATTTATAGCATGTTTAACACAGAGAGATATATATGGTAACTAGAGACCTGACCTGAAAGCTGAAATATGAGGAGTATCAAGACATTCATTCAAGTTGGATCCAAGGGACAAGCTATACCAATGTATATTATCCATGCAGCACTGCATTGTGTGGATGTACTGAAGCTAGGTTGTTAGGCATGCTCTGCGTGGTGTAGACACGCTGTATACATTGACAGGATCAGCTCTCAGGGTCTAATCATGTTTTGATAACACAACAAGAAGGGATGAGGTCTTCTGCTTGCCTGTATATGCTCTGTATACAAGTGTACCTTTCAAGGCTACTAAGAACATGAGAAGCTTTCATCTCATCAGCAAGCTACCTCCTAAATAGCAAAAGAAGTACAGGCCTTATGTATTTTCTTAACTTCAGCCTGAGAAGGAGTCCTGTTTTCAAAACAGTTAAGCTAACTGCACTTTTTTGTACAGAAATAAATCTCCCCAACCTCTTACAAAGGTACATTAAACATCCCTACTTCAATTAGCCAACAACAGTTTTAAAACCCCAATGATAGCAGTGCATTCACTCCTTTGAAAATGTTGTTTTCAGTCCCTAGAGAAAAGCAGCTGCTTTGTAATCTTAAGTCTTCCTTCTGGTAGGTCTAAGATCATCAGTGCCATTGTATTTATCTTCCTGTTCATTCAGCATGAGAGCTGAGTCACTGCAGTCCCAGAGAGTTCTCCTTTTCTGCAGCTTTGGTCTCAGGAGCTGAATAAATGATGGGAAGAGACAATACTAAAAGTACTATTCCAGAAAAACAAATTAAGATCAAATCATGACTATGTAATAATCAGGACAAGAATTCAGCCATGCTGTGAACAACTTTATTTAAAAAATACGTTGAATATATTTCAAGAAGTGCTCAGCTGCCCTTGATAAAATGGACGAAGATGAAGGGTGCCTTTGCCTGTTCACTCTGCAAGTCCATGCTTAGGGGCTTCCTCTAGGATGAGGAGCAAGACATCTCTGTGTGATTTAAACAACAGGTATTAGTTCAACTCCCCTTGCAGATCAGAGCACAGGTACTACACAAGGTGCTCTCATGCTGAAGATATCCCATTCATTTACTCTATATATTGTACTAGAAGGAAACAAAACATCCCCAAACTATTATCTACTGGTTAGTGCACTACTTTAGAGAAGGTAGCCACAGCTTTCATTCAGTTAATAAAAGAGAACTTCATCTCCACATGCCACACAGGATGCATCACAACTGTAGGTGGACATGTACTATACTGCTAATCGGACATGCTAGCAACAATTTTAATCAAAGGTGTGCATTTTTGCTCTGAACAGGTGACTGGAGGAGAAATATAGCTAACTACATTTCCTAAATTTAAATTTTCTCATAGCATACATAGTTCTTTTCTTCTTTGGTGCATTACCATTGGCAAGACAGGTAAGCACAAAGGGTGAGGATCCATTCTGTTAAAAACAGACTCACAGAAGGACAATTTGCAATCCTTCACCTAACAATATAGAATCTTTATTACATACCAGGTAGAAATGAAATATATGTGTCTGTTGGGGTATAACTCTTGATCATTTATCATAACACAGAAAAGATAAAATTATTCCAACATTAACCCTGAATTGAATTTTTTCTAACATTACTGTTTACTCCTGAACTTCCCCTGCATCCAAGAAACACCCATAAACACATTATAGTGCCCCTACAACTCTATCTACTTGCCATCTGTATTTATTCACAGGTTAAACCCTCCGGCAGCAGAGTTTTGCAAGAGAGTTTCTCTGTTTATAGTTTCTGACTCTGACACCCTGTTTCCAGATGCCACACTCCATTTTCTTTGCTCAAGTATACCTACTGCCTACATTGAGTCAGAATGAAAAAGCTAAAAGTTAGGCTCAAATCAAGGTCAAAAGTAGCACTTACCCTCCAGGAACCCTGTGGTTTTTGGATAAATATAGTAAGTGTCACAGTTATGTGCCTATTATGAGAAAGTGTTAACACTATTACCCAAGCAGAGAAAAGATTCAAAACACTTAAAAAATAAAAGCTACTGTAAAACAGGTTTTTTCTACTTGTAAAACACCAAATGGAGAAAAAAAATCATGAAAGTCTGGGATTAAGAAAAGTTCTGATGGAGGTTTAACTGACTGCCAAATATAAGAATGTATTCAGAATACATATTCTCATGTAGAATTAAGGTTCAGCCCCAACTTAGAGCCAAATTAAGAAGTACTAACCAAATAATTACTTCTAGGAAAACGGGTTAAATAACACAGATGTTTGCTATAAATACCGTTACCATTATTATTGTCAAGGGGGTCAGGGATTCCGCAACAGTTTTTAACCTAAGCAGACTAGTCTCTTCAGATTCCCTAGAGACCAATGTCTCCTGGCAGTAACTTGGAGCATGTTCCTAAATTTAAGCTCCCCTGGGGTGATTTCAGACATCTTGAGAGAGTCTCCTTAAGTAAACTTTTTGAGAGTACCTTCCAGAGGTACCTACACTCCATCAAGAACTGTACAAGCATTTAACAGAGGCAATCTTTGCTCCTCACTAACAAGTAACACAGGTATAAGTTGACAGAGGAGGAGAGAGGAGTATAATATCACCCAAGAGCACAGTACAACAGGGAAAGCGTGAGAATGGCATACAGACAAGAGTCAGAGCACACAAACTGCAGAAGCTCCTTCAGTACAATTATTACACTGCTGCAACATTATTCTGCCTGTGTCTTACTGTCCCAGATAAAAGTACTCTGCAGTACCTTCTAAGCATTTCCACCACCAGAACCTGCCATGTCCACAGTAAGCAAAAATGGGCTCGGACAACAAAGTCTGAGACGCTTCTTCAAGCTTCTCCCTAAAAACCATTTTGTTTCTTCGAAGTAATTATTCCAGATTTTTCAGCACCCGCATAGATCAAAAATAAAATCTTTTTTGGACTATGTCCAACACAATAAGAACATACATGCCTGATTAAAAACTGAAATTTGTTTCCTTATTCATAAATAAAGATCCATTTGTGATTACAGTAAAGTATTTCACACCCAGTGTTTCAAAAGACGTCAAGAAATAACCATAATGCACTCTGAACACTGACTATATAAATGCAACATATGAAGCAGAAAAGACAAGAAAGAAAACTGATAACACCACAGAGGAACAAACTGAAGCCATGACTCCCTCTGTCACTCCATCCTGCCCTATTTCATGCAGACAAATCACTCTCTACCCTGCCTTTCCTATGGGTCAGGAAAGAACAATGAAGAACATCAAGAAGGTTTGCTAGTGGTTCAGAGAGCTGAATGAGGGACATGGACTTCTAGGAAGAAAGAACCTTAGGGTGTTAGGATGCTGAGCCCAGTGCTCTGTGTTTGCAGGCAGCAACACAACAGATGACTCAGCTGCTATCGCCCACACCCTTCAGGCCATAAAATCCTGCCCTGCACCCATAGAAGACTTCAGACATTTTATGAAGAAGAAATTGCTTGAAGACAAAAATCACAAACACATCAAGTGCCAAATAACTCTAAAATAAAACAAAATAAAAAAGGATATGCCACCAGTCAGATGCAAATTCTAAAAACTTAATTCTACTCTTTTATTAAGGCTATAGTGGGGTAGTACCTCAAGCCTAAAGAAATTGGAACTATATAGTATGAGCCATTCCTGAAGAATACAACAAATTATATCCCCTAGACCTAAAAGCTTACTTTAATTTCTGACACAAAACTTTACAGGGCTTTCAAGTGATATTAAGTGAAGTGCAAGCAGTTACTACTACTTGAGATCCATTCACGTGCTAAAAATACAGAAATGCAAGTTACCTTGCACTTATTTTCTTGCATGCTGATAACTTTTCTATATTCTACCAATATAAAGTGCATACTGAATTTCTTCATATGCAAAAAGCAATTCTAAACAGAAAAGACAATGCTTACATACACACAGAAGTGTCTGCTTGTAGGCAGCCTCATTTAAACACCTACAGTCCGAAGCATATCCCACTCTTCAGCACAAAACAGGAGAAGCATGATTCAGCTGTCTAAAATGAGAATGTAATGACATTTGAGGTGCTCCAGTTAAGTGAGGCTGTTGTGCAGATCCTGTATCAAACTCATCTGCCCATCTAGATACCTCAAGGATGCAAAAGCATGTCAAATTATGCCTAGGAGCCTCATTAAGATCAATGAATCACAATCAAAGTGATTGTGCCTTAAATCAGGTATATACCAGATGCATGCCTAAAATTAGTTAGAACAAATCTGGCCCATTACAAGTTCTATGAATTCAACAAATGCTGAGACTCAAGGACAAGGTACCAACAGTCAGACACAAGAGAAACATGTCTAGCTCTGGAAACTTAGACACAAAATATCTTTCCCAGGGAGATTCAATCACAAAGATTTTCCTCTGTGATGCAGATGCAACACAAAGCAATAACCCCTGTATCTCAGTTAAGACTAGCAGACACATACTATAGAATTTACACCAATTATTTCACCAGTGATTGGACTGTGGTACTGATTTTTTGTGCCTATCACAGAAAGATATGGATAGCTCCTAGTATGCGAAAACACCAAAAAAATCCCTAACTGTCCTATGCATCCTCATTTTGGAGAATAAGCTTAGGCATCTAAACAAATGATTACAAACAAGGTCTGAATTGCCATGACTGAAGTAGCAGACTATGAGAAACCATCTCTGAATGAAAGGCACCAGGGTTATTCTTGCAAAATGAAGAGGGTGTTCAAAACTTGTTAGAACTATAAAGGAATACTGCCATCTAAATGTCCTAGTTGCAGGGGCCAGGACCAGTTTATTACTATGTGGGTATAACCAAAACTATGTACTCTACACCCTCTATGGAATTTCTGATGGACTGTTAACAACGGATCACTTGCAGTAGCTGCCCAGGGCACAGCTAATGACTCAGCTGTGATAACTCCCCTCTGGGGAGGAATTAGCACCTTCACACCCAGCCTGAGGGGTCACCACTGCTAATGGGCTGGACTGGACTGGCATAATAGGCAGCTGCAACACCCAGACCATCAAAGACTCCAAATATATCCCATGAGTTAAATCACCCATTGTGAAACTCCCTGCCCTGGGGGAGATACTGCACATTCCCACCTGAACCTGAGCACATATAATCTTCAGGTTTTTTGGAACAACCAGAACTCCAACAGGACTGTGACTGCCACTCTCAACAAGACTGTGATCATTACCTCAATAGAACTGCCACCATTGTCCCGACCAAGAGGCTTTCCTTTCCTTTTACTTTGCAACCAGGGGGGCCACGTGGTGCTCAGTACAGGGACCAATGAACACTGTTCTGTTCTTGTCCCAGGGGCTGGGTTATACATCTGTTTTTGTGGGTCAAAACCAGTTTTTCCTCTGTATCGTTGCATCTATTGTAATTTATTTTTAGTAAATTGTAACTCTGATTTATAATCTCTCTAGAGTTGGGTTCATTTCTCCCACCAGTTTACTTCTAAACCAGCACACTAAATCCTTCCAATGCCAAGTACTCCGAAGTTTTTTCTAATTAGTGGACAGAAATTACTATTGCCAGACTCAGTTCAGACCACTGCTTAAGAATAAAGTAAGACAGGTTGGGTGGACTGTGGCTTCTTCAGAGTCAGACAGGTAAGTTCCTCCCAGGTATCTAACTTAAATGACTAAGGTTCAGTGAAATTATTCATAACCTTTTAGGATCAAAAAGACCCCTTACAAATCCTTATCCTATTCGAAAGAAACAATCTGTCCTCCATCAGCTGCAGATCAAACTATGAAAAAAAATCAACTGATCTTTTCTCCTATGCAGCACAGAACAATTCATCAACTCTTAGAGTGGAACTTATCTGACTGCAAGAAGACACCTAGGCTAAAGTTATCCACTTCTAACTCCCTGTGTAACCATTTTAGAAATGTGCAATTCAAGGTACAGTTCACTATGAATTAATACAGCACAGGTAGCAAGATCAACATCGTTACTTGATACTGCATAATGGGGGAAGACAAGGGAATACAAAGAAGTTGACTTTCTTTCCAAAAGTAGGCAAACTTATTTGTTCCAAGTCAGCCTGCATGTGCAATGACACTCTCTACATTTGAGGGGCACACAGGATTGAGTATGTTCAGCCATCTGCTTTCAAGGAAAAGGCTTTTCCAAAATGATGATGTCATAGACATTTCTCTGGCAATACAAATCTGAGCACAGTCAGCAGTGTAAAATCAGCTTACAGGTACTTTACATTGTAGAAGTGGTAATGGTGGTCCAAATTCACCAGTGAACATGACCCAATACCTCTTTTGTCTTGGTAACATAATAAACTTAAAAATATATAAAATTAATAAAACAAATAAATAAGTGCCTATGCTACCAGCTGAATGTTATTTTAAAAATTGTTATCCCATCTCAGTTTTCCACAACATCTCATAGCCAGAGTATAAAATATCCAAGAACTTGAAGTCGACTTAATTCTGTATGATTCTCTAAAGTTAGCAAAAATGTAATCTTTGCACTGCCACTAATGTTTCTCAAAACAAGAACTACCTAGGTTCCAGCTATTTTTTGCTAACAAACGTAGTTTTTCATCCCACAGGCACACTTTCACTACTTTTGTCTCTCAGACTTCTGAAGTGTGAAGCATTTAATGAAGTATGCCATTACTGCACCTGAAAAAGCCATATTCGAAAAAACTTTTATAATTGTTTAGTGACCCCACCGAAAGTGAATATTCCACAAGAAAATGTTTTCTGTATTTAAAAATTCTTCAAGTAGATCCCAATCTAGAAGTAAAATTAAGAAAATAGTATTTTAAAGGAGATTCATAAAAAATATATAAAATGCTGAGGAATTTTATTTTTATAAACTTCTATGTCTCTATCATTTGCACAAACTCATTTTCTGTCTTGCAACGTTAAAAAAATATCAAGCAAATCTGTAAATGCCTATGCCTCACAAGTATTCAGATTAGAGCTTACTGACTACATTTCATTATCAGGTAGAGTCAAAAAAAAAGTTTTATTTCATTATAAGAACTTTTCCATAAACCTTTACTTGAAAGCAAATTACTGGTGTAAATGTGTTATTTCCATGAAATATGAACACATATAAGCTGAGTGTGGAACACTTGGGAAAGCAAGTGCAGATAACCAACTTCTTTCTAATATATTAACATGCAAAGTCAGTTGCAAAGGTAAAATAGACTGTATGGCATATTTACATGTAACTGTGGACTATATCCCAGAAGATACAGTCCAACCAAAAGATACTTCAGGATCATGGCATAAAACAGTCTAAACCAAAGCTTCCCAAAAGATGCAATGCTATGAAGACAAGAACCAAAGTTCTCTCTGAAAGTGAAAATACAGAAATTATCAACACATCAGTAAAGAAGCCTCTATATAACCACATGCAAGAGGCTTGTCTGCATTCTGAAATGTTATTCCCTGCTTTCTTCCGCAGACATCAAAAACAGACCGTGAAAAAAAGTCAGCAAGAAAGACAAAACCTAAAACAATAATTTGGGGACTAGCACACAATGAGCAAGACACAGACTATCAGAAGCAAAAATGGAATGACAGCTTCCAGAACAGCAGTTTTGAAAAGATCCTCTTTTCCACAGAAAAAATATCTCCAGGGAATAAGCTTTCAAGTGCCCTTAAGTGAACTGTTAAAACCTAGGTTTCTTTTTAATTTCTATCCAGTAAAGTATTTGCATACTTCAAAAACAAACCCAGTGATTGGTAAGTACTCTGCTAGGTAACACTAATTGTGCCTGTATTTTTAGCATAAAACAGGGTTGATGCTACTTCTACTGCTTTTAGACATCCACTGCATTACAGACCTTGAACTTACACCATAAGTTATTTTAAATAAACCTACTGAAATCCTCACATAAAATTTGACAGTGTCTCTAGCTGTTTAACCACTCATAAGAAGCTGATAATCCCTGCTCAGTAGCTAGCATGAATTTATAAAACATATTCTGAAATGCCATGAGTATCTTCTCAACTGAGGCAAGACCCAACACCACCTCTCTACCAATCTTTACAGAGACTTCAGAATTCAGCTTCCTCTTGCAAGTATAATGACAACCTAAGGTCTATTCTAAGCAAATAATTATGAGCTGCACAACAATCAACCCCCAATACTGAAATTAAATTCTTGAATAGTATGCATATTGTAATTTAATAAAAAGTAGAAGTCACATCCAAGAGCTGCAGTAAAAAGCCAAGTGATATCTCTGAAATTAATAAAAAGTGAAGTGTCTGATCTTCTATGCATTTGTTGCCATAAAGGTTTTAAACCAAACACTTCCATCTTCAAGTGTACTTGCAGAGTAGAAATGTTACAGTGGTAGGGTAAAATATTCTGTTTGAAATGAAAGTATAATATCAAACCCAAGTTTTTCCAAATAGAAAAACATGAATCCTCAGAAGCTGCGCTAGACAATCCATTTGCAAAACCTCTATGAACTGTGTGGAATTATGCAGCTGTTACAACAGGTTACTTCAAATAAATTAAATGTTAATAGGAAATAACTGCTGTGCATGTATAGATGCACTCCAAGCACTAAGTTTGTACTGCAGCAGCAGATGGCTATACATCCTGACCTCTGAGATGCCACACTCCTCAAAGGGTGCTAAGATGTTGATAAGAGTTGTGGTTGTTCATCACTTTTTCTACCAGAAACATACATAAAAAGAAACCAAACCTCCCATGTCACTTTTTTCATTCCTTCTACAGCTTTAGACATTTTATTTTTTATGATGAAAACAACAATCCAATCATCTGTAAGCTTCTGCACATTATCATTTGCTACCTCAAAAGCATTTTTCACATTATATATGAAAAATAAGAAAGCTGTATGAAATCTTATTAATCTAGTTCTGAGTACCACAACATACATCTCTGCTCCATCAACAGACAGCAAATAAATTTGAACCTGCCTCCTTCTGCATAAGCAACAAGTTGCACATCCAGTTAAAACCTTTTGCCTGGGGCTTCCTTTATTTTTATAGGTAATGTCAAAATAAGTTTTTCTTCTCAGTATGTTATATACTCGGACATAAACCTTAGCTAACATGTAACATTGGGATCCTGCACAATAAAGGATAAAACTTCACTGATGAGATTCTTGGTGCTTGTGGAATCATAAGCAATTGGAGAGAAACTACAATGGATCTGTTTCACAACATCATCCACAGACAACGTAAGAGCATTCATCCTGAAACACATTAATAATTTAAGAAGCAAAACAGAGTTTTACTCTTTAAACTACTGCAGCCAACTGCAAAACCTACAGACTTCTGTTCCTTGTTCTTCTTAAACATCTGAAGCAGCATTTCTGAATAAGAACTCATCTAAGCCAAACTCTGAATCTAGCCAATATTTCATATTCTACAAGAAAGAAGAGCTTTCTGTCTGGGAGGCTAAACTGGATGAGATATGCTTTGAAGCCCTGCATAAAAGCTGAGCTCCTACAGACTGACTCCTTGCTAAGCCTCTTAACTCCTCAGTTTATCCACCTGCCTGCTTCAGAGTTTTTTACAGAGGTGAAGTTATCTTCAACCAGGGTGTCAATCACCAGCTTACCAATTTCAGAGGGGTTATAACCATCTGCACTAGCTAGGAAGGTTACAAATAACATGTCTCTGCTCACTGGGCTTAATACTGACATGTTCCAACATCTTCAAGTACTATCAAGAAAATACAGAAACAGCTCTATGATGCCATTAAGACTGTTAGGTGGTTCTGTTCATTTCAGTTGACCTACTGAAATATAACAAACAGCAAGATTAAAAATCAAATGGAGAGGAAACTCTAACCCTGCAACAGAGATCTGCTGTAAGGATAACAAATCAGAAAGGTTTCAAACAAAAGATAACTGAAGAAGAGCAGGAAGAAAGAAGTGATCCAGGTACGGTGGCAGAGAAAGAACAACCAAAACAAACAACAAAGAAATAGTACCTCAATACTATAACTGCTCATGGGAAACAGGAACAATTCCAAGCAAATATCTTATCGTGGAAGGTTACATTTAACTTTCATCCTCCTTAAAGCTAGCATGCTTAAACCACAGAAACAGGGCTTGTAATAAGCCTAGTTCCTTATAAACATGATAAAAGCTTTACCTACTTAGTTGTTGACCAGAGGAATGTTGAGAAGCTTGTCCAAGTTCTCACAGTGGTTCACAGAAGAACCACCTGCTGGAGACCACCACTGTGCTTACAATAAACCTTAAGGATTTATGCCAAGATGAATTCTTAACTTCCACCATGAAATACTTAAACCAGTCATTTTCATTAGAAAAGAAACAGGTTGGTGAGCACAGCGAAGTGAAAAGAAAATACCATCATTCAAGTGATTCTCCAGCCTGAGAGACCAAGAAGTCCTTGGATTATTTCATCGCCTTGGACTGCTTTGGCAGAAGTCTCTCACAAGACTTTTAGCCTTGCTATGAGCTATCCCAATGCTGGGATATTTCAGACAACAAATGAAAACTTTTAGGGAAATCTGGATACAATGTAATTTAAAAAAAATCTACATAAGCATGAATAAATGAGAGCAGAATTAATAATCTTGAGAACAGAAATTAGTTAAAAGTCAAAAGCAGGCTAGCAAAATTTTTATTACTTTTGGCTCACAGCTCTCTGTGCGCACTTACTCAGATATGCTGACTTTGCAAACAAAAATCAATTTTACTGCTTTTAATTTCTATGTGCTACAGTGCCTAAAGAGCGATGACAACTCAACTAGTTTAACTTTTGGCTAATGCACCATGGACAAAATCACTAAGCAAATTCCACCTATAAGCCATTCCAGAAATCACACACTGGTACATCATAAATGTTTTTCGACTACGCATTTAGTAGCTCTCAAGTCCATCACTGTTAACCAGTGACTCAAGGCTGAGCAGAAGAGGCACAATTACATTTTCAAAACATCTCCAAAATGCCCTTGCAAAGCATATGGCTAAAAGGGGAAAAACAGCATTCAACTTACAAGTACAAAGTTTGAAACTTCAGTACCAGGAAAGAACAATGCCATTCTTACTGAGTCACTTTTAAAATTTGGATAAATTACATGTACCTATTTATACACACATATTACTGACTGAGTGCATTGCAAAACAAAACACTGGAAAGTCAGGTTACAGAAAGTTTTTTGTACTTTAAAAACCAAATCATTAGATTCTCACAGAAATCTCACACCTGGTGCAAAACTGAGACAGAAATAAATATTGTGAAACCAGCTTCTACAAAGTTAGAATAAGGATGACATTTTTTTTATTACATATTACTTGTAAAGCACAGGTGCTAAAGAAAACATTAAGAAATACGAGAGTTAATCAAGAGACTAAGTGAATTATTAATTAAAGCAATTTTAGCAAAGAATTGCTGCAGTACAAACACAAGTCTAGTTTATCCCTGAACGTACTGTTCCCATAATGAGTTTTATTCATGGTATATAATTTCTCAGAAACTTTGGACAGACCTCAGGAAATTCATGAGCAAATCACCACGAGTAGAACATGTGGATCAGAGCAACACATTGTCAAGTGACTTATGTCACTTCCTGTGACTTCTGCACAGACAGTAACTGAACTGATAACCACAGAGAGATTCAAATCTGACATCTTTATTGTCTATTAAATTTAGATAAATCCTTCTAAGGGAAAAATAGGTCATGCTGTCCTCTGACTTGTTTCTACATTCCCATTACAGCCTTGATTCAGTTGTCCATACTCAGATGTGCTTGCCCACCTGAGAGTCCCTTGGGGAGGCCAAGATATGATTAAAAGATGGCAGGTGAGGCACAAGACCGATGGAAGGTCTGTATCCTGACTAGATATCAGCCTAAATGAGACCATCTCAAATGGTACTAGGTACCTACGTGCAGCAATCAAAGTGGAGCTTCCACATCAGATTCAGTTCCACTGCTGGATGCTCAACACCACACAGACAATACCTTTAGGTGACTAGATGAGGTGAATGCCAAGCACCCACTGTTGTCAATGGACTTAAAAGAGAGCTACTGAATTCATTCTACAGCAAATACCTAGAGCTCATCACTGGAGCAGCTCACCTGATTCCTCTGACTTTACAGACAAAACTCCCACTGGTGGTCAAGCATGGACATCCTTCAACCCTAAAGCTAGGTGGGATGACTACAAACATAGGAACCACAGCTTGACCCATGTAACTTAAGGCAAATGAGCTCACCAAAATATTGCTAGGGCAATAATCATTGTAGTATCTTTTAAAGGCAATACAAAGAGATAGATGCCTTCAGAGTCTGAGTCAGATAAATGACTGATTTGGATAAGACTCAGCCACAGCTACCCATATGGGTAGCACACAGGAATATGTTCAGTCTTTCTTAGTAATTGCTGTAGTTAACTTATACAGCCATATGTTCACGTTGTCATTATCTTTATTTCCGTCTCCTGTTGCTTCCTGTATTGTTCATTTTCATCTTCTTTCCTAGTGAGTTATAAACCTTAAGACAATATCCTCCCTTAATCACTTTTTTCAACAATGCTTAGTACAATCTTAATGAGACCCTAAATGGCAAAAAAGTAAGAATCATGCTGTCTGATATTTATTTAAAACAAAATTCAGCACACCCAGATATAACTCTACAAGGTCACTGGCACTGAACAGCCATCAGACTGGATCCAGTACTTGAGATAACCCAGAGCCCAATAGAGCAGTACTATCAGTCAAGTTAAGGCTCTTCTTAGTCTACTATTTTAAGCAATGGATGCCAAGTTTAAACAAGTTGTGCAGGAGAAAAAATTGTTAACAAAGGAGGTAAACACCTTCAAAACTGCATGATCAGAAAAAAAATTTCAAACATTTGTTAGCATTTAGGTATATGTATGAAAAAACTGCATGTCTGCCATTTGTAAAGCTTGCTAAATTGTGAAAAACACCAAAGACAAGTGAAACACCAGACCAAAAATACCAACATAACTATCAAAAAAATTCTAAGAATAAAATTACCTTGCTCCAACCTAAAGCATAGGGAACGTTTTGCAGCCTCTGTCTCAGGAGTTGGATGATCCAGAACGCGCCTGCACCACTGCAGAGGATTCAATGATTTGTCTTGAGTAGTGTGAGTCTTGGTAGGCAAGACGTACAACCTTAACCAAAATACACAAAAATATCAGCAAGATATGCAACACTTAAAAGTTGCTTTTTTAAGTTCTTATCTATTAGCTACTAATAATGTATAACATATGAAGCCTTGCAAGAAGATATCTAATTAAAAAAGACTTTCTGGGGTAGAAGAGTTACATTAGTTTTCTTCCTTCCCTCCTCAGAAAACTAAGTGGCAAAATACAAACTTTACAGCTCTGGCATGACAAAACAAAGAATGAGATTTCACATTAAAATCATCCATCTCATCACTACCACTGTCTTCATTCCAGCACTGCCCAAAGTTCAAATGTATTAGGTGCTACACACATACAAAAAAAAGGTGCTCTCACTTGTCCCTTTTATACTTATCTTTACTGGAGATAAGACAATTTCAATATTTGATTTTATATTTAAATCACAATTTCACTGTTAACTATTTCACACCTTTACCTATCACAATTTAATCACCTTATTATATATAACAATATATATAATCACCTTATTTTCTATATTATATATAGAAAATTACATATATATTATTTTCATACACCATATCTTCTCCCAAATGAATCAAATGTTGTATCAGTCATATTTGTAAAGATTACAAAACATTTGGTGAGAAACAATGAAAATCCATTTTCGATATTCAACTCCAGCAGGAAAAAAATATATGCAAGAAAATCTAGTGTATGTGCCTTATTCTCAGACAGGAGCAGACAATTAATCAGATGGCCAAGCACATTAGGAAGCCAGGTACCAATGCAGATTTCATGGGGGAATTCTTGAGGCTGAGATCTGGGTAGCTGCTGTCAACCCTGGCAGATTAGCAAGCACAGCAGACTTGATTCACCTGGGAGAATGCAAATCTCCTGGGAAGCAAATTATTCTTGGCTGCTGGAGACAACAGAATGGCTTGAAGGGACTTAAAAATCATGTAGATCCAACTCTCCAGCCATGGGCAGGAACACCTTCCACTAGACCACATTGCTCAGAGCCCCATCCAATCTGGCCTTGAACACTTCCAGGGATGGGGCATCCACAACTTCATTGGGCAACCTGTTCCACTGCCTCACAGTAAAGAATTTCTTCCTAATATCTAAATCTTGCAGCTCCCTGGCCTGACCACCTCCAATACGTGGGGCTCAGCAGATACTCAGACACCAGAACACTCTGTAGACACCAAAGGAATCTGGCCTGCACACAGCAGGGGCAAATGACAAGACCAAAAAATAAACAGGATTTTGTTCCTCAAGGGATACTAGCAGGTAGCAGCAGCCTTTCACCTTCACAGTTTTGGCTCGAGAGCTACCTAAGTCCCACCAGAGCAAGCACTCTCCAGTGTCTGCTCCATGGGGGGTTTTTGCCTTTGAAGTCAATCAGCACTGTCTGTCGAGCTTACAAAGAAAAAATATCCTCACTGCGACTGCTCTCTTGGCAATCCCAGCAGACATCAACTATTGAATTTCTCTGAGAAGATTCATTTCCCCAGACTTCCTGCACTGCCTGGCCACACATTTAAAAAATGATACTGAAAAAACCAAAAAGCAAAGAAAAGCTTTGAGCTTTATTGTTAACCTGCAGAACTGCTTCAAAAGCTAAACATCTAACTGATGATCAGACCTTCCGGTAAAAAGCTCAATGCCAAAAAGTGGTTTGATATCTCTGCAGTTCCACAGGGTCAGTTGTTTTATGTTTTTATGTTTTTTTATAACTGCAGATAAAAAAAAAAACAAAACACACACAGACATACAAAAAAACCTAAACCAAAAACCACCAAAGGTATTTAAGGCCTAAAACTACCAATCAACAACTATGATATGCAGTGGGCTTTAGCTTTCCAGACAGTCATTAACAGCTAAAACAACTTACTCTTAGTGGAATAAACTTGTTAACAAATCCCTATGATGAAATTCTGCCGGTGGACACGTGTGTGTGACAAAGGTAAGTTCTCCTGCCCAAAAAGCATTTAGGATTGCTCCCAGAGAGCAAATCGAATTGGGAATTTTACTAAGGCACAATGCAACAATGACTTTCTACCATTCTTAAATGTAAACATGGAAAACATTTTGTTTAACAGGATATGATCAATCAAATTTGCTTTTCCTTAATGCTAAGAAACCTAGCAGTTAGAACCAATGGAAAATCTGATTTAAGTCTGGACTGACAAGCCCAAACCAGCCCTGCACAGACCAATCGTACCCACAACGAAGCAACACTGACAAAAATCTCCATGCCATTTATAGATGATTCTCAAAAGCAATTTTCAGAACTATGGTATTGTGTACCACAAAGCAAACACAAACAGCACTCAGAACCATTTATGGCATTTGAATTAATTTTTGAACCCTTTCTTTTTTACCAAAAATAAGAACATTTCAGCTGCTTTATACTCAGTTGACATAAACTTTGTCTCAACTCAAAAACTAGTCTCATTAAAAATATTTCATTGAAGCTTTGACAGATACTTAAAATAGTTATTTAAATATAGATAATTTACATATTCTTATTAACACTTCAAAACTATTTAGGATCAATTACATTTAACATGGTTACACGGCTAAGATAGTATGCCAGCACTGTCCCTACGATGTTCGTCCACGTTGCTGAAACAGGTTTTGAGGTACCTGCCTTACTTATTCATTTATCTGTAGCTTGTAATTTCCCCTTCTATTTGTTTTTAAGTGAGCGTAACCATTCCTCCAGGTTGATTTTATTTTCTGCTTTATTCATTCGCTAGTCGTTTTCGATTTATTTAATTTACTAGCACCCTGCCGTGCCTTTTGGAGCTTCGTGGGCGCGCTAAGATACACAACAATTTAGATCAATGTCTAAAAGACAAAAGCCCTCCCAAATCCCTGAAGATGGGAGACAACTGGGCAGAGATTTTAGGATGAGGAGGCAGCGCTGCTCAGATCAAGGCTTTCCTGGAACAAAATTCGGCTATTTTTAATTCCTTATGTAAACAGGAGGCTGAAACTAGGCTGAGATCTGAACCATCTACCTCAGAGTAGAGGTAGAAAACGAGCACTGTTCCCCCGAGCCGGGGGTTCAAGACTCGACCTGTGCCGCGTCCCGTACACGGGCCCCTTCCCTCGGCAAGGCCGACCGCACCGATGGCACGGTTTAGAAGGAGGGAAGAGGAAAAAAAGAAAGAAAGAAAAAAAAAAGAGCTGATTTCAGTCTAAGCAGGGAGATCAGGTGGATTTGGGGGCTAATGCTAAGCAGTGCCGGGAGACCGCCGCGGGAGGCCAGGTCGGGGGGCGACCGACACACGGGTCCGGGGGGCACAGCCAGGCGGGGCGGGGCAGGGCCGAGCCGCATATACCAGGTATCCTCGTCCTCTCCGCAGCCGTCCTCCAGCTCCAGCACCGCCACCTCGTCCAGCACCGTGGCCGCCGCCCCCGGACCACCGCCGCCTTCCAGCCCGCCGCCGGCCGCCGGGAGGCCGGGCGAGGGCTTGAAGTAGGCGAGGGGCTCCGGCGGGCACAGGATGGTGGGCACCGGGCTGGGCATGCACGGCGCAGCCGGGGCGGGGGGGCTGGCGGGGCGCAGCCCTCCGGGGGCCGGCGGCGGGGCCAGCAGCAGGTGCGGGCTGGGCGGGCCGCTGGTCACGGCGGCGGCGGCGGCGGCGCGGCTCCGGAGCTGCTCGTTCTGCTTCTCCAGCTTCCGCACCAGCTCCTGCAGCTTCTTCACCTCCAGCTCGGCGCTCACGCCGGGGCCGGCGCCGCTCCCTTTCACCTCCGCCATCATCGCCGGCTTCAGCAAGGCAGCCTCCATCCTGCCAGCCCGCTGCCGCCGCGGCCGCCGGCACCTGCTCCGCCGCGCCGCCGGAGGGCAGCGCCCGGCCCCCGGGGGAGGCGGGAGCGCCGGGGAGCGCCGCTCGCAGCGCTGGGGGCCCGGCCCGGCCCTGCGGTGCTGCGCTGCCCGCCCGCCCCCGCTCCGCCGCCGCTCCTGCGCCTCCCGTTAACGGCGGCGAGGGCGCGGGCGGGATCCCCTCCCACTCCGGCAGCCGGAGCGCCGCGCACACGCACTCGGCAGGAACAAAGAGCCGCCCGGCGCCCCCGCCATCCAGCCGTGGAAAAGCCGACAAGACCCACCTCCACGGGGAGCCCCAGGTCTTTAAACAAAAATGCCTGCCCCCCAGTGCCCCGCACCGCACCGCACCCCGCCCCGCCCGCGGGCTGGAGCCGGCCCCAAGCGCTGCGCCTCTCGTGAGCCGTGTAATTAGAGCCTGGTGGTGTCAGGGTGGTAATTACGCAGATCGAGTGTGAGGGGAATGGGAATCACAAGTAGAGGCTTTGTTGGGCTTGAAAGGGGCTAATTCAGCCAAAACCCGTGTGTTTGAAACGTGCTGATTCTGGGAGTTTTGGTTCATAGCGAGGAAGGCGACGTATTTTTGAAGCTGCATTGCTGGTGAAGCAAGAACACGGAACCAAGCATTGCAGAAAACTGCATTAACTATGTAATTGTTGATGTATAGGAGAACACCTGACGGGGAAGATGTCTTTGTATTGAAATGTCTTCCTTTAACACAGTTCAGATTTGTAGGTAGACTTGTAACATGCAAATCTTTGCAGAAGAGGTGAGTAACATTCACTCACGGTAGTGTTTTTACATTGTCCTTCATTGTCCAGCATTGTAAGAAACCATTGCTTGTGTCCCTTCCTTCCACCTAGGAGGTGAGCCGAGATTCAGTGTTGCCCAAGACTGCTTAGCCATCACACAACCCTCATTGAGTTCATTCCCTCTAGCCATATGAAGAGGAGACATGACCTAAATAACCATCTTGAAGTTTCCTAAAGCTCTGATACAAAATTGGGAGCAAATCTCAAGGAAGCCAGGGGAGGTTTAGATTAGACATCATGAAATATGTCTTCACCAAAAGGGTTGTCAAGCACTGGAAGAGGCTGCCCAGGGAAGTGGTTGAGTCACCATCCTGGAAGTATTGAAAAGATGTGTAGGTGTGGCACTTAGGGACATGGTTTAGTGGGGACTTGGCAATGCTAGGTTAACAGATTTGATGATCTTAGAGGTCTTTTCTAAATGATTCTGTGATTCTAAGTACGTAAGTTTCTTGTCTACCCACTAATAATAGCTATTAGTCACTACTCAGTTCTTGAGTATCAGCTTTATGCAGAGCAGTAGCCTTATCAGCCACTGTTGCCTTCCCCATGCTTTTTTGCTGGCTCAGATTTCTTGTGCAAATAAAAACAGACATTATTTTTCTGTTCAGGGCATAAGTCAACTTTGAAATCATCCAGCCTGTCACACTTCTCTCTCTTTTGTTTATAATCTGGAAATTTTCTTCTGCATATGCACAGGGCAACAGCACTGTTGTTTGTTAGTCTTTCAAGCACTCTTGCAGTGCAAGTAATACCTCCCAGTCTTATAAGAAGGACTGGAAAGGAAGATAGAGCACAGCACAAAGCGTTGACTTCCAGATGATGTAACTTTCATAAGTACAGCTCCCAGTGTACTACTTTGCCACCAGATAGTACTTAATCTAAAACTTTTGTTGGTATCTCCTCCATCCATTTGGAAGAAGAAATGGAAAAATGTTGAGAGTAAAAATCATCTGGCTCTAATTCTGCCGTGTGTCATTAGAGTGAGTAATAAAATCCAGTTTTCACTGCTACAGGTAGCTGTAATATTTATTTCCAGAGGTAGAAGAGTTGAGTTTCTATATGTTTAGCCTTAGACAAAATGGGCTAAGGTTGTTATCACTAGTAATGGTACTAGCCTTAATTCTTAGAAGTGCATTGTTCATCCAGTAAGATTGCAAAGTGATTTAAAAGATGAATTAGGAGCATATGTAATATGGACTTTATTGACATCAGTAACATACAACGAAAAAAAAGCCAAGAAGAAGTTTATAATAAGAGTAGTGCTGGATGATGCAATGAGGTGAGAAGGTTCAGTTAGATATTATAAAATAAATTTGCACTGAAAGAGTGGTTAATCATTGCAGTAAGTTGCCCAGGGAGGTGTAGTCACCATCTCTGGTTGTGTTCAAGAGACGTCTTCAAGATGTGTCACTTGGGTTTATGGTTTAGGAGTGATTATGGTGGTACTGGGCTAATGGTTAGACTAGATGATCTTGAAGGTCTCTTCCAACTTTGATGATTCTGTGGAATACTCAAAAGAGATTCAGAATGGAGGAATCACTTTTTTTCTTTGAACTAAGCAGGTCATTTAGTGAACCAGCAAAAAAAATGGGAAATGGATATCTGATGTTTTCAGTTGTCAGTACAGGAATATGACAGTATGGTCTGGATATTGCATAATTTAAAAAATCTTGATGCAGACATCAGTTTGGAGATGCACCAGGAGACACATTTGAAGAGACACTAGAGCATGTAACATCATGACATAGGATCTGAAGAGTCACCATGGAAATGCTTTACCTCAGTTGTGAGTACAAGTAGTTGCAAATTTTCAAATACCATCTACTGTTTGTGCCACCTGTGCAAATGCTCCATGCAGACACTTGTTTCAGAACTGAGTTCCCAAAGAGAGAAGAAAGCTTAGGACTGAGCATAGTGTCTTAGCATGGGTACAAAAGCTGTTCCAGGCAGTTCAGATGAATTGAGCATAGGCAGGAACAGTGTTATTACATCTGGTCCCCAAGAAAATGGGACAGAAGATTGATTGGCTCTTTCTTTACTGGACTGCTGTAAGCCTGATTTCCATCCAGCAGTATGGGTAGAAAGCAGCTTAAACTTGTGTGTGCTTCAACTACCATGCTCACAGCCAGTGTGAGAAACCCCCTTTTTTCCAGGCATTACCTGGACAGGTGGATCTAGTAAAGGATAGAAATGCATTTAACCGTGTTGTATTTGTTGCTCTATTTTAAGTGCACTAACATATAATTCCACTAATACTGTAGCTTCACAAAGAGGTGTTGGCAGGTAAAATGTATGTTGATGAACACGCTGTCTCATGGTGTTCATGCTGGTCTGCTTGTCTTCTGCAAAGATGATTTGAACACCTTAGTCATTAAATTATTTAACCTAATTTTGGGGGTTTTCAAACACAAATTATTCTGCTCCCAGTATTTGCATTACTAATAAATTGTCAATGAGCTCCATTCAGTATCCCAGCAGTAGCTGATGAGTTTCATCAACCCAGAACTTCATCAGCACTTTATAAAGCACATTGAAGACTTGATGGTTCCATTCATTTTTTTAAGGCTTTGATAAAATTTGTCTAACACCAAACCCAAACATGATGATGTGCCCATGAAACCTGTTATTCCTGGACCAGAGAAATTATATGCCTTAAATCTTCTACAGGATGATACTTACACAGTGTCCTATAGTAAGAATTTCTGAATCAGTATAGTTACTAATAGGCTGCCAATGCAGAGAACAAAGAAGCAGGAAGTCCATAAATCCCATCTGCTCTTTTCTGATAATAAGCCTGTTGCTTTATACTGCAATAGCTGCAGGCTGGACCTGCCTTTCAGGCAAGCCAGTAAAGAATTAATTGCAGTAATCCAGTCTGGGTTATACAAAGGATGTGTAACAATAAGGTGAGAGGATGGACAGTAAACTCCAAGTCTGGTGAGATTATTTTAAAGTGCAGTTTCAGTCTGAAAAATCACTGTGAAAGTAGTTTTATAAAAAGAGAGCCACTACCATGCCAGCAGAAGTCATCTAATCGAGTATTCTGCTTCTAGCAAAGGCTGATAGTAGCTTTGTAAAGAAAACATCTCAGAAACAAGAAGAATATTGAGGTATTTTCTTCATCTTTCAGAAGCTGTCAAATCAGGACATCTGGATCATTTATTTTCGATAGCCACTGATGTGTAATAATATTCCATTTGCTGAGTCCCATTTTTAAACCATTTAAACATTAGGGCTCTACAACACCCTGTGGCAATTAAAGCTGCAATTTAATAATGTTATAAAAACTGCTTCTTGTTATCTACTTAAAATCTGCTGCCTAGTAATTTAATTGGGTGCCCCTTATTCTGGCTTTTTGAGAAAGACAGAATGATTAATCATTCCCTATTCAGCTTCTCTTTGTCATTCATGACTATATAAAACTCAGTTACTTTTCTTCCCAGCTGACAAGCCCTAATTTATACAGCCTTGCCCCCACAGAAGTCAGGCTGAACCTCCCATTGTTTCCTGTCTCCATAATGAAAACTGAATTTTCTAACCCATTGTTTTCTTTCTATTCTTACTCCATGTTTTCTTATGTCATGATAGTTTAGGGAAAGACTGTGAAAAAATTCTTTTAAATCCAGGTGTACCCAGTTAAAGAAATTGGCTTAACAGAAAGCATATTGGCTTTTTCAGAAACACTCATATATTCATGAGCATGCTTGATTTAAAAAATCAGTGTGGACTCTAATATATCATACATATCCAGATGCCTCTGTATGCTGTTATTTATTATAATTGGTAGAAAATTGGCTTGATAAAAAATCAGAATAACTGAAATGTAGTTCACCAGACCAGTTTTCATGTATTTTTCAAGTCTGATGTCCCAGCTGATGCTTCCAATTTGTTGGGCACCAAGCCTGCTTTGAATGGTAGGGTAAATGGTTGTGAGTAGTTCAACGATGTCCCATTTGGGCTTTGTAGAGTTTTTGCATAGATACTACCTAGAGCTAGCAATTCGTTATTGTTAAATTTATACATTTGCTTTGAAGCATTTGAGCAATTAAACATTTTCTTGGAGTTACAGCATGGATTTTTCATACTCAATGTCTCTTGCAAACATTTTGACTTCCTAGCTGTTGCTAATTTCACGCTAATTGACTTTCTCTTTTTTATACTGTTTCCTTTTCTGAACTACCATGATTCCTTATGGCTTTTTCCTTATTTAATTAATATTAAATTGAAGTACATTGTAGTCACTATTAGAATGGATTTACTATAGAATCAAATCCAAAATTGCATCATTATGGTGAGCCCCAATTGTTCCAGAAAATCAGCGTTTGTGGTATCAAAGGTACTGTCTGTGCATTAAGTTTAGGGTCTGCTAGTTTGTAAATCCATCTAGACAGAATTATACATGACAGCTCTAATTCAATGGATTGTTATTTTATTTTAACTAATCAGTTCTGTATCAAATCACTCTGAGTTTCAAATGCTTTAGACCGTCCCCTTCCCTTGCCTCACTTCTCCTCCTCTCCTCTTCCCTTCCCTCCTTTTTAAACAGTCCTAGTGATCTCTGCATTAAAACCTAGAAATCAGAATTCTCAAAGCATGTGCCCTCCTCTGACTGGGTATCTGGGATGTCTCTCGCTAGAGTGAAAGAGGCAGAAAAAATACTGCTCATTCCCAGCTTTCCTTCTTCAGCTTTCCACCGATGTCATTCCTGTAAAAATTAGTGTGCTTGTTCCCGTAGAGAGTTTTGCTGTGAGAAAACTGCTGTTTTGCTACAAAAGGCTTTACTGTTACTTTTATGCGTGTTACTTTGGTAAGTGGATAAAATCAATGTTCAGTTTTAAAAACAGATAAAAACAGTGTTCAAATACATTATCAGTCATATACTTCCCAAATATTGTTTAAATATTTGTCTCTTTGAAATTAGAATGCTACAAATACGGTTAGCTGGATTCTCATTCTTAATTCCAAGATTTGAATTACATACAGAGATAATATAATTCAAAGTTCCATGGGTAAAAATTCCCTCAAGCAACCAGAAAATATGAAGACAGACCAATGTTTTCTGGAATATTCGTCTTACAGCCAAGTTTGACTATTAATTTCAATGGCACCACTATTTACAGCAACACTAATACTTTTAAAATTCCTTATTTGGCTTATTTTCATAATGCTTTCATCTTTTTCTGAATATTTTCTCACTTTTCTGCTTCTTTTAGTATTTGAACATGTGGAAAAATATCTTGAATGCTAGAAAAAGTTTGCCTTTTCATTCCAGAAATTATGATGTCTTTTTTTTTTCCTGAGTAGGTAGTTTTAAAATGTTGGCTGCCTATTATTTTGACTGCAATAGCTGTCTAAGTTCCCTAAACAGATGTCTGATGATTGCACAGCAATGCCAAGACTCAGACAAGTGCTTTTGGCGTGATTATATTCAGATATTGATTTTAACAGGACAAAACCAGTCATTTTTAAGTCTTGGCACAGGCTACAAGACTGTAGTTGTCAGTTTATAACTGACACAGTTATAAAAACCCCACAAAAGATAGTACATTTTTAAACAGCTTGCTTGGAAAGGGAGGTGAAATCTAAATTTTTCTTGGGTCACTTACACAGGTGCAGCAGTACCGCCCAGAGGCCACTGCTGTGCTGGGCACTGCTCAAGCAGAAGATAGTTGCTGTCCAAAAGAGCTCAGAGACTGGAAAGACAAAGATACTAAGGCTTAAAAGAGCTCATCATATGAAAACACTTCTAGTACTCTTGTATTAAACCTCCCACAATTCCACTCCCTCACCATCCTACTCCAGACAAATCTGATTGACAACTCCTCTAATGTTGCTAGAAAGGGACATGGCATTAACAGAAATAAACAGAAATTCATTCACACTGCTTTTAATTATTAGTTAGACCACTAGGATGAGATGGTGAGATTCCAGGATTTGGTCTTTGCTCCCAGGACTATATGTTTTCTATTCAGCAGTCATGCATGAGGTATTAAGAGGCATATAGTGAATGTGCAGGCATTGTGGCTATCCTGTGGAACATGGGCCATAAGGATCCACCCTGCACAGGTGAGGGTGCAAAAACATTATGGAAGCATCCTGTTTATTCCTCTCAAGGGCCTATTCCACTGTGTTACACAATTTGGTTAGGTACATTGAGGGAGAAAGTGAACTTGGCACTCCCGCTTTCTGGGCCAAGTTCATCTGTTCAGATGGAGAACACCATCTCCATGGTTTTAAAAGCTGGTAGTTACCAAGATTTTTGAGGAGGTCTGATTTTAGCAGTGTGCCAAACACATTTTGAAAATATCTACAGGTTCTTCTCCCTGAAATGCAAGAAATGTTTGTAAGTCCTAGTTTTACTGATGCCAGAGATTAGAGCTGAGTTGCTCAGACCAGGCAAAGCAGAAAACAGGGGAGGAGGCCTTTGAAATCATCAGTTCAACTCATTTCTTTTTCTATTTAGCAGCTAAACGAAGCTGTTTGGTCAACAATTTCAGACTTTGGCACATGAAACCAACCTAAGTATTAAATCTCTTTCTCTTTATCGAATGAAGGATATTTCTGCTGTTACACTGCTGTGAAGAAAAATGAGGTGTTTTGGTGCAGCAGAAGGAAGAAAAGGATGCTACATTTCTCCCTCGTAGTCTGACATCAACTAGACTGGAAGCTAAAACCACGTCCTGGTGTAACAGAGTAGTTATAATGAGCAATATACAAGTATGATTAGAAAGCAAAACTAAGGAAGAAAGCAGATACTTTTCACTGTAAACAACAGGATTTGTACAAACAACAGGATTATGTTAAACTATCAAGGAAGGCAAGCAGAGTAGCAGAGTTCTGACCTGGTATGTTCCGAGTAAATAAACTGAACACATTAAGCTATCCCAACACTACATTCATCCCTATACGAAAGAGAAGGGAATAGAGGTGACCCACTGAATAAATGCAAGGCCCCTTTGGTGTTGTCTAGTTTTTTACAAGCCTAGCTAAGGAGGCTCTATGAAGTAATGGAAAGCATGTTTTGTCAAACTCACAGGAATTTTTGTTTCAAGAGGAAGAGGATGAGAGGACAATGTTACAGACATTTGTCACCCTGTGTCGAGCACTGCTACGTAGAGATGCACAGGCTGAGCGTTCTGTAAGAACCTACACAGGATACAACAGAATATATCAACACAGCAAAACTGTTCTTATGACATTTCTTGTTCCTGTAAATATCAGTAGCTTCGAAACGGTCTACACACATAAATGCATCGATATGCATTATATGCATTATTTCACTCCTTTCCTCTTATTGTGTGGTTCCCCCACTGTAGAGCTATGCCCCCAACTTTGTAAAATAATGTATCCATTACACACTGAAAAAATGAGCCTGATGAATCACAAAACTCCACATAATTTAGTGCATCATCTCTCAATACAGCTTTTCAGTCTAATCTGAGGCATTATTGAAGATAACACGTTCATTAAAACAGCTGCCAGCAAACTGTTCATTTGGATTGTTTCATGGAAGCACTAGTCAAAGGGAAATGAAACACCACATGCTAATGATATGCAAAAAGGACAAAAAACATTTAAGTTTTGATACATTGATATTGAGATGTTAATATGATTTTTCTTAATGAGTACTGCTATGCCAGCTTTTATATGGTAAATCACAAACCTGGTGTTTCTTTTCAGGAAACTTATACAACATATAATAAAATAACAAAAAAAAAAACCACATGGCAAAATTGCCAGGGCTGTTCAGCACAGATGACTAAATGAGAACAGAATTATTATTTATTGTTTCTTATTGCTACTTCTCTGTGAGTAAGCATTTAAGTAGCAGATATTTTGATCCAGAGCTTGCTCCTGGTCTCTAGTGGAGTGAACTAAAATCTCTCATCCCCTTAAACTCTAAGAAGTCCTAGATTCAATTATGCTGGCTCAAATGAACGTGTAACATCTTCCACTGTAACCAGGCTTTAGCAATAACTGTTGGTCTCCGAACAGGACCAAATGTGTGACATTAAAATTCTGCCACTACTTTTCTCACCCTCTTGTGCAAGTCTCATTTTTTCCTGACGAAGCACAGAGTAACAATAAGTATAGTTTAACTAGGATATGTCATCAGCAAGAGACACACACCAGAAAAAATATATATATAATTACAGATTTATTAGAGCTACTGCCATTAATTCATAAGAAATTTTCATAAAATTAACAAAACAAAATGTCTACTGTTTCATGGCTCCTTTGCATGTCAGTCTGAAGATCCTTTAAGCCAGACAAGACAGATTACATCATTATTCAGCTGCAGGCCCAATGGTTTAAATTACACAGACATCCATCCATGCCTCCTTTCTCCACTATGAAATGTGCAGTCAAGGTGAGAGAGCTTGACTGGGACAGCCATTCACTAGTCTAATATTTATCTATGGCTTGACATTTCACATGCTTCTAAGCTCTTGCTCAGGTCCAGCAGCCTCCAAACGCTCTAACTCTGTCATGGCCATATCCAAGAAGTCCTTTTAAGCTGAGGCGTAAGGAAGAAAAAACTGTTCTGGATAATCATAATCTAAAATGTCTCATGTCAAAGACTAGTAGTCAACCCCTTGTATGTCCAGTAAACTACTCAACTATTGAATATTTTAGGCAACTTATTATAACAAAGCATGAATTCCTCTTTCAGTTTCTATACTTTACACACATACACTGTCCAAAAGGGAAAAAAATGCTTTCACTGTAGTCTTGAAAGAGTTTATCTGACCTAATGTAGATGTGTAGAATTCTGAACTGTTCATTCCAGATTCCTTTGCAAACCACGGCAAATAAGACATACATTCAAAGCATGGTTAACACCACAGTAAAATAGACATTTGCAATCTGACCGATTGAATTGCTTCCTAAAAAAGTCTGCTCCTCTGTGTGAGACAGAATAGATCAAGTAACTCAGAAATAGATGTCTACATTGTATATAAATTTAGGCAAGAGGAATCCATCCAAAGTGTTTAGGTAGTTTAATAAAGTAGGAAAGATAAATACAACAACATAATATCGTGCAAAGTATGTATTTCATTATTTCATGGCAACTATTAAGTGTGCACCTCTTAAAAAATGGTAATACAATAGTAACAGTATTATAAACATGGAGTGGGATAATTCTACTTAAAACCCTCTAACTATATTTGCCTAGAATCCTTCTTCAGTAATAGAGATGCATTTTCCAAAGATGATTTGTTCTGTCTCAAAATTACCATTTAGGTTACTTGGAAAGAACCTTCCTCTGGAGATTGATGTCTCTCCTCAAAGGTACAGCATGAACCCCCTTCCCTCTGTATGAAAACACTAGTTTAAACCAAATAGTTGACCTCCAAATGGCTAATTTTTGATGAGATGAATCCCATTCATGCTGTATTAAGCTAACAGATCTTTATATTGGAGGAGATGTGTTTTACACAAAAGAGAATACAGCCCCTTCATAACAAGTGTGTAGGTATGTTCTGACATTCAGAAAATTTCAATAAATTATCATTGGTTTTACATACACTTTTAACAGTTTCACAGATCTGATGAAAATACTGAACAATGTCTCGTTTTGCTTCCTGCAATGTATGTATGAAAGGGCATCTAAATTCCCACTAAATTAATTCCTTTGATAACCATGCAGTAGGACTTCATTTAGGAAATTTTTTCCTAGCAATACAAATGAATAATTTTACACAGTGCTTTGAATTAACAGGCCAATACACTGAATTAAACAATAGTGGAACTTCTTTATCATGAGTTCTGTATGTCAGAATTAGTAGATCCATTTTTCTGCAAGAGAGAAAATATTGGTCAGAAATGCCAAGCAAAGAAGTATACTCTAATTTTTTTTTCTTTTTTAGAATATCTACTGAAGTCTGACTGTCCTATCTTGTAATTTGATTAATAAGGACATGTCAGTTTATAATGCTTAATATACAGAATCCTGGTATGTCTTTTTACCGTTTTGTAACTATTACAATGTCTTATTAATTTTCTAATCTGATTAATTGCAAAATTCTTCCTGTCAAATTTTGCAATGGCATAACACAAAGTATTCTAATCAAACAAATTTTTAATGTAATTTTTGTTAACATGATCTTATCTTGGAATTATGTGGTTGATAACTAGCTTATCAGAGCATTTCTTCTCCATTTCCATTTGTCTTAAGATGGTACAGAGGTACTAGATACTGATTTATATGAAATAATAATTGCTGTGAAGACACAAGATTTCAAATTTGCAGCTTATAGAAAAATTAATAAAATGTTCATTTGTCCCTGCCTTGTGCATTTGTTTACTCACTATGCTCCTCACAAAGGTAAGAATGATAATCACAGTATAATATTTTCATTATGACTTAATAGATTTTGTATCTTCTTTCTAGTGGTCACAATTGTTCCACTAGGTGAAAATACCTCTGGACCCTGGCTTAGTCATTTCAGTAGAGCAACCTGATTCTCAGGTGACCTTGCAATTTATTCTTCTCACTTCCAGGGCAAGAGGCTGTTGTCTCACTCTAGATGTCTTCACTGACTGCATAGGTAGGACTCTACGGGTTACAATGAGACCTTAAGAAATCTCTCTCACAGATACAGAATAATTGTATCTAGACTCTCGGGTTGGATATCATCCTAAACTTACTGAATTAGATGCTTTGAAAAAGTTTAAGTATGCAGAAATGAGAAAAGCAACAGCTGTGTTGTACGTTCAAGTTGTTTGAATGAAGTTCTCAGAATTGTTTTCCTTATGTTCAGTGCCATCTCCTACATTACCTTTAACTTTGGAATAGCAGGGCTCACAATGCACAGTTTGTCTGTAAATCCAAATGCTGTCTCCTGCTTTTAGATCTTCCAGGGGTCTCTTACATACTTCACACTTCAACACACAATTCAAAGAAAGAAGAAAAATTAAAATGAAACCCTTCTCTAATACTCATTCCCTGTATGCTGTACTGTAGGAACCAGGCAACCCCAGACCAGAATAGGGGTTATTATTACTGCAATATCATCAAATCTGAACTCTGAAAGAGTAGCTTTAATGAACAGGAAGTTAAACATCTGAATATCTCACCTTTAAACGTCTAAAAATCAGTGTCTCAATTGGTTCCCTAGGTACTCATTATACTTAACAACCCCCTACTTTCACTGAGACATTTCAAAAGGGTACTTTCTCTGTCTTAGCTTAGAGGTTTATCCTAAAATAAGATGAATCACTATTTTGAGATCCTTTTCTTTCTTCACCAAGTAAAGGAAGCATGATCACTCCTAATCATGCAACTCAGAGTAGATCTTAAAGAAACTAAACCTGCTTATTTCAAAATATTTTAAGACACTTATCTTAACACTTAACTATGTCTCCAGTTGCAGAATCTGGACACTGCTTTCACAAATGTCTAAAAAAAGCTAATTTTTGAGATAGGGAAGCATTGTCCACGTTTCACATATGAAAATACACAGATACACACAGAAGCTTACTTCCCAAGATCACAAGGAAAGCTGACAGTGGATCAAGGAGCATGGTAATTTGATGTATAAACTAGAACCTCGATATCCAGATAATTTTATCTATTTATTTATTTATTTATTTATTTTAATCTAATAAAATAATAGTAAATTCTGGTTTCTTTGGATATTTTATGCTCTGATAAGTGAAAATCAGCATTAGCATTAAGGTCTTATTAAAACAATCTGCTTCTTCACTTTTTTATGTTTCTTTGTTTAAATCACCAAAAGGATGGGCATGTCTTCGTGATCTTTTGATCACCAAGATTGGCTAGAATTTTTATACAGAGAAAACCCCCTATAATTTGGATTATTTACTCACAACTTTTGGTATATACCTTTACAAGGAAATGAAGATATTATACTGCTGTCAGCTACATGCAAATCTCTAACGGATACAGGGTATTTGTAAGGAGCTGAATGAATATTAATGATGAAAAATTGCACTGTTTAGCTAAATACATAACTACAAGCATGAGCCACAGACCTACATCAGTTGTTTTTTTACCAATGCTTTCATAAGTATGTAGTTATACAAAAATTAAGATGAATTTTGCTGGCCAGAAAGGTCCCAAATGGAGAATAGGTAGCAAAATAATATAATTTTTTTAAAAAGCATAAATATTTAACAGATAATTCGGCCTATACGAACTTATTAATACTCTTAACTGCATGAAAAGCCCATTACTCTCTATGTGGGTTGATCCATCTAAAAAGAATGGAAGCAAACCAGAGCTTATATTTACCTGCAGTAATAGTATTACATAGTGGTTTCCCAGGAAGAAATTGCATTTCTGGTGCTCAAAGAGCTCAGAAAGTCAATATGAGACAAAAAGCACATGTAGATTCATACATATTAAGAGCAACCTTACTGCTGTATTCTGCTTTGTGTTAATTTTCATGCAGTAAATAGGTAAAAGAACTGCTGTCAGAAGCAGAAGTCAAACCTATGCAGGACTGGGCAGAAAAATGAGCTATGCTAATGCAGTGACTTTGCAGAGTATTGTTTGTGAGAACAGCAAACTCTGTGTGTAGATGCAAGCAGAAATAAGACAAATGAGGCAGAAAGAAAACAGACCATAGGACTGAGCACTGCCAGGCATACCCTGAGAAAAGCAAATTTTTGGCTGAGGCTTGTGTTTTGGAATGGCAAGCAGAAATAAATTTCCTCTGCTTTCATTTTTAATGGAAACGGGGAAAAAATACCTAGTTTTTAATAATTAAGACTGTTTTAGATGTCACTTAATCAAGAACATCTACCAAACTTCATAAAAAGAGAAATTGAACAAAATTTTATAATACAAAGGAAGTGTAAGTTGAAGATAATTCACTGTATCAGACTGGAAGGGTGTATAAGTGAAGGCTTCTAAATGTGTGGGACATTCAGGATACATTCAGTTGCATCCTTTATCCTCCTTGTGGTTGTGAGAGAGGAGAGGCAGGGAGAAGGAGAGTAGAGGGAGGAGGGAGAGAAATGGAAAGAAAGAAGAAGGGACTGTGTAGAGCAGAGAGAGAAACAGAGAGATAGTATTTCCTACATTAATTTCCTCCGGTTGGAAGTCTTCCTATTCTTCAAGGTGGAGAAGGCCTAAGGCTTAAATAGTCTTATTATATGAGTAGTATAATGCAGGTATTACATTCAAATCATATTTCTTAGTACCAGGTGAAATCTTCTTACCTTGAAGCAAGTTGAATGACAGCAAATTTGCAAGGCATCTAAGATCATTTTGGCATCTATGCCCAAGGGCTTCCTGCAGTATGTACATATATCTTTTCCAATTATACTCCTGTGTATATAATATAACATCAGCTGTCAGAAAAAGAGCTACCATCGAAATCTCAAGCAGAAAAAAATCTCAGCATGCAAGCTTAGTAGGCTGCGTGGGAAAGACATTTGTATACTGTACAATGGCCATAAATGGAAAAATGTCGTGTGTATTCCCTTCATTCTAGTTGACAAGTGTAATATACATGCTCCTGTGATGGATAAATTGCTGAATGTAATTGTCAAATGGCAAAAAATATCTTCATGTAAAGAATGGTCTTCTCTGGTGAACTGAATTAAGCTGCTGAATGTCTGGGAGCATGTATACTAAATAGGGATGGAGTGGAAGACCAGAATTTTAACATTTTAATCACAAAAATAAATTGGTAGTTGTATTGAAACTGCCATAATTTGATCAATCTGGTATAGAAATTGCTGTGTTGCTGAAATGCCTGAAAACATTTTTGATTTTCTGTATGTCAGACAGAATTTATACCTTCATGGCAGTTATAGTGAACACGCATATAGAACAGTCTACCTGGTATTTATGACAATAGTACTTTAAAAAATTTTCTCAGCTCTTGTTGCATTCTTACATGACATCAGTCTGTATCTAGATATAATTGTTGTTGGTTTTGCATTACAAAATCAACTGGCCTTACTCCTTTCTACTCGATGACAAACCATCGTACTAATATTCAATCATTCCCAGAGTTTCTTATAGCTATGTTGGAAAGGATACAAGTCTTTCTGATTTGGTAATTCCAAGTATTGGGACTGTTTAAATTATCCTTTAACTCTTTTTCCCCATGAGGTAAGATATTACTAATGGAGCAAATATGCTTCTTATGTTTGGGAATATCTTAATTGTTGTGAAAACATAGTTTTTAACAGCGTTGTCATGTGAACTGATTCCTCTACATCTGGTCATAAAGTTGGTAATTACAGAAACCACTCTCACAAAGGAAGGACATTTTGTAGAGTAAGCAGCTGCCTGAGATAGAAACTACAGACTCACAAAGCCAACCCTATCACTTAAAGCATTGGCTATTGTTTCTATAGATATTTTAAAATGTCAGCTGTGACAAGCTTGACATAATATTAGGCTGCTGAGCTGTGGTAATGATTTGATGGCCAAGATCCCACTGAAAGAGGATTCTGTATGAAAAGCTGTCTGACAAGCCTAATGGTGACTTCCACTGCTCTCTTTTGTCTGAACACTTGAATGCTTATGCAAATGTCTGTGTCCTTTGGTACTCTACAATGTTATTAATGTGTACATACCGGTCAGAAGTGGAGTAAACAGTTTTAATAGTATTTCCAGTTATATTTTCTTCATAGGCACCATATGATGATTTGCTGTGAAGCAGAGAGTGCATAGCAATTACTAACAGTACTTTATATTTTTAAAGGTTTCACTACACTAATGATAATATGCAAATTAAACTAAAGTACCATGCTTGTGAAAAAAAAACCATGATAGTTGGTGATGAGTTCTTTTCCTGTACCTTCACAACCATAAAGAATAATAATATCAAATAAAAAACCCCTAAATTAGAAATATAGTGTCCTTGGACTGTGTTTTATTGTTGAATGATTCTTCAGCGTTTCAAAATTAAATCCACACAAGCCCATTGAGCAAAATTATATGATGTTATTGGGTTTGCCTGTGCTAATATCCCAGCCTGAATGATACGTGTCAGGAAATGGTGACAGACTGCATTTTTTTCCTTTTCCTCTGCTTCTTTCACTTGTCCTCAAAGAGCTTTCAAACAGCCATTCAAAATTACAACGTGGTCCTAGAATTAGAGTGAGGGTCATTATAATACAGGCTGTTCAATGTGTGATCTGTGTTCACTACAATAACTGTATTGTTCCTCATATCGGAGTAAAAGGAAGTAAAAAGGAATATACTGAACTGTCAGGGAAGTTTAATCTTCCTTTTTTAACAGTCCCATTTCTAAGTTGCTTAACTGTCAGTTTTTATTGCATGGAACGGATGAACATATATATGACAGCTGAAGAAGTCATACATATTTTGAACATTTCTGAACTGATTTAATTATCCTATTCTCCAGAAATTAATAAGGCATGTGGTAATTATTACATCTTCCATTTCACTCTTGAATAATATTCAGCAATGTTAGGAACAACTGTTTATAATCATGTGTATCTGCAGAACATCTTTTTTTACAGGCTTTACCTGAAATAGACTGATAATGTGTGTGAAAGGTGTTATGAAGCCCAGATACTCTTTTCTACATAGCTGCATTTTTTAATGTAAATATTTCTTATTTGATTTCTATGCAACACCAGAACTGTATTAAAATTACAATTACTGATAAGCTTAAATGATAAATGTTATATGTATGTTTCATAGAACATAGCAATGTTGAAAAACACAAAAATGTATATAACCACAAGTTAGGAAAAAAATATAACTACTACTGTATAGAAAAAAATAATGAAGCTACAGCAAAAATATTTCCAAAGAATCAGTTTCTAACCTTGTCAACTGAAAGTGTGAGGAAACATCGGAACCTTTTTAAATAAATTCATAGTCTGAGAGGTTGACAAGACACTAAGTGAAAACTGAGTCACAATGTAGGCTGAGAGCTGTGTATCTGATCATATACCTTCTTTCAGTTCATATAACTCACTCCTTTGCTTGCTATGGTGTGACTTGTTTACACAGCAAACTACTCAGCAATAAATACTCTGTAGAATCTATTGCATAAAACCTGAAATAACCTACAAAGACCATTCATTTAATAAGATTTCATTAATTAAATTAGGATTAGGGGTTCAGGTAGAGGGTATAAATTTTGTCAAGCATAAGAGAACATTGCATATTGCAGCACATTCTTTGCCCTGCCACTCTTGTATTGTTGTCTCTATTTTAACTTTCAAAAATAATCAGAATATTACAAATCAGAATCTGTATGTGTGCAAAATGCTGGAAAATGCTAATTGAATTTTCTGTTGAATATTCATTTTTAGTCTTAAATTGTATGCTGTTTTGCTTTGCCTTTATTCTCAGCCAGTTTATGGGTTTTTCCTTTGAGGCCATGCAGAAGTTTCAAAATACATAAATTTCAACTGTACTCCAACCTCCTAGAGCAAATGTAAGAAAATGAGAGATTAGAGATCCTGTGCCCATTCATACCCACACCAAAGCTCAGGTGTGCATAAGGTTAAGGATGGGGACATTGGCTGTAGTTCCCATAAAGTACCAGACTATGACTGCTATTTTCCCTGTCAGTAAGGCTCAATAGAAGATTACTCCTTTCCCTGCCAAGTCATCAGCCTTGACTCGGGGAGTTCAAAACTACTATACAGCAATACAACACCTTACATATGGGGTTATGTCTTTAAACAATCCCACCCACATTAATATTTAATTATTGGGTACTGAGTGGTTTGGTACTGAGGAGAGGTTTCTTCCTAATCCAAAAATGTCTCTCCTTCAGGAATTATATATTACATTTTTGTCATATTTCTTGAAAATACATTTTAACCATGAAGAACAAGATATAAATTCCTTTGTTTCAATTATTTCCTGTTACCAACACACCTGGTAATTCTAGAACACAGCTAGTTCTCTTAAATATCTCTACATCACATTTTTCACACAGATTTGCAATGTGTGTGCTTGCAGAAGCAGAATCCAGCTAGAGCAAGAGTATTGCAAGATAAATGGTTTTTAAAAGAGCTTGTTCCTGGTCAAAAAGTCAGGATGTCATGGTTTCAGTGATTGGATTGGTGATACATGGGTTCAAATTCATCCCATTTAGGAACTTAATAAGGCACCTGAGTGGGGAGTGTAATGTTTTCCTTACACCCTCACAAAGAAGTAAGTTTGTAAGAAATAAGGGCACTGTGTATCTAACACATAGGAAATACCTTTCCTCCATTGATTATATATGAATTCTGGCTTAGCTACTCTCCTCAATTTCATGTTTCAGCCACATGTCTAGAGCTACACGGGGTATGTTTTGTGCTCTCCACTCTGTGCACCAGAGCTATGATTTGTGAGCTTCTATGCCTGGGATCCTGGAAGAAGATTTGGAAGAGGGCTGGCATGATTCCAAAGACCAATGTGAGATTTCTAAGCATCTCTGAAATTTGATGCATAAAAATGGGTTTTTTTCTTATTTTTTTGCAAGAAATGTCACTTTAGATGCTATGATGCTCAATTGATTGTCCACAGTACCTGGTCTTCCTTTCATTGTCGCTAGAGTATTTTGTTTCTGGGAGATTATTTGGAACCCTTGGAGGATTCTCATATGCTTTCTCAGTTATCCTAAAAAAAAAAAAAAAAAGAAGAAACCGTACAACAAGAAAAGAAAGACTTTTTAGAAATCATTTTCATCTACACAGCTTTTAATTTACACTTAGAGCCGTAAATGGAGAGGCTTGGGCTTGAAAAATAGGTAAAAAAAATTTTGTTTATCTTACTGTTGTGAAACTGTTGCTGGTGAAAAATAATGCAATCACTGACCTATAATTTTAAGTCCTCCAGTTTATGCTGATATATTCAGATTTATTCATATCAGAAACTTCATCTAACTTTATTGAACTCTAGTTTCCTAGAAGTGCTCGCTGAGATTTTCAACTGCGCAATAATGTCTCAGTGGTTGATAGCGCTGTACTTTTTCTTGTCATTATTTTATGATGTATTCTTAGGCTTACTGCATTTCAGTCCCAAATTTTCTTTATTTTGGATATACTACAGTTATGTTTTTCTTAGAAATGACCAGCTGAACAGATACATAGACTCATTTCAGAAAGCAGGATTATTATTCAAGCAAAAAAAACCTTGCCTCTGCAGTTTTCCCTGCCACAGACATGACAGTCAAACAAACATAAAAATAAACCTTGCCATACAAATTATAGGATTTAAGGAATAAGTGCTATAATGTTTTTGAAGATTTTACAAAGCAGCTCAGATAAATGCTACTGCTGTTCTGAAGCAACTTGATGATTACAAGCCTTACAAGCCTTACAAGCCTTAACTCTGGATGTTTGGGCTGCAGCTTTGATTTGTTTCAGTGAGCTTGCCAAGGACCAAAGCTCTGCAAACGACCCTCACTTAGTGCTGTCATGTTTTATATGCATAGCATGCGGCATGAAGCAGCACCCTCTGTTGTGACTCCTCACCGGGCATACCCCCTTTCAGAACTAAAAGAGAAACTCATTCACCACAGATACTCAGTATATGCTTCTCTGGTCAGACTGTCAAGTGAAACTGCTAGGACAAAAATATTTTCTATTGAAAAATAGAAAAACTGCCTATGTATACAGATAGCTAATTCTTCCTCTTCGTTTAGATGTACAACTAAATGGAAGATTGAAAAAGATACCATCAGAATGGTAGCTAAAAACATATTACTAACTTCACTTTAATTGACCAAAATGGGTCCTAGCTTCTGCGAATAAAGAAACCTAGTAGCAGTGAAACCTTGTACTAGGAATGCATTTACTTATATTTGCTTGAGATGCTAGCAGCTGAGTTCACAAAACAGCCAGATAAGCACAAAAATGCTTATGAGGATCTTGTCACCAGTCATCTTCATTCCTTACAAGAGATTATATGTTTGAGTTGTTACTTATTACCAAAATACATGCAGTTTTATTGTTACGTTTCGTTAATCAGTCACATTTTAGAAATAATACAGATATCTTACTTATGTTGGGCAAATTTTGCTTTCTTGTATTAGTTCAAATTTCTGGTACCACACTAAACAGCCAGAACTGTTGATATTAGCTCTTCAAATTTTAGAGAAAACCACCAATTAAGTCTCACCGCTTTTTACTTTGGTCGTCAGCAGACTTTACTTCAGTGTTATCACCAAGGTCCTCATCTCTGAAAGTGAGAGAGACCTCAGAATTAATAGAAGTATTTTATTTAATCTAAACATATTAAACGGGCTGAATTATTTATGTTGAAGAAGAAAAAAATTGTGTGCATTTTGCAGAGAATATTCCTTACTACAGTTAGTAGTTATCTGTTCAGGCTTCAATATTTTTCAGTTTCTTTCTAGTGTGACACCACAAAAGAATAACAAACAACTCAAAATCAGCAAGTTCATTATAGTTTTGTAGGATAATTCAGACTGGAATTCAGGGACCTCAGGGGCTCTCTAGTCCAACCTTCTGCTTAAAGCAGGGGTGGCTCTGAAATCAAACCAAGTTGGTCAAGTCTTTGTCAGTTAGGTCTTGAAAACCTGCAAGGAGAGAGATGGCATAACCTCTCCAGGCTACCTGCTCCGCTGCTGGACAGTCCTCCATATATCCAGTCAGAATCTCTCTTGTTTCAGTTTATGACCACTATGTGACATTGCGTTCCCATGCTACAGGTGAAGCATGTACATCTGCCTACATCTGCTAAAGTGATCGTGGCTCTATCATTTTAACTTGATAACAGAATTTCATTTGGTACAGGCATCAATACCATGAGCTATGGAAATGGCTTCCAAAATATGTTATTTGCTTTATTATTATATGCAGACCAAATTCCTCTTACAACTGCTGTTATCTAGGATTGTATAAAATCTCTATATGGCATCACATTTATACTAGTAGCTGATCAATCACTTATTGTGAAAAAGCAATGTCATATAATAAATTTCATATATTAATATATGTCATGTATATAATAATATAATTTTACATTAATATTGTATATTAATTGCCCTGTAGTTAAACAAAAATGTTACCCATTGACAAACTGTTTCAGATTAAAAAAGTGTCACCCAGGTTCCCATTTGAACACAAATTAAAATGTAATGATTTTTACAGAACAAAACCTATTAATACTAATATCCAATCAACCATGAATGTTTTATGAGTATGTAAGAGAAAGATTATGACAAGCTCGCCTCTTATTTTTCTGATCAGCAGTATTTATTTCAGTAAGATCCTGAAGGTGTTTTTGTCTGAAAGAACAAACAAATACAACTGTTAAAATATTCCCCCTATCTAGGAAGGAATAAAGTGTCATAAAAGAAAGAAATATATTTATGCAAACATTTAAAAGGAAAAAAGTAAATTGTTAGCTACATTTGTGTTCAAAATTTGCAAATACTTATGTTCTTGAACATAATAAGAAAGTATGTTTACAATTTTCCCCTAGCAAGGTAAAGTTCTGTATAATTAAATAAAAAATATTATCTATTATATCCAAGAAAATAAAAATACTTTCATCAGATCAATGCCAGTGAAGACAGTGAAGGAGAAACATGAATTTTCAAAGAATTTAGAATTAATTTGCAGGCTCCAAATAGCTTAATATGTGTTTGCATTAATAATTTTCAAGAATAATTTTTTTATTTAAAATAAGAAACTTCTACTTCTTAAGACAATGTGTAGAAATATGACCAAATTTCCACATACTTTGCTTCTGGAATGATGAGAAATTCCCTCTGTTTATCATCATGGTTAACAATTAAAGCATTATCTGTATTTATACTAAAAATGTAAGCATCCAAAGACTCACATAGTTTACATATAAGGAAACATTTTTATAAATTTCCTAAATACAATTAAACTAGATGCAAGTTTTTCCTCTGTATTCTTTACTATTTTAAAATGGTTCCATGAATTAGAGGATGGAATGACCTATGAAAAGCACTCTTAACTACTGTAAAAAAACCCATGATTCTCTTTAGGTAAATAGGGAGCAAAAAAAAGGCCCAGCTAGCTCTATGAAACTCATAACTTGGTCACTTCAATCCATGATAGGCTTATTAATCTTAAAACTTTGGATACTCCTAAAATTCAGTAGTGTCTCAAAGCCTTGTGCTTTATCCTATTAAATTATCTGTGAGTTAAAATTTCCAAAAAAAATTATGCTCAACTTACAGGTTAGTGCTAAGTGTACATATATATATATATATATGTATGTGTGTGCATATAGATAAGATTGTCTAATGTAAAATAGATGCTCACAGGTTGGCAACATTTGTGTGCTGTTACTGTTTAGAACATCAGTCTTGACATTTATCTGCAGAATATCAGTGTTAGGTGTGACAAATATAACACAGCTCTTACTAGCACAGTACCCTGCCAGTTCCTCCCCTTCCATATGCTGAAGGGATGCTTGCAGACCTCAAGAAACTTGGCCTGAAACAGATTGAACTGACGCATTGTTCAAAAAGTAAGTTCAAGCTGCTCTCTGTGGATCACTGCCCTTGCTGACTGAAATGCTTTGTTACTCCTTGTTGGGGAAACCCTTATCATCTGTGAGTTCTATGGTATTTTGTTTACTGCCCCTTTTCTAACTATATGTCATTAACAGTTTAATTGCAGAAGCATATAAGGCACATATGGAAGCTTGCCATAGATATTACTTGTGATATTACTGATAGTGCACATGCCACTGAATTCATCTGTATTTTTACATTCATCATTCAGTATAAGGAATGCTACTTATTAATCTATAAAACATTTTCCAGATTTGCAACATTACCTTTCCTGACATTCTCATAGTTGCAAATTACTCACTGCTTTAGGAAAAAAGGGGCCTGAGAAACTTTGAAGACTTACTCCTTGTCACTTGTGGAAGAACTTGGATTCACTTTGCTGAGGTTATCGAGGTCTTGGTTCCTTTAGAGACAGAGCAAACCCCAGATCGTATCACAATCAGTATAACAAAATGTCAAGAAGTCAAACTAAATAATAATTTTAAAAAATTATAATTGGCACAACCTTTATGAATGAAAAAAAATAACTGATTAAAAGTTCAAGGCATACATCATTTTAGTAATTCAAAAATAGTCATAGTCACAGCCATATGCCCCCCATATGCACATAAGCCCACACTCTTCCTGAGGTAATGGAAAAGTCCATTTGTCTGTTTGGTAGGCTATCTAGACCAGCTCCCTCCCAAGTAAACTCTCCCTTCTCACAAGAAAGTTCATGTTTAAAGTGAGGGATGATGAGATCTAGTTACATCCACTAATTCTTGAACTTCCACACAAAAGATAGGATGTGATTTATTATTATTATTATTATTATTATTATTATTATTATTATTATTATTATTATTATTATTATCTGTTGTAAGGGGGAAATATTATTCCTTGAATTAGAACTTGTTAGTTAATTAATTTCCTTTTTTCAATATACTAACATTAGAGATACAATATATATTAATGTAACATAACTATTAGAAATGGAAATTAACATATTTATACTCTTTGAATGTAACTTTTAATGTTATCAAGTCAAAACATGGAGTGTTGTTTTGACTACCTTTATTTCCCTTCAAAGGATTGTGCTGGTCTTAGCATTTCTATAAAATACTTCATTTCCATGAAAATGCATTTTCAAAATTTTCAAACTCTTCTACTGAAAATTTTTCAGCAGCTTTACCCATAAAGTTACCATCTAGTTACCTTAACTCCCTACAAAAAATTGATATATTTACTCCTCAAAATAAAGCAATGGGAAAAGAATGATGCCTTTGATGACATGACAGTGCCACCCTATAGGACCTGTTCAGTCGCCTGGCAGTCAGCAATGTTCCATGTGTCTCTTTACTGACTTTTCATTCTGACCTGTTCTGTCATGAAACAACAGCCTTTTCAGGTTTCTTCTTGATCATGTTTGTCAGCTTTGGGGTTCCCTTTGATGAGATTATCAAGAGTGCAAGAAGACTCTACTGCCATTAACTACGATTCCAAACCAGTCCTTAATAAATTATATGCTTTTGGAAATTCTCTTTATATTATTGCAGATTTCACAGTTCCAGAGTATTCCTTCTGAAACTGTAGCCTTGCAAAACTATCCAAAACTATCGTTTCCTTTATGAGCTAACTGGATGGCAAATTGCTTCCTCAGTACGTGGAGGAAGCAACACTGAAATTATAGTGAGTGTAAATAAGGACTCAGGTAGTTCCTTTAACTTATATTTTTGCAAATTTTATTTTAAAAAACCAAAACCACCAAAAAAACCAGCTATGCACGTCTGACATGAGTAATATATGCATTATAATTCTTGTTTCTTGCATCCTCCATTCCTTTATGTTCTTAGAGGTATTTTAAATATGCATCTGAACTCTCCTATGAAGCCTACCAAAGCTTTGCAATTGCAGCTGCCTCAATGATGATCTTTATGTGCTATGCAACCTGCACATATATATAAGCTTCAGTGTTGTATATTCACCCAAAACATAGAGAGCAGGAGATTTGGGACTCCTGTTCATTCTGGCTGAAGTCATGGGATTATATGCAGTTTACTCAACACAGTTATCAGTAGCCTTTCTGCTTACTTCTGCTGACTTTCACAGCATGGAGCAATAGAAAAGCTATGACAGTATCAAAGCTGTGCCCTGCAGGCCACTATGTCTGTATACTCCTATGAGTTAGTTCCCTTCTGTAGTCTGTAAATCATAATGACTTTGCAGCCAACAGCATTTTCTTACTTCCTCATACATTATTTTCTGTGCTTTGGGTATCCCAATACACTGACTGGCTTGCAAGGAAGATTTTACTTGTTATCCAAAGGGATAACAAAAGTAATAAAAGTCTAGGCTACACATGCACTCCTGGTCAACTACAGCCTGATTTATAGAACTCTCAACTCTAAAGAGTCCTAATAAGTGAACAAAACCAGTTGCAGCTGCAGATTACAGCGCAGAAATAAATACAGACTGACCTGTTCCCTATGCTTTATGGTTACTATGGAACAAAACTTCTATAAAACACAACCCTTAGAAGATATTAATTTATTGCACTCGTAACACTTCTCAGACTTTCAGCCTCGTGAAACATCTTGACATGACTGCACCAGGTAATGAGGACTGGCATCTTTCGAGTTGCCTTGAGGTGGCTGGCTGGTGCAAAGGAGAGGTCGTAGGACACACAACTTCAAGTTACTGGTTCAAGCACAGTTCAGGTTATTATCAACTAAAGTTAAAATTTGAGAGCTGTTATTTATAAAAGGATAAAATGTAAAGTAGGGCAAGCTACAGGACATAGTGCATATCTCAGAATTTGTCTGATTTTGTTCAGGGCGTACTTTTGCTGACTTTTTAAATCTCTCTGTTAGCAAAGCTGTGTTTACTTTAGCGTTAGCGCACAGTGAGCACCAGTGTTGATATCAGCACATAATCCAGCCTCACATTAAAAACTAGAGTGAGCGTGCATTATAGAGCCTAAACAGAATTTCAGGTTAGGTTTCGTTTGACAGTTGTTACGTTGTTAAAAATCAGCAATACAATTTATCCCTTTTTTAATATTTCTAAAAGAGATGACAAGCATTACTGTGTGATAGAGACTAACCTATATTCATATACTGAAAAGGCTCCTTGCATATCAGAATATTAGATGCAGTGCAAGGCTGCTGTGGAGAAGGATTTCCAGTTGCAAGTATAACTGTCACTTGAAAAAACAAACTATTTTGGTGTCCAAGGCTGGCTGAATTGAATTCCTACTGCTTACATTTGTCAACAATTTTTTAAAATATAGATGATGATGAAAAACAGCAGCATAAAACGTCTATACAAAGCAGTTTAGACAAACTTGAGGAAATATCTTTCAAATATGGTAGATGGCTTGTAATAGATGTTGGCATTTTTCTTAAGTCATTCCAAAGGATGCCACCTCCAAGCATAGTATCTTTTGCGACAGCCATTACATCTCTGTGAACATTCTGCCTGGGGTGAGTATTTTTGAAATGGATCAGAATGAGGTGGGTTAGACAGCCTGCCAGGAGGAGAATACACAGTTTACTCGCAAATACAGTAAAATGAAGTATTTTAATAAAAACTCAGGACACGACTGGAAGTTTTTAGGGGCACCTAACTCAGGATAACTAATATGTATTTTTTTATTTTGCAAAAAAATACTTGTAACAGCACTAGAGAGGAATTTGTATCACCTTTTGTACAAAAGGATCTCAAGTATTGAAACAATTAATTAATTTATTCTAAAATAAAAACGTTAAGACTTGCATTAAGACCTCGGTGTGCTTGTCATCATTGCTGAAGTATGGAAGACAATTCTATTGATTCATTTACTTTTCTCTTTGTAAGTGAGCGCCTTCAGAAAAAACTCTATTTAGCCTTTAACATCCCTTTTCAGAAAAATGCTTAAAATAACACTGTGAATCCAAAAGGAAGCCCCACTCTGAAGGACAGAAAAAACTGTGTGCAACTAGGCCACTGTGGGCCTCATGCTGTAAACTTGGTAACCATGAATTTTTGCTGCTGCTATCTGATATTTTGCCTCTAGCTGCTTGTGTAAAATAGGATTAGAAATCTGACAATTAATGAAGAGAGTGCAGTAAAATAAAAGGATAGCAAAGAACATAAATAAAAATAAGTGTAAAAAAAAGCTGTCAAAACAAGCTGCATGTAGAATATATGGTTTAGTTTAACCAGGGACTCTTATTCTGCCATATCTTGACCCCTATGCCTCTCAGACACAAACAGAAAGGGAAATTATATAACGCTTGTGTGACAAGCTCAACAGCTAAATTTCAAAAGCTTGGTATCTCTGACCCTGTATCAGTATCAGCAAATGTTTCTTCATTTACCGAAAAATTATCTTTTGCATTACCTCATTCCATTGATGTTAGGTATCTGGTGTCTTCTTTAATTTAATGTACAAATGATCTATGAACATTTTCAGTAAGTAATTTTTAAAAGTGTAAAAATTAATGTATTATGTAACCACAAGGTATGAGTTTTTTCCCTTTTATGTTTTGTATCAAAAAGTTAGAGAAATTGAGTTGTCTACATTTGGCTTTTATTTTCAGTCTGCATTTGATTTCTAACTCAGTTCACTTGAGATAAAGATCTAATACTTTTCAGTCCTTCTGCTCTGTGAACTATGCTTGTGAATCTCACTTATTTCAGTGGATAATAGTTCAGAAACTCTGGTTTAGCTGGTGACAGGTCAGATCACCATCAAAAAGAAAACCACAAATTAATCCTACATCCACACGTTCAAGCACAGCTCACAGTTTTTGTTGGGTTTTTAGTTGGTTTGGTTTTTTTTTTAATCTTGAAAACATTCAGATAAAATTTCAAATGACATGGAAGCAGGAAACACGTGAATCATACCTACAAAAGAGCTTTAGTGATGTCGTAGTTGTTCAGTGAAAGCACTGAAAATCTTTCTAATGTTTGTATTTGCAAATTCTGAGAGCAATGAAGAAAATGTCAATAAAAATACATTTTAAAAAGTTTGATTGCATTTTTTCTGACTGTTCTTAATGCTGAGGTGAAATTGAAGTTGATCCTGGACATATGTACTAAAGGAAGTGAGAAAGGAAATTTTAAACAGACTGCAGCCATGCTCTTGTATCTCAAGGATCATGCAGGAGAGTATGTGCCCACAACTCCCTAGTCATTCAGTGAATGCTTATTTAACCTGTAAAAGTCTTGCTGAGCCCCTATCTAGTTCCAAATGTTCCCTAACTCTTGAAGGCATTCTTACCTAGTTATCTAGAATTTCATAATCCCTTTTTGCTGATACACCAATAGTTGACATAATACCCAAGCACCAATATTGTAGGTGTCGTTTTATGGACTAGAAAACTGAAGGACCATGCGTATTGCAGAAGGTTTGCTGTATTGCCTTTAATGAGTTGGACACTTCATGTCAAATCCCGGGATACTCAGTAAGGTTTCAGATGTAGTCACTCTGTCATCATCAACATAATCATGAGCAATCCAGAGGCAGATATTATAGCATACTATTTGAATACTATTAAAGGCGTCATGGACATTATTTTTAATAGATGTCCATCTGTTTTCTGATTAAAAGCACTGAGCTGAATTATAAAAACTACTGAGATGACTGAGATGATATTATAAGATATATATAGTATTTTTAACTGTGAAACCAAAAAAGTTACATCTGTTGTCCTTTCTTCAGTGATCTCTCCCAGTTGACCAACAAAGAATTCCAGTCAACAGTTCCCTCTTCTGAAATTATGGAATATAGAAAGACCACACTAACCAAGTCTGGCTAAAACCATAAGGGCATTTCTGACCTAGTCATGTCTGCACAGGAGAAGGCAAAAACAATCAATTGCCAAGTGGACCTTCCAACTCTGAACTAAAAGAGTTGGTGTAGAGTATACTAAATGTGTCAGCCGTCTTACTGGATAAAGTTTAACATCATAGGCCCAGCTGAATTTTGATCTGCTGTTATGGCTGTGTTACTGTCCCTGTATCAGGCTTTTGTCATATATAACTGGGAACGAGTAAAGGAGTTCTTTGAGAAAAGATTGGCATTTATTCTGAAGCAGGGTGCATTTCCTTCCACATTGCTATGCTCACTGATCAGTGCCAGAAGCCCTCATTCAGACCTTTCATCAATAACAGCTGAGGATGAAAGAACAGAAGAAGCTTGCAGTCAACTGTGAAAGCTAGCTTATACTGTGCCAAAAACAGTGTAATTCTTAGCCCAGAGGATTTTGGAGTTAAATACAAAGGAAGAAGCTGTTGATCAAAATGTTTCATAGAAGGTAGACTGAGAAAGATTACTGAAAAAGGACAATAACTTATTCCATTTTGCTTGAAGGGTATGTATGACCCTGTAAACACTGTATTAACTTTTCAGTTGGGAATAATGGGCTTGGATCTCTTCACATAAGCTGTGCAACAGTGAGTTGTTTGTATCAACATGCAGAAAAGCTGCAAACCAGCATTCCAGTGAATGCTGAATCTGTCAGAATTGAGAGACAGAAGGTGCCTGTCACTTGGAAGCCCTCTGCTGAAATGCAAAAATGTATAATCAAAAATGACTGTATTGATTTGTACTATCAAAAACAATTTAGAAAGTGTAAAGCCACTTCACCATAAAGAAACAATTGTCATTGTAGCCAAAGCAAGCTACTGAATTGTGAGTGTATATGACTTCTGTTTTAGCACCCTTGCTTCCAGCATTTTTTGAGGGACACAGGTGTCCTTCAGAACATTTTAGAGGTCTCCAGAAGGTCTAGATAAAAAGTGAAAGCAAACAAAAAGACATCCCAAAGGAAAAGTCACACAGGAATTACTGGTATGGGAGCCACGCCTTCAAATTTTGGTCATCTAAACTTTAGTTCAACCAAAGGTAATTGTTCAGGACATTTCTAGTGGCTCTTTGGAACTGCCTGTCTCATAGAATGGTTCGGGTTGAAAGAGACCTTAAAAATCGTCTAGTTCCAACACGCCTGCCATGTGCAGGGGCACCTTCCACTAGACCAAGTTGCTCAGAGCCCCATCAAACCTGGTCTTGAACGCTTTCAGGGACAGCAACTATCTCTCTCACTAGAGTAGTTTTCTCTTTTTTGTGCAATGGGAACACATAATTGGCCAATGCCTCAAAATGCACGTACATGTTCTCTCACTTTTCTGCTTTATGCAACTCTAGAGCAGGAAAAGTTTTATCAATAAATGTTCATTTAGGAGACCTGACATGATGGTTTTAATTCCATTGGTTTGGAAAATTCCAAGTTGATAACAGTTTACTCTTTTTCTTAATAATTTGGAAAAACAATCCTTTTTCTTATTTTTTTTCCTCTTTTCAAAGTTCCAGATGTTGATAGACATAGAAATGTGTGTTACAAGAGTTAATTTAAGCACAGGTAAATAATTTGTCATTCCTTCACAATCAATTACCATGAAAACTGGCAACACACCTCGGGTTAAATAGAAATATCATGAAATAGGAGCAAAATACAAACAAATTTACAGCATTGTCTAGATTTTCTATTATCTGACAAGAGTAATGATATTTAATTACTCTATACAGTATAGGAAAACCCTGTACAGGAGTAAGAATATAGAATTACCTTAATTATGTCAGAAAAAAATCTTCTAGTTCCTTGTTTCTGTTCCCTAGAAATTGCCTCTCTCACCCACATACACACAAATACACAGCTGAAACATTTTCTTCAACCTAACTGCTGTAGATGGCATATCAAAAAGATATGCTTATGTAAAAGTTTCTACAATATGCCTTGTGTCCCTACAGACTAATAGTCATTTGCTGATAGCAGAGAATCTCCCCACAGATGCTTTACAAGCTGAGTGGGATGTCTCTCTAATTTCTTATATAGCCGCCCTTACGATCACCTCATAAGCTTCTCCTCAAGTATGTCCAACATGAATTCTGATATATCTATGCAAAATAAAAGATAAATTCATCACTTCTACAATTTATGAACTCTTGGAAATATGGCTTTTTGGTTATTCTGCATCTTTTGGTGGTAATGCCTTTGTTAATGCCCTGATAAATGTGGCCCACTGTGACAAACACATTGGTTTCTGTAATGGGGTGTGTGCATATATATATATATATATGCAAGGAAGCAGTGCAGTTGAATACAAGTGAGCCCCATTATAAAAGCATTTGATAGAAATACACATTTTTGCACCCTAACTGTAATCATTAATGAAAGATTGACTTAAACACCCTCAGGGTGTTGGAAGTGGTTTAACAACATTTTCTACTGAACCTAGTTCTTCAAAAAAGTCTGGCTTTTAAACACCTGCAATTGATGGTTGCTACAATTACGTAGTGGAAAAATACAGAGTGAGAAGGTTGGATCTTCACTGAAGTGGAAATAAAACACAAAAAAGAACCTGATAAGCAATGAATAAAAGGCCCATTGAAGAACTCAGGAAAATGTCTCTGTATGTAGGCAGTGTAGTGCTCATCTGCTGCTGCATTTGTGTGATACCAATAGACCTGATTTGACCTATTATGCTCTGAAAAATGCACAATTATTAGGCAGTAGTTATCTTTATTTTTTCTGTGTCCTAGCCTACTTATGCTGTCTAAGGTATCTGTAAGATGTCTTTTTCGTTCTGTTAATCATATCCAAGAGGTGGAGGTCCATATGTCCATGCCTCTAGATATGAGATAGATATATACATTATTGTATACTCTGTGTTTTTAGATGGATGCCACGTTTAACTGTTGTCCATGAAAACAATGCAAAATTGCTTTTTACGTTAACAGAATCAATGTTAGGCCTTACATAGAACACTACACAATGAAGCTTAAACTTTTAGCCAAAAGAGATAGTATCTGACATCCTTTTCAGGTTAAATCCCTTCTAAAAGATTTTCCTTGTATCACTGACCAGTTTGATAGAAAGCTAATTACCATTTTCTACTTATTTTATACTGAAATTAATTCATTATTCCTTTAACATCCCTATCAGAATCCTGAGTGGAAAACAAATAATCAATTAAGTATGAGTTTTAAAAGCATGACTTGAAAATGTTTCCATTCAAAGTAAAAATATAGGAAACTAATGTATGCAACTTAAAAGAGTATTCTACTAAAAATTGATGTTACCATACATACTCTTCACATATACTTCCCTGTGTGACACAACCACTTTTGCAAAAAATGTAGTATTTTTATGACATTTTTAATAGAAAAACAGCACTTCTGCTGACAGCTGATTAATACATTTTTGGTTAGCATAGATTTAACAAAAATCTGTAGTTCTGTGAAGTTAACACAGCAGCAGCAGATGGATGACATCTGAAGCACCAGCCAAATGTAAAGGAATTAATAGCAGCAGTAGAGAGGGCTGAATTTTACCCACTAAGATTACAGACTACTTACAGTTTATATACTGACACAAATAGCAGTGCGATGTTGCCATAGAAACTTGTAGACCAGTAAAATATTCCTCCAGCTCTTCACCAATGAAGGGACAGGAATGCAGAGCTTGATGTGGTAATGAGAGCAACCAGGGGGTGATGAATGTGAACTGATTGAGGGTGAGGATTAAGGAAGACCTTAAAAATCCTTTAAGAGTGAAGAATGGCTGTGACTCCCTTGGTTAATACAGTGGCATATTTAATTCTCTAAGATGCCCTATGTTTGTTAATAGGAAAATGTTTCAGTGAAACATTGCTTGTTTTCTAGGGATTACGCTCTGAGGCATCTTTTGGATGCTTTCTTAGTAATTTTATACTGATTTTACATACTGAGGACTTTGGGCAAGGGAAACACAATTCCAAATAGTATACACTATAGCTTTAGACCCCACTAAACTGAACTTTATGAATCAAACTAATTAAAATTAGTTAATTTAAACTAATTTTAGTGACTGAACCATTTCATATATCTAAGTAAAAATGGCAAAATGAGCTACTATAATTCTCAGTGCATATCTAGAAATCTGTTTCTAATTCATTCAATTTTTAATTGCATATTCAGGCCTTTTATTCTCTTCAAGGTCACGGAATAAAAGTTTTTGAGTGCTTATAGAATCATAGAATCATAGAATGGCTTGGGTTGAAAGGAAACTTAAAGATCACCTGGTTCTAACCCCTTTGCCATGGACAGGGACAGCTTTCACAAGAGCAGGTTGCTTAGAGTCCCATGGTCTTGAACATTTCCAGGGGTGAGGCAGTTATTGCTGATTGTTTTGAAAAGCATAACATCTCCATCAGTACAGAACCTTACAATTTGCTGAAATTTTAGTTAAAAAGAGTCTCTGTCTTTTCCACCAATAACTTTCTGGTATTCTATACTCTTTCCAAGATTAGTACACATGCCATCTAACTTATACCACAAGAACAAGTCCATCTGTTTAAATGTACTAATTTTGTCACACTAAATCTATATGTTGGGATTTTACTATTTAAAATGTTAAGACTGCAGTGCATGAGTTGGGGTGTTTTTATATACATAGTAATGTGTAGTCATTATCTCTCCCAAAAGGTATTGAAGAGCAAAGAAAATACACTGTATAATCATACTACTCTAATTTTATTTGTTTCCAAACATTTGTAGCAACTATCTATATTCTGCTTTTCAAAATGAAGGCTAGACAGACTAAAAGATTAAAAAATGGAACACCTGGAATAAGTTAGCAAGTCAATGAAATGGAACTCAAAGTTTGTACTTCCAGGTCAATGGTTAGGACTAGATAAATGCTGCATTAATCACACACATGTCCAAATGAGATATCAAATAGAGTAATAAAACAATTTGAGTACTTACTATCACATTTATCAATGCTAATCAAAATATCATTTTTATGTTACCTTGCTATAGCTTGAACGTCCACATCGGTCTTTGATTTCTGAAGGGTCACCTGTTCTGATGAAAGAGCAGCCCTGCAATAGAAATGGTGGAAACATGCTGAAGGTACAAGACTATTTCCAAGAGCCTGGAGTAACAAGACACGGGGAAGTGGGTTCAAATGGAAAAAGAGTGGGTTCAGGTTATATATTAGGAAAAAATTCTTTACTGAGAGGGTGGTGAAGCACTTAAACAGGTTGCCCAGTGGAATTGTGGATACCCCATACCTGGAGGTGTTCAAGACCAGGCTAGATGGGGCTCTGAGCAACTTGGTCTAGTGGAAGGTGTCCCTGCCCATGGCAGGGGGGTTGGAACTAGATGTTCTTCAAGATCCTCTTCCAACTCAAACCATTCTGTGATTCTATGAAATGGTTTTTTATTGAGAGTGAGTTTGCATTTTCTTTGAGACATTTTTCTCTTTTTTTCTTTAATATATAGTATATATATAAAATATGTGTCTAAAGAATTATACATATATAAAAATAAAAATATAAAGAGCTATGTAATGTAGTTCACTAGATTACCACTGAGCCTTTTGAATAATTAGTATCCCAAGAGTTACTGTTTTGCTAGTATGGATGTAAGAGTTGACTGCCATTTCTTTACTGTTTCAAAATTATTTTAGTAATAAAGGAACTTCTAGATCCTTTTCTCCTACCTAATAAATAAATTTTACTTATTTAGTAAAGACAAAACTTTTGCTTAACTAACAAAGTACTGATTTTTTAAAAGCTAAATAAGTAAACAATTACACTTCCCTATTTTTATTTATTTATGTGAACAATCAGATTGGTCACTACAGGAATACTTAAATTATAAGAAATTATAAGAAAGGTGGCTGATGCAGTTAATGAGGGCTATCTGCTCCTTCAGAAAATTTTTCTATTAGTATGGCAACTAAACCATGACAAGCTGTGTAGCCGTCTTAATTATAAGCCATGAAATTGCAGGTTGGTTAAGTAATCTTTTCTTAATTTAGACCATATAAAATATACATTTAATTAATGAATTATTTAAATAAATTAGACACTCAAATAAGGTTGGAGTACTTTACATCAATTCATCTTATGTTAATGCCATCTATTACAAGCTTTTGCTTATGCAAATTTACCACTTTCTTCACTTTATTCATAGTGATTTGCAACATATGTAGCTGTGGAACTTAATTTGTGAAGCAGTTTTTAATTTTTATGGAGTTACAGTTGTTTTTTCAATTTGAATAAATATCCAATTAAATGTTTTAAGCAAATGAAAAAAATTGCTTTTCTGCAAGGAAGTCTTCTTCATGCCCTTCTGTGACATGGACTATAGAGGAACCCTTCCTGGTAAATTATACAGTGTTTATATTTTAATTAATACGTCTGTGTTAATAATTAATACGTCTGTTCTAGAACAAGCAGCAGTCACAAGTATTGAGGCCACGTTACTGAGAACACAGCTGCGTTGGGCAGGGCACGTCTCCAGGATGAAGGACCACCACCTCCCTAAGATCTTGCTTTATGGTGAACTTGCCACCGGCTGCCGCAAGAGAGGAACCCCGAAGAGAAAAGGACTCCCTGAAACAACATCTCAGCCTTGGCTGTATTGATCACCATAACTGCTCTACTCTGGCCTCTAATCGAGAGACCCGGAGACACACCATCTATAACGCTGCTGATGCTTTTGAGAAAGCACGCAGGATCACCCTTGAGGAGAAAAGGCAACGCAGTAAGAATCGTGCCTTGCAGAATATACCACCTAAGGAGTCTTTCTGCTGTGCCTTTTGCAACCGGACGTGCCTGTCTCGTACTGGCCTTTTCAGCCACCAGCACGCTTGCAACAAACATGGGTAGAGCCCTTCCCAAATCTTCGTTCACAAAGCCTAGCCATGATGATGATATTTTAAATAAATCTAAAATAATACTCAAGGTTTATGCGTAGAAGTGTGTTACATTTCTAAATCTACTAAGAAGCAAAGTAAGCAAGATATACCTTGTTTGAGCCTCTGAATTTCCTGAAGTGGCGCTAGAGAAAGAACAGAGTAACCATTTCAGAAACCAAGTAGGTAGTATTTCGGAATGCAAAATGCTAGTATTGAAGCACTTTGCAAGATTTAGGTGAATCAACAGCAATTAATTTTACTTTTCCTTCCTTCCAAGATGATATTTTTCTTTTTTCTTAATGCAGAATACATGTTTAAGTCAAGTAGCATAATACCAAGATTTAATCACATTCTTGATATGTTACTAAGATAATCCTTCCTCAATGGACATTCTCTGGTCAATCACTCTGACTCACAGTGTTTTGTTTTCAGCATAAAAATCACAACCAAAACACTCAATTCCAGTGAGCTGCTTATAGTCTTAGCTCCAACTGCAATTTCTTTTAAGTGTTCTGTAAAGGATGCTTAATCAGCTGGGAACTGAGGCAAAGAACTCTAGAAGTTTACATATCACGTGTATCATGTATATCGTGTTGGTATATAAATAACCCTGACCAAAAAACCCACATACCCATGATTACTGAACTCCCTTCCTGAGGACAGCAGAACAGTCAGCCGTTCTCAGATTTGAAGATAAGACACAGCTCTTTACTCAATCTTTAGGACTGATGGTGACCTTTAAAAACTGCATATTAGCATCTATGCATGGTGCTTTATTTCCTGAAACTCACAGGCAAGTAAAAGGCTTTCCTTCACTGGCTATTATTAGTAATATTCACAATTGAAATAGCTTTCATATCTTAAAAGCACTTTTAGAAGTTAAACCAATTAATCATTAAATGTCCATGACTTTTTAGCCAACTGTCCTTGATTACATCATTGTTAGAGGATCCAGGAAGGGACATGAAAGCTTCAGACAGAATATGCCTGTATTTCAGTCTTCTCTGAACTATGAGACTGGAGGAGTAACTGGTTAATTAGTGTTGAGAAGAATACAGGAATCCCAGCTTCCTATTGAAAGATGGGTGGATGGCATATAGAGGATGCATCTTTCAAAATTACCATGACCTTAGCAAGATATTGAAGTGAAGGCAGATAAATTCATCACAGTGGGCATATTAAAAACATCTAGTAAAGACTGACTTAAAAAAAAATAAACTTTAGCATCTATGAGCTATCTTTGTGCTGGGTAGAGAGTGACTTTGAATATTTGGCCGAAGAGATAGAATGTAGTAAACATAAGATTAAAAATAATTGACAAATTTAGTTTTAAGGGTTCACCTTGAAGTCTTCCAGTAACAGAGATTCCATAAACTCCCTGGGCAATAATCTACCAAGGATTATACCTAACACGACAATGTATCCATTCATTTCTGTTTCATTTAATTCTCATCATTGCTATGCATGACTCATGTTGGAAGTTTCCCGGATTAAAACTAGGGAAACAGAAGGCCATATTGGAGCCAATAGGGGACCTAAGCAGAGAATACCATGGAAATTCATTCATTAATATTTTAAACCATCCATATTCTGGTTTTAGATATAGGTCCAAGAAATGTTCTCTGTTCTCTTTCTAGTCTGCCAGAAAGCAACCACAACTTCAGAAATAAATATTAAACATTCATCTGCAAGTAACTTTATTGTGATCTTTTCTTCTAAACTATTTCTTAGACACTTAACTGACAGGTGACTAAGCAGATCTTGAGGTTTTGTTGATGCTGTTAAGGGACAAGGATTAGCCCCTGGTTGTCAACAGAAATGGCACCAATAGATTCCTGCCCTTATGGCCAGTCTCTCTTTAGCAGATTTGCCTTGAGGCAAAATAACTGAAATAGTTCAAAAGGAAACCGTGAAAAAAATACACAAGCATGATAGAATAATTTTGGAGGCATTTACGTAACCTCAAGTTGCTGGCACTTCATATACTCAGACTTCGGTCAACACTGGGCATAAGGCTGCCAAGAGCAAAAACAAGTACTTAGGCATGGGATGCCTTCTTTTTGCAGGGTATCTTAGACATCAAACTCAGTCCATCAAAGAATAGCCCTGTTGTCTCACTCTCAAAATTGGCTCTAGCCAAGAATTAGGAAATAACTAGTAATCATTCATACTTACTGTCTGGTTTCCACTGCCTGTGTTTTGGTCTTAGTACTCGAAACAGGGGGTGGCATCCAAGATTGCCTGTCAATGTTAACAAATAAATTTTTGAGTATTTGTTTAATGCTGAACATCACACTGTGAATGTTAGAATGTCAAAAGTGGTGTAAAAAATACCTGGAATTTTCCTTAAATTATCAGCATTTTGAAACACTGCATGTATACACTTTTTAGACCATTTTTTTACGTACAACAGAACGGAATAGGAAATAATACACTAATTTTAATTATTGTTGTAAAAAATGTATTCTGTGACTCTAGTCAATCTTTTCTGCAGTCTGAATGGTACAAATAAATGGATCATTCCTGGAAAGGACAATCAGATAAAGAGCACAAAGGAAAGGGTGTAAAGTATCAACCCAAGGAACAAATTCAGACTATTACAGGTTACATAAACAGAACAAGCTGTTCCTTTTTTTCCTTTTTTCCCCCTCTAAATATCAATCCAGGAATTGTTTGTGAGGAAAAAACAATTGTAACAGGAACAGTTCAATTCATTGATGACCTTCTGTATCTTCAAAGAGCCTGAAGAGAACTACTGGACTGAAAACACCTTAAACTTCCACCAAATAAGCAGGACTATTAATATAGAAACGATCACATTTTAATTTCTACATTCATAATTCTAATGATCACATTTTTATGCATGAAATATGAAAAAAATCACAAATTAACAGAATTTACAGCTGAGAAGGATGCAGAAAAATATGGCTATCACCAGCAGTGTATTTTAAATTAAAAATTTACTTAGTTCTACACCCTGTTTTTATTCTTCCCCAGAAAATACTATCTGAAATCCAGATTTTTAAAGGTGGCTGTATATCATTTAGGGAACTCTGTGGTTCATATTTACTGCAACAGCACAGGGTGAAGTTTGGCATCAGAGATTTCACAATTAGAATGAGCTACAATGCTTTAAATTTAGGCACTAAAAATGCTTATGACACTGAAATAGCTGAGTTAGGGGCTGCAGCAAAGAGTTAGCACCAGTTGTGCCATGTCCACTGGGCTCACGAAACTGGCTCTACAAAAGCAACATTTTAACTCCCAAGGAAAAAGCCAGAGTGTGCAAAAGTTTAATTCTTGAAGCTTGCTGAGGAACTTGAGTGGGCTGGAGGAGGAAGCTGGTAATGATTTTTTATGTAATTGTGATACATTACTAAGGCTTAATACGGTGCTATATATCCTCTAGCAACCAAGCAGTGGTGCCTATGAATACCTCTTTTTCTTGATTGAAGAAGTGGCAGCAGTGTTTGTGAGTGCTGCATTAGGAGTCCAAGATTGCCTGTTAAGGAAATATACTTAATTCATTAATCTTCAACAGGGGTATCATTTTAAACGATAAAAAATATCAGAATCTGTGTATGGTAAATCGTATAACTATATTTCTACATGCCAACTGAAATTTTGGAAATACCTCAAAGAATACAGAATTTGGGACACTAAGGGATTCTGATGTTTGGAGAACAGCTGCATTTTTACTTGGTAACCAAAGTAATTTCTGACTTCTTAAAGTCTTGACTTCTGTACCTATGCTTTAGTCTCCAATCAGTACAATATTTAAAATCTTTATTTTTCATACTTTAAATTTTATGTTTCTTGTTCAAGTAAGCTGCTCAATGTTATGATATGCCTGTAAAGGAGATGGTATTCCTCATACTCCTAAACTATATAATATCCAAGACAGTGATTTTTCTCATAAAATTTATCAAAAAGTTATTGTCTTATTCTCTGCAAGTCAATTATAGTAATTGAAGTATAGAGCTTTAGAGCTTTACAAATAATTTTATTGCTCTCTGGGAGGAAAAAATATTTATACAATTGAAATGTCACTTAAGACCCACTTCAGAATTCATGGTTGGTCTGTTAAAAAACCATCTCCAGACAAAATAACATAAAATCCAGTTTATATGATGCTTCATGTGTCATCATCACCATGATTTACCACATACTGGTGCAAAACCATAATTTGAAAGAATGACCTCTGTTGAACTTTAAATGCCAGAGGTATTGATTTACTCTTCAGAGCAATATCTCAGTTCTTCACAAGATGACTTTTTGAATTGCTGTGCTCTTTAGCAAATATATTCTGTGTAACTTATTACTGATAGAACTCTGCTGCTGATGAAGGCAGAAAGCAATGTATTTGTCCCTTTGCATTTATAAATATGGTGATTGAGATCTTCTGACTTTCTTTAATAAAAATTTCAGTTAGTTAATAGCTGTAAGTTCTTTAGAAAATATTTTTTCGGTGTTGTGTAATCATATTACAAATATAAAGTGGCCACCTCTGAATCATAACAACTTTTTTAATAACATGTCAAAAATGTTGTGCTAACTTATTCTTGATTAAAACTCTTGTTTAAAAAAGACTGACATTCTGACAAAAGAAAAGTTTTCTACTGGAAAAATCAACCTGTCAAAAAGTTATTTTTTATGTTTTGGTAGCCAAGTTTTCCACTGGCAATGTACAATGGTATTTTCCACTGAAAACATTGATTAGAATTTTTTCATGTAGACTTCCCTCAGAACTATGTATTGCATTTGGTAGACTTTGTGCAGACAGATCTAGAGCTCTAGAATATACCTACACTTTTAGAAACACTCTGATTCTTTCTTCTTCTTTTGTTTAAAATATTGTAATTTTTAAACAATCACTATGCTGAGCAAATGTGTAATATGAGATGGTCTCTCTTTTAATCTGTGTGGAGAAATAGGCTTTTTTAAGGAAAATTCCTCTTACTCTAAAAAAAATATCTGAGAAACACCAGAGGAATTGTCCTCCGAAAGACCCTTTTTCTCCTCATTGGCTATAAAAAGTCTGTGGTAATCTGAATATAGAGTCTACATTCCAGCTGTCAGGTGATGAAATGAAGCCAACCATTAGGCCATATTCCATACAAGTAATTTCTCTATATATTCTCGGTATGTACATGTATTCTAAAGTTATGATAATGCATGATAAATGATAAATTATAATACATAATATTTAGATGATAATGTTTCCAAAACTCATACCTGTTGTTTTGCTTATCATTCAGAGTTGGGCACTTATTTACTTTATCAGTATCACTTCTGGTCGGAATTCTGTCAGAAACACAGAAATTATTGATAATAGACACTCTCATATTTTTTAAACTCACTTTCAATAAAATTAAAAGATGTAGTATCAATTTGCCCTGTGTATAGATTAAAAATTCCCCAGTATCAAAATAGGTATAGAACAGAAGCTGAAATTATATAAATTTAGTGCATTATCTGAAGAGCCTAAGTAGCTCACTGAAAAAGACTTTTCAAAGGTGATGTCCAAACAATGATAGATATACTGTATTAAGCCTCACTGTTGCTAACAATTTATTACAACTCCTTTGAATTAGACCAGAATACTAGAAAGAAAGCAGTATTCAGTCAAGCAGTATACACAGAACTGGCACCTTTCCCTCTCCCTCACCATTCCTTGAGAGATGCAACAGTCTTGTTTTCTTTACAGATTTTAGACATCAATGTGGTAAGAAAATATTCTGGTCTAAAATCCCTGGCAAAGCATTGTAATGACCTACAGGAATAACTTCTATCAAAGAAGTTATATTATTTGTGTTTAAATTGATATCATTAAGCCATGAAACTTCCATGAAGAAAAAAACACATAATTTTTTAAGCCTATTATGGATTCTACAATTGTTGCCTAAAACATTTCAGAATTTTCACAGAAAGCACCATGTAGCTATCCTAGTTGAAGCAGATTAAGTTCTTATTTTATTCCAACTTTCTTTCCATAGTGGAATATCCTTTAGTAAGAACAGGATGACTCCAAAATGCTCAAATATAAAGCGATGTACATTGAAATAGATGACAAATGCTGAGTTGAGAGAGTTATCTTAAGTATTTGGTTAAATCAAGTGAAACACGTCTTGAGCTACAACTTATTTACATATAGAAATTTCTTAATTTTAGTTACTATTCCCATCTATAAAGTGAAGCTAGAGACACAAAATAACTAATCCTAGAACTATAATCTAACATTATGTATAAACCTTCTGTATCCTGCCTTCAGCCAAGCAGGATGGAATACTGTTGTATTTAATTCAAAACCTTCCAAGGGGTTCTGGGAAACGATCTGCACCAGCATGTGCTCTGTGCCTTTTGCAAAACATAAATTTAATTGTGCAAATGACAATCTCGCGTCAGGGCAGATTCTGACTGTGACGGCAGCTACAGTTACTGGGAAGATCGCTAGAGGTCTCACTAAACATGCTGGCGTTGCTGCGGATGCAAACCTGAGCGTTCCTCCTTATTGCCAACTAGCCAACGAACCAGCATTTCTTTCTCATATCATTGTGTATTTTCAAAATTTTAGCACCTTGCTTTACGTAATTTTGTATTTCCTCATTTTAATGTAGTAAAGATTCTATCTGGCAAATTAAAGAAAAGTAAGTATAGTGTTAACTTCTCCTTGTACAACTTTTCAGCTTCTGATTGGCAGTTGAAGAATATTCTCTGTTCGCACCCAGAATGCCGTCTCCAACAGACATCTCTGGATCAATGGTCCATTTGGTCATGTTAAGTTTTTCTGAGCCAACTTATGTTTCTGGCCTCCACAGTATCCTGTGGTGGTGACTCCCACGATTAATACATGCATTAAGAGAAAAACAAATGTTCTCTTTCTTATCTTCTTCATTTTTTTCTTAAATCATGACACAAACATTTATAGAGTGTCTCCTCATTCTTACAGTGCAACAGAAAATACTCCTTCCTCACTCACTTTCCCTATATTACTCTTTTCCAAGATGAGGACTCTTTGTCTCTTCAGATATTCTGCATACGAAAGCTATTCCATACTTTCTCACCTTTTTCTTTAATTTTTTTTTGTGGTTCTATTGTAGTTTCTTCACATAAGTGAAATGATGCATGCAGTGTTCAAGATATTCAAAGCAGGTTCAAATCACATACTAAAGTAGTTTCTGATTTGCTCTCCAGTCCTTTCCTAATAAATTCTACCATTCCAAAGGATTACATTATTAATAAAGTGTACAATGAAAGTGTCTCATTTGCTTCAGTCCTATCTATTCCGATATAATTCCTATAAATGTACTTAGGATTCAGTACTTGAAAAAATAGTAATGTAATTTTCGTCACTATCTAACTTTTTTCTCCCCTCTTTCGTCAAATATTTAGTTAGCTGCTAATAATGAGAGAGAAATAAAAGGATAAATAAATTTTTTCTATCCATCCAGAAAGTCTGTCTGTTGTCATCTGTGCAAAGCAATTGTTGTCTGAGTTAGAAGCAGTGTAAATCTACATGCCAATACGTGTGCATCTACTGTCATCAATCTTTGGATTTCTGAAAAGAATTTAATAGTGTTCAATGTTTTCTTGTGCTTGCAGTCAATGGTGCAATTGCATATAGTCACCTGTAACATCTCTCCCAGGTCCTTGATATGGAAAATGATGTTTGAATTTTGTAAACACTGGGTTAGGCAAAATTCATATAAAAAACCTCCCTTTTTGAATGTGGATATGGCAGTATCCAGGAAGCAAAAGGCTGCACTTAATATGGCTTTTAGATATGTTTTTACTTGCACATTTACACATGTAATGAAGAACTCAAAATTATTCCTATAGTCATCAAAGATTTTCTTAATTCAAATTTCAATTATTATTTTGTCATTTTGAAAACTAGCTAGAGATATTCATCCAGATTCTTTAAAGCCTTTTCTTTTGTAATATTGCTGTCATGGCTAGAAGAGTTTCAAAGTAGAATTGTGAAAAGATGTTCTAATATCTAGATTGAAAACAGGTAACTCATAAAGAACTCTTGCAGAATAGAAGACTGCCATTTTACAGAATTTTAGCTAGGCAAAAATAGTTTTCCATAAAGACAACATGACATAATTCTGTAAACTGCTCTCCAATCCAACAGATCTCCAATATCAATGTAATTTTTCTCTAGAAGCGCCTACTAGGAGCAGTCCTTTGAACTTTTTTCTACATTCCAGAAACATGCTCTGTTTTCAGCTCTGTCTTTTACTTTTGAAGAAAAAAAAAAAGAATGCTGCTTTTTCACAGAGGCAATAAACAATATAGCTGTTCTGCAAACTGGTTACTACTAAGCTTGGAAGACTTCTGTACTATGGCTATGCTTGCCAGAAATAATTTATAAGAAAGTAAGGGAACTGTACCAAGTGGAGAACATCCTTCACAGAGGAAGCAGAAGTACCAAATTCAACCATAAAAAAGGTACTAAGTGAAAACACATCACCACACCCTGTTATGCCTCAGGTTGCAAGTTTGAGGAGTTGCAGAACATGTGGTCACCCCTTACAGAACTGCCTTCTGGCAATAGGTGTGCACAAATTAATCCTGGAATGGCTGTATTTCACAGTTTTAGGAAGACCATTGATGACTGAGGAGAAATAAATGACAGCAGCTTCCTCATTGTGATAATTTCAAGATAGAAGCATCATTATTCACTCCATTTATGGACATATTCTGCACTAATTATCAGAACTGTATATTCACACCTATAATCCTTTCTTTGTATTCTCTCTCATCACTTACATTTTAAGAACCCTTTATGTTAGATATTTGTGTATATGAAAACACAAAGACACCTTACAATCTCAAATAATTCAGACATTTTTATATATCAGCATAAACCAAAAAGGTATAGAGTGCAAAAGGACAATGGTCTTCAGTGACACTGTAGAAACCGTAACTGTCCTATGACTCCTAAATCAGTAATCAGAGTTTGATGCATGAAAATTAAACCTTAAAAATTGTTTGGAAGTCAATGAGCGTATGAATAAGTGTGACATAGCTGATATATCCTACTCAAATTTCCAAAAAGCTTCACAGAAATTTGCTTTAAGTGCCCTTAAATAAACTGATCTCCTATTGGTAATAGAGAAGGTCTTCCCATGCATAAATAACTGCTTAAAAAGTAGGAAAGATTTGAAATAAACAGTAAGTTTTCAGAGTGGAAGGAGAGCTGTATAAGACCTGTGCTTTTCCAATGTTCATGAATTATCTGGAAAAGAAGAAGAGTGAGATGATGTTGCTTGACTATGTCATTGATTCATGGTAGTCAAAACAAATCCCAATTGGCAAAGTTTTCAGAAATCATCTGCTAATATGTCAGATTTCTAGAATGGCAGATGATGCTCACTTTTCTTAGATGCAAAGTAATGCCTGCCAAGAAAAGCAATTGATCTCTGAATGAGTTATTATTACTAAGGAAAGAAATCTTGCAATTATATAGGTAATGTTATGAAATCAAAAGTCAATTCTCAACAGTGAAGAGCAAATTCAACGTTATTTAGTACAAGGAAAGGAAAAGCAAATGAACCAGAAGTCGTTGTTATACTCCTCTGTGTACGTACAAGGTGTGCATAGATCTTAAATATGTGCATCAGGATCTGGATCCCCAGATCAAAAAGACTAATATGGAAATATGAAAGATACAGAGAAGAGCAATATGTAAATTGAAGTTGTAGAATGGCTTCCTCATGATGAATGAACAAATACAGCAGGATTCACTGGGGTGAATAGACAGGGGTATGATACCACACAGGTTTCTAGCCTATTCTTTTCCAGCCTTATGTGGAGAAGGTAAATTTTATCTAACAATTTTGCATTGTATCTTACAGCAGTAGTAAGGGTCACGAAATAAAATAACACGGTGCTAAGAAACAACCAAACAAGTGCACGTTTTCCACAGTGTGTGTTTATGTGCAGGTACTCATAGCATCAGCATGTTTTGGATTGCAGATGTTAATGGGAGGGATGGATTTTGAAGATGCAATGCAGAAAGAATCTGCAAACACTAACATGGTGATACCTTAACAGAGGTCAGGGCTGAACAGAACATTCAAATTACATGAAAAGCATATGATTCTTATATTTGTACTGATCATAGTATGAAGTGGCAGAGAGGATTTGCAAAGAACAAGAGGTTTAGCCATGTTGTGCTTAACTATTGGAGACAGGACTTTGATTTATAGTTTGAAAAACAGAAAATTGGGAAGGAATGGTTATCATCTGTGGAAAGATACATACAGTTATAAGGACAAGAATACACAGAAATTGTTACAGAAAAAAGAAGAACAAGATGTCAAAAGAATCTTCTCTCAAATTACATTTCCATTTGCCTCATTGAAAATTCATGCAAGAATCATACAAAGTTTTTTAATTAGATGATTAATAAATAACAAAACTTTTAAAGACCCCATGATTTCATTCATTCTTTCATTTTTAAGACCTCTCACAGGTATGCGAATCACAAAATATAATACATCCAGAAAAAAGCCATACCTGTCCAAGGTGGTATCAGATCTGTATCGTCCAAGTACAGCTGTCTGACCTTCCTTTTCATTTGTGCTACTACTGTAAAAGAAAGTTAGAAATGTCACATTTGTCATTGTGTTTATTAAACAACTCATCACAAAAATACCAATATCTATGTCTCAAATTAAAGTATCATACAGGATTTCTGACCATCCAGGTGTCAATAGATCCAACCCTGCATTCATTGCAGTGATCAACTTAAGAATTATTGACACTGGAGTCGGATTTACAGTGGAAATATGTATAGACTAAAACTGAACAAAGCAAGCTCTTGCTATAAACAGGATATAATGACAGATTTCTTTGGTAATATTATCAGAAAGGTGTTAAGATACTCTACCATACCTGTGTAGGCTATCTTGGGATTTGTATTGATTAAGCACAGCCCTTCCATAGTTTTCATCAGCACTTCGAGAGAAAGAGAAACAATGGTTAGTTAAAAATGAAGTATTAAAAATAGAGAACTTTTTCTTGGCAAAAGATTTGTCTTCGGTCAGATTTCACAGCTGTCCACTACCACTGTGATTGCCTCAGCTATAGATCTCTGCAGTAGAAGACTTCAGACATTTTGTAGTAAGGATTATCTCTTCCTACAAGCTGTTCATGGACTTTATAATGAGGGTGTTTTTTCTGCTGTAATGCAAGTCCTAGTTTATATTAGAATAAACTTAATCTGACTCTGACTAAAGCTCCTTAAAAAAACTTGCCAAGGTTTATAATCTTCATGGTTGTAAAAAGTCAAATCATAGTCTTACAACCTAAATATGTGAAATGTGGGATTTTTCTCATAGAGCAGAAACCTGGCACCTCATTAAATACTCAGAGGTTGAAAGTCCCAATGAAAAACATAATGAATATTCAGCAAACTAATACTTTCAAAAGGCAATCAATACCTCATCAAGATAAATAAATAAGAATTATTTAATTAATCTAATTCTGGTTGATACCATCCATGCAAAAATAGATATTCCAAGAAAATGTACATGGTATACTGAAATGCAGCACAAATGCATTTCATATTTTTCTTACCTTTCCTCTTCAGGCCTTTTCTTTATCCAGCTGTTATCTTGCAAAAGTGTCCGTCGTTTATTAATATCATGAGAAGCCTGTTGTCTGCTTTTGATTGCAACAGAGGGGCTCTTCTTATCTGCAAATGCAGAGAAACACGTCTTGAAAATGAACATGTGGAATAACTTTGGAAACCTCGAGTACTATTACAAAGGTTAAAATATGTAAAAGTTTAACACAAATTGAATTTTCAGTTATCACACCTGTTTAGTGAAGATTGTTTCCCTGATAAGTTTGTGGCTTCAACCTTGAAAAGACTGCCAAAGCCAGTTTACCAAACTAAATCAGTTTCATCCTTAATATGAAGGAGTTTTGTATATTTTTAATGTAAACAAATTTCACAGATCTGATAAAGGAATTATGAAATTTGCATACCACAGTAATCCCAGGAAAGTCAAACTGATGAATCCTATTTCCTGGGGTGTTGTCTATGGGTTTTATATTTGCAGATGTGTGACAGGATGCAAATTTTGAATGAAAGCTAATCTTGAGTTGACCACATGGTCCTCCAGCTACACCCAGCCCGACATATGTGGATTTTCACATTTCTCAAAATGTCAGACTCCCTCTGAAGCTTTTTCCTTAATGGCTGAATGAACAGACTTTCTTTTCTAATGAGCTCCTTAGTTTTACTGAACTTTAATAAAAGCGATACCTTTAAGATCTATATCTTTACATCAAATTTAACTAAAATTGGTGCACAGTTTCAAAGGTTATTGGGAGAGACAGACAGACATGCACACTCATGTGCTTTATGAACACAGAAGTCTTATTTACTTATGAAAACAACCTAAAATATCTTTGCCCAACAATGCTAATATTTAGTATATTGAAGAACTAACAATATGATACTGACTTGATTTGGGAAATTTTGGATTCCTCTCTGCATTAGAAAGCTGATGTTTATCTCCTTTGGTTTCCTTTTATGAGGATTTTGGCCCTTTTTTGCAAGAAAAAAATATGCAATGACTACTGTCCAGCATTCTCAGTTCTTTTATTCCCTACCTAAGTTTCATATGATCAGCCTGTTTGAGGTGAGAGAAAATATTGTCGTGATATTTTAACATGCCCTTTTAAAATGAAAAGCTAGAAGTTCAGACTAAATAGAAATTCCATTTTTTAATTGCAATATTTACCCCAAGTTTTTCAGTCAAAAGAAGTAAAAAAATTAAATATACAAAACCTTTATTAATACATCCAAATAATCAGTAAAATTAATGATGAAAAATACAGAGTTTCTCGGGTTTTCCTTTAGACACCTTCATGATTTTATACATTAATTCCTCACTTTCTGAGCATTCATGCAAAAGGAGTGCAAGACCATCAGATTTCAGGAAACATCGCTGTCTGATGTTCAGCAAGGACATTTGACTGTAAAGATTGTGTATGGAAATACCAAGCTCCACAGAAAATACATGCAGTCAGTAATATGTCATTTGTCAAAGATGTGTTTTGGCATTCTGCTGTGATTTATAAGAAAATGTAATTCTTACTTTTAATACAAGAACTTCAGCTGTAGTGATAACATTAAAAAATGACAAATGGCTACAATGAGTGGAAGATGAAATAACAAAAAAAGCACCAAAACAAATATTTTAAGTGACAATTGTCAAGATTGAATTTTTAAATACATTTTTCTCATGAAAGAAAAACACTGCAGTACAAAGATAAAATTCAGTCTAAAAATGTATGTCTGACTGTAACTTAAACTGCGTCTGCTCTTATCTATTTATATTCACTGTACATATGTCCATACTGCCAAATGAAAGAAGGCCAGAGAAGGAATGAAAGGCTTGGACTCATCAATCATGTTTGCTTAATTGCAGATGTTCTCTGGTTCTGTGTTGGACTTGCTCTCCCCAAGACTGAGTTGCTGGAGAAGTGGCAAAGGTTTGAGAAACACAGCTGTGATAGCACCGATACGTGCTTCTGTTTCTTGGCCTTGATGACAAGGTTTGGCTTTCTTTTTCCAAGCAGCATAGATGCAGCCCTTTGACAAATGACCAGGGACATCAAAGATGATGTTTTTAAGAATGTGCCAACAGTCACGGTAGATTAACAAAAAGTATTCTATCCTTACTTCATGATTTCTGCGTTAGCCTGTTCACTGCCAATTGAACTAGTTCTTCTCTTAAAAAGATTTGTTAAAATCTGACTTTAAAGACTTCAAAAAATGAAGGCATCCCAGGTTTGTCTGAATACCTCCAGTGGTTCATTAGAATATCTGCTAAAATAAACACTTCTTGCAAACCAAAAAGAGGAAGGACCTTCACCAGTTTAAACAATAACATCGTCTCATAGTCACTGGCAAGAATGAAGATAGTTTTAATTAGCCAACAAGATCATATGAAGTGTGTTTGCTCTAAAAATGTGTATGTTTCCATTCTCATGAATATTTAGGTATTTTTAATTTGGTACAATCATTTGTATTGGAGGGGAAAAAAAAAAGTTAATTTTTCAAAAATAGGAAAAATGTGAGCTCAAGTTTATGCATTCCAGAGAGAAAACTTCTCTACAGTAAGGATAGCTGATGGCACCTAAAGGGGTGGAAATGATTCCAGCATTCTTTTCATTCTAGTAGTTTTAGCCAAAGATGCTTTGATCTGTTTCCAATGCATTTTAATCTGTGCTCTTATGCTGTCAGCCATAACCTCCTCAGAATCTTGAAGAAAAACCTTAATGACATGAACATGACATAAACATTTCTATATAATCAAGAAGTACTAAGTATATATCCAACTATTAAAATTAACCATGTATGTGACATATTGACCTTTTTCCAATAGCAGTTTAAGAAAGCTGTTATCACCTACCCAAAAAATCATTTGTATTTTACAGAAATCATGGCTTTTTAAACTGTTTGGTGCAGAAATTTTGAGAAACCTCCTATAAAGGCAGTAGCCAAGGGATATACACTGTTTTCTTGTCAAGAAATATTGCAAGCATTTTGCTGCTACCTGAGGCCCTGGCTTTGCTGAAGAGTACTGATTTCTGGTCTAATGAATTTTCTCCCAAGCTTCAACTAAAAAATTAAACGTAGATCTGATACAACTGTTCAGGTCATGTGAGTGCAGGCAGATGCAGCTTGTCCCTGTCTTAATTTGACAGTAAAAGGTTTATGTCCTCAACACAATAGAGCCAAGCAGTTCCTTGCCGTGGCTGCACTAATTTTGGTGTACTTAGGCCTGGCACATCCCACCCAAACCAGATCCACATGCATTTCAAAACCTTTTGGTCTTCAGAAGTATTTTTTAGGTTTCAAGAAAATGGAAAATATCATCATGTTTACAGTTTGCCTCTGATCATTTCTCTGCATAGAAAGCAAACTCCAGCCCTCCTCAAGTTTTGTCCCTCCAGAGGAACAAACAATCCCGTCAGACAATGATTAAAAAGCTTTTCTCTCCCCTTGCCCTGTTCTAATTTTCCTCAATTTCTCCTCATTTTCCCTGAGCGAGTCAAGGAGACGGTGCTGAGATCAATGAATCTGCCCACTGCCCTTCCAGCTGCTGTGCTCCTGTGGGCTTTCCACAACAACCACAGCCTTTGGCATGGGGAATCACCACCTTGCACCACACCACCTGACTCCCCCACTCCACCACACAACACTGCTCAGTGGGATGTTCTGGCCTGAATCCCTGCCAGCAGCAGTTTGTGCACAACACCAATAGTCTGGCATCTGAAGCGGGTCGCGCTGTGACTAATAACCATCCTGTCACTGCCGAAACGTGGCAGTGTGCCCAGTGAGGGAGCTGAGGGATGGGCATGGTGATACTTAGAAAGGAGGAAGGCCACGCCTCAGCCTCCAAGTGCCCTGGGAGCAGAAAATGGAGAAGACTTGGTATTACCGCTTTGATTTGGAGACTGTTTTTGTATACTGAAAGCTGACATTTGCTCCGTGGTATGTTGTCCTTCTCTAGGAATCTAAAAGGAAACACGACAAAAAAAAGAAGATATTAGGAATCAGCCCCAAAAACAGCTCAAGTTTGTTGTCCACTTCGACCACCTCCTTGCATAAGTTTAGTCTGACAGGGTGGAATGGCATAGTGTTGGCTGCAGCCCTGCTCAGACCGAATCTGCGGCACAGTGGTGGCTTTTCCCTGCCTAGTAATGACTATGTGTACTCCTGCCTTGTGCCTCTGCCTTTCACAGTGCCTGTCCTTCCTTTCCCTTTTTGGGAGCATCTTCCCAGAGAACACACGGTGTGGTGATAGCCTTCGGAGGGCCACACTGAGTAATGAAGAATGAGGTGAGGTGATAAGCTTAATGGGAAAACAGTATTAGTCAGTGGCTCAGAGTGGCACCTGGAGCACAGGTGGGCTTACCCAGCCCTGCTGATGGGTCTCACAGCTACAGTGATCAGCAGCTAATGCAAGGGGCCAGGACAGAGACAGTTCTTCTGCTCTGCAACAGTTTTCCATTCACTGACTTCTTCCCTTATCTCAAATCAGGTTAAAAAAATGAGCCTCCAAGACTGCCAATTTAAAAAAAAAAAACAAACACCAACAACAACAACAAAAGCAAAACAAAACAACAACAACAACAACAACAACAACAAACCCAACCAATTATTTGGGAGTTGAGCCACTCAAAAGATTTCATGTTTTCCTTTGAAACTGGATTGTGAATACCAGCTTTCCTAGAGAAAGCATCAACCAGAACATAATGACTTTTCAATGACAAAAAATTCTCCCTTAAGTTAAAAAACCCCAATGCTGACACTGACTTACAGGTGTGGCCAAAACTGACCCTCTTTAGCAAGTGGATTCCTTTTCAAAAAGCAGTGTTTTCCAAGAAAACAATGGTAAGATGGAAAGCTGCCAACCAATTCCACTGTCAGACTACTAAGATTTACAGAAGCACTAGAAAACAGTTTTTGTGACAGCAGCAGCCCTTAAAAATCAGAAACGTTCCCATTTCTCTGGGTGACACAGCTATTGTGTTTTTCTTACTGCAGATGTAAAGTGTATTGCTCCCACACCTAAGATAGAGTGGATTGAGACTGGAGCCTGTGGCTCTTTCTTTACAGATGGGAAGGGAAGAAGATTTGGGATTCTAGCAAAAGTATAAAAGTTCACATGTATCTTACGTAGTTGTGAAATTCCAGATATTTATTGGTGTTTAAAATTCTGGCATGTTGATTGGAAAGCTCCAGCCCACATTCTTGTTTTTTTAAGCTTAGGTGTTGGTATCAAACAGGCATTGGCACAGTTTATGTAGAAAACATGTGACTGCTGGATCTGATTCCCACACAATAAAAATTTGCTCGGGGCTATGGTGAGCCGTATTTATTTTGCAATTGGTTATAAAATATCTTTTAAAAATACTTATATAAGAAGGTTTAAAACATATATGCACTGAATTTCCTAGAAACTGTTCAGGTAGGTTATTAAAGAATGAGTTTTAGATAGTGACCATTCTCACTATAAATTTTCCTGAACTGTCCCAAGATGGTAGAGAGGTCTCTGATGTATTTATGTTCTCAGCTTAGCAACAGCTGTACATCTGATGCAGTCAGTCAGTCCTGGGATAATATTTGATATTTCAGAATATTTTGTAAGCAATGAGAACTAGTACTTCTTCTCCTCAAGAAGAAGTAGTAGTTTGTATAGAAGGAATTTGGATTTATTTTCTAATAAGTACATTTAAAGCCATTTGCTAAGGGAAATGAACTGTAAAACTTTGAAAAAGGAGACTTCTTTTGTGAAAATTAAGTGAAATGAGATAATTTTAAGACTTAAAAGATCTTGTTTAAAATACACATTTTGCAATTTAAATATTTAGTACTGAAAATAACAGGAAACTGCTATGTAGACTTCATGTTAGACTGTAGCCCTCCTTCCTATATATTTGTAATATAAACTGAAATTTGTCACAGAACTGACAAGGAGTATCATATACCTTTGTTAGAAATAAACAAAAAAACCTCAGGCATTTGTTCTGAAATAAAAATTATGGCCAAAGTAAAAAATCCATACATTTTGAGGCTTGTCTTTAAAATCTACAGATTATTACAAATGTATTAATGACACTGAGATCATGAAAAGTGACTATAAAACAGGTTTGCAACTCCTAGTTGTATCCATGCAAGACAAAAGAAAGTCCAGCAAGTGTGTTTCTTTCATCCCCCTTAATTTAATTAAAACTATGTTTTGTCTCGTCCTATATTAATTTTTAATGGTTTAAGAGCAAAACAATATTTCTGTTGCACGTGTGTACAGCATCCAGAATAAACTGCTACCTAGTCTCCCAACCCAAAAGTAGTATGCATAAATGAATATAAAAAGCAGCCACACTCCCTTTTACAGTCAGGACTGAAAATGTTCCAGGTATTCTGAAATTTTAAACCTAGGCATTTTAGTCCTACAGAATACTGCCATATTGTCCTCAAGGCTTGCTTCATGCTTCTGAACTTTCAAGTTGTATATCAAAGATTGATCCTTTAAAATTTAAAATGCAAATTAAAAGCTACTTCAGTCTGTAGCACAGACAATCAAGAATCATCAGCGTAAGACTTAAATTTTAGGATCTTAGAAATTAAAAGATTCGTGCATAAAGAGGCAGGATACAGCTCATCAAAGCATTTTTTGAACTCTGTGTGTGTATCTGTGTATTTGGAAAGGAGAATGGACAAAACATTAAGATCACATTAGTTTAAATATTCCAGCTAATAAAGATGTGCAACTGTCACATTGTTCACACAGGTCAGTGAACATTTTATCTTCAGCTCATAGGCAGATTTAAAAAAAAGTTTTTAACTTTGTGAGAAAGAGGAGTTATAGGTTTCTATAGTATACTATAGTAGTAAATTTAGTTCAGGCATTCTTAATAGGATCTCAACCACTGAAGCAAAACAACTCAGCTGGAATGCAAAACAAAAACAAACAGGAATGCAGCTCCAGTGTAATTTGAATTTAAAAACAGCGTCAGGAAACTTTAAAGGAAATTAAAACTGCCCCAGCCAGTCCAGTGAGCAGTTCTCAAATGATTTTAAGACATGCCAGTCCTGGATTCAGACCCTCACCAATTTTTGGAGAAACCCAAATATAATTCCAAAGAAATTCAGAAAAAACTTCAGACATAACTTCAGGGAAAGTCAAATGCCCCTTCAACTTGGAAGGAAGTTATTCCAAAAGTAGCACAGGTCTCTAATCCTATTTTTATCACAAATATCTATATTCACACTTCTACATCTCCTTTCCACCTCCTGCAGTGACTGATCAGCAGAATACCTCAGGCCTGCCTTAAATTCTGAAAGCTAGATCTTCTAGTTTTCAGATAGTCTGAACACGCCCATTCTTCCTTCATAGATCCCTTTTGCCCCCCTTCTGCTCTTGGCTGTAGCTTCCTATTTGATGAGGCTTCACATATATGCATAGCTGTATTTAAAAAATACATAAGAACGATACAAGCATCTCCTGTAAGATTCATGTTTTCCACATCTGACCAAATTAGTCGGAACAAACTAGTCTGTGTTCTTTGGCTTCTAGCTAAGACAGTGATTAAGACCTTATTTGTAAATATTCTGTTTATATGCATTTTTTTTAATAAACAATATTTATTTTCACAGCTTAGACACAAGAAGCACTGCATATATACTGTATAATAAGTAATTCAGCATAGTAAATGTTGAAGGAGGGATGTGAGGGGGACACCTTCTTCTCTTAAAAGTCAAAACATTTGTTTTTATGCTGAGGTTTTTCATATAAAGCTTTGCCAAATGCAAATGCCTAAAATGTCAAACTTCCCAGTATTATTAATTAACTGGGTAATACAAAAAGTTGTAACTGAACAACTAGTTTAAAACAAAAATGTTTCAGAATTTTCCTGACATCCAACTTCTTGTGCTGCATTGCTAAAGCAGCCTGGACTGTAAAGAAGCAGCTGAGTTCGGCGTGTCCACATGAAACACCAGCTGGAACTAACAGGCTCCTTATATATGTGGCTTTACACGACCACAGCTTGCTGACTACTGTTTGCTACATGTCCTTCAAGTTCCAGCTTTTCAAAAGTATCTAGTATTTGCCATATGGAAAAGAAAATAGACGCATATACTTTTTTCTTTGTTTATCCCAAATATGAAACTTGCCACCAAAATTTCATCTTCTTGAAGAAATATTCTGTTCTGAAATAAGCTGAACATTCAGCTTATTTGAGTGGAGCTCAATATTTTAGACCTATTCCATTAGAGATGAAGACTTACTTCAGCTCTACTTTTCCATTTGCTTTGTTTTCCATTGAACCCTTAATGTTAATTCTATAGTACGAGGCTTATCTTTCATTTATATGAGATGACTGTGGAGAATACAACATTTAAAAAAAAAGCACATTTGGTCTTAATTACAATTATGAAACACACAACAGTATTTCCTTGCTTTCACTTAACACCTTTCATGTCAGCAAACCTTTTTATTTTCTCCATCCTTTCTCTTGAATACAGTAAGTGTGAGCAAGCAACTGATTAAAGTAATTCTGACTTTATACAGGATGAAGATCTCCAAGCCTTAAAACTAAGGCACTGGGGAGACACATCGTTATAGTTGTTCTTCTAGATAGGGATCCATAGGTGTGTGAGGTAAAATCTTTCTGCTTTGGAAGTCAATACCAATTTTGCTGTTCTCTACATCCATCATTGCCCCTCTCAGATATCAAAGTGGGGTGACTGGGCTATCAAATCTGGCTACCTATACTTAAACTTAAGTAAGAATTTGTGTTCCTTGGTTCCAAACAAAGGTTGTTTTGCAAATCACCATCACAGCCAGAGCCAGTCAATACTGTGCCAACCTTCATACATCCAAACATGTTATTTCAGATGAGAATATGATCTCTTCAAATAACATTAAACGTCCATTCTGTGAGGTGCAGGTCTATATGTATAACTGATTCTCTACTTTCTTCCCTACAGAATTGCCACTGGTGATTCTATTTGTTTGGCAATTAGTTAGTCTTTTTGTCTTTTTGCTGAAATTACATTTAAAAATAACTAAATTTATTTTACAGACATTAAAGAATAATAAAAGTATGTTCCTAGATTGATTTTTTTTCCCCAAGATTTACATATCAGAACAATAGCCATATAATATATTTGTGAACTTCTGAAATTAATACATTGGGTTTAAATGATTATTTTACTTTACAGTTTTGGCCACAGAATTAATAGCAACTCTCACAGAAAATAAAAACATGTATATGTGTAAAAGAGAAAACAAGCAAGGTTGGAATAGGTAAGGTAGGACTAGAGAACACATGAATGTATGACAGAAATCATTCATCTTTGTAGCTGAAAGAGCTCTCAAAACTGGTTTTTCAAGATGTGGGCGGAGGAGATTCTGTTTTGAAAGAAGTTTTGGAACTGTCATTAAAATCAGCTGCAAAGTCAGAACACAAATCTGTATGTATTTTCAAATTAGAAATGCATGATCAGTTTTAGATGTAGTGGTTTGGGTTTTTTTTTTTAATAACGTGTAGAAGAGGAGGTAATAATTTTGTTTATTCAACTCTGTCATTCATTTTCCTAGATTTTTGGTGAAGAACACATCCTGTCTATACATGGGTTCAGCTAATTGTATAGATAAGTCATTGTATCGAAGTAGAATGCTATTCCTTTTGCAAAGGTGCAAATGAAAGAAAACTGTTGCTAATTGTTTTTTGCCAAAATAGTAAAATTCAAGCAAATTCAAGTAAAGGAGAAAAGAGTAAATACTCTTTAATTTTAGATAAAAATTACAAAGAAAGAATAAACTAACAATAAAATTAACCAAAGAGCAAAACTGAGATTTAAATAGCTATTCATGAAAAGTGGTCTGAATAGTGAGTTTGTCATCAGAGAATTAGCACTAGAATAAAATGCAATTAGCAACATAATGTAAATAATCAAGTAATTGAGATCGCAGAGCCAGGAGAAGTCAGAAAGATCTGGGAAAACTGAACACCTAAACTGTAAAACTTCTAGACCTGGATTTTCATAGACAAGTTCTCCACACTTCTTGAAAATCAGATTCTCTGAAGTGGGATCCTGAATTGGACACTAGGAAGTCACAGAACATCTGAAAATGTAGGACTTTCCATACATGTTATATAAAACCAGAAGAGTAAACATCCTTACCTAGGTATGGTAGAAGTTAGTGTCCTAGCGTGGCGCAGTGTGGTTAGTCAGCCTGGAGACAGCTGGAAGTGAGGCACAGTCAAAGCAGACAGAGAGCTGAATTGTTGTTTCCCATCCAGCTGTCTGAAAACTCAAGAGATTTCTCCTTCAGAGGCTGAGTCACTTAAGGAGGAGGTAGGAGGTGTGGAAAAGGGTGGCACCTTGTAGAAATACCAGATCAATTAGAAGTACGGGTGAGTTGTTACGCTTCTGTGCTTGCTGTGCTTTTCAAGTGCAGTAGGGCTGGGTTTCACGAAATGAACTGCTTTAACAGACCCTGAAACAGAAAGCTAAGTGATTACCATTTGGAAAAATATACTATAGTCATTTTGGTTTTCCACATATACGTTGCAGAGCTGTAGGGCTGCCTCTCAGCTACAGGGTTTCAGGTATTTACACAGGTGAACATGAAGGAACACTATATTTCACCAAAGAAAAATTCTGGATAAGTGTTACATGGGGAACACACACTAGAATCTGATCTGCACAAAGTATTTGTGCTGTTTTAGTACGTGGGCAGAGGTAAAAAGATCTGGAGGGAAATCCCTCCCATCAGATCTTGTTGCAAGACTCTCTTATCTGTGTATATTTGCATTCTCCTGCAGTACAACCAGCAACAAACAGAAAGGAGAGAAGAGCTTACCTTCACTTATTTTTTTCTCTCTTTAAAATGGCTGCAAATAAGTTTGTAGGCTAAGAACTGCCTTACTATTAGTAAATACAGTAGTATAGAATCAATAATTTTCTTATAGAAATACTGTATACAACTCCATGCTTCTGTTTAAGATACAGAGGCTGGTTTTAATGTAGCTTGTACAGGCTCATGCTTCTTTTATATTTGGGGAATTTTTGTAATGAAATATGTGGCAGATCATTTAGCAAGATGCTGGGCAACCTTTATCTTCTGTAAAAGTTAGGAACTTCTTTGAACACATCAAAAACAAATCAAACTCTGTCATGAATTAATTTATTATTAGTCCTTATTTTTGTTGATGTTTTACCTCTTCATAGGCTTGGTACTTAGGAGGGTGAAGTTATTGTCTAAACATTAGTTATATCTGATGAAATAGAGCTGATGAAACAGTGCAGCAGACAAGAAAATACCAAGTATAAACTCCTAACTACCACAAGTATCAGAATTAATGAATACAAGGAAGTAAACATTTCTGAACTTTGTACATCTCAACTTTGGCGTTTCTGAAAGTTAGAAATACTTTAAGCGGTCCTGGAATGTTTACCTTTTTGCAATCATGAAGAAACTTTTGTGAATATATCTCTTTAGGGACATATTGAGATTTTATAGTTGCCCCCCAAATGAAACAGATGTCTTTCCTTGTAAGAAATGCACATTTAGCATTAAATGGGAATTAACTTAAAAAAATATATACCCTTTAATTTGAAATGGATGTCTAGCTTTGATTTATAGTAACAACACCTGAGACTAGGAATGTCTTTTTGTTTTGAAACATTTTTCTTTCATAATCCAGGTGCTACATGATATGAATTTGTTATCATTTTACATTAGCCAGACAAGTTGTGCTTGTAAATCAGAGATAAACTTAACCTGTCTCACAGCACTGCCTTCTTTAGCCAAAATGTTTGAGAAACACATATAGAGATGCAAACAATACAGTCTGGAGAAATTAAATTGATATTTTCCTGTATTTATGGCCTTTGAACACAGAGAAGAAATTATGGGACAGAGCAAGCCAGTTCTGCTACACAAAATAAGCCCAAGGGTTCTTCTAAGGCAGTCCTTGCTAAGTCTTTGGCATCTGGTGTGAAGGAATAGGCAGTCTACAGGAAAATGCATACGATATAAGAAATTCTAACAATGGTACTGACCTTAGCTTAAGAATAAAGTGGGCCAGCTGCCTTTTACTGACTGATGTGCAACAACCAGGATATTCAATGCATGGTGAATTTTTGATGTTAGCTGTGCTGATTACTTACTATTTCAAAGATGGAAAAAAAAATCAAGTTGGTTTTTTTTTTTGACTAAAGGAAATTTAACTCACTGCTAAACATTCTGTCTCATTTTCTGTATGGTAACCACATACAAGTATTGTTCCTGGTGAATAAAGAATACATGATGCAGTGCCATGTATCAGGAATTGAACATTTTCAGCATACAGTAAAAATGACCCATAACTATTTTCCATTAATAAACTTTGCATACTCTGAAGAAATTCAGGTTCCAGGAATTGAGAGGAACTCAAACATTTCCTCTACATCTCAGTATAACAAATGAAATCAATCACAAATACAGCCATTCCCAGATTGCTTGAACTGTTCTGCATTCAGGTTTCAGTTTTCTTTTAGTTCTCTAGTTTATGGCCTGTATTTAATTGAAGGAAGGACAGAAATGCAGATACAGTGAAATTTAATTTCTCAGGCTATTTCAGAACTTGAATTATGTCACCCTTATTCCCTTTCTCACTCTCAAGAAAGTAGCCAAGTTGAAGCACAAACAGACAGTATTCTAAACACACATTTTTCATAGTGTCAAAAAAGAACAATGCAAGAATAGTAGCACATGTATATACGTGTATATATATGCGTATATATATACATATATGCCTCTGTACTGACAACCAATGACTTTTAATCAAAGACTTTTAATCAAGGATGCAATTTACCTGGTCATTGCATTGGGCTGTGTTCTACTATTGATTTATCAGATTTGAAGGATTTTGGATCTTTTTTAGTTCAACCAGTAAGGTGCTTTGGAGATGACAAGTAACTTGTTTCACATCTACCTATCAGTAACCTACGTGCTGGAAGTTAGGTAAATACTCTGCTTTTGTTTGCTATTCTCTCAGAAAAACAGAGGGAGTTCTCTGAAAAATAGATACAAACATAAATGGCCACGTCCTAGGCTTAACAAGACACAACTCCACCAAAATAATAGCTTGATTTAGCTGACATGATTTATAAGAGAAAGCAAGAAATGTCTTAGAATTCCTTCCTACATTAAAACTTCTTTATAATTTATTATTAACAAGCAACAGGGACATATTATTGATTAGTAATCAGAGGGCACTATCTCTTTTTGCTTAGATTTCTAGCACATTTTGGAGGACGTTTCAAGCAGGCTCATTTTAAATACCTCAACAGTGGAGGCTTATTTGTCATCCACTGAATTCTTACAAGGCCTGCTAAGAAACTACCAGTGGGGGATGTTGTCTTATTTTAAAATAGAGTAGCACTGACAGAAAACTGAACCTAAGGAGTTCAGAAATGCCATAATTTAGATTTAAATGGCTTATTCAGTATTATTAAAGTCAAATGCTTATAGCACCCTACAGTGGCAATACATTATCACATTTCTCAATTCTCATGGTTTTCTGAACAAGATGGTTGTGTTCAGTGTTCTTAGCTTTAGCTTATACACTTTTCTACATAGTCTGTCCCTTGATTGCTAGTAAAACACATTTTTCTCTACATGACTCTCTTGTCAGTTTTTGCTGAATTTCCATTTTTCAGTACAAAACATATTGCAAAATAGTGTGCTACCTCCACATCCTTACTAAGATTTAAAAGATAGCATACGGAAAATGTCATCATGTAGCCTAGCTCTTTTGAGCTTTTATGTAGATTCACGACAGAGAGCTGGGAATGAGCAGTGATTCAGAGGACAACTTTTTGGACAAATATGATTCTGTGACTCCTCCCAAAAGGAGAGGAATATTTACTGAATACATCTTTTTCATACACTCAGTCCTTCAAAAGAGAAGTCCTTTAATACTTCAGACTTTCCAAGTAGGATTGGTTAACTACTGTGTTTTGGGTTATAAGATTCTATTATTGTAACTAGTGTGTCCAAAAGATTTGAAGACAGCCTAGCAAGTACTGTTCAATTTTTTTATTTTCAAGATATAGATAAAGCAGCTACATTTGTCCTATTAAATTAAACTTACCAAGGCCCAGTCTTTGGCCTGAGGACAAGTGGAACAGCATGTTCTGTACCTGTATCACTAAATTTGCTTTCCAAAAAGAACTGTGTGCCCTCATCCACACTCTTATTGAAAACAGTCCAGAACTTGTACTAGAGAGATCTGTGCCCAAGTCTTTTTTCAGAGAGTCAATGGGCAGGAACAAAACTGTGTCAAGGAGTGTGCATGATAATAGTATGGACAAACAGAGGATATTTCTCAAGCCCAGATCCTATTTTTAATTATTTAACTAGTATGGTCGTACTCACTGCACCTGATTTTTCAAAAGTTAATTGTATTTGATATAACTCATGTCAAAAGATGACTAAAACTAAACACTGAAACATATGGATAAATGTCAACAGTGAATGATGGCCAGTTGCAAGGCAGCATTTAGCAGGCAGACATGGCTAGTTAATGTAACCTTTATCTGGGAAGTGGGTTGCACATCTGTGCCACCTGCACATTTTTCATGCTCAGGGTTGATCTAAGATCTCCTATATATGTAAGCAGCAGTTCTAACAGGTTAAGTCAAAAAGGCAAGGGTCACTTATAGAAAAAAAGAACCCAGGGCAGCAAATAGAAAAAGAAATTATGCTCTTGCCTAGGGTGACACCTTCCTCTTGAAGGTGACTAACACAAGGTCTGCTCCTCCCTAAATTCCCAGTCCAGCCCTACATAAAATAAGCTGATGCCTAGGACCTGTGATACCTCTCTGTACAGAGGTGTTTTTCACCCTGGTCAAAATAATTAACCAAGGGAACGTATTGCCTATGGGTACACCCTTACCAAGAGGTATGTGTGACTCAGAACCAGACTAGAAATGGCTGTATAAATCCCAGTAGCACTCATAACAGCAACACAGAGGAGAGGGAGAAATAAGGAGTATGATTTTTTCCCATGGGCAAGTCATTCTTTCATTAGATTCCTGAGATTTCTGTAACTTTCCATTGAAGATTCTGGTTCTCTTGCTCCTAGATGGACATCTCAAAGTAAAATATACTAATGATGTGATGTGAGATGGAAAGACCCTTTCTCCGTGGCATCCTAGATCATACTAAGATGCAGATTTTAAAGGTTCAAAGTCCTGAGATGCCTTGCAAAGGGCAACTACTGCCAGAGCCAGGTGCCTGGGATCCTTTGTAACAACTTTGTTCTTTCCTTCATGCTCAAAAATTAGAATTCTTCAGCCTAATCCACATGCAAGGCTCATCTCCAAACATGCTGTTACTATCCTATTAGTGAGAGGTGCCTTTGCCTCTTATCTCTCTGCAAATGAGACCATATGCCCAGGTCTATAACATAGATTTTATTTAACAATGAATGTGAGGTAGAGAGATAGAAAGAAGTAGAAAAGGGGGAAGGGGGAGGGGAGAAAGAGAGAGAAAGAGAGAGGAGAAAGGGAGAGAGATCAAGTAGAAGATAGTCACCACTCCTGGACCCAGTGGTGTTCTCTTGGTCCTTCTTCTTGGTGGTGGGGGTCTCAGGGTTGTTCAAAACTTTTCACTGTTTATACAACTTAGTAAATAAGGGAATTGATGCTCATTGGGTACAAGTCACATAGTTCTCTTAATAACTAAGTATTCTATCTTCTATTGGTTAAATGATTCCCTTGCCTCTAATGCTAATTAGTCTGCATGCTCAGTCTTTCTTTTCTTTTGAGTCAGTGGGTTTCTTGTGTCAGAGGGCTGTGAGTTGGAGTTTGCAATCTTGCCCTGCCAGAACTACCTTTTACCCACTCTGAGCTGATTCAGCACAGTTGCTGAGTTGGTTTTATTAGTTTCTTCCTTATCTGGGGAGTTCTGCCAAACGTCCTTGTGTTCTGTAAATTCTGATTCTTTGTGTCCATTATCAGTGGTACATCCTTCTTCCCAAGGTTTTTTAACCTCTCCCTAGGTCTGAGATCATTGAAGCATGTCAAACCCTAAACTTCAGTAAATTCTACAGACAAGTAATTTATCTTCCTAACACCCAGACAACAGTACCACACAGTCCAGAGAGGTGTATTCAGGGGGTCTTCCGTGGCTGTCACTGGTCACAGATGCTATGTATCCCATAACTTGGGGTGATCTTTGTTTGACCAGTGACTTTCCACACAGTTTGCCATGGTGGGACTTTTTGTCTGGATGCATTAACCAGGATGTGCTAACCACACCTGACCTCTGCCAGGCCTGGAATTAGGGCTTTCCCATCACAAATTCCTCCCTTCTGTGCTCCTCTCAAGTTTTCACGGTGGTGGTTTATCTTATGGCAAGTTCCTTCTGTGGCCTTGACAGTGTTTGAGATAGACAACTGTGCTCTTTAACTCATTACACATGCTTAACTCTTTAAAAGAACAAGACAAGAAAGCAAGAGCTTACCGACTGGAAAAATCACTTAGCCTATGACTAAACCCAAGTTCAAATCACTCCTCCTCTTGATAGCAGCCCATTTTTGCCAGCAGACTACCTTACCACTGAGTTACTATTTTTTGTTTGAGGGAATATAATCACCACAGTTTTTCTACCTCCTGAAAGTTTAAATATTCACTGGAGAGAGAATAATGCTACAGTTCTTTTACTACAGCATACAGATATTGGTCTCACCACTGTCTAAATGAGTATTGAGATATTATGTATGGAATTCTCTTTATTCTTTTTATGTTGTAATTTTTCAGCATTTTATCACTTGGGTGATTAAAATAGCTAGATATAAGAGTATTTTTATAATATCATGTAGCAACATGATGTTGTGCAGGGGCAGGAGAACCTAAAGACACTTTCACTAGATTATGCTACTGCTAAAGTGAGTACAACTTTTCACTAAGTCTGATATGAATTACCATAGTGCACCAGGGATAATGCTGTGTTTTATTGATTAATTTTTGCCAGCCCAGCCTACATTTCCTATAGCTGATTCGAGTTGCTGTTCCTGGGGAAGACCTTTCAGCAGGTTAAAGTAAGGCATGCAATCCTTTTTAACCACACCTTTATGAATACAGGAAGGAGTACTGTCAGAGCTTTTTCATGTGCATTTTTTAAATACTAAGAAAACCTTAGTCACAACGCAGATGTATTTGGAGCTCATTGTTCTCCCAAAAGGTGTGGCAAGGTTCATAAACTAAAGAAGGAAGAAAAAATTTCTATAAATAGAATGCAAAATGTCTAAACCTTTTGATGTTTTCTAGTTGCCACAGAAAATGCTTGAGCAGTGTCTTCTATTCATAGCTGGTGTCAACGCATTTCATAGACATACACAGTCTACGGTGTTAGTGGGCCTGATTTTCCCACAATTTGAATAGCTCTTTACTCTGCAAATAAGTGAAATATCTTGCAGAAATCCCTGAAAGTCTGGTCCATAGCATGCTAAACTTGAGTATCTTGATCTTGCACCAGTGCCATTACTGTCTTAGCTAAAGAACACAGAGTTACTGATAAAATCAGTTATTTAAGGAAAATTGTGCTGAAAATCTGGCAAAGTCAAATGACATCTGTGTGGTACCAGATGATGGCTGTAACCAGTTTTGCAGCTTATGTTATTGATAAATAGCTTATTTGTTAATTTGTTACCATCATCTGAATTAACAAAGAATATTCATATGGGAGGGTAAAGAAATTAAAATCAGACCAACAGTAGAGGGAGTGTGAGAAGTATGATTAGATGTGCTTTTTTCATTAAAAAATAAAAAAGACTTTGTAACATCTCTATCACCTAAAAATGTTCTCTGACAGAGCTCTGGGAAAGAACCAACTGTGCTGATCTCAGGGAAAGATATGTTTTTAAAAGATGTTAGAGGAGGTGAAGCTAAAGGGAAAGAATTTTTTTCTTGCTCCCTATCTGAAATTTTCTTATAGCAATGAATTGGTCAGAGGCATTGCAAATATACAGGAGACAACTCCCCCAGGCTGTTCTTTTTATGGTGCAGATAGGGAGAGGTATCTGCCCCATAGAATGATATCCATGTGAGGAACTTCACATTACACTCATCTGATAGACTGGGTTTCCTCTCCTTGCTGGGAGATTATTGTGGATAATCTGGATATTGTGCTGGGATTATCTGCTAGGACTAAGCACCGTTTTCTCTGGTCATTCTTTCTTTTATAATTTGGCTCAAATTAGTTGACTGAGAACTTGACTGTGATTTGAAAACTTATATGGAAATTTTATACCAGTCAAAAAACCCCAATGAACCAATATCCCACCTAGTTAATGAAATCTTGACAGATGCATTCCCTACTGGTGTTATCTGCACACATAACTGCTATGCATGCTAGCCAAATTTTACAGATTGTGATCGTGTTCTCCATCCACATCAAAACTGAATATGAGCATGGAAGAAAGGTAGGATGTTTCCTGTTCCTGGAAGATGCTGGCTGTGGTACAGTTAGCACAGAACAGCTTACTGTAGAAGAGTTCTTAGAAAATGTGTTCCAAACCCAATAACTGCAGAAATATGACAAAGGCAAAAAATAGGAATCAAAAGGGATGGAGTTGAACTTAGAAAGGTTCAGAGAAGGACATAAAAGATGACAGAAGATACAAAATTGCTTCTCCACACAAGGGAAAAATGCATCACCTAAGATTCTTTTAGTGTGGAGAAAGGAGGTATAAGTGGTGTAAAAACATCACAAACAATATGAGAAGGGTGTATTGCAATTCTCCCCCAGTACAAGAGCATCAGCATTAAGCTAGTAGAAAGAAAAAGAAAGAAAAAGAGAAAAAGACAAAACAAAAAGAAGAAGAGGGAAAAGAAGAAGAAGAAAAAGAAAAAGAAAAAGAAAAAGAAAAAGAAAAAGAAAAAGAAAAAGAAAAAGAAAAAGAAAAAGAAAAAGAAAAAGAAAAAGAAAAAGAAAAAGAAAAAGAAAAAGAAAAAGAAAAAGAAAAAGAAAAAGAAAAAGAAAAAGAAAAAGAAAAAGAAAAAGAAAAAGAAAAAGAAAAAGAAAAAGAAAAAGAAAAAGAAAAAGAAAAAGAAAAAGAAAAAGAAAGAAAAAGAAAAAGAAAAAGAAAAAGAAAAAGAAAAAGAAAAAGAAAAAGAAAAAGAAAAAGAAAAAGAAAAAGAAAAAGAAAAAGAAAAAGAAAAAGAAAAAGAAAAAGAAAAAGAAAAAGAAAAAGAAAAAGAAAAAGAAAAAGAAAAAGAAAAAGAAAAAGAAAAAGAAAAAGAAAAAGAAAAAGAAAAAGAAAATGGAGATGTTTCTTCCTACAGTATATATGTAAGCTGTCCTTGCTGCAGGAAGATGTGTTTCCAATAGTTTATGAAATGCAACAGTTTATTTATATATGTATGTATCTGTATTCGTGCTCACGTGTGTTTGCATGCATGTACATAAATACTTATATGTGCATGTGTGTATGCCCATACATAAAACAGTTCAATGAGACACAAGACAAGCTTGTGGAAGAGAAATGCACTGATGCTTACTAAGTAAACAGAAACTGCACTGGGCTAAGAAAGACCAAATTGATAGAGACTGTAGGGGCACTTAGGGAATGCAATTTGGATGCTTCCTCTCTTTCCTGAGCATTTGCTTTTGGCAACTGTTGGAGACAGAATATTGGGCTACGTAGACCTTTGGGCTGACCAAGGACTGCCATTGCTATGTTATGCAGTCAAAATTTGTATAAGGCACATAACTAACATTGCATTAAAATTATTTCATAATTTTTTGATTAACAGTAAACAATTAGCAGTACAATCGAGGTTATACCTTTTTTTTTCAGAATGTTGATGTTTCAGATATTAAAATAAGCCAAAAAAACTTCATCACTCCTTAGTGACAGAGTTGTCATTCAGCCCCTCAGCTGAGAGTCATTCAGCATTGTCATCTTAATTTCTTCAGAATTAATTTCTTCTCTAGTTACATGACAAATGTGGAGAGTATGCATATGTGTAAACATGGAGAGAACTTCACTTTGTTAGCACATGTTTAAGACCTTTTCCTTACTCATAAATACCTTTGCAAACCAATAAAATTGCTCACCTGTTCAAATAACAGGAAAAAATAGCAAGGCAGATTTATGATATGTGTTGAAATGTAAGTAATCTGCAGGAGTAAAATTGAAAATGGTATCACAGAAATGTCATCTTCCCTCCACATTCCCCTCACAGCTTCTCTGGAGAATTCAGCTGTCTTTTTGTCCTCCCTTACCCACAGAAGTAGAAGGTTTAGTAGCATTTCCAAGCATCTTCCAAGGACTAAATTTGAGGTACAGATTTCAATCACAAACTATGTGAAAGAAAGGAGAATACATTTCCTAAATTAACGCATTTGCAAGTAGGGCTTTATGAGCTGAGAAGCTGAAGAAGCAGCTGAGCTCTCTTCTTGCCTTTATAAAATACTTGTCCTTTGATATGAACTGGCCAATAGACTTTTACAATGTGTGGAAGTTAGTGCACTTTAAATATCAACTTCTCCTTCTCTTCTATTTTTGGTAAATTATATTCTTCTAATAATTGTTTTCCAAACTGTTAGTACTTTGGAAAGAATGTTGGCAGAAAAAAATCTTTTACATGAGTTTTAATGTTCAGTACACAAAGAATTGAGCTGTGGGGTTTTTTCATTTGTTTTTGTTCCTGTTGTTAAGTGAAATGAAAACAAGGCTGCACTTTGGAATAGGATGATTTCTAAATAATTTGTGTGAGATTACAAGGGAAAGAGTCAGAACAGAATGATTATAATTATCTAGATTTAATCACAGAGGCCCAACTAAGTTCCTCAGGCTCCAGATCTTGCCACAGTGCTTTAAGAGCATAATGTGAAGAACCCAATAATTTCAAGAGTAGGCTGCTCTGGATCCTCATGCAGACTATTGGCCTGAGAGAGCTAAATGCCAATTAATTTTTGAGCAAATAATTTGAACTCTACTCAATGAAGGAAAAACCAAACTGGTGATAGCTATTTTCAAATATTTTTTTCCTCAGAACTAGGCAAGACTTTCCATCCAGGCCCTATTTAACCAAAAAGCTAGGCTACATCAAAAGCTAGGCTCCTACCTCTAAATATGTCACTCAAAACACCTCTAATGTAACCTCACACTAATGCAGATGACTAAAGTAGGTCAGAGGATTGGGTTGTAAAGTTACTATTTCTCTCCCCTGTTTTGAAAGGGAGCCTAAAAATGACAAGTTAGATGTAGGCATCTGCACCTTTGTTTAACACCTAGACATGTCAGATGAATTCCATGCAATAGCACGATTTCAAATAAATTTTTTTCTCTTGTAGAAAGGAGTTTTTGCTAAATTAGAAGGAGAAGGAAACAAGGATGCAGGATTTTTTTTCTTTCTCTCTCTCTCTGTCTGGCCAAAATTCAAGCTGCTCACTCTGCAGCCTCAACAGTACTGCATCTATAAAATCAGCTTCCCTACTGCACTGTGGCCACTTACACAAAAAGTGTGACAGGGAAACTATAATCTGGCCATGTTGGAGTCTGAATCATAAAGAAATTGTAAGATGAGAGGACAGAAAGAAACAAAAAAATCATTGTGCTTTCCTGGAAGTTCTGTCCCTTTCACTCACAGGTGCAAAGGAAATATTCCTTATATTTTTAGAAGGAATATGTCAGATTTTTATGAATTTTAATCCTCTAGCTATAGCAACAGTAAGACTTGAATTTGGGGGTTTAGCTGCTTTACTTGTAGATGTCTATATTGACTCTGTTCAGATCCCTGAGCTGCAGACAAACTAGTATAAATGAGGTTTGGCATTTTCTATGAATCTGTGAGCAGAACCTCATAGCATTGTGCCTAAGTCACAATCTTTGTATTCTAAATATTTTCTTAATTTTCTTAATTTAATTTTGAAATATACGATTCTGCTCCAGCATATTTGAAACATCTAAGCTCACAGTGCTGAACTCATTTTAGGTTGAAGCAGAAAACTCCAAGCAAGTGAGCTCGGTTGTAGCTTAATTATATGGCCAAGCTGGGTGTGTGAAAATAGCCAGTGCACACTGGAGAGTAAATTGCTGGGTTTGGTTTTTCTTGATTTACAAGTTGCTATAAGTGGTGCATGTTCCCAGGGAGTGGCAAAAAGCAGGGGTGTGTTAAACAGGTTTAAGGACATTTTAAAGAAACACTGTCAGGTTTGAGACATAGTAGATTTGGTGCACATCCTCCTTCCTTCCAAATAACATTTTCTGTTTCTGCGGTTACAACATCTGAGCTGCACCCTGACTCTCTGTTTAAGGGATACCACAAAATTCAGTGTTGCAGTTATGTGTCACACTGCTTGCTCTGTGTCTTTTGTTTGTTTGGTTTTTTTTTTTTGCCATGAGTGGGGAAACGAAACTGTCAGAACTGCTGTTCTTTGCACTCCTTGGAGAGCTCAATTCACATGCCATCGCATTCCACCAGTAAAAATCTTGTGGTTTTCTGCAAAAATGGCTGCAGTGGGGACAAGCAGCATTTGGATCAAACAATTTCTCCACTCAGAGTGGTACAACAGTTAGTTGCTAGTGTTGCTGGGGCCACCACTTTAAGGTCTGAAACTCCCCCATCCAAACTCTGGGCTCCAAGTTCCCAGGAACCTTGGCAAAAGTCACATGATTTTGAACCTGAATTTTTTTGTTTCTCAGAAAGTTTGCATGGAGAATGGACATAATTTTAAATCTTTTAGACACATAGAATTGGTTTCAAGCCTTGGAGACCTACTGGGTATTTTCTCCTTCTGGGTATCCTACTGGAACTAAGGGTAATTCCAATTGAATATGAGAGCAAACTTTCTTAAACAAGAGATGTCGGGAATATCCATTTCAATCTCTTGCTTAGTATAAGAGAATAGAATTAGCTGAGCACAATGTACACTCAAACTTTTGTATATACAAACAAATATTTGCCATTTTTGCAAGTAACACTGAAATATTTGTTTGGAAGGATTCAACCTCATTCCATAGGCAACATTTTTAAATCACTTTTTTTCCCACATGTTGGTAAATATGTTAATTTTTTGGATCTCTCCTGTGGCATTGTGCTATATTACTTACAGTGCTATTCAATATTTTGTGTAGTAAAAATACTCAACACCAAAAAGTCCAGTAGAATCATAGAATATCCTCAGTTGGAAGGGACCCACGGGATCATTGAGTCCAACTCCTGGCCCTGCACAGGACAACCTCAAGAACCACACCATGTGCCTGAGAGCATTTTCCAAATGCTTCTTGAATTCTGGAAGGCTTGATGCTGTGAATGCTTCTCTGGGGACCCTGTTCAGTATTCAGTTATTTGAATAAACACATCTTTCAAATTCCCTCTTACAAAGGTAATAAGGGAGTACCATGACACACATACAAATCATTGTTTGCCAGACCAAAACATAGTCCACGAAAAGAGCAGAGTGGAGTTGTCACTTGCAAGTGCCACTGTTTAAAAGACACAGAGCGGAGGCAGACTGAAACTTGGAATTAGGTAGCAAAGTAACTGAAGAGGATTTGAAATAAAAATTAAGGAAAAAGATGTCAAAGAGACAATGAAACAGGCAGGAAAGGATCACAAAGGTCAAAGATCACTTCGATAGAGTACGGCTGTAATAACACCAAAGTTGTGGGTTCGAACCCTGTATGGGCTGTTCACCTAAGAGCTGGATTTGATGATCCCTTCCAACTCAGAATATTCTGTCAAATCTGTGAAATATACGGAGAATGCAAATCCTGCAGAGCAATGTTCATGAAGGGTTTCAAGAACGATGTTCTTGTAAATGAAGATTAACGTATCCTACTGGTTTTAGGCAATGGTAGAGGTGTTCGTACAAAAACCAGAAAATTCTTTGCCTGGAAATTGTACACTTTAGAAAAACTGCCATCAAATGAAGAGAGGCAGGATAAGCAGTGATGTTACATGAGAACTATGCAATGAACAATGCATGGCATCTCAGCTATTCCATCCACATGGTTTGTGTTTGGGACAGATTAACGTCCGAATTATGCTGCAAAAGGAGCAAATAAAGGTAAGCACATAGGATGAGAAAAAAGAGTTGCTCTGTTGCAAACAAGAGAACCAAGTGATTTGAAGACAATGCCACAAACAAGCAACGCTCAGAAGTTCATGTATAAGGGTAAGTGCAGTTATAGCCTCTAAATACATTTTTTTCTCAGGGTTTTACAGGGTCAGCCTCTTAAACAGTCAAAGGGATAACTGCAGGGACTACCTGTTCAGGAAACGCCACAGAGATTGTCATCAATGAGTATCTCTGTCATTTATCTTACTGTACAGTGCAGTGATCCAGTAAATGGGTGTTGACAATAGGTTTTGCAGTGAATAGCAAGGGTGCGGTTTCTTTATCAGTTTAAACTGATCTAGTACCACATTCCCACTGAAAGTAACAGTTGTGCCTTCCCTGTCCTGCCCTTGGCGATACTCTCCAACTAATGCCTTAGATTGCCTTGATCAGAGCAGCAAACATCAAGATCTAACTCACTACAAGTCTCACAATCAAAAGAAATGAAGAAAAGTATGTGGAAAATAAAAAATATTCAGGGTAGACTAAGATCATTCTATTGTCATAGCGTGCTATTGGGTGATTTGCATCAGTCAGGAAACCAGTTTTTTTAATTCAGCTACTTAATTTATTAACTACTCAAACTAAAGAACAGTTCATGCCTCAAAATCAATATTTTAACCTCTCTGTAAATTCAGTCATATTGTTATTACTGATTTCCCTTCAATAATTTCCCTGCCTTAGCAGCTACAGGGTTTTTAATATAAGAGAAGCCTCCCACAGGATTTCAGTTGAAAGGACTTGCTACCACTTGGAAAGAATTATCTATGGCCTTTCAGAGGATGTCCTAAGTTTCTTGAAGTACTGCACTAGCTTTCCTCTCATCTCCCAATCATACCTTGTTCAAATTTCTACACATACATATACAGGAGAAGCTATTAACAACATAATTTGATATATATGGGTAATTTGCCAATTATTTCCAATTCATGTTCTTTTCCATACGGAAGAACTTCTTCTGATCTATGAAAACATTTGTTTTCATATTAGCGGTCTTTGACATCTTTCAGGCACTGCTGGGAAGGATAAAACTTGAGGATGGAATTTGAATGACAGAAACGGCAGGTTTTAAAGAAGCCATCTGACCTCCAAAGTAGTCAAACGTGTTCCAGTACTTTAATCATCCTCTCACTGGACTTGGTCCAGTAAGTCCATATTTTTTTTCTATACTGGGTAGTCCAGAATTAGACACAGTACTCCAGATGTGGGCTTATAAATGCTGAAGAGAAAAAGGATCACCTTCCTCATTTTGCTGGCAATGCTCTTACTAACATTGCCCAAGAAGCTGCTGTCCTTTTCTTGCCTTGAGTGGTGCATTGGTAGCTCATGGTCATCTTATCCCTTTCCTGGAAACTTTCACTCTTAAGACCTTTTAAGCAAAGCAACTTTCCTGACAGTGGGTCCCCAGCAGGTACTGATTCCTGGGGTTAATTCTCCACACGTATAAGGCTTTGCCTTTACCACTGTTGAAGTCAATGAGATTCCCCTCTGGCCTGTTCTCCAGCTTGTCGAGGTCGCTCTGAATGGTGGCACATCTGCCAGTCTGCCCAGTTTTGTATCATCTGTGAACCTGATGAAGGTGAACTGTGCTCTTTTGTCCAGATCCTTAATGAATATGGAGAACAGTACTGGCCCCAGTATTAAGCCCTAGGATACACCACTAGTGACTTCACTAGATTAGATTCCACAATCTAAAGCGCAGACCATCCTCCTCTTGATGAAAGACAATTTCTCTTCTCCCTAAGCTGCATGTATACTCTATAAATTGCTTCTTCCCCACAGGGAAGACCAAGCTATAATTAATAACTTTGAAAAGAAGTGCATGCTCTGTCTAATTATATATGTCTTCTTTTCATGGGACAGCATTAATCTGTTTCCTTCCTCATTTTCTCCCATTCTTGCCACATCTCATATCTGACAGCCATGGGAGGTAGAAAAAAATTAAGGGCTTCCATGAACTCTCCATTTAATAAGAAACAAGAAGGAAGGAGGTAATGACCCATACATTGGAAACTCTGTAATTAAAAAGTCAATTAAATGTAAACTATCTTGACTTCTGCCTTCTAAATAACTTACTGTAATTACTAAAATGTACTGGTTTATTTTCATTCTTGTGTTGCAACAGATATTACTATTAAAAAGTTTGCAAAAAGAAGGACTAGTAGAAGCCCAAAATCCAAAATTCATATGCACGAAGCTGTTTAAATGTAAACATAAATTTGTATTAGAAGCAAAGGAGATGAACACAGTAAATAGGCATGTTACATTGCAACATTCCCACTGAGTCAAATGGTATTTAATCACTCGCAGTTTGTGTAAGTACTACAGGTGTTGCTCCATGATGAACATTCAAGCAAATCTGAATACAGAGGTACTGTATCTCATTAGCAGTAGTACTATGAATGGTAAAATACCTAACTGCTTTGATTTATCAACAAGGTACAGAATATGCATTCAGGTAAGTATATGATCACACAGTAAAAGCAGACTTCATAGTTAGTGTACAGATGAGTGAAACTTTAACCACTACTTTATATATTTTAATCTCATAGTAAATTTCATGTAAGTATAATATAAATATTAAATATGGTCATGTACAAAATTTATGTTCCACATGACAAGCTTTCTCTGTAGTTGCCATGTACAGTGTGCTGCCGTACAATCAGGAGGAGTCCTAGTTCTGGCCCCTGGGCTGCTCATGCAGAGTGTCTGATCACAAGGTGGCCACATGTCACTCGTATTACTTTCTCCTCATTTTGTGTTCAGTGGAGTGGTCCTTAGTCAGTGCTTTGAAGAGGCAGTGGTGGACACCCATCTGTCTCTGCTTCCAGGTGGATAGAGCTCAGAATAAGGCACTTGCAAGCCAGACATAAGACATCCCTTGCCCTCGGTAATTCTGTATTGACCACTCCTAGATGACTGCACAAAGTGAATTTCAGGTGGTTCTATATTCAGGGTTCTCTGGCTCCATGCATAGTTTAAGGCAGGCAGAGACAGACTGACTCAGCTTTGAGTGTAAGTGGCAGACACCTCACTGGTGTGGTGAGGTCACACATCCTCTGGTTATGTCTGACCTTCCCTGAACTCCTTTAATTTCCTTGTTGAGACCTTTGTAAATTCTACCCATAAATTAAGGGAGAAACTTGAGATTTAAGACCAAGACAAGTGTAAGTTCTGAAATCCTCACAAAACAGCACTAAACACAAGAGGTTAGATTACTCCCTTGTAACAGACACAAGGAAGTATCTGCTTACTCTTTCAGTAGATAGGGATTTTCAGGAAACCTGCTTAGGCATGTTCAGGTGTGAATTGCTATGGGTCTTGGACTGGGATCGTGGGATTGCTGCCTCTGCCTCCCAGCCCCACGCAGCACCTCCAAGTCACAGTAGTTATTCCACTTGGTTACACTGAAGCTTTAAGGAAAGATCAGACTTGAGAGCTTCTGGTGTACTTCAGAATCACTCAGTACAATAGACAGAAAAATCTGTGAAGGGTTTATTCTTTATTTCTGGTACCACAAGATGAATCTTCAGGAGGCTGCTCAAGCTGTATGAACAGATTTATTATCTTCATACTAGAGGGAAAGCAGTGCCCTTACTTTTGACTGCAGGTCCTTGCACCTTCCTCTGACGTGTCTTCCTCTGGGCTCTGTCAGAAACAAATTACTGGCCTGGATGGTGTGTAGATCTAATCTGGTGTGTCCATGCATCTATAATGGAAAATATTAAAAGCAGAAGTGCCCTTCTTTCTACCAACCTTTGCAATAGAAAAGAGTGATTCAAAATACGATATCGCCATAGAAATGTTACAAATACTGAAACCAGGTTCCCTCTCACTTTTGACCATAATACTTGATTTAATTGACTTAAATTTCCTCACTCTCTCTCAAAAAAACCCAAATATTTTCATCCAAACACTCATTAACACAAAGATCACAAGACAGGACAATATACACAAGTCTGAAGAGGATATATAGTGCTAATTAAATTTAATAACAATCTATTAAGTATTAACATAAATAGAGTCCTCTAAGGAAGTAAGCTTGTATTTTGCCAAGAGCAGCGTCTTGAAGGATGATAGGGCAAGAAATACTACATAGATTATTACAAAAAATTACTTAGAAGTGAATGTACTAATTTTAATTATATTGGATAATACTGAGTCTTTCCATACTTTCGAAAAATAATTTATTCTTCTTGCACTAGTTTATTGTTGCTGTCAGACACAGGCAGGACTTTTCTCTCCTGTCTCAAAGTCCTACCTTCCATCCCCTTGGAAGGACACTGTCTCAGTCACACTCTGTCTGAAGTAATAAAAAAACTCACATAATCTTCACCTGACTGGGCAACTGCAGAGAATAAAATAGCACCTCACCTTACTATGATCCAAGACAAGAGCAGTTGTTTCAAAGTGGGTGGGACTTTCCTATAGACCCCACATACAGTCCCTACCCTCTTCAACAGCTGCTTTCTGTACTGCAGAGCTACATCCACAGCAATCCCTTCACTAGTTTATGTTTCCTGCTGGATGATGTAACGACTCAAACCAAAGCAAACCTACACTTCAAGGCAGGAAACCCTCTTTCAGGAATGGGGCGGTGGGGGTGTCAGGTAGCAACAAATAGTATAGTAGATAATGCTGTTCACTTAAACCTCCTCCACGCATTCTCCATAAAAAGCACTTTAATTACTGTAAATAGATTTTGATTTTACTATTCAAGCAAGACAGTTTCATAATAGAAACTGCTGTAGACTTGAGCCATTCTGTAGCTCAGAGTTCACAGTAATGTTCACAGTGGTAAAAATAATAGAGTTTTAACAAGGAGGTTCTGCTAGAAAAATGCTGACCTATACAGTCCTACGCACTTAGTCTTTTGAAAGGTTAAACAAATTGTTCAGTAAAATGAAATTGAAATCCAAAACTGTAACTGTAAAAAAACCTCAACCCACCTGTTGTCTCTATCTGGAAAAATGTAAATTCCATGGGTAGGTCATTGTATTTGGGATTCTGTAGTGACGTACATGTATGCCTTTGTGTAGGTAACTGCATGGTTTGAAGCAAACAACTTGGTGTCTACTTCACGTTCCAAACTGGGTGAGAAGTATCCAGAAGACCTTAAAAGAGTTTGGTGCAATATATGTTTTCAGGGATTACCTGAGTAGTCAATGCTGGGCACTTCAAAAAACAGAGTGGCTGCAGAAGTTTTATTATAAAATAAATGTGATCACAGCTGGTGTAGTACCAAGGGGTATCTCTTGTTTTATTCAGACTTCATGACATGCTGTTTCATTTATGGTTGGTACCCTGCTTTTTTCCAGGTGGCCACAGCTGTGCTGCCTACTGTCTAGTAAACCAGCAGTTAGTGTGCTCTCCTAAGCAAAGGATATTGTAGTTTCTTAGACTGGGCGTTAACTCACTCATATTTTGCACACACTTAAAGAGAAGGCACAAGGGAAAAGGAGGAGCTAAAACCTTTTTCCTAAAGAAAATGTCCAAACTACAAATTGTGGATACAGGAAGTTCCATCTTTCTACATATCAGAGATTAGGAGAAATAACCATCCTGTGGTACAACTAAGAGTTATTTAGCTATTTTATGCTATTTACAACAGCAGGAAAATAACAGAATTGCTGCAATTTTGCTACAAAAATGGATGAAAAAAGCCCTTCTTAAAGCTGTCGAAGTTAGTGTCATGCTTGTGTTGAATGAAGTACTGTTTGAGATTAGCAATACTAGTATGTTTGACTTTTTATACACGTATATAACACAAAAATTTTGTCTTAGAACATGAAAGAAATGTAAAACATCGCTTGTCCTGTCTGTATATGCTGTGTATCTGTTCATAAGCCTCCTGCTTATGCTTTCATAAGGTAAATCCACAGTTGTGTCTTCTAGCTCTCCTCAACCTCCTGAAAAACTACCAATTTCATAGTCCAGCATAAAATCTGTCCTTTTCTTTTCTTTCAGCATAATTGAGTTTTTGAATTCTCTGGTTCTGTTACTAAAATGTTATTGTTGTATAAAATCTGAAAGGTACTGTATAACTTGAGATATATAGGGAAAGACTATCCAGACGAGTCCACCTCAAAATTTCCAGGTGGCTTAACTATCCCTTTCTGGATTTCATCCTGAGCACATGCTTGCCTGTCAGAGTAATGAATGTCTCTCAAATACCATGGTGTGGTCCTTTTTATTCTCATACATTCATTCATCTTCAGTTAACAAGGGAATTACTACAAAAGTTACATACACAAGAGGGATTCTAAGAGTTAAATAACTGATACTCCTGTTTCTGAACAGATCACGCAACAAAAACTTTACAGCCTTTAGTCTAGGAGCTAGTGCTTTTTATAAAAGTGATATTTAATCTTAACTTCCTTATTTATAATGCAAATTCCCTGCAAACAGAGACCAATACCAATTTGCAGTTATCGATTCTAGAACATATGTACAAATTAGTGCAATGTGCAGTTTGAGCACTAGGTGGAAACAGAGCAATGAAAATAAGATCCCTTATCAAATCTTCCATACAACGAATGGAAGAGCTTTTTTCCACACACATGACTGAGATCCCAGAAGGAAGAAATGGCAGCTTAATCTGCTTCATTTTACTGGGGGACCTCTATCATTCTCACTTCTTTCGCACAAGAATAAGAGAAAATATTATCCTTAGTGTTCTTCATATTTATTTTTCCATTTTCTTCCCTCTCTGACTTGCTTTAAATTTTCAGATACCTGTATTGAGAGTGCTCAGATACATTTCTGTTGATTGTTGTTCAAGTATTTCAGTGGAAATTAGTATTTGAATTGGCAACCTTTCCTCTATTGCTGTTGCAGTTGTGAAAACTTAAGGTTGAACATTTAGTGCTGCTTTTGTCTGCTGCCATTCTATTGTCATAGATTCTAAGCAAATAAAATAGAGGAAAAAAATTTTAATGCTTTCCTTTCACCTACTTATGCAACAAGAAAATCAGAACTTTCATTCACTCCTCTGTATAACCCAGTTCCAGGAGCCTCATTATTATAGCTCTATTTCTTTTTTTTTTCCATCTCAGGAAAGAGAACTGAAATGATATCTAGCTTTGGATGGTAGCCATATTTTATATATTATGTTGCTTGTGAAAAACTTGGCTCCAGGAAAATCTGTATGCAGAATGAAACTGCAGCGAAAGCCCACAGAAATAAGGAGGAATGATGTAGCATTACACTGGAAATCACAAAGCAGAAGTGAGATGCACAACAGCAGTGCTGGTCCAAGCATGCGTGGTCAGGATGGGACACCCAGGCCTTCTCATCTTACTTCCAAGAAATGATCAATCTTAGTGTAAGACCATCCATTTGAAAGGATACAGCATGATCTACCCAGCCTCAGAAGAGACTGACCTAGTCATCCCTCATCCCTTTCAGTACCGTCTGCAGACCTTGAATGGTCTAGGTTAAACAGACACTATAAGAGCAAGGGGCATCTCTGGTTTAATTTAGAATTCATGACATGCTGCTTCATTTATGACTGTTACCCTCTTTCCTGCAATTTTTTCACTTCTTCCAAATTCTTCTAAATATTTTTTTTTTAGTAAAAACATTGGTGATTACCAATAACTTGTTCCATTTCATTATGCATCTTTGCCCACTTTTAACACAACAAGAGGGCAGACAGCTGTATCACAGGCCGGTTTTACAAACTGAAGCAGATTTCAACTGCTTGAGGTGACTTAGCCAATTGACTCAGATGCCAGAGTAAGTATTCATACTGGTGGAATGCAGGTCAAAATCCGAACTGAACTTGAAACCTGATGAAGCCTGGGGAGCAACTAAGACTATTGTTCCTGATCCAAGTAAATATAACCTTTTATCTACCAGATAAAAACATTCAGTAAGTTAGATTAAATGATTTTGAGTACATTTTCTAAACTCTGTAGGAACAAATGCTGAACGAAACTAAAAGTGTAAATATCAGATAGGTGCATAAGGCCTACTGTCCACATTCCTGAAGAATGCTTGTGTGTGATGGATGCAGTGTAGGTTAGATAGGCCAAGATATAAATGCAATTATAAACTAAAAACTTTGGCTGTGGAAAGGTTTTGAGGAATTCAGTGACAGTTGTCATTGAATTAAACCTATCAGTGGGATACTGTAAATTTCTTCAAAGCTATTTGAAAACAGTTTAAAAAATAGATTCCATAGAACAAGTAGAATCTAATTTAGTCCTTTGACCCTCACAAGATGGTCATCCTAATCCTGATCCTTACAACCATCTTTTAGAGGAGACACATTAAATAGTATAGAAATCTCCTCGCAATATAATAAAACAATTCTTTGCTTACAACTGAAAGGTATGAACTCCTAAATAAAATATAGCAATTGTTAAACACATCTTTAAGAGGTTCTTGTGTACATTCAGTAATATCTCTACTTGAATGTGTCAGAAGATACTGGCGTGTCTTCAATTTGTCCTATTATTCCAACTCTACTAAGTATGTAGGAACTGCATTTTATATCAATGGGACTTTTTAGTACAGCCTAGCTGCATGACAGAACAGTCTCCTGATGCCAACAACATATCAGTGCTAAAATAAGAAGGAAAAAAGAACTTTTCAGGACAATCAGGGCCTAGATTACAGATGGCAGGAGCACAGGAGAAATTCTACTTGTAAATTAAGCAGAGGTTATATGGAAAACACTGAAAAGCAAACACAGATGTTCTTTTTTCTTTTTTAAAATTTCAAATTAATCCCCATTTCCAAGTTCCACAGATAAGCATATTGCTATAACACGGACTTACCAATTTTGGCACTGAAGAGTGTAGGGTGGGAGAGCTTTCCAGGTGCAAAAACTTCCACTGCTTGTAAAACCTCTGATGATTTGACCACTGAACAGAGGATGCCTAATGCACCTCCTGTTACTACTTCCAACAGCTAAAATCCCTTTTCTACCAAGATTCAAGTTTCAGGTTAAAGCAGACTGAAAGTTTGCTGTTACCTACTTTTGCTGGTTGGCAGTTGCTGTTGGTGACTGAAAGTGTTACTAGGAGTGGTTTTGGCTCTGAAGAGGATAGTTGTGAGTCAACGTGGGACAAATCCAGACATGCCCAGGTTTCCTCCTGCTCTGTAAATGCACTGATGTGATACAGAAATCTGACTTTGATGATCTTTATATGCAATAAATATATTTGCCTTTCTGACACACAAAGGCTGTGTTCATACTCAGCCCAATAGGCATGTGACACAGGTTATTTTTTGAGGCACTCTAAATTGTAATGACTTCCTTGCCTGCAAGGTCAAGCATGAGTGATAAGCATCAAGAGTGAGATCCTGGCTGCTGTGAAGCCAAGAGAAAAATCCCATTGATCTCAACAGAAGAATGACATTGCCTCGAGATGTTGCAGACCGCTTTGGAGGAAACGTCCCACAGAATCCATTTTCTTCCTCTCCATCTTGATGTTCTAGCCTCTTCTTTGAATCCTCTCCATCTAGAGCCAACCTTCTCTACCAGGAAACCCCTCATGGCAAATATCCCTTCCTGTTTCCACTGTTTCCTCAGACAGGCTGCCTTTATATTCTAGTTTGTTTTGGTCAAGTTACATTCCAGCTAATACGGTAACCTGAAATCTTTACACACTCATTTTTTTTCCAGGTGAATGGCTGTTTTAAAGCAAGAATCCTTCAACTCACTTCTTTAGAACATGTCTTCGTGCTACACATCATGAGGATAGTAATTGCTCTCCTGGGTTTAGTATTGCACAAGTCTGGGTAGTGTAGAATGTCTTCTGCAGACAGACTGGATTTTAAGCAGGCGACCAGCAGGATGCTGTATTCATTCACTGAAGATACTAATTGACACAGTAAAAATGGAACTGCATATATGAAATATTAAAGGAATATATTCAGTAGACAAACTGAAACTGTGCTTTTGCAGCAGAGGACATCAGGAATTTGTGTTCCAAATATTTAGAAATAAGTTGGTCATAGACAGAAACAGATATATATAACCATATTCTTTGCGGTCTCTGCCTAATCCTGCTATCTTCAATAAACTGAACAAACAGACAGAAAAACAATTTTCAAAACGTTTGTTAAGAAAATTCAAGGAGAAATGAAGAGAGAAAGAAATAAGTAGACTCACTCCAATGAAGTAAGGATTTCTCCATCAGTGGCTACATATATCACCTGCTTATTCACTTATGTATTTATGGGGTTTTGTCCCTATTATATAGTAGAATCACAGTCATGAAAAAGACATCCTGTAAAGGTCATTGAACTGCTCTTAATTTTGTTTATATTAGAATGCTTTATTTTTTCAAATAAAGTGGATTATATCATAAATTATCAGACAGTGTACTATAGATTTATTATTTAGATAATAGATAACAGAAAATTAGATCTTTGCAGCCAAACTAAATCTGCTGCACAAGTATTTGCAGAATCTGTACACAGGGAATTAAAAATTTGTTCATTACTCTAATTAGGCCATCAAACTGTCAGAGCATGGAAGAATGCTCAAATGGTTCTCAGATTGTTTTCCATCATCCTTTAACACTGTAAAATTTATTTGCCATTGGACCTTTGAGCAAACAGGAGTAGTGTCTCACTTAGTTGTCAAAAAGTTTGACAGTACTTGATTAAAATGTAAACACCTTAGATGCAGAGCTGCTTGTAAGATAATTTAAGAAGTTCAAAAGTATCTTATATGTCTTAAGTTATTTAAATAGACTGATGGACTTAATGACTTTATTGTGAGACTTGGATAGCATAAACTACAATTATATTATACAATCAAATAGAGCAGTGTCAGACAATAATCCATGGACAGTACTGAAAATACCACTTATGCATTAATATATTAGGTTGATACAATCCTTTCCTATTGAATTAGTCCATAACTAAAAATTTCTTAGAATTTTTAGCATACTTGATCATAAAATCATAGCGAATCATTAAGCAGCAGCTCTAACAGCATTTTAATAAGACAAAACTGTATTTAGTGTCAGTGATGAGTGTAACTCTAAAAACATACACTGTCTGCAAGTCTGTAATTCTTGGATAGTAATTCAGGACATGTTAATTTTATAATGTCAGTCCTCCATCACCCCATCAAAACCTTTGAGTCAGTGCCCCTTGCAAAATGGCAGAAGTTCAAGAACATATCAAGGAGTCGAGAGCTTAAAGCACTTGCAGTCACTAACAAGTATTATCATGCACTCAGAATAATTGCTACTAAAAAAGCCAGGAGCTATCAAGCAACATTTTAATCTTGGTTCAGAGTAACTACTGTGTATTAAACCCCCCTCTGCAGTTTCTAACTGGAGATACTTATAAATGCTTTCGGAATGAAAGGAACTATTGAACAACTCTTATTGACTGGTGTTTCCTCAAAGTACTGAGGAAATCATAACAGATTTTCAGTTACAAGTAGGCACAACTTCTCTTTCATTGTTTCATTTAGATTAATTAATTCAGATTGTTTTTAGATTAAAAATCTAAAAACTAGTCGGATTTTGACTAATAACACATTTTTGCATTACTATGTTTTAAATAGAAGCCTATTTGGTACATGGAAAAGGAAATCTTGTCTTCCTACACACAATATATAGAAGCATGTGACTTGTATTTTCAGAATTCAGTTCATAGTGTTTTGTGTTAACCTACTGTACTCTGCCTTCTATGACTCTAAAGAAGACTAAACTCAAATTATAGAAATACATATTATATATAAATTGAAATAGACTGCTTTTGTTCTTAAATAAAGAAATTACAAAACCAAGTAATCCATTACAATGCAGTGTGGACATGTGATACTTTAATACTAACAGAAAAAAATTGAAAACTCCCAGGAGGTGGGAATTGTTTCTTTCATGGAACGTAGCTCAGCAATAAATGCCTCTGTCTGTTCTTCAGCATTGAAATGACACATCCTAAACTATTTCAAGGCAGAATGGACAAATGCCAGGCTTAAAGATGGCAAGAAATTCTTGTAAAATCTGCTATGAACAAAGCCAGCCCCAGTAGCTAAGGCAGAAGAAAATATAACGTAATTACTTCCAGTGTTCTCATGGGACCTTGCTCATATTCATAACAATGAGAATTAAAGCTATGCATCACTCTTGTCATTAACTAAGCTGTTTCTTTCCACAGGTGTGATGCAAGAAGAAATGAAATTATGGAGGCATAAACTGTCTTCGGGAGGACTGTCACCAGGACACAGCTTCATTGTGCGGAGTGGCTGCATGGGAAAGCCCCTTATTCACAAAGTAGCAGGTAGAAATGTCTTGCCTCTTGCTTTGCTAGTGGAGAACATGCAGGCTAGCAGACAAAGAAGTCAGCTGGTCACTTCACCTTTAGAGAACTGCTGATCTCACTCTCTCCTCCCACTGTTACAGAGTAAAGATCTGCTACAGTTTGACTGATTAGTTTTGTTTTATTTTCTTACCTATTCTCCTGACATATAAGAGAAGTTAACACCCAGTTCTTGACTGCTTAAATTAGTTTGGAATTATTGGAGATAAGCCAGCTGATTATGACAGAGCTTGGGATTTTCTTCTCCCTATAGAAAAAAGAAAATTGAGCCGCACAGTTACATCAGAGCTTTTTAGCAAGGCATTAATAAATCATGTAAATCAGATTAATGATACTGATAATTACTCACAAGCAATACTTTAGAGCTCAAGTTCCTGAAAAGAACCAGGTACCTAAAAATATGTATTTCAGTTATTATTTGTGTACTGAGAATGTTTGCCTTCTTTATACTGTTTGATGGTATGAAATTAATGAATCACTTATAGAAATACTATGACAATGTTTTGCTTGATTCAATGTTATGTTTGTATAAAAGTAGAACTAGTATGAATAAAATCTGCTTCATTTTGAGAATTTTTTCTTATTAACAGGGTGCCTAGGTTTATTCATTGTCATTTAATAGCAGAGTTTATATTTGTCTCACAAACAGAAAAATACTGGTAAAAAAATGCTGTTTCTCACTGTCATGGAATATAGCAACATTATTTTGATGACTGGACTGATAAAAATCCACATGTCCAAAATCTATTCAAGGAATCTGTGGGAGAACAAAAAGGGAAAGAATATCTGTTGACTAAACAATTTCAGAATTGTGTCACTTGATCTACCTTGTTATTTTGCACACTGGCAAACTGCTAAAAAAAAAAATTAAATAGTTTGGCTCTTGTGATTCTTCCTTGCTTTGTGGTGTTATATCCAACCCTGGATGTTCCAAAATCCTGCTTTTTTATTGCTTTAAACAAAAGCTGCTGCTTTGATCATCTCTAGTGTGTGCCAAGACACAAGACAGATACTCCAATGGTGTAGTTGTGCACCCTTGGAAGAAAATTTATTATTGAAGAAAAAATTATCTTTGCTCTTGAGACAAGAGAAAGGATTTACTCTTCCTTTGCTTCCTCCTGCTGCGGGCAAAGTGCCTCTGCAAATGGCCACATACTCATCATCAGGAGGGGAGATGTGTGATTAATGCAAAGGATTACTATTCCGATCTTTTACTGTCACCTGGGCAAGTCCCCTAACTGTGAGATGCCCTACTCCCACTTTTTAGTGGAGCTGATGATGGTAAACCTCCATTAAAAACTTTAAAAACAAAATGCAAATTCATGATGATTATTTACTATTTGCAAGGGACATTCTCAAGCATCTTGGAATTCTCCTTTAGAAACATAAGTATTTCACTACTTTATAAAGCAGAAGCTGTGGACAGGCATACACCATGGCATACCAAAGCTTCTACTTAGGAGGCAGTGCCAATAGCAGGTGTCACATTACTTGCTATTGTCAGGGAAGGTGGAAAAGTGACTGAAGGGCTCCCACTGGTTGCAGAACTGGGAAAATAAAGGAAACGTTGCCCTCTTTCCAGCCTTCTGGAAGAAAATCCAATTAGGGTTGTTACCACATTGAAAAGTCTCCCTTTGCTGCCAAAATGTTTTCAAAAGGCAGCCTTACAGTGGTACGTGCTGGCCAGCACATCTAGATAGCATTTTGGGAGGGCTTTTTATCGGTGTTGATTTGCATTTCATTTATTTATTTATTATTGATTTTCTTACCATTTTAAGACCAAGCACTGAATTAGTTTCAAAAGGTAGTTTCTCACTGCTAAATAGAAAGGGAGAGGCTGTAGGGTCGGCTTGGGATGCTCGACCACCCCTATTACTTAATTTTTCTTCTCTACGTGAATGCATTGTGGACCACACCAACTAGCTGTCTCCCAGGCAAATTTAATAGACACATGAAAAGCCACAGGTAGCAGGGACATAAGCCAGTCTGTGACCATAGGGTCAGGAATTGGTCTCCTACCCTCTTCTATTAGCAGTGTAGATGTAGCCAAGGGTTATGTGTTAGGTTAAATGGCCAATGGTATTGTAGTCAGCACATGCTGGGCAGCACACTCTGACACTGGCATCATGATCAGCACTGGATTACTTCAGCACCAGGAAAAGCTTGGAGGATACTTGAGCTTCTTGTGTTTCCTAAATGAAGTACATTGGTATGGGATGAGTCAGTTGCTGAAAGCAGGGTCTTTATTGACAGTGAGAAGAGCACTGTGAGTTTTCCAGGTTTTAGTCTAAGTTCTACTCTTCTCTGGGCACTGTGTCTTCTTATGATATTTCTGGAAAACAGTGGTTGAGAGACAGAAGGAAATTTTCCTCTGGCGTACAAGTCATGAGAACTGTGAATGAGAAATGACATAACTGGCAAGTGGCATTAAAGCAAAGAGCTGTTTAGGCCTATCATGAAGTTGTAAGTATTGTTTCAAGGAGATGCAGATACCACCATTTCACAGCAGCAGTGAATGGCAGTTTGGTGTAGATTGTTTGGATTTGCGAACAAAGGAAACCATCTACAAACAATTCTCAAGAATGCAAAATGTGCAATGAACTTCTCTACATGTAAAATTGAAACACAGAGCAACACATATGTGTCTACACTGGTTAATTAATAAACATACCACAACTAGAAAATGGTTACAACTAAGTGCTAAAACAAATAGCTTAATAGAAGGACTGAGTATAGAATGCATTCACTTCTAAAATTCAGGGGAGAAAGGAAAGAAGAGAAGAAGGGATAGAGATAGATAGAAGGCAGGCAGGAAGGTAAGCAGGAAGGCAGGCAGAAAGGAAGGAAGGAAGGAAGGAAGGAAGGAAGGAAGGAAGGAAGGAAAAGAGAAGTGGAAGAAAATATCAAAAGAAAAGGAGAGAGATCGTGAAAAGGCTTTGTATTTTATTATTTTTTAAAATTTTCCTCATGAACTGCATGAGTAAAGAAAAATTTTATATTAGAGCATTACGGAAATTCTACAAAACAGTCTTCACAATTGACATATTCTGTGTTTCTTTTTTGTTTTAACAGTTTTTGCTGTAGTAGAGATCTGTGCTCCATCTCCTTCACATTCCCTAAAATATTTGAGACATAACCACCAGGGCTGTGTTAACAGTTCAGAATGACTCGGTCATAATCTTCTGCCAGATCAAACCCAACTGTCCCAAATCAAGCAGGAGCTCCATGGTTTCAGTTAGACGCTTCAAATATGCCCTTCTGAAAACAAACATTTTCCCTTATTTCCCATGATCAGACAAGAAGAGCTACATCTTAAAAATGGTCTTGAAATGTTTCTAAAATGCCAAATTAGTAATGTTTATTAGTTCAAGTAATTCCCCTGTAAGCTATTATCTAGGGCTGATTGTTTAAATACAATTATAAATTTATACTAGAAATAACATTTATTGATACATCTACTCTGCTGTAACATTTTTGTACAGGTGAAATGATCCCCTCCAATGACCATGCATGCAATCTCTCTCAAAAAGAAACAAAATGAAAAATAAACCCATTCACTATTTAATATGGTCCTGTCATGCTTACTTCTAAATCTCAGAGGTATTTATACTTATACAGGAGTCAGTTACAGTCCATCATGTTGTTCCAGCTCTACATTTGTAGCAGCATAATGCCATTAGTCATTCCCAGAACCATAGCTATTAGAGATTGAAGTGACCTTTTAATGTCATCATATCCTACCCTGATTTTTACTATCCATGGCAACAGACTAATGTCAAACACACGATTATGACTTCACTGCAAAATGTAGCAAAGGAGAGGCTGATTTAGTTGTAAGCTACATTTCAGAAGGCACAGCCCTAGCCTTTGCCATCCAAATGAATGAAAGTAATTTACATTCCATCTGCAATTTGTTCAATAAAGTATTTATAACAACACACCTTGCTTTGGTACCTAAATAAAAAATTTCTTTTATTTTTATTTTGGGCAGAGGAAGGAAAATTAAAATGGCCAAGTCATGGAAAAATTAATCTTGATCCAGGAATCTTTCAAACAAACTACAGCTATTTTATAAAGTTGGGTGACATGGTTTATCTGTCTTCCTTACCCCCATCAAAGAACGGAGACTCCTATCTTGCAGGGATGACATACAGACAGGCCTATGTCCATTCTATATAATGTGGATTGTAGTGCAAACTACTTCTCAGTTGTATCCCCTATCCCCCTGAAGGAACCACTCTGCTCCACATCAGACTGAAATAATGTGTCTGCAATACAAGGAGCTGGAACCTACGAAAAACACAAGGTTAACCAATATTGTAGTATAAATACACTTTTGGTGGTGAGCAATTACTTCTATCTGCTGCATGTATCTCTGTATGCATGCGTCTGAAATTCTTCACTTTGTAAAGATATTTCAGCTTGATTTAGACTAAATGCTATATAACAGTGTCAAGTAACACAACACTTATGGGAGGTAGCCCTTCCTCAGGGGTAGAAATAATTACCCTGGGCCATTGCTGTGCTAACACAGATCTATTGTTTCTAGGACCAGAGCTAATGTGTATACAGGGCTACTTACTAGACCACATCTGCTCATCTCAAGTCCGTTGCACTTCTGGAAACTCACTTGTGAGTTTTCTTGGTATAAACATAGCACTGTAACATAATGAAAACAATAATCAACGCTCCTTTATTTGTGGTTAGTGAAATTGCTACAGCAAATTTATTTCACTTGCAACAAAAATTGCTTAAGAGATTGAATTCCAAGTCTAATCACATCAAGATCATTTATCAAGAATTGAGATGTGTGACTCAATTTTGTAGCTGGACCTCTCTCTCTAATAGGATTTAAATGACATTTCAGAAAGAATTAAAAACCTCACAATTATTGCAGAGGGTTAGAGTCCTATAGCATCTCACCTCTGGTATAAACCCACAGGCTATAGAGGCTAGAGACCTGTGGTAATATAGCACTAGGTAAGACATGTGAAAGGGAAATTACTTTGTCCTGAAGAGGATTCATTTTCCACTGATTCAGTAATCAAACATAACAAGAGAGATGCATTCTTAGTTTTTAATTTATCTCTATTTGTATTGACAAATTCATATTGAAATAAAGGAGATACATTGAATTAGATAATTTCCCTTCAAAAGGACTAAACAGGACTGTGTAAGGGCTTACTTAAGGAGTTGACCCGGAGCTTTGTGAAACACACTGTTGGGAAACTGAGCATCTATGGTTTTATATTTCAAGGATGATGCAAGATTTTTCAACCTTTAAATTACAGCTTGTGCAAGCAGTACTCTATTACTTAACAGATTTGCAGATGTGTCCAGCTTCAAGGTAATGGGCATTGCATTTCTGTCATTCAAGAAGCTGAGATTCAAAATAAATCAAAGAATGAATTATTCCTATCCTCTTATTCTCTATAAGCTTCTAAACACTACTTGGAAGGATTCTAGCAGAGATAATAATAGATTTGTATACAGACACTCTTCAAAGAGTTTACAGAGAAAGGTAAAAATTTTTTATCAAAATTTTAGAAACAAAAGATATGAGAGGACTTTACTTGAACCAGTTAGAAAAGTAATCCCTGCCAAAGCTTAGAATAAATGTAGTCCAAGGTCTGGGCCTTTCTATTACACCCCTCCACCTCTGCCCATTCCCTGAAAAAATCCAATATAAGAGGACAGGGGGACAGAGGAAGGGAGAGAGGAAGGAAAGAAGGAAGGGAGGAAGGGAGGAAGGGAGGAAGGGAGGAAGGAAGGAAGGAAGGAAGGAAGGAAGGAAGGAAGGAAGGAAGGAAGGAAGGAAGGAAGGAAGGAAGGAAGGAAGGAAGGAAGGGGAGAGTAAGGCAGGAAAGAAGAGGGGCAGGAAGGAAGAGGAACCCAGGAAGGAAGGCAGGAAGGCAGAAAGGAAGGAAAATTGGTTCTGGAAAGTTAGAATTGATAATATTTCATGACAAGGTGTTTTTCTTCGACTGTTGAATGTAAGACATAAAAAGCTGCGTATGTTTATGCCTGATAATATCTTCCGTGATTCAAGCTAAAATAACAGTTATTTCTCAGGAATAAAAGCTGAGCTCAATGAAAGGACATAATGTTATGTGTGTACAACCACTGGGAAACACTGACTAGCATTTTCCCTTTGACCTTACATGACAGTGTTGCATTCCAATGGAAAACATTGCCAAGTCTCAGTTCAGCATAAAAACAACACTGAGGAAAACATTCTGTAGCAAATACACAGAACTAAAACCTATTTCAATAAAAAAGGAGTCACAGTTGGAGCCAACAGCATCTCTGAAAACCTTTTTATTCTCCTGCCTCAAATCTGACAGGCCCATTGTAAATTCAATGAACTACAATTAAAAGAAGTGTTTGGGATAAACTAGAATTTTTTTTTTTGTACTAGGACTCAGCTGACTTACATATCTCATCACAAGATGCAAGGATGTGGTAACCATGCCCTTCTTGCTGTGTGACAAAAACTTTAGAAAAGAAAAGGCCATGATAAAATTAGAAATAGAAAACTTGAAAGCTTAATATTCTGCAGGCTATTCTGTAATACAGGAATTTTTATTTTTTTTTAACACTTCAGTTTCATGATTTGGAGCTTGTGGATGTCACTTTACAGAAATAAACCTCAAAGGAGAGTCAGATTTGTGTGGGACTTGAATAAAGTGCTACCTCAGCTCTCTTAAGTTTCTCTTTGTTGTAAATACCAGGCTGTTAACCCGCCCTTTCTGAAATAAAGGAAATGTAATATTTTACTTCTAAACACATAAGATTTTGCCAGATTTTCAAAGGCGTTAGTTGAAATGGATCTTCTGAAAATTGACGTCTCTGCAGTGTTGTTTTCCCTTCTAAATAAAAATTTTCAGACTCTGATCCCTGAGAAATTTTTGATTTCCCAAAAAGGACAGAAAATAATAAAGCCACTGTCTGTAAAAGCAGAAGTGATACTTTCCCTGTATTGCAAAAGCCAGAGTTCTCTCCCTTTTTCACAGATGGGACAAGGATACTGAAGAAGTGCTTTTTGAGGGGTCCCCTCCACATCTGTACTGCCACTGCCCAGGCTGGGCAGGGAGAGATGAAGATTCCCCACATGTAGGTGCCCCACCAGCTCCAGAGGAGACTGTGGATCCAAGAGGAGATCCGGGAATATCTTAAAAAGAAGTCTACCTGGTTATGTCTATATTGGCAAACTGAGAGACAGACTCTGACGCTGTGATTCCGCGCTCTCTACTGTGGACAGCGTGCCCCTGGTATGGTTCTGGCCCTGACCAGCTAGCAAGTTCCCAAACAAATCCTCAGCATAGATCCAGAGTTAGAAAAAGCTGGCACTATCTTCCAACATATGGAATGTAGCAAGCTTGTTTATGAGACTTCAGTAGCATGAGCAAGGCTAGTCCGTGCCAGCTGGCCAGAGGATTGAAACATGGATCCTGGCACTGCTGAATTTGCAAATACAGGTGTCAGAGACTGAAACAGTTAATGATTTATGCATTCTAGGATTGCCAAGGGACTTTTGCAGGCTTCTACAGGACTTTTGCATTATACCTTTGATGGCCCATCAAAGTCCATCCCCCCCTCTGGCAATCTTGAAAGGCGGGAACCAGGCCAGACACAGAAACTCTGCACAGGCCCAGGAGAGGTTGGAGGCTCGAGGCACAGCCCGTGACACTGACCATGGATATAATAACTCATAACTTCTTGGAGTGTGGGGGCTTCCCTCCTTCACCCCCAGCAGATTAAGGCCACCACTTCAATTGACAGACATGGAAGCGGCAACTACCAAGTGTCATCGCTGGACCCCGTGGGCGGTGGCTATATACATCTGTCCACTCTCAGTTTTTCTTTCTCTTACTCTCCCTTAGCCTTATCCTGTCTTTCCTTTCTCTCCCTTATGCGTTTTCCCCCCAGGGGTTATCCCTATGATAGATAATATAGATGACAACACCCAAAATGCTAACATACCTGTTAAAACAAAATTGTTAACATAAACCCTACCTATATATGTTTTCAGACACCGATTATTCAGTGTCGTTTCACTCTAATCCACCCCAAGGGATTACTGAAAAGAACCTGGGTTACCCCCCCCTTTTTTTCCGGAGTGGATCATAACAACAGTATCTCATGTGTTGATGAGACAAGTTGTGGTGCTTACTACTAGGAATAGGATGAAGTCAGTATGATTCTTGACATTAATAATTCTTCTGGAAAGGCCAGGAGACCTAGAGAGGTGAAGAAACAGTTTATATCCTGTAAGTCAGTAAGGGCAAATGTTGATTTGAGTAGGAATGAAAGCAGGTGGAGTGAATGGATGTGCTGTTTGGAGGAGAGAGGGGAAATAGGCTCCTCCCAGCACATTTTTGACATTAAAAGTCCAATGATTTTTTTTTAATCCCTCAGTGTTTGCAGATGCATTCAATATTTTCAAGACAAGATTTTTTTTGTTCCTTTGTATCTTGGTCAACTATTTTTAACAGCTTTGGGAGCTATTGGAATACAGCAAACCAAGATAGGCTTTCCATGTCATGGACTTTTGTAATAAATTCAAAACACTGAGTAAACTCCTTCAAATTTGTCAATTTTTTTAGACAAACTATTGTGATGTATCAAAGGCTAATCAACAAGATTGGAAAAGAGCAAATGCACATCTACTAAATCACTATTCTTTATAATCTTTTCAAATGGATTTACTAACTGTAGACAAAGTTGACATTAAGTTCAGTAGCAAAAATAAACTCTCTTTAATAATTTGAATTTGCTGGAAAGGTTGACTGCCGCTGAAGCAGCAGTAAGAAGTCAAATCAAATCTCAAGCAGTCAAGTTTACAAATTTTAATAATTGCTTTTTTTTGGAGGAGGAGGCAGTGGTAATTTTATATCACTACACCTTTCTGAGATTATCCAATTGGCCAGGTCAAAAATCTGCTTCCATTACCTTCAAATTTACTTTGAAACAAATAAGGAGTATTTCAATTGCGCTTGTAAAGGAGAGAAAAACTCTTTTAGAATCATTAGTTTTCAATTCCTTTCCTTTATCACTCTCACCACAGCTAAATCAAAAGGTTATTAAACACTGTCCCTTCTTTAGGAATTCAGTAAGATAGATTAAATGCTAGGTTTTGACTATTTGATTTAATTAGAAGGTAAATTTAGTGTTGGTACACTGAATCACTAAAGCGTATTAACAGCCATTTCAGTTAGATGTTAATTTAAACACCAAACCAGAAAACATTTTGCTTGTCCCTGAGCCCAAGCTGATGTACATATTTTCCTTTTACTTAGAGTGAGATAAATTGAATGCTGATTTTATCTGACATCTGCTTTCACCAAAGTTTCTTCATTTCCTGTATGAACCTGTTCTGCAGTGGCCTTTTCACTAATGAATAACACACTAGATTCTAATGAAAGATAAAATATCTTAAAGCATTCCTTACTGCCTTATGAAATAATTGTTTCACCCATTGCCTCCTCACCACATCTTCATTAAAATGCCACACCCATATAACAGCTCATAACAACATCATATAGAATACACAGATTTAGGGAATGTAGGAGGCCCCAAGCAAATTTTGTTTCCAGCAAGAGTCACAAGAAATAGTCAATTAGAGATATCCTGAATGTGAGTTTAAGATTGTCAGAGGAGAGAAAAGTCTATGTCCCAATCACTTAACATGGCACCTGCTGTCTTGGCAGCAGCACTGCTTTTCAACTTGGCTCTACAGGGACATCTTCCCATTACACCTTTAAGCAGAGCTAATCCTTACAAGTCTAAATCAGCTAATGATTTCACACCACAGGAAGTCAAGTTGTGGAATGACAGCAGACTACAATGTGCCAAGTACCACAGATACACCAGAGATGTTTATGTGAAGCGAAAGATGAACAGAGAGACATCCTTCAGAATTAACCAGTTTTCTTTCTACATAAAAGGGTCTGGGTTAGAAGCAGTATTATGTGTGGTTCTGTATCCAACACTGCAACAGCAAATCTGCTTGACTGCTCCCTATTCCCCAAATCACATAGACTCACCAATCACTTTCTTGTTTGGTTTTAATGTCCTTTATATGGATTGACCTTCCATACATATCCCAAGTGTCACACCTGATACCTTTCATCTGCTTCACCTCCACAAAGTTACCAATCGAGTACTTGATCTGAAAATAAGACTGCAGTGAGGTTCCATAAAAATAACAATTGAATTTTGTATCTTTTCTTTAGGTACCTCCAAAGGCAAAGATGATGATGGAGTTACCTACTCTGTGTCAAATTATATAATTATTAGGGCACTCACCAGGACCTGAGACATATTCCACCTTTTCTCCCAAGCCTCATGGAGGTACTCAAATCCACATCTTCCTTCTCTGAAAAGGTAACCTAAACATGGGGGTATTAGTCATGCAGAGAACTGAACAACTAGCAGGGTAGTTCAAGGAATAGGAGGAAGGAGCATCTAAAACCAGAGTAGCCTGGTAGTGAAAGGAATTATCTAGGATGTGGAGGAGGCGGGTTGGACCTCTCCCTCAGCAGAGTAGTGATCTGAATCTTAGTTTCTCAGTGCTTGAGCATGTGATGAAATGATAAAAACAAAAAAGTAAGGGGAACCTTTCAACCTTTGAAATTGAGTGTGAAGGAAAAAGCTGTCTTCAGGAAATTACTCCTAGTAGTGCACCACAAGTAGAAAAAAGCTTTGCAGAAAGAAGCAAGGCACAAAAAGACTCATAGACCATATGCTGTGCCAATTCAGATACTATACTTGGCTTGATGGTGCTGTATCATGAAGTACTAGTCAGTCTTGCCTTAAATGCTTATTCAATGCAGAGAATCACTACTACCCTCAGGAAAGTAATGTAAAACCTACACCACCTCAGTTGCCAAGATAGAGACCTTGGCACAGCTGCAAAAGCATCAAGGAATTCTTGAACTGCCGTGCACAAAGGGAGTTTTAGTCCATCCTTTACTTTGTGCTCCCTCCTGTATTTCCTCCAGCCAAGACACAAAGAAGTTGCAGAGCCTTGTTCTGCCCCTCACATCTGACATGGTGGACCTTCTGGTGAGCACTCAGGGAACTTGTTTTATCCACAATGCATGCTGACACTACAAAATGCTCTCACCACTCAGTTCATGTTTTTCCTTATCTAATTTCATCCTAAAAATTCTTCCTCTTAAAGAACAGATATAATGTCACTGAAAAATAAGATGAGGAACATTAATAGTTGTTTATTTTTTTATACTGATATTAAATAAGCATGTTGCAATTGGGTATGTCTGTCTCGTATTGGCCTCATAAGTCACCAGCGTGCTTGTAACAAACGTGGATAGAGCCTTCCTAAATCTTCGTTCACGAAGCCTAGCCATGATGAAATAAGCATGTCATGGGTCTGAATCTTATTTATTTGTTTCTCTACAAATTTGATGTTTACATATTTAAATTCTATAGGCACATGGGAAAACATTGTAAATATTTATAGTCCTTTGGATGAGGAGACCTGAAAATTAGCAGAAAGTTTTCCAGACTGCAGTGAAGACAGTGAACACTTGCTTTCCTACATGAAATGTGCCTATTTTCACTTTGAACACTTGCCAGGTGGCAAGACTGAGTTAAAGTACATGGCAAACATGATTTCTGGGTAGATTTGAGCTGTCAGTTGAGCCTGCTCCTATTGCCCGTGTGCACATGCTGGATCCTTCATGGAAAAACTTGGTATCCACCCAGCTAAACCTGGAACTGACTCAATGACAAAACCATCTCAGGACCTGCTCCAATAAGCATTACAGGTGGAAGCAAGCCAGCTCTCATCACCTCCACCTGGCCCAGCCTTCGAACCCCTTCCTACCAGGCAGCGAGCTGTCATAATACATAACTCCTTATGCAAACACACCCTTGGCATCACACAAATACACCAGTGTTTGACTTGCCTCTGAGTAAGGGACTGCAAGGGACAGTTGCTTCATCTGTGATATCCAAGTGCTACAGATACGGCCAGGCTGCTCAAGGGGGAGCACAACAAGTTGTAGAACACAATTCACTGGTTGGAGAACTGGGAATCCAACCCCAGAGCAGGTGGTGTGACCAGCACAGACACAGTCATCCTTTCCCCACTAGATCCTTACAGAGGTTGTGTGCAAGTCAACACCAGAGAAGTTGCAACTGAGAGAAGTCTGGCAATGCCAGCTACTGAAGCTTATTTGAAGCTCATGTCCTTCTAAGTCTTAGCTTGAGAACTAGTGTCAGCCAGTCATGCATTGAATGCCCTACCTACTTTGCTTACTTGACTTTTTTTTTATTTTTGGATGTGTGTGGGGTGTCTGTTTTTATTTCAATCACTGATAGGGCCTGTGCTGAATGCTGCAGATCAGGTTTGGTTAACCAGCATTGCTCCAGGGCTTCACGCTGTGTACAGATTCCCGCACTGCACAGCCAACTTTTTCTTGTTTGGTGACTCCTCCCTGATTCATTGCCCACTTTCACCCCAATGCCTGTTTCTATTTTCTGTGCTTCTTGTGGTTCTGCCCAAATGCCTTCTTACCTGCATTTTCAAAGATCTGACAACAGTTTTGTTATTTTTATCTGTTCTTATTTTCAACTGGTTTTTTTTTTGCTTTTCTTTATGTCAACTCTGTGATTACCTGCAACACCCTATTGCATAAGAACATAAACACATTGTTCAAAGGTTGGGGATTTTTTTTTAGATTATTAACAACTACAATGAGATGATAATACTGAACTCTACAGAAGACTAGTAGACATCTACATTCAATACATAGCTCAAAACTGGCAGTCCTCATAGTTTTTTGATATATTTTTTAACTTAAGTGACAGAATTTATCGCAAATTGCTTTTGGAATAAATATTTAAAATAATAATGGATAACTATCCAGGAGTTTACTAAAATCCACATAAGAACTATGCCACTTTATTCCTTCCACCCAGTGTTTTGTTCCAGCAAACTTTTTTTTGAATCATTAGTGTGATGTAAAATCCCTGTTACAATAATTTTATTTTCTTTTATCTGTATAATTTTTTCTGTATACTAATTCTATTAGTAATGGAGGTTAAACCAGAATTAATTGAAGTTATTATAAAAATATTTATTTTTTTTACCAAAAAGTAATCTTTTCTAATTTTGTTAATGAGGTAGCTTACTCTTTTGACCTTTTAATTTAACTCATATTTATAAGTCCTTCTTGCTTTTACAATATTTGTAAATTTGGGTGGTACATCTGGAAGCTTTGAGGTAGTCTTTGCCTCTATCTCAAAACTCTGAGCAACTTCCTCTCAACTTTTTTCATAATCCTTGCCATTTTACATTGTAGTCCCAGATCTCAGGTTTAATGAAGAACTATTCACAGCTGTCCTGGTTTTGGCTGGGATAGAGTTAATTTTCTTCCTAATAGCTGATATAGTGTCGTGTTTTGGATTTAGTATGAAAATGAAGTTGATGACACACTGATGTTTTAGTTGTTGCTGAGTAGTGTTTTTACTAAGTCAAGGACTTTTCAGCTTTTCATACTTTCCTGCCAGCAAAGAGGCTGGACAGGGACAATAAGTTGGGAGCCAAGCAAGCCAGGACAGCTGACCCCAAACTGACCCAAGGGATATCCAAAAGCATGTGGCATCATACTCTATATGGAAACTAGGGGAAAAACTGATCGGTTCTCGCCACTCTGGAACATCAGTCCAGAGCATCGGTCATTGTATGGACGTCAGTCAGCAAATCGGTGAGCAAGACTACTGTGCCTCATTTGTTTTGTGTATTCTAATTCTTTTATCATTATTCTTATTTTCTTCTTCTTTTGTTCCATTAAACTGTCATTATCTCAATCCATGAATTTGAGTTTTCCTATTGTCTCCCCCATCCCACTACTTGGGGGGGGAGAGAATGTGTTTGGTGGTGCTTAGTTGCTGGCTGGGGTTAAACCGTGACACAACCACATGCCTTTTGTTGTCTACCAGAGGAATTGCTTTTTTTTTTAGTTGACAATTTTTCTCTACTCATAGAACCAATTAAGTTCGTGACTTACATACTGCTCATGACATTTCTTTTTTTTACAGACATCCGTCTCAAAATTTGATGGCCTTGTAATACTATAATTTATAAACTCTTTTCTTCTTATATTATTAAATGTAAGTATTTTGCTATAACTGGATACAATTTTTTTCATTTTTTTCACTCATTAGAATCAACATAAAGAAGGAGATGAGGAACTTAAGAATTCAATGAATATTCTAATATTTGTATTCTAAACTTTTAATATTTATATTCTAAACTTCTAATCTATTTTACAAAGCCCATCCATGACAGTTTCTTACCTAGTGGTGGCCAAATTACCTGAGATTCTCCTACAAGAAAATTATTGTGTTACTAAATCTTTTTTATTTTTTAAGTGTGCTATAATCAAAGTCCACTGAAACTTTTTCATTCCTCATCCATTTCATCTTTCCCAAGAGAGCTGCCCAGCCAGGCTTTACTTTCACATCACATTTCACCTTTACTGCACACAACCCTGTTATTCTTTCCACCTTACATCATCTTCTGTCTCTTATGTTGTTTAACCAACTGTAATAAAAAGTAAAAGCCCTGGAGTGGCAGCAAGCTATTGATGACTTTCTCTATTGGTGGGGTTCAAAATTAGAGATGCATAAACCAGCAGTACACCTTGGCAAAAAACGCCAAAGATGGCTAACATCATCCAGAACTGTATTAACAGAACAGCCAGCCACACAAATAATGCTGTGTCCAGTTTTAGGCCTTCAGTACAGGAAGCATCAATAAACTGGGGTAGGTTCAGAAGGGACCACCAGGGTGGTCATGGCTAAACCCCTTGTCCCGTGAAGAGAGGCTGTGGGACTGGGGCTTGTGGATCCTGAAGAAGACATGGCTCTGGAGGGACCTGAAAGCAGTCCCTGGTATCTGCAGGGATGTCAGCAAGGAGATGAAGCCATGTGTTTCACGGCAGTGTAAGGTGCGAGGCTGGGAGACAGCAGGTACAAATTAATAGAAGAGTGGTTCAGACAGGATATGGGGAAAACTCTTCCTCCCTTTGAGTGCAGTCAGGAGGTGGAGCAGGTTGTCCAGATAGGTTATGCTATCTCCATTCTTGGAAGATATGACTGGATAAAGCTCTGAGCATGGTTTGATTTGAGCGGGAGGTTGGACTAGACCTCCTGAGGTCCTTCCCATCTAAATTATACAGTAATTTTCTGGCTACAAAGATTGCCTACAGAGCAGCATTAAATATCACATAATATAATTCTCATAGATCCTCTTATTAAAATTGTTCAGATTTATCATTTACCTGGTTAGCACAAAGACTACATTTCATCACTTGTAACAGTCATAGCTGATGGTGAGATCTGTAGCTCCGGCTCATTTCATATACTCTGCTATTGTGTAGAGACACTGGAGTACATTCATGCTCTTGTTCTTTGCCTTCTGTCTCCTAGCAACTCCATCTGCTGCCTTATTTTGAATGTTGGAAGTACAAGTCAGATTTATTTTTTTTAGTTAGGGAAAAAGCTGCTTCTTCTCTGCTTCTAACCTAGCTTAACACACAGTTTTATATTTAAGATGCTGGAATGTCATTTGCATAAGTAAAGATGATTTCATCCTGCACTCTGTCATGACCAGACCTTCTTTTCCAAGGATCTAGGCCATTTCTTTACCCCTGGGTTCTTGACCACATAGGAATTTCAGTGACTGTTAATATTGTCAGTTATATAAAGTCAGAAATCGTTAATCCACCTTTAATTTGAGGAAATGATTCTGTTGGGGTTTGTTATTAGTTATTGTTTGGTCTTTCATGAGCTATAATTAGACATTCTCTGGCATCCATATTTCACACAAATCTCTATTACTCATTCCCTGGCACATGACATATTTCCTTGCCAATATTTGTGGAGCACACTGAGTGGCACTGAGAAGTACGTAATAAAAAGCGCTTATCCTGTACATGCCTGTCAGTTACACACCTGTTAAATTTAACCCCTCCAGCTCCACTGTAATATTTGTATCTTTGATTACGAGTGATTAACCATCACAACACAACCTCTTATCCATCCAATGGATAAAACATGGTACTATTGGGTGAGAAAAAAGAAGGGAAAAATCAGTCTGCACATGAAGGATGTGAGAGTGCCTCAAGAGAGCACCAAAATATTGCAAAACATTTCACCTTTCTTAAAACATTTGATTATTTTTACATTAAGGGATGACTTTTAATTACAAGGTAGCAGACTGAAACCTCAGCCTTCTTTGTAGCCTACAGAAAAATCACAATGACTTTGATGTATTTTCAATGGAATTGGAGCTGAACCTTTTGTTTTAGAGGTCACTGGTTCCTTAGTCTGAGTTTTTCTCCCTTCAGTAGCTTCAGTTCTTTCTATAGTGTGTAATTTTTACATTAGTCATGTCTCCAAAGTACCCTCATTGATCTTTGTAACTGTTTCAGACATCACCTTTTCTGATATCAGCAAAAAATATTATTGGGCTGCTCATTCCTGGAGTTGAGTTTGAGCTTAAAATCTGAAAAGATGGATTGAGTGGGAAAAATAGTCTGTCTTTAATGCATTTGGGTTAGATTATACCTTAAAACAGAATCTGAGGGAGAAAAGCAGCAAATACAATGCCTAGAAAGTATGTTTTGGTGAAAATTCATGATTTTTCAGCTTTATAAATCATTCCTAGGACTCTCTCTTTTGAGCTACAGGACTGAGTTGTGACACTGAAGATATATTGGTGTAGGGATTATAGCAGTTTTAGGAGAACAGATTAAAAGAAAATGCAAACATCAAAGTACATAACAATAGAGGAAGCTTCCCTTACATACAACATACAGACAGTTTAACTGTAGTACAGACAAATTATTTTTTGTGACTCCTTTATATATGTGTGACTCCTTTATATATTGTGACCCTTATAAGGAAGGGTGAGTATCAAAAGAAACCACATACTGATGGTGTCTAGAACTTTTATTTTTGAAATATTCTTGAGCAATAGCCAATGGCCAATGGTTAAAAAATACAGGTGATCACTGTGTTGGTGTATAGGTGATGTCATCAACTACAAAAACCCACCTCATTCCAAAATTCCCGTGTGGAGACAAGCTAGAATGTAGTCCAGTAGCCCTCGTGCCTTCCTTCTCTGTTGAGGCTGTCATGAACAGAACCAATAATCACCTAATTTAACAGAGCAAAATTATGACGATGAGTTTATCTTCTTAAATGTTTTGCCCATGACACAGTAACAAATAGAAAACAAGCATGGAACACACTGGCTGTGTTTATTTCTTTTGTAGTTGCCCTTGGCAACAACAAAACTAATATGTAAAAAAATATAATAAAATACATATTGGTTTTAATTGACAGAGAATATATAGCTTTGAAAATAAAAAAACCTAGCAGAAAAAAACAAAAGGAAATAAAAATTATGATATTTTTAAGATTTCTATTTTAATTTGCACAGCTGCGGTCTTCTATCATAGTGAACTAAAAGAACAGTAAATACCAGGCAGCTGACACTTAAATCATATATATCTCCTAGTTTTCAGCTCAGCATCTGCTGCATCATTTCTCAGACTTCAAGGTGTCTGGGAAGAGAGACCAAGGATAAGAAAAATGCATCTTTTCAGTTGAAATCATATATTTTTCAATTACAAAGGACTACAAGGCCATTATCCATTGCTATTACACAAGAGGGGCACTCTGAAACTTCATTTTAATTTAAAGACAAATCTACCTTTACAACAGCCATTTAGAGGGTTACAGGAAAAAGAAACTTGACTAAAACATACCAAATTTAATGTTCAGGAAAAATGAGCATGTCCATTTTTCAAAAATAAGTCAACTTGCAGTGCAGACAAGCTGTTTCCAAGTGGAATAACATCTTCAGGTGCCTCCAGAAACCAGCTCAGGGATGTGGTTGTCTTTCCTGTGCTGTGCTGATTTTCAGTGCCAGAGTAGAGTTCTGATTTCAAGAATTTTCTCCTTAAAAAGAAAGGGCCTGATTCTTCTCTTACATCTTTGAAAATCAGGGGAGAAAGACAATAGAGTAATACTAAAATTGAAGCAAGTAAAGGATAAGAGAAAAGAGCTTGAATACTACTTTATTTATCACTCCTTTCATTAAAAGGAATTAGAGTTAATTAGCCCAGCTTGTAGTGAAATTAAGGTATTCCATGCATATCCTATTTAGCCTTTCTATTATCTTTCTCTTGGATTTTCTATATTTGCCAGAACTTCTATAAAGGAGCATATTAGATGACTTTGGCCCACATCATTAGAAAAATCAACATTTTAGTTTAGAATCAGATCAAGACACTGTAGCTCAAAAAAAATTAGCACTCTCTTATTTAAAGTCTCTCCTCTGTTAGGGGAAGTTATACAATTTTCAAAGCACTTTAGAAGTGCCAGTACTATATTTTAAGAAGGCGGAAGGACTAAAACACCATTGAAGCCCCACTGCTAATTCATGGACCCCAGCTGTCCATGCTGCCTATGCATTACCTACTCCCTATACTCTATATGGGACATATTTAGCCCAAATCATTTTGCCATAGAGAATGCTAACCCTGAGCAGCATGGCTTTCAGCCATTCCATGCCTTTTGACCAAAAGGCCAGCAATAAGCCCCCAAAGTCAGCAATCAGTATTTTACAAAACAGACATATTCAGAGAGACTAGAACTTAAAAACTGGCACTCATTGCCAAAACAGGATGAAGTGGTGAGATTCCCTTCCTTTACTAGTGCTCATGGGCTAACCATAGATGTGCTGGAAGCCCTAACTAGTCTGATGTGGTCAGAGTACAAGTTTTCATGAATTTTTAGGAAAAACTGATAAAGTTACTAGGGCAAAAATATGGGAACACTTTTTCTTCCTCCAAACTTCCTGCTGAAGAAGAACAGTACTCTTGTTTGGCTGTCCTTCTGGTTGAACTAGCAGAGGCTTGTACACAGCTGGAGCAAGTGCCTCTCACCAGTCAGAATTCACCACTGGGAAATATTTACTCATTCCTACAAATTAAAAACATGTCTCAAACATCACTCCTGTTTCTTAAAATACAGTTGGAGGGTAATGAGTTGTATTAGGTTATTTTGGCTGCATTTTTTATGTTCCTCATAACCATTTCCATTTTTTAAACAGTAGGAAGGTTAACATGGAAAGAGGGAATACCCTCAACCCTTTCTGCTAAATGTTTTTTATTTTGAATAAAACAATTAATATGTGACAGGGAACGTCAGCACACAAATGAAGCCTGGTCTATAATTAGGTTCATTACTCTGGATCCTAGTTTAATGCAGGTACTTTATGTAATCCATGGTTATATTACTGTCATTTTTAGGATATCTTTCCTCCCTTATGTCTCACCAACCAGCTGTAATAGCTCTTTATTTGACTTGTGGGGGGTTTATGCTCCAAGCCCTAGCTCTACACACACAGGCACACACAAACACATAGGCATATAAATACCTCTCCTAGTGTGCATGATGCTCCTATGTCATGGTGCTACAGAGGGATTTCACTGCACAGCAATGTCCTTGCGAGGCACATATTGTAACAGCACATTTTTCTGTGAATTTAGCCCTGGTGTAAGAACCTAGTTCGGTGCTTTTCAAAATATTAGTCATATTGCTTGTTTACAACACACAACATTTAAGAATTGGACAAAACAGATTTAAGTAAACTGGTGCAAGAAATCATTTAAAAAAAGGAAATCCAGTCTACCGCAGAACCCCTGTTTCTGGACAAATACAGATGCAATGTTACAAAAGATGCTGGTTTTGCCACAAACTTCAATAAAACAAGCTTTCCCATTACACTTTGTTGACAATTCACCCAGTTTGAACAGTAAACATGAAAACTTATTCCTGAAACATGTTACTTTGCACACTGATTTGAAAATTTTCAAGTACAATTTCAAAATATATCTGAGGGTTTCTGGTCCCAGTATATCAGGACTCTTGCGATCTGTTTTCTGTCATTAAGTAAGATTCTTGAGAAAAAGAATTCACTCTTTGCAGTGCTAAATAAATGTTATCATTAATGAATCTAAGATACTCAGCTTCAACACCTTACTTTTATAGCATTATTTTACTAGGTTTTCCTTATGACATAGCAGTATCTAACACACTGAACAAGGATGTTCATAATCACTCAAATATTGACACAAACCTCTGTCTGTTGCTATGATACTGCACCCATTTTATATTCGCACTTAAGTTATAAGAACATTTGCTCTGTTGTTTACTACAAAAAAGACAAGACAAAAAAATCTGCATTTTATCTTCACTGTTATTTAAGGACAGCTTAAAATGACTCACTAAACCCCTCACCCTGCCTTTTGTTAGAATTACAGGGTTGAGACATCACATTGGATAACGGCATTGAGTGTGCCAGCCTATTGTTTTTAACCTAGTTACTGTAGCATTGAAAATTAATAAATATTACACGTAGGCTCACATGATGTGATGTACATGTCCGACAACCAAACAGCCCAGAAACAGTTAACAGTGGTTCTAATTTTCTCTTCCACCTATGCCTAACCTGACAATTAAAAGCAGCTAGTAGAGAGTCATGGTGATGGCAGGTGTGAAGCTTGCCTTGGAGATATTTTTTGGCCTTGCAGATGAAGAGTTAAAAATAATATGGGGAAAATTACTGAGTAGAGAAGATAAATAAGGGTCAGATAAGGTGTTGGGTTTTTTTTCCCTTTCTTTTTTATACCACTGCATTTGAAGTTCTTGCCCACTGGTTACAAGTAGGGACTGGCTCCCCTATATCACAGAATGGCAGAATGGTTGGGAGTTGAAGGGACCTCTGGAGTTCATCTGGTCCAATGCCCCTGCTAAAGCAGGTTCACCTACAGCAGGCTTCACAGGATCACACCTAGGAGTATTTTAAATGTCTCAAGGGAGAGACTTCTCAACCTCTCTGGGCAGCCTGTTCCAGTGCTCTGTCATCCTAATAGTTAAGAACTTTTCCCTCATATTCAGATGGGACTTCCTGTGTTGCAGTTTATCCCCACTGCCCCTTGTGCCGTCGCTGGGCACCACTGAAAAGAGCCTGGCCTCATCTCTTTGACATCCACCCTTAAGATATTATATGCATTGATAAGATGCCCTCTCAATCATCTCTTCTCCAGGTTAAACAGGCCAAAATCCCTCAGCCTTTCCTCATAACAGAGATGCTCCATTCCTCTAAACAGCTTGGTAGCCCTCCACTGGATCCTCTCCAGTAGTCCTTGTCTTTTGCCCCAAACCGGACAGAGCACTCCCCATGTGGCCTCATTAGGGCTCAGTAGGAGGGCAGGATTTCCTCCCTCAACCTGCTGGAAAGGCTTTTCCTAATGTAACCCAGGATACCATCAGCCTTCTTGGGCACAAGGGCACACTGCTGGCTCATGGGCAGCTTGTTGTCTACCAGGACCCCAGGTCATTCTCCACAGAGCTGCTTTCCAGGATATATTATGCTGCAGCTATTTTATGGCAAGATGGACTGGTTTGTCTGTTCCTGAGCTGGTGATGGAGCTGTTTTACCCTGAAAAATTGTGTCTCTTCCATTCAGTGTTCTATTTCTCCCAAGGAACATAAACTTACAGCTGTATGGTATCGCTCCAGCTTTGCTGTGCTTTACATCCCTTCCTTCTTCAATGGGATAGCCTTGCCTCTTTTGCTTTTTCTACAATTTCAGAAATTCTGGGTGGTGAAAAGCTGTAAGCAACTTAGTTGTCCAGACCAGCACAGGAATGAAAAAGGTCTAAAAGGGAGCAGTGGCCTTGGAGATGAATGAGGAAGACTTACCTTTTCACAGCATCTCATACCCCTTTTCTCTTGGTATTTATTTGTCCTGGCTGTAGTTTCCTTAGAGCCCTACAGATCTTCCTCCACCCTCTCTTGTCCCCATGGGATCCCACCAGTTTCCTTGAAACGTGCTTCTCTGCAAAATTTGTCGGCAGTGCCAAAAAGGTTTGAGTTAGTTCTGGTTCTTAGCCAGAAGGGAAGTGGTGGCTTTGGAGATAAGGGAGCAAAGGTCTAACAAGCATCACAGTGGAGAGAGGTCAAAGCTGATCATATAATTGTCCAGATTATATGGTGGACATATGCAAACCCAAATTCCCTGTTAGATTGGGATTACTCCCTGAATTATATTGAAGGGAGGCTTTGTGGGTGCCTGTGATAAGCCCAGCTAGATGGGATTTCATGGCAATTGTTGGAGCTCTCTGTGAAAATATAAAATTGAGTATTTCTTCAATGAGAGATTCAACCAGTTTGCAGGAGGACAATTAAATTATGTAGGAAATAATCCCAGTCAGTGAGGATGAGGACTTCTGTAGGCATAGCAGTGCAGCCACATGTCATATGTTCATACTTTCAGAACAAAGGCGCTGTCTAAAATGGAGAAATTTTTGATGTAACTATTCTGGCATAATCATATTAGCAATGGGTTGTTACACTGATCTGATTACACCCTTCTATAAATGCACTAGTGAATTTCCCTGTGCAAACAAGCCTTGTAGAAGAAAATGCAGTCTTTCATTATTCCATGATGAAAGACAGAAATGTAAAAAGAACAGCATGCACAATCTGCCCTTTGAAAGGAAAAACAGCAATTCTGAGTATCTCTCTTCCTCTCAGGCAGACACAAAGGACTTGAAGGCAAACCTGTTGTATGTCTCCTTTAGTGGTCTCTGCTCCTCATTTTAATTAGTGCACAGCACTGAGGAAGAATTAAATCCTGCTTGTTTTACTGAGGCAAGTGATGCCATTGACTTGAATTAAGCTACCTGCAGGATTAGAAGTAGAAGGATTAAGACCTCAGTATAACAAATTCATTGCACTCTTTTTTCAAATGCAAATAGTTGCCTCTCAATTGTCAGCTTGATTAATCTGTTCGTTGTTTAGCACAATGAGACCCTGATTCTGCTCTCTAATTGTCTCCTAGGCTGCTTTGTACCACAAACATCCTCAGTTTCCACAGAATAATTGGGATGGAAGTAGAACAGTAAGTCCTCTAACAATTTTTTAAATATATTACAATATATATTGATACATAAACAAGTCTCAAACAAGACAGAAAACTTTCTCATACAGAATTTGTTCCATAAGTTGAATCCCAGAAAACTTTCTCATATAGAATTTGTTCCATTAGTTGAATTCCTGAACTTCCAGTTTGCAATGCGGTTTTATACCTATTTTACCTTCTATGTAGACAAGCTTTTGCTCACCTCTCTACCCCACTGTGATGCTGAGGGAGAGACACTGATACTTGATACGCAACATGAGAAGTCTCACATTATTTGACAATTGATGCAACTATCTTGTGAAATCCCTTTATAGCTGCTTTCATTCAAATGACTTCAGCAAGTTATATGAATTACTCAACATTAACTCAACTGTAATCAATAACATATTTTGATCTGATATGTAATTTTAATCTTTAACCTGTTATTTTAACATATTTATTAGATTTTTTTTTTTGATTGGACACCATTGACAGATTACTGTTGGTTTTATTTAGATTATTTGAAAAATCCAGTACAAAAGACTATTTCTGTGTTTATCAGAAACCTCACAGTGTCTTGAAACTCTGCCAAATTATTCCTAATTGTATGATGCATATCTTTACCTTTACAGCAGTGCTGAATCTTTCCAGAGCTTCTCTTTGATCATTTATTTGATTTGTCACTAAACTTATGTTTTACCTTCCTTTCCTACTGAAAAAAAAAAAATTAAAAAAAATTAAGCATTCTCACTAGGTCAGTGTTATACATTCTTTATTTTTTAATAAAAGAAATTTAAATTGGCATTACGTATCACTGAAAATTACTGTGAAAGGAAAACGGTCATATATTGGGAGGTTATATATCATACCAAGGAGTTGAGTTCCAAACAGAAACCAAAAAATGAGGAAAACCAGGATAAGAATGCAGATTAACAGAGACAAATAAACATTGAAACTGTTTTTAAGAAAATTTGCAGGTTTTGTCTGCATTTATAGTGTCTCAAAATTATATTTTTGTAATTAAACTTTACATTATTTATAATACAAACTATTATATTATTTTATCATTATTAATATTAAATAGATATTTATAGTATGTTTTTTAAAAAACATGGTCTATTTTAAGCACTTCTAACTTTGTAGCAAGGATCATTGTGTGTTTGCTGCCTATATGAAAATGTTCAGACTTCTGAACCCAAAATTTTTTTGAAAAGTGGAGCCCATTAGGAGCAGCATATTTATGTGAACCTCAGAAATTGTAGGTGCTTTACTGAGCATTTGGACATCAGGCTTACAGATGCATTTGCCTACAGAAGTCAGTACTCCTGTGTATGTGCCGTGTATACCTGCACAATGATTGAGGAGTAAGAGCTCAGAAGTTGGCAGGTGTTTCTGAATTAATACTTCAGGTCTTATTTCTTGAAGATTTAATGTTGTTGATTTTTTTAATACCTTGCCAGTACAACCCTCCTGGCCTCGGCTTTGTTGTTACATTGGCCCCATTTGGCAGTAAGACTCCTTTGAGGGAATGGAGCCTTAGAAGATAGGAATCTAAGATTCAAATCCTGGTCAAATTTAATAAAAGGGTAGGAAAAAACCCCAATAAATTATTTGACAACTCGGATTTTGTGGTAAGAAAGATCCTGGAAAAATTTATAGTTACTGAAGGAAGGCATAAAAAATATGGTGAAATTGGGATTTGACTGTTGTATTTAACATATTGTGCTGGTTTTGGATGGGATACAGTTTATTTTCTTCATAGTTGCTGATATGGGGCTATATTTTGGATTTCTGATGAAACAGGACAGAGAACATGATATTTTAGTTATTCCTGAGCAGTGGTTACAGAGAGTCAAGGCCTTTTTGCTCCTCACCCCACCCCACCAGTGAGGAGGCCAGGGATGCACAAGAAACTGGGAGAGGACACAGCCAGGACAGCTGACCCTAATTGTCCAAAGGGATATCCCACACCACATGGTGTCATGGTCAGATATAAAGCTGAGGGAAGAAGGAAGGGAGGGACATTCAGAGTGATGGTGCTTGTCTTCCCTAGTTACTGTTAGGCATGATGAAGCCCTACTTTCCTGGAGATGGCTGAACACCTCCCTGCCCATGGGAAGTGGTGAATAAATTCCTTGTTTTCCTTTGCTTGCATGTGTGGCTTTTGCTTTACCTGTTAAACTGTCTCCTCATGAGTTTTTTCACTTTTAGTCTTCCTCTGCCCCATCCCAAACGAGGGTAGTGAATGAGTAGCTGTGTGGGGCTGACTTGACAGCTGGGGTTAAACCACAACACATATCAAACTGAAGAAAGAAGTTTGAGACCGTAATACAGCAGACTAATAAATAGTGAGGTACAAATTAGACACTTTACTCTTCAAAGAACTGTTTGGACTGAGGACAGACAGCAGTTAACCATTTTCATTACAAGGTCATAGTGCAGACAAAGACTTGCAAATGAGGTAATACATTTAAGCGAAAAATAACATTATCGTGGTGATATTTCACTATAAATACTACAATGTCACAAATTGCTTGCTAAAAGAATGACATACTTCCTAGTAACTCTGTAAGATACCCAAGCAAGTCTTTATCACAATAACCATTTTTCAGGTAAAATGTAATGTTATTTAAACAATTTCAAAACATTAGTTCTTTAATCACAGGATTACTAGAGGTCTGGCATGGCTCAGAGTACTAAAAAGGGTGCTGAGCTTAACTTATATTAACTTATACTTAATATAGGTTCAGGCAATTGACTTTACATATCTATGGCCAAACTGCACTGTATTTGATAGTAACTCGATAGTAACTAATTGCGACTAGAGGCTAGTGGTCAACAGCACAGAGTCCTGATGGACATCAGTGACAAGAAGTGTCCCTCAGGGATCCATGTTGGGATCAGTGTTATTTATATCTTCATTATTGACATAGACAAAGGGATCAAGTGCACCCTCAGCAAATGTGCAGATGACATCAAGCTGAGTGGTGCAGTTGGCACACCTGAAAGACAGGATGCCATCCAGAGGGACCTGGACAAGCTTGAAAAGGGGCCCATGGGAAGGTTTAACAAGTGCAAGGTGCTGCACCTGTGTCAGGGCAACCCTCAGTATCAATACAGGCTGGGGGTGAAAAGATCAAGAGCAGTCCTGCTGAGAAGGACTTGGGGGTGCTAGTGGATGAGAGGCTGGCAAATGTCTAAGCTTAACTAAAAGACATCTGAAATCCCATTGTTCGACCTCAGGGCCTTTTGATCTGCATAATGTTCTCTTGAAAATATAGGTTCACATCCTTTAATTCAATGAATTTTTTATTCATTGCAATTCACTGCAAATGACTACTCAAGAAGACTCGTCTTACGTGACTGCTAAAAGTAAAATCATGTCAGCCTTAGAGCACAATAGTCAGATTTTGCATCTGCAATGATTATTCTGGGCATTTCTGTGTTGTCATGTTACTTTCTCTGCCATTTTTTTGCTTCCCAAAGCTCTGAACTGCTTTCAGGTTTGACATGGGGCAAGATAGGGCCTGCTGTTAAGACATTGCCCTAAAACTCATAGATTTTACCTCCTTCAAACACACCATTGAATCAGAATTACACAGGTTGGATGAATGGCAGCCCTTCTAGGTTTTTGCAAAAAGAACATTTTTCTTTCCTTCTAGCTCCCTTCAGTAAGGATAAGAGACATTTTCAACTAAGTTTTCCAAGAAGGCTGGCTCGTTATATTTGTTGGAACAGCTCCTAAAGCTCCTTTGGTATTTGAGTTCCTGAAAGGACTCAGATGCTGAGAGACATGCCTAGGTTTTGGTTCTCACTCAGTCTTTGATGGTGGGAAGCAGATAAGCTGCTCATAAAGGGCAGTTCTCAACAGTGAAATTGTGGTGCTTAAGCCTAAATTCCACCAGTACACATGGTATATTGTTACAGACAATCATAGGGGACGAGCACAGACATTTCAGCTACAGTATGTTGTATTCTTTCAGGCTGGTGCACAAAACTTTTTCAAAATCCAAAGAAAGAAGAATTTCAGCTGAAAATTTTGAATGTTAGAAGTGACAAATATGACAAAGAAAGGAAGTATATTTTTGGAGAGACAAATAAGAGAGAGACACCAGAAGTCTACAAAGTCTTTTCTTGGTGGATATTCAAGGGACAAGGGTTCCATTTTTAGGGCCCCTAAAGTAATAAATTCTAGATGTATTGCTTCTTAAAAGGAAACCATTTCTAATCTGCTGGTTTGAGGGAAGTCTAGAGAGTAAGGAGAAACATATGTAGGTGTTTAGATATATGCAATAGTACATATACATTTTAAAAAGAAAGGTTGGAAGATTTTACTTAAAAGTGCTTTATGGTGGGGGGTGATACATATTTATTACAGAAAAAATGGCAGGATTTCAATTATAGTAATTTCAGAACAGGGCGTCTTGAATATGGTGAGATACAAGAAAATTTGATGCAAATGAAAGGAAGAAGAAGGCAAACACACAAATCTGCTCATAACCTAAAATTTATTCTGTGTATGGCTTACTTGTAACTATAGTGCCCTAGTATTTATCTAAATTATTTGGAGTAAAAAAATAAACATAACATATGTGCACTTATGTATACTTTCCAGCTCATACCAAAAAAATATTCAATACTTATTCAACTAATTTTGCTACATTTCATGTTTTCTCATTGTACTGGTTTAAAGGTAAATCAGCAGGGGAAAATGAATTCAACCCAAAAGAGAGATTATAAATCAGAATAATTTAATAAAATAATACAATAAGTACGATTGGTTTTAACCAACGACAAGCAATTGGTTTTAACCAACAAAACCCAAATGTATAACCCAGCACCCTGGGGCATGAACAGAGTGGTGTCCTTTGGGCCCCCTGAGTCCAAAGTAAAGGCAGAGGGGGAAAAACCTGTTAGTGAGAGTGCTGTTGCAGTCTGGTCAAAAGTGGTGGTTGCAGTCAGGTCAAGAGTGGTGGTCTGCAGTCAGGTTGAGAGTGGTGGTCTGCAGTTTGGTTGAGAGCAGTGATCTGCAGCCTTCCTCTGGATCCCACGAGTGGTAAAAAAAAGTCCCGAGACTCCAAGATTATATATTCTCCAGTTCAGTCAGGAATGCTCAGTACTTCCCTCAGGGCGGGGGGGTTCCTCAATGGGCGTGAGGACAAAAGCACCCTTCTATCTCGAAGGCCTCTTAACACCTAATTTGTAGCCTGATGAGTCAGGCTGCTCTGGGCAGAGGGTGCAAATAATCTATTGACAACAGTTTCTGGGAAATGGCATGGAAGGCTATAGAATACACAGTTTTGTGTTACACCCATCCAGTGATGAACTGGACCCAGCTGTTCTAACTAGGACACTCATATTAGAGTACAAATACAAAGGCAGAGGAAATCAGTGTTTGGTATGAGACTATCAAGGTTTAAAGGGCTCGTGTTTGAAATGTTTAGTTGGAATTTGGAAATGAAATAATAATCAGAATCAGTTTCTAATAACAGCTATTAGTTTTCTCTTATTTATATCTCAAAGCTAATTAAAAACTGACTAAATATGTTAGCATTGCTATTTTAAAAGCCAAAGATATCTCACTTTTTTTTCTTTAATTGCAGCAAAAATATGCAGCATGGCAGTTTTTAGAACACACTTTTGAAGACATGCTTTCCCCTAGAAAAAGAAAATTTGAAATTGAAACCCCAATCATCACCATCTAGTAGCATTTTAAATACTTTATGACATATGCCACATGTACATTGGGTTGGTATGTATAACATAAGACTTTTGGAAGGCTGCTTTATTTTGAAATGCCTGCTGTAAGACAGCTTGAATTCATACTATAAAAATGCAGTACTCTCATGGTTTCAGAACTTTTCAACTAAGAACAAAGTAAATGTAATGGAAAATGGTCAGGTTTGGTTTATGACCAAAGAAAGGAGGTACTAGGATAGGGAGAGCTAGCTGAAGACATCCTCGTGGTCGATGTGCATGATAACAGTTTTCATGACCATAAGCATGCACTGGTGCATTTTGTGCCCATGTTTTTTCTGGGAGAGCGTTTGCTGGACCTAGAGAGGAAGGCCAGGCAGTACCACAGCTGTATTCAGTACAGTGCTGTCAAATGCATGATTAAGTTTATACAAATACCATACAGCAATTTCTCTGTTCAGCAGCTGGAAGAGCTGATGTTACATAGCTGATCATTGTTTCCTTCCTTGCATTCACAGTAGTACATGGATGCCAGCATGATTGATAGGATTCATCAGTTGTGGATTAAAAAAAGTCAGATACCTGGATTATTGTTTATTATAACTCTAATTTGTAATGATTTCTGTAATATTTGCAATTCAGAACTCTTGCTTCAGATTTCTGTTTCTTATGACATAAGTGTATCAATCATAGTAATTATATGCCACTTTTTTGAAAGAAAGTCTTGGGACTGTAATATTAACAATTTCTGTGACAGATAAATATGAATTTATTGACAGCATGAGTAGCAACTTGGGAGAATGACTGAGGCTTTCATAGTAGAATTCTAAAATAAATTTCCCTATTCTTGTGTCTTTTCCTAACATGTCAATGTCAATAAATGGGGTTTTGTATGGATGATTACTTATTTTATATGAGCATTGTCTGTGCTTTTGTGCTTATTTTTTGTTGAAAAGGAATGCCAGTACTTAATGTGAACATGTTATGATTCATCAGTTTAGTCTGTTAAGAAAATAATAAAAGCTAAGTAATTTGTATTACTGAAAATTATACATATGCTATAATTAACAAAACATATGCTAAAAAGCTCCATGTGGTACTCCCAAGAAATTACCTACGTTTTAAAATAACTTCAAATGAAAATACAGAGACCACCTCATTTAACTTCACTGATTTGCAAACAGTCTTTAGGTACTGTGTTACATCCTACATGTTAAATTAGTCTTTTAAAATATTCATAGATCTAAATTAAGTACTTTAAATAATTTCCATTTTGAGTCTTAATATGAATATTGAAATCCCAGGGCAACTCAGAGCTTACATATTTAAAACATATTTTAAATTTACCGATAACTTCTCATAAGTGCAGTACTCTGTTGAGTTAGGGCTTGGAAATTAAACCATAAACAAATTGTTTAATAATATGACCTATGCTTTAGAAGAAAAATTATGGATAGATGGTTAGTTGGTTTATAGATTAATTCCATGAATGTCCTCTCCCAGTTACAATCACAAAGAAGCTTTCTGTCTTAGTTACTGTCTGTGTTGAATTAAAAAAAGGAAAATAGTTATTATATTTTACATAAGTTTTAAGTTGCTAGCTGAAAATGAGGAGCAATCACTACATGGGTTTCATGAAGGCCTGCTAAAAACAGGAAAGACAAGTCAAGCTACACAGATGAGATATGGTACCAAATACAAGTGCACAAAAGACCACTTTTGTAAGAATGTCTGCTTCAATTATACAGTTCCACATCATCTCATAGCCCAAGTAGATTTTTGGATCTATAAAGAACATTTCAGCTGAGCTTTAAAACTAGTTTTGTCAACATCGGCATGAAAATATTTTAAATTGGGCACTCAAATGTCTCAAATTTTTGCTGTAGAACAGACTGCAGAACACTGACAGAAAGATACCTGCAAGTTCTGAAAAAGATACTGAAAATAATATGGAAATTATTTGTGTGTACCTTACCCACTAGCTATCATAATTCAAGGTGATTTTTGTTGCATAAACATTATGCGGAAACCTGTGCAAGTGTTTCATCGCTAATGCTGGAAAACTTTGTAACAAATCCACAGGGATAATTCTGACAAACTAGATGAGATTAAGGTGACAATTCATTTCTCTGAGTTATGGGCAGATGAGTTTCTAGACTGCAATACCTTTCATGAAGATGAATAAGAGCAGGATGTGGCAATAATCTATTTATTAAACTTAGAAAATTTGCATATCCATTGGCTTATGAATTTCATTCCAGCTTCTTGCAATTTATACCATAGGTCTACAGCTATTTGTTGTGAGTCTAAAAGCCTAAAGTGAACTTAGTGGAATACGCTAGTGAAATATGCTATACTGTAGCTTTGCTGACTTCCACCTATAGTTACAGAAATGCTAAGGAGAAAGAAATGCCAAGAAGAGCAATAGACATTTTTACCAGGACACCTGGGTGCTGTTCTGGGCCTTGCAATCCCATGTTCATAAATAGTAAGCAGTATAGTAAGGCAACATCAAGTTTGGCCCCATTTGCCCCAACCATCCCCCAAGCTATCTCCATAAGTTTTGAACCCTTTTCTTCACCTCTATTAACCTTTAGGAATCACCATGCCTACCTTAATTTCATGCCTTTAAAACATCCTGTTGTTGGTCCCCATCACAGCCTTCCCATTATCTCAGACAATTTCAGTCAGAGTTGTCTGCATTTGGCAGTATAGATGTGGTCATGAAGTCAAGCCTTGCAAACACATTGTGGCCATGAAGATCAAGGAGAGAGAAGGCAACAGAACTATAACCATGTGTACTTTGCTTCTCCTTTACAACAATTGCACTGTGGTCAACTTCTGCTCCTCTTGCACCTGTAATTTCCTACTCTGCTCCAGCAATGCAGGGATGGATAATCGAGCTTTCCTCTCAGCTGAGATTCTGGAAAACTGGTGAGTCTCTCTTTTGCTAAATGCTATAATTTTGTCTCTGCATTAGGAAACCTGCTGCTGTAGGAACAGACAGCTTTGAAAGAAATGCTTGCAAAGAAATGTCTTCTTAGATCAAGTCAGAAGTTCTTTTGATTTTCCAGTAAAAAAAAATCTGCATATTTTAACTTCCAGAATCCCAGAATGTATTCAACAAAGATATGCTTTTTTTTTTTTCCACCTTTCTCCCAAATATCTCATTCCTTGCATTCTTATAGGTTTTGATCCTTTAGAATTTAGCAGGCGTCTTTGAAACATCTTACAAATGCTTTGCAATACATTTGAATGTGAAAAAGAATCTTAGTTTTTCATTATATCAGAATTACACATTTGTTACTCCCACGCTTGTTCTCTCATCTCCCTCTAAGATGCTTAGCAGGGTAGCCTCTAGTTGCAAGCTTGAATAAAGCACAGATATTACACCTGCTTATTTACTTATGTTCTAAACTTGACTGGACTAGCAACAAAGTAATTGCTGACAAATGAGCTCAATACATAAGGACTTGGGAATGCTCTCTCAGCTAATATGGTATCCATTATGTGGTCTCTACATCCCAGTCTGCCTGGAACAAGAAATTTTGCAGCAATAGTGCTTTCCCAGAGAAAAATATCGATGCTGCAATTTTTATTCATTTGTCTCCAGGATGCTTTCAAAAGCCCTCCAAGGGAATCATTAACAGATTGGAGAAATCAGCTGTCACTTTAAAAGATCCTCTTTCCTCTGTTTCTCCTCTGTAGGGATCAAATCAATGATTTCCATTAAAGAAGATCACCTTTTAGCTGCACTTTATACAAAATTCTCACTAAACATAAATGAATGGAAATAACATACATGAATATAAGCTACTATTAGTTTCTTTTTTTTTTTTTAGTTTGACCAGGGGATGCCAAATAAATCAAGTCTTATTTCAATAACATGATTCAGCTTCTCTACTGAAACTCAGCATCAGATTTTCAGAGGTTTGAGACATAAAATATAAATATGTATCATCTTATATATGTAATTTCTGCATTTTTTTGCATTATTAATCTCTTTCCTAGAGGAAGGTACAAGCTACCCTGCTGTTAAGTCATTCATGAAGTTCTGCTATCTAATTAATCAGAGGAAGTAGCTATGGGAGTGGTGTCTTGAGAAGCTATAAAAACATATTCTGAAACATGCTCTGTTCCTAAACTTTGATGTTGGCACGGAACTCCTAATTTAAGGATTCCTAATGCAAGTCATTAACCAGCAAGATAATTCTGACCCAGTGTCAGGAGTTAGATGGCTATGACAGGATACAGGTCTGATCACTCTTCTAGATGGGTGTTATGAGAGTTATCCTAAGAGAGGAGATGTAGGTTTTAATTGCTTCAGAGAACCCGCAAATTTCCTACCTCAGCACTTCAAGACTTTCTCACCCCAGCTGGGTACCTGAGAGCTGACTCCCATACCTTGTGCTTCTAACTGCTAATACCATCATTGTTTTAAGAGAATTAGTGATGTTATTACTTAACTGTTGTTGTTCCTAGTCCAGCAGGAATATGCCCTGTACATGGAATAACAAAACAGACATATAGAGGAGAGATACTGAGTAACTGTATTCTTCTGTCTTATTCAACTACAAGAAACAATTTATCTTAACATTGCTGCATTCTAGTTTTCTTTAAAATTTCCTTGTAGCTACAACTTACATAAATAAAAGGTGAAAGGGAATTATTTAGCAAAATGAACACAACCAATTTTTATTAAGGACCACTCCTCATCTAATCCAAAAAGAGTAGAGAAAAAGCACCAATCTAGCTGGATAGACATATATTTTATAATTTGAGGCTTTCACAGGCAAACAGTAACTCATGCAAAAAAATTACATCAAAAATAAATATTTAACCAAAGTTTTTACTTTGCTCAGATTCCTAAAGAAAGGCCTATCTAGTCTATTCAGTGTAATCATTACTGAAGAACAGTCTCTTTGTAAGCTCCTTATTGAACTGCAGCCTTATTTACATTTTACAATATTTCTTGCAAAAAGTGATCACCCACTGCTAAATGAGAAAATAGGGGGAAGGGAAGGGAAGGGAAGGGAAGGGAAGGGAAGGGAAGGGAAGGGAAGGGAAGGGAAGGGAAGGGAAGGGAAGGGAAGGGAAGGGAAGGGAAGGGAAGGGAAGGGAAGGGAAGGGAAGGGAAGGGAAGGGAAGGGAAGGGAAGGGAAGGGAAGGGAAGGGAAGGGAAGGGAAGGGAAGGGAAGGGAAGGGAAGGGAAGGGAAGGGAAGGGAAGGGAAGGGAAGGGAAGGGAAGGGAAGGGAAGGGAAGGGAAGGGAAGGGAAGGGAAGGGAAGGGAAGGGAAGGGAAGGGAAGGGAAGGGAAGGGAAGGGAAGGGAAGGGAAGGGAAGGGAAGGGAAGGGAAGGGAAGGGAAGGGAAGGGAAGGGAAGGGAAAAGGAAATGAAGGAAAAAGGAAATGAAGGAAAAGGAAATGAAGGAAAAAGGAAATGAAGGAAAAGGGAAGGGAAAATGGAAAGGAAGGAAAAAGGGAAGGGAAGGGATGCATCTGACTAAAAGCCTAAGCATGAAGAGATACCTTTCTCCAATCATGATTATCATCCATCTAACATGATTGCCTTAAAAATTAATTAAGAGATAAAATATGATTTTAAATTAGATTTGCTTTCTAATCAGCAAACCAGTTGCTTCATAGAAAAATTAAGGCTAATACAGCCTTCTTCATCTTGAATTTCTACCCTTGATTTTTTTCTGCCAGTGTGTGAAACCTTTCACTGTTTATTATATAATTCATCCATGACTAATTCAGTCTGACTGACTCTTATCAATAAATATCACTTTGAATTCAGATCCTACCATCCTTAGTGCTTGTAGCTGATTTATATTGCTTGCAAAAGCAGAAAACACCCTCTCTGTCCTTGATACAAGACATTAGGGATAGCACTAAGTCGTGCCCATCCCACAGTAGGCTTTTGTGCAACCCTCCTTGATACATCCCTACAGTTTGGCAGTAAACCATTGAAACCATTTTCCTGAACTTTATTTTTCACCTAGTTGTGCAGCCTTACACCGGAGTCATCTTGATCCCTAGCTTCTGCATGAAACTGTCATGTGAAATGGTGCCTGAAGCCTTTCAGTAGTCAAAATAAATCATATCTGCTCCTTCTTTATCTATCAGTTCATTACCCTGTCAAAAAGACAAATAATGTGGTTTGACGTGATCTGTAATGGACAAATTGATGAGGGCTGTTACTTTACATCTTGCTGCTTTCAATGAGTTTATTTTTTATGGTGCTTTTATAGGAATTTCAGTTGTTTAAGTCTATGTAATATTTTAGTTTACCTCCTTCCACCTAGTTTTCAAGGATTTAGTGCTATTTTTGTCCTCTTACAGTCTTCATCCATTGTACATGAGTTGTCAGATATAAATGCTAATGGCTTTGAGATGGTCTCATTCAGTTTGGTGAATCTTCTGCTGGGAATTTTACTTGGCTGAGCAGATTTGAAAATTACACATGAATCTCTTCCCTCTTTTTTTACTTATACTACAATAGTTCTTTCCTCTATTTCTACAGGTCTCAATTGTGTTAAACAATTAGGCATTTTACCAAAGAATAAAAAAAGAAAAGACATTAAGCACTCCAGTATTCTCTGGATATTCTACTATTGGATATCCTATCCTTTTGTGTAGAGATCTTTCTTTACTCTTCTAAATAACATTATGCTTACAGAATATCTTTTGCCTCCTGATAACTATATTAGTCATTTTATACTTTTGTAATTGCATCTCTACAAGTTAATGTTATTCTTTTATATTCACCCTTAATAATTTCTGAGAAATATCTTCTGGTCTGTGAGATTGCTGAAGAGTTCATATCCCATTTAAACTCATGGAATAGTATGCTTTCTAGCCTTTCTTTGCACTGTATTCTGTACTTGTGACCCGTAAATGGCTTTTAAGAATCTATAAGACTTTGTGGTCTCTGTTCCTTTAAATTTGCTTTCCCTGGTTCCTTATCTATCAGTTCTCTGAGTTCATTGAAGTCTGCTTTCCTGAAAACAACTCATATTAGTCTCTTTCTCCATCTTAAGAGCAAAGAACTTTAAAACTTATTATTTCATATTGACCTTTATCCATCTACTTTCACTTTCTCCGTAAGGTCTTCCCAGCTGGCCTCCACACGAGTCTTACTCTCCATCACCTTACCTTAACCATCTGTTCTATCTCTTTGCAAGTTGATGGCCAAAGATCTGAAAGTTTTCCACTGACAAAAAAATCCTTTTCTCAATCGGCAGTTCCCCTTAAAAAGGCAAAAATATCTAACATTGATTTATTTTACAGAGGAGACCCTGACAGCAACAGTAAATAACCTATAGTCAAGTAGCCCCTGAGTGTGTTGGGTCTGGCTGGGATAGAGTTAATTGTCTTCACGGTAGTATGGGGCTGTGTTTTGGATTTGTGCTGGAAACAGTGTTGATAACACAGGGATGTTTCAGTTGTTGCTAAGCAGTCCTTATACAGGGTCAAGGCCTTTTCTGCTCCTCACTCCACCAGCGAGGAGGCTGAAGGTGCACAAGGACTTGAGAGGAAACAAAGTCAGGACAGCTGATCCCAACTGACCAAAGGGATATTCCATACCATATGGAGTCATGCTCAGCATAAAAAGCTGGAGGAAGAAGGAGAAAGGAGGGGATGTTCTGTAAGTGTGTCCGGAGTGATGATGTTTGTTTTCAGGGGTAACTGTTTCACAGGATGGAGCCCTGCTTTCCTAGAGATGGCTGAAAACCTGCCTGCCCATGGAAGAGGTGAATGAATTCCTTGTTTTACTCTGCTTGCATATACAGCTTTTGCTTTACCTGTTAAAATGTCTTTATTTCAACCAACGAGTTTTCCTACTTTTACTCTTCCAGTTCTCTTCAACATCCCACTGGGGAGAGTGAGTGATTGTGTGAGACTTAGCTGCCAGCTGGGGTTAAACCATGACACCATTTGAATGTATTTCATATATATATATATATATGAAAGGCAAGATCTTCTTTCTTTTCTGTTTGAAATCACACTGTACTTTCCTATATCAGTATTCTAAACCTGTGAACCAAATGTCTGTAAAGCAAGTTAAATCATTATTTCTCTTGTATACTAAGACCATCATTTGCATTACTCATGTAAATCTAATCTGCTGTATTAGGTTATACATCATGTTTACAACACAGTTTTATTCCTTCTATCACCATTATGGCATAGTAACTTTCCTCTTTTCAGTTTGGGGCCTATAATACTGACCTGTAAACTTATGCTGCCCTCATTTGCTAATCTGGTCTAAAATTCTTCCCTTCAGGAACATCAAAAATGTTCCTTCATCTTTGGTATTATCTGAGTGAAAACTCCAGTGGAAGAAATGAACCCCACCTCTGTTCAGTTGTCCTCACGGGCAATGAAGACAAAGTCACCCTGCCTACAAGTCCTCAGCTCTACATTTTTATTTAATTTTTCTTTCTATACCTATCTAGACTGTTATCAATAGCTATGGGTGCCAAATGGAACTACAACTGAGTTTTAATTCTTGCTCCAAGAGCTATGCTGCCACTTACCTGTCTAAGATCGCTTCTGGTAGCATCCTTACAGCCTATGACTTGGGCTTATAAGACTAACAAGGACAGGACTTTGGTAAATGAATTAATCTGCCTTTCCATCACTATTATTCTGTGGTCCCTGCAGATTTTCTTTCTCTTCTCCCTTGAAAAAGCACTATATCCTACTTACTTTGAAAAACGTTACCCACCTGACTACTCCATTCTACTCTTAATCATATTTATTCTCCTCATTTTATCTGATGCACATAAATGTACTCAACATCCCAAATGGGATCTCACTTCCCTGTTCTGTTATGATTGTAACTACTCATAGTACATGATTTATTAAAGAACTTTTCCCTCAAGATTGTACCTCTTTTTCCCAGCTAATCAAAGCTAGTCCTTGATTTTTTGTAACTTTTTTCTTCAGAACTACTGGAGCAATAAATACTCATTCAGATTTTCAGATGAACGTTTCAGATGAACATTTCAGATTAACATTTCAGCTGATGTTCATCAGTCTAATTTCTTTAAATTCTCTATTTTTAGAGTACTATCTGGTTAATATCATTAGTGAACTCCAAAAAAGCTCTCTAGATGACCACATAAATACTAATGGTTAGACTTTTGCATGGTATGTCCATGGCATTTTCCTTTCCAAATGCATTTTTGATGGATTATATCCATCCATATAATGCCAATAAAATTTAATGAAAAAAACCCCACATTTAAACAAACTCTCATTTCTCAATTATAAGACTGAAAATATGCTTTTATAGAGTTTATTTGGCCATCTCCTTTCATTAACTTACTCTGTTAGCAATTCAAACTTGAAGTGTGCTTTTTCCCCCCTACTATATTTTTAAAAGAGATCACCTCTCATGTGGGCACAATCATCCATTATATTTTCAAAATTCAAGTAACTTTCAGAAATTGTTTTACACTATTTCACAATTCTTTTGTTTGGGTTTTTCACCTTTTACTATGTCATCTGGGTACATGTTCCCAAAGCTGTTGAGATCAATACAGGTATCAGTCTTAAACAGCAGATCAGTAGCCTTATTACACCATTTTTCTTCTCATTCTGCTGCTGCAATATACTGTCATCTGCAAACTTTGTTGAAGAAGAGAGCAAACAGATAAAACAGCAATGGTTCTAGGGGAGGCACAAAAAGAAAACTAGATAGAAAATTAAGAATGAATGTGTGAAAAATAAAATTATTCAAGAGAGATTTATTTTCTCAGACACTTCAGTCATATTCACTACACAATAGGACACCTATACAGTCACAGCTTCTAAAGGGTGTACAGATGAAAAATATTGACATCAAAAAGCAGTCAGATAACTTGTTAATAAATGTTAAGAAAAGGAAAACTGGGAAGGGATAGAAATAAAGGAAATTAATAATTTCAAAGCTAGTAACTACGGTACATTCACCTTTTATATCATGCCCTAGGAAATGACAGTAAGCTCCCCCCAACCCTGTCCCTCATGCAAGGCCATGCAAACTCAAAACTTGCCTAGGTAATTTCTTGTGTTAGGGAAAAAGTCCACTAAATGGTAACTAATGAAGCATATCTTCATTTGCAAGCATGATTAAGAAAACAGTTGAAACTGAAGAGTAGTAATGACAGTGAATTCATGAAAAACTCCTTGGTAGCAAATATATCTTGTCCTAGTAATTTTATTCATATTACATGTGCCAATAAAATGAGCAGTATTAGGCCCGATGAAACCCTTAAACTAAGAAATATTCTCCCAAAGGAGCCAGCTATAAACTCTTTCACTTAGCACACTAAAATGCTGCAAAAAAAATAAATAAAAAAAATTCAAATGGACAGCAAACTATACTAGATGTTTCACCATGAAAGGTCTTTTCCATATCTTATTTCTATGGATCAATGATCTATAAAACTGATTAATTTTCAGGGGTTGTCACCAGTAATTTCTGTTATCACTGCAAAAACAAAGTGACCAACAAAGACACCAGTGACATTGTGCTAGTTATCTGTAATTAAAATGCAGATCTTTTATTCTAATGATGCTATGACATGTAATATTTAAAAAAGCCACTGATTTGCATGTAATTTTATCTAACTAAAAATGTAATGCAATCTATTTCCATGTTTGTTTGTAGAATTAAAAAGAGACTTGAAATTTAATATACTTTTATTCATTTATGTTCTCATCCTATTCTAGTACAAGAGTATAGACCTGACGCAATTCTATCATACAATTAGATGATGCAGGATCGAATGTATTCTGTTGTATTATTAAAAAATTTGGGACTATGTTCACTACCAATAATTCAATTTGTCCTATTCCTGTGAATGGGCTTCCTAACTGCATATATAGTAAAATAGAAAGTAAAACAACAACAACAACAACAACATATTTATCTAATTTATGGGTGTTCCTTTAGAGTTCTGCTGAAGTTCTGCACACATGTTTTATTTTTCTATTTCCATGAAAAGAACAAAACTACAGTAATATGTCAACTTCCCACAAATTGGGAGGAAACGAAAGAATTAATTTTAAAATAAACTAAATCTGAAATTGCAGAAGACAGATATCTGAGTCTTACCTATGATAACATTATGAACTAGTTCCACTCATAACATGGCTAAATAAGTGAAAAAAAAATGAAAACATCTATTGGGTTCCAGTATTGGTTAACAATTTTTATCAACATGTGCACAAGACTTGCTGAGTCTTACTTGGAATGTGAGAAAGTACGAAGAGTGCGACTGATGAAAACAGAGGCAGTAGAAATGAAAAACTAATTTCACATTAAAGTTCAAAAAGATATACTAATAGTAAAACATCCATTTTAGGTAGTATTCCAATCAGAACTAGCATCTTGTAGAACACCAGTTATCAGAAACACACAATTAAAAAGATAAGTACTAAAGAAGAGAAAATTTTGGTTTTTACATAACATTGAAGTTATGTACGGTTTTCATCATTCTCATGAATGCAAACTGAAGCAGGTCAAACTTCTGTGTAGCTTGACAGATTTTCTGTCTTTTTTTATTTTATAGCTGTGTATGAAATACATGAAATACTTAACTCCCTAAGTATCTCTTCAGGAATTTGTGCTGGTTTCAGCTGGAGCAGTTAGTTTTCTTCACAGTAGCTGGTATGGGGCTGTATTTTGGATTTATGCTGATTACAGTGTCGATAATATAGAGATAGTTTTGTCATTGCTGAGCAGTGCTTACACAAGCTCAAGGACCTTTTTGCTTTTCATACTGCCCCACTGGCGAGGAAGTTAGGGGTGCATGGGAGGCTGGGAAGAGACACAGCCAGGACAGGTGATGCAAACTGACCAAAGGGATAATCCAGACCATGTGACATCATGCTCAGAATATAAAATGGGGTAAGAAGGAGGTAAGGGGGGACCTCTGGAGTGATGGCGTTTGTCTACCCAAATAACCAGAGCCAGGTTCTCCTGGAGATGGCTGAACATCTGCCTGTCCATGGGAAGCAGCAAATTAATTCCTTATTTTGCTTTGCTTGTGTGCACACCTTTTGCTTTACCTATTAAACTGTCTTTATCTCAAACCACAAGTTTTCTAGCTTTTATCCTTCCAGTTCTCTCCCCAATCATACTGGTGGTGGAACAAGCAAGTGGCTGCATGGGGCTTGGTTGCCGACTGGGGTTAAACCATGACAGAATTATAAAAATTTACCAATATAATTTAACAACAGATGAACAATCTTTTATTTCTTTATTGAAATTGCTGTTCTCTAGTTCTCACAGCTACATTAATTTTCATTGTTGCACTAAGCATATTTTTTTGTATATCCTTCTACTGACTTAAAGAATGAGAAATGTGTATTTCACTCTTTTCTTTTGAGCTTGTGCTTTTTTTTTTTCCTAGTTTTCCTTACCAATGATCATACTCATTCATTGCTATTCTCAGAGAATAGCAATGTACTATTATTCTGTACTCTCTCAGTGTTCTAGCTTGTCTATGGTTTACAATTTTAATTTTAGGAACTGATTTTGCATATACCAAGGTCATTGGAAGTTTAGAACTGAACTGAGTAACAATAAAGTCAGGACTTCACATGGCAAGCTGGGCAACAGTCTTGCATTAAGAAATTTAAATGACACCAAAAGGTACTCAAAAAACTCAGTGTTGAGGGGTTGGCAGGAAAATATATACTCTCAAAAATAGACTCTGAAAGGGAAAATGAAACGTCAAAAACAGTGATGGAGAGGAAGAAAATCACAAAGCAAGGAAGGAAAAGTAGAAAGTAAATAGAACTGCAGGGGGGAGAAGAAGGGATACAATCCACTCTATTAAATAAGTTAACATTAAAATTAAAAAACTGTTTTATTTATAAGCAATACATTTTTAATTTTTATATCATTTGGTTTAATTAAAATTTAGGAATCTTAAGCCAGCAGCCTTAATCTGTTCTGACTGATGAAGGAATCTTGACAAAGAATTTTTTTGTGTCTTACTGTTACTTTTTTTAATATCTGAAATACTGATGTTGTTTTACAAAATATTTTGACTTGATAATGTTCAGAACCAAAAATTTAATAGCTATGTATTTAATAAAGGTGAAATTTCCTATCATATGGAACTACAATTTCCTGTATTTTCTCTTGTTTTGCAATACATATTATCTCTTTGTAACCTATGAAGAACTGACATAGAACTTGTTAATATTTTTATTTAGGAAGGTATATTGATTTTAGCACACAGTATTGCCAAGGCAGCCAAGCTGGCTGTAAGCAATGTATCAATTACATTGAGTGAAAACTGGAGACAATTTTTCCATATGAAAAAACTTAATTTTTATTGGGATTGTACAGCCTAATACACGAGTTGTACCACGAAAGAAAAAGATAATTTTCCAATATCTGGATTAGGAGAGATGTTTGAACAAGTCTTCATCAGTACTCTTCACTATTAAAACATTTGCTATTCTTTGATAATAATGCAGTAAAAGTTTGCTGACTGACATATGCAATCCTACAGAAAAAAATTCAATGGTTTAAGAAGTTACCACCTTCAGCTGTTAGTTTAAGGCTATCTGAAAACACACTTGAATTATAGTTTCTTGGTTACTGACCAACCTGACTTTCTTCACTTTAAGAAATCTTAGGAGAATACACTGCTGCTAACAGGGCTCAGTGCTAACTTTCCAAACTACATTAATTCAAGTCACAGTAGGTTATCTCTCCATACCTCTATCTTCAGTCCAGAAAAGGGAACAAAATACTACTTTATCTTTAAACAGCACCATCTTCCAGCTCAGAAGACTATTAGACTTGCATAAACAGCAAGAACTAGCCCATATCTATTTAGCACTCGTAAGCAATTCAGTAACTGAAATACTAGTCTCTGATTTCCAAGGTCCTAACAAGTCTACTAAGTTCCAAATCACTCTTTTATTGATTTCTCAGCAGCATAATAAATCTTGAATTATTTTCTGCCAAGTAAATCATGCAGCTTTAAAAGAAACATTTTTGCCACCATCCTCCTCACATCCCGACACTGAGGTCACTCCTCAGAAATAGGAACTCTTGGTTTGAATCAGTGAGTCACTGAACACGAAATTTGAGACAGCAGTAGCAGCTAAGATAGTGAAATCTGATGATGATTCTTTAAGACATACATACCTAAAACTTTTGGTCAGAAGTGATAATACTAGCACCTAAATGAGTCACCTTCCTTTCTGGTGGTAGATATTTATGTGCATTGCATATATATAATTATATAAACATGTATTTGCAATATAGCATCTTTTATGCGTTTCTTGATGAAGAGATCTATTTTCCAAGTAGAAAAATTAAGAAATAGAAAAGTAATGTACTAAAAAGAAATATCATCGTTTTCTCTTTATAAAAGTACATTATATGTACCATAAGGTCTTTGCAGTAAGATTCAACCCCATTTCAAATCTCACCTTTCTTTAGTAAAGGTAAATGGTTTGCTCATTCTCCATTGAAAATTCATTTTATCTTTCATATCTCAACTAGCTTGTTTTTTAGCTTATAACATAGATGTTTTTTTGACCGATTCTTTAACAGCCCAGTTCCATATGACTTAAAGAAGCTTTGTTTTGCTATAAGGTCAGTCCTTGTTATTACTTCCAGATAAAATAAGAGGTCATGTCTGACAACTGCAGCCACTCATAGTACACAGCACTTTCTATTTCAAAACAACAAGTGACTAATGAACAATCCTTTAACATCATGATTTTTGCCCCTAAATGTTATACTTGATAATGAGCTTTTGCAGCCTCACTGACAATGGGAGGATCCTTCCACCCATCCCTTCCTTGCAACACTTTATGTTTTATATTTTCAAGTAGTTTATTTACCTTTCAGTTTTCTCAGATATTTTACTCTTGTTCAAGTTCCAACAGAATCCCAGATTGGAATCTGACTGCAGATCCAGGCAGTTCCCAAAAAAGCCTGTCAGGAATCTGGATTAACACTAACCATCAGAAGTTGTGTAAATTAAATGTCTTCTGCACTCATTCTTCTTTGATTGGCCTCTTGGATATGGCCTGTATGCTCAAAATACGATAAAACAGTATCATAAAATGCAACCCCTGTCAAAACAAACACAAAACCAACCAAACAAAAAAGCTCCAAAAACCAGGAATCCCGTCAGTATCTTGTAAGCAAGAACATGAATGCCTGTGCATGGGTTATAGAAACAGTGCAACTGTGATAACAAAGCTTACCAAGTTTATTTTGGTGACCATTCCAAAACTAATATATGTATTTTACCATATATAAAAAGACACTAATTAGATTAATCCATCCAACTCAAATTTTCCTGTTTCAGCTGGTCTTGGATATCATCTGAAATCATGGGTTAAAAAATACAGAGTAAAATAATTCAGGCTACATCTTCTTATAAATAGAACATGACTTTTACTTGATTGTTAGAAGAAAAATTAGATACCATAGAATATCCTAAGTTGGTAGGGACCCACAAGGATTACCGAGTCCAACTCCTGGCCCTACACAAAACACTGTGATATATACACTGTCTTTTACATGGAATTCAAGCATAGAAGACATTTAGCATAAGAAGACATTTCTATGCAGACTGTGCAAGGCACCAGAGCCTCAGAGAAGGGTGGAATTCAGATACGTTTCTGAACCGTAATTTCTAAATGCCTTCTACACTCTAGTAGCATGCTCCACGAAGCCAGATACATTGGTTCCTATTCTGAAGCTCCAAATTCCTTCTTTTCAGAGTGCATGATGTCCAGGCCACTAGCCCAGCTTTCTTGTACACCGCTTATATGCATAGATGCCTAAAAGCATCTAAGACCTCTAACTTTAAACAGCTAAGGTGTTTATTGCCTAGAGCCTTTGCTGTAACAGCATTACTCTCAAAGCCTGTACAGCCTTAACATTGTAAGCTGTTTTGTGAGGTTTGCCTATTACAGTAGTTCCCTTTTTACCCTTTTCTCCTTCAGAAACAATGCCAGAAGTTTTACTTTTCTACAAAAAAAAAGGAAATCTATTTCTAAGAAAATACATATTTTGATTTATATCTTAAGTTTTATATTTTGTGCTCTAGAATAACCTCGCTTGAGCAGGGAGGTTAAATCAGATGACCCACCATGGTCCCTCCCAATCTGACCCATTCTGTGAATCTGTGATATTTCATTTATATCTTATATGTTAATGCTGATAATTAATAGGCTAAGGGTGGTCGTTTCACACTCTCAGGGATTATAAAAAGTACATTAAATCTTGGATGCTTGCAGAAGTTAGCAGCTCTGCCTCCTGTTGTTGTCAGATTTGTTTGTCCCAGAAATCAATAAAGGTTTGAAGAATATATTTACCCCGAGCACACATACACACGTGAAAGTTTATGAATGAGAAGCAGCTGTAATTTAAAACTGTGCCAGCAGACAGATGTCATTAATTATTTTTAGTAGCTACGATAACATCTTGGGCAGAGGCCTAAAAAGCACTTGCATATATACTTGGACATATAAATCCACATCTGAGATTCTCATAATCTTCCCTCAGTTTCTGCACAGCTGTTTAAACTCTGCATATTCCCCACATGTTCTGCATTTAAATGTGTGCCTACGAGAGCAACAGTCTTAAAACAGCCAGGTTTAGGCCAGATTTGGCCCAAGCCTGACTGTGACCAGCAATGAAGCTCTCCTCTGCCTTTGTCCCTGACAGGGTCTCCAAGGCAATGAAAGCTAGGTGCAGGCACAAAATGCAGGTGTGGCAATTCCTATCTTTTGAAATAGGTCAGTGGAAGTGGCAGGCTATCAAATGTTACATTGGGGAATAGCTAATTGATAAAAACACCTGCCCAGTAATAAATGATGGGATCAGGTTCCTTACAAAATGGAATGACATTTCTTGTAAGACAATCTAATGGTTATATGGTTTGCCTGGGAAGAAACTCAATTACCCTTTTATGGTGCAATAAACTTTGAAGTTCTTGCTACAATCGCTGACACCTCTTTGGGAAATTAGAGGGAAAGCATCTGCTCTCAAAACAAACCATCCACTGTTTAGTCTGACTCTCTAGAGGTATAAATTTGAATCCCTCAGGGAAAGGATGGTATTCAAGCCAACCAGCTGCTTCTTCCCAAATGCTCCAGCGTCTACTCTAGTGCATGGAAAGGTAACATCACATGACACATACTCTGCCAAAACAGTAAGGAGAGGCATCCATAACAACCCTCTGTCTCATTGCAGTCCTTCACATTTTGAGAAGGGATTAATTCTTCTCGTGTGTATTAGGCTTGCTCAGTTCAGTTGTAATTGATTAGGCCAATGGGGACACGTAACATAAACTTGCCTGATATACACAGGCGGTATTCAACCTGCTCAAGTCTAAGTTTCTGCAATGTAGATGGTCTACATTTAAGAGAAGTTTGAAGGTTTCTATTAGTTTACCAGAGAGATAATTGGTCCAGCCAATGGACTCTAGAATGTTATTGATCTCATGCTGGGGTGCACACCCACATTTCATCGTCTGAATATATCTCCAGATCCGGATAAGCTATCAATCATAACTAGCTTTAAATACAATATAATTAAATCTAAGACACCTAGTTCATGCACAGGCAACAGCCTCAAAATTAAGATAGGTTGTATCCTACCTTAGCTGCACAAAAAAGGTAGGATGAAAAAGAGACAGGACTCTCTCATATGACTGGACTTCCATGAGCATAGATTCAACATTATAACCAGAAAAATATCCTCAGCATGTGTATATGTCTATAGTAACAGAGGCAGAGTGTAGAAGCCAGGGAGCCAACTGTACCTACTGAGCAGACTCACTAAGTATAGATCCTGGAAAATATAATATTTAATTTCATAGAATTGTATGACTTATGAGTCTGGCGTCATTACATTTGTTTAATGATTACCTACATGGCTTGGAGAATGGTCCCAAATTAAAGGCCAACCTCTGATTCACCTGACACTGAATTTACTCTGATTGGAGTCAGATAACCCAGAGCTGTTCACTAACTTTACATCAATGCTGTCCAGCTCTCACTTTCTGTCTGTGAGAAAAAGGTTTTCAAGCTCCCCAGAAGATCATTCACAACTCTTTAAAGACTTGAAAAACCAGTCAGTGAGTCATGTTCGGTGTGATGCTAATTAGTACTGATAATTAGTGCTTTGTATTGCCTTTTATCTTCAAAGCACTTAAGAAATGCTGACTTGGCGTTAATTCTCACTACATTTTCTCTAACTTTGCTGAGTGTACTAACAATTGAGCAGATCATTAAAAAAAAAAAAAAAAAGAAAAAAAAGAGTGAGAGAGAACACCTCAGTGCCTAGTTTCTACCTGCACTCTGTAATATTTACATAGGCACGGAACTCTTGGAATAGATCCCTACTGTGAGTAGAAACTGACCACATCACAAGTTCAGACAAGGATGGATAAATTCCTTAAACTTAAAAACTGATATATCTCTCATGTATACGTTTATGTTTTGTTTACATTTCACAGTGTGCATCCACACACTGATTCTTGTGACTCCCTTTTTTAGTCACCTGAACACTCCAGAGTTCCAGATAAAGCCCTATTCTTTATGCCTTATTCACAAGCATAAATTTCAATATTTATCAAAGAACCCAACATCTAGCTGCTGTGAAACACAATTTATTTTTTGTAGGGCTAGTCTTTAAAGAATTGTAGAAGTGAAGTTCTGGAAAGAATCTCAAAAATCTCTCTTGTGTTCCTAGAGAAGAGCAGGTTTTATTTTTTAAACCAAAAACATATTGACCAATTTGTCCTAGAAGCGCTAACAGCAGAGTGAAACCTCATAGTTATATTAGGTTGTTCAGGAAAATTTCCAAGGATGAAAATTTCCAAGGATGAAAATTTCCTTACATCTCTTGACAATCTATTTAGTGCTTAACAATTTTCGCCCTGAAATTTTGTTCCTTTTATTCAGTTGCAACTTTCCTTATTGCAACCTGTGGCCAATACATTTTATCCTTTTGTTGTTCACCTCTGTAGTGGTTTGGTTTAGGCCTCTTCCTGGCGACCAGGTCGAAACTAAGTACCCATATCCCAATATTCCATTCTATTCTTTACGTAAGCAGAAATATAAATAGACAGGGGGAGGAAGTTGGAGGGAAGATCTCTTCCGGTGGAGTTAGGGGAAGCAAGTAACCTCCCTGTGGCTGGGCTCTTCGTGTGGGAGTGTAGGCCTGCAAGTTTTTTGAGAGGCTGTTGCTACTTCCCAATTCAAGAGGAGAGATCCAGTGGTGTGGCCTCTGCTTTCTTAAGGAAAGTATTAAGATTTTGTTTGCTAGTTCTTTATTGGTTGCTATATCTGTCTTTCTGTTTTTTGGGGTATTGGGGTTCTCTTTCTTATATGTATATAAGTGTAAAATATATATATACTGCTTTGGTTCTGTTATTTCGGTTCTTGGTAGTTTTTTTTTCCTTCCCTTTCCTTCCCCTCTGTACATAAAAAGGGGAGGGAGGAAAGCCCTTTGCTGTGGTCTTGAGCACTTGGCAGGGGAGCCAAGTCCAAACTACCACAACCTCCTATAAGAATCTGATTCTGTAAGGCCCTTTTAGGTCACCAAAGACAGAAATGTAATCCCCCATTAACTTTCTCCTCTCTGGATCAAGCAAATCCAGTTCATTCGGCCTCATACATTATGTGCTCCAGTCACTCAGTCCTCTCTGCTGGACTAACTTTAGTACTAGGACATGCAAAGCTGGACTCAGTATACCAGATGTGGCCTTCACAATGCCAGGTAAAGGGGAATAAATACTTTCTTTGACTTGTTTTGACCTGCTAGCTGCACTCTAATCTGATGATTCACATTCAATTTGTTGTCCACCAACACCCCAAGGTCCTTTTGTGCGCTGCTGATATCTCAGCAGCCTGTATTGCTGCATGCATTTGATATGTCTCAGATGCAGGACTTCGCTAAACTCCATGAGGTTCCTCGCAGTCCACTTCTAAAGGACGTCAAGGTTGCTCCAAATGTCAAGACTTTTCCTCAGTGTATTGGTCAGAGTTGTCCTCCTCCCTTCCTGCTCTCTGCATCCCTTGCCATTCTGGTGTCATTCATAAACTTGCACTGTCAAAGGTTTCATCACCCAGGTCATTGATGAAAGCATTAAATAGAATCAATCCCAATACTGGGCCCTGATTGTGCTGGTTTTGGCTGGGGTAATTTTTTTGTGTTGTAACTGGCATGGGCTTATGTTTTGGGTTTATGCTGGAAACAGTATTGTTGACACAGAGATGTTTCAATTACTGCTGAGCAGTGTTTAAACAGTGTCAAGGGGTTTTTTGCTCCTCACCCCAACCCACCAGTGAGGAGGCTGGGGATGCACAAGAAGATGGGAGGGGACACAGACAGGACAGCTGACCCCAACTGACCAAAGGGATATTCACACACTATGTGGTGTCATGCTCAGTATATAAAGTTGGGGGAAGGAGAAGGAAGAGAGGGACATTTGGAGTAATTGCATTCGTCTTCCCAAGTCACCGTCAGGCATGAAGAAGCCCTGCTTTCCTAGAGATGGTTGAACACCTGCCTGCCCGTGGGAGATAGTGAATGAATTCCTTGTTTCGCTTTGCTTGTATGTGCAGATTTTGCTTTGCCTATTTAGCTGTCTTTATCTAAATCCATGAGTCTTCTTTTACCCTTCTGATTCTCCCCAGCATACCAACACAGGGGGAGTAAGTGAGCAGCTGCATGGGCCTGAGTTGCCATCTGGGGTTAAATCACAATTCTGAGGAATATCACTGCCAGTTAGACTGCAATTTGTTGTCCATGGCCCATTAAGCCTGGAGTTTCACACAGTTTTTCATCCAGTTTGTAGTTCACCCAGTCTGCATCTTGTCTTCTAGGCTACATGTTTGTTATGTGTCAAAGGCCTTGCTTGATTCAAAGCAATTGACGTATACCACTGTCTCCACCCCATACAAAGAGTCAGTAGTATCACAGAAGACAATCAGTCAAGCATACTTTGGCCTTGGTTAATCCATGCCGTCTGTTCCAAAACATATTCTTGTCCTCCATGTGCTTGAAAACCATTTCTGTGAGGTCTATCTGCATAATCTTCTGAGACTGAAGGGCAGCTGCTGTACTGTTCACTGTATCATTGTCCCTGCACTTTCTGAAAAGGTTATAACGTCTGCTTTCTCCCAGTTATCAGAGACCTCCTTCAGTCACCATGAACATTCAAAGATAAGAGAGTGGTCTCACTGTGGTATCAGTAAGCTCTTCAACCTTTCCTCATAGTTAAAATTTTCTAACTCTCTGATCATTCTTTTGATTTCCTCTGAACACTTTCCAGTTTATCTCAAGTTTTAGAAAAACACAGTGACCAACAAAGGACGTGGTGCTCCTACTATTATCTACCATTACGTTCTAAAATGAAAAGCATCATTTCATTGTTGACAAATGCTCCATTTTTTATTCATGATAGCTTCCACGCTAGCTAATTGGAGGCTGCACTGAAGTCCGGTAAGGCAAAACAAAGATATTTCTGATTCATAATGAAAAGCTCATATTACCAGGCAATACCTTTCTCTCAGGAGAGATTCAGGTTTCTAATATACTGAGGTCAATGAGGTTTCATGATTTATAGCATCCACCATGATCAGAATGATAAGGTTCAGTGTCCTTGACCAAGAATTTTGTAACACAGAATTGCTACAGATAAGCTAATAAAAATAATTCACTTGTTATATTAGACTCAATATATATGTCTGCCCTACCACAAAAAGTGAAAATATTCTATTTCTTCCCCAAATTAGATCACAAAAGTATTTTAGCAGCTGTTTTAGTTCATTTTGCATCTAATGTTTAACACTTATTCCGAACTCCAAAGCCTCTCCGTATACTGAATATAAATTTTAAATGCTCAACACAAAACAAAGGAAGGAAGAAACATATAATCTTCACTCAGTGGGTGACTACTTCAGATATTCATCTGACCGTCTAATTAAAACAGTATTTCAATTTCTCACAGTAAACATAGTATCAACTACAATATAACTGGAAATAATTTGACATGGTCTTTATAGAAGACAACTAAAGAAACAGGCTGTCATAGTCTTCAGGAAGGGAACTCAAAATGTTATCTGGTTCAGCCATTCCTGGGAAAGGGAACCTAAATGAGATGGTCTAGCACCCTGTCCCATCGCACCTTGAAAAATCCTCCTGTGATAAGGACTATCATATCCCTGCAGAGACTGTTACACTGTCTGACTGGTCTCACTGTAAACATTTCTTTCTCATGTCAAGATGAAACCTCTACAGGTGCAACTTGTATCCACTGCCACTTGTCTTCTCCACGTAGATCCTTGTGAAGAGAGAGCCTCTGTTCTCTTTGTAGCCACCCTTTAGGCACTGGAATACTATGATGAGGTCCCACCTTGACCTTCCCTTCTCCAGGGTGAAAAGACCTGACTCCTTCAGTCTTCCCTCACAGGGCAGGTTCTCCAGCCCTTTGATCATCTTCACTGTCTTCCTTTGGACTCTATCCAGTCTGTCCACATCCTTCTTGAATGGTGGGGACTAGACCTGGACACAGTACTCCTGGTGTGGCCTAATATATGCTGAGTACAGCGGGCAACCACATCTTTATTTCTGCTACTAATGTCCTCATGGATGCAGTCCAGGACCTGATTAGCCTTTGTTGCTGCTGCTTGGCTCACGTTCAGCTTGTTGTCTACCAGGATCCCCAGGTCTCTCACAGAAAGGTTGCTCCCAGCCACACAGATCCTAGCCTGTACTGGGCTTTTTGGTTATATCACCCCAGATGCAGGACCTCGCACTTGCCTTTGTTAGACTTCATACAGTTCTTGCTGTCTCGCTTTTCCTGTTTGTCTATTTCTCTCTAATAGATGGCTCTCCCTTCTGACAAGTCCACCTCACCATCCAGTTTGGCATCATCAGCAAACTTGGTGAGGGTGCTTTCCCACCATCCAGATCATTTATGGAGATGCTGAACAGCATGGAGCCCAGGATCGACCCCTAAGGGACCCTGCTTGTAATAGACTGCCAGCCTGAGTAAAAAGCATTGATCACCACCCTCTGAGTGCAGCCTGTTAGTTGGTTTCCTACGCATCTCACAGATCATGCATCCAATCTGTATCTTGCCCACTTGTCTAGGAGAAGGCTGTGGGGAGCAGTGTCAGATGTTTTGCTGAAGTCCAGGTAAACAACATCCACTGCTCTCCCCATGTCGACAGAAGACATTATGTTTTTGTAGAAGGTGTTCGGGTTATTCCTGCATGATTCACCTTTTGTAAATCTGTGTTGATTTTTCCCAATCACCTGCTTCATTTGGAGAGTATTAGTTTCTAGGAAGACTAATTCCTTTTTTTTCCCAGGGACAGAAGTAAGACTAATGGGCTTGTAATTTCCTGAGTCTTCTCTTGGACCCTTCTTGTAGATGGGTTTGACAATGCATTTTGAAGTGCTTACACTGAAATTGAACTTATACTGATAAATGAAAAAGGTTAATTTCTCTTGCACTTTCTAATATTATTGATACTTCCATGACTACGGCTACCGCTAAGTATTTTTTACCTGAATTCTTCACTGCCTCAAATGTTAAATTTGGGAAATTAAGTTTTGATTGTGTTGAGAAATTCTTTCATGAATATTTATGAAGAAATTTCAGTGCTTTGAAAGTTATTTGAAAGTATGATCTACATTGTATTGTAATGAGCTCATGCTGATTTCAGATATTAATGGTTTCATGTTTATTTTTAAATAACTAATTTCTAAATGTACTGTTGGTTGCAAAAAAAAAAAAAAAAAAAGACATTCAAACAGATCTTCATATTCAATAAAATGATCCTGAGAGAATTTCTTTATTTAAGATGTAGAAGCAAACTCTACAGTGTTCCAACTCTATATTCCCCTAACCTTCTACTCTCATACAGTTTCTAAGGAAGTCATATGAGAAATATTCTGAATCGTATTCTGTATTATATTGAAATAGACTGATATGAGATCAGCACTTTTTATCTAGTGTCCCATTTGAGAGTGTGATAAAATTGATAAAGAGCTGCCATCTGAAGGATTGTCTGCATATTTGGAATATCCTGGATCCATATCCTCTCTAATCATATAAAAGCCTGTCTAGAATCCTCAACATGGTTAGAAGACTTTGAAAAATGTCAAACTTTAATTCTAAACAGTCTTTCCAATTATACACTACTGTATCTGTCTTTAATAACATCAAAAACCTCTAGTATCATTTTACTAGAAGTTAGCCAGAACACTTCTTTCACTCACTATTCAACAGCAAATTGGCAAATCCTTTCACTTATCCATAGCATAAGACTAGAATGTCTAAACTACAGTTAGATCAGTTTCTGAAGCAATTTAAAAAGATTAAAATAGTTAAACTTTAAAAGACTTCACCTTTTTTCATTTTTTTTTTTGCAGGGTATTCCTCCATTATAGTAAATAATTTTTCAGCCATAAGTTTACAGTGGGAAGATTCAGCAGCAGAAACATCCATCTCTATAGCTGCTGAGTTGACAATACATACCCCAGTCCTCTCTGTATTGTAGTGTTTTTTCATTACTTTGAAACAAGATGGAAACATATCTGATGAGGAAATCACAGAGCAGCTGAGTTCCCATTTACACAATGGATGCCTCTGCCCCACTACATTGGGGTTTTTTTAAAGTAATTTTTTTTCTCAGCTCAAAATGAACTATCTTTATCATAAACTGATTTATTCACTGTTGGGTTGTTTTTTTTTTTTAATTGCTAAACAATGATTCACAGTAGAACCTGGAAAATTAAGTGCTGTTTTCTGCCACTTCATTATTCACAGCTATTCTTGGCCTTAATATTTAAAATTGTTTCTTTGCTTTTAATGTAACTTTTGCTGGATGGAAAACAAAAATATAACTTTATTCCAGGAAGGGATTGAAGGCACTGGTCACAGGTATGCAGTAAAAAAAAATGCATCTTTTTCAGACATAGGAGGGATTCCATTTCTTTGATCTGTGAGAAAAAGTCAAGACATTATCACCATAGTAATGCTCGCTCTGAGCCTAACAGTTTCTGTGGGAAAGGAAATGCATGCAGTGCTTTTTTGTGAACAAAAAATTACTCCAAATGGGTCCCCTAAGAAATATAGCACCCAATGCTCCATCATTCCCTGTTCTTTACGATATTAACAAGAGAATCACAGATTGTTGAAACTTTCCAGGGTACCAAAATTCACTGAAATCCTGTGCACTATTGAAATATATTAATACTACCTTTAATAGCTTTTTCTTTCTCTCTTCATGTGTTTAGTTTCTTCTTTAACATGGAGGAAAAAATATTCCCCAGACAATGAATTCACTGAAGAACCTATTCTTTAGGAATTTTTGTGTTCTTTTGTACTAAATGGGAATGACACACCACTTATTTTAGCCAAGACAGGGATTTTCTTCATTCCACTACTATTTTCTGGTTCCAAGAAGGCAAAGATATGCCATTTTACTGAAGAACAAGTTTGCATTTTGTGCTCTTGAAACTATGGAAAGGGAAAAGCCTTCTCAAAAGCAGCATTCCTTAATGGATTTTTAAAAACCACAAAAAACAAAACAAAACAAACCCCAAAAAACAAACAAACAAACAAACACCCCCCCCCCAAACACTTATTGTAATCTTTAGATGTTCTGTTTAATTAAAACTCACTAAAATCTAGGATATATTGTGCATGCCAGTAAAAGTGGACTGTAAGTAATGTCTACAACAAACACTCCACTCCTGTTGTTCCAAATAATATGGATTATGAAAACACTCTGAAAACATGTTCCTATTAACTGGTAATAATGCAGCGTCATCTGTGTTGTCTTTTTGAGTTATCAGACAACAATTTTTTTCATAATTATTGACAAGTAATATAGGAGAGATATTATCCACCCAGTGTCTTAGCTGTTTTGGACCCAAGTTACTGAGTTCCAGACACAAGCCTACAGCTTCAAAACTAATACAAAGGTTGAAAATGTTGTCATATTTTGTGACATTATTATATCTTCACTGTAATAATAAATTTTATGTGCAGGAAGCCCATAACTCTTTCCAAAAGGACTGAGATCCACCAAAGTTCTCATTTTCCACCCAAGACATGAGACAAAGAGGAAGAAACCAAGAAACTATCACAGGAAAGTAAATTACACATCATGGGATTTTGAGGCTTAAGCAATATGTGCAAAACTCAAAGAATAAATTTTTAGATAGCTAAACTCTTTCAGTAGGTTTAATATATTCTAGGAATAATTTGGAAAAAAATTCCACAAAATGGCATTTCTATTGAAAGACACACAGTTACAGTGAAACACTCATTAAAGAAAATACAGAAACTATCCTATGACTACACCTGTGGTATTCTGCCATACCAGTGGGTGCCTTACACCTTAGAATTCAAGATTAAATATCCTTCTGCTATTTTTACATGGCTCTTAAGGAAAAGGGAGCTGTTTCTCTGTTGTTTTGAAGACTATTTCCATATCCAGTCTTCTGACATATTCTCCCAGGAAGTTTTGGTTTACAGCTCTTTCAGCTAGAGGAGGTAACAGGATATATGTCTCTCATTTCCTTGGCAACTGTGCTAGTCATTAGGTTATTCTATGAAAGAAAAGCATGAGCCCAGTGGAGTTCTCTAAGGAAGAGACTGTTGGTGCTTACTTTCAAGTAAAAGCTTTTTCAGGCACTCTGTGCTGCTCTGTGAGCTTTCATCCTGCTAAATACATTTTGCTGAAAGTGGATAAGATGATAATGGAAACCATAAAAGAAACCACAATATATATATATGATGTATTTGGCCTTGTCACTAACAGAAGAGCATTTAACACTGCTGTTAACAGCATTTAAATAAATATATTTAAACAATAACTTGGCCCATACTGTTAATCTACATAAAGGGACAGGAAGACAAGGGCAAATGGCACTAACCTCCAAATCTGCACTGCTTAGTGCTGGCCCCTTGGTGAACAGATGCATCTGAGATGAAGGTAATACAACACAGAGACAGCAATTGAGCTAACATTTAAGTACCGTGCTCAAGATCACTCTGCAGCCCTCTTTTATTTCACCACAGATGTACAGAACACAGACAAGTTACTGCTTTCGTTTTCTCAAAATCTTATAAAAGCTTCAAAATATTTTGTCAAGAGTTAGTGCTAGAAACTTCTTAAATTTTACTATAATACTCTCTCTCTTTTTTTTTTAATTCTATTGTAAAACCGGCAGTCCTACCTGGAACAGAGCCTTATAGTTCATTAAAGTGTTTCACAGTCAAAGGATGACCTTGTAATTGAAAACAGCTACGCCAAAGGCAGAATCAGTTCAAATGTTCCCACAATGTACTAGACATGCTGTTTTCAAGTTCTTCTACTTTTGGAAGCTTAGACATTCTTCAGTAACATATAGAACAATTTAGGCTCACTGAGAAATAATCATCCAGAATTTCTTAATTATGTGGGGTTTTTTATTATTTAGAAGGAATTTATATTCCCCAGAAGTCTGGCTGTCACAGGTTGTTTTGCCAATTGACAGGCAATAGAAAGGACACAGACACCAATAAAGAGAGGGAATGGTCTTACTTTACTAGTAAAATTAAGGCAACACAAAACCCAAAATAACGCATTTAATATGACATTAAGCTTAGCGCACACACCATTTGGCAACAAACAAATAGGCAAGGTAATGCATCTAACCACTACTATACAAGCAAAGAATAGGGATTAAGAAAGATACATCAACAGTTATCCCACTAATACATTACTGTCATCCAGGCCCCTTCATTCGCTGGGGAGTCTCGGGTCACACAATGCATCGGAAAACCACTCCTGGTAACTGGGAAATTCCACGCAGTGCGGCCACTCATAGGTGGATTCTCCACCTTTGCTGTAAGGGGGGCCAGCTTTATAGGACCAAATTGGCAAGTCAGAATGACTTGCATATTTTGTCATGCAGAAACATCTGGTGACAGTCTTCTCGACCACCTGAGACCAGGGCTTGGCCAGAGCCCAGGTTTAGGTTGGGTGAGGTTCCTAAAGGTCCCTAAAATATCTTGCAGACAGTCACAAGAGTACACAACAATTTCTTAAGCATCCGGTCTAACAGACAAGATTTTGCAAAAAATGTCTCAAATATTTGATTTTACATAATAATGCTTAGCATAAACACTTTAGCTAATCTATGTATAAGGTTCATACTTAGCACATGCAATCTAAATAAGCTATATATAAGCTTATATACAGTTATATATAAGGCTATATATATTTTCCTATATCAAGTAGGGACAGTACAGGATTCATCTGTAAGCCAACTCTGGCTTGTCTCAGGCTCTGGCGCTTCACGGGTTAAAACTCATTGTGCTGGACAAGCATCTCTACATCTTATTCTACAGTCCTCTCTCATGCAAAATTTTCACTTGCCTTTCTTTTCGATTTAAGTGAGAGATCTTGATGCGTTTTTGGGGATCAGTTGACCTCCTGCATCCTAATTATTATTTTTTTATGGAGAAGCTGATTCTGCACGGCTTTTTTCCAGATAGTGGCTGAATTTGTCTTTCCTTGTCAGAGCAAATACTTTCCTAAAGTTTGTTACAGGAAAGCCAACTGACAGATCTGTGTACAAACATAGAAAATTAAAATTATACTAGCATGTATAGTCACCTAGGTTTGCTTTGCCTTAAAAATATTCCAGCTTGCATTTGATTTACTTTCAAGGTAACATAAAAATACAATTACATTTATTCTGAAAAGCAACTGAATCAATGCTAACTACACTGAACTACTCCATGAAATTTATTCCATCATTTTTACTAATTTTAAATCTAATGCATTCCTCAGCATAACAATCTCCAGTCATCTTTTAAAAGCAAAAGCTGAGATTTTTCTATGGCTTAGGGATGTTCAGTTTCACAGGAAAAAAAGTAATAGGCATAATAGAGGATGAAATCTACCTGACAGCTCTCTCAGGGAATAAAGCTGTAGAGAAATGTTAAAAATATGAGCTGTTCTTCATGAAAGAAATGACAATGGTTGTATATTTGTATTTCTTAGAGGTATTACCCAGGAATCCAGTCATGAGGAAGATACACTGAGCAGCAGTGAATTAATGAATCCCAAAGGGAAACAGGAAAGGGACAAACACCAAAGAACCTACCACCCTGAAAAACTTGTCCTAAAAAAGTTTATCTTCAAACGATCAAGGGAAACATTTTTTTTAGGAATTCTTCTTAGCCTGTACATGTAGGACATTTTTAGTGTCCTTTTTAATACGGACAGACTTTTCTAAAAAAAGTTGAAATATTATTTGATTTCTGGAGTCCAGACCAAATCAGATGAACAGGGTCAACATTTGATTCCTCACTACAGAAAGAAAAGCCACCTACCAGGCTTCAACCGATAATCTACATGTACTCTCTAAATTAAATACCTAAGTCTGGGATCAGCTTCTGAACAAAGCTGAGGCTGAATTAGGACTACAACGACTGGACTCAAAAGGTGCTTACTTTCACAGACATTGACATCAGCCACCCTGCTGTTTTCCATTTATATTCTTATGAAGAAATGGCTATTTGCTCCCAGCTGTATTCCAGCTATCTGGTGCTAATTCTGCTTTCCAAGTGGGGCACACAGAATAAGTGCATTGCACAACAGTAGTTTCAGTAGTTTTCTATAGTCTCTTTTTTCTTAAAATTACATGTAGAGCCCAAAGCATTCCTTGCCCTCCTGTTTGAAATGCCTACGTAGTCTGACAGCTATCTCTAACTGTATGTATAATTTTATATTCAATACTTGGCATGCTTCTAGTACCAGTTTTAGTACCACCTATTAATCTGGTCATTAATGTCCTAATTGCATTTGGTAATTTCAGGAAAGGGAGAGATTATTTTGGACAAGAGTTTACATCTTCAGTAACAATATTTTATCAATTTTGTTCCCATTTAATGTCTAAATACTCCTTCAGCAAGCATTCTCCCATGTGAACAGCCTCTGACTCACAAATAGATCAAGTGCCCTTCTCCATTAACCTTCTGGGATAACATGTGCTGTTCCCTATATCTGTAGTGTCTGTCTGTAAGGCAAACTCATTTGGAAAGCTCTATGTAGCTGCAGACAGAACAGCATTTCAAAGGTTTCTAAGGCTTTGTTGCAGACTTCCCTCTGTATTACTTTCCTGAACCCATCAAGGTCAGTCAAAGAAGTAACAAGAATGTAAGTAAAATAAATTCTTTTATGAAGAGGTTAGTTACATACTTTTCAACTCTTTCAGCAGGATCTCCCTTAAGATATGGGTAGATTTAAAAACTCCAGTGGGATGGTTTGAACTTTATCCCTTAGTTGAGTTCCATGCTGCTTGTCTGGGTTAAAGAGCAATGCAGATGATTGCCAAGCCAGGAAAGGGTTGGCTTGCAGCAGTTGCAAGATGCATGGTTTGCACCGAGCTTCCTAACTCAGCAGGCAAAGTAGACATGGCACGTACATCCCCATGACTGAATTCAATCTTAGGTTTTATGGGGATATGGAGTGAGAAGTCAGTGGTTTCCTCCCTTCTTTGCGTTCCTGTACAACTGTTGCACAATTGGAGATGTGGTGAAATTATGACTGACCTTTTCATCCCGGTAAATTGAATAAAGGTCTTGAGCAAACTGCTTTTGGACTACTGAATCCCACCATGGAGCAGTGCTGAGGTGACTAGTTTCAGACAGCCACAGGCAGTCTCAGAAAGTCTGTGTTAAACTTGCATGGGACTAGAGAAGGGGATTCCCACAAATAACTATTATGAGATCATTAGTACCCAAATAGTCAAATCTTTCAATTTTTAACTGTCCAAAATCCATTAAAGCAGTCTGCTCTGGAGCTTCATAGGCAACTTGCAGTTTTCTCTCCACTGTGGAGCAACCTGCACAGTTACCAGTTTATAGATCCAGTTACATTATTCTGGACTCTTATCTTACGGTCTACTATCATCTTTGGGATAAGACTTGCAGCAAGAATCACATCAAGCATACTTATCTCAATGCCAGCCACTCGGGCAGACTTCAGCTTCCCTATCTCTGATGCATGCTGAATGATGTGTTGGCTCCAGAAAGAATTTCCAGAGATTGTTTCTGTTTATGACAGAATTCTGCTTTGTCAGTCCACCGACTTGAGATCCTTCCTGAACATGTATTCATTTCAACAGTCAAAAAAGGTCTGATTAAGTGGCCTCTACAAAGGCACTAAGGGTACCTCCCTGACTTCAGCTGCCACTGAAGAAAGGTCCATGTCTCTCACAGAACTTGTGTCATACCTGCAGGTCCTCTGCATAGAACATCAAAGACATTCTGCATTCTTTAGGGTGTCTCAAATGATGCTCATCAGTTATGTTTGGGTAATGATTCTGTGTTTCTGCCATGAGAACACTCACTCCTAGCAAAGACCATCAGTTCTTTCAGTACATTTGCAACAGAGGGGTTTGTGTCCAGTCAGATCTCAAGCCAGTAACATCTCAGGCTATCACTTAAAGCATCTAAATTAATATTAAAGCTGAAAGTATGAAAAAAAATCCCAGAGAATATGTTATGACCACAATAGAGGAGAATACATGCAACCAAAAATATTGTTTTATGATTTTGCTGTTTCCTCTAATGCTTCTTACAGAGAGGACATAGTTAGATGAACTCATCCCTCTCGTCCAAATGGAGCAACAGTCACAAAAAATAGTGCTGAGGAGAACCTGGTCTTTACACCTCTATATGGGACTACACAGTCCAGATTACAAGATTCTTTAGTGACATGGCTGAATACATTTTATATAAGGTGTTGGAACTGGACACATTTGCAACAATTATTGTGTGTTTTAGCAAGAATTCCCCATGTATATCACTTGTTTTGAAAAACAGATTCATCATGCGCATTTCCTCATCAACTCAAAAACTGATTGGAAAGACAGGAAAAAAAAACTTATTTCAATCAAGATGATTTTTATTGTGATACTAATTAAAAGGCCTCTCTCATCAGACTAAAATTTTATCAATCTAGTGTTGAAACCAGGAAAATATCATATTTTCAGAAAGTCCTCTAGCTTGAATGACACCAGAAAAAGTCTTTGGATTTTCCTTATCTGTTACCAGACTCACAATTTATGCCATCATAGCTTCCATTTAAAGATATGGAAGAAGAGACGGAAGACTCATGTACTCTCCATAGCACCTCCAGATGGCAAACTAGCCCACCTAGCATCTGAGTCACCCACTGTTAGGAGTCAAGGCAATTACATTCCCAATACTGGATCTCTGGTTATTTGCCTAAAATCAGTTTGGAAAAATTTAGACTGTAAAATGTTTCAACACACTGGCTGGTTAAACTACGGGTGACTCTCACAGAATGAAGTGCAATCTGCAGAGCAGAGAGCAGAGTTGGAAAAAGCAGAAATATCTCTATTTCTTCCATATAAATAAACCAAATAATCAGATGAAGCACAGCTTCAAGTTCAGCAGTCCTTAGAGTCTTCTATTCTTGTCATCACCATCATTCTTAAAAGGAGTACATAATTGTTTTCAGTTTTGCCCAAAGCGGTTAGTTAATCTAGTTTGCAACTATATTTCTTTTGTTAATTTTATCAGGCTGACTGGATGATCTCTCTTTAATTTGCTAATATTCTTAACATTTTACTAATCCATTTCTCTCTCTGTTCTTAATAATTGTTTCTTATTGAGTGTCCTTGTTTCTTGTAATTGCCCAACAAATTAATTTGCAAGGCATGTTTTCATAGTTGCCAAAAAAAGTTCCTGCATGACAATATTCCTGAGCACGAGCTGTATGGTCAACACACAAATAAGTCACCTCTTGTTCCCTATGCTCTCCTAAATAAGAGGAGGAAAGGGATGAAGGTTTGCTCTCTACCTCATATGAAGCTGGAATGTAGCTGGAGTTTGTAGCTGGATCCAGACATTGGGACATGCTCCCACATTCCACAGTTTAGATTGCCTTATGTACTATTGGTATAGCAGAAAGGAAGTCAAACGAGAAAATAAAGAGTAGAAATGTGTTTTTCTTATGAGGTTACCTTTCCAAAGTGTAGTGATGCCTGATCCACCTCTTTCCAAAAACAATGTTTAAAGCTCTAAAATTTTGGCTGTCAGTTCAGATGTCCATTGGCTAGGACTCAGTCAACACTTGTTCTTTGCTGCGTTTGGTCTGGACTACTGACTTTAGCATTATTAAGGATGTTACAGGTTTTGTTCAGTTAGAAATCAAGGAGCAATTCTTAGTTTATTTAATTACTAGAATCAAAGTTTCATCCTGGTTGCTTGTTTACCTCTAAAATGATCTGGCAGAAAGCATAGCTTCACATTAATAAACATATTATAGGAAAATATATTTCTTAAATACATTTCTTTCCTCTTCATTCTTTTTAGACTTACTAAACTACCCAACATATTAATTTCCAAAGTATTTATAAAACATTAGATTATCTGCTATTAGCTACACTCATTTTAACTGAATTTAAATTGGCTTTTATTATCAAGTCACCATAGCTAAGTTACTAATACAACTTAACTTTGAACTTGGGTGCTTTCAAACACAAATGACTAAGCATCCAAGACATTCCAACTTCCTAAAGATGTAGCTTTCCTTTTCTTACTTAACATCACATAAGATTTTTAAATAATAACGAGAGTCCTTTTGCTAGTGAACTAACTCCTATTTATCAGCATGCGCATAATTCAGTTAATTTTATCCAAATAAAGTCAACTTCTTAAACTTACTTTTTGGTTCACTGCACTTCTGCAAAGCCAGATAGCCTTGGCAGCTTCCTCAAAATTTTTATACAGAGTTGTTGCTAAGGAAAAAAATTCAGAAGGCCTTGAATTTTTAAGAGCTATTTCTGGACTGTTCTTTAATATTAGGGAAAAATTTACACTATGACAAAGATCACCTTATCTTTGCATATCTCTAAAAATTGCAGGGGCTATCTAACCTACAGCCTGAGCATAAACATGAGAACTGAGGTTCAAATTCAGACAAGAATAAATTAAATCCCAGTTTTTCTATTTTTCTCAAAACATAGCAAAAGTAAAATTCTGGAAATTCATGACATAAAAAAGATCTAGCAAAACCAAAATTATAAATTTTAGAAGCAGAGAAAACTTGATGCAGAACTGCCTAAAACTGGGACAAGTTAAGGGATTGGCTGACCCAGCAACTTAAAGCACCAGTCAAGAGCAGATCCTATATAAAAAAATAAAAACAAACTAACAACCACAACAATAAAACAAACAAACACAAAACCCCCAAACCCAACAAAAAAACCTCAACAACAAAACAAAACAGAAAAACAACAAACAAAAAAACAAAGCAAAACAAAAACAAACAAAAAAAACAAAACAAAAGCAAATAAAACTCACCCAAAAACCTGCAAACAAACCAACCAAACAAAAAACTCCAAACAAAACCAAACCCAACGAAACAAAAAAACAACCCCCAAACCCAAACCATATTTGGTTTAAGTGCAATGGAAAAATTAATAAGATGAGCTGCAGTCAGTAGCTTTCCAATAATTAAAGTCTGAGTACTATACTGGGACACTGGAATATCGCTTTAGCTAAAGGTGTCCTGGTGTGGAAAATTGCAGTAGTTGATTAGCAAAATTCTTGTTCTCTGAAATACAACTTTTTCTGTTGAGGAGGTCAAGGAATGAGATTAGTAAGGCTTCCTGTAAGAACTTGGGTGCAAATGACTAAGAGTACAAGGGCTAAAGAAAATAAATATATTTTGAATTTACTTGCTCTTACAATAGAACAGAGGTCTAATCAAAGGAAAATTGCATTCAGTTCTCACCTGTAACCAAAGTAAATGGCCTTCTAGCACATTCTAGAAAGACTAGCACCGTAAGTCACATCTGCTTTCATATTTTGCTACTTGGCATCGCATCAAGATGAGTAAAGAAACTGGAAAATGCATCATAACTGCCTGATTAAAAGATGTCTAAAGTTTTTATGTGCTATTTATCTGTTTCAAGCTTTAATTAAAATATGGTGGGTGCATCCAGAGGGCAATTCACTCCACCACAAAAAGAAGCAGGATGAATTGCTCTTTGGAGATACTTGTGTCTTTTCATTTACTATGGAAAGAGCTGTGTTGTAGGCAACACAGCTAACACACACATAGGTGGCCAAAATGAGGGAATCCTGCATGGAAGATATTGATTGTCATAGTTTGAAATTGGCCCCCCCCGAGAGGTTGAGGGGGCTCAGAGGTGATTGGGTGCCAGGGCAGTGCTCTCTGGAGAGCCGATCACTGTCCATGTTGTTCGCTTCTGCTCAAAATCTTATATCACAGCACCGGAAATGGTTGGCAGTTCTGTCTTGGTTGTTTTGCTGTTGGTGTCTGCTGCGTGTAGGTGGAGAAGGTCAGGGGGTGGCTGGGCTCCCTCTCTCCCCCTCCAGGGGGAAGAGGGGAGCCCTGCGGCCCCCCTAACTCTGCCTAGGCCAGAGTTAGAGACAGCATTGGAATGAGTGCATGTTTGTGAGGGATGTGACGCACAAACAAACAACTGTGAGAATGGATGCAAAGCTCAGCATTGGAGCAGAGCCAAATGGACGGGTCGGAGGAGGTTCGATTGCTAGGGAGAAAAACACCAAGCAAGAATTGGAGACAGACCCCCAATAGAGAGGGGCCCAGAGGATGTCTCTGCCATGAACTAAAATGCAGGACAGCCGGAAACCCGAAAGGGGAATCAACATTCCAGGACACAGACGCTTGATAAGCTGAACTACACTGCAGCAGCCTACGAACCGAGGTATGACACTGAGAGGGAGAAATCACACAGCAGCAGAGGAGCAAGGACTTAAAGCTATCTTCTTGGACTTCGTGAGGAGAGAGACTGCAACAAGCAGCCGGAACTTGGTGAAGGGGGAGCGTTCAGGCACAGAACACTCCCACAAGAGGGACTGGTTACTTTCCAGCCTTGAAAAGCTTCTTTCTGGACTAAAGTTAAAGGAAGGGGCTAAAAGGACTGACAGAAATGTAAATATATATTGCTTTTAGTTTGTACAGTATATTTATTTGTGTAAATAAATGTATATACTTCCCTCTTCCCCTACAGAAGCCTCTGGTCTGAAAGTTTCTCTCCGGTGTTAGGATAAATTGTGAGAAGGGGTAGGGGGAAGCCTGGAAATTGGATTTTTTTGATTTCTAATGTCACAACTAGCTACTAGCGACAAACTGAGATATGTACTTCCTTAAATTTTAAGCCAGATTAGTCTGAGATGCCTATGCTTTAGATGAATAAAATTAGATAAAATAAGTCCTTCCTTTCTTTGACAAGAATGGCTCCTCTAGAGAAGGTATTGTAGGTCATCATTCAGCTTATTCCAAGTGTGGCTGTTGTGAGCAGGAAATAACTGGAACTGTCATCAAATTATAACTAACTAAATCTATATTATAATTTGTTGCTTTAAAATCATTATTGCAATAACTGTTTTGAATGGAGTAAGGTTTTAAGAAGGTTTTCAGTTTATCCTAAATTCAACAGTTACACATCATGCTTTCATATTACTTCTGAGCACTACATTGCAAACAGTCCTAGTCACACATCACCTGTAAGTGGCTCTGGAAGAAAGGAGTGGGGATAGTAGACCTGTATATGACTACTTATTTTGTATGCTGCTCCAGCTGGATTCTGTCTATATGGATTTATACAGATACAGCATTCACAAACCTGATGATTCATTTCTGGGTAAAAACTCACTGAATATCATTCTTATATTTCTGTTCCTTGGGTGTGGGGTTTTTTTTTCAGTTAGGAAACGTACTACACCGGTTTTAAAAAAACGGGGAATGTTCAAATTTCAAAATTAAACAAATTGGCTAAAAATCCATCTGATCTATAGCTACTCAGTAGTCAATCAATCATTAAAAAAGAAGTTTGTCTAATATATAAATTAATTCTATTTTTTGCTCTGCAGACTATAAAAATGTAGGGTGTGTAAACAGATACAGACATAATCCAAAGACATAAGTCTCTACTTAAAAAGCATGGCTGCTTCTTCACCTGATATCTAATGATTTCTACAATAGAGAATATTAGCCTGGCATTAAAGTCATATAACAAGAATGCAATTTGCTGAACACTCTTTTTAACAGAATATTTAGAAGACATCATCTTTGGTTCCTAATCGCGCTATTGCAACAAACATTGTAATGTCGTTTACACAATTGCTACTTTAAAAGTTGCTATTTTTATAACTTTAAATTTTGTGGCCAGAGCTTATAGATGCCCATATCAATGCTTGCTGGTGAGTCATTTGTTTCTAATTACTTCTTTAATGTCTTCATGAAACATATAAAATATATACATGAACAGTGGTTTTGATATACCAACAAATATATAACATTATAAGAAACTGCATGTCTTCACTGACCTTTGGGGTACGGACAATGGATAGGGGCAGATATAATCCTGGTTCCAACTAAACACCTTTGTATTGCAACCTGAAGGATGTTTCTATCCAAACTTTTATATGGCAATCTAAACTCAATTAGGAGTACTTCTACTAAATGCAATGACAGTAGGAATAGGTATAACTCACCAACATGGTGTAAAAAGATAGAATCACTTCTCCTCACTTCTCCATTCTGTAATCAAGGATTACTTTAAGTCTTTTCTGAGATAACACTGTGCTTAGATGTTCCACACTTAGGAAATTAGCCTGTCTCACTTTGAGAAAAAGTAGTACACAGCTGTGAATCTACTAAGGTATATAATTCCCAGTTTAAGGTAGTCCCATCTTACAGGCAGTCCAAGCCCAGAGAGAACAATGTTATTGGGGGTGAGAAAATGAAGGAAAGGAAGGTGAGAGGTGGTATGTGAACTGAAGGCTAACAGGAGGTTTTTGTCTGCTTGATAAACAGAATAAAAAGTTTTGGGTTTTTTTAGTTCGTAAAATAAAGCCTGTCTGTTTAATTGCAGTAGTTGTACAGAGCTGGAAGCTATCACAACTATACTACTTTTGTGGTCTGTTTCTCTTTTACAAAAAAAAAATTAATTATTATTTTTCTTAATAGTGATACTAGAAAGTATATTCTACCTATAGAATACTAAGTAACTTGATTGTAAAAATGAAAACATTAAGTAGCTTTCTGGGTGGTTTTTTGTGGTTTTTTTTTTTACTTTTTTTTTTTTCTTATACAGCACTAATTTTTCAGTTGTTCTGTAGTGTAAGAGTGGAATAGGAATCTGGTCAATTGCAAGAGCATTCTTTGTCATAGAAGTACATTCTATAAATAAGGATAAAGCACATAAACTGATACATATCAAGAATTATTTGTTCATCAGCTAGTTAATAATCTATTGATTTTATGTTCTATATGGTTGTTGCAGGGAGAGTTCAGAAGGATGCTGAGATTGAAACCAAAACACTGTTGAAAGCTCAAAAACCAATATTTATTACAAAGAAGTGGCCAAGTAAACGGGAACCCGAGAGAAAGAGAAAAATGAGGGAAATAAGCCCTGAATAAAACACCCTACTCACTCAGGTGTCACTTACAAGGTTATCTTACCAACTCTGAATGCCAAGAATCCTCTGTAGCAGCTTTGTTCTCGAAAGGGTCAGCAGGCTCATACATAGTAGGCGTCCCCGCAAAAGGCAACGTGGTCCTTTGTGAACCAAGAGTCCCTACCAAGCATGAGCCATCCGCTATTTATCCAATTAATTGGTGATGTCTACCTGGGCAGGTGCGGCCAGCACTGCCCAGCTAGAGGCCTTCAGTCCCTCCCACCTGTAAGTGGTGCCCCTTCTGCGCCTGCGTGTGTACTTTGGAATTCCCCCTGCGCTTGCGCGCTATACCTCAGGGGGTCTTTTCCAAATGAGTCTGGGGGCCTACTTCATCACCATCCTCTTCACTTTCTTCTTCAAATGTCCTTGGAAGGCGATCGGCCAATAATAAGACACCAATTAATTGTAGTTTGTACAAAACCATTCCTTCGAGGACAAAGTTCCCGTTTATCAGTGCTTGTTTTCTCATAACTTAGCAGGAAAAAGATAGACTCTCACAGGTGGCTGGGTCAAACACAGACAAAAAGTATCAACATCTAATTAAGCCCTGATACATTGGTGTTGACATCTGAGTTGGAACATTGTGTAGTAATAACCTGGAAACCTACACCTGTTATTTCGCCAAAGAGAGAAAGAAGATTTACTTAATAAGATCTATTTTTGTGTAAGGGCATAACTAATACTGTTTCATCCTTGGCTGTCTAGCACTGCAGTCCTTTCTGTTACCTAAGGAGTGACATTAAAATAATTACAGAGTAATTATTGTTGTCATTCTGTTTGTACTTCTGATAATAGCACAAATTCAGTGTTCTAGTTCTCTCCTTTTAAAAGATCTTTAAGTACCAGAACAGTTCAAGTGGAAAAAATTTAAAAAATAATCTTTGAATCTTTAGTCAGGGGTTTCAGACTTCTTGATGTGGCTCATCTCTACGATCAGTTAATTTTAAAAAAACCTAGTCCTGTAGATTTTCCTAATATCTGTCTTAAGTGTTAATGGAATGAAAAGCGCCTGAGTGCTTCAAGTAATGCAAGTACTCAAGTACTCCAAGAAGAAAACTTTATGTAAGTGGGTCAGTAGCATTTGAGTAATAAGTAAGAAATGTTGATGTATGCAGACATTTTTTTGAGTGTATGTATATGTCATGGTTTAACCCTGGCCAGCAACTAACCACCACACAGCCATTCACTTCCCTGCCCTGCCCTGCTGGGGAAGAGAATCAGGAAAAAACAGTAAAACTCATGGGTTGATGTAACGGTCCAATAAAGCTAATATGATCCCAGATATAGAGGCAAAAACTGGAATGATTTCTTGAACACGCAAGTGCTATTTAAGGGTCTTGGGGGCTTACATGCTAATGAGGAGGCAGGGTTATTCCAAACAGGGGTTTCCACAATCTATTAGCATTTCTAGTAACAAGGGTGACAGAAGAGGAAAAATGATTTTACATTTCTCGGATCCAGTATTTACATTTTGGGGAAAAAAAGGTTTGATATTTCCAGTAAGCAGGGTTACATTGGGGAAGGGTGATCAGTTTTACCTGAAAGAAGGATTTACACAGGGAGGGAGAAAACAATGGGATATCTGACAGCATCATGCAAAGTCTCTCTACATCCTGCTCGGGGAGGCAGGTCAATGGATCTTGTCTGGTCTTTTAGATGGTGGGTTTTTCCCCAGCCCCTCTGGCCCAAGGTTTCCTGTTTTATCCTAGCAGTTCCTTTTCTGTTGGTGTCCGAATATCGGACTGCAACAGGTGAGATAAGGACAGTTTAATAACTGAAACAATGCAAAACATAATAATAATAGTAACTACAATAATAATAATAATAATAATATTAATAATAGTAATGAAAAGGAGAGAGAAATAAATCCCTAGAGAAACAACTGATAAGCGATACAATTGCTCATCACCTGCTGACTGATGTTCAGCCAATCCTTGAGCAGTGATTGGTGGTTCCTGGCCAGCTCCCCCAGTTCGTATACTGAGCATGATGTCCTACAGTATGGAATATTCCTTTGCACAGTTTAGGGCAGCTGAACTGACTGTACTCACTCACAGCTTCTTGTGCACCTGCTCACTGGCAAAACACAAGACACTGAAAAGTCCTTGACTTTGGGTAAGCACTGCTCAGCAACAACTCAAACATCAGTGTCTTATCAACATTATTCTCATACTGAATTCAAACACAGCAATGTAGCAGCTACCAAGAAGAAAAGGAACTCTATCCCAGCTGAAACCATGACAGTATTCCACTGTACTCTGTGTGGCTTACTTTTTTTCCTCCCTGTAAAATGGAAGCAATTTTAAAAGGACCAAAATTGAGGACCGTTAAGTAGACTGTAACTGGTGTTAGGGCACTTTCTCAGGAAGTTTTGCTTAGTTCTCAGACATACAAATTAGGATGAATATTTCCAAAGACTGATCATGTTACCTCTTTGCTTTCATAATTATTCTTTATCTTAAATTTCTTGCAACTCTGACATGTGTACATGCTATAAACAGTTCATGGATCCTGCACCTGTAGATGTCAAATTACATTATCCACTAAAAAATGAGAGCTGAGATTTCAGACTCCAGAAATGAGACCTCAACATAAATCATGCTAAAGCTTTAAGAAAAAGCAAAGAGAAGGAAAGAAGGTAAAACATCCAACAACATATAATGTGGATTAATTTATAGCAGATGGTGATCTGAGGGAAATTCTTCAAAACAAAGCCTTCAAAACTGTTGTAGGCACAGCATCTGATGCTTCTAAATAGACAAGAGCAAAACCACTTGTAGCACAAGAATTTGGTTAATTAAATGGACTCCTAATTCTGAGTTAGAGGAATGTGAGCGGAAGGGAGAGCAGCAATTGAAGAACTTAGTTGAGTGAGATCCACTCCCAGTCTTACCAGATCAATCACAAGCCTCCAGAACAAAGGGCCAATTCCCAAAGTACTATAAGCACGTTACTAAACAGTATGATAAACTGCAGTACATCATAGCAGAACTAGCAAAATCCACAACTTCAGATGCAGAGTTTAGCATGGAAAACAGTAGAGATGTAGAATCTCCCATGAATAATGGCCAAGTATGCTTTGCCTAAATGCTTTGAAAATCTAAAAACCTTAATATTTAAATAGACTAATAAACTGTGTGTTGGAAGCTTGCCTCTTGGTTTAACTGCTTATTATATCCTCCTGGAAATATTGGGAACAGTGCTTGTTCTCAGGACCAGTTGAAATGGAAGGTTCCATTTGGTACATATTCATAAGAAAATCACCTGTTAGATGACTAATATAGTAGTCCTTAGTAATTATAAGATTACAGGAAAAAAAAATCCCACAGGGAATAATGTGGTTAGTGCAGCAACAGGTATATACACATACATCAGTGTTCAGTAAATGCAGTGTGAAGATTCATGTGTAGAAAGTTTCTGGGTGTTTGAACTTACAGCTGAGAAAGTTTGCTGAGCTACTGATTTTACTGAATCCCGGGACTCTGCATTTTATAAACAACACAAAGCCTGAAAGGACTTAATTTAATTCACAATCACTCAAGAAAACAGTTACTAAAAGTATGTGCATAGATAACCATGTGAGGTTTTAAGCAGTTCCACCCTAGACTGCTTTTGTTTTCCTGTGATCACAGCACCATCCATTTAGTTTCCTAGCTAGACTTCCAAAGATTTCACTGACAACGTGATTGTTCTAAATATTTCCCTGGTATTTGGCTCTGAGTCTGAAATTTGAATTTAAAATTGACCTGTTTTATCCACTTGAGAAGTCTCACTAACGTGGTTTCAGTCTTGTGTGGAAATACAAAAATGGGAAAAAAATGGAAATATAATCTCATCCTATTTTTGTTTTTGGGATACTCAAGATTACTGTTTGCAGATTAAAATGTTTTAACTGCTAGGGTTTTTTTCTCTGACAAGCCTATTTAGTTTCTAATAGAGTTCAGTCGTTCTTGTAAAGAATGCAGGATTTATAGTTTCTCATGTACATTGCATTTTTGGTAGAAGACTGGTCTTGAGGACTCAAGTGGATTTTTGCAGTCCTGTGTTTCTATGGTAGGACTTCTAATTGGGTTTACATCCTAGCCTTTGTTTCTTCATCCTATGTTTCTTCATCCGTTATTCCATATGTTATACTGGAAAGGACTTGAAGTTTCCACATTTCAGTCCAGTGTCAGCCCAAGGTCCAGTTTCAAAGCATTCTGACATATGTAGATTTGAATGTCAAGACACACTGGATCTTCCCTTTAAACTATATACTATTTTCAAAGCAATAATATGTTACAAAACAGTGCTTTTTTGTGGGTTTCTATTTTTTTTAATTATTATTATTCCTTGAGTTTTTGCTGCTTCATTCCCACATTTCAGCACTGTTGGTTAAAATGTTCTGCACAAATCTTCTTGCTCTTCGGGGTGATTTCAGATTATGCCCTGATAATATTTCTTCAGCTGTATTTGTCTTCATGTAATGCATAGCTGGTTTAGACAATTAGATATATACATATATAAAGTCTGAATTTCTTAGGGTGAGGAAATCTTGTGGAATACTTTAAATAATAATTGCTGCAATTTTGAAAGGAAAAAGTTACTCATAAATACCATCTTTACTTCCATGTGTACCTATTTTTATTTAGTCTAATGCCAGTCATATTACTATGGCAGAAGTAAGTTGTTGGGTTTTCTTTGTTGATCTCCCCATCTAAAAGAAGTCATTATCTTAACTGAAGAGCTTATATATATGGTTCAGCATTAAGCTGTAAGCTTTTATTTCACACAACTTTTTTTTTGTTTGTACTAAATGAATTTTAAAGAAAGCATTTAAATGAGAAGACAACAGAGTTTGGCTAAAGTAGAATTAAAGTCTAACATTAGCAGAATAAATAGTATAAAGCCAAAAGTGTGTGAAGGGGTGCATAGAGGGACCTTTTGACTAGCAAACTTTTTGGTATCTGTGACAGATTTTTTGGGGATTAAAAATGAAGTGGGCTTTCCCTGTTCATTTGTTTTCCTTTAGCATGTCTCTATGATTTAGAATGGGAAAACTTGACTTAAGAAAAAAATAACAAAGCAAATTAATTTGGAGAGTTGCATTTTTAAAATTATTTCTATTTTTAAATATGTGAGCTTTTATTTCCTTCATTTATTCTGTATATCATAACTAAACCTGAGTAAGCAGAAGTTAGTGCCACTATTTGACCTGGAAAACAATTGGATAGGGAGGAACAAGAACCTTCATAGTAGCATGGAAAAGAAGGTCTTGTCCCTAATATGGAGGCAGTATAGTGCCTGTCCTGTGCCTTCTATCATTAAAGAACTCTTTATAATAGAAAAACACAGGACAAGAATTGTGCTGTAAAGTTTTGTGGCTTTGGTGTTTCCGTGTGTATGTGAAAAAAAGTGAAGTCTCAAAATAAGTGCTGACAACTTAAAAAAAATATATTTACACTACAGAGTAAAAACGCAAAAATGGACTTCAGCTTTGCTGGAACTATGTGTTGAAAAATGGTCCTTTTAATTAAACATATGACCTGCCTCACAACATGTCTTGTCAGTGACATAAGCTTAATGACCAAAAGATTATTATTTTTTTTGCCATTATTACTGGTTTAAGTGCTATTTGTGGAGAAAATGTGATGGTAAAAGCTAGTTGCTTCAGGCAAACAAAGAACTCTAGCATCACCAATTGCAGTAAATTGCAAGTTTTACTGCAGAAGTATTGAATTCTATGGTTCATAACAACCTGGCTTCAATTTGATACGTCAGCTGTTTAGCTTACATATTTTGAAGTTATCATATTCCATATTCCCTGCTTGCTTGTGAAGAATTATTATGCTGTTTTGTATAACATTTTGAAAGCTTAAAAAAGCAAGACCTGGAAATATAATTGAGGGTTAGGTTATGAAATCATGGAACCTTCTACTTTACATTCTGTCATGCAGGACATAGGAATTACCCAGTGGCAATTGTTCCACTGTGTTGAAACTCACATTTGTACTATGCTGATCCATAGGAGTTGTGACAGTGAACAAGTTCTGCTAAAACTTATTTACAAAGGTGCCAAGTGAATGAATACAACTGCTGACAGCCCCACCTCAAAGTAAAAGGGAGAGGCTGATGGACAAAGCACTTCATTCTGTATCAGCAGGAAGACGTTTGCAAGCAGGAAAGGAGTTGAGTATTGTCAGAAATAAGACATATTCTGCTTTCAAAGCACAAAGTAGCTTTGCTCAGCTGATTGAGTTTGTTTTGGTGGTATAATAAATCCATCTTTCAAATATGTACCACTAGACCTCTGAAGCTACAGAAAGCAAAGGGCTAATCAGGTGCAGCCTCCAAAACTATACTACCACTTAAAAAACCGAACCCAACCCAACCCAACCAACCAACCAACAAACAAAACCCAAACAAACAGAAAACACCAACAAGCAGCAATCAAAGAAATAGATTTGAACTTGTAATAATTTTCTGTTAACCACAGGAGCATAGTCAATATCAAGTCTAGCACAAGGTTGGTCCAGATGAAATATGTACTCCTGAATGTTCTTACATGGCACAACACTGGTATTGTTGCTCAGGATCAGAGTCAGAATATGAAATATGAGTACCATGGTCCTATTAAATAAATGAGTACATACATACATCAATAGAGGAAAAAGAACAGGTGGCTTCTTTGGAGGACCAAGCAAGAAAAGAAAAGATGGCTGTGAATGAGGATGGAACATCCAGCTCCCACTTGGTGCCATTAACAGCCTCACAAGTTAGACACCACTTTGTATTTTGAATGAAGACAAAAAGAGCTTGGAAGTGGACTACAAGAAGGCACAGTGTTATTCTGGCTTGGCAAATCTTAGTTACATTGTCAAACTCTATTGCTCATCACAGATTGAAGCTTATGGAAGGTGGACTCTGACTGTGGGCACTTTGCAAGTTTCACCCAAAAGCAAAAACACTTGAGATAAAATAAGATGTGGAGTAGCAGTTGTAGCTTGCAAAGAACAACGCTCAGCACACTGTGTGTGGCTTGGTACAACACAAGCCCAGACAAATTCTAGAGTTTGCAGTGATACGCAAGAATTGCAATAAATTGCATCACTTCCATAAAAGTTTGCCAGTACCTAGCTTTCATGGCACATGCAGTAGGGTGGTATAGCAGCATTAGTGCAGAAGAATAATTTTGAGATGAGACAGACAATGTTACACCAGAAGATAGTCTTTTTCTCAAACAGTGTGTGTTTGGTGACGGAAAAATTACTACTTGGATATAAAGTAACAGCTTTCAACAAAACTCAAAGGTGTGCTAAAATGTGGGGGGGTTTCTGGTTTTGTTTTTTTTCGTGGGTTTTGTGTTTTGTTTTGGGGGTTAAGTTTGTTTATTTATTTGGGTTTTTATTTGTTTTTCTAGTTCTCACCTGTAGGTATGACTTAAGGTAATTCCTAGAAGAGGAGTTACAAATGCGATTTAGTGGTGGTTAACGCCATAAGACATGGCACTTGTTTTCTCATGGCTCCTTTTGATCACTGTTGTATTACTATTTTCTGTTTCTTTTCTTTTTTTCCTCACCCACTAGAGTATAGGAATTATAATTGAAAGCTTTTTATGTAGTTGGTGCTTTAAATATTTCTTGGATGGTCTGTAGTGCCTCTAACTGCATCAGAAAGTAGCTTTTTCTTCAGTAGTGGCACTACTCTGGCTGTCTTTCTGCTACCTGGACAGCTACCTTTTTGAAAACCTGTAAGAATTCACTGGTTTTAAAATTCCTAGTTTTCTGTAAAAGAAGAATTTGAAATTCAGCTTGAAAGATTAAGTGTCAGTGGGTGATACACAAGCTTAAGAAAGATCACAGTTGAACAGTTCTCTTATATTTGCTGTTATTTGCTTTCAGGTATATGGTGTAATTCTGTTGTCGTGGTTGTCCTGTGCAGGCCAGGAGATCTGATGATCCTGGTGGGTCCCACCCATCTCAGGTATTCTGTGATTATATTCTGTGATTCTATGGTTGTGCAGAAATTGTTTGAAAAAATATTTATCTATAATTAGGAGAATTCCAGGCTTTATTTAGGCCCTTTTTTGGAGGGTAGAATTAAAAAGAAGAAAATATGACAGCATGATCATCCTTTGGATGAGTTTTCTGCGGTCTGCAATCCAAATCACATTTGGCATGAAGACTTTTTAAATTATTTTTTATTATTATTTATTATGTGTATTCTGGCCTGGACACTTGAAGTTTTCAGCTGTGTAAAGCACTAGAAAGTGTGGCAAAACTGCAGGGCTACAATTCCAACAGATAAAAAGCAATAATGTAAGAAACCTGAAGATAAGAAAGTGCCTACTGCCATGCCTTCCTTGTGCTCTAAAAGCAGGTAAGTTGTCCTGGAGACAGTGAAGGCAATTTAAGGAAAATGTCACTCAATTTAGTGAACTCTGCCTTAAGTAAGAGGGGATATTGCTCCTGAAACACATCCTGCCTAGGTAGCATTACATAGCACAGACACAAGGTGTGGGGCATTGGTGCATAAGGGCTCAGCTGCTGCAGTTGGTCACACCAGGCTTCTCGCACCCAAGCCACGCCGCTGATGCTCCAATGCGGAGCTATAGGGTGATGGAATGCGGCTGCAAAGGCTGTCCTTGCTAACGCCGTCCCAACACAGCCAGACACCCCAATAAAATATGATGCACAGACATTCCCTCCAACTCCCAGAAAGAAGGTTGTAGCTATCTGGGGGTGGGCCTCTTCTCCCGGGCAACTAGCGACAGGACAAGACGACAGTGTTAAGTTGTGCCAGGGTTGGATGTTAGGAAGATGTTTAGGTTCGATGTTAGGAAGAAATTCTTCACAGAAGGGGTGATTAGATATTGGAATGGACCGCTCAGGTAGGTGATGGAGTCATCGTCCATGCACACGCACAGGGAGAGACTGGACGGGGCACTGAGTGCCATGGTCTAGTTTACGTGATGGTGTTCGATCATAGGTTGGACTCGATGATCTTTTCCAATCCAATGGATTCTGTGACACGCACTCGCAACAGGTCCCTGCAGGGCCCTGCAGCCCGACCCCGCGCGGCCGTGACACGGGGGGACCCCGCGGGCCCCGGGAGCAGCCCAGCGCCTCCGGCCCAGAGCAGACAGTGTTCCCACTATCCCGGCTTTCCCGGGGGCCGCGCGGGCGGGGCGGGGCGGGGCGGCGCATGCGCCGTCAGCCTTGCTGCGCGCGGGTGGGAGGCGGTGCCGGGGCGGCCGTGCGCGGGGAGGGCGGCGGCGGCGCTGAGCACAAACTCCGGAGGGAAAGCGGCGCTGCTGGTCTCCGCCCCCCGCCTTCCACACACACCCCATAGCGGGAAGGGGGAAGCGAGCGGCTCGCTCCCCCTCTCTTCCCCCCCCGGTCCCGGCGGTGCACGGTCCTGCCCGGGGGCTCGGCGGCGGCGGGCGGTGCGCCCGTGGCGGAAGGCGAGCGGCGGGCAGCTGGGGCCTGGAGCCGTCGCGGCAGGAGGGGAAGAGCGGGGTGTTCCCGCGGCGCGGGTGGATGCGCAGCCCGGAGGGCGGCTCCTGCGGCGGCTCCTGCGGCCTCCCCATGGCTGTGCCCCGACGGTGAAGGCAGCGGGAGCCGCCTGTGTCCGCGCCGCGCCAGGAGGCGGCGCCGCCGCAAGCAGGGGGCGGGCGGGGAGGGGGATGAGCAGCGCCGCAGCCGCCGCCGCCTCTGCGGGAGCTGCCGCCGCCTGCGCCGGGGCCGAGCGGGGCTTCTCCTCCTCCTCCGGCGGCGCCGCTCCGGCCATGGGGCCCATGGGGCCCGAGGACGGCTCGGCCGGCGGGCTGGGAGCCCTGCCCGCGCCGCCGCTGGGCTGCAGGAGCCGCTACCAGCTGCTGCTCTCCGGGAAGGCCCTGGCCGACAGATACCGGCGGATTTACACGGCGGCGCTGAGCGACAGGGAGCTGGGGAGCCACCCGGGCAGGTAACGCGCGCCGCGCTCCCCCCCGGCCCAGACGCGCAGCCCCGGCCGCCACCCCTCCCACCGCCGGCTGGGAGCGGCCCGGTGCGTGCACCTTCCTCCCTGCCGGCAGCCGCCCTCCTCAGCCTCCTCCCCGCCCCCGAGTCGGGCAGCGCGGGTGCTGCCGCTGCCATGTGGCCGCGGCCGCCGCGCCCCGGGGGACGGACGGAGGGGAAGGGGCGGTGATGTAACCCGGCGGCTGCCCAGGTGCCGCCCGGGCCCCGCCGCTCAGTTGGCCGGCGCTGCCGCGCAGATGGCGCTGCCTCCCCTTCTCCCGGGGCCCTCGGGGGGGGAATTACCTGTGCCCGCTGCCCTGCCCTCCCCTCCCGCGGGGGCCGTGGCCTCCGTCCCGCCCCAGTGTGCGGCCCAGCTCCATCCGCCAAGGGGGATGGAGCGTGTGATGGAGCGTGTCCATGCAGAGATCCCGGGCGGACCTTGCTCCGGCCGGGCCTGTCGTGCCCCGGAACGGGCGGTCTCTCCAGACAGGCTGCGCGGGGCACCTGCGGATCCCGCTGCCAGGGTCGCCCGAGCGAGGGCCCTCGGCACCTCCCCATGTGCTGTGGCCGTCTCTAGCTGCCCTGCCTTATTTTTTCTCCTCCTCTTTCGGTCATCTTCTCTGCCATCGCCGTGTAGGCGGCCTCCGTATCAGGAGGGAGGCAGCACCTTCCCGGGGGAGCCGGGAGGTTGGGGGATATGGTGCCGCCCCACCCAGCCCTCCCCCGGCGGATGGAGCCCCTCGGGGCGCCCTTTCCCGGTGCTGCCGGCCGGCCCTGGGGCCGCAGCGGGTTCCTGTTGCTCCTCTGGCCGGGAATGCCGCGCCGCCCTGCCCTGCTTTGCCCCGAGGCGCGCACATGCCCGAATGTCAGGCGGGGCGGAGGTGCGGGTTGTGGCAGTGCGGGGCCGCGGGGGACAGGGGGGGAGAGGCGGCCGCCCTTAACCCGCAGCCTCCACCCCGGCCCGGGGGGACCCTCCCGGCCGCGGAGGCCAGGGCGGGGAGACCGGCCGGTGCCCGGTCTGGCGGTTCTGTGCGAGGAGCTCCCTCGTTGTGCCCGGGCGCTGCCCATTGTTTCCCTCCGGAGGTCGCTGAGGATGCGGGTGACACGAAACCGGCACCTTCCTGTGCTCTCAGCCCCTGCTGGCCCATAAGCTGTAATGTGGGTGGCCGGATCGCAAGGGGAGCTTAGGCTCACCGTTGTTTCAGTTTGCAAAGCAGGAGGAGGTTGGCTTGGGTGGCTTCTTCGGGTCTTCTTTTTTTTTTTCCCCTGACTTGACAGCAGGGCTTATTTGTCTTCCCACCCCCACCCCTCGGAAAGGCTGTGTCTGGGAGTGAAATTAACATAAGAAACTGGAAGAATAACGTAATTTTCCCGATTTGCTTATGGCAAATGCTGGAAACGTGGGCTGTTATTGGTATTTGAAATATTTACAATTACCGAGTTGTTTTCAGAGTGTATGCCAAGGAAACTATAGTTCTTTCTTCCCTTTTGTAGGCCTGTGTTTTCTTACCCCATGTATTCCTCAGTCTGGTGCTAATGCTTTTTCCTTTAATCTTCCTGCTTTTGAGCTTTGTATCATTTAAACCTGAGACTACAAGTCCTAAGTGTAAGGATACTCCTAAATGCAAGGAAATCAGCTTTGCAATTGCTCCACAGTGTTCAGATACTTGTCTAAATTTTGCCTTAAGGGGTCTGTATTTTTTAAAGCTGTAGTTTTGAATTTGTAATGTGCCCTGTTTTTTTTGTTTCAGGATAATTCAACTGGTATCTCTTACAGTTGTAGAAAATGCTAGCTTTAAGTGTATGTAAATTTTAATGCTTCTCTTAATTGATGTTTTTGAGGTCAAAGCAAAGAAGCCGGGCTCCTTGTACAGAGCAGATAGGTTCTATTAAGCTATTGGCAAGTAAATGACAGATATTTAATACTGGTGAATACAACCAATGTGCATTGTAAGACTTTCAAGAGGACAAATATTAATAATCATCTAGTTGCCCACTATCACTTGGTACTCACCTGCAATACCTCGTGTCAGACTGATGGCAGCCAAGGTACTGCTCGTGATCTCCACCCTTTCTCCATATTGGTGTGAAAATATTGCAGTTTGAGAACTTCAGCCACCTGGTAGACTTAAACAGAAATGGTCAAAAATGCTTTTTTACAAAAATAGTAAAAATCCCAAACATTTCCTAAAGAGATACTTTAAAGTTACTTGTGGATGCAGTCTAGTTGCTAGGGTAGATAACATTGCCAGATACATTAATTGGAGGTTAGGATAATACAGTTTATGACAGGAGTCTTAACTTGATTTTTATATATATGGAAAATCTGAAGCCCCTAATTGGTCAATAAGAGTGTTTGTGACTAGAAAAAATATCTTGGAATAGCTTAAAAGAACCCCAAACAAATTGGTTTATGAACAGTAATAAAATGTCAAGAAGAATAATTTGAAGAGTGATAGTGCAACATATTTGCTGTAGTTGATGCAGAATTTTTTTGCTTCAAGTCTACAAAATTGCACTTCATGGGCCATGACCAATGCTTGCCTCAGTGAATGTTTTTATTTCAAGCCTAACTTTAATGTTTATGAAGAACTTGCAAGCAGTATGAAAATGCTTCTGTGTAGACAAGGAAATCAAACATTATGGAGATTATCTGAAAGTCACAAGTAAGATTAGTATCACATTTGGAAGGTGTTTGTGCTGGCTGTTGTCTGAAAGGATGAATGTCACGTGTTGAGTAGGATGCAGTAATTGGCTCTGAAAAAGAACTAGCAGTGCTTTGCATTTCCTCATGTGATACTGGCTCTGATGTTGTGAACACTGGTCTCTGAAGGAGACCGTTCTGTTGGTGAGCTTGTTGTTCCTGCCACATTGACATAATATTTATATAGTCTCTTGCAGTAACAGATTAGAGACTCACTCTGGGTTAAAATTAACTTGGCAAAACTGGTTTGTTGTAATCCGGACTAATTCCCTGATCTGGCTCACCTTGTGATTGTGCTTGTGACAGCATGAGGTGAAGGGTTGCACAAAGATTTGTGTACTGAGAGGCGGGAGCAGAGAAACTTGTTTTTGTCACCAGTGTCAGCCTAATAATTTTTTGAAAGGAAACAGAAAAAAGTACCGAATTCTGCAATTTACCACACAACTGTCTTTGCTCAGATAACAATGCTACGAATCTGTTACAGTACTGAGCAGTGGGAAATAGACTTGTCAATTCAAGATTGGTTTGGAAGAAAAATCTACTCTGTGCCTAGTTCATAGTCTCTGCTTTTTGGCCACTGAAATATCTGAAAATAACTGGTGGCGTAATGTCTGGTGTAGCTGTGAAAGTCTGTAAAAGACTAATAGGAAGTATAGGCCTCTTCAGAGGGCAAGTAAAAAATTCCTGTTGTTGGAATGTTATCTCGTACGCTGGGTTTTGAGTGGACAAAACTGGAAGTCTGTACTGCTTTCTGTATCAAAGCTTTGTGTTTGAAAAATAAGGTATTTCTGATTTTCACATTTTTGCTGTCTTTAAATATACAGTTTTTCTGTTGTATAACTTAATCCTAACAAACATCCCTATCCGTAATTGCTGCTATTATTGTGTGTGGATCTTGGGGTTTTCCCTGAACTGTTAGTGCCTTTACTCTTCTTTTACCTGGTAGTATGTACCATCAGAAGTATGAGTTGGACTCCATATGTTCTGTGAGACTTTTTGTCAAATACAGATAAGTGTATATAAATTTGTAATGGCTTTAGTGTGTCCTGTTTTATAATGGAAATCCTCACTACATAATTTTGACTAGCTTGAAACTGGACTATTATAATGGCAATATAGTCTGAAGTGACAGTAAGTTCATACTCATGTCAAAGTGACCATTACTTTGTTGCTAAAGTTGCCTCTCTTAACTTAGATCCTTCAGAGGAGAAACTCTTCTATTTATGTTATGGACCCTAATGTTGTGAAGTGGCCTGACTGAGATCAAAGAAAATTTCCATGATGACTGGAATGTCAGATTTCTGCTATTAAGCAGAAATTAGATGGCTGTTTTTCCCAACCATTTTGGCTGAAGAAGAGCCAGCCAACTTTATTTCATTTTATATTGATTGTTTCAGCTGGATGATTGAAGAACACTTACAGTTGTAAATGATACATATTCTGGAAAAAAAGGATCGTTAGGTTAGTCTTTAAGCTTTTCACAATTGACACAATGTCTTCCCTTATACCCTTGCTTATGCTCAGTAATGCAATGCTTATTTGGACTAAGGATCTCATATGTATACACACACATATATATATATATATATGTATATATACATATGTATACATACATATGTATGTATATGCATACACACTTGAAAGTTTATTGGAAAAATGTTACTGAAACATTTGCCCTGCCAAGATTAAAGAATTTATGAAAACCTTGTTTACTAAATTTAGATGTATGAGATTTGTGTTCATTTGATTGTTGGTTAATTAACCTGCCTGTTAGAAAAGCTGATGAGAGTTGCTGTCTGCTTTTTAGCTGCAGTATAGCAGTTTTAATACTGTATCATGCTATTGGTTAATAGGGATTAGCAAATGACTAAAATTGTGTATTTTTACTTTCTTTTGTACCTTCTGTTGAGGGAAACAGTTTTACATAGCAGTTATTTTAAAAAACTCTAGTAGTCTCTTAGTCTAATGTGGTTTGTATTTGTGCAGTATTGGTGTAGAAAACATAATAGAAGCTGGAAAGAACCTAATAATACTATGTTGGGAGCCTTAAAATGTGCATTTTGTGTAAATATATGAAAAAATTGTAATAATATATACAGCTAATTTGAAAAAAAATTTTAAAATATGGGAATCCCTGAGAATATTCAGGTTTTGTGAACTCCTTGAGGTGCATTTTGTTTTTACAACAATGGAGGCCAAAGCAAGCTTAGAAGTCTAATGATGCTAAAAGACACTTTTGTCTTTTGTGGTCATGCATTCTTCTGCTTTTTCAATCACAAGGGAGGTGTGTAGTTTGGAAAGGAATTTGAGCATGTATGGGTTACAAAATAATACCATGTGGAACCTCTTGCTTTTCAGGTAGAAGTTCAATTATAGGCCAAACTTAAAGTCACTGAACAGAAGTGATAAAAAATGGTTAAGCTATTTCCTTTTTAAACTATGGGAGTGTGTCAAATAGCAGCAGCTACAGTGTTAGTACTGTGACATTCTAAATGTTCACCTGTGGAGACGTGACATGTTCTCCATATAATGGGTTTGTTACTGAATCATTTATATCGGGTACCTGACTATTTAATTGTAATATTTCCATCACTATTGGTTAAACCATTTTAGCGTTCAAATGGTAATTGTCTCAGAAAATGTCTTTTTTAGTGAAGTGGATTTTTGGGGGGATTTTTAGTTAGTGATTTGAAACCATCCGTGTGTATGTTCTGGGATTTTTTTTCTTTTATTTTGTTGTTTTGTGGTGGGTTTTTCAGGGTTGTATTTTTTATTTTAAACTGAGAGGACATGCCAGTTAAAGTTTCAGTTACATTGTCTGCTCTGGACACTGATGGTCTGTTAGGTGGCAAATTTAAGCAGTTAAAATTAGGCTGGAGGGCTTTAATAAGTTACTGTTCCTCAGATAGCTATGTTAAATGTAGTAAATGCGTTTTTGCATGCTTAAAAACTTGATGTTGAATTTGTATTTCTGCTATGTTAGTTTTGGTTTTCCTCTCATATTATTGCCTGGCCAAAATATTTTGAAGATGTTTCTTTAGTAAATTCTTCTCCTGACACATGACAACGTATGTTTTGCCAAACCCATGATTTAAAGACTATTTATGTCTTTCTGTAAAGCACATGTGACAGCACATGTGACATATCCATAACACAGTTTTTGGTACTGAAGTACTTAGTGCAAACTGTTTCCCTAAACCTTAGCTACTTTGAAAACTTGATCCTTTGCAGCAGTACTCGAACACATGGTTGCATTTTTGTCTTTTCTTTCTTACCTTGCTAGCCATAAACATTGCTTTGTGCTGAGGTGCTGATTGGAATAGTACTCATATAATTAACTTAAGTTTTTGTATTGTAAGTACATTTCACAGCAGATCCATCCCAGTGGTTTTTCACAGCAACTTCCTATCGCTGTGCCCCTCCAAAGGATGACTACTAGAAATTAGCACAGGAGAAGGGGCTCCTTGTGCTGTAAGTTAATGCATTAAGGCATATGGTATTGGTACATTTAGATTTAGCGTTTCATATGTTTTGAAGCATATTAATGTGCTAAATATGCTTTTTTCTTAGTAGCAAGTATGTCATACTAAATAGCATGTTATAGCTCACTGCCTCCCTTCAGACTGACAAATGTATTGATGAACTTGATTAGGTTTTATTGTTATAACTGAATGATAGTTCTTTCTTTGCATCTATGACTACTTTGGCCCGAGAATACTGTTATGATTTTTATTTTTTTGTTTTTAGTTTAATAAATCTAACACCAGTTGTACACACTAGAAAATAATCAAAAATTGAGTTTCCTTTTCCCCTCAAAAAATTGGAGAGTTGTGGTTAGATTAGTGCCATTCCTTATTTTAATTTTCTTCCCTTAACTTTCCGTGGCTTGTGTTCCCAAGCATTATTGTCTCAGGTAATGAGTTTTGAACTGAGTTTTTTGAATTGTTGGGAAATACTTTATAGATCCTCTGAAAAGGTGTTACAGTTTAACCTCAGTGAGCAGCTAAGAACCACTCTATTGCTTGGTCATTTCTACCTGCAGTGGGATGAGGGAGACAGTTGGAGATAAAAATGTGAAAACTCACGGGTTGAGATAAAGACACTTAAATAGCTAAAACAAAAGCTCCGTGCACAAGCAAAGCAAAACATGGAATTAATTCACTGCTTCCCATCAACAGGCCGATGTTCAGCCATCTCCAGGAAAGCAGGGCTTCATCATGCGTAAAGGTGATTTTGAAAGGCCAGTGCCATAACTCTGAACATGTCATCCCCCCTGCTCCTTCTTCTCCCTGCTTTATATATTGCACATGATGTCATATGGTCTGGAATATCCCAGTTGGATTCACCTGTCCCGGCTATGTCCCCTCCCAACTTCTTATGCACCCCCAGCCTACTTGCTGGCGGGGCAGTGTGAGAAACTTAAAAGACCTTGATGCTGTGTAAGAACTGTTCAGCAACAGATAAAGCACAGGTGTGCTATCAGCATTGTTTTCATCACAAATCCAAAAGGCGCAAGCATGGTACAAGCTATTAACTTCATTATGGCCAAAGCCAGATAAGGTTAAAAAGTAGAAGTCTGCTGTTTGCAGTTTAAATTAATCAAAGCCATGGTACTTAGATTGTTTTGACCATGATCTCTGTCAGTCTAGAAAAATGTCTAGCTAAGAATTTTAACCTCAACAGGGTCAAACCCTGAACTCTTCATCTTACTTCTCCACTGTTCTTGTTGCAGTTGATAACACCACTCATATTTTCTGTTGCTGAGCCTTGAAGCCAGCAACTGCATCTGTACAGGTCTGCAGCCAGTCATTTACGTTACTTTGAGAGGAGCTTGTTGTTAGATAAATGCCTTATTCTGTTTTTGTTTCAGCCTCTTCTTTCTTGTTATTTTGTTTCACCCTAAGTTATATGTATATGCTTGTGACTTTCATCTTACCTGGTTTTGCTTTTCCTTTCTTTCCCACTAGCCAATGCATGTCTTTCCAACAGATGTGCTCATACGTCTTCATTATGCTTGTATGTTTTCAGAATAGTCATGTCGCTATTCCATTTCTCTGCAAACCAGTCAATTCTCTATCCCATTTTATTTCTAGAATATACTGTTATACAGGGTAGACCATTGACAGCTATAAACCGGTGAGTTGCTTCTTCTGCAATTCAGTGAAGACAATGTAGAATTTGTTTGGTTTACTTTCGATACTAATCAGTCACAGGATGCTATACTATCATTAACCACTGGTAACGTGCTTGTTCTTAATAAGTACAGATTTTTCTTGACTTCATCTAGGATATTTCCTAAGTTAAAATTCTGCTGATGTGATTCTATGTATGATAGCTTTGTATACACTTTGAGTTTGGTGGTTGTATTTAGATAGGAAAGTGGCCAAAAGCACAGATCTTGTCACCTTTGCTGTGGTTGAATGGCTTTTTTAATGTTAAAAAAAAAAAGAAAAAAAGAGTCCTAAAAATGTTTAAGGGTAACAGATAAATACTTCACACCGAACAACTTGAAGTAGATTTTTCCTTGCGTGTGTTCTTACAGATCTAATTTTGTAGATAACATTGAAGCAAATAATGAAAAATCAGATAATTACAGAAAAACTCCAGCTGTCAGTGGTTGCACTGGGAGACCATTCTCTTTTGTGGAGAATACTTTGAAGCAGTGCTTTCTTTCGAGTTGTCATTGTTTATTTGAGATAGGTTTATGCTCTTTCAGAAACCCTTTCAGTTACAAAAGGGATTAGATACTGTTTTTTTTACTTTTGCTCTTTTGTCATGGTTAAATGAAAATGAGATCCATTCTACTTGTGCAGTTGGATTTTAATTTAATTCATAGAACTTGTAGTATTTGTGTTTCTGACTGTATTGGAGAGGCCTTAGAAAAGGTATTCTGGCAGCTGGAATAACCCCTTCCTATCTTAGGCCTCCAAAATTTTGGCTTTCTAGAAGAAGTTAGTTGTTAAAAAAGTTATTGTGATAGTATAATATTTCTGAGTTATGAAGTTAGTGATTAAAAAGTTGTGCAATTTCAGCTCACCAACAACAGCACAATAAAGTCACAACTGAACAATCAAGTAGTAAGGTGACCTTTTTCTTCTGGATCAGAGAATGCAGGGAGGAGTTTCAGACCATAGGAATGTGGCTGTTAGTCTTACCTGTCTTCCAGATGTTTGATGTCTTAACTATACATATATCTATATCTGTATACTTCCCCAGCCAGTGTTCTCTCAAATCCATCAGTCTCTGTTTTGAGTTTTCTTAACATTTTCTTTTCAGATGCCTTAGAAGCCCAATGTAACCTGTCCTAGTAGTCTGCCTGTGTTTTCCTCTAAGCCTGTGGTAATTGGATTGCAGCTGATGTTCCTTACTCTGATTTATGGATTTAGGGGACAGGATTTTGGTGATATTTCCATTTGTAGATATGCTGCTTAAGCCCCGATTTTTCCTTTTATGGCTTGGATGAAAATTCACGTCAGAATGGTTGATTAATAATTCAAAGAAGACAATGTATAAGCTGGCAATGGTTTGGAGGGCGTACACATGGCTGGTTGAATGACAGTTATTGCCCACTTCACTGAACATTGGACTTCCTTAAATGTTAAATTTCAGGCCTACTGAAAGAAAATACTGGTAATTTTAAATATCTGAGGTCATCTGAGGATAATATTGTCAGTAATCGAAAAATACCAAGCTTTTATTATTTGAAGAAAAAAGCAGTTGTTCTGTCTAGTGTGTTCTTTGAGATCTGCCTATCAAGTTGGGCAGTTTTCCACTCCAACGATTCTCACTGCTGAGTGCCTTAAAAATCCGTAGCCCTTGATGAAAACTAGTAGTAGGTAATGTACAGATATCTTCTGAGTGGGGAGAGCAGTGGATGTGCTTTACCTCAACTTGAGTAAGGCTTTTGACACTGCCTTCCATAGCGTGGACAGGCTCACAAAGTACAGGTTTAAATAAGTGAACAGTGAAGTAATTGAGAACTGGCTGAAGGACTGGGCCTAGAGGTTTGTGATCAGTGACACGAAGTCCAGCTGGGGTCAGGTTACCAGTTGAATGCTGATACTGGGGCAAATGCTGTTTAGCATCTTCATTAATGGCCTGAATGCTGCGACACAGTGTGCCCCCAGCAGGTTCACAGATGGTGCAAAACAGAGAGGAATTGCTCAGACACCACATGGTTGTGTTTCCATTCAGAGAAATCTGGACAGGCTGGAGATTTGGGCTGAGTGGAATCTCATGATGTGCAAAAAGGGGAGTTGCAAAATCTTACATTAGGGAGAATAACTGCAGGGGGGCTGACCAGCTGGAAGACACCTCTGCAGAGAAGTAGCTTGGCATATTAATGAGCAACAGTCTGTATCCCAGTAATGCATCGGCATGGCAAAGGAGGAGACAGCCCTCTGGGATGAGTTTGGAAGAGTGTTGCCAGCAGGTTGAAGGAAGTACTCTCTGCTCAGCACTGGTGAAGCTGCATCTGGAATGGTCAGTTCTGGTCTTCCCAGTAGAGGAGAGAGATGTACTGGAGAGAGTCCAGTGCAGGGCTACATAGGTGATTAAGGGTTTAGAGCTTTTCTCCTCTAAGGAAAGGCTAAGAGGACTGGGACGATTAGTCTGGAAAGGAGAAGGCTCAGATGTTTTTTTTAATCAGTGTAGGGAGGGAAGGAAGAAGGAGCCAGATGCTTCTCAGTAGTCCCCCCTGACAGGACAAGGGCTGGTGGGCACAAATTAAAATTTTTGAAATTCCAGTGCATTCCAATAAAGAATTCTTCACTCTCAGAGGTCAAGCCCTGGCACATGTTGTCCAGAGAGGTTTAATATCTCCTTGGAGGTATTAAAAATTCAGCTGCATGTGGTACTGGGCAACATACTTTCCCTGACCTTGCTTGAGCAGGAAGTTTCATACAATCAGTCACAGAATCACGGAATGGCTGAGGTTGGAAGGGACCTCTGAAGTTCATCTGGTCCACTCCTCTGCTCAAGCAGGGCTATCTGGAGCCAGTTGCCCAGGACCATGTCCATACAGCTTTGAGTATGGAGATTCCACAAGCTTGTTGGGCAACCTGTGCCAGTGCTCAGTCACCCTCACAGTAAAAAGTGTTACCTTAAGACATCCTTTCTAACCTAAATGGTTCTGTGATTCTTAGGAAAATAGACCAGAAAGAGAAAGGATCTATATGAAATTTGTCTTCTGAGGTTACAGGGAACAAACACGGTGTTGAACAAACAGATCTTGCAGCAGAGCTTTGTTGCGAGATGCTGTTGTCTTGTTACTGGAAACAGAATTGTTGGATTGTTTAGGTTGGAAAAGACCTTTAAGATCACAGGATCCAACTGTAAGTCCAACACTGCCAGGTCCTCCCCTAAACCATGTCCCCAAGTGCCACACCTACACACCTTTTAAATAACTCCAGGGGTGGTGACTCTTATCGCTTCCCTGGGTAGCCTATTCCAATGCTTGAGAACCTTTTTGGTGAATAATTTTCTGCTAATATCCAATCTAAACCTTCCCTAGTGCTGCTTGTGGCCACTTCCTCTTGTCCTATTGCTTGTTACTTGAGAAAAGAGATTGACCCCCAGCTGGCTAGAACCTTCTTTCAGAGAGTTGCCGGGAGAAATAAGGTGTCCCTTGAGCCTCCTTTTCTCCAGGCTGAACAATCCCAGCTCCCTCAGCTGTTCCTTATAAGACTTGTGCTCCAGACACTTCACCTTCTCTGGACATACCAGAGAATGTCTGTCTTGTAGTGAGAGATCCAAAACTGAATGCAGAGTTCAAGGTGTGCTAATTACAGGGGGACGATTACTGTCCTAGTCCTGCTGGCCACACTATTGCTGACGCAAACCAGAATGCCATTGGCCTTCCTGGCCTCCTGGGCACTGCTGGCTCATGTTCATCTGGCTGTCAACCAGCAACCCCAGGTCCTTTCTGCCAGACAGCTTTCCAGCCCTTCTACCTACAGCCTGTAGCTTTTCAGGGGGTTGTTGGGACCCAAGGGCAGGACCCAGCACTTCACTTGTTGAATCTCATACCATTGGCCTCAGCCCATCAATCCAGCCGTCCAGATTCCCCTGCAGAGCCCTCCTACTCTCCAGCAGATCAACACTCCTGCCCAACTTGGAGCCTTCTGCAATCTTACTGAGAGTGCTCTCTTATCCCCTCATCCAGATAATTTATAAAATTATTAAACAGAATATTGATAGAGATAATAAACAGACCCAATACTGACTGGACAGTGACTGGATATCAACTGGATTCACCATTCACCACCACTTTCTGGGCCTGGCTGTCCTGCCAGTTTTCCACCCAGCATAGAGTACACCCTCCCAAGCCAGGAACAGCCAGTTTTCTAAGGAAATGCTGTGGGAAGGAGTGTCTAAGGGCTTTACTAAAGTCTAGGTAGACAAGATCCCCAACCTTTCCTTCATCCACTAAGTGGGACACCTGGTCATAGAAGGAGATCAGGTTGGTCAAGCAGGACCTGCCTTTCATAAACCTAAGTTGGCTGACCCTGATCACCTGGTTGTCCTGTATGTGCCATGTGATGGCACTTGGGATGATCTGCTTTATGACCTTCCCCAGCAGTGAGGTCAGACTCAAAAGGCTGTAGTTCCCTGAATCCTTTTTTTGGCCTTTCTTGTAGTTGAGCAGCACATTCACTAACTTCCAGTCAAGTGGAACTCCCCTGGTTATCCAGAACTGCTGATAAATAATGGAAAGTGGCTTGGTGAGCACTTCTGCCAGCTCCCTAACATACCCTTTGGTGAATCCCATCCAGCCCCACAGACTCGTGTGTCCCCAAGGGGTATAGCAGGTTGCTGACCATTTCCCCTTGAATTATGGAGGCTTCATTCTGCTCCCCATCCCTGTCTTTTAGCTCAGGGGGCTGAATACTTTGAGAACAACTAGTCACTATTAAAAATTGAGGCAAAGAAGGCATTAAGTACCTCAACCTTTTACTCATCCTTTGTCCCTGTGTTTCCCCCCCATCCATTAAAGGATGGAGATTCTCCTTGCCTCTCCTTTTGCTGTAAATATATTTTTAGGAACATGTATTGGACTTCCATGCTATAGCTGGATAGAAGAAAAGGGAATATGAGGAGAACTGAAAAGGTAGCAACAGTTACAGTTTTAGATAAGACAAAGCAACATATTTGTTTAAGCATCTGTGTAAGAAGAACTGCATGGTAACAAAATCCAAATGTAATTGGATTTTATTATTTAGTACTCATTTATTATTTAGAGTACTTCTGAGCTGTTTTAAGGTGTTTTGTATATTAGAGTCTTGCTGGAGTAGTTGGAAGTGTCTAGTGGTAATTAGTCCCCAGTTTGGGGATATTAGTGCAAAAATCCTAGCTTTCCTCTTCTGCAACCTGTCTTCCACCTTTTTTTGTTTGTTTTGCTAGTAAATACACTATTCAAACTTCTAATGTATCACAACCGGCAAAAATATGGTTTGAGAGCCAACTGTCATGCAACTGAGCTATTTGGGCTGTGACTTTGGCAGAAGCAGTATCTGTTATTTTTCCTACCCTGCCTGCAACTGTGCAAAGAGGAAGGGAAGGTCAAGCAACTGCTTCATGGACGTATTTTTCATGAAGTATTTTGCAGAGCAATTGTTCCCTTATCAGAGATAATCTAAAATGAGGGATACTAACCTGTGTTAGCAGAAAGCAATTTTTTTCTCAAGTGTTGTGTAGATTTAGTGTATTTATTTCTTCATAGATGAACATTATGGGGTTTTTTTTCTATTTGTGATTTGTAAGGTTAAATTTTGAGTTAGTTTGTGATGTAAGTAGATGTTGTGTACTCTGTGCATGTTTATTTCATAAAACTTGCCAATACTTAGTTTTGCATTACACTGAGAGAATTTGTGTATTTGTTTGATATGCATTTGATATTTACCAGGTTTCAGTTCATATGTATATACTTTCTTTCTTGTTAACTATTTTATGGCACGTCCTTTTGGAAACTTGATAGGTATTATTATAGGTGATATGAAAAAGAAAGCATTAAAAAGGTCTTGGAATCATAGTTTGTAAGCAGATGTTTTGTTTATCAAGACAAGAGAAGATTGGGGATTTTGAGTGATATTTATTTCCTTTCTTGAGTCTTGCAGCCTACTGACATTGTCCTTATGGTTGAAAGTATGCTGAATGTTTCAGCACTAGAAGGAATGGTAACTACTTAGTTATCAAAGGAGGATATCTGCAAAGACAAAAAGCATGAAAAACCTTAGGAAAGTTCAGTTGCAGGGTACTTCAGCAACCTCTGAATGTCATGAAACATTTGCTGGTCCACTTGACTTGAACCACCTTGACACTAAGTGGTAGATTTGTGTTGTAGGGAGTTATAAGGAGAAACCCAAATAAAACCTAAGAACAGAATTAGGTGTTTGGTATAGACTGGACCTAATACTTGAGCCATTTTTCTGAGCATCTCTGATTCTACAATTATAAATTTAAGGCTAAAGCACCTAGCCTGAAGTGATACATTCTGTATGCATAGGCTTGAGAAGTGGGCCCATGGGAATCTCATGTGGTTTAACAAGGCCAAGTGCAAAGTCCTGCACCTGTGTTGGAGCAGCCCCCAGTATCAACACAGGCTGGGGGATGAACAGATTGAGAGGAGTCCTGCTGAGAATGACTTGGGGGTGCTGGTGGATGAGAGGCTGGACATGATCCAGCAAATGTCCACTTACAGCCCAGAAAGCCAATTGTATCCTAGGCTGCATCAAGAGCTGTGCTGCGAGCAGGACAAGGGGGGTGATTCTGCCACTCTGCTCTGCTCGGTGAGACTCCACCTGGAGCACTGCATCCAGCTCTGGGGTCCCCAGCATAGGAAGGACATTGACCTGTTGGAGTGAATCCAGAGGAGAGCCAAAAAGATGATTAGAGAGATGGAGCACATATCCTATAAGGAAATGCTAAGAGAATTGGGCTTGTTCAGCTTGGAGAAGAGAAGACTTCAGGATGACCTAATTCCAGAACCTGAAGTGAGCCTACAAGAAAGCTGGATAGGGGAATGGTTTCAAACTGAAAGAGGAGATATTTTGATTAGGTATTAGGAAAAAATTCTTTACTGAGAGGGTGGTGAGGCACTGGAACAGTTTGCCCAGTGAAGTTTTGGATGCCCCATCCCTGCAAGTATTCAAGACCAGGTTGGATGGGGCTCTGAGCAGCCTGGTCTAGTGGAAGGTGTTCCCGCCCTTGGCAGGGGGCTTGGATCTAGATGATCTTTAAGGTCCCTTCCAGTCCAAGCCATTCTATGATCATCAAGCGGATGCAAATGAGAAAAGCAGCTGTTGCCCCTCTTGTCCCATTGTCTGGACTGCATCCTTCCTCAGTTGGAAATTTTAGATCTGTTGCCTTCTACCTGTCAACTTGGCTACTTCTGTACTAGATAGAACTACTATAAAGTGGATTTAAAACTGCACAGAAGCCCGCTCTGGAGAGGTGCTGCAGAATGGCTTGCTGTCAAGGGGGAAGCCTGCAAGAACAGGTAGTAGCTGTTGCTCTGCATCTGGATCTGTCCTAGGTCCTGAACTGTTTAGTCTCTCATTGACAAGGAGTTGGAAATGAGATTGTAGATTAAAAAGTTAATAGGGGATGCAAAACTGTGAAAGATGACATAGATACTAAAGACTGTAACCTCAGCAAATACTTAGCTTCAAAAAAACCCCACAACCCAACCAGTAAGCACAATGTAAAAGCAACAGTGAATAAAAGGTACCTCATGACAATTTCTACACATTCCATAGAACTATAAAGTGTTATGATTCAGAAGTGCCCTACTGTTGGAGTGTTTACGTTTTGGGTTTGTTTTTTTTTTAAATTGAGAGAAATACTTTTGTATAGAAAATCAGAAGTAATTCTTGACCTTTTCTTTGAATTTCAGGATTGTGGGACCTTTTTTTTTTTCTTGCTTACTTTTTTTTTGCTTGTTTTTTTTCAATGAGAAAGACTAGTTACTATGAGAGAATAATGACTAGATGTCAGTGATGTAAATGAGTTATGGTTTAGGCTGAAGGAACAGCTTAATTGAAAGAAGATTCATTTCTTCTCAGACTTGGAAAAAATTCAAGCTACCTATGGAAAAAGAGGAAAATAAACTCATTTTTCTGTAATAAAGACATACTCAAATAGGATTTAATTGCCATAAAGTTAATTTAGAAAAGACCCCAAAAAGAATTTTCTAGTAGGATTATTCAGGGCATGGTGGAAGTCTGATCACTGACAGTGTCTAATATCTCCACAAGGAAAACACCTGTTGGGAATGCAATGGAATTTGACTAGAATCGTTGAATATTCTGGGTTGGAAGGGACCCATCAGGATCATTGAGTCCAACTCATGGCCCTGCACAGGATGCCCCAAGGATCACACCATGTGATTCTTGGGGCTTTGTCCAAATGCTTCCTGAACTCTGTCAAGCTTTGTGCTGTGACCACTTCCCTGGGGAGCCTCCTGCAGTGCCCATCCACCCACTGGGTGAAGACTCTGTTTCTAAAATCCAACCTAAACTTCCCCTGACATGGCTTCAGGCCATTCCCTTGAGTCTTGTCACTGGTCACCACCGAGAAGAGATCAGTGCCTGCCCCTCTGCTTCCCCTCACAAGGAAGTTGTAGACTGCAATGAAATCTGCCCTCCAGGCTGAAGAGACCAAGTGACCTCAGCTGTTCCTCATACGGCTTCCCCTCAAGGCCCTTCACCATCTTCATTGCCCTCCTTTGAACACTCTCTAATAGCTTAATATCTTTCTTATGTTGTGGTGCCCAAAACTGCACACAATACTCAAGGTGAGGCCGCACCAGCGCAAAGTGGGACAATCCTCTCCCTCAACCCGCGGGCGATGCTTTGTGTGATGCCCCCCTGGACACAGTTGGCCCTTCTGGCTACCAGGGCACTGCTGACTCCTATTTAACTTTCCATCGACCAGGACACCCCCAGTTTTATGCTGGACCAGGGAATGGAAAGACTGACCCTTTGGAGTTCTTTTCCAGACGCTGTTTTCAATTATTCTAGATTATCTTCCATTTGACAAATAATGCTTTAGATTTCCTGGGGACATGCATAGGCTGTTTATATGACTGAAGTTTGGAAAAGTCTTAAAGATCCTGTACACGGTGTCCATGTTGATCCATCTGCAAAGAGAAATTCTTGATTATTGCATGTAGGCATGTTCTCTGTTGTGCACTTCTTAGTATACCTCTGGGTGTTGATTATATCCAAGGAAGTGTGGATCTGTTCAAGTGACTGGTTTGGCTTAATGCAGGCATATATTTTGAGTGTGGTAGAGTGGTTTTCATCCCTTGTTCTCTTGTTAGCTTTGTGTAATATTGTAGATTTAATTATGCTGACTAATTCCCATAGAAGTCTGCCCTATGCCTGAATTTGCTGTCTGTTTGCTTATGCAGATGGTGAACAGATGAAAAGCTCAGTATGTCTCTCCTTGAAAGTGTAATCAGAAACATGGCATGACACCAGGAGAAATGCAAAACCCAGAATGAGGAAAAAATCCACACTTTCCATAATGCAGAAGCATGTTTATTGTACAGTCAAATTTTACTTTAGTATGTAAACAGTGAAGACAACACAATAGTTGAGATTAGAAGAGACCTCTGGAGACTGTCTAGTGCAGCATTCTTGCTTGAAGTAGGATCAACCAGAGCAGATTGCTCTGCACATTGCCCAGCAGGATTTTCAGTATCTTCAAGGGTGGAGAATCTAGAGCCTTTCTCTTTCTTTGTGTCCTCTGATGTTCCAGTGTTTAACTATTCTTATAGTTCTTATGTTTAAATGGAATTTCCTGTATTTATTTTTTTCCCCATTGTCTCTTGACTTGTCGCTGGATATTGCTTAGAAAAATCCATCTCCATCATCTTTACTCTCTCCTGTCAGGTATATATGCACATGGATGAAATTTCACCCCTGCCCTTCCAAGTTTTCTCTTTTCCCAGCTAAACAGTCTCTACTTGCTTGGTTTCTCCTCATATGACAGACACTCCAGTCCTTTAAGCATCTTAGTGGCCCTTCTCAGGACTTGCTTCAGTAAGTGAGTCTCTGTTGTACTCAAGAGCCCAGAGCTGGTCTTGGTATTCCAGATATGCTGTTGCAAGTTGTGTAGAGCATAAGAGCCAACTCGCTCAAGCTGCATGAGCCAGGTCTTCTGCACCCCTTTCTCACCAGGGAACTGTATCCCAAAGACTCTTCAAAATAGATTGAACAGGCTAAAGTCTGTTCTTACGAAGTCTATGGTTGTGATCCTGCTCTTGTGTTGCTCCCTGCTTTCAGGTTCCTGAACTTAACGTGCATTGTCACTGCATCCATGGTGCAGTGACATGATGCTGTGATGAAAGACCCTGAAACTTGATGATGACAACATGAGTGATAATAGCTTCCTGTTGTGGTCTAGTTGACAGTTTGAGCTTTCACTTTGGACTGCTTAGAAGCAAATGCTTCCTGCTTCTTGTCCAACCACGTTGACAATAATTCTTCTAGTGCAGGAAAAAAAAATAATTGATACCACAAGTGTTTTGTCTCAGAGTTACTGAGTGATTGCTACTTCTTAAGAGAATTTCTACTCGCCCTTGAATGCTTAAGCTAACTGTGTCAAGTAAGTGCCTATGAAAACGAATTAATACAGTATATTTGTCATTTGTCTGGACGCAGCATGACTTTGCTAGGCCTCTTCTGTCAACAGTATACTTCTTTACAAAGATGATTAACCCTCAAACCGGAGCAAGCAAGTGTAGACAGATACACAACTCAAAGTAATTTAGAAGTTTTAAAGATTTTACCATGTGTTGCCCTGTAGTTTACTAAGTTCATTTGTTTTCCAAAAGTATACTCAAAGATTTAATTAACAGCAGAATGACTGTGTCTAATGCTACACTAGCTACCACGACCTTTAGTAACACATTTCAGATAGAAGCAAAGGTTTTAGGTCAGACAGCAGTCAAATAACACTTTTGTTATTCCTATTTCCCCTCAGCAGCAGAGACAGAATAATATTTTTTCCACTCATCAGTGATACCTTTATTTTAACATACAATCTAGAAGAGCTTATGTAGGTGTGGTTATAGTTAATCCATATTGAGTAATTCAGTAAAAACATTGTGATGGGGAACACACGCTCAACATATAAAGCTTCCTTCTCAAATTTAAGCTTATGAATTGCAGTTCAGGACTGTTACTACTTTGAGGGAATATGCTCTGTTTGCATTTCCTCAGCTCTTTTGAACAGAATAAGAGCAGTGCTGTTGAGACAACTGAATAGTGTCCCTCTAATAATGCAGCAAGTATTGCAAGTACTAGCTAATGCTACTTTTGGTTTGAGAACAAATAAACTGAGCATGCTTTTAGTTCCTCTTCCGAATCTGCCACAAATCTGAATAAAAGTTGCAATCATGTCATTTAATATGATTGTCTTATCTATTTCAAATTGTTAAGCCATTGGTGGTTTCCCACCCTCACCTTTCCCCCTTTTTTCTTTCCCCTTTGGTTTGAGGCAATTATTCCATATTCCGGAGTTAAACATTTTAGGTATTTGCTTTTATTCTCAACAGATTTTTCTGTAAAGGCTGTAATAGCACCATTCAGTCTTTCTTTGTGTCCATTTGCCATAAGTATTTTTTGTATCTTCATGTTCTGTGCTCGTTTGACTCGCACTTCCTTTGTGGTCCAATTCTAAACTGCTAACTCAGTTTCTAGTGTTACAATGTCTTGAAGCAATTTGCAGAAAACCTGCCTAAGATTTGCTGATAATGAGTGTTTGGTTTGTGTGAACTAGGTGGTATCCACGGTTGAGTTAGAAGTTGAAGGCTAAAGGCCTTCTGCCAGCAGAAGCAGATTGTCAGCATAGAGTTTCAAGACCTTTACAAATGACAGCTAATAGCAATGTACAGTTGTTAACCAAAAATATAACTAATAATTTAGCTAAAAAGTTCATCTGTGCTATATCAGGTCTTGTTAATCTCCAAGCAGTAGAAGAGTCAGGCTTATAATTAACACATGTGGTTTCCAACAGGAAATTACTCATCATCTGCTTAACATTGTTTATCATGAATATACTTGCCCATGTTTTATACTTTCTGAATATTAGAACACCTTGGCATAATGGTATATAACAGTAGAACTGTGAACAGTCATATGCATAATCTTTGTTACATGCAGATACATTATGAATATATTACTGTAATGCATAGTAATGCTAGGTTTTTCAGAACTATTTAGAAAATTAGTGGGATGAGGTATTTTTTATTTCTTAATTAATTGCTTACTTGTTCTGAAGTTTTGTTTGAATGTGGGGAAAAATGTACTTCCCAGCAAAAACTTTGGAATTTCAGTATCCTTGAGGTTTTGTTTTAAGAAAATATAGGGAGATAAATGTGGATTGTTAACAGGACATTTCTGTACCCAAGTTTTTTCTGTGTAAAGAATTGTTCAAGCCTAGAACTTGCTGAAGATAATGACTACCATAGTGGAGCACTCAGACAGTGCTGCTACTGGCAACATCTTTAATGATTGCTGTATGAATGAGGGAGACCTTAGCACCACCAGTAAACCCATTGCTGATCTTTCCTATTTGCTAATTGGAAAAAGCATTTTCTAGGTATCACTGACAAATGAAGGTAGTCTGCCAAATGGTGGGGGTTTTGTTACTTTGAAGAAATGAGCCCAGTCTTTGGGGGGATGGAGGTGAAGGGGACAAAGGCTTAATTTGTGGGATTTTTAGATGTGTGCATAAACATGAAGAAATACTTGCAAAAATACAGGTACTGATCCAGTAAAGTATTTACAAGATGAAAAAGTGTTTATGATGTTGGCAGACTATAACAATTTTGGAGAGTTTTCAAGGATTTTGACAGGGAGTATTAAGTCTTGGCAAATGGAGTTAGTATCCCTTAAAACAAACAAAAAAAGAGAGAAAAGCAATGCTTATCAAGTTGTCTGTGGTAAATGCAAATTGCACTATGTTTAAAAGGCGTAATTAACAGCATAGCTAGATAAAAAGTATTGGAAGCTCAGTTTGGAAGTTTGCAGTAAACTGTTTTCATGTTATTCTGGTTTACATAGGTCTGCCGTGCCATATTGCTGTGAAGCTGCCAAATACCTGGAATGCAGTTAAAGGTGTGACCTTGCAGGTGTATGAGACATTTCTTCTTTCTCTTCCTAACAGCAAATAACAAGTGCTGTTTTCAGTTTGGGTCAATGTGATTTGCTCGTGGTATGGACTGAGAGAGCCTAGAAGATACTTTTATCGGGACTTGTAAAGTTAGGGTGAAAGTCCATGAACGGTAATTTGGTCTACAGGAGAAAACTGAGTGGCTACAGAACAGAACACGAACTGTTCTTCATGTTTGGCAGCAGCAGAAGAATTAGCTCCATTAAACTCTAATAAAGAAGAAAAACTTGTCCAACGAAAGAAAAACTAAATAGTGAATCAGACTATGAAGTTTCATTATAGAAATTTGGAAAGTAAAGTTTGTATGAAATTTCTTTCCCGTGGTTCTTAAATAGGTTGTATACTGCTATATTTTGAAACTTTACTGTTGAAGGAACCTTGAACAGTCATCTAGGTTCTTTTTATAAGCTTTTAATTTACTGGGGAGCGTGGAGGAATTCCCCCTCACTGAATCACTTCTCTTAACTCGAGGATAATGGTGTTTGTTCCTTATAAGAAAAGTGGTGAGCTAGTTTGCTTCTGCAGGAAGTGTCTTGAGGAACATAGCTTCCTCTTTATTGGTGAAGAGGGGAAAAGTTGTGAAATTTCTAGCAGGCAGCTTTCTTGTAATTCTTTGCAGGAGTTGTTTGTTTGACTCTGTTTTCTGACTGGTGGCTGTTGGTCAGGCTTCAGCTTTTCCAGCTTTTAACTTATGGACTATGAGACTTGTGTACTCTTGCAGTCTGAACGCTGTACAGGAGAGCAAGTATTATGCTTTTAATACCTAACATTTTTTATTTAGAACAAAGTTGTTTGAATAGAATATTAAGATTCTTCTGATTCTCAGTCTGTTACCTGAAAACGCAAATTCTCCTGTGACTTTCAGATTTCATAGTTTTATTTTTCCAACTAATCTGAACTGTAAGCTATTTGAGTAATGTTTAAGTGGCACAGAGGAATGTTAGTAGCTGTTGCTTGTAGTCCTATATAGGATGAGCTATATGCTGCACAGATAATACATACCTCTTCTTTTGTGTTTGGAGGGCTTATAATCTGAACAGACCAGAGGAAAAAATGTTAAAAAGCATGCATCTCAAACACGGTGATCTCAATGATGATGACAAAGAATTGTATTGTGTGTATGGTGTCTTTTTTAATGTCTTTTTTTTCTGGGTAGTAAAATGGAGGAGAAGAATGTGGTAGGAATGAGGTGTGGGCAGGAGAGGATTAGAGGATCTTAGAGGAATGTGTGTTAGCTAGATCTGTAATGTAAAGGGATGGAAATTAAGTCTATATACTGAGGGTGGGAAAAGTCTAGACAAAAAATAAAAAAGTTGCAGTTCCTTCCATCAAGTGAATTTTCTGCCAAATGATACATTTCTAAAGCTTTGTTTTTTGTCTTGGAAGGCTTAAATCTTTGTCTGGCAAAGACTTCACAAAGCATAAATGTTCCATACTAACTATGTTGCTGAGATTTGTCAGTAACTCTTGCTTCAAGTATTGATGTGGTGCTAATGGACTTGTAATAGAAACAGTAGGGTAAAACTGTAGAAAATATAGGGACTTTTTTCTGTCCTAGCATATATTCTGCTTAAATTGATGAGAATAAAGACCCATAATTCAGTGGAACATTAGGAAAGCATAATTTTGAGTGTTTTATGTGCTGATTTATACTCTGAATTTCTGCCAGTGATTGTTCCCCTTGCTTAGGAAAAAAAATTTTATAGTACTTCAGACTTTCTTTCCTCTCTGTGCTGTTTACCATGGGGTACAGAAGGGAATTTAATTCTTTTGTTCTCATTGCTTTTCCATTCCTTTTCAGAAGTAAGAAACTCTTTAGCAAGAAAAAATTGAAAAGAAAACAGAAGACTAAATTGAAAGTAAAAACACGCAACAAGGTAAGTCTGTAACTAAATTGACGAAGTTCTGACTCAAGTGACAGTAACTTTAATTGAGAAAAATACAAGAAAACATAAGTGTAACTCATAATTTGTTTGTTTAGAGGAGTTAATAATAGGCCACTGTTGTCTGTTTACTGTATTCTACATGACTGTGATACCAATGTTAACCTTATTCAACTCCTTTTGTTACTAATGTTCAGTATGAAATAATATGAACAGCATTTTTGGTTCTCCAGTTCCTAAACTCTGTGTTGCTAAACATGTTGGTGTTAAAGTTAAGTTTTGAGATTTGTGTCTAGCCAACAGTTAGAGACTACTGCTGCAAAGATTCATCCATAATGGCTAAAGGAGAAAGGGAACATTGAATGTCTAAGGACTCTAAAGTTACCTCTGAAAATTCCTCCATAGTGGAAAATGAAATAGATTATGTGTTTCTATTAATATTTTCTCCCTGTGTAGCCCCTACCTTCATCACTTTAAATGCATGGGAACAGTACAGTGAACTTCATGAAAATATTTACTTGTTGCAGAGACTAAATTTATGCAGAAGTAACAGTATTTTAAAATACAGCTCTGCTGTATTCTTTCTCTACTAGAGAACTGTTATTTCTCTATTTATGCTAGAGTCTTGGAGGGATTTTCATGAAGGCTTGCTGCAGGCATGAAGACTTCTTCCTCGTAGCCAGTAAAGAGAAAGTAGCTCGTTTCTGGAATGGTTCTGAAGGACAGAACCACTGAAATATCCAGTGAAAACACTTTCTAGTCAGCTGAATGCCCTTATAATACAAATTCACTGTAGAACAACTTGGCCATCTTATCCCTATTTGCCACACCTCATGTAGTTACTCTATCTCAAGACAGATGACTTTGGGAGGGTGAAGCAAACCCTCTATCTATTCATTTGGTATTGACTTTTTGGATACTTACCAGATTATTCTCCTTATCTCAAGTAGTGCAGCTTCAGACTATGGTGTAGAAAGGGCTTATCTTCATTTCTGTTTTCAGCACTGTACAGTGAAATATTTGTGGTCCAAACTGAATTTCTCAGCCCTTTCTTCAGTTGCTGTGATATTAGAAGTTTTAGTCCTGTTCCCTTCATGATTTTATCAGTGTCAACAAAGAAAACCAAGTTAGAAATTTGAAGAATTTTACAGAATGTAGTTAGTCTTTGTGTGTTCTGTCTGATGACAGAAATTTGTGCTTTTAAAATAAGGTAACTCTTCAGCTTTGATTATTCTTACTATATAAAGGGACCCTTGTCTTTCTGGGTGGTGGTGCCCTGGTTTACTGCCAAAGTAGGAAGCTAAATCCAGAATGGCTGGTCACAAGCTTAACAGTCAAATGTAATTCTTGGATTTAGTTGCATTGGATAAGTGGAGTGGCAGAATCTCTTCTGAATGGCCAAAGAATATGTGAATGTATTAAAGGCTAGTTCTTGTCAGTAGTTATAGATTGGTACTAACTGATAATCTCTGCGCTCATCCTTGAGGGTTGTTCTCAACATTTTTCTTGGATTTAAAACTATTTTCACTTGAAGCATTGAGATGTACCTATCTTTGAAAGGCATAATGGGCTTTTACATGTCTTTTACTGATGCTGTTATTCTAGACAGTCTCTGAGGCAGACCAGGATTGACCAGCAGCACATTGGTCTTCGTTCTGAATCACTGAGGTGCAGAAAGGCACTCCAGCTTATTCCTGCATGATAGCAGAAAATTATGTATTTCCTGAAAAATGTAGCTGAAAAGGGAAAGATAAAACCAACTTCATATCTTTAGCTTATGAAACTTTATTAACTGACACAGTGACATGGTTTTTGGTTTTGTTGTTCCCTTGTTTTTTTGTTATAGAATTTTCTGAGGTTTTTTTTCTCATATACTTTTCAATGCACCCCAATGTTTATTGTAGCAGAATAAGCACAATGATCATTTTTGCACTAGAATGTCTGAAAATGGATATATGTATTGTCAGGAAAATGTGAGCTTCCTTTTGGAAGCTTTCTAGTAGAGCAGATTGAAAAGCCTATCACTATTGGATATTCTGAATAGGAGAGTTCGTGTGCATCAGTTTATTTTTTCATCGAACAGGGACTTTAAGTCTGAACAGAGATGAGAGCTTTCTCTTAATAAGCTTAGTGGAGGCAGGGGGGCCTTAAATCAAGAATAAGCTGAAGGAACCCCGAAATTTGTTATTTATATCCTGTGCCTACTAAAAATGATAATTGAGTAATTAAAGAGGAGAGAACTTTAAAAAAAAGTTGTTGAGCAACTGGAAGACAATTACTTTCACCATTTAAGCATTAAATGTTAGAACGTTTTTAGATATACAGTCCAGTAATTTGAACCTCATTCTGTTTCTAAGCTGGTGTCATTCTGTGATCGCTGCTATTTAAACTTCTGTTAACTTTTGCTTTTGTGGTTTAGTATCTATTTTTTTAAATAGAGGTATAAAAGTTTTCCATGTGGTGCAGTGTGTTTTGGCTTTAGAAATTCAGTGCTAACGAAAGTGTCTTACATAGAAAACAAATACCTGATTATTAGACATGGGTGTGTAGCACCCTGAATTCCAGTCCCTACCTGCCCACCCTCCTCCCCGTTTTCTTTTCTTTTGGTAAAAAATTATCACTGGAAAATCACAAGTTGTGTAACTTATTTCTACTTATTAATGTTTCTGCTTACCCTCCCTTCCCCCTTTTCATCTTGGATTTTTCTCCCCTTTTGCTATTAACTCATGAAAGTACTGTGTAGGACACTTAGATGAGAGACTAAATGGAAAACCAGAGTTTACCATCTTTTCTTCTCATGTTATTTGAAGAATACTGAAAAATTGGGGGTCCACCAAACACAGATTGTATTTGAAATGATTGACATCCACCTTTTTAGTTTATGAAGAAATTTTAGATTCTGACTTTTTTAGCTTTATACAAATAAAAGGAATGAAACATTGGGAAAGGTAGGTTCTCGTAGCAGGCAAATTTATTGAAACAAAATTATTAGATATATAGGACAGATTAAGTGGGATAACTGTTTGTCTCATTAAAAACTCAAGTAGCTTCTCAAATAATTTGGCTGTGTTTTCCATGGCTTTTGTATTATTTGGTATTTCAACCTCAGGAGGGCATCCCTTTCTGAGAGATCTCTTAACTGTCCAAAGAAGAATTTGGTGAGCTCCTATTCTCTGTGTTACCCACAGGTTATTATAGCCTTGCCCATCTTTAACAACAGAGTAACTTTCCTCTCTTAGATTATAGTCTATTTCCATCACATTTAAGAATAAACTGTTATTATGGTCATCTGATTAAGGAGGAAGAAGATAAATTGGTCAGAAAATAAGCTGTGTATGGATTTCATCCTTTGGGAAAACAATTTCTTTGTGTCTGAGACAAGCGTAAAGAAGACTAGAGGATTTTGGTTTTCCTGCTCCTTTCTTTGAGTGTTACTAGAACGTTACAAAAGGCTAACTGAGAAGAGTGCTTACAAATTGGCTACTCTTATTTTATGAACCAAACCTGTGCTGTTTAACCTTTCCTACATAATGTGCCCTTCCACTTAGCAGGGACAGGTCACACATCAGGGTCTGGGCATCTGTACTTCATTCTCCTTTTCATAAGTTAGCCTCTTATCTTTAGAAAATAAAAAATAACACCCAAGAAATCTTACGTTTATGTATTAAAACTGTGTTCATGAATACTGGATTTTTTTTTTAAGTGTTATGATGTATGTTGCATCAGGTTTTTTAATTTAAGAAGGTACATTTTCAGTTTATGATGTTACCAGGTGAAACAACACGGATGAAGATTTCAGATGTCCTACTTTCTTAGAGCTCATATGAAAACTACTGAATCAGAAAGCGTAATTCTGTTTTCCAGTCTAGAAGCTCTGTTCTTTTTGAAAGTGGTAGCAATTTCATATTCTGAGAAACCCAATGCTCTGGGAGAAAAAAACTGTAGAACCTATGATCTCATCTTCTGCTTAGACACCCCGGAAGATGGGCTTGTAGTCATACTTAGTGAGCACTTTGGATCGAAATATTCCATTAGCCAGTAGCCATTAAGAAAGGGACATTCAGAGGTGGAGAAAAAGTGGTTGTTGCTCTTCACCTTATTGATAAGTGTCATGGGAATCTTAATAGTCCTAACGTGATTAAAACAAGCTGTAAAGGTGTGTTTCTTTCTTGAAATAATGTATCGTGTAGCTCAAGAGCAATCTGTTCAGATTATTAGTAATCCTAGATCTGTTGAAATTAATAAATTGCTTTACAGAGTTCAAGTTGATTAACATTTTGACTTAATGTTCCACTGTTTTCCTTGCCAATGTAGAAGTATTTTGTGCAAACATGAAATGCAGTATCATTAAGAAAACTGTTGTAACTTAAAATAGACTTTATTAGTTTGATATAAAGTTACCGTGTGGAGTTCTGTAGGCACAGTTATTAGTTAGATTTTCTTAATGATCTGTTTTATGTCAAAATCTATGAGCCAGCAGCAAGATTGTAGCAAGGTGGTAGCACGAGTCTCTTATTATCAGGAAAGTTTGTATGACTGTGAAGAATCACAGAATAAGCCAAGTTGGAAGAGGTCCACAGGAATCATCTAGTCTAACCCTTAGCCCTGCACAGTACCATTCCCAGGAGTCACACCATGTACCTGAGAGTATCATCCAAACACTTCTTAGACTCTGTCAAACTTGGTGCTGTGACCACTTCCCTGGAGAGCCTGTTCCAGCAACCAACGACCCTCTGAGTGAAGAACCTTTTTCTAATATCCAACCTAAACTTCCCCTGACACAATTTTAGGCCATTCCCTTGGGTCCTGTAATTGGTCACTACAGAGAAGAGATCAGTGCCTGCCCCTTCTCTTCCCCTCAGAGGAAGTTGTAGACTGCAATGAGATCTCCCCTCAGTCTTCTCCAGGCTGAGGTTTGTATGAGTGTGTAGAAGGCTCTCAATTGTTGCAGAAAAGGAAGTTTGCAGTTGATGATGGAATGAACTTAAATTCCAGTTTTCTAACTTGTTTAGTGTATCTGACCTCAGTGAAGTTAGGAATCTGTTGGAATCTGGAAAGGAAAAAAACTTGCTTCATGCAGAAAAAACTTCTGATGTCTGTTTTGAATACTTTGCTCTACCACTGGTAAAATAACAAAAGAAAAAAAGAAAAAGCTGTTCACTGAATGAGCATTTGCATTAGAGGGACAAAGTTTTCCTGTTTCTTTCTTTTTAATCAGCTCCATCTTTGCCTTTTGTAAAAGATATCTAAGAAAGTGATGTTTATGCAACCTGCTTATATTTCCCCAATTTTGAACAGATGTTTGTTTTGAAGACCTGGTAACTATAGGTATTATAGTTAAAGCCTCTCAGACTCCATCATGAATAAATCATCAGTGATTTTTACCTTATGGTGAAGTTTCAAGGTAATGTTGTGCTGTATTGAAGTCTGAGTAGGAGATCAGTGTATATAACTGTAGTTCATGTACTGTTGTAGAAGACTGAAACACTAAGCACAAAGATTGAATGATTAAAATGCTTCTGTTTAAAAGCTAAATCATTGGGTAAGGGACTTGTTAATAGTTACAGAAAAATACTTGTAAATAATTGTAAATATTTGTAAAGTATAGAGAATATGATGTTTATTTCTGAAAATTATTAGGCCAGGAAAGATACACTGGTTTTTTTTTCGAACACTGTAGCGTCTAAAATTGTCTGTGCTGTTTAAACAGTTTGGACAACCTATTTCAAAAGTGGTTACACGAGCTACAGAACTTAGGCTGTTCTGGAACAAAGTCTAAGCTGAGCTGACAAGAAAAAATCGGAATGGAAACTCTTCACAGAAGTGATAATTACAATACACGATACTAACTAGATAAGTTAACTTCAGATAGAGATATTTCAGAGGCTCCAGATATTTTTCTCTTCCTGTAACCGACAGTAAACTAGGAAGCGCATAGTAAATTTACTAAAGGATTTTTTTAACCTGTGGAGTTCAACTGAGTTAGCTTTAAAGCTGAAAGCTTAGACTGTGTATTTGCCTTAACAGCAGCTGCAAAAACTCTTGGGGTAATGTATATGGATACTTGGCATACAGTCATATGTTATAACCGTTTAGTTTTCTGGTGCCAAATACATTCTAAAGTATGTAGTAGCTCATTATCATTGGTATTAGTCCAAATCTATTTTGATACAACCTTCTATGTTATTCCAGTATCAAAGTGTATCTTGAGTTCTTTCACTGATTAATACTGCTGGATTTCTAACAGGAGCTTTATTATTTCAAAGATATTAACGTTGACCAAGGACTAAACTTATGCTGTCTTTAATCCCTAATGGCATAAGTTCTGTTGTGCTAAAAAAAAAAAAAGGATGAAAACCCTTCCAGACTTCCAGTACGTATGTAGGGAACTTTTTCCAGCTTTTTTTTTCTCCTTCATTATCTTTATATTTTTGTGCTTACTGCTGATACTGACACAGGTAAGAAAAAATAACATACTGTGTTGAATAAAATAGGCTGCCAAGTAAAGCATGGCTTCTTTGTTTTAGTTTTCAGTAACTTTGTAGTAATAATAGAAAGGAGGGATATGCAAATATATACCAATACAGTTAGAATAATAGCGTAGTCAAAATTAAAAGGAAATAAGTAAACTATGAAATATTTTGTAGTAATGTTGAATTTTTTGTTGTGTTTTGAAACATGTTAAAAGGTCTAGCTCAGAGGCTTCTGTTACTTCTGGTGTTAATAAAAATAAAAGTGAGCATAAAAATGTGGTTTTGATGTATAAAATTGTGGCAACTATATTGTAGAAAAGTAAATCACCCCATTAAAATGTAATCCAGTTCACTGGTTCTCAAATTTCTTTTTCACTCTTCTCTGTTCTTTGCCGTCACTGCTCTCACTGATCTGTTCCAAGTCATTGTAGTATAATTAAACTCCTGTGAGATGAACATGGCCATGCACAATATCTATCCCCTGTAATTAAAAATAAATAACAAACCCTGCCCCCCTCCCACCTTCCAGGACTACAGGAAAGAAACCAAAATAACCTTGTGAAGTTAGTCATGACCCTGACTGTCTAACACTCCTCCAAATTTTGCCTTGTGCATTCAAACAAATTTGTCCTGCCCTCTTAACCTAGGCCTCATGTCCTTATATATTCTTTGTGCCCTCTGTCTACACCTATGCATTACAGAGAATTGCTGCCTCTCATATGCCTGAAATCTGGTTTTTCATAGCCTCTTCTCTAACCGACCTAGTCGTTTGTAGTACACAACCAAATAGAAAGAATATCCCTACCAGGGCACTAATTTTTTTATTGTTGCAGGGTTTTGTTTTTTCAAGTCAATCATACCTCCTGTCCCATCTTACTGTTGCAGAATGGGAGAGCACAGAGCAGAATTTAAGAAAACCCACCTTTTTTGAAAGTTTTTTTCTTATTATTTTTCCAAGTCTGATGACAGCCTCGTGAAGGGCTCTTTTGTGTCTTGGCAGGGGCTGACAGTAATACACCAGTAGTAGATACCAAGGAAAGGGTGGGGCAGGGTAGTGGTAGTTTCTCAGAACAGTTTCCAAACTCTTATTTTGTGGCTCAGAGCTTCTGAAAACAGGATCGTGTTCTCTTAAGTCATAGGCCTTGATAGATTTTTAGTATTTAGTAGTTTGTCTGTTGGGTATTCGCTGTCCTCAAAAATATTATCCGCAGGATCCTGACAGCAGTTTTTGAACTTGCCATCACTTTATTTACTGACAAAACAGGCAGTGGTGGTTTTAATTTCTAATGTATACTCAGCAAACAGGTTAAATATTTAGTATTTACCAATGGGTTAAAATTAACAACTGGAATAACAAAGAATGCATTTTAAAAATCAATAATAATAATAATTAAAAAAACCAACAACTGACCCCAGTTGAGAAGATAAATCCCAAATTCTGCTACTCTTCTGACTGTGGCACAGATTTGGACCATTTTGTGACCTGAGCTGCTTTCATTTTCAGTCCCAATATCCTTGTCAAGTTATGAGAGGTAGAGACCTAAAGCTAGATGGAATATCTTGAAATTTCTTCCTCTTCCTCCTTTCTTCCCTACCTGAAATATAAATTAGTACTTCAACAGGAAAGTTGTCTCCAGTTCAAAAATAATTTTGTCTGTCAAAGTTATTGAGACTGTTGAAATCATTTATATTTAGCAAAGCTTGAAACTTCTAATAAACTAAAATTAATTTTAATTTTGTCTTTCAGACTGAAAACCTAGAGAGTACAATAACCATACCAGATATCAGATTACATAGCAATCCTTCAGCATTTAATGTTTACTGCAATGTCCGCCATTGTGTGTTGGAATGGCAGAAGAAGGAAGCATCTGTATCTTTGGCTTCAAAGAACAGTGTACAAAGTGGGGATTCAGACAGTGATGAAGAAGAGGAATCCAAAGAGCCACCTATTAAACTTCCAAAGGCAAGTAACCAATACTGTTTAAAGTGTGCCACGTATGTCATCTAAGGTTGGTATGTGGTTTATGGGGAATAAAGAACCATGTTATAAGCCAATTGCTCAGAAAATCGCTCTAGTTTTATTTGCATCTAGTCCAGAATCATCTGATTTGATGAATTAGGATGATTTGTGTACCTGCCCAAATCACAGTCAGTTAAATGTCAGATAAACATTCTACTTGCACTCCTTTTTAAGTGTTGGTGATTGAAGACCTACAGCCTCAAAAGATTACACAAAAATGGTGCAAATAAGGCAGCTCTTACATCTGTTAGAGGCTACTAGCTCGTAATGGTAAAGGGTGCTTCCTCTTGCTTTATTCTCCAAAAAGAGTAAGTCTTTCTGCTGTTGGAAATCACTCAGTGGAGTGTTTTCTAAGATGTTTTGCCAGGTATGCATGTAACTGCAGTAACTGTCAATTATTCTTGTTAACAGAGTTGTTTAATCTTTCCCTTTTTTGGCTTTAGTGTCCTTAATGGCACTGATAACTCCAGATAGTATTGCACATTAAGATTTTGATGCTATAGTTCAACAGTTAGGGTGAGTTTTTTACTCTTTACCACTTCTGAGCTTATAGTAGGATTAATGGTGGAAAGTCAGCAGTAATCTGTATTGGACTTACTGATTTCTTTCTTAATTATTTTCAGTTTGCTGATTCACATGTTTTGTACTGTTTGACTTCTGTGCATTTAGTTTTGTTCATTGCTAGCTTGCCAGTGCTATGAATCCTGCTTAGTTTGTTATTCTTCTGAGTCCAAAAAACATATTCAGATTAACTTTCCTTGTTTGTATTTGCTCTAAAACAAATACAAATGCTGAATTAAAAAAGGTTGTTGGAGCCATGACTATGTAGAGTGTTCAAGTCACTTAGAAAATTAGGGTTTTATAGATGATTGTGTTTAGGTAGTGTTATCTGAAGAGCAAAGTTTGCACTCTGGAAAATAGTGGTGGTGAATTGCAGAGGAACATAACCCAGTCAGGTAACTGAAATTTCATGATTGATAATTGCAAAATAATGTGTGATAAGTAGAAATAAAGTTCACTGTTTATGAACTGCATCTGACCCCTTGTGGATTATATTAAATGAATTAGCAAGTGCTTCTAGATGCTTAACTTAAAGTAAAAGGCAGTGTAGTTATTAGCATTTTTAAAGAATAAAATGCAATTTTAAGGAGATTTTGAAATTAAGAGTGATTCTAAGGATGAGATTTATCAGTGGTATGGACAGAACACTTACATGTGGAAACTAAAACATTGGTATTATTAAAGGTGTTGGATAGTTTATCAAAAAGAGACTTGGATAAGTAGCACAGTTTTAGAAAGGTGGTGACTTAGAAAAAAAATGGTAGGGAAACTCTATCATAGAATGATAGAATCAGCTGGGTTGGAAGGGACCTCTGAGATCAAGAAGTCCAACCCTTGATCCACTACCGCTGTAGTTACTAAACCATGGCACTAACTGCCACATCCAGTCTCTTCTTAAAAACCTCCAGGGACGGAGAATCCACCACTTTCCAGGGCAGCCCATTCCAATGCCTGATTACCTTCTCTGTAAAGAATTTCTTCCTGATATCCAACCTAAACCTCCCCTGGCACAGCTTAAGACCATGCCCTCTTGTCTTGCTGACAGTTGCCAGGAAGAAGAGACCAACCTCCACCTGGCTACAACCTCCTTTCAGGTAGTTATACAGAGTGATGAGGTCTCCCCTGAGCTTCCTCTTCTCCAGGCTAAACAGTCCCAGCTCCCTCAGCCTCTCCTCATAGGACTTGTGCTCCAGTCCCTTCACCAGCCTTGTTGCTCTTCTCTGGACCTGCTCCAGCACCTCAGTATCCTTCCTGAACTGAGGGGACCAGAACTGGACACAGTACTCGAGGTGTGGTCTCACCAGCGCTGAGTACAGGGGAAGAATCACTTCCTTGGACCTGTTGACCACACTGTTCCTGATCCAGGCCAAGATGCCATTGGCCTTCTTGGCCACCTGGGCACACTGCTGGCTCATGTTCAGCTTCCTGTCAATCCAAACTCCCAGGTCCCTTTCTGCCTGGCTGCTCTCCAGCCACTCTGTCCCCAGCCTGTAGTGCTGCAGGGGGTTGTTGTGGCCAAAGTGCAGGACCCAGCACTTGGCCTTGTTGAACCTCATCCCGTTGGAATCAACCCAACTCTCCAGTCTGTCCCAGTCCCTCTGCAGAGCCCTCCTGCCTTCCAGCTAATCGATACTCTCCCTGCAATTTAGTGTCATCTGCAAATTTGCTGATGGTGGACTCAATCCCCTCATCTAAATCATCAGTAAAGATAGAACTGGGCCCAGCACTGTTCCCTGGGGGACACCACTAGTGACCGGCTGCCAACTGGATGCAGCACCATTCACCACCACTCTCTGGGCCCGGCCCTCCAGCCATTTCCTGACCCAGCACAGAGTGCCCCGGTCTAAGCCGTGGGCTGCCAGCTTTTTCAGGAGTGTGATGTGGGAGACGGTGTCAAAGGCTTTGCTCAAGTCCAGGTAGACACATCCACAGCCTTCCCCTCATCCACCAGGAGGGTCACCTGGTCATAAAAGGAGATCAGGTTGGTCAGACAGGACCTGCCCCTCCTAAACCCATGCTGGCTGGGTCTGATCCCTTGTCCATCCTGTAGGTGTTGTGTGATTGGAGTTAGGATGATCTGCTCCATAACCTTGCCAGGCACTGAGGTCAGGCTGACGGGCCTGTAGTTTCCCCGGTCTTCCTTCCAGCCCTTTTTGTGAATGGGTGTGACATTCACCAACTACCAATCATCTGGGACCTCCCCAGTGAGCCCGGACTGTTGGTAGATGATGGAGAGCAGCTTGGTGAACTCTTCTGCCAGCTCCCTCATCACCCTTGGGTGGATCCCATCTGGTCCCATAGACTCGTGAGGATCCAAGTGGCTCAGCAGGTGGCTAACTGTTTCCCCCTGGATTACAGGGGGGCTATTCAGCTTCTTATCTATGTCTACAAGCTCCAGAAGCCAGCTGTCCTCAGGACAACCTGTCTTAGGTAGGTAGGAAACCTCTCAAAACAGAAAATTGGTGAGATATTTTGTTGTATTTGGTACAGCAAATATAAAATTGATGAAAATGAATATGCTTTCAAACTATTTGTTTTTAACAAAGAATCTACAAAATTTCAAAGAATTCTAGAATTTTTGATTCAGTAATAGCTTATATGCTTGGTACATCCTCAGTATTTTTCATAACTGTATGGCTAATGTTAGGTTGTTTAGGCTACTTGGAGGTAACAGTCTGACTTGTATCTATGCTTTGAAAAAGACATCTACTTGGAGCTGCCTCATGTAGTAAAACTTACAGAGACTAGGTAAATGTCTTGGTATCTTGGATATACGTGTCTGTCTCATACTTTGAGTATATTATGGTCTGATTTTTGTGTATAATGAACAATATTGGATAGGGCTTAGTTCATTAAATGTAAAGAATAAAGTTATTGAAGTTTCTAAGGTTTACAATAATTACGAGATCAATTTCTGATAGTAATTGTTAGCTTATTTAAAAGAATACTGTATTTTGAGTTTGACAGTGAGGTGAAAGTCAAATTAAAAAATGTAGCCAGAATTTTTAATTTTCCAGATTCTCTAGAATTAAACTGGTGAAGTTAGTCCATTGTGTGTTGGGATTTTTGTTTATAAAAATGCTTCATGTAATTGAGAATAAGTTGAAAACATTCTACTTTTTATGCAGCTTAGCTTGATTTCAAGTGTTCTATTGAAGTGTTTTATTTTACATCCTAAACTTGAGGAAGTGAGGTTTGTTAGAACTTTTATTTAGAGAGTATTTCAGAATTAAAAGTTCTCCTATGCAATTTCTGTAATTAGATTGAGAACAATTGTTTTTACCATTATTAAAAGAGATCTAAAGACACAATTTGCTACTCTTTAGATATTAGCACAATAAAAAAATTGTGTTTTGGTTTTGTTCAGACAGTTTGGTAACTTGCTTTGATAGCTTTATATTTTTGGATTCACAGGAAATATTTGTGGTGCCTGACATACTTATTTAGTACCCTTTTTTTTGCTTAGTACCTTAGCTAATGATGAGGAATTCTCTCTACTAAAAATACGGGAGATTGAGATCTAAGTAACAAATGTGGATAGAGCCTTCCCAAATCTTCATTCGCGAAGCCCAGCCATGATATGATTTGTAATTCTAAGGGTTAAAAAGAGGTACTCCCCCCCCCCCCCCAGTATTAAATCTAACACAGTTATGGGTGATCCATAAAAGCCCTGTACTAAAAGGAACAAATACTGTATTAAAGTGATTAAGGTAGAATTAACTGACATAAATATTCTCTGTTCCTGCATTGGCATACATTTTGGTAATGAACTTGAGCAAAAATGAAAATTTTGAAGTTGTAAGAAAAAAGAAAAGCAAAATAATTACTTTCTCTAGAGACTGACTTTAAGTCTTTTAGAATGCATTAGGAAAATGTGTTACCTTTGTAAATGTTTTGGGTTTTTTTTAATGTGTATGATATAAATTAATGCAGAGTATTAAATATTTTTAAATAAATAAATGTGAGCATTGGACAAAATGCTTATTATGCTATGAGAGGGAAGATAGAGAAAATAATGGAGTAGAAAAGACTTCTTGAAGAAATAGGAGAGTTTTTAGGAATTAGATATGGTCTGCATCCAGGCTAGAATTTTGTATACCCTTTGTTAAGTGGGCTTACACTTTTGATCTGAAATCTCAAAGATGTTGCAAAGGGAGCAGGAGGGTGGCTGCATGGAGAGCATCAGTAAAAGCAGTCAGGCTGTGACATAGAGACTGAGGCAGCAGTGCTTGTTTTGGCTCAGAGACCCTTCAGAGGGCAGTGAGAAAAAGCTTAAGATGTCTTGAAAAGAACTTTTTGCTCATTCTGTCCTTCAGTGCACAGTTTGGAGGAGAGAGGTAGAGAGATACAAACATCATACATACATATATTCGTGTATATATATATATATATGAATATATATATAAAATATAGCTACATGAGATTTTAAGGTTAAAAACAATCTCAGATGTGTTTTATGAAGCCTACCCAGTCTCTTGATCTTAGATATTTAAAATCCAACCCAAAAACTGGGCAGACTTGACAACATCCCAGCAGAACTATCATCGTTGATTTCTGCTGTAATGGAAGTTCACCAGATTATTTTCTCCACTGCATTATGTTCTCTGCTTCTTCCAACTGCCTCTGTCAGCTCCTAGATGAGGTCTTCTGTCTGATGATTGGGAAGAATAAAATAAACTTCTCAGTTTCTCTCAAAGATATTATAGCTGAAAAGAAAGTGAATTTCTAAAAATGTACTACAGGTTATTTTACTTTTAGCCTGCTAGATGATGGTGAATTTGGGATCCTGGAAAAAACATCTGTGCCATTATTTTGTTGACAGGGTTTTTTTCCCTGTAGGTTCCATGCATGTGTTTCCCCCCACTCCACTGAAGATGTGAAATGTAAGGTGTAATTTGCAGGAAAATTGGTGTTGCACTTTGAAGACTTGATTTGATTATGTTTTTATTCTTCCTCCAAAAATAAAACAGGTGGTAAAATAATTTCTGAAAGACCAGAATCAAAATAAATTGAATGGTAGCAAAATTACAAGGCATCCAGTAGAACTTGTAGCTGACTGTCAGAACAGATGTGTTTTAAGTATTAGTGGCAGTTCATTAACAGTGTTATTTATTTTCACATTTCAGTCTTTTCCTTAGATTTTACTCAAGAGTGAATCTATATTAAATACTCTAAACATTGGGGCTCTGCTCCTGACCAAAACAGATAGTGAAGTTTTGAAGATATGGTTGTTTATACAAATGAGCTAACTCTACTCTCTTTTCATTCATCCTCATTGTTATTACACACGGAATTTGAGAAGGAAATGAAAGGAAGCAGTTAGTGGAGGAAAGCATAATTGTAAACTCAGAATATTCAGGAATTCTAAAAGGGAAAGTTAGGAGTGGCTATAACAGAACTTTTACACGTTCTATTAGTTTGCTTAATGCATGTCTGTGATGAGTACATGTGGAGTTTTAGTGACAATCTTTTGTTTTTGTCACAATATAAAAACTAATCTCTGAGACTTTGGAGGGGAAAGTACTAGAGCTGCCAGTATCAGCTGTCAAATGTATTGTTATTCAGGTTGTGAGACCAGGTTGCAAGCCAATTCTAGCTTGCTGGTTCACATTAATGAGCAAGGAAAAAGAGGTCTGTCAAATAAAGTGTAAGCTGGATAGAAATTAGAAGGGCTCAGAGACACAGTTTGTCTTATATTGTGAAAAAAATTTTAAGTTTCCTCATTTTTTCAGGAAACTATTACTCTACTTAGATATACTCTTTCATATAATGGCTGACTTCTGTGTGATCTTTGCTGGTACAGTTGATTTTGATTCTTATTTGAATTACCACTGTATTCTGTATTGCTTTTTTTTTTATTTGAGTAACTATCTTGTTCAGTGAACATTGGAATATACCTTTATTGATGAAGATGTAAAAATATTATATTAACAACTATTCTGAAAAATCTGTACTTCTTTAGATCATCGAAGTTGGACTATGTGAAGTCTTTGAACTTATAAAGGAAACAAGATTTTCTCATCCATCCTTGTGTCTCAGGAGCCTACAAGCTCTACTTAATGTGCTCCAAGGTCAGCAACCAGAAGGCCTGCAATCAGAGCCTCCTGAAGTCCTAGGTAATATCTATCTATTACTGTATTTTTATTAACATACATCAGTTACTGTCTTGGACAGAAGAAAATGGTTTCTAGCAAGTATTTGTGAGATAGTAACATGATTGTTCTTGATTGACTGACTTGATTCTGGAATGTAAACTCCCTATGGTGCATATACCGAGTAGTTCTGCAGCATTAATCTTTTCTAGATTAGTGTGTAAAGGTGTATATGCAGAGTTGCACTGAATCATGTGATTCAGTTATCTTACTGATGCATGAAATACTTGGTCTTATTAGACTGAATATAGTTCTAAAGTGGGCTTCTCTTGCAATCTGCTGTTGTAATCACAGAATATGCTGAGCTGGAAGGGACCTACAAAATCATTGAGTCCCACTCCTGGCCCTGCACAGACTATCCCCAGAAGTCACACAATGTGCCTGAGAATATTGTCCAAACACTTCTCAAACTCTGTCAGCTTGGTACTGTGACCGCTTCTTTGGGGAGCCTGTTCCAGCATCCAGCCACCCTTTGGGTGAACCTCTTCCTGATATCCAGCCTGAACCTCCCCTGACACAATTTCAGGCCATTCCTTTGGGTCTTGTCACTGATCACCACCGAGAAGAGATGAGTGCCTGTCTCTCTTCTTCCCCTCACAAGGAAGTTGTAACTGCAATGAGGTCTCCCCTTAGTCTCCTCTTCTCCAGGCTGAACAGACCAAGTGACCTCAGCCACTCCTCATACGGCTTCCCCTCAAGACGCTTCACCATCTTGGTTGCCCTCCTTTGGACAATCTCTAATGACTTAATATCCTTCTTATGTTCAGGTGACCAAAACTGCACACAGTATTCAGGGTGAGGCTGCACCAGTGTAGAGAGCTAATCTGTAGCTTAGATATTTAACATTGTAATTTATGTGCTAAGCAGAGTGTAAGAATTTTTCTTCGTATTTCCTCTGGCCATCCAAAAACGTCACTGAAAATTAATTTTGTTTTTATTGATATTGAAAATACAAGTTGAACTCCTGATGCCTTTGCATGCATGATTGATTATGTCCTTTAAGTTAAAATCCAGTTATCTTTTGTTGATTCATAGTTTTTACTGGTTTATAGAACCGTAGGGAAGGCTAGGCTGTAGCATGTGTTGTTTAAAAATAATTTTAAAAACATCTGCAGACTTTATGTATTTTTCCATATTTTATGACTTAACAGTATTCCATTTCCAAAGACTGATCGTAATTTGCTACAGAAAGCTTTTATTTTTGTACTGATGCACAGAGTATTAAAAAGCTTCAAAGAACACTTTTTGATATCCGCCTTTGTGATTATTTGTATCTGCTGTCAACAAAATTGAGGTGGATTTCTGTTCACACCTTGATTACTGCAGATGTTCAGTCACTAAACATGTATGCTTGAAAAGAGGCATACAATCAAAATAATTTTCAAGCTTTGATTTGAAATGGTCATTTCCGTGAAGGGGATTGTGCTTCAACATGGGTAATGGTCAGAAAGAGTAGAGAAGTTTGGTCAAGACCTATACATCATCTCAGTGATGAGGTAGACTGAATAGGCAGGTCAGATAACTCCTTCTGGCTCTTGTTAATGTGTTCTACTGTAACAGAGAACTTGTAGTTTTTCTTCTTTGACCATGGTGATTATCAAGACTTGACATTTACCAACTGAAAAAGAATGAAAAGTTAAAGATATTTTAGGTCTATTTGATTGTGATGCTTTATTTTCTGTCTGAAATTAGGGCTAAACATAATTACTGAAGAAAGATGTGTCATGTATTTTCTAAGTTTAATTGCCTATTGACTGTCAAATTGTTTTGTATGATTTTATGACTTGTCTGTTTAATGGCTGTGTTTTGTCTGCAGAATCCCTGTTCCAGCTGCTTCTGGAAATAACTGTCCGTAGCACGGGAATGAATGACAGTACAGGACAGTCCTTGACAGCACTTTCCTGCGCTTGCCTCTTCAGTTTGGTAGCTGCATGGGGAGAGACAGGAAGAACGTTGCAAGCAATCTCTGCAATCCTCACCAATAATGGCAGCCACGCTTGTCAGACTATTCAGGTATTGCACTAAAACTTCTCTCTTTCTGGGAATTTATATAAATGAGTACTTCTCATGAGTTCTGAGAAGATCTGTTGTTTAATTGTTAACTTTTCCCCCCCCCTCACTGTTTTTGAGATGAGTAGGTATTTCTTTGTCTCTCTTGAGTTGGAGATAGAACAGAAAATACAACATTCAAAAAATAGTAATGTTTTTCACTCAGTATTTCTTTTACTCTTTAGGTGCCAACCATTTTAAACTCTCTTCAGAGGAGTGTACAGGCAGTTTTGGTGGGCAAAATCCAAATCCAGGACTGGTTCAGTAATGGGATAAAGAAGGCAGCCTTGATGCACAAGTGGCCGTTGAAAGAAATATCTGTAGATGATGATGACCAGTGCCTACTTCAGAGTGATGGTTTTTTCCTCTATCTCTTATGTAAAGATGGACTTTACAAAATTGGCTCTGGATATAGCGGGACAGTGAGGGTAATGTGATTACTTCTCATCTGATGAGTGACAATTAATATTTTAATTTAACTTTTATGATGTCCTGTTTCCATGGAGAATCTTAAGTAGCTTACTAATGATCAGTTCTTTTACAGTTTGTGTGAGGTTTTCTGATGATTTCTTTGAGAATTTGACAGCATTTTGTTAAAATTTTCACAATATGTTGAAGACTGTTATTTAGATGGTAAATGATTATGTGTTAAGTTTTCAGTCTGATATTTGTTAAATGATTGGAGTTTTTTGCTTTTCAGGGCCATATATACAATTCTACATCCCGCATCAAAAACAGAAAAGAAAAAAAGTCTTGGTTAGGTTATGCTCAGGTAGGTGAATACTTAAATATAAAACGTGTGGCCCTCCCCATCCCTCATGAGTAATTTAGGTAGACTTTGGCTTAGAGTAAGGTTACATGGATATTTTGTCATTCCTTTGGCTTTAGTTATAAAAAACATGACTTTTTTGAATGACTTTTAAACTGTGGAAGATGAACATCTGATTATAGTGGCATACAGAAAGGAGTAATGAAGTGTCCTTGTTTTGTGTTGTCATTGTAAAGACTCTCAAAATATGATGGTTTAACTCATCGGTCTGTGAATTGTAGTCACTTGATGTCTGCTTTTCGAGTGGGTGTCAGTAGATGTAAAAATGTGCTATTGCAAGAAACTAGTGTAAAAAATATTTGAAATATCTGTTAGGGAAATAAATTGACTTTAAAACATTTGTAGTAAAATAAGGAAATGCTGTTCTGGTTGGGGGAGGATTGAGCTTGTGTAAACAATGACTGGAGATAATTGTTGACATTGCCGCTGCAGAGTTAACTATATTTGGATGGTTTATGTTTTTTAGAGTTAGTCAGTTTCCAGAATATCAGCCACCTTTTCTTATACCTTTGTTATTCGTTATAAAAAGTCCTCAAAACATTAAAAAAAATTACATTTCAGACACCAGTGAATTTCCTTAAGTTTTTAACTAGTGAGAAATTTTTATTCTATATATTTACTATTAACTGAGTGATCTCATTGTCCCAGTGTGATTTTAAGTATACTCCTTGCCACATTTCTGAAGTGAAATTGTTAATTACAAATGCATATTCTATCATTACACTTATGATATGTATATATATATATATATGTATGTACACATACATGAAATCTGGTTTTATTTAGTGTTAAAACAGATCACCAAAAAGTATACTGGCACAATACAAATGTGTGTGGATACATTCATTCTGGAGACAGTTTTATCAGTTTGGAAAGGAATAGAATTCATGTGGTTTCACACGTTTGGACACTCTGTGCTTAGCTATAAATGTACGTGATGTTTTTTGCGTACTCGTACAGGTGTATGAACCCACACAGTGACTGTACCCAAAAGATTATCAAAATGAAGAAAATATGATGTAAGAGGCTTCCAGAATTTTAAAACAATACCTAAAATAATGGTTGCAATTTTTTCCCTTTTAACAATACCTGTTGATGTATTTAAGAATATTTTCATACCAATATATATATTTTTACTCTTACCAGGGTTATTTATTATATAGAGATGCGAATAATCACAGTATGACAGCCATAAGAATAAACCCTGAAACTTTGGAACAAGACGGTACAGTTGCTTTGCCAGGTAAGACCTTGCAGAATGAGAAGTTGGTTATAGTTTACTGTTTACATGCTATATTTTTTCAGGCAAGCAGAAGAAAAAGTGAGAGATCTAGAGATGACAGAGATTTTGAGATCAGAGATTTCTTTATTTATTACTTCAGTGCATTGGACCAGCTGCAGTATTTCATTTAGAGGCCTTGCATCTTACTCCAACTATTGGAAAAATATTGCAGTATTTTAGAATGTGTGTTCACCTTAATTTAAAGATGAGCTTAAATTCCTTCTTAAAAATTTTTATTTCTTCCTCATTTGAACTTTGAGCGTTTGGCTCACATATGTCTTTGTTTCCAGGATCTCTTACAGGTAGGTAGTTATAAACTGTGAACAAAACCATGTGGTTTTTAATATAAGTAAAAATGTATCCAAAAAGCCAAGGCAGTTAATGAAAGCTGATGGACCATACTTCTGATGTTTGTATTGGTGGTGGGTTTTGCTTTATTTGTTTAGGGATTTCTTTTAGGTTTATTTTTGTTTGGGTGGGGTTTTTTGTTTTGTTTTGTTACTATTGTATTGTTTTGTTTCATTTTGTTGGCTTTTTTCAGAGGAGCCTCATAACTTCAGTCTCTGTTTAGAAAATGAGAATGTTCCTGGAACATGCTTTAATGGCCTCCTAGTGAAACACATTTGTTCTTAGCCACTCGCATGAACAGTAGAAGGACACAAGAAAATTTGATCAAACAATGACAGGCTTATTCTATAATCAGAAGAAAGATTTTGTGTTTCATCCTGACATAAATAAGAAACCGCTGACTGAAACCTCAGAAAAATTCTCTAGGATTTTTGTCTTTGAAATGCAAACAGTAATTTTTGAAACAAATTATGAACGTAGAATCTAGTCCAGGCAACTTTCTGCACATCCTTGAAGCATGAATGTCTGTTTAAGCTGTTCTTGCTCTTTGTGGGGCTATATTAGAAACTTAGGTGACAGCACATTCAAGGATCTGACAAAATGACTTTTAGGGTGGTTTTTCAACTTTCTTCACCTCAGGACAGCTTCTTCAACCAGTAGGGTCCTTTGAGGTCCTTAGTAATGTTACCATTTGTAAACAAATCAGTGTTCTTCGTACAAGTCTTGAGAGAGACTTGAACACATTTAAAGTCTACCCCTCTAAGCTGTTAGCTTGCTTTTGCAAATCTCAGTGACAAGCGTCATTCTGCAAGACTACCTTGTATTTATACTAAAAAAAAGGCACAAATTAAATGACAGTATGCCTTCTAAACAAAAATATATTAATTTTCCATTACAAAAGCAAATCTTATAACTGTGGGAATACCCATTTAGAAATCCCTCAAACTCTTTTGCACAGTTGTGTTTTGTATGGTTTGTGATGGCATCAAAGTGGGTGCTAGATGTTATTTGTAACTCCAACCATTTTTATTTCTATCCTTGAATTCTGCTGGTTTACCTTCTGCATTTCTACACATTTATCTCAGTGTTATGTTGTGAGCAGATATGACCTTGTTATTTTGGCTAGGACAAATTCCAAGGGGTCCATTTCTGGTTATTTTAGTTTCCCGTTAGAAGGAAAGAAATGAAGGTGAGGGGGAGGGGGTGTGACCTGAGGAAAACTGAGTAGGTACTTAACTCTGAAGTAGTAGCTATCCCACTGAAATCTTACAGTGACTTGCAAGTTGTAGTTCTCAAGAGCCATGCTGAATAGAACTAGAGGGCAGTAACCTTGCTAACAGCTGAACAGAGCAAATATTTACTCCTAGTTTGTATGGTATTCAGCTATGGCTCTGCCTGGAATTGGTCTCTTTCAAATGCCTTGGCTGATGATAGTGCATTTAAATAAGGTATTAGAATTTATTCACACAGGGGATGCATAGGAGATTAGGAGCTCATTAGGAGATGTGATTAGGTGTTGATCCTAACAGCTAGGAGTAGCTAGAAGTCTTGTGACCCTAGAAGTCAGAGATCTATGGAACATTATCTTCTCCTTTCCCAGACAGTAGGATCGACCAGCTTCTTGAAACCATAAACTTCTATTTTTAAAGAGCAGTCTTTTCACTCTGATAGATGATATAGCAAATCTAGCATTGTATCTGGAGCAACCCGAATGTGTGTCAACATCTTGTATCTAATGCCTTTGCCAAGCCTCATATACTGTACCTGAGCTGTACGTCTTAGTCCATATATCATTAAAATCTGAATTCTGTGAGGCTTTCCTAGATGATTGGACCTGAATTTCTGAATTTACAGAGGTTTTCATCTCGCACATTTCTTTTAGCAGTAATGGTTACTGCATACCTTAGAGCAGTTGCTCAGTATTCAGGTGAAGAAGTTAAAGTCACATGCTATATGGTTTCGTTGTTATTTGAAGCTACAAATTAATATTTTGGAACTCAGGACTATTCACTTAGTCTGAAAAGTACTGCTATCTGAGGGTAACCTAAATGAGTTCAAGGCCTGCCTCATTAGCAGGCAGAGAATGCACTATATATGCACTATATAAATGTGGAAGGTGATGGTTGATAGTCATATTCTCTTGAAGCATCTAAGGAGGCTGTAATTAACAGATGTCTGTAGTTATGTACTATGAGTAAAACTTTAGTCCTTTCTCTTATAGCAGTCTCCAGACAGAAACCTTGGCTATCTTCATCCCTAGAGTAATTTCCAAAGTCAGGTTGAATAACACTTAGTAATTATCATAAGAGTTCCATCTTAGCTGAGAACACTATATTGTCCTAGTTTTTGCGGGTACTCCATTTACCTTCCATTTTGTACTCTCTCCATTAATTTGGTATTTAATGTTGGACCTGGATGTTACCTAATAAAGTGCTAATTTTTAGGAAGTCTTCTGGAGAACATGTATTTAAAATAAAAAAGCATCCCTGTTCCAGATATCCTCTTTGAACACATCTAACAAAACATATGACCAACCCCCAAAAGTGTTTACTGGGAAACTCACCTCTTCTTGAAATGACTCAAGCAATAGGTTAAACAGTATAATATGGACCAACTGGTGGTCAGACTATTCTATTTCCTTGACTGTTCTGCTTGTGTGAGCATGTAATTTTCAGTCATTCAAGGAATCTAAATACTTACGATCTTCCTGTAACTTTTTGAGAAATGTCATTTAGATTATTTTTGAGACTTCATGTCAAGTTATTGAAGTTTCTTTTGTTTTATCACTGATATAATTTTGCAGCATAGAGAATTAATAATGTGAATTGGCTTTGGTTGTTCAGTCTGAGATTGTTTTTGAGAGAGCAGTATTTCAAACTTCAGTGTATTTGCTGTTCTCCATCCTGCTTGCTGCATACCCTCTGTGATTCATACCTGGGTCTGCTCTAAGGGGAAGGTTGTCTAATTTAGGTACTTTGCTTAAAGATGTGAGAATCACAGAAGGCTATCTAATGCATATTTGATTCCTGGTAATACACTGTATTGGACAGGGCAGTATAGCAGGAAAAAGTAAACAAGTTTATGGATTTCTAAATACTGCGGGGGGTTTTCAGCTGTATTATTTTTAATGCTTATAAGTAGCAAAAAAATAGCAAACTTGCTAGTTATGCTAGAAAGATGTGCTTCATTTAACATTAAATTTAGTAGTTAAAATAACTGAGACTGGACGTTTGTTCAGGTTATGAAGCAAATACTTGGAGTGTGAAGTAGCTGTCCTGTAGTATTTTTGGAAGAGGTCTCTTTCCTATGTGTAATCAATGAGAGAAACACCTTAGAAACCATGTATTATCAATCTCTTTGTTCATAGCTCCATCCACAGATCAGGAAGGGAAGAAGAAATGGTGTAGGGACATGTGTTTAAACTTACAGAGAAAGTGATCTTTTTTTCTCTTACTTTGGGTAGAATTCTTTTCCTACCTTTTTTCCTAGGAATTGGCTGACCTATTTTCAATAAATGTGTGATGTATTCAAGTATATGCTTTATAGTTTTCAATGCCCCCCCGAGATTTTCAGTCCATAGTTTGGTGAAATTATTAAGTGATGAAAAAATGAGATGAATTATGGAAAGTTTTATTCATTTATTTCTATAGGTTTTATATGCTGGACCGAGGAAATGTTTCTTTAAAGATAATGATCTTTATGTAAAAAAAGGTCTTTGGGAAAGGACTTAACAGTCTTGGAAAATTAGAATTTAGTTCTGTTATAACTCACAAGTGAATAGTAAATGATTTTTTTTTTTTTGGTTAAATATGGGGGTGTAACCATTTACATTTCATACAATGGAAAGTTCTGTAATAACTCTTATAGTAACTAAGGAGTACTATATGCTTTCGGTGAGACAGGAGATCCTAGTGTAAAATAATACATTACCAGAACAGTGTGATCTCGCTTTAGACAAACTAGAAATCTCATAATCTGATTGTAGTAAAACTGAATTAGACAAAAGCAGAGACATGTGTGTGTGTGTATGCTAATATAAACTGATGCAGTGCACTTCATCTTTCTCTCACAGATTGTCATACTGAAGGGCAGAATATCCTTTTCACTGATGGAGAATATATTAATCAAATAGCAGCATCTAGAGATGTAAGTTTTGCATATGATGGCTTGACTAATTTTCTCTCAGCTGAATTGTTTTACAATATTTATAGCTTCCTTTTTGCTTAATGTTTGGCTTTTTCTTCACTAACACAACTAAGGAAGAAATCCATGTAACTAGAAATAATGAGAAACCGCCATATTTGTGCATAAAAAACCAGTATTTTGGTATTTATTCACACGATTTTGATTTGTGATGGATTTTTCAGGTAAGTTTTAAGAAAAACGTCAGTGCTCTTTCAGGGGAAAAAATGTTATAGATGGAATAATATCTTTTTAACATGTTAGAGGATCTCTGTGGGATAAGCTTTGTAGAGCTTAATTATAATTTTTTTCCTAATTTAATTTTATGTAATTGCTTTGGAACTTGTTGGGGAATTTCAGCTAGTTTTAACAGAAGACAGATGAAATATACTACATTCCAATAGAGGTTTGTATGAAAATTACCTGTTGACCAAAGCTGTGGAAGCCCTAAGAAGTGCTTCTACTATGGTCAAAACTGCTGTGGTTGTTGTGTGTTTTTTCAGCAGACAGTTACTGCATTCTTAGTTCTGAATTGGTTTTTGATACTGAGAAAACTGTAAAACAGGGATGGGATATGATCAGGTTGTCAAAAAATGCCAGACATATAACTAAGAGAAAAGCAGGATTAATGCATTTCCCTCCTAATGGAACAACTCCATCTGCATTTTTAAACAGAAAACTGTTTTAGCTACAGGAGTCACTCAGCATGCAGAATTTTGGGTTCCAAATCAGGAGCGGTTAAGGGCTTAAAATATAGATGTAAATATTTATGAAAATATGATTACTATGGTGAATTTCAGAGTTAATTATTTCTATAGCAATTTACTATTTTCATAGTGTTCATAGCATTTTCATAGAACTCAATATATGCTTAAGGTATGTCAGGTACTTATTTCACGTTGTCCTGTTTGCCGTTTTCTTCTTTTCTCCTCTGTAATGTTGTTTTATAATAAATGTTATTTTATCAATGTGTCCTCTGACAGTTTACTCTGAAATAGTATTATACTGGTGCACTTATGATTTGAAAAGTAAATTAATGTGTTTATTATATAGTATAAAGTAGATTTTTATATTTATTGCAGGATGGCTTTGTAGTGCGAATATTTGCCACAAGTACTGAGCCGGTACTGCAACAAGAACTGCAGCTGAAGCTTGCAAGAAAATGCTTACATGCCTGTGGCATCTCATTGTTTGATCTGGAGAAAGATTTGCACATTATCAGTAAGTCCTCTTCTTTGAAGGTTAATAACAAACCTGGTAATTCAAACAATAGAGCTGAAAGGCTGCTCTTCCCTTGTCTCTTATTACATACAGGAAGGTATTATAAACACATGGAGAGGTACAAGGGGTGTGAAACTGTTTAAGTGTTATTTGACTCATAGTCAAATCCATACATGCATTTTGAACCACCTTTCTCTCTGTAGCACTATCCACAGTTTTCCAGTATTTTCCTTTAGTTGTATAATAAATATGTAGTTGTTTGAAGCTTGGACTTTATAATAGTGCTTGTATAACACGCAGTTAAGCTGGGAAACTCCTTGCTGTGGGTCAAAGTCAACAAGTTAAAAAGACCACTGACTGGGTTAGTGGAAAAGAAATGGATTGAAAAACACTTGCATCAGAATTTGAGATGAAGAACTGTTAATATCTGTGAAAGTATTTTGAATATCACTTGGCCTTTGCTTTGGGGTATTTTTGCTCTGTTAGGTGTCTACTTCTGGCTCTGTCAGAACCAAAGCATACTTGACTACATGGACCTTTCAACTGACCAACTGCAGTTGCTCTTATGTGTTCTTTTTTCCTCTTTGAGCAGGTCTACGAAGTTTAGTTCAGTAAGCCTTCTTGTGGCAGCAAAATTTGGTTTCACTTGTAGCTTTCTTAGATTACTTGTTATGACAAACTCTCCCTAGCAGAGTTGGGTAGGTAACTGGTCTGAGAAACTGCCTGATTAAACTGTCCAGTTAACACAATCTTACTTACCCAGGTACAGGGTTTGATGAGGAATCAGCTGTCCTTGGTGCTGGAAGAGAGTTTGCACTGATGAAAACTGCTAGTGGAAAGGTACTGAAAATGTTCTATAGTGAATAGCAAATTGCACCGGTAGATTTTTATGTAGTTTTTGATTATTATTTTCCATAATTTATTTTTGCCTTTTTAGTATGTTAGAATGAATGTCTATGACTGTATTTAAATACATTTTTCAGAGTCCACTTTAAAGGCTAAAGGGCAAATAGTTATTTGAAAACATAAACAGATGATTGGAACCATTAAGAAATCCATGGCTTGAATTAACAGAAATTTCTACTGTCAGTCTTAGAGGCTTTGTTTTAGACTTGGGGGTGAAAATTACCCTTCGTCTAGAAATGATGTATTAGCACCTTTGTGAATTTTGCCTTCTCTTAACTTCCCACAAACAGTGTTCAACTCATCTAGCCAAACAATTATATATGAAAACTGGCTCTGTGGCTCAGTAGAAAACACATTTCAAAACAAGCAAATTCTAATCAGAATATTTTCCCCATTAAGTAAAAATTGATGGGTTTAGGATAAAGTTATTGAAATGGTGTAAACAAAGTCAGGAAAAGTTCTGTATGGTTTGAAATGACAGGATTTTCAAAAAATGCAACTTTAAAAATTATATGAGCTTGAAGTGCTGTGGTGTAACTAAAAATGATAAACTGTTTTCTCCTAGATTTATTATACTGGCAAATATCAGAGCCTTGGAATCAAACAAGGTGGCCCTTCAGCTGGCAAATGGGTTGAACTCCCAATCACAAAATCTCCAAAGATTATTCAGTTTTCTGTTGGACATGATGGCTCACATGCCTTACTTGTTGCTGAGGATGGAAGCATATTCTTCACAGGTTCTGCTAGTAAAGGAGAGGATGGTGAATCGAGTATGTATCATTGCTTACTTGACCAATGGTTTATAAAAGCTTCTTAACCACTTTTTAATTTGAAGAGTTTTAACATTTTCCAAGAATATGTAAACATACCACTTGGGCTGAATTTTATGCCAGCCACAGCTCCTGACAACCAGTGCCACTGCCTCTCCCAACTACAGAAGTTGATCTGTGTTTTACCACAGTTTGGATTGTGTGGTGGGAGTACTATTTTACAGTTGTTCTGAGCAAAGGCAGTCATAAGTTTGGTCAAGAGGCCATTGTTGTTTTATTGAACTTTGGAATTATTTTTTTTTTTGCCAACTAATGGAGAGGTACATGGATTAGAAATTGTAGAAGCATGATCTTCTGTGCCTTGATCAAGGAGAATTCTTTAGACATAAAAGAAGACTTAAATTTGATCTTCAGACTAACAAATACCTCTTCAATATAAAATTAATAAATTTCCTAGTTCTGGTCTCTGCAGTTGTTTGTTCAGGTTCAATTTTAAGACAGAGATAGCTTTAGGTGCCTCAAAGCTGTGATCTGCTGTGATATTAAATTAAATACTTCCTTTTAGGAAACAGGCTGTTCTGTTATGTTGTGGTAGATTAATTAATAATAATAAGTGTTTCGAAATACTTGGAGAATCATTCCTGAAAGATATTGATCTAATCATGACTTTGCTTACCATCAAATTTTTTAGAAAAACCCATATAATCCAATAAAAATTAAACCAAGAGATGGTACATATAGTTGGGGGGGTGTTGTTGGTTTGTGGGTTTTTATTTGGTTGGTTTTGTTGTTTTTTTTTTTTCTTTTTCAGTAGCAGCCTGAAAACTAACTCCTGATTATATGAACGATGTTATTGTGCCTTTGATGTTTTTGTTGTTGGGGTTAGTTTTTTTGGTAGAATGACTAGTAACTTATTTATTTATTTATTTAAAGCTAAAAGCAGACGGCAGTCAAAACCATATAAACCTAAAAAAATTATTAAAATGGAAGGAAAGATTGTCATATCTACAGCGTGCAATAATGGAAGCAGTTCTGTAATTTCAAAAGATGGAGAACTCTACATGTTTGGAAAAGATGCTATTTACTCTGATAGTACAAGTAAGTTAATATTTGTCTTTAAATTATTTCCCAACTAGGCTTGTTGAAATTAGCTTGATAGTTTTTAGCCTGCGAAAATGTTTGTTTCTTACTGTTCTGATAGATTTCTGACATTCTGCTGATTGAGGTAAATATGACAGAAGGGTAGAAAGAGAAGACAAGTTTCCATAAGTTCTGTAAAAATACTTAGCAGCAGTGGTGACAAATACCCAAATTAATGCTTCCACTATGGAGAAAAAGAAATAAAATCTCTTGTTGTAAATATCTGACACTAGAAGGCCACACAGGGAAAGTCATAGAAGTGAGACATGTTTTGCTACAGAGTCTGCCAGAAACCAAGCTTTATATGTTTCTATGCTTATAAGGCAGCAGGTGATCAAGTACATGTCAGTTTAAATAAAATAGTAATGAAATAAATTCCAGTGGCCTTATGGCTCCTTTAAAATTGTTTTTCAGAACAAGTGATTTGCAGCAGGATTAGGTTTGCTTTTTTGGCTTTTCTTTCTTTGCAGCACAAGTGGCCTAGGCCTAATTCTCCTTCTAATTCTAGCACTTGGTTTTTTAAATCTGTTGTTTTTCTCCTTTGCCATTAATTTTAAAATTGTCTGTATCCACTAGCAGTTTTGTTATATCATTGAGTTTCTTTCTCAGCTAGAAAGTTCAATTTGCCACTCAAGTATTTTATGTCTTCCAGGTTTAGTAACAGATTTGAAAGGCCATTTTGTGACTCAAGTAGCCATGGGCAAAGCTCACACCTGTGTGTTAATGAAGAACGGGGAAGTTTGGACATTCGGTGTAAATAATAAAGGACAGTGTGGACGAGACACAGGCTCCATGAGCCAGGGAGGAAAAGGTGTGGGACCTAGATTTTTCCTTTTGTTTTGTGTGCTGCAAAATATCCCACGTGAAAACAAAGCTAAACATTTTATTATAAAATGTAATTCCAGTACTAATTGAGTAAATACAACGTGCTTAAAAAAACAAACAGGCATGAATGCTTTCACTTCAACTCTCAGGTATTTGGTGTTGTGCACATACTAATAAATATAGTAATGTTTAAAAAAAATTAAAAAAAAAAAAACAACAAAGAACAGAACTTAATTACTTTCTGTCAGTAGAAAAGCTTTTCTGTAAAACAAATGAGTAAAACCAAACCACATCCTCTTTGTCTTGCTATGTGTCATTGTCTTAGTAAGAAAACATTTTCTACCTTTCCTTGTTTGCATTCAGTCATTTGCTTAAACAGGATGTGAATGTAAGTCTACATATTTCTCCACAGAACTGAATGTTTGAGTTACTCCTAAATAGAGGTATGAAAAAGTCATACCTGTTCACCTTTGCCTAATGGAATATTTTACGTGACAAGTAAATGACCTGTTACTTCTATACTGAATAGAAGTGCTTCATTTCCCTTTTAGTTTTGAAACCTACCTATATACCCCAGCCCAGGTGCAGGGAGGTTTCAAAATTGTCATTGTGCTGGCTGAGCATGCAAATCAGGCATACCTAGTCATTCCTTTTAAAACCTGATTTGAGAGTGTTCTTCAGAGCTTCCACAGGAGCCACTGTTCATAGAAACATTTAATAGTTTGGGTTGGAAGGGACCTTTTAAAGGTCATGTAGTCCAACCCCCCTGCAATGAACAGGGACACCTTCAAACAGATCACGTTGCTCAGAGCCCTGTCCAACCTGACTTCACCTCTCTGGGTAACCAGAGGCTCTTTGTTGGCCTTGGAAAACAACTATTTCTTGTTTCAATGTCCTGATTAGGTTTTGGAGTTGAGAACATGGCTACAGCAATGGATGAAGACCTGGAAGAGGAACTGGATGAAAAAGATGAGAAGTCCATGATGTGTCCTCCAGGCATGCATAAATGGAAGCTGGAGCAGTGTATGGTGTGCACTGTATGTGGAGATTGCACAGGCTATGGAGCTAGCTGTGTTAGTAGTGGGCGTCCTGATAGAGTACCTGGAGGGTAAGCAAATGTGTGGAAATGTGCGTGATGCAGTGTGTTGAGTGGCTAAAGCATGTATTGAGTGTAAACTGAGCTGATGTATTTTAAACTTAAATCTAAAGTAACATTATAGCTAAAAGATTATGCTCTTTTAAAATCAGAAATAGATTCGATTTTTTTGTAAATAGCTTGTGATGGCTGTAGGTAATTTAGTTTTAAATACGTTTGTTTACTTTAGCATAGAGTTCTCTACTAGGAGCTGTTGGATATGAGCACCAATATAAATCTGTCTCTTGACAGAGCTACTGGCTCAGGATAACCTTTCTTTGTCCTTTGATGGAAGTTTTTGATCTTGCTGTTCCAGTTGCTTTTATCTGTTACTTCTGAGCTGAGCTGCATAAAGGGCCACTGCTTTACGTAACATCATTGCTACTTCTCCAGCATTTCATGTACTCCTTGTTTCCTTGTTCATGTTTTCACGTGATATACATTAAATTAAATGAAGAAAAGTTAATGCTGAGAAGTCAATTCAGTGTATGGTCAGCATATGGTCTGGCATCATGCCAGGACATGCCAACAGCAGTCCTTTCTGTTCATCTCAGGAAAACTTACATGTCCACAGATAGAGCAAACTAATAATGTATGTTTTAGTTACCAAGGCATCAGGGATGCATGAAAATAAAAGACAGTAATAAAACAACTCTGTTTGCTGCAGAATCTGTGGTTGTGGCTCAGGTGAGTCAGGCTGTGCCGTATGTGGGTGCTGCAAGGCATGTGCTAGAGAACTGGATGGCCAGGAAGCAAGGCAAAGAGGAATCCTTGATGCTGTAAAAGAGATGATACCTTTAGATCTCTTGCTGGGTAAGTGATACAAAATTAGCAAGATGGCTTTTAATTCTGTTTCTTACTGCACCTTTTTTCTCCTCAGTGCATTTGTTTACATACTTTATTATTACAGGACAGTTTCAGTATAATATTGTTAAAATGGATAAAATGGAGTTTATTGTTCAGATTTATTTGTTGGTTATGTAGCAAAGTGGGATCATTCTGTTACATGAAATGTTTTAAGCTTACCCTTATTATAGATATCTGTGCCACTTTGTGACCTGTGCTCTTATGATACTAATATTGATACTACGAAGTTGTTCTTGTCCTTTTTGGTATGTGAAAATTTTTTTATAATGCTTATATCAGGACTTGAGCATTCTTAAACCAAAAAAGGGCTAGTTCATATGAAACGTTTTAAGAATATAAACAATTTTGGGCTTGGTTTAATAATAACACTTTCTGAAACTTTTTAGGGGAGAATTGAGATAACCATGACAACACATAACTTAATATAGATATGTATATGCCTAAGTACTAAGTACTGCTCAGTGACGTTGGAATTGCCAGATTCATGAAAACCAGGAAATTAGGAAATAAAGCCTAAAAGTTCTCCAAATTTTCTTAAGTCCTTTCATTATTGTCAGAGCCATGTAAAGAGCAGCTAGTAAGTAGGTTTCAGTTTTCATTTACCAACTTACAGGAGTTTTTGCCATCATAACAATCTTAAACATAATTTTACATATTTTATTTTCTTAATCTATTTAGCTGTCCCTGTTCCTGGAGTTAATATTGAAGAACACCTTCAGTTACGACAAGAAGAAAAGCGGCAACGCGTCAATAGGAGACACAGATTGGAAGAGGGAAGAGGTAAGTGACTTCTTGAGAAGAGGCTTGAGTAGCTTAAGAAACTACTTAGTCTGTGTTCTAGGAATGAAAATAGTCTTCCTTCAGTGAGGCAGTACAGTAATCAAACTAAAATCAGATTCTAAATAGCTAGCTTATGTTGCCTAGCATGCTTTTAGAAAATTGGGAAAAATCTGTATATTTAACAAAGTGTGCATAAGAACCAGAATTTTAATCGTGAAGAGGATTTTATATCGCTTTCACAAGTCAATTTGTATTTTTTTGCTGTTTCCTAGTTGAATAATAGTTTTTTAATATGTAGATGCTAAAACATTTTTATATGAAGAGATGAAAAGACTGCAAGCCTGTTCAGTGCAATTTACCTATAATATGAATTATTTAATTACTATAATAAATTATTCAATTTCTGTTGTATTATAGTAAGCAAAATTTCTTTTTATAAAATTACCTTTTCTGTATTTGCATAGCATGAGAAATTTGACACAAGCTGAATCAAAAACCAAAATGCTACCACTTTTCAAAATTTTCTTATGTATTATCTACCTTGATGTTGATTTTCCACACAAACAGTATGTACCTTAACAGGTTTTCAGTACTCTTCTTGTTTTAAAATAGCTCAGTGTCTTTATCTGGCAAAAGTTGAGGGATCTAGACTGATAAAAACTATATTTTTGTGAAGAATGATTATGTGGTTGGTAAAATTATTGTGTATTGAGAAGAAGAATAACTTATTGGGACATGATGATCTTCAAGTTCCTGCTGTGTTAGTAAATACCATTTTGATTCTTCTTTAATGAATTAGATACTGGTTTGATTCAAACACAAAATGCACCTTGTGATCCAGCTTAGACTCTATGCCACTGAATCTTTTGGTGCAAATCATGTCTTTATTTCACTTGCATTAAGAAATTACTGGTTTCACCACAAATAAAGAACAACAAAGAAGAGAACTTGTAGTTGTCTATGCATATGGAAAAGGATGGAATATTTATTTTTCTTTGAATCTTAATGGCTACCTTTAGCTATGAGGGGGAGAGGGAAGGCCTTTGTTTAGGTCATGTTGGAGCTCCATTGCATGCTGCTGGCAAATATTAGGTGCAGCTAACAATAATTTTTTCTTAATTCGTCATTGAATGCCTGGACATTATTGAAGGGTGCTGCTGTTCAGCCCATCAGTGATGACAGATCTGGGAGGTAAATTTCAGTTAAAAGAAAAAGAAGAGTAGCAGAGAAACATTTAAGTTTGCTTCTATTTCTGTGGTTAGAAGTAGAACTAGAGCAGCTGATCCCTTCTGTATACCATCTGTCTCAAACAAAAATACAAGTCAGGTTAACAGTATCAGGGATGTATTTTTATTGTTGGTTTGATGAGTGTATAGGGACTGTAGATAAAGAGATATTGCTGGCCAGCTTGTTGCACATGTTCGTATTATATTCTCTATCAAAAGAGCATGGAAATTCTATACCTGTGTGGCTGCAGGAGGTAGTGGGTATGCCTAGCTGGAAGACTTGGAGGTTAGTCTCCTGTTTTGCTTCAGAATTACTGATGTGATAAAGCTGGGAATAGTGTTTCACAAATACTTAGACATCTTGGTTTATGAGTATTTGATTTGATAATTAATCTTGATTTGCATCACCAGGTTAACAAGTTGGCGTTTTTTTTGCTTCTCCATCCAAATGTTGCAGTTTTCCATGAACTGGTGCAAAGAATAGCACCATTCTTGACAACTGTTATGGTACTGCACTTTTCATAAGAGAAAACAAGAACATTTAAATAGCATACTAGATTTTGTGTGCAAAAGGTTTTGCGGTCTGAAAAAACTTGGTTATACTAATGTTAAAAGAATAGGCAGGCTGCTTAGTTCTTCCAAGAAGTTCTAGTATTTGTGCATATGTAAAGGAAGAAATCCTTGCTAAAGAAGTAGCTGTTTAGAGATCCAAAGAAAGTTCTAACCTTTCAGTTTTCTGAAAACGTTGCTTAGTCAGTTAAAGACCAGATTAGCTCTGTTAGGACCTTTCCTTAATGTACACAGCACTTGGTTTGTCAGGATTCTGATTTCTGGGTTGTAGTGTGTTAATACATGTCTTTTGTTCTTTTTATTAGAAACAAAGTGTGTGTAGTTTATCATAGTCGAGAATAGGAACCATCACTGAATGTTGCTGCTCACTCTTGAGTTACAGGCGATGACCTTCATTCAGTACAAATATTTTAATTAGATATTGAATGTTTTGTAAGCATTTCAACATAGGAAAGCTTTTCAAGTAAATAGGAATATTTCATTCCTAAAACAGTCATGCAAATAAAACAGTCAAAAAATCACAAAGAAACCTCTTGTGCATTTGCAGTTGTAACAGGAGTAAAGTTTAGGACAGAGGTGTAAGAGCACAAGTGCTGGAAGTCTACTGGTTTCCACACTGCAGATTTTTTAAATGGTCTAATTGTTTGTGCTTCTTTACCAAAGCTCCATATTTACTCCTGTTGTGGTGACCTCTGGTTTAAAAACATGTTCTAGCAATCCACTTGAATTAGGGAGAAAGTGATGGTTATGTCTACAGGTATGACATTCATTTAACTCCTTCCTGAAGTCAGTTATGGTCTCTTGTATGGAAGATGAGAATGCTCATCTTTATTTGCATTTGTCTGAAAATATGAACTGTGAATTTAGATATTCTGGGTAGAAGTAGTTGTCATTAACAGCTGCAGTGTCAATGACCTAGTTCAATGCTACTACTACAACCAATTGACTTACTTCTCAAATATCGTTCAGGTAGCCTGGCACTTTTGTAAGGAACCTGTATATATGCTGTTCAGCAGCACCACAATGAGTGGTAAATAACTTCAGAAATTTTAGGTGCTTATCCTGAAGATTTCTCTGGTTTTTATCTTGAAATGAGTCACAGCAGATTAGTTTAGACTTGCTATCATAGAATTGTAACCAGTAAATAATTTTTATGTTTAGAATCAGCTATTCATGTTGCTTCACTTAAGAAAGAAGTTTTGTTTAGTGAAAAAAGAGATCCTTAAAATTAACAATGGAAAAGAAGTGTTTCAATGTGGGATAATAATTATTTCAAAAAACTTGAAAGTTGCTTAATATGGATTATATTTCTTTGCTCTTTTCAGTGCAACAAGTATGTACAGTTTGTTCAGGTGACCAGTTTTACTCCTTTCTGCAACAGTGGTAACGAGCTACTTCATTCACTACTTTTCTGCTTCTGGCTTAATGGCTGTGACAGGAGCAGTGAAGAGGGTTCAAAATCAATTCCCACATTTTTGAGTTGGGTATATCACCTTTTCAGAAATAAAGCCAGCTGTATTCAGCACAGCTTCTATACTAAAATGTAATATCTCAACATAGTTATTCATGGAATTAGCTTTTCACTGTCAGGAGCTGATATACCACATGATGAAATTTTTTGTTTTTCAGGCTGGTTTGGAGCATGATGTGAGAGATGAGTATGGAAGTAGTTGCACTATTAGTTGCACTTCATTGTTTTCTGTGGTAATGAGGAATTTTTGTATGTTAGAATGTTCAGAATATGGTTAGATTATGTTTCCTTTCCTATGAAACACCAATGTTTTTACCCGTGGGGGCATTAAGTTAAGCCTGTGGGCCTCACTGTACAATTAATGTAATGAACCTAAGATTAGCATTTACTGGGGGAGGTAATCTTGAAAGCTGTTCCTGCAACTTTTTCAGATTCGTATTTGAAGTCATAGAATTTAGAAATAGTCAAAGATTTCAATTTATCACTTGAAGATAACTCCAGGGTTTTTTTTCAGAAGACTGTGAGAACAGCTTTTTAAACTGTATTTAACTAATAAGCTAAAAAATACAGAAAGGGTTCTTAGTATGGTGATAATAAGTGGTCTCATGTTTCACTGGTACTTCACTCCTACTCTTTCTCAGCCTATGATGTAAAAACCTTTAGGTGATCATTACTGAGATGCAGATTTGGTGTGTAATTAATCAAGATTTGGCTTTTGATGCCCTAATAGAAAAAGAAAAATTATTTTTCATCAGTCTTATTCTACTTGCAACAACAAAAGAACCCACCGGAAATTTATTAATTTTAGTCAAAGCTGCTGTGTTTTGAGACAAAGTTATCTGAGACCGCCTATATATGGTCATTTTTTCATTTTTCTGAAGTGTAACTGATTCAGTTAATTCAGTAATTAGTTTTAGCATGGTAGGCCAAATATCCTGTGAACCTGTTTAAGATCTGCACAAACCACTCAGAGCTTGGAATCAGTTTGTCAGTAACACTATTCTCTGTTCATTGCTGAACATGTACCTAAATACACAGCAGAAATATCTATTCAAATGCATTATTCTGTATTAAATAATGGTGTAGTTTCTTTCTGTAGTTTTAGTTAAATATTTGATGCTTTCAACACCTGAAGGTTACATTTGTTTCAGAGTTCTCTAAACAAACAAAAACCAGTCAAAAAATCCCCTGCCTTTTTACGTACATGTCTTTCTTTCTTTCTAAGAATGCTTTCAAGACAAAGCTGTAGGTTTCTGTCCCTAATAACCAGCAGGTATGATTCTATGAAATTACGTTGTTGTATTTGAGTCTGTGACTCCTTTCTGCAAGAGCTGATTATTGTTGGTAAGACTGATGTTTAAAGTAGAAATGTTTGTATTTCTATTATAGTTTTAGAACTCGGATTTTCAGTAGACTCAATGAGAACAGTTCTGGTTAATATTTGCTGTTTTAATTTACTTTATGTATTTATATACAGAGATACATCTTTCACATTTATTTAACAATATATACAAAGTCAAGTATTCCGAAGGGAGAAAGTGCAAAAATTAAGATTATCATGCATTCTACTTCCATCTCATTCTCTATTACTCCCATATTGCCTTTCATGCTTGTTTTGGCTAATGTGCACCTCTTCTTTGGCTTTGAAAGGCCTTAATGATTTTTCTTCCACATCTGATATGTACAATTTAATCATCAGTAGAAAAGAACTTTCAGACTACAGGAAGAGACATGTATCCTGTCTTTATTTTCAATTTTTTGAGCAAAAGTAGCAAACTGCAATTAACTTTAGTGCTTACACAGCACAATTATATTCTCCATGCATATTTCTGACTTAAAAATAAATTGCTACTCATAGTCTGAAAAATACAGTTTTAAAGAACAGACTTCGTAACTATTATCTGTGCCTCATAGGAATATTAAATTTTGTTTCCTTTAAGGCTGTAGAGGTGGGACATTATCTCAGTATAATGTTTTCCACTTCTAGTGGAACTGAAACCAAGCATTTGTCTCCACTTCTATTTTCTGAAATATTTTTCTTTAAAATTTGTCACCTGTTGACATATTAGATAACTATTTTTCTATATTAAAGTTTTGCTTCCCTATTTTATTATTGAAAAAAACCAAACCCCACCACCACAAAAAAGAAATATGCTTTTTCTCTTACAAGGATTGAAGAAGCCAAAAATTTTTTACAACAGAAGATTGTACACCTAGGACTTTACTCTGCTACTTTGATTTACACTGCTCGTCTTTGTACCTCATAACACATGTGATCATGTACTATCTTTTAGGTAGCCTGTTATGTTCTGTGCGCTGATGTGGAAGTCAGCATTTGAGATAATAAACTTCAGTCTTCTGTAATCACAGCTTACCAAATAGCATTTGTTTAGGGTAAGGTAGTAGAAGAAATCAAAATATGTGTAATATAAAATCAAACATTAATCTCTTTGATAGTAGTGCATAAGTGCTTAGGTGACCGAAATTGCAAAAGCATGCAATTGCATGTAGGATGAAATCAATTGTATACATTTTCCTGTAGTGCACTGTATGACTTAATAAATGCATTCTGTTTGCTAGAAAATGAAATTACTTCTGTGGTTAAGTATTTTTCTCCTTTACTCTTTCCATTCACTGCCAAACAATGTCTTTTTTGAAAGGCCTGAATCTTGTAGGACCAAGAAAGAAAAGCTAATCTTGACATTTCCTTGGCTGGGGCTATTTAACCTTGCAGCTTAACTATGATAAAACAGTCTATGACAAAACCAAGGGAGAGCATGAATGTTATTTTCCATCCTATAGCAACTGATTTAAAACAGCGGGTCTATAGTCTACCAGTGACTCCCCTTTGCTGATCTGTCACTTGAGCTTCTAAAATAATTGAGAATAGTGATAGATCATTTTTCCCCGTGCAGATCTATGTTAGAAGCTTCTAGAATAGTTTTCCAAATAATACTCTGCAGGCGTTTTCTAACAAAATAAACAAAGTGTCTAATGCATGGCTGGATAATTCATAGTACGTGAACTCTGCTCCCATTGTACAGACAACTTCAGATGTAAGCAGAGGGCAGATATGCTCTGTATGAATTATTCTAGTGTTCTGTTTCCTGCATTGTTATTTTGGAGGGACAGGGAGGTACTTCACATCTTACCAGCACGTGACCAAGGAGGCAGGCATCACAAAGTGATCAAAATGTAGATGTTTCCTATTATATTATGATGGTGTTATGGATTTGGCATGCACAAAAAGCCAAGGAGGATGACGGATTTGCATTACATGGATTTGGGTACAAATTATTATGAGATGAAGATACATTGCATTGAACTTTATTTTGGATTCAAGTTCATTTCTAATAATGGTAAATGTAGAGTACATAGGAATATTCAGAAACACAGATAAATCTTGCCCAGTCAGGTTTTATTGGTACAGAATTGTCATCTTGGCTAGGGACATGCAATTCAGATGAGTAGCTTGGAAACTAATGACAACTGTGTGCTAGCACCATGCTGAAGCTGACAGCCTCTTATGCTTCCTAAACATTTTCTGTCTCCCCTAAATCTCCTGTAGTTCTTTTACTCATCCTAATGTACTTCACTTCTTTTCTGCTCTTTGCTCTTAGCACTAAAATGCCAAAGGCTGCCTTCAGGGCTGTGTCTTGTTCTCTTCATTGTTTCTTGTGCAGGCCTTTTCTGGAACTTCAGAATCTTTGCCTAAGTTGTCTAGAGATCACTTCTTCTGTTCAGTCACCCACAAATATCTTAGATCCACACACTTAAAGCCACACTCCTTGCAATCCCTGCATCTCTTTTTGCAACTTTTTTCATGCAAGTTTTACTTTTGTCATATTGTCCTGTCTGTTCTATATTTCTTGGGCTTTTAATTTCATTAGGAACTTCTCAGTAAGTCCCATTACTTTTTTCTTATTTTCCTCTGTTCATTCACCTTTCCTCTGTATCATTTGTCCTTCAAACATTTTTATCTTTCATAATCTACTTGCCAGTTGTCTCTTTCCCCTTTCTTGCCTTTTTCTAGTGTACCTCAGTGAACTTCTCAGTATTTCTCCTCCAGCTTGGTAAGAAGCAAAGTGTAATTTATTGTCTAAGTCTAAACTGTGGAAAGTAGATTCTTAAATACTGGTGACCTGGTAGAAAGTAATTTTTGCCAAATATATATATATATATATATATAATGGAAGCTCCAATTGAGAGGGGACTAAAAAGAGGGAACAATAGCAAGAGAACTGAAGGAAGGATCTGCAAGATGAAGGTAAAGTAAATTATGATCTTGATTTATTAGAAGGAGTTCTTAAATAACAAGGGTACTTATTCTAGGATAAAGAGTCCAGATAAATACAGTAGAACCAAAATAAAAGTTCTATGTTGTGTGTAGAAACAAACACGATTAAAGAGGTTTTGGACCATTATATTATCTAACACTTGTATGAATCTCAGAGCTAGGGGGACAAGACAGTACTGTGTTTTTAAAACATTTTTCATTTTGGTTTTGAAGTTAATGCTAAAATTTGGGAACTTTGCTATGTGAAGACAAGTTTCTTCATTTGAAGGTTCTAAAGCTACAAAGATCTGGCCTAACTTTAAATTTTTGTCCATTCTGTCTAGCATGAAGGAACTGATGGTCTAAAGGTGATAGCAGGAAAGCTGACACAGTGGGCATTTATGAAAAGTTAGTCTACATGGTCTTGTTAATACAGGTCAGCTGAGGAATGAGAATATCAGTGAATTTGTAGCAGGAGGAGGAATACTTGTTTTTGAAGTTTCACGTAATCTGTTTATAGCGTGACTTAAAGCCCAGTATGGGGGGGTTTTTGTTTACAGTCCATATAGTGACTGGATTTGGGAACCCATGGAATGGAGTGTCACTTGGCAGAATTGGTTGCACCTGATTCATTTTTTTGATTAAATGTGAGACTTCTGAAAGAAGGAGAAGCCTCCGAAGAATTCTTGGTTTCGTATTTAACCTATAAAACAGAGGAGAAATACAGATTAAACAAACAAACCACTTTTTCATGATCTACATATACTCAGCCTCAGTTAAACATAGTACATCACTACCTAAGTCTAGATTTTTAAAAAGAAAAAGTGGTTTGGAAAAAATTTTAAATACAGGTACCATTGCTTTCTTCAAATCAGATCTTCTCTTTAAGACCTTTACATAGATGGAAAAATATTTTTAAAATAAATAGATTTCAAAATTAGTAAATAGATAAAAGTCATATGATTTGAAAAATTTTCCTAATGGAAGAGTTGGTTTTGGGTAGTTGTTTTCTTCATAATTGATTCCTCTGCATTTTAAATATAGTAATTGTGAACAGTTTTATGATTACGTTTTTTAAATGTAACATTGATCTGATGGTATTATTCCAAATCAGTATTTTGAATGTAATATTGTATGATGTAAGGCATAATAATATTCTTTTTATCTAATAAAGACAATAATGGATATTTGCTATCAAATTTTACTCTAGTGTGAATCTTTTGTATTTCCGTTGCTTGGAGTACAGTTGCATACTTAGAGGTTCAGGTAAAACTGTCACTGTGGGATATTTATTATTTCTTTTGTGTAATATTTGGTCCTGTTATCAAGAAATGGCAACTTTCTTTTAAGGCATTTTGAATTTAAGAAAAGAAGATTACTATATAGTAATTATTCTTTATGTTTTTTTCATTGCTTTTAATTTGAATTTTGTTTAACACACTGTTTCCATTTTGTGAGCTTTCCTATGCATGTGCAAAATGTTTCTCCTCAGGCCCCCTTGTATTTCCTGGTCCTATTTTTATGAACCATCGAGAGCAGGCTCTAGCCAGAATCAGACCCCATCCAGCACAGCTAAAGCATAAACGGGACAAGCACAAAGGTATTTGGTCTTCCTTATTGGCTAGGGTGGAAATAAGCCCATCCTCCCAGTCACTCCTACCATGCGCTGCATCTGTCTTTTCAAAGAACTGCACAAAATGAGTTCTACCTTTCTTTCTGTTAGTATCTTGTTACCTGAGGAGAAAGAAAATGCATTTAAATGTTGACCTTTTTTTAAAAGGCGTGCATGTTCATTAGTCTGTATTATCTTTGTTTTTCTTCCTTTTTTTTAATGAAATATGCATTGTCTTTCTGTGTGTCTTTTCTCATTTTAATGCTGTCTCATTCCTAACATTCTTTAATTTTACTGTAGGGACTTTAGTGCCTTAGTGTGACTCAGACTGCTGCATTGCATTTGTGTTGGGTTTTTTTGAGCCTTCGTGTTGTATATACAGGGTGATTACTTCAGCATGTCAATTCCAGACTTGTTAATTCTGGCATAAATTTTTTTCATAGGTAGGTTGTCTTTCAACAAACATTTTGCAGAAATAAAATATTTAAAATAATGTAAACACTACTTTTTGCTAGTTTTGAGTGGGGAGAATACAAGTCAAAGTACAGGTTTTACCCTGAAATATTCCTGAGTGAAAAGGCTTTTGCAGAGTGTAGGAAGAAGGTGTCTGATATGTCAGACGTTTTAGTATGTCTGCCAGTTCATTATATCTTGGATTTGTAGATGTGTAATTTGTTCAGATATAAATTATTTATATATATTTTTAGAAATATGTGATTACTTAAATTATGTGTATTACTAAAAATTTCAACTGAAGTTATTAAAGTTGAGCTGGATAAATATGTAAAATGGAGATTACAGTCCTGATAAGTTGAAGGCTCCTAAAATGACCAGAGCCCATCACGCTTCAGCTATTTTCTAGAGAATAGCTAAATATTAAAAGAATTGTTAGTATGGCATTTCAGTTGAATTAAAGGAAGTTGCTGATAGTATTTGGCATGTATGCAAACAAATTGTATGACAGCTTGAAGCCTTTGGGATACATTTTCAATATGGGTGGGTGATAGGCCTGCCTAGTTATGAACATGCTGGATCATGAAATCATCTTAAGTTTATTTTATGGAAATGAAAGCAAGATCTGGTCTTTTGTATCTGTATAACACATATTCCATTTATTTGGAAGGCATATAGTGTGAGCTTTAAGTCTTTAGGGATTAAGTAGAATAACCTACCATGATCTCACTGAGGGAGACTGGGTACTGAAAGACAAAACATACTGAACCTGAGTGCTGTCATTTGAGTGACAGTTTGCTGATGACCAGTGTTCTTGAACTGGGTATTACTGCTAGTTGTACTGCTTGCAAACCCTTGACTCCACAGGCAGGTGTATAAGGAGTATGCTCATCCTGCCTACATCTGTATTTTTTCAGCTCGTGTTAGTTGTTGGAGTTCACTTCAACTCACTTATTTCCTTACAGGAAGTATGTTCATTGGTGTCAGTTTGAGGTTTATGTTGCTTCTTGGAGTTGTATGAGCAGTGCAAAGGTCTGTATTGTGCAAAGATTTTTTTCAGATGTACTCTATAGAACTGAGCATTTATTTTTCCTTGAGGAAGGCTATATGCTTCAGAAGATATCCTCTCAAAAGACAGCCATAAATTCCACTAGAAACTAGAAATGCCCCTTCACTTCCGGAAGAGGTTTCAAGGGAAAAAGAAAAACTGGTGAAGTGGGTTTTTATCAAAGTAATGGGCAAGGTGAGAATTGTGCAAAAGATGAGTTATATCTTTTATCTTAGAAGGCATGCCTCTTTTCTAGACACAGAATGTAAAATCAATAATAGAGCAATGAGGCAGAGATGTTGACTTCAGTAAAAGAACACTTAACCATTGAAATCAGCTAGTTCTTTGTTTGTTTTTGAATGTGATGCTTTCCAAACCATCATCCTTACTTCAGATATTTCTGCTATAGTAGTCTTATTAGTCTTTACACCAACCAGACCTTCAAGATCTTTGGGCAATGAAAATTTAGTTCAACTGGTAGTACTGATGAGACCAGTACCAAACATGCTGGTACTGACCTGTTCCCACTTCTACACTTGCAGCTGCAGAACTTCTCTTGATAATGACATTTTAACTTGAATGTGGACAGCTTCTTTAGGACTGACAGTTATGGTCTAATATAAAAAGTATATTTGATATATATTTGTACATATTATCAAATCATAGAATAGATTGGGTTGGAAGGGACCTTAAAGATCATCTAGTTCCAAGCCCCCTGCTGTGGACAGGAACACCTTCTGCCAGACCAGGTTGCTCAGAGCTCCACCCAACCTGACCTTGAACACTTTAAGGGATGGGACATCCACAATTTCTCTGGGCAGCCTGTTCCAGTGTCTCACCACCCTCACGGTAAAGAATTTTTTCCTAAGAATCTACATGTCTATCACTTGTCAAATTCTTTTCTTGGATTGTCCAGTTGAAAACTCCTTCAACTTCATTAAAACAACCATTTTCTAGAAATCTTGCCATTGTCATTTTCTCTTTGTACATTTATAGGGTCTGCACATCAAGATCCCTGTTATTACAAAAAATGCATATTAAGTATAATCATAGTCTTTCTGATCTGTGTCTGTGTCACCATCACAAGAATAAATAGAAGGGATTAGGTACCACCTTCTTGGTATTCATGGATTGCTTTGACACTAGAAAGAAAAATGAGCTTGTGCTTCATCCTCATTCTTTAATGAGGTGATGAGTTGTCAGTCTGCATCTCCAGTCCCCATGGACTTCATCACTGGAGATCTGAGTAAAACAGAATAATGAAAGTCTGTAAAATTTTCTAAACTGCAGAAATTAACTGAGTAACAATTGAAAAGTAAGTAAGTTCATTGTGTCAGTAAAGATTCTGCAAGTGAATGCCACCTTTTTTCTGTATTTTAAAGTAGTGGCAAATGTTCTAAAAAATGTGAAACAAATACCCCCAAAAGGACAAAGAATAGATGAAGCTGAACCTGCACGGATGGAACAAGATATATGTCAACCGTTTTGCAAATGCTAATACAAAATTATCAGATGTTCAAGAAAAATTACTTGTAATTTACGTTTTAACTTTTTTACTGTGTGAAGCACTCATTGGAGTGAGAGAGCTGACAATGAAAACCTACATCTAAGACTGAGTTTATAATTAGAATGCAAGTTTATTATCACTTTATAGCACTGTAGCTATAAAGTTGGTTACAGATATTTCAGCTGAAGCCGTGGTGGACAACCAAGAATCTACAGGCACAGGATGATTTGTTCAAAATACTTGAACATCTATAAACATTTATATAAAGTGTGTAAATTATATTAAGACATTCAAAACATTCTGTGAAGGTGGAACATCGCAGTCTTGACCAATATGTTTTAGTTGTGTAAACAGAACAAAGATTTTTTGGCAAATGGTCTGAAGAGATACAGTTATTATAAAAATATTTTATGTACAGTCGTATTAAAGCTTTTCATCTGTGGGGTGAAGACATGTATTTAACATCTTTAGAAGTGCTTTTTCCCTCCTCCAAAGATGGGTGGTCAGTGAGAAATGAAATGCGAACTTTACTGCTGCTGAGGAACCCTAATAAAATGGTTTTCCTCTAATCTGGACCAAGAGTCCAAAATGGCATTCTGTAATGATGTTGGGGTTGTTTGGGGTTTTTTTTTTGTAGAACTCTCATTTATAACTTGTTACTTCCCTTACTGTTGGGGCTGTATAAGCTTTTTCTTTTGTTCCTGGAAAGCAGTGAGGTTTTTTGTGGCAACCATGTTGGCCAAGAGGACTTTTAAAGTATGTTTCACATAGGGGAAAAATTGCCTTCAGAAGTTAAGAATTTTCTAAGGAAAATGGAGTGGTAGTGGGTATTGGTTGGTTGTATTTCCAGTTATCTTGCTTTCCTTCCCCACCTGTATGAGATATCAAAGATGGAAACCCATCATTGTGAAGTTTTTCATGGAGCCTACCCCTTGGTGCTGACAGCAGGAAGCACCTCAGAGCTTTTCCTTGGTGCTTGCCTCTCTCTGAGAGGTGGAGTCATCCAAGTTTCTGTTCAGTGGTAGCCCAGTTGGATAACACTGGACATACTAACTTGCTCTGTTTAACAGCTTCAGTTGTTCAACAAGAAGAGTCTCTGCTTCGGTAGTCTTTTTATGCTTCCATTTCAGAAACAGTGGTTTTGATATTACTTTTTATGAAATGAATATGAGCACAGTTGTTTGAAGAAAAGCAAGTGTGTATCTCCATAGTTAAGAGCTGTTCCTTGAGACACATAAAGTGCTTATCAGGTTTTGAAGGTCCAAACAATTCAAAACTCTTGAGACAGTTGCTAACCACACAAAGAAGGCTGAGAGGAGTTCCCTCTTCAGTTTGCATATTTCACGCTTAAGCAAAGTAAAATGTGTCGAAGACAGTTGCTTCCATTCCTGTGTTCTTAAAGGGTTTGAGAAGTTAGCTTTGGAATTTGAAAATGCCAACTTTGAAAAACTTTATCCTCTAAAATAAATTTATTTTTCAGATAAGGAATTGAAAAACTTGTTTCTTGTGAAGGTACTTGTCTCTACGTCTTGCACATTGACATTTAGTGTTTCCTCAAGGGCAGTATTGTGTTATACTTTCATTTACAAGTTTGGAGAAAATGGGAATATATTTAGAATCATGTTTTATTTAAAGGTAGTGTCACGTATTTATTAATTGAGAAAACAGCAATCCTCAACTTTTTATTAGTAGTTGTTGAAGCTCTTTAGAGCAGTATGTTTTTCTTATAATGAGGCAGAAAATGCATATGTAACTGTTTAAATGGCTGTGAATCACTTGATGTGCCACTGTTTTGTGACCAGAGTACAACTGCTGCTAAATTTTGTTAATATGACTTTGCATGGGTGACATGGTTACTGTGTCCAGTTTGTTTCATTGTAGGAAGTACATGCAGCCATGACACATTTTTACTGGACATGTGCATTCCTGGCAGATGGTTATTGAAGTGCATTTACACAATGGGAGAGCTTTTTCATTAGTCATCAGTGTCTGAGGGAGGAGAGGAGACAGGGGCCCCACATAGACTTTCAGAATAGTTAACTTTTTTCTGCTCCTGTCCAAAAATCTTGTGTGAAATAGGGAAGCAGTAAGTAGGCTGCTTGCTGACTAAATAATTCTGGTGGTAGTATTAGCAGCTAGAAGCATCTCTTGATTACTTTGGCATGTAGAGTTTAATGCAAAAGTAGGCATAAAAAGTTCAAAGGTACTGTATTTGAGAAATAGTCAAATTGTTAAATAAAATAATGTGAGCTTGTTACAGCAGAATTACAGGACTAGGAGGAAAACTATTTTCAGGGGGTGGGGGGGATGGTTTGTTGTTAAATAATAGTTCTGTCTCTTTGTATTTGCTTTTGTTTTTAATACACAAAAAGCTGCAGGCAGACCTTCAAAAATACTGAGATAAACCTCAAAAATCCCATGGCAGTTCTGAGAGACTGACAGTTCTTTTACAAGTCCATTTCACACATAACCAACATGAAGTGCAAGTATAAATCTTTTTGATGAAGAGCACCCACATTTTCAAAGGGATACTTTACCTATGCTATTAAACCTAATTCTTCAAAAGCATTAATACTTATATACACTGTTCCTTTATAGATGTGAACTACATGGAGATTCATGTAATTTCTGTACTCAGCCATCACTAGAAAATAGCTTTATTTCTAAAAGAGTAAGATTTTTTAAAACCAGTTTGTAAAAAAATGGTGAAATTACTGTATCAACAGTTTCCTTGCAATAAGAAGAAAAGTTTAAGCAATATGTATAAAAGCAGAATTATATTTTAAAAATATTTGTAAGTCTGTAATTGCAGTGCTTCACGGAGGGAATAATAAAGTCTTGGAGTGCAGACTTCCACTGATGATTATTCAGGAAAACATTTAGAAATTCTAAGTATAGATCTAAATTAACAATACCTTGAATGTTTTGTTAAAGCAGTACACAGTCAGAATTGTGTATTTTTCTCTCTTTCTCTATGCTAGACACGGTGTAACTAAAGTCTAATAGATGATGTAAACGTTCTGATTTCTGGAGAAGATGTTGGCTTGCGAGAAGTTTAGGAATAATACACTTCACTTCAGTGCTTTTGTCTAATGTGTGAGCAGTTTGACTTTAGGAACCAATAATGCACTTCATACTTATTAAAAGAAATCACAGAAACAGTGTCTAAAAATGTATTGAAACAGACAGGAAGCAGACACACTCTCATAGTGAGTATGACTGCGTTGTTGGAAATGAACTGTGTCAGTACTTGTTTGTTAGTTAAAATAATGCCTCTGTGGCCAAGTTGGAGTCAAGGAAAATCCTTCACAAGTAGTAATTGAAAAAAGTAGACTAGGCTATGCCTGTTGAGTTTAACTGCAGTGCTATCTACTTAATAATGCTATTTTATTGAAGAATGAAAGTGATGGTTATCAAGCAAAGCTTCTGAAGTTTGAATTTTCTGTTTTGCTGGTTCCTTTTGTCTTCTCTTTGGGAAGTTTCTGCTTTAGAGGATATTTTCCTATCTGTACCTTTGTAGTACATTGTTTCAAAGTAGAGTTTCTGTCATCTTCCACATCTACTTTGATGCTACATTTTGAGCTGTCTCTCTTACTACTGTGTGAGTTCTCTCTCCTACCTTACAAGTGGAGGGGTGGGGAGTTATTTACTATTCTTGTTCTATTCATTATTCTAGAATAACTTTTTTAGAATACATGGGGATATAATTATAAGTTTTGTTTATAGATGGAAGTGGAGAAAGAGGTGAGAAGGATGCCAGCAAAATCACAACCTATCCACCAGGGGCTGTCCGCTTTGACTGTGAACTGCGAGCTGTACAAGTCAGTTGTGGATTTCACCATTCAGGTAAAAACAAATAATTCTATGTTAACTATAGCATAGATTTTTTTTTCATGTTGTCATACATGTTTTCACTGTTTTTTGTTTAATTTTCAATAAGTATGTACGCAGGAGTGCTAAAAATTGAAAATGTTTACAGTATCATTTTGTAGCCTACTACACTGTCATAGAATTGTAGAACATTCAGAGTTGGAAGGGACCCACAAGGATCAAGTCCAACTCCTGGCCCTGCACAGGACATCCCAAGAGTCACACCACGTGCCTGAGAGCATTGTCCAAACGCTTCTTGAACTCTGTCAGGCTTGATGCTATGACTGCTTCCCTGGGGAGCCTGTTCCAGTGCCCAACCACCCTCCGAGTGAAGAACCTTTTCTTGATATCTAGCCTGAACCTCCCCTGACACAGCTTCATGCTGTTTAATCACATTTAGGCTAAAGTAAGATCACCACATCACCTCCAGCCATGAAAGGCAACTCACTGTCCTTCAACAGTGAAAAGGACTATAAGTATCATAGATTGAGCTGCATCAGAGCTTGTAAGCGATTTTTGAGTCAGTTCAAAACATCTGTATAGCAGAGCTCTAGTCCTGCATAGAGGTGCTAGCTGTAATGGGTTGTGAAATCTCTAACTGTAGATCTCTGACTGTTTCAGTAGGAATCATTAACTTTGCTACTCAGAAAGGCTAATCAGCTCTGGTGCAGTGCCATGTCATATGCATATGTCAGAAAAATATTTTGTTGTTTTCCAGTGGTTTTGATGGAGAATGGTGATGTTTACACATTTGGATATGGGCAGCATGGGCAACTTGGACACGGTGATGTTAATTCCAGGTGAGCTGGTAATTAAAGGACGAGATTGTGTATTCTGTACTGCTGCATAAGAAATGACTAAATTTCTGGTTCTCTGTAGCTGGCAAGTGTGAAAATTCAAATATAGATCAAATAAAGTTGATAAGCTCTTGTTCTGAATTTACTCCCCATAATCCCCTGAATATAAATACAATAACAGTACTTTTGTACTATATAAGTAATTTGTTCGATACATGAAGGCTTCTGTGCCTAAGTATTAGCATAGCTGTGATAATTGAGTTTGAAATGCTTCTCTCTTTAATTCTCCCTACCTATATGAGAATGACATTGAAGTCTCATTGAGATTTCATTGTTTTTGTAAAATAGTACATATGGAATAATGCAAATAGTATGATATCGTAAACCTAGATTACCCTGTTTCTGTTAAATCATTCATAACAGTTCAGTTATGATAAAGTCTAATTCTGATCATCATTAATGTCCAAAATTAAGTCATGAAACTTTGGTCTAGCTGCATTTTGTAGTCGCTTATTTTGGGTGTTGCAGGAGAGTGATGTGTGTTATCTTTGTAGTCGATGGAAATAGAGAAGTCAACAGAGCATGGAGAGCTGTTTGACTAACTACTCGCTATTATCTGCCTTAGGTGTGCTCAGTAGCTCTGTAGACTTTATGGGCTTGATTTCCATTGACTACAGTGAGAGCATAGATAATTAAATATAGATGTCTTTAATGTGCAGCTCAATTTCACCCTTGGTATCTCATCATTAGAATCTCATCTGTTCATTAAAGTAAAAAAAATCAGCATCCTTCACTAAAAGGAAAAGTGATTAAGGTCTTTGGACATGTACATATACCATATAATGCATACGATGGTGGTTTTGTGTAGTAGGAATCTTTGAGACTTTGTGTGTGTCCAGTAATGCTCCGTATCCTTATGTAAGAGGCATACGGAGTGGAGCATCCATGACCTGTCTTCAGTTCTGTCGTTTCTCTTGTAGCAGCGAGGTAAAAATTACTGAACATCTGTCCTCCTAATCTCTTTGGAGACTTCCAAACCATTTCTTTTGTCGAGTTTCTGAAGAAATCTTCATCATCTTAAAACTTTCATTGGATTCACTAAGCCAAAGGGGGAGAGGAAAGAAAGAAAGAAAGGAATTATACTGGAAATGTTATCTTGTATTGACTGCTGTGCCTGATAATAGTCTCTAAACTGTTTACCCCTACACAGTTTGCGTTAGACTGGTGAATGCAGTCTGTGTTTCTTCCTGTGGTAGGGTTATATCACAGACAAATACTCTGATTTTTCCTTCTTGGAAGTTCTTGGATACTTGTTCCAAGCAACAACGTCTTTAGCTGGCAATTCAAGTTGCTGTTAGAATAAGACCATTTTCTGTCTTAAAGACTGAAGATATAAACAGCAGTGGCATTTGTACTGGTATCTTACTGTCACCTGTTTCCAACTTGGCTTTTTGGAAGGCTTCAGAGCTATTTGCTGTATTTTTCAGTATTTCAGGTAGTAAACCCCACATTGCTTATTTAGACAGAAACTGGATGAAGACCAAATGTAGTTTTAAGTGAGATCCTAGAAGAGAATATGACAAATCTTGTGCTGAAGGATAGTGCTTGACCAGAACTAGAAGCTGAGGAGGTACAACTGACTTGGCACTGACCTTCGTATCATTCTACATCAGACTCTAAAGAGTGTCTGAAAAAAAGCCTTGGAGAAATTTGGAGTATGTCCTATGCATGAGAACTGGCTATAGTACTATATTGCTGTTTAGCACCATCATTCAAATTATAATTTCTTCATTGATGTACTTCTTTTTCCAGCTTTAAGTAGAGATCTCTCCTCTGTCCTCACAGTAAGGGATTCAGAGAAGGAAACAGGGAATCCTTATGCAGAGTTCCACCTCAGTTGGGACGCAGTGGTGCTCAGATGGCCAGCTCCTGCCAGGTCAGTGGTATGTCAGTCATGCAGTGTGTCACATTGCCTGTATTGACCTCAGGAAGAGCATCATCTTCTGAATCCAGGAACTAATACTCTACTGTGTTTCTGGGAGAGAGAGAGAGGGGAGGAAAAAAGGGGAAGTAATATTTAGGCAGCCTAGCTCGTATATCTAAATAAGGGGGTCCTGAAAACAAGAACTCTTAGGGAAAATACAGGAACTCTTATTTTCATCTAAAGGAACCATCTTCATTGCCAGATAAAGCAATGATGTAAGTTTCTGGGCAGCCATTCATGACTCATTCTTTCAGAGACTTTTGTCTTGCAGTGTAAAGATTTAGTAGTAAGACTATATTTTTAAAAGCCTTGAAACTGCTTAAGTATTTTGAATTCTGAACAGCTGTCCAGACATGCCTTTCTGTTAATTAAGGACTAGACTGCTCTATTAGAGTATGGTAAACACCACAAGTTCTTCCTCCTACTTCAGTAGGAATGAGGTAGATTACATGCCGTATCAGTATGCTGGAACCCTTTAATTAGTCTGTGTAGACTGTTGTGAAATCCACAGTGGCAGATGTTGATGAGCTATTCACTAAATGAAAGATTTGTCAGTCTGTGCTTATATTCTCCTCAAATTAGCTGCTGGTGAATAGAAACTCAGTGGAATCAAGAAATGCTTTGCAGTATCTAGTCTTGGTGAAAAATAGCATGTCTTGTATTCAGGTAAGCAAAGGCCTGTTTTTTGCTGATGCTTCCCTTTTGTTATTGTTCAAAATTTGCCTGCATATTTGGTACAAACTCTTTTACTTCAGCACTACAGTAGCAAGCACATGACCTGACAGTCAAGCTCCAGAAATGAGATGGCTGAAATAAGATGATCTTGGTATAGAGTTTTGCTTCTGAAAGTTCAACAATAACATAAAAGAAAACTGGTCAGACCTTCCATAGATGGTCAGCCTATCTTCCACTTGAAGACAAAGAATAGAGACTATATCCTATTAATAACTCTAGGAGAAAAAAAGTGTTCCATTATCTGTGTTTGTTAGGACCATGTTTCTAGGTGCAGTTTCTGATTATTTTATTCCAGCGGTGCAGTGCAGGTCCTGTTTACATATTTTCACCACATTTCCAGTTCCATTTAAAATATAAAAATCTCCATTTTCTTTGTAATTCTATACTGTCCAACTCTGCTTGTTACTACTGGTTTCCTTTTACCCACTACCTCCTAACAGCCCACAGTGAACCTGTATTTACAGCACCACGGTCAGTTGCCCCAAGTGACACTTTATGGGACCTGGCAGCCAGCTGTTGGCTGCATAAGTATCACAAACAGCGGTTGTTTGTGCAGGATGAATTTTCAAAGACTGCATCTGCTCCCAGAAATGTTTACCCTTTGAGATGGGAGAGGGTTTTTGTGTACACAGCCAAAATGTATCTGGACTGTCTTAAGGATTCTGAATTACCTGATGTTACATTTTCCCAAGAGATCTCTGGTTACTTTCTGTAACGCTGAGGTTGGCGTTTTGTGATTGACCTGTGTCATATCCAGAAGTCAAGGATTCTGTGAGTTTGATGTGTCCTTTCACTCCATCCCAGAGGAGTGCTCCTTGCTTTCTTTCATTCAAATGGAGAAACCTTTTAGGTATTAAAACTTTGTCCGAAGAGTTTCTCATCTTCAGTGTCTGTTCTGAGCTTTCCTGTCTTGAATTTCAGAGGGATAGGGAAATAATAATATCACAGGTTTTAAATTCCATATGCATCAGTCAAACTGGCTTACTGTATTTTTCCAAATCTCTTCTCCTTTTATGAAGTGAAAATTAGTTTTCTGTAATTCAAGTTTATTTTATTGTATAGTTAAGTATCTTAAACTTTTTTTTCTCCTGTTCCTTTCTTAAGTTAATACACTGAAGTTGACCATTCCAAAAGCTGGGTGGTCTTAATGAAAGAGCTATTTAAGAGGATAATGTATTTTATCTCTCTACATTAGTTGCTTATTTGATTTTGCTCTGCTGCTGCCAAGGGGCTATCATACACAGCATTCAGATAACATTACTGATAGATTTGATTGGAAAAACAGGTAAATAGTTTTGGTGATAATAGCTTAGTTTTTAAGCATCAAATAGATGAAACGTTCACTACTTTTCTTTCTTTTTTTTTTTTTCACAAACATAAGATTGATAATTCCATGCCTGTAGTTACCATAATTTTTTGGGGGGGGGAGGGGGGAAACAACTTTAATAAAAATATTTCCTTTTAGCAGGATTGCTTTTGGATAAGTTGCTAGTTATGTTTTGTTTCTGTTTTGGTGCCTTTTTGAGCTTCTTTAAAGTTAATGAGAGACAAATATAAATTTTCTTTTGTTTTTAAAATGTTTCATGACTGATGTTGCTAAACTTTGCTCTGTCTGTCTGTGTATAATTAAACTGATGTCCAAATCAATGTGTCTGTAGACCAACAAAGGCTTCTAAATTTATGAATGTCATGCTGTGTATCCTCTACCTAATTTTATTCTGTCCTTCAGTCTCTCCATCTCCCCTAGTCATGCACAGAAAGCTACATTCACTGCCAAGGAATAATTTCTTCCTGTATACCTGTGTTCCTCCTGCAGGTCATCAACCTGTCTTCATGCTACATTCCACCTTTCCATATGTTCACATTTTCCCATCTACCCTTTTCCTGCTGAACTCATGATGCTTCCTCATACTTTTTTGACTTCTGTTTTACCTGCAATTCAGCCAAAATTAGAGCATTCAGATGACCCATCTTTTTGCACATCTGCTGCTAAACAATTGCTAGGTAACTCTGAGCTGACACTTTTTTATTCCAGTACAAGACAACCTGTTCTTAATTTAGATTAGCCTACTTTTGAAAGACTGTGTTTGAAAGTAAGTTTAAATAGTGTTGTTATTCTCTGAGGTCAGAGTTTCCAAACATAGAATTATTTGGGAATAACTTGTTCTTCAAATTCACAGTCTTTCTAACTCCACAGTAAATTTGAAGTCTATGTAGACATTCATCATGGAATTCTAAGGCTTGTAGGCTCCTGTTCATTTTGTTGAGATTGGGATAAAAATTTTATTTTAATATCTCATATTTCTTTTTATCTTTTGTGCTCTTTCTCTTCTGTCATCAGTTCAAGTTTTCTTTCTTTACTTCTTGAACTTCCTATTGTTTTTTTCCCTTCATTTTTACTGGAAGGGAAAATTTATTTTCTTATGCCTATCCATATTTGGGAGACAAATGGATTAGACTTTTTCATATTTCTCTGGAAAATAGTTTGAAGAGGTTTGTTCTTTATTGAGTCTGAGTTGGATGGGAGAGGGGCTGATGGAGGGGGTAGACCTTTATTTCTTCTATAATTCCCTACACAGTGATCCTGGGAGGCCTACATCAATATTGTTTCTGGTAATTCTAGTAGTGTACCAACCACATAAGGCTTCAATTGCTTCATAATGTGAAAAGGGGTTTTTTAAGTGCTTAACTGGTGTTGTCACAACATGATTTTTTCACTGCTATGTTTTGTTCCAATGTATTTTGTATACATACAAAAATACACAGTCACATGTAATCCTACAATTAAATATTAAGTTGATAATTTTTGTTCTATGGTAATTTCTGAGTTTAACTGAAGAGATTGTCCTCAGTCTTCCTTCTGTCAGAAGAACATAAACGTAACTATTTGGCACAGCCTTTCAAATCTCTGTTCATTTAAAATGTAAGATGTCTCTTGACTCTAATTCGCTATGGTATGTGAATCTAGTGAATATATTTCAGTGATTGAAATACTTATAATACTAATGTACATTTTAAATGTTGCATAAGCATGTATTGATACAGAATTAATTTATTTTTATATAGGGGATGTCCCACTTTGGTGCAAGCATTACCAGGTCCTAGTACACAAGTTACTGCTGGGAGCAACCATACAGCTATTCTCTTAATGGATGGCCAAGTTTTCACATTTGGAAGTTTCTCAGTAAGGAAATATTATTATTTACTTATGAGAATAAGCTAATAGTTAATGTATTGTTCAAAGACCTTTCAAGACTGCTTATTCTTGCTCTTACAGAACTGTGCATGACTTCTGCATGTCTTTTGTGCCTGTTATGTTATGAAACGTAGCCTCTAATGTTGTAGTTAGAAAAGCATGATGCCAGGTTTTTATACATTTTAATGAAGACGGTGATTTAAACCCTAGATTGTTTTATAAGGTGCACCAGTTTTCTCAAACTCTTATTGTTGCAAACTTACTTGCGTTGCCTATTCTGTTGCCTGTCTCCATTTGGTAGAAAAAATTGCCCTTGTTTCTTTCACAGAAACAGCAGTGAGTTGCAGAAGTTACACTAACACTTGAGGGGAGGGATTATTGTTCAGTATAACGCTTCTTAACTCTAGTATTCTTATTTCCACATGGTGTATTATTTTCCCATGCCCATGTGAAATCCATTCTTATAGTCACTAAATAAGCATTTAAACGTTTACTTCCCTTTGTGCCTCCTTGTCTTTGTAAATATGCCCCTCATTGCAATCTCTACAGAGATGAGTTATTTTTATATGTTTTTAAAACTAGGTATTGCCAAACACAACACAAGAGAAATTTTACCTTTTGAAATCTCTCTTTTTACAAAAAAAAAAAAATTAAAAAAAGGTGAGGACTGAAATTTTAGAAACAGAAAGTCATGTTTTGAATTAAAGTGAACCATAAGACAGCTCTGCAATTAGGCAGTATTTTGTTGTTTTGCAAACTTTAAGCAACAGTTGTGGTGTCAAAATTGACATGTTCATGTCAAAACTGACATGGGCCCATAGAAGTTTAAGGTGAAACTTGGCCTCTGAAAAACCAAATTCACTCTCAGAAACAGGATATAAAAGTCTGTTTGTTGACTGTGGGTCTTTTTCCTTTCTCTAAAATAAAAATAAATTTAGACCATATTTAGACCACTTGTACTTTGTGTCTGTTTTTAAAATTGTAATGCTTGAAAGTTTGCTGAAAGCTTCATAAAGTCAAGATAAAATTAAAAGTGAATACATTATTGAAAATGTCTTTGCTAAGTTTACTTATTACAGTGTTATGAAGAAAGAGAGATGAATAACATGCTGGACAGGATATTTGCTGTATATACATATTTCTTTCCCCTAACCATTTTAACTTTAGCATGCAATGCATTGCCTGTGGCTGAATGGGGTAAATGGAGTCTGAGCAGGTTTATTGTAGCAGTTCCTTCTATGTACTTAGGTACAGTATAAGAACTGTTGGTCCATCTCAATAACTAGTTGTACATGGAAATAAGGCCCCAGATGTCCAGATCAGGTTGTTAATGAACATGTGCAGAGGTGCTTGCTGAGGCATTTTATGCTTTTTTTAGCTTAAGTTTGACATGCTAATCGATTTTTAGGTACTTGTAAGAGATATTTGCTCTATAAAACTTACAGTCCATATAAGTTCAGAATTGAGTGGACCTTAGACTGTCTATATCTGAATATTTTTTTTTTCTTTTTAAACCATTCCTTTTTTAACCTTGAAGTTATTCAGATACTGAACACTGTAGGAGAACAAAGCTTTTGTATTTGACTCTGAAGATGGAAAGGAGGATTATCCATCATGGAGAGTTTGAGTTGCATTTAAAAAAAGTTTACTCAAAAACCTAACCGAATTAAGGAGGAGTATATCTGTCAGTAACTTGTTTCTTGTATTTAAATGTGTCATACTTCACTTAGATTAGCCATTGCTTTTTGAAGGTAGTTTTGTGGTAAACTTTCTTCCAGATGACCAATTTTGTCTGATGAAACTATCGAAGTAACTTAGTCATCTTTGAGACTTATTGTTACTGTCTCTTACTAATTCTTGCATTCTTTCTATAGAAAGGTCAGCTTGGTAGACCAATTCTGGATATGCCCTACTGGAATGCAAAGCCAGCACCTATGCCTAACATAGGCTCCAAATACGGACGCAAAGCTACATGGATTGGAGCGAGTGGAGACCAGACTTTTCTCCGGATCGATGAAGCTCTTATTAATTCTCATGTGCTTGCTACATCAGAGATATTTGCAAGCAGGCATATAATAGGCAAGAAGTCTTCTATAACATTTTAAATACTTACAGAAGTGTTGCAGAATAATAGAGGAGCAACAAGTCAAAAATGTGAATGGAGGGAATGAAAATATTTTGGCTTTCTAGTTTTACTGCACATGATGATCCTGGCTTCTTTAGAAATCAGTTTTATTAGAAATAATAATGTAAAAGCCTAAAATTTGCTTGCATTTAAATCTTACTACCTTTTTTTCTTTTGCTGTAGCAGTATATCTGTTCTTCCCTGTTACATTACATGCATTTTATATGTAAAAAGCATTAATGACTTGAGTCTTCATGTTTGTTTGCTCTTTTTGCTCCATGATCTAGGTTTGGTACCAGCTTCAATATCAGAACCTCCTCCTTTTAAATGTCTTCTGATAAACAAAGTAGATGGCAGTTGCAAAACATTCAATGATTCTGAGCAGGAAGACCTTCAAGGTTCTGGTGTGTGTCTGGATCCTGTCTATGATGTTATTTGGAGGCAAGTGTGGATTATAGCTATTAAAATAGCAGTATAGAAATCCTTTTTAAAATACTTTGGGAGGCTGGCGACTTGATTATACTAGTCATGTTTATGCTTATTTCCCTAGTAAATGAAAAACAATTTTTAATCTTCCATATATATTTTTCACACTTTTTGGATAATTTGCTTAAGTAAGCCCAAAACCAACATCTTTACTTGCCCAAATTTTTAAAATTTCTTTTATTTTCTTTTTTGCATCATTCTCATGCCAGTCTCATAGTATTTACAGAATCCCAATCTGTCCTCTTTATTTACTCCTTTTATTCCCTTTTCTCCATCTACTTAACACTTGACTGAAAAATTTTCTTGCCATACTCAGCTGCCACATGTCTATGTCTTAAATTGTCATCATTTTCTCAGGCATGAGTGGTTAAAACCTGAATAGGAGAAAGGGTGGAGCAATGGTGTTCTTTTCAGTTCTGACATTTTGGGAGGTCAAGAAAAGTACTTATTTAGATGACACAGACAGACAAATTAATTGTATTTATTTTACAGTCATTGGGGTTAGAGTCTTTGAGCAGGTGTAGGTTGTAAGCACTTGTTCCAAAACAGAATCATAAGATCCAATTCTTCTATAATGATTTAAAAACTACGTTAGCCAGGATTTAGGAGAGAAATTTGAACTGTCATCTGAGTTCCAGTAATGGATGATATTTAAATTTTTTGTAGACAAAACAAGAATGATCAGTTAGAATAAAGCAGGAAGCCAGCTAGTCTGCATTCAGCTGGAAAAGGTAGTACCACAGCTGTCTTCGTCCAAAATATTGAGATTCAAGAACGTAATAGCCAATTAACATTGAAGCATGCATATTTTTCTAGGCATGTTTCTTTTTGATGTGTGAAGTTCCTTGGATGGTTGTAGTTCTGCATTATGCACATCCCCAGAATTGTTTGAATCTCATTGGCTAGGTACCAATTCCTATTGAAATTATGCTGAGATTAGAAATAAGAGTAGCACTCACATTCCTTAAAGCTCTATCATGTTTAGCTCTCACTGAAAGACTCAAAAAGAGTCACCAAAAGACTCAGTTTGTGAAAAGTTCAGTTATCAATGGCCATGGGAATGCAGCAAGTGTCAGAGGAGAAAAGGTGGTGATACTCAACTTGATCTAGCACAAGAAATGGTAATTCAGTTTAAGAAAGTTCAAAGTCACATGATAGTATGGGTGAACATGAATTGAGATGTTTTATTGTCTTGCAATATTTTGGAGACTGTAGAACTAAATCTAGAGCTTAAAAACTGAAGAGTGGATTGTGGGAGACTGCAGATTTATTTCTCTCTTATCCCATTCTTGTTCAATAGAAAATATTAAAATAGTCTAAAAAGAAGAGACATGTTAATGAATATGCCTATTAGTAGTTAAATATTTGGTATATTATTATACCTGGACATTTTTATTCATGCCTCTTTAAGTGAGGGTTCAGTTTCTCGTACGGAGAAAGCGTTCTGATGACAGATTTTGAAGATTTTCTTCACAGCTTTGTGACTTATTCTTCCAGTGAAATTCAAGTGGTTACATGATTTTGTGTGTGTATCTAAACTTAAACATTGCTAACTTGTTGATATCCTGAATACCTATGATGTACTATAATGCTTTTAGTTAAAACTATTTGTTTCTCCATTAGATTTTTAGAACCATGTACCAATCGAAAATTCCTTTTGTGCTTATTCAGAACACTCACATAGGCCTATGTCTTTTAACTATTTCTTCCTTTTACATAATGGTTTCAAAGATTTCATTTTCTTCATTTTCTTTTTCTCCGTGTTAATTTATAGTATAGAAAGTCTTTGTATTCCCTTGTTTATGCTGCCCTTTTCTATAATCCCTTAAAAACTCATGAGGCGATGTTACCCATTTAAAAAAGCCCAAACAAAATATGTTGGATTTGTCAAGATTTTTTTACTCTTATTTGAAGGTAAGCCTTTTACTTTCACTTGGCATCTTTATAATTTTTTTGCATATCTGCCATTACATTTAGTACTTTGCTAGTTACTTCATATTTTTTACTAGATAATACTGTTTTAACATTTATTAGCTTTGAGAAGTATCTAACATTTTCTGAAATTTGTAAACCCATAATATGACTGTTTGACTTGAAGTAGAGTAAGAATGTTTTTGTGTCTTTCCATTTGCTGGAGTGTTAAACTCCTTAACTTTATATATTTAGTGTAATGATGTTCAATTTCAAGAGATTGTACCAGCAGATCTATATTTTACATTAAATAGCTTATAAAATTTACTTATTGGTTAGGCTTTGTATTTTTTTCAGTAGATGAAAGGTTTTTTTCATTCTGTTTTTTCTTGCTCTAGGTTTCGACCAAATGCTAGGGAACTCTGGAGCTACAATGCAGTAGTTGCTGATTCCAGACTTCCATCAGCTCCAGACATTCAATCCCGGTGTAGTATTTTGAGTCCAGAACTTGCTCTACCAACAGGTTCCAAAGCTCTAACAACCAGATCTCATGCAGCTTTGCACATTCTAGGTATACATTTACAGTTGATGAGTCAGAAGCTTAGATAAAATAAAGTAATGTAGCTTAATGTTATAAATGTTATAAATGTAATAAATGAATTGTAGTCTTACCAACTTTCTGACTTTTTTCAGTTAAAATTTTACTTTGTAATTAAAAATATACTTTGTAGTTCTCACAGTTGCTCTTAACTCTTATGAGCTGGCTGATAAGCATTAATTTCATCAAAATAGTTATCTTCTGCTATCTTAATGATGTTAGAGGGTTTTAGAGTTCTGGTGGAACCTGCTATTAGAGGTCAACATAAAAAAAGTAAGAAACCTTCCTAGGTGGTCTTTTTGGAAAGTCTGCAGAATGAAGTTGGTACTCTTAACTTGGAGTCTCAAAAAAACCCCCAAACAGCCCCACCATAAAAAAGTGCTCTTCAATAAGTTACTTTTATTTTAAAGTAAATACATTATCTAATGTTAAAATATACTTTTTGCAGTTTTGTATAATGAGTCACTAAGAGTAATATGATTTCCTTTTGTAGTCTAAAAAGCCTACCAAAATAAAAATAATTCCACTGTGTTAGTGTATAAACTGGCCATATGCAGCATATGCAGTGCTTCAAAGCACAGCTTTAGAAGTGATTTTAGCTCACTTGTTCCCTGATTGTGATGAGTCGTCAGTTTGTTGACCTGCTCCCTTCATTATGTGTTAGAGATGTGATTACTTTTAAGTTGAACAGTACTTTTTTGTGTCTGAGTCAGAGTAAGGCGTTAGGTACCCCTGCGTATGAAACAAATTTTATGAAGACTTTAAAATCTGTCCATAATTCAGTTACTACTTCAACTCTTTTTGGGTAATACAATAAGTGTAAAAAGGAAAAAAAAAATGTTGCTGGCAACTTATCTGCCATTGTAAAAGTTGCAAAGTAGGTTTAATCATATTTGTTTGTTATTCTGGAGAATAAATAAATTAAATGAAATTTGTCTTCAGTACCAAACCTTGAGGTTCGGCAACAGTGACCCTTGGCCTAATCAAAACTATAAAGATATTCAGTGGCCTTGTGTGATTTAGAGACAAAACAGTTAGCTTTCTTTGATCTTCTTAATTAATATTCATTTCCATTTCACTGATTATAATCAACAGGGAGAATTTTTGAGTTCTTTTTTTCTCTTGCCTTCTTATAGGTTGTCTTGATACTTTGGCTGCTATGCAGGACTTAAAAATGGGTGTAGCAAATACAGAAGAAGAAACTCAAGCAGTAATGAAGGTTTATTCTAAAGAAGACTATAGTGTTGTTAACAGATTTGAAAGTATGTACACACTAAAATTTTATAGCACAAGCCAATCAGGCTTGCAGAATGAAAGACCAAGATTAACTATATTTTTGGGGGGATTTTTTTCTGCAGGTCATGGAGGAGGCTGGGGTTATTCAGCCCACTCAGTAGAAGCTATCCGTTTCTGTGCTGATACGGATATTCTGTTAGGTGGTCTTGGTCTTTTTGGTGGTAGAGGTGAATACACTGCTAAAATAAAGGTAGGTTTTTTTGACCATTTTAAACAATGTTATATCTCAAAATCGGAACTTTAAGAAATGTCATTGAAAACCATGATTAATTTTATTTCTTGATGAATGAGTGGTTTACTGTTTATGAAAAGCATTATGCAGATACAGTGGGTGAGGTAGAGATCTGAGAATTACCATTATTAATTGTCATGAATTGGCCCTTTCTCACCTTCACTAAATGCTATGCCATCTTAGAGGTGTCTTGAGCGGGTATGTTAGTGAGCCCAATGTTCTGTAATCTGTTTACACAAAGCTCAGAGGTCCACCTGCAGAAAATCGGTGTTACGGGCTTCAGGTTAAAATCACATCCTATGTGACTGACAAGGAACTGTTTCTCAAAAGCAGAAAAATAGTCCTTATCAGTAGCCATTGCTTCCCATTGTCCCTACCACTTCTTTCTCAGACTGGAAGAAGCTATCTCTCAGCTTCAGCTGAGTGTGAATGGCACCAAATGCAACTGACTCCGCTTTGTGTCAAATGTAAGGATGATTACAGGTGGAGCGCATGTGCTGATTTAAAATAAATAAACCTGGCTTTGGATTAGAAAACTCACATAAACACACAATGTGATAACAGAGCTCTGGTTTCTAATAAATGTCTTCTGGTCCTGTATTTAATAAGGGTTTTGGTAACTGCATGAAGAACAATTGTAAAGGAAGATCTGGTATCTGTCTGAGATTTGTATTAGATGTGTATGTTCATAATATGTTATCGTTACTTGTTATTTAGTGGGTTACTGAATTTTCTTTCTCTATTTTTGGATAAATAGGTTTGTATTAGGGAAATGGATGGCATATGCTTAGCAATAACACTTGCATAAGACAACAGGAAATCCAGAATAAGTAGTTGTACTTTGTTCTAGTTTAACATAATGACTGAGAATTGCAAATGATTAAGGGCAGCCAAGAAACTTAATGTTAGTCCTGCCCTTTTTGTTTTTAATACTAAAAGCAATAACTGTATGAAAGCACTCTTAATATTATCTGTTCGGTTTGTTTCTGATTGTTTAGGATTAGCTTATTGCCAAGATAAGATTTGCCAGTCCTGCCACAAACTGTGTATTAAATAGGTATTTGCAAGAGAAGTCATAGACATATATTGTGGTCCCTTTTCAAACTCATCAAACTGTAGAAAATATTTTTGAGAAAGGAAACCAAGTTCATCTTTTGTCCTAGTCACCAACTGGTTACAATACTATTGACTAGCTCTGCTAAACCATCAAGCGGTCCTTTTCCAGAGAAGCTGAGTATATCTTATATCTGTATAAGATATGTAAGTGCATTTCAGTCTGTGATGGAAAGCCTGCACTTTCTGCACCACTTTACCTTTTTTGGATGCTCTGCATTTTACTTGCTTGCAAGATTTAGGGAGTTTCTCCACTTAAAAATATATTTGGACATAAGGCTGGGAGGTCAATGTCAATTGCGATTTCTAAACAGTTAATGCCTGACTTCCACATGGGAATTTGCCTGTCAGTGATAGTACATAGCAGTGATTTTTGGGAAGGGGAAAGAAGAGTAGTATACAGTTTCCAGAATGCCAGACAGGAAAAAGTGACATTAGGAGGTTTCTAACACCTAAGACATAATTTGACTGTTTTCTCTTACTTCACCAGTTGTTTGAATTGGGTCCAGATGGGGGAGACCATGAGACTGATGGAGACCTTCTTGCTGAGACAGATGTCTTAGCATATGATTGTGCTGCTAGGTAAGATGTTTAGCTTACCTACTCTACCTGTTTCTTGATCTTTATTTTTACTTTCTTCATACACATTTTAGTATCACTTTAATATCATAAGAGATGATCTACATCATTAGAATTTTGTACCAAGTGACATAAAACTTACACTCATAAGTGTGTTGGGGAAAGTGGTAAAACCAAATACTCACCAAACCATTATGTTATTTAAATTAAAAGAAGAAAAATAATCTAATTCTTGCTCTTGTATAAATACGAGTCAAATCCCATATTCCTTTGATGAGATAAGACAAAATGTTGCAGCAGCTCTTTTGCATAGTTCTATCAAAAGGATGCTTTCAAGTACAAATGGGTATTTGCATTAAACAACTCATGATTAAGCTTACTTAGTAAGGAATTATCATAAGTAAAAGAAGGGTTACTGTGCTTCAGCTCATTAGAATACAAGCAGCTATTGCTTGAAAGATTTTGTGCATATGGATGGGGTTAACTATGTTGCTTTTTCATTCCCTGTTATAAAATAATTTAAAATTCAAACAATATGTGATTATATTTGTCAGGTTTAATCTTATATATCAATCCCCTAACTATATGTTCTACTAGTTTCCATAATATTCATTGTAATTACTAAGAATTTTTGTATAAGGTCTTGTAATTTGCAGAAATTTTCTGAAATTGAATTAATACTATGTAATTAATACCTTATAAGTAATACTTTACTTGTAGTATTTTATAGTAAACGAATTGGTTTTGTGTGTTAGTTTAACTTAATTTCTCCTTACTCTATTTGATATCTGATTGTTTAACTATGGAAGATCAAGCTAGACTTAGGCATTTGTAGGTCCTTCTGAATTACTGGTTTTTAAGTTCTACAATATTTTTTAATGAAATATTTTTAAGTTTTGAATATAAACAGATGTGATACTAATAACCTAATTCCATTACTTTCCAATTTTCTTTTATGAGCAGAGTGTAACTTTTAAAAATTAATCTAGAAACTAATTCAAATATTTTTTTTTTCAAAATTTACTTCTCCCAGAGAGAAATATGCAATGATGTTTGATGAACCAGTACTTCTACAAGCTGGCTGGTGGTATGTAGCCTGGGCAAGAGTGTCAGGACCTAGCAGTGATTGTGGATCTCATGGACAGGCCTCTATAACTACAGATGATGGGTATATTTTTTTCTATATTTTTTCATGCAAAGGAAGAGCTCTAATATGACTTGAATAATAATTGGATTATTTCTCTTTCAGTGTTGTATTTCAGTTTAAAAGTTCCAAGAAATCAAATAATGGTACAGATGTTAATGCAGGGCAGATTCCGCAGTTACTATACAGGTAATAATTTGACTTCTATTTGGAACAGTTTATTCACGTGTTTTTTAAATGGAAACATAGAAGTTGTTGAAGTAACCATGTTTCATGAAAAGATTATTGTATTAAGCTAAGGAAATCAGTGTCTGAAAAAATTAGGCAAAAACTTAGTGTCTTTAAGAATAACAAATCCGTTATGCCAACATTTACTTCTTTGGTATTTTTGCAGTCATTCTGCAGAAGTTACAAGACTTTTAATTTACATCTATAGAACCTTGTGATTTCATACAACATGATTAGTATTTTCGGCTAGTTCGAAAGTACTCTATTCAGTAGGCCTCAGTTAAGGAACAGTGTACTATCAACAAACGATTTTAATGAAAAAGAAGCCAAACACAACAATCAGCTGTGCTTTACAATAAGTTACTACAGACTTATGATTCGCTTGATAAATGTTATTTAACTCTTTTTTAGAAAGAAAGAACTCTTTCACTGGATTGATAGTATATTTTATAGATTTCCTCTGATAAATACAAGACCTAATTCCTATATTTTATGAGTGTGTGTATATTTTTCCTCTCCTCCTCTCGCCCCCACCTTGACTCTGAAACTTGGAATTTCTTCACACCAGTTCTCTTGCTGTGTCCTTTCTAAGCAGGTCCTTTTCAGGGTCCCTTCTCAGAACAGCTCACTTTTACCTGTAAGCTTTCTGTCCATAGACCCTTGTCTCTCCAGGTGAAGGTTTCATTTTGACTGATGCACATGAAGTCCTGGTATGACATATTAATCATTTGGGTGATTTCTGTGGAGAGATGGCTGTAGCCTTGAGGCCTCTGAAGGAAGGATATGGCTTAAGAGCAAAGAGTGGCACAGAAGGGAAGGTGCTGCAGTAATAGATGCTGCCTGTATTTTTAACCTCCACGTATATTTTACTTCCACAAAACTAGTGTTCTTTAAGGAGTAACATTTCTAGTTTTGATTTCATATGAAGAAATACAGTAAATACTTGTAATAATTTCATGTAATTAAATCTCAACCTTTTTTCAGTTGTCACAGTACTTCCAGTTGAACAGAATTCACAATATTTAGTTATTGGTCTAGGATGATTAGGAACTGGAGGAAGTTATGCTGAAATTGAACATTTTTGGATAGTTATGTTAAACTTGTTTTGTCCTTTGTTTTTGTTCCACTTGAACAATACAAACAGTAAAAACTAGAAAAAGTAAAAAAAAAACCAAACAAACCCAAACCAAAAGTCTACTAAAAGAGAAAACTGGTGATTTCAAGTCGGTTCTAAAATTGTTCTTCCAGATTGCCAACAAGTGATGGCAGTGCATCCAAAGGAAAACAGCAAACCAGTGAACCTGTACATATTTTAAAGAGATCTTTTGCCAGAACTGTCTCAGTGGTGAGTACTATTAAGAATCTTCTGTGGTTCTGGCGAGTTCAGTCATGCTTAGAAAACTGAAAGATGTACATGTGGAAATAATGATTTTTTTTTCCTCTTTGGTTTATAATGCAGGAGGTAGGTACACTGATATATAAAATATTTAATTATTTTAATTTTTCTGAAGATTTTGGATGTAAACCTAAATCTAAGCTAAGCTCGGTATTGACCTGAGGGTGAAAGTCTAGAAATGTATTTATTTACAAGGTTGAACTACTTAATTTTGTGTTTTTCTGGTGGGGGGGAATTCAGGTGGAGTTCATTCTTACTGGTTGTATTCAAAGTACAAACCTTACTTCCTGCTAAAAATCAATATTATCAGGCTTTTTAGAATTTGAGTTTGCTTTACTGCTCTCTTAAACGGCTTTTAGACTACTGGCATTAATTAGTCACTGGTTAGATTTATCTCCGTCTTGGATTCATTCCATTATACATTGAGGATCAGATAGCATTTAATTGAACTTTGATAAACTGAGGTAAGGAGTATTCATAGGCACAGTGAACTTGCAACTATTGATAGAAGGTAGTCTGCAGCTCTTCTCATACAGGGAGGTTAGTCTAACTTTGAGAACTACTGTATTAAGTTGAGATACAATATTATTCAGGGTAAGGCCAATTCTGTCTCTGTATTTTTGAAATACAGTCCCTTCCTTATCTGTTACAAGCAATGAGTATTTTATTTTCATTTTCATCCTGGTTTATATTCTATACTGTTTTACACATACCGTCAGTATTCTTCATGTTACACTGAAGTTATTGCCTTTATGTGTCTGTGCAGGTTTGCTTCACCTTGCATTAAAGTTATTGGACAGTCACAGTCCAATTTTCTAAATCAGGCTGCTTTCTTTCATTTATGTATTCTCCATCTGTTCAGTATTCTCTGTTGATCAGGATGATCTTCTCCTGTTCAGGTTTCTTCTGGAAATGTATTATCTACATAATTTGCATTTTTAGTAATCATATTATCAACATGTTCATAGCTACTCTTAATATATGTTTGCTTAAAAATATTTGCATTGAGCTATGAACTCCTGTGGCTTTTAATACTTCACATTGTATCCTCTCTCTTCATTATCTTGCTGCTGTTATCCCTCACCATAGATGCAAACTAGTATAAGAGGAGAGTTTTGACTTTCTGGAGCACTAGGTGTTTTATATCTAACTTTGAACCATCAGTTTGATTGTTGCAACTTGAAGGTGTTCAATACCAAATACTTGTATTTTGCTTTCTGAGGTACAAATTAATGAAATTACCAGCCACATCTAGTGGTAGAAACAAAACTTCTTAAATCCTCAAATTTCTTGTGGACTATCATGTATTTCTGTTTAGCTTTCAAGTACTGTAAATGTTATATAGTTGCCATGATCCTGCAGATCATAATTTTTTCTCAAGCAAAATAGGATTTGTGTGTTGCATGGTAGATATATATAGATATAAATATGTTTTCATAATAAACATGCATATAGATGCTCTTTGCTTTTCATCTGAAACTGATGCTGAAAGGTCATTTCTTGTTTTTTAACACAAAATCTGTCTTTGGTATCCTTCATACTCTGAAATAGGAATGCTTTGAGTCTTTACTGAGCATTCTTCACTGGAGTTGGACAACACTGGTGCTGGGAGTTGAGGAACTTCGTGGACTTAAGGGTTTCCAATACACTGCTACTCTTTTGGATTTAGAAAGGTTGCGTTTTGTGGGCACGTGCTGCCTGAGATTGCTGAGGGTCTACACCTGTGAAATATATCCAATATCAGGTATTTTTCTTGGTTAATTTGATTCATATTTATCAGCAATCATTATTTTACAGGACACCTAAAATTTGATCTAAGGATTAATGTAGGATATACTATAAGATGAAATACAGATGGTTTTATTGGATCAATTAAGAGACTTGTTGTCAGACATGGGGTATTTTCAATTATCTGCATAACCAAATGTCCAATACCACTTTTACACTATAACTTATATGTATTTTAAAGTTAATTTCTTGTTTGACTTGTCAGTTGACTTCTTTTGGACTACTTGTACCTTCCTTTTTTCCTCATCTCTTTACAGTGTCTGCTTTGGTGGTGAGCACAATTTAAATTTGAAAGATGTATCTGTTTTTCGTGCCTGTAGTTTGATAATGCTCTTATTAAAACACAGCATATATTATGACAGACCAGAAAAGTAGGAGTTTCTGATGTTCAGGTTTTTTTATATGGTTTAACACCCTTCACTGTGTCACTTTTGAAATTAACTTCTCTGAATGTAGATACATTATTGTTCCTAAATTCCAATTGTTTCATTTGCATGTAAAATGTGCATTTTAATATGAAAATGTTTCAGTTACTCCAAACTTAATTCTTTTCTTTGTGTAACCTTCTAGCTTCAGCTAAGGCAGTTGTAGAAGAAACGAGCAAACTAGCAGATTGCATTGGAAAAACTAGGACCTTGTTGAGAAAAATTTTATCTGAAGGAGTTGATCATTGCATGGTGAAGTTGGACAATGATCCACAAGGATATCTCAGTCAACCGCTCAGTCTTTTAGAAGCTGTTCTTCAGGAATGCCATAATACATTCACAGCTTGCTTTCATTCATTTTATCCAACACCAGCTCTCCAGTGGGCATGTCTTTGTGACTTGCTGAACTGTTTGGACCAGGTACATTAAAATGACTCAAGTAAATATTACAGCTTAGCTTGACCTTTGCTGAAATTGAAGCTAAGCAGTATTTAAAACTTTTATTCAATTTTTAACTTTATTCTCATTTGCAACTTGAGTTTGTTGTTTTTTTGGTTTTTTTGTTTTTTTTTTTAATAATCAGTTATTAGTTTTCTTTGTTGTTTGGTGGTTTTTGAGTGTCCAAGTTCAACAAGAGCCTAGGAACTTTGTCTCCCTTGGCTTTAAGATTCTCTCTGGGACAACGAAGAAACTTTTTGGTGCTGGTAACTGTCAGTACTTGCTTTTTCAGTGTTGAGGCCATGCCTTATATGTGCTTATTCTTGGTGCACGTTACTTAAGAGCATAAGTGTAGCGTTTTTTTCATGAATACTTGAGTAATTCCTCATTATTAAATATTACAACAGTGCTCTGACCCAGCCAAGTACATGAGAAGCAGCTGACAATATTATTCTGTAATCAACAACTTTCCAAGTATCTTGCTTAATGTGAATGAGCATTCCACATCTAAATGGTGTAGTTGCTTGCTTGCATTGCTTGTAGTAAGATGCAAACAGTTTGCTGCTTTGCATGAAAATTCATTTATCATATACAATTTCAAGGAAGAATCTTTAATGTATTAGTCTAATTAAATTGTTTGGTTAATTGTAAGAAATGCTTTGTCTTCAAAGGATACAATAATTTGAAAAGTAATAATTAATGGTTTATTATTTTAAAATATACCAACCAAAAATATTAATTAGTCCAATTTTGAAAATCTAAATGCAAACTTATGAGAGAAGATAATGTAAAATTCATAGGAAAGCTTTCTCTAAATTATTTCTATAATTACGATAAAGCTGAAAAGTTCCTTTCAAAAGTAGTTTCTCTCTTGTTTACTTTCAGTGCAATGGTGCCATTCTGTTCCTATCTGTTTATGTTCTTAGGACATTCAGGAAGCAAACTTCAAAACCTCCAGCAGTCGCCTTCTTGCTGCAGTTATGTCTGCTCTCTGCCATACTTCAGTGAAGCTGACCTCTATCTTTCCCATTGCTTATGATGGAGAGGCATTGCTGCGATCAATGGTTAAACAAGTCAGCACTGAGAATGACTCTGCTCTGGCCCATCGTTTTCCTCTTTTGGTTGCACACATGGAAAAACTCAGTCAGGTCAGGATGTATTCTAAAAATTTAATGGCAACTTCTACCTTGCAACAAAAAGCAGTTATACAAGTTGAAGATAAATTTGCCCATTTTCTTTCTAAAAGGCTTATTTCAGAAACTTATTTTTTCCAATTTTCATCTTTTTATCTGAAATATTCCAATTCTTTTTTTGAAGAATGTCTGTTGTTATTTTGGAATATTAAATTGGAAGAAATATACTTTGGAGTTGTATCCTGTTGCATAGTGTTTTGTGCAACAGTTTTTCAACTTTTTCACGTTATCACAAGGAGGAACATGTTGATAGATTTGGTGTTTTGAGGAAGAGTTAACACAGCTTTGGTAATAAAAAATCATGTCTCAAACTGGAGTTTCTAACGAAGTCAACAAAGGAAGCCTAGTTCATATAGAAGGTTATTAAACAGTTTCTTAATCAAGGCTCTTGAATACTGTATTTTTGCAGTTCTTTTATTCTAGAATTGATTTACAGGAATGGAAAGGGTTAAGATGATAATGAAGGATATTGGACTACTAAATAATATTATTCACTTGAGAAGACAAAAGGGGTAAGATTGTATGAAATGATGAGTGATGCAGGAAAGGTAAATAAATGATAGTTGTTGAGCCTACAATACCAAAAGTTTTGAGCAAACAGAGACCTTAGCAAAAAGTAAGTTCAGAAGTTTGCTGCTCTTTTATAAAGTATGTGGTTTAGCTGGAGAACAATCTCCTGTAGGCCATTATTATGCTAAAAGCTTTCATGGATTTGGAAAGCATCTGCATAAATTAATGAAGAAAAAAAAACACCAAAGGCTGTTAAATGCAAGTATAATATTTATGTCTTGGATACAGATGCCTCTTAACTGCTAAAGATGGAAAGTGTTCTGTGCAGGTGTCTGAGCAGGTTTGCTTTACCTAATTGTCTTCCATATCTGTTCACTACTTGGATAATTTTGAGAGACAAAATGGCGAGGAAAACAGACCTTAAATTTTCATCAGTAGAGCTACTTTTATCTTTCCTCATCAGAAATTATTTTCAGTATGGATAACTGTTATGGAAAACAGTGGATGTCACTGCTAGTTAGAAGGCACAGTAGATTCCTAAACTTAGATTTGTTTCACATAAAGAACAACTGTTTTTGTAAGCATCCCGCCACTGGTTTTCACTTACCTGCTTGCATAGAAGATTCTTGTTGCTAACACCAAAACTAAAAAGCTTTTGAGATTCTTTTTTAGAAAACGTAGAAGAAAATTATATTAATAGTTCCACAGATAGCTGTATATCTACTGTGTTCTTATGTATGCTTATAAAGCATAGGCTATAAAGCAAAACTCTCTCTCCTGAGAAGGATACCTATATAGGATATCTTTCTAATTCAATAAACAAAGTGATCACTACCTCATTCAGGAAATTAAAAATATCAGTTCTTTTGACAAGGAATACATACTATCATAGCTTTGAGAATTTTTAATTTTGTTTTTTCACCCTCTAGACATTTCTTATCATCATGAAGTCACAGATTTTTCGGTTACCTGATGCTTATAATATGTGAAAGTCTGTGTCTTGGGTTTTTCTTTTTTAATAACAATGTCATTTGTCATTGGTTTTTTTCGTACTGCAGAGTGAAGAAAATGTTTCAGGGATGACAAGCTTTCGCGAAGTGCTGGAAAAGATGTTAGTCATTGTTGTTCTACCAGTACGGAACAGCCTTAGAAGAGAAAATGAACTTTTCTCTTCACATCTGGTTTCTAATACCTGTGGGTTGCTTGCTAGTATTGTGAGTGAGCTTACAGCATCAGCATTAGGATCTGAGGTAAAACTGCTGTAAAATCATTGCTAGAAATCTTTCAGGACAGATATATTATTAATGTGATATAGGCTGTTACAGGTATTTTGTAGGTGTGCAGATCTTTCAAAGATACTGGAATTCTCAGTTCTCAGTTCAGATATTTTGTGTAAATTAAAAGCATGTATTCACTGTATTAGGCAAGTATTGTTGATAAATAGCTATTTAATTATGGCTACAGAATACTGCAGATTGTTTACAAAATGACTAATTTTTTTGAGTGCTTATCTTTTTGCCTGCATATCTGTGCATATATCCAATCAAATATCCTTTCGTGAGGCTGTAACTTCGTTAGATGATGGAAAATTATTTGATTTTCTTAAAGGGATGTCACTGCCTCTGGACTATCAGCAGGTTTCTCTTGCAGAAAGAACCAAATTTTTGATAACATTTTGACTGAAATTGTTTTTACCATTATGTTATTATCTTTTTCTGTCCTCTTCTTGACTGCACCTAAGACAGAAATCCCTAACTCTTCTTTTAGTACAGTTAATTATATTTTGTGCTAATTTATCTTGTAAAATATGTATTTAAATACTTTAAAAAATTAATCAGATTCCTAATTATTCCTATTTAATTTCTAATTACCAGAAATATTTTCTTTTTTCTTTTTAGTCAGTATTGACTAGAAGACTCAGTTGTGGCATATTCTAGTGTTTATGAGTTGAGTTTTAAAATTTACCCAGTTGAAAATCTGGTAATTTAATTCACTTAACTTTGCTTTATTAAAGTTTTCTAACATGTAGCAGTTAATATTTTCTTACACCTCTATTTAACTTTCTACAGGTTGATGGGCTGAACTCTCTCCATTCGGTCAAATCCACTCCAAACCGATTCACTAAAACAAGTCAGGGAAGAAGCTGGAATACTGGAAATGGATCCCCTGATGCAATATGTTTCTCTGTTGACAAAGCTGGTATAGTTGTTGTAGGATTTTCTGTTTATGGTGGAGGAGGAATTCATGAATATGAGTTGGAGGTTTTAGTTGATGATGTAAGTACTGCATTTGAGAAGATATTTGAAGAAAAGTAACCTCAGAGTTATTTATAATATGTTTTATAATGTAATATTGTAATATTCTTGTACAATCTAGATTACCAGAAAAATGGTGCACTGGTAGTACAGTTTTTTGATTTGCTCATGGTGGAGATTTCTGTTTTATTGCAAGCTACATACTATATCTAGTAGGGTCCTTATCTTGGTTATTGTCGTGAACTCTTTATTATAAATAATATTTGAATTATAGTGGGCTTTTCGCTTTCTGCAGATAACTGTAAATAAGTAGCAGTTAGCTCTCTGCAAACTGTGAATGAAAATAAGTGAAGGAGACCAAGTTAAAACCAAAAGTTGAAAAAAAAAGGATAATAGCCTACTGGCATGGTCAGGCTGTACCTGCAGACGTTTCATGTACTGTTGATGTACTCTCTTAGAAGCAGCACAAAACTGTACTGTGGGTTATTGTAATGAAGACAAACCTCTGGTTTTTTACAGTATAACTGACGGTTTTAATGTCTTCCAAAGGGCAAGCATAGCTTGCTATGGGAAATTAACCTCTCCTTCTTAGGAGAAAGGCTTTACTATTGAAAAACCTGTTTGTTTTGTTTGTAATGCCATGTGTAAAAATTTATTCAACGAAACATAACTTGCACTATTGCTTGCATGTGTCATGTATTTACATTATAAATGTATTAATGACTCTATTTCTTTGAATCAGAGTGATCATACTGGAGATGCAACTCATTCTCATAGATGGACGTCTTTAGAATTGGTTAAAGGAACTTACACCACAGATGATTCTCCTAGTGACATAGCTGAAATCAGACTTGACAAAGTCGTGCCACTGAAGGTAAATAAAATAAGCACGCATCTGTAGGTTTCATACAACTTCTTTAGATAACAAAAATCAGAATGTTTGATGTGAATTGTTTGGGGTTTTGTGTATACATTCACAAGTTGACCTTGACATGTTTACTTTGTAAAGTCTCGGTTTCACCCTGTAACTGAAAAGTTCAAATTCCAATATTTATAGTAGCATAAGGTAGATCATAGCTGTTTAATAATTTTAGAATACTTTTGAATATGTAACTTTTTTTTTGTGCAACTTGGTAGCTAACGTTCTTGGGTACTTGGTTACTCTTAAAGTAATTAGTAGTAATTTAAGTTATGACCCATAGTTTAGGAACATGAAACAGCTTTGATTTTTGTTAATTGCTAGATCTTTTTTGGTTAATTTCATTTGTAAAGTGCTTTGAAAAACTTTTCAGACTCTCCACTATTAATGTGAAATAGTAGATTTCCTAGTACCGTGAAGCCATAGATATTTGTTTTATATTGCATATTATTTTTGGTTCTCCTTTTTAAGGAAAATGTGAAATACGCAGTTCGTTTGAGGAACTATGGAAGCCGGACTGCCAATGGAGATGGCGGAATGACCACAGTTCAGTGTCCAGACGGTGTAACATTTACATTTAGTACATGCAGTCTGAGCAGTAATGGCACTAACCAGACGCGAGGACAAATTCCACAGATTCTATATTACAGGTTTGTGTGTTGTCATGATCCATTTCTAAGAAAAGTGAATAAAACCATCATAGTGCTATTATGCCACAGCTGTTTTTAAGAAGTAACAGAAATAAATGTATCCAAGTGTGTTTGTGGTGCCGCTTCCAGCCTTGTTTTAGGTTCTTTGTTTTTTCTATTTGGCAAATTATTTGATGTTTGACCTCTCTTAGAAGATTCATTGTTTGCTGCTTTAAAGCTGTAATACAGGGAACTGGTAAGATACACTACTTCAATTTCTGTTTTTTCTATATCCTAAGAGATTTTTGAGAGATTACTCACTGGAATGTTTATCTGTCTGATTTACTCAGCTATTTCCTCAGTTTCCAAAAACAATTGTATCATGTAGTGAAGCAAGCTCTATTTATATGGGAACTGCCTCCTCTCTGACTTAAGAACTTAAAGGTATTAAAAAAGGAATTGTAGCTGCCTGAAGAAAATCAACTGAAACACCTTACTGTCCTGAAGGGAAGCTTTACTTCAGCCTTTCAGGATGGCAGTAGGAATTCACTTATGGTAATGCTTTTACAGAAAACATTGCTTTCATGTTTGAGGTGCTTGCCCTGAGGTGCTTGACAGTTTTCAAACTGTCAGTACAAGGCTGATCAATAGAAGATGCAAGGAATAATAATTTACTTTTATGTTTGATTATGTGTGAGATGTACCTACCTAATAAAAGATGAAGAGGAAAAATAAGTAGTGCTACAACAAGTGACGTATTTTGGACTAACAGGCACAAGAACATGTTGCTCTTCAGAAAATTTTAAAGAATTAAAGTATGAAGAAAAGTGGCCAGCAAAATTATAGTAACGGTATATTCGAAGATACAGGATAGCCCTAATCTATGTCAAAACATGAGATCGTCTGTGCTTAAAGAATCAACAGACCTCCCTCTAGTTAAATTATGATTTATCAAGAAAGCAAAACATAAATCAACAGCCAGTGTTTCTATGGGAAAATTGTGCAACATATTGGGAGGAAGGTGCACAAAGATCCAGTTTTTCAGTAAAAACAGTAATTGCTTATTAAAGAATGGAGTCGCAGTGGTGCATGATACTTTAATTGATTTGTTCTCCTGGAATCTTGGACATCTGTGTTTAGGGTATTCCTCCAGCATTTAGAGGAATTTAATGGGAAGTATCATAATTAGGAAGTATCGTTATGTAAGAAGGAGGAAAGAAGGCAAGGAAAACTTTTATTTTCACTCCTAGATTGTCTGCTTTTATACAAGCGAAAGAGGAAATTAAAGAGAAATAACGATATCTTTGATTTCAGAAAAGTGAAGGACATAATTTCAGTAATGGAAGCTTCAAGGCATTCTAACTTTAAAATAATATATGGAAAAAAACCCACACCGAAGTCTTGTCTTCAGATCGGAACAGTGTCAGGTTTTTGTGTTTCAACTGATAAAATTCTAAAAAACTTTAGAAATTTTGTAGTGGCACAACTCAGAACTGTTACAGAATAAATTAAGTATGTTGGAAAAATTTGCAGCTGCTGCCTGTAATCACTGTCTTTTGAAGATTGCATGGACAACAGAAATTAGTGTTACCTGATTCATGACTATAGTTACGGACCTAATTTGAGTATTTGCAGTTTGATGTATATAAGAGGTTTTGATTTAACTACAGCAAAGGAACAAATGTTCAGTCAACTATTATAGAACAGAGATTGTAAGAGTCAGACTGTCTTGTTTGAAGGATACTCAAATACAAATCAAATTGTTACTTATGCATATGCAAAGAAAGACCATATGGAAAGAAGTGTGTTAACACACTTCTCATAAGGGCAGAAAAGTTTTGGACGGTTTTGTTGGAAAAGTGCTCAGTTGAATTTCACCTGCTGTCATTCATTAATAAATCTAAATGAAAAAGGCTTGAGGCTGACAGCAAAATTACAGTTCTAGGACACATTGACAAAACAAAATAATCTTTTTAAAATAATGAATAATTTAGGTCATAGAGAAGGACGGGTATCCTTGTTATTCACTAAACTGCTCAGAGTAAAATTTTTGAGCATTCTGAGGTGCGAGTTCTGAATTATTAATATTCTGGAATGACGTTTTGAAAGATCAGATCTTTCTGGACAAACATAAGATATCGAAAAGACAACAGGAAATTTTGCTTTACATGTTGACTAAGTGATTTTGTTTCTCTATACCAAGGCTTTATCACTATCATATTGAGGGCTTTAATTAGTTTATAATTGTCATTTGACTGCTTTGAAAAAGCAAATCCAACCAGAACTGTTATATACCTTTTTTAAATGTATATTTAAATATTTTGTGCATAGTGTTGTTTAGGAGAGCCTAACTTTACAGAGTGGATTTAAAAGAAAAAACTATTTGTTAAAACCATTTGTTAAGCCCAGGACTGTATTTCAAAACCAAAATTAATCTTTGAAATAGGGAGGGAGAATCTTTTTCCCTGTTATACTAATGCAGAAATATCTGTTGGAACAGTTTTACTTGTTTTTGTGATGCATTTAACATTGCTGTTTTTATCAAGATACGTGGTTGGCCTTGGAAGAACATAGCAGTTATTACCTTTCTGTTGTTTAAAAGGCATCTAGTCAAAAGAAACATTCCAGAAAAATGCTTTTAATACTTTTTGCCAAATAAAAATATTCTAAAGGGCTAACACTGAGGCATTGCCTCCAAAATATCCTCCATGGTTTCTTTGATTGCTTTATCATAATAGCAAAAGTAATGTTTCCTTTATTGCTTTATCATAAACTGTTGTGCTTATTCTATACCAAAAATCAGTCAGTCATTTGTTTTAGTGTCATTTTATATTTTGTGAACTTACTTTAACTTAATCTACCATCTAGGAGTGAGTATGATGGAGATCTGCAATCACAGCTGTTGAACAAAGCTAATGAAGAAGACAAAAATTGTAGCAGGGCTCTTTCTGTCGTGAGTGCTGTTGTGCGAGCAGCCAAAGACTTGTTACACAGGGCTCTTGCTGTAGATGGTAAGGCTTGAGAAAATTTACCTTTCAAAACTTTTCAGTTTGCTAGCAACCAGTAATAGTAGAATACAACTGCATCCCAGAGTTGTGATGTTTATCTTTTTCTTTCCAAAGAATATTTCTTTCCAAATATTTTTCTAACCTTTCATTCCTATAGCTATCAGACTGTGTAACTTTATGTCATTGAGTTGCACTTGAGATATCATAGACAGATACCTCATATAAATTTGCTCATCAATTTAGCAAGTATTGTATTAAAGCTGGTAAGATTCTTTGTTTCCAAAAGGTCTTCCATGTTGGGTTATTTGCAAATTTTATGTATGTTTTGCACAGTGGTGGTAGTCAGCAGGACTGGTGAATGTAAAGAATTTGTAAGCACTTAAATGTCCATTTTTGAAAAATGTAGACATTAGCCATTGTAGTAAAAATGTCCAGGATATTACATAGTGCTATAAAAATTGATTTGAAGAGCTAGGAGGACTTTGTTGTGCTAACTTTTATACCATAGAAAATACGAACACGGCTTCACAAAACGTCAGAGAATGCAATAAAATAATGCTCTAATAAGAGGAAATTTTTGAACACAGAACTGTATATAATGATATGTTTATCTTGGGTTAACTTGGCAGATTCAGAATTTGACAATGCCTAGATAAGGAAAACAATTCAAAGTGAAAATAAAAGTTTTAACTTGCAAGAAGCAAACCAGAAAAATAAGATGTGTTTTGAACAATGCTACATTTATTCATAATACCTGTGTTTTAATTATCTTTATTTAGCTGAAGACATTCCAGAATTGCTCAGCTCTTCCAGTCTGTTTTCAATGCTGCTTCCCCTCATAATAGCCTACATAGGACCAGTAGCAGCAGCTATTCCCAAGGTATGCCCCTCAACAGAAATTGCTGAAGAAATGTGTGAATGCTATGCAGCGAAAAGGTTTACTCTGAGTTTCCAAACGTCTTGATGTCTTACGATTTTATGAATTAATGGTTTATATTTGACCACGTTGACTCATTATGAATTTCCTGAGAGTCAAGAATTTTAAAAACATGTAATGACTTTTAACTTGAATTGAAAATATTACAAAGAAAATATTAAGGAGACAGAAAGAAATATGACAGGCTTTACCAGTAGTGAAAGACAAGGCATTAGAAGGATGTCATTTACAGGTCATTGATGAACACAGATGGTATAAAATGATCTTTTATGTTATATAAATTCAATTTTTATAGTAAAGAGAAAAGGCATTTGCTCATAAATTAATATTATTTCTACCAAATTTAGAGATGGGAAGATGTCAGCTCTAAGTAAAAGAATCTTATTTTCCAGTGGCAAGTGTTTTGCTTTAGAAGTGTTCCATTCCTTTGAAAATGTCTTAAAGATTACAGGGAACAATGCGAAGCATAACATTACATGTATTAAAATAACTACATCATTACAAAGTATAACTGAACTATGACTTCAGTATGGTATTTGCTTTCCATCAACGCATGCTTACTTGTTGTTACTGTCCAGGTTTTTTAGTAGAAGCTATTTTAGTGAAAATATGCCTCAACTGTATACACATTTTTGTGTATACAAGCGAGTCTCCGTGAGGAGTATTTGAGATTAATGTAGCTGTGTTTCTTCTGTCGAGATTGTGTAGATGCAGAATTGAAAAATGAATAAACGAATTGTAGCTAATGATATTCTGAGAATATCCAAACAACTGTTGTAGAGAAATGGAAGTTTGAGGGAATTGTTTTCACCAAGTTATAATACTTTATTGCATGCGGTCTTATGTTACAGGTTGCTGTTGAGGTCTTTGGCCTAGTACAACAGCTACTTCCTTCTGTGGCAGTTCTGAATCAGAAATATGCCCCTCCAGCTTTTAACCCAAATCAATCTACAGACAGCACCACTGGAAACCAACCAGAGCAAGGGCTTTCAGCTTGTACTACCTCCAATCACTATGCTGTTGTAGAAAGTGAGCACCCCTATAAACCTGCCTCTGTTACACACTATAAGGTGAGCACAATTTCTAAGTGCATGGACAATTTCTTAAAAACTTGATATGTAGGTTTTCTTGAGTCAGCATTTACTATCTGAAAAATTGTTGCCATGGATGATAATTCATATTTCTAATATAGGAGAGAGTTTCCTATGTTATTGCAGTACTACTTCCTGGACAAAACTCTTTCTCCATTAAGTATAGTGGAAACTAGTGAAGTTTTAACTCCCTAACTCAGGTATATACTTTAAGTCCCTAAATTTGGTTAGTCTTAGATTTTCCTACTGTCATGCACAGGTTTTTTTCCTCTAACTGTACAGATTGTAGAAGTTCAAAGTCTTTATGTATACGTTATATAATCAAATATCAGACTTTCTTACCTAATGCTAAAACAGTGTTTTGTAAAAATATTTTATGTCAATTCTAGTTGAATTAATATTAATAAACATCAATATAGAAGGGATGGTTTTTTCTAGATGAGTAAAGCTCTCAGGCGTAAATTACATGTCTGAGAGATAAATCCCTTATTTCTGTTATTGAAATAATGAACTCTGCAGTCACATTGATACCACAACTCTAAATCCAGAGGTAGCAAACTTGTAATCAAGAGCCTGAAGAGGTCATTGGTTACTATTCCACTGTTCCACTTGCTTGTACTGTGAGATAGCAAGACATCCACTGCAGAAAATATAGTTTCCGTCTGATCATCCTGATGCAATAGTGCTTATTGTTGTCCTAAAGAGTTAAAACTAAAAGAAAACTAAATAAATATTACAAAAACCTCCAACAACACCCAAAACTTGGACATAATTAAACTATTGCTTTGTTTTAGGTGACTTTTCCTGAATGTGTCAGGTGGATAACAATAGAGTTTGATACTCAGTGTGGCACTGCTCAGTCAGAGGATGTTCTTCGTTTACTAATTCCTGTCAGAATTGCACAGAGCCTGGGATTTGGACCAAAGCATGCTTCTGTTCATGAAAACCTTAATTCATGGATAGAACTGAAAAAATTCTCTGGATCTTCAGGATGGCCTACCATGGTATTAGTATTGCCAGGTAATAAATAGATATTGCAATAATTATAGTAATGTGAGTTACTGAAATAATGAAAAAAAAAGTTGTTTGCTAAGATAATTTTGCAGAAAAATCGAAGTTGAAGTGTCTTTATCCAAGCTGGCAATCTGATTATGTTTATGGTAGGTTTCTTACTTGAAGCGTTTGTCTGCTTTTTTTCCCATGGTTTTAATTCACATGTTACATATAAAGCCTAGGTTTCATATATATGCACGTAGAAGAAACATGCCAAAAGAGGAGGAATACTTTATTTATTTATTTATTTTGTTTATGCTTTTACTTTTTTAAGGAAATGAAGCTCTTTTTTCCCTGGAGACTGCGTCAGACTATGTAAAAGATGAAAAAGCTTGTTTTTATGGTTTCAAATGTTATGCAATTGGGTATGAATTTAGTCCAGGATCTGATGAGGTAAGGAAAAAGTAAGATGGTTACAATTGCTACACCTAATTAATTTCTGCTATAAGGCTATTTTTTGAGGGTAAAAATATTTGTGTTTCCACTTCTGACTAAATAACATTAGCAAAGTGTTTTTAGATTAATTTTAAAAAGGTTTTAACATTTTTTGTTACAGATATTATTGATTTGGAATTCTTCAATCAGGATATTATTGGAATGACTTTTTCTTTGGTTTGTGGCAGTCTGCAAATAGCTAGTGTGGTTTTATCTTGTATGTCAGTGGGATGTAAGATTTCCTAAAATTCCCACCTACTGTTGCATCAGAAATCCAAAGTTTTGGGGCTTTCAGATACAAAGTGATCAGTATTTTACTGTCACTGCCAATTCAATGCCAAATTTTTATTATTTTTCCAATGCTCAGTTATATCAGAACTCTCAGACTCCCTAGAAATACTGTGTACATTTAGACTACCTGAGATTTTAACCGGTAGTCTCCTCATCTTACCTTTAAGGACAAATTGTTTCCACCACTGTTTATTGCAAAGGGAAGATGAAATTTCTTCATGTCCTTGACCCAGTGCTTTCTTTTGGTTTACTTTAAGAGACTAGTGAAAATGCTTAATATGTTCTATAATAAATCCAGAAAAATAACTCTTCTCTTATCTTGGGAGTCACTGAACCTGTTGCTTCACATGAACTTCACAAGGTCTGCGTCTTGCTTACACTACAACCCTCACAGAAGATTTATGTCATCTTATTCCTGGATTTTGTTCAAGCTAAATCATGTCTTCAGGTTTTCAAAACGTGAAGTTCTTTGGAATTTTGTAACTTATCAGATAAGAAAACATACTGTAAGATTATTAACTATGGTGGTCTCGTTTGCTTTCAGCAAAATCAGATCTATAAATTCTACAGATTATCTAACTATTGTGTGTTTGAATAATAATAATTTTTGCTTAAGCGGAAAAAAACATGCAGATGTTTGCATCATTCATTTTCTTTAAAGCATTTATGAACAAAGCTGCTGGGATGTCTTGACCTCTCAGTGCTAAAACATGCTAGCCAATATATTATCTCTATCCCCTAAAGAAAAACCTTAAGTAATTATTTTCAAACATACCTTTTTATAGCACTAACACTCTAAAGTTTTATATATAGAAAAGCAACTTTTATAGTGTAAAAGCTACCTTGCATCTCAGGACTAAAAACACCATAAGTAACTTAAAGTGATTGGACAGACAGTGCAAGGTTCTCATTCTTTTCGCAACTTTGTGGTGAAATTTTCTGAACATTTTCCTGAAGTGTTACCAATTATCATATTCAGATATTCTTACTAGGCTACCAGAAGCATGATAACCCATTTATTAATGGTTTTACCAAGTGGAAATTATTCTAAAAATTTTGGTACTATGTCCTATGTCACAGCAAAACATGACAGTATCTGTATGACAAGAAATTTATTGCTGAGAAACTTCAAGCTGGGACAAAAATATTTCTTAACATAAAGCATAGTTAGGGAAATGTATTCATTGTCCTATTTTCTGGGACACTAATTTTGATAATTGTTTTAATTTTAAGGGTATTATTCAGCTGGAGAAAGAATTGGCAAATTTAGGAGGATCATGTGCAGCAGCTTTGATGAAGAAAGATCTAGCACTTCCTATTGGTAAGTCCTACTCAGAGGACATACTTCCTTACTTCATCATTGCCCATGTCAATGTTTTCTGAATTTATACTACATTTAAATAATATTGTTGCTTTTAGTTAGAGATAATAATACAAAATTGGTTCTTAAAACTAAATTAATCAAAAAAGATAATAAAGTGAGGGTGTTTTCTGCTTACACCTTTCCCTTCATGTGCATATGGGGAGGAGGGGAAACCTGGTCATTTAAATCTGAATGATTTAAATCCACAGGTAGTGTATCAGTGTATGAAATGTGTCTCACAGTTTCCTCGTGGTACTTCACAAATGTGCAGGTATCATCTTTGTGCTTCTCTTTCACCGTCTTTTCTCCCCACACTCCATACCTTTCTGAATGAAAAAAATACCTGCAGCATTGAATTGCAAAAGTTAAAATTACAGCTTAAAACTGGAAGTGACCCTTGCATCTATAAACCTTATAGCTAAAAATATTTCTAAATTATAGCTTTTTTTTACAATTAAAAAAGAAATTACATACTTTTACAGCAGATGCAGCAAATAAAGGTTCACAGTAACCCAAATGCAATTTAAAATGTAAGGAAAAGTAAGAGTTTATGAACAGTATTGCATATGAAGATTGAATTAGAACTTCTAATGTTGCAGCCATAGTTGGTGTAATATAATTTCCCCTAAATAGCATCCATATATAGGAAAAACAGGTTCATAATATATAATAGGATATCTTTTCGATAATTTAGATTTAGGAGTGCAAACAAGAGCTCTGGCACAGTTAATGAGACTGGAAGTGTGTATTAATGAGCCAGGAGAGCATTGGTCAGTGTACAGTTATAATCACTAAACCTGCTTTGAATTTTTTTATCCCAATGTTTTGCTTGTGTATTTGAATGCACAAATTTCTTACTTTATGTTGCAAGTAGGCACTTCAATTGCACTGGTAGATCTGTATTTCACTCTCAAAAGTACAGGCAATTCTATAGTTGAAACAGTGCCCTCATCTCAACCTCCAGACTCCTTAGTTTTGTTGACTTCCCCAGCACCTTTTTGCTGCAATTGAAATGGTTCTCAAATATACTGTATTACTGACATTCCTAATCTGCAGAGCCCCCATTCCTAATCTACAGAGCCCTGTCATCTTTTTTGTGGAATAATGTCCTTTAAGAAAAGCCTATATAGAGTCATACAGTCAATAATCACATAAAAGACTTTCTTGTAATGCATACACACAGGAAGGCCCTTTTTAGTAGACTTTTCATAGTTTATTTTGTAATTTCTACAGCTTTATCTTTTTTTTTCTGTGTGTGGATGTATGCAAACTAAAGAAAGTAACCTAAGAAAAAGACTCGCTCCATGAAATAAGTAGCAACTTAACTTGCATTGCCTCAACTTCGGCTTTTGGAACTTAGGTATCTGTAGCTAAGCTAGTAGCTCTAACCTTCTTTTAATTTAGACATCTTCAGAGGATGGTTCATCTTGTCCTAAGATGAAGGTGTAAGAAAAATGAAAGTCATCACCCAAAGGATGCACCTGTTTTCCTTCATTTGCTGTAAAGCTATCTTGTAATACCTAAGTCAGAGCTCATTGTCTCATTCTTCTTTGCCCAAGAGCAGGTGAGGTAAATCCTGCTCCATTTCCCAGCTCCTCTTTAGACCTCTGGATCCAATTGAGTACTCATAAAACCTGGCAATTTTAATGAAGACAATAAGAAACTTCATGAACCTTCTGTCAAGGCAAATAGGATGATTGAACTGATTTTTATGGCTTGTTACTGGCATCCTTGTAGGATCCTTCTATCTTCAGCTTTATTTGCGTGATTTATCTTGGTGTATTGACTTTTGAGAGCTTGTCCTTTACAAAGAGGTATCTTACTTTTTCGTAATTGTTGTAGTGGGTATATTCAGTGTGCAAGTAGTCAAATATTTGTCTCAGTATTACTCTAGAACCATTAGGAAAAAAAGTGTTTTGAAGAAGACCAGGAAGCTTTTAAGCTTTTTTTCTCCAAAGGAAGATAGACCAGAGAAGTGATTCCTTCATATATTAGGAAAACTATCTCTGAGAGTACACTCAAATACTGTTTGAGTTACCATGTTCAAAAAGTCACTCTTTCTCCTTGCCAGTTGTCCAAGACTTAAATTTAAGATACTTCTTAAATTTAAGAGACAGATCTGGTCTATGATCAAGCTCTAACTTAAACAGCAGTGTGGAATTGATTGGTGTATTTAACATTATTTCTTAATTGTTTCAAATTTAGTAGAAATTGTTTCTGAGGGCAGAATTTTTATACATCCTTATTTCTTTGAATTTTAAAAATACCTTGAGACTTGATTCCTTCTTATTTCTCTTTCTCTCTTCTGACTAGTAGAATTGCCTGACATGTTTTTGAGAAAGAGTAGAAATATGGTAACCGTATCTGTTTTACTATTCTGTTAAAAGGCTGTGTTTGGCAATTCTGGTCAACATGGAATCAGACTTTCAAGTTGTAATTGTGAGAAAGAAATATGGTGTAATAGTATGTATTTGGATTTTATCTTATAGGAGAAATCATAATTTACAAAATTGTATGAAGTTTATCAAGTTTTTAAATAATTTTACTTGGGTAAGCTCCTAAAAGGGAGCAGTTGGTCCTCCTTGGTACCGCTTCCTGGAAACTATTTTTACTTTCCAAAATCTTTTTCTGAATGTATTTGCATCCAAAGATTTGCCATACATACTGTCTTGGAGATAAGAAGACAAGCACCAAATTTTTGTTGTACGTAATGTCTACTGTTCATTTGTGTGTGCACTGAACTACACAGTTCTGCATGTTTACTGTGTTACTTGAAAACATTAATATTTCAGCTACTGGTTGAACATTGTGACATAGCATTATGCAAAGCTAAATTTTATCATGTAAAAAGCTTCACAAACCAGAATTGACTTTCATATTTTATGTAGATAACTGTCAATATTACTGTTATATTTTTACAGCAGGTAATGAATTTGAAGAGGATCTTGAGATAGTTGAAGAGGCCGCCTTACAGGTAAACTGCGGCTTTTTATCCGTTGCTGCATACTTGATCACATAGTTGCACTGAAACTCTTTGACTGCTGTAGAAGATTTATAAGGTTTTTATGATAGAATAGAATCTAGCTTGTAATGAAACAGTTTATGACAGTCTTACAGAAGTTTAGTATTTCCATTAAATCTTCTTTTAGAATAAATCTGTGTAGGAAAAAAAAGTGGATAAAATATCATATAGAAAGTTAGATGACAAAATATTTCAAAATATCTAAGTGTTTGGCATAAGTTGCACTATTTAGCAAATTTTAAATGTTACCAAAATTAATCTGTCACGTATCTTTGTAATTAGAGAAATAAAATAACTTTTTCAGTTGAGTGGTAACGTTAATCAAGTCCCAAATAATGTGATTGCAGTTGTTCTGGTTTTTTGATGGCATTTTGTTGGTTTTGATGGTAGCTAACACTGGTCAGTAGCTCCCCATGTATAGCCTCAGCAGATGATGAACTACGAAAAAAGGAGTTTTCTCGTTCTCTCTCGTTCCTAGTTATTTTCACAGCAACTGTTTTGAAATTCGGTTATCACAGTACTTGGTGGAAAAAAGTATCAGTGCTACAGTCTGACACCGTTGCATAGACCTCAGATAACAGACTAGTGATAGAAATTGACTAGGAGGAATCAGATGTTCCTTGGAAGAAATATTTTTGTCATCAGTCTGTTCTTGGGCACACCATATTCTAGTTCAAAATTTGAGCTAGGAGTGTGCATGCAGTAAGAGATCTGCCTTTCTCTATGCTGTATTCCTGGCCTTTTATTTTCTTTTGAAACATGCTCATTAGTCACATTTTCAGAACAGCTTTCTTCAGTCTTCTGCTCACAAATCAGCAGTTAAGGATATTTTTAACATGTTACTTTATTCTGTTCTCCAGAAATTCTCCCTCAACTCAAGGTCATTTAATCTCTTTTGGCGTAAATTATTGGTTAATGAACTGGGCTATGACTTTTTTTTAAACTTTATCAGAGTAAAGTTTATTCTTCTCCTCCTTGAATGGTTTTCAGTGCCCAAAATGTCTGTACCAATGTCAGTGTTGTGTTATGGGAAAGTGTCAACATGTAAGTTACTGAAAAGCTGGCTTATGTCTCCATCCTTTCACCCCCAACCTCTACCAAAAAAAACAGGTGTGCAAATCTCACTCGGGCATTCTAGGGAAAGGCTTGGCACTATCTCACTCACCAACCATTCTGGAAGCTCTTGAAGGAAGTCTTCCACTGCAGGTGCAGAGCAATGAACAGTCATTTCTGGAGGATTTCATTGCTTGTGTACCAGGATCAAGTGGTGGACGACTTGCAAGGTAAAACTACACTGTTGCTTGTGTATATGACTAGCTATAGAACTGTAATAGCTATTTTAAAATTTGTTAAATAAAACTGTATGGCTGTATTGTTTCCATAAAACATGTATGTATTCAGACTTTCTGCATCCTGTCTTAGCTGGAAGTCATATTTGTACAGAGTAAGAATTTCTTTTGGGGGGGCTATAAGAGATTTTAATCTTAGGTGGTTTTATTTGCCATAGGTGGCTTCAGCCAGATTCATATGCTGATCCTCAAAAGACATCATTGATTTTGAATAAGGATGACATTCGATGTGGTTGGCCAACTGTGATTACAGTACAAACAAAAGACCAGTATGGGGATGTTGTTCATGTTCCCAATATGAAGGTAATTATTGTAATATTGGCTGTTCATCTACTTGATTGTGCTGTCTTTTAGTTTTTATTGTAGGTATTTCACAGAACACTCTTGTATAGAGCAGAAAGTGGCATTTGTAAATTCAGTGTAGTCAGACTTTTTTACCGCTAAATCCACAAAATTATCATATTCTGTTTTATGCCAACACCATTTCATGCAATTTATACCTTGTCTGTAAAGAGCTACACATGTGTAATTGGGGAAATAATCAGTCATAAGTGGTGTTTGCTGGTGATGACATGTTAAGGTGACAAGAATCCATAGACTTTGTGATGAAAAAGAAGGAACCAGAAGCACATTGATGGACCATCTTATTTTATTTTAGACTAGAACAGTACTTTTACCTTTTCTGTTTCTAATATTTGGAAGTTCCTGTAGTGTTTGCAATTAGTAAAAATAACTAGTAAAAAGTAGGGTTCTTGGATTTGCCTTCATGCTCTTCAGTTAATCACTGTCTTTTAATACAGGAAAGAAAGTGTTCTTGACAGCCTTAGGTAGAGTTAGAAGAACTTTGGACATTTTGGAATAAAACCTGTGTAATAGGCTGCTTGATTTAAAGTAGCAAAGCAATACAAACAAAACAAATTAAACACAAAATGGTTTTTTTTTTAGTTCTAATAAATTAGGCTATTTCTGTGTTTTAAAGCTGATTGTTACTGTGAGATAGTTCAAGCCCTAAAGTAGATGAAGTACCATTTACAAAAGCATGATTCTTTCGATAAAAGCTCTCGAATTTATTCTTTGCATATGATGTTATAATTGAGTTACCTTACAGTGAGCTGTAAACTTAATAATAAAACAGGGGCTCTACAACAGTAGCACAAGAATCATCTTAGTCACAAAAACAGCTTGAGTGAAACTTGTATGTGTGGTTACTGACTTAAATTTGTGACAGAGGAAGTGGAAAACTCTTAAGTAATGATTTTATCATATCAATCAGGAAAAGGATATGTCAAAATGTTAGCAAATGTAGGATGAGTAACACATAAACTTACAAACTTATTTTCCAGGTGGTCTGCCTGGTTTTCCTCAGAAAGCTGTGTAAAGTACTACATTACCTTCAGTAATGGAGGTCTGTGGTACCTCTGGGGAAAAAAATCAGTTAAAATATGCATTGAAGAGCACAGTGTAAATGTACAGTGCTGATGTAGTAAGACAGCAGAGCAAGGCAAAATCCATTTTGGCCACTGGTGATCCAGATCTTTCAGTCCCTGATGATTCCCTCTGAAACCTGTGCACTCATTCAGAAGGCTCTCTTTCTGCTTTGTAGCATTTTCTGTTGTGGGAAAACTTCACCATGCGTACCAGGCTATGTGCTCCTTCCCAGGGAGTGCTGTGGGACTGGCAGAACTCCAACCCTTACTGATGGTGTGCCAAATCAGTTGGGTGCTTCTCTCCTGTACACTGACATTTTTTGGAGATGCTGTGCTTGGCTTTGCAGACGGTTAAGAATAGATACATTGGGTTTTGACACAGCTGGATTTACAGTGAGTGCTATAAGCACTGTACTGTATCAACTGGAAAATAATGTGTTTTCTCTCTAAATCATGTTCTCTATTCCACATCATATTGCAGGTAGAAGTCAAAGCTATTCCCGTTTCGCAGAAAAAAACATCCTTGCAACAAGAACAAGTTAAAAAGGTACAACGGATACCAGGGAGTCCTGCAACAGCTGCTTCCCCTAGCAGCGATATGACCTTTGGAGGACTTCCTTCACCAAAGCTTGATTCTTCCTACGAGCCAATGATAGTAAAAGAAGCTCGATATATTGCTATTACAATGATGAAGGTAAATTACTGTCATTTTAGCAATATAACTATAAAATTCAGCAGTCAAAGTGTGTAAAGGTATGTGACATAGAAGGAAAGAATTATATTTAATCTGAAAATACATTGGTTACAAATTATTCTGATTATATTTAAGTTCAACATAAAATTAGGTACATCAGAAGAACCAGTTACCTAAACTCTAATGCAGTTAGGCTGAATTAGCATTCAAAATAAAAGTTGTCTTTGATTTTGATTCGACTGGTTAACAAATTAGACTGAGTCACTCAGGAGAAATAAATTAGCTGTTGAAATGGTGGAGAGGAAGTCAAGCCAGTGTGTCCGTATAGAGCTGGAGTGTTGCAGTGAATCCATGTTAAAAACTAGAACTGGTAAACATAGGAAAATATCAGAGCTCAGCATAGTAAAAAGGTCATAGAAATGATTTGTGTATCAATACATAACTATTAGGCAGCGTCTCATGAAATGAGCCAGTGTCAAACAGATCAGCTCAGAAATGTTTCCAGAACAGTTTTTAAAGAGATGACAGCTAGTGTTGATTTGAGTATATTATAGCACATGCAATAAATTTACATATATGTAACATGTATTGACCCAGTTAAGAGATGTGACATAATGTGTACAACTAGTAGTTGGACAGCTTAATGAGATATGATTAATCAGGAGTTAGAGAAGAATAATACTTAGTTTAATCACTATGGATTTATGGGGGGGCAGAACCACCAAAGTAGCATCTTTTAGAGGGTACAGGGTCGTTTTTTGGCAAAGGATAGTGCTGCAGTACCTCTTTGTAAGCAGTGCAGCTTGTCCTAATGGATCAATGAAAGAACTACTGAATCAACGTAGTGCACAACAGACGGTTTAAAAACTCGTTAAATCACATGCCTGAAAATATATTTACAAACAGGGAGTGTATATAAAGGATATAAGGGTGACTTTGTTGGTTTGGGTTTTTTTATTTGGACTACTGCAAAGATCACTTCTTGCCTTGATGCTACTTGCCACTTTATAAAGTAACTTGAGGCAGGGCAGAAATACATTATTTATTCTAAGTTATGACTGAGATTTCTGACAACCATTGTCCACAGGAACCTTCTGCTTCTTTTCCAGTAAGAGGTGTCAAATCTGTTCATGCAACTCTGAGGGTGGTATATCTTGTAATGCAATTGGATACTGTGGAATAAGTGATGGTGGTGCGAGTGCAGGGTGTTCAAAAATTCTTTTTTAGATTTGACAGATCCTTTGAGTGATGAATGCTTCATATTAGGTCATTAGTGTGTAATGTTTTTTAATTGATTTGGACCAAGTTAAAATGAAAATGCAAGTATTCCTTTAAAGTCCTCTTAGTAGATAATAACAGTATGCATCTTCATAAAGCTAAAAGTAAAAAGTAAAGGACTATACCAAGGTAAAATACAAAAAGTATCTCTCTTCTTGTTGAGACATGCTTGATTTCCATGTTAAATGCCTTTTCAGGGAATCTTACCAAGGTTCCTTTCAGATTAGGTCCTTTCTATTAAAAATTTCAACTTTATGAATTCAAGACAGGGTCAATATTCTCTTCTACTCCCCCCCTCTTTACTAAGCACACTCATTTGAGTGTAAAATGCAGATGTCCCCGATCTTTATACCAACCTACATGTTGTATCAGTACTTGATACATCTAAATATGATTATAAAATGTAGTTTTTCACTTCATGACAATAAATTATGACATGTTTGGGGGACTGATACCCAAAACTACGTCCTTGTATAGACACCCAAAGTGGCTCATCTGCATGTATGTTCAAATGTTCTTATCGTACCTTTTGTTGGTTTTGATTTAACACGGGAATCTGGTAACTCAGCAACTGTTGCACCCTAGAGAGATTCTTGCTGAGGGACTTTTGGCACTTCTAGGACTGCTGTTATTTACTTATGGGGCTTTTCGGAGCAGTGATTTCATAAGAAGCTGTGGAAGTGAACCATGTCTTTTTTGTAGTGGAAATCGATGGAAGGATCACCTCAATATAGAGGGGGTTTCTTCTTCACTTGAAAGAAAGAAATTCCACTAATAAATCCACTGGGCTGTTTTGCAGTTTTTGACCCACAGCATGTTTGCTTTCTTACCTTCACATGATCTTCAGTGTACTACCTGAATTCAAAACCTTTTCGTACAAGTGAGATTAGAAGAGATTCAAAGACTTGACTGTGAGCAGAGGCATTTTGTTAGCAGTAACTGTCTTTAGTATCTAGATAATGGCTCTTTAAAGAGAAAGTATACTCTTTTCATGTATGTGTATATATTTCTGTGTTTCGGAATTTGTTTCTGATTCCCTTATAAATGCTTCTGGTGAGTGTAAAGTTAGATTAATGTATTCTCTGAGAAAATACTCAGCTTTTTTTTATTCAAGACAGTAGTATAACTGATTTTATGTTTGAATTCAATCTGTTTATAGGCATATGAAAATTATTCCTTTGAAGAACTACGCTTTGCTTCACCAACACCAAAGAGGTAAAAATTAAAGAATTTCTTTTTGATGGGGACTTAAATTAACATGTCCTGTCACTTCTGTTTACATCCCCCCCCCACAAGCTGTGACTGACAGGTAGAAACAAAAAAGTCAAGTATTATTATGTATTTTCTTACATTTAGTGATTTATTGTTTCTTAATTGTTCTAATGTTGATTTCTTATTTGTATTATTTACTCTCTGGATGTGTTCTTTACTGGAAATAAATGTGGCATGGAGAGTTATATTTTCATACGAAATAATGGGAAGTTAGTACATTGAAAAGAAAAAAATTGTATTTGAATGATCTGATAGGAAAAAAAAAAGTTAATTTTCCCAACTCAACATTACAGATGATCTCCAAGAAAACAGTAACTGTTTAATGATTTTAATTGTTTTGTTTGTGCCTAGACCCAGTGAAAACATGTTGATCAGAGTCAATAATGATGGTACATACTGTGCAAACTGGACTCCTGGAGCTGTTGGTCTCTATACCATTCACGTTACTATAGATGGCATTGAAATAGGTACTTGATTTTCACTATATTTAAGCATAGATTTATATAATATCCACTTTGTATACTGATAAATTTATGTCCTGGTCCCCATAAGGTTTAATATTATAGTTCATAGCAAAACTTAGCAACCAGGTTTTGGTTCAGAAGCCTTCTATGTAAATCCCTCTTCTTTGTCAAAAGGTAAAAAAGACCACAGTTATTCTCACAAATTGTGTATTTATAATGTGGTTAGACTACCAGATTGACAGATTCCCTTATTCTCAACCCTCAGTGTTGAAAAAAAATGTCTTACTTCAGCTGAAAGTGGCAGAGATGTATAGTTAAAGGGGAAAAAAAACTAACCCAACCATGAAGAACCTGAGGAAAGGGGAAACTGTTCATTACAATGCAGGAATAAATATTTTCATTTCTTTTGTGGAAAATTGAGAAAATGTGGTCTTAACTGAGACTCTACTTGAAGTCCTAATTATTTGTACTAATTTTTAAATTATTTTGGTTCCTTCCTTGCTGAAAATTTTTTAGTTATCTTGCTAGTCCTAGACTACACTAGACCACACTGTGAGATATTATGTGGAAAGAGTGTACCTCCAAAAAACACTCTGTGTTGAAGCTCTCATGTTAGTCATACTGGTGGGATGATGAAGATGGTAGTAGAAACATTGAAAGCATTGTAGTTAGACCCCGATCTGATGGGAGGGTTTGAGTGAATTCATCAGCAATTCCTCTTTTTCAATACTGTACAACACCTTTTGTAAACACATAATGATACTCATAAATACAAATACATATAATTCACATAGAATTGGAGTGAGATGCTATTTAATATATTAACTACAGAAGATAAGATGTATAAAATATAATTATTAATGGTTGTCTTTGTTCCTCAAACAGGAACATTTGCCTTCATAGGAGCTTCCAGTGCACTCAATTATATTTTTTCCAGTGTTGGTAATTAAAGGTGCTGACTGTTTATAGGCCTTGTCTGGCTTGGCTTTTCAGGCTCTTAAGTTTCTCACATGTTGCAGTTAGCATCTGCAGCAGTACAGCATGCATAACTAGAAGCTTTCACTTGCACTCCTCAAACGTTAAACTCTCTGTTCACCACTCCTTGAAAGTTACATCTCTGTAAATTTCCACAAATGAAAATACAAATGTTTAGAAAGTAATACCTTGCACCATGAAGCAACTGCAAGTGTTGTTTATGGCAGAGAGATAAGTGGTGATTTTGTCTACTCTGAGTTGTAGCACAGATAAACTGTAATTACTGTTTAACTGATATATCCCCTTATATTTCTTTTTTTAAAACTTAGTCTTTGTTTGATTATAGATGCTGGACTAGAAGTGAAAGTAAAAGATCCTCCGAAGGGAATGATACCGCCTGGAACTCAACTTATTAAACCAAAAGCAGAGCCTCAGCCAAACAAGGTTTGGAGAACTGGAAAAAAAAACCAAAAACAAAACCAAACAAAAACCACAAAGCCAGATAGTTATATTTGGGTGGAATTGGGTGGGGGTTTACTATCTTTTAATATATACTTTATCATGTATTAATTAATGGTGCAGGACTTGAGGATATTTGCAGATCACTTTAATATGCTAAATGGAATGAAATTAATATACTGGATAAAAGGAAGCATATTCATTCCGTTTTCTTTCTGTCTATCCATGAATGAAATGGTTAAAAGCTCCACAGAAACTGCCTTCATCTCAGCTTATTACACAAACATTGAACAGTTATTATTAAAGCCACAGACTGAATTCTGCACTATTTTTCTTTTATATTTTACTATGAAATTAATTGCACAAAGGCTTTACAAAGATTTTGCTTGTTTTGTCTTAAGGATCTTCAGTCAATACTAAATCCATAAGGAGTTTCTTTAGTGATATTTCCCTTTCTTAGAATGATGGGATTTTGTTTTTAAAAGGTATGCTTTCTGTAGCTTTTGACTTCCCCATTTCACCTTATTGCACCTTATCATTCCATCCTGAAGGACTAAAATAGACAAAAGTAATGAAAACACGCCAAAATGTGTGGCAGTGCTATAAGGAAAATGCCCAGGTGAGGGAACCACCTTGCCCTTCCTTTAGATGCAAAGGAAGGGATATTAAATGAGGCGCTGAATGTTTTTTTCATGGAAAAAACTTGTATGAAAAAGATGTGGAATTCTGAAATATCAGAAGGTTGTCCTTCCCTGTCTTATTACAATTGGGAATGGGGTTAAGGAATACATGGTTACCAAAAGGATCAGGTGTTTGACAAATTCTTATCTATACAGCACATCCTGATTTTTTTTTTCCATCTTTTAGAGTAATCTAGAGACAGTAACTTTGTTGTATGGTTCCCCAGTCCATAAATGCATCCAGCATCTGATTCTGCTACTAACAAGATTCTTTTTCCTTGCAGCTACACCTCAAAATAAAAGTAATAAATGTACTTTTTAGTTTGCTTGCAATCTTTTATACCTCACTGCAACTATTTTTATTTTCTCCACAAGAAGCTACTTTTAGACTTTCTCCCTTCTCTTGGAAGGAAGACTTCCTTGTTAGTTCAAGTTGTATTCATTAAAACTCCCAATTCCTACCAAGGGAGATTTATCTCACATGACTTAATGATAGCTCTGTCCAAGCAGGTCATCATGTGTTGTTTGCTGTTACCAAGTTGAGGGACATCTGGTTTGAGATGAGATAAACTGCTGGATGGAAGTTCTGTTGTTCTTTTCAATTATTATAGTGGAAATTGCAGTGACTGGTTCACACATAATAACTCCATGTTGTCTGTCAAGTAACAGTCTTCGTGAGACTTAAAAGAACTTGACCAAAGTTAGTCTTCTGGTGTTCTGAGATGTTACCCAGTGTTTAATTCTTTCCCTATGTTGTTCTACTTGTATGTCTTGTTTCTTGTTTCAAATTGTAGTCTCTTTGAAAAAGGAGCCATCCTTGTCCTGTATATAGTGTCTGTAGAGCCTGCTGCAAAATTAAACTAGACCTTTCATGGTGAATCATATAATCACTCTTCTTTCTTCTGTGCCATAATAAATTACAAAACAAACCAGATTAAGGTAATTCTTTGTGTATGAACAGCAGTATTATAAATAATACGGAAAGGTAATAATTGCACTGTGCTCTGTGTTTCTCAATCCAAGAATGCAGATTAGACATGTATCAGTCAAAGACAGCCCAATACACCAAATCATGTTTCACTGAGAAAAAGGGCTTAGTTGAGTTCTAAAAGCTTCTTCATCATCTTTGTCAGCCTGAAATTTCAGACAGTGATAACCAAAGTTTATTCTCAGTGGTGATCTGTTTTCAGCTAGAAGCACCAAAATATTTTCATTGAGGCAGTGGAATGTTCCAAGTTTTTAGTCAAACCTTACTGGAATCACAAGTTGAAAAGGGGTACTATATTACGATTTTATATTTGTATTCTTCATTTTCTGGTATTTGAAGTCAGGTACAAATCTGCTTTTTCTGTCCATCCAAGTTAGTAAAGGGAAGATTATGATAGTGATCTGTATTCAGTCTGGAGTATGTGACCCAGGTTGGCTCCTCACTGGCTGTGAAGCCTAAATTAACTAATTTGCAGGAAACTCCATTCTGCATCCTATTGAGGAAGACATTATCTTTCAAGCTATGTAATGTAATTCGTTGTAATTGGAACCAACTAGAAGAAAGCAGTCCTAATTTAACTGAATTTGAAGGTGATCCCTAAACAGTTTGCAGTTTTCTGACAACTAGTTAGCTACTGCAAAGGGGGAAAATGTTTTTTCCAGGCCTGTGCAGTCTCAAAATCTTGAGTGTGAGTTCTTCCTCTAAATTAAGGATTTTAATCCAGGTTATAGCAAACTGTCATAAGATTTTCGGAAGTAACATTTTGGATTGATAATGCAAGGACCCCTAATTTGTAAGGCTTTGTTTATAGGCTTCTCTATATTGAGAATGCTGTCAGCGATGATTCAGCCTTGTACTTTTACAAGGATCTTGGAAGTCTTAGTTTTGTCTGTTGAGAGAATCTAAATATTTTGAGTAAGAGGATTTTTAATAAGCAAAACATTTGAAATCCTTTACATGTTTCTGGTTTTTTTGTTTTGTTGGTTTTGTTTCTTGGAGGTTTGGGGTTTTTTTTAAATTAGCCTTAGAATAAATACCGTTTCTTAAAATAAAAAATTTCTTTAAGGGAAAAAATAATTCATGCACTTAGCTGTTATCTTTCATTATCTTTCACTGAGTTTATTCCTTACGTATAAGTCTGTGCTTCATGTTAAGGATTAAGTCCATACTTCCATTGATACTTTTATTAGTTTTACTTGTAGAGTTTTTGAAAATAACCTTCCAAGAAAATATATATGCTTTATACCATATGCGTAAAATATATGCACCTCTTAAAACAAGAGACCAAAAGCATGGCTTACATTTGTTCTTTATGGGACAGGTGCATTCATACACCTGAATGGTGAAAAAATTAAAGTGTGTAACAACTGGGAGATTTTGGGGGGGTTGTAGTAAGTTAAACTGATAATAAGGAGCCTCTGCTCTAACCTTTCTGTGGAAAAAGGAGAAACTATTGAAATAGCTATTCGAAAATTAAAGAAATAGATCTGTTCTTTTTCTATATTAAAATGTCTAGTTAAACTCTTTAGCTAAGGAAAAGATCCACATTTTGGTCAAAAAGTTGACTAAAGAGAATATTACATAGTGCAAGTGAGAATGGTAATCCCAGGCTGATCAGTTAAGAGGTTTGAAAAGGCAAATCCATTGAAACTTGCACGAATTAATAAAATATGTGTGTTAAAGGCTCAGGAGCCTGTACTGATCATTGTAGGGAATATCAGAAATATTTCCAAGACTGAATCAATGTCTGTGTTTACATTTAGGGGTTTTTTTTAACACTATGATTTTATTGGTTATAGTAAAAAAGTGAAGTTATACACAGCAGCCATGGGAAACTAGCAACAAACTGTAACTCTTATGACTGCCGTCTTGTCACTGGCATTTCAGAATCTGTTAAACCTATTTCTTTTTACTCTGAGAACTCTGTTCCAAATTTTTTCTTCCTTACTGTCTTTCTTTGCTTCTCTTAGGTTCGCAAATTTGTGGCCAAGGACAGTGCAGGGCTTCGTATCCGTAGCCACCCTTCCCTTCAGAGTGAGCAAATAGGCATAGTGAAAGTCAATGGATCCATCACTTTCATTGACGAGGTAATCAATAAGACATTTCTACTGAAAAGTGGGCTAAGATGTAAAGTTAATTAATGCAAATAATGGGGGTTTTTCCATGTTTAGATGTTGACATGTACAACCTAAGAGCATAAATTGCAAAAATCTGAATTTACTAATTTAGTTTTTCAAGCTGTCATTTTCTTTTAATTTACTTACTTCAAAACCTATGTAACAAACATTTGAGATTCTGATACAAGAAAAAGAAGTTTTTAGAGTTCATCCTATAATAATATCTCTTAAAATTTAGCTTTTCATGACTTACTATTTTAACACTACACAAAAATTCAGATGTAGCTGTCCTTTTCGTTACATCTGTAACTTACAGATTTGAAGGATCACTAGTGTGTTAGACTCCTGTGCATGTATTTTTCTTACAATATAATTTCACATACAAAGAATATTTTTGCAATTTACGGAGTTATATCAGCAGTGAAAAAATGGGAAGTGGGGTATTTATGAAGCTTATAAAGGCTTGACTTTCTTTCCTCTTCTCTCTCAAATTCCTATTACTGCATGATTGGATTTAAATTTATCTTCATAGCTTTACTTCTATAAAGATATACCTGTCATTGCTTTGAAATTCTGATTCCTCTTTACTTCTACTTATATTCTATCAACATAGTAAAGGTGGTTGCTTCTTTGCTGCTATTATCTGTCTCTCTGAAGTCTGTTAATCCTTGCTAGCTGCAGAAGTTACAGGAGGGCATGGCTCCTTTTTGTTGCTTGTTTCCCATAGATCCACAATGATGATGGTGTTTGGCTGAGGCTGAATGATGAGACAATAAAGAAGTATGTTCCTAACATGAATGGTTACACTGAAGCCTGGTGTCTGTCTTTTAACCAACATCTTGGCAAGAGCCTTCTGGTACCTGTTGACGTAAGTAAAAGGTGCCTTTGAAAAATATCCAAAAGTACACTCTATCCTCATTACAAGACTTTCTTTAATTAAGGCTGCAAATAAGTCCTGAGGTAAACAATATTTTAGTTATCAAATATAACCTTAAATGTTTTTGGAGTTTTGAGGGCTGTTATGTAATGAGGGTGGAGTGTAGAAAGGTATGAGGCTTATGTTGAAGCCTCTCTTCCTAGACGAGAAACAGAAGTGCAAGGACTGCTGTAATAAAAATAGAATAGTATTACATTGTGGTCTGCACCAGGTGTTTCTAATGCTAGATTGCATTTTCTGTAAAGTGGTCCACTGGGGCCATGATTTCAGAAGAGACTTGTAGCCTATAGTGAATCAGTATAATTGAGACTTTTTTTAAAAAAAACAAACCTGAAAAGTTCTTTAGGCTCTGTATATTTTTTGTGAGTTTTACACCTGAATCCTTAAGTTATCAATTTATTAGCTAGCCAGAGAATCCCATAGCTTTAAGACTGAGTAAAAAATTGAATTTATGGTAAGAGTAAGCGTAATTTATTTGAATAACTTTTATGGTGATCACCATCACTACAGTTCAAACATTACAGCTTTTCTGGAAACAAGACACTTTTTTTTTTAAATGCAAAGGACAGAAAGAGAAAACTGTATTAGCCAAACCAGTGTTTATTAAAAAATTTATGAAAGTGCAGGCCTTTCTGGCTCATCTGTTTTCATGCATTCCCCAGAGTGGGCAGTACCTTGATTTCTTCTAGGCACAGTGTGAGAACCAGATCTAATTGCAAATACTGCTTTTTAGTTTTGATCTTATATAAGGTATATATATAGGTCTTATATAAGGTAGCTGCTGTTGCAGTTGAAGATAGTTAACAAATGTTTCATGAAATTAAACACTTCCAGCCAGTAATATCATCCTGTTGATGTTTTTCGGTTACAGAAGAACTGAGATATTCCCAGTTCCTGTGAAACTGGACTATTTGCTAGTAGCCAAATCTAGAAATTCAGAAACCCCTGTGGCTGCAGCTTGTGTTCTGACACACGCTGTTATGTGATGTGAATAGGTCTTCTTCCTATTCACCTTCTTGACTGTAAATTATTTGTTGATATATTTCTATTTGGAGATTTCTTTCAATAGAATTCTTGTTTGGAGGATTACTTTGTTATTGCATATGGGAAGCATATTATTTTTGCACTCGGACGTCAGTCACTCAAATATGCCTGTTGTCACGCTGTGTATCTAGTTTACTCTAGAATATATGAGAACGTGGGTAAAAAATAAACTTTGCTTAAAATCTTGCCTGCATTTTTGTCTTAAAAAATTGCTACAGTGTACTTTCATGAAATGTTAATATTTTTATGCAACAGTTGAATTTTAACAGTTCACCCATGATAAAAGTGAATTCACGTTGACTAAGTAATTAACTTCTGTAAGTCTGGATGGGTATTATATTCTGCTAGACTTTTTTTTAGTTGTTTGGGGTTTTTTTAGTTTAGTTATTTTTAATACATTTTTATGTGTTGAAGGGAGCGCTTTTGAGCTCAGCCGTTGTGTCTGTGGTTAGCAAGACCTTATTGGCTGGCATGTTTTATATAGCTCTAGCATTCACTTAATTCCAGAGGAGAGCATATGCTGTGCTACTCTGAGAAAAGCCTGAAGGAAAATGGATGTGATAAATAACTGAACATTCAATCTTGATAATATAATCTTGAGGATTAAAATTTCATTTGAGTAAGTAGGCCAGGTACAATCAAATGTGAAAGACAGTATTCGATTTTCAAACATTTCACTCTCTACCTCTGTAAAGTTCAGATAAAATATTATCTCTTTCCTTAAACACTGCTATGAATTATTTTTATACCATTCAATCTATTAAAACCTGTTAGATTTGCTTAAGTTTCTTTTAAGTAACAGTTACATTACATCTTGAATAACACAAATCACGTGCTTTCTTAGCTTCTGATCAGTAAGCAGCACTCAACAACAGCAACTCAACAGCACTCAGCTGTTCTAACAATGAAGGAATGTGCAAGAGATGTGTTTTAGCTAGTTTCAGATGGAAAGTGTCTTTGCACAGCTCTCATATTTTCAAATTTGAAAAAAGTTGAAAATATTTAAAAAAATTTTTTTCTCTGAATTGTCCAAAAAAAGGGCTGTGTTTGTAAGTTGTCAGATTTCATCAGTACAGTCCTCTAGAGGTGAATGACTCATGTGGCAAAAGATGTTCAATTAAATAATAAATGCTGAATGTTCATTAGATAAAAATTGTGATACTATCCGTATCTGCTCATCTTGTTCTCTTGATCTGGGTAACTGAATGACATAATGAGCAGAATGTAATAAAAAAAATATATATGTTAACGTAGAAGATTTTTTTGAATGCAAACTGTTTGACCAGTAGTGGCTTAAGAATAATGCTAGAGAAAGTCTCTTGTGTGACTGAAAATACAAATGGAAGATCAATTGACTGAATTAGTCATGGTATTCCCTGTTCAAATAGATGTCACATTACTTTTATTAGGCTCCATTTTTATTCAAGTCACAAGTGTGCAGACTTGTCAACTCCAATCACATTGCTCTGTCACATTTAAATATGCAGGCCTTTTATAATCATCCCTTAAGTAAATAAAATCTCTCAGTATGTTTTGTAAAATATGTGAAAAAGTATATTTTTAAAAGAAAGTTTCAATTATTCTGTTTCATCACTGAATTGAACAGTAAACAAATAAAAAACAGTAGGTTTTTAGCAGTGTTAATTTTGGCCTCTTCTTGACATATATATTATATCTACGTTTTATGTAGATTTATTGGCAATAACTAAATATTTCATGATAAAACAAACACTGGATGTTGTGAATTTCACAACTATACTGTTTCTGTATATTTTTTTCAGAACTATTATATTTAAAGATAAATGATTATAGGAAAACAGAGATCCATGGTAGTTACCAATGTTTTATTTGAGCATTGGTCATTTACCTTCTTAGAAAAATCTTCAAAGTCAATGCTCTTCTTTTACTGGTCTTGTCCTTTCACAAGGAACTGCTATATAGCCTCTGATCTGAAATAGTGCATCCAATCCATTGTAGGTAATACAGTTATAAAACTGAATTTAATAGATTGTGATTTTGGATAAGCTGCTTCCATCTCTGGCAGTTATTTTTCCCACTGTCTTATGGCATTCAGTTAACTGTTTTTGGAAAAATACTTGTTAAGTTCCTTATGCTGACAGTTATGTATTCATGCTTACACATGGTACTTAGTGGAAAGGATATAAAAGGGTGCACACTGGGCAGAAGTAGACTTTTATCTTGGTTAAGCTCTGGAACTTGACTTTTAAAAAATCATATACTAAGGAAGTTTTTGTTACTTCATTTTAAATGTAAAACTTCATAATGTAACTGATGCCCAGTTACATTATTACATTCCCCAATCAACATAGGCAGTCAGGACTGAGAAACTGAAAGCTTTTCAAACTGTTATTGCAGTGGAAGAAGGAGCCAAAACTAGTATGTAGGCTACAGTTTTTGATCCAGAACCTCAGAGAACCGAATGTTCTGCGGAAATATTGAAGGACATTTGCAAGAGATTTCTACCATTGTTTTGAGCACAATGGAAGGCAATTGGAGAGTAAGACTATGTTGGGTAAAGTGTCAAGATGGTTGTTTAAAATATAATACTGAGATTTTAAATGCTTCCTAATGGTTTTGGTATCAAAACAAAGTAATTTTTGAAGTGGGGTTTTTTGTTGTTTTTTTCTGAAACATTAAAGTTTATTGGAAGAAGTATGACTTCCTGAAATTAATTTTAAGTTCTTGGAATGGAAAGTTTGAAATGGGAAAAATAAACTAAATCTACAGATGGTAGCAGAAGGACTAAATATTAAGCTTTTCTGTTGTCATTTCTAATCTATTCATCTAAACTGGTATAGAGTGTTCTAATAGCCAGGAGATTCTCAAGTTCCTAGAGCAAAGGAGAGTTTCTAGTTTGATCTTTTTGGTGCTGGTAAGATGACATGGTCCCCCTTCACTGCTGTTGGTTTCCCTTGTGTGTTTTACACATAGAGATTTATGATGTAGAAAAATAGGTCTTTGAAATTATTTAAATAATGTAGGTATGGATAGTCCATGTTTCCCTGTGCAGTAGAATTCCCTCAGAAAATAGGAGATACGCTGCAAAGTAATACATCAGGCAGTTTAAGTATGTTGGATGCCTATGAAGTCCACTTTCATGTAAATGCAGACTTTTTTATAGTTGTCATAGTTTTATGTCAAATTGGTGAGCCTGTACTCTGCCAATATTCCTATCTAATACCCTCCTCACCTTCCCCAAAACATACCACTAGTGTATTGGTACCTCCTTCAATTTTGGCAAAAAGTACTCTATTCTGGAGAAATGCTGGTGTTTTGACAAGTCTTTTTTGTCAAAATGGCAAATCGTTTTTATTACTGAAAATTGATGTTTACAAAGAGTATATAGCTAGATAATTTGCTTCTATCATGAGATAAAAGCATGAATTTAGTTACTTTTAATATGTTTGTGTTCTTTCAAGGAATACAGATGAGGCATGTCGAGGGTGTTTTGTACTTGTTTCGGCTTGAAAAGATTCACTACCTTAACTACTGTTAAATTTTCATGTGACTACTGTCCAGGGATTTCACCTGGTTCCCTTATCAGGATGGGGATAGGAGATTAGATTTTGATACCTCTGTTCATGTAGATAAAATGGTTACTTTGTCAAAGGGATTCCATCATAAATATGATTACTTGTACTGATATATATATATATATTATTACTTCTTTCATTTGACAGGAACAGTGAAAATTTCTTTGAAATGAGTAGAAACCAGCTTATGGAGAAAAGATGGCTTCTTTTTCGTGTTTTCATGATCAAAAAATGCTGTCCTCACGGTTCTGTGGGAGGAAAAAATACACAGAACAGCAGTGCTCATTTCTGTAGTGTGGGCAATTGGTTTTAAAATTAGTGGCCACTGTATTTGGTTGATGGTCATTCATAACAAACTAGTAAATGCATTGTACATTTTACAAAACCAAAGAAATCTTAGCAATTGTTCTCCATATAACACTGAAATTTTTGGCTCTGGTAAGGAGTACGATTTTGATGTGCAAACTGGTGAAATCTTTCTGTGCAAGTGAACTGCTTTCAGCAATGGTGAGCTTAGCCCTTCTGCATCTCTTTAGCTCTGACTTGGTGACTAAAATTCCATGTGCATTTGTCTTGCATTAGTTGAAATTATCTTTCAGAACTGCAGAGTGTCTTGCTAGAAAACTGCTTTGTGATGGGACCAACTACTGTTTCATTGTAACAGCAGTGTGGGATTTTTCTGTGCATGAAGTCTCAAGCTTTATAAGAAATGTCTGGCTCTTAATTTCTGTAAATGGCATGACACACTACATCCATTTTGAGCTTTTGACATACTAAACTGTTTCTGTTTAATGGATGATTTGCCATGGTGAACAATGGACTCAGGTGACTTGATTAGGAGAACAAAACTTTCCCCTTTTGCAAAACATTCTACTAGTAAATTTACTTGTGTAGAAAGTTTGCATTATAATACCTTGAGCTTCTTCCTCCAGTATTTCTTTGTTCCCATTTCTTTGTTGATATGTCTTTTTTTTTTAAACTTTGTTGCTCAGAATGTCTTTAATGCTAGCCAAGGAGTAAGGGATTTGGACTTTTTTTCATGGACTTCCAAAGCTTTACCCCCTAAGGTGAGTTAAATTACAGGAACAGTCACACTGTCTCTCATGTTTTCAGAATGCACCTTATGACTCAACTTAATACTAAATATTCTTTGAAGTCTGTTTTACTGCGAATTATTTTTACAGGAAATAGCAGATTTGCATAGGGTGCTGTATCCGTGTCTCTTCCTTTAGGATGAGAAAAAAATACCAGGGCAAATTATAGAATTTTCATTAATTCATAAGTAGCACTCTCCTTTTTTGATAAAACAGATTAGAAGTTCAGAGAGATAGCCTAGTAACGTAAGAAAGGCTTTAATTTTCTCTTAGTGCAGAATTTACTAGTAAATTTTTTTCTGTCTTTGAAGGCTTCACACGCTGTTGCAGCATCTAGTAGGATGAAATTTGTATGAGTAAGGCCACAGATACTTAATAAATACTCCACCCATTCTTAAACGTTTTTAAAATTATGTAGTTATAGGAACAGGTTATGTTAAGTACAGTTAAGCTGTTTAACTACAGAAATGTTTGTCTGAATAGCAGTGCTGTAGTGATTTTTGAGATCCATTTTTTTTTTCATATTAACTTTATAATGAAGATGGCATTGTGTTGTACATTTTGGTTTAGAGATTTTAAAACTTGTTTGTCCACTGAATCTTTTTCCCCAGAATAGCAAACTTTATTATAGCAAGATCTAAGCAATATTTAAACTTTTTTTTTTCCTCGAAACAGTTAACCTCAGCTTGCATTAACTTGCTTTGTAAGTTACATATTTACATAAGAGTCATTTTTGTATAAAAGCTTCTTGAAAAAACTGCTGTATTAGTCTGGAGATAGTGCACAGACTTCATACCAAAAAAAAGACGGAAAGTAGTGATAGTTAAAGAGATCAGAGGAAATTGCATTGATTTGAAAGGAAGTAACAAGAGCAGAAGTTTGGTTTAAATCTGACAAAAGAAAGTATTCTTTTATATAGCAGGTAGTGAACTTGGACGGTGGTGTTACAGGAGATTGTTGAGGCAGAAACTATCAGCATATTCAGAAGAAATTAAATTTATAGAAATCAGATTCATAAATAAACACTAAAGAAAATAGGGTATGCCCTAACATTCATAATAAATATGTTAAATGCTGTTGGTATGTAAAGGACAGACTACTAATAAAGACTTGTATTCTGCTTATAAAGAGCATCTCCTGTTGCTGTTGCTGAACTCAGTATACTAAATTAGGTGACCCACTGACTTCATCCAGGAGGACATTACATAGTTCTTAACTTTCAGATGTTCCTTTGAAAGCACCTCTGACTTTCACTGTAAGCAAAATAGAGCCCCCTTCTGCTTCTCACTTGCTTTCTTCTGATATAAATGCATTTTCTTTTCTCCCATCCCTGATATTTTTCTTTACAATAGCCTTTTTGTTAAGCTGTAGCTGGCTCAAAAATCAATGCTAAATTTTTTCTTCTTTTAGTAACTGCAACCTTTTCTTGGTAAGAAATTCAGAAAGCATGTTCTCATTTCAGATTTGGATATATATTTCATCAGTAATTAATATGAGATGAAATAATAATAATGCAGTAATATTTTTATGAGCATTTACAGTCTATGGTATTGCTGTTACTCTTTGTTATAATTTTGCCTTAAAGTTAACAATATATTCTGAATGTGAAATCAAAAAGAGAAGCATTCCATATGGAGAGAGATAATATTCAAAATTTCACAAATACAGAAGGAGGAATGAATGTGTATCCTGATAAATGTCAGTGTGGAATAAGGTTTAGTGAAAGCAGTTAGATTTAAAAAATTATCTCCAAGGTTGGATATGAACCATTCCTTTTATGTAAACGGTTACATTTATACCACTTTTGCTTCAAGAGAAATATAGTGACTTTTCAATTAATGTGCAATTTACTAGTAGTTAGTTGTTTAACATTACACAGTAAAATTAGCAATGTAACTAGTATCTCTTTTAGCTTTGAAATTTACCTTTTTTAGTCTTGAAATATTTCCTATCTAAATAGTTCAAAAGTGGGATTAATAGGTTTTATTTTGTTCTGTTTTGCCTTTTTTTAAATTTCTCAGGAATCTAGGTCTAATGCTGATGATTTTTTCAAAGACCTAAATTCGCACTGTCCACAGGAAGCAGTGATGCAGGAACAAGATATACCATTCCTTCGAGGTGGACCTGGAGTGTACAAGGTAGTGAAGACTGGCCCATCAGGTCACAACATAAGAAGCTGCCCTAACCTTAGAGGTATCCCAATTGGAATGTTAGTTCTGGGAAACAAAGTCAAGGCAGTGGGCGAGGTATGGATCCTTGTAGCTTCGGTTCATGTCTTCATAGATACCAGTATGTAACAGTAGTAAACACAACAAAAGAATCTGCCTCTGTACAGGTTTGCTTTTCCAATCCTCATGATAAATACTGACCTTTGAACTTGGTTTGTATTATAAGTACTAATGCAGTTATATCTTTTGCCTTTTTGCATTGATTGAAATAATGTTAAAATTGTACTGCAGTTAAATATGCTTACTTATATGTTTCTGTTACAGTATTCCTTTACAAAATTATGTTTCTTGTTCTACCTTTTTGTCATATTCTTTGAAAGAATTTTGTTTCATTGAAAAAAAGTTTTCCTAGGACCTAACCATTTAACAAATTACTGTGTTTCTCTGTATTGATTGTATTAATTTATTCAGTTGCTGAACTGTTGTTACTGTTCTCGATTGTCCAGCTGTGGTGTTTTATGGTTAAGAAGGGCTTAAGGATGAAGTGTGTCATGCTATTTCCTAAATATAATGTCAGGAACAAAATTAATACTCATAAAAACTTTTCATATTTGACTTGGTCTAATAATTCTACTGTTGCAGCCATCAATTAGAAGGTATATTTTGGTGACTATTTCCTCAAGTTTTTATTCAGGCTTATTTGGATGTTCTAAAATTGCGATGTTGGTGTTTTGCTCCTTCCGAATGTAAACAGGTCTAATATTTTTGGAACAACTCCTAACTGTAAATTTACCATAAGTAGGTTTAGTACTTCAATCTGCCTCAGCCTGTGGCCTTAATTTAAGAAACATTTTTTTTTTACATTTGCTTTGTAATACGATTGGAATGAGTGTGTTTTTCAGATGCTATAATAAGTTGCTGAATCACGCTACTGAATTATTTGAAAAGTCAATAAATTTTGCTTTCTTTATGTGTGTGCATCAGGTGACTAATTCAGAAGGTACATGGGTGCAGATGGATAAGAACAGCATGGTAGAGTTCTGTGAAAGTGATGAAGGCGAGGCATGGTCATTAGCTAGAGACAGAGGTGGAAACCAGTACCTCCGACACGAAGATGGCAAGTGGTTGTTTTGTTTTATTTTTTAAAATTAACTTAGAAAAAGTTAAGCAATCTAAATAGGAGAAATAAAGTAGGATCTGAGTTTTGAACAGGTATCATATTTATGCATTTTCATTTGAGTTATATGTTACACAGTTGGACTTGAAAGTTGTTTATAAACAGTCTTTAGATTTTTTTTGAAAGGACAGTTAAAAATATTTTCCCCACGTTTTCCTCTGTGCCAGTTATGGTTACAGGCCATAAGTTTAACCGTCTTTCTAGCTATGGGGATAATTTTTAAATAAGTAATTGTTCTTTTTGTAGTTTTCTTTGGTCTTCTTTGTGTCTCTTGAAAAGCAGAGCAGAATGAATTCTGATCCTGTTAAGTTTGTTAATTTTGTCACACGGCATCCTGTTAAAAACCTGTTAATATGTTTTTTAACACTGTATTTGAAATTAACATCAAATTAGTTAAATTACTGGCTCACCTTCATGGTGAAAAATATTCTTAATACCTAATCACAGTTTCCCATGCTGCAACTTCTGTTCATTGTCTCTTGTCCTGTCCCCGTGAACCTCTGAGATGAGTCTGGCTTCATCTTCCCTGAACCCTTTGATTAGATAGTCAAAGGGAGCAATAAGATCTCACCTTAGCTCTCTTTTTCTCAAACCCACATCTCAGCCTGTCTTTAGATGTTGTGTACTCTACTGCCCTGAATATCTTGGTGGTGTCTGCTGAACTCATTTCCGTCTGTCTTCTGATGGGGAGCCTGAAGCTGAACACAGCACCCCAGCTGGTTCAGTGTGTCCCTCTTGTCTTCCCAAAGTCTAGTAAAAATTACTATGAATCTTCATTAGCATGATTTTGTTACAGGTGTTCTTAGAAACATTTAAGGTTTTTCCACAAATACTGTAATTTTGGTAGAGTTCCCTAGAGGCTGGTTTGTTTCTACTTGCTCAAAGAGTTAATTTCTTCAAGATTTCTTTCTTTTAATCTATATTTCTCTGTTTTCTGCATAAATCTGGGCATTTTCAAATTATAATCTTCCCACTTCATTTATAGGATTTAATGTATCTGTTTTCCAAAAGATGTCTTTATGAAAAGCTTTGACCTCACAGCAGTCATATTCTGCTTGTGTTTTTATGTTCTTATTGTCAACCTTTTACTTTTCATTATAACAGACACTTTGCCCTTTTTGTGGTTTGGGTATTTGGTGCGGAAATTTGTTTCACACATAGATGCTCTAATAATTATCATCACATTACTATATTAAAGCAAATAGTTCTTTGCTAATACATATGTATTTTCTGTAGGACGTTGTGGCTTGACTTTAAGGTATAAAACATTCTGCAGAGAAGAGAAATAATGAAAAGTTTTTCATAAAATATATAAGTATTTATGTAATGCTTAGAACGCTGTCTTTTTTTCAAGTCATAGCTTTTGTGCTTACAGTTATGTCTGATAATGTCAATGTTTTACTCTTTTCTAGATGAGTTTGTTTTTACAAGTAGGGTGAAGATAGATACATATAGCTAAAGCAGTTTAAGCAGTTATCAGTTCAATTACTAAAATATTTTAACCTGTTTTATGTTCCTAGTACTGGAGGTTACTTTAAACTGATTGTTTTTATTTGCCATGAAATTATTTAGAAATACTTTGTCATCAATTTCAATGCTTTTGCCAGAGGGAAATAATTAGGATTTGGAGGAGCTCCAGCTAGATTTGCAACTGTCTATATTTTTATCCATAAATAATACCATCTTTCAGATTATGTTCATATTTTCATTATTTTAAAAAATTATAATTTAACTCCCATAAAGAAGTAGAATTTTTGTCAGAGACAAAGCAGAAGTCATACTGAATCCCTAGGTCCATAGGCAAGTATCCAGTTAAAACACTACAGCAAGATCTAGAGCTGCCTCAGAGAAAGTTCTAGATCCTTTCTTTTATAAGCCGACTTTAAATTTCTAACTTTCTCCCTGTTATTTTTTTTTTTTAGTTTAAATACATGTGTTATGTAAAAGTTTGTACTGTGAAATGCAGTTTGGGCCTGAAGTGCAATTTTTAAAAAATTACTTTTAGAAGACTTGTGATTTTTTTTTTTTTAATAAATCCACATTAATTTTAGTACATTTACAAGAAAAAAAAAGTTGTTCAAGGTACCTACTTGAGCTTTTAAACCTGCACTTCAGATATTTCTTCTGAATGCTTTCTTATATATTATCACTTGGAATTATATTTCTGACCACATAAAGTCAGTAATTTCTCCCTAAGTCTAAACAGTCAAGTGGATTCTATCTCGTTTATTTTGACTGGATGTTATTAAGAATATTATGAAAAGCTCCAGGTTGGTTTTGATTGGGGGTTTCTTTAGTGTCATACAGAAAGCAAAATTGTAGTACTCATTTAGAGATATGAATAAATGTCAGGAAAAAATGTCTTATGTCTCGTGAACTGTTAGGGCATACCCAGGATTAAAGATTTATTGGCTCAGAGTTTGCGACTGAAAACTATCCCTTCTTCACTTTGTCAAATGAATTTAACAATTGCTGTCCAAAAGGTAAACGCTGAATGGTGTGATGTTACTGAAAAAACCAAAGTGTCAAGCTAGTTCCTAAGTGGCAGATAATGGCAAAGCTGGCAGCAACTCAGTCAAACATAAAAACAGTCTGTATGGTATTAAGTCCTCTGTCTTTATATTTTTAGAGCATGAGATCTAAAGAAGAGGTGTGCTTTTCTTTTTTTAAGAGAATTGAGTAGAGAGGAGGAGTGCTATGTGTGGAAAAAAATGTAACTCTTTTGCTTTGTGACTCATCTTTCCAATGTAGATCAGTTACTAAGATGGTCTAATTCTGAAGAGGTGTGTTTTTTTTACAGAGCAAGTCCTCCTAGATCAAAATGTGCAGACTCCTCCCCCAAGTCCTTTTTCAATACAAGCTTTCAGTAAGGGGACAAGCTGTAGTAATGGACAAGGGTTTGATTATGGCCTTGGAAATAACAAAGGTATGTTTTTGCACTCACGCTTTAAAAAATTATGTTTTTCTTAACTTGGCTTTTATTTTTTATTACTCATTTCCTACTCTTTTAGGCACTACAGATGTTCTTCAAAAGACATAAACAGTAGTACAATGAATTGCAAGGTGTTTTTCAAAACGTAGTTAATGTTAGAACTGCTTTTTTATCTGCTTTAATTCCACTTAATCTAAGTACTCTGTATAAAAAGGATCATCTAAGATTTGTAAGTTATAGTTGAGGCTTTCTATAGTGGTAGGCACAAAACTGTAATGCTCAAATGAAAAATACATACTTTTAAAACAAAATAAGAAAATTATTTGATTTAGAAAGCATGTGTTTTTAAAAGGACAAACATTTGTCATCTGTCTTGACAACTTTTTAAGTGCATTTAATGGGTTGACAAGATAAAAGATACCATTTGCGATTTCTTGTAAAACTCAAAAAAAATTAGAAAACCCAAAAAAAATACCTCAAAAAAATAAAGTTGTAAAACTGAAGTTACCTTTCTGTCATATAGATACTAGTTACAAATGCTGGGAAATAAATAAAACCCTGTTAATTTTACTGGCATAAAATAATTATTTCTTTTAATCATGGTTTATTTTGTTGGCAAGATCTAAAAATATGTATATGTATATATATGTACATATATGAAAACCATCACAGTAAACTCAATCTGCATGCCTTTTGTTCACTTATTGATTAGGTCTAGAAAACTTAATAATACAGAAGGGACTTTTGTTGAGACAGATGTCCTTGAGAAATATGCCTGAAACATGGAGCTTTGCTATTCTATTCCTGTATCACTGTACTCTGTCCATGACACTTCAAATAGGGACCTAAGGTGTGCTACATGTTTTTTAACATCAGCATATGCTCTTAGTGGTCTTCTACATAAGGTAGTCTTAGTGGTCTCCTAAATAACTCAGGACTTATTTTAAAGGAGAGGAGATTAGGAAAGAAATTATTCCTAAATATTCTAGTCTATTAGTGTCACAACATGAAATAGTTTTATATCATTTCCCAATGCTTTATTGTGTAGAGTGCAGTCCGTACTTGGCCATGCATATAGGAAACTTTTTGGACTGAAAAGTTGAAGTGTTTTCCTTTTGTTTTATAAGGCCTTTTATACAGAACCGGTTTTCCCAGTTCAGCCATACTCATTTCAAACTAATGGTTGAATCACAAAAGTGGAAGGGTTTAAGATGTGAGGCAATATTACAGCCTGTCTCTCAATGTCTATTGTGTAATAGTGCAAATATTATCTATTCTTTTTTCTACAGAAACATATTAGGAAAATAATTTTTCCTTCTGTGTTGTCCAAAGATAAAATTTAGAAATCAATATGCTATATTAACAGGCATCTTGGTTTCTTGAAGACATTGTGATTCTCTTTACTATATCTTAAACAGTTTCAAAGGCGTTTCTTTGGGATAATACAGTTACAGAACATTTGGAAGCTACTCCTGGCATTGGATTCCATACCATTTTACACACATTATTTTCTCAAGCTGTGATGCTTCGTGTGAATGAACAAATCAGCTAGATGACTTTATTCATTCTGTGTACTGTATTTCCTTCTGAATTGCCTAGGAGCGGAGAGTCATTGGTAACTGTATTGACAGAATAATATCATCACAGAAAAGCAGAATTGACAGAATAATAGAGAAATAGAATTCTTCACCTGTATATGCAGGGGTTTTGTATTCTCAGGTATAAGAAGCTTTTGAGTTTTGTGGAAAATAAAACATGGAAGGCACAAGTACGATCTCATAGGAGAATTTCTGAATGAAACACTTCTTGTTTGGTAAAAGTACCTTCTGTAGGGATACAGTAGTTTCAATGAAAATTCAATTGCCATCCGTGAGTATTTCAAATTTCTGGTCAAATGCAGAGATGCCCATGTAATAGGTCTGTGTTTATAGTATTACCTGCAAGACCAAAGACATGACTCCCACAATGATTGTTTGATTTAGCTATGCCTTCTCTCTGCAGTGCAGGCAAGTTTTTAATATTTCTCCTGAATCACCCTACCCACCTACATATTTGATTATTATGGGCAGATGATTTTCAACCTCTTCTCAGTTGTTCTTTCCTTTAAAATAATTACTCATTTTAGGAAATAAGCGTGTTGTATTAATAATAGCGGTCTGTCAAACATGTAAATCATAAAATGGTTGGGGTTGGAAGGGACCTTAGAGATCATTTAGTTCCAACCCCCCTCCCGCTAGACCAGGCTGTTCAATCACTTATAGGTTTTTAAGGTAGGAATGATTGCTGCTAAAGTACAGATTCCAACATTTTTTAGGTATGCTACTTTCAAAATAGCCAAATAAAATTGATTTATAGGAGTTCCTAGGTAATACAGGGTTTCATACACCCACTGGTCTTTCTCTAACTCCATAAAAAGAAAATTAATCATCATCCAAAAATGTTCTCAATTCAGTGAGTTGTAAATTATATAGTAGCTGCTAAATTTTTTTACTAGGTTTTTTTGAATGCTATCAAAATGCTAGGAATTTGCAGAATAAAGTGACATTATTAAGATTTGCCTGAAGATGGTTCAAATGTGAGATTCTCTCAAAATCTTGGTTCCTCCCAACTCATTTTACTAAGTATACTTCAAGTTATGACATGGTGTGGCCTTCTTACTGAGGCATCATGTATTTCTAATGCTTACATAGAGGTTTTTGAGAATTGGCATTCAAAATTAAAACTCTATTTTTAACATGCTAGTTTTCTGAAGGCCTTCATTTGTGTCACAATAAATGTATGTAGTTCTTCAGAAAACCAGTTCTAGTTCCTAAGTGATACTAATGGGTTTTTTAAATTATCTTTAATCTGATCTTGAAAAACAGCACAGCAGAATACTTAAAAGATATTGACAAAAATGAGCAAATATTTACCAAAGCCTTGGCACAGAAATACATTCGCCAAAGCCTAAGTACATGTTAGCTTTCCCTTCTCATCACTTTTTCAAATCTCCTTCTGCATGTTCTGTTGCATGTGTGTGTTACTGTAAATGCTAGGGATTCCTGTTTTTTTCTTTGGCTGCTTTTCATTTTTTAGCAAGGTGAATATAAATCTCTATTTTGAAATGTTTTAAATAATTGCACTAAAATATCCATGATCCCTAAAAACCCTGCTTGTACTTTTTAGTAATTTTATTGCCATGCATAGAGTGAGATTTTTATTTTTAGTTACAACCAGAGTAGTATGTGGCTAAATAAGATTTATGAACTTTCTCTGTTATCATCATTTAAACTTTAATTGAGCACCATTTTACTGTGCCTTTCTGGAGAATGACAGGTAACAGGTTGTAGTTTTGACTGTTTTGCCCACTACAGGTGACCAACTGAGTGCCATACTGAATTCCATTCAGTCACGGCCAAATCTCCCAGCTCCTTCCATCTTTGATCAAGCTGCAAAACCTCCCTCTTCCCTAGTCCACAGTCCATTTGTGTTCGGACAGCCCCTTTCCTTCCAGCAGCCTCAGCCACAGCTTCAGAGTAAGTTTGTCAGCCTTACCTGCCTCATCAGTCCATTTCTGCAGCTTTGACATTGCTGTTCTCAGTTGCTTACCAGCTACTGATCATCCCTCAGTGCACCTTTCTGGTTTTGTTTTTTTACGTTTTCCATGATTCAGAAGCATGTGAGGTAATGCTCCTAAAGAAGTATACTTGTTCAACTTGAATTTTTATATTGACAGTATTTTGCTTTTGTATGTGTTTTTCACTGTAGACAAGTCATGAAAGTGCATTTTCAATACTGTATGCAAACTTTGGGTTTATTATAAAGGTAAATATTTTATATAGTACAAGATTAAGATAATTCTTTTAACATCAAAAATGCACTGCAGTAAGTTCATAAGTGTTAACTTACCTCCTAAATTCCTATTTTTGTCATTCCTCCTAACTTTAGGCCTGTAGCTGGACAGTGGGAACAACTTGGTACTGCTCATCAGAAAGGTTTTGGTAGTCTTCTGTTAGGTGTTCATAGGATTAGCATGGGCATGAAAGTTTGCACTTTGAGGTGAAACTAACCTGATTACTAATGGGAGGACAGGAAACTTTTTTGGTCATGAATAATGAAAGCTAAAAGCTCAGCTTTCACGATGGATAGCTGATGTTGCAATAAGTTCTTTCTTACATACCGAACAGTTATAGCATGGGTTACAGGAATACTAGTTTTCTCCTGTGTCCCATAAACTGCCCTTCTGAAGTGCCTTAGTTCTTTCTTGTGGGACTCTGTCAAGTCAGTTCACTCTCTATGTCTATGCAGTCCTGGGTCTATCCAGCTCAGCTTATTGAAGTGACAGTGAAGTTGCTTCGTGTGAGAACTAGACTAAAATTTCTAATTCACTTGTATAAAGACTATCAGAAGTATTCTGACTGTGATCTTCCATGGTTATTCTGGACTTAAACCAATGTCCTGAAAACAGAATATTCCAAAAACTACTCAGATAAAACAGCTGATTGCCAGTTGCAGATTCTTCCCCATCACTTTCAGTTTTCTTCTCTTGTTCAGAGTAGTGAAGTCAGAGTTTCTTATTCAGCTTTGCATAAAAATAACCATAATTGCCTTATCTCGAATTTCAGATGATTTGTCCTTTAGCATTTAGACCTACATTGTATGAAGAGAAAAGCTGTCAGCATTCTTATTGACTGCCCAACAAGATCTTGCTCAGCGGGTTCGCCTGTCCCAACAGATTCAGATAAACTGTATTCAATTAGCTATATCTGTGTTTCATGTTCTAATGAGAACCCCCGATTCAAAAGGAAGTCCTTTTTTTGTCAGATAGGGGGAGCACTAGTAGTCTATCAAATAAAGCAACAATGAAAGTGGAAAAAATTTTCAAGTTTGTCTGATTTGGGATCTTAGTATTACTAAGACCTTAGTATAAGGTCTCAACTGATATGGTCATTTGCCCTTCCAGCAGGGCAAAACTCATCAACCAGATGATACCAGAACTGATATGCTGTTGTGCTACTGTGATTTGATACAAGGATTTTCTTTCAAACAGTTTATGAAACATGTAATTAAAAGTTAAATCCATTAAATAACACATCCCAAGGGTCCATATTAAGTCAATTGAATTTTTGCTTTATCTAATGGACTGATGATAGTATAATAGGTGAAAGAAGTTGTGCCAGCCTAGATTTGCATGACTACAGAGGTTATATACTAAATACTAGTCTTGACTGAAAGTCAGCCTAAATAGTTCAATCTACCACTTAAATTTTCTGTTCTTCCTCAGATATCTCTGCCCCTGGGAGAAATTTGATTGAGAAGTGTGATTCTAAGGAAAGTTAGGATCATGCTGAATATTCGTTTTGAATACCTAAAATATAGAATTATTTCCTTTTTTTAGATTTTCAATAGGAAGAAAAATGTTTATCTGATTAAACATACTTTGTACCAGTGACAGTAGTCACTGCAGTTTTCCTTTAGAAGTGTTTGTAGCTAGTTGATTTTTTTTAGGAATGGTTTCTGCACTTGGAGTCTGATTTGGTTTCCAAATTGATTTAAGGAAGAGAGAATAGGCTTGTCACAACCTTTTATCCTCCAGTGTCTGGTTATTTTTCTGCAGAAATATTATAGTTTGGGATAACCACTTCTTCAGATACAATGCTTGAAGAAATAGAAAGTGTTCCTATTTTTTTCGCATCATAAATAAGTAAACTAATAACAGTCATCTGTGTTATATCAAAGAATTTGTTTACAGAAGCCATATTATAAAAAAAGAAGGGGTTACTCTGTTTTCTCAGTTTTGTGTTATTTGCTAGAACTTTGTGAAGGGCTGATTGTTCTGCCCTGCTTAATTCCTTTGCTAATTTTTACACATGGTTGCACAAGGTAAAAAACTGAGAGATTGTTTCCTTTTTCATGGGGACAGTCAAAATTAAGGTGCACTTATCATGTGTTTTAATTCTTTGGCAGTCTTGTATGCAGCTAAAAGTCCAAAAAAGCTAGAAGAGATTGCATAACCTATCTGGAGTACAAGAACAGCTGTATTGACTTGGAACCTTAGCAAGGATTTTTTTCCATTAAGATCACAAGTTTATGTGGTCTTAAGATCACATAAAAACAGACTGTAATTACTCCAGCCTGTGTATGCTTGCTTCTGAGAAGTTTGTAAAATCATCAGTAACAGATCTGCTTGTGAATGCAAGCTCCCATAGCTGCAAGATTATTGCTGCTTGCTTGATTTACTTGTCTCTGAACTTTGTGAAGAGCACAGAAGACTCAAATTTCTGATTGAATTCTGAGTACATGCTTCAGCAGTATGTGCTGGGTCATAAAACTCTTTAGACATGGCAAGTCAGGGAATCAGGATTTGGATGTTGGATGCTGTCCAGCATAAGTTATCAAAATTTGACAATTGGCTTTGAGCTCTGAACTTGGGAAGGGAAGTGTGAGGCTTTGCAGTCCCTATTAGACTTCATGCCATGTTTCCTCTCATCGGAGTTCATACTGTGAATGAAGAATGGATTTATGGGCTGAAAAAGCTGTGGACCCCCTTGACATGTGTCACATTCTCCCTCTTGCTATGAAACCCTGGCAGCTTGCTGAGCTCCTGCTTCCTAACTCATCTCAGTCCACCCAGAAGCTGCAGTGATGCGCTGCTGTTCAGTACAATGTCCTTTGAGGCTGCTTCCTTGCCAATCCATGCTGCAGAGCTGCAATCCAGCCATCCCACTATATCAGCTCCTGCCATTCACGTCAGGAGTTCCTTGATACATCCCTTCAGTATTGTGCTACCATATTCTTTTTGGTTTTGTTCCTTTCCCATCTAGGTGCTAGTTAAGTAGCATTTAGAACCACTGGCTTTGGCTGCAATGCTTCTCTCCTCATTTTCTAAACTGTAGAGGGGATGCAAAAGACCAGCATGGATATGGAGCACAAAACCTTTCCTGGTAGTGCTTCAGTAAAATGGAGAGAATCTTCTCAACCAAGTATGCTGGTCTCTTCCATATTGTGCTGAAGTAACTTAACTGTCAGTTAAACCAATGACAACTGGTTTGACCTTTTTTTCTGCATGTTGCCAAAACATCATTCCTGAAACTTTGAGCTAATAATTTAAATGGTTTCATGCTGTAGGCTTTCCAGATTTTACAATCAAAGATATGTCTGGAGAATACACTTGTCCAGGTTAATCCAAAACCGTCCTTGGGAAAACTGATATGGTAAGGGTTGGTGGAAGAGTTCAAATTGTGTCAAGCTTTTTTTTTTTTCCCCAGAAATAAATTTGGTTTATAGCATCTTGAAAAATTTTAGTGACAAATAATAAAATCATGAACTTATTTTTTTATCTACCCTTCTAGCCCAGGAATGCTTATTTCAGTCTTTCAGTTAATAAACTTAAGTGGCTCAAGTGTTGAGGCTCCAAACCCTACCTTTGGGTAAAGAACTTTGCTAATATTTTTCTGATGATACTGCATTTCAGCTTTTGCTTTCATTAACTCACTCATTCCCCTGCTTTAATAGTATCTAATACTTTCCTTCATTGTTAATATTTAATATCCAATTTTTTTTTTACTTCAATACATTCTTTTATTTAAGGAAAAATAATTTAAAAAAAGAATCCTTGTCCAATTGTCACTACAGCATTTGGCATTTTCAGGATGTGAAGAAAGATATATTGACTGCAGTAATGAGGACATTCAGCTCACAGTTATATTTTAGCTTCCGTGCCAGTAACAGAGAGCAAAAGAGGAATACATTCTTTTTGAAGAGGCAACTGTAGCTTAGGCAACATGGCAAAGGCAGGTCAATGCCTTTTCTTCACATTGCACATAAAAGCAGTGGCATTTCAGAAGAATCTTTAACTTATCTCCATTCTCCAGAGACATTTTACTAGTTTGTTATAGAGTTTATTTAAAAAAGAGTAACATGAACCAGCTAGTGGTATGTCTTGCCTCCAAATTTGGTTTACCAGTGTTTCCTCAGAGGAAGTAGGCACAGCTGTTACAAGACTGCATCCTACCATGGGAATTAAACTGCCTCTTATATCTCCATATTGTGTAGCTTTTCAAGCTGGAGCTGTTTCCACATTGAAGGAAAGAGTGTGACTAAATATATACTGTAACATTTGAGTATGACATGAGACAGACCTTGCCTGCCTTGTATTTCAAGTCTTTGTAGTCTTTGAGGATGATTCAAAAAGAAGGAATTCTGATCAAAATGCTGGTCCCTCTGGCTGACTAGTAATCCTCATAGACATAGATTGTTTGCCAAGGCAGCAAGGAAATCATGTGGGAAAGTCATTCTCTTCGACCTACAGTCCCCTTGAAATGATTGAATAGTAGTACATTGTTCAAGATACACTAGATTACAACATTATAAAATGTAAGTATTCTTAGACATAGAGTGAAAGAATAAAGTATAAATGTGCATTCATGAAAGTGGATTGAGAAATTAGAGAGTAGTTTCTTTTTTTAAAGAATGAAATTCGTACTTCAAACATATGAACACCTTCTCATTGTAGAGGCTCTAGAACTATAGGTCATTGCATAAGATATGGGGGTTAGTATGTTTTGTGTACAAGTTTGTAAATATAGTACCAGACAAAAAGAAGTCTTAAGCAGTTTAGGAAACAGATGGTTTAGATGGGTTTAATGTATTTTTCTTCTTTCTTTCCAGTGATTAGCAAGACATTCCAACAGAAATATGTAGATGTTCTCTAATTTTCACTAAAGAATGTGTAATTTTATCATCCAGAAGGAGATATTGAAGTTCTAAATAATTCATCTCTGAATTTCCAGATTAAAAGGGCTTATTCAGTTCAAACCAGGGTTCAGTTCCAAACTAGACGCTGCTGGGTTTTATAATAAGCCATAGATCTCATTGGCTATTCTCCATAAATTACATTTTTAGATCCTAGAAACTAATATGGAAGTCACAGCATTTTTAGATTGGGGAACTGATCTACTGCATTCTACTACAGACTACTCTCTCATTTAAAGGTGATGGAGGACTCTAAATGAATTCAGAATACTTAACAGAGGAGATACCTATAATTTAAAATGCTTGTTTTTATCTTTGCTGCTTTTCCATTGAATCTGTGCTGCTTCTGTGCAACTGTTTTCCACTGTAGAAACTCCATCCTGCTGCCTTGCTTCTCGTGAGCGTATTTACAAAACTAGTGATGTAGCTGGGCCTGCCTCTGCTATTTCATCTCTCTCTCACAAACTGAAGGGTGGGTATGCATGCCAACATAGCAAGGTTATTCAAATTTTTACACCCAAAATGTTGTTTTCTTTTTTTCTCCTTCCATTCATTTGCATTTCATTCATTTGATAAAATAATGTTTTTTGAAAACAAATGTTCAGTTCTGGTATTTGTTGGAAGCTCATTCGATATAACCATTCAGTGTTGCTTTCCTGAGTTGCAACAAGTCCATGATACACAATCTAGCTGCCTCTTTCTGCTTTGTAAACAGGAAAGTGACGTTAGTCTAATTTAATAACACCTGTTTTCAAACAACATGCAAACAAAGTATGTAAGAGGAAAGGAGGGGAAAATCTGGGGTTTTTTTGCTATATTATGCAATTTTTCATTTGGGCATTTTTCTTTTTTGCGCTGATAGTATAGAATGCCAGTTAGGATTATTTACCTGTATATGTGCAAAACCAAACCTTTGTTTTTAAAACACAAGACTTTTTTTGTTACTGGAAGCTACTGCTAGGCTATACCTTTTATAAGGAGTTTTGTTCTAGAATGTTTTTCTGATTGATATGCACTAATTGTGCGTGTACTTTTTTTTTTTATACGTTGCTGAATGGTTTGAAGTTTTTTATGTCCTCCAAAAAGATTATTGTCATATTTTCACTTTTTTAATCTGTTCTATGAGGCATTCTTTAAAAAGTTCTATCTAAAGTATTTTCTCATCTGGCAGACCTTGAATTAATTTTTTTTATTTGTTTCTGGGAAAAATCTGTATAAAAATAATTATAATTTGCATTTTGGAATTTATTGATCACAAAATAAACATCTCAAAATGGCTCATCAGTAAAACCGGTGTAGAACTCAGCTGGCATGTGTGAAATGCTTGGACTGATACTTAAGAAACTTTTTGTTTTTTTCTTTTAGCAAGAACAATCATTTTATAAACCACAATGTACCATGCTATTTCTTTCCTTCCTCTTCCCTGCCCCAAGTCAAAAATAATTATAGAACTCATAAGAAAAAAGACATATTAGACTCTCAAAATTGATTAGAATGGTATTTGAGATATTATTATATTCTACATTTGGCATATTATTCCTCAATAGAGACACAGTATGTCTTCTGTGCCTGCAGAAGTGTGAACTCCTACCATGACCTGGGAAGGCAGGAGAGTGGCCTAACCTTCAATTTTGTTAAATATTGTGACATAATTCATTCCCTTCACTTTTTCGTGTTGCTGTTCATTTTATTATAAGGTACTTAAATATGGGGATAGCAAATTAGTAAGAATCAGTTTGTAACCCAAGGTATTATCTGGATTGCTAAATTTTGCTCAAAAACTTTTCTTTTTTTTGGATTGTGAAAGGTAGTAGTATGAAAAAACTGCATCTATATATTTTCTACCATAGGAGTAAGTCTTTGTGATTTAGTACTGCATGAAGTTGGCTCAAATCCCAGGATGCATAAGAAACTGAACACTGATTTCACACCTCCTAAGTAAATACTGAAGGTACTAGGAAAAGATGACCGCCTATCCCCTGTTCCCATTAGAAATCAAGGCACAAATTAGCAGATTTTCTCTGATTAATTGAAATTTTATTTTTTGACAAATAGTTGCTTCCTAAAAATACACCCAGACAAGTGGAAATGACCTTTTAATATCTAAAAAAGTAAAATAATCCTAAGTACTGTGTCCTAAATCTACAAGCTTTACTAGGGAAATCTTTTCATCCTTAACTAATGAAAACCCATTCAGATCAGAAAGATTTAAATCTGTGTTCAAGATTTTGCAGTGTAAGGCTTTGTGGAGAGACAGCTATATTAACTGTTGAATTGCTTGCCAGTAATTTCAACATTGCTTGTATTAATTTTTGTATGGACTTATATTCAGTTACCTATAGTTTTTATAGTTCTGCAGATTAATATATATACAGAGTCAATGTGCATATGACCAATAAAGTAGTGCATGAAAATAAGAGGACATCATTGACCAGAGTTGTTGGTTTAGCTTAGTGGTTGAGAAAAGTGGGTTTGTTGGTTTTGGGGTTTCTTAAATGGGTTGTGTTTTGGTAGCAGAACATGGAAAGTTTGTGGTCTTGAATAGGTGGATGCCTCAGATTATCAGTCTGAATAGTTTAAGCAGTCTTGCCCAATTTACCTTATAACTGTTTACTTCCTACAATTCCTGACTTTTGAGCATTAAAAAAAATAAATCTGGTAATAGATTTGGTGTCTATGCAAGTCTCTTGTTGCAGTCAGGCTGACACACATGGAGATAATAAATAAATAATCCCTGGTTTATGTTGCAACTGTCATAAATTGAGTTAACTCCTGGCATTTTACCTAAAGGTGTAAATTGTGCTTCCTTTACTAGTGTTTTGTGGAAACAGTGAACTGTGCCTTTTGATAGCTCCATAGTTGTGTTTTCTTTGTAAATATTTCCTAACACTTGTTTATATGTATCTTTAGGAAAAGAAATGTATTGAAAATATTCTGGGTGAAAAAAGATCCTGTCATGTTTCCTTTCATTTTTATGTGAACAGAAGCATGTGTTTGATCTTTATCTTGTGTTCAGGTCTTTAGTCCTTGTTTTTTACTATTAAAGGTATCACTGTAAACATAACCATTCAATTATAAAATATACTGCACAGGTGACCGAATGAATTTCACAGGAGCTGCTAGACCGGTTTCTCCAGCTGGAAAGACAGACACGCCGTCGAAGCACAGAGCTGACTGCAGGTCACCCAAACTTGATGTGCGAATGAACAGAGCTGTTGCTGACCAGAAGAAACCCAGAAATACAGAAGGCTTATCTGCCAGTGAGTGTCTTATCCTGAAATCAGATGCTGCAAAGCTGCGGTCAGACTCGCACAGCAGGTCTTTGTCGCCAAATCATAACACTTTGCAAACACTAAAAACTGATGGGAGAACAACAACTGGACTGAGAGCCGAATCTCCAGGGCCAGGAACCCGGTCATCTTCTCCAAAGACAAAGACGCTTACGGCTGTTAGATCTGGTGCTAGTTCTCCACGATCCTCATCACCCCATGACAAAACTCTACCTCAGAAACCTTCATCCCCTGTAAAAACAAAGCTTGATCCTCCTCGAGAACGCTCCAAATCAGATTCCTACACGTTAGATCCAGACACCCTTCGCAAAAAGAAAGTGCCACTAACAGAACCCTTAAGGGGGAGGTCCACTTCACCTAAACCAAAAATTATTGCAAAAGATGGAAAACCTGTTACAGAAACTGAAAATAGAGCTCCTTCCCCTCATGTCGTACAAGAAAATCTTCACAGTGAGGTAGTTGAAGTATGTACTTCAAGTACTTTAAAGACTGACAGCATTACAGATACCACCTGTGAGGACAACACCGAATTCAGAAGTCTGGACGATGGTTCTAATAAAGTTCATTTCAGCATAGGCAAAGCACCACTGAAGGATGAGCAAGACATGAGAGCATCTCCAAAAGTGAGCCGTAAATGTGCTGGTAGACACACAAGACCCAAAAAGGAAAAATCCAACTTTCTTTTCAAAGGAGATGGCTCCAAGCCCGTAGAGCCTGCCAAGCAAGCAATGTCGCCTTCTGTTGCAGAATGTGCTAGAGCTGTATTTGCTGCATTTCTTTGGCATGAAGGAATAGTTCATGATGCTATGGCATGCTCATCTTTTTTGAAGTTTAATCCAGAACTGTCCAAAGAGCATGCGCCCATACGAAGCAGTCTTACTCAACAGCCTGCAGAGGAAAAAGAAACGAAGTTGAAAAATAGACATTCATTGGAAATATCATCTGCTCTTAACATGTTCAACATCTCACCTCATGGACCAGATATATCTAAAATGGGTAGCATCAATAAGAACAAAGTCCTCTCAATGTTAAAAGAACCACCTCTGCATGAAAAGTGTGAGGATGGAAAAACTGAAACTACCTCCTTTGAAACATCCGGTCATCACACAATAAAATCCAAGTCTCCTCTTCCATTAACACTGCAACACTTAGTAGCTTTCTGGGAAGATATTTCTTTAGCAACTATTAAAGCAGCTTCCCAAAACATGATTTTTCCAAGTCCTGGTTCTTGTGCAGTGTTAAAGAAGAAGGAAAGTGACAAAGATAACAAGAAAGCTAAGAAAGAGAAAAAGAAAAAGGAAAAGGTTGAGACTAGGCCAAGGGGAAATCTTTTTGGTGAAATGGCCCAGCTTGCAGTGGGAGGACCTGAAAAAGACACCATCTGTGAGTTGTGTGGAGAATCCCATCCATATCCAGTGACTTACCACATGAGACAAGCTCATCCAGGTGAGATTCCATATTTAATTCCCATGTCAATCTAGAAAGTGTATTTCACACACATGTTCTGGTATTAGTTACTGTTATGAAAATGAGTCGGACTACCTTGTCTATTAGTGTAAGACCCCAGGCTCACCTCACGAGCTCATTAGGGGGGTTTTACGTCAGAAAAGTATAAGGCCCCAAACCCACCTGATGGATTTATTAAGGGGGCCTTCAGTTCTTTTGTCCCTTAAGGCTGCACGTAGGAAAAATGCTACAACATTTTCAAGGGGTCATAATAACACACTTGTACTGGCAAACTTTGGAAGATAAGGAAACTTGGAAAAAGTGTAAAGCATACAGTCAACATAAAGCATTTCATAAAGGACTGGCTTAGGAAATTTCAACCCAACAAGAAAAGTGAATAAGGAGAAGTAGTAGTAAAGGGGGGAAGAGGGGAGAGGAGGGGATGGAGAGAGTGTTGTTTTGAGCCAGTAATAATTTTTTTCCAGACTCTCACAATTATATACACTAAATTAAAATTTATACTTACATAAAGACTATTTACACATCTTTGTATGTGATTTCAAGTAGTTCTGGATCTAAACTTTCAAATACGCCAAATAACATTGTTCGAACCATGGTCAAAATAATGTTCTGACCTTACAGTAGCTCCCCAGAAACATACCATTTTTTTACACCTTAGGACTTGAAACTGTGCTGGGAAAATTGAAAATAAAATAAAAAATTAGATTGGTCATTTGGAGTTTCTACTTGGCCAAAAGTTTTTTGTTACTGTTTTACTCTCAGTAGTAGAAAACTTTTATTTATCTGCTGTGTCAGTACTGGGTATCAAGGACTTAATATTTGGTATACTTTCTGGTATGTATGGTTTTTTTAGCTCTGTATGCAAAGTTAAAGCAAAATTTCTATTCAGCAATTATCGGTTCCCTGAATCTTTCTGAGAAATGCTAATCAGCAAAGGAATACACTCCATTCCCTCTTAAGCTTTGTTAGCTAAGAAGTAAGGTTTTCATGTTTATTAAATCACAGATAATGTTGGCTAACTTATAATACTGACCAACTATTTGAATAGGGAGCTGTTGATGCTTTGGACAATTTCCTAATAAAAACTTGAAAACTTTATTATTTCATAATAAAAACTTAAAAACTTGAAAACATGGACAAAAACATTGTTTTGTAACCAATTCAGACATACAGAAAAGTAGAAAATTAGGCCAGAAGACAAGTATCTTCCTACCCCCTCTTCATCCCTCTCCTACAGTAATAGAAGATATAATAGTAACCCTTCTTTTGAAATAACTTGTTTTTCACTCTTTCCTCAACATAGGTTGTGGCCGTTACGCAGGTGGCCAAGGTTACAACAGCATTGGGCACTTCTGTGGAGGATGGGCTGGCAATTGTGGCGATGGTGGAATTGGAGGAAGCACTTGGTATTTGGTTTGCGATCGATGCAGAGAAAAATATCTCCGTGAAAAGCAAGCAGCAGCAAGAGAGAAGGTATTTTCAGCTGGTTTTCATATGTTTAGATATTTTGTCTCCTTAATAGTGCTGTGTTCACAACTTGAAAATAAGGTTAGGCCAGTTTAAAAAATTTGAAATTTCATAACTTTGAAAGGTTTTGGAATATCCTCTTATGCTATTGTTAGGTTTAAGATGATAAGATGGAAATTTTGCCAACTTCCAAACTTCCAATCAGATTTCTTTTCTTCAGATGATAGTGTTTTCAAATTTATGATTTTATTTTTTTATCCCACTATAACTGCAGCATTGAATGTAATACCTAATTTTTTTAAGTATTTGTCAGTTTATTTAACTTTGAATTGTTATATTTGTTTACTGAAATGAGTGCTGTTTTAACTTTGTGTTTATAGTTTCTTTAATGATCTTAATAATCCAGAACATTGGATACAAGATGCCACTAGAGCAATTTTTAATGGGAATAGTATGAAAGGTGGTGTTCTTATACTGGTGTTCCAGGACTAATTTCAAATTCTTGCTTAAAGTATACAAATAAGTTGAGGTTCTAAGGTAAGCAGAACAATGCTAATTAAACTTTATTTTTTTAACTAAATTTGTTGAAACTTTGTGCACACAAAATTAATCCTGAGGCAGTTGTCAAAGCTATCAGCTTTTTATTAAATGTTTGCAAAGTTTTAAAAATAAAAGTGCATTTTGTCATAGAAAATATTTTACAACAGATTTAGTATAAGATATATTATCAGATTTTCCTGTGGTGAAGTATAGTTTAATTATATGGTTTTTAACTTTATCTAGATTAAACAATCTAGGAGAAAACCAATGCAAGTTAAGACACCTCGTGCCTTGCCAACTATGGAAGCTCATCAAGTGATCAAAGCAAATGCGCTCTATTTACTGTCGCTGAGTAGTGCTGCTGAGCCTAGTATCCTCTGCTATCACCCTGCAAAAGCATTCCAATCTCAACTTCCCAGTCTCAAAGAAGGAATTTCTGAAGACTTTCCCATTAAAATGCCATGTCTCTATCTACAGACTTTAGCAAGGTGATTAAAGGAAGTGTATGAGTACTGACTTTATTACTCACCTATGTATAGTGTTGAATAAAAATGTGTGTATAAATTAAATGAAAACTTATATAGAAAAATATGTATTTTCCTAATCCTTTATGATATTTATTCTTCTGTCTCTTAATCAATGATCTTTTTCAATCTCATAAATTGTATTTTCTCATAATGTCAAGTATACCCTAAGTAGTTTTTCAGTGCTAAATATTTTTTAACAACAGTTTAGTTTCTATCCAAAGAATTTAGAATTTCCCAAAGAGTTTTACTTAGTGTGTTAGTAGCAGACATATATGCTACTTTTTCCTCTTCACAGTTAAAAATAGTAAGAAGGAAACCAGACGACTTGGGCTTTCTTGGTACTTTTAAGTAGATTTCACTGTAGTGTGTCATGTTTATGTTGGATAGACGTTTGGACCTAAAATACATTCTGGAAATACCTAAAAAAATACTAAAAGATAGTAAAGGGTGATCCCCACTCCCTCTTGCTTGAAAATGCCATTGTATTTTCCAGTACCACTTTTAAGTCACAACTAGCTTAAAAGCATTAGTACGCAAGGAGTAAATGAATAGTGTTGCCTAACTAAATGTATTGGTGAAGGACTTTTGTGTATGTGTGTTTCAGGAACTTGTAATCCTTAATCCTAATTTAAAAATCTAATTTGATTTAGGCATCATCATGAAAATTTTGTTGGGTACCAGGATGACAACCTCTTCCAGGATGAGATGAGATACTTGCGCTCAACTTCAGTACCTGCACCGTATATCTCAGTTACTCCTGATGCAAGTCCTAATGTCTTTGAAGAACCAGAGAGTAACATGAAATCTATGCCCCCAAGGTATTTCCTTATAATTCTGGGTACTACATACAAGTGTTAAAGCATTAGGATTACACCAATTAAAAAAAAAAGGGAAACATTGCTGCAGTTAAGTAGCTAAAGTATCAGATCAGCAGAGATCAGTCTCTGAAATGGCAACAAAAAAACCAAAAGGATATGAAGCTGTAGTTAGAAAAATATCTTCAGGGAATCATAACTTATTGGTATATTTTCAACCATTAGCAATGGTATATATTTGATTATGCGAATATGCAAATCACAATTGCAACTTTTAACTGTACTGCAAACCAATTGCTTCTCTCTAGAAAGGTCCTGGGTTTACAACCTAAATATGAAAAAATTTTGTTCAGTTGATAAGGACTCTTAGCATACCTCAGGGGAATTTATCCATAGTTTTTACTCCAGGCTTGCTTGTCTCCTAGAGACAATTTTTTCAGAATCTCCAAAACTTTAGAAGTGATCTAAAGATCAATAATCCAAGGACCAAAGCTGTTGCAAACTCTTTGAAAATGTAGCAACTTTTTTCACTGTATATCTATTCTTTACCACAACTGACTGAATGTATATTAATGGACTTCTTGAAAGAAGTGGCTGTTGTTCTCCATTCAGAATTTCATTCTGAAGGGAAGTTTTAATGGAAAGAAATTTCATTACTTTACAGTTTTCAGAGCAAATGTTTCTGCTTCCTTCTGTGTGGAAGTTAAAATGTCACTGAAAAAATTGCAACTTAATGCTATCTAGGACCAAGAGTGCTAGATGGTTTCTGTCAGGTTAAGCCACTTGCTAAGTTTACTGTGATCTAATTCAAGCAGTTACAGAAATTTTTGTTTTGCTAGGCTAAAAAAGGCTCTTACTGTTAATAATAGTCTAGAATCAACTTAGATGCTTAGTGTTTTCAGATGTCGGTGATTCCTCATATTATAGTGAGGATGTAATGAAGAGAAGACTTGCTTTTAATCTGTTTTTATTTCAATCTGTTATATTTTATACTGACTGCAAAAACAGTTTATTGGAATACTACAATCTACAATGTAGTCTTTTCAGAAATAGAACTTTTCTAACAAAACTCCTTAAGAGTGCTTCGTATTGGTATATTCCTTTATTAAAACTGTGGACACCATGGTCTCCTGAGGCCTATAGGGACAGCATAAGCTGGGAGTTCTTCTGCAGACTGTAAGAAGTCCATGGAAGGTAAGGAGTAAAACATGTCAGAGGTATAGCCATAGCAATTGAAAATTGACTTTAAGGCTAGTGATGTTAGAAACTATAGACTTCACATAAAGTTCTAAATTTCAGTTGGCTTGCATATTAAAAATTCACTCCATAGATGTTTTCATGTGCATTCTCAGGATAAGTTTGGTCTGAAACTTCAATTCAGGCATGATCTGTGTGTTTGTATCTCTCTAAAAAAAAAAAAACCTAAATTCTTGGAATCTACCATGTACATCATTACATTTGTTTATAAAGCACTTGCATGCTTTTTCACCATGTGTAATTCTAATACATATTCCTTCTTTTTCAGCATTTAAATAGTTATTAGGTGCATAAGACAAACTTTCATGCAGTATAGCATTGTCATTATGAAATGCATGTATCCTTATTTAATATTTATGTGTAATTCAGATAATACTCTATATATTTGTTAATGAGTGTATCACTTATTTCTTTGTAGTTTGGAAACCAGTCCAATAACAGATACAGATCTTGCAAAGCGCACAGTCTTTCAAAGATCATATTCAGTTGTTGCATCAGAATATGACAAACAGCACTCAATTTTGCCAGCACGTGTAAAGGCAATCCCTAGGAGACGAGTCAACAGTGGAGATGCAGGTAAGAGCACAGACATCAGAAGCAGGGAAAAATTATTCAAGTATTTGCAGTTCTTCTTGGAAACTGTAGACAAATGTATTTTTTAAATAAATACATGTAGTGGTTTTTATTTCTAGTTATTAATAAACATTAGCTGTTTGTTAGTCGGCGCAGGATTAGCCTGAAATCAGCTCAGGAATTACTGATTTTGAAATTTGTGGTGAATCTTTTGTGTTTGATTTAAAAGCGAAGGTGGTATTTTGTTTCTCAGTTGAAGCACCATTTTTCCACATTGCTTTTTTTAATGCAATTTTCTCATGGAAAAAATACATCAATTCTAAAAGTACTTTATTGCTTTTCTTTTTTACTGTGACTATAAAATTGAAATGTGCAAAGAATCTAATGTGTGTATATTTTTATGCTTTTGAATAGAAGTGGGGTCCTCTCTCCTGAGACATCCATCTCCTGAACTTTCTCGGTTAATCTCCGCCCACAGCTCTCTTTCCAAAGGAGAGAGAAATTTCCAGTGGCCAGTATTGGCATTTGTAATCCAGCATCATGATCTGGAAGGACTTGAAATAGCAATGAAACAAGCCTTACGGAAATCTGCCTGCCGAGTCTTTGCCATGGAGGTATTAATGTACTAATGGACCTTGCATGATTAAAATAAGATGATTGTAATTTCTCTCTTGTAACTTTTTTTTAAGATTATGCTATGTCCCCTGTAATACAGTTGTCATTTTAGTAAAGTGTTACAGCTGCAGAGCAATGTGTCTTACTTGAAGAACTTTGCATTATTATTTACCTGTCCAAAAGCATCAGTGCACCTTCATACATAAATGGTTTAAGAAATGGTTTTACTTCAGTAGGTTTGCTTAACCAATTCATAACACCTTGTATGTAATTTATTTTAGGCTTTCAACTGGCTTCTTTGTAATGTCATTCAAACAACTTCTCTTCATGATATTTTATGGCATTTTGTGGCTTCCCTGACTCCTGCACCTGTAGAGCCAGAAGAAGAAGAGGATGAAGAAAATAAGTCAAATAAAGAAAATGCAGAACAAGTAAGTAACGTTCAACATTCCTTTCCTATCTGTTGATTTGTAGGCAAATTAGAAATATTTTTATGTGGGGAAAAAAAAAATCCTTAATCCTCTCTCTGTGAAACAGAAGCTTAAATTGTAATTGAACTCATTTTGTAGACATAGATAAATTAATTTTTCTTCTAAATCATCAGATTTTTTTGTGTTGATGAATTGCATAGTCTTTTAATGATTATTGTTATGGGAAATAAAAAAGAAAAAAAGCACAAGCACGTTGTTAATCCAGTAACAAAAAAATGTACAGATTGCTTTTTATTTGTCCTTTGCCCTACAATGAGAGGAAAGAAAAGAGAAAATATTTTTCAGAGAAACTTTGTGGTTTGGTCTACTCTGTCTTTCAGTGCTCTAAGAAAAGTCCACAGTTAATAATGAAAATGTATAGTTAATTTGCATAATTCTTTATACATGTGTATATATATAAATAATTATATATATACGTAATTCTATGTACACTGAACATAGTTAATGTAGTGATTTAAGGAAAATCTATAGTTAGTTATGTAAAATAGTATAGTCTTAACATACCATGCTTCCAAAAGGTATCATACAATCTCTTCTAAACTTAGCTCTGATTTAAAACATTACCATGTCCTCAAAGAATAGCTCAAAAGAAATCATGCTAGTACTGTTAGTAAGTCAGGGTTATCTTTATCACTTCAAATCTAATCCAGTTTTGAAATGAGATGTTCTGAAATTAGCCTTTTCAGCATTGTAACCTGGTACACTGCTGTAATTGTTTACAAAGCAACTATAATCTTGGCCTAAATTTCATGTGGGATATCAGCTTTTCTCTGTTAGCGTATCAACATACAGATTTATAATTCTATTTACCTATTTTCAAGTCTGCCAAATTCTTGTATGTATACATTATATCTGATTTGCAATAGCTCTGTGTATTGTATTTTGAATGTTGTTTCTTGGTTTCGCTCCAGCAGTTTTCTGCCTTGTAGTAATTTCAACTGCTACACCAAAAGCACTGCTAGAGCGAGGGAAGTGTGGTCCCACTGGTCCTTATGCTGGTCAGCCTCAAAAATAAGAACCTTTACTATATAAAAGAATAAGTAGTGTCCCATCTGTAGTCTGGATAATTATTGACTGAAAGATAAAAGACATTAGAAAGGAATGTTAGAATATGCCACTTCTGCTCTGGTGGGAATGCTGCTGTTTCTTTGATACAGTGAAGAGGGAATTTAAAAATACTCCTTGGTCAAATGGCTAAAATGAATAGTTTTATGGCATATAACAAAATGACAACAGTTTTCAGCTAATTGTTAAATATCACTCAGGTGATGTGTATTCAGATCACAGCATCCTCCTTCAGTAGTCTGATCAAATGATTAAAATGCCCATGTAAATATATGTACACAATGTAATAAATCCAAAATGGTTAGGTGCTTTTCCACTACCAGCATTCATTTCCTTATGTGAAATATTTTTACATATTCTTTTAATGTCCTGGGAGATGGAGATAAATTCCAGTGATGGATTCTTTTAAATTGGGGGATGGGGATCTAGAACTATAAACGATTGAACGCATAAGATGTAGGTTCAAAGGCAACGTCCTTGCTAAAGCAAAACAAAATGCAAGAATTACTAAGCTGCAGAGAAGATGGTGCAAACAGGATGCTACCTGTGTAGACAGGATCCTTGGGGAAGAGGGGAATACCCAGACTTTGAAGAATTGATAATATTTAGTTTAGCGTTCAGTTTCATACTTCATACACTGAGTACGCTCTACCATGTTACACTCTCCAGCAAAATACAGAGCAATGTCTGGTTTGATGATTCTTCCCTAGGTAAGCATGTGCCGAAAATCACTTTCAAATAATACCACAGCATTTCTAGCTATTCAAGCAGTTGAGATCCATGGGAAATCTACTTGAAATAGACAACTTAATACATAGACAACTTAAAGGGTTTAAAATAACAGGTTTGAATCTGGCTTTGGATTGTCAGGATGTTGGGTCTGTGCAGCTGGTTTCTGTGATTCAAACAGGATCAGATTTTCTTGTAAAAAGAAGCAGGGGGAAACAGTTTGTATCTTTCATAAATGAGTCTTTCCATGCCTTCTCAAATGGCATATCATGATCAGAAGCTAGTTTGCTTTCTCTGCTACTCTTCCCCAGAACACAGCTTGCTCTGCTACTGCCCTCGTACCCACTGCTCAGTGGAACTTGTCTCTCAATCCACAGCTGTTCTGATGCTTGCCTAAGAATTATTATTTTCACAGCTCTAATGAAGTGCAGCAATTAATAACCTTAGCTTAGTTATCAAATTTGTTATGGCTGGGTCTTGCTGCTCAAAAAAGTTGTTTTTAACAGCTGGAATATGTTATTTTTTTCTAGTTTCTCAAATTATTGCAGTGTAATATTTCACATCTTTAAATCATAAAAAGTAAGTGGTAGCATACAGTATCCTTCCCAAATTCTCTGTTTGAGGTTCATGTATAACTTACTGTAAAAATTCTCTGACAGGAACTGCTCTGAGTTCATCTTCGTTACAGATTGTTGCAGTTACTCTTAAACCAAATACCATAAATGTTTTTATTTACTTCACCTTTTTTTTTTCCTGAAAAGTCTGCTAATAACATAAAAAATTGCTTTGCATCATAGGAAAAAGACACAAGAGTATGTGAGCATCCTCTGTCAGATATAGTGATTGCCGGCGAAGCAGCTCACCCCTTACCGCACACTTTTCATCGCCTTCTTCAGACAATCTCTGATCTTATGATGTCTCTTCCCAGTGGTAGTGCATTACAGCAAATGGCCTTAAGGTAAGCACAAATTCAAGAAAATTCTTAAAAGGCTGGAAATATTGTAGCATTATAGAAAAAAAGATTTTGCAAGGTAGATAGAAAGCTTGTGCAAAAAGGAGCATATCTATCCTTACCATTAGGAAAAGTATACATAGAAGACACAGGTATGTGTTTATACATATAAATAATAGTTTAAAAGACATGTAGAGAAATGTATTTGCTCTTGAATTCTCTACAGTGTCCACTGTGGAAAAGAAAACATATTACTGAATAACATGGTAGTATCTGTGTGTATGTGCATGGTAGCGTAATGCCTTTTGCTCAGAAATCTGTCACCTGAATAGTATCTTTAAACTGTTAGAAATTTTTTCTGTGTATCTTGTCTCAAAGACAAAAATCGAATAGTAATGGTTGCATTTACTGTTAAAATTCTAAGAAAATTTTATTCCTGCCTACCTCAAATGATGCGTAGAAAAACTTAAGGTCCTGCAAAATTTGAAGTTAAAGGTTTATAGAAAATATTTTGAGAAGCAAAAATGTAATTAATAGTTTCACTGGTAGGTTATGTCTTTGAATAATATTTATAATTTCAAAGTCCACTAAATGTGTTTACAGGTGCTGGAGTCTCAAATTCAAACAATCTGATCACCAGTTCCTGCACCAGAGCAATGTTTTTCATCATATCAACAATATTTTGTCTAAATCTGATGATGGAGATAGCGAAGAGAGTTTTAGTATCAGCGTTCAGTCTGGTTTTGAAGTCATGAATCAGGCAAGTATTACACCTCCCTCTCAGAAGCAGAGATCATTTATGAAGAACATGTACTTCCTGTGATGATTCTGTTTGAATTAAAAGTTGCTTATTACAATGTCATATTTCCTTGAATGTATCTCAGTTTGGAATCTTGTTGCTGATATTTACACTCTCATGTTTAGCTTTAGAGATTCAAATAATGACCCTTAACTTGTGTATCACTCAAACCTAAATTTTGGAGCAGTGCTTTTGAGTGCTGATTTACAAGTGAAGTGTTTGGGGAGTGTCTTGTACTCTGTTTGTGTCATTGATTTAGGTAATTTTTTAAATGCTGTCTACTTTCAGTTCGTATTTGCTTATATATTTTTTTCTTCTGTTATTCCAAGGAGCACAAATCAATACTTCTGGTTAATATCTTTAAATTGTTTTCTTCCATCTATTAATACATTTAGGCATTTGCTAATATATTCAGCTCTTAGCTATTAATATTTCCCTTGATTTAATGGACTAAATAACTTAAACCAATAAATGACAAATTTCTTGGAGAGCATATTCCTCAGAACAGAAGTGTCTGTATGGTTTTAAAAATTGTAAATAATGCCTGTATCTGGCCTTACTTTCAGCTGTTCTAAGTATTTTCATGTGTTTTCACAGGAACTGTGTATAGTGGTTTGTCTAAAAGACCTAACCAGCATTGTTGACATTAAAACATCAAGCCGACCTGCCATGATTGGTAGTTTAACAGATGGGTCTACAGAAACATTCTGGGAATCAGGAGATGAGGATAAAAACAAAACTAAAAACATCACAATTAACTGTGTAAAAGGAATCAATGCACGTTATGTTTGTGTCCATGTAGACAATTCCAGAGATCTTGGGGTAAGAGGAAAATGAAATTAAATGTCTGTCGTTGAAGTCCAAGTTGTATATATTTATCAATCAAGAACCACTGTTATCTTTGTCAAGTTCAATTGGTAAATCTAATTCATAAGCTCACATTTCAAAGTAGTTTCTAAATCCTTTAATTTTTAAAGCAGTAACTGTTACGATCTGTCTGATTTTGCAGTCTGTATGAGTTTGCAGTTGCGTGAACTTGAAACTGGAAAACTTAATTAATTGATGTCTTCAATATCAGATGCATTTTCAAGCATTTAATAATTTTAAGTTACTTTTCTTGCTCATTGAAATAAGCATTGAAATAAGGAGCTTTCATAAAATCCTAACTATTTTCTAGACTTTCTGCATTTTTTTTACTGATCTGTACAGTAATGTTACAAATGTATCTGTATTTCAACTACAGCTCTTAATATAAAGAGCAGTTTTTTGTTTCTATTTTTTTTGAGAACTGTGCTTTGGAATTCTTTCTCCCTGGTTTTTATCACTTTTAAATTTTTTGGGGGGGAATGAAACAACTTCTGTCTTTTATTACATACTCTCTTAATACAGGATTGATTAGAACTGTCCTCAGTTGAAGTGTTTCATTCTTATTTTGGTTGTCTGTTGTAGAACAAAGTGACTTCAATGACCTTCCTAACTGGCAAGGCAGTAGAAGATCTCTGCAGAATAAAGCAGGTAAACATTTTAACAGTTGACACAGGAAAACTGCTGTCATTTTTTGGCTGTACATAGCAGAGATTTTTCTAAGCAAATAGTTTCCACTTCTTGTGGTAGATAAATTACTTTACAAATATCAGGCATCAAAATAATTCTTGGAAAATACTGCATTAATAATGATAGAATTCAGCCATGTATACTGAATATTGATCAAGCTTTTACTCTGACTTCCAGTAGTAACACTGCATATATTTCATCATATATGAAATAGATGATTCTTATAGCATTATTGATGTTCATTTTTTAAAACAATATGTATTTTAAAACAAGCTTAATTTGTTACAGTTCGTCTCTCTTTTTTACAATTCTTAAGTCTTGCATGTCTTGATAAGGATAGCAGACATTGACTTTCACAGAGGTACAATTTCTCTGACAGGGGTTTATGTGAATAGGGATGAAATAACTACTGAAAATTGTGTGTTGTGTTTTCAGTTAAATTATGGTGACTTTTTTTTCTTTCTTAATTAAGGTAGTGAGCAAATACTAGTTCTAAGAGTTGAGTTTTCTTAATATGTGAACTCATGCTTTGAGGATAAAAGGGATAGGTTGACCACTGTTTCTAATAAGCTTTAAAGACAAAAAAGAAATGGCTATATATAATTTTTTTAAGTTTGAGACTTTTTTTTTAATCTGAATTCAAAAGATTGAATATTTTTATAATTAGACAGAAGTCTTACTGCTCAGGATGAAAATTTCATTGCAAGCATTGTATTTGTTGCAGTGATACATGATGGGTTTGTTTTAGAGGTAGGTGACTTTTTGTTTGACGTAACATCAGTTCCCATCTTTATATTCCTCTTTAATAGGTAGACTTGGATTCAAGACATATTGGCTGGGTAACAAGTGAACTTCCTGGGGGTGACAATCACATCATCAAAATTGAATTGAAGGGTCCAGAGAACACACTGAGAGTTCGACAAGTGAAAATTCTTGGATGGAAAGATGGTGAAAGCATTAAAATAGCAGGCCAGATTTCTGCAAGTGTCGCTCAACAAAGAAACTGTGAATCTGAGACACTGCGAGTATTCCGACTTATAACATCCCAGGTGGGATTTTAATGATGCATTATACAGTGAAAGTTACTACATATTGTAGACTTTCAGTGCTTTATGTTTTAATGTAAAATGCCACAGCTGCATCGGTTTATCTTTGAGATATGCTAATTGTCATTGTCTTTCTTCCAGGTATTTGGAAAACTCATCTCCGGAGATGCTGAGCCAACCCCAGAACAAGAAGAAAAAGCATTATTGTCTTCCCCAGAAGGAGAAGAAAAAGTACACAATGTATTTATTTGTGTTCTATCAATAATACTTTGCTGAAAAAATGATCCAGGATGATTTTCATTATTTATCCCATTTCTCATGCATAATTTTTAGATCAAAACAGAAGTAAAATGCCACAATTGCTTATTTTTAAAAAGTTATAATGGATCTTTTTATGAATAAATTATAATTGAGGGATATGCATTTAATGCAAACATCGTAGTAATGGTGGCACAAATTTTGCCTACAATTACAGAAGTACTTAGCACCTGTAGTAGTGGTCAACCTGAAAGTCCTTGCCTATTATCTTGTGCCTCAATAGGGGCTCCATTGATCTTTAGAAAAAAAGAATATGAGGAAACCGCACTACTATCCTTTCACCTGCTATACTTCTCTGTCTTCCAGCAAGGATTAGTTTAAGAAGTGTTCCTGAAAGGGTTACTGTATATGGACTGTACTGTTTAATAGCCAAAATTGGACTGCCCTTAATGAAAGTAATTTCCTTTTTCAGATGATAGGTAATTTTGATCTACCCAGTACCTTGTGGCAATAAGTTCTACAACTGGATTATACAGTTGTAAAAGTGTATTTTTCTCACACCAGCTGTGTGATAACTTGGTTGTGTGTTCCCTGTTTCTTTTATTATGAAACATACAAACTGAAAAATATATTCTGTGCAGTGCTTTACAAAGACTTAATCACTGATTGTATTAACCTACACGAAGGGGCTGAATCTCAGATAATTATACTCCACTTGTTTTGCTTATTATTTATTTCATTTCATGCTCAAATTCCTCTTGAAGAGGTATTTATATAGTTAAATTGATCTTGCTTACATATCTTATTTTTCTGTACAAAAAGCTCAAACTTTTAAAAGAGTTTGTTGATACATTCCATGTTAATTGCCAGAGTAATTATGAAATGTTCTTGAAACTTTTGATCTGATTAAATATGCTTTTTATGAAGGCAACATCAGATGCAGATCTGAAGGAGCACATGGTAGGGATCATATTCAGCCGGAGCAAGCTGACAAATTTGCAGAAACAGGTTTGTTCATTTTGAAATTACTTGAGGATTAAATATTTGTGCCTTGTAATAAATATGCTCATTTTCAGGGAATATAGAACCATTTATTTGGTACTTCCAGTTCTTCTGTTCTTTATGAACACATTTTGGTTTACATTTTAAATAGTATGTGTGTTTATTTTATATGTAAAATCTGCAGAAATTAACACTGAGAAAATTCATTTTAATTGGATAAAACCTCTTACCCTATTAGACTCAATTCCAAAAGTTTTAGAATTGAGTTGTAAATGGTACTTCCTCATATTTACCAGTAATAATAGCATAGTAGTAGAGCTTCACAAGGTGAGGTTCAGTGACAAGAGTTTAGATGCTTAGTTTGTACATGTTTTCTCCCCATCTCTATCATCAAAAAGTACTTAGGTTTGATAAAATTTAATCCTAAAAAGGTAACCAGTGCATACATTCTTAAATTACTCTTTTTTCTAATCAGTGACATTTTGGGGTTGGGGTTTTTTTTAGCTTGTCTGGGTTTTTTTCTAACATAAAGCAGTAGTTAGAGTATATTTTCTTTGGAATACTGAATTCTTTTAAATATACCAAATAAGCATCTTTTATATTATCTTTATTATACCTATAATGAGACAAACATTGCCATAAAGATTTTTCACAATAATAAAAGAGCTATTAATTAATTTTGAAATTTATTAGGTTAGTAAGTTACGCAGAATCTACTCTTTTGTCACTGAGCAAACTTTAAAATCTCTTAAAAATTATTTTTAACATGCTATTGGTAAAATGAAAACATTATTTCTACAGTTTTTAAGCTTCCTTAGTAATAAACAAATCAAGAGACTTAAGTATTTTAATAAGTCATTTTATTTTGGGGGTATTGAGTAAATGTATTTTATAGGGATTTTTTATGCGGGTTTTTTGGTGGTTTTTTTAACCTGAATTCTAGGTAAAAAATAAACTAAAAGGCAGGAACTAAAATAAAAAGAAAATAATTTCAGTTAAATTTTCCAGAATGAAGATGAGTGAATTCAGTATTAAATCTAAATCTTAATTCTGAAGAATTTTATCTGGTCTTTACTTTATGCTTAAATGCAAATTTTCTTCTTCATTTGAATTTATGTTAAAAAGTAATTTAAGCACAGGCAAAATTTCACAGGTTTTCCATTTTAGCTGTAGTTGTGAAGGTGCCTAAAACACAATCACTTTCACTTTCTAAAAGTTTTTAGAGTTATTATGTATTTGGATTCTGTTTGGATAGGTATGTGCCCATATAGTCCAGGCCATCCGAATGGAAGCCACGCGTGTGCGTGAGGAATGGGAGCACGCCATCTCCAGCAAGGAGAATGCCAACTCACAGCCCAACGATGAAGATGCCTCTTCTGACGCCTATTGCTTTGAGCTGCTCTCCATGGTTCTGGCACTGAGCGGCTCCAATGTGGGCCGGCAGTATCTGGCTCAGCAGCTGACTCTGCTCCAGGATCTCTTTTCGTTGCTACACACTGCTTCCCCCAGGGTGCAGAGACAGGTGAGTGCCAACTGCTCCTTGTTTATCTTGGTATTCCTAGAAAAATGTCTTTAGAATCCTAAAATTGTGTGCGTGATAGTATAACGTGTACTTGAACTCATTCTTCTTATTAAATATTCCACATAGGGAATAACTGTAAATAATGCAACTCATTTTGTTACCACAATAATGAGGAGAGGACTTGTAAAAATTTCTGAATATGTAAAAAAAATAAATACAGAATTTCTTTTTGGAATTTAAGTGTCAGGTTTTAGGTTGGTTTTCCAGTTTTTGAATGGGGTTAAACAGTTTCATGTGTTTGACATATAAATACATATATATTCCAGCACCACCACAATTTGACTGTATGAAACTATTTGTAGGAAGCACAAACAGTGCTGAAGACAATGAAGGCTACAGTTATGAAATTAAAACAACAATTAACTTTTGAGCAAGTTTGTAATGCTTTGTCTCCAGGAGGTAGAACTGAGGTGTAGGAACCCAAAATTGCTTAATTAAGTCATCATGAACCTAAAGCAGCAAACTGAAATGCCTTAAACTAATATTGCCCTTCACCTTTCTTGTCCTTATTCTGAAGGATTTTGAATAGGACAGGGTAAAGTGCTTTTTCAAACCATACATCAAAAGGACATGTGGTTTGCTTGGCAGGGGTTGTTGCTGAAATTGAGTAGGATGCACAAGAGCAGTTAGTAATTTCCTATGTCCTAATGGGTGGGGATCTTTTACATAAGCATGCATCTTTTGTTTGGGAGTGCTGTTGCAAAGGATTCTTCAGTCAATCTGAACTTCACAGTATTCAGTGAATCTTACTTCACAGTAGCCCAATTGGTCATGTTTAAAACAGTTTCATCCATGTCTAGGTATGTATGTTTGGTTTGTCAGAAATTTGCTTTCTGCTGCAATGACTAAGAATTCTCTTTTTTAAGATGAAAGTTCAGATTCTAAAGTTTGCACTGTCTTATGACTGTGGTACTACTTAAATTTTTACCAGTGTTTTGTAGTACATTCCAAAAAAAAGACTTAAAGTTCATTAATTGCATTTGTCTATTTATAAAGGACAACTTTGTCCACAATTATTGTATATAATTGCAAGAACCAGAGGTGCTCCTTTTATATATCAGAGCTGTTAATTTTTGATTTTTCAAATGTATGAAGTTTAAAAGCTGGTGTGTTTATTTATTGCAAATAGGAGTTCTGTACAAAAAGCAGTTAAGTTTTCAGGTGTGAAGGTGTGAGGTAAGATCTCATGCCACTTCATTGGGGGAAAGGGTATGAGAGAGTTACATAATTGCCCCAATTTATATATGTTTCATATGCTCCAAATGTTGGTAAATATTTGCATGATTTGAGGAGGCAATAGTTTTAATATTGTGTTTGACCTTAAGGCACAGTGACAGCTAGAATTGTGGAATGACCAGTGACTGTTTTGCTAAATCATCATAACAGATGAAGCAAGGTTGCACTGGCTAAGATTAGACCTTGAATAAGTAGAGGATGGTAAAAATGTCTGTCAAATGGACAGGATCTAAGTATCCAGTGGGTTTTAAGTATTTCATATTATGTATATATAATGCCCATATAGCCTGTGTAGGTAAGATGAGAGGTTTTTAATTACCAGTGTCTGTTATTGAACTGGCATGAGTCCTTAGCATGTGTCTTACACTCAGGCTGTAAGTGTAGTAATGTGGAACTAGACAGTTTGTTTCTACTCTTGGTATCCTCAAGCAGAGTTTTAATATCTTTCTTTCTGAATTTGGGTGTTGTCTGTCTGAGCATGTGCGTAGTTATATGCACATAATACAATGTAACTATATAAACATATTTACCTTAATACAACTAGTGCACTATCTTGTTGTAAGCTGCTGTTCCTTCTCTAGGTGGATTCTAAGTTCCTGCAAGATAAAAACATTGCAGAATTTCTTACCGTAGTAATTAAGTACAGAAATTAGATTCAGTCCTTCTTACTGAAATAGCTTGTGGAGGAGAAAGACTTTATTTGATTTTGCTTGAAAACTCCAGCTGTCTTGGTAAGAATTGTTGTGTTCTGATTTTTCTTTTCCAGGTAACATCATTACTGAGACGAGTTTTGCCTGAGGTAACCCCTAGTCGCCTGGCTAGTATTATAGGAGTGAAGTCTCTTCCACCAGCAGATATAAGTGATATCATTCATTCAACAGAAAAAGGAGATTGGAATAAACTAGGTATCTTGGACATGTTTTTGGGATGCATTGCCAAAGCTCTCACTGTACAGCTAAAAGCCAAAGGAACTACTATCACAGGGACAGCTGGCACTACTGCAGGCAAAGGAGTTACTACAGTCACACTTCCAATGATCTTCAATTCCAGGTTTGTTTAAAATTATGTATATATTCTTGAGCTAAAGGCACCTTCTTTGAAGTCAGTTGTTGTCTTTATAATCTTTGTTTATAATGGGAAAAACTGTATAACATTTTGACCATATGTCACGTTATTCGTGAGTTCAATTTTAAAAAAAAACAAACCACAACCTACTATGTGCTGAATATGTACACTTATTTCTTTGTCCTGGATTTTGACAAATAGTAACTAGTTACTTGAGTTTACTTCATCTATTACTGTATGTCCTTTGCAGCTACATTCGTCGAGGTGAAAGTCATTGGTGGATGAAGGGTTCAACGCCTACACAGATTTCAGAGATCATCATTAAACTCATCAAAGACATGGCAGCAGTGAGTTTCTATCCTTTAAATGTGTGGAGGATATTCTAATATTTCTGATAATGAAGTGTACATCTTTTCATTACCTTCTATTATAGTTATTATTGGGTTGAGCTGCTAAATGTGAATTGGTCTCAAGAAAAGTAAAGTATAGTTTTGAGGACAGAGTCTAGGCTAGGAGCAGTAGCCAGTTGAGTTCTCATTCTGCTAAACAGATATCTAGTTTTAAAATAAGCTTTTAAATAAGTCACTTGTACCAGAAATTTTGGAGGTAAGCGACTGTGGGCCATTGTCTACATTATTAAATTAGAAACCTAATTTTTAAAAATCTTGAGCACTCAGAACTCTAATAGAAAAGTAGAAAGTATCTGTGGAGTAAGATAATAGTGTTGTTTTCATGTAACAGTATGTAGACTTCATGTGTGGATTTTCTGGTTGAAACTGACTTCTTTCTTTGACTGAAATCTACATTTACAATTGCTTATTACTTTAACCATCTGGGCTTAAATTTTCCATAGCTGTATCTGCTTCAGACAAGTTTTTTTTAGCAGTATTGATGAAAGGTGAATCAGCTATTTCCCAGAAACAATACTGGCAAAAGAAAAAAAGGTTTTGTTTATGTTACAGGGAAAGGAATTTAGTCGAGAGGGTTTTTTATTTTCCTTAATTCTGTACCTGCTTCAGTCAGATACTCTAAATGACCCAGATTTGCTTCTGTGAGTACTCTTTGAAAGGTCTTTCAGTATCTTAAGCTTTGGAGTCGTGTTTTCTAAACCATTCACTGAGCTTAGATTAAGGAGGTCCTCCTCAAAGTTGATGAAGATGGATTGGAGTTCTCTGCAATTGCTGCTGTTGATTCTGACCACAAGATTTCAGAACTGCACAATTCATAAGAGTTACAACTAAAGCGTGTCTCTGTTTGAAAACCCTTCTTTGAAGCTTTTTAGAGCTGCTAATTATCATTAGGGCGACATCCATCTTACTACGCTCTTTGTAAAAGTTAGAAATGTGATTTCTTTCACAGAACTTTCTCAACATTTGCAATGTATAGTTACCTACATCTGAATTAGTCATTATACCTTCCTTTTCAGAGTCCAGTGAGCCTCAATTATTTGTCACCTTTAGCATGAGGTTTAGAAATCTACAAATTACAATAAAAATTGAAGGAGATAGCAGTCTCTGAATCAGAAACTTTAGAGTATGAATCAGTGCCATAGGCTCAGAATGTTAAAGGTTAGTTTGGAAAATGTGCTTGTAGTCCTGATGTTTCCTGTGTACTCCTCTTTATTTCTTTCAAATAGAGAAACTGTGGAGAGTATTGAGGATGGCTGAGCTAGGCAAGTGAACCTGATTTCTTTAGGAACCCACTGTGATCTGTGTGGTGTTCACAGTCACTTACCTATGCTCCAGCTCTGCATCTTTCTTTCTCCAGGAGGAGTGAGGAACACTTTAGGAATATGATCTTGCATTCTTCAAATCATATGCCCTCTATCTATTCTAAGTTACTTATTCCAGTAGCTGCTCAGAGACTGCCTCAGTCAGTTACTTGAGTATTTGAGGGCTAATTTTTACTAGATTTAAAAATCAAGGCCAGGTTGGATGGGGCTTTGAGCAGCCTGGTCTAGTGGAAGGTTGTTACCTTATCCCTGGCAGGGAACCTAGAAATAGATGGTCTTTAAGGTCCCTTCCAACTGAAATAATTCTGTGAAAAGACCTGATTTGTCAAAGTCATCCCTGACTGTCTCTTTTTCTGTTCTAACTTGAGATCTTAATCTAATGTTGTTCTTAGCAGCTCTAATTACAATTTTAGTTGTTCTTAATAAAAGCTATAATAAATTGTGTTTCCTCTTTAACAGGGTCATCTGTCAGAAGCGTGGTCACGTGTGACAAAGAATGCTATTGCTGAAACCATCATAGCCCTGACCAAAATGGAAGAAGAATACAGATCACCAGTGAGGTGCATTGCAACAACCAGAGTAAGAACTTCACTGAATTCAGCATTAGTTCATTGTAAATGTGCAGTGGGAGCCCATCTATTGGATCCCACATGGAGCCTTCCTCTATGGTAGAACAAACTTCCTGTTCCTGGTAGAACAGGTTACTTCAGGAAACAATGCATACGGTATACAGTTTATATTCTCCAAATCTAGCTGTGTGCATAATGGACAGGTATGCTAAAGCAATCACTGTATGTCCTAATAAAAGTTTTTCTTTCCCTATGTCTCAGCAGATTTAATTGTCTTCTTTGTGGCAGAAATACACAAGTGAAAACTGAATTATAATTAAATATGCATCTTGGGTATCTCAGAAATAATGAAGAATAAATGTGATACCTGTACATTTGGGGGCTTATTCTTGACATAGTTCTACTTTTAAGTTTGTGATACTTCCCTTTTATTAAATTTATGAGATCATCTGTGTGGAACATTGCACAATATGCATAAGCTGTCTTTTTCCAGCTCTCCATGTAACTATTTTAAGTAGTTTGACTTCTAGGTATTCAGCTGCCACATCTCAAGGGTATTATGAAAACAGTAACAGATGTTTTCTAGGACAATTAAGTTAAGTTTCACCTGTGTTTGTCTCAAAATAAAAAATTATTTGCTGAGCCTTACAAACAAACCTGGTATGTTTTTCTTTTCTTGGTCTTAACTTTTTCCATGAATCTTTTATAGAAACTGAGACTGATTCAACCTTAATAGATTTCTTGAAATACCACGAAAAGCATATTTGTAAATTATTACATTCCTACTATCTTAGAGAGTACAGATTTTAGCTGCTCAGGCATAATAATTGTAGAAAAAAAAAAAGGAGGCTTGCAATGGTTACAGGCATTTGACACTCATGTGGTTTTCATCATTTTTGTTACTCATATATTCCCTGCTTTCTGGAGGACACAGTCTTGGACTACCACTGGCTTCAGCTGTCACCATATTAGTTTAACCAGGTCTTAGAAGAGCCTTGAACATCAGTCCAGCTACTCTTTTGACTGACTGTACTCTGTCATGGAGGTGTGTTTTTTGGGGAAGAGTCCAATAGAGTTTTTCAGCAAAAACAATTTTGTTCTAATCAAACTATTCCAAAATGCAGCTGTCAAGTGCGTTTCAATTTGGGTTTCAGGCTTACTGACAAATTATCTTCGTGTAACTCATCTCTTCAGGATTTCACTCTAGTCAAAGGAGAATAAGAGAGAAAAGCTTCCTCTGAATAGTTAATGTAGAACTGCTTTTAGTAGGGTACCCTGGGCAATTTCAAATTACTGTGAAGTGAGGAGAGAACATAGGGAAATCAGTCTCATTAAGCTGAAGTTTTGTGGGGATTGTTTTTGGTTTTGTTTTCATTTTTATTAGTCTGTGTCCTTGAATTTTGTCTTCCCTAAGGCCTGCAATGTTTGGGAGCAATATGCAAGTCTATATTTGCCGTATTTCTCTGTAATGTGCTCTTGTTGTTCTTTCTTCACTTCTTCTTTCTTGTGTGGTAGCTACTCTTTTTATAATCATAAAGTGACATACCTGAAAGAAACAAGGTAGTTCCCCAAAGTTCAGTAAGTTTTATTGTATCTGCAGCTTCTTTTGGAAAATAAAAAACTTGGGTTGTATGAGCAGGTAACAGTGACATTCTTATCTGCTGAAGTTTATTTTTTTAGTATTTGTTTGAGTTTTGGTTTTTTGTTTTTAATGTATCTACGACATTTAATTCTACCTTGTCTTTCAATAGCTGTGGCTGGCCTTAGCATCCCTCTGTGTTCTTGATCAGGATCATGTTGACAGACTATCCTCAGGAAGATGGATGGGAAAGGATGGGCAACAGAAACAGATGGTGAGACTGAAAATCATATGGTTTTGTGTTTATTTTTATTTATTCAGTTATCAAAGAATTTAGAATAATGGTAGGGAAAGGTACACTTGGCCTAACCTTATTTGTCCCTTTTGTTCCCAGGGGAGATTGTACATACACATTTGAAGTATTTGTGTTCTAGACAAACACTGCTCAGAAAACAGAAATTTCAACTTAAAACAGTAAGGTTAAGTTCAGGATGAAGCAAGGCCTTCCTAACACCTGTGGAATGGATTTTTGAGTAGATTGACTCAGTTAATACAACACCCTCTATCAGAGCTTTTCCCTTCTGTCTTAATCCCTCTCACATAATAAAATCAATTCTTTTGTGTTCCTCAATAACTACTTCCCCATCTCAGTAGAGAATGATTACCCCAAAGAGACAGAAACTGTTTCTAACTGAATGGGAGGCAAGGAAAGATTGTGCACTAACAACTCAGGATACTTAGAACAAATAATTCTTAGAGCTACTGAACCCAGCCTGAAATTCCCCAATCCTGTTTTACATCATGATATTCAGATGTTGAGGGTGAATGTGTGTCTCCCTACCAGAACTGCTTTGGAAGAACTCTGTTCCAAGTTCCAGTATCATGGAAACCACATGTTCTGTGATTACAATGGAAACTTGTTCTCAAACATATACATAATCAAAATCAGTGATTGAACTCTTATTTGTGCAGATATTTTGAACTGCAAAACACAACCATGTTGAATTTAAAAAAAAATTGTATCAGTAGAGCAACTTAATTTTACGATGGATTTTGAAGTTTGTTATTTCAACCATATTGCCTCTGAGTTATAGATGACCTACAACTTTGTTTAGATGTTTGAACAGAGTAAACATACCATATCAAAGTAATGAAGGGTAAATATCATGCCTGCTGACTAAGCTTGAGTACTTGTATCTCTGAAGTTTTCTGTTAACATGCCCATAACCCACTGTTACCACATAAAGCTCTTCTCTAGTTTCAACAGAAATCTCCTCAGCTAGTTTCAACACTAGTTAAAAACGATGTCTCAACTACATTGTTGAAAAAACACATTTTTGCTACATCACACAAAACGTGAAATGAAGAATATCAAAAAAATTGATGCCATAAATTGAGGCTTTTTGTGTCCAGGAGTAATTGTTTAAATATTGATTACTCTAAAGATAGCATTAATAGTCGAAACAAGCTCTTTATCCCCCTTTATAAATTGGAGAGGAAGTGTGGGGTGTGTGACTGGGGGGAGAATAAAAACAGATGCTGAAAGGAAGTGATAAAGAGGAATTATTTTGTATTTTTTCTTTTTTATCTCAGCCAATGTGTGATAACCACGATGATGGTGAAACTGCTGCAATCATTTTATGTAATGTCTGTGGGAATTTGTGCACAGATTGTGACCGATTCCTTCATCTCCATCGTCGAACAAAAACTCATCAGAGACAGGTAGAGTATACATGACATCATGTTGTATGCACTGCATATATTGTGTGCATTTCCCCAAATAATATATAAGTAAAAGGCAGTAGCAGGTATCAAATCTGAAAAGGGTGTATTGTTTTATTTTGTTTTAGAGATGGGATAGATAATTTTCCATTTAATGCTTTTTCGTTGTTTTTAGTTACATTTTCTTATCACTTATCTTGGAAGAAGGTTAGAAAATCTTGTAGCAGTCCCTAATTCTAGTTCTTTTGCTACATCAGCTTTTTTCTCTCTTGTTTAACATTGGGTCGGAACACTTTTTTAGGAGAATTTAGGAGCTCCCTAGACCTTCTGAAGTATATATTGGTTCTTTATTCCTGTTAAATTATATCTCCTTTACTTCTGTCATATGAACTCAGGGCTTATCAACCTCTTCATTTCTAAGGTATGTATATTTTTTTCATATCCAGGAAGACCATTTGATAGCAAATATTCCTACTGGTTCTTCTATGTCAGTCTTCTCTTATTGCACAATATTCCTCTAGCTTTCACTCTGTTTTCACAGATAAGTATGTTGTCATATTCATAAGCTTGAAAATTTCCTGACTTCTTTTGGTTTTGTTTTTAGGATTGAAACTTTGACTTAGATCTGAGTTTTTGCAAATTGCTGAGTACTCTGTTAATTAGTGTTCTTTTGTGTTATTCTTTTATCCTTTTCATCTCTAAACTTGAAACAACATTCTCCATGGAATTTTGCTTTTTCTCATTGAAATTAATGTTGCAGATGCTTTTACTTCTGGAATTATTGAACATTTCCTCTTTCTTGACACTATTTCTCTCTTATGTTTTTTGTGGTCCTTTATTTTCCCCTTTTCCCTTTGACTACTTACATTTGCACAAAGATTAAAATAATAAATGTCATTAATAAAGTTAATTCAATGGAAATCACTCCTCTTCTCCCTCTCCTGAAATGCATCTATATTAACTTTTTAATTATGATCAGGAATGGGCTTTTAAAGCAGATGTGATCATCTCTCTTTAATGTGCTTTGATTTCTGTTATTGAGCAGCCTTGGAGTGCATGAACTGGATTATTTTCAGGTGAAACTAAGAACAAAAGATAGAGAGACACACAGCTAATGGTCATTCAGTGCATGGGATCAACTAGTCTAGAGCACGTGTGATGTAAACATCAGACCACTGGTATTGAGTTTCACTCTACAGTGGAACACTTTTCCTGGTGCCTCTGCAATTGCAGTGAAGTCTCAGCCTGGCAGTTCCATGGCCATCCGTTTATCTTCTCTTTCTTAGCTAAAATCTTCGCAATCCCCTTAGAAATTTTCCTGTTTTGTCATCCCAGGAAGATCATTTTTTGTGTCTACTCTTCTGTCACGGCACAGCACAGTCTAGTCTCATTTATTTTTCTGATTTCTCCTGTATAGCCTATTCAGATTACAGTTGATAAAAAGTAAGTTCTTATCTCATAGAAGTCCTCACATTTCTCCTTTAATCTGTCCAAAATAGCTACTTATCAGATTTTCCTATCTACTTCTAAAAGCATGTTTAAACTTTTGCTCTTTATTTACCACCTTTACCTTTACCTTTACATCTCTCATGTTAAGCCCCTCAATTTCAATTTTAAGTTCTGTCATGTTCCCCCTCTCCTGTTTTCTCTTTGCTTCCTGTTCTTTGTCCAATTTCAGTCATACATTCCTCTTTAATGTATTTTCTCCCCATTCCAGAAAGAACAGCCTGTAAGTTACTACAACATGCTTATGTAATATCCATTGTGAAGCAATTAGAGGGTTGATTTTTTTCTGATTCTGATAAGAATTAAAGTGAGAGTATAAATCCATACCCAGAAAAGTTCTAACTTTCATTGCATTGCAGGTAAAATGAATGCAAACAGAACTGCCTTCAAAACTTGGGAAAGGAGTAAGAGAAGAGACTGCATAAAGTCCCCTAAGGATCTCATGCAGTTTTTTGATTTTGCAAAAATTTTATATTTTCCTCATTGTAGCAAAAAGTATCCACTGTGTATTTATGTGAAAATCGAAAATGTTAATATTACACACTTGTATAATTGTTATTCTATAGTACATATTTTTAAGACCATAATTATCAGTGTTGCTCTGATAAACTACTGGCATGGTTATGTGAAGATATTTCTGATGTTATCTTGTGCTTGTAATATACTGTTGTCTGCTGGATGAATTGGATAGGAGTTATGAAGACCAAGCTCCATATTTATTAAACTAGAAAAAATGTTGTGCAGCTCTCTTTTTAGCATTGCTGCACTATTGTTTCACAGACATGTTAGATCAAGAGTTAATTTTATTTATTTTTACTTCTGAAAACACAGAGCCTTTATCCATGCTGCAATATGTAAAAGTTATGGAATGTATAAAAGAAAAATAGCTTGCAGTAGGCAAGCTCCACAGAACCTATAAAACATACGGTGTAAATCCAAAGAGACAGTGACAAAAATAACAGAGATGCTATTTCGTATCTGTTTGGTTAACCTGACAGGTATTCAAAGAAGAAGAAGAAGCTATCAAAGTTGATCTCCATGAGGGATGTGGAAGGACCAAACTTTTCTGGCTGATGGCATTAGCAGATTCTAAAACTATGAAGGCTATGGTGGAGTTTAGAGAACAGACAGGTAAAACACAAGTGTTATTACTTGCTATTTACCCTGATTATTTTGATTTTCACCTCCTTTAGGGCAATGCTTTTAATTGTTTGTTAATAAAAATAAAATAGTTTAGCTGCATAAGAATTGCTGGATTTCTAGTTGTTTTCTGTGACTGTTGTTTAGATGTCTGTTAGAGTATCGGTCCCTTATGTTTCATTAGAACATTTTTTGGTTTTGTTTACTCTCGTGGACCTAGGCAAACCAACCACCAGCAGTTCTGAAGCCTGCCGTTTCTGTGGATGTAGGAGTGGAACAGAATTATCAGCAGTGGGAAGTGTTTGTTCTGATGCAGACTGCCAGGTGTGTATTAACAAGTACAGTCATCACTAACTACATAAATAGAAGAGACCACAGGATGAAATATGCTTCTTATTTTAAGTAAACCTTGTTTATCCCTGTGGTCCATTTTAAATCAGGCCTCTCATATGAAAAGGTTTTAATATTTAATATTATCATTCAAGTACTTCACAGTTTTTAAATATTTATTTTAGTTACATACTACAAGCACCAATAGTCAACCAGAATACTGCGTAGTTTTATTACTATCTTCAAAAGTATCTCAAGTTTTCACAATAGTGTTGCAATTATAAAGTAAAATACACACTGTCAGCATAAAGGCTGGTGTACCGGAAAGCTTGATAAAGCTAGTTTGCCTAACAGCCTGTGTATTATGTGAGCATAGAACATGACTTGGCCAGGTTTGGCAATTGTATCCATGTATCCTAAGTGGTTTTGTGTCCTACAGTATGGGTGAAATTGGCAGAGGGCCAAATCCTAACCAGTTTCTTATCCCACCCTATTTATTTCTGTTTAAATGAAGCAAGTTGGCCATCCTTTTTTCTCTTTCTGCCTATGAATACATTATATTAATGTAACATCAATTCAGTTCAATTTGCTGTTAGCTTCTGGGCAACTTTTTAAGTTTACTACTTATCAGAGATAGGAATTAGAGATGGTTAAAATTCCATTTCCTGTAGAAGTGCTTTATGTTGACTAATGATTAGCTTATAATGTGTTCTTAAGAGTGGGTTACTTGATACCTTTCCTGAAAGACCAAAAGCTGCAGATATCTTAAAGGCTGTTAATGCAGGGTAGTCAGGAAGCACTCAATATATAAACTACACATGAAGGATCAAAGAACAGTTCTTTTTCTATCGAAATTTTTAAATTATGGTTTCAATAAACCATTTCTATTCAGAAGTAACATAAGTAACCATTGTTATTTCAAGTACACAACATGCAGTTTTTCCCAAGTACCTGCTGTACCGGTAGATAACATGAATCATGGTTGTTTCATCTCAGTTCATTGCACAGACCAGCAGTCCTTCAAAAAGTGACATTGTCAAAACACTCAGTGAAGGGGAAAAGGTGATTAACTCTTTACTTTTAATAGGAGTATGCTAAAATTGCCTGCAGCAAGACACACCCCTGCGGTCATCCCTGTGGAGGCGTTAAGAATGAAGAGCACTGTTTGCCATGCTTGCATGGCTGTGATAAGAATGCTACAACTCTTAAACAAGATGCTGATGACATGTGCATGATCTGCTTTACTGAAGCACTTTCAGCAGCACCAGCTATCCAGGTTTTTGGGATTTTTTTTCCCTTTCAAGAGATTACTGTTATAATTGTAATGTGTAGTGTGGAAGAAGCTAAAATACAAAGTCTTTCAAATTATGTTCTTAAAAATTTAAACAGAGACATCATAACAATGTTTAGGTCACCTTAAAAGCTTTCTTTTTGTCTGGCATTACTTCTATTTCAAGAAAGCAGATTGGATCAATTTAATTTGCTCTGTCTACTTTATTAAAACGCATATTTCATAAAGGAGAAAAACAACTGAGGTAATTAGTAGATATACTTCATATTTATTTCATATTTCCCCAGGTGGTTTTGGAGTGGTTATGATTTTAATAACCATTTCGTATTCTTTCTCCTTGTTAAGAAGAAAATAGGGGTCTTGTAGGATTTTAAATGAAGTAATACTGGAATTTGTGAATGTTGCCACTTAAAAGTAAATAACTACTTCTACTTTAGTGGTCAATGTAACTTCAATGTTCACTTATATGTATTCTTTTCTAAAGCTGGACTGCAGCCATGTTTTCCATTTGCAATGCTGTCAACGAGTACTAGAAAACAGATGGCTTGGGCCAAGGATAACTTTCGGGTTTATGTCCTGTCCTATTTGCAAGGTAAATGAGCTGCATGCCTGCCTAGGTCAAACAGAGGTTACCTGATATGTAGGGAAGAATACATGTACTTACTTCAGCTTAAATTACTAGAAATTCCTTTTATACTCAACAAAATTTAAATTGCTGTAATCAAAATCACATGATAGCTGCTGGAAGGGGAGAGCACCTTAACACCGTAGGAATATGAAGTTTGGGAATGGTCAGCCATTCTGCACGCTATATTTCTTTTGTCATGCTGCATTGTCGTAGTTTATGGCAATAGCTGGTGATCATTAAATGAAAAAGAGCTGCCATAGAGGACTGACAGTCATTATTCTTAATTGCTTAGCAGTGAGTCAAATAGGACCAAAATTTAAAAAAACATACAATCAGCATATTCTTGTGCTGTGCTAAATATTTTGTGTATTCTTGACCATCCCTCTGTGGTTGTTAGTCTGTTGTAAGGGCTGATGACTTCTTATAACAACAGGCCGTGGAAGGAGCATTCCTGCTTACTATTTTTGCAGCAAATAGAGTATATACTATATCAGCCATTTTTTGAAATGTTCACTGCCCAAGCTCTTAGGTTTTTAGGACATCCATCATACTATTTCTGTCTGACCATAATACAAATTATCATAGCTGTTGTGATAAAGATGCAAGATACTTTAATCAGTATTTCTTTTATTTCAGAACAAAATCAATCATACAGTATTAAAGGATTTGCTTGATCCAATCAAAGAACTCTATGAAGATGTAAGGAGAAAAGCGCTAATGAGATTGGAGTATGAAGGGTTGCACAAGAGCGAGGCCATTACGACGCCAGGTGTTAGATTTTATAATGACCCAGCTGGCTATGCTATGAACAGATATGCTTATTATGTTTGCTACAAGTGCAAAAAGGTATGGTGATTAATTACTAAATGTATGTTGTAGTTTTAAAAGTAATGCCTTAGGATGGAACATATATTTAATATATTCTGTATGAAGTAGAAAAGCAGGAAAAGAAGTTGTTCACAGGATAATAATTAAAAAAGCATTGAGCAAATGAGATGTACACAGTGTTTTATCTTGTAAAGATGTATATACAGAGCAGTTGTATATACAAAATGTATATACAGAGCAACTCAGAAACCAAAAGCATGATAGCATCCTTACAAGAATGTGCAGGTGATACTGTGTTAGAACTCCAACCATCCCTTTGTCCCACTTCCAAGTCATACTTTATGTCAACATTGAAATAGTATAAACATATTTCATTCTAACTCTGCCATATGGAGAGCTCCTCACTAAGATGCCACATAAATATGTGTGGTCTAGCCTGATGGACTCTAGGTCATATGCGTACAGTTCTCTTCAGGAAGAGAATATAAACTTTAACCAGAAGACAAAAATACACAAACAGCCCCTGGGTTTCCCCATCAGCAAAGAGATTCTTTATCTGTGGTTAGAGAAAATGGCTATAGAAATTCTGGATAATCACTGAACTGTTCAGTCAAAGGTTAGCCTCAATGATCTCTGAGGTCTTTTCCAGCCTTAATAATGCTAAACCCCTCCCTTTGCTTCTTTCATCTGAAGCTGATTTTAGTGCCCAGCTTGATCACATCGTTTTCTTTTTTCCCTTAGGAATGAAGGGAATAAGGCAATTTCATGATCAAATTTTCAAGGGCAACCCCAATAATTTTTTTGTTAAATGTGGAAGTGAACAATTTGGAAATAAGAAAACAAAGGATTAATTTCCATATACTAGGGAAGGACTGTAATGCATCACTAGCTCACTACTCCATAGTTACTCAGTTCACTTCTATTCCTGCCTCCCACAGTTCATCCATTTTCATTCCTCATCCTTTAGAAACTTGCCTACTGCCTTTTTTCATCCCTTGCAAAAATACTTTCTTTTTTCATCTTTCTCCAGTTTTTAGCCCTGTCCCTGTTTTTTCTTACATTTTCTTTCCAGTATTTAATACTTGGTATTTCAGTGTTTTTCTTATTGCCCTCTTTTTCTTTCCCTTTTATCTCATTATTCCCTTTCATACTGTGTTTATATGTCTGAATAGCAACATTCAGGGATCTAATTTCTAACTTCTTTCCTTCCTCTAGCACTTATTCACCCCAAGCTCTACTACCTAATTCTCTGACATGCATTCCATAGGACTTTTCCTTTTTTTTTTTAATCTGCAGAGTTTGGGGGAGAGTAGGGTGCTTAAATTTTTCCTTCCTCATAGTTGCCTTGAGACCACTTTCCCCATCCTTTTAAAAACTCTGCAAAATGGCTAGAATTGCTGAGAATAACAATTTTGTGCATTGTTTAGTTAGATAATAAATGAAGGAAGTTACTCATCACCTCATATCACTGCTGTGTGTGAAAACACTTGTATATGAGGAAATTCATCAGAGTTTCAGGCTCACTTTGGTGCATTTTTGTGCCCAGTGTGTCCTGGTAGAATAAGATGAGAATCTGCAGAAAATACCAAAATTCTAATTATAAGGGATCCCACATGAGCATAAAAACTGATATTCCCTTCAGTTAGTAAAAAGCCCTCCTGGTGGATTGTTCTGTGCTGCCTTCAGCTTCATTCCTGTCTTTTTTACATAGAGTTCATAGAGCATCCAAATACTGTTTCAAAAGCCTTTAAGTCACTTGCATAGACCAGGGTATATTGCACAGTTTTTGGTCTTGTTTATCCTGAGACATTGTTTGAGTACCTCAAAAACATGTACCCAGAGACAGTGGAGAGAGAGAGATCAGCATAGTGGAGACTACTGTAATGGCTGTGTCATTCATCATTTCCCCCCCACATTGAATTGGTTAAAAGAATAGTTGTCTCTTATTTAATGTCCAATCATTTCTATCTACAATTAAGGCATATTTTGGTGGCGAAGCTCGTTGTGATGCTGAGGCTGGACAAGGAGATGACTATGATCCCAGAGAGCTTATCTGTGGTGCATGCTCTGATGTTTCAAGGGCTCAGGTGAGTAAATAACTTGTATTCATGTTCTTATTTCACTCTAAAGCTCTGCGTACCCAAGCTGTACAATAATTCACAGTCATTTGTAATTATATGTGTTGTACAATGTTGTGTAATACCACTGTAGACTACAGAATGTAGAAATGAATTATTGGGATTGTTAGAGCATGGGTACTTCATTAATCGGTGTTTGCTTTCCTTTGCTCAGATGTGTCCCAAACACGGTACAGATTTCTTAGAATACAAATGCCGCTACTGCTGTTCAGTTGCTGTTTTTTTCTGTTTTGGGACAACACATTTTTGCAATGCTTGCCATGATGATTTCCAAAGAATGACAAGCATCCCTAAAGAAGAACTCCCACACTGTCCTGCAGGTAGGATTCTTACACAGCAAATTTACCACACTGAATTGGAGATAAGTAACTAGTTTTAATTGGTTTTCTTATCTTTTCTTGCTAGTTTTTTCTAGGAAAACCACAGGGTCAGTCATACAAATTTTAAATTTAGTAACTTGAATGATACTAGAATGGGTTTGTTCTATGCATGCTTTCGATTTTTGTTGTTTTTCTGGCAATGTCATTGCACTGATCCTTTAAACATTAGATACTTGGATACAGAAAGACATTTCAATTTCCCTACACCAATTCAGACTCCAGATGTGGAATGATGTGTAAAACTATTAAATACTGTATCTCTATGCAGCTGTCATGTGCAAACTGTTACCCCAATGTCTTAGTTTCAAAATCCATGTGCTACTAATTTGACCTCACTAAATCATATAATTCACCTTGCTGTTGAAAAAAAAAAAAAAGAGATCTTTTTGTTTACTTATTTCATGTAAATATCTTAACCAAAAAATTACAATTCCTTAGAATTTTTGTTTACTGCAGAATGTAATTTATTCGTACTTACCAATTTTGCTCTTAGATTGTGTGAATTTCTTTCACAGTATGAGTGAGATAAAACTTCTTCACTTTCAATTTGATTGTTTTAAATTACATGACAGTTTGATCATTTTTTTTCCTCTTCAAATACCAGTTCAGCATTTGAAATAACTGTTTTAAGGAACTAACAGGTTTTGATCATGTTTTGTCAGATTTAATTGACTTTCTTTTCTTGGCCTATTAAGCCTTCAGGCTTCTTGCTTGAATCTGACTGTGTGCAAGCACCTTCCTAGCTGCCATTTCTTAAACCTTAATTTTTGATGCCTTATAAATTCATATTATAGATGTATTACCTTCAGTTATCATGTTTTTTTTGAGGGAATGTATGTTTGTTTATATTGTCTGCAAGCATTAATCTTTTGGGTTTTTCCTTTTCTTTTTCCCCCTGTCACCCTGAAATTCACTGTAGGTCCCAAAGGTAAACAACTTGAAGGAACAGAATGTCCACTTCATGTTGTCCATCCACCCACTGGTGAAGAATTTGCTCTGGGTTGTGGGGTTTGCAGAAATGCTCACACTTTTTAGACTAGCAATTTTTTTTTACCAGAGCAAAAACAGGTGCCCTCATCCCTCAAGTGTCCTGAAAACAAAGTCCAGATGGGATGAGGATGGGACCATTTCATAACCCAGGTAAAAGGAACAATTTACAGTGCAAGAAGGATGCCAAATACCATGTACATAATTCTTGCTGTGAGATATTGACATTTTTTGAACCAAGACATCAAAATTTGTGAGGTGTTTGCATGTGGCCATTACAGTCATCGGCTAGGAAACATTGGACATTTACAAATAAACAATTGCTATTAAAGGATCTGTGTGTCTGTGGACTATGAATGATGCTGGCTTTCAGGAGAAAGAAAAAATTACTGATTATTGTATACTGACTTTTTGTAATCTTGTACAATTGTAACGCATCACAAGTGGGAATGGGAAAGAAGAATATTCTGGTTTATTTCCTAGACTGTTATAAAAAAAAAATGTGTTAGGAAGGCATAAATGTAACAAGTATCACACTGTATATAAAGGTATCAATGTTTGTCCTGTATAAGAATTATTAAATTACAACAGCAGTTTCATTTAAACTTCTGGGTTATGTTTGAGCCTGAAATTTTAATGAAGTGCAATACTGAGTGTGCCTCATATCTTGCAGCTGTAAACATAATGGAATGTACATGTCAATAAAGCCACTGTACATTTTTATACAGTGAAAGTCTAATAAATGTGTAAGCCTCCATTTTCAGAAATGCTTTTTAGAAACAGGTGGAGGAGGGAGATGTCGTTTAATTATTTCAGCAGACTCTTTTAAAAAGTAGGGAAGTTTAGTGGGTAAACTGGTGGTTATGGAAGTACTTAAGCCATAAAAAGCACTGCTCCGTTTTTTAACAAAAAAGCTGGATAAATGTGCTAGCATTCATATGAAGAATTTTATTTCCATTTCAGTTACCAACAGTGTTTAAAAACACAAAAGAAGACTGCATTCGGAAAACTTCAGACATCTGTAATTACAGAAAGGTTAGGGTTGGAAGGGACTTCTGGAGATCATCCAGTCGAACCGCCCTGCTAAAGGAAGTTCTCATGGAGCAGCATGTATGTCTGCACATTGAAATAGTTCTAAGTAGTTCACAAGCCTCTGAAGTACAATTTGTCTTATTCACAGTAGCACAGTAGCTCTGTAGAGGGATCTGGACAGGCTGGATCAGTGGACTGAGGCCAGCAGTATGAGGTTCAACAAGGCAGAATGCCGGGTCCTGCACTCGGGTCACAACAACCCCCTGCAGTGCTACAGGCTGGAGGCAGAGTGGCTCAGTGGAAAAGGACCTGGGGGTGCTGGGTTGACAGCCAGCTGAATGTGAGCCATCAGTATGCCCAGGTGGCCAAGAAGGTCACTGGCATCCTGGCCTGTGTCAGAAATAGTGTGGCCAGCAGGACCAGGGCAGTGATCATCCCTGTATTAGGTGTCTGACCCACTGTCCTTTTTTTAAAATTTCTCAGTGTAGCACCATAGTTACAAATTAATTCTATTTTTTTAATTTTTCAGCCTTCTCTTTCATTTTAGATTAATTTAGGAAATTAGGATTACAGTGTGGGAAAGACATGGCACTGCTACGTTCAGTTTATTAAGTGGATGGGAGTGAGGGATAGGCAGTGTCAGGGAAATGTATGTCTTGTACACAAGTGACCATCCCCAATTACTACTCCAAGGAGGGTGGCACAACCTCAGGCTCCTGGGTAGACCGCAGCTTCTTCACGTAATGGTTGAATCCCAGACACTGCTCCTACGCTGTCTCAGACATTCACGTCACCACACCTCCCCGCACACCAATCTCTGCCGGTGATTACAGCCACATGCCAGCGCAGGCCACTAATCAGATCAGTCCACAATAAGATTGCAGTATGCCTTTCCAGCAGTCTCACATGCTTTTGTGTCAGCTGTTGATCCATAGCTCACGCAATGGAAATACTCGGTTCTTGCTTGCGCCACCCTATTTGCCACAGCCCCCCACAATCAGCTAATTTACACCAAACTCAGCTCCTGGCTAAGGTAAGGCCTCAGTACTCCCACTGGGATCATTAGTTTACAAGTACCTTAAATTTTCATGGGTGTATCCACCCACTGAACACAAAGTGAAAAGTAAAAGTTAATAAGACAGAGCTAATTAACGTGCCACCATCAGGGCCAAAGACACTTGGTCCTTGTTAAACAGGTTTTGTTAATTACATCATCCTAAGTTAGTCCCTGTTTCACCTAAACAGAAGCTAGCGAGGGAGCTTCAGGACCACCCAGCATTCGGGATATAATTCCAACCTTGCAGGGCTTTGCCACAGCCATCTGTAATATTAACCCATGCCAGACATTGCAGGTGACTGAGAGTGCAGTGGTTGTACCACAGATTGTTTGTCCCTCAGCCCATGGTGTCCTGGAGGGGCTGCGCTGTCACACCCACTGCTCTCACTGGGAGGATCTAGTAGTGAACTTGTGCTGCCAAGCATTCCAGGTAGCAGGCTCTTCACCAGATATACCTACAGAGATGCAGCCAAATACAGAACAACAAACTGATTACAAAGCAGTCAGGTGCAACAGGGCATCACAAGTCATTGATAATCACCCAAAGATGATCTGCCAGCTGGCTGGGGCATTTTCTCAGGTAATGTTCACCTCTGCAGTCTGTTGGGATTGAGGAGGTGCTCTGTGCTCTTACTGCAAGGTTTCGTGTAGGCTGTCTGCTGCTCCTTGAAATACAGTCCCTTTGGATGTAACTGTTTCTTTCTGTGTTGTACCTAGTAGGGTATTTGGCCCCTTGAAACCGTGGACACAGTATCTGAGGCATTGTTTTGGGTCAGCCACTGAGCAGCACATGGCAGCGCTGTTTGCTATCACCATCCATAGCATTGCTTCTACACTCTCACTCCTTTTTGCATCCCAGGTGATTCAAGCATCCTTAGCCCATGTTAGGTCTCAGCTAGTCTAGTATTTCCACTTCCCTGTCCACTCACTAATATTCCTTTCCTGAATGTGGCTTTGTCTACATCCACTCTTGCAATTTAACTTTTCTGCTCAGTCAGCTGCCCTGGAAAACATTCCCACTCCAGTCAGCCACAGTCCTGTGTCTTGCCTCTGCCATGCACTCCTCCTGAGCAGCCATGAGAAGAAGGAAGGATGTCATTAAGCATGCTGGCACACAAAGAATGCATACTCCACTGTGGCCACGTGGGCAGCACTGTTATGTCAATTAAAGTAGAGATTCAGGTGGTTTGTTATGATGGGGTTTGATGCACTAGCAGTAATTCACCATACTAATGCCAATTCCTAACAATGACACTTAGAAACTTGGCCAGTGGACTTGAACAACAACCTCTTAAAGGCATTTGCCTGGGGGCAGGTTGTATCAGTAGACTCTGTCAAGGAGCAGTAATAGCAATGGAATGATCTGAGCTACAGTGTAAATGCAATTTACTCCTCATTGGTTTTGCTCTAATAGATATAACATGAAAGATGACACATTGCACTTGAGTCCACCTCTGTCCCCATTTTCTCCAATACAAACGGGATTTCAGCAGCAACATCCCAGTTCAAGACATTATTACTCATAAGATTGCTGTGTCTACTTCTGTGCCTTTGGGTTTTTCTGTACTGTGCCCTGGTATCAAGGCCAGTCCTAATACAAATGCCAGCCCCCTCTTAGCAACAAGTCTCTTGGGGAATTTTTACCACTGCTGGCTTGCTACCCATGTTAACTCCTCAGCCACTGGCAGAGACAGCCAAACTGATTTGCAGGAAGAACCACAGAACACAGAGAAAACTTAAACCAAAAAACTTCTACCAGGATGTTGTTGGGTCAACCTCTCAATGAACTGGTGCTGCCCCTTTCCAGCAGTATTATTCTCCTGTCAGCTGGTTATCCATGGTCCATACCATGGAAAAGATCAGGTGGTGTCTGTGTTGCTGCTTGCATGGCTCAGCGCACTCTACCTGTTTGTGTGGCACTCCAAGCCAAAGCCATGCCAGGATACTCCCATATCAGAAGTTCCAGCAAAGGGCAATTTTTTCTGTGTTACCTAACCAAATATAGGAAAGTAGTATGATAGCTTTAACTGATGAAGCAACCATGGGAGCCATTCATCTGGGAAGAATTACTGTAGCCTCTATAGACAGAAATAATATTTAGACATTGAGTTTGGAGGAAACTTTTAAAACAATTTTCTCCAGCTTTTACAGAAGCATGAGCAACAACATCAAGTAATCAGCCTGTCGCAGTCAACACTGTATCTTGCTGTTGCTCATCCTTACTTTTATCTTTTTATTATTTTTTACTTTATATATCTTTTTATGTTTTAAGGCCATGAGCCCCTAAATTGAGGCCCTCTGGTTTAAGGACCATTTCACTTGGGGCTACATTTTGGGGGGAGGGGGGGGAAGTTACAGCTCCTTTTCTATAAGGTCTTGCTTGTGATAGATAATATTTTATTAGTCCATAATACTACAATCTAACAGCGTAAGAACTTCCTCCCACTAGAAAATCTTCCTGTATAGACATCTTAAGATAATAAAAACAGGAAGTTTCCCAAATTATATCTATTGCTGAAAAACAATCACTTCTTTTGGCATTGTTAAAGAAAAAGTTCTGTTTTCCTTTGCTTTTTTCTGCACAATCTTTTTAGGATTAAGATTGTCACAGGCATTCTAGACCAGGTCCTTCAGCCTAATATCACACTAGTATCCCCATATTTTTCACAGCTTGTATTTTCATTAAATCAGAGTAGGCTACTCATGCCCTGCAAGCCTGACATACTTTCATCATAGCTGGATCTGGTCTATTTTATTGTTACTTAACTCTTTTCCAACTGCTTCTGTGATTTTCCCCTCTGTATTTTTATCCTAGCCAAATGCCAGCCAGGCTTATTGGGATGGAGCACCGCTGCTTGCTGCAGGCCTGCTTCAGAGCTACTTGAATAGGGCCAGAAAATCAGCACAATGAGATTTTCAGTGCTGAAAGCTGCAGCATTTACAATCAAGCCCTGGCATTTGCAACGTTTTTGCAGGCTTCATCAAGCAGGTAATCTATCAGCTGAAATGGGAAGAGGTGTACCAGTACAACCTCAGCCTGATATGGTGAGATCTCCCATTAGACACTGGGCTGTCACTGGCTATCATTCTCTTGGCTTTATGGAAGTGTCTGTGGGCTGTTCCTGATCTTCACATTATGGTAGTAAGGGCTGCTTCAAATCTCTGCCATAAGTGAGTGACTCTCCCACCAGAAAGACTGAAACTTCATAGAGCTTCTCCTTCTGTTTTGTAAAAGTAAAAAATTACAAGGCGGTTTCCTCAATAGTCTCATTTCTGCATACCAGGGCTCAGCACAGGCCCTGGACTTTTTCTGGCACTACTGAGAGTGTACACAAATAAAAATAATTTCACCTTTATCATTTAAAATACTCCTCTCTCAAAACCTCATCTACTCTTAGTTAAGTGATTAATAAGGCAGAGAAACTCCTGAATGAAGACATAACTTGTTAAAGGTGTTCCAAGTTGCTGACTAAAGCTTCAAGGTGTCTGGCCACAGCTGGCAACAACACAGCTCTTTCACAGAACAGCCTAGACTTCTCTTGTCTTTGGACCTTTGCTACTTGGACCCTTCTTAAACTGCTGCCACCTATCTTAGCACCAACTACCAGAGTCCAAAAGCTCTACAAACAGCAGGGCTTTGCCTACCAGCTAAGCCAGAGCCAGCCGGGGGGGGCTCATCGGGTGCCAGGAGAGGGTGTCCACACCACCACCTGCCCATAGGTTTTCTGTCATTCAGTTCTGGTAAACTAACTCTGCAGTTCTTGTGCTTTGCCAACAGATGCCACAGACATTTTTGGCAGTGCTTTGCACCATGTCCAGGGCCTGATTCAGACCCAAGGACAGAGCTGCAGATGCCTTTCTAGCTGATTTTGGCTGCTATGTCCCCAAATAGTGTCATGTTCTTTCTGCACTTGTTCTTTTCTCCTGCACACACATACAGTGCCTAAAACATACACAAGCAGTTACAACAAAGCAAATAAGGGCACAGGCATTGAGCCAAACTTTGTTTACTCCAAAGATAAGGCAGCAAATTGTAACTGCAAGGTACTGTAAGGTACTCCCACTAAGTCAATACATTGAAACTCAGATAATGCAGTAGAAGTTACCTCAAAATAATGAAATTGCCACTGTTACATCTCCCAAGACTTCTACACAGACTCCAAAAATATTTGTTTTGGTCACATGATGTTCCTTTTTTTTTTTCCGCAGACACCAGAATTTGATCAGAGCAAGTTACATAGTCACATATTTGCTATTACAAGCATGTCTAAGATGCTTATGAATCTGTTCAAAGTGAGGTGATAACTCACCTCTTATTTCCATATTTTTGCTGCATTTCCTGAAAAGCTGAAGGTTGCATGTAGATTCATAAATACACAGAGAACTATAATGGCCAAGCTTCAGTAAAATAGCTCAAGACATTTTAAATTGGAGAAAAAGAGTTTATTTCCTCATAGAAACTCAAAATGAACATTTCTCACTTAAAAACATTCCTGTTTGTATACAAGTCTTTTTTTTTTCACTAATAATTTCAAAGAACCAGAAAAGAAAAAAAACCTTATTTTTTAACAGACTTTCAGTATCCAAGGTAATGTATTTATATAAATTGCTTCTCAAAGACCTCAGGTATGGTGATGTTTCAGCAACCACTGAAGAGCTATTATCCTGTTTCAAAGCCATTTTAAGACTGGGGAGAGCACTGGATCACATCCAGTTGTTTCCAAAAAACTTAATTACAGGAATTGGGATCATAACAATTCAAGCAGTAATTTATTGTATCTTGCAATAAATGAATAATTTGGGAATCTCAACAACTGTAAAGTTGTTTTGGGAATCTCAACAACTGTAAAGAGTTCGGTCACGTGCAGTGCTGAAAAACAACCTGTGTTGGGGTGCATCACATATGTGGGGGGCGCATGGTAACAAGGCATTTGCAGCCCGTGGGAAATGTCATCACTTTGTTTTCTCTGCCTGACAGTATCCCAAGCACATCATTTCCCGTGCCTGCCAGCTCCAGGAAGCATTCATGGTTTGCTTTCTCCATTACATCTATTCCTAAGGCTGGCCTGGCACGGGGCTTTCAAATCACAGAGATAATTCGCTGTACCAGTGAACACCTGGCTCTATTGCTGGTGCTATCCAGTGTGCCCAGGTGGCCAAGAATGCCAAGTCTGACAAGGAGCAGCTGAGGGAACTGAGGTTCTTTAGTCTGGAGAAGCAGAGGCTCAGGAGTGACTTTCAACTACCTGAAAAGAGGTTGTAGCCTGGTGGGGATCGGCCTCTTCTCCTAAGTAACAAGTGACAGGACCAGAGGACGTAGCCTCAAGCTGCGCCGGGGGAGGTTTAGGTTGGACACAAGAAGGAATTTCTTCCCAGAAGGGGTGATGAGATATTGTAATGGACTGCCCAGGAAGCTGATGGAGTCACCGTCCCTACAGGTGACTGGACATGGCACTGAGTGCCGTGGTCTAGTGACATGGTGGTGTTTAGTCATAGGTTGGACTCGATGATCTCTGAGGTCTTTTCCAACCCAACTGATTCTGTGATTTCCCGCGGTACCCCTCTATACTTCCCTCCTCCCTTCCTGCCGGAGGCAGGCGGAGCTCAGCCGTGGCGGGAGGAGGGCAGGGGGCTGGAGGAGGAGCCGCCGCTGTCCCTCACCGGGAGGCGCCGCGGCGGCGGCGGGGCGGGAGAGCAGGGGCGGGGCTGCGCCGCCTCACCGCCCGCCCGCCGCCATTTTGGCTGCTCCGCGTCGCTTCCGCCGCTGGGAAGTAAACAGAGAGGGAGGCAGGGAAGGAGCGAGAAGGAACGACGCGGGCGGGACGGGACGGACCGGACAGCCGGGCGGAGGAGGCGGCGCTGGGGTCGACTTCGGCGGAGAGAGCTGATGTGGCCGGAGCGGAGGCGCCAGCGCGGCCCGAGCCCCGGTTAATGCGAAGCGCAGCAGGGAGCCGCCAGGTGAAGGGACGGGAAAGGGGCGGCAGCGGCGGCGCAGCGGGACCTTCCTCAGGGTGCCAGACCTGGGGAGCGGGGCCCGAGCCGCGGGGCCGGCAGAAGTCGGGGGCTGTGGGAGCCCCGCGGCGCCGCGCCCCGGGCCGGGGCCGGGCCGGAAGGAGCCGACCCTGGGGAGATCCTGCGCCAGGAGTGGCGGGAGAGCCTTAAATCTTAGTCCGCCGTGTTTGTGGGGGTTCGCTGCCTCGCAACCTGCCTGTGGTAGCTGAGATAAATTGTGAAACCTCCCGTTGTGTGCAGCGGGTTGTTCGCGGCGATCGGGGTTGGGTTCGTGTCCGGGCCCCCAGTGTGAGCCCGTGCCCCCCTTTAGCGCGTCCCTGCTGTTCCCAGAACAGCCTTTCTGTAAGGGGAGAGCACTGAGCTCACTGGGCTGGCTCCTGGGCAAGCGTTATCAGGAGGGCGTAAACGGCTCTGCACAGTCGTTTGTTTTGTTTGTTTTTGTTGTTTTGTTTTTTTTTTTTTCTTTTTTTAAACTGCCGTTGTATTCTGGCTGCACCTTACTCGGCAATAAAAACAATGTTGAGCACGTGCTTTGCTCCTCCTCCTCGGCGGCTGAACTGTGTGATTAGGGTTGGACGTGACTTCTGCAAACAAGATAGTGTGGGTTGCGCCCGGGTGCGGAGTTCAGAAACAAGTCGGTAAAATAGGTGGGGAAACTCACTTGGAAAGTCTTAAGGAGTCAGGCATCGGGATTTCACCCATCTCTCTGCCCTGGTAGAGTTGGGTATTTTTGTTGGTTTGGGGTTCTTTGTTACCATCCTGGCTTTTCTGTCAAGATCATAGAATCTGAGAATCATCTGGGTTGGAAGGGACCTCCGAGATCATCAAGTCCAACCCTTGATCCAACACTGCCGTGGTTACTAGACCATGGCACTAAGTGCCACATCCAGTCTCATCTTAAAAACCTCCAGGGACGGAGAATCCACCACTTCCCAGGGCAACCCATTCCAATGCCTAATTACCCTTTCTGTAAAGAATTTCTTCCTAATATCCAACCTAAACCTCCCCTGGCACAGCTTAAGACCATGCCCTCTTGTCTTGCTGATAGTTGCCTGGGAGAAGAGACCAACCCCCACCTGGCTACAACCTCCTTTCAGGTAGTTGTAGAGTGATGAGGTCTCCCCTGAGCCACCTCTTCTCCAGGCTGATCTTAGATTCTAAAGCAAAGTTGATTATAGCAGCAACTTGGAAAAACTGGTCAGTGATATGTGTGTCCTGAGTATGCCAGGGAGAGTTAAAAGCAAGATTAATGGTTCAGGCGTTGGTAAGAAGTGATAAATAATCATCCTTTGAAAAATAGGTTGTACCTATACGGTACAATGCTAGCATGGAATTTTGCATCCATGTGTTCCTCATTGAAAAATTGGGCTGGGATTCAAAATGGTTTGATTTTTAGACTATCAGATACATTAAGAAAGGTGATCTGAACCATGTGTGCCTGTTCCTAGGCAGTATTCCTAAGCCTGTTCCATATTAAATATGCAGAAAGGTTTACTTTCTTAAGTGACCTTATTTTTTTAATAAGCATCTTCTTGGATGGCGCTGCAGACTTCTATAGGCAAATCTGCATTCTTTGAATTTTGTATTTGTTTTATTATTATGCATGTTAAGAGGCTGAAAGCAGTTACATTTTTTAAAAAGTATTCCAGTACTTTAAGTTCTGAAACAAGGTACCAAAAGTTAGATGACAAATCAGTCATGCAGTTCTTAAAATCATATTTTTTAGTCTTGAGCTTAGACATTTTTTTCTCTTTGGAAAAAGTTCCAACAAGAAAATATTTTTGAAAAGTTATGCTTATTTCTCTTTTTAATTACAAGAGCATCCAAGACGTCAGTAACAAAAAAGTCTGGAATTGTTTTTTTCCTATCCCCTGCTTTTCAAGCCATGGCACTTAGAACATGTAACATCTTATTTTCTTGGAAGAATGTGACCTGAAATTCATCATCAGTGTAGCTCTAGTGATGGTTTTATTATCCCTTTTTTTTTTTTAAATTAGCTATTGATAAAAACATGGGACAATTCCCCACAACTTCCAGGAGTGGGTTTTGATCTGTAACCAGCATATATTTATCTACTTAGAACTCATCCCAATTAGCTCAGAGGTGCAGACTGAGTTGTCTGTTGATGACCTGGTCCCCTCCTATCAGCACATCTCAGAGGCCTTTTTTCCAGTTTTGTCAGTGGCAGCTCACTCCTGGTCTTTTCTAAAAGGGAGAGAAAAAGTAAAGAAAAAACTCCCCCTACCTTAATGCAGTGATAAAAGTAGTGTACCTAACCAGAAAATTTATGCACATGTATTACCTTACTAGCAGAAGATGAGACAGGATCTCTCTGTAAGGAAGACTCGGAGAGCCAAGTCTTAACAGTACCTTGTGTAGCTTTTTCCAGATTAATAGGAGATGGCTTTGGATAGACTTAGACATCAAACACACTGTCCTAAATTTGGCAAGGGAATAGGTAAATGCTTATTATAACCTAGTTGTTTGGAATATCTGTTTAGCCTAAAATTTAAAGGAATGTTGCATTTCAAACTTTCTTATTATAAATATTATTCTTGTCCTGTAGTGAGTAAACTGGCTTATTATAAATATTATTTTTGTCCTGTGGTGAGTAGTTATCTCAAATAGAAACATGACAGGCTTGTAGTGGATTTGCTAATTAATTCTTGATTAGTTATAAATTTAATTCAGATTTCATAGTTGCAAAATCCAGTTTCTTTGTATTTTTGTTAATTGCAGATGGTTCTGAGTCACTGTTCAGTTTTCTTGCTTTTCTTCTGTTATTGGATCAGTAGCAGAACTCTCTTGGGCAGAAAGCTTGTTCTGGTACACGAGTCATGTTTTGCATAGTCTCATAGTAGGGAGCTGTGAATAACAGTAAATAGTTGTCAGGAAGCAAGTAGACATTTTTGCCCACTACTGTTTTCATCTTTTGTTTGCCCCCAGTTGCTACTGGGATTAAAAAATGAAGCTGGAAAAAAATCGAGACAAATTTAGTTCATCAGTCTTTCGTGACAGCATGCTCAGGTTTGCTTGCATCATCTTATCAGTGGCTTCACACCTTAAGTGATAGCTCGCTTCTGTCATGTGAGTAGCTAGGATTAAAGTCTTTTAAAGATAGGTAAGGAGGTGCTGGCTTTGAGAAAATAATCTGTATGCATTGGATTATAAGCAGTATAATTTTTAAGTTGCACTCAGTTTTAAGAAGTACTTCCAAACTTTTAGTTACCAGCAGTACATAGCAGGGAAACTTAACTTTCCAGATCCCAGAAGGATTGGGCATATGATAGTCTCATACATGTGATGGTACTTGAATGTAAACAGGAATGATTTCACTGTGTATGAAGTCTGTGTTTATCTTGTAGAAATCAGGAAGATTAGGGGTACTTATACATGTCAAGCCCATCCCATCTCTGGATTCTCTCATCTTTTTGAAGATTGGAATTGAGCATATTGTAGTTTAGTGTGAGGTCTTATTCATAGCTCTTCAGGACGTGATCTGCATCCTACTGAGGCTTTTAAAAATCAGATGCTAAGTTCAGTTGTAAGATGGCATGTACAAAAGAACACATTTTGAACAAAACCCAATGCTAGATTTATTTCAGATGTGTGTAGTGGTAGGGGGTTTTCTCTATAATAATGTAACATAAGGTAGAACTTTAGTTTGTTACATCATTATTGAAAAAGTATATGCTGTGGAGAGTGAGATAACCTTTTGCCTCAGGCTTGCTGAATTTGATATAATTTTGCAGAAAGTTTTCTGACCCTTCTGTAAAACTTTTTTGTGGGTTGAAACTTCCAGGCTGTTACTGGAAATCTTTCATAATCCCTATTTCCTAGTTAGTTGAAAAAATGAAAGCACACCAGTGTTCTTGATGAAATATGTTTTCAAGGATACTGATTTAAAACAGATGCCTATTGAATTAATGTCATTTAAATAAATAAATACATTTTAAAAAGAAAATGTCTGAGGGGAAAAAAATATTTGGTCAGATACAACAACATCTGCAGTATGCAGTGCCTGCAAGCCTGCATACAGTCTTTATTTACTTCCTTACCTAATTTTTTCTTCCACAGTTTCAAGTGTTGTTCCTAATGAATAGGACTGGGGCAGCAATATGAATGTCAGTGTTCAAAAAATTGTTTAGAGAATTATCTTTGGATTTAGTAGAACAGTAGAGCGATAATCAACAAAACAGTAAAACAAATTAGGTTCAAAATGTTCTCGAGCACAAAAATAAACCACTGAGAGTGAATATTATAAATGGGTTGGCACTGTTAATGATTAAAGGAGTAATATTAAACATATCACTTTAGATGATAATATTGTTTCTAGAGTACTAGTTCGGTTTCATTGTTACTTGGATTTTTTCCCTTTTTATATGACAGGGGAAAAAAAACCTGCAAAAGTGTCGTTGCAAAAAACATCCTTTTTCACCTTCATAGTTTTCTATTAATATTGTTCTCAGCTCTGTTCTCAGAATTTTTTTTTTATTATTTCTGTAGAATGAAACGAGGAAGGAAAACTAATGAGGCCAACAACAGTTCATTGGGAGAGACGACTGAGAAGGAAACCAAGAGACACAAGGTTACAGAGAAGAAAACCATCGTTGTGCAGAGTCCTGACTGGGCCAACCTGCTTCAAGACGTTATCCTGCAGGTGTTTCAGTACTTGCCCCTTCTGGATCGTGCTCACGCATCCCAGGTCTGCCGAAGCTGGAACCAGGTGTTTCATATGCCAGATCTCTGGAGGTGTTTTGAGTTTGAACTGAATCAACCAGCTACGTCGAACTTGAGGACTACACATCCTGAACTAATCAAGCAAATAATAAAAAGGCATTCCAATCACCTGCAGTATGTAAGCTTCAAGGTAGTGTATTTTATAGGCTTTTTAAAAACCATTTCTATTTTAGAAGAAATACAGCATTGTAGTAAATGGCCTTGTTTTGCAGCTTAATATACTGAAGAAATGGGTTCTCTAAATAGACATGTAGACGTGGAGGTTACCTGCTAATTAATTTGTCTCTTTTAGGTGTATTTTCAGGACCAAAACTTGGAATAAATCCTGAACATACCTTTTCACTGCCTTAATTCTGTTAGATGGAAATTTCTTTGTTTGGTAGTGTGGTATTTTTGATTTTTATTTTTTTTTCCCATTTTTCTTGTAGCAGCTTAGCTGCTTAAAATTCTGCCTCAGTGAGTGGACAGAAGTACTTCGGTTCTGATACAATTGTATGTTTGGGTTCCTGCCTCAGAATTAAGTTTGATCAAGATGCATAAATTGAGCATTTCCCCATTTCACATCCTGTAGGGAGTTGGATCTAGTATTCATGGTAAGAAAACATCTAATATGCAGAGAGTGACTTCAGTACTATTAGTCAGCAACGGGTAGTTTTAATATTAAATTGTATGGGATTGTCTACTCAGCACAACTGTGTTTCAGTTAACTGAAAAAGTACATGGAATTTGCACAGGATGGTGTGTGTACTGATTGTGCCTGGCTGAGAAGTACCATTTGGTGAGAATTGGTTCTGTTAACACCATGGAATTGTTTTCAGCAGATGAAAACCTTTAGTGGTAGCTTACCTATCACTGTGTTTTGGAAGGGTGCTGTGAAACTCGTGGCAGTGTATGCGTCAGCTGTGTGAGAAGTTTGGAAAGGAAATGACTTCTGCAGCAGAACAAACATACTGGTTTATGAGATCAGGCAGTTCTAATGTAGGAATCATCAGCATGTGGGTATCCGAGGCACCTCTGCCTGATCACATGTGTTGCTACTGCTTGATTCCAGTACCAGATACAAGCTGTTATTGCAAGGTTTGCCGGGCTTTTATCAGCGTCCAAATAAAGAAAACTTACAGCTGTAGTGGAATGACCTTCTGGTGTCTTTTCTGCTGTCTGCATTTCTTTACACTAAGTCATTTTGAAGAATTTCAGATGCCCTTCTTTGGCAGGGCAATACTCGCATCATTTCTTGAAATTGTTGCTTCAGTTGTCCTTCAGTGTTGCAGAATACACAAGGTACACTGACTGACTTACTCTGTAAAGACTGAAAACATGAGGGGTGTCTTTTGTAGGCAAGCAAGATTGGATTGTTGACAATGGAGGTTTTTCAGTGTGTGTTTGAGCAGAAAATGAACATTCATTGGATTTACATCTATTGCTGACAAGGTAGTGTGGCTCATGGTAGGCTTAAATTTGATCCTGTGATCAAGCTTTATACTGTTCTATAGGTTTGCAAAGCCTACTGTGTGTAAGGGGTTATTCAGAAAGCATGTCTGAGTGTCAGGGGAAATCTACTGGAGACACAAGAAGTGACTGGGTTGTATAGCAAACTGACTAATGAAGGGTTTGGGGGTTTTGTTTTTGTGGTGGTTTTTTTTTTTAGTTTTGGGTTTTTTGGTTTGTTTGGGGTTTTTTTTGGTTGATTATTCATTGCATATCTGTTGTGGTATTAACAATGAAGGGCCAGTTATATAGGTTCATATGATGCACCTAACTCTTCAGCAACTCAATATTATGAACTCAGTCACTGTAAAAAGAAGCAGTGTTTGCACCCAGTAAAGGATTTATAGAATTCCTTCATTTTAGTAAGGCTCTGGACCCAAATGAACCTCCACTTCCTTATTATTTAATGTGGATTGAGTATCTTGAAACAAACTGTGTAGTTGACCCCTCACCATGCTATATTTTACCAAAATGTTTAGTAGAGTAGTAAATTTTTAGCAAATTATCTTGGATTTTTTGTATATACTTTTTGGAAAAAAAAGAATGATGTTGATGGATTCTCAGTGAGGTGTTTTGTGAGGGTTTTTTTACATCACATTTCAGAAGGTAAAATGAAATAAAAAGTTAGAAGATGTTTGATGCAGTGCTTTCTGAACGTGCAATCCATTTTGTTTTAAGGTGGACAGTAGCAAGGAATCTGCAGAAGCAGCTTGTGATATTTTATCCCAGCTTGTGAATTGCTCTCTGAAAACACTTGGGCTAATTTCAACTGCCCGGCCAAGCTTCATGGATTTACCAAAGGTATTTTAATATGAATATTTTTCTATTGCAGAGCATTGCAGTGTTTCATACAGTACTTCTATAACTTATGAAAAGTTCTATCATAGGAATATGGATCTTTGGTAAAGAAAACTTTATTACTGGGCTCTATTAAAGGGAGCAACTGAGATGTACTGCAAGGATATCTAAAGTTCCACTTATTCTCTGAATCATGTGAGATCTTAGGCCTGACCTTGTTCTTTCAAGTCCTCCTGTCTTTTGACCCCAATGTAGAACTGAACAGTGTGGTGCATGTCAAGAGGCTAGATGCTTCAGGTCTGTGTAATTGTGCTGTGGGGGATGTTTAGGACACAGTGATAATCAAATGAGGGGTAGAGTTTTATTCCTGCGGACTTGCCATAGGGCTTGTATGATCAGTGATCTTTTGAAAACAACGTGGTCGTGATTTTCAATATGTCATGTCATGCAGTCAAGCATCAGCTTCTTAGGTGAAGTGCAATGTATTTCTGAAATTTTCAGTCAAATTTTTACCTTGCAAGTTTACCAAAAATCAGATATTGTTAGAAGGCATCTGATCTACAAGATAACAAAACTCTTATACATGCTCCTAAAGAATTCCTGCTAGTGAGGTGTACTATTGCTAAGGAGCAGGAGAGTGATTGTGAAGGGCCAGACACAACTAGACTATTAGCTATATCCTAGTGATGTCATTGCTGGTGACGGCACAAGGACAAGGAGGAACTATAGACAGCCAAGGGAAAGGAAGTAGGCTATAGTGCTTAAGCAAGGTTACCTCTACAGAAGGATTATCAATTACTGTCCTTACCAGTGGTCACAGCCACATCATGTAGTTCTCTTGAATATGTATTTTTAATCCTTGATTTTTTTCAAAGAGGCTTTCCAGGTATTTAACTAGTTTTGGTATGATTTTTTCCTTTTTTGATGTGCTTTGAATTGTGATGACAAGAAAACCTGAATGTAGTGAAAACAATCCACATTCTCAGTGTGTTAAGAATACTTTGTCCTTTCAGCTCTTGCTTATTTTTTTCTTTCTTAATCTGAATGTTGTTGTAGCTCTCTTATTTAGCTGTCTTTGGAGGGATATGTTATGGTCCTATTCTTCTTGCTGAGTAATTATTTGTAGTTATTCATGCTATGGTCTTAGCTTCAAGGCTTCTAAAATACAGGCTTCCTGGTTTTGTTCCCAATAGGTTTACACATGGTCTTTAAAAAATATATTCAGAATGAGCCAAAATTAGCTCTGGGCATAATTTACCTTTTGATGTTTACTTCTCAAATAATGCTGTCACTGGCATATGGGACCAGCAGTGATTTTAAAATTTTCCTGGACCATTAAATGAAACTAAAGAATTGAATTGGACCATGGCTAAATTCTTGAGGGAAGCCTTTAGTAACGGGCCCATTAGATGAGAAGCACGCAAAGATGAACGGATTTGAGAAATGGGTAATATCATACAGTGGTTTGGGGGTTTTTTATGGTGTGTTTTTTAAAAATTATTTTTATCAGACTGGATAGGAGGTCTGAACTACTTTGCATTATCCTTATCAGTGCTCTTCTGTTTTCAAGTAACAACATGACATCGGGCAAATGTTTGTAAATCATTTTTAGCATGGTGTTGCTAGTCTTTTCACTAAGTGCATTCTACATAAATCTTTTAAAGAATCATATTGTAGGCTACATATGTGGCAGTATTGAAAAGATGGGCTTTTACATGTTGGAATATTGCCTGTTTTCTGTTAGCTCTTCAAACTAGAAGTTTCGAGTTACTTGTTTTTACAAACATGGTTAACTTTCTTTGCCTTTTTATTTAACAGACTTCTTAGGGAAGGGAATTAATTTCTAAATATAGAGAATAAAAACACAGTGCTAATGCTTTCAGAATACAGAGTGGAAATGTTATTAAATTATTATTAAATATTAATATATAATTAAAACATGAACATATTTTATAATATAAATTATATTAAAGCACCTTTTCTTCTGTACGTAACGTATGTAATCAGCATATCGCCAGTAGAATTGGAGCAATCCCTAAAGCCAAAGTGCCTAAAGATTCTGAGTTGAACTTGTTTCCATTTGTATGAACAGACTCTGAAAGTTTGTGTTAGCATGAAAATATTAATTCCTTTTCTAAATCTATTTGTGTGTGAGTTTTATCAAAATTCACAAACATATCAGGTAAGAATGAACGAATACTGTTGCCAGGCCTTCTCTCATATAATTGTATTTAGGACTTGCACATGAGGCTCAGAGTGAAACAGTATTGAAATCAAAGTAGCAGGTCATCTTATGGAAACTTAATGTAGGACAAGGAGAAAATACCTTTTTTAAGTCTTCTGTTCACTCAGTCTTGTAAGAAATCATGAAGATAAGCTAATTATTCACTTCCTGCATATCACAAGTGGTTTCTACAAGCACTGCTGTATCTGCTCCTTAGTCTGTTTCCCAAGTTAAAGGTGCCTTGGGCTCTGTCTTTACTGATAGGTTTCAGTGGTTATGTAAAAATGCTGAGGAGCAACTTTGAGCACTGGACCTACATTATCTATGCTGCTTAATTGGTAATTAATTGGTCACTTGCTCCTTGGCTCGGTTTGGACCACTCCAGTGAGCAGTTTTCCAGGATAAATCCATTCAAAACCTAAATCCTCTAGGTGGGTGGTAGGCAGGCAGTAGTATCATTTGCTTCAAATACAACATTACAGGGTTGCCACTCCTGACCTGATTTGCATCTCACCAATGCAGTACAACTTGCCATGTGGGAATTCCTCTTCTAGAAGATGCTCTGTTTAGAGTGTGACTTGCAAATTATTCTCAAAACTAGGGCTTCTGGGCTTTCCCTTTGCTCATGGTCTTTCTCTAGATTTAGATTTGTGCAGTGAATTGTCCAGGGTCAGGTTCTGGATTTGCATTTAATGTTAGACATTCTGATTTGCCCAATACATAGACTAATAGCAAAAAGTTATTACACTTCCTCTACTAAAAAATGTCAGATTTAGTATTAATTTTAGTTATGCAATATCAAAAGAATGCTTTTTTGGCAAATGCTGTCAATAAGTACAAGAAAACTAAGATTGCAGTGTACAGTATAAATCCACTGAGATTTTTACTTGAGATTCTGCTTCATTTACACTTTCTTTTTTTTTCCAGTCTCACTTTATTTCTGCACTGACAGTGGTGTTTGTAAACTCCAAATCCCTCTCTTCACTCAAGATTGATGATACACCAGTAGATGATCCATCTCTCAAAGTGCTCGTGGCTAATAATAGTGACACACTCAAACTGTTGAAAATGAGCAGTTGTCCTCATGTTTCTCCAGCTGGTAAGCTGCTGTGGTTCTGTGGGATCGTTCTGGGTTTTTTTGTTGTTGTTCCTTGGGGTTTTTTTTATGATGCATGCATTAAATTCTGTCTGAATTTAATGGGGCGGGAGGATGTGTGGTATTTACAGCACCTGTCACTGAAGAAGGTTCTTTCAACTGGAGGTCAGGCCATCTATCCTGCCACTTGCAGAGTGACTACTGAGCTAATAGTGCAGGTCTGTTGTGGGCAAACAACTAATCTCATGTGGAACTTAAAGAGTATGTATTGGCTTAATAGTGCACTACTTTTGCAATGACTAAGTAGTCATTGCAGTATAGTCAAGCTTTTTGGAATGCGACTTCCTTTTCCACATTTTATTATGTGTGGGTTTTGAGTGTTGCCATATCATGGATTATGAAGATGCTGCTTTAGTCATTCTGAAGGAAAGCAGTTTGATCTCTTGCTGGAGAATAAGTACAGACAGCATCAACACAGTGGAGATGAGACTGAGCTCTGCAGAACTTCTGCCATTACCAAAGCATTAACACTCTGTGTCAGCAGCAAAAATGAAGTCTGCTTGTAGCAGAACGAAATGACTAAAGATTGCATAAACCTTCGGCAAATGTTAATTCTATGAACTTCAGCAATGCACAGCAAGTTTAAAATTTATTCACAGCCTGTCAGCTTAACACTTAGAGTTTTTCACTGAGAAATGGAAGAGGAATTGTAAATGAGATGCTGGCAACTTAGTTTGATTCCTCTTCTGAGGATGAGTGGAAACTACTATAGTAATCATAACTTTCTTCATGCAAATATATTGCAGTTGGAAGTGTTAGGTATATTATGTGTAAAATTCACCAGCAGGATTCCTAATATGTGGGGAAAACTGTACTATAGAAGAGGGTGTGTTATTGTAGTGATAACAAACAAAACAGACTTAAAACCTTTTGCAGGTGTAGCTCTCAGACAAAACCTGAAAAAAAGTCCTGAAAGTGCAGGTTTGTTATGCAGCAGTTTGGTCCAGCAAAGTGTTCACTGGCACATTAACTGTAATGTCATTTTGTCCAAAGCTTTGTAATCATGGATAGGGGATTGCTTAAATTGGCTTTTCTGACTTAAAATTGTTTCTTGAGAATCTTTGTGTCTGAGAAGTATCTGAGCCATAATATGTCTGTCAGGAGGAATGTTAAATGCTATGTTCTCAGCCCCTCTATTAATGGAAAGGCCATATCCCACATTTCACAGGTTTCTGGGTCACATGAAATGCAGAGGACTGGATGCTTTTTTTTAGTGCTTTTTATTTTTTTTCAGTACTGTTACCAGTATGGTACCATCACTTCTATGTACAAATAGGATAAGTGGAAACCTTAGACTGAACTGAAATCTTTTTGTTAATTTGTTTTTGTCTTCTGTGAGCAGCAGGTCATATTAATTCATTAAAGGGAGAGTCTGGAAATTGCTGTTCTAGAAATTACTGCTCACAATTTTTAGTGTTTTGCCGCCTTTTTTTGCTGTAGCTTTTCCAGATTTAAATATTTATGCTTTGTTAGAAAGAACAAATACTGACTGCAGCAGCTTCTGTATTTAATTAAAATCTAGCATTGATTTTACGTTTGCTTTCTGCAGGCGACAAACTTTTTTTCACAGTTGCTTTGCTGGCCACAGAGGAGACAGCAGTTCTTACAGCACAGGCTAGGGGAATAATTTTATCATGAGTTACAAAAATGTTACAAAAATGAAGTTTTTGTAAGACCACAAATATGTGGTCTTACAGCAGGGCAGAACAGTCAGAATATGCTATCTTTATATTTGTCCCTTCTGTTTATATATTTGTTAACTTCTTTGTTTCCCGAGCAAAATAGCGATGTAGTTGCATTGTGCATGTCTGTCTTGAACTGTGTAGGTGCAAAGAGGTCACAAGGTCGTGCTTGTGAAAAAGATTAATTTTCACACTGTCCAGTATGATTTTGTTTTGATGTTAGGTCTTGGTTACATGTTAAAATAGGTGGTCTTTGCACTCCCCTGACATACATAAACAAATGCACTCCTATGTTTCTTGTTCAGTTATTAGTACATTTATCTGAGCAACCCCTCTCATAATGTTCTGTTCTGCCAGGTATCCTTTGCGTGGCTGACCAGTGCCATGGCTTACGTGAGTTGGCCCTGAACTACCACCTGCTGAGTGATGAGCTGCTGCTTGCTTTGTCTTCTGAAAAACACGTCAGGTTAGAACACTTGCGCATTGACGTTGTCAGTGAAAACCCTGGGCAGACTCAGTTCCACACGATCCAGAAGAGCAGCTGGGATGCTTTCATCAAGCATTCTCCTAAAGTAAATTTAGTAATGTACTTTTTCCTGTACGAGGAAGAGTTTGACCCGTTCTTTCGTTACGAAATACCTGTCACTCACCTTTACTTCGGAAGATCAGTAAGCAAAGACGTACTTGGCCGCGTTGGAATGACGTGTCCTCGGCTGGTTGAACTGGTGGTATGTGCCAATGGATTGCGGCCGCTGGATGAGGAGCTGATCTGTATTGCCGAGCGGTGCAAGTACCTGTCGGCGGTTGGCCTAGGAGAATGTGAAGTCTCTTGCAGTGCCTTTGTTGAATTTGTGAAGATGTGTGGCGGTCGTCTCTCTCAGCTTTCTATCATGGAGGAAGTTTTGATTCCTGATCAGAAATACAACTTAGAGCAGATTCATTGGGAAGTTTCAAAGCATCTCGGTAGAGTGTGGTTCCCAGACATGATGCCCACATGGTAAAGTCCTTAAGAGACTCCAGGGCAGATGGAATAGCACCTTAAACCCAAGCTTACCATACTGCAATAAAAGCTTATTTAATAATATAGATTTTACTGCAAGTTAATTCATTGTTTGATTAGAAAATTAATTTTTCTTTTAAAAAATTATTTTTGAACTCCAGATCCAAAAATAGAATTCACAGTTCCAAAACCTGTTTTCATCGAAACAAAAGTGAGGTTTGTTTTAGATTTGATCTTTTTCATTTAAAGTGATCTCAAATGTTTTTGGAAATAAAACAAAAGTATCTAAAATATTGAAATACCTGCAAAATACCAGTTTTAATATGCTGTCCTTCTTTGATTTAGATAGTAGTATCGAATGCAACCAGATTTGATCTTAAAAAACCAAAACAAAACTCCAACTAAATGGCATGCTTTTGTTGCAGACTGTAGCATTTCTAATCTAGTCACCTAGATGACACGATGAAGTTTATAAGTGTTTAGTAGCCTGTGAAATATACACGTTGTTATATAAAAATCATAAAAGGCAAGAGAAATACAGTAATAACAGTTTAGACAACTCAAATAGTAAGTTTGCTACCTTATTCAAACAGTAGTGTGAGCTACCAAAAGCAGTGTGGGGTTTTTCCCCCCCCCCTACGCATTTTAATGTAGTTTGCTTATGGAGTCTCAGATCTGCATCTAAACCTGTTTTAAGGTACTTTATGTCTAGCTCAGGAAGCGAAAGCATTCTGGGGGAAAATGTAGATACATTGTATTTAAAAATAAATTGTAGTTAATGAGCTTTTCTTGCACATTAACCAGCTTGGCAGCATACAGTGAGATGGAATAATGTACAGTTTTTGAAATGAACCCAGCAATGTTATTCTCATGACATGGGTGTGAATAAGGTGAGATAAGAAAGGTAAAATTTGAATGGTGACCAAGAACCTTTTCACAAAATCTTAGACCTTTTGGCTGCTTTCAGTTTGAGAGAAATGACATTGTAACAGTTGCTTAAGCTGTATAAACTAACTGTATACTGTAAATCTGTTTCAGAAATGTTTATGTACAAAGTGGATGTTTGATAGATAATCATTTTGTATACCTTTAATTCAGCTAGTTCTGTCAGTTCATAATATTTAAAAACCCAAAAGGAGTAAACTTGGTGAAGTAGAGCGATAGGCAAAAATTTGTTTTGAACATTTGATAAATCAGTTTTATTAAAGGAAATTTTTAGTCTGTAAGTGGTGTAGGCAAGACATTGCCTGTGATCTGGATGTGGCTTGTGACTTCATTTCTTGCTGCCAACAGTTATGTTATTTTCTCTTTGACGTTCCTGATTGGTAACACTAAAGTGTTGACTTGACAGCTGCATGTCTGGCAGGTGTGGTCAGCCATCAGCAAGGCAGAGCTGCTCGGGCTGCAGGCTGGGCTGAACTCTCGCTTGAGCTGTACAGCTCCTTCTGGTAGTAAGTAGATTTCCTTCATTTCTGATTTCAGTAATGTTTAACCAGATGTATAGCTCAGTGTAATACACTTATGAGTGTATTTAAGTTCATAACTATATTTTGAGCAAGCAATGCTCAGCGGACTGGACATCTTTATAGAGGAGTTAGATGTTTCTGTAGAGCTTTGATTTAAAAATTGCATTTTATGAAATACGCGGGTTTTGTATTAGAATTTGTTAAATTAATGTAATACTATAATTTGCTTTTATTTGTATAAAAGGTGTCAATATATTTAGTCCATAAAAGTAAAAGAGCTCCATGTTTTTTGTAACCTGACTCTCAGAACTGCCTGTATTATAAGGTGGAGTAACACTTGCAATCTGGGGAAGAGGACAGGTTTTCACTACATTAAAATGAGGCAATCCCACTAATAACACAGCCAAAACCTCTTTGGACCTTGACTACAGAGGTCCCGATACTCGCAAGGTAAGTTGCCAACATGCTGGTAGCAGGAATAACTGAAAGGAAAGGTACAACCTAAATACCACATACAACTTCTAGAATTCGTGTATTTGCAATCCAGCATTCTGCTGCTCACAGAGAGACCTGTGGTCAGACCCTGACATGTGTTTGGTTGTAACAGAACTCCTTCACCGGTAAGGTAACTGACTTGTTCTGAGAAGCCTCTGTTTTGCTGCACACACTTCAAAAAGTCCTTCCTGGATGCAACACAGTATTGTAACGGTTATCAATATGTTCAAGGATAAGAAAATAACTTGAAAGCAGTTGTTCCCTTCTGCTGAAGGTCAACAATTTTTATACACCAAACCAATTACAGCATCCTTAGCTCAGACAGTCCAGCTGTAATACTTAGGCAAGAGAGTTGCTATGATGCTCTTTTTTAGCAAATTTTTTACATTTTATTTTGTCTTCTACACATTGGAACAAATGAATAATGAATACATAAAAATCATGGCATAAGTAGTAATGACTACCACAGACTCATGAAATTCACTAGAAACATGAACAGGGGTGTCACAGCTGCATCATTTTTCCCTGACTTCACCTTTTATTTCTTGTTTTCGGAAGAACCCAATCCAGTGTTGGCCCGGTTGTTCAGTCTTGGGTAGGAGTTGTTAATGCGTGCAGTGACAAATCTTACCTCTGAACACAAGGGCCTACAAGTTACGATACTGAAGGCGGCAGCTCTCCTTATCCAGAACATCTGTGAATGGGTTTGTGAGGGGGAAAGCAGAAACCATTTGTACCAGCAATTTTCATTGCACGGCCCTTTGGGGAGCAGGAGCTGCACACTCAGTCCTTGAGGTGTGACCAGCCAGGATCTGCCTCACTTGGGAACTCTCCTGGAATGAAGTGTGGGTTACAGCCCCACAGCTCAGTGGTGTAACAATTAAGCAGTTTTGCACAAGACCAGTGTGCAGACCTGGAAATTGTTGTATTGCAGAATTACTGCGTATTTGTACCCTTAACTGCAGCTTGCAAACAGCAGGGAGCAGAAACAAACACAGTCTAAAGTGATGAACAAGTCCTGTATTCAAAGCGTGAGTAAAGACTCGACGACACAGCCACTGGAGAAAGTAGGTGCTTATCCTTGAGCCTGGCAGTAAGGACAGTCCCCTGGTTCCTACTGTTGGGCAAGTGCTGTGAGTACCACCTGGCTGTGAGTGAGATGCCAGGTGTGATCCTACTATTTCTGCTCCTCTGTGTGACTTTCAGGAGGAGGCTGTCCATCTCAGATGCTTGAGGTCAATAGGTGGTTTTCAGTGGCAAACTATAACAGATCATCAGGTGCAAAGAAGCCGTTTGTGACATCTAACACTTGCTTTTTAAGTGACAGAAGTGTAATCTTTATGGACCTATTCTAGGCTTGTCTAAACTTTGCAGAAGTAGGCTATTCATCAGCTCTGTGTTATTCTGGATCTAATTCTGAAGGCCTAACTCAAGGATTCTGGATTCTGCCTACAAAAGAGCACTGCACTCAACAACTTCAGCTAATTCCAGTGCAATTAATTGTTCAACAACTGCACCTCTTCCAGGACTGCAGTTTGTGCTGGTGGAGTTTATTCCCACCCAGCTGTGCATTCAGTCTGAACAATTAACTTTCACAAACCCTCCCCAGTTGAGAGGCTCACTCGCTCTCCAATTGTGTGCCCAGCAGGAATAAATACTGACCTCAGAAGGAACTCAGGTATGTTAAATAAAGGGCAACTCCTACACTGATAATTAGTACCTTTAAACTGAGGGTAGAATTCAAAGTGTGAAACAGACTTGGAATACACACGTGGCTGTGTGGAAGAATCCCCAAGTGATTGGCAGTGTGATCTATTGCTGAATGGACCCAGATTTCGCCTCAAACAGCTGCTTCTTGCTGCTTCTACCACCAAGGGATGCAGTATCCTTGACAAATAACTGTCCTGTTGTCTTCATCTTTGTTGCCAGAAATTTACTGTCCTCTAACTTGCAACTAATACATGCTAGGATGTAACTTTCTCTTGAATCAACTCCTGGAACCACTACTACCTATTACCAGAGTAGAAAGGCAGGAGTAAAACATGCTAAATTAGGCAGTTTGTACAGATGAAATAGAAAAAGTGAGAAGGGCTGATATTGAAGTACAAAAAGCTCAGGATATTATACACTTGTACTGACAGAACCATGAAGTTACATTTGACCACACACACGAAAAATTATTACATCTTTCACACAAACTATTTTTTATCAAGTTCCTTAAGAATGAGGTTTTTACCTCTGCAACCAGTCAGCTCTGTTAAGTTGTCTTAAGCTCTCTATTGCTGGTTCACAAATACCCGTCTTTTTGAGTGTTAGAAGCTGGATGATTCAGCTACCATTAGTTGTGTATTTCAGAATTCAGTGTTTCCAGTTCTGTAAGGCTCTTGTATGCATCACAAAATACTCCAGCTACTAGGGGAAAAGAATTACTTTGGTGTGTAGGCTCCTTAGGTTCTGAGTAGAGACACAGAAGTACTGTTCAGTGAATGAACAGCACTGTCAGGCTGCTATGAGGGAGCATGACGTACCCTGCCATAGCATCTACTTCAGCCTCCCAAAGTTCTCCAGCTTTTTAGCAAATACTAGAGAAGAAGCTTTTGGGACTTTTACTGGCTTGGTTCTGTGATTCAATTTCCCCCTCACAGCTTCAGACACTGGTTTTTGAGGTTGTGGCTTTTCCCGGGGAAGACAAATGTACGTTCAACAACATTGAGGGTCTCAAAGTCACAGAAATGAGTCATCAACAAGAATCTTAACTTCTGTAGACAGGCTTGCTGCACCCTTTTTAATTTTCCTAGTGCCTCTTGGATTACCTTCTGGTGGTGCTGTGTGGTGCTTGGTTGCTGGCTGGGGTGAAACCATGACAGTAATCTAAAGAATCCAAAGCTCAGTTCAGCCATGAGGGCTTGTGACTTTAGCTAAAAAGAGCAAAGTCTTTCCATCTGAGGCAGAAAATGAAGTTTCACCTACCAGTGGAAGTAATTAGCAGCTTTTCCATGCACAGAGCTGTTCTCATCCTCTCATTACTCTCACACAAGCTCTCATGCTCATCCCCTTACACGATGATGTAATTCAACTGATCAATTTTAGTGACTTTCTAAATACAAGGTTAATTTTCTGCCATTCTTATGATTTGAATCAAATCACTGTGTACACCCCTCTTTGGCTGCAGCAGGCTATTAGCTTGGCTCAAGCCAAATGAAACTGCAGAGTTGGGTTTCTGTGTTCCTGCTTGGCCATGAGACAGCAATAACCTCTGTAGGAGGGCTATTCATTCTGCAGCTAGTTTAAAAAAAATACAAGTGAGCTGCCTACACTTGGAGATGATTACATTGCTGCAGGTGTATTTTTTGTGTGCAGGCACCTCAGTGGTTTCCAGAAAGCCAGTGTTTCCTTGGCTTTGGTCACTTGAGTTTAAAGGGAACAAACTAGTTGCTAAGCTGCTCTAGGCTGAACCTGGAACAGGACTCAAGGATTGTGCAGCTGGCACAGCACCACTACTGCAAGCATCAGTGCCAGCAAGAGCTGCAGTGTCCTTTTATGGGTAATTCTGGGACAAGCACAGATTTTTAACTCCAATGTTAACACCCTACAAGCTGTCATTGCTTCTTTCGTATTAAGGGTTCTATGCTTTTTAAAGAAATTTGAAAGGAACATTCCCATGAGTTCTATGACACTGACCTAACTGAAGCCTCAAGTAGACTTTAAGGCAGGAAACTGCTAGAACACTGCAGTTATGCATCAAAGTTGGCATCAAAAGAGGCACTTTTGTTTTCCTCTGTGCTACAGAACACACAAAGCTAAAGAAGATCCATCTGTATTGTGTTTACAGTATAGGTGAATGAAGCAAAGTGGTTAAAAGATACCACCCATGCCATCTTCTAGTAGATTCACTGCCCCTTCCCCCACTGCCACTGAACACTGGAGAACAGTTTATGGGTCCCAGTTTACAAACCAAAGAACTACAGAACTACCAATCTAAGGCACATGTTGAAGGAACTGAACACATGAAGACACTCAGGTTTTTTAGCTCCAAGACATAGATAAGCCGATTTAGTCCTTGTAATGCTGTGTCCCACCTCTGTAGGTGGTCAGGTGCTACCTGCTATGGCATGGCCATGCATGTGGAGACCAGAGCAGGCTGCTGCCTCCCCACTCCCCCTTTGGCACTGCCAAGCTCAGCCAAAGGAGCCTCAGCACGTGGCCATGGTTACACAGAAGTGAAGTCATAGATGCTGAAGCTTTCATGTGTTATACAGGTAATAACAAAAAAAAATGCATATTCTTTCATGGTGTCTGGCAAAGCCTTCCCAACACAACTTTTACAGTTAGCACTGAAACGTATGACCCTTTAGCACCATCACGGTAATGCTCCAAATCTGACATAAGGGCAAGTTTGGTTCTTCAGTAAGCAGCTATACACCAAAGGACTCTTTGCTTCCAACAGGTAAAGGGACCTCTTCATAAATTATTTTGAGATAAGGAAACTTCATAGGTAAAAACCAGTATTCCAAGTTGTAGAAGAGGTAAAACTGATGATTCAAGATGACACGATCAATTATTCTTACAAGATCCACAAAAAATTCTCTGACTGACTGATGAGGTTTAAATGGACTGTAAAAGTCTCTTATAGCTGCTGCCAATGTCTTGTTTCCTAGTGGTCCAAAAATAGATGTTTCATTTCCCAAATAAATAGGTTCTCCACTGAATAAAATTATGCTTGTATAGTTTGTTTGTATCTTCTTAAATACAGCTCCTAAGTCAGCCAGCTTTTGGTAGGTTCTCAGTATAAACTTCGAGCACTCATAAGAGTCAAACCATACTGTTGATTGTTTGTCAGGACTTGCCTGAACTGTCCAGGTCTCGTAGTAAATACCAGTCTCATTGTCATATTTTACCCACTGTGCCATTTCATTAAACATGTTTCCTGTAAGAGATGAAAATAAGTATTACAGAGACAAGGTAACAAACACATGACTCAGAATACTTTTCAAGGTTCACCTCCCTCCCCTGCAAAAGTTTACCTACAACATTACCTAACCATACATGGGCACAAGGCTTAGGTTGGAGAGAGAAGTGATACCCCACTGAATAAACCACATTTACATGCAAGTTATTTAAAACTAATTCCTTCTTCTGACCCTCTTCCTCCTACTATGGCAGAACATCCAAACATCAGAGAACCATGACACTTCTCATTTTCCTTTATCCGTGCAGACAAACAGGGCAGGTAGTAAAATATACAAGACATGCTGACAAAGCACTCACCAGAGCAACAGGTATTTCTGCACTTCAAGTTTTAACCAAATTCAGCAATTCAGGGCAGAAATTTTCATGTCTCTTCACAAAAGAAACCTTAGACTGAAACACCCTGCTGTTTTAGCAGCTCCTCAGCCAGCAAAGCTGAACTGAGCCAAATGATGAGTGGGATGTGAAGACCAGTAAACTTAAAGACCTTGAAGATTATTTTTTTATTTAGAATATGGGTTTGGAGTATTTAGGTGATGGTGATTTCACAACTGGAATGATGAAGACATCCCTAACTCAGCTTGTCTCGCTGCTAGCTACTACCTCTGAGTAACTAAAGCTCTGGACATTTGCCTCCCAGGCTACCCCATTATAACTGCTCTTCACTCCCCACTTGAGAGCTTTCGGACTTCATGGTAAACGTAACAATCACTGCTTAGTGGAAGGATTAGGTACTTTATTTTTTAATTGCCTGTGACTTGGTTTAATAGAACAGCAAGTCATTAAATCTGTATCAAGAATGGTACTTATACACTGTAGATGGGTTTGAAGTTTCCCCTTATCTTCTCTAATTCCTACCCCATTAGCTTCCTACTGCATATTCTGTAAGGCATGTTATTGAAAAGGATTAGTTTCTCCTAACAAGACTGAGATGGACATAATATGAAGTTCTGGCCTTAACATCGCAAATTAACCAGAAGTGTTACAGGTTAATGCATGGCTGCATTGACAGTATGTTGGAAGATACCTAGACAATCAAAAATCAGAGTTTGTCCTGTCCTATTTCCACAGAAGAAACATACTCCTACATTAACATTAACCTTTCTGATGGGCTTTAAAAGGAAATGAGATGGCTTCACTGTGGTGTCTGACGATGATGACCAACAGCCCTTTAGAATCTCACAAAGTCTAAGAGGATCCAGCCATTTCATACATTAAAGCTCTATCCCATGAGATGGGATGCTTTTTGCTTGCTCTCTGAAGGAAGCAAGTTCAGCTCGTGATGCTGTTCCTCTGTGCTTGCATCCCCTCACCCTCTTCCACAGTAACATTCAGATTCCTAGTCAAATCTAGACAATTCAAAGCCCTCTGATATACTACTTCCCTAAAAGTTTCTTGGAAATGAGAAGTGAGAGAAACAAGGAAGTAACAGTGCCTCCACAAGGAACCAGCATAACCTCACCTTTCTTGGGCATCAAATAATCCACTCAGGCAGGAAGCATTAAAAGTTCTAGAACCATATGAAAATATTTAACTTGGTGTTCATAAAAAAGAATCCAATTGCATCAGGCATCAAAGACTTCAGTCATGAACCACAAACTCACAGGAAAGCAGCTCTGCTTTACTTCACTGCTGAAAGAACTGCCTAGAATTTCTTAAGAGACTGGACAGATTACCTAGAGACTGAGGCCAGCAACGTTGCTAAAAGTGGAAGTGGGCACACATAAAGCACCACATCACACTAACTGTAAGCTGACTCTCCACTGTGCCTTGTACACTACATTAACTTCGGAGAGTAAGTGGTTTTAGTCACAAAAAATGCAACTCTCCAAGTCCTCAATGAACTTCTTTTCTAAGACATTAATTCTATTAGTAGACCAATCAATTAGATTTATTAAATGACCATTTCACTTTAGGATTGCAATGTTCAGTATGTACCAGGAAGCTATTCTGGAGATCATCCGTGTATTTACAGGTGTAAGTCGTAGGTTTGTTCTACAATGTATGACAGAGACCTATTACTGGGGACATTTGCACAGTTTTTATGACAGACAATGGGGAGATGGAAATAGAGACTAATATTTTTTTTATCTTTGAGATTGTTTCTAAATATGCCTTATTTGTTTGCTCAGTAATGAACATATTTTCAAGTTTTTCTATCTCAGCATTCATCTGCCACTTCACAGTACAAGCTTTTGTTTTGGTGAAGCCATGTGAAGAGTCCATAATGGCTCTGTATAAGCTGTTTTGCTATTTTTACATTCAAGAGACTCAAGTGTTTTGGTACAGCAATACCACATGACTCTCATTTAACAACTCTTCAGTGTGTTGTTCAAAAGGCAGCAGCCTCATGCCACTTTCTGCATTAAAGAGAGTGTTTGAAATTAGCATCAGTGACTAACACTGCAAATAACCTACAGAACATAAATTAAAAGATACTGCTTTACATAAAGACAAGGCTGACTCTGTATTTTGTATTAACATTATCCAAAGCATCTCAAATCTACCTGATATTGTAGTCACAAGAACTAAAGTTCCATTTTCCTTCCAGTGTGCATCATCTATTCCTTCATAAAAGCAGGCAGCTCCCTGGTTACACCAGAACGGTGCATCTATGCCAGGCCGCAGATGTGGAAACGTGCAGTTCCCAAGTTGGAAGAGCTCATACCACTCCATTGTGTAGTTTTTGCCCGTTAGAGAGCTCCTGAAACCCACAGCATCATGCATAATTTTCTGTGAAAAGATAAAAAACAAACAATTAAAACCCAAAACTTTAACATTATAACAACTTCAGCTTGGTCTGTACAGAAGATAAGATGTTGGGAGCTGTTCTGTAACAGGGTGAGAGGAGGGGAAGGAGTTTCTGTAACATTGGATTCAGTCGCACTGATGCACAACACACTAGATTGAATCACACTCATACTTTTATCATGCTGTCTCAGAGCTTATCTACCCATCCATCATAAATTCTGTTACTTAGAGGCAGATTCTCAGTGGGAGCTCACCATCAAAACTCAAGCTGACTTTTGAATCCTTAACCTCTGTATTAGGGAGGGTTCGGACCATACTGAATCTTGAAAACCACAACACCGTTGAAAGCTCAACAAAAACCAATATTTATTACCAAGAAGTGGCCAACAAAACGAACAAACCCAAAAGGGAGGAAGGAGGAGAGAAGTAAGCCCCCAGCACGACCTCCCCAGTCACCCAGCTATTGCCTATAAAGTTATCTTACCAACCTAGCATGCCTATAATTACCCATAGCAGAAGCTGCATCCTTGGAGAGTCAGTAAGTTCACAAACTGGCAGGTGTCCCTGCCAAAAGGCAACGTTGTCCTTGGTGTGAAGCCAGCTCCCCTCCAAGAAAGCACTATCTGCTTTTATACAATTAACTGAGTGACCTCAACCTAGGCAGGAGTGGTCATCACTGCCCAGCCAGAGGCTCTTCATCCCACCCCTTAGTTATGTAAGTGCATCTCTTCTGTGCATGCGTGGCTTTCCCTGTGCCTGCGTACTGCACTCGGGGGTCTTTTCCAAATGAGTCTGGAGGCGCTACTTCATCATTATAGTCTTCACTTTCTCCTTCAAGTGACCTTGGAGGACAATTAGCCAATCACAGAACACCAATTAAAACAGTTTATACAAGAAGCTCCCTCTCCAAGGACGAGGTACCTGTTTATCAGTACTTGTTTTCTCAAAACTTGGCAGGGAAAGAACAAAACTTTTACAGTTGTCTGGGCCAAACACAGACCAAAAGTATCAGCATAAATTCACCCTGATACAAACCTCATAGGGGCATCAGAGTAATAAAGAGCAGAACCAAGTTACCAAAAACAGATCTTGGTAATGAAAGCCATAAAAGGAATGAGGTAAATATTTCTTTTAAAAGCTGTATAGTAAAAACATACATTCGACCTTAATTAACAACTGAAGCAACAATATTTGAATCTATTTCCATTTTTGACTCAGTGTGCTTGGTTTTGATGCTGCTATATCATGTTCACTGAAATTTCTTTATTCATTAGGAATCATTCTTTGAAGTTTAAATTTGCTACTGCTATAGCTATAAGTATTACTAAAGTTGAGATTCTTTCATATTTGCATGACTCCATGAATGGAGACTTCAATTCCATACTGGTCATTACATTCAAGAAAGAACTGTAAAAGCAACCAGCTCCTCACGATCTACCATTCTGACCAGGTAGCTGTCCTCTCCTGAAAGGTATCAACGTTCAAGCAAATACAAGTTTTTAACAATAAAAAAGTTAACGCACTAAGGAACTACTTCATCTGATATAAGAAGATAAATAAAAGTATCTTCTTGATCCAGTGCTAGCACAGAAGAAAAGATACCCCAAACATAATGGTGTGTGTATACAAAACACTCTCAATATGCAGCTATATGGGGGAACACATTCAAACTCACCAACAGTGCTGTTTGTGCTCTTTTCTTTAGCTGAACTAAATTCTGTAAGTTTTATTTGAAACTTAGTGCTCTTTGAGTATCCTTCCTACAGCTAGGCTAGCTTGTGTGCTCTAACACCCTTCTATACAAGCATATCCCAACCTTACAGCTCCCATTCTTGACAACTGCTGTTGAATTCAGCTGAATTTGCCACTATAACTTTGTTAAAAATATCACCTTACCAAGTGTCCTAGTAGGTCTCCATATTTGAATTCCCATACTGGAGCCTGTAATCGATACACTTCAATGACATCCTCTTCTTTCATAACTGGAATGGCAGAGCCAGTGGGACAGAAGGTGTAACGAGCTTGGCAGTAAGGATCAGTTTTTGGACGGTAATCAAAGCGCCTGTGTTGAAAAGGAGAAGCACACAGAATGATAAACACAGTTTTGCAGCTGGAGGAACTCTCATGCCTTCCTAAGGGCCCAAGTGGGAGAGCTTAAGCGTCCGGCCACCCCCAAAGACTGATTCTGCGATCCAGGCACTGCAACGCTTGGAGTACACAAGTCTGAAAGGCTGCTGAGGTGCACACCTGCAGAAACAGGACCTCAGATTTAAGGCTCAGGAATGCAAGTCATGTTGTTCACAGTACTGATTAATGATTAATGAAGGAGTGCAAATGATACAGATTACAAAGCGTGACATACTCACAAAATCAGACAGACACAGATGCTGGATAAAGGATAGTTTGAAATCTGTTTCAAAAACATTCTTCTAACAGTTTGTCTATCAGGGATTGACCAGTTTGTTCTTCCTCTTCTATTGTAAAAGGTCCTCAGATGAAGTTATTTTTACTCTAGAATATTGCCAATATCAGAAAAAAATTTCATTGCTCTATGCTAATTTAGATAAAGAGGTCTAAGAACCTAGCTAGGATCACTGTTTCCATTTCATTTCTATTAAACCTCAAAAACCAAAGACCGAATCTGCTTACTTATGATACTCTACACAAACATCAAAGAACCTTTCTCACAAGTCTTCCTTTTCCAATTTCCTTCAGTCACTCACTGTATTTCACTTAAAACAAGGCATACACAGCTTGTCCAGATCTTGTAAAGTTTGCCTGAGAGTCTAACATACTCAGTTGCCTAGGGCTACTGAATGGCATAAATACCCCAGCCATGAGATGACTCAAGGACACAGGACTTCCTGAACCATAAGAAGGTCAGCAGCACTGAGACAGTGCTGCTTTTCCCTTTGGACTTCTTCTCCAAGCTTGCTGGGAACTTCAGCATGTCTGCCTTTGTTTTGTCTGGGGGAGGGAGGGGGGGCAAGAAAAAAAAATCCTAAAGAGTATGGCTGGAAAAAGAACACAAGGAAAACAAAGACTTATGCCAACCACACATTTAAGTCCTGTTTCTAGACTGCACTCTACATTTTCAACTTCCCCTCACTGCACCTTGCATGTGACAAGAAGTTACCATGTTAAGAAGCATTAAAATCTCACATTTCTGAGCACTTCACACCAACAGGCTTGTACTACAATTTTGACCATCCCAAGACCCAGCCTTGCAACTCGTGAACTTACTTGAAAATCCGAACAACTCGTGACTGCAAGATCAGCTCCTTCAGCCATCACCTGATGCAAACTTAAGAGCTAGGAATTACGCAACAGGCTTTCAAACTTTCAGATGTGCATTAGACAGCAGTTAAAACCTCCTTTTAATACAGCAAACCCGCATAAAATACACATAGCAAGCGTAGCCCTCCTCCTGAAGGGGTTCATTTCTTCAGCACAGCCAAAGCTGTCACTATTTTCGCCAGTAAAACGCCACAGCGCTCTCCTGCTGTCTCCAACACCACTAGGACTTCTCCTGGAGCTCAGGCAGCTTTGGAGAAGCGAACGGGATTTTGTACCATTGCATTCACCACGGGCAGAAGTATGACGCAGACTTAATTTTTTAAAAAATAAAATAAGCCGTACCCCCATTTCCTCATCGCAACTTTTCTGCGGGAATTAAAGGCGTTTAAAGGGCGGGCAGTCATTCCCGGGGAGCAATCCCTCTCCAGGCAGAGGCAGTAAGCGCAGCCTTCGGCCTGGCATGAGACTTAGCGACCTAAACACACCACATACCGTACAAATGACCAACGCCCCGTCATTACAAAGGGGATGATTTCACGGCCTTTTTAGCCTAATAAACAGAACAAACGCAGCGCTGGCGGGCCCTGCCCGCGTCACTCACCTGTAGGGCACCGGCCAGCGCCGCCGCGGGGCGCGGAGCCCGCCCGAGACGCGGGGCCCCCACGCCGCCAAGAGCGGCAGCAGGAGCGGCAGCAGGAGCGGCAGGAGCCGGGAGCAGCGCGCGGCGCCCATGGCGGAGCCGGGCCCGGAGCTGCGGGGAAGCCGCCGCGCCGCGGGAGGCCGGGCGGGGAGAGACCGCCCCCGCGCCCGCCCCCGGCCCGGGGAAGCCGGAGGTGCCCGCCGAGGGCAGGGCCTACCGGCAGGGTGCTGAGCCAACCCGTGGGGGGTTCCCCGAGAGACCAGCCGTGTGCCGAATCGTCCTCTAAAAACGCCACCCGGCTGAACTGCGACTGCAGTTTTCAGGAGACGCAGGCAGCTACGGGTTCTTTTTATTTAGCCGGAGGATTTGTTGTCTGTAGTTCCACGCATTGCTTTGGAGACACTTTGAAGCTGGTGAAGGGTCTGGAGCACAAATCTGAGGAGAAGCGGCTGAGGGAGCTGGGGGTATTTAGCCTGAAGAAAAGAGGGTTGTAGCCAGGCAGGAGTGGGCCTCTTCTCCCAGAGAAGTAGTGACAGGACAACAGGACTCAAGCTGTACCAGGGGAGGCTTACGTTGGACATTGGAAAGAATTTCTTCACAGAAAGGGTGATTAGACATAGGAATGGACTGCCCAGGGAGGTGGAGGAGTCACTGTCCCTGGAGGTGTTTAAGGAAAGACTGGCCATAGCACTGAGTGCCATGGTCTAGTTTACATGGTGCTGTTCAGCCACAGGTTGGACTCAATGATCTCTGAGATCTTTTCCAACCCCGTTGATTCTGTGATTCTGTAAAAGACATCAAATACCCATCCTCATACTCAGAACCCATGGAGAGGGGTGGTCTCTGGGTCTGGTCCCTGAACAATGAGGTGAGGCCTCATCGAAAGGCAGAGAGGCTTTTGCTGTGATAAACCCTGTGACCCGGAGCCTCTCCAGGCTACCAAGAAGTCTTGTCTGAAGCCTTTCAGGGCTTCGAGCTATGTTCATATACATATCACCCATTTCAGAACATTTATTCAGGTTGTAACAACTTATGTTATGGGGATTATGCAGCAATTAATTCTCTCCTTTTCATGAAAATGGTGAGAACTCTCTTTCAGATGAACTAAGAGAAACTGTGAGGACAAGTTTGCCAGCAGCAATCCTGCAGAAAACACAGCTTTTTCCAACTCTATGGAGTTCAAAACTGACTATACTGGCATCAGAGTCCAGGAGGTTAAAGTTTGGTAGTCAGCAAAGTGAAAGCACTGATGTATACTATTCACTGGGTAAATAATAACTGTGCTGTGGACTGTTGACTATAAGGAGCCAGAGGAATATCCCTGCTCCCTGAACAAAACTAAAGAACAATCAGTCCTCTATGTTCACTATGTTAGGCTATATCTTTAAACAAAACCAGAGGTGAAAAACTCTGCATCCTACATAAAAATGCAGGATAGGCTGCTGAATATCAGTTTCAGTAATGCTGGGGCTATTAAAGGTGTTCAGAAAACTTTAAAGCCTTTAATTTCAGCAATGTTTCTGTATCTCACTTCATTGCTGCCTGATTCTATATTGCCTGTCTTTAAAATCCATGCCATTCAGCACCATATGTTAATTTAATGCATGTATACATAACCTATACATACCTGTATTTCCATATTTCATTTTTATCTCATGCATGTTAATTGTGTCTGCTTTAAGGTAAAGCTCTGGTTTTGTTCTTTAGAAAATAAAGTATGCTAGTAATCATGTGTGCTTCTTAGTTTGAGTGTAGTACAAGATGCCAGCTCTTTCATCTGCTCAAAAGATATCTGTTTGTTTGGAATATAGCCGTAATTCCTGGGTTCAGAGATTTTTATGTGTAACTCTGGAAGTGCTTTATGAAATGAAGGAAGGATAATTTATCCCTTCTATGAAACCGGGAGGTAAGGAAGTGTAATGACATAATGAATTTGCCGTAACTGCTCATTAGCCAAACTAGAAATGCAGTATGAACAGGTTCTTAGTTCTGGCTCAACGTAAATTTGCAGTGTGGACTATTAAGTCTCTGCTGATGTGGATGCTGAAGGTGTTAGGGTGACTGACTAAGATGGCAAAGCTCTTGGGGTTTTTTTTCTCTTTTTTTATTTTAATTGCATTTTTGTATCTCACTTCATTTCATCCTGCAGGAAACTTTTGCAGCAAGGTATTCGGTTTTTTTCTTCTCATACAACCTAACTTATGTCATAAACTGTATTAACATAGAAAATAAATGACTAATACATTTATGAATAAATATGCTTGAGCTAAAAAGCTCACATCAGCAATTTGAGTCAGCAGCTGTCTTGTTTATTATGAAGAAACATGTCAAAGTCCCCATTATAAACCCACAGAGCTGATCTGCATCTTTGTCCAATAGCAGGCTTTGAGGAAAGATTGAAGACTGCCTACAGTCTCATCTTCTGGAGTTGACAAGATTCCTAAATTTTTCTCATTTCCTAGATTTTTTTTTTTTTTGATTACTGAAAACTGAACATTTTCCTGAAACAACAAAGAAGACTCTCAGTGATTTCCCATTATAAACTGGTACTTCTCTGCTCTTGGCAGCAACAGCATGGACGGGACTGAGAGAAAGGGGAAAACAAACCCAGCTGCTGCAGCCAAAAGTTGTGGGTTTGAACAGATAGTTTAGTTTTGAACAGGTACATGAGTCATCACACTGTAACAGTCACAGCAAGGAGGCTGTTGAACCTGAAGTAACAGCCTCTCACAAAAAAGGGCCACTCTGGATGGTGCTTACACCACAGCTACACATCTGCCAGACTATGCACTGGCAATATGCCATTCAGTAGGAAAGTCATGGTTATATATATGGATCACAGCAGACAAAACTACACATCTGGCAGCTGTACTGCTTACAGAGGGTTTTTTATACTCCCACTGGCATATGTTAGCTATTGAGTCAGCTGGATGCATACCGAGAAATACAAACATTACCTGAAGTCATACTGAAGCTACTCTGAAAGACAGGAGTTCATCAATCTGAGGTCCACACTCTGCCTTTGAGGGGTATGAAAGGAATCTTGAGAAAAGGAGCCAGAAACAGGGCTCCTATGCACCTGCTCTCTGCTATGTAGCCTTGGATGCCACCTGAACTGTCAGCTGGGGCAGGAGAAAGCTATGTTGTTTCCTGCAGGAAGGGAGAATGGCTGGGCATTGTGACTGTATAAGGTAGTGCTAAGGGTTCCCTTCAGGTCCTCCAAGTCCCTGACAGTTAGGATGAGGGCTGTGCTCAGGACAGATGTGGAATTCAGTGAGCATTTGGGATTGTGGAGCAGCCCCTGCTTTGTCTGCCATCTTAGGGGACATGTGAGGGAAATTATTTCTTTCCAAGCTGCATTTCTAGGGGTGCTCTGCTGAAGCCTTAGAGATAGGATGAGGGTTCAGATAAGGATGCAGATGAAGTTCATCACGAGTTTTAAGCTGAGAGGAACTCATTGGAATCTGCTGCAAGGTAGGGATAAGTGAACTGTTGAGTCAACTGGATGCAGTCTGTGAAATACAAAGAGCTTTCCAAGTCAAATGTAAGCTAACAGGAAAATCTGTTCTTAGGCAACTAATGCATATTACAGCAGGATTTCCACTAGAGAAAACATCTTTCTCAAAACCTGAGCAGTAAGAAAAGGGTCAGGATCCAGGACGAAGCCATAATTAACCCCTTGAAGCCTGAAGGGGACAGTACCTGCTCTCTCCCCTTCAGGTGTGTCGCTGGCTGCTCAAGGTCTGATAAAAACTGTTGTGAGGAAAGTCAGAAACTGCTTCTGCTCTGCTGAGACACCTCAGCAGGGCTCCCTCCCTCCCTCCCAAGGCTCTTGCCTCCCACCTGAGCTACACTGCAGCCATGCCTGTGCCCAGCTGTGTACTCCACTGATGCAGACCCAACCCATGCATCTGTCACCCCAGCTTAACCTTGGATCTGCCTCATCAGTAAGGACTTTTCTAGTGATTGGACTCTTCATGGAACCCCACTGCTATTCAGTTTCTGAACGGGAACACCCATGTTGTAGTGGCTGGACCCAGCAACAGGCCCAGACACAGCAGGGTAGAGCCAAGCCCAAGATTACAATACTTGTATCCAAGGAGACAGGACTGAAGATGAGGCTACCCATAGCATCGGTTCACTGGCTGTGCAGGAAGACCAGCCCATCTGTCAGGACAACAGGAGATGGTACTGGACATGCACAGCTACAGCACAGCCCAGGTGATGTCTGGATGTCCAGGCCTAAGTTCACATAGAGCCCACAGGTTGGTGGCCGGAGGGTGTGTGGGTGGGGGCCACAGCTAAGGTTAGCCAGGGTAATTATGGGGCTACTAGTGCACTGGGGGCCTTGACAACAGCTTCTTCTTCCATCAAGGTGTGTCCTCTCACCTTGCAAAGATCTGACTTTAGAGGTGCACTCCTTGTGAAATGCTCTTGTTGCTACTTGCTTTTGTTGGCCCAGGACAGAGAAGAGTCATGACAGGGCTACTTCAGGATGATGCAGAGCCAGGGCAAAGACATATCATGAGCTGGGATGAAAACACGGACCTAAGACAGACACAGAGGGCCATGACAAGGTCACAAAGTTAGGGCAGGGACATGGCACGAGCAAGTTGGAGTTAGATCAAAGAACAGAGCCAGGGCAGTTATGGAGCTGGCACAGAGACATGACATGGAGGATGTGAAGTAGGATGGGAATATCACATCCCAAACAAGTCTAGGACCCATACAGGAAAAAGGGCCACCTATAATGTGAATCTGAGGTCCATCTAAGAGACAGGGCCAGAAACAAGAATGGAGATGAGGTTACTGACAGTTCAGGTCCAAGGTCCACCCAGAAAGACTAGCCAGTAAGTCAGGACAGAAAGAAGCAGGGTATTCCAGTTCTGAAGGTGCTCAGTTTCCCAGCTCTAACATTAATCCTGGCCCTAACACACAGCAGAGTTTGGAACTACACTCATATCTCCAAACATGCAATGAGTTTAAACTCCTTCCAGGCAGCAGCTTCCTCCTACCTCTCAAGCATAAAGAAGACTCCAGGGGGATTGCAAGTCTGGAGACTCTCAGTGGAGTCACTGCAGTCCTGCTCAATCCTAAGAGGCAGAGTGTGGGCTGTGGTGGACACTGAGCTGAAGCCCTACATTCATTTGGAGCAAACACTGCCCAGGGGTCTGCCCTTCAGCAGGGAATTTCCCTATCTTGGCCCTTTCCTGTTCCAGAATCTCCCTATCTATCATCCCACACAGACTCCCAGCCAATCAGTATTCAACTGAAAGTGTTTTGCTACAGAAAAAGACTTTACCTTCATATGTCATTTTTTTTCTTCCAAGCCTACGCACTCCTGTGTCCTCTGCAAAAAACCCATACTCCAAGTTTTTGGAAGACACTCCCACTTTTTTCTACAAGATCCAGCATTTCAGCCTTCTGGTCCAGTAAAAGTGTTAAGTTTTCATTATGAAGCCCAGGCTTCTTCCTATTATAAGAAAGACAGCTCATGAAAAATGAAGGACCAAGAGCTGGGAGATTTTGCTAAAAGTCAATACAGCTCATCTCCGGTGTGCCATTTGTGTGCACAGTCCTAACAAGGAGACTAGGGATGCATTCCCTTTGGTTGCCTTGAGCAATGCCTTAGCAACTAAGCTGGGAGTGGGTGAAAGAAGAAAGCTGCTCTAAAATGGAGCAGCTCCTTAGAAGACGGTATGAGGTTAAGGGTGCCAAAAAGTACGTGGGTCTGATAACCTAGAGTATCACTGAAACAAATAGCATCAGGACCCAGCAGTACTGCTGACCTCTACCCAAACTCCACTTTTTTTGGTTTCCAAAGCAATTTGGATGCCAATTTTCACTACTCCATTATAGCCCTATGCGTAAAACAAAACGAAACAAAACAAAACAATGAAAAACGAACAAACAAACAAGCAAAACCACTTCACAGGTACACCTGTGAGCCTCTGCGAGGTCCCGCTGGAAGCAGAGCAACTTTGGGACTAGCGACAGGAATGCAGATGTCTTACAGCACTCCAAGGGTCACGGCACTGCCCCGCTGCGGGGAGCAGGCCAGGAGAGAGATGAAGACGAACATACGCCTGAACCTGTTTTGTTTAAAGGCATTTGTTTCCCACCCCGCTCGCCCGTGCGGCCGCAGAACACGGAGGCCGCGGCGCAGCCCAGCAGCGCAGGCGCGGCAGGAGGAGGAGGAGGGACGGAGCCGGCGGGCCTGGAGTCGCGGCCTGGAGCAGCCCCTTCCCGGGCCCGGGGAGTGAGGGGGCGGCTGCCATGGGCAAGCGGGTGGCTCTGGTGCTCGCTGGCTGCGGCGTCTTCGATGGCAGTGAGATCCACGAGGCGTCGGCGGCGCTGGTGCACCTGAGCCGAGCCGGCGCCGAGGTAGGAGGGGCGCGGGCCGTGAGTGTGTGCGTGGCGGAGGGTGTGTGTGAGGATGTGTGTGTGAGGATGTGTGTGTGAGGATGTGTGTGTGAGCATGTGTGTGTGAACATGTGTGTGTGAGGATGTGTGTGTGAGCATGTGTGTGTGAGCATGTGTGTGTGAATGTGTGCGTGAATGTGTGCACAGCCCGGTGTGCCGGGTGTGTGTTTGACTCGTGTCTTTGCTTCCCTCAGCAGCCGAGAGCCCCCCGCCTTGCCCGTACCCCCACGCCCGGTGGCTCCCGCTGTTTGTGGGATCGGAGCCCCTCCCGGTTTGCGATGGTCTTTACGCCACCACTGCACACTACCACTCCTGCTCAGCCATAACCTCCCTCCCTATGTTGTCTCCTCGCCTTTTTTATTCGTCCCCCCGCCCAAAGACGTGCCTGTTCCCCTGACAGGAGCTGAGGTCACACGCAGGCGGCTGACCAAGACCGAGAGGGGATCTCATGTATGCTTATAAATATCTGAAAGCTGGGTACCAAGAGGATGGTGTTGTTGCAGAATGTGGACTATGTCATGATTATCTTAAGTCAGAATGTTCCTTGATGTAAGATCTTTGTATACTTTCATGCCTAGTCAGCAAGAAAGGAGACCTAATCAGTGAAACAGGCAGCAGCCGGAATCCCTTAGTCAAGGACATCCGGGAACTAACAAGCTTTAAGGATCAAGATGGTATTGTTTATCAGTAGGATGGATAGCAGTTAGCATCCCTTACTCAAGGGCATCCTGGAACTAACAAGTCTTAAGGATGTATTAAATCAAGACCTTGATGTATGTCTGTGTATAGATTACTTACTTGGCAAAATACTCAAGGTCTGTGTATCCTACAGCTTAACTATGTTCATTATAATACTAAAAATTAATGCCTATGGGTCAAAAAGACCCCTGCCTGGGTGAAGACCCTTCCCCATAGCACATGTAGAAGTTAGCTGGGGTTATGTAACTTGTATGGCAATTACTAAGCGATCATAATAGAGGGGCTGTACTTGGAAAGTTACTAACTCTGAATTTCCATGCATAAATAACAGTCTGAAAAGTCCAGTGGTTGTGCTTGATTTGTGGAATACCACCAAGCACCCAGGCTCGCATAGCTCTGAAACAAATAATCAGTACTTCTCTTGAGTGTGTAATTATTGGCTTGTTACACACCAGGTAACAAATCCAATTTTGTGGCAACAGTGCCAGACTCTTTTTGGTGGTGCCCAGCTACAGGACAAGGAGCAGTGGTTAAAAACTAAAACACAAGAAGTTCCACCTTAGGAGGAGGAACTTCTTTATGTTGAGGATGACAGAGCATGGAATAGGGTGCCCTGGGAGGTCGTGAAGTCTCTCTTTCTGGAGACATTCAAAACCCACATGTTCCTATGTAACCTGCTTCAAGTGACACTTCCTTGGCAGATGATCTCCAGAGGTCCTTTCCAACCCTAACAATTCTGTGATTCTCTGAACCTGGGTGGGAGGAGTGGCTGGAGGTCTGTCCCTGCTCCTCTGACTGCAGGGAGCTGAGGATGGGTTAAAATCTTTGATCTTCATTCCAGTTGCTTTTGCAGCGCTCGCTGGGATTCACTTGCTTGTTTTCTTCTCACTGTTTCTGGGCTCTTTTTGGTAAACTGAAAGTTGTCAGAGAAGTCTGGGCCACGACATGGTGTGCTTTGGTCCCCTCTGTGGCTTCAGATGGCAGAAGGTGGTCACTGTTTGTCTGCATGTAGCTGCACTCAGGTGTCTGATGTTAACAACAGCACACTCATATTTAGCACAAATTTGTCATCTCTGAGCAGTGTGCAAAGGAAGCTTCAAAACAGACACGAGAAGACAGCCCCTGCCCTACACCTTTCACGGAGCTTTATATTGTGATGCAGCATTCCCCTTTTGTGTCTAATCAAAATAGGTTCTTCCATGTTTTGTTTTTCTTTTCTGCTACCAGTGTTTTAGGGCAGCTGATAACTCTAATGTCTGCACTACAAATGCTTGTAAAGTTCGCATCTTTAACTTTTTTATGTCAAACTTTTTTAGCGCTCTTATCCCATAACAGTTAAGAGCAACCTTTCTTCAGAGTCAGCTGTGTGTCCAGTCAGGCTGCTGGTATAAATTGTAGTGTTCTGTTTGTCCTTGGGGTTATCTGCAGAGGAGAGGCAGGCTATGGCAAAATCAGTAAGCTTAATGTTGGTGTAAGAATGCACTCCTGTCAAAATGCTGCAGGAATAGGATGAGGAGAATGGCTGTGTTTACCCATCCTAATATATCATATGTCACTTCAGATACTTAATCTGTGATAGATCCATGCCGTGGAATCCACTTAACTTGGATAAGAGACTTCAGGGACAGAAACTGTTTTCATTAAATGATCTTTATTGTGACCGATATGTATGGGTTCTGTTTACATTCACAAAATTGTTTTATCTCTTTACTAGGTGAAGATATTTGCCCCCAATACTGAGCAAAGAGATGTAGTCAATCACCTAAAAGGAAGTCCAACAGAAGAGAAGAGAAATGTGTTAGTTGAAAGTGCCAGGTTGGCAAGAGGAAACATTCAGGATTTGGCTGAACTGAAAGCTGCTGAATTTGATGCGGTCATTTTCCCTGGTAGGTACTCAATATATTTATTAATTATTAAGTCATTAAGTTCACTAACTTACAAGTTAGTGTAAGCCAGAGTGTTCTTTTGATATTAAGTTAAGCATCACACCATTCCTTCGATTGTGAAAACTTCAGTTACCTGCTTGCCAATAGGAACACTGACCAGAGTACAAAAATAGGGTCAGAACTTGGTGTTACATGGCATTGCCTTAATTTTAGGGCTTCTGAAATGGTTGACAGAATAGCAGGTCACCAGATAAATTATATTCCCTCTGAGATGTGAGTAGATTCTGTTTTAATCATGTATCTTCTCTGCAGCTGATCAAGTTATACTAAGCATGTCTATGGATAATTTTTTGTTTAGAGACCACAAAATTGCCTTCCAGACAGAGGTAATTGTAATCACTTTTAGAAATGAAGAAACCAGAGCGTCATGAGGAAATTATGAGTTGCTGAAGATCACTTTTGAGAATATTCATAGTACTGTTAAATACTGCCTTTGTGATTTGCCTTAAATGCTAAAGTAAGGCCAGCAGAGGGAGCGTGTGTATAACGCAGAGAAACATTCTGCCAGCACTAAAACTGTGTCTGATACCAGGGCTGATCAGGGCAGGAGGAGAGGCTCACAGATGTTTTCCACGTTAATTTCATGCTCTTATAACCCAGGCTCTGGGGGTTGCTGTAATAACTGTTAGAGGGAAATAAACTCTATTAAGCTTGAAAATTAAAATCTTACCTCAGAGATTTCAGATCACACTTGAAAGTGAGCAAACCAGGAAAGGAAAAATATTAAAAATGCAAAGCTTCTTTATGTTGTCCATTAAAATACTTGTGAAAATCTCTGTATGTTTATTGTAGAAAAATTGATGTCATGAACATTCCATAAAGAATCAAGTGTAAAAACTTACTAATAATCTTACTTGGATTATTGTGATGGTTATAAATCTAGCAAACAAAGGGGATATAAAATACAATCTGTTTGTACAATTAAATGAAAATTAAGTGCAAGTAAAGGTTTGTTATAACTCGTTTCTAGAAAGACAAAACAGCACTATTTTTAATAAGAAATGTTGGCATCATTCACAAGTTTTTTGTCTCAGAATATCATGTTATAATTTCCTCTGTGTAAAATCTTCTTCATTTTTATAGTGTTAATCTCTTTGATTTTAAGTCCAAAAATAATTCTAGGGAAGGAGAAATGCTCTCCTATAATTGCTTAAGTATCAAACTAAAACTTGAGTGTTGATTACTGTACAGGGTCAAATCACTGTTTGCATTACTCCTCTGAATTGCACACTTCTGCTTTTAACTAGTATTGGTCTTTCTTCTGATCCCTCTCTTATTGAGGGGTGCATAACAGATGGTGCAGCTGTTCTAGTGACTAGCAGATGAATGGGACCGTTTCCTGTTTGTCTATTTGCCACTTATTGAAACAAGATTAAGCTTTCTGGCATATATATATATAAAACCTACATGGTATAAAAAAGTGTGCCATTAACTTTTAACATTGTAAACCCATCGTTTGCAGGTTACAGTTACATCGTTAGGCTTTTGGCACAGTAACTTAACAGTCCTAGGTTATGTTGTAAAGTATTATGTTGTAAAAAAGAGCTTCTGTCTGGTATTGAATTTAATGGCTTTTAGCAGTGCCTTACATTTGAGGTCTTTGTCTGGGTTTTTTTTAGGTGGTTTTGGTGTAGCAAAGAACCTGTGTTCCTGGGCTGTAGATGGCAAGGACTGTACTGTCAACGAGCACGTGAACTCCACACTCCAAGCTTTCCACAGTGCTAAAAAGCCCATTGGTTTGTGCTGTATATCACCAGTTCTGGCAGCTAAAGTCTTTCCTGGTTGTGAGGTTACGGTCGGGCAAGATAAAAATGTAGATGGAAGGTAAGAAGGAAATGGAAGGAGATGATTTACATGGGAATTAGGATATTGGCAGTCTTCTGTGCAAAAGTCTCTTTATTTATTGTGTAGCGTGATGGCTAATGAGTCACTGGGTGTAGCATCTGCCAGTCTTAAAAGTGAGAGAACAAGTGGCTTTTACAGGATCATAGCTGTGCAAACATGCAGGTGACCAGGGATATCAAGTTATTTTTTCTCGTTTCATTCATGGCAATTGAGGGATAGATTTTAGCTCATCTTAGGCGAAATACAGAATTTGCTTACCCAATGCCTTTGAAGGCCGTGATTTATCTTGCAAATGTGCAAATGAAGAACAGGCATTTGGCCAGCTGGCATTCAGAAACTTGGTACCCTGTGGTAATTTGAGTGGCTGTTTAAATTGCTTCTGTGGGCTTTTGTCTGCTCATGGATTTTTAATAAAAGTTTTTCCGGTCATAGGGGTTTGGGGCCAGTTTAGGGGAGGCAGATGAGAGCAGGGCCTGGCAGAAGTCAGTGCTGCTTAAAGGACTGTCAACTCCTGATAAAACTTCTGCGCTAAGTTTGCCAGCAGCAGCAGTGAGTGGTTGTATCTGTTCCTCCCTTATCCTCAGAAAACAAAAAATCAAAATTCCTCTGCATAATCCCAGAGGATAACTTTGCATGGAGGTGTTGGAAAAGATGTAATATCTCTGCAGGTTCACCTGGCTTCTCCCAAACCTTTGAGGATCAGTTATGGTTGCACTTGGTATAATTTTATAAACTTACTGAAAGATGGTTAAAAACAGAATTGTACCTTCTGACATACCATGGCTCTGCATTTCAGACCTTGTTTTCAAAGGTATCAGATCACTTAGTGCATCCAGAAGGGGTGGGAGAACCTGACAGTAGCAGCCCCTTTAACTCCCATGTCATCATCACATAAAAAGTCACTTAGATATTACTGTAGTTCTCTAGTTCTAGTTACGTTGGCAGAACTTTATGGTTGTATCATCTCTTTATGTTAATTAAAGTCTTTTTATTTACAGATTTCCTGATGCTGAAACGGCCTCTGCTATAGCAGAGCTTGGTTGTAAGCATGTTTGCAAAAATGTAAATGAATCTCATGTGGATAAAGCCAATAAAATAGTTACTACCTGTGCTTTCATGTGCAAGGCTCCTCTGCATGAAATCTTTGATGGAATTGGAACGATGGTACAAGAAGTCCTGAAACTTGCCTGACTGGAAGCATACAGACTTCTGCAAGGAAATCAGTGTAGCTAAGCATAAGCATTTAGCTTCTTTTGATTGTATTAATAAAACAATGTAACTACTTAACTTCACAATTCTTGGTTTGTTTGGTGTGGGTTGTTTGTTTTTTTTTTTTTTACTCTTTAATACATCAAATGGTTATTTCTAAGTTTATCTATTTCTCTTCTAAAGTAGAAGAAGCTATGTGTTGAAGGTGATTTTTTTTCTCATAAATCCAAATGTGTTCAGTCTTGAAAAGATAGTGCAGCGGGGTTTTATCACATCACTAATGATCGTCAGTAGTTCACATTTGCCTTTACCCAGCTGTAATTACAGGTGAAATAGCTGCAAATGAGTCTGTTTACTTGCAGTATAGATGAGTAAATCAAGTCTACTTTATAATCAGAAGGGGGAAAGTATGTGGTTATTTGGGTATTTTTCTTCCCTGGTAAGTCTAAGCAAGTATAAGAAATGGACTTCTGAAATTTTTGCAGAGCCCCTAGGTAAACCAACTTTATAAACCAAGATCCAGCACAAATGAAAGCATTGTATGTGGAAAATAGACAAGTTTTGCTCTAATAAATGGAGCCATTTGAGATTTAATTAGTAAAATTAATTAGCTTTATTTCATGATTTTTTTGCATACATAGTTTAGTACCCTGAGGAAGATTTTATATATGTTAGAACACATGCTTTGATCTTACAAATGTGAACAAAGGTTGTCAGCTTCTCTTAGAGGCACAATCTGTCAAGGCTTTATACTCCTGAAGGAACAAAAAATTCCCAGAACTCGTTATCAAGGTGTACTGATTTTTGCTGTGGACACTTAATTGCCTCGCAAAAGAAGTGTTCTGAAGCTCACGGATCTCTGTCACTCATGCCAAGTGTACTGTAGCCTAAGCTTTGCCATGCCTGAAGGAATCTAAACTGTCATCATGTGCTAATCGTGTCATGTTGAGCAAGTGCCTTGTAACAGGAGTGGGAATAAAACAGGAACAGATCTGTACCACAGAGCAGCCAAAAGATGGAACTGGGAAATAACGCTTTTATGACGAGGAGTGTTGAGTTGTCCCTGTAGCTCGGCAGCTGGTGTGATCAGGACGAGCACTGGCCTTTAGCCCATCAGTGCAAGGCCAGTCATTACAGCAGAGCCCGACGTGTTGCAGAGTTTCAAGTGCTACTACTCTGTGCTGTGCTTATTTTAGCACAAATGTCAAAGCTCAGCTGTAACAGGTGGCCTCTTCAAGGAGGCTGTAGAGATAAATCTACAGAAATAAATTATATATATAAAGGCTTTATTATTCCCTGTCCTTCTAACAGTGATGATTTTCACAGACACAGCATTTCCATACTCCTCCAGAATTTGGATTTCCTGTATGGAGTTATTTAGGAGAAGCAGAACACAGATTTTTGGCAGAAGAGCAGGGAAATTTTTGTGTCGTGCACAAGCAGTGAGTGCTCTGCCTCTAGAGGAACAAAGATAGCTGAAGTCAGCTGTGCCAGCAGAGGATCTTCTGTTCAGCCTGACTGAGCTCTGCACATACACAGTAAATTATTTACTTAGTGAGAAGCTATGATACTGGACTGAACATGGTTCTTGTGTTAGAGGAGTCTTATTTAAAAGGGCTTGAGTCACTAAACAAGAGTTTGCCCTGAATTTTGTGTTTGCTTTGTGAACAGCATCTAGCTGTCAGCTGGAACATTCAAAAGCACAGCTTCTGTGAAAGCTCTCTAGCTGACTGTCCTGATAGAAAGGTACCTAACACAGAACAGTCCTCTACTTTTTCCAGGTTGTACACGGTCTCTATAATGCCTTCTGTGGCTTCTGCAGGCAGGACGCTGAGGGCATTGGATTGAAACTTTTTCTCCAAGTCCTGCTTTTTCAGAGGTTTCCTCCAGTGTCCGTAGAACGTATCGCAGCGGTCACTGATCATGTTGCCATCCCGAAGTGTGACACTCACTTCGCAGTAAAGACTCTCAAAGCTGGGTGTGTTATCAGGAGGGTGCTCCAGCTCTGTTTTGTGGAGGAGCTCCTGCAGGGCTGGCCGGTGAATATTCTCATTGGTGAAGGACTGGACTGACACGCCGCCATCCAGCAAAGCAGAGCATGCAACAAACTGGAAGGAGTGTCGTGCTTCGTGTTCTGAGGCTGGGCTGGGTCTGTTCACATATTTGACCTCAGGGACTTTGAGAATTATTTTCTCAATTTTATCAAGAGGGAGCAAGTTGCCACTGCTCTCCACAAGCTTCCGCCTAACAGAAGATGCTGCATCAGCCACCCAGTGTGTTCCAAGATGAGCAGGAAAGCGTTTGATGGCCACATCTTGCTGGTCCAACAGCCAGGGATAGGACTGCAAGGTTGGCAGAGTCTGTGGGTTATAATCTGTATAAAAGGCACCTATCCCTGACTTCATGTCCAAGATCTGTTTGTTTCCTTGAAGGCCCTGTGAAGCTAAGCAAGCTGCTTCCAGTCCATGCTTGGCAGCATTGCCAACGTGAAGGGGCTTTGTTTGGGTTGCTGCATTAGCCAGTGGGGCACCTGCATAGGAGGCAGCGATGGCCAAGGTATTTTTACATCCCAGCTGGTCAAGAGCTAGCAGTTTAGCACAAGCTGCTGCACTCCCCATTGTACCAACCACAGTCGGTGGGTGAAACCTGCGAAAACAAAAATATCTTCATGACTGTATTTCAAAAATTAACCTGAATTCACTGTGTACACAAGCTTTCTATTCATGGCTGTGGAAGACAGATTGGACCATAATGAAACATACATTCAGAATTCATGTGCAGACCTAATTCATGTGCAGAAAGTTGTCACTTTCCCCCAGGAATAAGTTAAACTGGAATAGTACCACTTGCAATAGGTCCTTCCCAGAAAACAATTGAAATGTTAGAACTGTTCATGGTTCAAAGCATACTGAACAGAATAACAGCAAAAGCATCACAGTTTATAGTCATGTATAAATTATTCTAAATAAATTTAAACTCACCTATAAATTTGTATTTAATATAATATTTATAATAATAATTCAAATTTATGTATTATTATAAATCTATAATAATTTATAGTCATCTCTAAATTACACATATCGGGGGAGGTAAGTTTTGTTATTCTGAACTAGTTTTGCAAAATTGATAGAAAGAACACCCAGAAAATAGCAAGGAGACAACTAGGCCATCCCACACTTCAAGGCTTTTACCCCATCTTTTTGGGCTCTGCTCTGAGCCCAACACTGGTGACTCCTTTCTGCTGAGAGCAAGCTGCTGTTTGAAAGTGAGGTGTGATTGTATGTATTCATGAACGCCTGAGATTTCTAATGTTAAATGTTGCCCTTTTGCTGCTCTTTTTTATAAGTAGGAAGATCATCACCTCCTTCTTGTGAATTGGTCAATGCTTTCAAAAAGAAATTAACTAAACCATAAGGAGTCAAGTAAGTGTATTTACATTTAAGATGACCCCTTCCTAAATTTCCAGACTAACAGCATAGAAAATATGAATAACTGTGCCATCTGTATTTTAACTGACATGTAATTAAGTATATTAACATTGAGAAAAAAAAACTTCCACTCAACTTTCTACTTGAAACATTTCTATGTACCTTTTTGGAATATTCCTGGCTTCACTGGAGAAGCGCAGCAGCCGACCTTGCACTTCAATTCCCACATTGAAAGCTAAGAGCAGATCAAGACCTGAGATTTTTTTCTTCTGAGGAAAGGCCTCTGAGAGTGCAATCACAGCAGGGAGCACAGCCCCGGATGGGTGTGTGGCCGGATGCCAGGTGTCATCAAAATCCATTGAGTGCACCTAATGGAAAGAGAAGCATTGTTTTGTCATTAGGAATGAAGTCTGACTTGGCAAGGTTGGCTCAGTCAAATGAAACTACTGTAATTGGTATAAAAAAGAACACGATTTTCCTTAGAAAGCAAACCTTCAAAAGTCTTTAAGACCTTTACTCCCAACATGGCTTCCTGAGAAGTGATAATGCAATAAAAATCTTGCCTGCAAGGAGTATAATTCTAATTCAAGTTGCACCAGCCTAAAAGCAGTATGACAGTGATTCTTTTTTCCTGCAATTGGTTTTTGCTGCTTTAATTAAACCTGTATAATTAAAGTAGCAGTTCTAGCATTCACTATGTGAATGGTGAATTTGCACTTCACCCAAAACATAATGAAATATAAACAAATGAAATTACTTCCCCGGTTCTCCATTCTGATGCTGCTGTTAGGACTCACATCATACAGCTATAGCAGTCAAATCCATACTGCTCAATGAAAGTTTTATTATCAGAACTACTTCTCCAGTGCAACTATCCCCAAGCCTGCAAATGTGCAGGAGGCTTTAGCCTGAATTTTCAGCACATCGAAACAAGACTTGTCACATAAGGAACCAGACTCCCTTGAATTGCTAGGAGTAGGAGAAAGCTACAGTCTTAATACTGGGATGAGCTGCTTAGCCTGCGAAAGTATCCAAAGTGGTGCTTCTCTTAACTCTGCCCAGAGCCCAGCTGCTCATGAAGATGTTGGGCATTCCCAGCATGGCATGTGGCTTCTGTTCTGGTAGCAGACAGCTGCAGGCAGCAATGCAGTGCAGTCACTGTTTGTAATGTACTGCTTATCAGACATGTTCCCTTCCCCGCAAAGTTTTGAGAATCCTTGAGGACCTGAGAGGATTCTCAGGGACAACATTTTTAATAGCACAATAATACTTGAAAAATTGACCTTCACATCTGTTCACCCATGTGTTACTTCAGAGCAAATTGGGAAGGTGCTCAGGCTCCTCAGTGCTCAGGTTTTGCCCTGTAGTACTGGGAATATGTAGGACTGCATTTCTGAACAGATAGAAGAAAACCCAGTCTGCCTCAAAAAACTTTGATGCCATCTGGGAAGATGCCCTGCAGTGCAGGATAAGGAAAGTTGTGCCCAATACCCAGTAAGCTGTGTTTCTGATGGCTTCAGTAAGTGCTTATAATTGACCTGTGACCGAGATGTAAACTGAAATGATCATATACCTGCTAACGGCCAGATTTGAATATTACAAGGGCTGCTATGAGCTGAGAGGTATCAGATCTCATTTCCAACATAATTTTCTCTACATTGGAAATGAGCTTTTAAATTGGACCTCTGATTTTGTTGTCACACTAATTTAAATAGGCTTAATAGTACCATTTCCTTGGTTGGTCACCTTTTCTAGTTTTGCATAATTGCCAAATTTGTCTACCTCACCTCTTATGCATCTTTCAATTTCAAATGGTTTCAGCCTCAATCTGAATTTAGACAAATGTCTGGGGAGTCAGTTATTGCTTTAATGACAAAGTATGTGTCCAAAATATATAATTGGCTTTTGCAAAATGGGTAACTGAAGATTAAATTGCCTTGTGATGGTATATGTGCGTGTATCTACATGTGCATCTGTCTGTGTTTTTCTGCAGACACGCTTTGCCAGTTGGCATGAAATTTGGATCCCAGTGAAATCAGTGACATCTAGAGTGTCTCTTTCTAAGCACCTGTAGCAAGGCTGTAACAAGCTGTAGAGTTCTGACCTTTGAAAACAGTCCCAGGTCTCACATTAAAGGTACAGTATGCTGTTGAGTTGGATCAGATATATATTACAGCTTAAGCTCAGTCTCATTGGAAGGAAGTTGAAGCACATTAGGAGAACTGTCTAGGAAAGTTTTGTAGCAGGCTTCAGAATAAGCTTTTTGGAACATTCTGTTCTCTCTAGAGCAAGAATGGCATCAATTAGTGTGATTTAAGAGCAAATAAAAGAGCATCCCTTACAGCCACTCCATTCACAAAAGCTGCATACAGAGGAGGCAGTCGGAAATCCAAGCGGCCCCAGATGGTACTGGATAAATCTGAGCTGTAGATCTGAAACAAATTGACATCAGTTAATTCAAAGTCCTGAACCTAAGGACAAATGTGTGCTGTATCTCTGATATAACAGAGATCAGACCATACCCTCTTGGGACCTAACTGCTCCTTTTTATGTGAAAAATTATGTTCTTTCAGAAGGTAGGACAATAAACTCAGTTTCCTGTTGTCTTGTGTCCTATTCCACTCAAACAGAGATCAGGGGGCAGACTAACACCATCCACTTGGCCACTCAGTACCTTCACAAAACCTCTGGCCATTCATATCTCTTCTTACCACCCATCAACAGTTCCCTCAGAATCACAGAATCAATTAGGTTGGAAAAGACCTCTGAGATCATCAAGTCCAGCCTAAATGACAGGACTGTCATCATCTTGTCAGGCAAAATGTCCAGTTAAAGGTTTTGGTTTTCTATGTTTTAGTGAGACCCTGAGTAAACAATAGATGGCCTCCTGGTGCTGCAAAATGAATCAAAGGACATAAACTACCATGGTTTGGAAAGGAGTGTTCTCTGTGGGAAGAGACCTATCAGCACACAGAGCTCTGGAGCATGAGGCCAACTAGGCAGGTCTGAACAATAAAATAGTGGGCTAAATTCCTCCTCATTGATGCACTCCTGTGTTGGAAGGGCTTTTCCTCAGGGTCAAGTAATCCTCTAGTTTAAGGAGAGCAAGACTAGAGGAGAAACATGGCTAATGTACCTTAGACAACAATTATGTTTTATGGACTGTAAGTAACCCACTACTAATTCTCCATCCCTTTAACTGTCCCTTAATTTGAAAGGCTGGTGATAAGTATTGTTTACTTTGCAGATGTTTTTAATAAAATCTCATAGGTGAAAGAAAGGAAAGGATTCCTAATTCACTGTGTTTGCAGAGGGGGATCTTAAGATACAGACTGATACACAAACTGTTGCCCATCCAGAGTGAAAAGTAACTTGAGCACTGAAGTTTCCTTGTCTCCAGTGGAAAGAACACCGTCTCTCTTTTTCCATCCACAAAAGAATTTTGCCATGGCAAAGTTTCCCTTTTATAGCCCAAATTTCTCCTTGCTTTTCTTAAAGCTAAACCTTAGAGTGTGCTATAAATGCCAGACACTTTACCTTACTGTACTGTGTCACCTTGTGGCAGACCTCAGTGCTGGTACCCAGAAGCCCCACTCCAAGAGTATCCAAAATCATTCGCTTGCTTCTCTCAATTACTTGGTCTGTCAAATGATTTGCATTCAAACCATGAATCACATTGGCAAAATTTCCCGTAATTGTCTAGAAAGGGAAAAAATAAAGAAAAAGAAGAAGTAGATATTTATCTATATTTAAAGTAAACTCTACTTTTTTTTTCTTTCCTCTTTTTTTGCTTTCAGTTTTGGGCTACTGCTTAGTATGCTGGTCGTTTTTGTTGCCCTGCTTCTGCTTACATGAATTGCATCAGTATAACTAAGGTTTGAATTCTTCCTCTTTTTATTCCCAGAAATGCCACTGTGTTATTTATACTTTATTTATCCTTTCATCATCATCCCTTTCTGTTCTGTATTTCGTCTACTTTCTCACTGACTTGAATCCTTGAGAGTATGTACTGCAGGTGCTATAACTTTGCAAGATTATCTCTATTTCTGTCTATCTCTATCTCTAATGACTATTCATGCACACACATATAAAACAAATAGAAGTAAAATACATCTATTGTTCCATAGCACCTTCTTATTGCTACTGAAATCAGTGAGAAAATGGCATTTCAAGCCAGTGCAACCACTACCACATAAGAAGGCAAGATTTCGTCTCCCTGATTAGCAGCATTACTATCCCAAATCTTGCCGAGCTTGGAGCTCAGTGGGAGGCAGGACTTGGCAGCCCTACCTTGCACATGTTGCTCATAGCTTCCAGCTCACATTGAATTCACTCTCAGCTGGAGTCCAAGCTTTTCTCCAAGGCAAGATCTTGCCTCTTTGAAGAGCAGTGGCTCCTTGTTCCTGGATCATGCTGATCTGGGAATTATATATATTTATTTCCCTCTCCTATTAAGCATTGACCTATTAGGCAAATTCAACCTGCTTCTTGGCTGGAGCTGTGAGCTGCTGTTAGTATCTACATTAGAAAATAATCTAGAACTTCTCTTCTTGGACTATTAGAAATGTCCCCTTGTAGAGGTATACATTATTTACAACCAGTCTATACACACAATTTCTTTTTTATACTGGCATTACTGAATATATATCTTCTCTCTCTTTGGAAATTGTCCCCTTCCATTTCCCCTCATCCTTCCCCTTTCTTTACTCCCCTGCACATATCCACAAAGAGTTATGGTATTTCCTTTTGATCTTCATTTTGCTAAGTTAAACAAACCAAATAGCTGTTCTCTCCTTTGTAATACAAATTCAACCCTACTGTGCTCATATTTTTTCATTGCATTGTTCACATTGGATTCCTCTTTTTCTAGCAATGGTGACCAGAATTGTACCTGTTAATACAGGCAAGTTCTCACTCAGCCTTGTACTAAAGCATTAAGATTATCTTGAGGAAGTAGTTACAAGCAGTTTAAAGCATGTGAACCACATATCCCGTACTGTGATATACACCTACTGAAATACACAGAGTGAGGATACAAAAGCTTAAACAGAGAAGTGCATCTTACAGTGCAAAAAAATAAGACAGTACCTTTGCCCACATCTTGTAGGGATGGTGCAAGTCCCAGAGAGACTCAGCAAATAAGTTGTGATCAGTGAGCAGGGGAACTCACTTTCTCATTATTTATATGTGTCTGTCTGGGGTGGGGGAAGAAATATTAGGCCTTTTTTCTTGCTCAACTTGTCTTGTCCATTTCCTCCTCTGCCTGGAATTTTTTTTCTTCACTTTCAACTTTCCTCTGACTAATTGTACCATAAACCATGGGGACTTGTGAGATAGGACTTAGGCAGTCATGTTCTCATGTTGTGTAATTGATATATGCAATACTTCATTACCAGGTAGAAACTAATATATTAATTCAAGTGTCTTATGTTTGGTAGCATGGTGAGGTGTGTGGAACCACAATAATCCATGGATAACTCTACTGGTTGGGAAAGCAATCATCCCAATACTAGACTACAGGATGGCAGAGGCTGTTTTAGCTTAAAAAAACCTGTTGTTAGTTTGTTTTATTTTTTTCTTCTTTTGCTGTATGTCTCTACAATACATACAATTCAGACTTGGGAAATATATACCTTAAGAATTTCAGACCATAATTTGGATTAAGGCAGCTCTTGGCACTTAAGTAGTGTTTTAACAGCGTGAATGTTAGCTTTGTGTTAGTTAGGTTGTGAGTGAGAAATCTCTGCCCATCCCATCAGGAATGGAGCAGACCCCCAGAGGAGTATAACTAGGGGCCATAGAATAATTCTAAAGCAACTAAGTAATGTCTGTCTGAAGTGTGGGAACAACCTGGATTACTCAACAAAGTATCAAGTCTTCTTGGGCTTGCAACCTTGCACTCCCGGGTTTAAGTGCTGCCTAAAACTTATGCTAGGAACCTCGGCCCTTTACTCAGAATAGCTTCAAATAATTTTGTAAAGACTTACATAACTCCTGAGTTCTTCCAGGTGGAGAACAGCATGGGTCTACATGTGAAGTTAAGCATTGATTTGAGTGGTTCTAACCTCTACTGCAAGGTCCTTGTTCAGGCTGTGTCCGTTCCCTTCACCTCTCCCTGGAAACAGAGTTCCTCCATGACACCAGCACGGATGCTGAGCACACTCCTTTCTGAGCTGGTCCAGCCTGTCTCCAGATCTAGCTCACTGATTGTCAGCTGTCAGGCATGACTGAATTTCGTTCCCTTGGAAATGCAAAATTAAATCTAGCAGCACAAGCAGAGGGAAAGAGGAATAGGGCTAGCAGTATGCTGTGAAATTTTAGGAGGGCACAGATAGGTAAAAAGAGAGAAGAGGGGGTCAATTATTCTCCAGCAAGCACTAATCCAGACATTTGCCTATTTTGCCTGAGCTTTTAGCCAGTTTTGCTTTTGGTTGTTATCTTCGGGTGCTTAACTTGATGCTGAAAATTGCACTGGGTAACACAGTGCCTTAAATTATAGAAGCAGTAATGAGTTAGATTATGAATATAGACAAAGAGCCTGAGGCCCAGATGCCTAAAACTCATCCCTACAAACACATATAGAATTTTGTACAGGATAACCTGCATTATGTGCAGGTTTCCATTTAAACCCTTGTCCTGTCTTTCTTTTAAATATGAGCAGCTGTTCAGCGTGGCTACTAAACCTATTCCCACACACATTTCTCTATGAATATGCCACAGTTTCCTCACTCATGCATGCATAACTTGCATCTACGTAAAACATCCCAGCACTTTTCCTAGTTCCTGGGTGAAATGTGTGCTTTGGCCAAATCCTGACCCCATGGGGAGGGAGAACCAGAATGCAAATCAGTTCTTCTTCCTTGCCCCACGTATTTCCACACTGAGGAAAATCTCAGAGGTAGCCTGGATGTGCTGAAAAGTTACCTTTGGTGCTGATAAAATCCAGCCCACATAACGGGAGTGCTTACACTGGTAAGGTTGGCAATGGTTCAAAGGTTGATAGAAGTCAATGCTATTGGACTGCAAAAGGGAAAGATTTTGCTAACTTTTACTTTTGTTCTTTCAGCTCATTCTTCCCTCCAGAGAAATGGAAGAAAATATTTAAATTCCAGAACCACAGACCGGCTGCAATTGGAAGGGATCCTCGGAGGTCATCTTGTCCAACTTGACTGCTCTAACAAGGCCACCCAGAGCAGACTGTCTAGCTCTGTGTCCAGTTGAGTTTTGAATATCTCTGAGGACAGAGAGTCCACAGCCTCTCTGAGAAACCTGTGCCAGTGTTTGACCACTAAAAGATATTAAGACTCTAAAGTCAGTCCTTTTTCAGTCATCTTTTTCCTTTACCTTTGGGATATAATAATCCCATTCCATTTCTCATTTCTTCCTCCTCCTCAAGTGAGAGAGAGATCCAGCTGCTTTTAATCCCATGATGAGACTACAAAGTGAATTCAGATGGGAGTCAGAACTTGTGATATGCCTTGCAATGTGATGTGTGATCTGTGCTGATCTCAGATATGCGGTCACTTCCTCCTTGATTGCAGGATGGATTGTCCATGCATTACAATAATAATGCTATTTAAGGACTGAACTGAGATATTAGAAAAAGTGACTTTTGGTTAAAAAAAGAATGAAGTGAAACTGTAAATGTGCATAATTCCTTGGGAGACCAATTTCCAAACTGTGGTCCGCAGATTTTGGAGTCAGGTGTACACTGTAGTCACTGTAGACTGTGGGGGGAAAGAAAGCAATACGATTATCACTGCAGGGGGAAGAGGCATCTATACAAAGTCCTGTACCTCCACAGGAGAATTCCTAGGGGTCTAAACAGAAGAAGGTTGAAAATCAGTGACTGAGATTTTGGTACAGGCTGTCCACCCTGACAAAGGGAACCTGCTGCTTTCCTCTTCTTTGACACAATATGCATGGTCCAGCAATTTGGGTAGACAATTTGATAACTAGTGAGCATGGTGGAAAGACAAAATATGTTCATCCAAATGCCATTTGCAACATCGTGTGCATCTACAGTAATGAGCTGTGTTGATTACAGAACAAGACTTCAGAAAACCAGTGCCCCACAGAGTCTATTTTCGCCTGCTGACATCACATTTTCAAACTGCTTTTTTCCTTCTTTTTCCTCTAGTTATTTTAGGCTAAATTCTGCCCACACCTGCAAGCTGTATGTTTGCAATTGAAAGCAATTTTGGCCCTAGCCTTATGCCCCTTTTGTTCTAAAGACATACAAAAAGTTAAGACAAAATACAGAGTCCAGGCTTCCTTTTCTCTATGCCAGCTTTTAAGTAACTTTGTTCATGGCTTGTGCTAAGATGAGAAAACAGGAGGCAGGTGCCAATATGCTCTGTTTAGATTCTGATGTTGCTGGGGATCTGGAAACAACTTTTAAGTGCAGGACCTGCTCCTTTTCCCTCTATTGGGATATTTGAAGTACAGTAAAAATGTGAGAATCTTAGCAAATGGTCTCTAATAGGTGGTTACCAGCCCTACAGCCATAAATCTTGGGATCCTGTAGTTCTGGACCACTATTGTTATAGTCTCCTGTGCCTCTTTTTCCTCAAGCCTACCTTCCCACATTCATCCCAACAACAGTTACTGAACCAGACAGCAATAACACACAGCAAATGTAATAATCAATGATTGCACTATGAAATCATTCTAGAAATTTCTAGCCTATAGAAGTTCTCTTATTCACCTACTTGCACAACTGGTGACAATGGCAGTGCAATCTCTGAGAAGCTAACATCACTCTTGTTTCCTTTTTTCAATTTCCCCACAGCAAATCTTGAAAGTGCCCAGCCATATTCTGGTAAAGGTTGCTACAAGTCAATGCACCAGGTCAACATTACACTGTCCTTCTTGCTTTACTAAATTATCAGTGCTATTCCCAAAGGCAAGACCTCCGTGTTCATTTAAACTTGTAATGTAGATGCCTGTTTGCTTAAATGATCTGTAAGATAGAGATGCCAGGTATAACTGGGATATTCCTGTAGGATTGCATTCAAGAAAGATTAATCATTTCCATAGAAACATACTATGAACATGGTTCAAGCTGCTCCACTAGTAGTAAAAGCATGTTTGAAGCCAAAGGTCATGTTGCTGAATGATTATTGCAGTTTCAACATCATTTATGGAGTAGTGTGAAGAGGCCTGATCTATAACAAAGTAGGAAGACACCACAGTTCCATGAAATTCCTGTTGACCCAGTGCAAATTTTAGCTCTCACCAACACTATAGCCTTTACCTGTTTTACTGGTGTCAGCACTCAGATACTGGCAGTGGAAGGGGCTACACCATACTAGGCTGCCTCAGGTTCACAGTTCAGGAGGAGGAGATGCAGAGGAAGGTGACACAGCCAGCCTCAGTAACCTGTAAACCATCTCTGCACTCCAGGGTACCACCACTCCTCCCTGGGATGCCTCACAGACATGTTCCCAAAGATTTTCTTCATCTCACTGTAGCTTCCTACTCTATTTTCTGAAGAAATAAGGTTACCTGGACTAGTAGCCGGTGGCTATAAGGTTCCTATTTGGCATGGCTTCCAGTATGAATAATAGCAGTGGGTGTGGGAGATCACACAGGTTTTCTTTATGTGCATAGACTTTGCCATAACTTCTACTTGGTGATGTTTTTGGCAGATTGTGGCAGCCTGTAGCACACATTGCTCTCTTAATCAAGGAACAGCCACGATGTCTATATTATATGGCCAAAATGTAGCCAGATGTCATCATAAGACTTGCGCTATTTGGGGAGATGATAAAACTTGACTAGCATAAATTCAGAGTTTGATTAGTGGAAAACAAATTAGTGAGAGCACATGTGAAGGATGTGGAAATTTTAATTAATTACCAGTGGAACTCCAGTGGTGCAAATGAGGCATTAGTCACTGTGCTGGGCTGCTGCATTGTACATGGAAAGGTACCCAGAAAAATCATCTTCCTGATCATTTCAGAGCAAGCCCAGATATGAGGCCATATTCAGTCCCAGCAAGGCTGCAGAGGTGGTCCAGTGTGGAGATATGGTACTAAGACATAGTAGACAACAAGCTTAACCATTAACTAAGGGATAAAAGAGCCTCTCTGCATCTAAACTATTACTCCAGGATTTGGAACCCCTAGGAAATTTTCAAAGACTCCATTTCAAACTTCTGTATGCACAGGAAGAGCTAAAGTAACACCTAAAGCATATACAGTAAAACCAGAATGAATAATAAAGCAACATTCTTGAAAGAAAAGAAGGTGTTGGGAGAAAAAAAAATCACCTAATTTTGTTGGTTTCCATAATTTACCTGTCAGCAACTGCAGAAGACTCGAGAAAGGTACTTGGAGACGCTGTGTGAGAATCATTCCTCCCACTTTCACTGCAGACGTTTTCTCACCTGCTCTGGGCTTAGTCCCTCCCAGCCATAATCACCCTAGAATGATTTCAACAATAAATCCCATTACAAAAGCCACAGAGTAATGGACTGCTTATTCTGCAAGCTTGTGCCATGGGTTGATTTTTCCCCCTCTTCTTGATTGCTGGATAGCAACACATGCTCAAGACAACGAGCCTCATTGAGTCACTGAGGCAGCCTAGGTATCCTATCAGGGACACACATTGCTGCTCTTGAGCATCTCTTTTGGAGCACTCCAGCAACTGGAGAAGACTATTTTCCTTCATCTGTGGTTGTACCTAGCTAGATCATGCGTTTTCCACCCTGATATATTTCAAAAGTGCCAAAGAATATTGCAAAACAGCCTAAAATTACACTTTAAATGCAGCAGTCTCTGATTTACAGAGCAATTATAAAACATGTCAAGGTAGTTATTAGCTGTGAGATTGAGTATTACAAGTTTCAGGCTGTAAAACATACTGAGGAATTTTTAACTGTGATTGTATATTCACCTCTAAAGAGAAAATGGGCTTAATTACACCAACATTTATGAAAGGGAGAAATAACAGCACAAATGGAAGAAAGGTTAAATTTGAAGACAAGAGCTGTGAATACATAAAACATTTATATTATTACACTTCTAATTGAACATCTAAGCAGAAGCTAATGATTTGATTTAAATTGGTCCTTTTTACATAAGTAGCATTTGAAGAATTTTGTGGTTTAGAATTTATAATGACACTATTTTTCCCTATGATTACTCATCTTCAGCATAGAAGATTCAACCAGATGCAGGAAGAATTACAAATCAAGAAAAATAACTACTTTCACAAAATGATAGTAATGATCACCCATGTTGACTCTTCAGTATTGGCAGGCTTTAAAACAATTCACCTAAAAATGAAACCTACTTCCAGATGTAGTAGACAGTATTTTATTTACCTTTTCTCTCCCTGCAGTAGTTGGAAGATGTCCCTCCTTGTGTGACCTTGGATGTTGCAGGAACAATAGAGTTAACTGTAAGTAAAATAATATGATGTTTGAGTCTTGCATTATTTTTTTAAAAAGGTCATATTCAGTGAGAATAGATGGTGTTAGTGGTACTACCAACTCACGCAGCTGATCTTCCTGACTTTGGTAACTGATTTGCATGGTACAATGCCAGCACTATGACTTTGGGGTTTATATAACAAGGAAATAAACCATTCTTATTTCTCCTTTCCACAATTAGAAGAATTTTTCCACTTCTGCCATCTGACTATTTCCATTTTTTATCAAATTGGGCAGTTTTGAAGTTTTGTTTTGAAGCCTGTGTTTTCTTTAGAGATTTATTTTCCTTCATCCTTTCCTTGATTGGGTCTGGTATCTTGTTTAACTCAAGCGGGAGTGGGGGAGTCCAAAGACAGAGGAGGTATGCTTTTTTCCCCCCAACTGATTAAATGAATCTCACATGAAAGAATACTGAAATGTTATGGCACATCCTAAAATGCCAGCACAATTGCAGTGGGGTGAAACTACCACGCAACAGGCAATCCACAGAGTAGGGCCAATGCAATGTTGTTTTACTGAGTAAGAAAAAATGGGCAGCTGCCTTGGGCGGCAGCTTTTAGGAGGCTGTTTGCTGCCTGTGCTGCCTGTGAAAGAAAAAATAAAGCTGTGTGGTTTTTAGATTGATCCACCCATCTCTGCTTTGTGCTTCTGCATTCTCCTGCAGCTCCTGCTCCCAGAGGAAGGGCTCCTAAGGAGGAACAGGGTGGCTGATGCTGAGAAGTAGATTTTCCCCACAGCTTCCTGCTATCTCGCCTTACTACCCTTGGCAACAGGACACCCTCCACACTTCCCAGACCAGGCCAGCCCTGCGTTGCCCCATTCCTTCCTGTGATAACAAGGGCCAGGCATATTTCCCCATGCTTTTCTACTCCATGCAAATTTGGGAAGCATCTCCAGTCAAAATCAATTAGTGAAGGTATATGGCAACAGTGAAGGAGGAGAGAAAAGAGAAGATATATGACTGTATGAAAATAAAACATGACATGTCTCACAAGGATGCTGGAAAAGCACATTTTTGTGGGACAGGGAAAGGAAAGAAGAGAAAGAAAGGAAAAGAAGAAGGGGAAGAAAGAGACTCCAAGTCCTTATATATTCCTATCTTCTAAGGTCCCCTGATTCCTCCCAGGTCTCCTTTTCCCAGGTCCCAGAAACATGCTTTCCAGCAACACTGAATTTTCCTGTGTTGCTGAGAAGCTAAGAAATCCCTTCTGTCTGGGAAGGGAGAATTAGTGCTAACTTCCATGCCTCCCTCAGCAGCAGCAGGCTGGGACAGGAGAGGCCCCTCTCCCTAACTTACCTCCACGAAATGAAAGGCGGCTGCTCCAGCTGTTCAGTGTTTTAGAAGGAGCTGGTATACTGGAGTGCAGGCAATGTGCACAGAGCTGTTTGACAGAGGAGTAATCAGCCATTCCAGAGAGCCTCTGCAACAGAGCCTAAATCAGTACCAAGTTTGGCTCGCAGTAAGGTCCACACCCTGTGCCATAGTCCTCTTGTGTTTTCTGATCATTTGGTGCATGCTGACCCTTGGCAGGCACCAACACAGGCTGCTCGGCATGTCTCCCTGAGCCAGGATTACATGGCTTTTTGTCTGCCCTTATTTTCCTTGCTGGCAGCTTTTGGCTTGCTTCTTCCTGCTCCTCTGCACAGCAGAGAGCAATTCAAAATACCCATGGGTGCTGTGTCCAGATGTTTGGCACATCTGGAGCAGGTTGATGGCTGCTCTTAAGATGTGGCTGAGAAGAAAAACCCTAAATCAAACCAACAATCCCAAGTACATAATTCCTTCCTAGGATCAGACTGTTCTCACACATTGACGGTACCCCCAGTCTTTTCCTAAAGGTGCACATACCTTTGCTAGTTGGCACCTGTTAAGGCAGCTGCTCCAAAATTTGCAATTTTGCATCATGCATCCAAACTGAGTTTTCATTCCTGTGTCCCAGGAGGACATGTGCTGTAGAGCCTTCCCTGAGACTGTATGTCAGCAAAGGGGAAATATTCAAGGGCATGGAAGAAGAAGAAAGGGCTTCTTGTCAAACTTCTGCATACTCTCCATGTGTTCATGGGAAAGGTGGGAAAGAAACCATGGCTAAGGAAGGGAGGAAAGTATCTATTCATAGCTATTGTATGGAATGCAGTATGATTTAATGTGATGCTGCTTCCAGATAGAGTCAGACCTGGGGTGAGCTTGCTCACCGACTCCAAGTGACTAATATTGGTAGGTCTATGGCCACCCTTCCTTCCTCTTGTATTCTCACAGGTCAGCTAGGAGAACATCTCGCCTGAAAAGAGTGCAGGGTGCCAATTTTGCAGAACTTTATAAAAAAAGTCCACTCCAGTTTATTTCCTAAGCATGGATGCCACACTGATGCTGGAAAATGGTGATCTTTGATCACCCTGTGTGTGGTGCTTGCTGGAATGAGAACATGATGGGGCTGGCATTAGTGTTGGATGTTGGAGTGGCACTTGAAAAGCAGTGAGCCCTCCTCTTTCTCCTCTCCCAGTAGTCATCAACCTGAATAATCTCCATTAGGGTGGGTGCTTCTGGCAGAGGACCTGGAGCTGCATGCACATTCGAGAAAAAAAGTGTAATATTGAGGGAGGAAGCTGAATTGGAGAATCTGCTTCTGGTCTGAGTCAAAGTGCAGTCAGTCCCTGAGAAATTCCTGTAAAGACATGGAAAGATGGGCTTCAAAAGCTCACTAGGTTCTCACAAGAGGGAAGGCAGCATACAAAGGTGGGTGGGGTTCCTTCCTCCATGTAATTACACCTCAAAGAAGCCTGTAGTGGAGAGACCTGGCCCAAAGGTCCCCATCATCCACATTGTCTCTGAGTATCCAGAGCCTGCCCATAGGCTTCTCTTGTTCCTGTACTCTGAGACCCCCATGAGAGCTTTCACAGGAAGAACCAGAAAGCCCAGCAATCCTTACTTTCAGATCAGGAATTTCTGAATGTTTTTGAACAAGCTGTCTCAGACAGGATCTGTTTACACAGAGCAATACACAGGTTACTGCAGTCTGTGGTGGGATACGAGTCAATGATACAGCCATCATTGGTGCACTCACTCTTCTCTACAGCATGGGTTTCATCCACAGCAGGCACCCTAGCACCAACTCACACTTGTTAACAATTGATGGGATTTAAAAGACTGCATATATTTGAGACTTCTATTGCTTTAGCTTAGCTGTTTCTGTATCCTTGGGCTTCCCATTTTCCACATTTTTACAGTGATAAGACTGAGAAACTACTATAGTAAAAACTTAAATTTTCAGTTGACTACAGGGTTTCAGGTGGTGATGGCTTTAAAAGCAAAAAACAAATGCTTCAAGACTCTAGATCATGTGTGGAGAGAAATATATGAATATAAATCAGGAATTAATCCATACTGGGAAACATAAATTATTTATAAATATATAAGACAGAATACAGCAAATCTTAACATCTTATTCCTTTAGAGTGCCATGAAATTATAGTTGCATGAAGCCATTAACCCCCAAAGAGTTCCAATTACATGAAAGACTGACTAAGAATCTGTCATGTGCCTACTCTCAATGTAGGTCAGTGTATGCACAGGGAAAAACTGAAGGAAACTTAAGGGAAGTTATCTTCTCCACCTAAAGAAACTTTTATCTGAGGTTCTTCTGAAATTTAGATGATGTCTTAAGTTAAAATTAAACATGATGAGATGACCACATGAGCAGTGACCACGCAGGGAAGGGTGCAGCTTGGGATGACCTTCCTTAAACTGAAAAAGCTCAGTACAGAGTGACACACTTGTGTTTATCCATCCACCTTGTAAGCATAATTATTACATAGGTAGGCAAAGTCACAGAAATGGCACACACAAATTAGGCATGGAAAAACAGGCAGAAGAGCATATCAGCAACAACTAATCTTTTTTACTCTTCTGTTGGAATGTTCAGTCATAACAGAATCACACATTTTAACATTCTATGGATACAGAAACATATTAAATATAACATGTATGAAAAAGATGCAGAAAAACTGGAGAGGATTCAGGGGATCCTAAGAACAATAACAAGCTTAGAAAGCATGGCCAGTGAAAGAGGTGCAAGGAGGTTTATTTAGCCTAGAAAAGAGAAGTTACTCCATTTCACATCACAGCTAAGCCAGTCCAACCACTGGTGCTTGTCTGATGCTCTCCCTAGGGCTTGGTCCAATGAACTAAATCAGCAGAAAACTAATTGTATTATTTATTTGAATGCTTCTCACTTTATCCTCTGATCTGGTTCATCACAATCTCATAAGGGATGGGAAAAAATAGGGAAAAATATAGGGTGGTTCACTTTGGCAGCAGTTGACCTTCAGATTGGCTTAGCTTTAATGTGGAAGTGTATTTCCATACATGATACAGATATAAAATCTATATATTTTTGAAGTAGAGGGTGTTGAGCAACTTTGCTGTATCTGTTTAGAAAGAAAACAAAAAGGGAATCTGGTAGGTATTTATCCAAAATTCTTGGTTTATGTGATAAAAACTCTTTGCAACAGGAAGGGTACTGAAATATTAAAATATTGTACATAAGCATATTGTGGAATTTCCTTCACTGGAATCATTACCAGTGTATTACACTGATGTCTGCCAGGATTAGTCCAAGATTTCTTATCCTGCCTCAGTGCAGACATGGATTGGAGGATGGTCTCTTGGGATTAATTCCATCCCTCCTTTTTTCTGACTTCATGATTTACCAAGTTCACCTATCCTGCCTGAGTTAGCTCTAACTGAACTCAATACTGCATGGAAGTATGGCTTTAACAAGAATAGTGTCAGATTCTAATACTGCTGTTTGACACATATTTTGTTGAAGACCAGAGAAGCATCTGTGAACACATTGTTCATGGACGTGTTATCAGACACACCACTCATGATCTGCTTTGCATTCTGGACAACTTCTTAGATTGGCATAGCTGGTCTCTAAATACACTGTGAAAATAAGCCTATAAGTCATACATCAGAGGTGATTCACAGGCTTATAATTCAGACTGCAAATGGGATTGCAGCACTTGCAAGTAGTTGCTGAAGCACGATGGAAATCCAGGAGAGTCACCAACTGGGAAGTATGTACACTGAGATATACAATTTCTGTAATATATCAGAAGAAAAGTATAACAAACAACAAATTTTTGTTGAAATATAAGTGATGTTCGCATTTAAATTGCAGTCGTGTGAAATTGGAAAATTGGAGTTAAAAAGAAGAAACAAGATGTGCTGCTTTAAGGATTTTTTTTGGGGGGGGGAGGGGAACTTTTCCAGAAATGACAGGCTGCAGAATCAATAAATTGTATTTGGAACATACTGAAATTCACCTAACCTTCTCTCTCCCCAGTCAACAAATGTCATTATTAATGATGTTCTCTAACAAAGTGTTTTGTGGACAAACTAAACATTGCAGCTTTCTTAGCTTTCCTATACAAAACTCTCTACTCACTTTACTGCAGGTAAGTTCTGGGAAAAGTCTTGTAGGTAGAATAGAAAAAGAAAAATTACAGGCATTTATTAAGAAAATATGTCAATCACTTTAATTAAGAAAACCTTATTATCTAAAGAACTAGACAAAACTAGTTCAAATGCAGCAAGCCTGTGGATTCATCTAGACTTTACAGTGAGGGATCAAGCTAAGAAGTATGCTTTAGAGAGTATCTTTTCCTGCCTTTGGAAATCCTGTCAAATGGAGAGGATCGATATTAATACAAGGAGAGCCCATAAGCCCTTCAAAGACATCTGAGCACAGGAGGTGCTTTGTAATCACCCCCACCCTGCCAGTGCTGTGCAGTCTCCCATGGGAACCACCACTGTGGGACATAAAGCTGCCATCCACGGTTTGAGGAGTGGGCAGCTTTCTTCTTTGACAAGCCCTGCTGCCTTTGAAGCTAAGATCTACTTGTTCTAAAGGGACTGATTAAAGAGGGAGAGGAAGCATCAAAAGACCGCGCTGCCTCTGTGAGCTAACTAGTCAGAAGGCTGCACTGACAACCTCTTGTGACATGTACCATAGTTTATTTTTTGACTTGTTCCTCAGTCTGCCCTTTAACATTAGCTTCTTCTTTCCACGTGCCTGTGAGAATGCGGCAGTTTGCAGGCACATCATAAAATAAATAGTTCCTCTACTTCAGAAGGGACTCTCCCGTATTTCTCTCCGCTGAGCTTTACGTATTTTTTTCTGAATTTTTTTTTTAGTCACACATTTTTAAAGCCATTGTGATCCTGATTCAGCAGTGTAATACACTGTTGCAAGTAAGGAATATAATAAGGGTAGTAATAATTAACACACAGAATAGGAAAGAACAAAATCTTGTTAACAATTGGACTCAATGATCTTAGAGGTCTTTTCCAACCTTAAGTATTCTGTTATTCTCTGAAAATACTAAAAAAAAAAATCTGAAGATGGGTCTGCAATTTCTCCAGGCCTCTGCGTGTGTGTGTTCACTTAATTTAATTTCCCTCACTTAATGCTGATCTGTGCTGATACTGTCAGTTTATCCCATTACCAGATGCAGCCCATCTGAGTCCAAAGCAGGATGATGCACAAATAACCTCCCCTTTCTCAGTCCTGGCAGTGATCCTTGGGTCAACATCTTCTGCTCATTTCCTTCTCCCACTTCCATATGTCCTCACAAAGGAATGACTTCCTCAGCTGATTCACCAAAACACCATTTCTTCTCCAAATCCCTTCTGAAAAAAGTATTTCATAAGACATCCTTACTAACAGGAATAAATTTTAGAATTAATCTCAGAGGGGAACTTCCAGTTTGACTGGTGTGTCTTTTCAGGGTGTAATATTAAAAGGCCAAGGATTTTCTTTATTTTGGTGACAGTACATCAAATATACTGCCCATCAGATAACTCAGATGTCCTGTTTGAGGAGTTCAAATTAAAGATAAAACCAGATCCATATTTATGTAATAATGAAGCTGACAGAAATACTTTGGTGATTATGCAGACATCTAGTTAAACATGTCTTGAAGCTGTTGACCTCAGTGATTCACATCTCATTCTTTCAAAAAAAAACACCAACTTCACTTATTTTCTCAGTTTATAGTTGTGCCTTTTATATTATTTCCTGTGAACTCCAGAGGCCTAATTCATCCTTTATGTGAGTCCTCTTGGGATAACAGAGACCTCACAGATGACATTTCTTATTTTTATTGGTTCTGCTTTTGTCTTGGTTGTTCAAAATACAGGGAGAAGAAAAGAGGATTAAAAAAAAGAAAGGATAATGGCACTTAATCACGCTCATCACAAAAGCCTAGTCTTGTGTCTTACTCTCATCATGTGTTTGCAACACATCATTCCTTTCCCCATCACTCTCAAATAAGCTAAGGCAGCGTCTGTCCCTATGTCTCTGCTCCTCCTCCAGTCCTGCTCCAGCTCCCTGCAGGCAGCAGATGTCCTGTTTGGCATACCTGTACTGATAAACAGCAGAGCATAACTTAGTGAGCACTGGTTTTGGACCCCTGGTTATCTACATTGCCTAAACTTTAATCATGTGTTTTGGGTCTTGGACCACTTCAGTTGGCTCTGTCGGCAAGATAACCTACTCCTGAGCCTCTATCACATTGGCACAAGCCAGCCAGTCTCACATGACCTCAGATCCATGGACTGCAAGCAGAGTTTGCAGACGTAGGCATGGCCTGGTGTCCCATCTACTGGCTTCCTGATGGACTTCTAGTTATGTGCTGAAGCCTTACTGCAATAGTAGTGTTTGCTCCAGTCTTTGACACTGCTACTCTATTTACTGCAGAGAACCTTTAGAAGGGCTAGGTGGCAACTGTGCCTGCCAGTGAATATGCCAACAAAATCAGTAAAGATACACCCTTCAATCACTTTCACGTAAATAAATTTGTGTTAAAAATAAAAGCATTGAAAAGTCACTTGTACTGCTTGCTATATACCTATACTATACTTCTGGCTACATGCATTGGAGCAAATGGTATATACATGACTTGGAGGAATTTCACATGGAAAAAGAGTCTGGAGGGTAAGTTCACACCACCCTGATGAGGCTAGTTGGCCTACTGCCCATAAGCAGGAGTGCCTCTGTTTGCAGGAACCTGAATTATCAAACATTCTTCACGAAATGGCTTCTTCCAGCTGTGGTACTGCAGTGCTTTAAAAACAGAGAGCAGAGACAGCACTGCCACCTGCTGCTCCCAACATGGCTCTCATGCTTCGCCAAGGGCATCAAAGCTTTGTTTTAGAATCACAGAATAGAGTGAATGGAAAGGGACCCTCAAGGATCATTGAGTCCAACTCTTAAAGTGTGGGTGGTAAAAGCTAGTATGTGCTGTAAAAATACAATTATTGTAAAAGTAAATTTTTTAAAAAATAATAAATTAATAATAGTTCGGTGTAAAAAATGTATTTACATGTATTTACACTTTTTCTGCATCACCTGTCCTATACAGCTGAAATTATTAGCCTGAGTCTTACATGGGAAAAACTGCAGGGAATTTTGCCACCAAGTTGAGAGAGGCCAAAATTTCAACTTCTATATTTACATTTGCATGTGGATTTCACTGGGAAAGATTTGCTTCCTGGCTTTTGGAACATCATCACTTCTTTGTGCTAGATTCTAAAGCCAACTGCTTTTTATGTTAAAAACAGCACTTGGCACACAGTATGGCATTAACACCTGCTTATATTTTGTTTTGGGATGCTTTGAATCAGGATCATCCTTGCTTATCAAGTCAAGCTGTCTACTGCTTCACTACCTAAGGTGTATTAACGCTGCTTTGTAAGCCCATTCTTCTTCCCTATTAGAGTCCTTGCTCATAAATCATTCAAAGCCCTCAACCTGAACCCTACTGTACTGCTGCCTTTAAAAATTTTTATTTATGCCAAGAAACTCTTTGGGATGTCAAAAAAGAGCTGACTGAAACAAATGCATTACAATGTATTTCTTTCCTCCTGCAGTGCAAATTCAAGCAGGTTAGCTTCTAGCACTTGCAGCTTGAACAAGAGTGGAGCAATGGAATATTTCCCCACCCAGATATGATTCTCAGCTGTAAGAAAAGGAGTAACACAGCATTACCTCCTGGACAGCCAGGTGCCTGGCATTCCTAGCTGAGGCATATTTAATTGGGTCCTCATTTGGATGCATCAGGCTAGGAGGTTTACCCAGCCAAAGCACTGCAGACATACTCAGTCCTTTCTAAGGAAAATTACTATGAATCTTAACACAAACATTGAATGTGATACTCCAAGACTAGTTAAAACATGACACAGAAAATACTACTACTAACTACAATAATAAAGAAATCAAGAAATCATCTGAATACAACTGGGAGTAGTAAGCCACTATGAAGTTCAAACTTAGCAAGAATGGAAAGTAGAAGAAAAAAGTTACATGAAGTAAAGTTGTGCACATTTGCTTATTCACACAGTGTTAGCAGACAAAACACATTCAGGCTTCCTGTGCATTTACCAATATATTGTTTCTCACTGATACAGCAGCCTGAAATAGCACAAAACTACCTACTGTCTAACTAGCTCAGGTGATAGATGTTTGTGCTTCAGGGGCAGGGATTAATGAATTAAATTAGTTATGCTTTCCTGTGCAGCAATTTGCCAGAAGAAGTGTGGGTGGATTTGTGATTTGCATAATAACAAGGTTTGAGACACTCAAAGATGAGGAAAATAGAATATTTCAGTTGGATGGGACCTACAATGATCACTTAGTCCAAGATTTAGCCAAACAGCTCCAACTGATGTAAGTGGAAGTTGTGTGGCTAAGATGGCTAATCAGCTTTATAGTGTCATAAATGTTCTTATTTGTTCTCTGAGTAAGCTGAATACTATATAGCAGAGGAATTGTTTAAATCCTACAAGAACACGCAAAATAAGATGCAGGACCGGTGAACAGAACAAACCAGGTGCTAGCTTAAGATGGTGTGATCTGTAAGGTTTAAATGCTCAATAAGCTTACTGACAATACCCAGATGAGATTTGGAAACAAAATTTTATTCTTCACAGGGAAAGCACAATATCAGCAAAACCATTTTTCCTCAGAAACCTAAAAAAGGTTTATGCAGAAGAATAAATTACATGAAGCAGGGGAAAACTACTTGGGCAATTGTTACACAGTCAGTTTACAGCATGTCAGTCACTATAATACGTATAGATGAGATTATCTTGATGTTTCCCAACTTGTATATCAAATACATATTGCTGGAATGTACCCAGCTCACTTCTGAATAGCTCCTGTGGGTAATATGATTACTAATACAAACATAGTTACAAATATTTTTCGTCATATAGCTACCATTCAATTCATCTGCTCCTCTAGTCCATCTTACTCTTGACCCCTGCTCTGGATCCATGACTTGTAGTTAATTTGGCACTGTTGATAATCTGGCCTCTTGTACCTGCAGAGATGCCAACTCCTAGGGTTGTACATAAGTACCTTCTCTGGCTTCACACAGACATTCTCTTTCTACTACAAAGCGAAAAACCCCAAAGAAGTGTGTTGAATATATTCAGCCTGGATGATGGAAAAAAGCAACAGCACAGTAAGAGGAAGAAGGTAGATTTTTCTGGAAGAAAGAAATCAGAACATTCCCTACTAGTACATGTCCTCCTGTTGCCAGCTGGTGGTGATCCAAACATCATCTTTGTCCACTAGAAATCAAGGGGAGAGCCACATCAGCCTTGACTTGGGTACAGAGGCTGAGAGATTAAGAAAGGTCATCTGGGTAGGCTACCAATGAGTATTTTTAAGTCACTCCACTATGAAACAGGTTTGAATAACCACATTTATTGTTAGTATTATATATATAGATATATTGGTATTATACACAGTATTAAGTACATGGCTATGTAGCTATTGCACTCCTCTAAAACACTGAAAAGATGGACTTGAGGGCTGGTAAAATACAGAAATAATAATTCTGTACTTATTTTGCTTTTCCTTAACTATGTATTTCATTTCTTCCTTTCTCCTCTTCCCTCTTAAAAATCCTTATACTTGGCAGCTTTAATTTTTTTCCTCTTTCAGATTGTCAGTCACAGACAATGTCTTGACTTACAAAGAAATCTTTTCTTATTCCAGAAGCCTTTTTTTGTCACTATGACTGCAGGCTTTATGCTTATCTCCTGCTTCTCAGATAAGCTTCCCCTTCACTAAGATCCATCCTATAATCTCAACCTATTTCTATGTGATTTAACCTCCTTGAGTTGAATAGATTTTTTTCTCCTTGTTTTATTTGAAAGGATTTTATTTAAGGGACTCAGTTCTGATACAATCTAGACTCATGGCATTCAGTTAAAAAATACAAATGATAATGAAGAAAGCTTTCCATTTTCTGAGAAGGGCACTTTGGCAAGAACTGTACATACACAATACACATGAAAAATTAAAAGGTGAAAAGAATAAACAATTTCCTTTGCATGGGCAAAACTCTTTCCAAACTAGCAAAACTTTATGGCATATACTTCTTCTGTTGTCTTGTTGCTGACACAGGAAAGATAATTCCTGTGCTTAGTTCATAAGCAATTAATAAATATTTTTTTTTCAACAGCTTGCAGTATACATAGAGAGGAGAGCTTTTAAAAAAATCTAATTCCTATATTCTCAAAGGTTTAGAGAATGTGTAGGTTGATGGAATAAGTGGCTGTGATTTTCTGTAAATTTAGACATTTGCTTCATTAAAACTTCATTAAAATCTAAACACTAGCACTCTTCATTCCATATATTTCTTAAATATTCCAAAAAGTCTCTCAAATGTTTATTCTGCTGATATGTTCACTTTTAGTGATAATTATTTGTATTTATATACATGACTGAAACTCCCAGCTATTGGAGACAGATGATATTTTATATGAAATCCCTACAAAGCAGAGTAGTAATCCCTCTATGTAAACACTTGGAACAGGAAAGCACATTCAGAATTTTATAGACGCATTAATTGAATCCTATTTGGGCCTCTCCAAGAGGCCAAGAGCAAAATACATGCAGTCAACTTTTCTAAGCAGGAAGACAGGCTTCTCACAGAATCACAGAATATGCTGAGTTGGAAAGGACCTACAAGGATCATCGAGCGCAACTCCTGGCCCTACACAGGACCATCCCCAAGAGTCACATCATGTGCCTGAGAGTATTGTCCAAATGTTTCTTGAACTCTGTCAGGCTTGGTGCTGTGACCACTTCCCTGGGGAGCCTGTTCCACTGCCAACCACCCTCTGGGTGAAGAACCTCTTTCTAACATCCAACCTAAATCTCCCCTGCTACAACTTCAGGCCCTTCCCTCTCTGGCACTTACCCTTGTTGAACTTCACATGTTTGGTGATTGTCCAGTTCTCTAATTTGTTGAGGTCTCTCTGCCTTCCAGGAAGTCAACAGCTCCTTCAAGTTTTGTATCATCTGCAAACTTGCTTAGTGCCCTTTCCAGCCAAACTCACCACCAAATGAACTGCGGCAACTCTGTTTCTCTTTACAGGTAAGAAACAGCTGCTTTGCATTACTTTGGGCAATAACATCTCATTAGCACAACACATCAGCAAGCTGGGAAACATCAGCTATGCCTGATTAAGTTGATTCCAAGTTTCTTCAAGCTTGGCTCGGTCTGAAGTGAAAATCAGGTTGGGCTATACAGTGGGTAATGGGTGGAAGTAGTTCTGGAAACACTGTGAATATAAGGGCTGAAGAAAATGTTCTGGCAAACTCAGCTTTGGCCCTAGCAGAGGCCTGTCTGCTATCTCACTCCCTACGCAGATGTTTTTGCCAGTTTAGCAGCAAATCACTTCCCCTGCCAAGTAATTGAAAAGAAATGTATTCTCCATGACATTAGTTTACGTAGCAGTTCAGGAAGGGTATCAGTGAATAGGAGGTCCAGCATCTCTTTTGGCACAGGTCGAACCGCCGAGATACACTGCCCACAGAACTAAGAGTATCTAATTACAGCCTTCACTCACAGATGTCCCCGCTGGCATGAACTCTAGTTATAGCCATTGGCAACATGTACTTTGGCAAGGTCTTGACAGAATGGATATTTTGCAGGGTATCTGGAGCAGCTCAGAGTTTGCCGAGCTGCACTTACCATGTAGGACAGTCTGTGCTCTGAGGCCAAAGAAGGAGAAATAAGTTTGAGTAACCTAATGATAAGGGTTCTCTTGGTTTTAATCTTTTCTCTTGGTTTTAATCTTCTAGGTGTTAAGGTGAACAGCCAGTCTCTAATGAGACTTTATAATTTCGTTTCAGTCCATGTCCAGAGATGATGAAGTCTGGTGGACAGATACTTAACTGCGGAACACACCAGAAGGCTTGAACCACCTCTACTGTACTCTAAGCATCCTCCAGGACTGATACTGTGAGGGGACATGAGCAAGCAGGGGCCTATGAAACACTAAACAAGCCTTGTGACACCATTCATTCCTTGATAGTGTAATACCACTTGTTAGTTTACATGAGGTATGAAACAAGCAGGATTTGACAGTGACAAGATCAGTTCTACCATTGAGGATACAAACTTAGGTCTCGGTAGAGAAAAAAAACAAACTAGTGCAAACATAGTTTTCTTAGGCACTCAAGCAAGGTGATTAAGTAAAAAGATCAGTTGCCAACTTATCTGTACTAGAGTGCCTGCTGTGGGCTTGCACTCTCTTAATACTCTTGCAGATGCTGCAAGCACCCTGGTAAGGATTGTGATATTTCTTTTATTAAAAAGAAAATTCTTTCATTAAAGAGAAATTTTAAATAGTTTTCAACAGAAAAAGATGCAAAGAGAACAAGGCAGTACGTTCAGTTTCTGAGTCTGTTGAAATGAATAATTGCATTTAATTTGTTTATTTTCATCTATCTTAAAGAGTTAACATTGGCTAAGCACAGCTTGCATTATTACACAGTGACAGAAAGCAAAAGTAAATGCATTAATTACTGTTCACTGACCACAGTTATGATTTTGAAACATGCTAGATTAGTAAACAGTATACCTCCAATAATCACAACTAAAGTGAATACATAAATTCGAAGGACACAATCACCAATGTCATTATTAACTACTTTACCTCTGAAGAATCACTCTGTTAAATAATAATTATTTCAATAATTTTGAATTCCTTTGTTAAACACATTTTTGTAAAAGAAGGGTATAAGTAAGACCTGTAAATTTTGAAAATTTTATTAAAAAGCATTTCCTCCTGGATAGAATTCCTCCCAATGAATGATGCCACCCTTGTGATTAGCCTCTCAGAAGAACAGACTTAGGGACAACCCTTAACTTGCTCCTCTGCAGACCTCTGCGCTCTCATCTTTTGAATGTATCCAAAAGGCACCCAAAAATGTGCTTTTATCTCACTAAAACCTATCCTGAAGCCTGACTAACCCTACAGGAAGGCAGGCTGGTAAGAAGTGGGAGTAGAGGTTGGTTTTTATATCCTAATTAGCTAGATAATGAGTTACATTTTCCCTATTAGAAGAGCTCCTTTGCTGAATCCTCCTACTGTCAATTCCAGGAGACAGCTTAAGGCTGTTGACCCATGCTAATGGTTAATGTAAAAATCAGTGTAGTTTCCACTCACATTTGCAGAGGTCTGATTGTCTTTCTAGTCATTGCTGTGGTAGAAGCTCGGTCAGAATGCTATTTATTCACAGATAGGAAAATCACTGAGGGAAGATTTGAAGACGTGAATGAAATGTTTCACAGAGATATGGAAGATTAATTTCAGAGAGCCCAGGCTCACAAAAAATAACTCTGATTTAAAGCCGCTCCATAGGGGTTAGGAGTAATTGAGCATAGGAGAAAAACTTCACACATCGTGCATGTAAAATACCACACCACTACATGCATAAAATGACATATCTGTCCTCTGCTTCTTTGGTATTGGACAAAACTGTAACTTCCTGATAATTAATCAAAACACAGTAGATCGTGCATCACATTTTCCTAGATATCACCTGAAAAGAAGAAGCTGGGACTTATTTCTCCATCTGACATAAGGTGCATAGCCTCTTTTCTTGTGTCCTCCAAATTCAGTGACCCATGGGATGTGTGTAGAAGGTGCCCCCTTCAGTACTCCTCTTTATTGAGGCAGAAACTACCTGCATGTCTCCATAACATTGAGAGGGTACCTTTTGTCTTCCAATTTTTGCAAAGGTCCTTGAAGGAAATTAACACAGCTCCGAGCTTCACTAATTGCTCACTTGATTATGTTTCTTAGTCACACTCTGTAACTCTGTATCGGCCAAGGACATAGAATACACAGCTAATGGCTGTCTCTCCTTCCCTCCCTTACTTCCTCCCTCCCACTCCTCCAGATTCTGCAGAGCATTGCCCTCATAAAATTATCCAAAGCAATGACTGTAGCCCTCTGGCAGGAGGAAAGTGCTTGAGCACTTGATGACCTTCTGAGGTTCCTTACTGAAAAATCAGAATAATACAGGTTGTATCTTTCAGACTTGAGCATGTGGATTTTCATAGCAGCTGGACTTCCTAGAACATGCAGTTCCAGCCAAACAAATTCAACTGTATAGGCAACCACACAGACAAAACAAGCTCTATGAGCAGATATTATCAGATATAACTTCACAGGTAACATTCACGACAACTCATATGAAATGTGGAAATCTACAAATGTGTGCATTTGTGTTGCCCAGCTATATACAGCGATAATGAATTTGCAGAAGGAGAGTACTCGCTTTTGAAGTACTTGAGTTCTTCTGTCTTTGGGTTGAATAATGCACAATTCAATTTTTTGGAAATATTCCTTGCTATGACTTGAGTATAACACTGAGGCTGATAAATTTCACTCTGAACAATGACTCAAAAATGGGAAAGGTTTCATGTAATAGCCACCCATTGACCGTCAAAGTCAAACCTATGGAACTTCACACATTTTGAAGAGAACATAAGTCCCAAAAATGTGAAGGATTCCCAACTCTTAGGTAATAAACTCTGCTGTGGGACTACCAGACTCTTTTTCCTGCATCCTCTAAGCAAGATTGTGAAGTTTAAATTAGCATATTTGAACCTCTAGTTCAGTTTAGATCACTAACAACTTTTGATGATTTTATGCAGAAGGTTAAATATTTCACTGCATTCAATATTACAATTCAGATAACTCAGTCAATACATAACTAGGCATTTTCTAAGCGATATTATACCATTTCACACAATGTAGATGGCAAGAAGAAAAAAAACCCCAATGCTTTAGTTCAGAATGGGGTAAAATGTGTTCTTGCTCTGTAAAGCTTCTCAAGAAGTTGAATATACTAGTATAATAGTTTAAATCTACCTTTTTTTTTTTTTTTTTAACCAAAAAAGTATAGTTTTCTCTTTATCATGTATCTTGGGTCGTTCCAGCAATACTTAGGAGCCCTTTGCATTTCTTAATTGCAATGTGGATTTACTCCCACTAGGTGGTACCCTTCCTCTATGGTTTGTGACGGAAACTGTCCTCCCTGAATAAACCTGGACCACCCGTGAGTGCACTTCCCAAAACGCAGAATAGGGGCCCATCGTGAAGGAAACATCTTTGTAAACACTGAAACAACAGAAGCCTCCCCGTCCCCCCCAACAAACAAACAAACCCCCCCAACCAACCAATCACACCCCCCCCCCAACCAAACCAATACCCCCCAAAAACCAGTCCAAACTTCTCAAAATATTAAAAGAAAAGCTGTTGACAGCGTGCCCATAGCTAGTTCTGGTAGGCAGCTAACAAACATTGAAATGTGACTGTCTTATCTGAAGAAGCTATTGCTCAGAAATGTCACAGTACTGCACAAAGAAATTCAACTACACATTCACTGTCATAAAGCCTTGCCTGTCCAATAGACCATATTTAATATTTAATGCCCTTTATAGGGGGTGTATGCCTCTGGAGGCATTCTGTGGCAGTCTTCAATGTTACATACACTAATATTTCACTGTCTCCCACACAAAGTAAGAATAAACCACTGAGATTATGACTGTGTTATGCAACTCAGTGACTGACACATAAGTAAAAAATTGTTGATATATTTACCCATTGTAATATCCACAGATGAAGTCCAATTCTCCTGAGGCAAACATAGTCAAATGAAAAGTGGTAGGAAATGGAGAAGAAACTAGATGAACATTTTGTGAAAAGAGGAAAAAATCTGTTGATGAAAGAAGTTACAATAACCAAAGCCTTGCAGCCAGACAAAGCATAAAGCAGGAGTGAGATGCCCATGGAACATAATTCCTCTGAAGAGACATGGCTTCAAAACAGATATTTCAGTGCTGGGCATGTTTTTAAGCCTAAAAAATGACATCTCAGAGACAAACACTGCAAGCTGGGTCTCTGTCCAGGAGTGTTGAACAGGCTCTATGAACAGTATCTTCCTATGACAAGGCTCCTTGATCCCTTTCTGAAGGGGAGTCCAGAGTCAGCTACATATTGACACAGAGAACAGTGCAGTGGGACAGACTGGTTTGCACCCCTAAAGAAAGATTCGGGACAGTGGGCCAAACAAAGTGCTTGTGACAGCGGTGTCTCCCCCCACCCCTATAATGTGCATGGCTTTGGACGTCATATAGTGCTGCACAGGGGCATGGTGGGTCCTTCTCACCTGGCCTGCCACTAGATGATAGGCAGTGGAAGTAAAGCTCTGGAGAGCCACTGTCTGAAGGAGGAGCATAACTTACTCGTCTCTGAAGCTTCTGAAAACATGAGCTGGAAGACCCATTAAGCTCAGGTCTTACGAAGTCTTGTCTCAAATCTAACAAAGCTCAAGGTAAACAGAAAGTTGAAGTCCAATAAATATGTTGGCGCTTTTTTTTTTGGTTAACCTACTTTAACACCCACCCAATGCCAGAAAAATTAAATGCAATTAACAGATGAATTAAACATTCCATTTTTTTATATGGGAGCATTTGTTAAGACTCACCTGCTGCTAGGTACAAAATCTTCCACTGCAAATTCTGCAATGAATAAGCGCCTGCACATTATATGATCTCATCTTCTGGGTGCACGGTTTAATCACAGTGCTCTCGATAGAGAGCCCACACTAGGGAAGCGCAGTTTAAAATACTAATCTGTGGGAGGCTCTTGAGGTGGTTTCTTGCTAAGTATGGCCAGGAGCAGGGTGATGTGGAGGGAGATGCCACGTTAAGAGACCAAGAAGTAAAAGTAACTCCATAAAACTGTCACCAGCAAACCACCATGTGCAAATTTCATGTGCTTTTAGTCTGGTGAATTGACCCTAAAATAGTATACGAGAAGAAAACAAAGATTCCCTGTGTGCCAGCAGATCAGTCACGCTATTTTAATTTTTTTTCCCTACATCGATAAACTCAGATGTTTAAATAGGTAGCAAAACAACTTCATTCAGGCTCATTTTATTTTTCCCTGATCTTTCAGAACTGTTTTAACCTCTCTCCTACTCCTCTCAAAAAAAAAAAAAAAAAAGAAAGAAAAAAAGGAGAGAGAAACAAGCTCCTGTAACAAAATGTCAGCAAAACATCAGATTAACCTACTTTGCCATTTTGCTCCCACAAATGAAAATACTTGGTGTTCAAAGTAATGGCAGCTGGCTTTCTCACATGGAAAATACAATGTTCCATACATTTGTTACCACATTCTTAGTCTTGTTGAGACGAAACTCCGGTAACTTCTCAGCGTCCAGTGTTCCAAGACCACCCATCTCCATCCTTAGACTACAGTATCCCCATCCGTTCTCCTTCGACACATCGTTCTTCTTTATTATCTACTCCCTTTTCAAAACTTATATTTCTCAACTCCTTTTCTTCCTCTTTTTCTTGTCTTGCCCAAACTTAGCTTGCTTCTTGAGAACTAACTTGCCTTTCCTTCCTTTCCGATTTCTCAAGTTTTGAAGGACTTCTACCCCCTCCCTCTGCATCTTTTGATTTCTACTTCATGGACGATTGCAATGGGGTAGCCCATAGAGGGCTTCGTTCACCCCCACAAAAGGAAAGCATCGACCATTGTCTTCATACTCCTCAGACCTTCCTGTCCTTTCAGCTGTTCTCTCCAGGAAGAAAGCACACTGGAACTCCCAGGGGGGTGCAACTGCGTACATCAAGACAGCAGCTCTTTACTACTGCTTGCAAAGAGACACAGAAATGTAGATTAAATTCAGGCAAAAGCCTGAAACATAATTGAAACGCTTTCTACCAACGCATGTTAAATAGGTGCTTATGCTTCACGCAGATCTTGATGTATCCTAATTAATCGAAATTAAATCTGAGCTGTAAGGGCACCCAATTATACACATATCCACACAGACACGAGGAGCCTGGCTCTCATGGTAAAGTGCCGCTTGTCAGGCAGCTGCAGGGGACCCCATCCACTCCGGGGTGCCCCGCGCCCCAGATTCCTCCGGCCGGCGGGAGCCGGTTCCCGGCGGTGGGGCACCCCTAGAACGGCTCTCTTGCTGCCATCCGACGGTGCGACCCGCCGAGTCTCCCTCCGAGAATACGGATCGGCGGGAGGTTTTCACGGAGTCCTTATGGGCATTAAAAATCTGCGTAGTGATGCGGGTGTCCTGCAAGCCAGAAACGGGCCGGGGACCCGGGTGAGGCGAGCGCGGGCAGCAACGCACGCTCGCGTTTTCCCCTGCAAAGCCGACAGGACAGAGGGTACATGGTTACCTCGTCGGGGGTCTCACTTGGCAAGGGTTTGGACAAGCCTTAGAAAGATTAGCAGGGGCACAGCACAGCTCCTTCAGCGGGGCAGCAGTCCCGCCGCTTCCCCGGACAGCTACCCGGGGCGAACAGAGGGATTTTCTTGCCTGCGAAAAGACAAGACGCCTCGGAGAAGCCGAGGAGCGAGCTCGGGGGGGTTAGGGGAGGCAGGGAGGGAGGCGGCCCACCCAAGGTTTTATCTCCGCTGGCCGTGCACCGCGGTGCTCCTCCACGGCCAGGGAAGCCCGGCGGCCGCGCACCGTGCGCAGAAAGGGTCCCCCCGCAACCGAGGAAAGAGCCCCGGAGCAGGGGTGTGAGCGGGGAGGGGGGGGAGTGGACGACGACGACGAGGGACCCTGCGTCAATGCAGGGCCGTCCCCTTCCCCTCCCCGTGCGCTCGGCTCTGCCTCCCGCCAGCCTCCCACGCCTCCCGCGAGGTGCGGCCGCGATACATAAACACGGCTCCGCCGCCGCCGCCGGGGCTCTTCATTCGCAGCCCGACGGAGGAGCTCGTCCGGCAGCGGGGAACGCAGCGGCAGAGCGGCTCCGGCGGCAGACGGGGCGGGAGACTCCGGCGGGCAGCAGCGGAGGGCTGCGCGCTCCTTCGAGGGCGACGGCCCTGCCGTAGCCCAGGCGGCCGGAGGAAGAGCAGGAGGAGGAAGGGCGTGGGCTCCCCGCCGGCGGCGGGCTCCCTCCGGTATGGCCCTGGCGGACAGCGCCCGCGGGCTGCCCAACGGCGGCGGCGTTTCGCCGGCTGCGGGGAGCGGGGCGCCGGGGAGCGGGGCGGTGGCAGCGGCCACGGGCGGCTGGTCGTCCTTCCCGGAGATCGTGGAGCTGAACGTGGGCGGGCAGGTGTACGTGACGCGGCGCTGCACCGTGGTCTCGGTGCGCGACTCGCTGCTCTGGCGCATGTTCTCGCAGCAGCAGCCCAGCGAGCTGCCCCGGGACAGCAAGGGCCGCTTCTTCCTCGACCGCGACGGCTTCCTCTTCCGCTACATCCTGGACTACCTGCGGGACCTGCAGCTGGTGCTGCCCGAGCACTTCCCTGAGCGCAGCCGCCTCCAGCGGGAGGCCGAATACTTCCAGCTGCCCGACCTGGCTCGCCGCCTGGCGCAGACTCGGGCCGCCGCCGCCCGCCCCGCCGCCCTGCACCGCGACGGCTCCATCTGCGCCGAAGAGCCGCCGCCGCCGCTCCTCGGCTACCTGGAGGCCGAGCCGCTGGAAGGAGGCGGCGGGGCCGTGGCGTCCGCCCCGTCGCCTACCGCCAGTCGCAGCCCCTCGGGCGGGCCGCTGCTCACGCCCTCGCAGTCGCTGGACGGGGCGGGCGGGCGGCGCTCGGGCTACATCACCATCGGCTACCGGGGCTCCTACACCATCGGGCGGGAGGCACAGGCCGACGCCAAGTTCCGGCGGGTGGCCCGCATCACTGTCTGCGGCAAGACGGCCCTGGCCAAGGAGGTCTTCGGGGAGACGCTGAACGAGAGCCGCGACCCTGACCGCCCTCCCGAGCGCTACACTGCCCGCTACTACCTCAAGTTCAACTTCCTCGAGCAAGCCTTCGACCGGCTCTCCGAGGCCGGCTTCCGCATGGCCGCCTGCTCCTCTACTGGCACCTGCGCCTTCGCCCCCGAGCAGGGTGGTCCTGCCGATGACAAGATCTGGACCAGCTACACCGAGTATGTCTTCTGCCGGGACTGAGCATCCGCCCAGCCCGTGGCGTGGGGACAAGGCAGCGGCCCCTGCACACCCTCGCACCCAAGGTCCCCTCCCATGCCGGAAGGAGGAGGATGTGGAGGGGGCCCGTGTCCCTCTGTGCTTTCCTCAACCCGGTGTCTGCCTTCACGCGCAAGGCGGGTCAGCCCCAGCGCAGCCCTCGCCCCTCTTGCAGCACCTCCTGACGGCCCTAGGGGCGGGAGGTCACTGTATTGTGCCTCGGCTGCAATGTCCCTGCTTGGCCACCACGTCCCTAATCAGTCACCATAGCCCGGCTCGCACCATCATCCTCCCTCCCACGTCCCCCAGTACCTGTGTTGGTAGCGAGGAAGGAGAGACATACTGGGAGTAGACAAGTACCCGTCCCAAGAAAGCGTGCAGGTGTGCCCAGTCCCTGCCCCTCACCACGCACAGAGCTGAGGTATAACTCTGGCAGGGTGGGGTGTTTTAAAAACCATCCAATTAGGGGCTGAGAAACTGATCTGAGTTGCTCAAAAGCAACTTCTGTTGGAGATGGCATGACAAATGGCTGTCTCTCCTCATCCCAAGACCCCCGTTGGGCAGACCCAAAATGGTCCATTTTACCACCCCCCCCCCAACAAGGTCATGTCTGTCTGTGAAGGACTGTCACATAGAAGTGATGCCTGACTCTGAGGGATTTGCACTGGCTCATACTTTATCTGTAGAGATGAGTAATTCTGGAGGAGGCATGTATGTGGTCCTTCACAATTGATTGCTTCCATATCCCCTCTCTGCTCCCTGTATCTCTGAACTCCTCTCTCCAAGCTGTTAAACTGGACCAGGGCCTGTGCAGCAAACATGTAAGGCTGATGTGAAAGGACAAGTTTGCTGGATAACCAACCGTTTAAAGTGTCCTCAGAGACGTGTTTATTCCATTGAGAGGTAAAACAACGACACTTTGCAAAATTATAGTGCTTGTGAATCGTAACTTTCATGGGTGGTCTGAAATCCTTATAATTCTTTTGCAGTTGCTGTCTATAATATGCACAGAAGTCTCAATGCATATTTCCTTAAATACCCTCAAAATGATGGGAGTGAGATGAAGCCAGGCTTGCCAGAGTAAAAGATTTCTGCTTCCTGGGAAGCTGAAATCTCATACCTTGAATTAATGCAGATGTACATTATAAATGTAATCCAGAGCAGCTTGCTTATTATTTTTTGTCATGTTAGTGCTGTAAAACTCTCAAGCCAACAGAATTGAGGATAACATCACTTCTTAAAGAACCAGTTTCTTAGTTTCATGGCAGTACTACCACTGACACTGCTATGTTCCTCTTCCTAGAGAAACTTAGTGCTTCTTAGGACAGGATTGAGCCCTGTCCTTAGAAAGACAAGAATGGTGCCAACTTTCTTCAGGGGAAATTACCCCTTTTGAGCTATATTTTGTTACTGCTGTCTAACAGTCTCTCCCGGAGGAAGCAGTCATAGTCTGCTTTGGAACAGATCATCTGAGCAGCAGGTTTTACGGTAGGGAAGATGGACCAGCTCTTTTTAATAAATTCTTGAAATCTGGAGTACAAAAGCACTTTCCTTTAAAAACCGAAACTTGATTTAAGAATCTGTGTTGTCTGTTCAGACCATCACGGAAAAATAGCCTAAATATATGTGAAGTGTCGAAGAATTTAGTGGTACATATTAAAGGCTCGAAGTTGTGTTTTTAAAACTCTTGAATAATAAATTGTTCTAACTCCAAATTTAGAAATACTGCTAGCATTTATATTCTAACCAAAGAATTTCATAGTAGGGGTTTTTTTTAAAACCTTAATTCCTTTGAAAAGAGCTATAGCTACATTCCTATCAAGTTTCAGTGCTCAGTCTCTGCGTTCACCCCTTGGTCTTTCATTAAGCATGTGCACAACTGCATAAAACTGAAAAAAATTTTCATCACCTTGGCTTTTTTTTTTAATATTAGCAAGGTTGTTTATTGATATGGTTAAATTGAAGATGTGCATATGAAAGCACTGGGTACTGTCCAATTGTAGATAGTTGTATTATGGAGTATTTTTAAAAGCAAAGAAATGTATACCTGCCAAATTAGATGAGCAATAAGATACAATGAGAGGCCAATACACCTGAAGATGGGAGTGAAGCCTATTTGTCCTATGCCTTACTCTGAGATTATTTCTTTGTGCTTAACTTACTCATACCACAAGTGAAAGGACATTGACAGCTACTAGGTCTTTACAGTGCCATTCTCAAGAATAATGACTGTCTTTTTCTAGTTTCTGTTAAGTAACTCTGAAGTATGTTTTTTAAGATTTTGTATAAAATCAGTTTTCAGTAAAGTGTTCAAATTCGCTCTAGATATCTTTCTTTTTTTAAGAATCTGGTATCTTACTAAATCCATCATAGGAGCTATGAATAGCTTGTGATTTAATGTACATATATATACAGTATATAAGCATTTTACATGAATCATTTAGTTTTTTAATCATTTTAGCGCTACAGAATTTCATAATATATCTAGCTTAGCATTTACACATTATGTTATGTACATAATATGGTAATGTTTTACTGGTTTCTTATACCTGTTTCTATGGAAAAACTGAATATGAGTATCATCAGCTTGTAGAATTGAAATTGATTACATACTTGCTTGAATGTGAATTGTAACTAAACTTCCAGGTGGCTGAATGCATCTCTAAAACAAAGATTGCCTGTATTTTGATTAATGATTGCCTATCCATTTGCTGGCAGATGACCCAAAAATTCTCATATTTTAAGTAAAAATGGATGTAATATAAACAGATGATTTTTTTTAATCTTTGTGTTTGTGCTAAAAACTTTAAGTGTTATTGGTGTTAAAAAATGGGGCCCTTTATTTACTGTAACTCATTATCAGTATCATCAGTGGACTAAAAATGATGGTGCCATAAATGTAATAGTCATTTGGTGGTTTGCCACAGAAAATGATATTTTTCTGAAACATTACTTAGTAATCTCTGTAAATTTTTTAAAAGGAAAAATGCCCAAGGCAAAGTCACTGAGTTTTGCTGGTCTCTTGTATTGAAAGCTCAAAGAACGGATAAACACGGTGACTCTGCTAACTTGTTGGCATGAAAAAGGACAAAAATCTAAAGGCACAATACTGGAGTCCCATATATATTTTGTAGCGGTTGTTCGCAGTTCATGTACTTATGGAGGAATGCAGTAGCATTTATAAGTGCTGTTAAGCCCCCTACAGAGGCAGTCTTTCTTTTAATTAGAAGTTAAGGCATAGGTCTTTTCAGCGATGCATATCATGAAGGGTGACTTTACCTATGCTTGATTAGGATGTCTATATTTTTATACATGTAGATAATGAGCCACTTATTCATTCTTATTTTCCCATGTATAGCATTGAAAATAAAGATCCTCCTAGGAAAAAATTGCATACCAAATTAAATTTTGTTCTTTAAATATTAACTCAGTTGCGTGGTTTATGCTGTCCTTTTTATTCTCGGTAAAGATGTTGTTCCACAGTATCATATTCATAACTTCAGCAAAGACTCCAAACTGATACGTAACGCAGAAACACAGAGCAAAGAAAATTATGTGAATAGGGATCTCTAGTAACACTGGTGGCAAGAAAAACAGAAATGTATAATGAAGCCAGAGAATAATAACATGGAATATAGTGGTCATTTAATGAAAGAAGCATTAATAGCTAAGATAATACATGATTTGAGATAAATGCATCTAGAAATTCTTATTAGCTACCGTGTGATCTCTAGCAAACTATTACAAACCTGTGGTCAGGTTCATAGAAAATTAGTAGTGAATTGTTAGTATAATCCACATGTGTGAAGTGCCTATTTTTTCTTGGCTAGCATGATTATAATGCAGAGGAACCAGCTGAAGGAAGTTTAGTTAACTCTTTTATTTGACAGCTTGATAGTATTTGAGAGCTTTGTTATCATGCAATAATACAAGAAGGGAGATTGTTCCGTGAGGAACAATACTTTGAGTCTGCCTTTCTGAAGACTTAGGTCTCATTTTCTTTGTACTACCACTTCAACTACTCTACTCACCCCCACCCATTTTATTTCACTTTTACATGGAAAAAGATGGTGCACTCCTTGACGGAGCCACCTTCTGTTAGGCTGAAGGTTATGGCTGAATTTTAGCTTCCTCCTTCATTGAACTACAGTTTTTTTCCTTTCTTTCCTTTACCCAGCCAGCAGTATTCATCAAATTTGTAAGAATGTAACAGCTGTGAGGTTTTTCTGTTCTTTTGATTGTATTTGAAGTTACCCATCAAATCAGAGGTCGTTAAGGGGGACAGATGTCCACTCAAATGGACAATGCAGGTGTATGAGCCGTATTTCCTTAGGAAACAAGGCTAACAGAATACTGTAATTAATGCCTGGCACTGTCTATATAGTCCAATTGTACTAAATCCCTGTAGACTGAGGAGGCAAGCAGTCACACACTTTTGTGACAGTGGCCACTCAAGTCAAGGAAGTGGGTGCACTAAAATGTCTTAAAAAGACTTACAGACTCCAAATTTCTGCAGCATTTCCAAGTGTAGCTAGAGCAGCCTTGAGCCTTGTTATACCAGCCCTTCTTGACTGCTTATCTTAAACCTGTTGGTAACTTTACTGGAGAAGTTTTTTGTTATGAATATGGAGCTTTTGGGATTTCTGCACTTTTGGCTGGCAGAAATGGATCAAAATGTGTAGGAAAATATTTTCTGAAGACTAGATTTGCCTCAGGGTTGGTTTTGGTTTTTTTTATTGTAGGAAATCTTCAGTATAGTTTTACTGAAATATTAGTGCTAGTGTGTTATTTATTTAGAAAGTACTAGCATTTAGTTTTATGAAACTGAATGCTAATTTTGTTTTTCATTAAAGTGAGCTGCATGTGTTTTTCCCCTGCTGCCAAACAAAACTTTTATGTATGACTGCTGAAGTAGTAATGCCAATATTGCAAGTTGTCTGTTGGAAATACACAGCGCAACTGCTGAGACAGTCAAAGCCATGGTTGGTCAAATTATCACATTTCCTCCCCATTCCAGTCTCCACCGTGTTCAAACTGGAATAAAATTAAATTCTGTTAGACGTTCCTTGCTCTACAAGTTTTTTAGCACACACTGGAGCATTTGATACTTCCATCGAAGTTGTTGGCAACAGTGAGTCAGGGATTTGAAGCAAGTCTATTTCCTTGTGAGGAAATAAGAGCTAGGAAAAATCCTTGCACAAAATGGGAACAGCCTCATGCATTTTGGGGGAATTCCTTGGTATCAAAAGAAATCAAAGATATTTCTCTCTATAATTCAAGTAATACACTCACACATTACTCCTAGCTTGCAAACCCGACCTGCCCCAAAAAGCTATAGTCCTTGATGACATTTGTTTGTTCTAGGTTTTATTTGATATCATCTGGCTGAAAGAAATGTTTGTGGGGTTTTTTTTTTCCTCCTTCAAAAAAGCTCAGTGTTTAGCTGCTGGGAAATGACAATGTTAGCAGTACACCTTGCTTAGGGAGATGGGCAGATGCGGGTTAATATGTTATCATCCTTTTTAATTCAACATAATGAGAAAGGTGGGGAAGTTCATATAGGAGCTTATAGGAATCATAGCGTCACTAAGGTTAGAATGCCCAGCTCCATATTGCCTCTGAATTAGCTTTTGCAGCTTAACAATTTTCTCAAACTAAAATTTAAGTAAGTGTTAATTCACTGAAGTTCAGCCAAAGAGGGTAAGACTACAATTAAGAGAACAGCTCCATTGATAAAGAGCACGTGATCTATGTTTTTCATTTGTAATTTTGGGGTAAAGTCAGAACATTAGTTAATTTATTAAGGAGCAGGCTGTTATTAAAAAAAAAAAGTAAAACGAAGAAAAAACCCTTTCCTCCAGTCCTCTCCCACCGTCTTCAGCAGGGAATGCAGTGCTGGTGTGATGGGAACAACCTTTCTTTTTGGTTTCATAGTTAACTGAAATAACCTGAAATGTTACTACTTCAGTTTTACCTGTTTTTCTGGTCATGGCAGAACTTTAGGGTCACACTCACAATTTTTAAGTGGTCCTTTAGCAAAGTATATATTCATAACTATGTAGTCTTCTGTAGATTTGGATGCAGTTTGGTTTTGACTCAGATTTTCCAAATAGCTAAATGACAATCTCTCTCCTCATATTACAGCAAAGTCCGTGATTATTAGAAGCCTGAAGTTAAAGTTTTTTCCCTCTAAAAGGGCAGAGACTCTTCCAGGAATGTGACTTTTTTTTTTTTACTTTTTTTTTTTTCTTTTTTAGTAAAGGATCCAGATTATGCATTTTTTTCCCAAATTTTTAGTCTTGTACAAACACTCCTAATTTTCCCCATGTTATAAAAGTCACTTCCACATCTTCCTATAGCTGACAGCTCAAGGCATGAGTATTTCAGAAAGCTGCAAGCACTAGGAGGTCTTGCAGTAACTCACAAGTGCTCCATGGCAATCCCTTCCTGCCGTGATCCCTTGTGCAGTCAGAACCAAGCTGGGTGGGCCGCTGGGTCCCAGGCCCCAGGATGACCCACTGGCCCTGACCACAGCTGCCCCTTCTGCCTTGTTTCCTTCCTGACCATGACCAAGGTAGGTCAGTAGTCCCTGAAACAGCATGGTCTTGCTGCTGGTGCCTTGTCTGAATAAAGGGGCAGCATTTGTATTCTGGCAAGCTCTGTGCAGCCAAACAACCACAAACTGGCACTTCTCCACTAGACTTCTGACCCACTTATTTCCAGCGTTTGCTTTCACAGTCTGCACTTTATCTGCTGTCTCAAGGTATGGTTGGAATATGGGAAAGATTTAGCTGTTTCCAGTAGACTGTCTAATAGCTTATTTCCAGTTAAAAAGTTTTACATGTCTTCAAAATTTTGTGGTCTAAATAAACCATGAAAAGTGCTGAATAAACTACAAAAACACTGGGTAAAGGCAAATTTTTGTTGTAGGTGAGAGCAATGGCTTTATTACTTTTTATTAGCATATTTATCCACTTGGACTTGTTTGTGTCATGTTAGAGGCTGAAGAGCACTCAGCTGTGGGTAACTGGTCCAAACAGTCCAATTTCTTTAGAAAATGTTAGAGGAAGAGTCTATGTATACAAATGCCATAACGTTTCTGTTTCTGGAAGAAGAATTTCAGCTTGACGATTACCAGATTGGATGTTTTTCAACACATCGCCTCCTAGGGTTTGAGGACAGAAAGAAACATCCAGATCACGTGGTCTGCTGTTCAGCATAGGGCTTCCCCCAGCAATGTCTATACATCAGGCAGTGAAATCTCCTAGACTGTCATCTAATCTCATGGACGATAATGCTTGTGCAAAAGAAGACATCACAATACCTGATTAATTATTCTGGTGTGAATGTCACCAGCTTTGGCTTCCACCCAGAAGAGTCTGTAATGTCTTTTTCACTTACAACATGAGGCTGTAGAGAACCTTCTGTAGGAGGATATGTACAGATGCAGTTCAGTTGGTCTAGATCTGGGATGAACTGTCCTGTCTTGTCCTTCAGTTCCCTGCCACTTGTCCCTGTAACCAGTTTTGTGTTGGCACTGCTTATGTGGCCATGGGGTGGACCAGTTCAGGGACCTGGTGCAGATGAAAACCTTAAATAAGCAAACAGGAAAAGGCAGGTCAGCTTTCAGCCAGATCAGCTCCCTGAACTGGCTGACAGCATAATAACTTACTACTGCTAGGACAAATAGCCTGATAACTAAACACAGTGAGCTCCTGTGGTCTGTCAGTAAGGCATGTTTTTCAGTTCTTTAGTAATTTTCTGTCTCTTCTCTAAATGCTCATCAATTTATCAACATCTTGATTTCAGACACTGTTCATTCTAGGAAGGGAATGCACCAAAGCAAAGTAAAATTGTCCTATCCTCTGTTTCTTTCCGTTCATTTGTCCAAGGTTTGCATTGGCAGACCAAGGGATTTAAGCATCACTGGAGTTTATGTTCAGTAAGCCATGACTGTGAGCACCTGCATTCTGTTCCCTGAATGCTGACCCAGTTATCAGTCAAAATGCATGTCAGCGCATAAGATGTTTTCTTATTAAACATTTTGCCACATTTTAACTTCTAACAACTAAAGAGCAAAGCAAAAACTAGTACAAGTGGATCTATTTTCTACACATCAGTCTTGATGGACATTACTGTGAAGCAAAAATGTTCAGTATCATTTCCACTAGTTATTACATTGGATAAGTAGTTTTCAACTAGATAAATGGATGGCTAAGGATAGATTGTCAGGTTGGCAGGCCTAAAGTTCCTAAATTACTCAATTTTTTTTTTTTTTAACCACAGTCTTCAAGCAGTCTATATTTTTTTCCAGTCCTTTGGAGCTTCCCAGGAATCTGAGAATTTCTGAGAAGGCTGCTTTAGTAATAACACAGGCTTGTAAAGATACCAGATGTAAATTGGCCAGACCCAATTGAAAAAAATACTTGTTGCTCATATTTTTTGGATTAGTCTCAGAAGAGAAATTGGTCAGTATTCTCAACAGACAAAAAGAGCAAAATATTTATACTTTTCCTGAACAAGCCTACAAATTCCATCTAGTATAGAAATACATACAATTTTTCACATTGTTCCAAATAAAATTAAATAATTTCATTTGTAATCATGCTGACTACTACTTTCCTTGTGTTCTTTTTCTTTAACTTATTAAATTTATACAATGGAATTAGTACAGTACTTGGAATTTATAGCTTTTGATTTATACAAATCATGATAGCTTTCTCTTTCCATTTTAGACTTTATATCTATGACTTTTTAATAGGAACTATCTGGATCCTGTTACAGTATGTACAGAATGTACTGTAACTCCTGCTGATCTCAACAAAGGTGCTGTCACTACAGAATGCTAATGACAATTTAGAAAAAAACCCAGTATTCTCTCTTTTACATTCAGGACTTTACATTTATTTGATGAACCTGTAACCTAGGATTTAGAAGTATAGTATTTTTACAAGTGTCCTGATATGCAGCTAGTGGGAATTTAGTCCATTGTGTTACTTTGTGTTTTCACTGTTTCATCTCATTCTATCTACTGTGGTACAAGTCTAGAGAATATCTAGAGGATATACCTGAAGAGTATTTTCTCAGATCTTTCCTTGCACTGTTTTGACGCAGTTCCTTCTTCATTATATTCTGTTATTTATGTTATTCCTAAACTCCATTTACAGAGTCACCTAAGAACATTGCTGATATGCATTTTGGAGTGGCACACAACTCATTCCTTTGTTCTTACCTGGACTTGCACTCGCTGAAATTGGTATTTGCTTTTTTTGAGGCCCTGCTTCCAGTATGTATGAACTGCTATGGAAATCAGAGGGACAACACAGAACTGCAGCTGTGGTAGAGGCATGTAGCCAGGTAAGAGTGTCATTGGTGCCAATCTCTTAGCTCCTAGAGGCTGCACACTTTGCCTGGCCACCCCACCCCATGCTGTATGAAGGCTGATACGGCCTGGATAAATAACAAACTTTTAATGTTAAAAGTAATATGTTGTAGTAGCTTTTCTCTTACTTTGTGTTCATCAGGTTACTCCTCAAGAGAAGGCCCCATTGTAGCTTTAAATATGATTTTGTCTATAATTCCCTCACTAGAACCCATACAGTTGTCCTCTCCATTTTTCCCTTGATAGTCTCTTAAATATCTCAATGTTCTGCTCACTTTTTAATTTGTAGAATTAAATTACAGAAAATTAGAGGAAGAAATGTTTCTTTAAATTAGTATCCTTAGACAATGTGAAATTACTTTAAATCTTAATTTCTATAGCAGAAAGGGGAATAAAAGAGTTACTGGCTGATATCAGCAAGTTGTTCACTTTATATAGAATAACAGAAGAGGAAGTTCTGAATAACTTGGTTTCAGTAAAGCAAGAAAATCTTCCTGCTGTCAGGCGCTTTACTAAGTACGCTCCAAGTGTCTATGCAAAAGCATTGTGCTTTCCTGATTTCCCTTCAGGGAAGGTTGATAGAAGAAATGCATTTTGAATGTTCTGGTTTTCATACGTAGAAAAACCTACACAGTACTGGTGGGTTTTTTATATAAAAGAAAGAGCTTATGGATTAGGATAAAAGAGTAGACTAGTAAGGGTGACACAGTTGTTAAAACAAACCTTACCAATATATGTTTTCAGACACCGATTATTCAGTGTCTTTTCACTCTAATCCACCCCAAGGGAATTATTGATAAAAACATGGGTTATCCCCCCTCCCCTTTTCCTGGGGCGGGTGGACCATGACCATGAGATTGTGGAGTTCAGTACTGGGAGAGGAGGAAGCAGGACAGAGAGTAAGATTGCCACCATGGACTCCAGGAGAGCTAACTTTAGCCTCTTCAGGGATCTTCATGGAGGAATCCCATAAGAACGGGCCTGCAGAGAAGGGGTGTCCAAGAGAGCTGGTCAATATTCAAGGATCACTTCCTCCAGGCTCACGAACAATGCATCCCAATGAGCAAGAAATTGGGCAAAGGGGGCAAGAGACCTGTGTGGATGAACAAAGAGCTCCTGTCATTACTCAAGTGTAAAGAGGAAATACACAAGAGATGGAAGCAGGGTCAGACCACTTAGAATTAATATAGAGACGTTGTCAGAGTAAGTAGAAATGAGACAAGGAAGGCCAAGTCCACCTGGAATTAAATCTGGCCAAGGATGTCAAGGACAACAAAAAGGGCTTTTTCAAATGCAACAATAACAAAAAGAAAACTAAGCATAATGTGAGCCCATTACTAGATGGAAGGGAAACCCTGTTAACAGAGGATGCAGAGAAGGCAGAGTTACTAAATATCTTCTTTGCATCAGTCTTCACTGACAAGATCAGCCCTCAGGAATTCTGACCTAGGAGACCAGGGTAAAGGAGTGTTGGAAGGCTTTCCCTTGGTCAAAGAGGATAGGATTAGAGAACACCTAAGCAAACTTGACATCCACAAGTCCATGGGCCCTTGTGGGATGCATCCACAAGTGCTGAGAGAGCTGGTGCACACCGTGACTAGGGCTGCTCACAATCATCTTTGAAAGCTCATGGTGGTCAGGAGAGGTGCCTGAGGACTGAAAGAAAACAGATGTCACCCCTGTCTTCAAAAGGCTCTCTTTTGGTATGAGACAGGGGCAAAGAGGATGGACTTTGGTAACAGAGTTCAGAGAAGGAGTTTCCACAGAATGCCATCTTTATCCTTTTTGCTTCACTTTAACTTAGGGTTGCATTCACCTCCATGTAGGAAATGTGTGCAGACATGCTTATTCTGAAGCCTAGGTTTAAAATCCACTGTAGGTTCAGAGGAAGTTAACCTGAGCTTAAAGAAAGGTGCTTTTGTGAACAGTAGATTGCAAAGACTTCCTTGAATAGCATATGCTGCTGAAGTATTAAGGCATGCAATGGTATAAGAATGAATAACACAACGGTATGGAGGAGCTGCAAAGCTGAGCATGGACTGAACTTACGTGTAAACCAGGCATGTTTTTATAGCAGTTGTTAGTTCTGGCCTGTTTCTGTTGCAAGTGTTGCTACCAGGGCAGGGAGGGTAAGTTGATATTAACCTAATAGTGTTCTAAGCCAGCCATTCTATGGTTAAGAGCTCTACATGTGAAGCATATAAAAATGTGCTAGTGACACAGAGATACTTGGTGAGAGCCAAGTGCCTTTGTTCAGCTAAAATAGTGGAGGTTGCACTGGGTTTGTTGCTAAGTTAGAGCCATAGAAGCTACTACTCTAGGCAAATGGCTTTCTAGAATTAGAAGCCATTACTGTCTGAAATGACACATTTAGAAAATGTCTCTACATGAATAATTAGCTCACCCAGCAAAGCTGCAGCTACCTGATAACACAGTATTTTTCCCAGTTTGGAGCGTCTTTTATTTATCTAAAACTTTCCAGTGGTTGTCACTGCTACTTTATTCCATTTGACAAATAAGTAGTAAAAGAAGGTGTTTTCATATATTGGAACAATCTGCATGTTTACATTTTTTACAGCTGTTGCAAAGATGTAATTGAAACCCTGAAGAGCTTTTGCTCTTTATACTACTGAAAGCCATACTCAACAGCTTTTTGCAAATTTCCAGTTTGGAGAACTGATGAGTAATTATTCAAGTGTTTACGTGGAAGGAAAAAAAATAGTCTTCCCTTAGAGACAATATTTTGCTGCAGACTTTAGTTCTCCCCTTTCTGTTTCATTTGCCTTTTCTTCAACTCAAAAATGTCTACTTTAGATATTGTTTGATATGGTAGAATATCTTTGTGTAGTAGCTGAAAAGGAACTGAACCTGTCCTTCATCAGTCAAATAAAGCACCAAATTCTCATTTCCATAATGCATGCAGTTTTCTTTCATTTATTGAAGAAAATTACCAAATTTTTTTTGTATTGTTGCCCTGTGGTGGCTGGGGACCACATATCAATCTGAATGTGTATGGCCCAGCATTGGTTTTTGCAACTAAGCTAAAAATCTGCCAAATTGTATCATAACCCAGGAATGGAGGTAGTAGAGATTACTTACTTCACATATATTCTCTGCAGATTGTTATGACCAACTGCAAGGAAATGAGAAAAAGATAGGTAGTTGATATTTCTAATTTAATCTTTGACATCTCAATGAGTCATTTTAATATTAAAATAGTTCTCACTATACTTTCTGCATGAAAGAGCAAAAGAATCTATATTTTTAATAGAATTTATTCAGGAAAGCATCAACAAAAATACTAGAGTACTTTTAATGTTTGTTCTACATCAAATATGCTGAGATGAGACTTAAAACCCCACCAGGGAATTCACATTTGCCTCAGTGGTGTTAGTAAAAGCTGTAATTATCTGTATATTTTGAAAATACTTACAATGAAACACAATCTAATTCTCAGTTATAGAACAATATAGTACAACAAAGACATTATAATCTATTATTTTCATTATAAGATGTGGGTGGATAACCAGGAAGAACACTAACACAGTTATTTCTTTGTAAATATATAAACACTTACTGGAGCAGTGAAAATCAGAATTTATTCTGACTTTATCACAGCAGAACAATTCTGTAGTATAGGTAGACAAAGAGCTTGACTTTCTGGGGTATTTTTACTCTCATAGTCCTGTTTTCTCTCCTTTAATTGTCAGTAATGTCACTACCCTGTGACTTTTGTGTGGTGTTAGGTTTAGCCTAATTGCCTTCCCCTTCACTCTTGACAGCATTAGTGAAGCCAACATTTCCAGCAGTGTCCCTCAGGCCTTAACTGCTGCTAAATGTAATGCATTCCAGAGCCCTGCACCCCTGAGCAATGTTTACCCACCGATATTGCAGGGCTTAGCAAAGTGAAGTATGAACCCAACAGAGAATGAACACAGACCGGGGTAGAAGTAGGTAAGGCTGATAATGACCTAATTAGGAGCCATAGGACTAAGAGGGACTGTAGAGTTTACATGGCCATGCCTAGCCCTTGGTTAAGGACATCCAGGATTTTTGACTGGATTTGTGTTATTGAAAGATTAAAGCAGCCATTGACATATTTCAATTTTTCATCTGTCCACATCTTTTTTCAATTGTTCAGATTTTTACAGCTGAAACCCTCAGTTTGGAGAAAGTTCCAAATATGTTGTGGCAGGGAAGGGCATACTGTTCTTTTTACCTTCTGAAATTTCAAGTTCTTGACTGTTCAACTGTGTGTGTACTTCAGCAGAAAAGCAAATGAGGAGAAATGTGAGTTGAACAAAGGGCTTCCAGAAATAATTGTGTTAGGCCAGGTAAAAATTCACCTAGCCCAGTATTGTCTTTCTGGAAATGACCAATAAGGAAGTTTAGGGAAGAAAGGGAGAAGTAAAGGAAGAATGCAGAGGCACATAAATGTAAAGCAATAAGGTAATGGTATTTCCTATTTCCATTCTCAGATTCTAAGCCAGTAGCTTTATCTTTGTATCTAATAATTCTTGGTGGATTTCTAGTCCATGACTTTATGTAGTTACTTTTCAAACACCTGTGAACTTTTGCTATCTTCAACATCTAGCAGCAGTGAATTCTAAGGCTTATCTATATCATGCTAAAGGGCTTCATTTCCCTTTTTGTTTTCAGTCTGCCACATCATTTTATTTGACAACCACTATTCCTTGTGTAGGAAAAGAATAATCATTCCTCATCCACTTCTCCCTGACATGACATTTTTTTTAGCCCTCTGTCATATTGTCTCCCTAAGTCATCAGTTTCCTAGGATAAGGAGTCCTCTTCTAGTTGGTCATGCCTTGTCACTCCCTAACTCTGATCAGTCTTCTGCTATTTTCATCTTCAGTGTGGTTTTTCATGGTCTCTTTGTAACTTGTGATGCTCACAGATGTAGTTCCACCAATGCCTTCATACACATTCCTGCAGTTTACGGTGTGAAAGTGGGAAGCTGAAATGAATCAGACCCGAAGTCCATTCTATTTATTGTCCTGTCTCAGAATATCCATATAGCCGGTATCTAACTAGACAGTTCTTCAAAAGGATTTATACTTTAAACCTTGGGTTCATGCACTGCAAGTCATTTTTCATACTATTTTCACATGGTGCAATATTTAGACCCATCTAAAAGGCAGTTTTTAACCCTTTTCCGCCCCAGCTTTGACACTTACTGTCCCATAATAAACTAAAAAGGTGTCTCAGTCTACTGATTGCAAATCCTGTTGTGAAACTTAAAAACGGGAAGAGATTTCCCTGTTAAGAGAGATTGTGTGATATTATAAAAAGTTCTGACAAGCCAGCCCAATGAATAGTCACAACTAATCATTTCAAGGATAAAATTTTTATATTCACCCTGAAACGTAATTTCCTGGGGAAAAAACCACCTTGAAATCTGAAGCTAGCTCTGCTCCGAATTTATTCTGCAGTAACAAATAAATACAGAATGCTGCAAACTGCAGTTAGCATAACAGATCATGAACTGTTGACTTCATTTGATACTTGCTGAAGCCTTGGTGGGCAAACTGACAAGTGCCCACCCTGTATAGACCTTCTAATAAACTCAAAAACGTTCACTGATTGATATTTTGGTCACCTAAGAAACTGATCGTATATGCATTTAATGACTGTATAAAGGAATGAATCACTTAAAATGCAACTAAAAACTGCTGCTTCAGCATAGATCTTTTAAGTCAGTTGGAAATAATTAACTTCGGGATGATTTATTGAAGAGATTAATCTTTTTCTTAGAGTTGGAGTAATCTATGTGACCTCTTCTGAAAAATATTGCTCACTACAGTTTTAATGGTTTCAAGATGAGCCAAGATAGTGTTACTTGCTTTTGCTATCACTTAATAGACATTCTGCCTCAGTACCTCTTTGTGTATGTAATTTATTTTCACTGGCACATACTTAATTAAGTAGTATCATATCTTGAACATTATTTTTCTTGATGCAAGGGTTTTATAAAAGGCAAGCCCTGAAGAATTTCACAGATCAGATCTTTCCATCTTTTCCATGTGGAAACATTACACACCAGCATAATACCAAATCATAAATTGTTCGTTGGTTGTCAAATATCCTGTGGAAATCATAAAGCCACTGGAGGCTAAATGCACGAGTAAGACCCTATTGATTTCCAATTAGCAAAGAGAATGTCTACAATCTGTGTATACAGTAGGAATAATAGTCTCACTTCTTTTGGAAACAAGTACTTGTTGATTTAATTGAAAGTATATATAATAATAAATTTGAATCCATATAACAGAAAGTGTGTTCTTTCTATCAGTTTTTGGCTTTCCAATTTTTGGTAAACAAACAGGCTTAACTTCACTGCTAATTAGTAGAAAACAGTTACTTTATATATCTACTTTGAAAAAAAATCTGAGAATTTCTATGTGCATGTTTCTCCTCTTTTTTGGTGAGTTCTTTCCAGCACAGTTAACTCCCATTTCGTCTTAGAAAAGCAGACTGCCCTTGCTCACATCATGATCTCTGACATCTTATGGGTTTTAGTCAGTCTGAGAATAATTCTTAGGTTATTGAAAGCGTACTCTTCTCCAGTTCTTCCTGGAAGCAGCTTTTAGCCTTATAAATAATAAGTTGTGTCAGGCTGGAAGGAACCAAAATTTCCTGCATAATTCTTTTGAGGAATCAAATTGTTTTATATTGTTTGATTTCATGTTCCCATTATCAGCCTCCTTAGATATCATTCTCAGTGTACAGAAAGGACAGCAAACTAAGGCACACGAGCTAGTTGCAGAAAAATACCATCAGTTCTGCATGACAGCCCTTTCAGCAGACAACACTTGAGCTTATGTTTTCCTTCCATGTCACGCATATGTCTCACATAACGCTGTCAGATAAATATCTGCAGTATAGCTGATATATTTGCTTAAGATAAGAGGGAATTTCTGGAGTGTCAGCTAGCAGGATCCCTTCTTGAAGGGTCCCTTGTTGCACTTATTTTCAGTATCTTTTGTCAGAGGCATAAAAAAGTACTTTGAGCCTTTCTGTTATTAGTAGCTGGCATGACAAAGTAAGAGCAAAATGATTGCATGAATTAACCAGAATAGCATTCTGCTGGACTGAAGCTAAGCTTTCTACACACTGTGATGCATGTGTTTTTAAGCTTATTTTGCTTGCTTTACTGCATTAGCACTGCTACAGTTTTGTCTGTGCCCACCTCACCACTTCCTTTTGCTCTCAGTGCATTTCATCGCCTGCCAGACTGTATCTGATCTCTTACTAGCCCAAAAATCTGGGCAATCAGCACATATGGAGCCTGATGGTACAGCAGCAGCCAGGGAACTTGCAGTGCATACTCTTGGGTATACCAGTCTGCGTGTAAACAACTTCCAGTTTAATAATCCTGCTTTTCATTACAACTTCTTTTCTCTCTTTGTCAACCAGAAAGGCCTGGCTGATACAGGAAGGAGAAATCTTGTGGTAATGAGATTTCAAAAGACAAGTTAAATTTGTTCCTGTAGAAAAGGAAGGACATGAGAAGTAGGCAGTGCTGAGTACAAATAGGATTATGAGAAGTTTACAGGCTATAACAAGCTCTTCTGACACCAGAAGGGCCACCTTTGCACAACTTCCAAGTCTTGGCTCTCACAGCAAACCAGCATGTAACAAAGAGCGTTTCCATGTGTGCCCAGCTTTTTCCTCAAGAAGCTGTTTGTCTCAGGTGGTCTAAAATCCTAAAAGGGAAATTTCCACCCTCAATTTAGTTACTCTCTGAGACCATTATGGTTTTTGCCCTTGGAAAGTCCACCCATCTCAATTTCTAGCACTGCAAGAGCCATGAACAAGGACTTTATTCTCAGTACTACCAATGGCTTTTGTGTTAACTATGGACATGTAACTTTTGAAGTTTCCCCTCGTTTCCCCTTCTACCTCCAGAAATTGATTTTAAGCTAGGGAAGCCAGTTTTCCTGCATTCCTCTGTTGTCACTACACTAAAACAGTTACGGAAGATGCAGAGCACCTTCCCTTAGTGTCTTTCTTCCAATGTCCCTGCCTGCATCTGGAAGGACAGCAGACAAATTAACCTGTGCTCCAGAATCCCTTACCAGCCGTCCCTTTTAATCTCCCTCGGACTACATGTTGCCGCTTCATTGCGCCCTACATGGGACACCAGTATTGGGAGCTCTTGCCGCTCCGGCAGCCCTCCCCGCGGTCCCTCGGGGCGACCCTCTGCTGCAGGGCACGGCTGCCCGAGGGGAGGCCCCGGACCGCTGGATGGAACAGGCGGGACCGCGGGTGTGGAGCAGCCGCCGCCGCTCCCGGCCCCGCCCGCGCTGGGGGCTCGGAGCCGCCCCTGAAGCAGCGGCGCTCCCCGCCCTGGGTGCGGGCGTGTGGAGGCATCTCTCCCCTCGGGTTTCGGGGTCTTGCTGCTTTGGCACTTCCCAGCTGTACCCTCTAAGGAGCAGCATTGATTTTCCCCTAGAGATATCCGAGAGATTAGTTACACTCGTAGTACTTAACATCCTCGTCGTGCTGAGGGCTTGGTGCCATTAACGTAGCGTTCCCTTGGCTCCTGAGTGTATAGTTTAGAGGGCACAAAGAGATTTAAAACACATACTCTCCGTATATTATGGGATTATTATGGGATAAATACCAAGAATTTTTTTTTTTTGGTCTGCTTATAAAACGAACAACATGGTAATAACACCTAAAAAACGACTTTATGTACCGTTACACAAAGTTGTTGGAGATGGGTAGAGTGCAACGATAGGAGATCCATAAGATTTCAAATCCAGAAGAAACATTGAATATTAGGTGGTCCAACTTACCAGATATCAGATAATTTCCGATAATTTCTGCATCAAATGACTAACTTTAAGGCATAGAATAAATGCTTTAAATTCTTATAGAACATTTAAATAAATTTAAGTGTTTAAATATTTAATTTATTAAATAATTTAGCTTATGGATAACATAGCAAAAAATATGTACCATCCTTTTAGGTCAGCATTTGGCCAGAAGCTCCTGTTGCTTTCTGCATTATTACCTTTTTGCAGGTAAGTACTTTCAGATAGAAATCAAGTCTTTTAATTGTTTCATAGATGGTTCAAGAGGGTCAATAACTTCTTTTTGTAGACTGGGAAACATCTATTTCTTCTCTTAGATGTCACTAACTTTCACTCATCCTTCTTGTATCACAGGTATCATACTTCACTTATGACCTCTCTAATGTCAGCCTTAAAAGAGGTACCATCACTATCCCTCAGATTAACATTTCAGTATTGGTGTGTGTATACTCAAAAAATAATTTTATCTTTTCCACTACTGCACTGGGACTTATCCAGGGTCTTGTGAGTAATCTGTGTCAGGAACAGGAAACCAGCTCCATTTCCTTAATGGCAGTTAAGCAATTTACTCACTACAGAATCACTGGAAAATAAATTACAGTGTAATCCGAAGCCTGGAGAAGCTTTCTAGTGACTCTCAGGGGCTTTAAAGCCAGGAGTTACTTCATTTTGGCGTTACATCTGTATAGTTGAGTTCAGACCAAGCATTGCTTTTGGACTAGAGAAACTGCCTCAAGGCACAGTGGTTGTTTATCAGCTCTTTCTCTGCTTGTATACACTAACCCCACTAGCATATTAGTTGTCTTCTTTTTTGTAGTATAACACTAACACAAAGCTTTGGGTATTTATTATGAAAAGTTTAGTGTGCTCTCTTACACGCAGATGGGAGAAATGAGAAGTTTTGCAAAACCCCAGATAAAGAATATGTCAATACCATTATCTTTAATAGGGACCTAATTTATCAGTCTTTAACATCGGAAAGGTATTTATTTTACCTTCATTTTTTGCTTTCCTACAGATATCTTTAGTGGCAAGAAAATTTAGAAATAAAGTAATGGAACACTGTTTGTTTCTCTGGGTAGATAGCCACATATTGTTCTTCTACTTTCTGTTCTTAGCCTTAAAACACTTTATTTTATTGTGTTTAAGCAATAATTAAAAAAAAAAGGTTACTGATATGCTTAGGACTGGCAATGAAGATGAGCACTTTTCTTGGAAAAGTACAGCAGCTGAAGGAATCTAATCTCACGAACTAAGGTGTGATTTGGGGAGCTTTACAAAAACAACAAGGATCTGAATATGCTGCAGGTGTTTCAAATCATAAACTGTGTGATAACACCACTTTCCAGCACTTTCAGAGCCTTTTAATAATGGCTCAAAATAAAGCAGTGCTCTGTGCTCACAATTAAAATTGGTTCTAAGAGAGAGATTAAAATGTCTAACCAGCACCTATTCTTTGTGACAAAGGGAAAAGAAGAGACCTCATAAACAGAGATGAAGGGCTTCTTACCTAGCTGATGTAAGGACAACAATTTTGCAACCATTAGTTCCCCTGATCGGGGGGTACTCTTGGGCGGCAGGAGGCCCCAGTAACTCGCTATGTAAGTCCCACTGCATTGTTATAGTGCACTCTTCTCGCACATGCACTGAAGGCAGTCTCCGTAAATCTTTTCATCCACCAGTAGTCATTCTGATAAACCCTAATCCTGCACTGTGACCACTAGAGTATCAGAAATCAGTAGCAAAGACATCGAGAGTCCATAGCCCAGGAGTTAAAAATTTACGTACAGACACACAGTTCAGCAGGTAACGGAAGAATAAGGTACCAGTGTAATTAAAGAAAGGAGACTGTTACTGGTGGAAGACATCTTTAGTAACTTAATTAAGTCTAAGTTAGCTTAAGTTCTTAGAAATTCTTAGTGGGACCTACAAGGAGAGACTTCCCTAGGTTCAGTACAGAAGAAGCCATTTTAGTCCATTATTTTAGCACTAAGGTAATCCTTATGTTGCTAAGACAAGTGCATATGCCTGTTATTTACTGTTAGCTGGCTTAAGTATTTCTGGAAAACACTAGCTCATCTCTTGCATCCTTCCTGCTGTTCTGTTTCCTGCAAGAAGTGTTTACTCTAAAGAGTAAGCTGTTGAGGTCCCCATGTTTTACTATGCAGGTGGTTATATTAAGCTTTTTGCCCCTAAAGGTAGCTAGGGTTTAAAAATCTTCTTCACTTAATGTATCTAAAACTTAGAAGTTGAAGGTCTAAAAGATTGATTTACCCTTTTTAAAAGAAGACTTTATTATGATATATGGGCCAATTTGTTCTTTTCATATCTATTAATTCCAAATCTTTACAGACACAGACAGAATTCAAGATATTGGTTACATCAAGTTACATTTTAAAAAAATACTTTTAAAAAAATACTCAGCATGCCAAAACACTTCTTATTAAAATAAAAGCTGAAACGTTAAAATATGATCCCAAGCCCTATGTATGATCTGATAGAGAATAGGGCTTCTTTTGGGCTCTTTGTACCACCAATTTGTATTAAATATATAATATGAAAAGGGAAACTCTTCATCATTATGTTCTGCTTGAGAGGTATTATTGTCTTCACTTGAAATACCTTGTCCTGTGGCTTCTTGGTTAGCCTGCAATGGGTTGGTTTCAAACTCATGCCAGAAGTGTTTATGTTATTGCATACAAGAAGTCTGTTCAGGATCTAGCTTCAGCTTGCAAACTTTACATTTTATCATTTGCATTAAGTTTGATGAGTAATTATTTGACTTGAAATGACAACAAGTTTTCATTTGACCATGGACACTGGGCCTGTATGCTGATACCTGACAATTTTAATCTTATGAGATCAGTATTTCTTTCTTATACTGTATTTTATGAACTATAAAACCCCCACTTGTTTAAATAAAACAGAAGAGTTTACATTTGGTGTCTTATAATTCTTTGTTTCTTTTTTTCCTTTCTTCTCTCTTTCTCTTTTTCTCCCTCTCTCTCTCTTTCTCTCTCATGTTTTTTCTGCTTATAGCTCTCAAGATAGCATAATTATCTAGATCTGTGTTTTGAGATTTTGATATTAAGAGGTGTCTTTTGTTTTCTGGGGAAGGTCCAGCTGTGTTCAGAAAGGTTTGCTTTTACTGTAGCAGGTCTCCCTTGTATTCTCCCTTCCATGTGATTCAGTGAGATTATCATGAGTTTAACAGGACATACATGAGCATCTAGCAGTCTGGCATACTCCCAAATCCACTTGTTTCCATTGTTAACATCCTGTAGACAAACCCCAGATTGACTGTGAACAGGCCCATGGACCATCTAGACTTGCCTGCTGACCTATTCACTTCCTAATGCCATATACCATATCAGTAGCATATGAGATGCCCCCACTTGCAAGAGCTCATGTGCTCTGGGTTGTGCCGTCAACAATGGAAGCTATTCTGAAAATGCTATCCTGAAGCTGACCTTTGTACTCTATCAAGCAAAATGTGCTAGACATAAATTTTCCAAAACCTCTGTCTTAAAATGCAAGATATAGCTTTGGATTGCATCTTTATTTCCAAGGTTTGTAGCATAAATAGAAAAGAACCGAGGGAAAAAAAAAAGATGTAATAAGTTGCAAGAAACTTTATATTCAGCAAAATGTAGCTGGGCATAATAAGGAATATCTTCTGGGAAATAAATACAGAAGATTGCTTGGGAAATCTTTGAACTGTATCAGGGAAAATGCTTTTGATGCAAGAAGTAAAGAAAGCAAGTAAAGGAGAGGTTCTTTTGTATTCGTTGACAATAGTGTGGAAGCTGAAAGGTCCATTTAAGAGTGGCCATCAGAAAAAAGATTCATGGTCATTCAGGATAAGAAGGAAGAACAGCAGCTGAGGGATAGAAGGTAGACTTCAATAAATTCACAGACTGGGAAAGCCAGATCTCATGTGAAGGAAAATGCTGTTACAGAGTTAGCACCTTACAAATAGTACACACAATAACAATATCCATCCACAGGTATGTACTACCCTGCTGTGAAGAAAAGAGAAAAAATGCAGTAAGAGATCAGCTTGATTAAAGCATGAACTGTGCATGAACCATAAGCACAAGAAAGAATCAAGCTGGAAGCAGAAACTAGGTCAGACTACTGAGGAAGAGTGATAAATATAACATGAACATGTAGGAACAAAATTTTAAAAAGTCAAAGCTCAAAACAAGATGCATCTGCCAAGAGATATCAATCAATTTAGAAGTGCAGTTGTAACACAGGGAAGGTGAAGGAAAGGGTGAATTGGTCTGCTGTTCAGCCGAGAGGAAAAGCTGTTGCTGGATGATACTCAGAAGGTCAAATTTTGTAATGACTTTTTGCCTTGGTCATTACAAGGATGATCAATTGCAAATTGAGAAGTACTATAGTTCATACCAGTGATAAAAGTAAAGATGTCAACTTTGAATGAGAAAGGAACAATTTGGAGATTAGAGTTTATCAAGTCAGTGAGGGATTATGAGTTTCCTAATGAAGAATTTAAAGAACTTCATGGTGAAACATTGGATACTACTGTTGCACTTCGGAGCATGTGATGGGCATGAAACTTGAAAAGTTGATGAAGGGAAAGCCAGTGTCTCTCTTTAAATAAGGAGAATAGAAGACCAAAGTTTAATTTCTGCTCTCGCAAAATGCTTCAACAACTGACTGAAATTGTTAGCACTGGAAAACAACAAGGATATGAGCAGCAGCCAATACAAAATTATCAAATCCATGTAATTTCCTCCTACAGCAGGACAACAGGATTTGAGAACATAAATGTGATTTATCTTGACTTTAATAGGGCTTTCTGTCCTATGTGACAGATTGAAAAAATATGATCTATGGGGGTTTGGCTAGATTGTCTTCAAAAGTCTCTTCCAGCCCAACTCCACAAATGAAAAAAGACAAAAGTAATTGTTATATATTCAGGGAATATAGTATGTAAATCATAAAATACCGCTTTCCCTCTTCTTGTTATCATCAAGGTAATAGAATAGTATTCAAGTTTGGGTCATTGCATTTAAATAGTTCAGAGGAAAGGATTAAGAGTGATCACAAATATACAAAATGTGACTTGCACTGAAAGACTGAAAAATTTATTTAATCATTAAGACATGAGGGGTATGACGACAGTCAGATATGTGAGAGTGTTTCAAAAAAATGGTAATTTGTCCCTTATTTTCATGGTGAATGGGACAAAGAATAATGAAATTATAGGAGGGAAGACTGCAGTTAATAACTGCAAAAACTTGTTTATGTATAAGGAGAGGAAAGCGTTGGTGGAATACCGGTAAGTTTATATGCCTAAAACTGGAGGTGTTGCAGGATAATTTAGACCAATGTGTGTCAAGAAAATTTAATTATAATTGATGTTAAGTCTAAGGCCATGCATGGCATAATGACTAGCTGTAGTCTCTTCTAGCTCTGTGATTTTTAGAATTAGAAGTCAGTTCATGTAGGTTTGATGCTTCTGTTACGAGATCCCAGATGTCAGTCTGTCTTTATGGGTTACAATGAGAAAATACTTGAAACAAAAAGGAGAAATGATTAAGCCCCAAACATGTTATTAGAGAGTTAACAAAACATAAAGCAGGAAGACATGCACTATTTTGTCTAGAATAAATCCAGTGTAAAAGAGGTATGAGTTCTTTTGGCACGTGTGTGTGCGAAAATGAATATGAAAATATATAAAAACTTGTGATATTTAGTAATTTACCTTATTTAAGAAAAGAATGGTATTATAGTTATATCTAGAAAGGCCACAAACCTGTATCAAAGAGTTCTTAAAAAAAAAAGTTTATATGTGCTTCCTCAAATGAAGTGTGCCTTATACTTGCACGATAACATTATGTTCTATTGATATAATTTGAATAAAGGTTTAAAATTAAGACTGCATAACGCATTAGGTAATATTCATTTTAAAATATTGTAATCTACAGCAATTCAGTGTTTTCTAAAGGCTTTGTTCTGCAAAACTAGTTTATAAATAATTTTCAGTTCAGATGATTTAGCAGTATTGAAATAAAGAGCCTTCACTGAGAAGAAAAATATCCAACCTTCTTGAAACTTACTAAGTGATTTCTAGAGGAGCTTTGGGTTGTGAATACCTCTACGATAATATCAGAAGTGCTCATGAGAGAAGAAAAGAAACAAAGCCCCAACAGAGATGAGAATGCAGCTCTAGATAAGTAAAGTTCTTAACAATATACTATAACATTGAATTGATCAAATTAAGCAAGGGGGAAAAAAGCAAAGAAATAGAGAGTGAAGTTTTTATCTTAACTGCCCTAATTTGTGTAGAACCTCTAAAAATGCTCTATTGCTAACATAAATTCTTTATATGGCCATGATTAGAAAGCTGATGTTTATGCTTGCACATGTCTAGATTTTGAATATAATAAGCTGTTCACATTGTAGTTAGCTTGACATAGAACTACAGACACTGTGAAGTTGATACACCCTCATGACTGAAGTAATTTTTATAGTATTTTGAAGTTGACACATGTTCCATCCCTTCCAAAACACTAAGATGAGAAAGAAGTTTGAGCGTTAGAGAAGGCAGCTTATTTTTCCTTCACTAGCTGTAGGCCTGTAGTGATGTCTGAAATGCAGGCAAACAAATTGCACAAAATCAAATTAAAAGCAAAGATGCCATAGAAATTCAACTGGTTACAGGTGTTTATGTTTTGGTAAAACCTGGTTTTTGATCTAATTTTCTTTTACATGCTTTAGAACAATCAGTGGAATTTTGGTTAATTTGTATTAAAATAATAATTCATTAGTTTGGCTTGTGAAGTTCCTGGTGTATTTAAAGCTTCGTACTGAAGGATTACAGAATGAGTCAAGAGCAAGAGCAGCAAATAATGCAGACTTTGGACATTGTATTGATTATGACTGGGATAGGGTTAATTTTCTCCATTGTAGCTGGTATGGGTTAATATTTTGGATTTGTAATGAAAACAGTGTGGATAACACAGAGATGTTTTTGTTGTTGCTGAGCAGTGCTTACACAGGGTTAAGTCCTTTTCTGCCTCTCACCCCACCCCCCCAGCCATTAGGCAGGGGCTGCACAAGAATCTGGGAGGGGATACAGCCGGGACAGCTGACCCCAAATGTCCAAAGGGATATCCCACACCATATGGTGTCACGTTCAGCATATAAAGCTGGGGGAAGAAGAGGGAGGGTGGGGATGATGGGAGTGATGGCATTTGTTTCCCCAAGCAACCATTATGCGTGAAAGAGCCCTGCTTTCCTGGAGATGGCTGAACCTCTGCCCGCCCATGGGAAGTGGTGAATGAATTCTCTGTTTTGCTTTGCTTGCATGCATGGCTTTTGCTTTGCCTATTAAACTGTCTTTATCTCAACCCAGAAGTTTTCTGACTTTTACTTTTCCAGTTCTCCCTCCCAGTCTTGCTGGTGAGAGGGTGAACAAGTGGCTGTGTGGGGCTGAGTTGACAGCTGAGGTCAAACCACAACAGACCTCTAGTCCTGGTTCTCTTCTCACATCTTCTTTAGAATATAATATTCCAGTTGACTGCAATGGAGTTATTTTTTGTGTGTACTGGAGTTAAAAAAGAAAAAACGTGGTAGACACATGAATACAGAAATAGAAAATAGGGAAATGGAGATTTCACCTGTCTAGTGCATGGCTACCTCCATCCTGACAAATGTAATTGCTCGAGACAGCAATTCTGAGTCTGCAGGTCAAATGGGATGCAGTTAGGTCTATGCTGCACTTCAGTAAATGAACCACATCCATGCTGTAAAACTCGCAGGCCTGGGGCCCATTGGATGCCCTTGCACATTTCATTATTATTGTGTGTGTGTGTTTTTTCTGGTTTAATGGGCCTGTGATAGTCTTAGGAGAGTATTGCAGCCTGTGAGATTGCAGTGATTAAAAGTAATAAAATTTGTCTAGAAGAGGAAAAAGAGGGATATATCTCATCTTACTATCTCTGCTGGCACTCAGAGAGGATCATGATGGTTGATTGGATGTCTCTGCCTAGGCTCTCCCAATCCTATTCTGCTTCTCTAAAATGGAGATTCCCATGACAGTCTCCAATGCCAGCTGAATCAGGCAGTTACGTCTGGAGGGGCATGCAGTGCTTCTGCACCTTTATCCTTTTGTAGGGACATAAAAGGGAAAGCAGGAATAGTCCTAAAGCTCTGTGGGAACTTTCTATGTATTTTGATATTTTCCATGAAACAACATGTTAAGGAAAAGCCTTTTCTTCAGACTTGAGGAGTCACTTGTAAAATAGCCTTCATGGAAGGAGTTTTGCTTAGTTTAGGGCAAAAAGCTGGAGCGTGTTTTGCATTCAGTGAACTGAAAAGGCTCTTTTGTATGTTATCTGTCTTTCACTCAGTCCTTCTCTCTGGACCTGCCAAGGCTGTCCAATTTAGCAGTGAATGATCCAGTTCCCTTGATAAGGAAATCCTTAGGATTCTTTTGTGGCTTCCAGTTTAAGTGCCAATACCAGACATGGAGACTAAGAGGTCCCTCATCCGTAGGAGAGCTGTGGGATCCTATTTTCTGTCACAACTTCTCTATGCTTTGTATGGGAATCTTGCAAGGACCTTGGCTTTCACTGGGATAAAGCATGTGGCCCTGGTGACGTGTCTCCCAGGTCATTGCATCCAAAAAAAGCCAAAGCGTCACAACTGAAGGCCATGGAGGACAACCAGGCTGCCTTGCACTTCCTCTACTCTGCTGTGCCAGTGTAGAGGACACTACAGTAGAGTGGATGGAAAGTAAGTATCTATGGAGGTTCCCACTTCAGTGGGGACACTTGGATCCAGGCTACTTTTGAGGAGACCATAGTGTGCCCTTTCTCAAAGTTTTGGGGCAGCTAGCTGAGGCTGGGGGTCAGGGAGCACCTTTTATCACCTGCCAGACGGAGGTGCAGTGGGTAAAGCTAACACCTCTACATCCCGTGGATTTTCTCGTCCCTTGTTAATCCAAGTTAGCAGGTGCCAGTGCAGTGGGTTAATCAGATGTGTCCAGTACAAAAAATCAGCCTCAGGTACAGTTATGGAAAGAGGGATTCTAAGCCTACACCGAGTGACCAGGAGCATCCATGGTGGTGTGTTGTGTGGCTGGGGCATTCACCAGGATACCCTAAAAATAGGGGCACTTCAAGCAGGGCAATTGGGTAAGAGAGTTTTCAAGTGAAGCTTTTTACTTAGAAATCCACCCTAATGACAGGAAATGTCCTCCAAGTTACACTTTATGCTTTTAGAAATATTTTAATTTAAATATATATTGTCCCTCATAGCTTTTCAATCTTCAGGCTTCATTTATCTTGAAGTTTAGTTTCCTCCATATGCTTACTATCAGCTAAAGAACGAGAGCTGATGAGCAGCTTGGAAATGTTTTGTCATGCTGTATATGAGTCTTTTGCTTTGCAGCTAAATGTTTTTACATTTAACTTGCACTCCTTCTAAGAAGAGATGAGTATTCACTGTTAGTACTGTTATTTCATACTTACATAATGGCTATTCATTTGTTCAATGAGTGAATTTTTCCATTAAGGATTTCCAAGCCTCACATCACTGTAGTCTGGAGCTGCAATTGCAATTTGATGCAACCTTGGCTTGCACATAATTAGTGCAGAATGTTGCATAATGCCACCATCTTCTGTAGGATGAAAGCTCTGTCATAGATGGTGCAGAGCATTTTCGTTTGACCTAAACAAAATTGATTCAATTTAGCAAATCAATCTCTCTAAAGAGCATCTTGGGACTTAATAACATGCATTCAGTATGATAAAATATTTGGTAAGTGCAAGGGTAAACAGGGATCTTATTAAAGAAAGCTATTAGATAAATTTGCAAATGGATTTGTTTGTTTATCTAAGTTTATAAAAAATTCTTATGCAGTTCCATAGTTGAATGATCTCTCATTATACTCCATAATTCATCTGAATTTCAGATTGTATTTTAGATTCTACTGCTTTAGAATTTTATCAATAAAATCTAGCAAAGTGAAAGCAGAAAAAAATTCAAATTTGATTGTATTAAGTATAATTCAGGATAAGGTTAGGATTCAGTCAATTCTTTGGCCTGTTTTAAAGTCAGCAGACAACATATCTGTCAATTTATATCAAAATATTTTAGAAAGGCATGGGAGTAAGAGAAGAATAGAAAACTTACCTGTGTGATTCAAGACTATCCAGGTTCAGGACATACATAGCAGTTTTAGGCACTATTTTCTAGTGTTACTTTTATACTTGATAACCAAAGAAAGTTTGTGCTCCATTAGCAATGCTATTTTATTAAAGGCATGGCTGTTTGGAAAGTAACAATTGAGAGCATTTTCCAGAAGACTTCATTTCCCCCTCCATCCTGGAGGAAAGTTCATTTACCTTGGCCAACATTGCTTACACAACAGTCACGTAAATTCTCACAGCCTTTCCCTTCTCTGTTGATATTAATAATAGGGTTTTTTAATATTCATATATGTTTTAATAATCATTCCTTACTGCCCCTTCAGGGTTTTCTATGTTAAGTCCATAAATCACTCAAAACATTTTAAGTCTCTTTTGAACATTTGGATATGATTCTTACTTACATTTACTACTTCTTCTCTTAATATCTCTTCTGACAAACTATTCATCCTTTTCTGATATTAACCTGATGTGTTAAAAATTTTCTTCTCCTTTTAATATGTTTTATCTGAATATATGGGTTACAAGAAGTGATAGATTACTGATGGCTTGCTTATTTGCTAGAACTAATAGCAGACAGAAGCAGTAGCCCCTTCACAGCGAACTCTGTCCTGATTCAGTGTGCTCTGCCTAATAGTAGCAGGGAGGCTTGTCTTATTTGTTGCAAAAGTTGGTAAAAACAACATACATTGAATAGGAGTACAGCTCATTTCGCAAGGGCTAGAGGTCCGTGGCAACTCCCTGTTTTTCGAGATATCTGTGTGCTCTGGATTCATTACCTATTTCTGAACACTTTCTTGCTTAGCAGGACTACAAATCACCAGTGATCAAACAAGATTAGACTTGACCTTCTACTCTGTATCTATCAGGTTTTTCAGACTCCTTTCTACACACTTTTGTCATTCACTGCAGCATCAACTGACACCTGCTCCACAATAAAAAGTTCAGCAGCTGTCCTGCCCAGTCTCTTAGGGCCATGATCAAGCTCCAAAATGCATTAAATTGCATAATTTCCCCCTGGATGAGAGTTCCCATCAGCTCCTTCTCTGTGCAGTCAAGAGCCCCAACAGCCCTGCTGGGACATTCAAGAGAAAAATTTTATGCCATGGATCTATTGAGGTATCCATCAACTGAGTGCTGTATGTCATATCTACTGTGAAATACAAAAAAAGCAAAGTGCACCTCTGAAATCAGAGTATTGGGGGAAATACAGGATTTAGGGAGAATTATGAGCAGGGCCACAAAGCTTGACAGCTGTCCAAGTTCACCTGAGTTTAACATGAAGATCTCTGCAGAAGGTAACAGCTGACACCCAGTAACAATGAACAGTCAGACACATAAATATTAATATATAACTGCATTCATTTAACTGATCAACAACACAGAATAATCAAGCAGGGAGAGCAGATTACCCTTAGGAACCGGTAAATGGAAGAAACTCAGAAAAATCTTCTCTATCTAAATATTGCTGTATCATACCCCCTATTTCTTGAAGCTCTCATAGGAATCCGTAGTTCTTAATCTCAAAACTTTCTACAAAAGAATAATAAGGTGAAAAAAAACCCCCATGAAAATCTTGTAATACCATAAAGTTTGAAAATCTAAATGAGAAATTATATGCTTTTTATCAGTATTTTTTTCAGCTGCAGTGTTGGACTAAACACAATACTATGAAAGTTTGTGTTTCCTTCCTGGACTAATAAAAAGAGGAACCTCTGTGAACCCAGAACATCTATCAAAACCCACGAAACAGACATGTCTCTTCTTTTTCAGTAGGGCCAGATGAGCTTTTGAAGAGTCACTTCCTGATACTTTCCCCCAAAACATACTGCTTTTGAAAGCAATACCACAGTTTTTAAAACTTTACATTTTGGAAATGAGGCATCTCATCATGTGCTTTGATGCTTGCAATTATTTAATGATATTTACCAAAGGATGTTTGTAATAAGTACATTTTGGATTTGAATGGTGCTATGTAATCAATGATAAAATACACAAATTTGCAGAAATAAGGCTATCTTCCAGAATAAAACTGACTAAATTCTTGTCTTTTTTTTGCCAAATCAGGACTGGGATAACTTGACATGTTCAGTGAAAAAGCTTTTGAGAATCTCAACTGTTTTACATCCAGTAAGCACCAGACTACACATCATTCTGTGGAATATGACTGTCAAACACTTCTGTTGCATTGATCATGTGTGAAAAATGGAAATCTTTCACAACAGCAGAAATGGTCTCTCCAAGATGTTCATGTCATATAGTTCTTCCGTTTTCTGGAAGAGTCCCCTTGAACAGGAAACTAAAAGTGCCTTCTAATTTTCTGCGTTGATTTGTTTTTTAAGTACACCATTTTTCTGTGTTGAGCAATAAACACCAAAGTGGTGTTACAGCCAGTACTTTCTCTTCTCTATCATTAATGAAGATTTTTACAACTAGTCTTCTCTATATTTCTGATACAGACTGACAAATTCACTAAATTATATAATGAAGCTTCTTTTTACAGTATTGAGCAAAACAGCATAGAAAGAAGATGGCAATCATTTTCATTTTTAGTACAGAAGCTCAATATTGTATGGCAAGCTCTATTACCCTTTGCATAATCCATGGAACAAAAGGTAGAAGAACAAATCTAATTCCCACTATAATCTTAGCAGCTCCTAAATGCTTCAAGAATACTTGTCCTGGCTTTGATTATGTTTGGAAAAAATGTAACCCAATTTTATATTGCTGTTGTATATAATTTCTTGCTTTTTGACTAAACGTCATTTCCCATCTTCAAACCCTCATGTGATTTAAAAACACTGCCCACATCACTGCTATATATGAATGTGTTGCTGCTGGCAGAGAAATGACTATGGAGTTTTTCACAAAGTATTTATCAATTATCATTTGCCTATGAAAGTATGTCATATATTTGCATTATCTTAGGAATCGACATATCAATGTGGCCATTAGTGGGATGGTAGGAGGAAGAATGAGGCATTATTTTTCTTCTGAATTTTTTTCAATGCAGGCTTACTCAGAATTCACCGGACATACTGTATTTGAGACAGCAAAAAAAATATTCTTGCAAACCTTCATGAAGTCTACTCTGTATTCAGACGGAATAAAGTCAGCATAATGACAAAGCAGTGTGGAGTTCCTCTTCTGACAAAGGCACAAGTAGTGGCTTTTTATTCTCTGCTGATCTGCTATTCAAATAGACTAAAATATCAGTTGTTCTTTTTTAGATGTGTGAATGAGCTCTCTTGGCATTTCAGGCTTGGTGCACAGTGGGCTGGGTACTTGAGTTTTAATTTTCCTGTGGCACTAAATAATGCGACCTTTCATTGCTCATCTTCTCCTGGAACCCTCTTAAAAGACTTTGAAAGACTTTTATTTATTTTAATGTATCTTATACTTCAATATTTATTATAAAAATTCTTCATAAACCACTGGCAGCCACTGTCAGTGGGCCAACAGGCACATGAACATTCGCTAGACTGTGGGCAAAGGTGTTTTGAAGAAACAATGTTAGATATTTCTTCTTGAAGCAGCTCTAGAAGCCTCAGGTGGATATTTTTTAATTCTCTGACACTTAGGGGAACTGAACTTTCAGTTTGACCCCAAAGGAGATCCCAAGGGCCAGTCTCAGTCAGTAATCAGAAATTTAAGTGTTACTTGGTGCTTGCTGCAACATGACAAATTCTGTTTTCAGTGGTGTTAGGAAAGATATTCTTAAAGCATTTCTACCTGCCTACGTGTGACTAGCATTTCTAAAAAAATGCATCTTAGTGGTCACACCTTAGCTGGTAGTAGCAGGTCATCTGATGAATTGCTGCTCAGAGTGAAGTTTTGTTTTCTCTGCCCAGACAAGTTGTCAAGACACTGTCACAAAAAGCTGCTTGTTTTCAACTCCAAATATTTTTCACCATTTCTTTAGTCCTTCAAGCAAGTGGCTCCACTAATCCATTGTTAGAAAAAGAAAACTTGATGTGGCTGTACATGCCACTTGTAGCTCATGAATAAATTTGTGTGCTGGCTGACTGCCTGAGAAGCATCTGTACTTATTCCTGCCATGCTGGAGCAGTGATGATACTGCTGAGCACCCTGCAAAGCAAGGGCTCCCTGTCCATGTGGATGGAGCATCGCAGCAGCTGCATCTCTCTTTTCCCTTGAAGAGCTAGATGTACATCATAAGAAATGCATGTGGCAGTTAAATACCTGCACAGAGAAAGGCAGATGTAATTTGATTTAGGATCTGGAAGCAGCAAGATAAAATTAAGCATGGGTTAAATACCACCCTGCAATTCACCCAAGGTCTGGGGTAGATTTTGTAGCCTGTGCTAAGATTCATGTTATCATGGCTACATGGGTGGTTAAAACACACTCCAGGGTTTCTGTCTGAGTGGCAGACTGTCTTTGCATTTAGATGTAGTTGTGTGCTGTCATCTGGATGATGAAAACTCTTTGCTGACTTGGTTTGTAAACTTAACTTCTCTATTCCCCAAAACTGTCTCTGCTGAAGTAGGTTGTGTATTATTGAATCTACTTTTAAATAAAAAATAAAAATTAATATGGAAAATAAGGAGCCATAAATTTCAGTGCTAATATTAAAATTGTTTTCATTATTTTAGGGAAATGTAGTAGTCAAATTATTGTTCTGTCCATGCTTTCTATATGCACAGTTGAGACTAAACTACCTGCATCATATTTTCATTCCAAAAATTTAGCTCTGGATAACCGTTGTTTTAGTCTGGTAGTCACAGAGGACACCTCAAAAGTTATTTGATTCTTACCTCGTGGTCCTTGATGAGAATGAAATCTAATGAAGCGAATAATATTTTTTTCACAAGTGAATTCAGTAGTTCATGAGCTCGGTTTTCTCACATTTTTGTCCTCAGCCAACTTTCCCTCTCCTGCTAAAGAATGAAAGATTTGGGTCAGATTAATGTAAGACTATATGCACAAAACAGTACAAAATAACTGAAATGAACCTTAACTTTTTAAATGCAAAATAATTTACATTGAGACACTGGAATCTGGAAAACTCTCAGAAGAGAAGAGTGGCTGAAACAGATTTATACACTTTTATGGAAGATGGATAGCACATTTTGCTTGGCAAGGAAGCCCAGGTTTTTATAAAGCCCAGCACTCTTCTTTGAATGTTAACAACATGTCTCTGTTTGTGGAAACACAGCATTCCTGTTTTTTGTCTCCTCTCTTTTGAGCTGAGCGCATGCAACTTTTCCTTCTTGGATGTCCTTCCCTTATAAAGGACAGTGGAACAGTTTTCACTTGACCTTGCAAGTAAAGTTCAGGTTTGCTGATGGCTGCTACGCTCCATTATCACTTCTTACCTGGCACCTCGTAAAAGGACTAGCAGCATTAGCTGAGGATTTCCCCAATATAACGGAATCAGGAGTAATCCAAAGACTAGTGAAAGAAGAATAAGACCTGTTCCCTAATTTTCATAGTTGATAGGTGTTTCGCAACATTAAATAGCAAAAGGTATGAGTTCTCCTTCCTGTTTTGATATAGTAATTTCTCTACAGTGACTTTCGAAATCAACTGTTTCAAAAGACAAAGTTTACAACATTCTGAAGCCACAGAAGTGAACTTAAAATATATAGTCTTCTTACAATCACAGTGAATCCAACACTGAAAAGCTGTACTGGTATGGAAGAATGGGTAGTGATCCTTACATTGTAGCAGCCCCGAACCAGCTGTCAGCAAAAAAGAACTTGGTCAATTTGAACCATAAACCTTGGGCAACAAGAGCTGAGAGAAACCTTGTGATCTGAAAGAGCTGGACCCTTCTCATAAGACTTGATGAACAACCATATGGATTTAGCCTGCCTCCTGCAGCAAAATCAAAAAGGACTTTGAGATGATTCTATCAGACTATGTCTAAAACCCCTTAATCCCTTTAATCCTGGTTAAGGAAAATATTAATCAATTGGGCAACCTTAGTAAAACTTGTGCAATTCCCTAATTAACATGGTTCGTCCTCCTCATTAGCATGTCCAGCCCCCGAGGTCCTTAAAATTGTGTTCTCAGTAAACTATTCCAGTTATACCCCATACTGGAATCGTGTTTAATTTTTCAGACTGCCACTTTACATGAGTCTGAATTCAGAGCAGTTGATGCTGTAGTGGATGTTACTCTGTGTAGGCTGGTATGCCTGGGGCACTGGGAATGTTCGTGATATTGTGAGAGATCTGTCATAGTGTCAGCTCTATCCCATATTCACTTTGTTTTGCTTTCATTTCCATGGTGGTCTTCAGCCACATTGAAAGCATGAGTGAGGTTAACATCTGGGTACGTAGGAATAAGATCAGGAAATGAAACCACCACAAGTTTCCTAGTAAGTGGAAGGTAAAGTGCTATGGTATGTGGTAGGAAATTTTCTCAGCATGTACATGGATAGACAATAGTTATCCATTTTAAATGACCTTTATTTTCTTCTTCACACATAATTATTTTTGCACTTAGTGTTAGAATTTCATGCTGTTATATCTGCACACACAGCATGTGTGTATTTAACCACGGATATATCACATACAGAAAACTATAAGTACATCAGAAAACTCCAAGGTATCTTCTAGTATGTCCAAACACAGTGTTAAAACCTTTAATTCTTGACCTGCCAAGCTACCTTACATCATTTCCCGTCTTTTAGAAAAATTGACCTTTCTTGTTCTGTGACCATAAAGAAAAATGTGAAACTGAATATCAGGTACCCAATCTTTTTGTTTTTTCCTCTTCTGAACTAGTTTTATCTTTAACTCCTGATCATTGTTGTTTGTCAGGAAAAAGCTTTTGCGTGACTTTGCAAGAAACTCAGAAAAGGATATTTTTTATTTTTCTATTCCTGATTTTTTTTCCATTTGCCAAATAAACATTTCTAAATAGAAACATATATATAGGCATCAAAGCACCATGTAAAACACTTTAAGTCAAGTATTCACATTTTATAAAGGAGATAAAAAGGAGAAAAGGCCAATGTTGGCTCCTTTTTGTCATGCAACTAGTGGCCTACTAGCTCTCATATTTAATGGGGACAGACTGCATTAGGTTCCAGAAACAAAGAGTGAGGGATCAAGCTGAGAATAGAGAGAGTACCCAACCTTTCCTTTCTGCTTCATGTAGATGTGCTGTGTCCCTGCATTTGAGTGTAATTTTTTCTGGAAGTTACAACCATTTTCAGTTTCAGATGGAAACCTTTGGAATTGTCAGGGTGTCCCTTCTCTCCTGACCACTGCCTCGTACAAAGAGTTTAACCTCCATCAGGAGGTCAACCCCATCTGGCAGTCCGATGCCCTCCTGCCATGCCACAGGGTGTGGGAATGCTCAGTTCCTGAGTCAAATCTGCATCCTAAAATTGAACAAGTCACAATACTTAAGCCCTCCTCTTCTCAGGTGGATAACTGCAGGGGTATATCACCGCAGATGGAGTAGATTTGGAAGTCTTCAATAAGGTTATGACACTTGGAGTGATAAGGCCAACACAGGCATTTAAATTAGGAAATGCTTCACAGATGGCTAAAAAGTGGTGTGCTGGCCTTTGAGTTTGAAGTTCTTGTTTCATTCCACTTACCCAGGACTGAAATAGAAACTATCAGAGAGAAAGAGGAAGAGGTAAAGCCCAACATTCAGGGATGAGCAGGATGTAGCCTGCAGCTTAGCTTGCAGGCAGTTGTTCCTTGAAACATGGTGAAAGAAAGTAGCTCAGAGAACTGAAGAAAGAACTCAATTTTGTTGGTAAAACAAAATTGTGATTTAAAAAAAACCTTCTTTTTGTATAAGCCACCCACCAGGGATGTTATGACAGGAGATGCCCAAGAATGCGAATTTTGGTAGCTAGTACGCAAAATGCAAAGCCAACCATGAAAAGAAGGAGTATTTTAAAATACTCCATCTGCAAGGATTAAGAAATACTTTTTGAAGACTTTTTTTTTTTTAAGTTTGAAACATTCCAATGTCTGAAGGTTTTGTCTCTCAAAATTTTATGATTAAGTTAATGTACAGAATTACAAACAGGTTTTTTATTAATGCTTTAAATGCATGCCTCTTTAACCTGAACTGTGGTGTTAGGGCAGCCTGAGCTCACCATGAAAACATATTCCATTTCCTTCATTGCCCTTGTAACATTTCCCATTTTTATGGTGTTATTGTTCTTCATAACTAGTATCCTGTATTCTTACCTTGAAGAGCACAGAGATAGTAGAGGATGCCATAGACATTTTAGACAGAAGCCACCTGTGAAATTGATGTATTTACATTAATAGAAAACAGAAAACTTGAGTGATGCTTTTGCAGTTTTATGTACAGCATAAATAATTTATTTGTTTTATGTCTGTGATAGTCTGCAGTTTAAGCAAATTATTTGCTGACACAAAACGTAACTGGAACTGTAGGTTCAGAAGCTTTGCTGTGCTCTTTTATCTGCCTCCATTTCTTCATGGAGCATCTTTCCCTGAAGAAATACGTTGTAAGTCCAAGACTTTCTTTTTCCTTTCATGAGCTGCATGCTGGGTAACAATATGAGAGACTGTGCTCTAACTGAGCAAAAATGGCGCCTCTCTAAAAACAAGAATTTTCAAAGCTTTTCGCACAGCAGCTAGAATTTTTTTTTTTCCAGCCATGTGCACAGAGGGATTTCCTGGTGTCTGCTTCACATTTTCCCTTCCCATAGCTTGGTCTCCTTCCTCCCTAGTATTATGCTGTTTCCCACATGGGCAGGTTTTAGAAAGAGCACCTTTTAACTTTGGCCTTTTCAGTAACTAAATGATTAATTCCAAAGCCAGCAGCAGAATGATCTGCTTAGAGCTGTCCTGGCACAATGGCACTGTGCCTTACACAGAGTATCAATTATTTCACTACATCTAATGTTATTTTGGCTCCTGCTGGAGCAGTCTTGACATGACAGAGAAATTCTAGCCTTCAGAGAGTGGGAAGTGACATCCCAGCATGACTGCCTTTTGCAAGTTCTTACCTCCTGTGGAAGAGAAGTCAATCAAGGCTGTTGCCAGAAGGAGATGCCTCCCTCCCCTCCTTGCTCAGTGCTGATCTTACAGGTAGGCAGGAGGACATCAAGGTCCTGGGATAATGGGTAGATCATCTCTCTTCTTTCATCTGCAACTTTTGGGCTTGGGAAAGAGCAGAGGCAAGTTCTTCTGAGTGTCATTGGCAATGCCCTGGCCAGATTTAACCTCTAGAGGTGAGATTACAGAATTAGAAAACATGTTTTTTTCAAATTTAGAATGATTCACTGCCCAGAAATAAGTGAAGTCATGACTCAGAAGTTGCCAGCTCAGTGGGAATTTATATACAATGATCAAAGTACTTGGCTACAGGGTCAGGATATTTCTGGAGTATATAAGTGTCCAGGTCCAGCTACGAAGGCCTGTTCATCAGTGTGACTTCATAAATCTCTATTCTCCTGCCTTTTTCTACCCTGGCTCTCAGTGTTTCATCACCTCCTTCCATCTCAGAACAATGAATACCCTTTTGCAACTGACATCTGCAAGTGGTAGATAAAGTTCCAATGCATGTGGCAGTTACTGTAGTCATAGTCCTCATCTACTGAGATGAAAGTTCAGGGAATAAGTCTCTTTTCAGTACTTCCCCTTTTCCCTCCTTCTGCTTCTGCCTCATACTACAGCCTATCAGTTCTTTCTGGCAAAATTAGAAAAGTGTCAGCAACAGAAGTGCATTCAGGGAGCTTCACTTCTGGTGCTGGAGCAGGCAAACATCTGGCTTGTAGGAAAATAAGTGTGCTGCTATGTCTGCACCCTTTTGACTCTAACTCTATACTTCCTCTGCCATCCATTGCAGTTCAGCCTCCTTCTGCATCCATCAGCAGTAATACATATCTACCTCTGTCTCTGTATTGCAGCTTCCTGTACTATTCCTTGTATGTCAGCTTTTAGGCTCTAACTTCAAAGTAGGCCCTGATTTGAGTGGGATACAGACCTGATGGCCCCTAGTGGTCCCCTGCAACTTAAATTGTTCCCTGGTGAATGATTCTGACTTCACTTGTGTCTGGACAGGTAAGTGGAGTCACTCCAGTCTGGGAACAATTCTGATGAAATAGCATGGCTTCCGACTGACAGTTATTTACGTTTCAAAGCTGATCGTATTGGATCCAGGATGAAATCTATTGTTCCTCCAAACACCATAACAGAGGGTGCTTGGTAAAGTATATTTACGTGGAAAGCCACTTTCAAGGAGCTGTGCCATATCATGAGGTTTTCTCATTGCCCATTTGTTTGGAGGATTGAACAGCTAGATCTATTTGAAAGGTAAGGTAAACAACAGAATCTGTGCTGTAAACAGAGGTGCTAGACATGAAAATATGTTCACCTGCATGCCAGAACAGGAATATGGTTGCTGAACTATAGGATGTGGACAACAAATTTGAAAATCTGACTTCAACTGTGTATTCCAAAAAAGAAGGGCATTGTCAATACCTCTCCCATGTTAAAGAGAAGCAGATTTCAGGTGAAATCCTTAAGTACTTTACTAAAAGTTGTTCCGCTCACAAGCAAAATGTCTGCAAGTTTTTCAGTCAGAAAGGAACAGACTTCCTGGGTGAAGGAAGTAGAGGAAGAATCTAACTTCCCAGGAATGAGTTTAATGGATATTTTTCTGTTTTCTTTGTTAATGTTTTTATGTGTTCTATAAAAATAAGATCTGTCTTAGAAGAATTCATTTTTTCACAGAGTTGAGCATCTGGTCTCTCTAACACTATTTATGTGCAGATGTGTCAAGCCTGGGTCCCATCATGATGACAAATAATATCTCACTGCTCTCTTTGACTGTCCCTTTCTATCTGTATCCATTGTATGTCTTGTCTTCTACTTAGATTAATTCAGATTATAAATAATTTGTGACAGGTGCTGTCTTGTTCTGTGTTTATGAGATATGTAGTGTGATTAGGTGAACATTTGCTGGATCATTGCTTTTTAACCTGCACTTGTGCCACAGACATATTCATCCGGGAATTGTAATACTTCTAAAACTTGTCTTCATCCAGCCAAGGAGCAACTGTCCTACTTTAAGTCACAGAGGAGGAAGCAGGAGAGCATTGTGAATTTTAAGGAAGCAGAAACCTCTGTGTTCAATAGAAAAAGGCTCATCTTCTGTGTCTCTCTTGGTGAAAATTCAATGACTGTGAAAATACAATGACTGCTTTTGTAGTATTTACATATCTCAAGAACAAGTTGTTCTTGTGGCATTTTTGGCTTGGCCATCTGGTAGGAAAAACAAAGGATGAGAGGGAAGAACAGGAAATATCAAGAGGACTCTGAGTATCTGGTCATGTGGATGTGTACATGTATCAGGTGGGAAGAGGATAAAAGTAGTAAGGGAGCAAAAATTAAGATGGTGTGAAAGGTGGAAGGGGAGTGAGCAGAGGAAAGAAAAACCTAAAAGAAAGAAGATTGCATCCCTGTAAAAGACAGAAACAATGAACCTGCCAGGGAAAGATGCAGGAGGTAAAAACAAACCCACCAGAAGGGAAAAGTAAAAAAAGAAAATTAGGAAGTGTTGGATTATTTCCATTACTTTTGTCAGAAAATTAATCAAGCCCTTTAACAGCCATTTTGTATTGTCATCTGACTATAGCAGTAAACATATTGCACTACCACGAAGAGTCCCGGGTAAGTGTCTCTGTGAAGTCCTCAGGAGTTTAAGCTGAGAAAGACACATGAATTTTGTTTTTCTGATTACATAGTTATCTAGGGGTTTTGATTATTTTTAAATTTGCATAAATAATGTAGCTATGCCTTCCTCTATTGTTATGACCAACTATTGAAACTACCTGAGAGAGCAACCAAGGAGAAACTACATTAACTTTTTGTAGCTGTTACTCTCTCTCTTCCATCTTCTGTCCCATTTCACTACAGACAAGGTTTTCTTAACTATGCATTGACATCTCACAACCCATCTTTGGGTGATCGTATTTTAGACAAACAGAGTATTCAGCTGATGTCAGAGTTGCAGGGATGGCACTGGGCAAGCTATGGCTTTTTAGAGGCTTTGTTGCTTGTGTGGAAAGAACAGGCTGCTGAGGGACAGTGGGCTTGTATGAAGAAGAAATCCCTTGTAAATGCTGAGGAGACTGTGCTTAGGTATGCCCAAGAGAGCACCTCCTCACCTCTCCGTGTGAGGTAATCCAGATGTGTCTTTACCAGGAGTCCTCTAGTGGAGGTCCCTGCCCTGTCTCCCCATGGAGCCGGGTAGGTATGTGCCATGCAAGCATATGGCTCCTCCAAAGTGTGTGCCATGCAAATGTGTAACTCCACTGGTCGTACCAGTATTATGTCTGCCCAAGGACTGAAATGCACACAAGGGCAGACAGCCCTCCTCTGGAGCAGAGCAGAGTTGGATAAGGTGGATGGCAGTGCAGCTCAGGCTGCTCAGGGTGCACCAGGAGCACTAGGAGAAGAAATGCTGGGGTCTGCTTGTTCTGTTTATCAACTGTACCTGCCATGACCTACAGTCAGGGTAGAGCTGCTCCACTGATAAGTTGCATCTGTTTTTTTCTAGGGCAGCTGCACAGAGGAAGTCAAACCACAGTCAAGAATACATACCAGCAGATAAACCATCACCTGGGGCTGGAAATGGAGTCGCAGAGTGATGTAGGAATTTTCGGCAATATTTGACTAAGTATTCCTGAGGCTGTGGAGACCTGGATATCCCTGAGACTCATTAGTTTCCTTGGAGTAGACGGGATTATTGGCTTCACATACAACTTCGCATTTGCTTTTTATTACTCATTCTATTTCTCATTTTAATATTTTGATGATTTTCTTTTTCATCTGTGCAATTTTAGTTAAATAATTTTAGTTAATTTTGACTCAGTGCCTTGGGACCGATCTATTCTTTCTTGTTGTCATTTCTGTCCATGGCATAAGCTCTGGCTGACATATGTAGTCTGTCTAAATATCAAAGGTTTTTAAAAATGGGAGCAAATGAGGAAAATGTCAGGAAATCAGTCTAGCTGTGATTTACATGAAAAAACCATTTTTAATCTCAAAGCTGATTACCAAGATACCTTCTAACACTGAACTTAGACTGAAGTCCCCATTACTGATCAGATATGGACACTGTTCTTCAAATAAAGCCACCCATACCTAAAAAGGCAATTTTTTTCTTGGGGGTAGATGACTACAGTGCAGCTCTAAAAACTTGGATTTTTACCACAGTACTTCCACAGAACAGCAGGGTGACATGTTCCCTGACTCCATGGCAGAGCAGGTATTACAAAATCTAACATGGCTAATACAAATCTAACCCACATTTCATGTTGACCAAACAAGTGTTATCTTTTCCATTTGGCACTCTCCTCTTGCATCCTGCTTTTAAAAAGGACATGAAGATACCAGTTAATTTGAGAAGAGCTCTTATGGGAGAGTAGAAGCTTTCTGCCCTCCTTCAGCTTAACTCACTGATTAAGCAGGTAGCTGCAAAGGCCATGCCAAAAGTCTTATAAGAGAATCTCAGTCAAGATCAACAATGTTTCTAGCTCTTGAAATACTGTATGGGGAAAAACCCCGTATTTTCAGTCCCGTACAGTGAGAAATCACTTAGCATTACTGATTAAGAATTATTACTGTCAAGAGCAATCAACTGTCATTTTACTGTTAGTCATTGAAGGTAGAGGCAGGAAAAAGGCAGGAGTAGTTTTCAAAGAACTTGGGAAGAAAACACAAGTTACAGAAGACTTTGCAGGAGGCACCAAGAAGACACGCTGTACTGTATTTAGCTGGAGTGCCCCTAGTGCCTACTGAGAAGGGGGTAGTTTTCTTATAGAAATAAGTAGGCCTGTTACTTTATAATCCATCATGTGGTATCTGAAGCATATGGACAGGGGGCTAGTGAGACTCACAGCAAGGAAGAAAATGTAATTAAGAAGCAAACAAAGCTGAGTCAGGCATGTGTGTGCCGACCAGGCAGAAGCATCCACCGAAGCCATGTGCAAAGATGCAATCAGTGTTTGACTTGAGAAACTCAGTTACTAGGGATATACTATGCAAATATCTTGGTGCCAACAAGCAAACGTAAGCTTTTGAGGAATGCACAACAAAGCATTTCTGGAAATCATAGTAACTCTTCTATTCATTGCTTCACATCACATATTTGACTGCAAAGCAAAACTGAGAGGAAAGAGAATAGTCAATTAAGGCCCTGTTAGGAATTTTAACAGACTGTAAAGATGTATTTCATAGTACTGATGTGCAGATGCTGATGGGGAAGTCATGAGATTACTGGCAAGCCAGCAAAGAAAATGAAGTATCATACACTGACAAGTAGACCGGCAGCCCTGTCAAGAAAACATTTAGAACAGCCAAAGTTTTTTATCAGAAGCTGATATTTGCATAAAATATCTGAAGAGAATTCCCCCTATCAAAGACCAAATTTGAATTTACTGTATGTCTTATGAAAAGACCATACTACATGATAATGCCACAGCAAGTCAGACTGTAACACTGCAAAACAAATGTTTGGAGGTAAGTATCGAACTAAATGTAGGCATACTGAAGCTTAGGAAAACTCAGATCCTCCTAATTAGGATTCTATTGGCTTCTGAAGAAATTTGGACAGTCCCAACGAAACTAAAACTTCAAGGAAGTGCCTAGATTAAAATACATGAAAGACCCAGGGATGCTGTGAGAGATCTGACAGACCTTAGGTTTCACTGGAATCTCTCAGATTCTGTTACGTTCTGCTCTTGAAAAGTTATGTGATGGCAGCATCGAGACTCAGAAATGCCTTTTTCAATAATAAGCAAAACCAAACAACGTTCTTCAAAAAGCTGTGAAGCAGCTGGAGCAAGAGAATAATGCAACTGAAGGAGACCCGAGAGCTGACAAAACCAGCTTTGTCATTAGGGTCATGAATGGCATGGAGAAGAATAAGTCTGGATAAAAAAAAGAATTGGCTGTTGCTGGCTTTCCAGTATGGAACAGTCTTTCAATCTTAGCTATTTGCAAGGGTACAAACCCATCACAAACCACTGGAAAGCATCATGTAAAAGCTATTGACCAAATATTATTCAGGAAAGGTGCTCCCTATGACTGATAAATGGAAGAGGGGGTATTTTCTTGGTGCAGCTGAAGCAGCTCAGGAGAGATAATAACATCATACTGGAATTTTTCACACTTACAGCAAAAGGCTATAGGTTGAGCAGCATCACCTTGAGTAAATGATTGGAAAAGAAAATTATTTATGCACTCAAACTGCGTGATCCATAAGGAGGCAATGTCACAGAGATATGTTTCTGTCACTGATTGGAGGTTAATCGTCTGGGGAGTATTGACCAGGGTAATGGAGGGTAATGACCAGGCAATAAACACAGACAATTTATACCTAAGATATTGGAAAGCCTTTGGTGAATTAGGAAACAAGCATACTGTTGTGGAGTGAACATCCAATGAACCTTATGGGACGTGTAAGGACTATAGTAATCAAGAACAGCAAAGAATATTTTACCCTTTGGAAATCCCAGCCCACCTATCAGAAAGATCATATAGGTTTGTACCTACAGAAGAAAAAGTGTGGTCAAAGATTATTTCTCCATTCTCCAGAACAAGAGCTATCCTAGAAATACTAAAGCCAGGAAACAGAAGGCATATGGAAACTGAAAGGTGCATAAGGATGTGTAATTCTTACATGATGCTCCAATATACTGTAGCAGAATTTATGACAGAACCTTTGCTGTGTTGTTGTCAATGTCCAGAAATGTTGAAGAATAATAGTAGTATTTTTCTTAAGAACCAAAAATGAAATAGGTATTTACTTGGAATCCAGAAGAATAACTTCCCACACCTGTGAAATGAAAGTGCTTTCATATAGAAATAATTGAACCCATCTTTTTGCATAAAAATAATACATTAAATGAAAACCATAACCCTAATCACATACTTCTTTTGAGTCTGAAATAAGAAAACCAGCAAAGGCCATTACATTTAAATTACTAGCATTGTTTTTCTCAACGTATCATTTTTTCCCGAGGCTTCCACAAAGCTGTATAAAAGGAGTCAGAAATAAAAAGAGCCACCAAACAGCAGGGATTACCTATGCACAGCACTGCTGCTCTGCATAGAGCAGAGATCATCAGAAATGGGTCAGTAAATCAAGTCTCTGCTTCCTGCTAGGGCACTCTGTTTCAGCAAATAGTATATTTGAGCAGTTAAGATAACGCATAGTGAGCAGAAACCCAGCTACAACGAACCAGGCAAGAAACAGTGACTGCGAGGCATCGTATAAGCCGTCCGATGCCCACATAAAATAAAGGCAAAGGAGAGACTTGCCATATAGGTCAGATGAGTTGGTTATGAAGTCAAGATAGCAGTGAAGCTGTAAATGAGGGTAACTTCAAAGTCAGGGCAGGCTATAAAAAATGAAAGCCTCTTTTTTAACTAAAGAATTCTTCTGAAACTGGGAAAAAAGCAGCAAGCTCCTTTTCCCTTCCAGCAGCTAGAGGGGAGTGGAGTTTCAATTTTATATATTGCTAACTAATCTGGAGCTGATATAAACTACTAATCTCTTACTTGTGCCCCAGGTCTAACATCTTCCTCATTCCTGCATTTGGAAGTGTCACTCAAATTGTTCCGGATATTGAAGTTTCAACTTTCGTGAGGAAATGAAGAAATAACTGTGGTTTCTGAGGAATATTTAAAGATTATTTTCTACTTTTAAAAGGTATTGCCACAGCTAATTTTAAAAAACAAAACAAAACAAAACAAATAACCAAACAAACAAAAAACCAAACCCAAACCAAACCAAACCAAACAAAAAAAACCCAGAACCAAAACATATTTCCAAAAAGAGTTGTGTCTAAAATAACACATGATGATTGGCCACATGGTACATCATCAATGTAACAGTTATCCCAAATAATAGAGAATCCCCACATGTATATCATTAGGCCACTGAAACAATCTTTGCTCTGCCCCATGGTCCCACGGTGCAACATCCATATGATTATGATTAAAGCTTCTCAGTGTCTGAAGTCCCAGGGCAGTATAAATTACTTTTTCATTTTGTGATGTTTTGTCTTCAATTCTTTTACGCTAACCTCTGATACCTTTGCTGCAGTGAGCAGAATTTTGAAAAGGTTTAAGATTTCATGGCATTTAGTGCCAAGATGAGCACGGCTGAAAATTCATCTGCATATGACTATTCCCATCAGTGACACTACCAGAGAACTCTTTTCAAAGACGTTTTCAATCCCATTGGTGTAAATGCGACTGAGGGCAAATGTCCCCTCTTGTGCTGTGATGATCAGCACCTTGCTTTCTTTCCAACATAATGCAGCCAGCAAGTTAAAGCCCCAGTTAAGCTGCCCCTGTAGGGGCACCAAGATTGCCCATGCTCCTCTGCTATGAGCTAATCTAAATCTTCACTTTTTGATAGTGCATTGCTGTTGTTTACCAGCTGAATTTTCTTTACACTACCAGAAGCCTGGAGTCCTTGGCAGGACAAGGTCCTGTTCTAGGAGGAACATAAATGCATATTTTCTTCTAGCTCAGGTAATGTTTTTGAAACAATTTTCCTTTTGAAGGTCCAAGTATAATGGCAAGGTTGACCACACATTTGTTACATCTCCTGTTTCGGTTCATCACCATAAAAAACCAATGCAAATGCTTACTGACAGCTGTGTAAAGCTGTAAAGCTCTTTACCATTTTTGTGCAAGTCAAGCCCTATCTGGCTTGCTTTTCCAAGTTTCTAAACTATTCATCCTTGCTCCTTCCCATCCCCCACTTGTGAGGCTTATTCTATTATGAATTTTCTTTCTCTTTGTCTCTCTTTCCTGGCAAGCGTTCTCTTTGCAGCTAAGCCCTTCCTTTCTGTTGTCATGCACATTTTTTCCCCTTAGGTTGCTAGGCATTATAAGTTTTCTTCTTATTTTACTACTCATGTGACTTCTGCTCACCATCCCATCCCAACATTACCCCACACCTTTTATTCATTACCACCTCTCCTCCCACATACACAGCTGATTAAAACTTAAAACATTGAACACTTTAAGAGGCTTAAATGAAGATTCTTTGCTATAGCTACTTTTGAAAAGTAAAAAATTATAGCAAAATTCAAACTTTAAATAATGAGATTTCATATTTCCCCTGAAGAATGCCTTTCAATAAACCCCGAATTTAATGCAAACAATTCTGGTGGAATGAGGAAGTCCTTGACTGTAATCAGCTAATCTATTATCATGCTTAATAAACATAGCATAAAGGATCCCTGAGGTTAAGATATACTTCACTATATTTGTTTAAAAACCCATTATAGAGTCCCTCTTGGATTGAATTTATTAAACCTACTTTAGCTAACAGTGGCATGAAGAACAAAATTCCTTTTTCTCCATCAGAAAGAGGGGTTAAACAACCGGTGTTTTGTGTCAGATGATTCAAGTAATACATTGTAGACATGCTGTCCCAGATGACGGTATGGAAATTACCTTCCTAACAGCTGTGAAATATGCAATTTTTTTTGGTCTTTGAAATTTCCTTCAACTTTTTCTTCCAGTGATGCTGCAGAACTGATGATAGTGCTCCCCCACTGAAACTGCTTCTATCATACGGTTTCAGCATTGGCTTGTGTTCAAAATGACACACAGCAGCATGGAAGAAATGGGTTGTTATCAGAGCAGATAAATTCAAGATAAAAGATTAAACACAGCCTCTTCTGCATCTTACTTAGTCTTCCTTTATGGAAATTTGCTCAAGTTACCCTTCTGGAGTCTGCTTACTTCTCTTTCCTATTCAACGGTCCTATTCTGCAAGTCTTTTTCTGAATTCTCCTCTTCTATTACAAGAGCCCAAAGACCAACTCTTGCTTGCCAAACTTCAACTTGTCTCCATTCATGACAAAGACCCAGGCGAAAAGAAGATCTGACAGCGGTGTGCATCCTCTCCTCCTCTCCACCCCACCGTCCATGCAGAGCAGACCTTGCTCTTCATTGCCTCTACAGATGGAAAGAGCATTCCTTGGCCACAGCTGGCCTTTATGATTGCTCCTTTCATCTGTGGGAGAATCTAAGAGGATAAATGGTAGACTAAAATAGTAAGCAGAGGTGATATAACAATACGATATTAAAAAACTCCATGGGAATCTAATAATTTGTCTGGTTCAGCCTTACATGATGATGCAAAGACACCTTTTACCACTTCTCTAAAGTGTTGTGCTGCAGTATGACCTTTGCTGGGATTTCATTTAAGCCTGAATGGTGGGTCCCACCTCTCTCCCTTCTGCATGTATTTTGTGGAGGTTATACAGTGTTAGTTGCAATAGAATCACTGTCAATATATGTTGGTATAAGAGGAAAACAAAGCTGATTTCCCAGTCTTTGTTGAATAGAGACTTTTTTTCACCTCTTTTACAGATAATGCTGCCAGAAAGCCTCTGTTCCTGAAAATTCTCTCACACATCAGCTCTACAAAAAGAAAAAAAAAATGTTTCTAGATATTCCTAGAACAGGTTTTATATAAAAGCATGAGTGTAAATTCTTCATCAATAAAGATCAAAGTAGCCTTTCTGACAGCAGAGCAGACTTATGGCAGCTGAAATTTATGAAAACCTTAAAAATCCAAATTGAATGGGCTCCTCTTGTACCACTAAATCCCATCTCTAGCAATTGCAGTTCATAAACCAATTACACTGTTTGGTTTTGATATGTGAATATTGCTTGCATTGTGATAATAAAGAAAGTATTTTGTCTCTCTCTCTCTTTTTTTTTTTTTTTTATTTGGGTGGATGACGGAAGCAGAACTTATCTTAGAGAAAGACGTTATTGTGTTTAATACGGAAGAAGTATTTCACAGCCAAAGTAGAAGGAACAGAGGATGCAGTGGAAAATTTCTCTGATTAATAATCTAAGTTCTCTTTTCTGAATCTTATTTCAACTGGAGATGGATACCAAGAAAGTAAACTTAAAACTGAGATACAAGGACACCTCATGGTAAAATGTTTCATGTACCCTGAACACTGCCCTATCACTGTGGCCCCGATGCCTGACACTGACTGAACTCTCTTTCTAAAGCACATACAAAAACTACATGTGCTTCTTAATCCTTTCACTTACATCACTTACATCACCTCCATTACAAGCTTAATTTAGTAATCTCCACCTCAGGAAATGCTATCAAGTTCCCCCTTCAAGTCTTGTAAAATACCTTGCAGGCCACTCAAGGACCAAAGCACAGTAGACTTCTTCCTTATAAAACTGAAACCTAATACCAATGAGACCCATCCCTCTCCAACAACACTGTGCAAGGATAATGGGGAAAGAGAGGCACCTGCTTTTTAAAATTTATGGGTGTTGCAGCAAAAGCCACTAGCAAGAGGAGTTATTGAAAAGAAACAGGCCTCAGGAAGTTCTGAGTTAGCACCAGTAAACCACTCTGTAATCAAAATATACTGATGATCACTAGCTTCTTGTTATTCTCTGTTGGTAAAGTGCCTCCATTTCTAATCTTGATGTGTTAGAAGCCAGATACCCTGAAGTTTCCTTTACAAGGCTAGGTCTTGATGTGTATGGCTGTGAGATCAGACTGGGGTCTGAAGGATGATGGCAGCTGAAGAAGCACCTGCTGAGTTGCAGGGTGGGGAACTCAGTGGAGAACAACACTACCACCCAGTAGACCTAAAGTGGCGGGGCACAGTCCAGACCTTAATATAAAATATGGGACACTTCCTTGAGCCAGAGGCTTTAAAGATAATGTGGAATCTGGAGGGAGATCTGTTTTGTGCTGAAATATGTATTTCTAGTTAGACTATTACCTGGAAATAGAAACCTGTTTGTGAGACTTGGTGTCTTTGGCTACTGTTATCTAAATCTCATATTTTTGCAAAGGGGTTTCCCAGGAGTGGAACTACACCATACAATCCTGTGATAGTGTAGGAATTTATCACTGCCCCAGTGCTTTCTGTTCTTACATTTGAATGACAGAATCATAGAATCATTAAGGTTGGAGAAGACCTCCAAGACCATTGAGTCCAACCTTTGCCATGCCAACTAAACCATAGCATTGAGTGCATGTCCAGTTGTTTCTTGAACACTTCCAGGGATGGTGACTCCACCATGGGCAGTCCATTCCAATGCTTGACAACCCTTTCACTGAAGAAATTCTTCCTGATGTCCAACTTAAACCTCCTCTGGAACAGTTTGAGACCATTTCCTCTTGTCCTGTTGCTGGTTGCCAGGAAGAAGACGCCAACCCCCACCTTGCTACAACCTCCTTTCAGGTAGTTGTAGAGAGCAATAAGGTCACCCCCAAGCCTCTTCTCTAGGCTAAACAGCTCCCTCAGCCACTTCTCATAGGACTTACTCTCTAGATCTTTTACCAGCTCCGCTGGCCTTCTCTGGACACACACCAGCACCTCAGTGTCTGTACTGAGGGGCCCAGAACTGGACACACTAGGCAAGGTGCAGCCTCACCAGTGCCAAGTACAGGGGGATGATCACTACCCTGGTCCTCCTGGCCACACTATTTCTGATACAAGCCAGGGTGCCATTGGTGTTCTTGGCCACCTGGGCACACTGATGGCTCATGTTCAGCAGCTGTTGACCAGCACTCCCAGGTCCTTTTCTGCTCAGAAAGTCAGGAATAATTTACAAGTGGTCCAAAGCATGGGCTTATGTAAGGAGGAAAGGGGCTTTTTCTCAGGCTATGTCCCTGTACACCTTTTTAGGCATTACGAACTGCAAGAAGAGAAACCTCTTTGTTGGTAGTGACACTTGCTTCCCAAAATGAAGTCTTCTATTATCTGCATTTGGCTGTTAGCACTGCCAAGGTGCTAACAGGAACGAAGTAAAGCATGGAAGAAACAAAGGACTTGAAAAATGCAGGACTTAACTGCATTTGAGAAGAATTTAAGGTGTGACTGAGAAGAAAATTTCAGCTGCCATTCTCGTAGTGGCTGTCTCAGGCACAGGTAGAATGGCAGAAATGATAAGCAGCATCTTCCTTCAGAGAGTTTCTTTTTCATTTAGCTACTTTTGAATCAGGCCTATTTACATCTGCTGGATCAAAATGACTTAATGAACAGCAATCCTTTTGGACAAGTGTCTCAAATGCACCTTTACAACAAATACCTACTCAAAACCATGTATCATAACTTCCCTCAAACCTTTCTGAAATCTAAAGACCTGATGAAACAATCAAATTATTTCTTTACGGTGCTGGTTCACATAGGTTCAGAAGCATTTCGTTGCTTTCTTGAGCCATCCCCAACACATTCCTATCCAGTCAAATTTGTCAGCCAATGGGAAAATTTCAAGTAATCAGGCTGCCTTGAATTAAGTCACAATTCACCAAGAGACACAAATTTTGCTAAAAGAACTGGTGAAGTGTGTGCATCATTGTACGAAAAGCCCTCCCGCTGAACTGAAGAGGACTTTAAAACACCTCCCAAGTGAGAGGCAACAGGCTGTAAGCAAAGCATCTTGAATGTAGGTTTATATAGTGTATTTCTGAGCAGTTTCCAGAGGCTGGAATGTAAGGAAACCACCTTCTAGAAGAATAATACCATGCTGATACTCTTCCTTAAATAAAGCTCTTAGTGTGTTTCACATCAGAGCAGCAAAGGTGCTAGTCCCACCATTTGATGTCTTCTGAGATGGGCTAGAACTATTGCACTTATATTAAATAAGGGACAAGTTGCAGAATGTGTTGAACCAGCTTCGCTCACTAAAGATATTAGTCTAAATTTACAGCTCTCATTAGGAACTACAACTTGTCTGGGCTCAACCGTCTTGTGTGCTTTTACATCAGCAGTTAAACTCAGCCAGCCAATGCTTCCCTGAGATATTTTTGTACTCTGTTCCCAAGCACTTATTTGGCTTCCTGGACCAATGTCATTCTCATAGATAAACAAAGTGACAACAAGTTAGCCATTCAGACAATTTTTATCCAAAGGAAAATTCTTTCAGTTCCAATGATTATTCATAAAAAAGCCTTTTTTCAATGCGAAAATTTGTGAGGTCTGGATTTTGTTCCTTTCAGTGGGAATAAACTGCACCTGAATACAGAGAAAATTTTATTGCATGTGACACAATGGTTCTTGCTCACATTATGAACATAAGGGCTTTCCCTGAACGCACTAAGTGCATGAAGGCAATACAGCTCTGCAGATAAGCTGTCAGAGTTTTGTGTTGAGGGACTCTGATTAGTTTCAGTATCTTGGCTACCATGTCATGGATTAGGTGGAATGCCAGTCTCCATGTAATCACTCAGGGTGTCTGGTAGTCTGGTCAGCTAGTGATGATGCTCAAAAGACTATGGCAATACAGTGAATGTGTACAGCTGGCGTGAGTCTGTCTCTGTGCTGCCGTCATATGTCCTACTGTAGGGGTATAACTTAATTCTGGTTCTGGACTCACAGAGCTCTGGCCAGCAATATTTATAAATAGGAGTCTGATCTACTGAAAAGTCTCCTAAATTCAATTATTGCTTTTTATTTCCTGTACCATTACGACTGTTTTATTTTGGTTTTGCCTGTTGTCATTCAACACCTAAACTTTCTTTGTACAGTCCTTCTTTAGGGTCCTTTTTTCCTTCTTTCCTCTCCTACCCTCAAATTTCGTGTTTCTATTCTGCATTTGTAGATTCATTTGCCATCGGCAGCTTAAAACAGAGCGTCTTTTTCTCATCAGGTCTAATACTGAAATCAAATCAGGAAGAAGGAATGATGAACTGGTATTATGAGAAAAGGGAAGGATAAATTCCTGCTGTGCAGAAAAAGTGATGCCTGCCTGGAGTAGTACTAAGCAACTACAGAAAGGGCAAACATCTCACCAGTTAGACTCTTGTTTGTGCTTCTAATATCTCACTGTTTTCCTCAGCCTTCATGTTGCTGTCTCCCAGCTTGACAGCTGAGGGCTGAGAACCCCTTTCTCTCCTCCAATTTTCATGGTTTGCAGACTTCCAGGGTGGTACCAAGGGTCTGGATGTGGGTTAAGGGTTGAGAATGCTCTTTGTGTATATATGTGTGTGTCTGTGCATGTTTGTGGGGCAAACCCACCCCAGAGCTAAGCTGGAAACAGTTCTTAACAGCAGCCTCAATGTACAAGTGTTAGCTACAGCACCTTCACAACCTCAGGAGCTGGAGATACCAACTCCAGAGGCCCACCACTGCCTTCAGTATGCTGATGTGATCCCTGTGTCATTTCCACGCTATGGACACACTAAGCAGGAGTTCTGAGAGTCGGGACAGGTAAGGCTAGGAGGATTTAACAGGGACAAAGTCACAGTCCTCCTGTGGGGACCATCACTGTCTCAGGGGCCTCTGCTGAACTTCTGCTGGAGCTTGGGTGGCTGATCTTGCTATGCATCATGGAGGAAAGCTCAGAAAAAATGACAGGCATTAATTTTCTCTGTAGGACTGGCAGAATTTTTCTTCATTGTTCTGTTTGCACAATCTGTCCACTGAGCAAGTGGCCTGCTGGGAATCCTGCAGGTGGAAATTGTCCTCTCCTGCAGCATCCTACGCCTCTCCCGCATGGTTGGCAAAAGCCACAAGACAACTTGTGCTGGGGCTGAGGGTCCATATGCAGCAAAGCCCTGTAAATGTTACTGCTTTGACACATAGCCTTTACAACTCACCACAGAACTGTATGGCAGCATAAAGCTTTTGCCGTCCACAGTTTTGAACTTCATATTGAAAAATTTTCTATATTAGTGTCCTCATTTCATATAGTTTCTGAAAAATGGCATTCATTTAATCCAAATATGCAATGTGGATGCATTTATACTAACACAGAGCTGTTTATTCAAACTAGTTTCATTTTGCACAGATTGTCAGATTGATTTTTTGTGATTTACTGGTTACCCAAACTCAAGATCAATGACACCATTGTGAAAAATCTACTAATAACCTGAAACTATATGCCTAACACTGGCAATTTAACTTCCGGCATCACCAGCTATTTCACTGCAGACTATTTCAGCAGAAAAAACCTTGCTGGCATTTCATGTGATATAAATATTTGCTGGGGGACCAGGGGGTAAGAGTTTTTTATATGTGCTTCTGAAGTAATAAAATGAGAGTCCATCTCCTCCACACCTATTCACAATTGTTGGTAATGGAGTGTGGTATTAAAGGGTAATGAGGGCACATTTGGCACCATGTTCCTGACTGTTCTATACAGAGAAGCCTAAAGAATATTGGCTGTGCTGCCTAAAGAAATGAATTAATTCATTGATGAGCAATGTGCATGCATTTATACTAGTTCCTACTCTAATATATTTTTTAAAAATGTTTTTCCAGTTCTTGGTATTTTACCTAAAATACGTGTTTACTTGATGAATCTCCCATGCAACTTAGGAATGGGGAGATGGGAAGCAAAAGACCTGAACGTGAAAGGAGGCAGTTAATGACAGGGGCATCAGGAGGGATGTCTGCTATGGTAGCTGGTCATTGGTGGTCCTCTGTTGGCAAACAAAGCTGTCTCTTACCAAAGGAAAAAATGCTGGTCAAAGTTTCCAAGTTAATTTCAAAGTTCATATTTTACTTTTTTTTTTTGCCTGCGAGGCACTATGGGATGTTTGACTTTCAGCTCATTAGCCATGAGATACCAGCTTCAGTTTTCAGTCTTTTTTGGAGCAGGTTCATATGTTTGGTGCATCACTGAGATGCTCCCAGGATTGCCATAGGAAATCAGGTGCTGGTGCTGAATGCAGGTGCTCAGCAATCCCATTTTAAATGGAGGTTTTTTCTTTTCTGCAGGCAGTTATGCACCACCTGTACAGCCTCACTCTCCTGGGTTTTTGTCTTCAGTCTACTTATGGAAAATGAACTATATTTACCTACAGTCTAGCCCTGTTTATGCATTGGTTCCTGAGGTTTGCTGAAATGAGTTACAGTCGGTATTTGTAAAAGGCAGCATAAACTAGCAAATAAATTCCTGGCCAAGGAATTTATAATAAATTCCGGGCCAAACACCTTGAATTGGACAGCTGACATCTCAGCTGTCTTACCACAAAGCTCTTACCTTGAAGGAGTAATCCCCTATCTCAGCCATGGGATAATGGACACTAGGTAAACCCCTATATTTTGGATTTTTATGTGATTATAGAGAAGACTGTCTGCATCACAGGGCACTTAATAACTGTCCACTTTGAAAGACTAAGCCACTGAGGGATGGATGTAGTCTCTACATGAGTTTCTACTTTTGAGGAAGAAAATGTAATGAGATTTAAACCTATCTCCAAAACCAAAAAGCAACAACAACAAAAAACTAATGAGGTGATGAACTGAATAGCCTACCAGGACAAAGAAACCAGTAAAAAGCAAAGCTACAGTAGGTAATTTTGAATAACTCTAGCCTCACTAACTAAAAGCCCAAACTCCTCAGAAATGTCATGACATTGCTTGTCAACATATTCCTTTCTATTGCTTTATTCTGGATTGTTTTCCAGCTGAGACATTCTTTTTGTCATAGGTTGCCAAAGACATCTTACAGCTATTCTCTGCATATAATTCTTTACAGACAAAAAGCTATCATTTTCTGCTCACCAACTCACTTGTGATTGGAAACTTGCCAGAAGAAAAAAAAAGAAAAGTTCAAATATAATTGCAACTCTTGTCACACAAAATGAAAATTGACCCTAGCGTGAGTAGGAGGTTATCAGGTCCCAAATAATTTATACATTTTAACAACCATACATGCCAGAAATATAATAAACTGACAACCTCCAGGGAACTGCATTTTAGGAATTGAATACAGAAAAGCTGTTTGCAGATAGTAAAAAGGGAAACAGCAGTTCTAGACTATACAAAATCCTGGGAAATAACTAAGTGTAATATTATTCCTCATGACAATTGTGTTCCCTGGGTCTCGCTGGTCTTGTGTCAGGATCCATCTCTCTTTTCCAATGGACCGCATGCTCTAAGTGATCAGTTTGATGGATCCAGCCTGTTGCTGGTATCGGTCTTCCCTTCCCAACCTTCCCAGCCCTCTACAGAGAAATTCAGCTCTTAAACATTGTCTGACATGGTTAATGCCTTCCCTCTCGTCTCAATTCTCTGGCAAGCCTGAAATATTCCAGCTGGCTTATAAGTTCCATGATGTGTCTATGCTTCATCACATTTCCTGACCTGCTTCATCACTCTCTGACTGGTTTAATTTCTTGCTATCAAGGTTGTCATTAGAAGATTTTTCTGATAAGGGGAGAAAAAACCATAAAAACTCTATTGCCTTTGAATCCAGTCCTCTGGATTTCACAGAACTGGCCCACCTATGGATTTTAGTCTCTTTTATAATATTGCTTTCAGCTGAAATACTTTAACCTTCTTTAAGAAAGGGTCTTGCACTGGGATTGTATTGTACTGGCATCCACAATTTCACACTTTGCACCTGTGAACAGCACCGCTTTTATCTTTTTCTCTGTCCATATAGCCATCCAGAGAGATGTATTTTATAAACAGCGAGTACTTTGGCATGTTTAAATAAGCTTTTGAAAGTACTTAGAAAGAAATGAGCTTCTTTATGTGGAAAAGAAAAAGATGAAACCAGTGGTGCAGCCTGAATCCTTAATCTGTGCAGGCTTATTTTATTTAGCTAAATCACAAAATATCTAGAATGTTTGAAGTACCTCTTGTAAAAAAATAAGCATAACAGAGTGTTAGCTAAGAAGTCATGAGGAAGAAAACCTGCTATCAATTGGAAGGATGTTGTTGGAGACAAATTTTAAAGCAACAGGGCAGATGGATAAATATATTAGTGTCCAATTCTGTCATGAACCAAGAACTAATCCTGAAATCAGAAAAGAGAAGTTAAAAGAGAGGGTTAGAACTGAAGCAGAAAGTGTTTTTAGAATCCATACTACAGCAGATGTTTTACCACTGGATTCAGACAGAGCTGAAAACATCTTGGTAAAATATTGGCTGGCATCAAGTCCTCTTTTCTGAGGACACCCTGATTATCTTGACAGAGCTAAAATACATCCCTGTCCAGGAGCTGATAGGGAAATGGTAACAGCCAGCGGGTAGCTACTGATTTAAAGAAAAGCGGTAACAGTTTGTTCGGAGAGCAGATGAGGTGCGGAAATGGTATTTGACATCAGTTCAATGTTCTGACCTCACTCACCTTTGCTTTTTTTAGCATTGCCTGTGCTGGCTGTATCATGTCATACTGCAGAAGGAAATTCAATAAGCACTACTGGTATTAGTGGGTATTTATACCTCCCTTATAAAAAAACACACTCTAGTTTAACGGCAGCCCATGTTTTTATGATAAGTATCTGAAAAAGAACATCAGCCATTTTCAGTTACTTACCAGCATGACTGACATTATGCGCTTTTCTGTGGTGTTTTGCCCAGTTTTGTTCAAATACTTCTTTGAGCATTCAAAGAAGCTTCCAGTATTTCTACAGAAATTTCTACTTCCACAGTCTAATTACATGAAAGTATTTATTAACAACTTGTGTTTTCAGCTCCTTTTAAAAAACCTCAAGTAAACAAGGATGACTTCATTATAAACAAAACTTGCTTCAAATAAAACTCATAATTCTGTACAATGTTCTTGTTTTGTCAGCCAGATAGTTCATTTAATATATAAACATATTGGCATTAAATTTGATTTACCATGTTTGAAAATAATGAGTAGTGAATTTGAGTAGTGGATTTACAGGAGTTGGTATTGGGATGTATCTTTCTTTTGTTGCATTACTCGGACACAAATGTGATTTGCTGCCATGTTTAACAAGGTTAAGTGATCTTTGTTTAGTTTCTCTCCTTCCATTCTATTTAGAAGTCAGAATTTTTAAAGAAAAACAGCTGACAACAAGAGCACAACACTGGCGTATTTATGCCTATTTTCCAGCAGCAGTAAGAGGGAGAAGATGAGCACAGTGATAATAAGCTCATAAGGGTAGCGTCACCATGGTAAATTGTCAGAGTAACTCCTCAATAGGACACAGGACTAAATTTAGAAGACTACACTGCTGGTGAGTCACTGATCATTGCACAAGTAACATGGTCTTCTGTTGTGAACACATATACTGTGTTTTGCATGCAGCACGGGTATGCAGTTTGGTGGTGGTCTAATTAGACAGTTGTACATATTAAATTGTCATGGATGAGATGGAGTAAACAACAACCCCCTGTGGATCTGGGTATTGGGATTTATTTAAGAACCCTTGAGATTAAAGCTTTTACCCTGCTTGATTTCCTCACACAATCATTTTCTCTGTTCCCACCAGCACTGTGTTCCCCAGGTCTCAGTGTCCCTGCCCAGGGAAGGATAAGCAGAAAACCCAGTCAGGTGATGTTGTGCCACTGCTCTCAGGTACCAGTTTCAGGTGTGAGAGGTCTCTGGTCTAGCAGCCAAGGTGTCTGGTCACTTCACAGCACTTTTCTCCATGCACTGATCTGATTTCCAGGGTCTTCTGCAGCTTCTAGGATTTTTTCTCCAGTCCTGGTCTTCACTCCCTTCTTTTCCAGCCCCCAGATTTCCCCATCTAAATAGTCAATGCGCAGAAGGAAACATATGATCAACTCCTAATTGGTGGTTCTGTCTTACATCTTATTATTAATTGGAGGAATCAGGACCTGCCACAGTTAATGAGTCCTGATGTTATCAAAATTTACAGTTGGCCCATACCAGTTACAGCTAGCAGGTGACAGGCTCATGCTTGCTTGTGAGTTCAAAAGTTCAGTTTCAGAGTCACCCACTCACCCACAGACATGCAATTATCTGCTGCAATCTAAGTTATCTTCACCTACCACTGTTATTAAAAAAAAAAAAAAAAAAAAAGGCAGCCAAATCCTGATGGAAAAATAACTGGATTTTTTTTTATGGAAATAAAGATTCTCAATGACTCTGGTGCACCTATGGCAGTGATAGCTATTAGGACTTCTGCCTTAGTGGAATATCAGGTAAAAAGGCATGCACTAAAATTAACTGCATGCACTAAAATTAACTTGTTATAGTTGCAGTGCAATGACTCAGAACTAGAAAACAGGCTTTTTTTTTTTTTTTTTTTTTTACCTTTTTTTCCCCCCTGCCACACTATACACTGTGTAGTGAAATTTCAAATTTTTGTGTTTAGGTTTAGATAAAATCAATAGCAATTTCAGGTAACATTTAGAAGTTGTTCTTTCTTCTGAAATTTGTCATATTAGAGCACAGGTTAGACTTCTCAAATAACAGATTTCTGATGTATGGACCATATCAAGCTTACACAATCTTTGGAACAGAACCTGTGTACATTGGCGCTCTGGAAAGACCAGAACAATTGAGCTCATGTCCGAGTGGAGAAGAGCTGGAAAGGGCTGTGCTTTTTATTTGGACTTTTTTTTTTTTAGTACTCTTCCTGTGGGTGATCTAGAGGAAAAATAAAGAAAGAGGCCTTGCTACTCCCTAAAAACGCGTGCACAGTGGCAGGATAGATATCAGCTGGAAGACCACTGCCAATGGATATTAAATGCACTAAGTTCACATACATCTGATACAGAGCTAGCAAAGAGTTCAAAAGTGACCAGTATATCTGTTCCATTGTATTTTAGCTCTGGTGTTAAAACATTGTGAAAATAAATGTGCTTTTACAACAGATATTTTTTCCAAAAACTCCTACCCATAGTCACTATTTCAGTAGCTGTCTATATAAAATGTTAAAATGAGACTAAAACAGCTAGGTTATGCTCTTAGTTCTGCAAACATAACTCTGGAATAGCTCTACAGAGGCTTGTGGAATTATTTCTGATTTACTGTAGTGTAGCTGTGAGACAAATTGGCCTAAAGGGTATAGCTGTCTAATATTTTCTTCCGTATACTGCTTTATTACTTTATACATCGAGAAGTAGACAACCTTCTGTTATAGGGTGATTCAGTAGTTCCCCAAGACACTGTGATACCATTATAACCACACAGACAGCCAGATGCATCAAGCTGACAGCTAACAGACTCTTTCAATTTCTTGGTGTCAGTTACCACCCAGTGATTTACATCCGAAAATGAACATACAGAAAAATAGTTCGTGATAGCCCAACATGTGGATGATATCTTCATTGCTCTAATACCACCACTTTTTGGAGCAGAAACTTGCAATTTGTCAGAGGCATAGTCTCTGTGTCCAAAATATCTGATATTTTAACAGAACTTTGTTATTACGCTGAAAAAGGAGGAAAATAAGAACAACTGGAGATTGCCAGGCACATCACAGATGTCAGGGAGCTATGCAGATAAATATTTGAAAAACAAAAGGTCCAACCACAGTGGTACAGTGAAGTGTTTGCTGCAGAGTCTTACAGCAAAGACCTTGAGAGTTGAAATCATGATTCTGAATGAAGGATACATCATCCTTTGTCTTAGTACTGCTGGGATTCATGTTGTCTACAGATTGGCATTGGCAGAAGAAGGATCAGGAATGGAAGCAGGGCTTTGAGGTTCTCTTGCGCTAATATTGTGAAGATCTACAAGGCCCAAATCCCATAAGAATAAGAATTTGGCTTAAATAAGTTGAGTAATAAAGATTGTAGGGATAAGAGTTTCAGCTTGGTCAGAAGAATGAAAGTTGGACCAAACAGGTGGAATACAAGCAAGAGTATCGTACTTGCTGAGGGAAGGTGAAACAAGGGTGAGTGGAAGGGTAAGGAGCACTATGCTTAGACAAGATGGGGAGGCCTCACATTGACTTTACAATTGTAAAAATGCTCTTTTAGCAAAGTGTTTGTTTTAAAGTTCTGGCTGCTACTTGTGTAACCTTAGGTCAATTCTCCTCTGATCTCTTTTTGAGCAACTAAACCTGTTTTCATAGTATTCTACATCCATATGCTGTGTATAGTACATTACTGAGTTTTATAGCATTTAATTTGTAAAATTACAGGTTGATTAGCATTGATATCAGCATTGTTAATGCAGTAGTGAAAATAAAAACAATCGCACTGACCTTTGGGACTTGACTGTTTGGCCTGCTGGGTCTCACTCAGGTAAACTCATTACAGCTAAAGAAATTTTCTAATTAAAGAGTGAACACTCTGGACAAGAACTCTGCATCTCCTTTCACAGTGTCTTGTTTGATGCCCTGAATTTGCCAGCACTTCAGAACATGTGTTTGGGAAATGCTGCTTGCTTTGTACTCCCAAAAGCCTGATGTGAAAGTGTCTTTTCACTCCACACAGTTTAGCATATATGGAAATTTTCACTGAAATGGAGGAAAAGGGTTGATCTGGGAAAGCATGCAGCCATGTACAAAAGCAGGTCAGGTTGTAATACTGACTGTAAATGTTATATTTTAAAAAATGGAAGCAGCCAAGCACTGTTTAATTGTAAGTCCATGTGAAAAAAACAAAGGTTCAAAGGAGAAGGAAGAGTTGCTTGATCCAAACCCATGGAACATTGCCACTTTGGGTAGATGATTTCCTGCATGAATGAATCAAAGTTTTTAGGGAGAGCAAATGTTTTTAAAACTGGAAAAACAGATAGGCTTTCAGACCCGTCAGCCCTTTTTTAAATATGACATGGAAACAAAAAACTCTAAAGTTAAACACAAGCTGAGAACAACTATTCTGAATAAAATTACAAACTTTTATACAATGATGTGATAAAGTAGTTGTACCCAATGTGAGGAAAAGAAGATGTTAATTTATCACTTGTCAAAAATGGTGGTATGTGAGAAAATGGAATGTGAGAAAAATAGATTGAGTTTCTACAAAAGCTATGATTTCTAATATTTAGTAATTTTAGTTCTCAAGGCCATCTTTCGGAGGCACTTTCCAAACAGGAGAGATACCTCCCTTAATGATGAGAGCAGGGAGGTTAGTACCGAAGAACCCATATGGTGAGGAATGTTTTCCTCTTGGTTAACTAGGTCTTTTGATCCTTGATCAGTTATCTGTGTGTGTTCGTTTTGACATGCAGTGGTACTTAAATTTAGCTGTATGATTTACATGTGGACATCTGGTGCACTGGATCAATAAATTCACTGCAGGAAGCGTGAACGGAAGAGCTAGGGATTTTCATGGTACTATTATGTGAGCATTAATTCTAAGATGTGATAGTACAGTGGCAAGTTCTGTTTGTTTCTTTATGTTTGTCATAAGGAGAAGCTTGTCCTAATGATGATTTTAGGCAGGTGGGGGGGATGTCTGAATTTTTCTATAAAAATTCATAGAAGACACTGTCCACCTCTAACAGTCCTCCTTCACACCCTTCAGGTGCAAGGGCTGGACCAGTATTTTTGCTACATCACCTTTCTTTCTTTTCCTTTGAAGAGTCAGAGAGGAACCAAACGTTGGGTAGAACTGTGCCCAGCTGTCCTTCAGATAAGCCACTCCAAAAGACACCACTGTCTGGAACTTCTCCTTCCCTAAACTGCATGTACCACACCTTGTCTGTTCTGTGCCGGTGAGCAGTAGGCAGAGAGAGCAGAAGCTGTTCCTCATGCTCACTTTTCCAAAACTGCACTGAATTACAGTTCTGCTGGAAAATATAACATTGCATTATTCTAAGAAATAAAATACAATTATTTTTTGCCCCTCAGGAGTAAGCTAAGCAAAGATAAGAAGATACAGCACAAGAAAGCATTCAAGAAGCATACAGTTGAGCACTGCTTTAACTTTAGGGTCATGTTCTGGCCTTAGGTATACCAAAGCACAAAGCTCATCATACAAACATATATGTATCTCAGGCCATAAATTTACCTTCAGTTTGGACATATTTATTTTTCCTGGAACATGACTATCTACACCTTTGAACTCCTATGTAAATTTCAGATCTTCCTTCCTGTTATTTACCAGTACAGGAGTACAATAAATTGGGAAGACAATTTGTTTTGTTGAAGATTTTTTCTTTTCAGGAAAACCCTCCATAGGTATAAGGCAAGTACAGTGCTGGGTCAGGTCTTGCATACTATTTGGAAGCACAAAACAGAAGAAAGAATGAATGGAGAGTTTTCATGTCTAATAGGCAGGTGCTATAACTAATTTATAAGGATATTAGGTAAATTTTCAAGGTAGTATCTGGAGCAGCACCTGAGACTGCCTGTGTCAGGTTCTTCTCAACCCCTTTCCCAACCTATAATTTCCAAAGAATGATGCAATTGAATCAACACTGTGAAAGGATTGCATGAAAGTAGGAAGAAAAATGGAGGATTGCTTTTTAGAAGTCATGGACATTCATAAACATCAGGCATAGACAGAGGATATGTGGGAATCAATTCAGCAGAAGTTGCATTTTCATCTGCTTGTAGGTGTTTTTGGACCGTAGGAGGAATATGTAATAATGGTTTTATAATCACAAGAAATTTGGCTGTAGGATGACATACTTACGGAACAATTTGTTTCTGGTTTTACTGAGATTATTCACTAGTGTAAGCAATATGTTTACATGACAAATGAAAATAGAAAGCAGATTTTTCTCATTTTTAGTCAAGGATAACTAAATATATCCAATCTGAAGTGTTAATAATAACTTCCCAGTGTGCATCACACTTAAAATAGTTACTATTCCTGTTTTATTAGCACAATTTCATTAGCACATTTATATGCAGGGCTTAATTGACAGAAGAGTAGCAGAACTATTCTTGTAGGATATTTCTGTTTTAAAAGCCTTTTTGACCAAAGGTAGTACTGAAAAGATTAATGTATACTGAAAAACAAGATGTGATTTAATGATTGTTTTATCATTCTCTAGCCATTTTAGCTAAAATAAATAAAAAACCCCACAGAAAAACAAACTAAACTGAGTTTTATTAAACTCAGAAAGAAAAAAATTATAATGGTTTGGCCTTTTCTTATAATCAAAACAGAAGTGTAGTTATCTTGAGGGATTTTATTAAATCAAAGAACAGAATGGGATTTTTGAAGGTAATAAATGATACAAGACTGCCAAAGACGTGCAATGCAAACAGTCATCAGCTAACCATAACTGAGGAGAACACATCCTGATCTTGTAGGGGCTCAGTTTAATGTTGGAACAAATAGCCCTGGCAACATAATCAGTATCTGCTTAGTAAGACTGTGGGACAAGCTCTGGAAAATTTTAAATGAATGGTCATAAGCCCGGTACTGACTGGTTTCCAACTTTTTTGCCCATCAATGTAAATGATGAAAATGTGTTGTAGGACATGCCACAAGGGTCAAAGACCACAGGAAGCTGCAGCTGACTCTTGGCAAGGAGGCAGCATGACAGAGGGTCAGAAAGGTATGACATAGGGAAGGGATAAAGACTAATGAGATCACCTGTGGTTTGACAAAATGTTGGACTCGTGCAGAGGATGGTTTGATATTCAGAAAGATATGTAATTTAGGGCTGTGCTATCTGAAAAACAAAACCAATCCCCTACTGTCCTACATTTGCTCAAGGGCTAACATTCCAGTGGTTAACAAATACCTCTCACTGAAGTTCTTTTTCTTGCTTCTCAGCTTGGACATTTGTACGGAAATTCAGAAAGGGCAGAGCAGGATGTGGATTCTTGGGGGTTGTGTGTGTAAATGAGGAATGACTTCGGTAGCAGACAGACTGTTTCCAGAGCGTTGTCTACAGGAAAGATGTAAGAGAAACATTATGTGTCAGATCGTTTTTCAGAGATACAGGTTTTGAACTGATAAATTATGTGAAATCATATTAAGCACTCTCTATATGCCCTGAATCTATTACCTTTTTGGATATATTATCACCCCTTTAGCCCCAACCCAGAAGGGGTTAGTCTGGAACATCATCCTCTCCAGTGGGAATTATATGGTCCTTCCAACATAAGTAAGGCACCATTGCCTGGCTAACAAGCAATGACATCTGTTGATAAGGATGTCATACAGTGTATGTAGAATAAGTGACATTGCAAATAAAATTATGCCAAGCAGACATCTGACCAGAACCAGAGTCTTACAAGGTAGATGAGCCCAAGAGGGTCCTAAGTAGCTGAAAGAGAGGTAAAGGCAAACATAGAGCTTGTCTTAATCAGTTGACTAAATATCTGGGTCACTCTCTGAAGTTGTCTCTACTGACTCCATAAATTGTCTACACTCCTAAATTAGGAGTGTAGAGTTTACACTCCTAAATTAGGCCCTTGAACTGCCTAAATGTCTGTGTGATCGATTGGACCATCTCTGTGACTTAACTTTGCATCTGTTTCTAGTACAGAGTTGTTGTTTAACCTCATATATATGATCACTTATGAGGCTCCCGGTGGCCACCACGCCAGGTAGGCTCCCGGTGGCCACCCCAGAGGAGGAGAGAAGAGAGGAGGAACTTTGGAGCGCACAGAGGTTTACCGGTCCAATTTGGGGGAGGGGGAGGGGATCTGACGGTCCATGGGGTCTCAGTGTGGAAGAAACCTGTGTACTCCTATGAGGTTGCGAGCTACGCTGGCTATGGTACATGCCATCAGCAGGGTCTCCCATGCCAGACAGGTCAAAACCAAAGGGTTGGATATAATATGTCCATGGGCAGGATGGACTCACCAGCCTTCTGGCAGTCATCCTAGGAGAAGGACAACTCTAATTTACAAACCTGGGCAGATGGAGCTTGCTTAGCCCTGTAAGGCCATCCATCTAAGAGAAGAACACTCTAATCAAACCTACGTCCTGAGGACCTCGCTGCCACTGTCCAAGCTTGCTAGACCCTGGCAGACAAACCTTAGGATTAAAGGGTGGGCCCAGTTCTGCGCACACTGAGCCTCACCTAAAAAAAGGTTTTATCCACTTTTGTAAAGCCCTGTAGCAATGGGCAAGGGTTGAAAGGGCAGGTGAAAGGTGCACTGGCAGCTGCAGACTCAACCCTGCATGCAGGCGGTTCAGGGCATTGGTCGTTAGAGGCTGACCGGAGATGACAGTCTCTTGGGGCAGCATCCTGAATGACCAAGCAGCCTTTTCCAAGGATAGCACTGCTTGCTCCGCTCGGAGAGGGGCCTAGAAAAGGTGGCCTAACCAAAGCTCATCTCCTCCTTCACCCGGTTGGTTAACCACGGCCAACAGGCATCTTCTACTAATGCGGTCACACAAAGATCAAAAGACGAAGGCACACACCTGCCTCCAAAGGTGCACCCAAATTGACTCTTGCATGCTGGAACATCAGAACCATGCTTGATACTGTGGATAGTGGACATCCTGAGCGATGCTCTGCCCTAATTGCCCATGAACTATCATGTCTCAACATTGACATAGCTGCTCTCAGTGAAGTTCATCTCCACGAGGAAGGCAGCCTCAGAGAGCACGGTGCCTGTTACACACTCTTTTGGTCAAGTAAACCCAGAACTGAAAAGCATCTCTCAGGATTTGGCTTCATGATTAAAAACTCTATTGTTCCTAAACTCGAAAATCTGCGGACAGGTCATTCTGATCACATTATCTCCCTACACCTTCCACTATACAACAAACAACATGTTGTCATCTTTAGTATATATGCCCCAACTCTCCAAGCTGACCCTGCCGAAAAAGATAAATTTTACACTGACCTGCGCTGCCTTACCCAAAATGTTCCTGCAGATGATAAGATCATTATTCTTGGTGATTTCAACGCCAGAGTAGGAAAGAACTTTGAAGCCTGGAAAGGAGTATTAGGCAAGCATGGTGTTGGAAACTGCAATGATAATGATTGACTTCTGCTAGAATTCTGTGCGGAGCAGCAGCTCACCGTCACTAATACTATCTTTCAGCAGAAAAATAGTCTGAAGACAACCTGGATGCATCCTAGATCTAAGCATTGGTACCTCATCAATTATGTCTTGGTGTGACGGAGAGATGTTCGCGATGTCCTCCATACCCGCGTGATGCGTAGTGCAGAATGCCAAACAGACCATTGACTTGTGTGCTGTAAACTTAACTTTAAACTTAAGTTCAAACCTAAAAGGGGCAGTATCCCAAGGGGGACACTCCAAGTTAACAATCTCCAATCAGCCACAGCAAGAGACAGATTCCAGGCAAATCTTCAAACTAGGCTCAAACACCATTCCATAGCTTCTATAGATGCCTCTCCTGAAACACTTTGACACTATATTAAAAACAGCATCCTGCAGTCCTCTGAAGAATCCTTAGGATTTTCCTTCAAGAAGAACAGGGACTGGTTTGACGAAAACAACAAAGAGATCCAGGAATTGTTGAGGGAGAAGAGATCTGTTCGCCAAGCACACCTTGCACTGCCATCCTGTCACATAAGAAAAGCTGCCTTTCGTCTTGCGTGCAACAAGCTCCAACAGAAACTCTGCGACATCCAAAACAAGTGGCAGAATCAGTCTAGCTGAAAAAACTCAATTTTGCTCAGATACAGGTGATCACAGAGGATTCTATGAAGCCTTGAAAGCAGCATACAGGCCTACATATCAGGTCCAAAGCCCTCTACTCAGCACAGATGGTCAAACGCTTCTGACGGATAAAACCTCCGTTCGGAATCGATGGCCTGAACACTTTCAGACCCTTTTCAGTACTAGCCGTGTAGTCTAAGACTCAGCTATTCAGTCCATCACACAACTACTGGTGAAGAATGAATTGGACATTGTCCCCACTTTAGGAGAAACCCTTAAGGCCATACAGCAGGTGAAAATCAGCAAGGCAGCTGGGGTTGATGGAATTCCACCCAAAGTCTGGAAACATGGGGGACATGCACTCCATACCAAATTTCACAAGTTTGTGGTGCGTTGTTGGGAACTAGGTGAACTACCATCAGACCTTCGTGATGCAGTCATCATCACTTTGTACAAGAAGAAAGGAGATAAATCAGACTGTTCAAATCACTGTGGTATTACTCTGCTCTCCATTGGTGGCAAAATCCTGGCAAGAATACTTTTGAACAGATTAATACCCGCTATAACAGAAGGAATTCTACCCGAAAGCCAATGCGATTTCAGAGCCAACAGGAGTACCACAGACATGGTATTTGTTCTCAGACAACTGCAAGAGAAATGTAGGGAACAGAACAAAGGTCTCTATGTAACCTTTGTGGACCTCACCAAGGCTTTCGATACTGTGAGCAGAAAAGGTCTATGGCAGATTTTGGAACGTTTCGGTTGTTCCCCCAGGTTCCTTAAAATGATCATCTCACTCCATGAGGATCAGCACGGCCAAGTCAGATATAGTGATGCACTTTCTGAGCCCTTTCTAATAACCAATGGCGTGAAACGAGGCTGTGTTCTTGCACCAACCCTTTTCACAGTCTTTTTCAGCATGATACTCCAAAGGGCCACTGCAGACCTCGAGGATCAGGACGGTATCTACATTCGATATTGTACCGATGGAAGCCTATTCAACCTAAGGTGACTGAAGGCCCACACTAAGACCTTAAACCATCTTGTCCAGGAGCTGCTTTATGATGATGACACCGCCCTTGTGGCCCACATGGAAGCAGCTCTGCAGCGTTTAACATCCTGCTTTGCAGATGCTGCCAAGGTTTTTGGGCTGGAAGTCAGCTTAAAGAAGACAGAAGTTCTCCATCAACCTGCACCTCAGAAAGTCTTCCATCATCCCCATATCACCATTGGCCAATCAGAGCTCAAATCAGTCCTGCAGTTTAATTACCTAGGTAACCTCATCTCCTCGGATGGTAAGACTGACGAAGAGATAGACAACAGGTTAGCAAAGGCATACAGTGCTTTCGGAAAGCTTCATAAAAGAGTTTGGCGAAATAAACACCTGAAGAAAAGTACAAAGATCAGTGTTTACAGAGCCATAGTGCTGTCTACTCTTTTATACGGATCCGAATCAAGAGTCATCTACCGCCACAACCTGCAACTCCTAGAACCGCCACAACCTGCAACTCCTAGAACGCTTCCATCAACACTGTCTCCACACAATCCTAAACATCTACCAGTCAGATTATGTGGCTAATACGTCTGTTGTAGAACAAGCGGCAGTTACAAGTATAGAGGCCATGTTGCTGAGAACACAGCTGTGCTGGGCAGGACACGTCTCAAGGATGAAGGACCACTGCCTCCCTAAGATCGTGCTCTGTGGTGAACCTGCCACCGGCTGCCGCATGAGAGGAGCCCCCAAACAAAGATATAAGGACTCCCTGAAGCAACATCTCAGCCTTGGCCATATTGATCACCATAACTGGTCTACTCTGGCCTCCAATCGGGAGGTCTGGAGACACACCATCTATAATGCTGCTGATGCTTTTGAGAAAGCACGCAGGATCACTCTTGAGGAGAAAAGATAACGCAGAAAGAATCGTGTCTTGCAGAATATACCACCTAAGGAGTCTTTCTGCTGTGCCTTTTGCAACCGGACGTGCCTATCTCACATTGGCCTCTTTAGCCACCAGCGCACTTGTAACAAACGTGAGTAGTGCCCTTCCCAAATCTTCATTCATGAAGCCTAGCCATGATGATGATGATGATCACTTATACAGTAGCTTTCTAAGCAAAACTTCAGATTCGCCCTCTCTTTTCATCCTCTGGTCAGTTAAAAAAATTTGGAGATAGATTTCTTCAGGCTTTTTTTTTTTACTTAGGGAAATCATATAAGCTATTGGTAAAATCAAAATATCTATCTCAATCAATTGCCATAAGTTTCTTAATGAAGAGATTGGTTTTGTTGCTATGGCAGCTGGACACAGTGTGAGAGTAATTCAGAGGCATTTCAGAGATTTCTGACTAACTACATGAAGTGACACTGTTTTTAGATACTTCTAATTTTCTCCTGGTCTCCTCATCTTCTTCTGGGGTTGGAAATTATTTTGCATTTCTGTAACTCTCTGGACATTAATCTCATTGCACTTCTGCTGAAGTCTATCCAGGAACATGTTATGGTTCTTCAGAAGAATATAAATAACACAATCCACCCACAAGTATTTCTTTATACAAAGTATGTCCTTCCTCATCTAGTGACTTGATGGTTAGTAAAAAATTGTAATATTTATTTATGACAAATTGAGTAAGACTCAACTACAGAAGGGAAAAAAGTTCAAGGAAAAGTGTATTTTAATAAGAGTCTAATTTTAATAACAGTCTCATAATTAACTGAAATTGTTGAAGTTCTGATAGCAATTTACTTGTCTTATTTTCTTGCTTCAATTGGAAATGGTTCCTATATTTATATTTTTCTACCATCAAAATGCTCAGATGTACTAATTATTTGGGGGTATGGATTTTTTATATCTTGCACACTCCTCAACATCATGTAAGGATTCAACGTGTAAAACTTATAGAAGCCCACAGTTTTTCCAAAAAGTATGATATGATTATATAATCGTAGTATTTAATGTTCTTTTGTTCCTAACTCAGCTAGCGTGAGCTAAGTGATACAGTGACAATATTAAATAATGTAATAATTCAACTTTTATAGGGCTGAAAGAATATGATTCTTTGTTTGTTTTAAACAATTACATTGCAAATTCATAATATTCAGTTTCAATGAGTAATAACATCTATCTTTCATGTGAACACTTGAAGTGACACTGATTACAGTGGAATTCTATCTCCTATATTCCCTAAATAAAATGAAACAAGCTACATTTCATTGTGATTCATAGGGCTTGGGGACTCGGGTAACTAGCTTGAACTCACACACCATTGCCAAGGTTGTCATCATGGTGCTTAACATTTAGGTTCGATAGCCTGCTTAAGAAAGCAATTTGATTCTTAGGTGGGCTCAATCTCTCTTACATGCTTGTCATTTTCTATTGACCATAAATAAAGCATAGAACAACTACATTCCTGAGCAGGAATCTCAGCTGTGCACCTAAATTTGGATTGATTAAAGCATGTAGAGAATTTATCATTTTCCTTTAATGTATTTTGCAATTGTACAAAGTAAAACTTCTGTATTAAATACTGCTCTGAGAATATAGACAAAATGTATCTCTGGCAAAAAAGCCCAAGGCTTATCAAAGGAAACATTACTAGTATGAAAAGTATGTAAAATAGCTTAAAAACCCACTTATACTAAAATGGAGAATCTACTTGTCATCCACTTCTGAGTTTGTAGGTCAAAAAATGGAAGGATGCTTTTTAAATGCAATCTATCTTCCGTAGCTTAATTCAGGAATGGTTTCTATTTAAAGTCTTAGTGGATCAGGTTCTACTATAGAATAGTAGGATAGTAAACACCTTCTAGGGCATTTTTTTTCATGAAGCAGCAAGAAAGTTAGATCTTCACAAAGTCTAGATGGCAGTCATTCATAAGATGTTTTTGACAAAGGGATCCTGGTTTTCAGCAGGATTGAAATTCCCAAAAATGGGAATTTCCCTAATTTTCTGTTTGATGAAGATTTTCCATATCCCGTTTACTGATACTGCTTCCAACTCTTTCAACTTCCTTTCCTTGTCCTTTTCCCAGAACTTATTTTCTAGACCCCTTGAAAGGAGGAGAGTATAATGTAGGCAGCACTGTACACAACACAATCTCGCCAACTGCTTTCTTTAAATATATTAATTCTGTGCTATCTCTTATGTGATGGAGCAACCCCCAGTATTGGGAACAGGCAGGGATTTAGTGCTGAAGTTTTTTCTTTGGCCCTTTAATTAAGTAGGGTGAATGCACTCTATGAATTTAACCCCAGAGTATGAGTTCTATTGTAGGTACATCACTGCTTTCATATGTTACGGCTCACTGAAGTCAATAGGATACTTTTATGCAGCAAGGCTTATAGCTGTCATTTCAGCCTCTTGTAAGTCAGCATCAATCCCATTGAATTCTGGTTTCCTGTTGCCTGGTGAACATTACAAGAGTAATGAGTAAAGGGAAAAAGAAAAAAATCCCTGAAAGGAGAATTATTAGGAATCTGCCCTCTGTAATGCTAAAATTCAAAATAAAACTACTCAATGGGATCAGTTATTTGAGAGAAGTTGCCTGGATAAAAATAGATTCCTCATTGATAGTCAGATCATTGAGACTCCATAAAAGGAGACGCTATTGAAAAAGTTCCTGCAAACTGGTTTTGTTTAGCATCTGAGTGAATTGTGGGAGCCCTGAAGCTACCAGCAGCTTCCTGCCTGCCACTCCTAGAAATCCTTTAGATAGTACAAGCAATAAACACTACCCAGTGGGAAATGGCAGAGTAATGTTTTACACTGATTACATGCTAACAGCAGGGAGAAGCTTGATGCGGACTTTCAGAAGCTGAATGTGTGAGCAGAATACCCTTTTTTAATAACAAACAACTTACCAAATCTAGGACACTACACCATCCTCTCAGATAAAGGAAGGCTTAATATTGCATTCAGACTTCCCTTAAGCCGGTGACAGTGGCTCTGAAAAGTATGAAATTATTCCTGATTCCCCTGTAAGTCAAATTATATCCATTAAAGTCAACTGCAAATAAGATCAATTGGATTTGCATTTAAAATTTCATATGTTTGCCAGGCAGTACAACTGATTGAAATGATTATTACTCTTATTATTTCTTCTTGTGGAACCAAATAATTTTCATGCATATATATTAGAAAAGGTATTTTATATAGTTATTAAAAAAAGCCCTAACAAGCAGAAACAAAAAAATCCCACAAGAAAGCCAAGGTGAATATAACCGACTTGACAAGGAAATAGTAAAATGAGTTGAATTCTTATTGAAAGGTATGATTTGGTGACTGACTAAATCTCCCAGTAGCTGTGGGTATTTGTACAAGAGGCGATGTTCTTGCTCCATAGAGAATAGAGTTTCACAGGGAATTCATAATGTTATGATTATTTATGTGAATGACAAGTTAAAATTTTGCTAACTAATAATACTTAGTATTTCTAAGAATCAATGTGAAAAAAATTGATATTGAGGCTAGGGGCAATATTTATATGTGTTCAGTATAAGACTTCCCCTGGGTTTCAGTTTTGCTGATATCATTCATTCCCTTATATTGTATTTAGTAACAATAATGCTATCTGATCTGCATTTCTGCATTCTCCTAGTTGACCTTTTTGTGAATTTGGTTGGTTTTGTTTGGGTTTTTTTACCTTTTCTTCCTTTTTTTTAGAGTTTCTGGTGTGCTTTTCATTGGTGCTCTTTTATAGCTTTCTCTCTGCTTTGGACTCTGTATGCCTTGTACTTTTCCATTTAAGAGTTCTAGCTGCAATTCTTCTGCCAAATCCATTAGAAAGAAAGGGGCTGGGTTTAATTTTCCTGCTGAGGGAATCATCTTGAGCCCTGGAAAACCCTCCAAAACTAAGCTATGGGGGAGGTTGCAGTGTTCTCAGTGCTGCAGAAAATATCCTTGAAGGACGAGTTTTGGGACTGGCTGCCATTATGAGCTATTCTTACTCACAACCATCAAGTGCAAGAGGCTGAGAAAATATTTGAAAAGAAAAATTAAGCTATTGAAAACCACTACAATAATACTTCATAAGAACTGAGGAGTACTCACTTTAGTTCTCATTTAGTGTTTTGTTGCTAACAAAATTATGTATTCAGTCAGCTGCTCCCCTCCTCCACTTCATATCACTGAGGGCTGCTGACACACAGTAATTCAGCAGCTCCATCATCTGGTTGTATGAAGCTTTAGTGAAGCTACTTGAAGTGAGTACACTTCTGATGCCAAGAGCAGAGGATATCAGCTTAACCAGCTCAGGCATTTTTGAACGCCTCTGAGGAAGGGTATTCCATAACATTACTAGATTCCAGGTTTCAGAGAGACCTGGAAAAACTGGAGAAGAGGGCCCATGCAAACCTTATGAAGTTCCACAAGTCCAAGGGCAAAGTTCTGCACCTGAGTTGGGGCAATTGCAGATACGGGTGCAGATAGGGATTTGAGGATTCTCATGGATGAAAAGCTGGACATGACCCAGGAGTGTGTGGTCATAGGCCAGAAACCCAACTGCGTCATGGGTTGCATCAAAAGAGTAGTGGCCAGCAGGTTGAAGGAGGTGAATCTGCTCCTCTACTCGGTTCTCATGAGACCCCACCTGGAGTACTACATCCAGCTCTGGGGTCCTCAGCATAAGAAAGACATGGATCTGTACAAGCACATCCAGAGGAGGGCCACAAAGATGATCAGAGGGATGGAGCATCTCTCCTATGAAGACAGGCTGAAAGAGCTGGGCTTTTTCAGCCTGGAGAAGGCTTCAGGGAGACCTCTTTTTGGCCTTCCAATACCTTCAGGGGGCTTACAAAAAAGGGGGAAAGAGGGACTTTTTACACATGCACATAGTGACAGGACAAGGAGCAATGGTTTTAAACTGAAAGAGGGCAGATTTATATTAAATATTAGGAAGAAATTCTCTACTGTGAGGGTGGTGAGGCACTGGAAGAGGTTACCCAGAAAAGCTGTGGCTGTTCCATCCCTGGAAGCATTCAAGGCCAGGTTGGATGGGGCACTGAGTAATGTGGTCTAGTCTAGGAGGTTCCTGGAGTGTGTGGAATATAACTTCCTACATAGCTCATGTCTGAGCTAACCAGGGAAGGTGTCCGGGAGCTGCAGGGACCTGGGGGCAGGTAGGAAGAGGGGGGGAAGATTTGGGTGGCACCGTGCCCTGCCCAGACTGCTGCCCTGAGAGGCTGGACACCCCCCAGCCCCAGGAGCTATCGCTCCTGCTCTGGCTTTTGCCCAGCTCAGCCTCCTACCACATGTACTCACACTCACCTGCTGCCCAGGCTGTGCTGCCACAGCCCTGCCTGCCCTACCCTGCCCTTCCCCTGCCCTGCCCAGCTGACAGCCCCATTGTGACTCCAGCATGTCTGTATGAAAAGCAGAAAGGGCCTTGGCTCTGTACAAGCACTGCTCAACATAGCAAAAACATCTCTACATTATCAACCCCCTGTTCAGCACAAATCCAAAACCTAGCCCAGTACTAGACACTATGAAGACAATTAATTCTACCCCTGCCAAAACCAGCACAAGCTGCAACTAAAATGTCTTCTTCAGAATACCATACAGAAGCCCTTTTTTGGATTAGAAATAGCAGTCTTTGTGAATCCTTGCATTTTGGGACTCTCTGACATGTAAGGTTTTATGCAGACCTTTTCAATGATATTCCACAATGCAGAAAGTAAAAAAAATGTTTGCTGAGTAATTGACTCTATATCAAGGTAATCCCTATCTCCAGCAAATATTTAAATAGGAAGCAATCTGTGAAAGTTGTTACTAACCTTCTTTTCTGTCAACACAGAGTGCTGAAGCAGACCTTGCTCTGGGACTTTGCTTGCTATGAAGGTAAGGAATCTGGGACAAGAGTCTCATGTGGAGTGACTGGGAGCTGTGATGCTGCTTAGAGGGGTGATGACCTCAGTAAGAAGTTCAAAACAAATACAAAAAGAGGCTCAGGTGGGACCTTAGTTCTGGTAGCAATGACAGAGGAGAAAACAGAAATATCAAGATATCTTTAAATAAGCAAAGAGCAAGAATTATTATCTTGGAATGAAAATGGCTGTGCCACTTACCTTTATGTACAGCAAATGCGAAGACTTCTCATTATTCTGTTTCTTTTGGAGCCAAGGGCAGTGGAATCAGCATGTTCTTTTCAGTGTAATCTCCAGGGGGTAATTGAAATATAATTGCGTTTTTTATGAGGTGTTTGGATTTTTACTTTATTCTCTTTCTAGACACTTGTACTTTCTAAGAAAAGGAAGGAGTAGCAAAGTAGCTAGTAAAGTCACTGAGGCTTATCCTTTTAAATTACCTTCACAGGCTTCAATGGAAAAAGTCTTTTTATTCATTTCCCCTAACCTATAGTAATAAAAAAGATAAATCACTCTTCTTATATTTTTTAATTCTCATTTATTGGGAACTACTGAGACAGTGTTAGTTCTGTTTATGGATAATTATGGAGCTGGTACAAACACTCCAGGATAATTCAACAATTAAAATGAGCAAAATATAAGCAGAGAAATACTGTAATAGGTACAAATCAAGTAATAGGTACAAATCTGGAAGGTGGTACAAAGCACTGAAATGCCCCCTGCAATTGCTGGAGGCATTTTTACATCACGCAATGCCCTTACACAATTCATTTGTGTTAGCTGCATTTTGTCTTCACTAAAGAAGTTATGAAAATGGTAGAGGATTGAAAAGAAAAATCATTCCTACTTTCCAAACTAGCTCCTGCATTGGCACAGACACTTCAGACAGGATGGATAACTTGTTCCCTGGAGGTACCTACTGCCCTTGAGTCCCTGGACAGGGCAGGCCAAGACACTCCGCTCAACTGCAGTGACTGAAATTAAGTAGGGTGAAATCCACCCTTAGTCTTTCAGTACAATCAGAAGAAGGAGTATCCTTATTCTATTTATTGCTTCATATTGGCTAAGTTAAATGAATGTTAAGGACTTGTTTTTTAATTCAAATGTTTCTTCATTTTGTGAAATTATGATATCTGTTATCATCTTTAGTCAGTTATTAAAAAAAATAGCAAACAAGGTCTTCAGCTTTCTGTATCTGACAAGGGGCAGGATACCTCTAGTGAATCACTCTTCATTCACTTTATTTAGCATCACAATAGCACAGGATGTTTAGAGTGTCTGTTTCTAAGACTGAAGTTCCTTGTCACCTGTATAAAAGGAATAATAAGGTATTTTTCCTTTTTATCTTTGAGAGTTTAAGTAAAAATGTGTCTCTGGCTTCCTCATAGACAAGCTTCTTTTAAGACAACAGATAAGGTCCAGTGTTTGAAGAACATTAATTCTAGGCTCAGATGATAAAACCTGGCTGGAGTAGGCTAAATTTTATAAAAGACTTTATCTTGTCATGTTCTTGGGAAAAAAACAAATCAAACCAAAACAACAACAAACACACTCACAAAAAAAAAGCCAAACTGAAAGCATCACATGCAATACATACGGTAAATTATCCCCTCACTTTGCTCAAAGTTCACTTTCTTGGCAAATTTGAAATGACAAAAATTACCCAACTCCTGTTTAGATGAGTACCTAATTTATTTTTTTTTCTAAGTAGAATAGAATAGACTCTTTCAGTTGGAAGGGACCTATGATAATCATCGAGTCCAACTGTCTGACCTCTTCAGGACTGACCAAAAGTTAAAGCATATTATTAAGGGCATTGCCCAAATGCCTCTGAAACACTGATAGGCTTAAGACTTTCAGAGTAAGAGTTTGTTTCCTATGCATACTGTAACAGACTAGGATAAAAGTAAACACAACTGCAAGAAAAGAAAACTTCTCTTGGGCTTTTATCTTTCATTTCCTATTTTTGGTCAAATAGTTTGTTCTGTATAAATTCTTTCCTAATGCAGGGCTGTACAACCTTGTCCATGGATTCTTGCCTACAGAGGTTCCCTCTAGAGTGTCAAATACAATAAATTTCGAGGTGCTTCTTTCAGTTTAGAAGAACACTGTAAGCCACTCTATTTCCATCTATGTTACTCTGCTGAACACCATTTTAGTGTAATCCTGTTTAAAACATGCATGCAAATACAGTAGAAATAAACAGAGATTTAGGCGTGAATGATATAAATTATTAAAAATACTGAAAACTTGTATGTGAATTCAACCTGAAAATTATCATTTAAGTAAAGAACAAATCCGTAAGATCTCTTAGAAAAAATAAATTGTACAGAAAGTGTTGCAATCACTCTCTCCTGATATATAAAGGACTAGTGAATTCCAGCAGAATTGTAAAGCAAGATATTTACAACTGATATTTTTTCCCAGAACAATCAATGTAAGAAATTAATCTTCTATGCCTCCTCTTGATGTATTTGTGTAAGTGCATTTTAGAAAAGGACAAAATATACACATAGATAATAAAAAATGAAATGTCAGAGTGAAAAGCCTGGATTGTATGCCTTAGTGCACAGAGTCAACACTGGCTATCAATTAAAAATTAGCCAGAGGAAGGCTGCTGGATAACTGGCTGCTTACGGGATTCAGGAATAGAGTGGAAATTATAATACTTTGCTATGATTCTGATCTAGCATAGCAATTTTTATGCACAAGGCCAAATATTGTAACCCAAAGAGAGACCCACTACTGACAAGGAGTCAGAGGTATACCCTAATTGACAGCAGTCTATTCAGAGATGGAAGCAAGGCCTCGGCGAGCCTTATTTTTGCATGGATTTTTTTTGCATAGATTTTGCACATCCTGATCTTCCTCTAGAGGCTCAGAGTTTCTTTTGAAAGGCTTGTTAGACTCAGCAAGGTTTCCTCTGGTCCACGCTGGTACAAGCAAAATGCAAACAAACCAAGGGTTGGCTGTCAGCAGATGGTTTTTATACAAATGACTGGCAGATTTCAGGAGCTGCCTCAGATTCCCACAGTTCTTCATTACTTTTGGCTCTAGTAACCTACCCAAGAGCTGAGCTACCAAAGTAGGGTACCAGAGCACCTGAGCCTGGAATCCAATGAAATTTCCAGACTTATTTCACAGGGTTTAATAGTCTCACTCGGAACATAATAAACTAAAAAAAAAGAAACAAACTACCAAAGAAAGAAAATAAACCAACAAAACCAAACTAAACCACTAAACAACAACCCCCCCCCCAACCCACAAAACCCCCCCAACTAAACAAGCAAATAAAAAAAAAAATATAAAAATGTATATAAAGTACATACAAAGCACTAATTTGACCCAGTTCTTCTAAGGAGACATCCTATGCTGGTATGGTTTATACCTAGAAAATACTGTAATTTGCTGCATTAACCAGTTTAGTAAAATCCCCATGGCTTTATTTGTGAATTTTCACAGAAATTTATGAAGTTAAAGTGTTGATTTAGTGCACCTGTGTAATATACAGTGTATAGGTGTACTGTTTTGTTTACTCTTCAGTTCTACCTTCCTTATAGTAGATTTCAGGGAATTTAGGAGCACCCATGCAATGAGTTATAGTAGTCATGCAAAGGCTGTAAGGACTAGGTATCTTTTGATTATAGCGGGTTGTGATGGTATTATTGTTGTCATCCTATATATTTATTTTCTTTCCAGAGAAAGTACTTGGAGACAGAGCAGTGGATGTAACGGTAGCAGTTTCATAGGTGTTGAACTTATAACAACTGGTGTTTTGAGGTTTTATCTAATTTTTGTTTTCCTTTGTTTTTTCCCCTTAACATTTAGAAGAAGCTAAGCCAGTACAGGAATCTTGGTTTCAATGTGGTATACTTCACACTTGCCTTAAGTGCTTCCCTCTACTCGAGACATCTGTGTGTTTTCCAGAGAAAGGGAAAACTTTGCTTTTTTCTTTCTCCATGCAGACACAGCAGTGTTTGTGACAGGAGAGATGGTTAATGAGAATTGCAATGTGAAAATGTTCTCTGGAATGTAGTACTTGGGCATATGTTTCTGCTCATTGAGATAAAAAGAAAAAGAAAAGAAAAAAAAAGAAGAAAAAGACTATAATGAAGAAAACAAGTACTCGTAAAACTACAATGTTTCCAATTTTCATCATAACAGTAAATATATAATTGTTACTTCTTCAATGTGGCTGAACACTGAAAAAGTTGTTCCTTGCTAAGAGTAGTCTGAAATGACCATGAACACATTTAAAGTAAGTTTTCATCATCACCCAAGGATATTATATACAACAATGTTGTTTGACTGAATTACGGAGTATAAATCTGGGAACTTTATTCACAAAATGTACTTCAATGGGTATAAAAAGAGATGGAACTTGTGAAGGTATTATGGAGCTATTGTAGAAAATATAAATTATTGAATTTGCTCACTTCAAGATTCTATTTTACTTACTCACTTCTATATTACCACAGAGTATAGTGACATTTCAAAAAGTAGGAAAAATTAAAAACATTTGGCTTATTAGGCAGAAATATTTGACAATTATGTAAGTCATATTTGAGAATATTGAAATAAACAATGCCAAAAAATTTACATATCTGAAGATTTATCCTCTCTACATGCATATTTTATATAAAGATTAAATTTCTTGTTAAAAAGGCATGTGCAATATCTCTTGCCTAGAATAGTAATGCAAGTGGCAAGCTTTGAAGTTGGACCCATTCTTTGTTTTCACATTACTAATTTTTATTAGTACTAACTTTCATCATCCTGAACTTATGTTGTTCAAACTGTGACATTTACGCATGTCTCTTTTACAGTTCAAGCCAAATCTTGGATTTATGGTGTAATTTATGTACTGCAAGCACAAACACTTGTGTTTCCATAATACTTTGAGTAATCCTGTATATTAAAATCTACCCTGGCAAAAAAAAAAAAAATTCTACAAAAATTCCAGCTAGTTGTTCTCCTATCTTAAAATGTGAACATTACGTCAGTATGATTTTAGCATATATATGCTACTCGTATGAATGCATTCTTCACATTATATGATTTTAGAATTCAGAAATATAGTTTTCAAAATGTTTGCCACACTTTGACTCTTTCTGTTATAAGTTAGGTATAGGTGTGACACTAATAACACAAGTTTGACTGCTGTGTCTGTAGTGGGCTGACCCCAGCTGTCAACTCAGGCCCCGTTGAGTCACTCACTTTACTCCCTCACAAGTAGGCTGAGTGAGACAACTGGAATAAAAGTGACAAAAAAGTCATGAGTTGAGATAAAGGCCCTCTAGTAAGCAAGAGGGAGGGGAGGGGGAAGAAGAAAAGAAAACGTGATGCTAAAAGCAATCTATCACCATCATCAAACCAGTGCCCAGCGAGTCCCCTAGCAATGATTACTCCCTCTCCACTTTATTGCTGAGCATGTTATATGGTGTGAGGAGTATCCCTTTGGTCAGCTGGAGTCAGTTGTCCTCACTGACCAAATCTCAACTGTATCAATCTCTTGCTCATCCCAGACTACTCTCTGGGGCAGCACAGTGAGAAACAGGGATGGCCTTGACACTGTGCAAGCACAGTTCAGCAATAGCTAAAACACAGGTGTGCCATCTGCACTTTCTTGTCACCAGTCAAAAACATGGCACTATACAGCTGTGAAGAAAATTATCTCCATCCCAGTCAGACCCAGCACAGTGAGTATGCAAAGAACACATTTTAGGAATTTGCATGATTGCAGACCCAATCCTTTAGCAAAATTAACAATAATTTATTTATTTTATTCATGGTTTATAATTCTCTTTGTTTGCAATGGCCTGAGCATGTACTTGGCTTAGTTAAGATGCCTTATTTCAAAATGTTTGCTGCTGTCTCATTGTTTCTAACAGGAGTCGGAACATACCTGACAATAATCAGTGTCCCTCACAAAACACTGCAGCCAAGAGCGAAGTCAAAGACCACCTCTTGAATAATTTGATAATAATTTGAAGCAGTGACACCAAGACTCATCAAATAGTCTTAACTGTTGAAGAAGATGGGTCTAATTCCTTTATTCGCATTAAAACAGAATTATTTTGAAGCCACAAATGCAAAGCCCAGAAGTGAAAACAACAGGGTAACCTAGTGCTTAGGGTGCTCACCTGAACTATTGGAACTGGGGCATAGCTTTTAGATAAACGTGCAGTCTCAGTTTTAAAAGCAGTCAGTGATGAAATTTTACCATAGCCCTTGACATGTTGTTTTTTACTCTCAGGTAAAAAGTTTCATTTTACTTCTAATAACTATGTCAGTTTCAAGATTAATAATTACATTGTTATACTCTATACAGTCGATCTCTGCATTTTTCTTTATGATGTTCAATTGAATAATGTATTTGTAAGAAGTCTGTTTCTGTAATGCAAATAGACAATATGCTTTACGAGAAGACACTGAATTCCAGCTTTTGCTCTGATTCCCTCCTTACTTGTGCCTCTCAAAATGTCACTAGTTCACAACTTATCAAATCAATTATTTCAGGACTAGAACTTTCCATGCTTAGGGCTCAGCTCCACCACAGCAGTCCTCTTCAAATAATAGCCCCATCATGGAGAATCACTGTAAGCTGACAGAAGAAACTATTTCCTGCTGGCAGATTGATACCATCCTTCTGCAGGATGGAGGCTGAGACATGGGGCTTTGTTGACATAGGAGTACCATAAACTGGGGACCTGCTGGCATAAGTAAACTATTTACTGGGTATAAACCTTCCATGTTCTAGATTACAAAATTGTAACTGGAAAACTGTAATGTGAATTTGGTCTCAATGTTTCACTCCGGAAGAGAGATGTTTGTTTCCAAAACATATTCGTATGCTGTTTTGGTAGCATATGGTCTTGTTTTATGATGTATGTTGGCATTTGTTGGGATGCAAAAATGCAATACAAATGTGACTGAGCAGGAAAATTGTTCATCCAACTGTTGAACAAGAAGAAAAATTTGTACTTACCTCAGTGTATGAGCTTGTCAGGTACTTCTTGAATAGCAATGTCCTTCACTTAGTTTAGGCGGCCAATTTCAGGCTTTCAGGTTTTCAGTGTTTGATATTGTTCCCTAAACACCACCTTGTAGATATTTTTTCCTTATTTTTCAGGTAGTTTTGGAAAGGAAAATTATATTCATTACTTTTTTCTCAGCTGTCCCCTTTTCTATTACACATAGGGGAGGTGGAAGTGGCAACACAGGATTACTTCAAACTTTAATGAGAATCTTTGTAAGGGTTTTTGCTACCATTGCTAATCTTGTATTAAAAGAAAAAAGTGTTCAGTAAGTTAAGAATTCACCTTTATAATAGTAGCCCAGACTTTTGGCTGGTTGGGAAATTGCTGGACTACGTCTGTCCCTGGTAGATAGACCACTATTTCATATGGAACAGTAAAAATTGTGCTCTCCGGGACATGTCAATCGCTAGTCATTCAAATCATATCATGCATCTTTCAGCAAGTCATGTAATAGAAAATTCCATAGAACTGATGAAAGCTAAACCAAAAATCTGCTTCAAGTATGTACTTCAGTTGCCAGGGTTTTTTTTTTTTCTAAACTATTTGTAAAAACAAAATTATAACCTTTAGCATTTTATCAAAGAAGTTATTAATGTCTTTTAAATTTGAAACCCAGTTTTATAAAAACATTTTTAAGTATATGCTGTTCATTATTAAATGTGTCAAGCAAATGCCGGTTGGGATCAGTCAGTTCCAGATATTTTTGGAACTGACTTAACAGAATATTTTTTTGATGCAGAACTCCATGAATTGTTTACTCCTTCCATCTATAACAAAAACATTGAAAGGAAGAAATATTGCTTAGCTCTTCTCTTCTGTTTTCATAGACAAAGCTATCAGATTAAAATGTTAGGGTTGATGCTAGAAAGGCACAACTCACAAAACCATCAAATTCTCCTCTCACTACATGCTCTTTGATTCCCAGTAGCATGAAATTATCTTTGTGTGTCTTTGGAAATACTGGGTTTGATGTTTGCAAAACCTCTGGAAACTCTGGACATTCGTGATCAAAATGTTATCAGTTGAATGCTTCTTAGAAATTCTCTGCAGATCGTACTCAGACTGTTTGAGTTCCAACTGAGGTATTATCTGCCTTTCACTGGCTTGATCCAATTTCCCTCCAAGGGCCACTGTGTTAGCCCTTCAAAAGCCTTCAAAGTTACTGTCTCTTTTACTGGCTTACTACTAGGAATTAGGTGAGATTTAAGCACTGTGAATACTCAACACGAAAAGATATTATTTGGTATTCTAGTTTGGCCTTTGAATTGAAAGTACATCTAGTGTATACTTTTCTCTTTACATACCCCAGATTTTTAGAATTGATAGGTTTAAGTGTACTTTGGTGAAAAGTATTTTTGTAAAACTGCATTTGTGAAGGTGTTTTAAGTCACACAGTAGTTCTATAGAACATAATTGTAGTAATTATAACAAACTATAGAAAGTTTGCGTTTTAAAGAAATGCAGTGCTCCATACACAGCTGAAGCAGCATGTGTGCTAGAGCATACATGTATCTTGAAGGTCAAATATAGTTTTGGCAAAGGTGATTAAAATAATTTTTGCTGATTCTTGTTTTTCCTTTTTCAGGGGTCTCTTGAACGAAGTGTTCCTTATGGTATTATAGTTACACTCCATCTCCATCTGAGCAGGTGGGCGGTGCTGTATCCTGCTTGCATTTGATCTGTTTACTTTGTGCCATTCAGCACTGGGCAGAGCTGTGCTGCTTCTGTCTGCACAGCACTGCTGGTGATACACGGAGACACTAACCCAAGTTACAAAAACAGAAGATGAAAACTAGCCCCAGGGTAACCACTCACCCCTAATTCAAATTCCAGAGTTACTATTTGCAGAAATACCAGTTCAAAGTATCTCTGCTTGGTGTAGTATTTTATAGGATAGATATATCTGGAATAAAACTCCATTGGAGAAAGTTAGCATATGCAATAAATAAAAGACAGCCCTAAATCATCACGGCATCAGCACATCTCAGCTGCTTGCATTTATTTTGCCTATGAGCAAAATAGAGAATGTCATAATCAGATTGGTTTGTGCTGCTTGAGACCATGGTCTATTTGTTTCTGGAGGGAAGAAGACATATTTCCTCACACTGAAGATGATGGTGATAAATAACGACCATAACTAATTTTTAAGTATTAGAGAGTGCACTCATTTGCTTGGAATACAATAAGACCTATTTTGGCATAGGTCATGCACGCAGCTAAAACACAGATGGCTCCTATCCCCCAAAATTAAAAATGTAAGGTCCCTGAACTCATGTATCCTTCTGAAATATCAGAGACTGGAACAATCATATTTTGTGTTCCTTCCCTGCGGGATGTTTTGTGAATGCACATGAAAAGGCAAGCAAGGGTCAAGGTAAGAATTCATTACTTTGAGAGAAGTCAAAGGAGCATATATATTAGCATATGTATTCAAGCCATGAGAAAGACGTAATCTCTGGATACCTATGTTCTTATCTTCATGCTGCTGTCCATGTGGGCTCTGGTTCTGTAGAACAGTAGAACAGATTAAAGTAATTCACCACCTACTGAGACAACGAGATTTGAATTATTTTGACCAAATAAAATGAGGGGAGAGTGGAGAACTCCCAGTGGAATGTAAAAATGCAAAGTAGCTATGTTAGATTCAGAACTCTTGACTGACACTGTGTATTAGGGGAGACAGGATGTGTTGTGAGAAATGAGATAGCAGGAAGCAGGATGATTGCCAGCATTTAAAGAAAGATACTTGACTTTTATCAGATAGGGGAAGAGATTACTTGGCACTTATGTTGATTTTACTGAAGAGACATAGGAGACTTTAATTTTGAGGCCAAGAATTATGGGATACCTCATCAAAGGTTCAGAATAAATTTTATTTGATCAAAAAAACTTAAATATAAGAGCATTTTTTTCTTTGTGTGTCTTAGATTGGAGTAGAAATTTGGTAGAAGCAATTTTGCATAGCTTGCTAACACTGGCTGTTAAAGACCAGAGCCGCTTCCCAAACTGGCTAAATCTGGCAAACCTTCTCCCTGTAGTTCTGACCTTTGTTGCAGGAAGTGTAAGCCCCCTCTTTATAAACCTGCTCAAGTCCAGGTTCTTCTGTGGGTAGAATTTGAAGGAGGGGACAGTCCTTGCAGTTCTCTTCACCTGCATTTCACCAGCTCACCTGAAATCACCTGATGTCTGCTGTGTCCAGATCTGGCAATTTCATTCAACCAAATATCAAAGAATAAACATGGAAAACTGTAGAGTTCAGAACACATTACAGTCTCAGTAAAGGAACTATAGGCATTTATGCAATCAAAACTGTTCCTCTACCCATGTTATCATTGAATCATAAAATGGTTTGAACTGGAGGGGACCTTAAAGATGATCTAGTTCCCTGCCAGGACAGGAACACCTTCCACTAGACCAGGTTGCTCAAAGGCCCATCCAGCCTGGTCTTGTACACTTCCAGGGATGGGGCATTCACAACTTCTCTGTGAAACCAGAGTAGAGGGGCAGAATCAGCTTCCTTGACCTGCTGGCCACGCTGCTTTTGATGCAGCCCAGGATATGATTGGCTTTCTGGGCTGCAAGTGCACATTGCTGGCTCAAGTCCAGCCTCTCATCCACCAGCACCCCCAAGGCCTTCTCAGCAGGGCTGTTCTTGATCTGTTCATCCCCCAGCCTGTGTTGGTACCAGTGATTGCCTCAACTCAGGTGCAGCACCTTGCACTTGGCCTTGTTGAGTCTCATGAGTTTCACATGGGCTCACTTCTCAAGCCTCTCAAGGCCCCTCTGGATGGCATCCTGTCCCTCAGGTGTACCAGCCACAGCACTATGCTTGATGTTGTCTGCAAACTTGCTGAGGATGCGCTCAATCCCACTGCCCATGTCACCAACAAAGATGTTAAAGAGGGTCTGTCACAATACTGGTCCCTGAGGTATGCCATTTGTCACTGGTCTCCTCTTGGACATTGAGCCCTTGTCCACAACTCTTTGAGTGTGGTCATCCAGCTAATTCCTTATCCATCAAATGGTCCATCTGTCAAATCTGTGTCTCTCTAGTTTAGAGACAAGGATGTTGTGCACGACAGGGTCAGATGCTTTGCACAAGTCCAGGTAGATGACGTTCACTTCACATCAACTGTCTGAGAAACAGCATATACTTCAAGGCTTTACATGCATATATGGTATCCTTTGCAACACCTATGTAGCAAAAGCCCATTAAGAAAGTGAAGATTTAGCCGTGTTGCCTGGACCTAAACCCAGTGGCTCAAATCAAGAGATAAATCAGGATTTCTGCAGCAGATGACAGAACAGCAGCAAAACTGATCACTGTCAGCTAGAGTAGCATGGTTTGACTGAGTTACTTCTTGTGATAAGAAAATCAAATAGTTAAAATTTTGATAATCACTGAATGTAGAAAACATCTTTCCACAGACATTTTGTTTTATATATAGAGAGAGATACAAAGTTCAGTAGACAACATATCTGAGGTTTTACTGCAATTTCCAAGTGTACACTCATGAATAGAACCATGAAAAAAATATTTTCTCATCACAGGAAGGTCCCCTTCTCAATGGGGATTAAATATTCAAAATGCAAGAGATGTTAATGAATCAGCAGTCTAAAAATGTTCATTAGATATAAATCAAAGCTTCTTTTTTTGTTATTTTCATGGCTCTTTTGCATTACTTCGTAAAATAATTCATTTGTGGTTTCTTTCAATATGATCCAGTATAGTCTTAAAAAGAAAATACTTTTAAAATGAAATACTTATTGGGGGAGGATTTAAATGTCAAAATATTTTTCCAAAACATTTTATCAGAAAGGCCATCTTTATCTAAACAGATTTCACTTTGACGAATTGGCATTTTATAACAAAATCTATCTACACTGTAAAATTTCCTATCAAGTTTAATCACAGATCTACCAAACAACACTGTCTTGTATGATTAAAGTTATTCATTGGAGCACTGCATATAAATCTGTCTTAATGTCAGTGAGAGCTAGATGCAGACTGCTGAATTCTCAGAATCCAGTGTGGAAAATTCATGCGAGAAGTAATGATACTAAACTACAGGAAGGTAATAGGCCTGCATGAAATTTCTTCTTGCCCTTCTAAAAAAATCATAATTAGTTTTCCATAACCCTAATCTTTGAACTGCAACAAGTCATTGCAAAACTAATTATTTTTGAAGTCCCTGTGGAATTAAAAATTCTTTCTCAACCTTCAGATTTTAATATTTTGATATACAAAAAAGCACTGACAGATTTTGTCTACTGGTCAAGTGACTTCTGCCTGACCACTTCTAACTTCATACTGGAAATGCTGCAAGTCTGACAAACCTGTCAAAATTCATCATTGTAGGACAAGTTAAGAGCCTTTTGTGTTATAATGGGCTAACAGATGCTACTGGCCAAATTTCAAACTTTAGCTGAAAGCTGGCCTTTTTAAGAAAATGTATAAAAATAACCCTAAGTGGCCACCAAGACTGAAGAGGAAGAGATCCCACTAACATGGGCATCATACTCTTCGCAATGAATGCTTCAGGGAAGTGACGACACACTGTAAAATGCACTCCTTGCTTCTGGAGAAGAAGATTGGCACTGTCAACCCAACTCAAAACAATCTTGTGAGGACAAGCACAGTTTAAAGGAAAAGAGGTAAATAATAATAACTTATATTGTATACCATTTATAAAGTTATAATTTATGAATTTTTTCTATATAATTTGGTCTGAATGTATAATAACAAAACTGGACTAATGATTTGGGTAACAACATTGCTAAAATCCTGATGGGATAAACAAAGTATTCTTAGTTCCATGTGCCCAGTATATTCTTTTTTTTCTCATAAGATGGTTTTGGGTATTCATCACCATTTGTTTAATCCAGATATTTTTGTTTCTTTTTTTTGAAATGACAGTCACTACTTCTCAGAGTAATTGTTTTCTCAATGTGTTAATTTCGCCTACAAGATCAGGAACAGAAAATGAAAGTTTATTTTCTTGATTATTTTTTGTGTTCTGTAACCACAGTTTTCTTAATACAAATCTTGGCAATAGATCCCATGCAGAAGTACAGGCTGGGTGGAGAATGGATTGAGACTAATCCTGGAGAGAAAGACTTGGGGGTGCTTGTGGACAAAAAGCTCAATAGGGCTCGGCAATGTGTGCTCACAGTCCAGAAAGCCAACCACTTCATGGGCAGCATCAAAAGCAGTGTGTTGAAGCAGGTGATTCTGTCCCTCTGTTTCATTCTTGTAAGATGTCACCTAGAGTATTGCCTCCAGGTCTGGGGTAATCAGCACTTGGACCTGTTGGAACGAATCCAGAGGAGGCCACAAAGATGATCAAAAAGGCTGGAACACCTCTCCTGTGAAGACAGGCTGGGAGACTTGGGGCTATTCAGCCTGGAGAATAGAATGCTCCAGAGAGACTCTTGAGCAGCCTTCCAGTACCTAAAGGTAGCTTACAAAAAGGCTGGAGAGGGACTTTTCATAGGGACGCGTAGTGATGGAACAAGGGATAAAAGACTTCAACCAAAAAAGAGCAGGTTTAGATTAGATATTAGGAGGAAATTCTTTACTGTGAGGATGATGAGACACTGGAACAGGTTTCCCAGAGAAGCTGTGGACTCCTCATCCCCGCAGGTGTTTAAGACCAGGCTGGATGGGGTTCTGAGTGACTTGGTCTAGTTGAAGGTTCTCTGCCCACGACAGGAAGGTTAGAACTAGATGATATTTAAGGTCCCTTCCAACCTAAATTATTCTATGATTCTGTGGTTCTCTGACCAAGATGAATAAATTTAGAGATGACAGTATTTTATAGCGACTCTGTTTCTGAATTTTCTAATGACATAAAATGCTATAATAATTTTTTATGTATCCATTGAACATGTTGAACCACATTATACCTCTGAAATACAAAGTTAGATCCCCAGATGTACATGAAAAATTTTGAATGCCCTAGACTGTTTTCTGAAGATGTCAGACTTATGCAAGAAAATATGTCTTCCAAAACCCAATCAATCTTTTAATTTCTCTGTAGTTATTTTAATGGAACAGGATTAAAAGCCAGCCAAAGGAAATAAAAACAAGGATGGTCAAGTTAGCATGGAAGGGAGTCCTGTTTACAAACTATAGCCAACATCAATTCATTTCTGGCTTCAATTTCTTACTTCCACTTCAAAAGAAATTATTCACAAATTACAAATCTTATGAAGTCTGAGGACCTGACCTGTTATCGATCTTGTAAGTATAATAACCATATATTTACTCATTCTAAAAGCTTTATTTGGCACTTCTAAAGTGCCAGGCAGATTTAGCAGCTAGATGCCTGTTTATTGAACTGATATATGCAAATAATATTTGTAAGTACTAAATTGGGATTCTAAGATGGAGTGTGTATAAAAAAAGGCAAAAATATATTCTAGACTTGCATATACTTTTATTGGTTCAGAAACACCATAATCAAGGCTATTGTCTCTAGACAAAAGTCTTTTTTTCCTTTTGCTTCCACAAATAATACATTGATGATCCATAAATGCCTTCTGTGCTGGAAGCCCAAAAGGCTTTTAGACTGCAATAGTAAAACATAACTTGCTTGATTATCCTGTTATTCTTTTCAAATAGTGGTTTTCAAAAAGTGATTTTTTTCTCCCAAAGCAATCAAATGTTTTCAACTTTCTGAACATTTGCAATCCTTATAATTTTTTGTGGTTTATTCCACAGAAGTTTTAATTCCACCTCTAATTATAAAAAGTAACCCCTGTTATGAACACATATTATTCTGTTCACTGTTCCAATAAAATCTGAAAAAAATGGAGAATAATATATATATTAATCTATAACAGTAGATGCTGTCTCTTCACCAATGCAAATATGTAGTGTAGCTTGTCCAGTAAACATGATACAAATAATTCCTATTTTTGAAGTAACTGAAATCAAACATTGCCATTAATTCTCTTTTACTACAGAGACGTTCATTCTCTGGGAGCTATTATTTCCTCATTTAAATCCTAGTTAGTGTTTGTCAGAAGAAAGCATCATAGAGATTTTTTCTAATATTGACAGTGTTTCACAATAATTGAAATACTTAATCTCATTGTTGAACACCTTTGAAATTTTTAACATAGAATTAACAATAACTTATATTACAGAGGACCTGTGTAACATTCATCAAAGTCATACCTGAGAGCCTTTTGAAAGCAATTAAATAATGTAAGCTGTGGTTCACTATTTGTTTTAATGGTATATTGAAAAAGATTCAAAGATATTTGACTTCTGTTTGTGGTTGTATTTGCAGTATCTTGTTCCTATTGTGTTAATTTAAACCGATAGGTTTCAGTTCTGTGTTGCAAAGGTCAGGGAGGTTTCTTCCTCTCCTTTCCCTCATATTTGATGAGAATTTTAGTCTTTGGAATTGCTTGTCATTTGCTTTAGGAAGTTATGGAGTGGTTAGTAATGTATCAGCAGATGAAGTGGAAGTTGTAACTTCTGGACTAAACATCTATAATGCTTGGTAGTAGAAGGAGACCAGATGTATTACATCAGACACTATCTGGTCTGTCCGTAATAATAAAACTGCCTTGAGGCCAGGTAACACACAGAACAGCCACCTTTGCATGACATAGCCCTTGGCCAGGGATATCCTCTGGTGATGTTAAGTCATAAATGACGTGTTGTGTGAATCTGTTTTAATTCACTCTAAAGTGTCTGAGATGATGTGATAGCTGTATGAAACACAAAGTGAATTGTTTATGTCCTCAGGTGTGGCTAAAGAGTATCTGAAGTCATACACGGCTTTAAAGCTGACTGACATTGTACTGGCAGACTTTGCAGGGTGGAGGCAGAGAAACGTGATGACATCTCGTATATACTGCATTTTTGAGGAATCCCTGGAGTGAAATATGTTGAGCCTGAGATAACTGAGGTGGAAGCCACCAAGCAGTTAGGTAATGTGGATGATCAGGAGTCCAGTGCTGAAGCAATTCCCTGGCCTTTCGTTATGTGAGTGTAGATATATCCTGAATCTCTTGAAAAATAAAAAAAGACAAGTACAGGGATATACAAAAGTATTAAGATGTTTTCAGGTGCCCAGCAGTTATCAGGAAGCGCATGAAAGCCTCATCTAACTTGCAGATTTTCACATAAAGCATTCTTCCCACTAGAGTAAGTTTTTTAATATGTGTGTAGATAAAACTGTGGATTTGGGTCACATAAAATTCCACTGAAATTTTATGTGATGTCATACTGAGAGTCACTGAGATATCTATGCATCCTACCATGTGAGAACAGGTTGAGTTTAGATTAGTTAGAAAGGCAGCACAGGGAGGAGAGAGATAGGACCCTCTTTCCTCTGTTAGCTGCAGTTGCTTGTGCTTGTAGTTCCTAGCCATTTCTTTTGTTCTTTTTTTTTTCCTTCTCCTGCAAAAGAAGAGCTCAATGAGTACATAGATTTATTTAGTTGTATTTATGTATATGCAGGAAAATGAATTGCTGAACTCTTTGCAAATACTGAAAAAAAAACCAAAACAACAACAACAAACACTGGAGAAAAGCTGAGTTGAAGTAATTATTTGTATTCATTTTTTAATTTCCATGTACTATCATCTTCTTATTTGTAGGAATTAATCTACATGTAGACCAAGAGAATAAACCTGGTCTCCCACTAAGATATCATTCACCAACACAGTTTTTTTCTACTCTTCAGTATATTTCTTGCTCTTCTTTCTCTCAAAAACCTTCAAACACAGCCAGGAACCAAGTGGTTTGTTCATCCTTCATCCTATGACTAAAAGTGCATTTCTCAGAAGTATACTCTGTATGGAGAATAATGCATATCCATTTGTGTGAGGTGAATGTACATACATTTGGTCATGTACGCGCCCTGATATACATACTTGTTCCTTAGCAGCACCAGATGTGTCTATGACAAGACAGAGGCTATTTACATTTTGTCTATGCAACAGATGCCTGAGATATCACATGATGAGGGAAAGGCTAAAGAGTCCTTTTTTTTTATGTGAAGAAGAGTGGTCCCATCCCCAATTTGTTTGTTAGCTTCCGGGGAATCCTCCTGCACTCTGTTTTATGATCCACAGCAGGTAGTCATCATGAAAACTCTTCTGGTGGAGAAGACACTCCCACAGGTAGCACACACCTCAGTCAGGCCTTCTAAGAGATTCTGACATCAGAGAAAACACAGATTCCTTGAACTGGGCCCAAGCCTACCTCAAGCTGGGGTAAGCCCAGGAATGGACATGATCAATGGACCACCATGTTCAAGGAAAACCCTGCTGCTAAGTAGATGGGATGATGGATGTTAAACTGTCTGTAACTTTTACAGAGTATGTATTCCCAAAAATACATAATCATATTAGAATTCAGTAGAATTCAGAAGACAAGTAGAATTCTTGTCTTCAATAATGCAAAATAGATTTAGGAAGCCATAAACAGCCAAAAGAACCATGGTTCATGAGACCTCCATAGAAATGCGTTTGAACTGCATTGACTTTCCCAGAATATTCTCAGGAACAAGCCTTCTCACTTTCCACATAAATTTTACTATAAAAGGAAGACTTTTCAATAACCTTGGATAATGCACAAACCCAGGAAAAATAGGTCTAAACTTGGAAAGAACACACCACAGGACTTTTGGCAGATTATGACACTGTACAGATGATAAAGAAAGGTTACTTGTTTGGATGAAAGTAGAAATTGTGAATATTAAATCAGGAGAGAAGATAACATTGTGGTGAAGATAATGGATTGAAGTTCAGGAGAGATGGATTTAATTCATAGCTCTGATTTCTCGTCAATTTTATGGCAGCTGTTTCTTCCCTCTTTGTTTTGTCTACACACTGGATAAGCTATTGCATTTTTCCTCTCTCTTGACAATTTTTTCTGTTTAGATTATTACTTCTCCCATGAATATCTTCAATGAAAAATACATACACTGTGAAACCTCTGCACAGACTCTTTGGTGACTCCAGTTCATAGTTTTGCAAACCAAGAATGACCATGACCAGTCACCATGAAAACTAGAATCTGCGGATACGCAATGCAAGGAGAAGGAAAAGTGGCATTGAAATAAACAGTGATAATCAGAATCCTTTCCAATGACATTGCATACCAGACAGACAAAAACTATAAAGCTTTAACTCATTGTAATAGCAGCTGAACAGTCTGTCAGTGGTAAATTTATTGACTGGTGCTGTCAGACCTTCTTTGATGGCTTTGGACAGTTACCAGAGGACTGAGAGTCTAAACAAGTCACTCCCTTTTTGTTTCAACCTCTCGTCACCACCCTCCAATAATGAAGGGACAATACAAAGAGATATAAGAGCAAAAAAAATAGCAATCTACAAAGATACAAAGAAAAATGGTTTAAAACAACAAAGGTAGAAATCGTGTCCCAGCCCCCCTGCCCCTAGGACAAAAAGAAAATGGCAGCTGCCACATGGTTTCCCCAGACAAAGAAAAAATGGCTGAGAGGCTCCTCCCTGCCTTTGGATCACGCAGTCAGGAAAACAAACAAAAAAACCCCGATATGGCAAATGAGCTTCTGTAGTTTAACACCCTCTCTCAGCCAGAAAACAATGTAGAACAGGGGCAAAGGAAGACCTGGAACTCTATTTCATCTGAAATTAGTTATATTGACAAAAATACTGACTCTGGCTGCAGGAGCGGTGGCAAAGAGGCAACTTCATGTTTGCTGCAGCTTCCTACTGCAAACGTGGCAGCAAAGTGACAGCAGTGCAGTGACTCTGGAGCTGGGCCACGACTCTGACAGGGGCAGCTCCTTCTCTTCCTTCCTGGGCAAAACAACAATGGCCACCCTTCTGCCTCCACCCAGCAGCTTTGAAAGGGGGCCCATCCGTTCCCTTCTGCAAGTCAGGCAAGGAAAAAACAGTTCTGCCTCCCCTGCTTAAGGAGACAGTCCATCAAGGCATGACAAAATGGGATAGAATACATAATTGATCACACCCACATAATGGCAAACCCCACTTCCCTTCCCTATAACTAGGAAGGACATCTATTGGAACACCCTAACCCTGTATACCTTATTAAAGCAGAGGTACTGATAAACATGAGGGAGTCAGTAGTCATATCTTTGTAATTCCTACACTTCATCATCATCCATCATAGGTAGTTGCTAAGCAGTCTGGACATGAACTGACTCTCCTGCATTTTCAATCAGCATTCAAATGTTGTTATCTTCCCCCCACAACTTCCACGTATTGATCAGCTCTGATCTTAGCCATGTGTATTGCTTCAAACCTTAACTCTTTCTTTCAGCTGCTGTTGAGTTTCTACTAACAGTGACACACAAACATAAAGTTCATTTATTTCATTCTTTCACAGTCACTCAAATTCAGCCTAGTATTTTGGATATATTATCTTCCTGATTAGTATGTCAGTTGCATACACATGTAAAGCTATACAAGCTTTATTGATTGATAACAGAAAGTGTGTATTAATATCCCATTTTGCAGAGGAAAAAAAAAGGTTTGGTATCTTCCCCAAGAGCTCAAAATCCAAAGATATTACAGGATGACTTTTTTCTGTCTTCAGTGGTCTGGCCCCAAGAGATCCATATCTGTAAAATTAATAAACCTGTTGCTCAATTGTACTGTCAAAAAGAGAAAATAACTGATGTGTTTGAGCTCTTTTATTTTTAGCTTGATACAAAGCTATGTTAGGTATAATCTCATTTTTCAGAGTGAATGAAATCCTGTGTTATCTGAAAAGTTCAAGCTGCTGTGTCAGTGATGGAGCTTAGGTTGTTTAGCTTGATAGATGCTGTTCAGGATCAAAAGACATTGATGTAAACAGTGGTGTATCTTCAAGGTCAGAAAAATTCTAGGGAAGAAATGAGTTTGGTACGATGTAAGATAGAAGGAAGAAGCATTTTAAATATATAGATAACTATAACAAACTGAAACAGTACGACAGCTATCTGTCATTTTAGCCATACAGTCAGGTGTTCCTGCTAGTATTTCTGAGAAGTATCACTTCAAGGTTTTCCCTTGGTTATTTTACTAATAGTTAACTTTTTTCTTTCCTTTGCTTTCTTTATTTGTATTCTAAGCAAAGCTTAACTATGTAGAAGAGCAGAATGTCAATTCTTTTTCCATTTCTGAATTTCATTGCTGTTTCTGGAACAGTACCTAATGGGCACGAAGATACCAGTCAGTACCTGACTGGAGGCTGGAAAGATAGGCAAAGGCTATGGAAGATATGTGGATCTCTAAGTAAGTAATAATTTTGTTGAATATTACTGTTGCAGAAGAAAGGAGGGAACAACTACAGACCACCTTTATAGTCTTTTTACAGGTCTTTACACTCAAATATTTTAATAGATAGGTATCCAACTCTCTGACCCATATAGAACAAATGGAAAATTAACATAATTATTCCCATTCAACCAAATGAAAGCAGCAGTGTGGGGACAAAAAGCACTGAATGCAGTCAGTCCAACTGTGTTACATCCAAGAAATCTTTCTTGATTATGAAATATTTAGTTCCAAACCAGAGATTTCTTCTCTATTTCAAACAAGCTAATAACTCTGAAGACATTTTAAAGATTATCACACAAGTGTCTAGTTGCTTCTAGCAATGGTTTTCTTTCTTCCCAAAAGTGAGAAACAAGATAGCTTTTCCCTGCTCTAAATTGTAGTTCAGTCTGCTACAAATATTGCAGAAACAGAAAATTTGACATTTACAACTACTGGCTGCAGTTTGTAATCTGTTGCAGAATTGTGAAGTCATTGACATTTCTTTAAATGTCACAGTCGTGTTGATGGAATTAATGACACTATAATAAATAAATGAATTAATACTATGATTATTGAATTCTACCCAGACTCAGTGGTTTAGGTATTAGAGAGAATAAAGTGATACTGCACAATTCCATAATCTAGTAAATCATCTGGGGCCGATGATCAAAATTTGTCTTCTGCTGGTGAGCATGTAGTGTTGAATAGCTGCATACCTAAGCAGAAATTTGGAAAATATCAAAACATCTAATATTTTTCATATGTAAATTTTATAACCTACATCAGCACCCACTACACATAAAACATTAAGTGTCTTCAGAATGTTCCCAGAAGTAGTAATATGTTTCCTTAATTTTTAGCTAGAAAGAAGACCTCTACTATTAATGCTTAATTATGAAGTCCACTAAAAGTCAATTTTTTTCCATCATACAAGTTAAAACACTGGCTTTTATGATAAATAATTAGCATATTCTTCAGGTAAAAGAGGAGCTCAAAATTTATTTTGCAATCAGCTGACATCTCAATGATTAAACATGAACCAAATAAATATCACAGTCAATAGCATCCTCTCTGTATTAATCAATAAGTTATTCGATTAAATTTGCTGTACTTTTCAAGCAATTTCTATTTTCAAAGGACCAAAGATTTTTTTTCCTCTGAATGCATAACTGCTCTACAGAAGAGATCAAAGGAGAGTTAGACATTTTGCTCTTCACAGTAAGGTCATCTGAAGAGGAAGGAAGAGTTTAACTGAAATTTGTATGGGAAATTTGTATTTTTTTTTTCCTGCTAACACAACTGGCAGGGAAACAAAGTTCCTAACTATTGGTTTGACCTTTCTGCTGGCTCATAGAAACACTTTAATTGGTTGATAGTATTCATATGTTCAAGTTTTTTTGTGCAACTTTAAACAATACTAACATTCTTAACATGATTCCTAAAGAATCAGACTTACCAGATCACTGTCTGGTTGTCCTTAACTTCTGAACATGAACTCACTGTTCAGCTGGATTTAAGTCAAAAGCAGAGGACTCTCACTATCTGTAGGTCTTACAGGTATGTTCTGAGAAGACAAAGGATACAGTCCTCACTAAAAGCAAGGCTGTTGAATGAGAACATGCATTACTATACCAGTGCGAAACTATGTGGGGAAACAATGTGAATTCTTTAAACCAGGAGAAAAATATTTTGTCAGAACTTCTACAACCCCAAGATTCAAATGCACTAAAACCCCAAAAGTGTCTGGTCAATTTTGTCACTTTCACTACTGTTTTTGAAGATTTCCCTTTCAATTCTGTTAGAATGAAAGCTGAGACATTGGCGCTCAATGGTATAGCAAATGGTGGGCTTCAAAAAAAAAAAAACATAAATGTGTAATCCACAAGGCACTAGCAATTATCTCACATATTTTACTCCTTAAGTATCAAATCTGTTTAATCCCCTACTGGATCTCCCTTCATGCAATACTTTCCACGGGTTATGAAAGAGGGAGGCTAAGATTCCAAAGTGGTGCCAAGCTTCGCTGATCATGAAGTGACAAGTACTAGAACAGAGAAGCCTCCTTCCAGAAGTTTTCCCTTCTCCTGCTGCTTGTAGGAAGGGTTACAGGAGGGTCCATGAAACATATTTCAACTGGAGAGCTCTACAGGTCAGGAAATTGATTTTTTGCCTCTTCCTATGAACCTTCGAAAACATTGCATGGAGAATTTACACATAAGTGATTCTTCAAGAGGAGACATCTTTATCATTTATCATCTCAGTTTGATTTCTAATGGATAGCCAAAATACTGAAAATTCCATTGCAATCATAAGTTTTCCCAGAAAAGAATTAAGACTGGAGTTAATGTAACTTGTTTCATGGTCTAAGAGTCCTTGAGAAAATCTGAAAAATGAGTACTTACCGATACCTTGTAAACACTATTTTAAAACTTCAAAATGCTGATGTGAATTCAAATAATAATTTTTTTCTTCAGGAATAGAAAATGTATCTGAAGTTCATGCCAGAAGTCTCATGTTGCTAAGGTTTTATTACCTGAAATGCAGAACTTGAGGCTACTAAAGATATTGCTAGCCGGAACCTAAAGTGTCAGGGATTAATACCACAGTCACTATTCTGTTAAACAAGAACAGCAGCAGTGAAAGGGATTAAGAAGTGATTGCAAATAAAACCAATGAGAAAAGCACAGTTCTAGTTGTTCTTAGTTATCAAGAAATAAGAGTGTGCTGATTCCTTAGAAGCAAAGAATCGGCACTGTTATGGATTCCAGTTTGTTTCAATATTCATGTGACATAGCAAACTTCCCAAACTTTCTGTGCTGGCCAAATAGAAGCTAAAGATAGTGTTACAATACAAATGAAGGTATTTGCAAGCTTTTAGATAGGGAAGATAGTTTAGCTGAATCTGTACGAAAAGGCCTCATAGAAACACTGCAGTGTCTCACTCAGCACTTCAGAGCATCAAAGCACTACGTAAATATTAACTAAATGTTAGTCGTAGGTCCTTCAATCAGTAAGACCAAAAATAACATCTCCCTCTCTTGTAGATGCTTTAGAGTTGCATTTTCACTTATCACATACAAGGCATTGAAGAGAGAAAGTTATTTTGTCATTCAGATTACATCAGGAGACTCTGCACCCATCATACCACACTGTGTGAAATATCATTTGGATAGGACAGGATATTTGATATGTGAGAGCAGGTTAAAATAAATTTAAAAATATTGTCAAATGCCTTAATTTGCATAAGCAGGTTTTTTTTCAATACTTACTATTTCTATATTTGTTATTTACATGTGTAGATTCTTTTTTAGATCTACGACCTGCTTCAGTTATGCTGCTTTAAGATCTCTGGTCATATGAGAAAGTCCTGTACAAAGGAAATTATATTGGGGCATAACACTACAAAAAAAGGGTTTGAAAATACACCTGCAATCCAGTCTACCTGCTCAGCCACGTGATGTGAAGCAAATGGGAGCACTGTTTCACCTAAAAGCCTCTGAAAACAAGCATCCTACCTAGTCAAGAGAATGAGAAGGATCTCTCTGATATGCTCAGAGGGAAAATGTGGCCTACCTATTTTAGGCATCTGTTTTTCTCAGGCAGTCTATGAGGAACAGTATTTGTGTAGTGATGATGAGCGTCTTTGGCATAATAGCCTAGGATTAGAGCCCTGGTTCAGACAGTGAAAGACACAGAGCTCTCCTTCCAGCTCCCAGACACTTCTTGTCTTCATCCACTGAGAGCATAATGTCACATGTTTGAAGCTTAGAGGGAGTTGAACTTTGATCTTAGTTGCACTTGTCCAAGTCTGTGGCCTAAACTCTACATGAAGTTTCCACTTCTCTCTTTGTGGCACCTTGGAGCTTTTTCTTCCTCACTGTGCAATATTACAGGCTCACCAGAAGGTGGGAATGTCCTCGCCAGGATATGCCATAGTGACATCTCTCAGAGGTTCTTCTGAGATGTTTTAGCCACGGCAGCAGCTGCTCTCAGACTGGGAAAAGGATGTGAATTTGGATCTTAGGAAATTCACTGTGCATGTGGGAAGCACCTCCATAACACAGTGTATAGAAGATGTATTATTTATACTTAGAAGTGTAGACTGATTGCACAGTGTGTGAAGCAGGGCCAGCACGTCCCGGATAAATTGAAGCTACTGCATATCTGCTGTGCTTTGGGACTGTGGCCATTTGTTTTCTGGGCATCAGGGATGCTGTGTGGATCTGCAGCATTTAGTCCTCCTCTGAGTTTACTGTTGCCTAGAAATCATAGGCAAATGTACCTCAGTTTTCAGTGTTAACAAAGAATAGGTCCTTAAGCAATTTGATAAATCTGGACCTGAGTATATTTTTGTAGTTCTTTGTAAAGTCTAGTTTTCACTTTTTTCCTCCAGATATCAAAGTCTGAACTAAGTGCCAATATTTTTGCTTTCATTAAGAAACAAATTGAAATCTGTATTCATCCCAATTAGTTATTAGCCAGATTGGACTGAAGTCACTGAGGCTAACATACTACTCACAGAGGTGTTCCAAATCTCTGCTGATTAGCTGAAGTTGAGTTAAAATTTTTTGTCATCAGACAACAATGAGGATTTCTACTGTGCAAGGTGGAAGCACTCTTGCTCCTAGTCTTTCGAGCAGATTCCAAGATTCAGAGTCTCTCTCAAATGTAGCAAAAGCCTACAAAATTCTAAAAGGAGATGAATATACTCAGAAACTGTGAAGAATTTATGCATAGTAAGAGCAGTGAGGATTCAATCCCTGTCTAGTTAAGGAGAGGATTCTGCATCTGATCTTTATCTTCTGTGTTAACCTAAATTTCTTTCCTCTCACTGTTGCTTTCATCCCTTATGGGAATACAGCTCTGGGATAACAGGAAGGTGAAAGAGTAATGCAACAGCAAAAGTGAGTCTCTCACTGCATCATAGAACCCCTTTCTAACCTCAACCCCTTTCTAAGATGCATTTCCAGTTTGTCATAGTTAGGTCTAGCAGGTGAAATTAGTCTTTGTCAGGTCCGAAGTTTTTTTTTAATATGCTAAAAAATAAGACTTACCTTGTCAGTAGATTCCTATATCCTAAACTTTTAGGGTCTGTTTAGGAGTGCAGATGTTTCAAAAGGAGTGTGGAGCACGCCCATAGTGTCATCCGGTGGGATACAGCCCAGAACACACTACAGGACACAAGGTCTTTGTTTCAGAAGAGAACCAAGAATCCCTCATCTATCTTGAGAAAAGAGAGAAACCAGCTGAGTGACATCAAAACTAACAAAGGCAGATCAAAAATCAGGGAAAAAAAGTAAAGCCTTTAAAGATCTAACAGTCTCCTGCATGCACTACCAAACTTACAGCTACCAATCCAGCTCCAATTCAACTATCTTTAACTCATTATTTTTACCTTAAAGAATCCAATAAAGCAGGTGAAGAGGTTTTTTTTAGGTGATAGCTATAACAGCAGGATCTACTTCAAACATTGTATACGAGCTGTTTGAATGAGCTGCATTCAAACGTATAATGAGATGGATTTGAAAATACGGCTCTCTGCTTTTGTCCTTTGGACAGCTACAGTTTTCTTTCTGTAAATCTAAAAAAAGAAAGGAAACTGAACTTCAATAGCAAGTAGAAGTCTAACAAAATTCTTCAATGAAAAATTTTATGTGCTTTTTCATTAATTTTTTAGCACTGTATATTTCCATCTAGTTCAGAGCAGTTGCAATTCTCCTATTGTTAATGACATAGTTGAAGTAGCCGGGAAAACATCTTGCCTGACAATTATATTGAGTACATTTCTGTTTGTCTTCTAATAAATGCATGGCACTTTGAGTTACAGCCACACCGTTATGGAGGATAGTTATAGAAACAAGCATATCTGAAATTTAAAATTATAGTCTTAGTAGATCGCCTAAATTTAAACTGTATTTCAGCATGATTTCAAGCTCTCAAGGTTGTCTTAAGTCAGATTTTCATGGTATTAATTCCATAAGTTTGTAGGTCAAAGTTCTTGGTGCAAAAGTAGGATTACTTTCACTGTGTTTTAGGTTTCCTCCTGTAAGGAGATGTGAAAGAGCAGGAGTACCGATTCTACATAGCATCAACAGTTTACTTTATGTTAACAGCAAGAGCTCTGAAAGAGCCACCCTTAGATCTGCTGAATGCTACATTTGCTGGTCTGTAATCTGCTGGAGTTTAGAGAAATTCAATCTCTCTTAATTTAAAGCTCCATTCTCTTTAGTTTAAAGCCTCACATCTGGGACTGGATTTGATCTTTTGACTTTCACAGTGGAGGTGACAGTTATAGCATGGATTTCTAGAGGTTTCCCGATGGTTCTTTTAGGTTGACAGGGCACAGTTGTCAGCTACGAACAACAAGATGCCAGAAAACCCTCATGTCTTTACTTAACACTTGGCCCCGAGGACCTGGCTTCTTGAGTGTTCTGAATGCAATTGCTGACACTGCACCTGCAGTTGCTATCTTTAATCACAGTAGGCAGTGTGAGGAAACCATCCTTTAGATATTTTAAGGGGATTTTCCGATCCACTGGATGTCATTCCTTCATGTCCTGTCTCCCATTCCCCTCCACGTTTTTGGAAACCTCCCACTAATAAGGCCATCTCATCACTACAATATCTCATTAATGATGAGAAATGCAGCAATTCTATGAAGTTATACATATTCCTTCAGGAGTATTTACTCTTAATTACAAGGGCTTAAAGAGAAAAGATTGACATTCAATCCTTCTCACTCAGACTGTTAGCAGTTCTTTCACTTATTTATTTACTCTTCACTTTCGTGGCTTGTGCTGTTACCATCTATTATTTAACTCACTATGTTGCTTGATTCTACAAGGTGAATTAAGGTGCTGTTTATTGAAAAGATGTTGTACGTAATAAAATACACAAACATCATGTCATTGCTCTATAGAACTTTTAAATTAAATGCCTCAGAGAAATACAGTTGGGTAGTTAGTGAGTTTCTTAAGTGGTCTAGCATGTTTACAAGGAAAGACAGCATGCCTGAAAGGAACTTCTAATTTTAAAATTCAGTTTTAAAATTTAAAAACCTTGCTTTCCTCAAGGGTGAAGTATCTTCAAGTGCACAAATCTACCATGAAATGCAATAATTGTCTTCTCTGAAACAATGCAGATAGCATTTTAAATGCAGATTTTTAATGATTTATGTTAGAAACTTCAGCCCACAGAATTGCAACATGATTTCAATAGTAGGATGGAAAGTGGGACAATCCTTATCTTACTGTTTAAATAGAGGTGGCTCATTATGAAACTATCAGATCCACTCTATTTGGCAATGGTACCAGTATTTTGGCTGAGCATCACAGAATCTCTTTCAATGGCAGAACTTTCCTATCCCATACCATGTTTCTCTGGTAGGTTGGGTATCTTGATGGGAAGAGTAGGAGTACTTTAATCTGTTTCTAATCCTTAAGGTTCTCCAGGGGCCTGACCCTGCTCTCAAAATAAAAGGGCCCACTGTTTTTGGGACTAAGGTAGTTTTACGAGAGATCTCATGGGCTCATAAATATACACTCTCACTTTACAGTGTCTTACATTGAATTGCATGACTTTGTGTGCATATGCTTCCTGTAAGCTTGATTTTGTAAGTTTGCTTTATGGTGCTTTTCTCCTCAGCTAAGTATTTACACAAGCCACTCCAACTGTGTCCATTTTCATTACTTTCAACTGTGATGGAGTTTATCTATGTATGCTACTATTGACTTCAATGCTGTCACCTGAAAAACGTGGCATCTTTTCCAACCACTTGTTTGGTAAAACTGACTTTAACACTGGCAGTTCTGAAGACTTCTGGAAGTTTGAGTAAGCAACTAAAAGAATTGATTTAGTGAAGTTAATTAATCAGAAAAAAAATATGTTTGGATACAAAATGAAGGGCCTTGGAATTAGCACTGTAGGAGCAGGACAGAACTCAGTGATCCAATATTGCCAGCAGCCAGGGATCTCGGCAACAAAACGTGGCAGTAGATGAAGGAAATAACATGATATTGCCAGGGTACTGAACTTGCTGCATAACACATAATGAATCTACTGTGACTGTAGTAAGTTCAGGGCCATATGGTTCTGTTCTCATCTATTCCAAGAGTTAATTCATCTCCTTCAGCAGCAACTGTGTGTATGCCCGAACAAAAGGAGATGGTATGTGTAAAAGATGTGCACTGCTGATTTTAACATACTATCTTCCCTGCCCTCAGAGATGTAGTCACAGAACAGCCAAAATAGAGCCTGTCCACTTCTCTTTGAAAACATGCTAATAGTTACCTATTTAAAATCTCATTTATTAGCATGACATGTTGAGGGTTACAAGGATTTCACTTGAGACAGGGTTATAATGGATCTGGATAAGGTTTAATAAAATAATGAGATTAATCAATTTTCTGAAGCTACAGTTTCTGTATATATGATTATTATCCACCTTACAGAAGTTGAATGAATTCCTTCATACCAGCTCTAGCTATATTCTTTCTTTATACTTGGTACGACTTTTTTTCACCATTCTTGAAGTTCTCAAACCAGTGAAGCAATTTGTATCTTGAGCTCACAAAGATGTCAAGACTGGAGGAAAGGTTGACTGCTCCTCTAGATGATGCTACAACAGATCCAAAGCCAAATAAAAATGTTGCTGCAGAAATGTTCCTCTGCCCCCTACTTCTGTTTTGCCTTCCTTAGCCTACGGAGAAAGCTGAGATAGAAGGTAGCTAATTTACGTGCAGGGGCATCCTTCCTTACAGGAAATATTCATCTGAAGAAAACATGTGGTACAAATAAAGTACCAAAGGAAAAGACAACATGAGCCAGAAGCTCTATTGTAGAGTTAAGGAGAGACTCAGTAAAGTTGCATGTAAAGTACTTGAGCTAACCATAAATGTGGGGTCCTTGGTTAGGTTTAGGCAACCTTCACTATATCACAGAATTTAATCCAGCTGCATTGGCAGTAAGTTTACAAACCAGTAAAAAAAAAAAAAGACCTAGGTGATGCAAATGTGAACATTGTAAAGATAAAGTCATGTACTGCACTGATAAAGTTGTGTCTAGAATGCAATGATTGTGAAAAAGAAAAAATATTGAACTTATTGTTATCAGGGATGAGTGCTGATCGCCAGGTTCTCAAATCCAGTCAGGAACTCTGCTTTGGGGATTAAATGTTAATTTTTCTCCAGTTGGTCTTTCCATTACACAGAAAGGTTTTAAAAATAAGAATTGTTATCCTATTTTAGATGACTGAAATACAGCATTGACAGAGACGTAAGATGTGGGAAAACAATCTTTTTTTGCCACTGAAGTGTTTCCATAAAGTATTTAAAAAGGGAGGCGATAAGAAAATTTGTGGCTTTTATTGTTAAATTAAAGGAAGTAGAAAATAATCCATCAGTGGCCTGATCCATAACACAAAAATCCCAGGAGTTTTCTAGTCATTCTGGCAGTACAGCCAGTAAATCCCTCTTAAAGCTGGCCAGCTGAAGGAAGCTACTCTAAATCTCAGATTCTGCGGTTTGCAATTGCCAAGTAACTAATTCCACTCTCAGTTTATGTAGCTATTTTGGACCATATTCAAGGTATGAAGAACAGTGTGAAAGCCAGAGGTTGCAGCGAGACAAACTGGTATTACAGGGTGGTGTTATGAATTTCCACTTGGGTTTTCAGTGCCTGGTGAAGCTGTTTACTATGAGTGCCTGCTTTAGGGACAGAGAGATTCTCTTCAAAGGCCTCCTATGGAGATTAATGCACCTCAGCCACTAGTCTTCTTAGTTACAAAGTGGCTCCCTAGTAGTGTTTGGGTGTGTGAGAAGGGTTTTATGGAGAAGAGAGTATAGGAATAGATTTCACTGGTTTGATGGGCAGGTGAACTGCTGCTGCACACCCAGGTGGGGATAGCTGACATGTGCCTGTCTCCACACAATGCTCTCCCAGAATAGTTCCTGGACAGTGCCGTGCTTGTCTCTCTCTTTCCGATGTACCTGGTGTTGGTATATTCCACTCATAGGCAATCCCACTGATTAAAAAATGCCATTCCTTCTGTATAAAGGAATTACTCATGTCAACAGATGATTCACCACTGTAGAGGAGTGAACTGTATTGTATGTCAGGGAAGGAGAAAGTTCTCTGTTACTGGTTCCAGTCTCAAGGAAAACAAGTGTTCTGTTGCTTGAGAAACTTAGAGGTGGAAATAAAAATATTTCAGCTTATTCTGGGTTCAAGGATTCTGTTGTTCTTAGGGCGAGGAAAAGACTTCCATTTAGTAAGTATCCATCATATCAGAGTGTAGCTATCATGTACTTAGTACTTGCAATACTATTTCCTTTCTTAACAGAAAAACCTTTGGGCTACATGCATGAAAATATGATAATTTTTCTATTGTAATTTCATGACTAGGTCCTCACAGTTTAATTTTTTTCAGAAACAGAAGATACTAGAGAAATCATATTATCTATGTTTTAATGCTGTTATTTTTGCTGGACAGAAGCCAAAGACAAAGTAAAACTAAATACATGTGTCTGTGATCAGGAATTGCACAGAAGGAATGTGTCCTCTTGATCCTATTGGATCTTTCAGTTCTTAGGGTTAGGATGCTTAAATACGAGTTTCTCTCCACATGGCTGGGAAGAGAGAAAAGTTCCTTTTCAGCCTTACTTTCTGTCACCAATTTTTCTTAATATCTGCAATGTGTGACTAAATGATTAACGATTTTAGTTACTAGCATGACATACAAGTCCAGAGAAGACTTATGTAAATGAGGACGAAAACTTTTGAAAAATATTGGTCTTACCTCATAAAGCTAAGCAAAAGGTCACACTTGCTATTCTCAAACCATCAGAATATTCCAGAGGAGAAAGATGAGAACAGGAAAGCTGTGCTGAAAAACAAATGCAGTGTTGCTAAGTGTCCAGAGATAATTTTCATACACACAGTTGTTAGGACCAATACCTAAATGTGCAATTGGCTCTGAAAGCTCTCTCACACTTTATCTTTTAATAAAACTTTTTAATACTGGAGGATAGTGATTCTGGAATTCTCAATTATGAGAGCAGAAATTACTGTTATACCTTGCCTCTCAGAGTCAGCTATACTGCAAATTTTCTTTGAAGTTACTTGCTCCCTTAACCAACTAAATTCATTACATTTGTTTCAGGCTATCATGACAGCCATGTGTAGACAAGGTGTATACGTAAGGCTTCGAACTGTCCTTCAGTTCTGGACAGGTGTGACATTTAGATTATCTCTCCCACACAGGAAGGTCAAAGATAGGTCATTTTCATATGACATGTAATTTTTGAGTGGAAAATGTTATGCTATTTCATATGCTGACATCAGTGACAACATTATTTTAGTTAGTTCCCATAAGCTGCAAAACTCGATTTCAGTTCCTGTTACAGGCAGCAGAAATGAATTTTTTAAAAAAAATCTTGTGCAAGCATAACTGTGGGTTTTCTACAGTCGGAAATTTTGCAGTGAATTAGCTGCTTTGCTTTTTCAGTATGGAAAGGATAGAGGGAAGGGGCAGCATATCAGTTTAACTTAGCCAGGACTAAAACTGTGCCAGGTATATGGATGATACATTTATTGGCATCACTCTGAAGCAGCATCACTACGAGAAGGATACGAGCCATCATCACTAATTTAGGAACACAGGTGCATGTATTCCTCAAAATTTTATTCAGCCACCTGCTATAGGTACTTCATCCAGGAAACAAGAAGTAGTTCAGCCACTACCAGACAATGCAAAAAGAAATTCATAAAAAGTGAACAGCTCTGATGGGATTCCTTTGCTGTATGTATGCATCATAGGATATCCTGCAGTAGGATATCTTGCCTGACCTCTGGGTTTTTCTCCAGAAAACTGTATGTCTCATGTAAACCTTGTGTCCCACCTACCAATGCTGCAGAGGTGTTATGGATAAGCTTCACAAATGGTGCTAGGTGCCCCCATTTAGGTAATCACATCCTTCCCATAAGGTGGCACTGATCTCTGTATTGCAGGCATTGAAGTATCTTGCAAGGTGGGCTAAGTCTCAGGTTGTAGATGTCCACATGTGAGTGAGATGTCTAAGCTCCTACTGCGCTTTATACAGGCCTGAGATTTGGTTAATTTTTCCAAACAGAAGTTGCTATTTCCACATGCATATTATGGTCATCAGTTTGTACAGGACATTCATGTCTGCTTGAAATATCTGCCAGAGGCCAAGTGGGATAGCCTTGGCACCTCAAATGCCCTAGCTACCTATTTATGTGCAATAAAACTCTAAATCTCCATTGATTATAATGGGAACTCAAACATTTAATTCACAGGTGGATACCCACATACAGTTACCTAAATTTAGTCACCCTTAACTGTGGATTTTTCTGTTCTGGTTTCTGTGGGGTAATGAGTGGAGAGCTGGTTTTCACTTATAAAGTGATCTTCTGCTTACCTGAAAAACAAGCATGTCCGGCACCAGGTTCTTATTTACCGCTGAAGAGCTTTTCCTTGCAGGAAAATTTAAGGGAAATTCCTTTTCAGCACTGGATTTGTCCTTGACTCAGATGTTGTTTAGTGACAGACTCATGGAAAGGTACAAAAATATGTTGTCTTTTAGCTTAATGACTGGCATTTCAATAATTAGTATTGATTCACAACAAATATTTGGTGGGAAAATAATTTTGTTTGCTTTACTGATTTTACTCACTTCTATTCATTTAGCTATTCCTATTTTAATTCTGTCTTGTTTTGACATCCAAGCATTTACTTTATACAGTGACTCAAAAAATGTGATATTATCTCCTGTCTATAGAATTAGTCAAATGAGTATCACCCAATATTCTTTTCACTAGTTAGGCCAGTAAGTATTTCATTATCTTATTATAAATGGTCAGTCCTTACTCCAGCGACAGTGGAATGGCAAGTTTATTTTAGTGGCAAACATTTTATGTCTATTCATTTTGTGTATCTAACGCAATGTAGAGTGCTTCAGTACAGACTGGTTTTGCATGAGGATACTGATGGCATGTCTTTAAGTTGAAGTACTGGTCTTAGAAAGGGACTTAGTCACAGAGCTAACACATCAACCACTTCCCTTCCCCTTGAAATGAAATATTCAAGTCCAATCGTGTAGTTTCTGTTAATGTCTTTGATGAACTACTTGGAGAACTGAGCTCATGTGTAAGTCTCAGCAAGCTTCAAAAATTGGTAGTTTCACTAGTTGTGTACTACATGCCATTTTCAAACAGGAGTCTGTCAGACTAGAACTCCCACAAAAAGCTGCCAAAAGGAGAACTTTTCGTGTCTCTGTCATTTAACCTGGCAGACAATTGAGAGGTTCTGTTCAGTATCGAAGAAGACTTTGGGTACAGTCTGGTGGTCCTGTGAGTCCCAAATTTAGGAAACAAGTCTGTCCATGTAATGTACAGGGAATGTGAGAGACATCTGCAGTCAAAAGGATTGCTTAACTTTGTATCTGTTTCCATTTTTAAAGTAAACCTCTGAGATTGTTAAACAGGAAAAGACTGAACACATTTCCAAATGCAGAAGACTCTAAGCAGTAGTCTGCATTTTTGTAACAGAATAAAAATACATGATATACAACACATTCAAGATACATTTTAAAGAAGCTATATGAAAAAGTTTGTTTTTTTTTTTTTTAAGACCTGTGTATTTAATAGTAGTAGCACTAGCTAGTTTCCACCTATAGCAGTATCACAGAATTCCAAATATTTTTCTCCTAATTAGTGAACTATCTCTAATTTTAAGACTACATGCTCATGTAGCTGTCAGCTGCAGCTACACAGGGGAGTATCCGCTTATTGTAAGTACTCGCTCTGCTTTTCCAGGTATCTGGGCATGCCTTTCTTTGTTAGAAATACAGTATAAATGAAAATCAAGGGGATTTTAATGATTTTCAAGCACTGGGTTTTCAATGAGAAGCCAGTCATTTCAGGTGTCATGAGATATGCAGGCCTATCAGTCAAAAAATGTAAGGAAGTCTTAGTGCCAAGTATTAGCTTCCACAGAAGGCAAGTGATTTCCTATGGGTCAGTCGGAGAGAGGTCTGGTTTCAGTAAAAGTTGCAGTATGTGGATTCGAGCTACCTAATGTGAAGATAGATAATATTGTGCAATTCTGAACAAAAATTCTGGAACAAAGGTCTGGTAGTATCAAAGTTTGTGGTGAAATCCTTCCTGCATGTGTATTTCCAGAAGAGACTTTATGGAATGTGTTTTGATTTGGTGCAGTCTACAACAGCACCAAACAAGACTGCAGACCCAGTGCTTGGGACAACAAGCTAGTATTTGATCTGAGCTGAAGAGATACTATAGTTTTGTGAGGAATGTTTCATTTCTTTCTGTTATTGGCAAAGCCACTGCAGTCTCAATGTTTCGAGTGCCCCCAGAGTGGGGGAACGTGGCTTGGATGCTCTGAAAAATCCACACCAAAATTACAAGGATGGTCTTGAAACCTGTTCCTTCCTACTGACATGTTTTGACTTCTGTGCTTTCGACCACTTCCTGTGATAATTTGAAACCAACTCTCGTCCTCACCCTTAGGGTTTTTACCAGTCCTGATTTTCTTTCTGTACTATCTTGCCATTTCTTACTTTTCAGCTTTGACCTTGAGTTGCAAAAGTCACCTACTTTCTCACTTACCTTCAAGTAAAACTGACTGGATAAAAACCTTTCTGCACATATGCCCAAAGAAGTGAAAATATGCTCAGGTGCAATTATTCTTTTGCTGGAGTTGAGAAATATTGACAGTAATCCTACCAGTAACTGTTCACATTCTGAAGAGTTGGGTCTGCATATTATATGTTGTACTGCTCAGCCATGGATCTCACATCTATCTAGTGATGTGGAAGTGCAAACAGACGAATGTGTCCCAAGAAAAACAGCAGAGACAAATTTGATTATCAGCCATACACTATTAACAACTCTCATCTCTCCCTGCTTGAGATCTCTAGTTTAATTAGTTACCTGATCTGAGACAAAGCTTTTGGACAAACACACATTTATGAATATTGCAGATAATTCAAGCAGGGAATTCTAAATGACATTCATCAATTCTTTCCTTTTGAGGTGTCCTTCAGACATGAATTTGCCTTTGCATTTTTCTCTTTTTATTTTTTTCTTAAATATTTTTCATTCTTTAATTGCAGGAAACTGGGCAAGGTCAGAATAAACTTACAGCACTGCTTTTCATCTTTCTTTTACTGTTGTCATAATGATAACTCACTAGTTCATAGAAGGCTTTGAATTACCCTACAATATTTGGGAGTATTTATTATATTTGTGAGTATGCAGAGCAAGTGGCCCCACGAGCATTCCCTCTCCCATGTGGAGGGAACAAAGATAAAAGAGGAACCAAACCTTGTACTTAGTAGTGTAACTTTGATTTAGGAAACTTATGTTCAGTTTCTGATTCAGGCACAGAAAGATCTTAAGATAAAGCATTTGAATACACAAATACATTTTGGCACATAACTTCTATTATTAGGTCCTAGGTGTTTTAGGAGAAAAGTCCATAAATATCTCTGTGGATCTACACCTTCATTGTTTTATTTCCCCATTGCTTAGTCAAAATGAGCTTTCTTCAGCTACTAGAGGTGTTATGAATATAAATCTTTGCACTTTTAAGAATCATCCAGATACAGTGAAGCATACTGATACTCGTATAGATTGAAATAGCTACCGTAATTTGGTATTAAAAGATACACTTGTTGGTTTTTTATTTCTTTTTCAGTCTTATTTCAAAATTTTATGTAATAAAATTGTGTCCAGTAATCTCAAATAGCTACATCAATGCAATTGCAAATTTTTAGGATTTCATGAACGCTTTGCTGTTATTAATAATTTTATTTTTAACCTTACATATTTGGCATTTTTTTGGGAGGGGGTCTTCCATTTTCATTCATTTGAATATGGATTTTTATCCCTTATATTCAGAATCTTGTTGACTAATCTGCTGGTAATTGGAAGCTATAGAGAGCCACAGCTAAGAGTACTGGGGTCAAGAACCAGCTCTAGAAGGTTGATGCCATAGAAGCAGAAAGACGTACTGGGCTCTAATCAGTGTTTTGCCTTTTATAAGGAAATGGGAAAAAAAAAAGAAAATAAAAATTAAAAAAGAAAGAAAATAGGAAAAAAGGAAAATTAAAAAGGAAAAGACAAACAATAAAAAGAGGAGGAGCATGAGTTCTTCCTCATCCAATAATTTCTTTAAAAAAATTGAGACACCTGAGAATGTTTTGTTAACTTACAAAGGTATCTTAATGTGAAGAAGCCATTCATTGTTAGGTGTACCTTGAGCACTTAAGAAACTGGTGCCAGCCATATCTTTACACTATTTGCTTCATTCTGGAAGGAGATTACCTTAGTTTCTCCAATTCTGCTAACAGTAGGCAATGCCATATAGCCAGGAAACTTTCAATGGCTGTCTCAATTTTTTAAAGTCTACTAACTGCCTTGTTTACAGTCATTCCTACTAATTTTCTTTTATGGGAGGTGATTCATTGAAAAACAAGATCTTGAAATGCTAAAACGACTGTAAAGTAAGATATGCAAGTACCCCCAGAAATGCCAAGGCTGTGGAAAGAATTCAAAAGTTTATTTAGAAGGCCAGAACATGAAAAACTTATGAATACTTCACAGTCCTATAGAAGCACCAGGCCCCAGGGAGAAGAAAGCAAGTTCCCACCCTCTCCAGGGCCTTTAGTTTCTCCCCTGCCTTCCCAAGGCCTCTGTACATGTCTTCTACTATTATTTCTCTCTGGCACAGCAGAGAGAGATAACACAGCTCTCTCTGGACTGCCGAAGGGAAAAAAAACATCTAACCCTCTTGAGAAGTCACTTTGCAGACTTCCTAAGTGAAAACAAGTTTCTAGTTTTCCCATTACAAATTCTTCCGAAAGCACAACTATTCCTGCAGCCACTCTGGGAATGGAGGTACCCGACAATGTTGTGAGAACACAAGCATCTGTAAATGCAGGGCCGAATGTTCACGTCATCACTTTTGGAGTCTTCACTTTTAGGTGTCCCTCTTACTTCAGTCAACAGGAACTATAAAAGTTCATCCCTGCTCCCATGGATGTACCCTGCAATAAGGTAGTAAATCCCAAAGCACTTTTTGAGAAGAAGGACCATGAAGAGTTTTCCAGTGTTTTCAAACAAAGCAGAACTTTTGAAATTGCACTGTGCCTGCAAGAATAAATCTGATATTTTACTTTGTTATCTAATAACCACAGACTTTATCAATGAAATAAGATGGTGCTGAAATGAAATTCCACTAGTCTTCTTGACACCATGGAAGAGTTGAGACTATTAAGTGAACTACGAGGGAGAGAGAAAAATTATCTCTGGACAGACACTTGTATATTAGGTGATGATTTTTTCTACAGATGCACTAATTACAATTTTAATTCATGCATGAAAAAGGAGGAAGCACAGATTATTTCTGTCAAAATAGTTCTGAATGCTGTGAAGCTATTAATGAGTAATGTTCCCTTAGATGAAATGTTAATATGCCTTTTTCTGTATTGTTGTTTTGCTCTACTTTCTTGTTATCTTGTAGAAAATGTTGATTGTCATTCAAGCTTCAAAATAAGAATATAATGAGTATGTAGGATTTCAGAAAGAAAACACAAAATGAAAGACAAGAAAAGCTCTTTATATGAGAATTATGAGATTTTTTTACTCCTTAAGAGTTCTTCAGCTATTTAGAAAAGTATCTATAAATCTCTGCTTATTTTGATACATACTTAATCATAAGATAATGATCTGTGCTGAGTGGTGACATGCACTAGCAGCTTCATTTTAACATTATAATGTAATGCTGTTAATGCATTTTTCTGAAGTGCAGAACATTACTCCTAATGGAAATAATGTCCTGCAGGCAGATCTATTGTGTCATCTCTCCTACATTGTGCTGGAGTACTTGAGTACTTAATAGCCTGAGGGCATATTTGGGTGTGTAACTAAATCAAGATTTCACAGCCATACAAAGGATAAGAGAAATAGGGGAAATACCCACCATCTTGTGACAGTTTACTCCAAAAAAAGTGACATTAAATATCTGACAAGTTTCCTAGAGACTTACGAGAAAGTTATTAGACATTAAATACCATCCAGTATTCAAAAAGAAAGAGTATGAAATTGCTATCTTGTCTGGTAAGACGTTTTATGTTTTCCTCCCTCCTTATATTAAATGTGTTCTACAGAATTATACATTAACAACTTTTGAGAGAAAAAAATTAACTTGTCATTGTCAGCACAGTGCTGGTGATACAGAATGATCAAAATGAGAATATAAAATCATAAAATCATGGAATGGTTTCAGCTGGAAGGGATGCTAGAGTCATATAGTCCAACATCCCCACCATGGACAGATCATATCGATGGTCATTGCCGATTCCTGGTAATTGCAAACTGTGTGAGATATTCTGTGGTGGTTGTGACAAAACAGTACCAATGCAGATATAATGCATGACCTTCGCTGTTATTTTGATGTATTAGATATTCATCAGCCTGAGTTACTAAAATACCATTTTCCATCTTGCCTTATTGGACAGGAAGGCTTAATGATATTCATCTTTATTTAAATTCTTGCAATTGTTAACAGAGTAGAGATGAACTGTTCTGTTGTGTATTAATTTTTACATTAAAGCACTAAAAGAGCAAAAGTTGATTATTTTAGTTGTGTGTTTTCTCCATTACCTTTATCATGAGGTTGCTTTGTTTCTTTGTTTTAGTAGATCCCAAATGATTACGAATGCAGTCAACTATTTGGTCCTTGTTTCCCAGCAATATTCAGAGTTGGCTCATTTTTGTCAGAATTAAAAAATATTTTTACAGGTATCTTTAATATTTATGCTTTAGATTTGCCCCTCACCTCCCTGAAGGAAAACAATGCTTCAAATTAAAGTAAATACAACATTTTCCTATATTCCAGTTTCCCATATTAACAAAATTGCTAATGCTGTTTGAATCAACAAGCAACTAATGAAAATAAACCAATTATCAGGAAATACAAATTTTAAAAGGCATAAGAATATAATGGCTGAAAATTTGATGTAAAAGGGATGTAAATTGGAATTCCCTGGACCACTGCTACAGAAATTATGTTAATTTTTAAAATAAGGGCAGAATATGAATTGACCTAGAAATGACTGCATATATTTTACAGTTTGCTTTTGATCCTTTATGCAAGGGTTATGGGTTTTTTTATTATTATTATTAAAATTGTCATGGTTTTGGCCACAGCTGTTAGCAAAACCCAACTGCTCAGATGAAGAATCCCTTAGAAATCCAAGTAAAATTTCTTGTTTGGTTGTTGCTGAAGAAAGAAGGGGAAATGTTCATTAAAAAATGCTATAACTATACATTTTGCATAGAATTTTTTAAACTGTTTAAACCATCTTTTAGGCAATGTGTATCATAAAACTGATTCCTTATGTCCTCCAGATTCTAACTTATTTGCATATTACTTAAACTGCTTTTATTTATTCACATGAATTTAATGTTTATGAACAGACTTATGACACTACAAATTGAATTTCTCTCCCTAACTTCAAAGCTGGCACAATATACATGTCAGCATTGCTTAGCTGAAAGACTTCTCATCCAGCCTGAAGAAATCTCCTCTGTTTGAATGTATTGTTGTTCCTGAAAACTCCCCTCAATAAAGCTCTAAAAATTCTTAATTATAATTTTAAAGTCATTGGTATTAACTATTATAATAGTATTATTCAGAGACTTGTCTAGTGGTGTCAACAGTTGTGCATAATTCAGAAGTATATCACCACCAAGAGATAAGAAAAAGGTATAGAAATACATATTTTTAAAGCATGTAGATAGAAAGAAATAAAGCTGTGTTTACTCATCACAGAAAATGTCAGGGTAGTTCTTTGGAGTACCAGCATGTCACGCAACAAAGATAGAGCTATTGAAGCCTGTGGAGATGTTGGGTTCAGTTCACACCCCTAAAAGCAGGCATCTAGTGCCACCTGAGTTGCTCCCGGTGCCCTGCCTGGCCTCTGCCAGCTGCTGCACCTGGATAAAGGTCTTCAGTACATCCTGCTATACCTCAGGAGGGCCCACGTGGGTGTCAAAGGACACTGAGCTCCTGTATTCAGGCAGCTCAGCCGAGTTTCTTGTGTCTATTGTCCCCAGCTGACATCAATTAATCACAGGGAATAAATAATAAGAATAGTGGGAATAGAACAGTAATATCCCAAACAGATCAAAGCAGCAGCACTACACTAGGATGGAGTACAGTTTTCTTACAATGTACAGTTCTCTTACAATGATTATTTATCTGTTTTGCTGATTAGGTGCCAAGATTTTATTTACTTGCTCACACCCTCCCTTCTGTGCTTCTGAAAACCTTTATTTATTTAGTTACTCTTTAAATATTAACAATAATTATACAATCTGGAGAATAAGAAACAATTCTTTCAGTTTCCAGGGAACATGTATGTGCACCCATAGCATATTAGCTGTGTTCCTTTTCCCTTATTTTTTGCTGAGATATACTCTCCTGCTACATGTACATGACCTTTGTGTACCCAATTATAACACTAGTTTTAATAATAAGGTGTTAGAATGTTTTTCCAATACCAAACAGAATAAACAACACAGTAAGAATGGCTTGCTTTTCCTCTTCAAAAAGGTGTTCAAAACATGATAGAATATCTCTGTGAGGTCATCACATTGGGAACTAACAAAACTATAATTTTCAATATATCTGAATGTACTGAACTTTTGGAAGGATTCTTTCTGTGAAGCACAATAAGATGAGCACTGTCACATCATTGTAAGCTGATAGAGGCTCTGTCAGGCTTTCAAAAGCTAAATTGGAAACAGATGCCTGCCCACACAAAGAAAATTATCTTATTAGTAAATGTTTTTTCTAATGATGAGAAAAGTGAGACTTCAGCCAAAAAAAAAGTTGTGCATAGCAGAAGACAGACTTGAGAATTCATTAGCAAAAATGAAGTTTTAGTGATTTAATTAAGAACAGTTATATTATCGATATTTTTAACAATTTGATGGAAGTATGGAAAGTTCACTCCCTGTTAAAAATGCAACATAAATCTTTTGTATTTTCTTCCTAATTTGGGAGACGGTAGCCATGCACTGAAACAGGCTCCCCAGGGAAGCGTTCACAACACCAAGACTACCAGAGTTTAAGAAATCCAGGAGTCGGACTTGGTGATCCTCATGGGTCCCTTCAACTCAGGATATTCTATGATATTTGGTTTTCTTTCCAGAAGACTGCTGGGAATTTTTTTAAGATTACATAGTGACTGGAAATTCTAGAAGTAATGCAAACACTTTCTTTTCTTCACAGAAAATGACAAGCAATGTTCTTGAACAAAAATAACATGTGCTCCCACAGCTAACAGCCTCAGCTGATGATATCTTGCTTAGATGTGGTTAGAAATTCTTTGGGAGATAATACAGAGTCACTTTTATTTAGCCACAGCTTTGCTTCACATACTGTGTCCCCCATCTAGATTGAATTCAATTTTCATAACAGTAAGCATCACAATGGAAAATTCTGTGGCACATTTCAGCAGAGGACCCCAAAGTGCTTGGTAAGGAAGAGTAGAGGATAGTTTACTGCATTTTACACTTTTTGGCTGGGGCATATTGTCATGACTTTGAGTTGTGGTTTAACCCCAACTGGCGACTAAGCTGGCAATGCAGCTGCTCACTCCCCCTTCTTCCCAGGTGGGATAGGGAAGAGAATCAGAAAAGAAATAAAACTTGTGAGCTAAGAACAGTTTAACAATTGAAATAAATAAATAAGTAAATAAGTAAATGATGATGATGATGATGATAAAAAGGAGAGAGAGAGGACTAAAACCCAAGAGAAAAAATGATGCACAATACAATTGCTCACCACTCACTGACCACTGTCCATCCCATCCCAGGGCACCGATTGGTACCTCCCAGACAACTCCCTCCAGTTTATATACAGAGCATGACTTTTCATGGCATGGAATATTCCTTTGGCCAGTTTGTGTTAGTTGTCCTGGCGATGCTCTCTCACTGCTTCCTGTGAACCTACTTTACTGGCAGAGCATGGGAAAACAAAAAGTTCTTAAGAGTAAACACTGCTCAGCAACAACAAAAACATCAGTGTGTTGTCAACATTATTCTTATACAAAATCCAAAATGCAGCACTGTACCAGCTCCTAAGAAGAAATTTAACTCCATCCAGGACAAAACCAGGACACTTTGAAACAGAAAATGTCTGTTATCAACTGAGGCATATAAAATATTTCTTTTTAAGTAACAATAATGAGCTTCAACAATTTCAAATGTTCACTCCATAATGCACAACCTTGAAAACCTTTACATAAGTTTGAACTCTCAGACGAATGAAGATAAAAGCAGTCCTTGACTTGTGTCACTTAAAACACGTGCCCTTTCCTTTTGAATTCTTACAGGATGGTTTAGCTAAATCTAGGTCTTCTCCATTACCTTGAGGAGCTAGTTGCTGAAGTACCTGAAACTCTGACCCAAATGAGATGTTTTTTGACCCTGCTGCTGTCTCTGTTGACCACTAAAACCCAGTTGGCTCAGGGGAAGCCAATGCCATCCCTTGCAGAGGGTTGTAGCAGTGACTGCTGATGCTGGCTCTTGCTTCAGGCTCCTGGGAACCTATTGCATGGCCATGAACTTCCACTGTGACATTAAAAGTAATAATTAGTGAAACATTTTGTAAATTTGTTAATATAGGACAACAATATCAAAACAACAAAATATCAGCATCAGAAAATGCTACATTTGAAGGTCTCCTAAGTATCTTGATTTCAAAGTGAAGGTTTGGATTTTAATATATATGTAGGCAAACAAGAGTAGATTCAATATTTTCATATATTGAATTTCAGCACACCGAGGATAAACATTTGAGCATCTTAAGGGAAAGGGGGGCCAGAAAAAATGAAGAAAAGAGAAATTTATTATACAACCAAATGAAAGCAGTATGTCTTTTCAATCTAGCAGCTTCCAATTTTATTTCCCTCATTTTTGTAGTGTATAACTGATGTACTTCTGAACAGAAAGGCAAAAGGATTGAAGACAGTGTTCAATTAAAATACCAAGTCTACTGGCACAGGTTAGCAATTTAATACATTCATTGCATTGAATTTAGTTATGAATACAAGAACCAACACTATTCTAAATCTTACAAAATGAACTACTACACTACTATGTACTTGTTATTCATCTGTCAAAAAGAAAGAGGTAATTTTAACTGAAACATTATTCAAAGTGTATCTAAGTGTGCCTCAGGAGGACGTGCTTAGGAATATAATTAGTCTCACTGGGTATTTTGATATCCAGTTTCTTCCTGGAACTAACCAATAGTATTGCACAATGTGTCAGGAAGGAAAGGTTGACAAAAAGATAGCCAAAGGCTCAAAACCTAGTCTGTACATGGACACCATGGAACATGGAGTTAAATTTTATTGACTGGCTTTCTATGGGATGGAAAAAGCTCTTGTGCACCTAAATGTTTATCCACAGTTCTATGTCCCACCTTTTTATTCTAGTGTTTCAGCATCAGCAAAAATGTCAATACAGCATAGTATTGACAGTACAGCTTGGCAGGTTTTTGTTTTGTTGTGTCTTGAAATAAGTTGTTTAAGGTGAGCTAAAAATGATACTGACTTGAATTGCCTGGTTAGCTGCAAATACTGCAAGTGCTCAGGAGGATGAGCAGAAACAAGACTGACTTTTCTCAGGTCGGGAGAAGAGAAAAAGTGAGAACAAACCGCTTGCAACAACCTGTAGAGGGAGAGAGCAAGTGAGACCGGTGAGGGGCCTGACTGCTGCGGAGATTATCCCACTACTTTAGGCTAACTGTGAGTCCCTGGTCCCACAAAACAGCATTATTTTCCTAGAAAACAGTTAATCCCACCTGAACTGCCCCAAGCCAACATCCAGAAGAGGACACAGAAATGAAATCTGAGTGAAAGGTTGATACTCTACTAGTAAAGCAAGAATTTTCACCCAGGCCCCACCTGGAGTACTGCATCTAGGTCTGAGGTCCTCAGCACAACAAAGACATGAACCTGCTAGAGCAGGTCAAGAGAAGAAGAGCCATGAAGATGATCAGAGGGATGGAGCACCTCTCCTACAAAGACAGGCTGAGAGAGATGGGGTTGTTCAGCCTGGAGAAGAGAAGGCATCGGGGAGACCTCATCATGGCCTTCCATTATCTTAATGGGGCTTATAAAGAGGAGGGAGAGGGACTTTTTACATGGGCAGATAGTGACAGGACAAGGGGTAATGATTTTAAACTGAAAGAGAGTAGGTTTACCCTAGATACTAGAAAGAAATTCTTTACTCAAAGTGATGAGCTCAGAAGTTATGGGTGTCCCATTCCTAGAAGTGTTTAAGACCAGACTGGATGAGGCCCTGAGCAACCTGATCTAGCAAAAGGTATCCCTGCCCACAGCAAGGAGGTTGAAATGAGATGATCTTTAAGGTCCCTTCCAACACAAACCATTTTATGATTCTATGAAAATTATTTTTAGTTGAACAATAACTTTCATTCATTCACTGTGTCATATGCACCACTAGCACAAATTACCTTCTTGATTCTACTTGTCACCCTTGGAGAAAATAATTTTCCAGATTGAATGAAACTTCTACAGACCATCCATTTCTATACATGGAATTGTTAAAGTGGAAACATAGAAGCTGCGAACAATCATTTAACTCATGTATGTGTTTGCACAGGAAAATGGGTGGAGTTTAGCTATCACAACATCCAACATCTTGTGAGCCAAAAGATGGAGAAGTCAGCTAATAGCACTTTTTAATGCACCAGCAAACATCTTCCCATCCTCATTTTTGAGATTAGCTCAGTTGGTTAGAGCATGACGATAATAGCACCAAAGTTGTAGGTTTAATTACTGTATGGGCCATTCATTTAAGAACTGGATGCGATGATCCTGTGATCAGAATATTCTGTGAAATTTCTGTGAAATTTTAGAACAGTAATAATAATTTTTGATTCTGAAATCCCTTTCTGCTTCCAGCACAGTTTGTCACAGAATGTTAGAACTGGATTATAATACCCAGAATGAAAAAAAAACCCCTAACATTCTTCTTTACTGATAAAATTGACTATTTGTGGACATTATAATTTTTGTCCATAAACAATTAAATAATGATCATCCTTGTATTTATCATCACAGACTGTGTGCACAGCTTCTCTTGTCATGTCTGACTCTTCCTGTCAGTAGGACAAGTTAGTAAGGCTCTGAATCTGAACCTGACATTGATCTTGCAGTGTAAGACTCTACATGTCACCTGTGAGATCAGATTGGCTGCCTAAATAGAAATACCTGAGGCCATTTCTACATGTTCAGATGTCATAGGGCCTCTTAGACATGGGGCTGGTGATATGACATGGAGGCTTGTGGTGGTTTGGAAAAAACCTTTCCCCCAGAGGTGGTGTTTTTGATACTGGGCCAATTAAAAACTCAGTGCACCCTGCAGAAATTACATACTCACAGAACCAGAAGAGAATTTTAACTGTTTTAACTGCATAGCTGGAAGAGAGGCAGCCATGGGTTGAAATGCCACATGTTAAATGGCAGGTCAGGGGGCGTTTTTCCCCTGATCCTGATCATTGGGGCCAGGGGCTTCTTTCCTTTCCCTGCCCTAACTTGGTGGGACCTGGCATGGCTTTGTAGCTGGGCCAAGATGCTGAGTTAAGACCGTGTCCCCTCCAATGCCAGGGAGAGGTGGCTGCGTGGTGCCCGACTGGCCAGTCAGTGGGCTGCAAACAGGGGGCAGACACGGCAATGGAGCAGAGCCAGTGCGAGTCGAGGGGTGGCCAGAGCGGGCTGGGCTGATTAGCCATGACCCTTGGAAAGGTGACTGCAGCACACAGCCATGGAGTGGCCCAGGACGAGTCGAGGCAGCAGCTGGGACCCTGAGGCAGAGGCAGCCACAGAGCAAACCTCTGCAGAGGAGTAGCCCGAGCTCCTGCAGCACGGAGCAGAGAGGTCCCTGTGAAGGGGCGGCAGCAGCAGCAGCGAACCGGACAAGCCAGAGTGTGCTTGAATCTGGGAATAGAACAGAGCAGATGGAGAGAGAGGTCCGCTGGAACAATTTTGAGGCAAAAACTGAACCAAAAAAAACCCCTAAAAAACATTCTGACCCAGGGAGCTTGATCTCCGGGGATAGGGAGCCCCACGGAACAGAGGATAAAGACTTAAAGCTTTAACTCCCTACACACCGTGGTATCGACCATGGTGAGTGAGTAGGGGTGAAAGAGAGACCCCCTGCATTCTGATGAAGAGAAAGGGATTTTCCAGCTATGACAAATCAAAACTGCTGCCTTAAAGATAAGAGACACTTCCAAGTGCCACAGAAATTAATTTGGAAGAGCTGTGACCTGAAAGTGAAAAGAAGACTTCTTCTTCTGCTTTCTTTGTTTCACCAGAGAAGAGATAGTTAAGATTGCTATATATATGTATAAATATGTGCTATATATATGTATATATATGTATTATTTATAGTGTTAATAATAAAGTGTAATATAATTCCCTTCCCCCACACTGAGTTGTGCCTGTCGGAAAACTTGTCTCTCACATTAGAACAAATTGTGGAAGAGCTTTTAAAATTAACTTTTGGGAATTTTTTTTTCAAACCACCATAGGAGACTGTGTCCTTCTGGACCAATAGCTGGATGCTCAGCAGGATATTCAAAGGCATCTCAAAAAACACCAGACCTCCATATCTAGGCAACAGCACTGAGCTCAGTGGAGTTTTCAGAGCTGTTTAGATGACTAAATCTGTCTACTTTAGGATAATCTGGATAAATCTCTTGACTCCACTGACTGGGTTAACTAGATTTCCATAGACTATGAGGAGTGTAGACACCCACCTCACTTTTAAAGATATACATTACAGACAAATCTAAGTGTCTGATCCTCAGCTGAAATCTAGACCGGAATTCCTCCTTTTAATGAGCTGAATTAGTTCTGAGAATGATTCAGACCACCTGGAAGGGGTGGAGAAAGAAATGGAGAGAGGAAAAAATGAGAAGACTGGTGGATTAGGAGACAAGGCTTATGAGGAAAGATTGGATGAAATTATTTGGTATGGAAAAGATCAAAAGGCACAATAATGGTCTTCAAATAGTTTTTGTAGAAAGGACAGTTGTAAATTATTCCCTATGTACTCTGAAAATAAAGGGAGTAATTGCAGTAAAGGGAAGTGTAGTTCTGACCTTGAAAGAGGAGTTTCTAATCATAAGGATGATGAAGTGCTGATCTACACAGCCTGGGGAGACAGCAGAATTGCAATCTCCAGTGTTTTTAAAGAACAAGTTAGACAAGTATTTCCAGGAATTATTTTGGTGTAATTGAGTGTGCCTGGGGGCTGTGACCTGGGCCAGGTGAGCTTTCAGCCTCTTCGGTCATATTTTCTCCAGTCAGATCTCTTCTAGTTCTTAATCTTGAATTACTCCTTGCTGAACAGGATACATCAATAAAATATCTCCTTTAATTTTAAATTATGCTCCTTTTATGGTGAAAAAACAGTACCTGTTTAAAACTAGACAGCAGTGATGAGACATTAAAAGAAATAGCTTAGATAATACCTCTACCACAACATTTACCTTAGTAGAAGAAGAAATAGAGCTGTAAACTGGAAGTAGCTATAAGCAGCATGTGCCTTATTTGTTTATTTAAATATCTCTCTCTCTTTTTTTTTCTCCTAGCAAAGAGAAACACTTGTAGCAGTGTGGGATGTCATATAAAATAGAGGAGCACTTGCCTGATGTTACTTTACCCTCACTGCTAATGAAGTCACTATTCTCATTCCCAGGTATCTACGAGATTTGCCTTTTCTCTCCTGCTGCAGGGCATTATTACAGAGAGCTCCTATGGCTGGCCTTGAATTAATTAGTTGGAGTAGGGACCTAGCATTCTCTCATACCAACCCATGGACAAAACTGAAGCAAAAGGTTAGACTTTGGCAGGCACTGAATCACATTAACTCTGCCTGTACCCATCTAAGGAGGAAGGGAGGGATGTTGTCACAGATCTGTTTGCTGCACTTCAAAAAAAAAGACGTGTAAAATTTTAAATATAAAGCTTCCTGCTGTGCTTTTTTTCACCACAACTATAAAGACATTTTGAGTTTAGGTTGAGCTCTGGACTGTATTTTGCCCTTGGTGGAAATTAGCACAAAGAACAAATAGCTGTAACACCAAGTGAAGTAGCTTTGCTGGATGTTTGCTGTGGTCTCCCCATAGCTCTGCTGAGCCTATGGTTGGGAATACTTATCTGAAGTAACTTTCTACAATTTATTCTAATTCTTCTGGAAAAGATATTAAATAAAAAGGTAGACAAGACAAAAGAGGCTTTTGGCTGAACTCCTGCTTCAGGTCACCAATTCCCTTTCAAACTCCTTATAGTTTTAGTTACTAAAACTAAAATTAAAAAAAGTATCCTTCTAACTGGGCAATACTGTTCAGTCAAGGTGGGTTGTGTTCTTATTGTAGCTCATGCTGACAGAATTCTTCGTTTCATTTAAGAGAGACTTCTTCTAAAAGCTGGGAAGTGAAAGTGGAAAATTTGCAGCTCAGGATGTAAACTGTGACTATGCTATGAGAAGGAGAAATGGATAGAGCTGAAAGAAGAGACACTGACATTAGCTGAGAGAAAACAGGAGAGGACAGCAGAGGAGAAAGTTATTAAGATCACAAATGGCGAGTGACTGGAAAGTAAGTGAAAAAACAGTGCCAGAGCAAATAGGTAATTACCTATCAACCTCCAAGAGAAAACTTACACTTAGAGTTTCTTGTGATCATCTTATGTGCAGCCAGTAAGATGTTATCAAGCTCCATGAATCCAGGGAAGAGTTGCATCAAGAGGAGCCAGGGGCCTTTTTGGCTCACTGGCAGAAGGGAGAAACTGTGGCAGGTGGCTGCATTCTTCACACAGCCATGAATGTTCATGCTGCCTCAGGCTAGTACAGCTGGAGAGATAAAAACCAAAAGCAATTTAACTATTAAAGCAGGGTTAAAGTACAAGATGCAAGAAAGCCACTGGTTAGTACTTGCCCTTGCTCCTGGAGAGTATCGCTGTGAGAACAAATCTAAACTCTTTTAGAAGTAAGCACTCTTGGCTCCCTGGATTCTCCAGCCAGCAGCCTCAGGCCTGGGCAGCTGCATCACGTGGAGCAGGCATTTGCAGCAAGGATATAGCACTGAATCTCTAAATCATCTCACCAGCTGGGCATCAGTCGCAAGGTAGAGAAAGGCTCCAGTTTCCAAGCCAAGCTATATTATTAGGCTGGCAGCTGGATCTTTCAGTTGAAATGAACTGTAATCACTGCTGGCAGCAGAAAGAGCAGGAAGACAACAGGGCTGAATGGTTTTCACTCATGAATGCAAAGTAAGAAGCCTACAGTGGTTTCAGTTCGTTTGGACCAAAGTTAGCACACACTTTCTTTGCTCATGTTAGTATGCTCTCATCTACTTATTCATAAAGTTTGATAATTTAGGAAGTAAGAATACATGATTCTAAATTCCTTAGTTGAAAATACAGACAATACTGTAGCTAAGCAGAAGTGGTAAATTAATATAGAGGTAGAGAAACAACTGTTTAAAAAAAAGGTACATAATTTTTTTCCAAAGTCTTGGGAGTTGTCATTTCTTCATGAGAAATGGTTTATTTTCCTGAAAGGAACATAAAATGATTGTTAGCATCAGTGATATAACCTCAGTTGTCACTTCATCCAAACACTCTGCAGAAAGGGGTGATACCTTCTGAGAGTATGAGGTGGGAGAGACCATTTTGTTTAAGATATTCCCCAGTAATCAGAAATCACAGTAAGTTTACCAGTGAGCAAGATAGACAATGTGACACAGCTAGTGCCACTAGCTTCACTAGTACATTCACAGAACCACAGAATCAGTTGGGTTGGAAAAGACCTCTGAGACCATCAAGTCCAACCTATGACCAAACAGCACCTTGTCAACTAGATCATGGCACTAAGTACCACATCCAGTCTTCCCTTAAACACCTCCAGGGACAGTGACTCCACCATCTCCCTGGGCAGTCCATTCCAATGTTTAATCACCCTTTCTGTGAAGAAATTCCTCCTAATGTCCAACCTAAACTTCCCCTGGCGCAGCTTAAAACTATGTCCTCTCATCCTGTTGCTAGTTCCCTGAGAGAAGAGGCCAACACCCTCCTGGCTACAACCTTCTTTCAGGTAGTTATAGAGAGTGATAAGGCCCCACTGAAGCTCCTCTTCTCCAGGCTAAACAACCTGAGCTTCCTCAGCTGCTCCTCATAGGACTTACTCTATATACCTTTCACCAGCTTTGTTGCCCTTCTCTGGATTTGTTGCCCTTCTCTGGATACAGAATTCACTTCACTGAGAGGGTTGTCACTGGAACAGGCTCCTCAGGGAAGTGGTCAGGGCACCAAGACTGTCAGAATTCAAGGAGCATATGGATGATACATTTAGTAATATGATTTAGTTTTAGGCAGTCCTACATTGGACTCGATAATGCTTACAGATCCCTTCAAACTTGAGATATTCTGTGATTCTGTGATTCAGGAGGGACATTCCCAGAGATCTACACATACACATAACAGCAAAGGCCATTTCAGAGTTTTGAGTTTTATTAAGTAATTCAATGTTTATAGGCATTTGAATTCTCCAGTTCATTAACAACCCTTCCCCAGGCAACATCTGTAATTAAGAATATCAAACACTGTGTGGAAAATTGTTGCATTGTGAGCCTCCACAAGAAGTGGTTGTGTTTTTCTAAGAAGCTCTTATAGCACTGCTTAGTAGTTAGTGCTGGCTATTCTAGTACACAAAAGCCAATGCTATGTAAGGGAGTTTGTTCAGAGCACATGTGCTGTCAGAGGCAGCCTCTGACCAACTCCCTGTCTGTGCAAGCACTCCAAAAGAGGGAGCTCTGCTGTACAGAGTCATAGAAAGGCTTGGTTTGGAATGGACCTGTTAGATCATTTATTTCCAACCTATTTGGATCTGACTGTCCAGCACCATGAAGCACTAGTCCCTTGGTATGTCATTTGTTCTGACCATTTCCTTCTGGAGTGCTTTGAACTTTTTCCATCCCAAGCTGGTCCACTTCCAGTTTTGGCAGTGGGTGCAAGTGATTAGCTGCAGCACTGGTTTGGAGTGGACATCACTCTGCTGGTCAGAGTGTGCCTCCGTGGCCATAGTACCAGTGTATGTTGTGCTCCTATACTGGCTCACTAAAGACTTGGCCAATCTGGAACCAGTCTCTGTGGATTTTTACTGTGTTGCTGATTGCTCCCCAAAATACTATAGCATCTCCTCTAAAACATGCCCGTTTTATCCTCAGTCTCTCTATGATGGTCTCTCCAGCCCACCCACAGTCTACTGTCCTTGCTAAGACAGGATTTGAAAGTCATGTGGAGCAATATGCTTTCCTTCTACAAAGCAAAGAACAAAGCCTACCTTCTTTTGGTTAGTGAAAGGAGAGGAAGTGTGAGATTTCTATCTAGTTACCTACCCAACTGGAGCCTGGAGCTGCCACACAAGATCTCCCCTCTAAGGAGAGCAGCTAACTCAGGGGAGTGTCCCCTTCACAGGTTACTGCTCTACCAAAACTGTCAAACTACAAGAGATCAAAATGCAAAATCTCCTCCTGTTGCTCGTATAGACTCATTTGTTTCTGCAGTCACCAGGAATAACTGATCTCACCTCACTTCAACCATCTAGTACCTGGGTATAAACTAGGTATCTAGTATCCTACTATAGTTAGAGGACAGACATGGGCACCTCACAGTGATGATTCATCTCACCCAAAGTGTATGTTTAAAATATATGGAATCATACTCTGGAAATGCCTATTACTCTTCATTAACCATAAAGAGACCCTAGGTAAGTAGCTGCAGAATCTCCATTTAGTGGGGAATAATATTCCCCACCAGTAACAAAAGTTTTGTGACTTCAACTTTGCGAAATATTATGACAGAATTAGATACAACTATGACCACCTTGTATTACCCAAAAGATGCACTGGGCTGGTGCACAGGGAAGGAAGGATGGAGATTCTTGCCCAGTTAGTCACCCTGCCCTAGTATGAATGTACATGACATACAGGCTGATACAAAATGACATCTGTGTGTTTGATTCCCCAAAACCTGTCCTCTAAACAAAAATTATCCTGATAAATACAGATGGTTGTATTTTGAAATTCCCAGTGCTACCTAATACTTCACAGAAGCCTTTCCACTCTCCCAACATTGGTAATAGTGTCAGAGTCCTGTGTTCACTTTAAGGTATTTATATTAAAGAAATAAAAGCTCAGTTTGAGATACTCCCAGAACAGACAAAGGAAAAGAATCAGATTTAATCCACGTATAATGGGAAAACCGAAAGATGGGGAAGATATGCATGCATGTTTACATTTGTCTGTGTTACCAGGCAAACCTGCTGTATTAATAACAAGATTAACCTAGGATTTTTTAGAATACTTCCAGTCAAGTCAGGCCTTCATCAACAGAAGGCTGGAAAGGGTTGCTATTAGATTTTCATTAACTTTTTTTTCCCAGACTAGGCAATTTAGAGAGATTAATAATTCCCTCTAGGTCTCATTGAGCTCTTGCTGAGGGTCTATGCACACATATGTTCATGAGTCATAATAAACATGGCAAGTAACCAAGTTCCTGTGCAGGAATGAGGCTGTGTTTTACATGTTATTTAAGCACTTATGACACATACTAGGAAATTAGTACTTTTCCCCTGTTTTTATGCTATTTCCTTCTCTTTTTCTTGATTTTTGCCTGAATCAAGAGTACTAGGTAAACCTGTTTTAAAACATAGTAATAGCCAGGAAAACTTAATCTAACAAGTCATTCGTGTGTTGCACTCTATAGTGTTCTGTGGTTTATTTCATGGACTTGATTAATTTTAGAGCAAGAAAGGATTGTTTACTAAGTAAGTAAAAGATCACATAAGGAAAGGATTATGAAGTACCTTTTGATTCACTCACAGAATGAACCTGTGAGTGAGTTTGCTGGTAAGTACTTCATTTGCTTCAAGAATTTATTTCTGAAGAACTTACAATTATTTCATCAGCTGCACTGTAACTAATGTTGCAGGTGCCATTTTCTCGGCTTTTTCTTGACAGTTCTTCACCAACTTTAGAAGTGTCATGGTTTGAGAGCCCCAAAAATTTAATTCCCTAGTCAAAGCCCCCTCCCACATCTCAACCTAGTATAAGATGTGTTTTCCAGACAACCACATGAGACTCAAAATGGGGAAAGGGAATATAATACAATGACTGTACACATAAATATTATAATACATTACACACACGATCTCAACTATCTCTACTATGATAAATCAGTATTTACAATGGACCAGATCTCTTCTCCCCTCCAAATAAAAGTCCAGGAGGGAAGAAGGAAAGATCCTTTCCAGTCTCAGAGCAGCAGTTTCTCTCTAGGGCAGCAGCTTATCTTCTTCCCATGCAGCAGCAGCCGTGGCTGGATCTCTGCCAGCACACTCAAGGGGGAAATCCAAGCCCCTCGGCCACTCGTTTCAAGCGAGGGTCTTCTTCCATAGGCTGTGTTCACCAGGACAAGGGTCACTTCACTACATCATATCACAAAGCTCCAGGGTCTCCGTGACAGTCCTTATCTTTAGGGGATTCAAGCCCCTTTGCAGAGCTCTTGTGCTCTGCCTCAGGCTGCCAGCTTGGCAGCAACGGCGAGGGGGAAGCCAACGTCACTCCCCCTGCATTCTTCTCTGTCCCAGTCTAGCTTTCCAGGACGCTTTGAGCTTTTCAGCTCTTCTCTCTCTCTGGTGCTGCATGTTGCCTTTTAGGACTTCCATCCAGTAGGAGTCCACCACCCCAACCTAAGAGGGGTCTCAAAAGGGTTTTGGGGGGTCTGGCTCAGTTCTTACCCCCAAAACTCTGTACAGAGTTTAGTCCTGCTCTCTCTCTCTCTTCATTAGACATCTCTGTGTCTTCTTGGTTGCATACTGTGACTTTCTTATCTTTTGGCTCTTAATCATAGTCTCTGGACGCTGCTTCTGCCACTGCTCTGTCTCTGCTCACTCACGGTGGAGAAAACCTTTTTTAGCTTTGAGCCACAGGTACTTAGCCCAGCATTATGCTGTTCCAAGTCCCTGCAGCCCCCCCAGCCAGGGGCTGGGGGGCCCCAGAGGCCCCAAGGGGCTCCGAGCCTCTTTCTAGTGATGTCAGAACATGGCTACCACTTCCACAACTAAACTACAACTAACCTTCTCTTCCGTTTGCTTGTGGTATGTTTATATTTCGCAGAAGCGCTCATTGTTTAAAACTTCAAAACTTCCAGGGTCACCACCCCCTGGGGTTTTACCATTTTATAACTGCAGGGGGAAAAACTGTTTCCCCACCACCACAAGAAGTTAAAAGCAGAAAGGAGCCTGGTAGAAGAAATTGGATCATGGGCTTTAGGAAATAACTTTGATCTGAGTTAGTGAAAGTGACTAGCTCCATGAAATTTTGTAGTTGCAGACATTACCATTTTCTCTGGCATTGTTGTCATGGTCACAATGGGCTAAGGCCATCAGCAAGACAAGATTTCTAAGCAGAGATAATACTTGGGTTAGTCTTTTCTGATTCTTCGAAACTTTGCAGTTATTGAGACCAGTGTTACAAGCTCTTGCTACGACCACAGTATATATCCAGTGAGACACAAGCAGTCAATTATTAAAGATTCAAAACTGGACTCTCAAATTTTCTAGGATTTGCACACATGAATCACTGAACTGATGAAAAAAGAGGGAAGAGGTGGAAGAGAGACAAATTAACACTTATGTATGCTGATGTTTACAGAAGTCAAGATGAATGTGTGAAGTAATCTTGTTAACATCCTGGATCTGACAAATACTTAATATTTCAGTGAGTAGTGCAAAAGGGAGGAGCTTCAGCTGAGGACAACCCACTCACCCATGTTCCCTAGGAGGAAAGACTTGACTGCTACTTCATTTCTGCACCCAGAATATGCACACAACATAAACATCGTTTCACAAACATCAGGTATACTTCTTGCGACAGCTTATTAGAGTCTGCTCCCGAAAAGCACAGACCAAACCATACTATGTTTGGCTCCCTCAGGCCAACATAATCTTCCATCACTATACTGCTTGGCAGTATAGACATCACCAATTTTCTCAGTTACAAGACTGTCTGGTCGGTTGTAACAGAGCTCTGGCATCAGGTTAGTGGCTTTGAACTGAAAAACTGCACAAAAATAATAAAGATTATATGTTTGGTGCTATGCAATGTTTTCATGCCCAGTCTTCCTCAGAGGATAATAGTTTGGAAATGCAATAATTCGTTACCACTCAGCCAGAAAGCCCTGGAGCAGAAATATTCAGCAGTACAGGTGCGGTTAATATTATAGGGGACTGCCAAAATGAATAAACATAGTGATACTATAGCCCCACGGGCTGATCTGATCCCATGTTTGGTCTCTAAGAATGCCTCCAAGCCATACCTGATACATCTAGTTTAAGAAACCTACTCGGGCTTAGAAGTGTACAAATGCTTGTACAAGGGCATCAAAAATCAGTTGAATTTAAGCCACCAAAAAATAGTTTATTCGTTGTGATTCTATGAAAAAAAATCAAACAATATCAAATTGAGAGGCCAATCAGCTGACTAGTGGGTGGATCCCAGCCCTTCCACGAGGGATTTAAATGGCTGCTGGGAGTGCCAGTGACCTGGAGAGGGATGTGGCACAGCATTTAGCAGCGGCATGGCATGGCAGTTAGCGAGGCAGTTCGTGCTGGCAGGGCAAGCAGGAGGGGCACAGCCACCTCCCAGCTCTCTCGGGTGAGCTTTTTTTTTCTTTTTCTGCTTTTTTTTTTTGTTTTTCTTTGTAACTCAAGCCAGCAATGGTTTCCAAAAAAGCGAAAGCTGTTGCTGCTGCTGTTATCACAAGGGGTGTGTTCACACAGATGGAACCCCCCAAGAAGGACACCAAGACGGATGCAGCTGTTCAGGTCTCTGGCTGTGCAGAGTGTTTGAGCCTGGTTTTAGTACTAGAGGACAGTGTGAGCAGCGTCTGTGTATGATGTCAGCAGGTGAATGATTTGCTGTGCCTGGTGGCAGAGCTCAAGGAAGAGGTAGAAAGGTTAAGAAGCATTAGGGAAAGCGAAAGGGAAATTGACTGGTGGAATCGCACCCTTTTGCCCCCGAAAGAAGTCCAGCAGGAGACAGTGAAGCCCTGCCCCTCCTGCCATCAGGCAGTTGCAACAAATCAAGAAGATGGGGGAGAATGGAAACAGGTCCCTGATGGGAGAGGTAAAAGAATCCCCTCCCAACCCCCACCATCTCCCTGAGTGCCCTTAAAGAACAGATATGAGGCCCTGGACCCAGAGAATCAGGTAGAGGACAGTCAAGAGGAAGATCTGTCTGGAGGGTCTCCTGGTTGCACCCCTGTAGTGGTTTGGATCTTGTTTTCCCCCAGAGGCTAAGGAAAGTGGTAGACTCCAAGGGGTGGAAACCCCTGGAATTTTTGGAGTTCTGTCCAATGGGCACTCCTGCAAAAATGTCAGCATCCCACAAGCTCACCGGAAGAGATGAGTTGTAGTTTGGTTGTTGTTGTAGGGAGAGGTGGCCATGTTGTAGAGCCACGAGGAAGGGGCTCAGAGCCCCACAGGGGGGCTTTGGCCCCCAGCCCCAGCGGGGGCCTGCAGGGACCTGGAACAGCATAAAGCTGGGCTAGGTGCCTGTAGTTATGCCGGGAGATGTTTTCTCCATGGGTGCAGAGCAGCAGCCGGCACTGACCAGAGAAACGGTGGCAGAGAGCCAGGACAGATAAGAACTGAACCAAACAGCAAACGGCATGCAGCACACAGAGAGAACTCCTGGAAGGAGACAGAGAGCCAAGAGAGAGCCAACAGCAGCAGATGAGAGCAGAACTAGCTCTACAGACAGAGTTTGGGGTAAGAACTGTACCAGACCCCCCAAAACTCCTTTGAGACCCCTCTGAGAAAAAGAGGGACATGGACTCCTATTTTGGAGAGCAGTTTTGGGCATGCAGCACAGAAGAGAGAGAGGAGCTGAGAAGCTCAGAGTGTCCTGGGAAGCTGGACTGGGACGGAGAGGAATGCGGGGGGGGGGGGGGGCGACCTTGGCTTGCTCGCAACATGGGTAGCAAACAAGAGGAGCTGGAAGCCATTGTGCAGCAGGAAAGCTGTGATGTAGCTGCCGTGAGGGAAGCGTGGTGAGATGACTTGCATGATGGGAGTGCTGCCATGGGTGGCTACAGGCTCTTCAGAAGGGACAGGCAGGGTAGGAGAGGTGGAGGGGTAGCTCTATATGTTAGGGAGTCTCGACTCTGTAGAACTTGAAGTCAGTAACAATAAGGTTGAGTGCCTGTGGATCAGAATCAGGGGGAAGGGCAACAAGGCTGACATCCTGGTGGGAGCCTGTTACAGACCACACAGGCAGGATGATGAGGGTGATGAATTATTCTACAAGCAGCTAGCAGATGTCTCAAAATCGCCAGCCCTTGTTCTTTTGGGTGACTTTAACCCGCCCAATGTCTGCTACGAACTCCATACAGCATAGAAGAGACAGTCTAGGTGATATAACCCACTGTGATTAGCTTTGGTAGCTGCAGGCACTTGAAAATATCTCCTAGACATATATCAACTGAATTTTGCTTATCATTTATTGAAGCAAAAGAATACTACTTAGAGGGTCAAGTAACAAGATTTTGACAGAGTCCTCAGGAAACTGTAGAGGCACCGAAACTTTGCCATTCCTAAATGATTAGTGACTAGAGAAAAATTATCTCCTTTTCCTTGGTGGACGCTGTAAATGTAAGGTAATGTCAATTCTTTAAAGCCACGCACAAATCCTCATGCAGATCAACAGATATTAGAATTCTCCCAAACACAGGGGGAAACAGCAGGCTCTCACAGGGTGCTGATTTTTTGCATACTCAGGCTGATCCTTGCCTGCTGTTTTCAGCAAATACCTCAGATGCACTAGCAGGGGTTTCAGCTGGATTTGACCTTTGCATCTTTCTGTGATCTGCCTGAGAGGTGAGTCTCCCAGCACAGCACATACACAATAGAGGGCAAAATACTGCACAAATTACACTGTTCATAATTTTTTCCATCCCACAACACAGACATTACCACTTTTTCCATTTCCCAGATGCTGTGTGGTTTTACATTTATTGAAAAATTGATTTTATGTTCACTTTGAATAGTCCTTTTCCAAAGGAAAGATTCAACTTCATTTTGTCTCTGTTAGAGCTGTAGCCCTAGATGGACAAGTAAGCATTCAGAACAATAATACTGAAGCAAGACCTCTAAGAATCTGTTTTAAAAATAACCATCCTGAAGCCAGAAGTTAAAAAAACAAAGCATGTTTGCCACATAACAAACCTCAAAAGACAGTGTGTAAACCCAGTGTATTTCACTAAAACTGTGTTGTGTGGTAAGTATAGAAAGGTTTTGAACTTTTTTAATTATGAAAGTCAATTCCAATCTGACTGCAATAGTGATAATGCAGAGATACAAAACACCTAACAAAAAAGCCTTTGCACCATTCTATACCAGTACATTTATTCTGGAGTTATTAAAAACAAAAAAATGAATTTAAAAAACATTGCAAGGGCTAGTTAGTGTTTACAGCAGCTGACAATAAGACATGTCCCAGGTACATTCCAAGTCCAGAGCAGAATATTAATATCTCAGCAAATTACATAAAAAATGCTTTATAGAACTAAATGTCTCACTTCCAAGAGCTTGTCTCAGGGCTAAAAGTGAGAGCTGTGTGTCCCATCCTAAAAATCCAGACCCAGAGGTAAAAAGGTCTTTTTTGTCATCCAAAAAGTCATAAAATATCAAACTGCTTTTAAATGCTGACATACTCCATGACAGAGATTTAAAAAAAGAAAACAAAACTATTATGGATGTGAGACTGATGGAAAATTAATATATGAAGTAAAAAACCTTTCATAATGTACAAAGAGGACTATTTTAGGCTATCTATTTGAATGGTCATAATAAGTTCTGCTTGTGGTGGATTATAGGAGAGATTTTAGTGTGCAGATTGGTTTTTCATATGGCTGTGCAATTAATCACATAATTACCTCCTTTATGAGACATTCATGCACTAAAATGCTGTTGTCCCTCTGCTAAGCATCACCCAATTTCTAGGTCATATGAATCAGCTTCTCTTTAGAGGGAAAACAAGTAGCATGCTCCCTGCATAACTCCTCCAATCACATGTGTAATAGTGTCATACATTTCTCCAGATTAATTGCCACCCTCTCAGAACAGAGGTGGGCATGAGCATGTCACAGCCAAGCTGGTGTTCCTTGAGTTCAGCTCACGGCAGCTCCTGGCTTCAGGCGGTGCCTCTGCCTCTGTAAATAATCCTGCTGTATTAGCAAGCGTAAGAAAACTAGTTACCTTGCCTTTTTGATCCCTTACTTTCCCACACACCCACTACCACCACCAAACAGGTAGAGCGATTGCCTGCTGCTCGCCCTCAGTACTCTGTGAAAGCCCTTGTGATAGTGCCATCTAGTGCCATCTGCCTCAAAAATACACCTACAACCCCCTCGCCCCGTCCCCAGAGAATCCTAAAAATCCTTGAACGCGCTCGTTACTGCATCAGGCAAACTATGATGACAATTTGTACCCATGGAGCACAAAGATAAATGACTGCATCAATATTTTGTTCGAGTTTCCCCACAGATGACCTCTCCCTAGTCCTAGATCTCCTTCCATTCTGTCCCTCAGTTTTTACCCTCATCTGGAGCAGTTATTCCTGGGTCTCAGCAATTTAGTATCATCCACTAAGAACAAAAGAGTACCTAATTATTCTATTTATCCTATTTATGAAGCTTAATATGTTCAAAATATCCATTTTCAGATGTCAGCGCTATATAGGCTGTGTTACATACATATACATATAGTGTACCTACTATTAGAATGGCTGTGAATATCAGACATTTGTATTGAATATTGAAACATTGCATTTTTACATACAGAAAGTACTGAATATTGTGCCAAAACCTCTTTCACAGTGTCACTAAGAAAAAGTCTTGGTAACTTTCAGCATTGGATAATTATGGTCATTGGCTGAGCACAGTCACTGGACAATCTCTGTCAGTCACCTCAGTAAGTGATCCAGCATAAGCTGTAGCACAGACAAGACAGATGCTCTAGGTGCTGAAGATTAATTAGGTACATTAGGTGCCAAATATTTTCAGTTTCTGTGGGTCTATGAAAATACCAATCCTATATGGAGTAGTTGCTGAAAATGATTAGCACTTTGTTAAAAAAAATAAAAGAAGAAAGAAAAAAAGGAATATGTTGCAAACATCAAACTAATACTTAATGGTTTCCTACAACTAGTTGTCCAGCTTTCATGTCTTTGACCACAAGATGCTGGCTTGCCTATGGAGGATGGTAGGACTATCAGGAAGTGTATCAAATGGATTAATTAGTCTTTGAGAGGCCTAACATGCTTTTTGGAATATTACCTTCTGTTCAGAGGACTCTTTTTATTTGGCACATCTAGAGAGTTTATGTTACCCTTTATGTTAGATCTATCTTCAAAGTCAGATGTGGAGCAAACAGACAGTACCATTTTTTAAATTTTATTTGATTTCTATGTCATGTCTCATTTTCAGCAGTCTCAGAGAGTACAGATTCCTTATATAAAAGCATTCATTAGGATTGCACATCTGAACCATTCTATATGTCACCCGAAGTCTACTATCTGCAGACATAGTACTAATAAAAATGTGTATGATTAAAGTTTTCCAACACTTTTTAACATCAAGATTTTTTTCTGGTTGCTTATCCCTCCCAAATTATTTCTACAAGATGTTTATCTAATTGTATGTTTTTTGGAATGTTGGCAAAAAGATGGAACAATAAAAAAATAAAGATTTTTTTAGTAGTATATATTATTATAAATTATACTGGAAGATGGAATCTTCTCCCTTTTGTTATGGCATTCCTTTGTGATCCTAAGCAAGCAATTGGGTTAGCTTTATCCTCTAGTTAAAGAGATTTTTCTTCTCTCTCTTCTTATATTAATTCCCTAACTGAAAATGCGTGGTAATTCTAGTTCTCCCACTCTCAAGCTCAACATAAAAGTCGAGTCATTTGTTCTGGTTACTGTGGACATGATGGGGTTAGAGTAAGCATCCCATTTGGCATGCTACACAGTAGATATGGCTATCCCCATACACATAGAAAGCCAGAATGAACTAGTCCTCAGTCAACACCATCTGTCTAACGTACAACACTCTATGGAAAAAAGACTTTATAATTGTGCATATAAAAACTTATATAATAATTATGCATATGAGAGAAATGAAAACTTTCTTAGTTCTACCATGATGAAAAATTGGTCCTCTGTGCCCATTGTGGCGGTACTACACACAGGGGCTATATCTGCAGGATCTGCCTGTTTCCCAGGTCACAGTTTCTGGGCTGAGAGCATTTCAGACTAATTAAATATTTTCCTGGTGAGTGGTGGAACCCATTTAAATGAGTGAGAAAGAAAGTGTTTAACAAACATTCGAGGAGCAAACATTGTCTGGTATTTTTTTGAAAAGAATTGGCACTGGGAAATTAAGAATAAAAGATGTTTATATTGAAACAAAAGTGGTTTGATGCCTTGGAATCATGCATTGGAAGTTTTTCTAAGATATTAAAAGAAGATCATAGGGAGTCTGCATAACCACACACGTTCTTTTAGCATAGTCTCAGGAAAACTTGCAGGGCCACTAAGCAAAAGATGACTGGCAGGAGCTTTCACAACTTAAAAAGAACAAAATGCTCCTTATTAAATTCTGAAACATTTAAATAAAAAAGCCTACATGAAAAGATAACTTTGACATTTACCTCTTGAATTCCTGAAATACGGAATGAATCTGATTTTCAGGTTTACCCTTTCTTTTTCAATACCTATCTTGCAGTGGATCGTGGTGAAACCATAACAGTTAATAATTGAAATGTGATTACATCTGTCTGGTGTAAAGTTTGTTTATGCACTGTAGTGTGCATGGGTCCTCCTCGAGAAGTGCAGCCTTAATACTTGGAACAAATATTTTTATGTCTATCTCAGAATTCTCAAAGAGAATTTAGTGAAGAAAACTCTCAGAAATGGCAACACATGAATCACAGAATGGTTGGGTTCAGAAGTGACCTCTGAAGATCATCTGGTCCACGCCATTTGCTGGGCCACATACCTCCAAGGATGGAGACTTCAAAGTCTCTCTGGGAACCTGTGCCAGTGACTGATCACTCCCACAGTAAGGAAGGGTTCAGTGTGATGAGATGAAAGTTCATGTGTTTTAGTTTGTGTTCACTGCCTCTTTTACTGTCACTGTCCCCTTAATTCCCTCCCTTCAGATATTTATGCACACTGGAAAGATCCCCCCAAGCCTCCTCTTCTGCAGACTAAACAGTCCCAGCACTCTCAGCCTTTCCTCATAGAAGAGAGATTCTAGTCCTTTCATCTTTATGGACCCTCACTGAACTGTTTCCAACGTGTTCATGTCTCTCTTGTCCTGTGGACACGGCACTGCAAATGAAGTCTCACCAGGGCTGAGTAGAGTGGGTCGAGGGTCACCTCCCTCGATCTGCTGGCAATGGTCTTTCTAGTGCAGTCCAGGATACCAGAGGTCTTGTTTTGCCACAAAAGAGCATTGAAAGCTCAATCTCATCTTATTGTCCATCAGGACCCCAAGGTCATAGAATCATAGAATCAACTGAGTTGGAAGGGACCTCTGAGATCATCAAGTCCAATCAAGTGTCCAACTCTTGATTCAACACTGCCATGGTTACTAAGTGCCACATCCAATCTCATCTTAAAAATCTCCGGGGACGGAGAATCCGCTGCATGGGGTTGTTGTGGCCAAAGTGGAGGACCCGGCACTTGGCCTTGTTGAACCTCATCCCGTTGGAACCAGCCCAACTCTCCAGCTTGTCCAGGTCCCTCTGCAGAGCCCTCCTGCCTTCCAGCAGATCAACACTCCCCTGCAACTTAGTGTCATCTGCAAATTTGCTGATGGTGGACTCAATCCCCTCATCTAAATCATCAGTAAAGGTATTAAATAGAACTGGGCCCAACAGTGATCCCTGGGGGACACCACTAGTGACCGGCCGCCAACTGGATGCAGCCCCGTTCACCAGCACTCTCTGGGTCTGGCCATCAGCCATTTCCTAACCCAGCAGAGAGTGCCCCTGTCCAAGTCTGGGCTGCCAGCTTTTTCAGGAGTATGCTGTGGGAGACGGTGTCAAAGGCTTTGCTGAAGTCCAGATAGACACATCCACAGCCTTCCCCTCATCCACCAGGTGGGTCACCTGATCATAAAAGGAGATCAGGTTGGTCAGACAGGACCCGCCCCTCCTAAACCCGTGCTGACTGGGTCTGATCCCTTGTCCATCCTGTAGGTGTTGTGTGATTACACTTAGGATGATCTGCTTCATAACCTTGCCAGGCACTGAGGTCAGGCTGACAGGCCTGTAGTTTCCCAGGTCCTCCTTCTTGAAGCATGGCTCTTCTTGCCAAAGCTGCTTTTCCTCCAGCTGACCCCCAGGTGCATGGAATTGTTCCTGCCTAGATGTTTCCAGTTCTCCTTGTTGAAGTTCCCATCAGCCCATATCTCAAGCCTGTCAATATCCCTCTGAATGACAGTATAACTCTCTGGTGTATCAGCCATTCCCCAAAAATAAGATATTTGGATATTAGAAAATACTGGTTATTTTCCACTGTAAATAAGTAGGAACCTGACAGCTTGAAAGTGTCCAAATATTGAAAAAAGATGACTTGAAAGAGCAATTAATGGTTTCCCCGCCAAAGGCACCTTCTATTCTTCAGCTTCTTTTTCTTTGCTTTGAACCATTTACAGTACAAGACCTTTGTCTGGTCTCTGCTGCATTTTCAGATCTTATCCCCTTCTGATTTTAGAAATCTAGAAAATAAGAACTGTGGCTCAGGAAAAACAAATTAGTTTCCAAAAAATGTTTTTCATTCTTCACTGGAATAAAACCAGGATATTTCCACATTCTTCACCAAGGAAAGCAAGACAGAAAAGAAAACAAAACCACAAAGAGATAACCCACTATGATATTATGAATAAAATATTCACCTGATCCATAGGAGATCATGTGTCAGTTCCCATTTCTGACTGACTCAGGGCTGACACTTCTCTTCCCCATCAAGTGCCCTAGTGCACAGGTTACAGCTTTAGTTTCATTACTGTGAGTAATAAATAATGAAAAACAGCTTCAAAAGGAGGGACTGAGAAGATTAGCTACTCCTCATTGATCCAAAACAATGGGGGATTTGCATATAATTCTTCAACACCTTCAGGACATTTCCTTAGCATTTTCCTGTTAGTAAGTCTGTGGAACTCTCTTTTATTCTTCTCCTCAACTTTTGCCCTGCAGCTACACAGAGTTTGCAATGACAGTTTGCTTAAAATGAAAAGATAAAGGTTTGTCAAATCGCCATTTTCCAGTATAAACTGGAAAAATGTTCTCACTGAAGAAAACTCTTATCATCACCCTTTTGACTTTTCCTGCTATAATTTTGGTTCTATTATGATTTTGGGTATTTTTGTTTTTTTTGTGATAGAGAGTAGGGCCTCATCTTAGGCTCTGTTCTCTTCTGCATAAGCGACTTGGATGCAGAACTGGAAGGGATATTAAGCAAGTTTGCAGATGACACAAAACTGGGAGGAGCTGTTGACTCCCTCAAAGGCAGGGAGGCCCTGTAGAGAGACCTCGACAAACTAGAGGGCTGGCAATCCCCAAGCACATGAAGTCATGGATTCTGCACCTGGGATGGGGCAGCCCTGGATGTTCATACAGACTGGGGAATGAGATGCTGGAAAGCAGTGCCACAGAAAGGGACCTGGGGGTCTTGGTCGATGGCAAGTTGAATCTGAGCCAGCAGTGCCCTGGCAGCCAGGAGGGCCAGTCACGTCCTGGGGGGCATCAGGCAAAGCATCACCAGCCAGTCAAGGGAGGGGATTGTCCTACTCTGTTCTGCATTGGTGTGGCCTCACCTTGAATATTGTGTGCAGTTTTGGGCACTGCAATATAAGAAAAATATTAAGCTATTAGACAGTGTCCAAAGGAGGGCAATGAAGATGGTGAAGGTCCTTGAGGGGAAGCCATATGAGGAGCAGCTGAGGTCACTTGGTCTGTTCAGCCTGGAGAAGAGGAGACTGAGGGGAGACCTCACTGGATTTACAACTTCCTTGTGAAGGGCAGAGGAGCAGCAGGCACTGATCTCTTCTCTGTGGTGACCACTGACAGGACCCAAGGGAATGGCCTGAAGCTGTGTCAAGGGAGGTTTAGGTTGGATATTAGAGAAAGGTTCTTCACCCAGAGGATAGTTGGGTACTAGAACAGGCTCCCCAGGGAAGCGGTCACAGCCTGCCTGAGTTCAAGAAGCATTTGGACCATACTCTTAGTCACATGGTGTGACTCTTGGGGATGGTCCTGTGCATTGTTAAAGTTGGACTCAATAATCCTTATGGGTCATTTCCAACTCAGCATGTTCTGATATTCTATGAAGCAAGAAAGAAATGGATATATTCACACAAAAATTTTAAAATTAAAGAATATTATTTAAATGAAAGCAAACTAAGAGATTTGTTTTCAATTCTGAAGAAAAAGAATATGTAACAGATTACTTGGAATTTGTAATTTTGTCAAATTTGGCTTTAACAGCTCTATTTTGATCAAGATAGGTGCAAACATAATTAGATCTATGGAGTCCTGAGCAAAGCCACAACTGCTGTTATGTATATTCTGTTCTTTTGGATCTGTGATTCTCTGCTAATTATATCTGTGAATCAATAAGCAATATATAAGTCAGAATCACTGAAACATATTGCCTGAGTTGGGGAGTCCTTACAGTTGCTTCTAACTTTTGTCTTGCTTCTATGGTTACCTGTTGCAAGTACTGCAATGTGCTAACTATAGAGAATGGAAGAGCAAACTAAACTTTAGCAGATATGCTAAATATATTTCCATTAATTATCTACAAAGCTAGTTCTTCTTGCCAAACCTATGAAGTGTTAAGCTTTTACACTATTTTCCCAGGGCAATGTACTGCATCTATCAGCTCCTCCAGCTCTGGTGCCACTCTAGTTTTCTTCCATAAGTTCCTTGAGAGAAGTCAGAATTTTGAAATGACTGCCAAGTTTACTTTTACAGATTTCTCATATTCACCTTCAGGATTGTACTGCAATTGTAGGAAAAAGAAAAAGTGAGACAATGAAAGTCATAAGACTATCAAGTACAAATCACTTGTTTTCTTCACTATAAACTATTTTTTGAAACAAAAGTCTCTTCTAGAGAATTAGGTATTCACCGGAAGAGACAAGTGCATTCACATGTGCACACCACATTCACATGGGTAAACTCCTAAAAGAGACTCTTTTGCATTATAATTTCAGAATAAATAAAAAAATAAGAGAAAAGGAGGATGCCAATTTTCAGACCAAAATTCCAAAGACAGAATGAAATTCATTAGAGTATGAAATATCTGTGGTATAATAATTGACATCCCATAACAGGTTGAAATATAGTTAATATAATAAAATAATTGTGAAGTAATAGTAGAAAAAATATTCCATTTATATCAACAGCCTCTTTGGGACAGAGAGACAGGTATAACCCTTAACTGCTTTGTTTAATCTTTTTATAAATGAGGAGCATAATGTTTTCTCTATTTGTAAGTTTCATAATGTTCTCGAGTGTTCCCTGTAGCTGGTTTTATAAAATGTAAATACAAATTCTCACTGATAACATTGCATTACACACTTTTTTCTAAAATTTGGTGGCGTGAAAAGATGTTGCTAATCAATTATAATACTAGACAAGACTCAAATCTAAGGCTGGAAAATTATGTCCAGCGTTGAGTAGTCATAGAGTGTTAAACTCTGCCTAGTTTATGAGGAAAAAATACACACACTGTGACAAGGTAGACAGATAAAATAATGGTGAAATTGGGGCAAGATGACACCTGGTGATGGGTCCTTCAATAAGAATTTCTGTGGACACTTAAATGGACCCTGGAGAAGGGAGTAAGACAGTTAAATATATTTTTGTTCATGTGCATGTCAATTTACTTTCGTGATATTATCCTAAAGGCACAGAAGTAAATCAGAGGAGACTGCTGGAGGAAACAAACAGAAGATAAATCAGTGGGGACAACGCTGTTTGGTTCCAACTAAAAGGATAAGATTTATGCTTCAGTGGGTTTTTCAGCAGCAGCTGAAATAAGCCTTCCAAAGAAAGGCACGCACAAATTGCAGCAAGACCCAATCTCTCCCAGGCTAGAGACTGGAAATTGAAAGTCCGAAAGGAGTACTGTAAATTACAATACAGATAAGACCCATGTCGATGGTGTCTTTATTTTGAGTATTAACCCTTTTCTCTATCTGCTCTATGGTTCTGGATAACTAGTGTCATGAAAAAGTTGGTTTTAATTTCCTTAATCAACTATTGTTGCAGTCTCAACAATCTCTTCAATTCATCCTCTATGCCTTTTAACAGGTCATAATGATGCATATAGCAAGGAACTGTGAGCTTTTACAAAACCCTATCCCTTGAAGATAGAGGTCAGTTTTTTCTGATGGTTTTCTGATGGTTTATTTCTGAGAAAGTGTGATGTATCAAAACAAACCTAAGTCATGAACTTCAGTGTATAAAAAAGAACACATTAACCAGATGTACATTCCTAGTGAGGACTCAATTATGTTTCAGTTAAAATCAAATAGAAATTTTGCCATAGCACTTTGTGAGCTCTTATCTATGAGATGGTTTTGTCCTATACGTTACTAAAGACCTTAAGGATCATTGTCATATGATTGATGTTATATGTAATTTACACCGTGTGTGAAATTATGAAACGGGGACAGTCTTAAGATGATGAAGTATGCCAGAATTCAGAGTTAGTAATTTATATGTTCTTGGATAAACTCAATTGTTTGAAGAAATGAAGCTGAGGCAAAAAAATAGCAGGTAAAAATAGCTTCATCTATGCAATGGAAACCTTGTTTTAGTCTTCATGATGAATGTAAGTGAAGTTAGAGCAAGTTTTATAGTTTTCTATTGGCTTTCAGTTACAGATGAGTCAAATATCAATACTTGCATTTTTTTAGTTCACTGCATTATGTTAAACTAATGCTTTTCTTATGCCTCATGAAAGCAAAATTATTCTTTCTGAAGATGGCAAAGTTGAAAATGTTTTTCTTCGTTTTACAAAGTTCATTCACAATGAAAATGAATGAAAGGATGGAAATGTGTTAGCATGGTAAAAAATATTCTGGTTTAATGAGAAAGCACTCAAATACATGTTAATAATTGCAAAACTGGCAGCACTTTTGATATATCAGAATAAGATGAAAAAAATTATGCAAAGTTCATTATCTTGCATTTGGGATTATCTTAGGTACAGATATCTCCTGTAGAGACATGACACAGAAGTCCTAAAAGTCGTCCATGAGCCACTTTGAATCTAGAGTCATCCTGTTTTAACTTTGCTTTTAAGCTGAGAGAATTGGTCTGTCAAATATCCTGATGACAGATATTGCTTCAACCTGACTTTTTAGAAATGATTTCTGGTGGAAATAGCAACTCAGAGAATTTATCTAGAGGGGAAAACAGTTCTAAGTTTATTATGCAAAAACTGCAGTGGAACAGGTGGTTAGTGTAATTTAAAGAACAGTTTTAATCCTCCAAGGTTGAAAGGAAGAAGATTTCATTTAAGTCCTTTCTTCATAAAACAGTTCAGCTTTCATTAAAAGTTAAGATTATGTCACAATCAGAAGTGAAGATACCTCAAAGCAAAAGTCACCATGTCTTTAACATGCAGTTCATTAATCTATCTGTTATGAGAGGAGCTGGTGTAGTTGCCTGCAGGTTAAAGATTCCCAGCCATTATGGCAGACACAACTTGAGTCCTTTAGTGCCCAGTGTCCTCTCCCGCTGTGGGATGGTTTTGCCTTCTCTGTAACTGCTGCAGGTGCACAGCCCAGGCTGCCTGCTGGAGCAGGCACTGTGGACAGTGCTGAGGCTGTGGAGTAGATGTGCTTCTGTCAGCTAAGTCCCACTGCCCACTGAGAAATCTGGGGATGCACATGAGTATCCGAGGAGCTGAAGGTTGGATCTTCCTGCTTTTGGGGGCATTCCCTTCATGGAACAGTTTCCAGTGTTGGCAGGTTCTCACTACCTTGTGTAGTTGCCATGAGCCTAAGGACTGCCCTTTGGGTGTGATTCATGGGGCTGTGGTTTAACCTCCATTAGAACTGGATTTTTCTGGTATATTTGAATAGGAACACGACAAAAATAAAATACCTATGCCAACTTGCATTAAAGTTGGCAGGGCTTTTGGTTTTCTGAGCACCTAGAATCTCAAAGAGCACTGTCAGAGGACAGGCAGTTATATCTCCTTTGAGTTCTACTATTCCATCCACAATAATCTAACAGACCACAGCCTCCACTAGTCTTTTGCCTTAGGAGTCTACATAACACTTCCTGATACATGGAGAAAGTAGTTATTATACAATGTGAGTATCTGCCACTGGGATAAATCTATAATTAGGATATCCACTTCTGGACATTTTCCAAATACGTCTAAACAGTTATGCCAATTACTGGCATAATTGTAAATGAATCAGAATAAGCAAATGAATCAAACTGGAAGTTGTAGAGTTTGCCTTGCTAATTATATTCCTCATAAAATAGCTGACACGAGATGTCTGCTACCTGCTGACTGGGGAATGCAGGGAATTTTTTATGCTAATTTTGAACACTATTAATAAATACGATATTAAAAGGGAAAAATATAAATAGCTTCAAAGAGTGATCAGGAGTTGTTATTTTAACATAGAAATTGTTCCCATTTCACTAGATTTGGAAACCAGTCGTTGGTTGGTACACTTTTGTAGTGTGTTAGCAGAAAGTACAGATGCTTTTCTCCTTAGTTCAACCTCTCTGAATCCAGTTCCAAACAACTTTTTCTTTTAAGCTTCCAGACTCCAAAATAAGCAAATTTTGGTGGGACAGAATGAAGAAATATAAATTCAGGCCTTTGTTAGCAATTTCTTTATGCCCAGTTAAAATAAGCAGATTCTTGAGGTCTCTATCATTTTACTGTCTTTCCCTCCTTAGAGTATTTGATGTTTTTTATTGATTCTGCAGTCATACAAATAAGTCTTTTAAGCAGTTATTTGCTGTGGAGTTTTATTGCTATCATTTACAACAAAACTCACAAGAAACATGCAATATTAACAGCTATTAATATCAGATTCATGTCATACACATCAGAATAACCTTCATTTTGCAATTGACCCTTTCAATGGGGCTAATAGTTGACTAAAGTAATGAGCTGTTCCTTCTCCCCCGCTGCCAGCTGGTTCAGTCCCACACAAGGTGACAGCAAAGGCTGATGAGGGGGAAGCAGTAGAGAGGAAAGAGAGACTAAAGCTCCTGCTGTCTCTTTGTTGGCATTGCTTGCTTAGCTGTGCAGCTCAGCAGCAGAAGTGGTGCCTCACAGATGCCTCTTCAATCAACTATGCAAGCGTTGGTGAGTCCTCTCCTTTCCCAGGAGTCAGGAAAATCAGCACATCTGTACCCCCTTACTACCAAACTTGAAGTTCAAGTAAGACACTTGTTAGCAACCATAAGGAGTGTGAGGCTTATCATCTCTTTTGCCTTCTGTACTTTGCTTCTTCTCAAAAGATCTGAGTTTACAGCACGCACAAAGTAAGAGCAGAAGTAGAAGCAGCCAAATCTCTATGGATGGCTCCAAAATTTTGCTGGTTCAGAGCAGAGAAAAGCAAAGCCTGCAAAAATCCGGATGGAAGACAGTTCACAGTCCAGTTTGATCACTGTAATTATCCAGAAATTAATCTGACCAATCACTTTTTCCACTGTAAAGCTTTGAAAATAGAAAGGGGATAGAATAATAAAGAGGTTCAGAAAGTTAAAGAATAAAAAGATGCTCAAATGAACTTATTTTGCTTACTAATGATGCATGAAAAACTAAACAGAATTACATTTGGTTCTTACCTTCTGTGGGCTGTCTCAAGATGACTCACAAACACTGAAAATACGGAGATGATTGTTATTATTTGTTACCTTTTTAGGATCATGAGCACATGATAGCACTTTTCACCTAGAGCTGGGGCCACATATTGGCATCTCTGTGATAGTGTGAAATTTTTCTTAAAGAGTTTGCTGTGCAATCAGACAATTTAGAGTCAAAACCTAGCACCTGTAAATACTGTTAGATCTCTCAGGTATACTTTCCTACAAGACCTGTCCAACAAAACAAGTAAGTCTCCCTTCTTTTTACATTTTATACATCTGGATTTTTCCTCTTTAAATTGAAAATTGGTTCTAGCCTACTAACAGAATTTCAGAAACACCCACGCTCTGCAATATCACGCTTCAGAGAGTAAAATATCTCTAATCAAAAGTTCTCATTCTTGTTTATTTTCTTGCATTTCTGAGGAAGCTAAGCTCTGTTCAGAGAAGGTGGCGCATAAAGCATTTTGAGAAAAAAATGACATATCTCAAAACCCCTTATCCTTTTTTGCATATCTGTTTTGCACATTTTTATAAAGGGATATATATGCATAGCTCTATCACCTTGATATGGACATAGTATCTGTGCTTTAGTGAAGCTTCTCCCTGCTCTGTGATCCTGCCTCTGATTTTCTCATACTGGAGAGTTGTGCTTTGAAAGTAAGTTGCAAGGCAGGAGAAGAAAGAATCTACTTAGATATTGGGAGCTAGTGTCCTAAAAAAAAAGGGGGAAAAAAAAAAGAGGAAATGGAACTCAAACTCAGATAGAAGAGGCTGTGAAACACTCAGTTTTGGACAGTATCTTGGACCACAGAATCAGTGGTATAGTTCTTGTTCTAGTTGCAGTACATCCTGGATTTCACTGCTTTTATATTCCTGACCAGAGTGAAAGAGTGAAAATGCTGTTCAGGAATAAAATCATGACTACGTGAATATTATCCTGCATTCTGTCATATAAACTATAACCTCCTGCTGCTTAAAAGCTTTCACTCAACATTCTGAATAAAATTAAGGAAGTTAAATGCTACTGACAAATTGTTCTGCTGCAGATGATTTGAAACATGATGAAGGTGTGTAGCCAAGGTGGTATTTACAGAGTACCATTTGCCTTTTGTTAATGATGATAATGTGGGAGTGGCTGTCCATCATGATGTGATGCCAGTTGTGTGTTAAGTATTGTATTCCTGGGGCAACAGCATTTGAAAACACCAAAAAGGAGTTTGTAATTTATACTTCTGGCTATCAAAAGTCAAGGAAATTTCATGTTCGTCTACTGAAAATATCAAAAGAAAACAAAATAAATAGGGAAAAAAAAGGTAGAAATTATAGGTCTAAAGAAAAATTGCTTGAGTGAAGCATAAGAGAGGCAACAGAGAAGATTCCATGGGATAAATTGAAGAGAGTAGAGAGGCTTGTAAAGAAAAGACAAGGGAAAACTTTTGAGTGGTAAAGGCTGAGTGGGGGTAGGGTGTGGGCAGAATCTAAAACAGACAACAATGAAGAGAAAGAAGCATAGGAAAGAGAGCTGAAGAGGAATGCAAAGTGAGAGTGTCATGGAATGGAAAAGGGACTGTGTGAAGGACTCAGTGAAGGAAAGTGTGCAAACTGAGAACAAAGGAATGAAACATTGGGGTTTCTGGAAAGAGAATATGAGAAGTGGCAGATGGAGTAGAAAATAAACAGGGGAAAACAAGTGTGAATGCTGGCTTGGAAGAATTCTGTTAGGATGAGTGGTTGGGGAGATGGAGTATTTCTGAAGGGATAATTTTCAGGAAATAGAAATTCTGAGATAAGGAAGCAAAGTAGGAATATTGAAGAAATAAATCATCTCCAGCTGCTTCTTCCACTTCTAATCCTTTCTTCCTGCCATTTAGCATCATTTCCAGTTAAAGATCCTTTCACCAAAACTTCTCATATGCTTCCTTCCTTCTTGTTAGACAATCAACAATCTTTTATCTTCCTACCAGCCCTCTCCCTTGGCTCCTGTCAGCTGAGGGGGGCAGAGTTTGTGTGGCTCTTACAAGTAGTCCTCTGTTAAGACGCAAAATACTGCATCTCTTTGTATTGCCTCATGGAAAGCGACAATATAACCTCATCAGTAGAGGTTCTCATATCATAGAATCATGAAATGGTTTGGGTTGGAAGGGACCTTAAAGATCATGTACTTCCAACCCCCTTCCATCAGCAGGGACATCTTTCACTAGACCAAGTTGCTCAAAGCCCCATCCAGCCTGGCCTTGAACACTTCCAGCGATGGGGCATCCACAACTTCTCTGGGTAACCTATTCCAGTGCCTCACCACCCTCACAAGGAAGAATTATTTCCTATTTCTAATCTAACCCTAACCACTGTCAATGTTAAGCTATTTCCCACTGTCCTGTCACTCCTGGACATTGTCCAAAGTTCCTCTCCATCTTTCTTGTAGGCCTCTTTAGGTACTGAAAGGCTGCTGTAAGGTCTCCCTGATGCCTTCTCTTCTCCAGACTGAACAATCTCAACTCTCTCAACCTTTTCTCACAGGAGAGGTGCTCCATCCCTCTAATCATCTTTTTGTCTCTCCTCTGGACTTGCTCCAACAGGTCAGTATCCTTCCTATGCTGGAAGGACCCCCTGGGGTGTCTTGCCAGAGCAGAGTAGAGGCGCAGAACCACCTCCCTCGACCTGCTGGTCACGCTGCTTTTGGTGCAGCCCAGGATGTGTTTGGGCTTCTGGACTGCAAACACATATTGCTAGGTCATGTCCAGTCTCTCATCCACCAGAAACTCCAAGATTTTCTTGGCAGGGCTGCTTTCAATCCATTATTCCCCAACCTGCATTGATAACAGGTGTTGTCCCAGTGTGCTCTGCCATGAACACCACCTGGTATTGTGGAGAAAGAAGACAAGCCATGACCATCTTCTTCCTTACCAGCTGTTCAGACAAGAAGTTCCAGGGTTTCCAGTTCTGCATTTCTCTGCAAAGGACTAGGAGTTTTTGCCTGGGACAGGAAAGATAAAGGCCAAAAAATTGTCTACACATCAGTTTTGCAGAGGGAATAAGATGCAGGGTAGCTGCTTCCTTGCTTAGGCAGTGTTCCAGTGGGATATGAAGTGAAATGAGGTAAAGGCCTATTAGAATCCTAGTTCCCAGAACTAAGCTCCACAAGCACCACACAAGGAAGAGAAGCACAAACATAAGTAGACACGACTGCTATGCAGGGTGAAAAAAAGCAATGTGTGAAAAAGTTATTATAATAATAGTAGGTGGTAGGGAGGGAATAAGGGATACAAACTTGGACAAAGGGGAAAAGGGAAAATAAAGGACCTCCCTTTGCCATGCTTGCCATACAGAAGCCTCCTGTTCCCATGCGCAGCCTGTGGCTTTGGCCTTTTCTCTTCCATGCTCCCTTCCCACTGTCTACCCACCAGATCTCAACACTACTCACAATAAATGATGAAAATAAGCAGCCAGAGACCTTGGCACAGCAACTTGTAGTACTGCTACCTTCCAGAGCTTCCTCTGTAACACTCTCAATCCCAGAGAGACTCCATACAAAGAGCAAAACAACCACTGGATTACAATAAACATCATTCACTTTAGTCTGCACACAGCTGCAGTGCAGAAAGCTGAAGTAAGAGCTTTGACAGTGGAAGAGCACCTTCTCTTATACTGTCACGGCATTCCTGATGGAGAAAAAACCTTGTATCTTCCCCTCCTGGTTCCTACAGCTTTTTCCTGTGGTCCTAGAGTCTTCACAACATATAAAATGTGAACTACAATGCAAAGGATTTGTCCCATTTGCCATTTCATTTTATTGACATCTTCTGCTTAAGGATGGTGACACCAAATCTTTTGCTTCACTTTTACATAACTATGGTTAACATTTAGAGCTAAAAATAAAGATAGCATGTTTAGGCTCATAGTAAGGGAACAGAGATTACAGTTTTTTACTCTATATTCGCAAGGAGAGAGCATTTTACTCAATGTTTTTTAAATATAGTAGTTACAGAGTCAGGTTGGTAGAAACAATAACAACACCATAGGTTTTTACTTTTAACTCTTCGTTTCAGTCAGTGACAGTAAATTATTAGTAGCTTCAGCTCAACTGGACATTTCATGTAATGTTTCTGAAAGATGTGGAAAGAGAAGGAAAAAGGAAAGAAAAGAACAGGGATGAAACAGAGACTGCAGACACTGAGAGTATTTTTAAATTTAGATTCCTTACCACAGCCTAAATTCCACTAGCATGAGAGTTGGAAGGACACATATGCTATTCTTTAAGGAACTAAAGCAGTTGGCTGGCCTCCTAGCTCTTGAACAAAGTGTTCAAGGTTCACATGGCAACACTGTGCTGCATATAACAAATCTGTTTAATCTAAATTATTTTTCTAGTGGATTAAGAAGCATCTGTGAAGGATCTGCTATACCTTGTTTTTTTTATCAAAATCTGTCTTCATAGCTTGATTCATATGTCGTCTGGAGTTACTGGAAGAAACAATAGCATGGAAGTACTGTACATAAAAAGTACAATTTCTGAAGATTAAGTCTAGCTTCCTCTTTTACTGTCTTGTATCTGAACGAAGAGTTTACAGAAAAGGTGTGAAGAAAGCTGTTTGAGTTTATTTTATTCACAACAAACTGATTCAAAATACTGACCTATCTTTTCTTTTCTTAATCACCTTCCTGTTGGATTGCAAGTGCATATTGAAAAGGAGTATGCAGAGTTCCCTACATGATATTTTGGTGTAAAAATCTAAGTTTAAAGATGTGGAGAGTAGGGGGAAAAAAGCACAGTGGAAGATAGACTAAGGGAGGAGTAATATAATTTATAGAGACAAAAACAGGCAAAATCAGATGTGCTTGAAGCTTTCCATAATGTACCGTACCAAAAAAACCACAGAAATAAGTTATAGACAGAGAAAAGTTCCCATTCTCTCTTTAGGTTAAGGAATTGTGATCCTCACGTCTGAATGACTACAAAACAGACTGACATAAGGGTTCATGGACATATGTGTGTATGTATGTTATCTAGAGGGGTACAATGGATTAGTAAAGTAAGAAAAATTGCCAGAAACTGTATATTTACAAGAAATATATAGATGAAAGGTTTTGTGATTAGATGAGAAGACTTTACCCACTGCATTCGAAACTCTTCTGTACTCAAGTTTTATCGTATCCTTGTAGAAAAAAAAATCTGTAAATGTCAAATATAAAGGCTGAATGAAGAAAACATGAACTGTCCTGAAATTTTCATCCAAAACCTAACTTTAATCCTGAAAATCACTTTCATGAACTCTTTATGAAGCATGGTATTTCCATGTCTTTGCATTGCTGGTCAATAGAGTTTGTAGAGAGAGTCAACCTACAGAGACAAAACTGAAAGTCTGAATTTATTTGTGGTTTTCTTTTTCTTTTAACTGTTTTACAACTAGACCTACTGTAGATACAAGTATCCTGTTTCTAAGGATTCCACATTTATCTTTGATTTCTTTCTTAAAGATAAAAAAATTAAATAAAAGACATATTATTAGAAATTTGTATGTATTTGAGAAGACAAGCTATTCCTGGCACTACAGAAAAAGAAGAGCAGCAGAACTTTTGTAAGACTTAGACAGGCCTACAGTAACCTGGCTGAAACACTCTTGATGGGAAATTGTCTTTATGTCTGGCCCTCCTTTGCCCAGAGCAGATAGCTTTATTGATACTTTATGGTTTTCCTTCCTTCATTAAAATAGAAAAACTCAAAAAAACACACAAGTGTTTTCTCTGACCAGCCAAGTTCTGGATGCCTCATAATGCATGCTGGTCATTGAAGTATTTCAAGTACTACTTTAAGTAAAACCCTCCAATTTTAAAAAAAGCATGATAACCATACATTTAGGAACATACGTTTAAACTGGCTTCATCTATTTTAAGCAGAACAAAGGCCAACTGAAGTTTCAAGGAAGATTTTATATGGAGACACTAACAGGGTGTTTTGGTTTTGGCTTTTTTTTGGTGAGAACCCTGTGATTTAAGGTTGAAAATGAAAAAAAAAAAATCTTGTTGAAAAATGAGATTTCAGCACCCATGGCCTTAGAATGATTGCCAGGAGACCTCTTCCATTTATGCCAACTCTGTCAGCGGTTTGTTGTACAGTCTGAAATTAAGAGAGATAAATTTTCTATAAACAAATAATTTGCAGTAGGCCAAATGAGATTGAAACAGACAAACTTGCATACCTCTCAAATCTTTCAGCCACTGAGTAACTGTTCCACTTTTGTCTGTCTGTAAGTTAACACACAAGCTGATCCAACTTAATATACTAGTCGATCCATCTGAGTACTGCCTCTAGGAAACACAATCATGCTTGTGCACTCCTGGCAAACACTTTAGCACTCATTCAGCAGGGGTACCAAAATATGCCAGGTTTTGTGTTCACGTGTGATTCTGGTCTGAAGAATTGCAGCCACATACTCAGAGTGCTGCCATGCATCAGAGCATGAGAGCTATAATTTCAGAACGCAGCCTTAATGTGGCATAGATTCAAGCCTGCCTTCAATCCCACAGCTGTGCCCAGGCAGTTGCAGTCAGCACCATTCACTTTCCAGATAATTCCTCTACACAATACACAAGATATTGTCCACTGTATGTCAGGGGAAAAGTCAGTAAATAGCACAGACTTAATTTCACCATCCACTTTCACAAGTGGAAGAATAGGAATCAGAATGTAGGGAAAGCTTGAGAGGCTTGGAATCATTTTATTGTTTAGATTGAGATGAGCGAGCGCTTGCTCAAAATATAGAATGATTGACCTTCAAGGTCAGCAGAATTGGTGGTAGTGTACAGCATGACTACTTGCCAAATAGTAGAAAGAGAATGAATCAAATGCTGTCAATGTATTTTTCATCTTCAAACTCACCTTGTGGACCTCATGGAGGAACAGAAATGATGCCACTGAGGACAAAATAGAACTGAACTAATAATATTTCCTGTCTTGCATTTGTTGCATCCATCTGTTCACATTTCCTGGATGACAGGTTCATCTCATCATTGTTTAGTTGAAGATCCATTCAGACTGAAAAGCTCTTACAACCTACATTGTCAGCAGCAGACAGAAAATCTGAGTGTTTTGCAATGACTTTCATTTGTGAATGTTGACTTTAGCAGCAACAAAAACGATCTGTTAGCCTTACTTGAACTGTATCTTGTCCTTTTTGCTCAACAGCAGAGAAAGAGGAGACTGTGTTCAAAGAGACTTAACTAGAGGAGAGCTCTTTCCTTGTCCTCAAGGCTGTAGACTCTCACATAGGCTGAGCATGTTTTCTTGATGTCAGGTTAGTGTGGGAAAAAGCATTCTTACTTCATTGACTTGCGCTTTAGAGAGGGATTATTCTCCCATTCTTCAAAGAAATATTGTGATATCAACATTTTTAAGATTTTCCATTTTGCATTTAAACCAAGTTGTTAAGAAGCGGTATTTCCTGAAGGTCATATGCTACCCTAACCTCATGGGTTTTGACAAGACCATATGCTTTAAATCTGAGAAATATTTAGCAAAGCAGAAAGAAGTGGAGAGTCTGACACACGGATATACTTGGGTAATCAGATAAGGATTTTGTATTTTCTGATAAATCCATGGAGACAACTGAACCAATTCTCATTCACTAATGTATATTTACGTTTAAATAAAATTTAAGCACACTAAATGAGAGGTGGACTTTGCAACTCAGGCCCTCACCTAACTTGTGAGAGAACAGGCAAGAATTTGACAGTGTCTTTCACATGCCAATTCCATTCTTTGCTCACTGGATTACTGGTTATTAAACATAATCCCTACTGCTTTAGAAAAAAGCATATCCTGAAATATTTATGTCTCATTTACATTGCTTTATTAGTATTGGATTTGAGAAACTATCATTTTCCCACTGCAGAGAAGCTCCCTGGGGACTAGAGTTACCTTCTATTACTCTTTTGGCTCATTTGCAGCCTAGTAGATGAAATGTAGCTCTGGAGTTGAGGAGAACTTTGCTCTGGCACTTTTATGTTCTTTCCCCTCAGTCCTTACCTTTCCCCAAGAGAAATATAGACTTCCTTCCTTTACAAAGTCCATCAAGTGCTGCTGCTGGCAATCGCTTCATGAAGGTCACTATTTTATTTAATCTACAAAACCCATTCTTTTTTCCGACTTGTTTTGATTTTTGCCACTGTTTGCCCAAACACAAATTTTTTGTGTGCTCCCAACCATTCATTCAAGGCCTCTTAATTCATTTAAAGACTTAATTCCTATATTATATTATCAAGGAACGTTGTCTCACACAGTCAAAGAAATGTGATTACACCTCTAAAATCGCTTTTGAGAAACTAACCTCTGTGTTTATAGCAAATCAAAACATAATGTAATCGACTCAGTTTGTTTTTGACAGATGTTTAAAGCAATTTTATGCTACATAGCTTTCTTGCAATGGGTTTCTGCAGTGTCAGGATATGTTATTTATAATTCAGGTTCACCAAATACAGGGTGGATTACTTGCCATGAGATAATCCTTTTCTTTGCAATGTTATTCCTTTACTTTTAGCATTTATGTTGTGAGTTTAATGCTTGTAAAACACGGTGCTCTGGCAGAAATGAAAGTTGAGTCTTCTGTTTATAAACTGGGAAAAGCACACAAACTTCCACTACTGCCTTAAGAATAACAAGACTACAGCTGCAAAACTAAAATATCCTTGAGAATATGCTTAGCTTTAAACAAGTGAGTTACCTCTTTGAAAGCCTTGAAATCAATGACATTAATTCTGCTCCAAGTAGTTGAACTGCTCTTTCAAACTGATGCTCTACTGCCCACTCCTGGGCATAGGAAAGTAATTCATCCTCAGAATTTTTTCACCTCGTGATTTCCCTCCTGAGCATTTGAAATTGACTGAGGCAAACAGTTGTCTCATCAAGAGCCAGAGTCCACTCGATAATCATGATCTGAATTTCTCCACTGACTGGTGAATTCCCTTTTTCTCCTTACTTGCCTTAAAATGAATTTCAATATTCCTGATCTTCATTAGACTACAAGTAACATGAAAGGAAAGTACATAACATGCATCCATCTAGTAATCACCCCAGCAGAATTGTTTTTCTTCTCAAGTTTAAAGGCCAAAGAATTAATCCTAAGCTGAGACCTCCCTTGAAGAAGGAACTTCTAAGAAATGCAACTTTGATTATTATATGAAAAATCTTATTAAAATAAAATATCCTGAGATGGAATGGAAACATGATTAGGGTCCTTAGCATAGTATTTAAGTAATTTGCTCCCCCAGGTGAGAATAAGGGTTATTTAGAACAGATTCTGTAATGCAAAAAGTATATTCTTTTATCCTCGCCACTGGATTTGGAGACATCTCCTTCTTGCTAAAAGTGCTGGGGCTTTAGACTTTAGTTCTTTGCATTATTTGTCCCTTTCCCCTTGGAGGCTTCAAATGGGCACTGCCAATTATTGTTTCAGTAGTAACCACCATAGGATGATAAACTAACAAAATAGTTACTAAAAATGAAGCATGAAAAAATAAAACCATGACTGTACCAAAGTGAAAATTTTCAGGAGCATGACCAGTTCAGGTGTCACTGGTAGCAGCCTGTCCCTGTAATGCAGGGGAAGAAGAAATGTCATGAATTCAGGGAAGGCATAAACAGCCATAAACACCTTGATACTATTATTCTTGCTCCTACAGCTAGTTACACTCTTTGCAAATGCTGAACTTTACAGATCTTCCCCAGACTCTCACTGGCTTGGGGACAGTGTGTGTTTCCCAAGGATACATCATGCGATTTTTAGCTTTCTCTCTGTCTCTATTTAGGACCTTAATACATTTTTCCAAGGCAAAACCATGGTGGGGACAGCTTTTCCAAAGCAGTGTAGATGCAAACTAGTTGTTAATATACTCTCATTTTTCAGTGTAGACATGTCCTTGGAGTTCCTTGCTGCCAACTCTTTTCTATCTTTTCCCGGTTCTTTTCCCCCAATTGAAAAGCATCCATGGAATTTTTCTTTAGTGGTTAAGGATTTAATAGAGATATTGGCAGTAGCTGGGAATTTAATTGTTTCTGATAGTATCAGCAGCAAGCATTCACATTTGGGAGAAGCACTTATCTGATTTGTATGGGACCTGTTTCCCTAAAAAGGCTCTGCAGTCCTAGCACTGCGCAGAACTGGCATACACCACAAGCATGAATATGCAACAGCAGTATTATTCAAGAATCATAGTTAATGGTAATAACCTTTTCCCCCCAAAATTAATCAGAAAATATGTAAGTCAGCATATTTAAATAATGCATTGAAATCAGAGCACAGCATGAATAATATTTAAATTAAAACTGACAACATAAGAAATACAAAAAAGAGTATTCACAGTAATGGAAATAAGAAATTTTGAAAACTACATTTCTGAAGGAGGAAATAATTAAAAGACCTACTTCAGTAAGATAATTTATAGGATGACCTTATCAGCAAATAAAAGTCTAGTTAGACAAAATGAGGCCTCCATGAATGAAATGAAATGAAATGAAGTGAAATGAAATGAAAAGGAGAATAAATGAAAGCAAGACAGATATACATCTACTGCTTTACAGGAAGGCACAAAAACTAAAACGGGTAAACTGTTCTCATGACAGACATCTAATTTTTTGCAGCTGAAACCTCTGTGTCACTAAAAGGACTTAAAGGAGAAAAAAAAAATTAAAAATGTGTTTATAAACTTATACACATATCAAACCAAGATCTCAAGTTCACATTTCTAGATGGCAGAGCTCACAGTGGGAGGGTACATAAAAGCAAATGCCTGAAAAATACTCTTTTCCACGACAGTACCTTGCTTTGCTCAGAGATAAGGACTGTACTTAGGAGAAGGTATTTGTAGTTTTATATTTCTCCGCTGACATTGAAATATACTCAGGATACCCGGATTTTGTAAGCTGTGAGACAAATTCTAGACAGAATAGTAAATACAGTGGGCAATAGCCTTGGTCAGTTCAGCTCCAACTTTAGTATCACCTACTGTCTTAAAAAGTCCAGTTGCCAGAGCCATCCCACTCTCTCTCCTGAGGTAATATAGCTAGTTACATCTTGTATTTAACTGAACAGCATGGTCTTTGGGTAACAGTGCTATACCCTGTTGAATAAAAAGAATTCCTTACATTGTTGCCAGTTGATCAGGAGCATCTACTCCTAATTTAGTTGTTGTAGGAGTTGCTCCTCAGCACTGTCAGAGGTGCTCCTCAGCGGTTTAGTGTGTTTCCTGATGCCCATGTGTCTTCTGGATCTGCACACAGGGAGCTTTCAGAAAGCCCTTTCTTATGTACACTTTCATACTGAAACTCCCAATCATCTGATTCACTACAAACGTGTCTTTTTGGCAGTTAGCAATCACTGTGAAGAGTGACTGATTCCTTCCATTCTGCTGTTCAGACTTACATAAATATTGAGATGTGACAGCAGGGATGAGGAGGGTGTCACCACACATTCATTCTGGCATGTGAAAGAGTGGTGTGGAAGTAATAGCGGTTTTGCTCCAATATAGGCTGCACGATTAAACCAAGTGCTGATTGTAGACAAAGGCACTCTGAACTCGCAGATGGGAACAACGCCATCCTTGCAGATGGGCACGAGCATCCAGCACCAAGCAACATTGCACTATCACTGAATATCTGCATTGATGACTGGCCAGAAATGTCAAAAAAACAGGTGCTGATCCTCATCTTCTATACCCACAATACAAAAGAATGTACCACCAGTCATTAATTCAATGCCCATCTGAGTTAATTTCCAGAAGTTCCTGGGAAAAATGAGGAGATACTAGTAAGTAGGTTTAAAACAAGCTGAGTATTTTGAAATGCACTTCTACATTTAGAAATCTTAGCAAAGTTCTTTAAAATCTGATCTCATTGACATCTTGATTTCATGCAAACATGAGAATAATCTGCCAGGAAAACAGTGGTTCTCCTGAAGCCATTGTTCCTATTGCCCAATGTAGGATTCAGATTATTTTAAAGGGAACAGAGGCTACATATAACCAAATACAACCCTACTTCACTAGGGGACACTGAAGAAAGAAGAATATGTTAGAAAGAGAGTAATGAAAAGAAAGACAGAAATTAATGATGTTGCTCTTTAAGGAAATGGTCAAGATATCTGCAAAATCACAGATTTACTTGACTACATTCATTGTAATCATGGGGCAGCATAGCTTCGAGCTCTGTCTGAAGACTCTACATCTCTAGTATAAATATATTTCCAGCTTCTTTAGAAGACATAGGCAGCCCAGAGCTCATTTTTACTTGAATCCTTCTTTGTTCCTGCCTGCTACATGAACATCTGCCTAATGAAAGTGGAAGGGACTCACATTAATACAAGCACTTTGGGAGAGGGATCATAATTGTTGCCTTCCTTCAAGTGAGAAAAGGATGAGAAGGAAGGTAGAAACTAAAAGTATAAAAGGTATGAGGGAATAAAGAAAAATTGAAACATGGAAAAGGGGTGCATAGGAAAACCTTGAGAGGCTTGGAATCATTTCATTACATTGTACTACACAGGGGATTTTACTGTTTAGATTGAGATGAGCAAGTGCTTGCTCAAAATATAGAATGATTGACCTTCAAGGTCAGCAGAATTGGTGGTAGTGTACAGCATGACTACTTGCCAAATAGTAGAAAGAGAATGAATCAAATGCTGTCAATGTATTTTTCATCTTCAAACTCACCTTGTGGACCTCATGGAGGAACAGAAATGATGCCACTGAGGACAAAATAGAACTGAACTAATAATATTTCCTGTCTTGCATTTGTTGCATCCATCTGTTCACATTTCCTGGATGACAGGTTCATCTCATCATTGTTTAGCTGAAGATCCATCCAGACAGCATTAATATGTGAATGTTGACTTTAGCAGCAGCAAAAATGAGCTCTGTTAGCCTTACTTGAACTGTATCTTGTCCTTTTTGCTCAACAGCAGAGAGAAGGCTGTGTTCAAAGAGACACTTAACTAGAAGAGGTCTCCCTTGTCCTCAAGGCTGTAGACTTTCACATAGCTTGAGAGTGCTTTTTTTTTTACATCTTTTTACTGTGCCATTGTGAAAAAGGAGTGTTGTTTGCTTAGTTTTCCCTTTAGAGAGAGACTATTCCTCTGTTCCTTTAAAGATACTTTGCTTTGTGGAAGAAGGAAATGGTATTCAGGAAAACTGAAAGTTAATGGACAAGAAAGAAAAAAAGGGAGGAATACAAGAAAGTGTGATCTTTTGTGAGAAAAAAAAAAGTAGTGGCTTTTACTCCACTTCATCCAGACTTTTAAGTTTCACATCATCTCAGTCACTATCAGGTTTACTTTCTTCTGACTAGAGAAGAAAGTTGAAGATACCTGAGTTGGCAGAGTAGAAGGGAAAAAATAATCAGTTTCATTAGCTCTTAGTGTTTGTGGACAATGAGTATATCTGCCTCATTTTATAATTCAGATGGATAGAAACTTTAATAGTTATATCCATCTTCATGGGTACTGTATGACATACTTTAGTTTACTCTGAGTTGATATTTTTATATTCTTTAGGTTTAAAGAAACATGTTGCCACTCTTACAGACCTCTTTCTTTCTTCTACCATGATTATAATCATGGACCCAACCCCTGCCTTTGCATTTTGGTATTTCTTTTATTATAAGATGTTACAAAACCTCTACAATACACAAAATTAATTACCGTGGTTTCAGTGAATTCCTTACAAGTGTTCATGCTGACTTGTATTTAAAGCAGGAATAAATGCATGCTTTAGCTATTTTGGAAAGTCTTAGCTGTTTGAAAGCTTAATTCTTTACAGTATGCACAGATAGCAAGAGGAATTGCAGTCCATGTTCTTCTAGGCATAAACAAGTCAATTCTTCTTGCAAGGAGATGCAAACAGTCTCAGGCCAGTCTCTTTGTACAGTGGTTCAACAGTTGTTTTCTGTTGGCAAACACTCCCTGCTTGCCCAGTTTTCTTATCAATGAAAAATCCACCCGAGGCCAACAAACTTCTTGACAAATTGCCTAAGGCTTTGGATACAATACTTATATAGAAAATGTGTTTGATTTGGGCACTGGATAAGACATTAACTGCTTTAGTAGAAATTTGAGATCTGGTGGCCTCTAATAATAATTCTCTGAAAAGGTTTTTCTGTTATATACAAAGAGAAAAAAAATGGTCAATTTGTTTTTATCTAAATACTTTCAACTTTGAAAACAAGCCTTTTTATTTTTTTCAGTCAATAACACAAATCAAGAAGCGTTTGATAAAACTGTAAGAAACATACAATTCAGAAAAAATCATAATCCATGAACAGGCAAATCATAAAAAGACAAAAATTTTGTTAAACAAATTGAATCAACAGTGATATGGATGCTTTGGAAAATTGTCATTTGGAGGACAGTAGGATATACAGTTACCTGGCTCTCTTTGTGCTGTAATTAGTCTTTTTCTCCTGTGTTTTGAAAAAATAAATGCTGTTAAGTTAGGTAATCAACCTTTATCACGTGCTCAATTGTTGGGGTTTTTTTACCTTTTTTCATGCAAGTGTACATTTTTATTAAATGGCATCAGTTACTATTGTAAAACAGCAGTTTTCAGTCAAATGTTTCTTGTAAGAATAGTTCTTTCATCTTGTTTCAGAATTTTGTCCCTACCTACCTCACTTTCAACTCTGTCATCACAATTGCCAAGTGACAAAAGTTAGGAACCATGTCATCTTCCTGTGTTGAGAGAGATGATTACATCTCTGTGGGTTTTATTTTTGTTAACTAACTCCAACTATATCAGTTTAATTTTGGCATGAACCACCTATCTTGATATTTCCTGTAGTCAGTAAAGAGTCATGGACATTCCTTGGGGGAGATTCATTAAGTCTGTCTTGTATGCTTATTCTGGGCCATTTTTTTTAAAGTAATTTTTTTTCCCTGCCATAATATGTTAAAGGGGGTTATGTCAACTAACTTTTGCATGGTCTGGTTTTTAGATAGCTGAAGTTAGATGCGAACAGTTCAACTGTGAATGTGCAACAGATTGAACACTAACAGATTTTGAGTATGCATATGCAAATGTCACAAAAATAGGAAGCGCACACACAATACTGAAAAAAACCCCAACTATTAATTTGAAGGTTTTATAGAATAGGCTAATAAGCCTGAGCCAGAAAGGGAATAGAGACTTGCAGATCTGGAGACTCTTTCCTTAGCGAATAATAGAGATGTTTTGATGAGCATCTGCTTGAGTTCATCAGTATGCATGCTACAAAGACTTTTCCTTAACTATAAGAATATTTCTTTTTATCAAGGTGGCCCTTACTGGGTTTGTATCCGTCCTTCATACTGTTACAACAATTATGCCACAGGTGCAAGGGATAGCCACAAATCGAGAGACAGAATTCAGTCTGATAATGTATATGTTCAAATAAGAGATTGATTTCTTTTAAAACTTAGTTTTGAATGCCTGGCATGAACTGTGCTATACAACAAGATCAGTAAGAACAACTAGGGAGAATATTTCTACTATGACTCTATTTTCTGATTTAGAACCTCCTGCAACTAGTTTCAAGATGCTTTAGTAGGTATCATCTGTGTCATTTTGGTCAGGAAAGACCTACCTAATCTAAACTGCCATATTTCTAATGTGCACATCCTTAGAGAGTTTAATTGCCTCACTGAGAGTAATTTCTATGGAAAAGGAAAAACCTCATTAAAATAGTAGGTTGTTGAAAGTTTAGTGAGCAATGTATGTTACACTGTTTCACAGGTAGCTTTCTACACTTTACTTAATCAGGTGCACTGTGAATCTACTTAATTGTGCATCATCCCAGGGAACCAATTTGGCCTAAGGTAGTGAAGGGTGTTGACTGCTGAGTAATGAGGATACTTTTGACAAACATTTCTATTTAATAGATATTGTTCAGCATGGTACAACAGCTTATGTTGTGTTTGAGTGCGTGACAAATGAGCACAATATTCTACACTTTCAATTTTCTTATACATAAGTAGCCAAACGAAAAAGTAAAAGTAATTAATTAAGGTGGAAAAAAATATTTTTATCTCTGTTTATACATTACCCTACTTATTTTGAGTAATTCACAGCTTTAAACTGCCTGTAAGAGGCCATTGAAACAGTGTTTACTGCTGGATGCCAGCCATATCTGTCAGCACTCCAAAAATGTATAGTTGACAATGAGTCATAAATAAGAGATTAATTAGTGAGGTAGTCAGAAGTTGTGTTGCTGATTCAGATATTTAGTATCTACTTCACTAAGAAAATTTGCATATGGTCTGCCCTCTTATCATCTGTTAAAAGATTTGATTAGGAAATGAGTCTAAGAACATTGGATGCTAAGGGAAGAGAGGGACACATGGGAAGGGCACAAGATGATGTTTGGCTGAAACCTCAGAACAATAGGAAACAGCCATTAATGCTGACAAGAAAAAAGCTGAGAGAGTCAGCAAGGTTGATAGGATTGGTGCCTTTGGAAACAGAACAATAAGCATTATATTTAGAAGTTCAAAGGCCAACCATGAAAATACCTAATTGGTTTACACTCCTGATTTAAGCCTCGTTCCCTTATTCTGCATTTCATAGTTTTTATTCAAGTCACTGAGAATTTTGCCAGCGCTTCCAGTGAGAGAATTATGTATACTGAAAGTGCATTTTCAGATATTAAAAGAATTTACAATAGTATAAAAAACTGCATTCATATTACAGATTAATCAGGCATCACATATTGAAGGTGACATATATGTGCCAAACTACAGAGCTATAGAAAAAATTAATTCATAATAAGTCTTAGCTTTTTCACCTAGCTCTCTCCTCTAGCTCTCCCTTTGGCTTTAGTAGCCTAAATAAACGTTCCATCCTACCGTAACATCCTATGTCCTAGGGAATGCCCGTACAGCTTTTGAAGGTTAGCCACCTTTTTCAAGGCAAAAAATGAAATTCCTGGAAAAAGTCTCTTATTTCTCTTTAAGCACACATGGGAAGTCAGCAAAATTCTGCCCTAACCTGTTTTTTCTGAACATGTGATTTTATGGACTCCCATTACTGACTGCTACGGACCTGCACTCTGAGTTGGTTAGTTAGCTCTGGAATACCTATACAGTTAAAGGAAAAAAAATAGGCACTTTTAGGCCTCTTTCCTGTTTCCTTTATGTCTGTTTGCCTTTTAATTCTCAAACAAATGTAGTCATCTGCTTCTGTGTGACTTAAATCCTGCTTCAAAATTGCCTGTTTCCCTTACCCAAATGAGCTAGGTTGACCAGATCAGATTTAACTATTTGCATTTGTCAGATGAATCTCACCCCATGATCCCAAATTTCTAGCAAAGCTACAGATATTAATGTTGATGGAGATGTAAGTCGAGTAATACAGTGAAGCAGTCCTTCCATAACACTCAGAATTGCTAAAAGGCAGGTCTGCATGGTCAGGAAAGTCATGGACCAATTTTTGTGTATTATCATGGGGAGTCTCATGAAACTGGAAGTCTAGAAAATGAAGCCTTCAAGAAAATGTGAGAAATGTAGTTTTGCTAAGTCTAGTAAAGAAGAATTAGGGAAAATACAAAAATCATATACCATATATTTCTTGGATCTGCAAAGAGGCAAACAAACTTGTTTTCATGTCCACTGGGAATGGGGCAAGAAATAACATGTTAAAACTTCAGTGAGGAAAATATAGATTAGATATTGGAGAAAATTCTAAGAGAAGGGATACTTACAAGAAGAAACAGTTTGCCGAGGGAGATTATGAAACCTTCTAAATAAAGATTTTTTTAAAAAGTTTGGTGCAGTATCCACTGGGTACATCTTTAAGTCAGAATGTTAAGAGGTTCCTACAAGGTTCTTTTTTTCCTTCGCTCCCCTACTTTTCTGTAGGTTTTTCTTTCACTCATCTCTCTCTCTCTTTCTCGTTAAATGTATTGGAAAGGAGAGACTCACAGCCTCCAAGAGTAGCCCTAGTTTTATTTCTATGTCTGGATTCCAAATAAATAGCTTCTTTTTATATCACCTGAAGTTTCTTAGGTTGCTCTGAGTTTTATAGCTTTGTGGCTGGCCTCAGAGAAACAAGTTACAAGTGAAGAAATAATTACTATGTATTCTATCCTTTGAAAAGAAAATAAAACCTGCAGGAACTAGCTGGAGGAGAGAAATATACATCATTTACAGAATAACCACTTCAGCCTGAAACTCTGCTGAACAGAGGGGACAGCCTCGGAGGGACATGTGGAAGAAAGGAATTCCTGCAGAAACCTCTGCAGTACCTTTCCTGCTACCTGCTGGCTTAGCCTTCAAAAACACCATGTCTGACAGCCTACAAAAGAACAAGCTGGGGATTTATTTCTGCCTATAATTTTTTACTGTATTTTCCTCCATGAAGAAGAACAGTTTCCACAGTCTAGGATTTATTCATTGCTTCTACAGAGTTTTCTAAACCGACAGGCTACTAGCCTATATTTAAATGTTAGATAGTTGAAATCAACAACATTAAATTTTCAAAGAAGATTATAAATGAGAGGGGGAAAAAAGCTTTAGAATCCTTATTTTACTACATCGTATGAAAATAAGAAAGGAATTAAAAAGGTGACAGAATACAAGGAAAAATAGTTTAGCACTTATGGTATCCCACTGCTTTTCAGATCATCACTGAATTAGTGTAATTTTAATAGCTTTAGCTCCTGTGGTTACCAATAAAAAAGTGTCTGAAAAAAACCCAAACTATTGTTTTTTCTATTGAAGTTGCATTAAACTGCTCTTCCCCCCATCTGCCCACCCCACTCCTTCCTCTGGAGTGAAAGGCATGTTTGGTAGAAAGTATTTTTCTATCCATTAGACTTTGAATAGTGGGGAAAAGCCAGTTGTAATGTTGCCATGTTTTTTCTGAGGATTGCTACCTTTTTTTTTAGCTGTGAGAAAGAATACTTTTAAAAACAAATCCACGACTGATAACCTGCCGTTCAGAGGTTAAATCCCCATATTTTTCAGAGAATTTTCAGAAAGGAAATCCAACTATATTTTAAGGGCAGTAAAAATTGTTTTATAATGGCCATATGTGTTCATTTTTAATTATAGCAACATGTATCAAGAATGTGTCTTTGATCTATTTATGAATCTAGAGTTGAATGCATTGTCCAACTAAGACTTCCATGCACATGAGGAATATAATGTCAGGTCTAGAAGTATTGCACGCAGTAATGTAAGTATTTGCCCCAAAGAATCCCTTTGATTTCACAACAGTCTAAATTACACACAGCAAACTTCAAAATTAAATAAAATCTGAGCTAAAACAATGCTACCATTAAACCACAAGAACAGGTAGATTTTCATGCTTAAAACCTTCAAAGAATCTACTTCTGAGACTTGAAATCTGTTCCTGTTTTCTATGCCAGTGTTTAAATCTGACTTTTCTAGAAACTTCTCCAGACTTTTTCTACCATTCTCTTTCTGTATTAAAATTTCTCCTGCAAATTTTTGTGTATGACTAACAACAACTAGAAACATTATTGGTCTACATGTCGAATGAGATCAAACCACAAATGAAGAACAGCTGCCAAAGCTCAACTCATTTTAAAGCAGAAGTAGTGGTAGTGGGCAATCACTAAGGCTCAGAGGAGTTTGCAGCCATACTGCCACCTCCTCTGGCACCAGGACCACTGTCAGGATAGCTACACTTATTTTTCCACGTGGGACCTATTGATGCTATAAACACTGATGAAGTATCCAGAATCTCTGATGTAGCAGAGATGTTAGTAGTAACTCAATGAATGTTCAGTGAGTGGTGCCTAAAAGACTGAGCAACAGAAATCAGAATACAGGCCATTTCCCCCCGCTTGGAGAGCTCCACCCTTCTGTCCCCATTGGGGAAAAATATCTTACCTCTTCACTTACTTTCTTTTGGCCTTTGCATCGGGCAGTTCTCTCCACAGAGCAATACAGATGCAACGGGAAAAATGAAAGACATGCTTAGCCTGTTTCACACCTTTGTATTGCTCTCCTGGGAGCTGGAAAGAGTGAGTCCATACCCCACCAAAGTGAGAAGAGCTGAGACATGAAGCTCTTCTCCATCTCTTATTCACTCCTCTAATATCTAGGACTTCTGTGGCTTTGTCCTCCACCTCAAAATGCAAGTGACTCTGGGTGATCCCACAGACGTGTTTGCTGATGCCTAGGCAAAACATAGAACCATATGGTTGTGGGTATACCCAGAATTAGGCAGAATTTGAAGAGGATTCAAGGACTTAAATTTTTGAATGTAGCTATTTACAGATTTGCAGAAAGATAAAATCTATTCAGCTGAAATGTGTAAAGCTTTTGGCACAAAATCGCTTCCTCGTATCTGAGATAAAAGACTACAGAGACAACCACAAAAGTTTTTGAGCTGCCAACAACCACTGTAACATAAATGTTATTTACCAAGACAGCTGGCTTGGCTTATATGGCTTTGTTCATGGCTTTAGAGGCAGCTGGACATCCAAATACCTTTAATATTCTTGGCCTTTCTTCCTGCTGCAGAACTGCAGGGGGGGGAAATGGTAAATCCCAGGAGCTTCAATTTATTCTAATAGCAAGTAAAATGAATTTTCTCTTTCTTCTATATATAGCTTTAAAATATCATTCGCTTTGTTGCCAGCTAGTCCTGTAACAGTACTGTTTGTCTCTTGTAAGTACGTTTTAGCAGTGTCTTCATAATGCTTTCTGGAAGATGAAAAATATTTGGGGTATGGGCAATACAGACATTTGGGATAAAATTACTGCTACAAAGGCTTTTGAGAAATAAAACTGAACTTTTTCCATTCAGTAAAAATATATTAAATAAAGATTCCTCAGTACATTAAACACACTTTATTTTCCACAATATTTTTGTTTACTCTTTGCCAAAACCACAGTGATATGAAATTAATGGCAAAACAGAGTTAACACCACTCTGTTATGCTGTAAAGAATTCACAACCTAGATAAGAACAATTGGCAAATTGCATGCCACATCCCACTTGTGTTCAATTGCTACTGGAGTCCACAGGAAAAATTCATCACGCTGTTTGGAAAATAGAAAGTATGAGTGGGAACATCATGTACAGAGACAAGAAATCCTTTTGGCTATCCCACTGTCAATCTTTTACTATAAGACAGTGGGTTCCTTTGTGTCCCAAACTACATCCACAAATTCCTAGAAGGGGATTGAAACATGGCTTCATAAAGAAAAAACCAAAAATGAAAAATGTTGAGGTTTTTTTCAAAATATTTCGAAGTGATACAGTATTACTCTGTGCCAAATATACCCCTCTTCAAGAGTTTGGTACAGAATATGAAGCTTACTACCTCCATCTACAGTTTCCTGTAAAGGTCCAAAACTACATGACTCCAGATTTGGAGGTGAAAACTGGAATCTTTATTGAATACACGAAATGCAATTTAAGGGTCTCGGGGGCAGGACATGTTAATGAGGAGGATGGGTTATGTTAACCAGGAGATGGGTTATGCTAACTAGGGGATTACACAATTGATTAACATTTCCCATATCTAGGATTACATGGGGGGGGGGGGTGGAGATGGTTAACATTTCCCGTAACCAGGATTACATGGGGGGAAAGAGAACAAAGGGGTTTCAACATTGTCTGATAACATCATCACAAAGTCTTTCCATATCTTGCTGCAGGAGACAGGCCAATCAACACAGCCAAATATCAATGTCTTGTGATGAAGCTCCTCAGAGTAAGGAGTCTCTCCCAACCCCTGCTGTCCATGACCTGCCACACAATCCCATAAGTTCCGTTTCTGCTGATATCCGAATTTCAGATTGCTACAGTTTCCTTTAGGAATATCAGCAGTAATAGTCAAAGGGCCTGTTTATTCCCTTTTTGTTTTGGATGAGAGTGGCTGATACAGTCATCAAAAAATGGAGTTGTCATAGGTCTGCTGAGAGACAAGCCATTGTGTGAGCTGAGGAGAGGAGGTATTAACCCCATATTAAACCCAGATCCAAAAGGCTGTGATTTAAAAAAAAAAAAAAAAATAATTTGACCAAACAGATCTTTTTGCAAAGTATTCAATTTGTGATATGGTCAATTTTAAGAAATAAGGAAAGAAGAGCTTAGAACACCTGTTTCTTAAGTCAGTTAGAGGAAAAGGATCCCTAGCTACATGCAAGGTTTCCCTGTCCAGCTGTTTCCTGTGAGGCATAGTCTTATCATTTTTAGGAACAGGTTATTCTATCTTTTGAAGGATGAATGAAGTTCCATTTTAGCAAAAGGAAATAACTTTGAAATAAGACCAAGTGCTGAGAATTCCAAGCTAAAACCAAATTATTTGAATAAAAAACACATGGTTGTAGAAACAGAGTAACCAATTTAGCTATATTATGCGTTAATGGAAATTATAACTAATGAAAATTAGATGAGAAAAATATGGAAGGAAAATCTATTTAAATCAGATGGAGTAAAGGAAGGAAAAGTCAATAAAACCTGTTTTTCTAAAAAGAAATGTAGTCCTGGGCTTGAATAGCCAGAGGTGTGACCTTCAGAGGCCTTCAAATGATGTTTTATTGAAAGGTGATGACTGGTTCTATCTTTTCATCTCCACAAAATAAATTAATTATCATAGAATTTCACAAATAAAAAAGTATCTGAAATGCTGCCAATAGTCTTTCAGAGAACATCTCACCAAAAAGATATCACTGACACAAAAAAAAAAAAAAACAAAGAAGAAAATGAATACTTTAGAATTCCATAGACAAAATATTTAAGAAAACTATGGACAAAACCGAAAGATAAAGTTCCTGATGCAGACTAGAGCAGTATTTCAGAGACCATTGGACTGAAACATGACAAAGAGAAAAGAGTGGTCCTGGCAAGTGCAAAACAGCCAAGTTAAGACTAGCACAGAGGGCAGAGAGTTTACGATTGCTGAACGTAGAAAGTAAAATGGAATTCTGATTCTAGAGTGACAAGGCACTCCTGGTCTACCTGTTTGGTACTTCCTCACAAGAAACAGGGGGAATCTCACTTGCATTTTGTCTTCCATACAAACAATGCTTAACACTTTCTTTTTAATCTTTTTTCCTTCTTTCCTTTTTCTGGTTTGTTTGTTTATTTGTTTGTTTTGTTACAAATGGTTGTGGCCTAATAACTGATAGGGATGTAAAATGCCAATGTGTACATTAAGATGAGAAAAGGTAATACTCTGAGAGACACATTCATTCATCTCCAGGCTGCCAGAAGCTGACCACAACAATGATGATATCCCATCAAACGTGCTCTTTTGTTCAAAATGAGAACCATACTTTATTGATTCCCAGTGAAATTACTCTGAGATGAATCAAAATACCAGCTGCCCCATTTATTGAGCTGTGAAATATTTCTATTCGCTGTGCAGCTGCGTGAACCTGAACTAATCTAAAGGGCAGATCATCTAGAAGAGAGCTCAAAATAGTTTTATTGCAGGCAGTTTGCCTAAGTATTAAATATACCCTGCTCACACAGGATTCTGAACAAGGACTTATACTGAAGGCAAAGCAATGCTACTAAATAGAGCACAGATTGCCACATTTTTATCATAGAGGAATGGAAATTAAAGAAAACTATTAAACACACCCAATTTGAAAAGTGCGAAGAAATCTCATGACCAAATACTATGCCATCATGCTCTCTACCTTGCATATGTTTCTTAACAGTGTGCAAAACTAGAAGACTGGGTGATGATTCCTGATAAAAACATGTGTCTCTAGTGAGTGTCATTTCTGTAAGAGGTCGGAAGGTAACAAAATAGCCTACTAGTTTGGTTTTTGACAGATGGCAAATGAGAAAGCACCAATAAAATCAGCCAACCAGCCTAAAGTTTTTATTTCAGTGCCAGTGCATATGTATGTTGCTTGGGGAATTATGTTCTAATTAACCCAAAGCATATAGTATTGCTCTTTTACACATATTGAGAGGATTAAGTGAACGCAGCAAATTTTATGGTCATTATCAAAATACCACTGGTAATAAAAATTCTAGAAAAATATAGGAATACTCTAAAGAAGGAACTGAAATCTCTCTTCTTGGTAACATTTTTTTCATGCCATGTTTTGTAATTTTTTACAAAAACGAGGACACTGAGACAGTATATGGTTCAGCAAATTCTGAAATCACTTTTCTGTGGTGAACAGCCAAACTGTTCTTAGTTACAAACTGTGAGTCACATAGCTTGACAGGAAGGAAAAATCAATGGGAAAGAAATGAATTTAGTTATATCTTTAAAGTGCATGGTTATACCATGCACTATGAAAAAAAGAGGAATTTCAGAAAAGCTGAAAATACTTGTAGGATAGCCCTACTAGCACTATTTTGGGAGTCTCCAGTAATTTTAATAAAAAATCTGTCAGTTTGTCTTCTACTTTACTCATGAAGTAGGAATTTTGAAGATGGCATCCAGATTTTTAGGGACTGTTCTAATAATTTATAAGTAGAAAACCCTTGAATTGGGCATTTACAAAGCAAGATGGAAAAGGTGGAGGGTGTGCATTCTTTGCCGTCTCTATAGTACAATCCCTGGTTAAAGGACTTCTGTGACTATCTGGAGCTCCACCCATCAACCATTTCACATTTGATAAGGCCATCCAGAAATACTAAGTACCTCCTGGCACTCTCTTAATAGAATAGAGTGAGTTGATAATACATTTTGCAGACAAACTATAATGTTATGGAATAGGAAGAGGATATAAGCTGGGGAAAGAAAGACTGGAGTTGCCCCTTGAATAAAAAGGAGAGGAGTGGATGAATGTGGGGTAAAAGGAACAAGGAATGGGACAAGGCAACACTTTTGGTCCCTGGTCTGAGAAGAGAATAAGGAATGCTGCTACTCGAGGGAAAGAATTTGGGCAAGATGATGCAGCAAATAAAATATTTGGTATGAATTCACAAACCAATTGAGTTGAAAAAATTGTCCATTCTGATCTTAATGGAACAAGGAGAATGACAGAGCCCATGATAGATGCCCCTGCCACTGGGAAGGATCAGCTGAGTAGGATTTTAATTCAGAGAAAAAGAAGAATATGAGAAGGGGAGAGACATAGTATCAAGAGCTGCTCATAAGAGGGTCCTTGTCACAGAGAGAGAACACTTAGTATGGAATAAGCACTAGCCATGCCAGAAGGACAATGCAGAGGGACAGGAAGATGCCAGATAGAACATAGTGACAAAATAAAAGGAGGCATAGTATTAATTCACAATAAGTTTAACTGAAAATAGCTGATGAAAAGTGTAGTTTCCTTGGTGCTGCTTCCCTGTGCTTTTTAACTACCTCCTTTCACTGCTGCCCAAAGGTAGTAATTCTTTCAGTTGTGCAGGTAGAGGGAGTTATGAAAAATCTGATTATTTGCTGTCCATGTGGATCTTGGTAAAGCTTTTCTGCAGCTTGGCTTAATGTGGGAACATTTTCATAACTGATGTATAGTTTAAAACTCTTGAAAATACTAAAAGTCCTGCAAGAAATGCAAGGTCCTAATGTACTTAGTTAAAGATATTATTTGAGCACTGCATCTCTAAAAGAAGGATCAGTGAGATTCACAATTTTGCAAAGAATGGGCAAGCAGTAAAAAACTAGACATGAATATATATAAATATGCATACACACAGTGTTTGTTGACATAGTTCTGGGGTGAAAAAAAGAAAGAAATCAAAATTAAAACCATTTATTCAAAAATGTCTGCAAGTAGGGCTGAATTTGTGATTGAGTAACAACCATGTCAAATTTGAGGAACTATTCAGAGATTGATTATGTAATGTTAAGTTACAGAAAGAATGATTTCTCATTACTGATAGAATTAAGTTGCCTAGGATTTATTTCCATCTGTGAAAATGATGTTTGGTTTCAAACACTTCTTAAGGCAAGCTTAAGGCTGCCATGGTATTGAGGCCAAAAATATGGATCTGCCCATATTCTTAAGATCAAATACATCTACATGCTGAAAGGAGACACAATCAATATTAATTTAAATTAATGAAACAGTCCACATATTCCAAGCTATGCCCAGGAGTTGTTAGGAAGAATGCCAGCTGTTGCAGCTCTATAACACACTGATTTAGAACTATATATAAGATAATCCAGTGATCACATAAACATCCAATTTACCTTTCTGGATGTAGCACCTTCATCTTGAGTGACAATTCAAAGAATCACCTTTCAGTTGCTCAGTAAAAAAAGCATAAATTAGAGATGTTCCATAGAAACCTCTTCTCAGTGCCTTTTACCTATGTAGTCCTCATTGCAGCCTTAATTTAAAAACCATTTCTGTTTGTGTTTAATATTTGGCTTTGAGAAAGTCTAACTGTACAACTATATGCTTTGCTGGATCTAGGCATTCATCTGTTGATAACTTCACGGAACAGTATTTGTAGGCAACGTGCTACCACTGTAGCTTTTCAACAGAAGAAAAAAAAACCCTCCTAAATAAATTCTGTCTGTTAGGAGTAATGAAACAAAGTGAACTCCAGTAATAAATTCCATTTGCAATACAGGCCTCCCTAAAAAACAACTTCTAAGGAAGGGTGGAAAGAACAAACGTAAAAGAAAAATATGATTTGCCTATCCCAAGAGTGCTAATTTCCTCGTTCACTTTCTGAGTATATGTAACAGCATGTATCTGGAATAAAGAGAAACAGAGACAGAGTAGAAAGAAACCAATTACATGAGGGAATATGAGTGAAATAAAGTAGCTTTTGGCTAGTTTGGTAAATGATAGGAAGTATTTAGGATTCAGAGCTATAAAAAAAGTCACATGATGAGTGGCAAACCCTCAGAGAATGAACATGACTTTATAACACAGGAATGTGCAAACTGCATCCAAGAACGGTGTAAATCCTGCCTGTTGACCAGTGGTCCAAACAACAGGATCAATGCCTGTGATACAGGAGTAGCTCTTTGCAGGCAGCAACGTCCTTGCTGTAAATAATAACCATGGACCTACTCCTTTATCAGTGCAGCAAATTCCTGAGAATAAAATTATTTAAGGTAAAAGGTCCCAGTCCCACCTGAGGGACCTGCAACTGCATATCACTTAAATCCTGCAGGAATGCAGAAATTCAACCAGTGTCAACATTTGTATTTCCAGTTTCAAAGCCAGCCATGGCAGGGGTGACAGGATGTGAAATGAGAGAATGGGAGAGAACATCTTCCATGGGCTGTGCAGGGGGTGCAGAGTCTGGTGTCTTGGTTTGTGAGAGTTGGGAAAATGGGGGAGGGACACAGGTTATCAAAAATAGTGTTTGGGGGAGGTAAGCTGTGTGGCATCAGGAGGAACAAAAAATGTTTCTATTCTATTATTCTATGTTTGCAGCAGGGAGAAATGTAGCTGGGAATAGCAGGATGATGAATGGGTGGGAAAGGTGATGGACCTTGATAGTATGAAACTTCTTAAGGCAGTTTTGTCATGTCAACAAGAGCCTTTTCTGGTAAGGAGAAACAGCATTTGGAATGTGCCCATGCACATCAGAAAAGACTTTTAAATGCTTTGCCCCTCCTAAAAGTTTGTGTATTCTTCAGCAATTTTGCACCATCAGGGTTTTATCAAGACTCAGAGCTTTTCTTTGAAATGTGCAGCAATTTCACATTCGTTACACACACAGGCTTTTAACTAACTACAGCACAGAGCCTGGTGTTCACTTCAGAATTATTCATGGCAAAAACTAAAAAGGGGGGAAAAAAAGGTAATTTTGGCTTCAGATTCATCTATTTTTTTGAAGTCCATAGATTGTTTCAGTATGAACATCTATTTTATGTTTATAAATAGAAGCATTAAAAACATGTTTTAAAAGGAAAATCATAATTGACCTACTCTTTAGAGCTTTTGAACTTTTAATTAATTGATCTCCTAATTATTGAAAACTGTAGCAGAACAAATGTTAAACAGGTTGGTTTGGAGTATTTTTTGTAAGCATTATAGTACCCAGCAGTATGTGTATGTAGAAGAGCATTCTATAGGATTATACAATATATTGTTTTATAAATACAACACAGCTTTAAAGATTAATGTTTTCTGAATAACCAAGTACATATTTTCAAGCTGTCATTCTGTTGTGCGATTAGTCTGTGTATTAAAGTCTCTACCACTGTACACAATAAAGTACAATGGCATCAAAAGAATATCTCATAAAAACTGGGTTACAGATGAAGGGAAAGCCTGAGATGTGAACTTTGGTTTATGGTTCCAGCTCACATTACATGTTATACAGAGTAGTTAATATCTATTATTTTCAAATACATTTGAAGACCCCATTAAATGCATTGCATAGGTTTTAATTTTATCTATTCTTTTCTTAGGCAAAATATATTCTTCTATACATGAAATTAGTTTTATTTCAATAAGATAACATTAATCCTTCTTAACTTCCCATGAGATGATCCCTCAATAACTTTCTGTGAGATTATCCTCACTTTCTCTTTAGCAAATGCGTAAATCAGGGCCATTTACAGGACGACAGATCAACAGCACAGGAGACATGATGGTGACCGCTGTATGTGGTAGTAATTTTCCATGTTCACAGCTTTGCAACAGGGGAAAACACACTTTGAGAAGAACAGGGGAAGGCTGAGGAAATCCCCACAAGTTTTAGCAATTGCTTAGAGAAGACTGTAAGTAGGAGAAGACTCCAGTAGGAGTCAGCTGCCAGAAGAGGATCTTTCCATCAAGAAATGAACTGTCCATTATGCTGAGCATGCAGACAACCAGGTTCTAATATGAGTCATCTGGTGACATCTTTAGTGAAAACCTGCTCCAGAAGCCAAGTTCGAAGAATGATTTTTTTTTCCTTTTTTTTTTTTTTGTTTTTACTTTGTCAAGGGACATCTCATTTGAGGAGTCTAATCATCATGAAAAACCACTGAAGGTGTTAAAAGCTGTCAGAAATTAAGAAGACCTCTTTTTCAAAAAATTGTTTACATGCAAATCCACTTTTTTATTTTTGTAAATAAACTGGTATTTTCATATTAACTAGAAAATTCATCTTCCATCTAGTCTAGTCTTTGTTTCATGATGAACTTAACACATAAGTATTTATAAACACATTTAAGTGAGAGGTGCTACTATGACTCACTCCACTGTTGTAGAAAGAAAATAATTCTCTGAGTTGATTATGAAAAATCAAAATTATTAGAAAGAGAATATCCAAGAGAACTCATGGAGATTCTGCAGTGAATGTTACATGTTAAACTGTGCATTTGCAGCAGATCCTAATTTGTTTTAATAAATGTCATTGGCAACACTTCTGCTATTGTTGATCAGGGCTACATGAAGGCCAGTATCCTGTCAACTAGAAGAAAACACAGTCTGAGACACTTCAAAGCTCTTCTCCATGCACTTTATTACATCTGGAACTAATACTTAGATGTTGAAAGTTACATTTTCCCCCACTTCCAGTAACTTAAACATCAAGGTACAATCAGTCACAGCTAAAGGGATGAGTTCATCCTTTCAGTCCCTGACAGCTGATTGCCTCAGCCCATCTGTGCAGCCCTCACACCCTCTTACTGACTTTTCTGCTCACCCCATACTTGGTAGCATTACTTTTACCACCTGCATGCCAGCCTCTGGAGAGCTGACAGGACCCCTTTCACACACAGTAGATGTGGATTCAAAAACATTTTCATGCTAAGCAGGGAGTTGACAACACATACTTCATGAATAGTTGTCTACCCACTAAATAACTGCAGAAAAATGGGGAAGTCTTCCTCCAACAAAACCAACCAACCAACCAACCAAACAAAAGAAAAAAAACCCTAACAACAGCAAAAAAGAGAAAGATGAAGTTGTGACTGTTACTTCTGCAGGAACCATTTCTGCCACTATGCATAACATGTTTCTGTAACGTGAGCCATGACGCTGTATTAGCTACATATAACTAAAGACAGCTTCCTAAAAAAGTGTGAGCAAAATACTGCTGTCTGAATCGGTCCTTTCATCTTGAAATCAGAGCATTACACAGGAAGCTTTGGGAATTCATTTCTTTCCCCTTGCCACTTAGCATGTACCGTTCTCTGTAACTCAGCAACCAAAGTAAACACCTTCAGTTTTTCAGTTTCTATCATTATTCTGGCAAACCTTGAATAAGACTTAATCAGAAATGATCTTTCAATCAGTAACCTTCAACTAGTAAATGATAAATATTTTTCAATGAAATATAGTGCATGTTTGCCAATAGTCCATCAGTTTCACTCTCTCTATGAATTGAAAACCAGTAAATTGATGACATATTTTCTCTAGATAGCAATAACTACCACCCTGATAAAGCATCACAAAATTAGTACCTGATAAGGATAGGCAAAAACTTAGAAGCACAGTATTTAAACAGAAAATTGCAGTGACCCATCACCAACATTAAACAGACTTGTGCTATCTAAATTCGTTTCAGTGCTTGTTATTATGAGACTAATCTTTTGGGTACTTGAAAGTGTTGTGGTTTTTTTCCATTAATATGCCAACAGACTGAATGTGAGTATCTAGTTGTCTAGCTGTTACGCAGTCTGTGCTGCCTACCTTTACTCTTTATGCAAGTTTAAAAAGCTTTTTGGTAGAGATTTATGCCAGTGGCTTTTCCTTTGACCTCTTTCCATCTCATTTTTCATGAAGATAGTTTCCAGTGGCCAAAGACCCCTTTTGCCAACATAGCTTAAAGTGTTGCCTTGGACAGGCAATGAAATCCATGCACCAAGAACAGGACTTTTCTTTTGTCCATGTATAATGGAGCTATATCAAGATTTCAGAATAAAAATATTGAAGAATTTCTCTTTTTTTTTCCCCATGGATCACAAGAGAAAGGTGAGCTGTGAGTGCAGGCAGGCCATATATTTCTTTAAGATTACATATCTCATTTATTTCAAGATTATTCTTCTTTGTTCATTAAGATTTTTAATCCAATGGCATTTCTATTACTATGCTAATATTCTGAAAGGGCTTTGCCATTGCATTTGCTTGATTTGAGTTTTAGTTTTGCATAGTCAATTGAAGGTGCCCACTGATATTAGAGAGTTAGAGTGTTCATAGAAAGTTGAAAATATTTAGGAAGCAAAAATTAAATATGCTAAAAATTGCTCAAAAAACCAAAAACTCTGTTGTACAATGTAACACTCAATAATAATAGTTACAAAGTTTGGTAGCTAGATGATAACTTTAGGAGTCAGTAAATGAAGTTCAGAACAACCTACCTTAGAGCTGATACTAAGCCATAAGAACAAAATTCTATTACTTTAATAACTAAAGACTAAATCCACAAAGAAATGTTCATGGAAAGATTCGTTTAATGAAGAGTATGTATAAGTTGTTTGCCTTGACTTGCGGTACATAAAGTGTGGAGAAGTGGGCTTATTTAGCATGCTATTCATGTGACCCTTTCTGCTAGCTACCTTAACACAAGGTTAATTGGACCTTAATAAAGTCCTCCTACTTCCTCAGTTGTCATTATGGAGCTGCTTGAATCTCTAGCTTATACCTAAGTGTCTCTTAGGACTTTCAGACTAGGTATTTGAAATCAGCACTGAGAGCCAGGTTCTGATCTCACTGGTGTTTGAGGGACTCTAAAGATTTCTTTAAAAATTCAATGGATTTATTGAGAAATATATAAACAAGGGAAGAATCTGGAATGTCTGTCACTCCTTACCCCAAACTAGATCAATATTTATGTCTCCATCAGTAAATGAACAGGAATAGGATAGATTTGAGTCCTGGCACACATTTATCTAAATTGTTTAATTTTCGGCAAGTTCAGAATAGTTTGTCCTGTGCCAGCTGGAGAAAGTCCTGTGAATGGTCTGAGGTATGGAGTAAACCCAGATATAATCCCATTAAAGGTATGGAGAAAGCATCTTTTCAGGAAGAGAGAAAGTTTATATGGTGGTTGTCCTATGCTATTTGTTCCAATCAGAAATCTGCCCTTTTTCAGTAGCAAATGGGTCAATATCGAGAGAAAGTCCTGGACTCATACTCTTGACAAGCAAACTGTTGGTGCTGGTTCATAGAACTCAAGGCAAATGACAGCGTCTGGCAAATAACTGTGGTTGTGGTCTCACCTACGTTCCTTATTCAGTTTCCAGTCAATCCTGGAAATACAGGTCATTGACAGAACACCTACCTTCCCAGGTATTTGTAGCAATTATTCCTGAATTCATTTGGTTCTTTATGTTTTGAAACACTAGTAAGAGGTTTATCAAAGTTACTGTTATTGAAATCTACTTCCTCAAGCATGTCTGAAGGTTAGTGATTTCTCCCCTAGCTATATCTTTCCCTTTGGCTTTGTAGAGAAGAGATAGCTACGTATTTATTCCATTTTCATCAGTAATTGTTTAATTAGTTTTTATACATTCTCAGTCTCCACCATAATTTCTTTTCCTGCTTTGTGTGCAAGCTGCTGAATATGACTATATATGATGTAGATGTAGAGGCTGCAATGGGTTGCATCCTGTCAGTTTTACGCTGAGGGAATTTGAAGCTCTGACAATTACTTATTGAAATATTTTACCAAAGCAGTCTAAAAATTCTTTAAGTATTCTTCCTGCAGAGACATTTTAATACTTATGACAACATCACCAAAGGGTAAACTGTGGAGGACACCTTTTAATTTAGATAGCTGGAAAACTAAAATGGTGTTAAGCATATGCTTCCAGATAAATCTGAAGATTTCCTTTAGAAAGATGTAATCTGTCACACACTTAATGTTACAACTAACTTTGATGGTACAAGTTTAGTTGGACTAGCTTTCTCCGTATGGTGCACCCTCTTCTCTCAATGTCAGAAGTCCCTTATGGTGGTCCAGCCTCATTGCTCAGTGGTAGAGTTTAGGGACTTGTACATGAATTTTCCAGTGGAGAAGAAATCAAGGACTTCGTGTGAACAGACTTTAAACTTGGCTTATTTTGTCAGCACACACACATACACACACACACAGAGGAGCCATAAAAATGAGGTTTTCAAACAACAGGAAGCAAGTCTCCCTTCAAGGAATAATGTCTTTACAAAAACACCTGATGTGCAGAGAATCTCAGTTTTGAACACATATTCAAATTTTAAAGAAGGAAAGAAACTGCCCTTCTTCTTGGAAAACACCTTTCCAAAGGCTATAGTCACAGCCAGAGTGTAACTCAACGTAAAACTCTGGGACAATGTCTTCTCCCAGCTCTGAGGATTTATTTGCAGGCTATGTGTAATAATGACACCTACTGACAAACACAATTTGTTCAGTTGCAAAGCAATGTGGTGATTATCTTTTTACAAAGTCCTCATATTTGTAGATTCACGACCTTAATTTTTAGAAGAAAGGGAATTCTTCAAGCCATATTGAAATAAACTCTGTTCATTAATTTAATGTTTCAAGACAACTCCTGATTAAACTGTCACACACATAGTCATAACGCATAAATTCATGCTTTTATTCTACTGAACTTAAAACAGACTCTTCACCAAAAATAAATACGGTATCAAATCTCAACCCTCTGACTAGAGATTTGCAAATATATTATGCTTCGGATGCTAACTTTTCTGACTAAGAAAAGGGAAAAGTGACCTACTCAGGTCACTATGTCAATATTTTTAGCAATATTTAAATCATATGTTGAATGAAGTGATCTAGCTAGAAGAACCATGTAAGAAATTACCAGCAACTAATAATTTTTAGATTTTTAGGAGCTCAAGTATGAATCATGTAAATAAATCCTCCCTTTTTCTTTACTAATTACAGAGAACTATAACTCCATCTAAATAATTTATGGTATTTATTATTCCATTTTACATTTCTTTCATACTGAATCTATGAGTAAGAGGATTTTTTAAAATTCATTTTGGACATTTATGATCAAATTTTTAAACTTGGTACATAAAATTCTGAAATACATCCATATTCAGCAAAGCAGAAAACTTAAATGAATTAAATGAATGCCTGGAGTGTTTGTAGTAACATTGTACATGGTTTCATAATTTACAATCATTTCAACAATCATGATTGGAGTAATGCATTACACTTCTGCTACAATTCTAATTGCAGCTGCACATGTTCTAAAGCGAAAATATTAAGTCTGACAAATAAGTGTGCCAGAGCTGAAAAATACATATTTTACAAATCAGTCCTGACTGGAAAAATGCAAATGGATTTCTATTTAGAACCACGATTTTACTAAAAATGGATAATGTACTAATCTCCTTTTATTTAGGAATATGAACATGAATAATGTGCTTGCACAGGACTCAGAGGAATCAAGTTCACATCCACCTTTTACAACAGACAATTCAAACAAACCCTTATATCATTCTGAGAGACACTGACCCACTATCCCGAGCTGAAGTGGGCTCTATTTGATGCTGTTTATTTAGCATAAATAAATTGTGATTGAAACATATAGCAGGACACAGTTTTTCAACATCCTAGCTGGCTGACAAAGCAGTAGTCACCAGGGGCTTTTTTTAACTTATTCCTTTGTGTTGAAAAGAATCCAAGATCCCCTGAGAGGATGAGCAAAATACAATTCTGGTAATTAGTCTGGAGGTAGAAATGGAGCTTCAGTTTTCCAGTTTTGTTTATGCATTTGTTTACAAAAGCAAAACGCAAGATCACAGGAAAAGGAAACAAAGCAAAAAGGGAGTAAGGACTTGGCAAATACCAGATCTTCCCTTCCCTTCCTATTCCTTCCTTAAAATCTCAAAACTTCTCAAAAAATCAACTTGTAATATAAGACATATAATGTTCCTTAATGATCCTTGTAAGTTTATATTTTCTTTTCTAGGCCATAGAGCATTAGTGTTTTCTATCACTTGTAAAAGGAATTTTCACTCATAGTGAAGCAAAACCCAGTAACTACTTTACCAAATCAGATCCATTGTAAAATTTGCTTTATATTATTTTTATTTCATAGGTGTTCTGGTGACATGAGACAATTTCACACACATCATGGAATTTTGATTTGGTTACAAAAGAGATTACAGGCAGCTGTATCTTAGAAAGCTGGATCTAGTTATTTTTTGCTCCAAGAGGGTAGCTGGAGTTTGAACGCTGCTTTGACTGACATTACATGATCTGTCATATTTTTCTAAAATACATGTCATAGAGCTGATGACATGTTTTTTGTGCTTCCTCCTACTGAGTTAAAAAGTAACATCTTCACTAAATAATTCATAGAAGCAGACCCTTATCATGTAACTAGCTTATTCAGCACAAAGATTTTGAAGGGTATTTCACTAAAAGACAACACACTAGAGAACAGACTTTCAACCTCTTTAATTAACTGTAGCATTGTTAGTTCCAGAAGAAATCACAGAAGGACCCAGAGACTGACTTGGCATACTCAAGAGTTGTATATTTATCAATCTTGAAGACACAGCAAGAGCAAAGGCCTCCGGGCTGTTCCCCACTGGTATTTTTGAACCCATCTTCTGAGATGCTGATAAGAATGCTGTAGAAGCTTGCTTGCTAGTACTATTTATGAGGCACCCTTTCAGTTGAAGCCTTTTATTTGAAAGAAATATTTGAATTCATTTTTGTCTTGATTTAGAGGCCTACCTAGCATAGCATCAATCCTCATGGATGCACAAAGTGCAGTGTCACAGCCATTTCCTTCACCAGGCAAAGGGCCAACAGGGAGGAATGCTGTTCAGCATCCTGTTTATGGTGGTGACTGAAATACATCTTTCACAACTTGGGCCAACTTTTTCTTTCCTTTCCTAAGCTGGAAGACCTGAATAACTGGTCAGGAACTAATGTAGTTATACCAATATGACACTAAACAGAACCATGACAAAAGAAACTTAAAGTTATAAAACAGGTGAGATTAGAAGGATCAATTAGCTGAAGACACTGAACTACAGGAATATTTTTTTTCCAGTGCAGTATGCTGCATTCAGGTAGAACAATTCTAGTGACTGTAAAGAAAGTGAGCAGATTCTCATTAGATTTCCAAAAATCTTTTCACTGGCCTCCTTAAAATCCTTATAACTAACCACAAATTAACTCTGTATATTGTCTAATATATTCCTTTTCCTGGCAATGTCTGTTTTCCAAAACATATGCACAGTTACTCAGGCACACCCACGTCAATCCTACAAATTATTTTAGTGGGAAAATTAATGATAATTTGATAGACACTTACACAGTAACCAAATGAGAAAAATGTGTTTCAGAATTCAGTTTAATTTCAATCAATAAGTAGATTTCTGCAAGTCAAGTATAAGATCAGGTGGCCACAAGTGTATCACACTGGCTTTCATCATCAACGTATCATATATATATAGAAATTACAAATAATTTTTCAACTGAATTAAAAAAAATCTTCATACAAATAAACTCAGACTTTTTATTCTGAATGCTAGTTTTATAAAACATGTAATCAATTTTGTTGATCACAATCTACTATAGAAAAAACAGAATTGATGAGTGGTTTTGGCAAGAAAATATTTTAGCACTATTATTTTTAAACTAAAATCCAAATAGCAGAGACTGCAAAGTGTACACAGAGAGAAATACAAGCATTATAACATTTTCTAAACATTCAAAACATCTCAAAGCATTCTGGTTCTCCTTGGAGAATTTTAAAGTTGAAGTTGAACTTGACAACAATTTCTACTTTTTCCAAACTGGCTTACCCATCTCTAGGAGATAATAGGGAATAGCTGGAAACGGAGGAAGGAAAAAAATGTCATTATTAAATGAATGTAGCTGAGAAATCAATCACTGAATATCTACTGCCAAAGTTGTACGTTAATTCCTCCTTAATGGTTTTAAAACAAGATTGAAAGTGCTTCTGAGTGTTATAGACCAATTCGTCCACAAATAATTGATCTCAATACCTAAGTTGGCAATAGGGAGAAACAGTTTCCTCTTCAGAGTCAAAGGACTCACTCTCTTTTCACTTCCCACAATATAAACGGGGAGCCTCATGCTACTAACTCACTCACTTGTGAGGGTTTAATTTTATTTGAATTCCAGTGTTCTGTTTGCCAGTTACTAAGGCAAAACTGTACAGCTATAAATTACCTAAGGGCTACTTAGATATGTAACATGATGTTTCTGGAAAAGGGAAGATGAATGTCTTAAAGAGACTGTTTAGAAAATGGGCCTGTATATGCATGCATGTAAACTTTCCTAAATACTATGCAATCTTACAGCTCTGTTTCATTTTATTACAAAACAGTATAAGATAAACTACTGCTAATGACAAACACAGACATTTGCAGCCATGGACAGTGTTCAGGTCTAGGTGACAAAAATCTCTCTGCAAAATGCAAAAAAAGAAGAAGTTTTGAATTTTGACTCACTTGCACTTGCTGAAAAAGGAAGTGTTTCCAAATATTTTCCCGCTTTATTTTCCCCACTAAGTAACACGAAGGCAGGATGCTTTGAACCATCTTCTGAGTCCAAGCTGAAAACAAGCACAAAAAGCATTGCATATGTGTACATTTCTTCTCGGATTCTTCCTTCTATTCTTTCGCCCTCTTTTGTGTCATCCTTGTTATTTGTGCCATCCTTGGTGCAAATTTATCAGTAGAAGGATGTTTCTGCAACGGATTGAAAAATCCTAATTCATAAAAAAAAAAACTAATGTAAGTTCTCTCTAAGGATTACTGTTTTCAAAGTTCAGGCTGGATAAACAGAAAACTGGAAATCTCTGTGTTCAAGATAGACATAATAGAGTTTAAAAAGGGTAATGGTGAGGGCAGTTAAAATGAGTAGGATCACAGACTAGATGTCTTGTGAGGACAGGCTAAAAAGGCTGAGACTTCAAAGGGGAGAAGCTTAAGGATGTGTGACTGAAATGTTTGAAAAATCATGAAAGGTTAAGCCGAGTACAGAGCATTATTTGCTAAATCTTGCAATAGTGGAAATAAGGGGCAATTACCAAAAGTAAAAAGATTGGTTCAAAATAGAGGTAGATGGAAAATGCTTGTTTAAAGCAAAAGGTGATCTGAAATGTGTTCTCATGGAAGATGTGGAGGCAGATAATAACAGCAGATTTAAAAAGAAATTAGGCAAATTCACAGGAATAATTTCCGTAGACAGATATACCTTCTAATGACAAACCTTCTAACACCCTTAATCCAACAACTGGAGATACTGGCACAGTATAGAGGGTGACACTGCAGACAACAGACCAGCCCTTTTCCTCCCCTTAGACAGCACATGCCACTGTCACTCTCAAAGGTGAGATGGGGGAGAGGACTGAGAGTACAAGCCTGTTGGATTTGTATGCTCTCATGATCCTATCATGCTTAATAAAAATTGTCCTCCTTAAAAATATGAAGTATGCAAAGAATACCTTGGCAGACTTTCAAGAAGTTGAAACATGTATGAATACAAGAGCAACATACAGATGACATACAACCAGGGGATGCCTATGAACAACATGCTAAAATCATGTAATGGGTTGGGTCGGAAGGGACCTTTAAAGGTCATCTAGTCCAACCACCCTGCCATGGGTAAGGGCATCTTCAACTACATCTAGTTGTTTAAAACCCAGTCCAACCTGACCTTGAACTTTTCCAGGTATAGGGCATCTACCACCTCTCTGGGAAACCACTTCCAGTTTTTCACCACCCGCATCATAAAAAATGTCTTTCCTATATCTAGTCTAAATCTACACTCATCTGGTTTAAAATCATTACCTCTTGTCCTATCCCAGCAGATTCTGCTAAAACATTTGTTCCCATCTTTCTTACAAGCTCCCTTTAAGGGCTGAAAGGCCACAGTGAGGTAACCCCATAGCCTTCCCTTCTCCAGGCTGAACAGTCCAGATGTTCCAGCCCTCTGAGCATTCATACAGCTCTGTCTCCCCTCTCAATACTCTTGGTCAGTGACTTATGTGCTTCCCTACCATTTCTCATCCTTGCTCAACTGTTACACAGTAAGACAGGATAAAGTTTTATGAAGATATTTTTGGCCATACAGTGAGTTTTCATGAGTCAATAATATATTTTTGAAAGGAAGAAGGCCACATGGGAAACTATTGGATTAAGTAGCTAGACTTTTTCTGATTTGTTTTGGGGGGGGAAGTTTTTTGAAAAAGAAGAAAGTAGGCTATGTGCTGAATTCAAAATCTTCATGAAATAACTATAGAACTTCAGACAATTGAAATAAAGTAATTTTAGTTAAAATTTTAAATGTTCTATTAAATAATCTGGCAGAATTCTTCCTCAGAGTTTGACATTATTGACAAACACTTTTAATAAGTTTGCTCCAAAAAGTCATAAATATGTAGCTCATTTTTCATCCTTCTTCAAAGACCTTAATGACTGCAGAAATTACAAGTAAGTCTTATTATTACTATTATCCAGTATCAAATAGGAACACCAGAAAACACTCCACACAGCTTAATCTCAGTCAGCAGTCTTCAGTCAAATTATCCTAAATAGAAGTTTTCTGTGCTCTCTTATTCCAAACACAAAGAAAAAATACCAGAGAATATTGGTTGATCAGTAGGTGGCATAAATTATTCCTGACTCCCTACAACAATCACAGGGCTTTATACAGTTCACATTAAAACCAATAAGAGCTTTTATATCAGCCACAATGGAAGAAGGATTGGGGTGGTATTTTGTAATAGGGGGCCTTATGTGTAGAGTCACAGTAATTTATAAATCATTTCAACTGAACAAAATGAACACAAAATGTCATCCCACAGCACTAATGATTTTCCAGCAGTTGGCCAACGATTTGCTTCATGGAGAAAAGGGCTAAACAAATAAGTCCCACACCTGCTGTAGTTTTAATATCAAGCCTTATCCCATTATGCCATTTGAAATATTTTAGCTCTTTTTGTTTCTCCTCTCAATTACCACCATACAAAGATGATGGGTGATGGCTAAGAACACATAAACAGGTGCATTCACTCCTCATATTGTCTGCCATCAGTTAAAGGAGGCAAAATAATAGAGTAGCATCCATCCATGGGGAGAAAGCTGCCATCCTTTGCCAACTAGATGCATCCCTGTCTTGCCTGAGGAACTTCCCCTCATGTCCTCCCTTCAGTAGTAGTCAGATATTAACAAGAAGTACAAATATCAGTTTAGATACTGCACCACAACTCCTGGTTGAATGGTTTCTCTGTTGTTAACATGTCAATTTGCACATGAATATTTTTTTTCCTCAGGACTAAAGAAGAACTAATGGCAATTCACAACATCAGAATCCAGGAGATATCTGATTTCTTATACGTGCCAATGTGCCTGCTTTTGTTCCTTATAATGTTCGGTTCTGTTCCCCTTTACCATTTGAGTAGATTGTGTTCCCCAGCACCAATGAACTGGTGAAGGAAAACAGGAATAGAGCTAAAAGACTTTTTCCTTATGGACATATATGATACGTGGAGTACTGTGCGTTGCAGCAAGAAAAGATGACACTGTCTGATCAAGTTTAGGCTCAGCACCTAATGGGAAAGGTAGCTCCCTTTTCCCCTCAAAAAGTGCTAGCATAGCAAATTCCATGCAAAAAGAACAGAGAGAACAGAGGAAAAGGCTTATTACACAGATTCCTAAACCCTCTGCACTGAGAGTCCTCCTTTAACATCTCTCATTTATAAAACTATCTAGGTTAATGTACCTCGGAGAACTCATTAGTGGAGGCAGCACAAACAGAGACAACTAAAGGAATGTTTTTATTCAGGAAATCAGACAGCAACATGATGTCTGTGGAGATTTACAGGAAACAAAACTGTTGCTAAAGCTATGTAATCAGGAAGGTATTGTAAGATGAAATTACATGTTCATCTTTGTCATACATTAGAAAAGAGCACAGGAAAAAATGTCCTCAGTTTTTTTCTCTCTCTCTTTTTTTTTTTTTTTGCTATCACTTTCAAGTCTCTAAAACAGAGTTTGCAAGATTTGCAGAGACTCAAAATTCACTCCTTACTGAGCTCTGCACTTCATACAAATCAATGAAGAATGCAATGAGACTCCAGAGCTTCTTACTTGCCTTGACTGCTCAGTACCTCTGGGGCTTTCTGCCTGAATTTCAAGACAGTCATTTGTTCATTTTCTCCAGCTAAATCACTTGATCTAAGAAAGACTTTTAACTCCCCCTAGTATTGCCTTTTTTGGCTCTCAGACTCATCAGGCAGGAAAGCAAAATAGGTGTAAACTTGATTCTTTTCTTTTTTCTCCATCCTTCAACAGAATACACATCCCTTCTATTAACATTAGGAGACCTTACCCTCTCCTCTCCTTGTAGGACCTCAATGCCTTAAAACTTGCTGTTCATATATCATGTTGCATTACAGAGCACAGCTTTTTAGGTAGAATTGTCTCATTTCAGCAGCCTCCCATAAGAAAAGCAATAAAAAAGGGAGAGGATAATTAATTTATACTTTTCCTTTCTCCTATCAGCAGTATGTTACTAACAGCAAGAAAACTGTGCTTTATTAGGGCTATATTTATATACAAGGAGATCATCAGGGATTTTGTCCTGCATGTTTCGTCCTGAAGTAGTTGCAAACTGCATGCAGAGCTTCCTAAATTCATTTGAAACAGACAGTTATTTAAAATAGATAGGAAATATTCAAAAGATAAATAAATCCTCACCACCTGTGTGTAATTCTAAATCACAGCCCCAGGAAAGCAAACACTGAGGTCAGTAACAACCTTTCCAGTGACACAAGTAAGTTTTACATTTGCCCATCTAATTTAGAAGAAGAGTGGGTAGTCTTCGTGGTCTTCCAACCCATTGTTGTCCCACTGGTCTCTCTCAGCACTAGCATGAATTGCAGGATAATCTGGCAGTATTAGTCTAATTAGGTCCTGATGTTTTAACTTTCTCCCACAACAGAGATCCAGTTTATTCCTCTTGCACACCAGTCAGAAAATAGTATGGTCATAATACAGCAGCTGTGCACTTGACCTGCTGATAAGCTGTGGATGAGGACGCAGAAGAAAGAGAAAAAGAAGCCTACCAGTGATGGACTGTGGCCCTGAAGGAAGCTGCAGAAGAAGAAGACTGGGTTTAAAATAATGGACTTGCTTAATTAAGATAGACTTAATGGAGTAAAATTACCAGTTAATGCCAATATCAGTGTTTTAAGTTTAATGGTACATTCTTATCCTCGTTTTTACAATGGCTTGTTCCCACAAGAATTTCACCCCTCCTCTCTCATCCATATTCTATTGTAATCCCTCCTCTTGTGTTTTGTATCCAATCATTACCCCTCTTTCTACAAACTCCTCCCTCTGTTTGTAATACCCTAGAAAGTTCTCTGAGCTCCCTTATATAAGGGGGAGCCATTTTAATAAAGTGGTTTACTCCTTCACAACCTACAGACTGTGTCGGACTCTGAGTGGACTTCCCTGTCTTCCCGAGCCAGACTGCATTAATAAGCATACATGGTTTGAAAGCCACAGGTAACTCATGCCTGAGCTCAAAAACTCAGTTTTATCTTGCCATTTGTGTTCCCTTTAGTCTGTTGCTAGCTTAGAGTGAAAATTTGGAGATGGTGAGCTTGTAGGGTGTTGCTCAACTCCTGAGTAAGTTGTCTTGGATCCGGTGAACCTAGTGCAACTGTGTTTGTTTACATGTTCTCTGAATATGGTCACAAACTATTAAATCAGGTTCCCCCACGTGACTGCAACAAGTACAAGCAGTGAGACTGTGTCTGCACAGAGTGGACTAAAATACTGGCATCATGCTGAATCAAACTAATCAGGCTGAATTGTTGTTAAGCCTATGGGTATAATCAAGCAAGAGAGAATACGGAATTGTTCTTAGCAATGTTGTTTTAGGGGATTGACTCCAAGGCCCTGTAGTCCTTTTGAAAATATAGGTACATTCACACAAATAGTGTTCTGCATATGATAAGACAGGAAGCCTGTAAATGAAATGAAATGTGATGTTTCCACAATGTAGGGGTGCTATGCAAAGTGAATGAGCAGGAACGAGCAGAAATACAAATGTAAATATGAATTTTGCCTTAATAACAGTTTTAGAGTCATAAATCAAACCAAAACTTTTTTGCAGATTTAGTTATATGGTAGATTTTGGGGTTTTGTTATTATTTAAAAATTGTAGGGGTCCAATAAAACTTACTGAGATCAACAGATAAAATCTGTTCCTGTAAGGCCTGTATGGCACTTGTTATGCTTCTCACTAAACTGGAGAGGTGGATAGGGAATTGATTGGACGGTCACATCCAGAGGGTAGTGGTCAATGGCTCAGAGTCCTGATGGACATCAGTGGCAAGTGGTGTCCCTCAGAGGTCTATATTGGGACCAGTGTTATTTAATATCTTAATTAATTACATAGACAAAGGGATTGAGTGCACCTTCAGCAAATTTGCAAATGACACCTAACTGAATGGTGTGGCTGACACACTTGAGGGACGCGATGCCATCCATAGGGAACTGGACAATCTAGAAGTGATCCATGGGCTTCTTATGTGGTTTAACTAGGACAAGTGCAAGGTGCTGCTCCTGGGTCAGGGAAATGCCTGATATCAATACAGGCTAGGGTATGAACAGATAGAGAACAGCCGTGACGAGAAGGACTTGGGGGTGCTGATGGATGACAGGCTGGACATGACCCAGCAATGTGCACTCACAGCCCAGAAAGCCAATTGTATCCTGGGCTGCATCAAAAGCAGCGTGGACAGCAGGGCGACAGAGGTGATTCTGCCCCCTACTCCCTTCCAGGGAGACACCACCTGGAGCACTGCATCCATCTCTGGGGTCCACAGCACAAATGAGATATAGACCTGTGTAGAGGAGGGACATGACGATGGAAGCATTGGAGCACCTCTCCTATAAAAACTAAGCTAAGAAAGTTGGGGTTGTTCAGCCTGGAGAAGAGAAGGCTTCTGGAACACTTGATTGCGGCCTTCCAGTACTTAGAGGGAGCTTGAAAGAAAGATGGGAACAAAATTTTTGGCATGATCTATTACAATAGGACAAGGGGCAATGATTTTAAAGCTGAATAGGGCAGATTTAGACTAGATATAAGGAAAAAAATTTTTCTCAATGAGGGTGGTGAAACACTGGAAATGGTTTCCCAGAGAGGTGGTAGATTACCCATTCCTGGAAACATTCAAGGTTCAGTTAGAGTGGGTTCTGAACACCCCGATCTAGTTGAAAATGTCCTTACCTGTTGCAGGTCCCTTCCAAATCAAAGTATTCTGTGATTCTATTCTCAGGTCTCATGCAGACTTCTCGTGACAAATGCTGGACTTGTAAAAATAATTCTGTTCTTTTCTGCTACTCACATATCATATGGAAATTCAGCTACTTCTAATTTAAATTAGAAGATCATCCTTGACAAATGACAATTTTTCATACATATGGCTTCCTTTTTATGGCTCCTTTTTACCTGTCCAGTGATTATTAGTCCTACAAAAAATTACTACTGCTACAATATAGTTTTGTGTGTGAGTAATCATTTCTTCTTTAGTTAGTGTCAACAAAACATGAATATGACTTTGAAAAAATTGACACTTGATATATTTATTTAATTAATCTAGAAATTAGTTTGTGTTTGGAATGTAAGGAATACTATGAGATGTGTGCACAAAAATGATATGCTTAGATCACAACTATTATGAACCTAGAAAACATCTCTGAGCTCAGTATCTTGTACAGTCAAAGTAAAAAACCATACATATTCTTGCACTGAGAGCTCTCATACATTAGCATGGTCCATTTGAAACCCTAATACATATGGAAGACATACATCATGAATGCCTAACTTGGAAAGCTGACAGAGACAAAATTGTCTGGAAACTATAAAACTGGAATTTGCTTAACCACATAGCACTTGAGATGAATCAAAGAGATTTGGTGTCTCAAATCTGTTAAAACTTACAGATGTATCGACTTACTTTCCCTCTCCTGGAGTTGTAGTATCAAAGAATTTGAGCTGTTATATCCACTTTTCATAGTTGATGTGGTAGGTACTGTCACATTCAACATGATTTTTTTCAGTGACTGAGCCATCTGCAGAGAAACACTACGTAGGCAGACAGAAGGGCCACTATCAGTGTATAAAGATAGCACCATCATAATGTATTGATGTAGAAATTATTTTAATTGTCTGAAACGTAGTCCCTTACTACAGCAGGAAAGTCCACCAGAGTGCCTAAAGTATCCATGAGTGTGGATGGAAGCTCTACAATGTGCATTTCACCCAGGAATTTTCCACTTACAAAACTGGCATTCATTATAGCTATGACATAATGGTCGACACTTAGTACATGACGAAGGTTATTAATCATGGCTATAGCTATTATTATAGGTAACCAGAATGGCAGAGAATCAACCTGAAAAGAATACTGAAAATTACTTTTGGCCTGAAGTTGTATCAGGGGAGGTTTAGGTTGGATATTAGAAAGAGGTTCTTCATCCAGAGGGTGGCTGGGAACTGCAACATGCTCTCCAGGGAAGTGGTCACAGCACTAAGACAGAGTTCAAGAAGCATTTGGATGATCCTCTCAGGCACATGGTCCTGTGCAGGGCCAGCAGTCAGACTTGATGATCCTTGTGGGTCTCTTCCAACTCAGCATATTCCATGATTCTGTGATACTTTGTTAGCCTGGCTCTCATTTTGTAGATGATCTTGATATGTTTTATTTTTTCTTAAAAGCTAACAATGCACAAAACAGTTGTTTCTGCCATTGGAAGTAAAGGGACGGAATATGTTTCGAAGGGATATTGAAAATGGCATTAGCAGTTATTATCTACTCAGAAAGGAGATCCCAAGGTCAATAACTGATATAGCCAGAACAAGGAGGACCCTGAATTTGACTTCACTTGTACACTTCCCTTGGGTACTATGGCAGGTTAGGCCAAAGTTCAGCTGGGGCAGAATTTTGAGTGGGTGCTAGGATGGTATAGAGTAATTTTATGTACAGTCTCCAGCTGTGAAAGCCAGAAATCAGTAAGAGGAGCATGAGTTCTGTCCTGCTCTCTCCTTTCTTGTGTCCTGCTTCCTTCTTCCTTCCTCTGGGTATACCTGTAAAACAGGTGACAGAGAGCCATTTGGTAGGCTTTGTGTCCTTTAAGACTCCACTTAATAAGAAAATCCACTTCTTTCTGACTGTTCTGATTTAGCTTCAACCTTCTCTTCCTCTTCCATTGTGACTTTTCTCATTTGCTTTTATGGCACTTCCCTTCTTCAAAGCACAGTCCCCTGCTGTGTTCACTGTTCTCTCTACTTTTCCCCCCTATTTCTCTCTTGATGTTTCTCCATCCATCTATTCACTTGCTTTTCATTTTCCCAGTACTGTACCCTTATGTACCTCCTGCTGTCTCAGATATCCTTTTATTTCTCCCCTGCTTCCTCAATAGATAGCGGATTATATACAAAAAGTTTGCAAGAAAATATTCATGTAGACAAGAGTACTAAAAGACATCGTATTCCTAAAATATTGAAAGCCCACTGACTTACAGGAACAAAAGACCTCCTTTTTAGTATGGGGTTTGGTGGTGTGGGCTAAAGTGCTTTTCTTTCATAAAAATACCTTTTTTCCACAGAAGAAAAAAATCCAGAAACAATGCTTAAATCCTTAAAACAATGTATACTCCAAAACCATGATGTCATGCATGAATTGTTCAAACGTCATTCATTATTTAGGAGACCTTGAAAGCTCAGAAAGAAATTAATGCACAAGTTTCTGTCACCTCCCTATTACCCAAGTTCCAATTTCTTTATGACTGATCTCTTTTTGTACTCATTTGATCTCTAAGGGAGATCAGTGGTTTTTAATCTGTTTCTGACTTGCTACAGGAGAGGTTTAACAGATTCTTCTCCAGTTTTTCTTCATTTGATTTATATTTAATATTTTGTGTTTATTAGATCTTGAGTTATTTTTTGTATTATTAACACTGGCAGGAATATTTTTCTCAGTCTGTCATAGTGCACTTGCACCCACGTTTGTTTCTTTCCCTTTCATTTCTATCTTAGTTTAGGTTAAATGGAAATAATTCTCGCGCAAAGTTATTAAAATGTTAATTTTTACTATACCTAGTATCACCGTCTCAAAAACCGACAGAAAATAGTTATAGGTTTACTGTATGACTTTGGAAGAGGTCATGAAAAGCTTTCTTCACTGGGCTTGGCAGAAGCCTCATGGGGCTGCAATTCATATGAAATGATAATGATTTGGCTTTTATTAAATTCCTTCATTTTATGCTCTAAATAATAAATTGTTGCTTAGTGCTGTGATTGAAGGAGATGAATGTGGGACTGGTTCTTTCCTGGGTTGATGGAGGATACAACCAAAATATACTTAATTACTCTGTGAATCCCAGCCAGATATAAAATACTAGAAATAATAGGTAAGCAAAGAAATATCTTCAGTAAGTGCTATACACTGGGATCAACCAGGTCTAAGAGTCTCCTTCATATCAGGAGACTGCCCTGGCAGACTGTTACTCTGCCTTCCTGCTGCTTCACCTTCATATAGCAGTGGGAAATGTTTTGTGGTATGAATCAAACCTGAGAGTTCTGATTTTTTGACTCCACTCTTGAATATCTTCGTTTCCCACCAGGGATGGACTGTTTATCACCAGATAACAAGTATTAATTCAATATTTGTTCCATTGAGTGCTTGGACTGCCTGCATACAGCTCAGTGCCATATGAAAGGCAAGAGTCTACAGCCCACAGATAGAAGCTTATGCCAGATGCCACATGGATATCTATAACCCAGTCCTAAAATACTCTATTCCTTCTAAGGAAAGGGCAGGATACCATTGGAGCCAAAATGCAAGCATTAACTTTTCTGCGTGCTGTCTCCAGAAAGCACCAAGTTATGTTTGTTGGCACTTCCATCACAGACAGTCAGCAGGGAGAAAATACTGATGAGAATCAGAACAAGCAACTCCAGAGGAGAAACTAGCAGGGCATAAATTGGATGCAGAGAAATAAAGGACAAGGGATGCTGGAGGGATGAGGGAAATTAGAGGATAGGGAAGGGAATCTCCTTGTTTAGCTCTGGGCTATGTAAAACGGGTGGTATACCTGCATCAGGCAGACAGATCCCATACCCCACATTTCCAAAATTTAGTGTGCCTCTAGAGTAAGTTCTCTACTTTGGCAACAGGAAACAGGAGATGTGTTTGAAAGCCTCAGTGGTGACCTTTTTTCCCAAGTTTAGACACCTGGACTACTGATTACAAGAGGCAAACAGGACTTCTCTCCATTGACAGACTGTAGAGGGAATATGAACACTTACTTCATTCAGGACCTAAAATTTCATTGCAAGTTATGTGCCAAAGCTAAGCTGACAGACTGTCACCCAATAGCATTTTAGGCAGAATCTAGCTCGCAGGTTTGAACTCCTGTGCTCAAAGCTGAGATCATCTCCTTTTTTTGAAGAGAGAGGACAGCAAATATTCTTAAATTTCTCCAGTAAAAGTGACTTGTTAGGTCCCAGACATCAGCTTTCATCTCAGCTGCTGTATATTATTAGCACACTTTACTTTAGGATTATGTATCAAACATATGTAAAGGGTATGAGGGAAGGCATCATGTGGTTTCTACCTTGTTAACTCAAAATTATCCTCAGTACTAAATGAGAAGGATTCCTGCAGTAATTAACAAAGGATGTACTTTACAGTGGTAGAGGAACCTCCGTCCCAGCTTCATAAGTCCTAGACCTCACTAGCTTGTCTTCCTATTTTCTATGTGACTTCCTTTCAGTCAGGCATCAAATGACTATTCCTCTTGCCAAGGCTATACAGGTTGAGGTTGTACAGTTCATACTAGTCAGCTGACAGGGAGAAGATTAGAAAAGATGATGGTACCAAAAAACAGGAATGGAGGAGACAAGCACAGGGTTTTCTGTCACTCCTGTTTTCTTCACTGTATTCTCATGGAAACCACAATGTCTGCATGTAGTCTGACCATAATAGTATCATTTAAATGTAGTCATGGCCAAAAGATGGACTTCTATATAGCACAAACTAACAAATTCTATCTATATTCTAGCTGTGCTTTTAGTAACTTTTGCTTGATTGTATGTTTGATTATTTATCTTAGTAAACAAAAATGTTAAAGTTATATCAACAATGAAAGCATCTGTCTTTTCTAACTCTCCAGTATGTACAGGGAAAGTTCACTTGTATTTGAAAAACAACAGATTTAAATAAGGTGGGTAAGTACAGGGAGTAGATAATGAAGCATGGAAGGGATCTATAAAACTATTTAAAGTTAAATGAAAGAAAACAGGAATTATTTTTTTTTTAGAGAAGAGTTTATATTTGAAAACTCTTGGGGATTTGAATAAAAACTATGTGAGATTATTTTACAATACAGTTTTTAGGTCTTATCTTGATATGCCTTTATAACCATGTTGGAAAAAGAAAACTACATTTGCACACAGTCAGTTTAGACTTCTCCTTGTAAATTGTCTCAATGTAGCTCAAAGAGAAATGAGGCAAGTGATATGAAAAATAAAAGCAGCATCTAGAAAAAATACTGTGCAACAATGATGCTAGTGGGTTTGGGGTGGGATATTTTTTTGGTGAATATAGGTAATTTCTCAAAACAATTAATATGTAGTCCCAGGGAAGGTGACATGGATAAAGTCAGACAGACCAACTGAAACAGAAAGAGACGATCATTTAGCATAAATTCATTTATTGTCCCATAAGTGAAGGAGATACACTTGCCATAACATGCTGATATGTATCATTTCAGTCTGTGTGGGGAAAGAAAAAATAAATTTTCTTCTTCTTGTACCTGCCAATATTTTGTTACCATGTTTCAGAGTATTTTGCTTCTATGTGCCTGTCAGAGGAGCAGTTATCCCCAGTGATGACAGAGCTCTTTCACATCTGACATCCAGCATCTTCCTAACAGTGCTTTGAAGAATGATTCACATCAACCTTATATGAGATTAGTCAGTTTGACAAATACAACCCATCTACTCAGTGAGTGTCAGAGGTTCAGGCCTCTAAAACTCTGGACTTAACCACTGTAGTCAACCTTAAAGTGAAGGTCATAAATCTTCCAGGGCTGTGGGAGCTGCAGTTTATTTGATAACTGCAAGTCATTGAGGACTACATCAAACTCTCAAGTGAAAGAGTCCTATTCTTCCAGGGTAGGACTTGGACCAAATCCAAAATCGTACTGTGTAGTTTAATTGAATGAATGAAACACAATGTTGATTTGCCAGCTGTTATATTAGAACCCAGGCTTTTAATTCCTTGCTCACAAATTACTCTCTGCATGCAGGCGGGACTAAAGGACTGTTCCATTTAACACCCAGTAATTCAGAGCCTGTAGGGAGTTCACAATGCAAATACTGGGCATAAATAGCAAAACATTCCCTAGTAAATGAAACACCTTCAGAACTTTTTAAAAGTAACATAATCTGAAGACTAGTAATCACATTCTTCAAGGAAATGTGTGCAAAGCATGCATGCATGTATACATATGTTACATTGAGATACTTTAGTCTGGTCTTGGACCGCTAAGACTTGGCTTCCATTAGTCTATTCCAATTTTGAATTCAAAAAAGCATAAACCCCTAATTCTCTTGCCTTCACCCTAATTAGTATCATGAGTTATTACAACCTGTGCCCTGCCTGGCATCTTTCAAAATGAGCACTCTGAATTTCTGAAAATGTGACAGAACCAAGATAAAGATTTGGGTAGGCAAAGAAACACAGCTTGAAGGCAGATAATGGTGTTGAAATGTAGCTGTCATTTCCAAATGCAAAGATTTGAAAATAATTCTTCCCTTACCTGTCAGGATGATTTAGATAAAAGGAGGGAATTTTGTTGATTCTTCAGTAAGTGAAGACCTGAGAAAAAGTCTGAGCTCCTAGCGTTTTAGTCTGTTCTAAGAATGTAGAATCAAAGAGTAGAAGTGAACTATAGAAATCGGATGGGCAGTCATTTGGATGTCAAATAATTGATTGCAAGGTCAGATCCTGAAGACCACCATTGCTATTGTATTTGATTCAGTCAGCAATGCCATATTATTAAGACCATATGTGATAATCAAATTCCCTTTCACAACTGAATATGGCTAGATACAACACTCCATAACATCTGTATGAAACTAGAGAAGGAAACTAATTACCAAAAATACATACTGCACAGGACCATCGCCAAGAGTCACGCCACGTGCCTGAGAGGATCATCCAAATGCTTTTTGAACTCTGTCAGGCTTAGTGCTGTGACCACTTCCCTGGAGAGCATGTTCCAGTTCCCAGCCACCCTCTGGGTGAAGAACCTCTTTCTAATATCCAACCTAAACCTCCCCTGATACAACTTCAGGCCATCCCCTTGCGTCCTGTCAGTGGTCACCACAGAGATCAGTGCCTCCTCTTCCTCTCACGAGGAAGCTGTGGACTGTGGTGAGGTCTCCCCTCAGTCTCCTCTTTTCCAGGTTGAGCAGACCCAGTGACCTCAGCCACTCGTCGTACAGCTTCCCCTCAAGGCCCTTCACCATCTTCGTTGTCCTCCTGTGGACATTCTCTAATAGCTTAATATCTTTCTTATATTGTGGTGCCCAAAACTGCACACAGTATTCGAGGTTGACCAGCTGGTGGTGCTTTGCCTGATGCTCCCCGAGGACACGACTGGCCCTCATGGCTGCCAGGGCACTGTTGATTCCTATTTAACTTGCCATTGACCAGGACCCCCAGATCCCTTTCCATGGCACTGCTTTCCAGCATGTCATTCCCCAGTCTGTATGAACATCCAGGATTGCCCCATCCCAGGTGCAGAATCCAGCACTTTCCCCTGTTGAACTTCATATGGTTGGTGATTGCCCAGTACTCTAATTTGTGGAGGTGTCTCTTCAGGGCCTCCCCGCCTTTGAAGGAGTCAACAGCTTCTCATGAATATAAAATTTGCAATAGAGAAAAGATCCAGGATGAAGATTTTATGCCATTTAGTGCAATATCACTTTTTGTGCTATCGGTGCAACATATGCATTATGATACAGTACTGAATTTCTGACTATTTTAAAGAAACACTCTTCCTCATGCAGTGGGTGATGTGGTTATCACATCTATTCAGCAATTTCTATTCTTCTTGGCAACATGTGTCCCTGTCACTTCTCATGCATCATACACTGCTGAAAAGACAATTATTTTTGTCCCTGGTAGGCCACACATTGGAAGTGTTCAACAATATCAGCAGATTGATTGGCAACTATTATTGTCTCTGTTTTACAGAGAACTTTAGCAGAGAAATACAGTGGAAAGTATGGATGATCTCTGGAGTATTGCATATGGATACTTTTCTACACAACTGAATCCTATTCTAGATTTCCAATATGACTACTACACTGGGAAATTTAGACATTTAACACACCTAGAGACACATACTTCCAGACACTATCACATAAATAATCTGAAACATGTTGAAGATACATACTGCTGCCTCAAGCCAGTGAGGGAGTGTCTTATTTATGTAAGGCACTCTTTGATCCTGGGTAGAAAGGCGGCAAAGCCTTCTGTTTTGGCTGAAAGGGAAAGGTTTTGTGATTTCTTCCTGGTTTTGAAGAACCTTTCTGAAGATTCATTCGAAATAACAGCACCTCTTTCTAGAAATAGCAGTTGCTTTTAGTACTTGTTCTGGGTGTCTATAAAACATTTGCAGCATCCTGGCAAACCCAAGCTTATTTCTATCCCAGAATAGATAGGTATCTTTCTATTGGGGTATTTTGGGTACAAATGGTACAACTGCAAAATCAAGTCACTAAGAAATTAGGAAATCCCAAAATTAAGTCTGCTTTTTCAAGGCTTGTAGAAGTCATAGGCTAGGTCATAGGAAACTAGAAGATGTACTTTGCTTTCAGATTTACATAAATTTACTTAACCAAGTCACATAGGAAAAAAACTCCACCATTTTTTTTGCCTTTAAATATGGAGAAAATAGCAAAATATTTTGCAAAATAATTCTCACAGTAACATTATCACCTTCCAGTGTGGACACTGAAAGAGGTAGGACTGTAATAATATTTTTCGTCTTACATATAGAGATTGGTATGTCCTCTTTTGTGATTCAGCCTTCTTCACTAACTTATGAGGATCACTTGGATGCTTTGTTTTCTCCTCACAGAATGCAGCACAAGCAATCTGTTAATCTATAAATACATATTACAACCTTGAAACCATCAAGAGTAATATTGAATGCCAAGTATTATTAATTAGGAGGCATCACAGATTATTTTGGCAGTATGAACACTTAAAAATTAAAGTCCAAGTAGAACCACAACAGCAGTGGGCAATGGCATTCTAGTGCCGATGGACTCAAACATCCCTGGATACCAATAGAAATAACAATGAGGAACATCATCTGCTGAAAAAGCTCTTCATACATGCTTGGCAGACCTGCAAAAAAGGAGGGGGAAGGAACGGGTGTGGAGAGTTTTTAGCCAAAATTTGCAGCTAGGTAAAGGTAAGCACAGCAGAGGTTGTCAGCACTTCCCTCATGGGGTTTTGTTTGCCCAGCTGCTATCTTTCAGTAGAGACTAGAAGCCATCATTGAAGGAACTCACTGAAATAAGCCTGGTATCTTCAGAGTCAGGTGTTAACAACACATAAATACATGCTGCTGTGAAATAAATTTAGATTCTAACAGAACCCAACTGCAATAATTGAGATGGAACTAATGCCTTCTGTGATTTCTGCAGGGTAGTCAAAATTAAATGCTTTATGGAGAAGAGAAAGTGCATCAGGGATATTTTCTCTTATAGAAGCACATAAGTTCAGAACTCCATCATTTTAAACATTAGTCCTTGGAACACTAATATTTGAGTTCATCAGTACATAGCACAGCTGGTTTTTCAGCTCAAAAGCAAAAGAAAGTTCCTATTGAACATGTTTTCAATTATCAGCAATATAAAGCAGAGTTACAGAGCATCATACAGTTTTAAAAAGGATTTCAAATGGACACACAACATGAGGCTGTACCCTAGTACACATGATTTTTTCCATTATTAGTAAAAGTCTACTGCCTTTGTGCTGACCTGATAGCTTAGGGTCTAAGAATTTTTTGTGTTTACCTTTGCCTTGAGCTGACCTTAGCTTGCTTTAGTAACTGTGCTGTGTTCAACTGGTTAATGCCTGTCCTCTTGTAACTTTATTTGTGGGAATATTGCATGTGGCAAAGGCCTGACAAACCTTGGTAGATATCGTGGGACAAGCAATAGCTCTTTGTGTCAGGTGGGGCAGGTGGAGGCTGCTGTTCTGCTTTCACACTTCTTGGTGGCAAATGCATGAAATAACACCAGATAGACACAAACAATTTTAAAACTATTACTGGTGAGACATCTCTGTATTAATTTGAACAATAAGCATATATTTTTGTAACAGGGTTAATTTGACTGTTAAAATATTAATTTGACTAACAGTAAATACTTAGTTGCAGGTATATGGTATATTCCCTTCTGCTCATAACAACACTTGCAGTGTATTAAACAGAATTTACTACCAATTCTATGCTCTTCTGGAACAGCACTATAAACACAATTATGAACACGTGAATACATTTCTGCTGAATTAGCCAGAGCACGCAACATGAATTTTATGTTATTTACGCTATTATGCTGCCTTTATGTCAGCTGTGAGAAGACAGATGACACGTGATAAAGCCTGTTAATAGCACCAAGTTAATATACGAGAAGTTCTGCATTAATCTGAGCCAGCATAGAAAGATTTTATGGGATCAGCACTTTACTTCTTGCAGCTGCAACAGTTTGATCTAGTACTGGAAATCTCAAGATGGGCTTTCCTGTATCATAAAAACATGCTCTTAGAAACTCTGGTGTTGCAGTTTTGATTGATATCCTATCTCACTCCTTTAAAATTCATCTAGGCTCTAGGATGTTCATGTGACAGAGAATGTTCCTTCAGATTCAGTAAGTTGGGGATATTGTAATGAATATGCTGATTATTTTTTCCTCAGTGCTTTTGTCAGTCACCTTACTTCCCTTCTTCCTCTCTTCTCTCTTCCATCTCTGCTTATCATTCTCCATGATTTTCTCCTTTCTGGCTTTGTTCTTCAATACTTATCTCTTGGTTATTTCTCTCCTTTTCTCTTGACTTCCCTGCTTTTTGATGAGTCTCTCTGCTCTGGCTTTCTTACAACCCACTCCACCCCTCCTTCTTGCTGATCTCTCTCCATTTGCTGAGCTCTGCAGACTGCTCATCAACACTCGTTTGCTGAGGAACTGGGTGAGGAACTAACATTCTGGTTCCTGTTCTGAACAAGGTATTTGTGTTTATGGAAATAATCTTGTGGATAGCTCTGCTTTGACTACAAAGGTGTAAGTGGTGCTAGTAGTTTAGCACTTTTAATTTCCAGTAAATGAACAAATGGGGAGTAAATAATGAAATTTAACATAATGACTATAAATACATTTGATAATGTTCAACAAGAACCTGAGGGAAAAAATATATAAAGAAGATAGTGATTATTTGAGAGAGGTTAGGATGGCAATATAAAAACTTAATCATATGAAATTAAGAAACATTAATAGAGTGTTTCTCTCTAACTAGAGACTAATAATAAAAAGGTAAGAAAATAAGTAGGTTATTGTTGAGCAGCGGAGAAACTCTCAGTTTGCAAAAGCTCGTAATCAGACAAATCAATCTTATCTGTCCAGGGATGGAAATTACACCCAGAAAAAAATGGTTAAAAAACAAAAAATCAAATCAACAGGAAACAAATTAAAACTGTATTAGATCAGAGTGGGATACTGACCTTGTAAAAGCTCCAGTTACTGTTTCCATGGTACTGCTGGGTATAATGCTTGTCACAGGATGACTTTTGGTTACCTCTATGAAGTGAACTGATGACTTTGATCCAGGATGTAAAGTGAAGTCAAAACATACAAGAAATTAACATGAATGACAAGAAGAAATAGACATTTTGGTTGTTTCAGCTAGAGTTAAAAGCAGTTCTTTCTCACAGGAGAAAAATGGCAATTTAGGATTGCTTGTATATCCAGCAGGCTAACAGGGTGAGATTGCCACATCAGCAGCAGAGAAGAATAAAATAATGCAATGCTAGCTGAAAATGTAAAGTAAAAAAAGGTATTTATAGAGGGCAAACCTTCGTTAATACAAAAAAAGATTGTATGTCCCAGGGGGATCATTTCATTCTTTGTCTGTGACTGCCAAAGGACAGAAAGTACTCAGGGACTCTAATTTCATCTATCCCTTCCCTGAGAAGTCAGTGAGCTTTCAAATCATCCCTCCCCTTCCTTGAGCTGTTTAATCCAGACCATAACTAGAGAATTTTATTGCTGCCTTTATCTCTGAAGCTTCAGTATGAGATGTGCATGGACGAGTTTCTGAAGCTCCCCATTCTAGCAGACTCCCAAGACCCAACAAGGAGCCATTGCTTTTCATTATAGCCTGGGAGAAATACAGACAGTAACAAGGTGGCTCAGGTCTTAAATTGGCTAATTGTCTTCCAGGATTTCTCTGTGAAAAACTACAGGAGACATGTATTCCTAATTATTGTTCCTAGAACAAATTAGGGATGAAGAATGACCTGAAATAAATATAATCTTGTTCAAAGACATGTCAAATAAGCAATGGTCCTTGTGGATTTTGCATTCCAGCCTGCTGGGAGATGTGGGCATGCACAACAGGAGAACCCAGAGGGACATATTATCTTAAGACCCAATTCAAAGCATGTTTAAGTAAATAAGCTTTGACTGATTTCAGTGGGCTTTAGCCTCTGCTTCCCTGTGGGCTGTCTGCAGATGTGAGCCGTCACCTTTCACTTGTAGGAAAAAGTGAGGTGTGATGGCCTGTCCGACCAGCAGATGTTGTCTGCTATGGCTAATATCACTTGTCATGGGTAAAATGTGTTTCTCTATGAATTTTGTACTTGCATGTTCTGTTTGCTTTCGTGTTGAACTTACATCCTGCTTGTAGTCCTTAGCAACATCTACATGCTGAGTGAGATGTCTGCATATTCTGCTGACCTTTCTCAAAGGCAAGAACTGGCTGCACTGCTGCATCCATGCTGACAGCTTTAGTCTGGGTTTTACATCTGCTACCATCTTGCTAACCACTTTTCATTGCTCTTCCAAAAAAAATCCCTAATGACATGCCTTATTCAAAACCAAATAATCATTGTTTGGATCACAACTGGCTTACTGAGCTTGTATAAAACCTTGTGCTTGTGGAGTGCACAGTAGAAGAACAGGGAGATAGAATAGTAAATGCTTCGGTAGTTTATTTCTCCCCAGTCTTTTAATTTAAGAGTGATAGAACTATTTAAATGTAGGATCTCATCAACCACTGAACTACAGAGGTACAAAGAGATAATAATTAATCTGCAAAATATTTTTCTATGGAAAATTTGGTAACATACATTATTGTTGCTTGTTCTATGCTCATGTTTCTAGTTAGGCTGAGTCTCTATCCTTCCGCGGGTAAAATTTATATTGACAAGTTTCAGAAAAAATCTCTCAGCCACTTCAGAAAAGACATGTAAGATAAGAGAAGATTGTTTACCCTCTTCAGCATGAGCAGGTTTTGCTCTGGTACTTAACAACACTTTCATGCACAGTGATTTTTCAAGCTTGAAGAATGTTCTTTTTATGTATTTGTGTGCAGAATGTTTTTTGGGTAGAAGTCTCTATGTTTCTAAGGAAGTAAACTGTAATAATCAGAACTTCAACAGCTCTGTAATTTGAAGTAACAAGCACTCAACAATAGCAGTGATTCACGTAGGTTTGACATACAAAACAAAAAAAGTGGAACTCAAGAAACATGGATAATACCAAGCACTGTGCAATGTTAAATAAAAACATTTGAGCTAACAAAGGCATCTGGAAACTGAATCATAATTCTGTTAGTGTGGTACTTTTTCTGGCCTAAATCCTCCTGATGACAAACGCAAATGAAACAACCCAGACAGAGCTTTGAGCTTGCACGTTATATTAGTTCAGGTATGGAACATATACATGTGTGGTGGTGCATCCCTCTACCCCCATTGTCATGGATTGTGTAGTTTAGATTGACTCTATTATCAAATTCAAGCTCTAGTAGGAGTTTTCTGCTTGCATACAGGCCGTTCTGTCAATTTGCTTCCCCACTTCCTTTCCCTTCTCTGTTACTCAGTCTCACTGTAGCCCATGCAGTCAGTCCCATTCTCCAATTTTTAATACAAGTGAAAGCCTTCTTGTCTGAACAACTCTTTTCTCCCCATTTAAACAACCAGGACCACCTCCTGAGCCCGCAGCCGTGCTGTAACTTTTTAAGCACTTCCATTTTAGCGATACTGACTCTCAAGTGCCCAGACTTTTTGCCAGTTTTTGTTTTTATCTAGCTCCTTATCCATGGTTCTTCTACACCAACATCCCTTTTCCCTGCCCTTCAGCCTTGCCTCAGTGCCAGGTCACATTATCTGCCCTGCTACATTTTGTCCTTTGGCTCACTGGTTCTCAACTTGACTTTTCTCATCCAGATGCCCAATCAGCTTACACTTCCTTTTTCTGCCCTCACATCTCCAGTAGACTTTAACTTCTTTCTTCTGTATTACCTCTTCCATTTTCACCCTCAGTCTCTTGCCTTGACAAACATGCTATTCCAATCCTCACTTCCAGTCTGACTTTCCCCACAGCTGCAATACAAGCTTACACCATCCACAACCTTGCATCCCATCCCACGCCCCAGGCCGTGTTCCCATGTGCTGTTCCATGATCACCCCTACTCTCCCATGCTATTTTAATGCCTTAACACATGAATAAATTACAGTCTTCTTCCAGATTTATTGGGCCCAGCAAGAAAATTGCTACCAAACACACATGATAGAAAAGGCCCATAAGATCTGAAACCTGGACTTGGCACAATAAGAATAGGTCACAACTATAATTTTAAGCATAATTTCATTCAACCCCATGCTAGACCTGCTACAGCGGGGATTTTGGGAGACTTTATCCTAGAAATCTGTAGCAAGAGGATATCTGCAGAACATAAACTAACTGTGGCATTTCAAAGGCCAAAGCTGAGCAGTTTTTTCCATAGAGAAAAGGCATATGCTTGCCAAAACACACAAATGCACATGTGCGTGATCAGTCTTCTAAAAAGAACCGCAAACTGAATCTTTTAACATGAGCAAAAATAATTATGTATTTTTCCATTCCATTATTGTTACCAAATAATTGACAAGTTGATTTAAAAATAAATAAATCTATTGGGCAGAAACAGGCTATGAACATGGAAAATTTGAGTTGAAAACTGTATCAAGGAAGACTTGTAAGCAGTTGAAAAAAGTCTTCGCATAGGAAGCATGAGGTATACTGATTGCTAACTGACAATAACAGCCCCAAATATACTTTTTTCTGATTTTTTTTTTTGTTATTATTTGTCACTTAATGCATAAGACAATCTGATAACAAGAAGGTGTCAGAGGCACATTTAACTGCTAGGCTTTCAGAAGTGACTGAGGGGTACAGGCTGAAGCAGAAAGTAAGATTTTCTTTGTAAGAGGATTGATAAAATTGGTAAATCACATGCTGGGTCTAATCTGGAAATCTGGAGATGTTCAAATGACTTTCAAAACAAAAACGAGAAATAGAGGAGGAAATACTGTTCCAAAGCCTGCTCACTGATTTAAGCATTTTTGGTGCCAGTCGGAATAATAACAATGAAAACCATATGCTGATCTCTGCAGTGGATTCTTTATCTGTGCTTGAAAGGCTTGTGTAGAGATGGGAAGCTGTGTATGAGACTGCAGATAAAACAAGGTGTGTATGGCAGTTTTTTGTAAGGTTCCACTCCCAGGAATCCAATTGCCACATAGTTAAGACCTTTCCAGGGACTAGAGATCAGTTTCTTGTGGAGCTACTCTCATGAGAGCTAACAACACATTTCCTGTGATTTAACTCATAAACCATTAGTTAAAAATAAAAGTAAGATTCTGAAAAGTATAAGGGCTCAAAAAATGACATTGCCATAATAATTTAATATATACTGATTTAAATATAAATTCATGAATAAACAGAAAATTGATAGAGGATATACAAGATTATTTTTTTTCCTCCTGTGGAAAATTCCATAAATCCCTGACATCAGCTGGTAGGTTTTTTATTGTATGCACTGCCTCATACAAATCAGGCTGTTCCATGCTCACAGCAGTTCTGATTTCTAGATATTTTTCACAAAGTTCTAGCATACGGTATGCTTAAGAATGGTCTATTTGCATTCACATACAAAGAGATTTGACCATACAGGCAGAATGGGTAGAAGAGTGCTGCACAAACCAAAGGGAAATAAAAATTGAAGATTATTTTTTTAGGATGGTTGAGGTAACCTTTACACCACTCCCACATAGTTATTCACATGTTGAATAGTCAATTATAAATAGGTTAACAGCTTCTGTTCACCAGTGGTAATCACATAGTGGTAGTGTGCATCAATAAATGTTTTGCCAGTAGTCACACAAGACCACAGGCTTGGCACAGAACCGACAGAGGAGGGGCTCAAAAGACTTCTCTGAGCCTGAACTAGTTTTAGCAATAGTCAAAGGACTACTGCCTGACTTGTAGTTTCTGGGAACACTGTGTGGTAAAGATCCAACAGACTTAGGTAGTTATTGTGTGATGCACAACAGCCCTTCATGTTCACAAGAGCTGAAGAAGGATTTGGGGTGATGCTCAGTGAATAAAAGCAGATCTTGTTAAAAAAAACATGGAAAAATAGCTGCAGATGGACCCCAAGATCAAGGAGGAGTGTACCTCCCATCATTGCTGTTCTCCTCCTGAAGAGTGTAGGATGTCCAGGACTCATCATAGAATCATAGAATGGCTTGGGTTGGAAGGGACCTTAAAGATCTAGTTCCAACCCCTCCACCAGGGGCAGAGATGCCATCCACTAGATCACAGACCTTTCCCCCTCTCTGTACACTCCTCTGCTTAAAGAAGACTGGAGCTATTTGCTGTAGAGCCTATAAGGAAATTGAAAGAGTGAGCATAGCTCCAGGAAAAAGGCCAGATGTTACTAAGTTGTCTTTTAAAAATAATTTTAAGAGTATTATTGATGAGGTTTTTCCATATTACCTTGGACTATAAGGGTTAATAGTACTGGAATTGTCTGCGTAACTGTTAGCTGTATTTTGGCTAGATTGTTATCATTTTGATTAGTCTAACAATAAATTTTTTGTTCCATACACATATATATATAATATATATACGTGTATGAAGTGTTTCCTTCTGTCCCTAGCAACATTTCAAGCATCACAGTAGCTGTGATGTTTTCACACATCCTTCAAAGAGGAAATAATATTGATAGATAGATACAGACCTTTTAGTGACAAGCACAGTATTTTGTATATTATAACTGCAATCAAGAACACAGTTGGCTTTGTACAGGGACAGATCAGTGCTTCTGGACTATAACTAAGCTATTCCAAAAGATTTCTCTTAATTGGTAACTGTTGGGGATAAGATGTGAGCTGAAGTTATTGTAGAGGCTGAGGTCAAATCACAGATAAGACTTAGTCTAACTGGCTATTTCTATAATACTGCATCTCTTTATATGCTTATGTATTTATGGCTGTATACACCTCTGCCTATTGTGTTCGTGGTGCCAAATTCTGGATACAGCCTGAGATCTAGCTGTGGCTGGGTACAGCAGAAATCCTTTTCTTCCCAGACCAGGAGAGAGAGAAAACTCTTAGGTTCACCTTCAAAGAAGAAAAGATGCTGCTTTGTACAGTAAAAGCTGTATTTTTAACCACTGGGTAAGGTCAGATGGAAGACAACAACTCTGTAGTAGTCAAGTCCCTTCCACCTGCTACAACCAAAAGGGACTAGAGTCCACTTAGGAGTTAGAATACTTACTCCAGAGTGCTCTGATGTCACTACATGCTGACCAACAGAAAACATGAGAATAAAATCCATCAATGAAAAATCAGCACATAGAAACTCTGTGAACTTGCCTCCTTGCTCATTTATCCTTCCCACTTTCCCCAAGTGTTGTAACAAGAGGTATCCTGCAGTAATGACTGTGGACCTTTTGTTTGGACCTTGCAAGTCAGATTTGGCCTAGAGCCAGTTGTTTGAAAGCCTAGCACTACAAACTGAAACAACTGATTTAGTTCTTGTGGTGTTCACTGATGCATTTACCTCTCTAGATAGCAGCTCCCTGCTTGGTTACTCAGAGCAAGCAGTCTAGGTGGTTAAATTGGTTATGTTGGTGATTTTTTAGCCCTATGGTTTTTCTTGTCAGTAAGTAATCTTGAAGATTATCTGGAGAAAAAGCTAGCAGCTATTGCCAGCTGTAAAATAAAGCTTGAGAAATGTCTCCTTTGGAGAACTAAGGATGCCCTGCAGGGATTGAAGGGTCAGTGCTGTCCTAGATCAGACCTTTAACATGTCTCTGATAGCAGAAGAACTTTCCACTGCAGAAAGCAGCAGAAATGGTTAGAAGGGCACTCGTTAACTTAGCAGAACTTTGGGATTCTTTTGAGCAGAGACAGGGGGTCCTAATGACTGCTAAGTGAAATAAGCTCAAGCCTGCCACTTGCCCCAGCCCTGCCTGAGCAGATCTGTGTGTATTTCAGCATTCTTCCTCTACAAATTCCTTTCAAGTGTGCTCAGTATTCAGTAAGAGACTATGCACATCTGCTGTTCCAAGAAGCAAGTTTAATTGCTGATGGGATTTTTTCCCACTAGCATTTCAACCCATCTGCATGTTGCGATTACTGAAGCTTAATTTTGTTTTTGTCTACTTCAACCTTTTCAAGTGATATTCATTAATCCCATCTATGGCATCTCTAACATGTGGGAAATCTGCCCAGAGTAATTACAAAGTATTTCCTCTGCACTTAGTTCTCCTATAAGAGCATGGGAAGATAATGAAGGCTGATTGTAGTGTCATCATTCCATTGAGGAAATGAATGATGCTGTTCAAATAACAGCTGGCTTGTTACATAAAAGAAATGACAGATCAGAATAATAAAGGCAAACTCTGCTTTTAGAGATCTTTCTAATTTGAAAGGCTCGAATAATTGTCTGGAACCCTGAAAATAGAGAAAATAGTGCAAAAAAGGCCCTTAAGTTTTATCCCTGTATGGTTGTGTGTATACACACGTATATTTATATTTACACATACATACATGCCTACAAACATAGTATTTTTATTATTTTTGCATATGATATATATATTTATGTATTTATGTATGTATGGCAGTGAGACAGCAAGAAAGATCACCAAGAGTAGTATTTTTTTGATCTGGAACATCCAAGATGCAAAATAAAATACAGTTTAGGGAAATTTCTTTTTTTATAGTCAACTGACCTGAAGTGGGCATTTAGAAGTGTGAATGATAAGTATCATAATTGAATTTAAGGTACAATAAGAGTTTCACCATATAGTAATAATTTACACTACAGTGCCTTTATAAAAAAATCTGGTAATGCAACAGAGAGTTTTCTATTTTATATATATTTATATATGATTTTTATATATATAAACATCACATATATAAGCATCATATATATACATAAATAGAAAACCTCAGTTTCTAAATGGTCCATTCAGAAGTGCCCACTCCTCTACAGATCAAATTTGCAATGCTCAGCTCATACTCTGAGAAGACAAAGCACTAATTTCACTGTGTCTTTCTTTCTGAGGGTGTGTTCCTAGGTAGTCTTCAGTCTCTAAACCCAAGAGCTTGACTCCTTTAAGAAGGAAGAGATATCATATGGCATTACCAGACTAAAACAGCTGATTTGTAATTGGAGTTTGAAGTAAAGATAGGCTAATAACAGCCAAAATGTGATGTCTTCCAGGTCTAAGAATTTCCTTGAACGATGCAAGAAAAATGTCACTGATTGCAAGGTGTGACCTCAAATGATACAGAAGACAAAATCAAAACTAATAACATTATGGTAAAATGAGGTACAGTGATGAAGCCTTTGAGAACAGACTTTCTCAGCAGCACCAGCTACATTCCTTAGATACAGGAGACTTTGGAAATTCCAAATTCTTCATGTACTCCCACTTTATGCTTTCAGTCTGCACCAACTGACATAAACTGGGCTCTTGGGATCTCCAAATAAGATAGACCCTGATAAAAGAATTAATAATAACCACAGTCCCGCCTCTTGCTCCAAGAAGTGTCTGCTGGGATAAACTCCGAGGATGGGGGCCACACAACCTGTCTGGGCAACGCATTCCACTGCTTGACTGTCCTAATAAAAATTCCTACATTTTGTATTTATGCAATAGTGTTTTCCAGTGGGGTAGCATAAGCTAGAATTAATGCTTAGAGCTTTAACAAAGAAACCAAGTAGAACATAAAATCCTGTTAAAGAGGGCACTAAAGTAGTTTAAATTGAGTGTATACCAAGTGGTGGAATAAAAATTTGACTTTATTCAATTATATTTTTATTATTATTATTCATAAATTAAGAAATAGCCATCTCTATTGCCATAGCAATAAAATACGATGTGTTATTTCTATATACATTTGAAAATGCAGTGTTCTCACATGAAATTCAAAACAGAGTCCAGGTGCACAAAGATCATTTAAGTAGTGCATTTATAATAGGAAACTGATAATTTTCTGACCAATTGGTTTTCTCTCCAAATTAAAATATTGTTGAAAGGGATATTTGACACTGAAATTGATTTTTGAGAAGCAACCTTTCACTCCATGAGTAAAAACTATCTCAGAGCCCAATTTTTCTCTAAGAATAACTCATGTAGCTTTGTAGAAATAATACGTTGCTTGTTAGCTCAGGGCGTAACTCCTTTTTAAAGATATGCTTGCATGTGTAGCTTACATCATGCAAACTGATTCTACCTCTTGAAAACATAGCTTCTAAAGATGTTGTTAATCACAGACTTAGTGAATAAATTTAGTGAAAGACTTTTACTGAAAGTCATGTTATCCAGCAAAGAGATATCTGCATGCATTTAGCACTGGATTCAGCAATGCTGAGTTGTGAACCTCTGCACGTACTGAGAACCCTACAACCTGAATGCCTCTTGTTACCAGACTAAGCCCATTTGCAAATTTAAGACAGTAGAGGTTGAAGCCAAAATCAGAGTAAAAGTATTCTACAATCTTTTAGCTAATGGACAGCATTTACATTTAGCATTTCAGTATCCCATTGAAATTCAGACATCAGATGAAACTGAGTTTTAATAGTTATTCAAAATATCTTTTCATTAGCAGCAGACTTCTTGTAGCTCTCAGGAAAGCATCTAAGCAAGGAGACTCTAATAAGAACCTCTTTTACTGCTTATTCTTTTAAAGTCTGGATCTTAAACTTTCCTACTTTTCTTAAAAATCACATCAGATTTTAAGAATTTGGGGGCTTTCAGGGAGGGATAAAAGCAGGTCATTTTAATTCAAAATTTTGCACCTGACCTGCTCTTACTGATGTCACTAGAAGTTTTCCAGAGTTAAGCATGGCATATGTTAGAGAGTCTCTTGACTCTCTAGAACTTGAGGTCCGTGACGATAAGGTTGAGTGCTTATGGGTCAGAATCAGGGGAAAGAACAACAAGGCCGACATCCTGGTGGGAGTCTGCCATAGAACACCCAGCCAGGACGAAGAGAGTGATGCATTAATCTACAAGCAGTTGGCAGAGGTTTCAAAATCGCCAGCCCTTGTTCTCGTGGGTGACTTTAACGTGCTGGATTTTTGCTGGGAACTCAACACAGCAGAGAAGAGGAAGTCTAGGAAATTCCTAGAGTGGATGGAGGATAATTTTCTGTTGCAGCTGACACATGAACCTACCAGGACTGGGGCCCTGTTAGACCAGCTGTTTACAAACAGAGAAGGGATGGTGGGAGATGTGGTGGTTGGAGGCTGTCTGGGGCACAGTGACCACGAAATGACAGAGTTTTCAAATACTCGGTGAAGTAAGGACGGGCATCCACAAAATTTCTACCCTGGACTTCTGGAGGGCAGACTTTGGCCTATTCAGGAGGCTGGTTCAGAGAGTATCTTGGGAAACAGCCCTTTAAAACAAAGGGGTCCAGGAAGGATGGACATACTTCAAGAAGTATATCTTTAAGACGCAGGAGCAGGCTCTCCCTATGTGCCAAAAGGTGAGCCAGTGGGGAAGGTGTCTGGCCTGGCTTAACAGGAAGATTTTGCAGGAAATTAGGGAAAAAAAGAGAGTTTATTGCCTTTAGAAAAAAACCAGGCAACTCATGTGTTTAGGAATGTAGTTAGGTCATGTAGAAAGAAAATTAGAGAGGCAAAACCACAGTTTGAACTTAATCTGGCTATTTCTCTTAAGGATAACAAAAAGTGTTTTTAAAAATATATCGGTAGCAAAAGGAGGGGTAAGGAAAACCTCCATTCTTTGCTGGACATGGAGGGGAACATAGTTACCAAAGGCAAGGAAAAGACAGAGTTACTTCACACCTTCTTTGCCTCATTTTTCAACAAGGAAGGTTGTCCTCAGGACAACTGGCCTCCTGGGCTGGTAGACACTGATGGGGAGTTGCATAGGCCCCCTGTAATCCAGGAGGAAGAAGTTAGTGACCTGCAGAGACACTTGGATCCTCACAAGTCTATGGGACCCTGTGGCATACATCCTAGGGTGATGAGGAAGCTGGTGAAGGAGCTTGTCAAGCCACTCTCCATCATTAATCAACAGTCCTGGATCACCAGGGAGGTCCCAGGTGATTGGTAGTTGGCCAATGTGACACCCATCCACAAGAAGGGCTGGAAGGAAGACCTGGGAAACTACAGGTCTGTCAGTCTGACTTCAGTGCCTGGCAAGGCTATGGAGCAGATCCTCCTAAGTGAGATCACATGGCACCTCCAGGATGGACGGGGGATCAGACCCAGCCAGCACGAGTTTAGGAGGGGCATGTCCTGTCTGACCAACCTGATCTCCTTTTATGATCAGGTGACCTGCCTGGTAGATGAGGGGAAGGCTGTGGATGTGGTCTATCTGGGCTTCTGCTAAGCCTTTGACACTGTCTCCCATAGCATAATCCTGAAAAAGCTGGCAACCCACGGCTTGGACAGGGGCACTCTGTGCTGGGTTAGGAAATGGCAGCACTCATCACAAGACTATTTAGGCCATGATCTGCTTGAAACCTTTGAGTTTGTTACCAGCAGCTTTAAGGTTGACCTTCTATTGAAATGTTAAAGCATCTGAGTCACTAAGGGATGAAAGGGAGCCTATCCGGGGAATTTCAGAAAGCATTTGATCTCCTGAGAAAACAAGATTTGAATGTGATAAGGCCAAAAAGGCAAATGAAATAAGTATGAATTTCCGGAATTAATATAGCAATGCCAAACCATCTCTTAAATACAGACACATCTAGACTGAAATCTAGTCAGCTTGACTTACAAACACAGAAAGCCCATTTACCTTTTCTAGCAAAACAACCTTCCAAACTCAGAGCCTAGGTTTACTAGAAAGTTAATCAAGATGGGGAGATAACTTCAAAGCACTCCATAGGAATTTCCTGTAACCCTAAATTTTATTCTCTAATCTAGACTGTAAGGGAGAGTAATGTGTCTTCAACTCTTGCTATGCATTTGTTTCTTTTCACATGATAAATAAACATATGCAAGCTGTGCAGCTATTTATTTCCCTCTTGAGCCTGGGCTGAGAAGTGCAGGTGCCAGATGAACATTTTAAAACATGAAATTGTCTCTGAATTTAGTACATTCATATGGAAAGCTACATGGTGGGGCAGTGGAGGTTGGGAATAAGAATAACTCAGCCTGTTGATGCAGCCTTGAAGAACAGACTAGACTAGACTAGACTAGACTAAAATATCTTAATTGGAAGGGACCTACAATGATCATCTAGTCCAACTGCTTCACCAATTCAGGGGTGACCAAAAGTTAAAGCATATTGTTAAGAGTATTGTCCGACTGCCTCTTAAACACTGACAGGCTTTAGGCATCAACCACTTCTCTAGAAAGCCTGTTCTAGTGTTTGATCACTGTCTCTGTAAAGAAATACTTCCTAACGTCAAGTCTGAACCTTCCCCAACACAGCTGTGGACCATTTCCAAGGTTAATGTCATGGCTAATTTCATTTGCAGTTTCAAAGGTGGAATACGATCCGCTAAACTTCATCTAGGGCTTTTTGCACAGAATTTTTGAGCTTCCTACAAGTCTGCATACCTACTCTTTATACACATGCATACAGAAACACCTACGGGGTACTAAGTATATACTGGGTAGATACTTAGATCTTTGAGTGGATTATGCAATTTTAACATGTGTAGGCTATATGAAAACAAACAGTTTGAACAGAACACTAACTTAAATAGAAAAGAATTAGGCAGAGTAAGTTCTGGAGAGTTAGCAGACTGCTAGTAGCACATTTTTTTATTATTAATTTTGAAATTTAAAAAAATGTTTCACATGAAATTCTGAAATTAATGTCCTTCCAAGCAAATAATAAGCAAGCCTTTTGGACGGTGCTTGACAATGGTTCTCTTTTTTCTCTGCTTGCTTTTTTTAGCGTTTCAAATTTGCCAGTGAAAGTAGCACTTTGAGGAATTTCTCACAAAAACCAACAGAAATTAAAAAATGAGAATGTAATTAAGGGGTGCGTAAATATCAACTAGAAAGAGGGAAAAAGCCACAATTATTATATTTTCCTTTACCCATTGATTATGTCATCAAAGATAATTTCTGTTTACTTTCTTCCCTTTTGTGAAACATTAGAAAATGGAACTTCTTGCTTGTGTCTAATATATTTCACATATGAGCCATTAGTGTGGTGTTTCTATGGCACTTCAGAAGGATTTGGAAGAAGCTGATTTCCTGATGTATAAGAACTCCCCCAGAGAGGTGTGATTAGATTGCTGAGGGTCAGTCATTGCTCACTTTGTCCACGTATTTGGAAGTTTGAATGACTGAAAAAGGCTTACATGATATTTGGGGTATAATCAGTTAGGTAGGGAGTTGAAAAGCCCTCAGATTTTAAACAACTTTCTATCTCTGTATTTAACAAACTTGAATGAGTTTTGTATAAAGAGTTATCAGATCTATGTTGGAGAACCTCAGTGTATGTCAAGTCTCGTTGATCTTACAACCTATGTTCAAATTCAATTTTTAAAAATCATTCTTTTCAAAGTGTTATCTGAAAATACAGTCTAAACATTTGTCATTAAAGGTTACATTAAATAGCCACTTAGAAAGTCTTGCAGAGTCTTAGCAATGAAAGTTCAATTGAAGGAATGGTTTCTAAGTAAAGGAGAGGCATTAACAACTCTACTCTCTGTAGAACAAGACAGCAATGTATCTTGGATGACTTGTGCAAGTCAGGTCTAAAATAAATCATGGCAACCAAAAAAACTGTGATGTGAGCAGTGTTGGAAAAGTGTTGGATATGGTTTTCATTGGGTGGGCTGGGGGCTTTTGTAGCTGTTTCACTTGAAAAAATCCAATTTGATTTTGAAGTAATGGAGTACATTTTCTTGAAACTATATAAAAGTTGTTAAAGAATTTATGGTTCTATATCACTTGCTATAGAAACATCTCAGTGAAACAATATCATTGTTATATTCAAACCCTTTCAAAAGCAACTGCAAGATTCAGCAGAAACTGGATAGAAATAGCACTTTCGCCACTTCTACAATTTAATCCATGATTATAGAAAATTCACGATTTATTCCAGTCTACTCGCAAAACCAAAGATGATTTCTTAATTAGAAGGTTTTCCTGACGCAAAGATGCAGATAGAAATTCAACATGCTGAAATAATCAAAAATTAGGCAAAACAAGCCAGTGTGTAGCTGAAAATTGAGGTTTAACTTTGCTACAGTATCTGATAAAATAATCCCACTGACCCCAATTCCTAAACTCTGCGCATTTCTAGGCATTAAAATTAGTTTAATTTTCACTCCAATAACATGATCCTGTTTGTGTTTCAGTTTATGTCAAGTAGCTCCTCTTCTCGGAAACAGAAAAATAAATTTTTCATGTTCTTCTTTCTCTTCATTATCTCAGGAAATTTCATAGGGCTTCATATTAAAATTACTGCCTTAAGGCTATCAAGTTGTTTATCCATTCCCAAAAAAATCTCATGTCCTCAGCTAAAAATCTTATTAAACATAATGAAGCAGAAATCAATCCTTTTATGAAGTACAGAGATACTTTTTAAAAAAAACCCACCATATGTCACAGTGCTGTGCCAAATAATATGTTTAACTGTTATTTTGCAATTTCCTCTTTTGCACAATCACAGAAGAATTTATGTCATAAGAAAACCTTGAAGACCATTTAGTCCAAAAATGAACAGAGCTTCAGATGCAGTCTGACAAATGTCAAGCAGAGGGACATAATCACTTTCTTAGACTTAATGTTTATGCTCTTGCTAGCATAGCCCAGCATGGCTAGCCTTCAGTGCCATAAAGGCATGGTGCTGACTCATGGTCATTTTGCTGTCCACAAGGACCTCAGGTCCTTCTCAACAAACCTGTGACCTAACCAGTCATTTCCCAGCCTGCACTGCTCAATGTGTTTGCTCTGCTCCAGATCCAGGACTTTGCATCCATCTATAATGAACTTATAGAGGTCTTTGTCATCCCATTCCTCCAGCTTGTCAAGGACACTACAAATGGCGGATGTTCTCACTAGCCATTCACCCCAATTGTGTGTCATCCATTAATTTGTTGAGGGTACATTCCTTAACATAGTCCAGATTGGTAATGAAGACATTAAAGAGTATTAGGATCCATATCAAACCCAGCAAACACCTTATTCTGTTGGCTACCAAATTCAGAGTTAAACTGAACCATTGACCCATAACTCCTTGAGCCCAATGGTTTAGCTAGTTTTTCAACAACTTGAAGCCCAGCCCAGTGTAGTGAGTTTCTGTGGTGGGGTTTTGGTAGTGTTGGGGGGGCTACAGGGGTGGCTTCCTGTCACTGGCCAAGGCCGAGCCAGTCAGGAGGGATAGTAACACCTCTGTGATAACTTATTTAAGAACAGGAAGGTATCACATGGAAAGAATTCCAGCCAGGGAAGAACAGAGTGAGAACATGGGAACAACAATGCAGACACCACGGTCAGTGCAGAAGAAGGGGCAGGAGGTGCTCCAGGCACTGGAGCTGAGGCCCCTGCAGCCCGTGGTGCAGACCATGGTGGAGCAGCTGTGCCCCTGCAGCCCATGGAGGATCACTGGGGTGCAGAGACCCACCTGCAGCCCTTGGAGGAGCCCATGCTGGAGCAGGTGGATGCATGAAGGAGGCTGTGACCCCATGGGAGGCCCAAGATGGAGCAGGGTCCTGCTGGAGACCTGCAGCCCATGGAGAGGGAAGCCCATGCTGGAGCAGGTTTTCCCAGGTAGGACTCGTGGCTCCCCTGTGGGGGACCCACGCTGGTACAGCTAATTCACAAAGGACTGCACCCTATGGAGGAATGACCCACGGGACAGCAGTTTGGGAAGAGCTGTTGCCCAAGGGATGGACTCACACCAGAGAGATCCATCAAGGACTGTCTCCAGTGGGAGGGACCCCATGGGAGCAGGGGAAAGACTCCTCTCCCTGAGCAGCGACAGAAACAACAACTGATGTAACCCCCATTCCCCGTCCCCCTGCACCACTGGGGGGAGGAGGGAAAACATGGAAAGAAGGAGAGGTGGGGGGAAGGTGTTTTTAAGATTATTTTATTTCTCGCTCTTTGGCTCTTATGCTGTTAGTAATAAATTTAAATAATATCCCCACTCTGAGTCTGTTTTGCCCATGAAAGTAATCAGTAACTGACCTCCCCCAGCTGTTATCTCAACCCACGAATCCTTAGCTGGTTTTTTTTGTCTCTTCAGTCCAGTTGCAGAGGGAGAGTGAGAGAGTGGCTTTAGTGGGTACCTGACATCTGGTCAGGGTCAACCCACTACACTCATTCACCCCCTAGTCTATAATTTTGCATTTAGTATGCTATGGCAGACCTTTAAAGGTCTTGGGAAGCCAAGGTAAATAATGGTATAAGTAGCCAGTCATTTCATCACAGAAAGCAGCCATGCTGATCAGACATGTCGTCCCTGCCTGCCTGATCAACTGAGTCAGGAAGTATCCTTTCAGTCAAGGTGGCTTTCTGCTCAACTATGCACATCAGGATGGACTGCTCTCACACTTTGAGGAGGTCATTCCTGAAGATCAACCAGCAACCTCTGGCCCCTTTGGCATCCCCCCATGACTACCAGTTCCCTGTCCCTGAACAAGCTTTTTTGAAGTTCATGGTCATTATTCTGATAGCTGTTTTCTCAGGTTCTTTATCTCTATTATCTCATGATGACTGCAGCAAAGACTACCACTGGCTATCACATCCTCTCAAGCAGTTCCATCAGAGCACCTCTTTGTCAGTCCATCCAGCACCCCTGTCAAAAAATTATCTGTAGAGCTCCTGACTTGGTTTTCGCACTCATCCCTCCTCCCGATAACTCAGAAGGAACAGGGTTGCAAAACTTCATTCACCTCTGTTTTTTCTAATTCAAACACATCTGAAGTTGCCTAAAGGCATTTTTATGCAACAGAACCTAACTTAGAGTATCAGATTTCCTCATTCTTTAGCTTGTACATTTATGCATAATGTCAATTTTTGGATGTACGGTTCCGCTCAATCAAAAATTACATTTGATACAGTAATTCCTGGAAGGGAAAGTCTGCATTACAGGATGTTAATGAGAAATCAAATGAGGTGAGTAGAATCATACCTTGCAGCATTAGAAGTCAATTACTTGGAGGACACAGAGAAATGATTTATTTAAAATAAGAATCCTTCTGGCCTTCTGGCAGTATTCAAGCCCAAACTCAAGTGAAATCAAAATATATTCTTGCTTTTCTTTAATATCAGCCCTGCCTTATTCTTGGCAAAATCTAAAGAAATGTTATCAATCAATTATGAAAAAAATGAGGTTGTCTCTTATATTTCTGGTGTAAATGAAGCCAGTCAGAAATCTGAGAAAAACTTCCAAGTGTTCTCACCAATCCCCTGCATTATTGAGTGCTTCTCCTGACTCAACTGTAGTCCACAGAAGTTTTGGATGCCCCATCCCTGGAAGTGTTTGAGGCCAGGTTGGATGGGGCTTTGAGCAACCTGGTTTCCTGGAACACGTCCCTACTCATGGAAGGGAGTTGGAACTAGATGACCTTCAAGGTTCCCTTCCAACCCAAACCATGCTATGACTTGATAATAGATTTAAAGAGAGTGAAATGTAAAGGAGTGTAGTTCTCCAAGTAGCATTGTCCAAAAGGACACATTTCCAGTTAAGCTTAGTGTCGACAACACTGGGATCATATAGAATCACAGAACTATTAAGACTGGAAAAGACCTTTAAGATCACCAAGTCCAACTGTCAACCTGTTGGATCCCAAAATATAATATCTGCAGAGAGAGATTTGAGTGGTCTTTGCAATAAGCTGTGGGCTACAGAAGCTGGGAAAAACCCTCTTCATTGACCTCATCCCCGTGGATTTTTCCTGCCTTCTCCAGTAGGATGTGAAGAGACTCTTTGCATGATGTTATCGCATGATGTTATCACATGCCCTGCCCCAGCCAGAGAGCCCGCACCCTGATCTCATCAAACCTGTGCAGAAGACCTATTATTCTTTATCTCTCCCTTTGTGTTCCCTGAATCCTTGCATTCTGTAAACCTGAATACCTTTTTTCCCCTGTAATTCCCCCAAGATAAAATGGGTTTTCCCCTATGATGTATAAGACGCCAAATTTGTTAACCTGGGTTTTCCCCTTACGTTGTCTCCTGAAACCCCCTATTTATAGTAATTGTAATAGTTACAACCCCCTGTTGAATATGTAGATCCTAAACCCTTTAAATATGAACTTGGAAGTCTAATAAACCATTCCAGTTTCTTGCCCCCAAACTGGGATCATCTTAGCTTTATTGATCTCTGCATCAACCTAGCACCACATCTGTGTTTACCATTAAACCGTGTCCTCAAGTGCCATATCCACAGGTTTTTTGAACACTTCCAGGGATGATGACTACACCATTTCCCTGTGTGGTGTATTCCAGTGCTTCGCATCCGCTTCCATGAAAAAAAATTCCCAATATCTATTATAAACCTCCCGTGGCACAACTTGAAGCCATTTCCTCTCATCCTATCATTATTATCTGGGAGAAGAGACTGACACCCACCTCACTACAACCTCCTTTCAGGTAGTTGTAGACAGCAACACAAGAAGAAACCAACTTACCTGTACTGCCAGTTTGCATCTACAGGCACTTTATTGATTCAGCATTCAGCATTTGACTCATACTGTCAACTTATTTCTCACACACATCTTGTCAGATGCACCCTTGATCAAAGTATAAAGGCCATCTCTCTTTCCATTTCTCCTTGCTTGTGTGTTTTCGTGATAGTTCCTTTTTTCTCCTTTCAGAAAAGAAGTTTAGAGCAGAGTAGATTAGTATCTTGTTAAATTTTTGGAATTTTTTCTTAGCCTTCATGAAACTTAAATTTCATCTCAACTGCAGCATTCCTCGTCTACCAAAATAATCACAGATGTGCCGCTTTAATGTTCAGTTGATACTGGAAAAATGAGAACAATGACCTTTTTGTTAATTAGCTAACCCAGAGAAGCTACTTAGATGGAAAGTGTGGAACTCAGCAGGGCAGTGCTTTACATATTTTACCCATATCTTGTGTTAATTATGAGCTCAAAAATGTTGCCTTATAATTCCTTTATTTTTGCCTTACAGTCACTTTATTTAGGAAATAAATAGCCTTTTAATTTCTTTATTTTAATTGGGGCAGGCATATATTTCCTTTCAATTTTTATTTTTTTTTTATTCAGGTAAACTAGAGCATTAGAAACTGATCAGTGGATTGTGCACATGGTGCTGAGTGATTCACTATGCTATTTTCTTCTTCCTTAAGACACACTCATGACACATTCCCTTTTTTTTTGATAATATAAAGAGTTAAGCCATTATCCATGTAATTTCAGTAAGAAACCCTCTCATAAACTTGCAGATTGGATCTTTTCAACATGCAAATTGTGCCTTTTCAAATACTTCAGCAGTATATCTACCTGAACTATAACAATAAAATTGCAATACACTTCTAAACAAATACAGTTGTCAGATTCTCCACTCTCAGACCCTACCCTTACAGTGAAAATGCCCAGCTCTAAATGCTATTCATGGCCAAGTCACCAGTTCCTGAAGCCCCTACATAAATTACCATTTTGCTCGGAGAATATATTATTTTCAAGTTATTACTTGAAATGTTATTTGGCAGCGAAGCTAACACAGAGATTGTCAGGTAAGACTGATGCTGTCAGCCTGAAAGCACAGTCATACAGCCAGTCAGTACTGCACAGATACAGAGCTGAAACTGCATGAGCTTCCACTGCAACAGGACCTGTCAATCTGTCATGTCATCTGCTCTGATTAAAAGATTTTGTGAGCAGGTGTCTGCAGCTGCAGCAAAGGTTTCCTAGAAGGTAATGATGCAAAAATAAAAACCTGACTGATATGTCCATCACAGAATGGTCAAGGGCAACAAAGGTAGTTTCAAAGCTTGTTTATCTGCATGTTTCCATTAGTCAGATGGTCTTTTGGTGGAAGTTGCTTAAAAGGGCTCTTTTGACTCCCTATTTCCTCTGAAAATACTTATGATATATGCCATCAATACAGATATTTCAAGTCCTTCTTCTGCCACCTTTGTTTAAGAAATAAACTCTAGGCTGGAAAAAACAAAGAACTTCTTCACTTCAATAAAATGTAAAGAAAACATATTTTCTGCTCACTTTCTCAGTTTTCAGAAATTTGTCTGCATCAGGATTACATTTTGTCTCCTCTTCAAAAGAGGTCTTCTACCCATAGTCTTGGAGAGGGCTCTTCAGGGAAAATAAACCCTAGAAACTTCAGCTCTAAATCACAGTCCTGTGAATGACTTGCAATAAATAGAGGGGAGATCAAAGGAGGATTAGAAACTGGCTCTGGAGAACATGAACAGGAATGACAAAAGGAAAGGAACTAGTGTTAGCTTAGTTATGTTCCCACCAGCAAAATAATGAAGGAAAAAACCCCATCACCTTATTCATATTTGCTGGATTAATTGCCTAATAGAAGAGTGCCTTGTATACCTGTGTTACTAATGCCCCATTGTCCTATATATCAGATAGGAAGGGACCCCTGCAGATCATTTCATGCTCATAAAGGAGTACATTATATGTCCTAAGCTCAAAGAATGGGCAGCAGGAATTTTAAATGTCTATTTAATACTGTAACATCTTAAGATTTAGAAAAATACATACATAAAACAAAGTGAAAAAACAGACCTTCTCTCTTCTTGACTTTTCCTCTTTCTTCTTGACATAGCTGGGTTTGTTCAAGCTTCCTGTAAGGCATATTTTTTGAAGGTGAAATAATAAACAGCAACTTTATTCTTTAGATTAATGAACACTGATTAGCATTTCCCCTTCTTCTCTGCAGAATTAGATAAATGCCTATTTCGAGGTCATCTTTGTCTTTTAATCTGTATTTCCACATTTGTCTGCTTTAGGACTCGATTCACAGTAAAATGGATTTGAATTTAGACCTGAGTACTATGAGATGTTCTGTCATGCATTGCAATTACATTTAGGCGATTAAATACATTATAAGTCATCCACTGACTTACCATTTTCATGGTGATAGTCTCCTACTATGTGTGGCCAAATGATGTACCTTTCTGCTCACAACAGGGTACCAGGGTCTGATAGATCATAGAATCATAGAATCAACAAGGTTGGAAAAGACCTCTGAGATCATCAAGTCCAACCCTTGATCCAACACTGCTGTGGTTACTAGATCATGGCACTAAGTGCCACATCCAGTCTCATCTTAAAAACCTCCAGGGATGGTGAATCCACCACCTCCCTGGGCAGCCCACTCTAATGTCTAATTAGTCTCTCTGTAAAAAATTTCTTCCTAATATCCAAACTAAATTTCCCCTGGCACAGCTTAAGACCATGCTTAAGGCCTTGTCCTACTGCTGGTTGCCTGGGAGAATCATGACTGGAGAAAGTCTAGGGCTAGTGGCTTGGGTAAGCACAAAATAATAGTCTCATCATTTGAAGCTGAACATGACCAGGTTTCCTTTCTGTGTAAAGGGAAAAGAAGATGGGGAGAAAAAGGGTGAGGAGCTGTAATCAGGGTAGATTCCCACACTCGGAATTGGAAAGTTCCCCTAGGCTGCCTAATGCAGACAAAAATTCTCTCAAGGCCTAAAGTAAGCATATCCAATACCTGTCCAAGCAATTCTCTAGGGGATTATATTGTACTTTCTACATCAACTTTCATGTGACAATCCAAAAATATGTTACCAAGGCAAACTGTATCTCTCCTTCTTAGCAAAATGGGATGCCAGAACACAGTGAAATTAAGAAATTCCTAATCATTGAGCAACTTATCTTTATTGCCAAGGTCAAAGATACTAGAGTAGTGGGATAGCTGTGTCTGGAAAGTAATGATTAAATAATGAATTCATAGAAACTAATCATCATTTTACCTTTGACTTCTGTAACCAAGCAAAGTCATGAATTTAGCTCAAATCTTTGACTGACCAACTGCTGCTTTATATCATGATGGAACCATTTTTCTCTGATAGGAGCTGAGAGATGTCCTCCAAAATATTTTTTTTTCATGATAATGTCAAAGAACAGAGGAAAAAAACTGCTCAGATCCTGTATTTGAAGTATATTGATTTATGCCAAGAAATTCAGCTGAAGCTCATCTAAGCCTTAAGCCATTTCACTCTATATAGGCCTTGCAACTCATAAAATGCAACTGCTAGGAAACCTAAACTCTGCCTGATGTCAGTAAGACTATTTATTTGGATAAGGACTGTCAAATGCATTTAAGCTTGATTCTGTAATGATAAGAACATAAAATCAGCCAAATTGAGTAATACCAAAGATCCATCCCACTAACTGTCTGTCTTGAAAAGTGGCTTGGGAAAATGGGCACGCATACAGTAAAGGTTCCCCTGGAGCCTCTGTGACTGTTCACTCAATTCCTGATTAGGTTTTGACTAAGCCAGCTCATGCTAAATCCTGATGTATACTGGGAGCAGTACCATTAGGTCAAAGACAGAATATTACATAGGCAGGACAAGTGGCCAGGAAGAGCTAGAGGGCCATGATCACCCACAAACTGCTGTTCTCTGGCAGTCTTTATCTTTTTCATGGTAGCTTCCTCAGAATCCATTAACTTACAGAAATGGTAGAGATCAAACCTCCAAGCTGGAGGGTATAAAACATCAGCTTACTCAAAAATCTTCTGAAGCATATCCAATAGCAGCTGAACTGATGAGGCTTCTGTGCTTCCTGGTGTGATAGAGGGGACACCTGCATTGTGACAGAGGACGGTGGATGAGTGTTCTCACTATTGGGTAAGTAATTAGATTAAATCACAGAGTAAACTGTCCTGTAAATCTGAGGGATTTGAATGGACTATAAGGTTTAAATGACAGAGTACAATGTCCTGTAAATTTGAGAGATCTGACTGGACCTAAACATATCTCCTAGACACACTTCCCATTCAGGTATAAGACTGCACTTCCTACATCAGAGATTGCATCCAGATAACTGTCTTTAATAAATGCTGAAGATTGTGAACTCGTTTTGGCCCCTACAGTATTGTGTGACAATGAATTATGCAGTTTAATTATTTATAATATGAAAATAATCTCTCTAGAGAGAAAGCAATAGTTTAAGTGAATTGTAAGGCAGTTTGCTTAGTCAGACACTCTGTGGATCATGTTACATTGGACATTGCAAATATCCCAGACAGTGATACCATGAGTAAAGGCTATGCATTAGAAATTATCTAGTTCCACTTTCTTGCTATTAGTAACTCACTGAAGTGTGATGGGAACCACATCTTCTATATCCCAATAAACCACAAGGGGGAACAGGGGGAGACATTTCAGAAAGAGGTTTCAGGCTGAAACTGTTTATGTCAGTAAAATTGACAGTGACTTCAAGCATGCTGCCCAGCAAATTGTTCCACTAGGCAGCTGTCATGGTTTGAGATAGCCCCAAAATCCAATTCCCTAGCTCCATTCCCCCTCCCACATCTCAACCTAATGTGAGATGGGTTTTTCCAGACAAAACACACCAGACTCAAAGTGGGGGAAAGGGAATATATTACAATGACTATACAAATAAATACCATATCACATTATACACATGATCACAAACTATCTCTACCATGACATATGTATTTACAGTGGATCAGATCTCTTCTCCCCTCCAAATAAAAGTCCAGGAGGGAATGAAGGACAGATCCCTTCCAGTCCTTAACAGCAGCAGCATCTTCTGAGGCAGCAGTCTGTCTGTCTTCTCCACATGCAGCAGCTGATAGCTGGCTTTCTGCCAGCACTCACGAGGGAGGTATTCAAGCCTCTCTCGGCCCCATCGCCTCCAACCGAGGGGTCTTCCGTGGGCTTCGTAACCCCAGACAAGGTCGTATCACCACGTCATATCACGAAGACACAGGGGAGTCTTCGTGACGGTCTGGTATCTCCAGGAGACTCAGCTCCTTGCAGGGCCTCTGTGCCCTGCCTTCAGGCTGCCACCGTGGCAGCAGTGCAAGGGGGGGGAGCCAAGGTCAACTCCCCCCGCATTCCTCTGGCCGTCCCGGTCCAGCTCCGGGACGCTCTGAGTTTCTTAGCTCCTCTCTCTCCAGTGTTGCATGTCTAAAACTCTTCTCCTTAATAGGAGTCCATCTCCCTCTCTTCTCAGAGGGATCTCAAAGGAGTTTGGGGGGATCTGGTACAGTCTTACCCCCAGAACTCTGTCTCTCAAGCTGCTGGCTCTCTTTCTCCCGGCTCTCCTTCCAGGAGTCCTTTCTCTGGTGCTGCATGTTGCTTCTGCTGCTCCTCCAGTTCAGGTCCTTATCTCCTGGCTCTCTGCCACCGTTTCTCTGGTCAGTGCCGGCTGTTGCTCTGCGCCCATGGAGAAAACATCTCCCGGCATAACTACAGGCACCTAGCCCAGCTTTATGCTGTTCCAGGTCCCTGCAGCCCCCAGCCAGGGGCTGGGAGGCCCCAGAGGGCCCAAGGGGCTCAGAGCCCCTTCCTCGTGGCTCTACAACATGGCCACCTCTCCAACAACAACCAAAACTACAAGTCATCTTTTCCGGTGAGCTTGTGATATGTTTACATTTCTGCAGGAGCGCCCATTGGACAGAACTCCAAAACTTCCAGGGGTTTCCACCCCTTGGGGTCTACCACTTTTCTTAGCCCCTGGGGGAACACAAAATTCAAACCACGACAGCAGCTCAAGAAAATTATATGAGCATCTCTTCAGTTTTACTAGCAGAAACATGACCTGCTACAGGAACGGCAAATGCTGCCAATTTTCTTTATTACATGTTTGAAAGAAATTCTTATGGCTTGAAGTATATGTATGTCCTGGTAGATGGTCTAGTGAATGAATAGTAACAGAGAATTTCGACTTTTTCCTATGTTGGCAGCCATATAAGAGATTTATAAAGGAACAAAATGTATTTTGATTTCTTTACTACCCTTCATACAATAGGAAGTGTAGTATTAGGAGACAATAGTATTAGGAGGCAATCAAATCCAGCAAAAATGTTCAAAAGAAGGTAAGTCAGAAAGCAATTGTGTCTTCACCTCACCTTTGAATTCTTGCTAAAATTAGATAGCTACATGACTCACATACAGAATCTGAACAATTTTTCCCTCTGACATGGTTGTCAGATCCACAACTGTGGGGAAAAAAAACAAACATACGAAACTAAAACTGCAGCTTTGGAATGGGCAGGTAAGCAAAATTTTGGTGACAAATTGAATTAGAATCACATCAGGATCCTAGAAAGGACTGTCTGATTGTCCTGGTTTTTTCCACACTACTGGGAATTCATGATTGCTGCTTTACCAGAGAACCAGAATTAAAGTTATTTGGTCAGGTTTGTTCATATGAGAAGTTTTGCAGGGCAACAGTGTACATATTATTCATTTGTGTTTGTCACCAGACTTTTAAAATCTCAGGGGTTTTGTGTGATATTGCCTGCGATGGCTGACCTAATCTAACAACTTCCTACCAGCAAGTGGGTTGTCCCATAAAGCAGAAGCTGAGGTGATCAGCTCTTCCTGCTGTCTTTGCCCTATCAGACTGATGGCCAAGCACAGATAACCCCTTTTACCACCGGGGCTATGTCACATCGAATTGTGATCAACTGCACAGAATTTGTTACAGAGTCACAGTCACAGAGTCTTGTGAAGTGGATGGGACCCACAAGGATCATCGAGTCCAATTCTTAAGTGAATGGCCTCTACAGGAATTGAACTCGTGACTTTGGCATTATTAGTACATTTGCAGCAAAACTTTCCAGTTGCAACCCAAATGATTTAGCCACAGACAAAAAGAAGAAGCAAAACAAAAGAGGAGAGGCAAGCAGCAGATATGACAAATAAGCTCCTCTGGCATTTAAATTTTGGTAATTTAGTCCCAAGTTTTGGTTGTGTTATTAGTGGCTTTCCTTGTGCAGGCAGGTCTGACTGTCTGCTCTGAAATCTCCAACTCTGTTTGTATCTGAGACCGTTCAGAATTTTTTTAATTGTTTGTAGCTCCTTGGCTGTTTGTAAGGAAATGGGAGGCCGTAGTAATGCCAAAAGGATTTACTGAAATACACAGAAAGAGCAAAAACTCCATTCAAGCCAATAAAATATCACCATGTGACCTGCAACTAGCAAGCAGAGATTTACATTTCTATTGATACTTCATTTAAATTGATACTTAATTCTGGAACAACAAAATATTCAACTCTTATCAACTGGAATCCCAAACATCCAGCAGAGGCAAAATAATCCATGGAGATTAAGAGCTTTCCTCACATGCCTGCCTAATTTTAAAACACAAGCACAACAAGCTTTCAAATGCCTGAGGCAGAGTTCTACAACTCTCTGAAACAAAAAAACTACTAGATTCCAGAAGCCTCGGCAATGTCTCATGTACGTGAGCTGATCTTAGCAATTGGGTGTTCTGGCACACCATGTGTCTCTCTCTCAGAGGGCAAGGTTCCCTTGCTAACCTAAAAAAAAATCCTTTGCGAGTTCTGGAGTCCCCTGTTAGTCAGCCTGTATCCATAAAAGAAATCTGACCACATCTCATCTTTTTTCTTCTGTACAGAAAAGGTAAAATGCATTTGGAGTCTCAGCAGGAATTTTAAAATGGAAAGGATTATTCAGAGCTCCTTCACGTCCTGTTCTTCAGGGACATTCAACAATTTTGCAAATTCTGCATCTTATTTATATCAGCAATTCCTAACATTAAAATTTGGTTGCAGTCACATGGTGATCCCCAAAAGATATTAGTTGCCTTTTGTTTTACATAAACAGTGAAAGTTTAAATCACTTTAGCAGTCTAACTGCTCTTGGCCATCATAAGAAAAGGAAAGACGTTCCCAGTGCATCCTATGACAATTCTTGGAATGTCTTAGTACATGTCTTTGTACATGTTCCTCACTGAATATACCTGTAGGAGGCGTGTCCAGGGGTGCAGGGGATGCACCAGGGCAGGGAAGCCCAGGGGACATGCACCCGGAATTGATAACCTCATTGGTCACAAGGTCACATGGTTTTAAGGGATAAAAACAGTGCTGGGTTTGAAATAAACCCTCTCTGATCACCACCTCAGCTGGGAGCAGACTCCATTTCTTTATTATATAAAGACCCCACCCGACATATACCTAATATAATGGACCCCCAAGTACAAGAGCAAGCACAGGAAAAAATACCAGTGTATAGCAAGTACACTCAGCCAGAGCTCAGTGTACGAGTAGGAGTAGTTTGCATTCTATTTTTCCTATGTTCCTAAGCAAAGATATTTATTAAAGTAACCAACCTAAGTAGTTACCACACATGTTTATTGTCTCAATAGTGCTAACAGCATGTATTTGGAATATCTTTTTTAAAGAAAAAATAAGTTAATTTAATTCCTTTAGCATTTTTTTTACATTTTTATGTGATTTTGGTTGCCAAAAAAGAAAAGTAATTGTTAGAATGGGCTACATGTTAACTGTAAATTGCTGGGTTTGCTTGTTTTAAATTATTGGGAATTATAAATCTGGGAAGAGTTTATTGAGATCTACTAGCAGGCAACAACAGTACCTCTGTTCAAACTCAAAAGCAGAGCAGTTGGCAATTTCAAAAAAGATGTCATTAGGATGCTTCACTTTCTCCCTTTTTTTAATATATTTCATTTTCTCTTGTTTTCATGCAGTCAGAGCTATTGCAGTCTAAAAAGGCACAATAGTCCTGTTTAGATTAGAAAAAAATCTAACGTCCATCCTGCCTGTCTAGGAAAATGGTACTTGCTGCACCAATTACAAGGATGATTTGAGCTTTTTCTCTAAGGGAAGCAAAGCTAGTTCTTGTCTAAATAAAGCAATGTGTTCCCTTAAAAAAAATGCAAAACAAATGTTATTATGCTGTCAAAATTTCTAGAAAGCTGCTCTGATCGCCTTAATGTGTCTTGCAGCAGGCAGTGAGGAGACATTTGTAGGGCCTTTAATAAGTTTTCTCAGACATGCTTGCTGAACAAATGAATCCCTGTGAGTGGTGGGAGAAGCAGCAGATCACTGCACAGCTGCATCCAGGACACGGTCTGCTATAAGGAGGCATGATGGGTGAAATGTTAAAAATCCCACTTCTCCCTCTGAAGGAGCCTATCCTGTATTCAGATGGCCTTTGCTTGCCTCAATATCTAATGAAATTTTTGAGACAAATCCCACTGGTTTATACAAGTTAAGAGTTAGTTTCTGTTCATTACATTCAGACATGGTAGATTCTTGCAAGATTTCAAGCTGGGCTTGCAGCTATCACTCAAGCTGAGCTCCAGAACTTAGAGCGGGTTTCTCATTTGGCGCTGCAAAGCTTTTCCTCTGCTCAAAATCCTTCTTGCCTACTATTCTTGAATACAGAAAGGCTCATTTCATTTGTTATGAATGATGTGCACGTACCTCTGGTTTCTACATGTTTGACAATTCTCTGCGTCATCATATATGAGACTGTGGGTGTCCTTGCTGGTAACCTGACTGCAATAGCAATGTCAAAAAGCAATGTTTGATGGCAGACATCCTTCTTCCAAGAGGCAGGAGGTTCATGATGGGAAGTAGAAGTCACATGTTAACTAATAACAGTCAACAATAAAACATGAGTAGTCCCATCCTAAATAAAACCAGAGGTTTTGTCAGAATCTACTGGGGGAAAAAAAAGAACTACAAAAGATTTTGATTAAAGGAACATAAAACAGCAGGGGGCAACAGAAAAACAGAATCTGTCAGAGAAGGAGTATTGCTATTAGCATCAGATTAGAGCTTTTTAGGCAAATGATGCTGGCCTCACTTCAAGACATGGGACTCTCAACGGAACATGATGTCCAGCAACACTATTTTCAATATTTTACTGGTGGGATACTGTTCCAAAAAATAAATGACTGCTTTGTGAACCTGAACAAAAGGAGGCCAAATTTGTTTGGACTAGCTGGTTCTAAAATTACTTTATAAGCACTTTTATTTCGTACTTTATAAAAATTCCTGATTCTACTTGAAGTTTTGTAACGTCCAGTTTTCCAGTGCTTACTAGAAATCTACGCAAGGAAAGACAGTGGGCTGTTACATAAATATGTTGAACTCCTTCCTGAAGCTAGGATTTTTTTTTATCCAAACTTAGACCCTAATGAGTCATTTATATCATAACATAAATTATTCCATCCTTCAGAAAAAAAGATAAAGAATAAATCAGAGGTATTACAGCATCAAGGAAGCTGACCTGAAGACTAGGGATGTTGTTTCAGGGAGATCATAGCAATTTGACTTAAAAGTAGTAGTCAGGGGGGAAATCAGATGAATGAATTAGCTGCCTTTGGAAAAGGATGCACCACCATGGGTAGGGCCGTCACCATATTTCAAGAAGAGAAACATATCAGTAAGGTGGCAAATAACAGTTCTCCCAACAAACAACCCTGGCAAACCATTGGGTAGTGATATCCATTTAAACAGCTACTTTTTTGTCACTTGCTATGATGGTGTCCCTAATGTAGGATACCAAAACCGATGGCTCCTGTGCATCAGGTAAAAATAGTTTTTTCGTTCAAGGCAAATATACCATCTCACACTAACGTAACTTCTGCTTCCATCTTTTTATAGTTTAAATCAGCTTTACTTAAGATTTATTTAAAGACATATGCAATTGTCTCTAAGATTTTACAGATAAAATCTGTCTTTAAGGATAGCAGACTAGCTCAGTTCAAAGCTACTAGTTTGGCTACAAGAGATGTGGCTTAATTTATATGTTCTGCTTACACTTTCTGGGTGACATGGAACAAATCTTTCAAAAATACTTACTAGTGAAATGATAATTAAAGGCATTCTGTCTTTCAGGGAAACATGATGATGTTTCTTTGGAGAATAAAAATAAAGATTGTAATACCTTCTGGTTGTAATACCAGACACCTTCATAAACAGTTTATATAAACTAATGCTACACAACCTAATGGGTATTTGGAACTGCTCCCAGTTCACTGAGGCAAGTGAGCATTTAACTTCAGTTTTGCCACCAAAATGACATGGTGTTGGCAAAGGAGAGCAGAGCACAGGCCTCTTCAGGCACCAGTAAAAACACAACCCATCCTAATATTTTTGTTTTTAAAAAAAATCCAAAAACTAAAAAAAGATTCTTTTTCAAACAGCTTAGCCATAACTAGTTGAAAAACTAAAGACTAGGAAGATGTGTTGGTACAACTGCTTTATGTAACATTATATAAGATTGAAACTACCTTACATTAACACAGGGGATGTATTTTTAGGTAGCATGATTCACTACATAACTATGACAACACACTTCAAACATCTGAAAATAAACCAATATTCTTATAAACTATTTTAAGGCAAAAAAGAGCAAAAATCAGGCTTTTCATAGTAGACATTGCAACTCAGCAGGGTCCAGACTGGCTCACAGAATTTGGAACTCTCTCTGCCTTAAGACACTCCATGGGTGCCTGTATTTACTCCCCGTTCCTACCTGCTTGTCTCAAAACCAATGTCAAACTTCTTTAGCCTATTTTGATCTGTACCTAAAAACACAGGGAATAAAATTTACAGCATTCATGGTTCATCTAAAGCATAATTACTTCTGCTCACTGGGAAGGAATACTTTTTTGTCTTTTTTCATGAAAACAAAATCAGATAATATCAGTTAGGGATGCTGATTCTAGCTGACAATGCAAATCAAGATCTGTTGTCTCAAGAAATATGTAAAACCACAGAGGAGAAAGATTAAGATAGTCTGTTTTTCATCAGTGCAAGACAGCTCTTATTCTGCCAGAATTTCACATCTCCCCTCTTTTTCTAAGGAAAAGGCTGCTTCTGTTTGTTATGCCGTACTCCTGGTATGGCAGCATGCACTCCTAGGCTTCATGGTCTTGAAAACAGTTTGTATGTCTTATCAGAAAAGTGACAGAAACATGAGAACAGCCACAGGCGTGGGAAATAGCATTTAGTCCTGCAAATTCACCATGCACTCGTGCAGAAGTATGAAGCCAAGTGAGCAGCTTTGGGTTGGGCTTCCCAACAAACCCATGACCCTAGGGAGGAGCACAGTCATTTCCATCCCTTTGAAAAGGGGATGCCTTGCTTCTGTTTCCTTCTGACATTGTTCAAGACAAAAATCCTTGACATGAGGTCATTTGCCAGTGTGTGGCTGTATCGCAAACTTCCCATATTTTGGATCCGTGCTATCACACTCTCTCAGTTTTTCTTGGATAAACAATAAAAATTTAATTACAATTGTGCTATATAAATAAAAATAGATTATTTGGGGAAAGATTTTAGAGAAACCAAATAAGCAGTAGTTATAATCAACCAAAACTGCATTTGTCCAAATTTAATATTCTAGTTAACTTAAAATTACATACCTGAACCTAAGCTTGTACCTCTGTATTCACTTTGAAGTAATGAGGGATAGCTACATGTCAAAGGCAATTCAGCTAATCATAAAACAAGAGTTTAATGTGAATGCTCCTCTTGATGTGTGTATATCTTTCAAATGACAGTATATCATAGGATGACTAACTTAGAATTGTATGTCTAATTTTTAGAATCTTATGTTTTGGCAGATGGAACTCACCATGAGTATGCTAATCTAATATATCTGTGAAAGGCACTATTAAGACAACAACTTGGATAAAAAATAATTTAAAGAAGTTAAATGATACTGCAGTTCCCATTACAACAATGTTTTTCTCCTGCAATCATTTCACTACCCATAATAAATATTTTTAGTGATATCTCCTGAAATGAAGTGCACATGCACCTGGGACAACCAGCTGGGCTGTACAACCTGTAAGTTTTTGTGTGAAAGGGCACAAGCATCAGATGCAACAACTTTTCAGTAGTTTTTTTAGCATGCTATTATGGCTTAAAGAGTCTATGATACAATGTGAAAAAGGTCGTGTGGCAACATTGGTGGCAACGGGTTTTATCTGCACTGCACTCAAGCATCTGGGTTTTAGACATTCATAAATAAATCTCAAAGAAAAAACTGAAGAAAAAAAGGAAAGTGAGTAGTATATTAAATTGTCTGTAAAACATTACAGAAAATTATCTCAAAACCTAGAAAATAGAGATGTAATCTAAGTCCTCTAGCTCTCACATTCTAGGTACTCCTGCTGCATCTAAATCTGAATCTAAATTTATCCCTAATTCTAAATCTAAATACAAATACTTCATAGTCCAAGTAAAAATCAAAAGCTTGTCATATTTCCTAGTATTACTCATCACAATCTCACTGTTATTATTTTGGAAGAAACTGTGAGAGAGTAGTAGAAAATTTAGGAAGATCATCAAGGCCAAAGATTAAGGAACATTTGGTAAAAAGACATGGACTTGACTTCTATTGCATAGACCAATGATAGCGGCCTCAAGGAACCAGCATTGTTTGTTTCAAAAGAAAGAAGATGATAATACTGGTATTACTGAAGCTCAGAGTCATGTACCTGGAATGTTAAAATATCCAAGACACATCATTTATACAGCATGCCATGTGTAAGGGAAGTCCTAGCACTGGCCCTGACACTAGACTGTGCTGACAAAATTGCCAATGAAAACCTGAAGGCAGATGAATTCAACAGATATATATGGCCCTTATCTCAGGAGAAATCTGAAAGATGTACTTAAATTTTCTGGTCTTCATGGAGTAGCTTTGAGTTCCTTGGTTCTGAAAAATTTAAACTTTGTAAATGTTAAAGCTAAATGTTCTCAGACTGGGAGAACTGCACATCTTTCACCTAGGGATATCAAAACCATTAGAGTCTTTCTCCCTGCACAGTCTACTATCAGGAAGCCCTGACAGCAATTAGAGAAAAAGTAGGGCAAGATTAAAGAAATGGTAGATATCCATTTTCAGGCAACTAAACTGAGCCTTTGGGCACAAATCAGTTTCAGACTAGGAACCTTAAAATGTCTTCACATAGTGTCTATAGATGTCTAAATTCCTATTACAGGCAATAGAGCCCCAGGAAGCATTTCAGCTCATGATAAAATAGACATCTAGACGATGAGTCAGCTGCCTACACACTGGTTTGCAGTAGCATTTGATAGGTTTCTAGGCATGCATGATGTCATATGGACCTCTGGGAGATTATTGTCCTTCGAGAGCACCACCATATGAAATTACTGAGGACACGGGAAGTGCCATCAATGTCTCTGTCTTGTGAACAAATCATATCCCTTGTGATGGTCAGCTGAATTGCCCCTCATATCACTGACTACAAATTCTCCTCCACAAACATCACTGGGTACTGTATTTTTTCAGCCTAAATTGATATGTCCTAATCTTGAAATGAATCCCATCTGTCAGAAGCATTCAAGGAGAAAATGATACAACAGTTACATGACACCAGTTTTCTTCAATGTAGAGACACAGAAAAAACATTAGGCATCATGGCAATGAATGCTACATTAGGCATCTTGGCACTGTGATAGCTTGTAGAGCAAATGGTATCAAACAAGAGGAGGAAGGTGGTGTTGCCTCCCTGCATATCATCTGCAATAGCTTCTGGAGCTCTGTTGTCAACATTTTAAAGAAGAAGACTGAAAGGTGGGGAAGGATTTCACAGAGAGCTACAAGATCTGGTCACAATCCAGAAAAAAACAGGGTTAATAAAAGGCATGGGAGATATTATTATTCATTATTGTCAATATTCACATCTGTTTACACGGAAAGAAATTTATGTCAGCAAAATTCTGTAAACTACCAGGAAAATATTCAGAGAGAGGCCATGTTTTAAAGCTAAAGACTGACAAATGCTAAGGCTTTTATCCCTAAATAAAGAGAAGCTAGCACACAAAGGTGGGGAATTTTTAACCTAGGCTTGCCTGGCTTTTTCACAGAGATGGCCTAAGACGATTCATTGTGCTGCTGAACAAGCAGTTTTCTGCGGGAGGTCAAAGCAGAAGAGCAAATAGCACCCCTGTAGCTGTGATACTTATGACACCACTTAGTGGTGCTAACACATCAAAGTGTAACCCCTAGAAATGTCCCCAGGCTTTGCATTAGACCCAATGGACCCTGGGGAAAGCACTAAGAGAGAGGGGAGAAAAAAGGCAAAGTCTGCCTTTCTGAAGGGTGCATGTTCCATCAATTAGCACAGTTATGCTGAGGTGCATCTCGGTGGCAGTGCTTTCCTTTCATCTTTCACAAAATATCCAATCTTCCCCAAAGCCATTTAAGAAGTACAACTACTAGCATATACCAGTGTTTATCACAAGAAATTGTTAATAAGACTGAATGTTTTCTAGAGGGAACCTCAAGAAACATTCTACTACTAAAAAATTAAAACAAAACTGTAACTTTTAAGACAGCTCTGGCAGTGTCAAAGCAAGATACTGTTGAATGAAACTCAGCAATGAGTTGTCTATGATTAAACAGTATCATCTAGAGAACGATGATTTACTCACAAGCTGAGGCTGGTATCTCCTCCATTTTCCACCACAGTGACTGCAAAATTGCTGCAAAATTCGTGGGCATCTATGAGGGAATCAGAGGGGATTGGGGAGAAAAAAACATTGTAAATATAAAGTAATGTAATAATTACTAGTTTCAACTCAACATAATTACAAATGAGCTTCCACCAGCTACTAATTATCTTCTTGGTTACAGAGGCCATATTTTGTTTAAATGAAGTGGAATGAAATGCTGGTGAAAGCTACATAAGCAGTACTAACGAGAGAACACATTGGAGGAGACATATTCCCTTTTTAGACCCTTGGACAAAGGGTCTTGTTTTGAAGGTGCAGGAAGAAAAAGCACACAGAAACTGAGCATTCTCCTGAGCATCTGAAAGACCCCGGGTGTCTAACTCAGAAAGAAATTTACTTTCCTTGAATGTGTAACAAACAGAACATGCAAAGTTAATTTGTTATAGTACTAATTGGTCTTGAGTTCTTTCTGAAAAAATTCAACAAAAATAAACTTTTTGGATGGGGTCCTTGAATCGTATCCCTTTCACCTTTCTTCAGGCACTCACGGTAGCCTTCAGCATTTTCCACAGTCATGGAAGTAATCACATCTCTGTTGGGTCTCTAGATGCCTACATTACCTGGGAGAAGCAATTCACCCAGCTTCACTTTAATGAACTTATAAAGCATCCCATGAACTGAAGTCAGATCTTTTCCCTCACACAAGAATGCCTAAACCTGTCTCTATCAAAACAATGTTATGTCACATTTAACTCTGAAAGCTAATTAGCATTCATAATCATGGTTATTGGAAAAAAATCTAAGGACTAAACAGAGCAAAACAAAGTAACCTGGAGTCCTTGGCTAAAAACTCCACCCTAAATAGACAAGGCAGAAAAGGGCTGGAGAAAATGATAAAAGATGAGAGGAAAAGAGTGTGATGACACCATCTGAGATGGTCCACAAGTCCAACTTCTATGTTGGAAGACAAAGCTCATGGAAATAAAGGAGAAGGTAACAGATATGTTGGAAAGGAAAACAGGGAGGGAAGCAGAAAGTGATTCTAAAGTGTATGCAAAGAAAAGAAGTTTCAACGGTCACCATTTTCCCAATACACTGCATAGGATTAATGTTGGACTTAGTGCATCACGTGGACATAAATCCACAGTGAAATTAAAACACTAAAAGACAAAGAAATACTAAAATGATCAAAGACAATTAAAATCTTGTAAGAAGAGCATATTCATATAAATGTTTTTGACATTTAAATGTCAAAATGATTTCATGATAACAACAACAGCTATCAAGTGCAAATGAGCTTTCCCTTCACCTTTAAAGTAGCAATTTAATAGGTAATTTTAGTATTTTTCCCTTCATAGACAAGGGGTATATGTTTTCTTTACAGGGTTAGTAATTTATATTCAAAAATGTCATTCTTATCATGAAACAACCATTTAATAAGTTTTGTTTATTATTTATTCCCAGCAAGTTGACTTTTCTTAGGATCAGGGCTACAGCAGCTAAACACTCATGGTCTTGCTGTGAGATATTCAGTGCTCCAAGTAGATTTGCAGCTAAAGACAAAAAGCCTTGACATAAAGTCCACTATGGGTTGCACTCTGGAGTCATAGACGTGACTGTAGCAGTCTGCACAGACATGAAAACCTTGTCAAATATCTCACATAATTAAAAAAAACCAGACACAACCACAGTATACAAACCTTTACATACACACATTGCTTCTTATGATAGCATAATGAATGTACATTATCTATATTTGCAGCTGGTTCAGCTTACTCATAATTATCTAGCTCATTTATCGTACATCACACCGAATACATAAATGTTATCTCCAGAGATACAGCAGAATGATAAAAACAGCAACATAATTCATATGACTACAAAGAAATTTGAAGGCAATATTACTGTGCTGCTAAAGATTCCAAGCTGAAGACCACATGTTTTTGACAGGTTTTTTTTATTTTTGTCTGAAAGAGAAATAGACATTTGGCTTTATGCCTCCACTCTTACAGTCCATTTTATTACACATGTGAAATTATTTTTCAGTATTTAGTTTTCTGAACATTAAGTACCAGATTATAGTATATGAAATATATATTCTTTTAATATCTCTGATGAAACTCAGTGAAAATAAAAGTAGGATTGTTTTTACAGTTTCTCTAGATAGCAGCCTATGCCTCTTGGTTGTGGACTACATTTCCGTCTGTGATTAAAATGATAGGTGTCTTGTGCTTTATAAAACCCAATCCTATTTACTTAGCTGTGTTTTTAATTAAGTGTGCTTTGCAGTCAACTCTCTGTGGCACTTGTATGGAGAATGCTATAAAAATAAAATGAGCGACTGAATGTAATATTGGATAGGGATTGCTGAAATGCATTTTAATGTTTTTAAAGCATGCTCATAAAACTTATGTTGGACAGGCTAAAAATTCAGATTTCCTGGAGGAGAAGAAAATTTTTTCATTATTTAGCCAGAGTGACATATGATTAGTCATTACAGTCTGCTCAGAAAAATTAAAAAACTCTTTTATGCTACTATTTTCCTTCTGAGTTTCAGGAATTTCTACCTTTCAGCTGTTTTCATCAACCATAGCAGAGGAGGTGATAAATGAGGCTCCTCTAGCTGCTCACAGATTTGCTATTCTGGTGGCCCTGTCACAGAAATTAAGGACTTGGAGCACCGGCTGCTTGAATTCTGCCTCTTTTCAAACCATGTGTACATCTTACATCTGGAAACACAAACACCCTTAAATTACTAGATGACATAGGATAGGAAATATATAATTATCTGGAAGTATATTCAGTACTTTGTTCTTTTATTGTTCTTATGCCCATGACTGGAACATGCAGAGCTTCAATTTTGATCCCATTCAGCTGATGCTTGTATCAACACAAAACAAAAGATGGTCTCTGCCCATAGCAGTGTATGATCTCAACAAGAGATTTCAGAGAGATACAAGGTGATGTATAGATTATGCCAGAAGGAATTATGGGCAGTAAAGTAGTCACTCCAAAAATATACATCCACTTTAGAGTGAAGTAGGCGATGTCCTCCAAAATGCCCCTTCCTCTCCAGTGCCTATAAAAGGAATTGAGGAATTTGAGAACCAGATATCCACCCTACAGATGTATAAAAGCAAAGCGTTAGAACAACTATTATCAGTTTTTTCTGGGAAGAAGAAAGATAAGGTTTAAGGAAGTCTGTATACAGAGAAAAGAGCACAGGAGTGGCTTTGTGCATATTTAGATGGAGATGATAGAATCAGATTGACACCCCACTGTGATAACTGGTCAGGCACTTCCCAGTAACGCAATAGTGCAATTAATGATTTTACAATGTATTTTTAAATACATAATTCAATTTCTTCATTATCATCTGCAGAAATAAGTCAATGCTTTGCATATGGCAGAAACTTTATTAAGTTGCAGTGGCAAAATGTACAGCTATTGCTGCAACTACTTCTCTTTATGAGTCAACTTTCATGACTCATTGCAAACCCTCTATTATGCAGCAGCTGGGAGCAGTGAACATAAAGCTCATGCTCTTTCTGGTGGCCTCTTCCCCCTCTAAACCAGAATTTTCTCTGTGATCCTGTATGTGTTTGCAGTATGTCAGCTACACAGTGATCTAAGCCCATTCTTGACTCAGGTCACTTGCCCTCCTGAATATTTGTTGCAAGTGCAGTCAAAGTGCAATGCAAATGCAAGTGCATTATGGTCTGATAAAAGTTTGTGCTCATACAATGTAAAATGATTAGGCAGGGTGTGACTGATCGAGATACAGTTAAATCCACCACCATCTTAAATCTGCCTCTTCCTAAGCTACATATGTGACAGTAGCTCACAAGAGAAACAGAAAGTATGTGGATCAGGCAGGAGCACACATATGCCTATTTTTCACCTCGACAGTATAGTTAAATACACAGCCTCTTGGTGCCTGTGTGGATATCCACTTTTATCACAGATCTTCACTTGTAGAATAGGGATCATACCAGCTTCTTTGTCATCTTCTTTGTCTATCCTGGGTTGCAGAAAGAGAAACAACATCACAAATACTCCAGTGAGTGTTGAGAAACATCTTTAGAGATTTTTTTGTGTGCGTTTTTAGAAGGTTCAGCGCCTCCTGATAGTTTTTGTATTAAAGCAGAAAAAGACTGTTAGTTGAAGAAGAAAACTCTATTCTGTGTTGTGAACCTAAGGGTATTCTCTTACTTGTAATGAGTATAGTAGTCTAACAATTGAAATTACCCATTTACTGCACTTTAAATTTCCACAATACACCCAATAGTGCATGTTAAAGTGTGAAGGCTGTTACAAAGCCATACAAGCAGAGGTGAATATTTCTGAACACCCACTTTTAACATGTTCAAGTCATTGTATGGGTACTGTCCGAGTTGCCTACATGTTCTTTGGCTGTGTACAAATCTTAAGATTTTAAAATGGAAAATATTTTTATTTGTTGCATCATGCTGTCTTGTAAACAAAGCAGTGAGCTTTGATAATATTAAATTTTGTGGCTTAATGTGGGCTGAGGGCATAAACAGAAGATGAATGTTCAGCCTAAAGGGAGAGATGGGAAGTGCTCTGCCTGTTTTCCGTTGATAAACAAGGGGATGTTGGCCAAAAGAAAGCAGCCTTTGAAGAACAAACTTCTGCTCTACTAGCAGCATTCTTCTCTCAATTAATAGGCTGGTATATAATTTTCAAGAATAGTGAAGAATACAAATTTAATCTTTTATTCTCTTCTGCATATCCTTAATTTTGCACTTGGATGGAATTCAAGGGATTGTGAATGGGTGAATCTTCTGCAGTTGTCTTCTGTAATGTTACATTACCCGTGCTCTTTCCAGGAAAAACACAGCATCCCACCGAGTCACAAGAAATGCTGGAAGCAAGCATAACAATGTTCTGTTTTCAAAAAGTATTCATACAAGAGGTTGGAAACAGCACAATATTGATGAGCTGTGTGAAGGCTCTTCCCAAATGCTCAGCTGACAGAAATTGTGGCTGTTGCACTGAGTAGGGCTGGACAGAACAAAGTTTACAGGAACTCAAGGTCTGTTCTGTGATGACATTCTTTCATTACTGATCATGAAATTAAGTCTCATTTTTAAGCATCCAATAATGAACAGTTAAACGTTCCTGACTCCAGAGATTTGAAGATGTTACAATGATAAAATCCACACTGCAGGGTCAACATAACACAACTGTTTCCAGCTCCTTGGTTTCTTTCACTATTGGACTTAGAGAAAGAGCTAGCTACAGTATATGACATATTAAGGTTGCTATGTCATTACTGATTATTACACACAAAAAGAGCTTGGTACCAGTCTCTGGAACATATAAAAATAATAATGGGATATAAAGCTCAATATTACTGATTCTTTTTTTCTGAGTATTTATCAGTTCTCCATAAATTAATACACTTGTAAGATAGTTAATGAATGGGAGCATTTGAGGTAAATAGTTTTAGCAGTTCAGTTCTTTCTGATGTGTCATCTAGGAATAGGAATCAGAATTGCATTGCCAAGTGTCTGGACACTCATACTGTGATTTGGTGCCTGCACTGCTGAGTTCTCACGACTGTTGATGGTGTCACCATTGTGTGGAGAAGAGCAGCTCTGCAACCTCCCACAGCAATGGTTGGACAATGGTGCAGGATGTGGTGTCTTTTTAGCCAACTCAGTCATCCTTGGGGGCAGGAAAGAGGAAGAAGGATGACAGAAAGGGCAGTTTGGATGGAATAGTGGGAAAGTCGGAAACAATAGACTGTGGGTTTTTTCAGGCAGGGGATCTAAAACAGAAAAGCTACAAATTATTTACCTCCTTCCTGCTGCAAGGGGCATGTGCTGGAAGCTTCCTCCCTTCTGTCTCCTTCCACTTCAGAAAAAATTTCAGACACCTTTTGCCTCCATTTGTTTGTGCTCAGCTGCAAGGCTAGAGACTCCAGCTGGGCATTGTATATCCTGCAGCATTAATGAGACTGAGCAACTCCAGCCATGCTGTCTATCGTCCTCTTCATAGCAAGTGATACTGCCTGTCCATTAGCCACAGTCCCCAAGTTTGACTTAGCCTTCATTGCACATCCACTTACAGTCAATCTGCCAGGTATATGTATGCTGTTGTTGTAGTTACAGCATAGAGTATGTTTTATATATTCACCCAGTTTATTTCATCTTCTGTTCCTATAATATATATCTCTCCTTAATTTGGTATAGGCAAAATCACTCAATTTCTCTCAGTTCTTTGGCTTCAGTTTTGTTGCTGCTATTTATCTTGTCAAGTTCAAGTAACAAAACACATTTACTAGCTGCAGTTGCAGGAATTATAAGAGAGTTTCTTTCTTTGCTTAATTTCATCAAACCAGGAGGCTTGGTAGTGCTCTCATAACAGGAATTTGCAGTGACACAACACTGAAATAACTCCTGCATCAATTTGTTCATATCAGGGCAGAAGTTTTTCAGTGTAAGAGAATCCCAGGGGAAATTAGGAAGAATACTGAGCAGACAGAGAAAGGATAGCCATATAGCTTACTGATTCCAAGACACTTTGCTGAAATACTAGCTACTTCTTTTTGCACCAGAGGGAACCATGCTGAGAAACACCATTACAAGTCCATTGCTTCACTCACTGATTTGATAAAAACAGAACAAAAAAATTATATTTGGTACCTGATTCTTCAAACTGTTACGCAGCTGTTGAATTACAGGTACTTGCAAGAGCCCTGGTGACTCAAGTTTACATGTGTGTTAAGTACTTCCAGGATTAAGATCACAGGTGCATAATAATAGCTTCTTGAATTATGCCACTAGAAGTGGAGGTCAGTCTATCCATGAGATTATTGTGATCAGGGTGTTCAAATCAACATTACATTACTTAATAAGTATAAAAAGCATTCTTTTTGAAGCATGAGAGCCCATATCCTAGGGAAAGCTCGAATGAATCTTAGGAAACCTAAGATATCCAAAATCCATACGAGATAAAGCAAGGACACAGGAATCAAAGCAGAACACAAGAATCAAAGCAGGACTCTAGTGTTTTTTCGAAGTAAAAATCAATCACAGGACACAACTGTGAGGACCACAAGATCAAAAAATATATTGGATTTAGATGCCAGACAGCTATAAAAGCTTTTTTGAACTCATGGACATCCCAGAGCTTCTTGCAACAGTCTCTTTGGTGTTGATTTTTTTCCTTTTCTCAGCACTAAAATAAGCTTAGTAAAAACAAAAAAGCTGTAACATCATCCCCGCTAGTACTGCAGCATAATTATGTAAAATTGAATAGATTAGCTTAAATTGAAACATTTTTTGGCATCATAACAGAGCCATTATGGGATATTTGGTTACCATAGAAACACAGGTAATGAAAGAGGTACTGTTATTAAATCATGAAACTTGAAATAAATTAATACAGATGTTAGAATCTGTAATACATAGCCTCATGTATTACATTAAAGGAATGATCTCACTGACACACCACTGCTAGCATGTAAACTCTAACTTTACTGATCGTACAAATCTGAAAAACAGGCTGTGCCTGGATGTCATTCAAATGAAAGAATCAGTCTTTGTCAAATGTTACCTTTTAGGCAGTACTATTTCCTTGTTTAAGAATATTTGTTTAACACAGATGAGCAGCAAATATGTTGCAACAATTTCTTAAAACTTCAGATCTTATTTTTGTTTGCAAACATTGAACAAAGAGGGCAGAACCACAGAAGATACTACAACGCTTAGGCAGAATCTGTAACTACTAGAAATAGCTGTTTTTTTAGAACATTTGTTTTCTGAGTTTTACCATTCTGAGTTTTACCATTCTGTTGTTATGTTTTCTTCCCCAAAATAAGTAAGAAGTCCTTTGCCTTCTTTAGCAAACAACTTTGTCAACAAGTACGGAAACAAGTTTCTACTCTGCTTGACCACATTGAAAAAGCTCAGCCTCTACTGCCACTATGCAAAAGGTGAAACCCATAGGTAGCCTATATGAAGGCCTGTGCAGTGAGGCAGTGCTGTGTGTGTGCACTTGTGTCTTCTTTTTCCCATACATATGAAAATTTTGCATCAGCACTCACAGGAGCAAATTTAAAACTCCGAATCTTCAACAAACTTGCAAAACTGGCCCTTTCAACTAGCCCTAATAAAGTCTGCCATTCTCAGTTTACCCTTCCCATCCCTCATCCTTTCTTCTCTTCCCCGTTTTTCCTCCCAGTACCCCTCACACACAGACTTGTCTGTTTCGATAAAGAGGTGTGCCAGTGCAAATTTAAAACCTTCTTGTAAATATTTCTGCTCTTATAATTTCAACCATATTTGCTTGGAATTAAGTTCTTCATTACTGCATATGCTGCCAATTAGGGAACACAGTGTTCTACCAGCTGAAGTTCATTACAGCATATCATAACTAGAGAAAGAGAATGAAAAATAAGGAAGGATGCACTCTAGTAACATGGGCACTTACCTTAGCCTCAACAATCTGACACCTAATGCACCACAGTTATATGAAAATCCATTTTATACATGTTAGAGGACAGGTGAGATCCAAAGATAAGGTTGTGAGACATAGCATTTACTGCATAGTGACTGGTCTCTGAAGGGGTTTGACAGCTTTACCATCCCTCTTGAGACGAGGGTCTGGATTTGAGGTGTTGCATTTGCAGGACTGGAGAATTTAGGAAATCTTGCTTTTTCTGTATTGTAGTCACACTTCAGTCACCTTCCACTAACAGAATTTAACAGCAGTATGTTAGTATTCCTTGTTTCTGATTCTATTATTGCATTGTTATAAGAGCAATTAAGGGAAAATTACTCTCCTCTAAAGCTGCTAATTATACTCTCAAATTCCACCCTGCCCCCAAAACATAACAACTGGTGTCATGTCTCTACCTTGCAGACAAAAAGGAACAAAAAAAAAATCCATAAAGCACAGCCTAATTCCTTTCTTCCCAATGAGAATTTTACAGGATATGAGATGTCAGCAAGCATCTGAAATAAGAAATGTTGCAAGTGGTACTTTTCACATACAAAACAGTGATGTAATAAGAAAAGGTGAACTTCTAGTTTGTACCTTGTGTTTCTCATACTTTCTACAAAAAAGATGAGTGGAGAAAATGGCTGGATATTTCCAGTAGACTTCTAGAAATCCTTCCATAAGCCTTCAACAGAACATCCCACCAGAGGGCACTCAGGCCAGCTGGCAGGTCTCTTGGTAAGTGTGTTTTGGTCTATACCCAGGTGATAACACGTGCATACATTACCAGAGAGCAGAGTGCTTCCCACAGCACTTGCCACCTCTGCAGGAACTTGTTCCTAGACTTACTAACAGGCATCATTGCAGGTATCTTTCCCTCAGGCATTTCGGAAAACAAAAAGCAATACTGTTTACACTGGCTAATTGCAACCTATAAGGCATTTAACGTCTAAATAAAGCCCTGTTTTAAATATATTACCAACACAAAGAGGCACTACTTAGTTCTTTTCCAAAGGGAATTATTTTCTCTTAGCAGAATATTTCTATGGAGAAAGTCTTGCACACCATCCCTGCTTTTGTTTACTCCGAATGAGTCTGAATAGTCTACATGGTTAGAGAGACCAAAAAGACTGAATTTCTTCATTTTCTCTTGTCTATCTAATGCTGATCCACTGGCAAAAAAGGGGGAGAAGGCAAGACATATTGAATCTAGCTGGGTTGTTACTTTTCTTTATAGCAGCCCCTTTTGGATGTGTGAGTAAAACAGTGTCAATAACACACCAGTGTTTTGGTATTGCTGAGAAGCGCTTGTTCAGCATCAGGGTTTTTTCCACTTTGCCCCAGAGAGGAGGCTGGGGGAGCACAAGAAGTTGGGAGTGGACACAGCTGGGACAGCTGACCACTGAGCAAAGGGATGTTTCATGCTTTATAATGTTATGCTCAGACATAAGAAATCAGGATAAGGAGGAGGGTGCAGGGACAATTGGGGTTATGACAGTTGTCTTCCCAAGTAAGCATTACTTGTACTGAGGCACAATTTTCCAGGAAGTGGTTCAACATCTAAATGTCAATGGAAAGCAGTGAATGAATGTCCTATTTTGTTTTGTTTGCACATACAGCTTTTTTTCACTTATTAAACATCTTTAGCTTGAGCAGGGAATCGTCTTGCTTTTGCTCTTTTGATTCTTTCTCCCATCCTGCTGGGGGATGAGTGCTTGACCGGGTGGGTGCCAGGACCAACCCATCACAAGAATATAGAAGAGGGAAAAAAAACTTGAGGCTCCGAGATGACACTTTTGTATTTCCTGAAGAGAGGAGGCAAATCTCAAGGCAGGAAAGGGCATGTGACAGTTCACGTTAAAACCAGACTTTTTTCATGAGTAGTATCAAAGGTAACTTCCATCACATTTTTTCTATGTCTGGATAGCAACTGAGACAAGACTAGACTTCCCTCTATGAAAAAGAATTTAGAAACTTTGAGCTTTTCCATTTTAGAAGTCCAAGAAATATTTCTGTATTTTGTAAAGGATATCCTGAATTATTGATGAAATATCCTTTTGGCAATGTTCTTAATGGCTTTTTTAATACCGTAAAAAAACCTCTCTGTGGTCAGATATTTCTTCAGCAAATTAAAGAAAGAAGTAGGCTCACCTAATAAATATACATGAAACTTCTCTTCATGTCTATAAAATTGAATTGTGGTGTAATATCACATTCTAAAACATTCAGCTTTTCTCTCCATTGATCCAAAGAAAATACTTTACAAATTGACTGTCATCCTGTGATGTCCTTAAGGTGATAACATATAAGTAATTCTGGTCATTTTAGTATTGCAAGAACAACTACCATACCACCTGCTTGTGTAAAAGTTTTTGTAAAAAGGACATTTGTAACCTACAGAACCTACTTACTACACCCGAGCATGTAGGATTACAAGGCAAGGAGTTGCTGCAAAGTGGTATATAGCACAAATGGTGCATGTCTCTGTGGGCAAAGGCAGCCCCATATGGACATTTCATAGAATCATAGAATGGTTTGAGTCAGAAGGGACCTAAAGATCATCTAGTTCCAGCCCCCCCCCCGCTACAGGTAGGATGCCACCTACTAGATCAGGCTGCCCAGGGCCCCATCTAACCAGGCCTTGAACAGCTTCAGGGATAGGGAATCAACAACTTCTTTGATTAACCTGTTCCAGTGCCTCACTACGCTCCCAGTAAAGAACTTCTTCCTATCATCTAGTCTAATCCTAACATCTAATACTTCTCTAAGGTCTCCTGCTCCCTCTCTGGTGCTTGGAGCCTGGCGATGGCAGAGTGGAACAGAACAGGGGAAAAGAAGGGACTAGACACTTAAAATAAAAGCAATTCGAAACATTAAAAAAGCAAGTTCAAGATCTGGGATCATATTTTCTAGATTGGGCACTGTGTTTATATTGCAGGCCACTTCTTCACATGTATGGATAAATAAACACCCATTTGTTAGCCTTTCAGAGCATAGTGTACTAGCACAGCAGCAGGGGAAGGAAGATGCTACTTCTGTAATTTCACATTTGTTTATTTTAAAGCAATCTGATAAAAGTTCAATAGAAAATAAAAAATGTCATAACTACCTTCTTGACTTCACCAAAGATTGTAGTCAGGAGCATTCAACAGTTTAAAACTTTCTTTCCTGCTGTCCCTGGATCAGCTGCTTCCACCCAGTTTCTTTGAGGGGCAGACTACACTGAAGCAGTAAATTTCACCAGCTGAATGGGGAAAAAATGGAGAATTCCTTCTGCACCAAAATTACAAATGAGCATAGTTGTGCCACAGAGATAAGACAGGAAGGAACTATACAAGCATTCATTTTCATATTTCTATGCATCTAAATATATCATAGCTTTCCTACAAAATTCTCCCATGGGGAATTTACTAATTACAGCAGCAAACAGAACAGTAAAAAATACTGGCCGTAGGCTGCCATCTGCCGGTTTATGTTACAAAAGGTCACCTGCCAGGAGATTTTGGCAGATTTTGCCTTGCCATTGTAAACAGGGTGACAAATCCTCACCCATGGAAGGCTGAGGGCATCCCATTCCCACCAGTGGAAGCTGATGAGGCTTCTGGAAGCCAGTAGGCTTTCTGACCCTGACTTACTGCTCCCTAGAACTCTTTAAAAAAACTGCTGCTTTGCACAGATATTTTTTCTGTATTGATACTAATTTAAAATTATTATACTTTGATGTTCACTATCAGGTTGTGAACCTTTCAGCCACACAAATACACAAACACACACATGCACAAATGCAATCTCCATGGAAGCCACACCTAAATTCTAATTTTTGTGGAACTTTATGTCATGTGTACGACCTGCACATTGTTTTCTTGCAGTAGGATTATAGTTTTATTTTCATCAGATGGCATGTCCTGAAGGTTCTCCATCTGTTTTCCTGGGCTCTTAACATCATTTAATGACTTATTACAGCTCAGAACACAAATACTTTATTGGGTTCAAGGGCAGCATGTAAATTAAATGAATATCTCCTGGTGAGGAGATATTGGTTCTCTTATTTAGCTGACATTTACGTTAACATGTGCAAGACTAGTGCTCATAAAAAGTTCTAGAAATAAAAGCCAGGCTTGTGTGAATCAATAGCATTTTTGCTGCTGGTTTCAATGAGTTCAAGATTTCAACTAATACATCTTGGTCTTGGTGCATAAATTCCTAAGCCTGCCATGAGCTCCACATGTTATCCACAGCAAGTTCAGACTACAGATAGTGCCATTAGTATTGCAATCAAAAGTAAGGGACATGAAACTCTCCCCATATTGATCATAATCTCAGAAAAAGTCTCTAGCGACCATTTCAGTTGTAGTGTGTACCTCCATCTTGTGGTAGTTACATTTCAGAAACAGTACTATTAAAACTTCAATTTTTCATCTGAAATATTCACTAGTTTTTTTAAAAGTTTCATGAGTCCCTGTTACAAGCAACGTTAAACTTTCTTTGTTCCAAAATATACACAGCAGTGTAGCTGACTACCTAATGAGCCAACAACACAGTTGAATTTTGCAAGAATTGAGCATCACAATCATGACGCTGCAATCAAGAGGATATTGTCAAGATTAACAGACCTTATACTAACTTACTTCTGTGTTCTCTACAGCCCTTTGCAGAATGAATACAAGTCTCTATAATGTGAAAGGGTCTTTGCTTGCTTTCTTGCTTGAGTGTTCTAATGGAGCTCAGTGGAAAGTGGAGAGATCCGTGGTATAATGTATGTATATGTATTTGTAAGTACATGGTTGCATTTGCATGCACATATTTTGCAGTTTCTCAGAGAAAGAGAATAGAGTTTCAAGTGAAATTTTTGGAAGCTAAGAGCATTGTGGAGTTTCCTGAGGCTTTCAGTGTATACCCAATAAGAGTCTTCACAAACTTATGCAATATCTGTTGGAGCCACCTTCTTAATTCTATTGTCTCTTCTTAAAAATACTGAATCAGTTAGAATTTGACATGACACTTCTCAATTGCTTGAGCTGACAGGAACTTCCCGAGTTTCAGCAGAGTCCAGCGTGAAGGATAATCTCATGCAGCACAGCAGACTGGGGCCCAGTTGGCTAGAGAGTAGCTTTCCAGGAAAGGACTCAGGGATTCAACTGGAGGGTGTGAACATGAGCCACCAATGCACCTTTGCAGCACACCAAAGTGTCCTGACTATATTAGGGGACGTCAATCCAGCAGGTTAAGAGAAGAGATTATATTCAGCACTTCTGAGACCACATCTGAAATGCTGTGTCCAGTTTTGGGCTCCACAGTAGAAGACAGACACTGACATAGAGGAACAAGGGCAACAGAGGCCAGTAGGCAGCTTCATGGCTGGATAACATGATGTAGAAGGAAAACATGTCAGGTCTGAGCCTGTTCAGCCTGGAGGAGGGAAGGCTGTTGGTGGAGGTATCTTATTGCTGTGAACAACACCAGATGAGAAGATGCAGATAAAGGTGAGTCATATTTTTCTAGTAGGTGCATGGTTATTGATGGAGAGGCATCAAGCAGAAATTGAAACACAGAAAAATGTGAACAGCTATAAAGAAAAAGGTTTTCACTATGAGAGTGGAACCAGTGGAACAGGTTGTCTCAGAAGGTTGTGGGAACTTCATCTGTAGAAATACTTAAAATGGATGTGGCTCTAAGCAAACCCTGATGCTGGCTTTGAGGAGGGGAGTCGGATGTGACACCTCCAGAAGGTGCCTTCTGGCCTGCCAGATTCTCTTCTTTACCTTCTGAAGACTTTTCTCGTTCACGCAGCAGTAACAACATGATACAGAAATTCTCTACTGGCTCTCAGGCACTTCTGCAGCAAAGGAAGAAACAGCACATGACACTGGAACAGAATATTTGCTTGGAGCTGTCCAGTCCATCAGTTCTCTGTGCATGCAATGAAACAATTCCTACCAAAGAACCTTTATAAAATGTTTCTTCTCCTTTGTGTGTTGGAGAAACAGCTAGCTTTCTGTTATTTAAATCCTATTCTTTGACATCATCTGTAAATAGGTTTACCACCCTAACAGCACAACAACAATATGAGCTGCCACATTAGCAGATAGCATGAACAGTTGGTTATTTTCCAGATAGAGGAACACAGTTAAGAAACTCCTGTGTCACTCCAGTAGGGATGATCTGTTGTTTATCAGACACAAATCTCACCTTAAATAGATAGGCAGACAGGTTATTTCTAAGTAGAACATCCTCATTAACTACTCTGGAGGCATGTTTTATAAAAAACAGTAGGTCTCACTGAATCTGGTCTGTGCTGCAATTAGGCTGGCATAAAGTGCCATCTCCTTTTCCTGTCCCATGAACATGTGGGGAAGGGAATTTTGGCAGCCTATTGAGTTATTTCCTTTCATTCTGAAGGAGAGGAGAGTAATCTGAAGGGCACTTTGAGGACTTTTATCTTTAAAAAATAAGGTTGCAAATTATAATTTCCAGTATTGTCATCAGGTTAAACAAGAAACCATCCTCTGACACACAGTATTGAATGCAAAAAATATACTAATGTAAAGGTTACTATGAAGCAATTCCTACATTCAAATATCTAGGGGTTTATTAATTATTTTTTTATCACAGCTAATGGAAATGCTAAGTAAAATACCTCTCACCTGTCATCGTGATAAATCAAATCCTAGTGCTGTTTTGAATGGCCTAGGTGTCTTCAGGCTGTTAAACTGAGCATCTCAACTGACCGTCAGTGGATTTATCTATTAAGTTCTGGGATATACAACATCATTTGTATTTGCTATGGAAACTATTGGTGGCATTCTCCATAGGATAAAGTAGATTTCAGGATTAACTCTGTTGGAAAAAATCATAGATTACAGATATTGACCGAGATTTTTTTTTTCATTTCACCTCCTAGAATGCAAAATTAAGGGTTATAATTTAAAATCAATTTCCACTTGGGAAGAATATATGAAATCATGTATCAATGCCAGTAACTGGCACACGACATCTCCGTGAATAATGTAGGAGCAATGATGATTGCTAATCATATTTAGAGTCTCTTAAATATAGCTCTAACTTCATTGGGTCTGAAATTGCAGGAAAGCAGTAAAGTTTATGGAGCATGAAGTACTGCAGTTCCTTGTTACATATACAGGCTTCAAAGGGTATTACTAGTGATTTCTGACAGTCTTTACCTGTAAAAGAAATATTGATTCCTCTGTGCAGAAATACAGAACCTGGAACTTATATTTCAAGTATTTCTTATTGAACTAATAGTATAGTAAAGATAGATACTTATTTCAGGCAAACATTTATTTCATAACTTCTGAGTTCTGCCTTGATTGTTGGCTGTGTTTTTAAGTAACTATTTGTAACAAATATTTGGTTCCTATAGATACATAAAGAAGAAATAGGTGACACCAGAGCCATTATTTTTGATTTATTGTGAGCCTTTCAAATTTTAGTAGCATTCAGTCCTGTAAAAAGTTACTGGTGTTCAACATACTACTGATGTCTCAGCTTTTATAGTCATCAATTCTTTGTCCTGTAAGAACAACAACAAAAAAATATACACCATAAAAATCCAAAAGCAGAGACAACTACTTCAAAAACCAACCAACCAAAAAAAAACCCCAAAAAACAAAACCAAAACAAACTGAGATAAAAGAAAGCATCCAGGTAGGACATAAGAAAACTGGTGTTTTTTCCAAGCTCTCCCATTGCCTCTTATGTGAACAAGGTATCTGGTAGCAAACACTGCTTTGATCTCCTGAGGGAAAGGGTCTTCTCCATAAATCATCACGGCAGCAGTAAAAGAAAAGCAGCACATTCCTTTGATGCTTTGCCATGCACAGCTGCTGGTCTGGATGTTTATAAAAGTAACACTCTTCGAACACATTGGGTTGCAGATCCCCAGGTTTTGGATTTGGAGCCCTGTTGAGCATCGCTGTGTTCAGATGCTGTTCTCGTATCTGCTGCATGTGGAAACTTGCCTGCTTTAAAGGATGGGAGGATGTTCAATTGGAATATTTTGAATGGCTGTATGCTTATCCACTACCTTATTTCTCTGATTCCTTTGTCACAGGTGTAGATCTTTCACTCAACCCAAGTTTACTTCTCTAGTGCTGTACAGCTCCTCCATACCCTGTAGTTCCCTTAACCAGGAGAAAACAAGCTGTCAGCGCTGCTGCAGGAAGCCTGTTGCCAAGGCATAGGCACGTCTGCTTCTCTTCACTGTAAGGAGCCAAGACATTTTATGTATATTCACTGTACTAAGAGCAAGGTGAGACAATTACTTCAAAAAGCAGAAAGTGAAAGAACGGTTCAAGAGGTACATGAAGGACATGGCGAATAAAGGCCACGGACACTAGATGCATCTGGTAAAAAACAAGAGTGATCTGATTCTAGAACACAAATAAAGACCTTGATTATTAAACGGGGGGGGGGGGAAGAGGAGAAAAATGAAAAAAAAGAAGAGGCAAAATAAATGAACTGGAACTTCAGCATTATTACCATGATATTTTGTCATAAACAAAGTGGCAAATAAGAGAACTGGCAATATCTCAAGGGTACCTAATACCAAGATTTTTCAGTGCTAAGTCTTTCTAGGAGAAGCACAAATGCTTAGGCACTTCGAAGGTAAAGTAACACAGAAGAACAAGACACAAATATTAATGTCAGGCAAACAGAAACATGATTTCAAAAAGGAAAGTCAGATCATTTTAAAGGTAGTGAGAAAAAGAAGGAAAAAAACCCAACCAACTCACCAAGCAGTCCTTTTAGATAAATTAGCTTGCACAGTTGAATTTCTCCTTCAGTCCCTATGGTAAATAGGGACAAGCACTTAAAGTCAAGCACTTAAATTCTACCAGTTTTCTGACTACTACTTACTGCTCTTTGGCCTCTTTCAACATTCATGCTTATCACAGTTTATGCAGAATGTATCAACCTATCTAACTATCTATACATCCACACAGTACAGAGTCAACATCCTTGCCCTTTGGTCTGATTTTTTTTTACTCACCTCTGAACTCTGTTGCTCTGATCTGCTAGTTACAGTACAAGTCACCTTTCTTTTTGCTTTCATGCATGATGCTAACAACTTTTGCCACCATTCCTCTATGCCTTCTCCCTCAGGGATAACCAATCAGTGATGATCTCTCAGATAGATCAATTTTTCCAACTAGGGTACTCTATACATTCATCTATGCTCTTGAGGACAACACCAACTTAACATGGTATGGAGGACATTAGAAATCTTAGATTTATTTTTTTTAATTGCAATCTTCTTTCTATTTTTTTCCCCAAAATAGGAAGCATTTTTGCTAGAGGGGCAGCAAACCTCTTTGTTCATATGGCAACTATCACTTTGACACCAGAATTGCAAACAAATTGCATTGGAGAAAATGTATGGTTTGCCCTAGAAAGTTGACGGAGTGAATAAAGGAAATTGAAGATGTGGATTTCCCCACAGCATTTAAAGCAATGAAAGTGATGGACTTAATTCTCAACAAGAGAAAAGAAGGTCAGACTGCTCTACAGAAATCTATTAAAGGCATCAGGAGAGGCTCTGAGATCAATAGATATTTAAACAGTAGCCACAGTATGAGATAAATGTTTTTGGAAGAGAAAAAAAGTAATAAGAAAGAATGTAGGTGCTAGTGGAAAGCTGACAATTGCTTAAACAAGAATATAAAAAAAAAACAGCCCCCAAAAAACAGGCTCAATGTACTTGTGACACCTTGAAAATATTTGTTCAAATCAGTGGGAGTTTTGGCTGTGTGTACACTTTTTGCTGGTTTTCTATTAAGCTGAAAACCATTTCCTTGACTTATTTACAGAACAGTAATTGGAAAAATAGGATTTTCTTTTCTAACTTACTCTGTAACAGTATCATTAGTCAAGCAAATAATGACATAAAGAACATACAGAAATGGACGTTAGGCAGCAGTATTTAACCTCTTCATTGCTTACAAAATATTTTTTCTCCATATGTACTGGTTGATTAAAACTGGCTCTTTCTTCTAAGTAATATAACTGTACCAGTATGGCAATAACATGTTGACCTTTCAGCCCTGCTGTAATCATGATCTTACTTTTTCCATTAAGGTAGAAAAACTGTCTCAAGGGCTGTGTCTGCAAGTGTATCAGTGGGAGATTTTTGTCTTTTTTGTAGCTGTCAGGAAACATACTGGGATACTCTATTTGCTGGATAAAAAAGATGATGCTTCAATGAGAAAGGCTTATGAAAGTTATCCCAGCAAAACAGGAAAGCGAGGCAGCATTTGGAATAAGCACAAAGCAAAAGCACCCACCCAAGTGTGAACTGGAACCTACATAAAAGTGAATAAAAGAAATTCCGAGCCTTTGAAAGAGTTCCAGTCAGCTTGAAATAAACTGACTGCTATTCTAGTAACAATACTCCTAAATAAATTGTTGCTGTTCCAACAAGCAAAGCAATCAGACTATCTTTCTTTTCTCTGTTGAAACCATATATACTAATTCCCTTTTATCTGTCTATCATGATGCTCTCCTCTGAGCCACAATGATTCATCCTTTAGGATTGAATTCTCCCAATAAATTTTCAATTCATAAGCAGATCCTTTGGTGGCAGAACACATTGCCTGAGAGTTTTTCAAACAGTCAAGATGAATATTGAGGACAACTGTATATAGAAACAATACTAACAATACTAACAGTTGGCCAAGGTCTGCAAGACCTTTTCTCCTCAGTAAAAAAGTCTTAGAGATAACATTTTACCTTGTTAATCTGTTCTTCCCTGTAGGGGAAACTTTTTAGTTAAATAAAGAAAAGAAATTTGGCTTACAACTCTGCTACAATAATAAGCATTGTTTTTACAAATAAACTGCAAAGATCAAGGAAAGATGCATGCTGTCTGGTGATATGCTGCCAATATCTTAACAAAGATCTGTAACAAAAAAAGAAGCATTCTTCCTTTGCTCATGCTAATCTTAACACAGCAAGCAAGTTATAAAAATCCTTCATTTTAACCTCAAGAATTCTAGCTTAGACTTGCAGGAAAGATGAAAACTCAAAAAGGGGATGAGTCATTTAAATTCGCTTTTGCTGGTGATTTTTATTTTATATTCTGAAAAAGAAATTGGTAGAAAGTCAAAGAAATCCACCTGTGGACACAAACAGGAATGGTAATCCATGACATAGACAGGATAAACTAGGGGCAAGCACTTATCACAATCTTCTGATGGCAGGTGCACAGAGAATTCATGTTTACCTGAAGTTCAGACCAGGAAGTCTAAAGCAGTCATACTTCTAGTTTTAAAGATTTTTGGTTTGCCAGTACTGTCCAGGAAGGTAGACATCTCACAGCAGCAGCTTCCTGAGAATGTGAATAGCTATCATTTGACAAAAACTTCATTTGAAAATAAAAGAAGCCAGAACTTACACCGAATTTAGGCTCCCTAAGTTCAAAATTGCAGTTTTCAAGTCTCTATTTATCTGCTACATAATCTTGGAAGTATCACAGTTTTCAAAGTGAGACTTTCTCAGCAATTGAGTTACGTCCAGCATCACTCAGGGTTTAGAAACTAGCTGTTCCCCTACCGGTATCTAGTAATCATTTCCACTCAGTAAGTGTACACTGAAAACAACTACCATAAGTTCACAGATGTGTAACTCAGAGGTAATAATTTTCTTTTAAAATACTGCTGTTGCTACCTTCTCTCCTCAGACTATTCCAAATTTCTACAAAGAACTCACTAGTTAAGTCACATATCAAAGAAAAGGGAGACTGAGATCTGTTTCCTATCTATTCTTGAGATTACCTTAATCACAATCAGAGGCTCTTCTAGCTGAGAGTGAGTACACAGAGGGAGAGACCTTGCAAGGACATGTAGTATTTGTTCCCATTCTTTAATGTCAGTATTTGCTCCCATTCTTCAATCAGGTTGATTAAAACCAATACTTGGAGCTTTGTGCACAAGTTACTTCAAGATTCACTGCTTCAGAAACAGAGTACAAAGACTAAGAGGACTACCCTGTATCTCTTTCCCTATGGGTTGTTTAATGAGTGACTTCAACATTGCTTTAAAAAGTACAAGGTTTCTACATTTGAAGACACCTCGGGTGAATGTGCATTGGCTTCAGACTTATCTCCTGCTTTGCTTTCTTTATTTGTTGTTTTCAGAGTCACCTACAGGATGGTCTCCACTTTGTTAGCCATTTTGATGTACCAGACTCTCCCCATGTACTACAGGGGGATCTGAAAGCACTCCTAGTCGTTCCTGTTGAGAATTTGTCTGAAAACTCTGGGTTACTCCAGTTCAGTCTGATTCATTTCACAAGTAAAACATTCACTCCTCAGTAATAAGCTGTATGTGTCTTGGTAATGTGATTAAATAGTAGCCTAGAGATGAGCTGCAGGACTTTCTCCAGATCAGAAGCAAGGCCATCACTCTATCTTTGCCTTGGTGCTGGTAGAAGAATTATAACAAGACTTTTAAGAGTCCCCTTCAGCAGATCACTAGCATTGAACATCACTACATTGCAGTCATATGAACAATTATAACACCAAAACCAAAATCAGAATGCTTCAAGACTACAATACATGTAATTTCTCTGTGCTCACCAAACATTTCCAAACTCATCAAACAGAAGCCTTCTAGACTCTTTTGTCATCACTGATAAGCAATCCTGAATCTTTTGTTCACAGCTGAGATAGTACTTGGTATATCATGAGACTCCTGAGGAGTTTTGCTTAAATGATTGAAAATTGAATATTTTTCCCATATTTGGGAAATGCTGGGTTGGAGTTGTGAACAGCATAATTCAGACTTAGCTACTGTTTCAAGATTCATGCAAGGACCCATCTTTCTAAAGAAATTCCATAATATTTAAGGTCTGATTTCACTCTGCTGCTTTTCATCAATCTGTTTCTGAGCTTGACACATGTTGGCTGTGACAATAAGCATGTGGTCATCACCTCTCAGTATTGCAAATACTTGGTGAGTATTTGGACAGGAATTTTCAGCATAGGAGAAAAATAACAATGAAACACAGGAAAAGAAAGCAAAGTTTATGGTCTGGTAGATGTTTTCTTAGAACAAAATTCATACATCCTCATAAGAAAGACCTGGGGCATACAAGGAGTGGACCTTCAAACAGATCAGAGTGATCATTTAAGGGGTTCAGGATGCAGAAAACAGCTACATATTGGAGTGCTATTTCAGTTTGCATCTTCAACTGGAAGACCTGCATACTGTACATCTTACTACTGTTTTGTTCAGAGGAAAACTTCTCTCAGGCTCTTGTCCTTTAAATATTGACTGTCTTATTGACTCAGCTCTATTAACTCTTTCAGACACAAGCTCAGTTGACCCAGTTAGCCAGGAAGATCCGTTAGCTTAAAGAAATTCTAACAATTAGTTAACAATTATTTTGTGAGTTTGGGGTAGATTTTGGTATGGCTTCCCAAGAATGGAGTGGAAAAAAAAACTCCAGGGAATTTGTAATGGATTGTCTGTGGAAACCAAGGGTACTCTTTAAATTGCTTTGCAGTCGCAGTCCTCATTTCATTTCAGCCTTTGTTGATTTTTTCACAGAACAGCAAGAGGTTTATAGCTTACTGACAGAGACAGAAAGAGAAAGAAAGGAAACAAAAAGGTGTCAGTTGTATCCCCGGGGCCTCTGATAATCGTAAAAGGACTTCCCATTTAACTGGTTCTATTTTGGATCATTGGATCAAATCTACCTTTCATATGTTGAATTATTACAGTAGTAAGTTTTCATGTGGGAGACTCATTACTGCTCCGCTTCTCTGAGAGACAAGTATTTCAGAGCTGTTTTGGAGGAATAAAATGGGTTAAAGCTCAGCAGGCCCTGGAAATGACTCTCTTTCATGGGAGCAAGATGCTGGTATTGTGATAGGCAGAGAGACACACAAGTCCATGAAACTGAAACAACTGCCCAGCACCCAGAAGGGGTTCACCACAGCAGGGTATTGCTGATCAGGGGTATCCAGCAGACATGGGGTACTGGGACCTGCAGGCAGTAAGACCAGCAGAGCTGTGTGATCCCATCTCAGTGTCCAGGGATGCTGAATGTGCAGCTCAGGGGATATATCACCTTCCTGAGGCAGTAGGTCACAGCATCTCACAGCTCCAGCTGAGCTCACAGCTTCTGCATACTGCAGGAGCAGCATTTTCCATGTAGCTTCTGCATGCACTTTAAATAAAATCCTCTTCCCCTAGAAGTAGTGAGCACATCTTAGGAAAACAGGGCAAAACCTGAGGGCACAGTATACCTCTGTTCTCCCACTTTGAGGATTATTCTTACAGCTATCTACAAATAGGCAAACTGTAAGTGCAGATAAGAAAGTAATTTAACTGCTTTAGCTCAGTGACTAGATTGCAAACAGAAGCCAGCCGTCCTGACCTCCTGGCTCTGCTTTGAAGCTATTACCACAGTTATAAACTGCTCAGGCAGGCTTGCAAATACAAGTCATGTGGGTGACATCTTACTGTGGAAACAAAAGGTATCGAATGAGAGCAAAGACAAATTACTCTATTGTAATACTAAGAGTTGGAATAGATAATCAATCACAAATGGGATTTGACGTCTGCAAAATAAAGGTCCTGATCCAACAAAAGCCAAATGGCAGGATTTGCAGTAATCTGAATAGGCACTATCACTGTTCGTAAAGATGGCTAGATGCACATTTATCTGTGCAAACATTGCCTCAGGAACAGCCACAAAGGGCTGCATTCCCCGACAAGAAGTTTTACAGGTCTACTACTCATTTCACTAAGAATTGACTCCTTACAGTTGCTTGAAGTCTGGCTATCACTGGTTGCATTTCATGGTGTTTTGTTCTTACACTAGAAGAGGCAGCAAACAGTCTTTTACTTTCTGTGCCACTCACGCATTGCAGATCTCTGCCAAGCTATACTGGCACTCTCCATCCTTGAATTATTCTCACTTTCCTTCTTGCCACCTTTTCCAATTGCAACATCTCCTTTAGAAGATGGGGGGACCAGAACTCCACTTAATGCATCAGCTGTGAAAAAAACACAGTTTGCAGAGCAGCGAGATGGTGGAGGTTTTCCTTGTTTTATATTTCCGTCTTAATGATTCGTAGCATTTGAACTGGTTTTTGATTGCTACTGAGATTATGTTTTCAACTATCTATCATAACCCCAGGGTTTTCCTCTGCTGCAGTAATGACCACTTCAGAGCCTATCATTTTATGCAATGATAAGATTGGGTTTTCCACATGTACATTGCTTTACATTTATCTATGTTGAATTTCGTTTGCCATTTTTTGTCCAGTCAACCTGTTGCAAGACATGTCCAACCTTTTCCTGCCAAAAATACAAGTACCACACTCCATCTACTTGATTTGCCTTTCCTCCTCTATCAATTACATTTTCATGTAAATTTTTGCAGAATTCATGCATCTCCAATCACTCTGTTTTGCCAAAGCAACATCTTTTCAACAAAGAGTTGTATTCATCAAAAATATTGCATTCAGATTTCCTTGGCAATATATTAGAGTCCTCATTTACTTCGTAGCTCAGTGACTTTATGCCTTTTCAATGTTTTGCATATAAATTAAGCTGAAAAGGACATAGACACAGCTGGTTTTACTCAATGTGGTTTCAAGTAAAGTTGTAATTTTCTTCCCTTATTTTCAGTTATTTTTCAATAATTTTTGTGCAGTTGAGTGGACTGCATATAGAACTACCGTGGGATGTGTGAAATGTCAATGCTAGAGTTGATCAAAGTCTTAAAGTTTTTAATTATTTTAGCTTTTCTTTCTTCATCGTCTCCACTTTCATTTTATCCACAATATCTTTGGCACACCTACGTTGAGATGACAAGACCCATACGTGAATAAATTAGTGAATCCATAGCAGGAAATATTTAATTGGGATTTCTTTGTAGAACCATAATAGCAAACATAAACCCAGAACATTGCACAATGCATGGGGCATTGTTTACATTATGGTCCATAGCTACTGGTTAACACATATGATTATCACACCATGTAGTGCTAGAATTCTGTAAAACAAAATAAACTGTTCTTGTTCCTGTCTAATGATCCAGAACAAGAGAGCCCCAATAAGGGGCACTGAATCAACAGCTTATTTTGAGCACACAAGAACATCTGCCAAAGTGATATTGTGAAAAAATGTTTTATTAAACAATTTAAGAGAATTTAAAGTAATTAATGATCCAGTTGTTAATGTACTCTGCTAACTTCTAGAAATTATAATTACTTTGGCAGCCCTTGCTGCCATTTTATTATACACCTCACATTTTATTATACACCTAAAAAAACAAGACAGTAAATGCTTTGAAATGCTGAAGGCAGAGCTAGAGGCTATTTTTTCCATTAAATATATCACCTGAGCTCTTTATGTTTAATCACCTACACTGCTTACTACATGTAGTTGGACAGAGGATCTTAAAGGAAAAGATCAGTCAAAAATGGTATAAATATCAGCAACATTCCCAAGTACAGCTAGATCTCTACAAGCCATTATATGTGTTTTATTACACTCTGATGATGCCACTCCTTTTTAATACCATTTTCTAGCACATATGTATTAAGATTCTAAATACGTGGATTTCAGAGATGCATTTGTTATGAAGATTAACAGGAAACAACTTCACATAAATGTGTAGGACCAGCCAAAATATGATAGCTACTTTGTAATCCTAACAGAGATGTACAAAGTATCCAGTGCTCCAGTGTAAGACCTACAACAAATATCATGTAGAATAGATTCTGGGATAATTGGTAAATACTGTATTATCATTTTCCTGAGACTGAGTTAAAATTCCGATTAATAGTTTGAGCTCAGCAATGATTTCTTAGAAATGGAGAAATCTTCACCAAAAATAAAGGTTGCATTTGCCTTGCAATAGGCCTGGGGGAGCCAGGGGACCATAATTCCACTCCTAGAAAGAAGTGTCCTGTTGCAAAGACATAATTTCAATAAAAATGAGGCCTATCCAAAAATATATAAGCATTGCATATTCAGTGATATTAAATATATCATTTTTGTTAAGGCAAATAAAAATCAGGAAGTCCTTTCCCTGTATTTCTTATAGTCTCCTAGCAAACCAGTGGGTAACAAGAAAAGGAGTAACACAACTAATTTCTTTGTTGTTTTACTTTTATGTCAAACTGCCAATGGCCTCCCTTTCTGTTATGGTCAAATCAGTGTGCAGGATAGAGGTATTGAAGTGTGCAGTGCAAATGTATTGAATAGCTGCATTTTAAATAGAATAAAGTGTGTGTTTCAGATGCTGAGGAATAGTAACCAGGACTAGACTCTCAAAACTAGAGCAAATGATCCAAAGCATTAGCTCACAGAAATTTCAGCAGAAATATTGATTGGCCTGAATGAAGAAGTAATGAAAATATCTGAAAGTACCAGAGAACTCAATACAGATCAACCAAGGACATGGCAGACAGCAGCAGACTGTTATTCTCATCAACACCAGCAGGTCTATAATCTGATAAAACCACTGCACATATGACCTTTCAGCAGAAGATCTGCATTCTAACAATGGGCAGGTGACAATAAGGTGACACCACAGTGTGTGTACAATTCCTCTTCCTTTTTTCCCAGCTGAAAGAGGCAGTATAGCTGTGAGGAGACCCAAAATGAAGCAATAATGACAAAACTTTCCTGTGTTTTAAGCACGGAGAAGAAAGAAAGATTCTGAGGCAAAATAATCACATCATGTCTTATAAAAAGAGAAAAAAAGTTTATCATCACCAGAAAAGAACGATGTGACATGATGAAGACTTAACTGCTGGTGTCCCTTTTCCCTGTCACACACAAGTGACCCTGGGCAGACCACTAGGACACATCTCCTTGTGCTTGGTGGTGGTGAGTCACAGAATCACAGGGTGGTTTGGGTTGGAAGAGACCTTCAACGGGGTCTGAGAGTGAGTGAAATCTATGTGGGAATGACCATGAGTGTCTGAATTAATTGTTTGAAAAAAAAATATCTCCTTGCCCTTTTACAAGGTCTCACAATAAGTTAATTTCCTGTTTATCTCAGATAAACCAGGCCTGTGTATTTTGGTCACAATCACAGGCTTGAGAAATTCAAGAATTCCCTTTTATGTTCTGTAAAGTTTTTTACATTTTCACATTACTATATTTTTAGATTGTCCACAGAAATAATATGAACTAAATTGTATATTTGTATAAAAATTGCCAAAGACCTCAGCATCGATAGCACACATTTACTGGTGAATATTTTATAATATTTTTTAACATAATTAAAAATTAAATTTTGCTGATTAGTTTGAGTCCTCCCCACTACTCACCAAAAATGGACAATGTCTTACAAAATGTTTTAATTTCTTCATATCTGAATTATATAGTAACAGAAGTTCTTTTAGGCACAGGATTGTAATCTTCACCCTAAATCAAGAATATGTTATTGGGAGGTGGGATGTACCAATGGTGGAGAGAAGCTTAATATTAAGCAAGAAGGACATTAATAATTTTAACTTTGATAATTTTAACTTTGATAATAATTTTAACTTAGAGTTTGGGAGTGAGGGGAGAGAAATAACAGAATGTTATTAAAATTACACTCAAAAGACCTTGCCTCAAAAACTGGAGTTGTATTTTCTCTGTATGGATAAGAATACAGTCCTCTACTAGTTAGCATGGCAATATTATAACACACCAAATCAATCCTAAGTATAAAAATGCATTGAAGATACAGAGGTAAAAATGCTGCTACACATGTACAAATGGTCATTATTCGCAATAGTGCCTGGATTATACAGAAAAACTTAAGTGTTCATTCATTTTGTTAGCAGGAATGGTGGACCAATTAAAAGCCACATGTGCTCCTAGGCAGTTCTGTATTCTGCATTGCACAGAACTACTACCAAATTCAGCATTTAAGAAGGAGATAGGTTAACACAGCCAGGAAAAGCAGATTGGCCACTAATAAAATTGGTCTCTGCAGACTTTGAAGAAGCATGTCAGTGACTCCTGCACTTGAACTAACAGCATGTGACCCAAAGTGACAAAACCAAAACCATATGTACAGATAGATATACATACAGACACAAATAAAGGTATATAGATATATAGACATAGAACATTACTTGAAAACCATTTGTTCAGATGCTCAAACAACTAATTGGAAGAATAATCCAGGAAAAAAGGCAAACCTGAAGAAAGACTAATTAAGGCACTTCACCTCTCCTGAGGGCTTAGAGACCTGCTTCTCCCTGTTGACCCTGCAATTGCAAACATAGCAGCTTAGCTTTCAGAACTGCTAGTGCAACCTGGAGCAATTGACTTTGATGAAACCCCTTTGTTACCTCTGTGCAGACCTTCTCTGAGATCTGTGACCATGCTGAATACACAGAACAATCAGTTCTGTAATTCTGAAACCTTCTGAAGTCATCTGACTTCAGGCAGGACGATGGAGGGTCCAGACCCTTCTTACAGAAATTTTATGAAATTGCATCAGATTTGGCTCCTTTAATAAAATAGATTCCTTCAACACTATCTCAGCAGTGTCCACCCATTTCAACTCTTCCTCAAGTCCTCATGTCACATTCAATTTACTTATTTTTTGTGCTAGAAAAATGCCACTGTGGTGAGATATTCCACAACCAACTGAAATTTCAGATACTTTGAGCTGGAATAAACCACCACGTAAAATAGTAACGGTGACATAGAGCTGGGAAAAAGCATATAAAAATAGAAAATATGTTGTAGAGCCACAGGGCTAAAGGCCAAGTGATATAGAGTGGAAACATAGCCAGTTCTGAATTATCTCTTCAAGAACAAGAGAAAAGAAAGAATAGCAACAGGAAAAAAAAAAAAAGAAATAAAATGAAAAAAAAAAAAAAAGAAAGCTGGTTGGTTGAGGTAACCAGGCAGTTAATCACTATTCTTGAAGTATTTTTATTGTGCTTCCTTCCCTGTCTCTCTCTCATTCCTCTGCTGCACAGCCTAGTGTGCTACTCTTGAGAATGCCAAAATAGAAGCAGTACTTCCCTTCTCACCTGAGCTCTGCAGAGACAGAAATAGTTGCTGTGTTCTGTCTATTGCATATCTCCCCATCTTCTGCCAGTTTTGTCTTTGACAAGAATATGTGCATTTCCAACATTTTTGTATGTACATCCTGGTGCCTCACAAAGTATTAAGAATGGAGGCTGTATGTTCTTGCATATACCTCATTTCAGAAGCAGAAGGCAGAGTATGTGTCTCCCATACTGAGCACCATTCTGCTACGTGACGAGTGAAGAAGCTGATCGTTCAGGGATTATTGTGATACCATTGGAAGCAGACGACTTTGTCTCTTTGTCAGTTGGCTTTCTGGAGGAGAAGACTCTTGGCCTTCAACATATTGTGAACAGCTGGCTCTGTCATAGCACAAAGTGGTGACAGCCAAATGCATTGGGCATAGCTAGAGTAGGAGAAGACCATGAGACTGTGCTGCCCCTATTGAGTAACAGGTTCATTATCCCAGACAGCTTAAATCCCTCCCCAGCTTACATTTCTGATGGAAACCAGGCTGAGTTCAAAATAGTGAAAGATGGGAAATGCCTTCATGTTGTTCATATCTCATCAAAAAGCAAATTGCATTGGTCACACTTTTTCTCTTTATTTAGTTCTTCACCCGTGAATAATTTCCATACTGCTGCATCTCACTAAAATAAACCTTTAAAAATTATTTTGGAAAAAAATCTCCTTTTGTAATTTTCCAATTATTTTTTGTGCACACACTGCAAAGAAAACTGAAGTGGGCAAAACTCATTTGGTAATCTTACTCTGACTCTAAAATTTCTTTCAATCTCATTTTAATTCCTCAGCATGGGCTTTTCTTTTTTTTTTCAGCAAAACATTCAAGCCTGTGAATCTAAATTTGATCAATGCATATTTGTATTTTTCCATAGATCCTACAGTTGTCAACATTTTTTTCTAGCTAATGAAGCACATTCTCCTTGTCACCCACCAATGAAACAAAACGCACTGCAGCTACCTGGCTAATGAGATACATTAACAATATTTGAATGTGCAGCACAACATCAATTATTACTTAAAGACAGAGCTATGTTATAATAGTTAATGCATACAATTAAATATTGGAATTTGTATAATTTGTGTATTCCTGTTGTTGTTCCTATGGCAAACTGATTCTCTCTCAAAGAAAAAAAGTTGTTTTTCAAAAGTATTTTTATGAATTACAGATCATATCTGGCCTGGAATAAATTCAGAGTTGTACCAGATATATGGAAATTAATTCCTTCAATCCGTAAAAAGAGTTTTAATAAAGAACTTCCAGGAGCTTGTGTGTGTAAGCTTCAGCACAACGGTAGAAATGTATATCATGGCATTTGTACCCTCTTTGAACTTACTCTGTAGTAATATCTGGGGGGAAAAATGGGTTAAAAATGGGAAAAATCCAGTTACTCATTTCCTTAATACTATAAATGTTACCAGTTAAGTTAAAAAAATTATTGCCTCACTTAAACTGAAAAGGTTCGGTTTTCTGAGATTCATGGATGAAGATTCCTAGATGAAATAGCTACCATTCTGCCCCTGAAGAGTTATTTTACACTGTATCCTTACACTGTGGGGTAAACAAAATTTAGATGTGTTCACAGACACTGACACAGATTTTTTTACTTCAAAATGTCTGAAGGAAGAGCAAATAACAGTTTGTAAATCAACTAGTTATGTAGTTTATGGAGAAAAGCAAGACCTCTTCCAAATGTTCTCTGGTATCTTTCTTAGGATGACATAGAATGTCTTCTGGGAATATTTAACATGAGTCTTATGAATTGTCATCTTAAAAAATCTGTTTCTCTTCATAGAAAGTAAAAGTAGCTGGCAGGATGTATAACTCACAGTTGGATGTTCAACTCTGAGATTTCTGCACCTTGGGGGGATGAATCCCTGCCTCAAAAGCAAGCATTTATCAAAGAGCTCAATACCAGCATGACCTAACTAGGGCCTACAGAACAGAAGGAGTCCTTAAAGTTCTGTGGATCTTTTAGCTAAAAAAGTGTATTAAGTGGGGATTTACAGAGAAGACAATTGTTTCCCAAACACATTTTAGGTGTTGGCAATACAGCCCAGAGATGTCTTAGAAGTTAAAATGCAAAAGAAACAGGACATCAGTACATGTCTTAATTATATACAATGAGTACATGAAATATATGCCTGTACATCTAGTTCACACAACTCTCTCATTAGGGCAAGCAGGGTTCAACCCCTATGTGCACTGGATAATAAATCTGATGATAATCCTTGCAAGAGAATACAAGCAGGAACAAGCGCAGGTGCAATCTTTGGATCTGTATCAGAGTTTTAACTGTATTTCTGGCCTCCCAGCAAAATCTATTTTTTGCTGCATACTTGCACAGGATAACACTGGAGAAAAGCTCAGGGTAAAGAGTAAGACTGCCCTTGTCTTGTTCATGACATAGAGCTCCTAAACTTGGGGATTTTTTACACTGACACAACGCAGAATTATAAAAGAAATGAAGAAAGTTATTTTATAGGCATAGATATATGCATGCACATATTTCTTAGCTACCCTTATATTGCTGAGGGCTACCCATACCCAAAAAGTCACTGCTAAACGGTTTGGGGCAGGATCCTACAAAAAGTTAATTCAGCTCCGGGAACTTTCCCTGGTTCTGCTGTCTGACAGCATGAGGTGGCTCTGCATTAACAGGGTCCCTTTTGGTCTTCATCAGCTGCTAATCCTGCCCATTGGGCAACTCAAGAGCAGGCACGGAGGGAGCAGAAGGTGGTTCAATCAGCCCAGAGACCTGTTCCTGGACTGCCTTCTCACCCTGACTGAAGTGCAGTGAACTGGTGGTATGTCTGTTTCTTAATTTAGCCGTGCTTTATCGTTGCCCCTGGCTGGTAAATCACATAATTCTCAGTGTCACAGAACTAAAGCTATGACACCTTCCCACTCCAGTTTTTTTAGCAGCTTGATTCTAAATGTGTGTATGAACTATGTTTTCACACTTATTTGAATAGCACCTGGCACAATCAGTCACATTCTAATCATAATATTTACTTGGAATGAAAAATATCTCGTTATATCTGAGAGGCAGAAAGACCTTCCCAGAGGACTGAATTCATATTGTTCTTCCCATCTTATTGTACATAATTCTTTTCTAGGCATTGTATCTAATTTTTTTCTTGAAGCTAGATAAAAACTTTTTTGCAGTGAGTGATGTAATTTTGCTTTTTACACGTATGTTGTTATGAATAAATAGTAATATGATTTCAGATCCCATTAAATTGAAAATATATGTCTAGCATATGTAAGATAGCCATTTTTTAACTACAACCACAGAAATCTTTCATTTGCTTGAATCAAGATACAATCAGCCATGTGACTACCACGACACTGGTGTTAACATTGTCCTGATGGCAACACCTCATTTGCTAGGCTTGGAAAACCTGCATAAATTCTTCTGGTAAGAGTTACTTCTGCATGAATGCCCTCTCTCTCTGTTTTCTGGTTGGAATACCAGTAAGGTTGTATTGGGTCTGGCTAAGATGGAGTTAATTTTCCCCACAGCAGCCCTCACAGTGCTGTGCTTCACACTGGTAGCTGGAAAGGTGTTGGCAACACACCTACTGAGCAGTTGGCTACTGCTGAGCAGTGCTGGCACAGCATCAGCACTGTCTCTCCAACCCCACCATCCGTAGCCTGGGGTGGGCAAATTCTGGTGAGGAGGCATAGCCAGGGCAGCTGACCCAAACTGACCAAAGAGGTTTTCCACACCATATAACATCTGCTCAGATAGAAAAGCTAAGAGAAAGGAAGAGGGAAGGGGGGCATTTTTTATGGATGACATTTGTCTTTGGGAGCAACTGCTATGTGTGCTGAAGCCTTACTTCTCAGGAAGTGGCCATACATTGCTTGCTGATGGGAAGTAGAGAAAGAAGTCTTTAGGTTTTTTCATTTGCTTGTGAGCACCCAGCCTTCACTTTTGTGTTAGTAAAGTGACATTGTCTCAACCCATGAGGTTTTTTTCCATCTTATTTTCTCCCTGCCCTGGCCTGTTGAGGAGGGGAGTGATAAAGTGGCTCAGTGGGCAGCTGGAATCCAGCCAAGGTCAACCACAACAAAGGTCCATTAGCTAAATTTCCTTTTGACCAAAACATAGTGATGGGGTGAGTTTACAAACCCTGAATATATAAATAAATTCAAGTATGCTTTTAGTATCAGTCAGACAATCACACTTAAACAGTGAATAAAAAACCCCCAACATTCTGTTTGCTTAGAGGTTTAAATTACTATTTATAGTCCCTTGAGGTAATTTCTGAACTGTACGCTCCTCTCTTATGACACTGAAATGCGATTTTAGGGCTCTACCTGAGCTAATAATTTTTAAGTTCAATTATTCAGGACTTGCATTTATTGAAACAACATCCCCTACTGATCATTAAAGAAGCTCATGAAGCTCTTTTGTCTCTTTAGCAACAACAACAACAACAAAAAGCCTGAGCATTATCTAGAGTTATCTCTGGTGAATTTGGTTTTGCTTCATCATGGTAAATCAGAGTTGTGGTTTGATTAGTAAAACCAGGGACTCAGCCACTGAGTCCATTGTTCACACAGAAGCCCATCCATGTCAAACACCTGTTTTAAATTGCTGAAGGGAAACTTGACTTAATGCAGTGTAACTGAGACGATAATCCAATCAATTAACCAAAAGGTTGTAAAGGAATTACTACACCTTGAGTTAAACTTTCACTCTAATTTACATTGATTTGCATTAATTATGTTTTTACAAAGGAATTTCCATAAATTAAAAGTTTAGTATTTGGTCAATGATCCCACTAGGTTACCCCAGAAATAAGTAACACTTTAATATTTGCAACCCATATCATCATTAGGCTGCATCCAGAAATTAAGAAACTCTCACTCCAATGTGTTCCTGATTTAGTCTCAGCATACAAAGAGTAACTAAGTCAAACCCTGACCCAGCCCACTATTTAGTAGGGTTCAGTCACATTTTTCAGCTCTCCTTGACTGTGAAACAAAGAGTTTGGGGGTAACATTCATACAGCTAGAGACAGCCTTAACATATGGAAATGTTAAAATGCTGTTGGGGAAATAAAAAGCCCTCAAAACCTCTGTTCAATAGACCAGATCCATTTCTATTACCTGGACCATGAACTCTCATGCAAGCATTTTTGTGATTCTTATTAAACTGAAGATACAGTTAAGATTTTAATATCTCTTATCACTGCCGTATGATGTGTCAGCTCTGATCATAATCCAGCCATTACATTTTTTTATCACCTCAGTGTCAAAAAAAGTATCATGTCCTCACTTAAAAAAAAGTTGCTGTTCTCATGACACTTGGCTGAGCATACCAAGAAACATCATAAAGGCAATAATCAGAAATTTCAGAAGCTAACTGCTGACTGCTACTCCATTTCTGGGAAACCTGAACTTCACACTACCTTCTTATGTGTGTGCAGGGTAGGTTTATTAGGTAGTACAACTTCCAGAGGTGAAGAAATGCAGCTTTCCCCATTCAAAGTGCAATTACTGCTCTTGTACTCATACAAATTCATCCCTGAGCCTGCACAGTTCTTAAAAGCAACACGTGAGGTCAGTGACTGTGCAGAGCAAGAGGGGGTGGTTTTTAGTTAATGCTGCTGCTCTTTTCTGCAGCAGTCTTTCAAAATGGCTGAGCGATAGCTGGCACACATTCTGCATTTGACTGGTCTCTTTTCCACTCCCCTTTCTCTTATATGTCTTCTTTCAAGTTTTCAGAGGTCCCTATTGAAAAAAAATTGCCATTAAGTGTTCAACACATACAGAAACCCAGCAACTAAAGAAATCTAGCAATAACAAAATGATAATGCCAGGGAACAAAAGGTTACTATTTATGGTGCCTTAAGTCCCTGAGGGAAAAGAACACATGGAGAAGCTGAAAGAAGGTAGGTGTGGGAGGGAAATATGTTCTTTCTGAACAATTAAAATTATTGCTCCTCATTTTTGTGTTTGCGCTTCATTTTGAAGAGTAGTATCCTACTATGTTTATTCTGAGCTCAATTAGAAAAGAGCAAATTCCACAATGGTATTAGGTTTTATTCAGAAGAATAGCTCAGACAGTTTAATAACCACAGGGCAGAGCTGAAATTGTTTGCTGTGCAAAAATAGGTTTAGCTCTACTGCTTTAAGCTAAAAAAAACCTCCAAAACCACCAAACTTGCACTTCCTGAGTCCTTGTACTTTTACATGTAGCTTGTTCCAAACAACTAAATATCACTGTTTGCATGATGTGTGAGACTTAAAATCATAGGTTGGGATCTCTGTCAGCAGAATCACTCTTCTGAAATCCGGCAACCTCTGCCAAGTTTCATCAGGTAAGGATCTGACCCTGTGTCTTCTCTTGGCCCACAACATGACTTTGCAGGCAATATAGTTGTAGTGGCCAGCTGCCAGACACCCACCCAGCTGCTCACCCACTCCCTCTCCTCAACAGGATGGAGGAGAAAACATGATGGAAAAGCTTATGTGTTGAGATAAAGACAGGGAGATCACTTACCAGCTACCATCATGGGCAAAACAGACTTGGGTAAGATTAACTTAATTAATTTCCAATTAAAATAAGAGTTGGATGGTGAGAAAAAAAGACAAAATTTAAAAAGTATCTTCCCCTTCATCTCCTCTTTTTCCCAGGCTAAACTTTATTCATTCCAATATCTCTACCTCTTCCACCTCTACAAGCAGCACAGGGGGGATTGAGGATGAGGTTTGTGGTCAGTCCATAACACCTCCTCTCTGCTGCTGTTTCCTCCTCACACTTTTCCCCTACTCCAGCATGGGGTCCCTCTCATGTGATACAGTCTCTTAAAAACTGCACAGATGTGGATCCTCTCCACGAGATGCAATCCTTCAGGATAAGCCTGCTCCACTGTGGGCTCTCCACAGGCTGTGTCCAAATGTTTTTTGAGAAAACTGCCTAAACCAGAGTTTCAATAACTAGTCCATCATGTCCACCTTCAATATCACCAAAAAGTGTTTATTCAGTTTCTAACTAGAGTGTGTTCTCAGGTCTAGGCAGAAAAGAAGGAATGAGCTGCGCTGAAGAATAAGGTTTTCCCTCAAATCTGTCACCTGTTCTTGCTTTGCATCCTATTTTAGCAATTGTTACACATATGTCAGTGGAACATTTTGTCTTCACAAGTGTGTTACCAAATATATATATATATATAGGTGTATATATATAATCTTTCTTTTGAATTTATGAAACACTCAGACTGCTCAATGAAAACAGAGAAAGAAGGAGGCTTTATGAATGCTACTCATTACACTACTGAAAATAATCAGAAATCAGGTCTGAGTTGCCTCCAATGCCTCAGCATTTTAACTACATCTAATCCTGCCTCCTCAAATGATTCTCACTATAATCCCATTTTATTCACAATAAATGTTTAGCCCTTGAACTCTCCTTTTTATTGCAAAGACTTCACTTTCCTTCCTTCTCACTTTCTTTGTTTCTCTGTCAGACAGGGGCCTATTCTCTTCTCTCTTTCCCCATCATTTATTATAAAAATGTTAATTTTTTTTCCTACTGGAGAAAATACTGATATCCTGTAGCAGCTCCCCTTTCACTCTCACTTTGTCTGAATTGCTTTCCCCTCCAAAATTCCCTTATTCTACATCATCTTGTGTCCTAGATTCTATGAGTTGTTGGCCATTGCCTTCGGTTATATCTTTTAATCTTCCCCTGTCACTCATTTAAGCTGCTATTTCAGGCTTATCTCACTCACCTGTCATTCACTTCAATTCCTTGACTTCAGTTCACTTCCCTTTTTTTGTTAGTGAGGCAACTTAGACACTCATCATGTCAGTTCTCTATTTAACAAAAAAAACCAAAAAGAAACAGATACACAAAGGACTAAACTCTATTCTGCTATATCCATACATACTAAATTACTTAAATGGAGAAAAGTTGTTTTAAATGCAAGAAGAACTGAGATACCAGTCTCAAGTGTGCCTATTGGAGCACTTTGAAATGGTAAAGGCAGATGAGATCAAAAGGCTGAGTGGAGAAGAATACATAACTGGGTACTTGTACTTTTTTTTTTTTTTAAACTCAAGAGACAGTGATATTTTGCAATGCAAACACTGAAAGGGAAAGGAAAAAAAGCTTTTTTCAGCATTAGTTTTGAAATTGCGTGAAACTTCATAATCTCTCCCTACTCTAACACTGGGTTTGGAAGAAGACAATTTTCAAATGGATTAATGTAAATATAATATAATATTGACTGCAGAAAACTTTTGAAGCTTCCCAAATCTCTCCTCAACACTGTCCTGCTCACAGTTTAATGTAGACTAGCACATCATATATCATGGCAAGTGCTGTGAAATGTGACTCATCAATGAAATCACAAGCCTTAGCACCTAATAATTAAATCTGCTGTGAACTCATCTAAATGCCATACTAATAACTATAAGCAAGTTAATAAATACAATGTCTATATATTGAGCAAAATATGTCAAAACAGTAAATACTCTATCAATCTAGATTTTGCAGTACGAAAGCAGGAAATTATTCTTCTGGTACCCTTATTTTCATTCAGAGAAGTTCTATTCTGAGTCCTGTGGTTCTTTCTTAAAAAAAAAACCACACATGAAATAGACCCAGCCTAGTGAAAATAAATCATTTTATAAAATGACATTCAATCTTTGCTTGCTTGTCACCTCAAAGCCATAGCACTGATATTTGCAGTAGTTATGATGGCAGTTCAGACATACAGACATTTAACAAATAGCCTTTCTCTACTCTGACAGCAGCTTTTTTAAGAGCTTTGGAGCTCTAAAGAAGAAAAAGGTGCACAATGACGATTTTGCTTTCCCAGCCTTTCCTGCCTCTGGATCTCATGCAGGAATTGCATCCTGCAGAGTAAAAGGAAAACACCTCCAATATGTTTATATTAAGAAATGAAATTAAACAACGCAATGGACAAGCCAAGACAGCAGGATAGCACATTTTTGACGCTAGGCTGTTGTCTGGTAGCCTGTGAAGACACTTTATCGAACACCTTCCGCTCCCTGCAAACAATGGTCCTGAGCTCTGGTCCTCCACATTATTTTGTGTTTATACTTGCAGCAGAATGGTCAGTGGCATGAATTACTGCCCAGAAATTACAGTGCATCCATTACAAGAGTAGTTTAAAGCATCCTATACACAAATTTCAGTAATAGCCAAGGAAATATCAGAAACCCAAACCATCCAAACTATTTACAAGACTAAACTACATGAAACTTAACATCAGCATGTTTTAACATACTGAACTGAAGAGTTTCTTGAATCATTCTCAGGGTTAGGGTAATCATGGTGAATTTATTATGTTGAATGCACAGCAATCCAGTGGAGATTAGGAAAGCTGAATATGGATTACATTTGTCTTGCAGCTGATACTCAAAAAAAATACCAGTATAAACATAGTGTCCTAAAATACACTGTAATAAGCCAGCATATATTCTACAGGATCTTGTGTATCAGGATATCTGTTTTCTATGTTTATGTGCCACCCATTTCCTCCACATCTGTAGCCAGCAGAAATTAATCCCTGGGAATTACTTGGTACTAATGCTCAGCAGATATGGATTGCTGCAGGTCCATCTAGGGCAGTAGAATAAGTCTAGCTTTATGCAGGAAAATTCAGAGCATAGGCAGTTGGTTTCTTGTTAGGCTTTTTATGTCATCCCTACCCATGCAAAAAGCATGGATGTAAAACACTAGTATTGCAGTGAGCAGTGGTTTTCTTCAGTATATTGATTGTGAAAAGATTCCAAAGGAGGGATAGACAGTCATAATCCAGATTTAACCTCACTGCTTTTCTTAGTTTCCTTTTTCAGACCCATTGTAAACCATGCATGGAGGTACACCTTGATCCTAAGACAACATTGTGAATAAAAGAAAAAGATTTAGGAAAATAAACACCCTGTTACTAAGGGTGGACAAAAATCACTCAGAGACAAACTGATTTAAAATCAGCTTGAAAAAGCAGGAAAACAAAAGAGACTCAGCTTTACTGTGAGCCTTCTTAAAAATAGCTCTGCAGTGGAAACAGAGAGATATTCCATTATTCCCCATCAGCAGTCAGAAAGCTCACTCATATACAGCCAGTTACTAAACAAGGAGAAGTCATTAAAAATCAGGTTTGTTGAAAAAGAGACACAGGTGGGTTATGGTAAGTATTTAAAGGAACTTTTTCAACTCAGATTTAATCCTTCAAAATTTAGATTTTGTAAAAATAGAAGTGTATGGTTGGCTATGCTTTAAGAAATCTACAGGAATAGATGGGTTTTAAACAAATAACATATTCCTCAGCACTGTTGGCAGCCTAAGCTTCCTCAGACACAGGGCCTGAACACAAAACTGATATTAAACAAAGACGCAAGTAACCTTGATGTCTAAATGAGCAAAATGAAGGAAAGGAAAACAAGCTGTCCACAACCTGGAGAGTAAAGAGCTGTATAGTATCTTCAGTCTCACTAAGGTAAGACGTTGATTTCAGTCTTATTGAAATAAATGAAAAGATTTGCAGTGACCTCTAGGGAGCTGTGCATTAAGCTTTCCATTATTACAGCATATAATCTCATGTGTGTTTAGCAATGATTAGTACCTTATTCTTTAATAATCAAATTCTCTAAGATATATCCATGTAAAAAACAAACAAACAAACAGTTAACTTCCAATATCCTTCTAAAAGCTTCATGGTAACTTCTGGTTTTGCCAGAGAAGGCAGGCTTCTTTTGCTGATAATCCAACACAGAATTTAAATATAAACCATATTAAATATCATATTGACTTGCTTGCTCCAAACATGAGGATTTAAGAGGCTGGGCTATTCCTGAAGAACTTTACAAGATTACTAATGAGTCTGGATATTGATTAAAAATAATAATAAAATAATAGTAAATAACAGTTAAAAAATAGGAAATTTTTCCAGTCCCATCCCAAAGAGATTAGCTGTTTCCTGGTTCAAAACATGGGCAAAGTAATGTACACAGATTCCTCTGTCTGCAATCTCAGTACATTTGCTGTATCTCAACCTCAGCACCTAGAGATCATAACAGGGGAAATCAAGAAAGAGATGGGGAATAAGACAAATGAGATATCCAGGATCTTACAGCCAAAGCAGCATTTAAAATCTTTGTGTTTAATACTGGTGATGAGTGCTTTAAAGTTGAAACTTTAAAGCAGAAACAAGAGTTCCAACCTACTACTGTAAGCAGTGCCCTCTGCATGCTCATAAATAGAGCAAATCCTTTAAAGCTCTTCATCCATTTTCAAGTTTCCTAACACAAAAGCAGTAACTTGCAGTGTTGCTCCTCACTTAGCTGCTGGGCTTTGCTATGACTGTGATTGTTTGAGGCCTTTTTCAGTGCTCTATACAAAAGGGGGAAATGAAACAGCAGCAGAAAAGGTGCTTCTTAAGTTCTCATCTCCTTCAAGTATGTATTGAAAGAAATCTCTCCAAGAAGAAAAGGTATTTCTCCCATATTCACTGTAAGTTGGAGTCTGAATAGTTTATGAAAAGAACTACATGTTGTGGATTGCCTCAAAAATGTTAGTTCTTATTTTCCCTTTGGTCTAATATTTTTTCTGTGCATTATACATGCATAATTATATAAATATATATGTTAAAATGTATTTTTAAAAGCTTTTTAAACACAATTTAATGTATTTACACCTTTTTTTTCCCTCTTTTTTTTCAGGGGGAAGAAGAAGTAGTAGCAGCCTGCCCCTGTGATGCAGGAGTAGAACAATATTGAAACTAATAGTCTACTGTCCCTTGGAAATGTCTCCTGACATCACAGCATCTAACCTTAAAGGTCTAGCTGGAGACTCTTGACTCCAGTGAAGGAAGAAAAGCATCTGGAAGGCACCTAAATAGGTAGGCAAAAGTATATGTAATCTCAGTGGTCCAAATTACTCTCTGGAGTTAACTCTTTCCATGGCTCCTAACCTAGCTTTTAACCTAAATTGAGTAATTAAAATGTTCTTACTATAAATGTTGAGAATACCTTCATAAGATCCCAGACATCAGTCCCTAGCTTTCTTTCCTGCTTATGAAGAAGATCAGGTAAGCCAGTCAAATTGCTGCCAGTTTTTTTTTTCTCTGAAAAAATCATTTATCTTCCTCAATAGCCACCTGTGAGTTAATATATATAATCATTCAGTATGCCATAGTCAGAAACTGATAAGACATATAACCCTTGTTGTAAAGGTAACTTGATAGACTTAAAAATTTGGGATCAATGGATGTGTACTGGTTTGAGATTTTTTTTAAAACAGCTTCATATAGCCAAGGCCAGAAAAAATTTCTGCATGTATTTAGTCTACCTTCATGAGCAATAGAAGAATCTAGAACAGAACAGAATCTAGAAGAACAGCTACTATTCAGTGATTCAAACAGAAAAAGCCCTATTATCTGACAAGACCAAAAGACTGGAAGTGAATTTGTAGTCTAAGCACATTTCTGTCTTTGTCTATCATGGAAGTTCATATTCATAGTACTTAAATAACAAATTAGCATTTAGGGATTTTTTAAAACCTGGTTTATTTATATGCTTTATCTTTTGGTATCTACTCTAAACACACATTCATGAAGTTCATAAAACATTTATTAACCAAACTGAGGAGAAGCAGAACTCTTGCTCTATGCTGTAAAGTTAAAATTTCATATTAAATATCATTGTAGTATCAGATAGATGATAAAATGCCCATGAATTATTTTTACATAGACAATATTTTAAAAAGCCCAGATTTCTGCCCAGAAAATCTCTGTTAAAAACAGAAACACGCTTATGTCCAGCAACTGAGTTTAAATTGCAGGACTAAGCCAACTTTGAATTATTTTTAGCACATCAGGGGTGGAAAGTATGAGACCACACTCCGAGATTAAGAGCTAGACACTATGCCTTAGTTCAGTAAAAGCACAGATCACCCAACTTAATAGCCGAAGTTGTCAACTCTTGAAATGGTCTAAAAAAAACCCTTTCCTAGCATAAATAAAATACCATACAGAAGACTTCAGAGATGTGTGTGGCTGGAAGGGAGCAGAGCAGCACTTAACAAATCAGATGCCCTTGTTAGTGTGCTACTTGAATACAGCTGTCACTGCCTGCCATTTCCCTTCAGAGAGACTTGCTTTTCACTGAGGCTTCAGACCTCAACTCCAGCAAATTCTGAAGTCACAGGATGACCTGAATGTAAAACATCTGTTGGTCATGTCATCGTCACTATGTTGCGTCCCCCCATATCCACTCATGTTTTGTGCCACTTTCTCACCCAGCCTGAAGACTGGATACCTCCAATCTTTTTGCCTGCAGAGGGAGTGGCTGTCCTGGGATAAGCCTGTGCTCCCCAGCATCTCTGTCTCTCCTACAGAGGTGGAGAGACGTCTCGTATAACAGCTGCTAAAGAAAATAATAACACTAGGTCCGTTCTTGCCTTTGCTTTCTAATCATTCACATCTGGCCCAATAGGGATGGAAGCCCCAGGTTCCTCACACGTCAGGATCACTGGTCTTCATTCCTACAAGGTATTTCTAGACATTTTTTCTAAAGGGAAGAGGTCTGTATTTTCAAAAGTAACTAGTTAAGCATACTTTGTCTAGCTTACTTAAAGGGGGTTTGCTCCAAAAGTAATGTATTCCCATCCTTGGATTGTAAAGCCTATTATTTAAGGTGTCTCACACACCTTAAGTACCAAAACCAACCAACCAAACAACTTATGGAAGCATCGAGACTCTAGTCCTTTTCCAAAAGTCAGTCTCACGATTTTAATAATTAATATCAACCTCCCTGTGTTACCCATACAGGCACGTGCCAGTTATTCTTTCCCTCTACCCCGTGTAAGAGAGAAAAGTGTCAGAACTAAAAGGAAAAGTGTGAAAACACTGAACAAATCAATCCTACATGTGTCACTTAAATGACTCACCTGTTAAACCTTCTGAAGGCTGCCCACTGGCATTTGCTGATTGTATTTGGTTCCAGATGCTGGGAAACTCCCTGCACTTTGGTTTCTTTGTAAGGCAACTCCCTGCTTTGCTGGTGGTCCTGTTACAAGCAGGTCATGACAGAAGTGCCCTATGAAGAATTAGAAAGCACAAAGCCTCCTAGGAAGGACTTGATACATAAAGGCCATGGCAGCAGGGTGCTGTCATGTTTCCTTTAAAAATAAGTGGCAAGATGCCCATTGACTTTGCTGGTGACAGACAAGATTTCATAGCATGTACACAAAGACCAGGTTTCAGTGCCGAGGTCTCAATTTCATTTCTTGTGAGTAAGGAAGACAGGAGGAATTTTTTTAAATCCTAAAACCAGCATCCGTACTTTAGTACATCTCATGTCCCCACAAGAAAGCCTTGTATGTTCTTGTAGAGTTTTTTAATGATTGTCATTAAAAGCTCATTCTTCTCATTCTCACTCTAATAGTTTGCTGTAGCATAACTTTTAATCTCAGCTGAAATGGCTTAAGGTGGCTATGTTATGTAGAGCATCTCCAGGATAACAAAGCAGGAAGAAAATTCTATAGTTGTAACTAAAATGAGAGGGAAACCAGTGAGCTAATGACAGAAAAAGAATAGACCCAGCAGCAGGAGAGGCAGATGACACAGAAAAATCATAATTAATTAGATCTGAATCAATGGAAACCATGAAAATAGTGCTTCAGTGCAAACTAGTTTATCTGCAGAACTGATCCATCTATCATCTCTTAAATTTGGCCTCTACCTGCAGAGCCTCTGAGTGCACACATGGGAAGCTCACTGGCTGCTCAGCAGATCTTCATATTATTTCATTTCTACAAATATCTGAGTGCTACACAGGTATTGTTTAAAGTCTTGGGTTTGTAATATGAACCTGCAGACAGTTTGAGACCTGCTCATTTGAGAACATCTTTTGTAGTCATAAAACAGCTAACATGACTGTGGAGCAACTTCATTAAGCCCCGGGTTGGGGCGCTGGAATTTGAATCTAGGATTCAGCTCCAGTTTCAGATCTCTCATTGTAGACACCTGCAGAAGCAGCCACACATCTACAAGATCTATGCAGGTGCCCTAGATGTCTAGGACTGTTTTGAGCAGTATTAGGTATGTGTAACAATTGAATTGGGCCCTAAGTATCTGGCATAGGATGAAATGCATAACCATCCCTCTCCATCAGTCCCAAAAACTGTATTGATTAGGTCTCCTTGGACTGTGGTGGGAGCACAGACACTTAACACACAGGTGGGTATGTGTGTGGACATATACATTAGTGTGTGAATCTGTAGCTTGGTAGAGTGTTTGCATGTACCAAACATCTGTTTGAAGAAGAGAGGGTCCCAAATTCTGAATTGACTCTTTTCAGTAAAAAGTGAACTAAACCTCTGTGCATCCAAGATTCTTTCACAAATGTGTTTGCATTGATTGCTAGTGTTTATGACAGTCACCTACTTGTTACCTTAGTGAGGAAGATTAAAAAACGTATTTACAGGCAGGGCTTTAAAAATACCTCATATATATTTTCCTTTTTTTTTTAATCCTTTTGGATCTTGTTGAGTTACAGTAGGTTATGTGTTCACTTTGTTAACACACATTATATATACATACAACTACTATCAACACAGGTTAATATCACCTCAAAATTTGGAACACTGTCTTGAACACCTGTTTAAATAAGTATTCACATCCATGATTAAACACTGTTTCTATTCTCTCTGCTTGACATCAGCTGTGCTGTGACATTAACCAGCTATAGTCACTGATACTTTCCACACACACCTTCACAGATTATTTGAAAGGGTTTTAATTTGTTTTTCACATTATCTCATTGGCTCCAAGACTATTTAAGGTGAAGAATGAAGGAAAAACGCTCCCAGCTTTAAACTGGGATGAAAGGCAGGGAAAAAGACTGGGGAAAAAAAACCCAAACAAATGGGCAGAAAAGCATAAACAATGTGACATGACTTTAAAATACACTGCAAAGCTATTTCCATGTTTGTTCAAAAACGTCTGCTTTCATGAGCAGCAAAAGGGTCCCACCACTGGCTGCCTATGGGTTTGTGGCTTCTGTCCCCAAAACCTCTCCAGTGCCACACATGCATGTCCCCACAAGCCCTCCATGAAGAGCCCAGGACAGTTGAGAGCCACTTAGTTTATGCATGCCAGCCAAGGCATGAAGCCACTGAGCTTTCAGTGGAGGCACTGATTTGAGCCTTTTCCATCCACTCAGCATTTTCACAGAACCCCCAGGAATGTAGTTATTTTGAGATTTCCACATCACTGCCAGGTTAAGTGGATGTTAGCCAACAAAAGCCTGACAGACAGAAACAATGCAATCACAGAAGCCTTTTACTCACAGGAAAGCATTAAAACAGGTTTCAAAGGTATTTCCCAAGTCAATAGGGAAAAGCTCCTATTTCACTTATGCTGGAGGATGTGTGAATTGAAAGTAGAACACTTCCCCTGGTGAAACTATTCAGTTTGTACACAATCTGAAGCAAAATTTATGTTAGATGGTGCACGGGTGTCACAGAGAAAGAGTAAGAGCCATGTCAAAATACATGACCACAATATAAATGCTGTTTGCTGGGTTTTGTCTGCTAGACATTGCTCAGAAAAGGTAAATCTTCATAGTTCATCCAGGATTTTCTGGATTTTTCCATGGGAAAAGGCAAGGAATATAGATCTACCACACCCATCCATGGATTCACAAAGAAAAAGATATACAAATCAGAAGGCAAACAGTAAAAGACAAAAAGATGGAAAACTAGAGAAAAATAATTGCTTTCCTCTTGAAGGCTGGCAGGTAAAATCTAAAGTGGAGTCAGAACTGACTAGGAGAGGTGAGTGTTAACCTCCATAACTGCCTTGCTATATATCAGCAAAGAAGATAAAAGGCAGTTTGCCTGGATACAACAGAAGTCAGACAGCTATAAGCAATAGCCTGGCTCATCAGAAAGCAATTCCCACTTATGGGAAAGTTTGTTTTCTTGGCAGTTGTTCCTTTCTAAGGGAGAATAATGTCATGACCTCTAAAAACATTGCAAGACCCAGCAATCACCATGAATTTTCACTGGCTCTGTGGTCACGGTGCTTGTGTTGGATAAAGAAAATTCAGGGGTTGGTAGCACTCTCTGGGTTCCCTCATACCACACCTATGAGTCTACAAAGTCTTCTGAAATTTGTCTCTCTGCATTTTTGCCTTTCAATGTAGACCTAAAATGCTCCTGTTTGAAGTTTCACTGAAAGCCCTTTGGAAATTTGCTTTAAAAATTACTACTTTTCTGTTTAATTTTTCTTTTCTTCTTCAGATTTTAAAAAATGTGGCATTTCTCAACTTACAGCTTCAGTCCTCTTTCTTCACCCAGAGGAATTCTCTCTAGCCTTTCCTTGGGACTATGTCCCTGGGCCTGGGTCTGACTTTAAGCTGCCTCTCCTGTTTTCACACACATGCAAACCTTTCCTCAATAATGCCATAAAGGACCTTTGTGTGTCATGGTCCTTAACACCTAGACAGAAAAGGTGAGACACTGATCGAATGGGGTGGAAATGGAGGAAGATGTAGGGTAAGGTAGATGCTTTTCATCACATGGGTTAGAGGTCCCTATACAAATGCCATGAGCAGCCCAATTTTTTACATATAATTGCACATATTTTTAGCACAAGCGGCAATTATGACCCATATAAAAACTTTTGGTTTGTTTTTTCCTTTCCCTTTCTTTTTGCCTGGGGTAGGAAAAGAGGGAAACTCTTCTCACAGTTTTTGAATACCATAACTGAAAGTTTCACCATCTTTTATTTACACTCCTTATTACAAACATGCCACGCAATGATTTGCTTGTGTCAGGTTTGAGGTAAAGCTAAAACAACACTGTTCCAAAACAAAATAAGCAAAAAAGAATTTTTGTAATTACCAATGCATTTTCCCTTCTCTTTCCCTCAGACAATATGTTTTCCATTGTGGCTATCCTATGATGTATTTTCACACCTAAATATTATTTTGGTAGGATGATCATTAGTTTGTTATTTGCAAGATCTTCAAAGACCTATATGGCAATGAGTTTTAATAAAACCTTTAAATAGAGAAGAAAAATGAATTATCAAACTCTGGAATCACTCTGCATGACAAACCACAAAATCGTTTCAAGAAAGCAATCAGCCAAAATGTGGTGAGCTTTACTTACTAATGAGATAATGGCTTTAGGAGCAGAGAATTTACTTTCAAGAGTAAGCGGTTAATTGTTTGGGAGCATACAGGTCATAAGAGGATATGCTTTCTTCAAGATATTGTTGTAACCCACCTCTGTATGAAGTGAATCAGGCAGCATCAAGCAGATATAAAGGAGATTAGCTGAACTAAATGACTGTCTCCTTGCAGAACTTTTTCACAGTTAAACATATTTTTCAAGGGGATGTTGGCAGTGCTGATTGTACCCAGGAATCTCTGGATTTGCACAGCAAAGATGCATATGGGCCTGCACTGCAGGCAGATAAACACTATGAAAATGCAGTTGTGTTTAGTGGATAGATTATTCGAAAAAAGACAGATGGCAATGAACAAACTAACAGGGGTTTTTTCTTCTTTTTTTTGGTAATGAAGAAATTATAGATTTCTTCACTCTGGTCCCTCTGAGAGGTTTCCTCCTACACTCATGAAAACACCGCAACTCCCATTTTCAAAGTCTCCATTCAGCACGACGCACACGAATCTGTGCGCGACAGCTGCAACCCACTGATGTCTTATTGCTGAAGTGTCTTCAGCAACAGACTTTCCAAACAGCTGTCAGATTTCTGCCAGCAGAGAGCCTGACCTGGAGATTCAGGCTAGAGACACTTTATAGTATTCTTTCATTAGTCACTAAATGTTTCACTGGAGTCATGCATTTGTCCTCCAGAAAGACTGCCATGTGAGTTTAACCTCTACTACTCCATGAAGAATAGTATCAAGCCATTTAAGCAACGAGTATTTTGAGAAAGGCACTTTAGATAGCTCACCAGCTCACACAGTGGGTAAGATTTTGGAGGAGTGGATTGGAAAGATTGCGAAGACTGGAAGATTGGAACAAACCAGTGAAGGTCCAACCAGTCTAGCCCAACCTCCCTGCTTATGCAGGGTCCCTTAGAGCATGTTACTCAGGATTGTGTCCAGGTTGGTTTTGAATATCTCCAGGGAAGGAGACTCCACAACCTCTCTAGGCAGTCTGTTCTACTGCTCAGTTACCCTCAGAGCAAAGTTCTTGACACGGGTGAGCTATTCCCGTTAATAGGAGGAGTCCATACCTAGGTATGATTACCTTTATCTATATACACCTGCAGGATGAAAAAAAGCCTGGGAGCATCTGAGGGCACTAATCCATACACTATCTGCACAGTGCTTGTGCATTGTAAAGAAATCATCACAGGTGCAACCCCTCTGCAAGACTTAGTGAGATGCTCTGTGATAAATTTGGGCCACACAAATGTTTACTTTGCCTGAAAATCAACCAGTCAAATAAACAAAAGCATTCCACTGTCCAGCAGAGTTGTTTTTACTACAGCTGTTAGGATGAAGAGGGAAGAGTGGGTCAACTGCTTCAAAAAAGATGCAAGAGATCTCAGTGAACATCACAAGCATCATCAAATAATAGGGAAGACAAAAAATGAAATACAGGGATTAATACATAAAATAACCTGCAGAAGCAGACTAGAATAATTAAAATAATAAGAATAATAATAGCATTTATATACATTCTTAATAAATTAAATGCCTCTGTCTATCAAGTCCATTTGCAAAATTAGACAAAAGCTCATGGATGACTTAATTTGCTACTCATGCAATAGCATAAAATACAGCAGCATTTACTGAATTAAAATACAGTAAAATACTTAACGTATAATTTAGAACATGGCAAATTAAGAGATATTTCTTGAAGGCAATTTTGCAGAATACGTTGCCATGGTAACCAATCAAAAATCCCTGTCTATTGTTAAACTTACTACTTATTAACCTACTGAAAATAAAAGGAAGACCTATTTCAGGTAACCAACACACTCTGCAATTAACAGCTAAAAAATTAAAATGCACAGGAAAATTGCTATTTTTTTATTTCAATTCATAGCTTACTTCATGTTTGGAAATAAGTAACAAGAGCAAAAGTTAAAAAAACCCATTTTTTTTCTATCTTTCAAAGAAATGGACTGATTTGGATTGATTTCCTGTTTAATCTCAAGCTGCTAAAGAAAAAGCTGCTCTTGGAAAATCATCAAGTGTATCCTTTCAAAGTCTCTTTGTGTTGAAATTAATGAAATACCAGATCCTTTCTGACAAATACACATCCATCAGTTTTTACAGTAGATCCTCTTATTGCATATGAAGAATATAAAAGTAGGGTCATTTTAAGAAATGGCTGCCACCCTTTAATGTTGGACAACAGGGAACAGGAAACTTTTCTCTGTTTTTGATACTGAGGTCCTAACTTTTCTCTTTGTGAGGGGTACAAAACAATTCCACAAGTGCGAATTTTTTAGCAGTATTTAAAATATTTCCATGACATCATACTTGAAGAATGAATCTCACAGACTGATTAAAAAAAGTCTTCATTATTTTAACTGCCCAATTTGAAAAGCAAATGATAAAATCTAAGAACAAGTATTTTATTTTTAATACATGTTCATTGTCAATTATCCCTAACAGAGCAAATAAATAAATTTGAATTACTGGGTTAATTTCCTAAAGTTGAGAAACAGTGATAAATTTGGGCCACACAAATGTTTACTTTGCCTGAAAATCAACCAGTCAAATAAACAAAAGCATTCCACTGTCCAGCACCTCCACTTTCAAAGATATCAGGAAGCAAGCTGATGATTTGGCCCAGGCATTTCACTAATACAGCACAGGAAAAAGACAAAAGAGCATATTTATGCACATATCCAGAGTATACTGGCTTAGAGCTCAATGTACTCTGCCATCTGAATACATTTTGGAAAGAAAATTTTAAATCTGATGTACAGAGATACAAGTGGCCATCAAAAAGCAGGTAGAGGGAATATATGCTTCATAAAATACTGTGTTTTAGTAAAACTCTAAATACAGCATCTTACCATCACATCTGAAAAAATAACTTATATTGGCTTTCTGTGCTGTGAACTGAAAGACTGGAAGAACTGTAATAATCATGGTTAATCATGGATGTTGCAGAAATTCCTTTTCAGACTATTTTGGGGTAAGATATTTAATGACCTGGGAAACAAGATAGATTCACTCTGAGCCCTGAGCCCAATCATACATATTTGGGATGGGTATTCTGGTGGCCTTAAGTAATGAGGGGGAATGACGACTGACTGGTCACAGAAAACCCAATTCAGCATGGGACACAACTGCATTACAAAGAGGCCAGCAAACTGCTGCTGGGAGGGGGAGCTGTGACAAAAGTGAATATGAGATGTAGGTCTCAACTAGATAGAAAAAGTGAAACAGTGAAAAAAAGCTAATGAATAGGTATCTAATGTCCAGAGTCAGCCAGAAACTGAATTTATATAATGTGCCATAGAAATATATCAGAAAAGATCAAGATCATTGCCACAGTCCTAAATCCTGCCAGGGGCAGGGAGTTTGCCTTGTAAAGCTCCCTTTTTCTTCTAGCTCATCCCACACATTGGCAAAACCCCAAGCACCCTGGGGTGCATGGGAAGGGCTCTGTCCCAGTTCCAAGAGTGGCAACCCAGTCAATCCTGTGAGTGATCAAAGCAGATAAACCTGGGACCTGCAAAATACACAAATGCCATTAGAAGGACCAACATACCCTACTCATGCCAATAGCTGTAACCAAACTACCATGCCTCACAAACCATAAAGAGAGGGAAGAAATTAATTCTGGTCCTACCAGGCAGCTACTCCCCACCTCCTCACCTCTCGCAAAAAAATCATATTAAGACATGCGCAGAGCAATTTGAATTATTAAAAAAAAAATGATGTGAGAGTTGGGTGGCCTCACATGGCATCTACATGTATTATAACGACCATATAGGATCTATAACAACTTGCATTTTGAATATAGCTTAGAAGACTTAGTTTGCTCCCCTTCCTTTTATTAGGTTTCCAAGTGTATGTAAAGGAAATACAATTGATGAATACTTGAATCTAATCTAAAAGCAAAACAAAACTCAACCTAGACTGTCAGCAAATAAAATAGAAACTGGTATGTTCATCTAATGGAATATTACATTGAGCAGTTCATTAACTCCACTGAAGTTTCTCAGCATAAAAAGGTAATTAAGTACATTGTAATTAAAAAAAAATCTTTAGGCTCATTCACTACATATATTTAAACGCCATTTATGGAAAAGAACATGAACTTTTATTATTAAATGGTCTTAATGCATTTAACCTAAACAGATGAGATTCATGCCGGCTGACAAGATTTTTGAGGGTGAAGAAGAGGTGAAGAAGAGGTGAAGAAGAGGTGATATTATGTCAAAAAAATTATATCCGTTTGTGTTAATGGATGCAGTCCTGTAAAATTATTTTAATATTTAATATTTGCATAAGTGGCCAGTAAACTCTGTGATCCACTTTGGGCTCTGATTTCTTATCCATGACTTCTGAGTTTAGGATGAGACCAGAGCACACAGGGACAAGAATACTCAAAGTTTGCATGCACTTATGCAAGAAAATATCCATGTGCCCTCACAGAATCACAGAATATGCAGCTGGAAGGGACCGACAAGGATCATTGAGTCCAAGTCCTAGCCCTGCACAGGACTGTTACCCTGCCAGTTCTTAGCAGAAGGAGAAAGACTGAATCAATCATAGTTCTCAAACGTAACAACAGCTGAAGCCAACTTAGAGTAGAACAAAGATTTTGCCTTTTTAGTACTGTCTCTTTCTTTTTTTGTTCTCCACTTCCTCCCTTTTAATTAAAAATTAATTAAAAGGCATTTCTAACTCTTTAATCATTGTATGGGTCTGCAAAGCCTGAGGCTTCGCCTCAAATGCCACAAGGGAAGCAAGGTCAAAGGTACAAAGAGCTTGGATATGAAACTTTGGAGAAAATCCACCGTCTAGGCAATAAAGTGTCAATTACAGACAGTCTAACGTTAAAGCCCAGCATTTATCTGTACTGGTTGTTATCTGCCAAGTCTTGTATTGAAAAGGTGGTAGATGAAAGCCACTTTCTACCAATTATGTTTTCTAAGTGTTGAAACATGTCTCAGAGGTTCAGGGTTCAGTATAGGGGCAGAGAAAGGAAACGAACACTATCCCTTCCAATCTGACCCAGTGCAGAGGGACTTGTCTGGAAAGAGGTTTGAATCCCAAAACCTAGCACCAATGGAGATGATGCATGGCAGTGCAATCTCTCCATCCCCACAGTGAATGTCCTCTGCACAGAGAAACAGAGAGCCAAAGACAAAAAACTTTAGATCTTGATCAAACTTAAGATCTAAGACTAAACAGAAACATTTATTATCCTTTTAAATATTCTTCTCACAGGTTGGTAAGTTGAACAACAAACCTTACTACCAGCTGATGGGTGCTACAAATATGCCTGGAAAATTTAAAACTTAAGTCCTCATGTGGAAAATAACTAATCAGTACAGCTACACAGATCTATTTTACAAACATCCAACTAGAAAAATTAGAAAATACTGCTCATAGACTCCTTTTAAAAAGTAATGTGGGATCACAAACCCATCACTCAAGAGTCCAGGATCAGTTGATTGCCTGAAATTCATTTTATAATCTAAGAAAGAATTCAACCTTGACCTATCTTTTGGTGAAGCAATCACCTACCAAAGATTCTTCACACTCTATTAGCTGAAGAAATGCCAACAGAAGTTAATTTTTTAAAACCGAACTATCCCTTTTGGTCTCATTTTTTCTTGCTTTAAGGAGAAAAAAAGAATCACCTGGTTTAAAAATATTACAATTAGACAGTTTGAAATCAGAGGCCTCAGGAACATCATGGAGATTTGTAGTCCAGCAAAATACAAGAGCACTCAACGTCTTCACAGAATTGTAGTACATTGTTTTCATCACTCTTAAATCTCCAGCTTTTCTCTCAAGCTTCCAAAAAAACCCTGGTCATACCTCTACGAGACCTCTTCAGCTTCTACAAAAAAACTTGGAGACAAGAATTCCAAGGTAGTTGTAATTTCACCTGCACCATGTATACATCCCCAACTGAGGCAAACCAGTGTAGTTCTGCTCACAACAGAGCTAATCTTTCTAACGCTATCCAGCAACATAGCCTTTAGTGTATTTAGCTCAGTCACAGCTACCACTTCTCAGCCTCACTACAGGGCCTTGCTGATCTGAGCCATATTCCTGCTCTAAGTGGACAGTAATGAAGTAAATCTCCAGCAGTGCAGGCTCTCCTTTCACGCAAGCCACCAGGGTTTATTGAACAGCAGAACAAACCCATGGGTTGCATGGGGAAATCTTTTTCCCATGCTAGGGAACAGCAGTACTGTTGCAAAAAGCCTGTTCCATCATGGGAGGCAAGAGGCAGGCAGCCGACTCCCAGGCTCATGTTCATTGATGCTCTGCATAAAACCAATCAGGCTCTGTGGGAATCAGAGTTACAGTCGACCTACATGCATGAGAACAGCATTATAAATGCACCTGTTTTGCTGCCTCAGCATCAGGCCTCATCAGAAGATAAATATATTTGCTGAACAGTATAACCATTGTTGTTATCACAGAAAAAAACAAACAAAACAAAACAAAACAAAACATGATGCAGGACTAATGAGAGAAAAAAAATAATATTTTGATTATGAAAATCAGTGAGTGGAAATATCTGCTTCTTGAGGGACTGACCCAGGAACATTTTTTTCCCTTGTCTATTGTGACATCACAGCCTTAAAGGCAAAGGAGCATTCAAGGTTCCTAGACGCCCATGGTCGAAAGGAACAGTAAAAGTCAGAGGGTCTGCAAAAACTCAGAAAATTCTATTAGTAAATTACATACTTGGCGTGGCAATTGGTATGTTAGAACCTGACCTACTATATAAGCACATGGTAGTGAGTTTTGGATAAAGGGGTAAGATAAGGAAGAAAGGAGAGATCACCAGCCCTGGTTTCAGCACTGGTCCAGCTGATGGGATGACCAGGGTCCTGGGGTGCGCTGCCTGGGTTTGGTGGGGGTACCTTTTTAGAGACAGGTTTTTTCCCCCTGAAGATAGGTTTCTTGCTTTCTATACAAATTAGTTATTATGCATAGCCCATTCCTCTAGACCTTTCCAGAAATGGGTTGGAGAGCTTTGGGCATCTGGTGATCTTGATCCCCTCCTACAGTCCATGCCCACTTCTTTGTCTCATTCCTGTCCTTGCACTGAACTGTCTTGTGCTTATTTCCAGGAACAAGGACGTTGTCCTGTAAAAGTGCTGCCCTATCTCCGTATGGCCCACTTCTCCAGCCACATCCTGTTCTTTCTCACAGCACGTTATTACCAAAAATGCTTGGTTATTACCACAATCCTTGGTTGGCTCCACAGCCACCCAGCTATCAGTGTTTGAATGTACACATTCACTCCTTATCTTCTGGGATTCTACATCTATTGATACTTTTATGGACGTATTTACAAGATCATAGCCTTGATAAACTGAAGGGAATTCAAACACTCTCTAGTGCTAGGTGGAGGGATGCTTTGGTTTCACAAGCTTAATGAAGCCAGTACCTTCAGTTAGCATTTCATACACAATCATGAACAACTCACAAGCTGGCAAGGAGATTACAATTAAAAGACTATGATTTTCTTAGCTTCAAGTAAAAGATGCTGCATTGAAATAGGATTTAAGAGAACAGTCAGTGTATATGATACTAAGAATGTGCTATGTGATAACACTGTGTAGCTTCAAAATGCTATAGTGAGGGCACTAGTGTAGTAACGGTGTGTGGATAGTACAGCCTGTATATCCCCTCTTATTCAGCATCTACACATCCTTCCAGTACCAAACCGGTGTTTATCTGCTCACTGCTTGTTTTCCATTTAGCAATACATTACTAGAAGAAGCAGATGAAACGGGAAGGGTTAAGTGATGGCAGAACTAAGGCGGTTGGTGTAACACAGAAGGTTCCAAACAACCTAAATATCTTCGTACGTTGACAGGGACAACCTTCAGTTCAGAATTACCTCTCATTTATTGCTGAGTTGACACAGCATTGAGGAAGAGGGAACACAAAATCCTATGTTTAGCAGGTGCTACACATGCCATGAACTATCATAAGAAACAGAAAACTCCAAAGAGTACTGAGTCCACTAGTAAAAAGCCAAAACCATCCAATTATTCCAATAGCAAAGAAGTGATTTGTGACTTGTAAGCATTCAAATTGTTTATAGAAATACATTCTCATTTGTAATAAAAATTTAGCATAAAATATTGTGACTAGCATAACTCATGACTGCCACTCTGCAGTATGCTGTGGTTTACTAACAGACAGTAGCTGTGCCTAGATGAAGGCTGTTTGTTTACCAGCTTCCTCCATTGCAATCAATAGGGTTTTTCCCAAACTATTTTGGGATTCTCCTCTCATGTGTGCAGACATCCAGGAGTACAGTGCTACAACCACTGGCTTTAATAATGAGACGCAGCACATATATCTCATAAATCCAACAGTTACACCAGTAGGAAAGAATTTTACTTAAAACGCACATGCAAATAAAATTAATGTTTCTATGTAGGAGTCTTTTTTACATGGGCATCGAAAGACAGTAGTTGTTATCTTTACAGAGCTAGAGTTTGATGAAAGGCCACAAGTTGGATGCCTCCTATCAATATCTGCTAAACATAACAGAAACTAATTGTATTTTTGCAGCTGACACTTCACGCTGAGAAATAAAAATGGAATGTGATCTCGGCCCCTTGCCAACTGAGACACATCAGCAGGGGAAGCACCTGTAAGAGATTCCCAAAGACAGGACAATTAACAGAACCACACAGGAACTCAGGCACAGTCATTCCCCCAAAGGCCATTCAAAGCCTTACTAATTGTGCCAGAAAATGTACACTGCAAAATTCCCTTACAGACATTAGCTCTTATTTGAATCTATGCATTACACAAATAAATTCTAAGAGAGCATCAGATTTTTTAATACTCCTCAAGACTATTTCTTCTCTGCTCTAGATGTCCTCCTGGGAGAGTTTTGTATTGCAATTCACTGAGAGAGGGTCTTTCTATCCACAGTATCCACCCATGGAGGTAATCTTACATTTTCTGTCTGATGTGAGCAATAAGGCTTTATGTACAGGTATAAGAAACAAAACAAAAAGAAAACAAGGGGATTGTATCAATATCATATTTACAGTCTAAGAGAGAACAAGAAAAAAAAGAGTTAATCCAGCTCTAAGAAACTAAATCAAGTTAAATGAACGAAAATAAAATCATAAGCTAGAAAGCTCATTAAAATAACTAAAATAAAATTAACATTTTTAAGAGTGCTAATTAACCACTGGAACAGTTTACATTGACATGTGGTAGATTTTTCATCATTTGCATACTTCAGATCTACACAGAGCTTCTTTCCAACAAAGAACACTGCTGTTCACACAGAAGTTGTGTTCAATATGGGAATTATTGTATGAGAGATTCTGATCTTTTTAGGGATACAGGCAGACCAAATGATTGCAGTAGCCTGATCTGACCCTGAAATTTGTGAATTTCCAGCCCAAAATGGCCACATGCAATTGATGCACCCACAAATGGCACATCTGGTCAACTGCCTGAGGACAACAGAAAATTCCAGCTCAGGGAATCAGAAACACTTGCTCTGGAACAAGTACTTGCAAAAGGCCATTTAACTACGAGCCTGCTCTCATGGGGTTGTGTTCAAAAACTGTCCATGGCCCTAGCTTTTTCTTTCTTTCTTCTATTATGAACAATAAAGAGAAACTGTGTGTGTACACACCCTTGTACATACTTTTTTTAAAAGGTTTTGGTTCTTTGTACGATGTCGACTATTAAAAGCCAGTAATCCCCATTGCACAAGTATGCAGGTCTTTGGAGTGTTTGTTGCCTACAGCAGCTACTTAATTGGCAAGTTCTTTTCAAGCAGGTTGAACCAATTAAAAAAATTCTTCGGCTTTAATAAACTGATACCCTACCGCTCACACTAGAATATCCCTTTTGAGAGCTTTACATTGCCCTCATATGTTGTTTTATGTTGGTGCCCCTAGCTCCCAAGAAACATGGAGCTAAAGTGAAAATGCTGAAGTGCTACCAGCATGAAGCTGCTCTTTTATATAATTATGCCTGCTGCTAATAAACCTCCCATTACAGCTATAGCACAGGTTTTGCTAATCCGTTACAAATGATTGGTTGGAATTTAAAAACACTGCTGCAAGTGTACTGGTTTTCACATTGAGCTCAAATTGTCAGATTTCAAACACTTTTGCCCTCCATAAGTGACAAGGTGGGTCATTTTACAACAGCTATTACCTAGGGGAAGTGTTGAACTTATCACTTGAACTCTTTTTGGCATTCACCCACAAAGTACTTGACTAAAAATAACGAGATTGGCTCTGACCATTTCTGGTATCAGTGTGAGCTGGAAATTCAGACATCAGGCTCTAAAACTGGGCTTGCTGCATAAATATCACCACTAACCAGCATTGCCTGTGGTGCTGCAGCTTCCCTGAATGGGTGAACACATAGGTAAATCAGCTTGAAATTTCCAACAAATCTATTAGATAAATTCTAAAAGAAATTCTCATTAAAGCTAGGGGAGATTTAGCTAAATAGAGTTTCTCAGGTATTTTGGGAAAAATTCAGCCAGCATAAAAATACATAAACACAGATATGTAAAAATGCAGGTGTTTACATGTGAGCCATCATCTGCATGCCTGTTAATGTCAGTGAAGCTTAGACAGCCAAGCACCTCACCTGACAGTGGACACTTACTCACAGGCCCAGGAAATCACACCTTTGCACTGGCTGTAGGGAGTTGAGGTTCATTCAGTTGTTTGTTCCTAAATCTCTGCTGCCCTTTCAGAAGTACTACAGTATCCTGCAAAACCTGCCCTGGCAGCTGCATGAGTATCTCCCAGACTTGCACCATATCCTGCCCAGCCCTGGGTGGATGTCCTAGACAACTTGAGAACACCCCAAGCAGCACCAGACACCTGAGAGTAAAAAGCAGAGCACACAGCTCACCTGTAGATACATGCATATGAGGGTTGTAACCTTAAACAGCATGTCTGAAACTGGTGAACTGAGGGAGAGCAATTGGTTCTTCTTCCTTGAGCAGCATCTTAAAAAATACAGTAGAAACCTCCACCAGAAATTATCTAGTCCCTTTTTCTCCACAGTAAACGTTCTCTTTACCTCTGTCCCTACTTAGTAGTGCTTTAAGCAGCAGCTAATCAATGAATTAGTAGAAAAAAAACCCCAAACCAATAAGTCTGCTCAGATTCAATTGCACATCACATCTCCACAATGCCAGGTGGCTAGAAAGGCCCGAGATGAAGATAAAATTCTCTCTACAACTCTCCTTACATCACAACTTTAGCATCATTCAGCAAACGCAACCCCTTTACAAACGCAACCACGGAAAGGGCTTTTTGTTGCGCGAGTTGCACTTACACACTGCCATCTTGTGTTAACAACCGGTTTTGCTGAACTTGAGAGCTTAGCACACTTCTAAATACTTTATCGAGGATCAAAACAGACAGATACAACATCCATAAGGTGGGTTCCCCTGCCTGTTCCCCTCCAGAACAGGAAAGGAGAGGAGGAAGGAGTTTTTATTACTCACATTTGTCAATGTGAATTCACAAACGCAGATTTGAAGGAGCCTTGTTTAAAACAGGACTTTAACAAGGGTGAGAAACTCAGCTTCAACTCTCCAAGAGCTTCAACTTCAGCTCTTTGAGGCCCACTAAATTTGAAATTGCACTCGTTTGCTCACAAGCAAGCTAATGAAATAACCCAGTTTTTCGCAGACATTTTGTGAGAAAATTAAATTGGAGCCCACATGAAAGTACTTGACATCATTTAGGAAAAGCCAGCCTGGCTCAGAGAGCACCACTCCAGGCTACAGGACCAGTCAGGCAGCAATGCAGACTGCAGGTTGCTGAGTTTTCTCCTCTCTTTCCATTTTCCACTACCAGGCAATTTCCATGCCCAAATGATTCCCAGGAATAAGGCAATGTGACTGGGCTCAAGATGCAAAAAACAGCATGGCCATCTCTGACTTTTCTCACAGCTTTGCTGCACAACACAATGCTGGGAGAGGGAAACCATGGGTAGGTTAGGATAAATTCACTGGTGGTTTGGAAGCTGAGAAACTTTGACTTGTGACAAAAAAAAAAAAAAAGGTAAATTGTGTCTCTTCTCAGTGTATTTCAGGGCTGGTGATGGAGACTGTGGGTATCTGAAATTTGGAGGGGGTGGGAGAGAAGCAGTGGTTCATAATCTGATGCTGCCTACAATAAAAGAAGTCTAAAAACTACAGTGTAGGGGGGCATCCACTCCATCTCCATCAGGTATGTGCCTTAACGGAAAGCCAGATCTGCACAGCACCACTAGTTTGGGTTCCTATTCTGTCTGAATAGCTCTCAGGGAAGCAAGCATCTTCCACAGGCAGCAGAGAGGATCCCAGGCTCCCGGAGCTGTGTGAGCAGGCAGTGTGACTATCTATCCATACTCTGTATTTGAGGACTAGGGTCTTCATATCCCAGTGTTCTCACCTGTGGTCTACCATGCCATTACTTACCACAACAGAAGAAACCAAATTAAATATCTTTACCAGTCTACTTTAACTGAATACCAAAATCCAAGGCCAAGTCACAAAGGTGGGATGGTTGATGAGGCATTTTAGATTTTTATGACATTTTTTAAAGGAAAAAATTAAAAATAATGTTTGGCACTTTGTAATTCAGAATTTATTAGCTGGAAGTTCCTTGGCATAGGGCAGCACCCAGATGTTCAGAGGAAAGATCAATAAACCAAAGGAAAACAGGAGGTATGCAGAGCTACAGGAGACCCACACAGGTGAAGTTCTTCCATTACACCAAAATAGCATGATCTTCCTTTGTTGCCCTCAGGTATCATAGCCACAATCTCTCTTCCCAATCTGCTAGCTCTCCTATCCACCCCCAAGATCCCTTGAGAGGAAGGAGCACCCTAAACTGCTTTGGAAGCCTCATGCAGTTCTTCACGATGCCATGTACAAGCTCATACTCAGAAGCCCTCCTACACCTCCCAGCTGTCCTCTTCCTTGGTTTCATCCACAAAATGCTCCCCCAAATTCCTCTAATCTACATCCCATGTTTTCTTCACTGCTTCCAAGGATATGGACACGCAGCACACATTCCAACTATGTTTTCATGAGGAGCAGAACCTAACCCAAAAATATATTTTCTAGCCACAGCAGAGAAGTTTTGGGGATGGGGAACATCCACCTCTTCCAATTGTGTTTCAGGAAGGAGCACACAGTCTCATCACTTTTATTGAATGCTGAAGGGAAAAAGCATGAGGAGGTTGATGAGAGATCTACACAAAGAATTTGGCATTGACTACATGGGAAAAGAGAAAAGCAAGAACTATTCTTGCACATATATAGGTGGACATCTTAAATATCTTTCCCAAGATGAAATTAAAACAATTTTATATTTCAACACATTACCTTAGACATATTTAGCTCAAGAGAAAAAAAAAGCTTCTAATAAATGCAACATCAGAATTTTTATTTACAAATTGACTGTTATTCAACAACCATTCTCCACTCAGTTTGTGGAGGAAAAAGTGATAGTTACATTTTCCAAATGGGAAAAGAAAACTCTCCCCCTTAAATGGATTCCACAGAATATTATGCCAACACCACTGAGCAAACAGGTTATTCTTTGTATTTAAGTTTCAAAAAAGCACATAATTTTATAAACCAGCATATGGAAAGCAAACACACTCATGTGCATTTAAACACAGCTTCATATTAACCTAGAGAATTCACTTTCAGTATATGTCAAAAAATAAAGACAGCAATTGCAAAAATGTATTTATATTAGCTATTTCTCTAATGCTCATTTCAAGAGCTTAGAAACAAAATACCCTCTTCATATACCATTGGAAAGTCAACTAGTTGATTATAAGCCTCAAAAATATTTTGAAGTTATTACTGAAAATATAGTTATTCTCTCTTTTGCTCTCAGTACTTGAAGCTGAAAATGTGAAAGTATTTTTCCCAGATATTTCCTTACTGCAATTACTTTCTTATAAATAAAAATAGTTATATGAAGAATACAATGTATTGCTATGAAGACTAGACAAGCAAGAGTTACTCTTAGAAAAAACACACATACACAATATATATATTTATAGATCTACATCAGCAGCAATCACCTCTTCTTTTATTTGCAACAGTGGTTTCATATCTTCATTTGCTTCACATGGAGGTTGGTTGTCCAGCTGTTAGAGAGAGACAGAAGAAATTGGTAAGTAAAGTCTAGTAACTGAAGAACCTTCTCGACAACAATTAACATTTCCAAGTTTAAAATAGTCAGAAAACGGTATTTCCAATACTTATTGAAAATTGTAACACAAACTGAAGTATACATTCTGAATCAAGCAATCCAAATTTAATGAAAAATACAAATTTGAGTTTAATCCAATTATAGCACTGCAATTATTTCAGGCCAAGTAATATTCCACAGAACATGCACCTTACCAAGTTTCTAAGAACTATTTTTAGCATTAGCATAGAGTGTGACAGTTTTTCTAAATTTACCCTTCAATAATGAAATTGAAATTTGCTAAATACCTGTTACAATATAAAGAACTTTTTTTTATTATCTCTCTGCATATCTTTGTGGGCATCTGCCAATACACTTGTGTTCTGCCACAATGTTCCAAGTTCAAACCACAAAATTAACATAAAAATGTGCAAAAATATCACACCATAACATTGCACAGTGAATATTAATAACCCTACAGTTTATCAAACCTTTTTGCCAATATGTTCACGTTCCAAACTAATGAGTAATTAGCTGGGTTGATGTCAAATGACAACTGCAAAAAAAAGTAACCTGTATCACAGACCAGTGCTGTGCTGCCAATACATTTTCACTGCAGTAATTGCATAGCTGGTTTTTGTATTATTCAAATAGCTGATTTCAATTACTCATCACTAATTTAAATACTTTATTCTGTACCTACAAGTTCGTACAATTCCCGATTTACTTGTATCTCATACAATTATGTTTTGAGGTGCCCACTGGCCCAAGTAGATGCAGTCTGAAGGGAAGGGAATAGAACCATTTCTTTACAGATCAGCTCTGCTTCTGAAAGACACTGCTGTGACTTTATGGGCTGTAATGTGAAAGACAGACTAAACAGCAATTCATCTTTGATAAAATTACTTATTCAAGTCATTCAGCAATTTTTCCCCTCAAAAGAAAAGACAGAGCTAAAAATAACATGAGCAAGCTCCAGAGTGAATCTCCCACAAATCTGGGTGCTTCAAACAGGAACACAATCACTTCAGTGTAGTCGTGCCATCAAGGAGAGACATTCTCCAAACATTAACTCAGAGATATGACCCAGCGCTTTGCATCACCTCCAGATGAAAAGGGGTGATTCTCTTCCTCCTTCCACTGACCACAGTGGAATCCTTGCACTCAACATTAGCCTCTGTGAATGCACTCTTAGCCTCACAAGGTGTGAAGTTTTCTGGTTTTAGCTTGGGCACCACACAATCGTTTCTGTGACTTCCTCTTTTTCCTGGAAGCCAAAAAGAGCCTGAAAACAGCAACAGCATCAGATGCAGAGCTTCTCTTTTTCTGAGCTAGGTTTCTCAGCCAGCAGCTGCCCAATTCTTGCTGAAATGCTGTAGCATGAGTATCCCTGTTCCCTTCACTGCCCTCTGGTCCACTGTGAGAAAAATGTGCTGGGCTCATAAAGAAACATGGAGATGTTTCCCAGGAAGTAATTCAGAAATGCTTTCCCTTCCCTGAAATTTATCATCCTAGAGAATTACATATTTGCTATAAAAAAAAGAGCCATATAAAACTCTCAAGACTTGTCAAAATTAGGAGGATGTCTACCATCATCTATGACAGCAGAAAAAAGGACCTCAACACCACTATACAAAGCCTTAACATCATGCTCCAGGAAATCAAAATTCTGCAAACCATAAAAAGGAAAAAAATTATACTGCACCTTTTAATTAAGATCTGTAAGTAAATCAATTCCTCCTGAACTTGTACCTAAATGAATAACCAATTACAGACCTATAATTCCAATAACAATAGCATTGCAAAAAGAAACCAGCATTTGTGCCACCTGCACAGGATAAACTAATAGCTTTCCAAGTATGCATTAGGACTGAATTAAATACATATTTCAGATTACTTTTTTTAAAAAATGTTGACACTTTTTCAAAAAGGCTTCTCTGTTATCAAGACAAGCCTGTTTAGCACCTGACAACTCCCTGACACCATTTTCTCAGATCTATGAAGAAAGGAAGATGACTATACCATGCTGTCTGTTTGAAGCTGCGTAATAACAAGGTGGTAAAATCAGCTACTGGCAAGCAAAAGTTAGGAATGGCTACCCTACAAAAGACAGAAACTGGCAATCAGATCTTGCTGAACCTATTACTAATACACTAAATGAAAGCTAAACATAAAAGCTATCAAGCTGTACAGCACAGAGAAGAACTACAGTCATGCACACTGCAGTTGGATTGCCTTACTTTTAAATCTGATATAGCAGTCGTTGCAGAAGAGTTGGTTGTTTCGGATCCTAACTTCAGCTCCAGAGCGGGATCCACCAAGGTCGCATCCACAGGCAACACACTGTGTCATAGATAAATAATTAGGAACTTCTTTCAAAATACTAAGAAACAAAAATGCTGTTCAAAAGCAGCTCAGATTAAGCTCAGCAAAGTTCGACCCATAAACCCACAATCAACTAGAAGCAAATGTGTAACAATTAGTAGATCAAAATGCAACCAACCCTAAGGAAGTATTTAAAGGTGACGACTGGACAATGAATAGCAGAGATACACCAACTAAGCAAACATAAAGCAGACGGTTTTTAGAGATTAGTTCATTAAATTTAATTTGAACTTTGGACTCTCTGAAAACTCTGGCTTGGCACGAAAAAAATTTGTTCTCTAGATGGCAACAGTAACTTTGGCACAGAACACCTGGGTGTGTTACTTGCAGATTTCCATGTGGCACTACATGCTGCTGGTGTCCTCAGTCCTTTGGCACTCAAAGCAGCAAATACTCAGGCACTCCCAATTTCCTGGATTTGCAACATCAAAACAAGTTCTGATTTGGAGAGATGGGGTTGATTTAATTTTTCTTGCATAAACACATAAGGGGCTTGACTGCTTTCATGCTAACATCAAACTATTTAGCTATGGTAGCTAAACATGTATTTGCTGTGAATATGAACCACATCTGGAAGGAATGTAACCCAAAACATAACACTCCCTTTACTGAATCTACAAAGCACAGATAGTTTCCCTGCTTAACCAAGTAATGAATCTTTTGGATGTCAGTCTGTTCAACAGCTCATTAATCTTCAGAAATTTGAAAAACAGAAACTTGGTATTTTCTTGTGTAGGTTAGGAGCTACAGGTGGACTCCCTTGCACAGAATACGTCTTGCAGAAAGGGAATGGCAACCAGTCCCCATGGATTAGTCCTGTCTCTCCTGCTCAGGCAGACAGGACTAGGAAGATCTTTGAGTCAATCCCTTGCAATACTCCAGGTGATGCACTTGAGCTGGGCACAGAAGAAAAGTGTTCTGAACCAGGCACAGAAGTCTCTTGAAGTCATGGAAGAAGTAGGGTCCAACAGCATCTTCAAATCAGAGTCTAACTCCTCATCTGGTCCAAGGCCAGAGGAACCAGGACCGCTTTGCCATCTTTTGCAGGCAGGCATTTATTCTTTCAGCTCTGCATATGCCCCAAGCTGATGGGAAATCGTGTAAGTATGTCTCAGTGCCAAGCATGACCTTATAGTCCTAGTTTCTGACCATGGCTGAGTAGCACTAAACACAGTTTCTGGTCTGGTTCTCAGTTTTATCCTGCCAGGCTGAACTCTGCAAACATGTCTTTACCTGGAAAACACCATGTGAACATTGTCTGCTGAGATTAGCTTAGAAAGGACGGATCCTCTTAAATGATTCAATTGCCAGGTCCAGGCTGAGATTTTACTTTTTATTACAGGAGCTGCTTTCTCTGCGAGAAGTGGTTCAGCATCTTCTGATATTTTGCAGCCCATTCGAAGAAGAACGAACTTTGTTCTCACAGTCAAAGTGCTCATCTTACTTATCAAAGTCCTGCTTCTTAGCTCTGGCATTTAAGAAACACTTCTAGAGTCAAGTGCTAAATGCCTGCAGACAGGACTGCCTCATGGAAATATGCATGCACCACGCTGTCAAGAGTAGAAGGCAAAGCAGGTGATTAGTAAGACCCCCTGTGAGCATAACACTGAGTAGCCATGCGTGCTCCTGATTAGTTCCTGTTCCTTCATGATGTGACTCCCAGCTCTCACCTTAAAGCAATGTAAATGATAACAAAGACCAAGAGACTCAATGATCATGGCTGCTCCTTTGCCCAGAACGTTATTACAGTATGAACAGATTTTCTTCCCACTGACTGACCTAAATATAGAATGAAAAACCTTAAAACCAGCTTGAAAAGGTGTAAAAGACAAAGAAAAATTAACAAATACTTTTTGAAATTAAAAATAAAAAACATATGGGTAAAAAGTGGACTATTATGCTGCTTGGGGAAAATAAACTGAAAATTAATATTATTTACAATAGATCTGAAAGCTAGGGAAAGCTGAAGTGTTAGAATTTAGATCAAATTTACATAGGAACAAATTAAGAAATTCTGTCACATTCTTGGCAGATATTTCATTGTATAAAATAGCTCCTACAAATAAAAAGTGTACTGTTAAGTTTGGAGTGTAAGCACACAGGTTTTGTGCTCCTGTCTTCTTATTTGTGGGGAACTATTCAGAAGGCCAAGACCCACCATCTGCACCTTGTTAGATAAAAGAAGGCAAGGCCTGGACATATCATATTATGTTAACTCCTTGAACAGAAGCCATATGGAGGTCAGTTTCCATAGATCTACCAAGATGTTAGGAAATGGAAGTGAGAACAAGAAAGAAAAACATGGTTAAGAAGGTAATTTTCTTACATTATATAGAACATAAAAGCCTTGCTTTAAAAAACAACAACAAAAATAGTCAATTTATCACAAGTGCCTGAGAAGTGTAAGAGCTAGTGAAGTAGTGTTCACTGTTGTTATATATAACACATAATTGTGTGGGGATGATTCTCTGAAGTCTTCTCCCAAGGTATTTTTAAAATGTCTCAAGCACATAAAACAGCAGAGTTATCTACCGTACCGCAACTGAATTCCTTTTTTTTTTTTTTTTCAAAATATGTTGCAATTCTTGCTTTCTCCTCCTAGATTAAAACCAACATCCTACTCTGTAATTCTCCAGGGTCACGGGTTATGAGCATTCCTGAGTGCTCCTCAAGATGATATTGGCCACATGCCAAGAAGGGGGGAAGAGAGACCAAAATGAGGGTCATAAAGCGTGGGTTTCAGGAATCTTTTGTTAAAACAATCCAAGGAAAATAAATGTCAGAAATGCCATCTGGAATAGGCTTTGACTAATCATTTTGGTAACCAACACACAGCTCAGAGACTGCAGATTTATTATTCCAGTTCCTTTGTTTTTTTAACCAATGTCAAGCAGTGATGACAAAATCGTGGAATTTTTTGAGTGACTGGAGTAGGGAGGTAATATGAAGCTGTATTTCCACTGTCCCCTCCAGCCAGAAAACTCCAGGTACTTTTTAATCCACATTATGGACAAGAATGCTGCTGTAGACCACCATATACACGCTCTTTAGCGCTGCCCAGAATTTGTACCTTCCCAGAAAAAGGGTACACACTCACCTGCTGCGTGTCTGGGACCCTGGTTGGGAAGCAGAGAGGGGAGACTGAGCCCGAGGGGCTGTCTGAGACACAGATGGGGCTCTCGCTGAGGTGGCCACAGGAGGGGCTTTGCTGGAGGAAGGAGTGCACATGTAGGCTCGGTTTGAAGTGGACACCGGACGACTAAAATCTTGACTAGAAGATAGAGATGAAGAGGAGGCAGACTGGTTCAGCCATGAGTGGTGCCTCCACGAGCTTGTTCTTGAAGAATCAAGATTGTCCAAAGACTCCCCCCTGCAACAGAGGTACACGTATCTCAAATGTAAATGGCAGTACGGCTGGAGCAAAAGAGCTGTATTCTGATTTTTAAAAAGAGAAAATCAGTATCCTAGCATCTTTAAGACTTTCTAGCATGAATATGTTTGTCTGATCACTCTGAGCAATGGTCTTCACACACTGATTTAAAATCTATGAGTAGCAAATTATCCTTTGTGCCCAGCCCTAGTTCTCATGGGAAAAAGCAGGTGAGGCAAAAGAGAGGTGGCACTTAATGACTACTTGATAAAAGCAAAACACTCTTCACTGCAGCTTTATCAGAGTGAACTGTATCAAAATCCACAGAACAGCAACAGACCTCAGATACCAGGTTTGTTTTTCTTTTCTCCATGGGATACCAGATTGAAAATAACAATCCACCCAGTCCGGATAGCATCACCTAGGCACAAGGTGTTGGCCGAATAGCCAAACACTCTCCTGACTGATAACTCGGTTGTTTCCTAAGTGACAAATCTAACATTCATGCATTAAATAAAGAAAAAAAACCCCATCCAAACTTTCTGACATATTTCTACGTTAAAAAAGGTATACACCTTAGCCATAATAATTAATTTCCACAGTAAGTTGTCATGCTGAAATTCTTAAGCACATCTGTCAATGACAAGGCACACCACTGATTTCTATTGCTGCTATACAAACCACGAAATAAGCAGCCGAGTTATTTACAGGGCATATTCACCTTCCCTACTTGCAAAAAAACCACTTAATCCCAGCTGTAATATAGCTACTTTCTTCCATCTGTGCTGCTATGCAGTTTACCTTACAGCATTTCACAGCTCTCTGTGCTCTGTAATACAACCTGAAGTTCAGAATAACCAAACAAAAATATTTGATGAGAGACAAAGTTAATTTTTAATGTGATTCCTACCTCCTCATACTATTGCTGTACAGACTAATGGGCTCCTTATGTACACTGGAACTGCGCTGCCTTATCCAGCTGCTGTCTGTGTGTAGAGATGTTTTCTTTCTCATTTCCTGAAGGATTTGCTGTCTCTCCAACTCTGCTGCAGAGAGGTTTTGTTCCTTCTGAGACTTCTTCTGTGACTCACCCGTGTTCCAGGACCTCTCCGAAAACCTGCTCTGGGTACCTGTGTGGACAACATGCGCAAACTTCAGCCAGACACCTTAAGGCACAAAAGTAGTTATCATGCTGTCAGAGCTCTGGCTAGAACTCCAAAAACTACAGCTCTTCACTATATTTACAAGTTTCTCTGGTTCTGTTTTACACATGGGTAACCTGTACCAAACTTGGCAATACGTTATTATAATTTTTTTATTTGTATTTTCATTAATGTGGCCTTTTACATAATCCTTAACTTAAATACAAGTATTTTCCTTCACTTCTTAAGTGTATATGCATTGATATTTGCTTGTACATATATATATATATATATATATATATATACACACATGTACTTTTAAAAGGGCATGGTCTCTTTTAGTGCCATAATTTGGACTCTTCCTCTAATAAAAACTGAACCATGTATAAAATACACAGCTGAATAGCTGGAAACTGTCCTTTCCTTTAAGAGTTCATACTCTCTTCTTCCATAAGTTGTCTCTGTTTACAAGAATTTCTTTCCTCATTCAAGGCACTAAACACAGTGCTTATCTTGCTTTAGATAGATATATAGGGGAGAGGGAAATCCTTCAGATAACTTCTCTATTATTTGGATGTTGTGTTAACTACTCAGTTGAAATGAGATTTATGGTATAGATAGCCTTTAAAAATTTGGAAGCGGAAACAAATAAACCATCTTTCTCCAATAGGTATTGACATATCAGAAGGCAACAATTTTTTACTTCCTAGATCCAGTAGCCATTCTTTACAGGAAGACTAATTAAGAAAATTACTGAGCAATAAGTCATTCAATTGAAATTTCCATCCTTTAAATACTGCTCTGACTATTAGATTTATTGTTATCACTATAGCAATATATTATATCAATATTACCATTATAAAATATTGTGGGAGTTTACTTGCTCTTAAGTTTCAATGACCATGCCTTAATGTATGAAAGCAACACCATAAATCTGCAATATATCCTCTAATACAACATTTACTTTTCTTTGATTACTTACGACTTTTTTTAACCATGTTTTAGACACAGGAATATCTTGCAGGCATTTTCTATTGTAACATATTTTTAAATCTGGTTTGTTTGTTTGCTTTACAGACATTCCTCTAACATAACTGAAGTCATTTAAATAAATTGGAATACAAGACACAAGCCACTGTGATAATATTGAAAGCTGACTTTTAGCTCTGTTACTCCTACTAACAGAAATTGAGAAGACAAACAGTTGTATTAAATATGCTAGCATCTTGGTATGTGCAGATCTTTTTTGTTGACAGAGTCAACATATCAAAAGCATACACATCTTCAATGATATATCTACATGATTGGTTTAATCTCATAAATATCAATCATTAAAATTTAGGCATCTAAAAGTTGTTCATAATCACTGCTATAGTCTTCAATAGAGAAGTTAATCATATTTGTCCTAGGTTTATATGTTGATTATATGAATTTCCTCTTGCTGTTGAAAATTCATTAAAGGAGGGCATGGTACGAATTTGATTTACAACATAGCTATCAAAAAGCACTCTGACAATTAATTTTCTTAGGATGACTATGTGTAATACATCTTATTTTTTTCTCCTACACTTCCCCTTCCCCAATAAATTTAAAAATAATGGAAATTAAACAGTACTTACCATTTCTGATTGTGTTGAATTCATTCAGTTCTGAAGTCGACTTGGACTTATTCCTAAGGATATAGAAAACATTCATTTCTCTGTCTTAACTAGGAGACCTCATCACAGACAAAGATCTTATCATTGCATACCATGGATCGACAGACCCTTTTTTTTTCACCATCCCTTCCATCAACAACTTATGCTGTACTTATAACAGGAGACAAAAATATCCAAAGAAAGACCAAAAGATGCAACAATTTCATAGCTACCTGTAGTAAACAGGAGCTGTAAAAAGCAGGAAAGCCTTGCCCAGGATGATTTTAGCACCTGAGTGTCCTTGTCACACATATATCCAAGATGTAGCTATTTAGTGCAGGCACTTTCTGCAGTTAAATTTAGATCTTTCATTAGTAACAGATCCATTGAGTTGTACCCTGTAAGTTTTGGGGTTCCTCTTTATATAAACAAGGTATGCTCACTCCAACTACGAAAACTGGTCAAATATACAGAAGTCATCTTTCAGAACTATTGTGAGATGCAATCTAAACCACTTGATTTGTAAAGTAAGAGAGTATAACTTAAAAATAACCTGTGTAACTTAAAAAGTGGCACATCTTCTATCTCCCTGATAAATATGCTGCTGCTGCCTCCCAACTTCCCTTCTTGTTTACTCTCTCTTAAGTCTCTCTTAAGTTGCACAACCCTGATTGGGATGATTGCACCTTAGTTTGTATAGCACGTTATGACACAAGCACAATTGTATCTGAAATTATTTTCCAGCCAGGTAAGTCTAGTACCACCCACATATTTACTTCCTTACAGTTCTGTTTCTCCCAGTAAAATACCACTGACTAACTGCTGCTTACAACACCATGCATCATTTGCCAAAAGTTTGGCAGCTTGTTTTTTCAATATGAAAACAAGCCATAAAAACTGCAAAACACAGCAGCAATCCAAAGCGTACATTCAGCTGCCATTAATAAAGTTTATTAGAAGTTTAAAAGCCTTCTGAAAAAGAAATGGTGATGTTACAGTCTGTGCTGATATTCAGTGTCACACGCACCTGTCAGCAAATGACTGGTCAGGTTGCTCCTCAATGGTTTTAGAAACTTCATAACGCTCATAATGCCTATTGAAAAAAAAGATACATTATGTTCATATACAGAAAAAGACACACACACATACATATAAATAGTTCCGACTGAAAATATTCAAAATAGATCCTGAAGGGGAAAAAAAATCTAGAGAAAAAACAGTTAAAGTTCTAAGGAGGTTTAATTTTATCAATCAGAAATACAACCAACAAAAGAAGACAGAAAAAGAAAGGTTATCAGAAAAACTGCCAGAAATTACATTTTTGCAAAGTGACAAAACTAGCATGTCAAAATGGTTATTGCTGAAGATGTTTCAGCCTATGTATTTATTCATTATTACCTGTCAATGAGAGGATGGCCAGCTCGATCCTCTATTGTTTTAGATACTTCATAGCGCTCATAATGTCTAGAAGCAAAATAAAGACAAATGAAAATACATATTAAAAAAAAAATATTCTAGAAATTAAACAAACACTAAGTATGCATAGAGAAAACTAAGAAAGTTCAGGCATGTTAACTAGAAACATGAAAATCTATGACTTTAGGATGCTGTAAAAATTACAAGCATCAGTATACAACAGTGATTATCTCATCTATTCCAAAACTAGGAGGCAAGTTTTGTTCAACCACAGCAGTTCCCTAAAAATTACATTTATATTCTAGAAAATTGTATAGGTACAGTTTTTAAACTCACAAAGTTCCACAGACAATGCTCTTCAGCTGCCTGTCCCCAACCTCAGTGCTCTTTGCAGCAAGTATCATGCCTTTGCAGGTGTTTATATAACATTTCAGATTTCAAGTCCTATTCTTGAATATCATCTTAAAGCAAATATTTAACATCAGCTATTTTAAAGTCCAGTTTCACTGAACTTGCTCCTTTACTGTTAAGCAAAGCCACCCATGTTTAGTAAAACACATCCTTTGGCAGCAGCAACCTCAGAAGCAATGAAATCCCCATGGACTAGAGCATATATCAAGGATTTAGATATGCAGATATTACAGCAGCTTAATAAGTTACCACACAAAGCCCTATTATTTTGCAACGGGGGCAAGCTAAAACTGTGGAGATATCCTGGCTCAGCTGCCAAGAAGAACCTGTTCAGCCATTGTAACAACTGTGCCTCTGCTTTGCTCAGCAGGCATATCAAGCAGCAGTCATTTAGAATGAGCTAAAGTAACTCTAGGTCTTACAATCTCCTCTGCAAATACATGCAATTTTTGTAATCATATTATCTTTTCCTAAGACTTAACTTGATACCATGCGTTATCTTCAGTCATCTCTTATTACTTACATAAGAACAGGAGAAAAACCTCAAGAGAAACCACAAAGCTAGTCATACACAAGGCTGTAAGCTAAATGCACACAAAATACGAAAAAGTTACTGGTTTATTCTGTTTGAGACAGATTAATTTCCTGTGACATTAGTCTGAAAACTTCTGGGCAAGAAAACAAACTTGCAAACTAATAACTGGGGATTTTTTTGTTTGCTTGGGTTTTTTTAAACCAAGCTGTGGAAGGAGGTAGTGAGAGCAATGGATATTTCTAACAGGCAAGACAGCATGTGTTCACTCACATACCATGATATCCTTCACTGACAAGTTAACCCAGTAGTTAAATTGCAATTAAACTTTATTGTTACACTGTTGAATTAAAATGAGAGAGAAATCTGCAAAATCAGTCATGCATTTGTTGGAAAAGCATTAACTTGGTATTTCTTCTGAAACCCTGTACATTGAGTGACTGGCTCTCAGTTTACAGGCTTGTGCACAGTCCTTACAAAATGTTCACAACTAAGTGCTTCATGTCATTTTTGATTTGGCTGTAATTACTGTATTTAGACTTCCCATTTAAAAAAAAAAAAAAAAGAGTTGAAGTGGATTAATATAGCACTTGATTCATGGGGCAAGACTTTGTGTTATGCCTTATCCTTCTGTCTTTAGAAAGAAAGACTCTCCTACGGTATCTTGCACTGACTGATTACAGTATGAAACTTACATGAATATCCTTATATATCCAGGACAGACACACTCCCATTAGAAGTATATTTGAATTTGCAGAAGGAAGAGAGAGTAAATCCTATCACAAGTGCACACCTTTGATACTGAGGCATCTCCGCTGACACCTCCCTTTGCCTTTCAGCCTGACGCTTCTGTTCCTCCATCTCTGCCCGCCGCCTCTGTTCCTCAGCATATTGCTGCTCCCTCTCTTTACGTTGTTTCTCAAGCTCCAACTCTTGGAGTTCTTTTTCTTGCTCAAAACGCAGGGTTGCTTCCTCCTGGATCTTCCGTTCCTCCTGAAGCCTCCTCCTTCCTTCTTCCTCACGCAGCAAGCTCACTGCCAGCTCTCTTCCTCCATCTCCTTCTGGCTCCTCAGGAATATTTGCTTCAGGGCTTGCTCTCCAGCTGGACACAGATGGAGCACGAGAAGTGACAGATGTCGTATTTAAAGTTAGAACAGTCTGCTCCTGTAACAAAGAAAAAAAATCATGTTTTTAGGGAAAGGAGCCATTTTTTAAATAGGCTGCTCACTCAGAAAAGTGAATGTATTCCATAAGAGAAGACTGTGCGAAAAGCATCCCCAACACTCTCAGTGCAAGATGCAGGGTGTACTTTGGTTTCATGTTTTGAGCGCCTGCTAACATGTTCTCCTAACTCAAGAGCTTCATTCCACACAGCAGCCTTAGCAAGCGCTAGAGGCAGCGCAGCCACAACTATGTGAAACATTCTGCTTTCTAAAGTATCACTTACATGTCAAGACATCCCTTCCCCACTTAAATACCCATGGAAAACAAACCCTTCCATGATACCCAGCATTTCTCCCTACTGTTTTCACTTAGAAACCTGAGACCTACTTAAGGGTGTATACACAAAGACATACACTGCAAGTGTATATCAAACCAATGAATTTCACATGAATCCTCATGTGGAGGAACCTCCTACTCTCCTCCATTCTCCTACCATTTCAAAGTCAAGCCTCAGACCTACCACCCTATGACTCTTCTCTCAAAGATGAGAAAAGGTTTTTCAGTGGTCAAGAGATGTTTTAGTTGCAGAGAACGAATAAAGTTTATGGGTCCATCAAAACCTCTAATGATAGGAAAAATATGAAATGGTTTACATTCTTGTACAACAAAGTCCTCTAACAGCTCAAAAAGCTTTCTTGTTGAAGTTCTAAGCCTTAAATTATTGTCTATTTATTCATCACTCTATAAACACAACCAATCTAGCTTGGATGCCTGAAGTAGCACTCACATAGCAATCAAGATGAGATACCTCAGACAGTGCCCATACTCAGGAAGAAACTTGTTCATCTTCCCATAAACAACAGCCACAAAAGTCAGCATCTATAGGAACTACATGCATTCAATGTTTTAAAACATATGATAGGAAATCTTAAGTTGATTTGGTATGTAAATTTATCAGAGCTAAGATGAGCTGGCTGTCAGTAACACATCAGGCACTTACGAACATGCTTGATGATCAAGTACTGAAGGAGAATTTCAACAAGTAGCATGGCAGGTAAATAAACAGGAAAGGTGACCATTTCTGGCCACAATAATTAACACATGCTGTAACTTTTTGCCAACATATTTCTGGTGGTAAATTACATAACCAATCCACAAGCAAAAGGGTCAAATTCATCATCTCAAAACATCTCATTTACTCTTTCCATCCCATTTTTGCAACCTCTTTCTACCAAGTCATAGCCAACAGTTTGTTTTCCAAAGTGAGAAGACAAATGACAGAGAAATTAATTATTTGCCTACTTGCATGCATCTCATATAAGAGAAAAAAGTCCTCATGAAACTAGTCAGTGAAGCCTTATTCATAGCCTACCTCATCAAAATACTTGGAGCTCTCTTTTTCTGCTTCTTGCTTAGCTCGTAGCCATTCTTCCCTCAGTTTTTCTTGTTCACGTTGGTATTTCTCCTGTTAAGTTAGATTGAAGTTAAATATGCAAATAAGAAACATGATATTTTTTATTTGCATTAAAATTTACTACTGGTATTTAAATGTGTTTTTTAACAGACCAGGGTTGTAAAAACACGCATGAATTCCTCTAGAACATTATGTCTGCCACAAATTAAGTCCTGGCTCAAATACAATTCAAAGGAATTCTATAATTGATTTTGGAGAATCCAGGCTTATTACATGGTAAGTCTCCCAACAACTGATCTCATATCTGTTATATTCCCTGTCCTCCAGTTTAGTTACCATTGAACAAAAAAATCAGCTATCTAAGGTATTTCTGGAAAGACAGAGTGATTATATTTAACTTGGATCTAGACACATTAATATGGTAAATATAAAGTGATCACTAAGTGAAATATGAGGCAGTGATTTGGTCTGAGCAAGAACTCTCGGTTCTTTTGAAATGTTACCTAAAAAAACCCCAATTTCTGGACATCCAAATTTGTCTTATGACTAGATTTGGTATGAAATTGATATACTGTCTTAAAGCATTACTCAAGGCATACAGTAAATGTTTTGGTGGTTTTGTCAGTCACCACTTATATCTAGGGAAAAGCAAAATATTTAATGATGTCAAAAGTATTCCTTCTAAGATGCTGGAAATAAGCAAAGAGAGACTTTGCTTCCTTTCTTTGTATTTAAAAATTCTTTAGTAGGATCACAGGGAAGAGAAAGATTATTACTCTTGCCAAATTTACTACTTCAGGACTAAAAAAGAAGAAGCAAAGAAAAGAAAAGTAATGGCAGATAGGTGAGTCTGCTCTCAAGAAAGGGGAGCCAAAGTTTACATTCTTTAAAGCCATATCTTCAGGCATCAAATGGAGCATCCAAACCATAACAGAGACCACAGATAAGTTTAGGAAGGTACAGCTGTTGCTTGGCAGAGTTTGTAAGCTAAGAGGAACAACAAAAGATCAGACGAACAACAAAGGATCAAACATTCAAAAAAGCAACAGAGTTGCTACGCTGTACTTTGACATCACAAATTTTTGCTGAATGCACCAAACTTATTTAGAGTTTTAAACTTGTGAAGAATAAATGATGTTCACTGATGTCTCTCAGCCATCAGATAACAAACTTTAGTTTAATTTGCAGAGATGTGTCTTTCTGAATGTGGTTGAACATGCTTATGCTTCATTGACCTGAGGTCTTTGCAGAGACATATGCTTGGGTTTTTTGTGCTATTCTAAGATGACAAACATTGCCCCTTTCCTCTGCAACACTCTCCTCCAGCTCAAGCAACTGGTTATCAAGGTGGTTTTGCATTAGCAAGTCCAGCTTTCTGACTCACAGAGGTCCTGGGAACTAGGTTGATTCCAAGTGATTAGCTGATTGCTAAATGACAGGATTCTAACAGGTGCCTAACCGTGGTATCAGCTGCCTCCTCTTCATATACGAATATAAGGCAGTATTGCTAACTGAAGGTAAAACTCAGGCTAGAGGTAATTTTCTTAAGGGGAAAAAAAATAAAATTCATAATCAAAAGTGAAGATTATTGCCCTTTATGTTTTCACTTATCCTTTTAATTCCTTAGCCAGTAAGGACATACCAGCCTTGTGAAGATTGAGCACTTCTGGCTATAGTGAATACACATTCTGGGTTTGATTTTATGAAGCTCACTAATGCATTGTCCTCTTTTTTCTGAATAACTGCTAGCATGTGCAGCCCAGAAAACACATCTGAGAATCTGCTCAGGCAATCAGTAAGAAAAATTACAGAGGTCACATGATACTTTTCTTTCGTAACAGTTGCTGCACACAAGGGATTGACAGCTCATGATTATGAAGATCAATTATACCTGCAATAAACGGTCCTGCTCTTTTTGCCATTTTTCCTGTCGTTTTCGCTCTTCCTCTTGATCCCAAACCCGACGACTAGGAGCACTAATGGATGGGACTGGGAGCTAATATAGCACAAAAATGAAATAATATTATCCTCTTCCGTGTAATCAACACTCTACATTTTAAAACATAATTTTTAAAGTGAGAAATACTAGAACTTTATAGTGACAAGGACCTAAATTACCCTTTTCTTCAAATGGACAGAGAGTAACAAATTGGAAAATCTTAGTACTCTCAGATTTGATCAAAATTTTAAAGAAGTATAAAAGGCAACAGAAAGCAGTGGGCTTCCTGAAAAGACCAGGATTATACAAGTAATCAGTAGTTCATAAACAGCACTTACATCAGGCATTGCAGGCTCTGGGCCTCCTGTGAGATTTGGAAGGCAAGAAAGAGAAATCATTAGACCCACACAAACTAACTACTGCAAGACTTGTGTAACTTCGGCAAGTCAGTTTTAATTTTTGCTTCCTTAGTAAGACATGTTTGCATTTGCCCCACTTAACCTACTCGAGGGTAGAATTTATTAGGTGCTTTCAACTAAATGTGCACAATTGTTTAAAAGCTTTACATGCTTACAAGTGCCATCAGCAATTGCTTGAATTAGCAGTACATCTCCAACTGTGGCAATACAGAGGCTCTTTACTATACCTCTCCTATTATTACTGTGAAACCCAACTGTTTAGCATGACCCAGAATGTGGCACCAAGGTAGAGAAGCTAATCACCTACTGCCCTTGACATGAATTAAGACCAATAGACATCCACTGGCAACTTCTCTACCACAAAACCATGTATTTCTCCTTTCCAACTTTCCTCCTTTCCCACTCCCCAAAGCACACGCTTGAATTTAGTGAAACTGTCACCTTTCACCACAAACCTTATGCTACTTGAGGCTATCACACTTGGACTTAATCATCTTGTGCCAAGATGATTAATAGAGAGAGACGTGTATGATGGTAACATATTAAAAGTCAAGAAAATGTGGAGAAGTACAAATTTAAGTATAATCCTTTCTTGAGCAATATCAATTTTTTTTGTTTGTTTACAGTGTAATTGTTACCTAGCTCTCCAAATTTAAAAAGTTTAATCGCCAAGTTTAAAGAAAACACATAAAAGCAAAAAAGTTGCAACAGATTTCTGAAGCAGGACCACATGAAGTGGAAAAAAGGTCAAACTTCAGATACAAAAGATAATGAGTCACAGGCTAGTGTCCATTCTATATATGCACAATTTTGTTGTCATTGTCAGATCTCAACAGCCACAGCGGCAACAGGACAAACAGCTTGATCTATTGCACTCGTGCCAGGAGATCCTAAAGCGAGGCACAGACAGCACCTATCTTTGCTCCCCTCTTCTCTCACCCCTGTAAGCTTATGCTGAACTGCACGGGTTTACAAAGATGAATCTTTCATATAACTGTAAAGTCGAAGTGTCAAAAGTTTAAAATTAACATAACTATATTGAACGTACAGTCTAGAACTACAACCTTGTCCTCCTCCTCAAGCAGAGGTGAAATACTTAAAATATTGCTATAAAACTAATTAAAATAAAAACGAATTTTCTGGCCAGCCATAAAATAAAAACCAACCAACAAAAAAAAACCCCAACACCAACAAAACAACCAACAACAAAATACCACCATACAGATACAATTCAGCAGAAGTATTTAAAAGCAAACAGAACCACAAACAGATATATGCTGTGGCACTTCACAGTCACTTTTGTCAAAGAGTCATCACCACTAAAGGCAAAATCCTGGCCCCACTCAAATCATTGGCAAAACTCAGCTGAAGTTCCAAAGGGCCAGAATTTCCCTCTTTCAGGCTACAGCAAAACAGCAAGGCATACATAGCCTGAAGACAGCATAAGACATATAACATTAGTGGAAGTATGTGAGCTGTGACATGCAGAACACTGAAAAGCAACCTACAAAACCAAAATTGAGTGCCTCATTTTCTGCCTTTAAAAGCTAGCATATTAAATTAAAAATTTATATCGGTCTTCTTGGGATCTTGCGATATCACCACAGACTGGAAAGCCAGCAGAGGCCTTTTTCCATCAATTTACATGAAAGCACAGAGCTGCAGCTCAAGATAAACTCAAATCCAGAGTTACATATTTTATCAACAGCTCTGACATCTTCACTAAACCTCTGCTGGAATATTCACCATTATTCCTGTTTTGTAGGTAGTAGCAAACCAGACCAAAGAGTGCTATCCTTCTTACTTCTAACCAGTGGAAAAAAAAAGGATGAAGGACATAGAAGAGATTTAAACAGCTATAGATGTAAAAGAACACACAAAGACCCATTACCACAAAGGTAGACCCATGAATTGTAAGAATAACCTGATGACCCTGGGAAAAGAAGGGAAATTCATTATGTTGCTTCATTATAACTGCCACGAACAATGCTGAAGAGGTAGAGCACCCAGCACCAGACTTGTTAGGAAGAGTATGCAGCAGGAACAATTTCATGGAAGTACATGAAATGTTAGCTCTTTGATTTACCTTGTTCAAAAAATTGTGACCGTCTTTTTAAGTTTTTCAAAGAAATAGGTTCAGATGCTATTTGAAAAATACAAAGAACACAAACAAGTCAATGAGGTGCCTTTTTTTTTAAAGATTATAACCACTGGATAAGAAACTTGCTAGTCCTCTCATCTCGAGCAATATCACTTCAGAAAAACAAAAAGCCTCTGCAATACCAAGTAAAACCTTAGCAGGTTACATTATATACTGATTAGTATTTCATTTTATCACTAACAATGTCCAACTATAACAATCGTAGAAGTGTCAAACTTGGACTCAGAGTCTCCCCGTCTAATTTAAGCCTCCCTGACTGGGATACCACATTAGAATGAGGAGCCTAATCACCATTTCAGGTCATCAGAAAGGCATCTCCAGAGGGCAACTGATATCTTGGGGGAATTCTTTTATAAATTGCCATGTGTACTCAAGTTAAAATGAAACACAAAGTTCCTATTTAAGGATTATTATTCCATTAGGAAGTATACATACCTGGTTTCTCTCACTGTTGTCAAGTAAGGTTATAACTGCTCACAGCATTGTAAGTAATTATTATTCATACAGGAATAATCAATATCATTCTCCAAGAATAAAAGTAAAATAATAATAGTGAAACAGCTGCTATCCCTAAAACCTCACAACTGAAATGAGGGCAGGGGGGAATACCAAAAGTTGAACACTCTTTACACTCTTCCTGGGCACTGAAATAAATCAATACTAATACTGACTCAGTCTCTACACAATGCAGTAGCAATTACAATAAATTGTGTGCTTTCTTCTCTTTCACCCCTACCACACAGTAAATTTATAAACACTAATGAAGAGGCAGGGGGGGTTGTTACAGCTTTTTTTGTCAGTTCTCAAACTGCCTAGCATGTCATGGAAGCAAACTACACCAAGTTTAGATGCAACAACATGTCTGCGGTATCTGTCTAGCTTTCAGTTTATTAAGGTCTCACTTCACCCACTGTATAAAGCTTGCAATTATTACAGGTTTAATATCTGTGCTTGTTGCAAATGACACAATTAGCAGATGAATAGCAACAGTGGTTTACCTCTTTGTTCACTGGGGCCAAGATCTCCTTGTGTTCCATTTATCAATTTTGTTTCTGTATCCTGAAAAATTAAAAAAAAAAAAAAAAAAAAAAAAGGAGGTCTTTTTTTTTTCTTTTTTTTTTGGAAGTTTATCCAATTACACATCTTCCCTGACAGGAACTATATATCATGAAACATTTTATAACATTTTCCATAGAAAGATACAAAACAATCTAAAACTTCCTGAATGTATTTTATAATGAGGCAACCGCAGGCATTTGAGGGAATCAGTAAGCAGCTGTGAATTGCTGTAGAAATAAAAAAAACATTCATTTGCAAGAAAATGCCAGAAGCCAAGATCTTTCTATTTCAGCTCCTTTATAAGTAATTTGAAATCTCGTATACGCTTGTTCTTTGGGCTGCAACTTCCATTTATGCTAATAACACAGATCAAAGTCTTCTCTAAAGAAAAAAACACATTATATGTTTTAGTTAAAATATAGTCTGCACATGTTTTAATATCGTTATTAAATGATACTAAATGAATTAAATGAATATCATATTAAATGACATTCATGAGTGTCCACTCATGAATAGACAGTAGCAAGTCTTTAAAACATCTTATTTACCTTAATATATACTTAGTTACACCTCCATATTTGCAGTGTCCTATTTTTACTTGTACTACTTTTTCTCCATCCTCCCTTACCAAGACATTACATTTTTTCTTCCTTCTCCCAAATCCCACAAACCCTTCAAAAACATACTCACAGAACTTCGAAGGCTGCTGGAGAAATCTCTTTTTGTTGATATGGTGGAAACATTTGAAACATGTTCTCCAGAAGTTGCATCAATCCATTTATTTTCAGATGTACCTATAATGTTGGTAGCCATACTGGTGAGATTGAGGATTTTATGCCTTACATGTGGCAGGGAAGGCTGGTCTTTGCCCCAATCTTTTTGGTATGTGGAGGATCAAGAAATTGATATAGACAGTAACGTCAAAGAACAGAACAAGAGTTAGTGAAAACACATTAAAATAACACAAAACCACACACAACAGAAGAGGGAGACACAGAAATCAGGTGGAATTTGTGAAGACAGGAAAAAGGGCATTTATGAGCAGACCGCCTTCCCCAAAAATGCATGTGTTAGTCATAAGCCAGGTAAAGTTTGCCAGATGTTTTGCTAATATGTGCTACAGCAGCTCAACATTAAAGAGCAGTTAGTATTCATTGGAAACTATTTCATTAACATTAGTAAGGATCGAGAAAAGTCTTCCAACTTTATGTAGGCAAGTTACAATGAGACTCATACACTATCCAGGGAAGGGTCATTTTCATGTCCATGCTCATCAGGAAGCACAGAGGGGGGAAGAAAAGGCAGTCCAAACTAAACTAGCAAAACTAAAGAGGCAAAGACAAATGATACTCTTCTCTCAGACTCCATTATTTTTCCCCTCCCACTACCGAAAATTTTATTCAATGAGTTGTTTGCCACTAATCTTACTCTACAGTTGTACTATGTCCTGCAAATCAATTTGTTTCTTGTCTCTCTCTCACTCTACTTTTTTCTCCCCACTTACTGGTAACTTATTCTACCCAGCTTCCTACTAAAAGAATGTTTTATATTTATACTGTGAAAGAAGTCATTGGTCACACTTTGAACTTTGCAAAAATTCTTATGGAACTTTGAAAGGGTATCCTGATTAAAACCATGGCAAGTCTAGAGATGCTACAAGGCTATTGGCCAGGATGGAAATACTAGCCAGAATGGGCAGTACCATTTTGGAGAAGAGATTACAGCATCACAGTATTTGGGTCAATGGACAAAATCATAGCACAGAGGTGCCACCAACAAGCTCATACATCATTTGAAATGCCCCCTGAAGAAAGGAACACATGATCCTCATTTGAAGAAAGGGAGCTGGCCATTGAGAGAGAAAGGCTTAAACAGTTATTATGGTCTAAAGAACAGGTCCTCTTTATTCTTGTGGTATGGAAGGAAATGAAATGTTATATACCCTTTTGTGGTGGTTGCACACTCTTTCACCTGTGCATCCTCTCAGAAAAAGGTCAGAGCACGAGAAAGATGTCAGTATTTCAATGCTTTGAAGATTTGCTTGTCAAGACATTTCTAATGCACAAGCAGTTAAAAAAGCCAAGTTGTGTTAAAATGCAACAGACACACTGGCAAACTACTTAGCTTAGATACATATTACTCCTGTAAGGGTAATAAGGACTCTCAGCTGTCAGGTACAGCAGAGACAAAGCTTATTTGCCTTACAGAGCATACTGTATCTGCCTGATGAAACAACTCACCATTCTTTCCGTATCGTCTGACATCCATGACCAGGTTTCCAGTTTCTAGTCCTCTGCTGATGGCTTCTTCCCACTGACTGTAGTCCATATGTGAAACCTTTGTGCCATTGACAGCAATGATCTCATCATCTATATGCAGTTGACAAAGTGCTGCAGGGCTTCCTGCAGAAAACAGAAGAAAAATAAAATTATGTCTCCCCTCATAATTATTTTTTTATCACAGTTGTGACTGGAGGGGAGTGAGGTGGGGAGTTATTCAAAGAAATGCTTAATGGTCGATATTCAGTAAGTCTTAGAAAAATCTACTACATTTTAATACAAAATCAGTAAACTCAGTATCAAAGTAGCTCTTCAATTTAGAACTTATGAAAATGACAAAGAGCATCAATCTTTTGGACTTGTAAGTCTTCACATTCTGGCTAGCCCTTTTAATAAGCAACCTTTGGACTCAATCTTGCCTTCACTAACTCACCGTTATAATCTGAGATAGTGAGAGAGAGGCAGCACCACAGGGTCTGCAACAATTAGCTGAAATTCAGCCAATGTTTGGGTAATCCTCCTCTTTGCCAAAAAACCAGCCTGCACTCTGTTAATTCCAGTAGAAGCTGGCTTTCCCATATTCTTATTTGCAGTTTCTGGACTCTACCGACAAGAGCATGCTGCGTTATTGCTGTGCTAAAATAGTTTGTTAGCTCTGAATTGGCTGGTAATTGGACTCAAGATATTGCTGGGTGCTGTACCACTAGACTTGTCTGGATTCTGCTTATTTTATCAATTAAGAGCAAATTCTATGCAGCTTGGACTTTGAATCTACTGATATTTTGCAAGACAGGCTGCACTTTATACTTTTTTCATCTACAACACATTGGCAGGCAATATTACTAGACTAGAGACAGAGAACATAAAGATCAGTTCATAAACTTTTTCTCTATTTAATTCAGAAAATGGATGAGCTGAGAAAGTCAGACTCTCCAAGTATGATTTGATGAATTACATATGAATGGTTTTTCCATTTAAAATTATTCCCTTAGCAGAATGGAAAATAGAAAAGCTAAGTAAAAATGTATTTAAGCACTGAACAATAAACCCTCATGTTAATAAAAAAAATTTGAACTACACAATGGAAGCATTTTCCAAAGTAAGTAGTGAAATCCACACATCTTATTTAAAATATACCAAGAACAATGCTCTATTACATTATTAGAAACAAATATGTACAAATATGACAGAAGGATTTAGATCATATGCTTCATCCTATCTTCTGTCTATCTGACTCGTTAGTAAAATACCACTCTAAGTCTGGATCATCCACTAAGGATTCCAATAGCTTTTAATATTCCTGGCACATGAAAAAGTTAAGAAATTAACAAATGCTATGCTTCCTAACACTGCACCAAACAGTGATTCGTCATAATTCACTAAAAAGCAACACTAGCTACTATACTAGAAGAGCAAAGCTCCATATTTTATTTTTCTGCATTCTTCTTAAAACACGGACTACAAACTTCATTTGCAGTTAGCAGTAAAATTTTCCAAACATACCAATTGCTTTTAAGTACACTGTAGAAGAAAAGGTAGGGTTTTTATCTGGGGGGAGAAAACATGGGCAATAGTTAAAATGGAAAAAACATGCATCTCCTTAAAAGCCAGGAAGATGTTAATCTATTAATGTAAGGTACTGTTAAGAATGCTATTGAAGATACTAACACTGAAGTTACTATTTTCAACAAGATCATATAACATTTGGAATTATGTCTGATACTTAGTACCATATAGTTTGACTGCATCTAGACTAAGCCTTATGCTCATGGTAGAGGGAATGCTTCAGGCTCAAGGGGAGTCACCAAAACTGATAATTTCTCTGTTTTGTGTTGTGACAGAACAGGCCCTAGGAAATAAAAAAGGTCATGTTCATCTTACTCAAAAAATTTGTCAGGGATGAGAAGACCCAGCTCAGAGGTGGGAACAGTGTATCTCAGGTCAGTTTTATGACATGAAGGGAATTTAAGACTGCATAGTTCTTCCTACACTATTACTACAAAGACATATCCATACCATACTCCAGCCATACAGATTTGAATGAATAGCAGCAGTCTTTAGATTGCACACGTAGACCTAACTTAGCCAGAACAATTTAGGCTACACAATTTTTAGCATGTAGCTTTGCCAGCTGCTCTTCCTCCACAGTCTGTGAATAAAAGGACAAACCAGGGTGCCTATATTGGGTTTCTGCTCTGATTCAGCTCTAGAGAAGGTGAGAAGCCTGCAGAGACTAGCTAGAAATTTAGGTGCCAAAAGCTGTATGTTGTCTTTCTCTGTCCAGCTCCTCCAAAACTATAGGAATTAACAATAATTTCTTTATATTGCTATAAAGGATTTAGTTTCTGTGATATAAAACATGTACTGCTGTTTTCTGCAAGTTTCCCTGAAGGTAAAAGACTTTTCTTTCTTACTAGTCCCCAGTAAAAACAAAACAAACCAAATATTCATTTTCTAGATGTACTTAGTGTCCTCTAACCTATCCCCATCTGTTGCTATTACAATAGATAAATACAAAGAAAATAAAACCTGAAGGAAATAGGTCAAATTTACTGTGTTCTATGTGACTGCAAGTGTTTGATCACAGAAGTGCATTCTTACATCAAGACAATCTCAAAAAATTATTGCAAAGGGAAACTGAGAGGGAAAAGACTGAAATAATAAAGATTATATGGCACTGCGGAAGTTGGCAGAACAGACTAGATTAATGACTTTAAGGCTGTTTACCTATTTTTTAGTGTAAAAGTTGAAAACTGTAAAAATGAGCACTATGTTCTTTCTTTTTCTTTTATATGTAGTAAATGGGATTCACTGAAATATGCGTTATAAGCTTAATTCATATTTAGGTTTTTGAGAACACTTACAAGAAATTAATTTTGCCTAGGTTTTCTCAACTGTTTTTTTTTTTTAAAGGAATAGCATATATAGAAGACAGAGTCATTTATAAGTCCTAAAAAGATAAATGCAAGCTATCATCTCAAGAAAATCATACAGCTAGTTAGGATGACAAAACAATCAGAGGAAGTATTTCTGAAGCTCTTTCTGGGATCATGGAAGAGAAAAAGGTGACTAGGAATAGTTGGTTTGGATTTGCCAAGTCTAAATCACACTTGACCAACCTGGTTATTTTTAATGATGAATAGATCTGTGGATGAGGGGGGAGTGATGGATACCACACACCTTGTCTTTAATAAGGCTATTGACGTGATCTTCCACAGCATCCTGTATCAAAATTGGGATTGTATTGTCTACAGGGCAGAGCAACCAGATAGGTGAACAACTGGCTGGGTTGTCAGGCTCTGTGGGTAGCAGTTAATGGCTCATACTCAGCCTAGAGGCTGGTTACAAGTGGAGCTTGCCAGGGATGTACCCTGAGACCTACTCTCTCTAATGTGTTCACCAATAATCAGGAGAAGGAGGTGAAATACACCCTCATCAAGTTTGCAAACCTTGCCAAAAGGATGGCTAAAACACTGGAGGGCAGGGTTGCCGTTCAGAGCAGGCATCTGACATTCAACAAGGCCAAAATGCTCTGGGATAGACTAACCCTGGTGATGGTTCAGGCACTGTTGAGCTGGAGAGCAAGGCTGGGGGACCCTAGCAGTGTTGGGGCTATATGAACACTAGTATGACCAACAGGTCAAGACAAGTGGCTATTCCGTTCACTCCTCAATTGGTATGCCATGTTGACAATACCGTGTCCAGTTTTGGTGTACTGCTGTGAGAGAGACATCAATAAAGTGGGGCAAGTTAAATGGTAGGGCACTGGGATGGGCACGGCTGGAGCAGTGGAGAGGCTAAGAGGTTCAGCCTAGAGAAGAGATGCTGCAAGGGGACCTAACAGCAGCCTCCCCAGTACCTACCAAGAGAAGTCATCGAGTCACTGAGAAGGGAAAGCCTGCTCTTTATTGAAATGTGTGGCAGGAGAACACAGCACTGTGGTTATAAAATTGACTGGGACAAAGATTGGTCTGACTGGACATGTGGGGGAAATTTTCTCTGAGAGGATAATCATGCAATGCCCAGGGAGGCTGTGCAGTTTCCATCCTTGGAGGGTTTCAAACCCACATGGGTAAAAGCCCTAGGCAACCTGTCTGAATTGTCTAAACAGTTTTTTGAGCAGGGTTTTGCTCTTGGTGATCTTTCAAGGTTCCTTCCAACCTAAATTAGACTTAAAAACAAGAAATACAACATTGATAAGTGCCTAGCTGAAAGCACATCTTAATCTTTCAATGGGCCACCCACCTCTTTCATCCTTCATTCCTTTAAATGGAGCTACAGGAATTGAATAAGGATATAACATGAGCAAGTTTTTGAAAAAAAGTATGTTGAACACAGGTTATAAACATGTTAACCGTCTCCAAAATTCAAATTGACTAACTAAATTTCCTAACTAATTTTCCTCTGCATTTGTTTACAAATCATATGAAGTGAAATCTTTTAAACTTCACTGAAAGGAACAATCTGGATATTAGAAGTCTGTACGTGCCCCCTACTACTGCTCAGTAAGGGGCTTGGTGAACAAATAATCATGTTTATGCCTTTTCAGTGGTTATAGAAATGTCCTTAATTAGGAAAATGCATTTTTGAATTCAACCTGTTTTCAAGAGATGAGGATTCACAGAAACACATTAGCAAACTAAATACTGATTTTTCAGTTCTACACCTGATTTTTTAAAATGTTTGCAGCATTCTTAGCAGCAAATGCCTTAATTTAGAAGCCTCTGCAAACTAAACATAAGAACAAAAATTTGTGCAGTTAATACACATTTACCTTCTTCAACTGTCTGTACAAAGGCTCCTGAAGAACTCCAATTTGTTGTAAACCCAAAGCTGCGACTGTGGCCAGGTCTCTGGTTTATGCTGATTCTCATTTCACTGTACTGTTCCTGAAAAATAAAACATGACACTACAGTATCTGGTATCACAGGAATCCAAATGAGGGAAAGGTTATCCTCTAAATAAGTGAGGCTGCTCACAATGTGCACTTTAATCATCTATTATTAGCATCACAGATAAAGGAAACAGTATTGGAAGTCAGTTAACTAACTCATTTGTTTTTTATTCAAACAGGTGTTCTTTCAGTTCACATTTATATTTTCTCTACATGTACATTCCACTCTGCATTTCTATCAGTTTAAATGTTTTGTTAACACAATGCTACAAAACTTAAGATCTTGGAGGAAATTAAAGCCCTAAATGAGTCTTCTTGGATAGTCTTGTGAATTTGTTGAACGTACTGCCTCCTGAGAGAGCACCAGAGATGTGAAAAAACTAGATACCAGTAATCAATCTTATTTTTTTTCTGGCACATCCGACAGTGAACATCATCAGCTTACTTTAAGCTCAATGTTGCAATCAGATTTACTTAAGTGAAAAATTACTCTTTTTCTTTCGTGTGAAATACTACTAGCTTGCTATGGAGACCTTAGATAATAAAACTAATACCAAAATTAGCTAAATTCAGCTCTTCCATTCTAGTGGACTTCCAAGATGCTTTCAATATCTGCATCAAACCCTAACATAATCACTTTAAACAACAAAAATATTTGAATAGGAAAACATTTTGAAACACTTGCTTTCAATCCCACACTATATAATAAGAATGTGCTGCATACATTAACATTTTAATGTGAAATCATTAAAAACAATTGAAATACCCAAGTGCATGCTATGCATTTCATTATCAGGAAACTGACATTGTAATAAAAGGGAAAAAAATAGACTTTTTCTGTCAAATAATGTTAAAATAGCAACATGTGCATGGAAGAGACCCAGTATGCTTTTATACATGCATTAAATGGACACCTATGTTTTAGCCGCCTAGTGAACCAGCATTCCTGAAGGGTGGGATTCATCTTTCCTAACTTAAAATATTTAAAACTCTAGAAATCTGTGCCAACTCCCCAAAGTTCCTATGTTGGTAGGATACAACAGGAAGCTACAGGGAGCACTGCACAAGCAGATGCAGCCAGCCAGAGTCTCTGGGAGGTGCAGCCAGAGGAGGCTTCAGCAGTACCTGAGCACTGGATACAGAAGAAAACAACATTGCAAGGCAACATTCTGAGGTATGGTCTCATGTTACAGGAATGTTCCTGGGAAAACACTCCCCCTTACAGCCCAGGGGGGCTGTAAGTCTTTTTCTTCACAACACAGCTACCAGCGTGCAAATGCTCCTGTTCAACTCAAGCCCTTAGGTGAGTATATTAAAAGTGAATCTACTAACAGGTTAGCACACTCTGATAGAGAACATACAAACATTTGGAATATGACTGTGTTCCTGTCTTCTTATTTTTTTCCACTATCCCAACATGACTCTTCCAACCTATCACTTGTCAGAGGAGCAATGTGACTTTGTACACTGAACTTCATCATTTGAATAGGTCATCTCTAAAACAGTCAGTGCTCCACAGACCTGGTGTTACTGCCCAGATGACTAGTGAACTATATCAATCTCTCATCTCTGGCAATGATTTACAAACAAATGGAACTTGCATTCCTTAAGTTACAGTTTGTTAAGTTATAACACAACACAAGCTGTCTTTTTTTTTTTTTAATTTTTAAAATAAAACACCCATATTACTCATTTGTAGGAAGGATTATTTATAATCTCTTGACTAATGATGAGAAAAAAAAATAATATGGACCTAGTATATGCTATTCTCCTTTGCCATGCTGAAAGAGATTCTAAGAAGCCATATCTAATCTATGTTTTCACTGATTAGAACAGAAATTCCTCTGCCTGTTTTTGCTACAAGACAGAAAAAAAAAATTATGATCCCTTTCCTTATACATCAATCACAGTTTCAAAAATTTAAGATAAATTCACTGCAATGGCCAAGGGGTATCAGGAACTGCAATATGTTCCTTTTCCACAAGTGATTAGGAAGAAGAATGGTTCAAAGTCATCAAATTTCTGAAAAGATTATATGGGAAGTGATTTCATAAATCAGCATCTAAGGTCTTACGATCTTCACTCAAGCACAATTACTGGCACAATTCACTGGCACAATTAACTTTTACAGCAGCATCAGGAATGCAAAGAACTAATCTCTAATCTGTCAAGCAGTATAAAGCACATTCTCAGATATTACAGAAAGGTATCAAAAATCAAAGCTGTTGCTGGTCATTTTTTACACGTGAAACATGCAATCAGTTGGAGGAAACAGCACTTGAAGATACATACTTCAAAAAGAACACAAAGACCCAACTCCTGGATAAGCACATATGCAAAGAGATGGCGAATTACTTCAAAATTAATGTGAACATTAATGAGATTCAAGTAAATAGCTAAAAAAAGAGAGAAGGAACTCAAGCCAGATGGAAAAAAGAGGATAGTATGATACTGATGTTTATGGTTAGCCTTGGAAAAGCTGATCTTTATTTTCCTCCACCAGTTTAAAAGTGCAAATGAATGCTACAGCAGTTCAGGTAATTTACCTAACTGACATACCTGACTGTGTCACAATGTGTTAATTTGGAGAAAAAACAAAAAACTTTCCAAGCGCTAAACAATATTTAGAAAAACTATTTTCATTTAGAATAATAAATAAAATTAAGCACATGGCATATGAAGGGTAGGGAAAAATGCAGCAAAAGAAACAATTTTTTTCCCAAATATTCTCTTTCTCATGAATTAAATCAAAAGAAACAGAAGATCTCTGAGCTGTCTTCTTACTGCTAGAAAAATACTTGCATTAGATGAAATTTTATATATTTTCTCTTTTACTCTGCTGTAGCATTCAATTACACTAAGTAATCCCATTATTTCCACACTTACCATGGATTTTGAATCCTCAGGCTCTGTTGGACTCGTAATTTCTGCAGAAGATGCAAGTGAAAGAGAATCAGAAGGAATGCCATACTCAGGTTTAAGAATACTGCTTCCAGCATCTTGGTCTTGGGATTTTACAGGTAATGCCAAAGTAGGAGCAGGTGTTGACTGAACACCTTCTTTTTCCTCCTCTTCCTCCTCACCTCTGCTTCTGAATGCACTAGTGGAGAGAGGGTGTGCAGAGTCTGGTTGCGAAAAGGAGACGCTGGTGAACAAAGTTTGAGTTCTTTTAGCTTTTTCTACTTCTCCGTTGTATTTCAGAGTATCATCCATCTAGGACAAAAATAACAGTTTGGTAAATATGTGCTTCTAAAAAAAATTCTTTAAATCTTTCAGTGATCTTAATATTTAACAAAAACACCTCTCACCCTTTCAAGCAAATTCTGGTTTTTGTACCCATTACTAAAGAAGAGAAACATATTTTTTTCTCTTTAAATTCTTGCAGAATAAATAGGCCAGACTTTTTAAGATAAACTTGTTAAAGTTTAGAATAATTCTGCTTAGAATTATTTGCATTCTTACCATTTTTTAAATTTAGACAAATAAGGATTTAGGAGAAAGCTATGAGAATCAACATAGTAATGTGGCAGGGGGAGAATCAATTTCATTTTTTCAGTGCTTTACTGAGCAGACAAATTTTAGGCTAGCATAAAATTTCAATTTCAACAAAGTCAGCAGAGCAGAGGAAACTTACATCACCTGAAAAATTCATCTTTACCACTTTATTATGTTAACTTAGCTCCAGATAATTACCTCCAACAATGACAGTTTTTTTGTATGGCACACTAAGGAGACTTACACAAGTAATAAAGAGAATATTCTACCAAATATAGTTACTAGCTTTAATTCCAGGAGTATGTTTAAGAACAGAAACACAAGTAAACATCCAAAGCCATGACAGAACTGCCTGCTCTATTAACACAGCCTTCATCATACAGCAGACAACTTTTTTAAAAGCAACAAAACTTTAAAACTCTACTGTTCCCCCAGCTATTAAAGACCCACATTTACAAACTCCAGGAATGAAGCAGAATTTTACCGTGAACGACCGTGGAAGTGACGAGATTCCTCTTGAGTGGACACCAAAAGGTCTTGGTGTAACCACAGATGTTAACCTAGAGGTATCAGTTTTCTGGTAAGTTCTCGGGAGAGAAGCTGAAACCTGAGCTGACCCAGTTTGAGCATTCACTGAGTAGCGAGTAGACAAAAGAGCAGAGCTCTGCTCCTCTGCCAGGCTCTTTGGCAGAGCAGGAGCTTCTTGAGCAGCCGAGCTCTCCGGCAGGTTCTCCTTGGGCAGCTGTGAGGCATATTCACTTTTGCTGTCCTTAGTGCTGTAGGAAGTATCTTCTTCCAAACGGTAATCTTTTGCTGCTGACCATGTAGAAGGTGCTTTTTCTTCACTAAACACATCGTCATTCAGTGAATACCTCCAGCTGTGTTCCTGTTTTCGCTGCCCATAGGAGTCTTCATCTCTCCCCTCCCTAGGGGGACAGAGTGTGTTAGAACACCAAAGTAACCCAACAAAGAGGCAGGTCCTAAGTCTTTCAACTACTGAATGTTCAAGGCAGAGTATAAATCGAAAAATACATCTCCAGTAAATTAAAATGAATGGCATAATTTAAAAATATTAGTATTTTCGTATCTTTTTAAATCTACCTTCTCCCCCCTCCTCCCCATTTCAATACTCTCATAGCACTCAGGGATACTACTGTCACATTTTCAGGCTGCCGCCATGACAGAAATTTATATTTGCCAAGAAAATTATATAGCCATCCAAATTACATATCCCCAGAAACTGATATTTAATTTAGGAAAGAATGTAAAGAAGGTAGTGCCATAACACTGCCTGAACTCTATAACTCTAGTTGACATTTCTGCTCTATGAATACACTATGCTGAATTTTAAATAACTAAATAAGATGGTGTCCTGAAGTTCAGATTATTATTCTTTTTGTGCTATTCATTCCTTTGTCATAAAGGAACAACCACCACTTGGATAATCATTACCACATAATTTTTAAGATTCTGATGATATTGGATATTCAATACAATTAGCATCCATATTTTTATTCAAGCAATTAATTTTTGTCCTCAGAACTAAAAAAACACAGAAATCCAAAATATTCTGGGTTTAAATTCATTAAAATTTCTTTTATGAATACATGCCATTCCATTCTAATACTTCAACTCAGTCATACGTGCATTTTAAGCAAATAAATAAGACTGTCACCAGTAGAAATGGTGACAGTAGAAATGCAGTTTACACTTTTTACTCTTCAGAGATTAAATACTCAGAGGAACAATTAGGGATAAAGGGAAAATCAAGTAAAAGTTTACAGCTCTGTAACATACATTAAAATTCTGACTGTAATTATTCACAGTGGCTAAAAGAATAGCAAATGTAGTGGTAGAATAAAGAGAAATAGTTAAGCTTATCCAAGAATAAAAAAGGCAACTCTTCAGTTCAACACTATTGTTTTAACTAATTTCAAAAGAATGCAAATATTGACTTCTCAATACATTTATTTATAGATAGCAGAGCAAAATATCATTTATAGAGCAAAACCATTTAACATTCTGTGCAAAGACAGCATTAGTAAACCATATTCAGCCCTCCAATTGCCTAGATTTCTGCACTGTGTTTTGCAACTAAAATTGTTGAGATCTCTGCAGAATCAATTGCAACTTGGCTACAAAAGCTGCTCAAGAATTGAAAGGAATAAAAATGCTCAAATTTAAGTTCTTCAACATAATACTCCCATTAGGGCCATTACCTCTCCTGCTGCATTTCTTTCAGTGACTTGGTACTCGTTCCAGACACTTCAGAGGCTCTCCTTTCAATTTCTTCTCTCTCTTCCTTTTTCTTTTGCAATTCTGAAGTGTAGCTCTTTCTACGATTCTTCCACTTTGCTAGATCCTATTAGAATAACATGAATGTATCCCATCAGATTTTCTCAAGACCCCATAGAAGCACAGAGGCATCTCATCACATGCTACTTATAGCCTTGATTTTATTCACATTTCTGCATCACAGCCATATTTTAATGTACCTTTCTGCTAAATGATAAAAGGGTTCTCATATTTCAGTTAGGCTTGCAGGCTCACTGCCTTCTTAAGCTAGTAATTTTAATTATTGGACTACATGTGGCAAGGCACATAATTTTGCTCCATTTTTTCCCCTCCTTAGAATATTCAATTTTATTCCAGAATACTTTACCCAGTGACACACAGTTGAAAACTGATGCAAATGCCATCTGTATTTCTTTGTTGAAGGCTTTGGAGTTTGGGATATTATTATTTTTCCAAATGACTATTATGTTAGACCAATACATTAGCTTGAGAATAAACATGCTTTAAATTCTAAATTGAAAACATATATTACTATATTTTCCTCATTTCTGTAAAACCACAATGTGAACTCTAAATAGTGTCCATGAAATACCAGAGCTGAGTTAAGGAAAGTACTGAATATCAGAACTGAGATGGCTGAGATGCATTAAACAAACAACTATGAACTTCTTGTTCAGTGCTTTGTTCTTAATTTCAGCTTCTTTTTGATACTCATTGTCAAGCAGAGATTTTAATAAAATCAAACATCTTCAGATACCATTATGATACTGTGCAAAGCTACCATACAGTTTACAACCCGGATTTAAGACAGAATTACTAAGAGATAGAAGCCTCAAGAATTTGAACAACAAAGTATTATTTCCTCCCCCCGTTTCCCAAAGGATCAAATACTAGAGATTCCAATCATTTCATAAAAAAAAAGAATCACAAATTTCAGATAACACATGAAGTTATGCCCTAACTTTTCTTTATGTCATCAAAAATCAAGCCTGATGGTTTTATTACAATACACTCAAGTCTTATCCTAAAGCATTAATCAGAATCTTATGGCAATATTTAAAATAATTTCAGTTCTGCATTACACAGACATCCCCAAAACCACTGGTAGTTGCACGAGATGGATCATTTTAGAAGACAGCCCATGAGTTGCTGCACACATGCCCAAGTTTGTTTACAAGGGACACTGAAGGCAGTCCTTCAAAGTAGGACATACAAAGAGAGGTGAAAAGGAGTCCTTACTTCTTGCCACTTTAGATCTTGTTCTTGCAATTGTTCTTTTATCTTTTGTAGCTCTTCATAACGGATTTTGCGCAATGACTGCAGCTCCTCTGCACTGACATCGTTCAAAGATTTACTCCTAGGAAGAAAAAACAGCACTCAGCTTTATAACATCTTAGCTATCATTTATGCAAGTGAAACCTTCAAAGGGGGAGAGATTTCTATTAGTAGAACTGAGTGCTCATAAGTGTTATTTCAAATAGAGCAGGAAACACATGGGCAGCTGAATGAACAAGGCTGGGACATGCTCTAGCGCCAGCACGCAAGTCATTAGTTGGACATTTGAGCAAATAAAATCAGGTTAAGGGAATAAGCAGCTCCATAGCAGCTCCATGTTGATCATTCACATTGAGCTTCTCGCATCCAACTGCTACTTCTGTTCAAACTTATTATTTGTATTGATCTTGTTCCTTCCTTTGACACAAAAGGCATTGCCCCCTCCCTGAGTCCAAATTCCCATCCTTTGACTTCTCTCCTGTAACAGCCACACTATCACCTCCCATTCTTTTGTTTCTTAAGCTAAGCATGGCTAACATAGCCATCTTCTTACTGATTTCTTCAACATGGCTACAAGTTTCCCGAACTTCTACTCATTAGTTCCCTTCAATCTAAATTCCTCAAAGTTCATCTTTCATGCTCCCTCCCCTGCCCCATGCTGTTTTTTCCCTTATTCTTTCACACTACATATGATAAACATAACAGGATATTTAATTCAGATATAGAACAAGACTCCTGCTCAGATTTGACCACAAGCCTCTGAGACACTAAACCAAATGCAGGTGCTTCATTGTAAGGTTCAATGCTGTAATATATAAAATGAAAGCTAGTTTCCTGAGGTTTGAGGTTTTGTTGTTTGATTTGTTGAGGGAGTTTTGTTTGTTTGTTTTCAAAAATACCTTTGTTTTCATTTATCCGAAGTATGAATGATGGGGGGTGTAACCAAGTTCTAATAGGACTTGAAAACATGGCACTTCTCTGATATGATGGAAAATCAGATTGAAACCTAAACTGATTCAGCACAGAGCCTTGCTCTAATCTGTTACATTCCAACAGAGGTCTGAACTAACAAACCAGACTCTCACTTCCTCCCAAGAGGCCCAATTCACTTTTGTTGGTAACATAAGACTTTGGACTTTGGCCTCTAGAAATAAAGACAAAGGCATTAACTCATTGTATCTGTTTGCTTGTCTATTTTCCGAATGGGAAGAGTGCCAAATTTAGCAAAAATCTCCTAGTCACTATTGCAGAAACTCTTGTACAATTCTTTTCCTCTTTTTTTATGCTTAAGTTACATCATGTATAGAAATGGTTTGGGGTAACCAAATTCTACATAAAAGTTGTATCAAATTTATTCCAAGTGAGTTCAAGAACACTTATATAACTACAGTTTCCACTTAATTCTCTTGAGTTATTATATATGCCTGCAACAAAATAAGAAAATCTAGACCTAAATACAATGTACCCTAAGTACAGTTATATTCATACCAAGAAACAGGATGTTAGTTTTAATTTTAGTCTAGACTTAAAAATCTAACTAGTGACTTGAGTCTTCTGAGTCTCCCTCCCCTAACATTTAACAACTTCTGAGACACTTCTTGTTTCTTCTGGAAGTATTTAGTAATTTATCAGCTCTGCCTCAGAGTAAAAATAGAGAAGTAAACAAATAAATACATTTACAATAAAAAATAATTAGATACCAAATACCGAACATGTCATCACAAATTAAGTGGAAAAATTCTTTCTCTTTGACTCGCAGTACATCATAAACAACATCTAAGTTCACATGACACTAACCAATAAGTTTATCACTGAGGATTCAATAACCTGGAGTATATAAAATAACCACCGACCATTCTCCAATCCCATGATAAATATCATATTGTTATTAATTTCAGGTTCTAGGTGTACAGCTTTCAAAAAAAAATGTGTACTGATCTTCCTTTACATTTTTCAATGTTTTAAAGCCTAATTTAAATACAGAACATCAAATACTTCAGTAGGAAGAAAATATTAGACCTGATTTTCAAAGTGCCTGATAACTATAACTTGGATACACTAGACGCCACAGACAACTTTTGCCATACACACAGCTTTTAGTCTTCTACATTTGTTACATAAATTGCCAAAGCACAGAACAACAAAGCATCATGCACAAGTTGTTTTCAGCATAAGTTTTTAGCTACTGTGCATGCATAAAGATGTAAAGAGGAAAAAAAAGGCATAATGATTTGCAAGCTTTCATAAAACTTACCCTTGCTCATCAGAAAGCTTTTGAAACAGTCTGAGAAATCAGAAACCAAAAAAGAAAAGATTCAGTGTCTTGATATTGATAACACTCACACCATTAGTATACCGGCACTCTTACTAAGTAAAGTGAAAACTGAAAGCCTGGGAACCAGCCAGCATGGAATAGCACATTGGGAATCGGACACTAGTCAAAAAACACACCAGGACTTGCATGATATGCAAGTTGGGCAGAACTGACAGAATAAGGCTGCCTGCAAGTTTCAAACACTTCTGATTTAGCAATACTGCACGAACAGAGCCTTGTATTAATTCTGCACCACTTATTCCAATGCTGCTGAACAGCATGATGTTCAAAAGAGACTCATTTCAAGAAATTGAAAATTTCTCAAAATTAAGGCCAATTTGAGTCCCAACAAGAAGCGTGGCTTACAGAGGCTGTCTTCTTGTTACTTCAAGCATTTCTGATAGTAAACAAAAGTAATACTTGGCTTGGACAAGAATAAAAGGCCTTATATAGACATTTAGCAAATTAAGTCGTGAACACAATTAATCAGGGTAATTACAGAAGATTTTTTTAGTATTCTTAAATGTATTTTATGATACAGGTATTTTATGCTGTTGAATGAATTCTTAAAATGTGCAATATTTTCAAGCACTTCAAAAATATTCCTCAGTGAAGCTTGCATTTAGTTACAGTATTAAGCTTAAAAATTAAATGCAGCAACATCAAAGTATCAACTGGAACACAGAAGTGTCTTAGTCACAAAGTAATGATGCATAGCTGGGAGAACTGCAACTTGCAATGCCGTATTTTCAGAGCTAAGGAAACATTTGAAACTCCACTCTCCCCCAGAAAGCAGAAAATTCAAAGGAGAGTTAGGAAGTAGTTAAGAAATAGTTTTCAGTCAGACGAGAAATTTTGAGAATAACAGGAAAGACTTAGCAGAAAGTATGAATTAGGACTGTATGAAAGTAGGTGGAAAATACTGGCAGAATAAAATATGTCACAGTGGAATTTAATATTACATAGACATACAACTTGCATGCACCATGAGTTCAGGCAAACAAAACACTAATTTTTTTCTTCACTTCATCTAATCATCTCAGAACTGTGGTAGGACAGTTTACGAGCATTTTCATACTTAGGTGCAAGCAAGAATATCAGAATGCCCATTTCCAGAATTTGTCATTAAAGAATTAATGTGTTTCAGAAATGTTTTCACCTATTATCTTGCAAAATAAAAGGAAATATTTCTAGCCTCCAAAGACTTTTGAATAATCACTACTCCTGTACAACCATTGAAAGAAACTTATGCAGAACTTTAGCCTGATGGAATGATAACATATTTTCTCTATAGTGGCAGCCTAAAATTAGAAAACATTATATTTTTTTGTTGAAAATATGGTATTGCAGTCATGGGCTTTTATTCAAAGCAAATAAAAAGCTTTTTCCAGGACGACATGAACAAACAGCAGATTGGCACTCTATGAATGGTTCAGCACAAGACGAGGCTTTTCTGAATGGAAAGGGTTCAATGGCACTCAAGCACAATCTGTGCAGGACACAACCTGACCTCTCCACCATCTGCCGTTTCTTGTGTCTAACTTTGCTGGCCTCCCTGATTGCTTCCCACTTCTTCCAGTCTTCTTCACTGCATGGACCTGGGATAAAATTTACTGGCTGTATGTTGCCTCCAACCTTCCAAGATTCAATCTTGCGGGTCAGCATATCATCCTTCTTATGGTGAGAAGATGGTGACAGTACTCTGCCGTTGCTCTTTCTTTCCTCCAGTGTCGTGTTTTTTTCAAGTAAACATAGAAATTTGGATCGGATCTCTTCTGGAAGACTCCATGGATCAGGAAACAGTGCTGGGTGATACTTGTCAGGAGCACCCGACAAAGGCACCTCTTTTTTCTGAAAGAGGACTTTACGGAAAATCATGTCATCCTTTTCCAAATCTGGAATCACAGGTTGGCCCTCTCTGGGTTGCAGGATTATCTCACCCTCTAGAGGAGGCTCTTGATCAGAGAATTTTTTTAAAAACCGAGGGTCTTGAAGAACAACTTGATTCACATGGAAAGCCCCGGTTTTCCGAACGAACAAGTCGTCATTTTCCAAATCTGGATACAGATATCCATTTTCCTCATCTCCTTGCTTGCATCCTGGTATAAAGGAAACATTCTTTCTACATTTTATGAGCCTAGGGCCAGAAGTGGGATCAATTTTGGTCTCCGTTTCAGAAGACATGTAGTCAGAGTATTTTTGCAGGGCCTGAAGTAACGAAAACTGACTGAAGCATATAAAACAAAAGGAGGGAAGTAAAAATATCATTAAGCAGCAAGAGACAAGCAGATCACAATGTATTGTGATATACATTTGGTTTAGACTTGCAGTATCCCAAGCAGTACAACTACACCACTTGTCATCCACCACCACGGACTGTAGCACAGCACACGTCAACCAACGCAAAGGTATCACAGCATACTAACCTGCTCAGAAACATCACGCCTACATGCTCACACACAAAGCCAGTAGCCCTATGCAGCATGTTATACTTCCACATCTATGTGTTTCAGAAGACCAGCAACTTACAGCTACACTAAAAGAAAAAATAAACCGAAACCACAACAGCAAAAGAGTAATAACCAAAAAAGCACGACATCATGGGACATGGTTTAATTTCATTTAGCTGTTGCACACCCAGACATTTCTTTTTGAGGCAGCAAGAGAACAACTCATGCAGCAGTATCAACCTGGGCTGATCAGAAGACTCCATGATTTTTCCTTCTGCAATCTGTGACAATGAGCTTCTCACATATTCAGCAGTTGGCTTATAGCTCTGATCCCTTCTGCAACTATTGTTCCAGTCAAAAATTGGTCTTGGTTGATTAGCAACAATGGTACAGCTTTGCTTGTAAGCAAATTCCTCATCCTCAGAGTCTGATTTCTTTCTACTGTACAGCAGCACAAAGAATGAGCAGAGGGAAAGAAAAAAACCCATGAAGTGTACTCATTGAATAAAATGCACAGTTGGCAAAAATGCAACAGTATTACAAAAACAGTACTTCAACTATTTTCTAAAAAAAAAAAAAAAAAAAAAAAAAACCAACAACAAAACTATCCTGCTGCTATACTGGCAATGAAAATAAAAAATAAAAATAGGGTCACAGAACTACACTTTATTTATAGGCTTTGCACACAGGAGAGAAACAGGCATGCATCAAAACGCACCTGAACCCTTGAATCTCTTTATACCAGGGTTTAAAAGAGGATTTCTTGATTTTTTTCCATAGCAATTCTTCTTCTGGAGTCCAAAACTTAGGAAGAAATTTGTCAAAAGCAACAACTGTATGTGATGCTGAAGAACTTAGCTTGCGAAAATAGAAATCATCTTTTTCAATGTTTGGGATGCCTACTTCTTCCTCGTCCTCATCAAAATACCCAGATAATTCTGAAGGATTGTTAACTCTTGGTTTGTTTTCCTCTTTAGTATCCAACTGCCTGTGCCTCCTCTGGTTACTGTTCAAAATATCCAATCAGTTAAGATATTTTAGGAGCAACTTGACATAAAGAATGCAAAAAGACATGCTTTTTGGCTCAGGAGTTCAGCCTTGTGAATGAAGCGTATTAGTTCTCAATTCCATCACTGCAGCACCAGAAATAATAAGATATATTAAATAAAAAATAAAATAAAAAAAAAGTTAAATGGTTATATCAGCATCATATTTCCTCTGACAAAAATACAAAGTTTGACAGAAAAGGCATATCAAATTATCAGCTGTGTTAAAATGCCGATTAGAAGACTAACTTTACAGAGTTATTAATGGACTGCAATAGTTACTGGATCTTGGATTAGTATCTCTGACCTCAGTGGTTCAAGCACTGCAGCTAGTGGACCAGCTGGATAACTTTCTTGCGAGCAAGATTTAGGAGAGTCATTGCGCAACACGAAACGGTGTCCAGGTGCAGCAGAGCTTACAGGGCTCTTTTTGACTAGAAATCTACGTTTTGCTAAGTCATCCAAAACAACATCAGGCAGCCTTCTTTCATCTTCTGAATCAGACCCACTGTCATGCTCATAGACCATCTGGAGGGAAGCTGGATTTGTGAGCCCACACTCTGCTCTGCTATTTTGGCAGGAAGCTACGGGATTTGTTTCATGTCCACTGAGGTTGACCAAAACAGGAATAGAATGAAAACAGTGAAGTCACAAAGGATGAAACCCAAGAACTGCCCACTAATCTCATCAGTATGCATCAAGAAGCCGGACAACTGAAATTCATCACCATATTTCGGAAAGGGTTTAGTGAGAAACTAAAACCGTAGGTCTATCTCTCGTGAACTTGCATTTAAGATCATTTAAATACCCTCTACCTGGAGTCTGATCAGCTTCAAAGCATTACTCAAACATAAAAAAAAAAAAACCAAAAAACCAAAACAAAAAACACCAACCACACAACCACACCAAAACATCCCCCTGGTTAAAATATTGAAAATCAAATACTTGACTTTGCATTGCAGCAACAGCAGCTGCAAATCATTTATTTAAAAAAATTCTAAATCAAAGCCCACTTTACTAAGACCACACACCAGTACCTTGAAAACGTTCCATCTGACTCGGTGAAGACAGGACTTGCCCAGCTCCTCCTATTGTCCTCATTCTTCTCTGTCCTCTTCTTCCTTAATGGTGCTGGCACATAAGCCGTCTGCTTGTTTTTATTGGGTAAGAAGCGATTGAAGTCAGTGGTAGGTTTTGGTTCAATCACAGATATCCTACGGTAAGACCTGTCATCTTTATGGGAGTCATGCATTTTGAAAGGCAGTTCTGAGTCTGTGTCACTGTCACAACCTTAGAAGAAAGGGGAGACAAGGGAAAGCACAAACATTATTCTCTAGACACAAGCTTCTAGCTAGAGCTTGGATCAAAATCTTCTAAAATTTAACTCCATATTTGAGATGTTCTGGCTGCAAATTTGCTGAGTTACTGACAGGACAGTAGGATAGGTATTTTTAGAAGTTTGTGGCAAAGCTGCGATACGATCCATTAAGCTCAATTTGGTTTGCATGACCCTGCTACATTTGTTCCATTCTTTCATTATCACATTCTTTCGTTATCACAGGAAACAAAGTGCTAACCTCTAGACTGAAGACATGAAAGAGCATATAAATTTTTAATTAAATAATATTTCCCATGTAAATTTACTAACAAAAACAAGTTAACAGCAAATAGTACAACAACATGTTCGTCTCACCAGATTAATGCCCTGTAGAAGCCCAGGGTATATCATGTACTGAACATGGCTACACGTTGCTTTGCTCAGATAAGAAATGCTCCACGTGGCCTCTGCCCAGTGATTTAGTTTTATTCACATGAAACAAAATCCAGAAGCTCACACTTTTTATAACTTTAGACTACAAGTTTGTATTGAACTTTAAAATGGCAGAGAAACACAGGTTAGAATACAGTTTAAGGGATTCAATGTCACAAACTGTCTTCTTGTTACCCTTATTTCCATGATATTTCCTATCAAAAGTAACAAATACCATTCATTACTGAATATTGAATAGTCACAAATGAAGTGAAAACAGAGAAGTTTGACATAAGCACCCTAGGAACAAGGTAAGAGACTTTTGCAACTGGTGAATTTTAGGTGATGACATCAAGATCTGATTTCTACCAATTTTCCTTACTGAACACTGCACATACACACACCCTAAGGCAGCAGTGAGAGCAAGAGTTCCAGTAACCCTTCCTAGGAAGATTTGTGTGAGCAGTGCTTTGTTTCTACCAACTTTTAAAGGTCAATATTTGCTTAAGCAAAATGCAACTGCAGCAGTTTCAAAACCAGAGCCGACTTTCAAGCCAATTTAAGTACTGGACACCCAAGTACCAGCTCCACACATTGTCTTCTCCTATACTCATATGACACATGTCAACAAAAGATTTTAAAGATAAAAACATACCTTCACTGCCACCTTTTAAGGTTATATCTGATGAAAAGCTTGTGGAGGATCTTGAACCAAGAGAGTCCAAGCTATCAAAAGAATCGTCTCTTTTATGGCTAGCTGAAGACGAAAAAGGCTCTCCCCGGTCAACGTACCAAATATCACCGTATCCACTATCCCTGCCACTTCTGTTCAGGTGGCTGGATTCTTCAAGTGCCTAGGAGAGTAAGTTTTGAAAGGTCTTTTACAATAATTTAAGATGCAAATGCTACTCATGAGTTATAACTCAAAAATTTTTAAAATGCATTTTGAGTTCACAAAAAAACTTCAACAAAGACTACTGCAAACCTCTAAAAACAACACATACAACAGCTTGGATAGGAGATTCAATACAAGGTCTTAAATTTCTCTTATTTCAGCCAAAGGGAATCGAAATCGGGCTATTCACAATCTACCACATTAATCAGAGCAGGTGGATTCTGAAATTCATATGGGTAGCAGAAGAACCAGTGTAAGTTAAAAATCATTCTTTTCACATGGACCTTGATAGCAAGCAAAACAAATAAAATAAATGACTATGTTGTCCAAACCAATAATAAAATTAACCCCCCAAGAGACTGTTTAGAATTGATGCTGTAATGTATAACAAACTACAAAATTCAGGTTATTTGTTTAGTGTCCTTTTTTGGATTCCTTACCTTAGTCAATGCTTGCCCTAATAAATTCTCAAAGGCTTTAAGACTGAGGTATGGACCATTATAATGGGGGTTACTTTGAGCTTTTCTCCCAAGCCAGTATAATGTAATCAAAACCTAAAAACAAACAAACAAGCAAAAAACCTAAATACAAACTTAATTACTTTCCTCTCATGCCACATACCAGTATAAAAGAACCTCAGCATGCTGCTAGAGATGTTTGGACAATGAACTGTAACATCTTGTTTACAGTATTAGCTATGATTGCCACCAAAAACAATGAAGGAATGTTATGATGCATCTAATGTATGTCAAGTAAGCCGACAAAAGTACTGTTTCCAATAATTACATTGATTTGGGCAAGTAAGCTGCATAGAGATCATTGTAAAATGGCACTAATTTATATCAGATAGATGAACAGATGAAGAATAAAGTAAACATGATAGTACCATAAACAGAAGTGTTTAAAAATAATTAATCAGAATTAGTGTGAAATTGTTTCAGAAAATATTGAAGTAGATGTGTCTTACATTTTTCACTCTTCTGTTGGTTTCCTCCGGCCTGAAGCAGGGCAGAAAGTGAGGAAAAGAAAAGAAAATCTTTTAAAATAGCTGACTTAAAATGTAATCATAATTCAAGATTTAAAAGGTTTCAAGACCAAATAGCAGTAAACATAAAGTATGAAACTATGACTGTTCCAAAAGAAATAAAAACATTTCACTTTGAATACATAAGCATAACTCTGTACTATTTCAATTGTTACATACAGAGTGAGAAACTAGCTGATCTATTGCAGTTTCTGTTTTGAGAGGTACACAGAAAGGCTCTATGATTTTTTAATTACCTTTAATTTAGTTACTGACAAAACAGAAGTGGAAAACAAGCTGTTGACTTTGGGAAATATAACCTCTATTAGCCAGGAAGATCACAGAATGGTTTGGATTGGAAGGGGTCTTGAAAATCATCTAGATCCAGCCCCTCTGCCATGGGCAGGGATACCTTCCACTAGACCACATTGCTCAAAGACCCATCCAAGCTGGCCTTGAACACTTACAGGGATGGGGCATCCACAACTTTTCTGGACAACCTGTTCCAGTGCCTCGCTACCCTCAAAGTAAAGAATTTCTTCCCAATATCCAGTCTAAACCCACCCACTCTTTCAGTTTAGTCATTTCCCCTTGTCCTATTACTACATGTCCCAGTAAAAAGTCCGTCTCCAGCTTTCTTGTAGGTTCCCTTTAGGTGCTGGAAGGCTGTGACAAGATCACCTTGAAGCCTTCTCTTCTCCACGCTGAACAACCTCAGATAGTCAATTCCGTATGAAAGGAGATTTAATTGTAACTTTTTCCCTGATTGTATTGTTTTCTAAGATACTTGACTCAAACACAGAGAACACTTCAGCCTAGAGAAAATTTTTCAGACAAAACAATGAGGAACTGAAACTGAGACATCTGGAGAGAGATGCTGTATGGTGGGTAGAAGGGGTTTGGTTTCTTTTATACAAATACATGTTTTTCAAAAAATATTAAATACATATGCAATCACTAATATTAGTAAAATCTTCTTTTATATATATACCCAGTCTGTAGCACACCTTGGAAGTGCACCAGCAGACACTCACAATGATTCTGTTGTCTTCCTGCTCATTTTAAGAACAAGAAGAAATTTTTTGAATGGGGGGCTCACAAAGGTGGTGTAACACAGACCTAGTCATCAGATGCAAATATTCAGGGCTGAACTGCAGACAGTGGCTGAACAACACTCCTGCCCACAGTGCCAGCAGTTATGGAAGGGTAAATGGCTTAAATACATAGAAACAACTTCTCACCTGCCCCAGATGTTGGTTTGCAGCTGGTTCAGCTGCAAGATTCACACACAGTACAGGGAAGGGATTCAAACAAAAAAGAAAAGACTTCACATACAGCAGCAGAAAGACCTGTGCAGAGCCCCATAACATGCCAGACCAACAATGTAATAGGGCACCTATCCTGTTCCTGCTTGTCTAGGAACAAGCCAGTCAAAGGTTACAGGAAAAAGGTAGAATAAACCATTAAACCATAGGAGACCATCACAAGTTAGTGAAACGATGACAGAGCCTGGCCAGCTCTTCACGGAAATGTAATGTTCAATGCGACGTGACAATCATCATGGACGCAGACCGTCCCCTCCTTCTCTTTCCTCCTAGTTTGAGAGCACCCACTTCCACTCTGTGTATCTGTAAGTGCCTTGCCCATCTCCACATCCTAAAGAAATCAGGCTACCAGGCACGCAAAGTCCTGAGATGGATCTGACCTGCACCATCCTTGCCTGCAGCTTCCTTAATATTACATGTCAGAGATGCTTCTGGCTTTGTAGTCAGTGACTTCTTTCTCACAGATAAGGAGGAACTCTTCTTTAATCTTAAATATTTGCACGTTTGTTTTGGTTTTTTTGGTTTGTTTTAATCCCTTCCAAAACAAATTGCTATTCTTCTTTCACTGGAGACTATTTTTGAAGAAAAAAAATGATTTCCTCTTCATTTTTTTCAGTAGGTTGACTTCTTTTCCAGAGTCCATGTTGCTGGACACACCATGGCTGTGACCTAAGGTGTTACTAGAGACAGACTGATTTGCCAAGCAGAGGATGGTAAACTATTCTTGTGGTGGTGTGTACCAACATTCCACTTCCCATACCCAATGGAGAGCATTTTAAAGGTTCACATTCTTTACCTTCAAAGTCTGTCATTAGCAGAACTTCTGCCTTTTTGCAATTATAAAAGCAGAGGCCATGCATGCCCTTGCTAAGGATGCCTTAAAGTTTTCTTCCAAACTTCAGCAGTAGTTTCTTCCAAACTTCAGTAAGGAGTGAGAAATTCTGCCCTTAGCCAGCTGAAGCCTATATCAAAAAGGCTGCCAACCTTCACGAAGACCAAAGCTAGGTGACTGAACATGATGATGTCCACACCTCCTTTCCCTGAGTTCTCTGGGATAATTTCAGTCAACCATTTTGCAACAGAGCAATATTCAATTGTCTTTATATTTCAATATATTTTCTATACTGGAATAACCATAAATACACTAGGCCTGCGTACTTGGGCTATAAAGAACACAAGCACTAGGACATTCAGGTAAACCAGTCAGTACAGTTGAGATCCAAAATGCAGGCAGGGAGATATTTCACATACTCGAATCACAGACCATGCTTTGTTCACATGTTCACTCTGCCAACAATAGAAGCAAACTCACAAGTTGTTTACTCTTCATGCGCAAGGTTTCTTCCCTTGCATTACTACTTTCCTCCTCTGAACTACGTCTATTGTTTTCTAAACCTTTTCAACAACTTGTCAGAATAGACACAGTCTGAGCAGAAGGACTGAAGGGGTAGCCCACTTGCTGAATGAACGCAAATAAATCTTCATCAATGCAAATAAATGTCAATCCTACATTTGGCTACTGTGAAAGAAGTCTGCTTTTGGATGTTTTCATCCAAAATCATCACAGAGTCCAGTTGGTGCCAACCATCTTTATGAAAATATTCTGTGTAACCCAATTTCTGGCTTGAATAAGAGAACACCACTATGCTGAAAGTTACAAGCAGGCTGCTGCTTTGCTCGGAAGGGCCCTGCCAAGGCTGCATCTTAAAGTTAATCTACTGAAAGAAGTCAGTTCCTCTCCAAATGACGATGCAACAGTACTTACTAAATCACTCCATGTGTTTTTAAACACAAACTTCTCTATTTTCACAGAGGTTTTTTATACCTCCTTTTGTTAACAATGCAACTTTGCTAAAGATGTCTGACCGAAGTAAGAAAGCTGCTAAAGAGAGTGGTTAAGATCTTGCTGGAAAAATTTTACTACAAATACTTCATCTCCTCCTGCCACAGTCTCAGCATTTAAGCACTTATTTTGAAGCTTAAAAAAAAAACAACACCGATATTCTGCATTACCTAACCTAACCCCAATACCAAATTCCAGCTAACAAAGAGGTCTCAAAATTGTAAAGGCCACAAGATAACACGTATGGGATATTATAATTATAATTGTGAAGCACAACTGCACAAATCCAAGTTGAACACTGATAAAAAAGATGTGAAATAACCACCTGTGGAGAAATAATACCTTCTGTGTAAACCATATTATCTACGTCAATCCTTTAGCAAACAGAAAAGAGACAAATGGGACAGAAATAGCTCTCACTTGTCAGTATGTGATATGCTTAGAGACCAAATACCACTGTTACACTTGAACACAACACATATTGACAAACATCACTTACTCCCAGCCAGCATGGACCAACAGATGTTTCTCTAACGAGGACCACTCTACAAGAATAAAGCAAAGTGACACAGCAGATCAGCACACTGAGCCACAGCTCAAGGAATTTATTCTCAGCTCCACTGTTTGCTCAAGGTTAAATAGCAGAATTAGTCACCAAGGCCCTAGCCTGACAATACAAAGGCTTTGGCAGCAGCTTGGTTTAAGGATTTCCTGATCTCCCTTTCCCTTCCAGCCGCTCCTATTTGCTGCCTCCGTGGTTATGCCAACACAACTCTGAATCACACTACCATTCCATGCTGCCCATTGGGACCAGAGGGCTGCACCCATTTCTTTGTTTGGGTTTTTTCTAATACACATTTTCAAACCCCAAATTAACTTGCTGGTCTGTTTTAGTGCATGATCATACAAGCAACTGCTGCACCAGCACCATGGCAGAGGTAACATGCTGCTGCAGCAGAGCGAGCAGGGGGTTGGTGAAGGAGGACTCTGCTCTGCACACCAGTACCATGAGAGTCCCTGTGTGACAACACCCCAGCCAGAGGTGTGCTGTGCTTCCCATTTCTGAGGAGCAAGCAAAGTTTGGTAGTATTATATTACTGCACTTTGGGGTATTTAAATTATTTTTTTTTAAAATTGTAGATAATCAAAGACCTTATAGGAGATAGCAGATCACAGTAATTTAAGAAATCATCCTTACAAAAGAGCAGTGCATTTTAAGAAGTTACATTTATTTCTGACTTATTGCAAAACTTTTAAACAACAGACTCAATAGTCTGGATTTTATTTTTCTAACACATTGTATGGTCTGGTTCCCCCACATCCTAACGTACTAAATTCCAGCCTCTAGAAACTCGTGATGTCAAATCTACTTTGACACTTCACTTTATTATTTTCCAGGAAGAACATGAATGTAGAGCTCAAGACCAAATTGAAGATATCCAGAACTCTGAGAAAGATTCTGGAAGATTATTTTACAGCATCCTATTCAGAGAATGTGGTTTTCTAAGTGTCTGTTTCTTATATAGAAACACTTTTAAATATACATATCAAACAACAATTTAAAAAAACCAAAACCAACAAACAAGCAAGTTTGAACAGAGTATCCTCCTCCCCTAAACGAGGGTTAGCTGCCAAGAATATGTGTGGTCATGTCCAAAGAGATAAGACAAATCTGAACCCATTTAAGGGAAGAAAGAAAGGACGGAGACACTCCCACTGACAGAAAGGAATGTGCCAGTGACAAATGCACCCTGCCCAGTGCCAAACCCATTCCTTGGTGACAAATACTTCAGAAACCCCAACAGCTGCCAATCTGTTTTCTTCCCTTCCTCTGTACTATGGACCTCACAAACACAGGACTTGAACAGATTTCTGTTTAAAAAGAAGCACTGTTGCTCTCCCTTTGAACTTCCATTCACCAAGGTAGCAGTTACACTTCCAAGATGCCCTTTGAAGGACTTGGAAGAGCCTGGGAGTTGGAGCAGATCAGCACACTGAAGAAAAACCCACTCCCAAGCTCCTTGCCAAGCTCCAGGTTTCTGAGATTCTGAGGAAGATGTAGTAGGACTTGAAGGATTTCTCCACCCCCACTGAGGCATACTGCACAGGAGACAGACACGGCCTGTCCAACCAGCAGCAGGCTTGTGCTAAATTTCAGCCTCTGTGGCCACCTACTCAACTGCTATAAATATTGCTGCTATCGGATTTCAATGAATTCCCACGTGCTGCTGAGAATAGAAAGGCTCCAGTGGAAGATGTGGTTGCTGCATGGGTACAGAAACATGAGGACATTCCTCCAGCACTTGGATTCATAGCAAATTGATATTCAACTCCGAGAGCCCCAGTTCACTGCTGAGAACACTGGAAATAAACCAGTTGGGCTATGACTGCAGAGCTCCACAACAGCGTTTGGAAATGCACCTTTCTATTTGACTATAAAAAGAACATGTGTTTTCCATAGCAACATATCCACTGGACCCAATCCCACTTACATCATAACACCACACAGAGTCAGGTATAAAATGACAGTAGAAAGCATTTCTTCATGCCCACCAAAAAGCCCTGTCTGGCAGCAAGGAATTCCATGGGCCCTGATGACCAAGCAGTCGGTCCCCACCCTGTGCCCTCACCTACTAATGAGAAGGGCTGAGAGGCGGAGAAGAGATGCCCAAGAACGCAGAGAGGGAACACAGTCAGCCAACACCCTCCGTGGGAATGCATCACCTCCCATCACTTCAGGGCCCGTCCTCTCCTACTGCCTCTTGAGCATGGCACTTCCTTGCTGATCTCAGCCATTATGCTTCCACACCATCTTTAAAGCCCTTATCAAAACAAAAACAGGTACTTATAGAAAAGTGCATCAACCCCAGCAAGTCACCAGATGATAACATTATCCATTTCCTCACGCTCTTATCTGACCCCTCCCTGGGTGGTCCATCTCTGCCAGCTTCCTCAAATCCCAGTCTAATCAAGAGGTTCTTCCAAAGAGAAAACTTGTATTTTGTAGAGAAGAAAGCAAGCCTGTCAAATAAAAAGAAAAAATAAAACCCCCAGAAGAACAAGCGTATGCAGAGGAGCCTGAACAATACCCTGAGCACTCCCTGGCTCTCATCTGAGGGGTGGATACGGGAAGCAGAATGGAGCATTCTCTGCATGTTGTTGCTACAGCAAAGAGGAGACTGATAGGATCCTCCATCTTCCTGCCCAAATTTTATGCTATTTTAAAGAAAATTAAAGTTGGACTCGATGATCTTGGAGGTCTTTTCCAACATAAATGATTCTAAGATGTATAATGATCAGTGTAGCTTTGTTGACTGGTCCCTTTTTTGTGTCTTTTCCTTACTCCATTCCTAAACCCCTCTAAAACTCAGCAGCTTCACTAATTCCAGGCAATTAAACTGTGTATCTCTTGTACTTTTTTGTTTGCTTGGTTTCTCCAGGGAAAATCTAGAATGTTTCCCCAGCCTGCATTGGATACTTTAAATTCCAGATCTAGGTTAGTACCTATGCAAAAATAAATATCAGGTTTTTTATTTCTGAAGGCCACTTGACACATGCCATACCCTTTGGCCAAGAAGCATGAGAACATTCATTGACTTTCATGATGGACTTTATGCACAAACTATTAGCAGTTGTGCAGTTGACTCCCAGCTCTCACACAGCATTAGAAAGTTCTCAAAGGAAATCAGTTTCTTCATGTCCAAGAGGACTTTTTAATTTCAGAGGTGAAATTAAGTGCTTCTCAAGAAAAAACTACTGCAATACACACTGTAATTTAGATAAACTCATAGACAGCTATCATATCACTACTTACACATGCTATAGATTTTTAGATGCTCCAAAGTTCTGGTATTCAGAACTTGGAGCACATGATTTTGCTGAATCTCGCCATTTATCTCCCTGATGCTTTTTTCCTTTTTTTAAAACCTGTATATAATTCAGTTGACCTTTGTATAAGGATTATATTAAATGTTACCCCACTTCTACCTTTTTTCTTTCTTGTACTTTATCAAAACATTGAGATTTTATACTCCCTCCTTCCAAGAAGCAAAATACTTTAGCTCATCCCATTGATCATCAGGGTCATCACCTACTTAACTTCTCTTGCATTTAGTTTTGAACATCCTTTACCTTCATTCTCCCACACAAATCTAGACCATATTGTAAATTTTGTAGATTAATTGGAACATAAATCAATATAGGGAACACACAATTGTGCCAGTATTCTTTTCAAAACAAACAGTCGGTATATCTGAGAAGTCACTCTGAAAACTAAGTTTCAAAATAGACAATTAAGTGCCATTGTGTAAGTTTTTAGAAATATATGCAAAACCACAAAAACATGCAGCTGTTTGCCCAGAAATAGTTCAACAGCATTATAAAAAAATTAAAAAATATGTATAAAGCCTATTATTTGTTTCAGCTAAGCTGCAGCAACCATGGTAACTCACAGTTAGTACTGTTTTTCAAGACATTACCAAAATTCACTTTACTGCCTGATGCTTCTTTGCCATTATTAAATATTTCCAAAACTGTTGTCCTTTTTACTCCCAACTCTCACACCTAACTGGAGTATTTCAACATGCCCTCTTCCCACACACAGATGTCAGAGGTAACTTTTTAGAACAGCCCTCAATACCGACCCATTTATTCCCACAAAGCATTGCTCAGACACCTCTGCACCACCTCCAGATTTGAGTAAACAAGTTATTGCAATGGAAGTCAAGGTGAAAAATTTTCCATCTACCAACTACTCCACAGCAACTACCTATGTGCACTCTCTTACACTCAACCCTCTGGATTAATACAGTTGTTCAATTTGGATAAATTCAGAGGCAGTCCCTTGGGAAGCACTAGGATTTGGCAGACAAATTTGCTTGCTCAGAGAGACAGGAGATTTTTACAGCCTCTATATACATGGAAGAGGAAAAAAAACACCCCAACCATCTCCTTCATTCAATCTCCTCCCTTGGTCCATGCCCAGGGAAAGATCTAGTAAATGTAATGCTTTGTTATTTTTGTGTCAAGCAAACAGGTGATGATATATAATAAGCAAAACAGTTTACTGCAACTTATAACACTAAAAAGCAAGGTTTATTGAATTTCTCAGGGTGTGCAAAATAAGATAAAAAAACAGAACTCAAGTCTATACTGCATAATTTATACCAGATATTTGACAACGAAAATATCCTCTGGTAAAGCAAAAATATGACTGACAGTAACTTACACTGGGTATTGCTGTGTTCACACCTGTGCTAACATCCAATGTCACCAGTAGAAATAGGGATCTGCTCAGCTGCTGCTATTATAACACATACACAGAAAACAATTCAGCGCAGAGATGACTCAGAGTTAGCAGCAGAAGCTACAGATGCATTATTCACAGCCCATGAATGGGAAGTAATCTGGGATTCAGTCTGCTCCAGTCGTCATCTCTTCAGGAAAGCCAAGACCCATAAATATGAGGTATATGCGTGAGGATAGATATCCTCTGGAGAAGAGGCAGACCCTCTGCATTTTGAGGGTACGTGGGATTTGTACTGGGAGACACTTGAGATTTCTGATGGCTCATTTTTTCCTCTAGAGCAATTCCAATGTAGAGCAATTCCAACGTAGTGTCGGCCAAACTATTGCACAGGAGGACATAGAATAGGGGCAGTGTCTATGCCAGCCTCTCTTTTTATTCTCAGCTTTTGTTGTATTATTAAAGAAAAAATGCTTTTTTTTGTTCTTGTGCAATTTAATGTGGGATTACTAAAAGCACAGCTTTTAGTCACAAAGTCATAGAGCTAGGACTTTGCTTTGTCCACCTCTATCAATAAATACAATTTTTTTCCAAAGATGAAAAAATTGAGGTACAAGGTAATCACAGCTTATTCCATGATACACATTTTGGAAACAAATTAAAGTGACACTGGAATTTTTCCTTAAGTAAATCACTACTGCATGACTGAATAATTTAGTTTAGTCTCTACATTTGGAATAAAACCTTTAAAGAACTGTTGGGTTTTCTCAGCAATATTTTGGCAAAATATTTCATGAGCAAATAAGAAGCTCTGAAAAAAAATATAATGCTTCCTTTTTGGAATTTTACCGTATTTTCCTCTATGTTTCTTCATGTTACCCTAGCAACACAGAGCACATCACTCATCACACAGAGAACAACAGTATGAAACACAGACTGAACCTGACTTCTCTCTACTAGTCGGTTCTCCATTAACTTAGGGTGATCAAATATGCCCAAAAGAAGTGAGGCATGCAGGTAGAACCGAACTTTATTATTTCATATGTTTTCTTGATCTGTCTGCATTTATAAAAACATATCTAGAGCCAGGAAAGAGCTCTTCACTTAATGAAAAGTCAAATATTAATCTATGCAAACTTATCAGAAAAGAATAATGAAAGAGGATGTATTCCCTTAAATAGCTCTCCCTGCTGACATGGCATGAAATAACAATACCATTTAAAACAAAAACAAGATACAAAAACTGAGCAAAAGTGTAGTATTCTCGCAAAAATGTGCACTTTTGTTTTAGAGAATGGACAAGATGCAAGACAAATACATATTTTCCATATCGGTTGCAATTCCCACCTCCCATCCTCAGCTCTTGCAACATCCACAAGTAAAAGAGCTCCTTAAAGATGCAACTATTCTGATTGAGGTTCCTTATGGTTTCAGAATTATTTCTATAACTTTTGAAATGTCTAAATTCAATTTGTTGTCATCAATAATATTGGATAAGTATTAGCTTTCTCAGTTAGCTTCTTTGGGGGAAAAAGAATTTGTCCACTGCAATAGAAAACAGTGTTTTTAAAGCTACTTAGAGCAGCCAAGTCAGAGGGTATTTTTAAACATTTGCTCAAAACATTAAGGGTTTTGGGCCAGGGTTTCTGGCCAAGTTTTTAATGCTGGAAAAATGAATGCTCCTTTACTGTAAAGTGAGAGAATGGGTAAAAGTCCAAATACTTGCTTTGCCAGAACGCTAGAAAGCCTGTGTGGGAAGTAAAAAAGGGGGGGTGGGGGAGGAGAAAAGTTAAGCTAGTCTTACCATATACCTCCTGAAGCTGAAACATTTATATCCATTCTGAGCGTCCCAACATACTGAAACCAAATGTGCTATTAGTCATTTAGGAGTTTCTGTTGTAAAGTTAGAGGAGCCTGAGAATAAAAACTTGAACAAAATTAATGATATGGGAAAACAATCCTAGCCAGGGAACTACAGATGATCTCACACCTCTCTTTCACCAGTACTCATGAAGTATGTAGCAAAACTGATGACTGAGGGGGGAAAAAAGCTTAATACACTAATTAAGACATCACCAAAATGCTCCAACAAGCTATTACAACTAAGTCTGGTGGTAGAGGGAGGGAGTGGAACAAAATTATTCGATTCTGCTCCAAGTGAGGCCATGGCAATATTCCCAACATCTTTAACGAGTGCATGAGTAAATGCTAAATTAGGAATCTTCCTTCTCACAAGAAAGAAGATACTATATGCACCAACTCTTGGAAATTACAGTTAGCCGTCTGCAGAATTTCACCAACCGTCTAACCAGATGAAGCACTGGAGAAGTAGGTTCCTTAAAACAAACATGGTGGTTGTAAGCTATCCTCCTCAGAAGTCAATCAAACTTCAGAGCCAAGATAGCACAAAAGTAACCCTCGGGCTCTTGAAGAGGTTATTCTACAAATTTTTCTTCCAACAATCCTTGTGATTTCCAAACGAAGACCAGGCACTCTTTTTCACCCAGGTAAGGGCAAATAAAACCTTGAGACTCTCACCTAGGAATCCACAGCTTCCGAAAACTAAGGATGTTTCAAACCTCCTGTGAATGGCAATTATTATTGCATTTAATCATTGCAAAGATTATTAAACTAGTGGTTAAACTGCAAAGTTTATGACATTTATGGCACCAGTTTGCTACAAGTCTCAGCTTCCCATGGGACAGTATGCATGCTGCATTAGCAACTGCTACATCCAGACCTGCTACCTTGGAATTGTCTGTGGCAGTAGCCCTTTTGAGCTCAAGCTTTTAGCCCTCTTTGATTAAGAAATCCCAACAGCAACAGTGCACTCACTATACTCATTGTTTTACAATTCAGTGAAAAGCCGAGACTTTATCATCCCCCAATTAAGACTGATAATCTAGACAGGATGAAAAATTAAAAGACAAATCAATAAAACTAATCAGGTGTTTCTCCTCTTTACACTTAATTCTACCTGAAACAAATTACAACTGGGGAAGAATCACACATCAAGTAATCTCAGAGGTCTCATCATCCATGTGCACCTTGCAACAGTAAGACTCAATAATTTCCAAGGCTTCCCCTCCTCAGGCTAACAGAGCTACAAGTAGAAATTAACTCAGTGCAGTGGAGGAATATCCAGTAGCATCCTCTAATGAGGAAAGCACACATCAGTCTCTGCTGATGGCTCAGGAATAAGTTGTCAAACTGCAGCAAAACTCATCTGTCCCTTGACAGGAAGGTAACCACTATAAAGTACAGGAGAAAAGAATGGGATGAATATACCTTCACCCCTTGATCCACAGACATCACACACAGATGATAAGCTTGAGCATTATCATCAAGTTTGGATGCCAGATGGCAAACTGTTGACCACTTTATCCACACAACACTGAAAGCATTTTACAATATACTTCCACTTTCTTGCTGCATAGTGTTAGACAGGTGGAAAAGGCCATGAAAAACCAGCTGGAGTGCTCTTAATATATTATCCTTTCTACATTTCAGTGTAGATGTAATTAGTGGCCCACTTAACCTGCTAGGGTATATATCTTAAAAATAAATTTAAGAGAAGTCCCTGTCAAAGATTGTTTTTTAATCAAGTAAAGGTACAAAGACATACAACAGTCTTTGAAATACATTTATGGCAGAGTAGTATAGCATACAAGTTTTCTAAGATACTAAAAAAATAGCTTATACTGCAGTGTAAGTTAGGTAAGCCTCATCTTTAGTAACAGAAATCAGTACTATCAAAAACAGCTCATGATATAACAAATCAGCCATCTGTTTGGCACTAATTTTTGGAAAGACACTGATTCAAAACCACTGCAATAGTCAGATATTTATTTCTCAAAGGGAAAGAAGATAAATATGAAGTCCACTGCCACTCTGCATTTAAAACTCTTCATTTGGAAAACAGTGCATTGAATACATGTAAAAATATGTACCCCAAAATTTTTTTCAGGTAGGAAAGAATCTGTGGAAGCTTCTGCTAGGGAAAGAAATCCAGAATTGTTGCATGAACTCCAGACAGAATTTCAAGTATGTAATTACTTGAAATATTATGAAAAGTAATATAGTTATTACCTAAGGCCCTAAAGGAAAAACGCTGACACATAATAGGTACACATGTGAATATATTTGAACTTCTTTTGCATAATGAAGTTACCAACAAAAAACATGCAATGCTTCAAAAAGGAAAGCCACCAGGAAAAGAATAATAAAATAAAAGCACAGAGGTATTATTCTTTGCAAAGAGACAAAATTAACTGTTGTCAAATGCACACCCAAATTTATTCTTCTGTTAAGGAATGACATTGAAATTTTAGCATTGATGAATGCTGATAGCATGGAAATCAGACTGGATGCGAAGTTAAGAGGCTGTTTAAAGTACATAAATGCACATTTAAATTAAGTCTGTGATTATTCTAATTTGTAAAATCTTATATGCACTCATTTTGAGTGTCATACCAATTCCCCTCAAAAATACACTCACTAGCACACTCATGATTCCAGAGCAACTTACAGAAATAAAAACTGTTTTGAAATTCTACTTCCTTCACAAAGGTTTTTATTTTTACTAATTTTGGCTTGCATAGGGGATCCTGTGTTTCATGGGTACAACCAAGCTTTACCAAAGTGCTTTCACAAATTGAAGACTGGCCAGGGAGCACCACCAGTGGTAAGAGAGCTTTAGTCAAACCAAAAAGCAATTCTCTATGAAAAATTAAACATATAATTATCCAGTGTATTTACTCTCTTAAATAATTATTAATTTTATTGCAGGTAAAAAGATCAGAATGGACTGCATCTTGCTTTATTTAATGAGACAACTTCTTTTCTTCCCTCTCTCTTCTACAAGTCTTAAATTGACCATCTTTAGCCAGTTTGTCTTATACTTTTATCTTTGTTTTTCTGTCTTGTTGTGTTGACCATCACAAAGAGCCACATGCATTCAAATTCTGGCTATAAATTAATCTCTGCTGTATGCTCCACCACCAATGAAAGTGCAAGGTAATTTTTTCTAATAATTACTCACTATTTTTTTGTATGTAAGAATCAGGGCATTACACATCTTAATAGGCAAATGCATGAAAACCTGTACAACTACCTCCTGTAACAGCATTAAAGACTAACCTTTCATAACAGTCATTTGCCCCCTACTTCAAAGTGTGCACTCTTTGATACTGACCCAGTGTTGCTGTTTGTTTTGTGAGTTGCCTGGCAGAGACATCTGAGCAATAGAGAGTGAAAACAGTGCGAAGGCATCTTTACTGGGTATCCCAAATTAGCTGAAGAGTTATCAGAAGGCTATTCCAAACAAGAGCAGCGGTGGCACGCAGACACTGACAACCAAGGAACGAGAAACCAAGAAGATTCTACCTCCTCTCCATTTACAGTAAAAGCGTATTCTAGACTTTTTTACAGGCAAAGTAAAAAACAAAAATCTCATTACGATTTTTCTGAAACTGAAGGGAGTCCTCATAATTTAAAACTGCACTAACAAAAAAGTCACATTACCAAGAGTTGAAGTAACCTGACCTAATTAGCTGGACTACTCTCTCTCGTGGGCGAAGGCAGAAAAAACCCCACAGTTTAGTAGTTTTCTTCCACTGTTTTCACTGCTTCTTACTCTAGCTTTTTGAGGACAGTCTCTCCTATAACTGCAGATGCACAAATAACAGGAACATGTTCCATTAAATGTTGCATGCCAAAATCTACACGCAATTAAACCTAACCAAACAGTTTCTACGAGCTTGAACATATTTGCTTTCCTGACAAAAATTCTGCAAACAAAAGCTCCTTCTATAAGTAATGTACACGTGCCTTTGGTACATGTCCATCAAAAGGATTCCTTCCCTGGGAGATAAAAGCAGGCTTCTCTCTCTCTCTCCTGACTTGATCAGACAGTAATAAGCCATTTTTAAATAATGGAAACCACGCGAACATATTCCTGAGCAACAGCTGACAAGAATAAATGTTCAGTGTTCGCTGCTTCCCCACCTCTCCTGAACCATAATTAAGCTAGAATCATAGAGTCATTTAAGACCTTTAAGATTACTGAATCTGACCATTAATCTAGCACTGCCAATTCCACCACTAAACCATGTCCCCAGATGCCATATCTACAAGTCTTAAATATCTCCAGGGATGGTGACTCCACCATTTCCTTGGACAGCCTGTTCAAATGTTTCACAAGCCCTTTGCTGAAGAAATTTTTCCTGATATCCAATGTAAACCTCCCCTGACATAACTTGAGGCCATTTCTTCTTGGCCTGTCGCTTGTTACTAGTGAGAAAAGACTGACATCCACCTTGCTATAATCTCCTTTCAGGTAGTTGTAGAGAGCAATAACGTCCTCCCCGAGCCTCATTTTCTCCAGGCTAAACCACCCCCAGCTCCCTCAGCCTCTCTTCATCAGACTGGTGCTCCAGACTCTTCACCAGCTTTGTTGCCCTTCTCTGGTCATTCTCTAGCATCTTAATGTCTTTCTTGTAGAGAGGGACCCAAAACTGAACAGAGGATTTGAAGTGTGGCCTCACCAATGCCAAGTACAGGGGGACAATTACTGCCCTAGTCCTGCTGGCCAAACTATTTCTGATACAAACCAGGATGCCACTGGCTTTCTTGGCCACCTGGGCACACTGCTGGCTCTTGTCCAGCCTGCTGTTGACCAGCACCCCAGGTCATTTTCCGCTGAGCAACTTTCCAGCCACTCCTCCCCAAGCACTGCATGTTGCGACCCAAGTGCAGGACCTGGCACTTTACTGTGTTGAATCTCATCCAATTGGCCTCAGCCCATCAATCCTGCCTATCCAGACTGCTCTGTAGAGCCTTCCTACCCTCCACAGATCAACACTCCTGCCCAGCTTGGTGTCATCTGCAAACTGACCAGGAATGCAACTTGCCTAGCTTCCTCCCTTCTCTGCCATTTCACTCCAGTGCCCCACAGTCTATACGCACTTTGAGAAAACCTAGAAGCCTCAGTCTTTATCATTCCAGCTTTCCTCCTGTTAAATCTCATGCTGTCCATTAAAGGAAGTTTAACAAGCAACTTGGCAGACACTTGACACAGCATAAGCATAAATACCTGCCTTAGTCCTCCTGGGCTGGCAGCCTGGTGCACAGCTGAGAGCAGCTACTGTGCACCCATTGCTCACATGGTACCAAGCAAGCAAAGCTCAGGCACTCAGACTCGTGCTGTTTGGTGCCACCATTCCCTGGATTCAGAGATTTAAAATCTTATCCAATCAATGAAATAAAATACTGAACAAAAAAAAGAAGTAATTTACAAGTGATATCACGTCATTTTATCATGATCACCATACTACATTACAGAAATCTCCAGTTATCCAGGTAGAGGTTACTTATCAAACTAGCTTGTTGAACATATTCACGAGTTATTCAAATAGTATTAGAGAAAACTGAAATCTAACTAAGGAATTTGTTTACAGTTGAAAGAGGAAAATGCTTCAGAAAGGCAAAATGTTGTTTATAAAAAGAAAAGTATCCTTTTGCAAGATATTCTTTTCCTCTTGAAGGAATGAAAATATCGCAGTGAAATGGCAAATACTAGTAAACCACCAGTGCTAAGTGACTTTTGTATGATTTCTTAACAGCAGCCAACATTCAATACCAGAGGCAAGCTCAGATTTCAAAGAATAAAATGTTCTGCACAGAGAGAAGAGAGGGTTTTGCAGGACAAGCACAGCAGAGGAGTATCATTACCAATGCATCTTATTCTGCGCTTATTCAACCCGTGTGGGTGTGCCTTCTACATAACCATCTGATGTGTGATCTTACAGTTACATTTCCAATGCCAAAATCAGTAACAAAAGCCTCTTAAATTGACTCATTCTTTTAGAGCAAAAGTAGGTTTTAAGTAATGATGCTGAATATAGTATATGCAAATACATGTACCAGCTTATTTCAGCCATTCTTATTCATTATTCTGATGAAGCTTTTAGTAAAATTTCAAATAGTTTAATGAAAAAACATAATATGTTAAATTATTAATAATTCATGATAATATTTTTCCCTGTGATTGCACAACCCAGTCACATATCGAAATAGTCAGATACTTGTCTAGGTTAAGAGACCCACTGTGATTTTATTCATCTTTCCAGATAGCTCTGCGTACAATGTTCCACACTTGCTAAAGCTTAACAATGGTAGATTGCTTAATTGATTTATCAAATCAAAATAATTCCCTCCATAAAATTTATGTCTGATTTTCTTCCTTAGTTTTCCTTCTTGGAGGAGTTTATCATAGATCTACAGAAGTTAAAAACAGCTTGCACTGCACGTAACCTTTTCAAAACCACAGACACAAACATCCACATGGGGCCGGATCAAAAAATTCTCTGTAGTCCAGTATCCCACCCTCCCACGTAATTCCAAGAGGTTGCCTAAGGAAGAGTAAAAATAGAGCAGGCAAGATGCTTCTCCCTCATGGACTTCGCAAGATAGATGTGGTTCCCCATTCTAAGTTACTCTTAAAAGATTTCCCTTCTTTGAACTTCTCCAGTACCACTTGAATGCAAATAAACTTCATCATCCACAGTATCTATTGGCAAGGAAGCCCTACTGCCCCTTCATTTGGTTCATTGATTAGTCATATAACATGGGATGTAGTGACTAGTTGAATCACTTGTCCATGCCATCTGCTGGGGGTTTTCTGTTTATTTGTTTGTTTTAAGTTCGCTACTTTGTGCAGCTCTATCCTTTATCCATCATTCGCTTTCAGGCTCAGGACTCTCAGCGTGTTGAACTAAATACACAGCAGAAGCTATTCCTACATTTGGTCAGAGAAATGCCATGAGGATGAAGATATTCCAGTTCCATAGGTCTGAATTTGGGGAAGTGAAGTGAGAGAGTGAGAAAAAGGAAACTGATCAAAGTCCAAAGCTTCATATGGTATTACAACACCAGAAAATTCCAGATTAACCACAGCAGCATAGCGATGTGCCATTTTTTTCCTATTCCTAATACTTGTTTCTGGATAGGTTTCTGGGGGGATGGGCTTGTTGGTCTTTTGGGGGGGTTGGTTTTTTGTTTGGTTGGTTGGTTTTTTGGTTTGTTTGGTTTTTTGTTTGAGGTTTTGGGTTTTTTGTTTGGTTGGTTGTTGGTTTGGGTTTTTTGACTGGCACTGAACACTGAATAGATACCTTTACGAAACTCTTACAAAACTCCTGACCTCATTATCTCAGGCCTGAGCAGCATCTGCTATTCCAGAACTCATCATTTTGTGTATAAAACTGGAATTGTTCTGATTTTCCTGTTCTCATTTAAGCAACCAAAGTTTTCTTCTATTTTATACATATTCTGAAAAAAAAGTTAACCTGAAAAAACAATTCAAAGCTGTTTACTGTAGTATTCAACACTGGCAAATTTGGAGAAATTAGGATTAGGGTTTGGAATTGTACAGTAATTCCCTACTGCACAGATCTGTGTTGAAAATACATCACATCTTCAAGTCAACCCATACATAAATATACTGTGCCTTCTGTTAACTCAGGCATTTTTAGCTAGTGCTTTACCAAGTACATCCCTCACCCCAGAAAATTATCCCAGTTGAGGGTATCTTAACAAACATCAGGTCACAGAGTTAAAAAGAATACATTACCACATCATAAATCTGACAAGCGTATTTCAGTGGTTATTCACAGGGAACAAGTGGCTGTCTGTAATTTAATAGCCTTTGCAAAAGCAGAAGTATTTTGAACTTAGACTCCCTTTCCCCACCCCAGTTAAATATTTTATCATATACTGCATTGGAATCCACGTCAGTTGATGCATATCTGTACAAACTGGGTTCAAAGGTGTGTATGTGTTTACACTTACAGGACATTTTTTTCTAGAAGGTAAAGGAAAGAAGAAATATCACCTGCATTAGTCAACCTTCTTACTCCAGTTTAAGCATTCAGTTACAGCAGCTTTCAAAATTTTCGTTTCTGAGTCAGTTTCTGATACTGTGCTCCCTCCCCGAGCAGACAGGAATGCAGGCAGGGGATACATACGTCAGAGGGCAGGGCTGTGGGGAGGACTGGCTCTGCAGGAACTTCATATGACATTCAGCAAGGACAAAGACCAAGTCCTGCTCCTGGGATGAACCTAACTCTTGCGACTGCAGAGTGGGGCAGGGAGTCGGGCCTAGAGGTCCTTCTGGGCCGAACGCCAGCCAGCAGCGAACACTGGCAACACTGGTTAACAGCACCCAGGGCTGTACGAAACGGTACGTGGCCATACAAAATGGAGTGTGGCCAGAAGGCTAACAGATCTAATCATTCTCCCTTTCCTCAGCACTTATTATGCACTTATTATTATGTCTATAATGGTGCTGTTCCCAGTTTGGCATCCTGCAGTACAGGAAAGACACTGATAAAGCAGAGCAAGTTGAGTGAAGATCACCATAATGGTCAGGGCTGGAGATCCTGAGCTTGATCCTCCAGCTTGTTCAGTCTGGAGAACAGTCCTCCAGTCGGGTTTTCTTTTGTTGTTGTTGGCTTTTTTTTTTTTTCCCTTTTGTTTCTTAAAGACAACAGATCTCTATAATTTAAAAGAAACATGAAGAGATCATGCCTTTGTGTGGTTAAGCTTGGCTGCTATCTAGCACTCTTCATTTCCACCTCTCCGCCCCTTCTTATCTAACCATGTGGTGAGACATTATTTCATTTAGCTGGTTTCAGTGACAACATGAAAACAACCCCGCAATCCTCTGGAAGTGCACTTTATAAGAATATTTGAATTCGTTATTGCATTACCAATTGCTTTTTGTAGTATTCACAGTATAAAATCCGTTAATGGCACTTTTACTATAAGTAGTAATTAATTAAGCAGTAATAATACTTTGAATTGAAACCTCTCAAAGCTCATGAATAAAAATGGCCAAAAGTAGGGTTATGTATGAAGTAGGACTGAGAAGTGTTAATACGCTGTTCAGCTTTACTTTCTCTATTTACAGAGTATGGTTAATTGGCAAACTTCTGTATCCATGGAAAACTTCAAGAAGTCAGCTTCCCCCACTATTTAAATATAGAAGCTCTTCCTGTTGAGTTGTCTGCAGAAAAACTAACTGCTCTTCAGCAATTTAGCAGTAAAATACAATTAAAAATAATAAAATAGTAAATTTGCATATATGTTTCTGTTTAATTGATATTAACTAACACAAGCTTATCCTTTTTATAAGTCCTTCAGCTTCCAACATCAGACACAGAAATTTTTCTGTATGGAAGAAAAAAAGAATTACCACCAAAAAATGCGGATTTTTTGTTTACCTTCTTTGGTAGCTCACTGCTACTCATCCAAAATCCTTTCCTCTCTCTCCTGCATTGTTTTATAAACTACGTTTTATCCTGGTATGTTATGAGATTAAAAGGAATACAGGTGCCTAAGGTTTAGATGGATTCCCATGGGAATCCTGAAAGGTTAGAGAAACTTCTCTTAACACAGATGGTGAAAAATTATTATAAAGGCTTTTAGTAATAATGTACCCCCTACTCCAAAAAAAAGTTACCCCAGAGATACTTTTAAAATGTAATAGGATCAAAAACGAGGACTTTAAACAAACCAACACCACTCAGCAGAAAGCTACAGTAATCTAGTAACAGTATATGAATTCCAATATAAGGCTATGAATCTATGCCATTAGAGATACCTGAATTGCTTTCAATACAACTAACACACAATAAATGTATTTTTTTTTCCAAATTTGTTCAGACTCCTCCTGTATACTTCTAGGTACAGGTATAGAACTGCAGAGTTTTTCATTCTTACAGCAGAATCATCTTCACAAAATAGATAAATGGTAAAATCAAACACTATCAAAAGTATAATCTCATAAAGAAAGTATAAATTATTAACTGTTAAATTACTCAGCAGCAAAAATGATATATCTCAAACATTTTTCATAATGGTCAGAAAATTCACAGATAAAACAGAAAGGTTAAATAGCACCACACCCAACACTTTTATAGACTCTACACTGAAGAGGTGGACATAAATTTCTAGCAGGTATAGTCCAAAGTCTGGAACATATTTTATTGCCTACAACGGTTTTACTGGAGTGATTTACAGCTTATGTAGATTAATAACATGAGCATGAATATTTTACACTTAAGCACAACAGTTTCACTAGACTGATACAATACACTCTTTTCATTTTCTTTATCTCTGCATATTGTTCTAAGTATTAATAAATGTTAAACTTGTGAAATGAATGATCTTGAAATTAGTTATATAATAAACAAAATAAATATAGAAATTTCAACGTTTAGAATATGTCTATCCCCAGGAAGTTAATATATTTCTATGACAATGCCCACAGCAAAAAGAGAATTTACACACAAAGTTGTAGGAACATTTCTAGAGTCATTCTGAAATGAGGGTGCTGCACTTTTCCATTTCAAAGGAACTGTCACTAGGAAACTCAGTTACCACAATAAAGGCCTATTACAACCACATGTGTAAAAAATGTTATTTCCCTGAATATAAATGGGGAAACAGCAGCATTCATTGTTCTAAATAAGTTTTGGTTAAATGGTTTGCATTTCAACTTTCAAGACCCACAAAAAGTTGTCTTTTATTCCTTTCATCTCAACTTGAATTGAAAGATAGTTTCTAAAATGCCCAAGCCTTTGTGATGATTGACTCTTCAGTCACATAGGTATAAGTTGGAGAATTGACACAGGTACAATTTTTGGGCTAACTGTTATTTTACTTCTTGCACTGAAGCACTTGGCTTTCATCCAACTTTCCATCCAACACACAACTTTCTATTCTACACAAAATAAAAAGGCAGGAAAGGGTGGTTCTAGGTTGTGTGTTTAGTGTTTTGGTTGTTTTTTTTTACTTTGAAGCCAAATTAGAACTAAGTTTTTCAGCTCATTAAAATGTATGTTTCTTGGAAAAATCAGCACAGCAAATTCAGATTCAGCTCCATTATGCACTCTTATTATAAGCATTAAATTCTTGAGAAAAAAATATTTCAAGATGGTATAGTAATTCCAGAAACATATTAGATATGGAAGAAGACCTAAGTATGAATTCAGTACTATCAACAGCAAACACCAGCTCTGAGCTACCCACAAACTGACTTGCATTCTCTCTCCCTTCATTGCTGGGGGATTTTTTGTTGTGGTTTTGTTTTTTTTTTTTGTTGTTGCTATTGTTCTTGGGGTGGGGTTTTTTGTTTGTTTTTCAGTATGCATTTTCAAGGTTTTTGATGATGTTTCTTTTGAGCAATTTATGGTAGCTCTTCCTGAAGGACAAAATAGGATATGAGTCCCAAAACAGTGTCTCATCATCACATCTCAAGCTTTCAGGTAGCTCACCAGCCAGACAGTTTAAAAAGCTGAGTGATACTGGTAGAGCAACTCTAAAAAAGTCCTCTCCAAAATACAAATTTCTAAGGCCACTGATGACAGTTCTCCACTCAAAAAGACCATATTTCAGGGATTTCTATGCAGATTGCTTTCTTCAGTGGTCTACCTGACATTGCTAACGTTCATTCCATAGAACAGAAATTTCACTTCGCCTTTGTTGACCCCGCAAAAGAAAGTACCCTGAGCAGGAAACACAAGTGGAATCAGGAAACGCAGCATACTCCCCAGGACTAGACAGGAAGAAAATTCAAGTCACAAGAAACATCAACTTCTGTTTAAAAAAAAAATTTCTAATGAAAACTAATATCTACTATAGAGTGAAATAGTGCTCTTGGGTGTTACCTACCACAAGAACAGGAATTTGCTAAGGGACTGAGCTTAGCACTGGAAGGAGTTACACCTGCATTCAACTCCTCTCTGCTACTTCTTCACTCTTACTTTTAGGAATCCTATTAGACCTGCACATTTAGTGGTTGGCCCAAAAGGACAAGAGAAGCAATTTCATCACTGAAAGAAGGCACTGGCGGTATTGTAATTCAAATTATAGGATAAAGAATATAGATGCTAGAGGATGCTTTGTGTTTGGCTTAACTCACTGTTAGAAGGTTTCCCTCCTGACAACCCCGAAAAGGAGAGAGTTGCTTAGTAAGAGACAAGAGTTGGGATGTACAAGGTAGTGAGATTCTGTATGTATGCTTAAAATAGTTAATGTTGCTATACTAGTTAACCCTTATATAATCAGAAGAACACTCGATGAAGGGTATCCTTCTCCAAATGGATCAAGAGATGCAGAATATGTGCTTAAAGCCCACATCACACAGCAACAATTTCATTTTTTTCAGGCTTTACTTTGAAAGCATCATTCTCTGAACAACTTTTTTTGGTGGTATTTCAAATTCAGAAAGTATTCTCTCTCAACTGAAATAGAGAGCGTGTCTCAAAAACTCAGCTGAAATGCAGGAACACAAGGATGAACACAGCATATAACAGTTGTCACTTCTCTCCAGTTGGCTTTAGTTATATAGAGCTTTATGCTACAGAAAGCACAGCATTCAAATTTTTCCAGGATTGCTTTTTGCTTTAGGAAATTGGGGAAAAAAATTGTGCTAAAGACACATTAAATGGATAAGTTAAAAAGTACCCAAAGTTTTGAAATGCCAGTGCCAGTCAGAGCTCTGTTATTTCATCTCATGTAGGCACTTAATCTCATTTCAGCAAGACTTCTCCAACAGCATTTTCTGTTTACTTTATATGATTTACACTTTATTTAGTGTGCAAGACTGATAATGAATATCTGAAAAAGTACAGAGCAGCAAAAAGATGAAGGTCTTATAAAAATACTAAGTTCTGCAAGGTGATGAGATACTTCCAGCTATCTTTGGGAACAATCACAGAATGGTTTGGGTTGGAAGGGACCTTAAAGATCATCTAGTTCCAACCCCTCTGCCACAGGCAGGTACACCTTCCACTACACCAGGTTGTTCAAAGCCCCATTCAATCTGGCCTTAAACACTTCCAGGGATGGAGCATCCACAGCTTCTCTGAGAATCCTGTTCCAGTATCTCACCACCCTCACAGGAAGAATTTCTTCCCACTATCTAAATGCAAACCTACCCTCTTTCAGTTTAAAGCCATTACTTCTTGTCCTGTCCTATGCAGCCTTGTGAAAAATCCCTCTCCATCTTTCTTTTAGGCCCCTTTTAGGTACTGGAAGGCTGCCGTAAGGTCTCCCTGGGGCCTTCTCTTCTCCAGGATGAACAACCCTAACTCTCTCAACCTGTCTTCATATGAGAAGTGCTCCAGCCCTCTGATCATCTTCTATGGACTCGCTCCAGCAGGTTCACATCCTTCTTATGTTGGGGGCCTCAGAGCTGGACACAGTACTCCAGATGGGGTCTCAGTTTTTAGTTTCATTCAAGGCATACTCTAAATATAACCCTGTAGCAATAATATTAACGGAAGCCAAGTATTTTAATTTGCTCTTTTATTGAAGAATGAAATCAGTATGGTAAAACTTCAACGTTAGAACTCAGAGGCTGTGTACCTTTAAAAAAAGTTTGCTATTTAGGATTTTGCAGTGAATTGTTTCTTGGGGGGGAGTTGGGTGTTTGTTTTGATTTTTGGGATTTCTTTTTTTTTTCTTAGTTTAATATTCTAATCTGTTAACCCACCATTGTTTGGATTTATTATTAGATTTTAATGAGATTCTTTAACTAGATACCTCATTTTACAGAATTATAATTTTTTTTCAGGTAGAATAATTAATTTGCTTGAAAGAAAAGACAAATTTGAGTTTACACTCTCAGTCTGATTGTTCAGGCTGTCTCCTTTAAAACTGATAACTGGGATAACAAACTCCATCAGAATTAAGTTTGGTGTCTGTCTATGAGAACTCTCATAGACTCCATGGTATGATTTTACTAATAACTCTTCCACAGCTGGGAACAACTGGGTGTGTCACCCCTAAAGAACTGGGTAAGGAAGTGCTTAACGTTTTTAAATAGTAACCATGCTGACAACTGAGAGTCAAGTCACTAAGCTCATATTACATCCTTACTTTGACAGAACTAAAAAAGAATCAAATTAAGTATTAAGACAATCTTGCATTAGTACAAATAAAAATAAACTCAAAGTTCTGGGTTTTAAACTAACATCTGCTCCAATTAGAAATAATAAAATCCTAGAGTAATAAAAAAATAAAAATCAAATATACTGAAAGAACTGAAGATGGACACATATGCACCTACACAAATAACTAGACACTGAACAAGATGATATGCATATGACTGCTGGACATGGTATGTGAGGAATAAGTCCATCTGGATGATTTTTCTTGAAACACATGACATATCACTGTAGTATACCATTGAGCAATGACTTCTGCAGATTTACAGAAAGACTGAACTATAAATCTCAGACATTAATACCCATTCCCATTTTCACTTGCAGAAAAAATCCTTCCATGCCAGTATACTTTTTCCACATCACCCAACGACTAATCTTGCTGAGCTGGCAAAGTATAAAGTTTGCAAGGCTTGGAGCAGCAACCAGTAATTTTAGACAGCCCTCTTCACACAAACTTCTAAACAATAAAATTTTAAGGAGCTTTTCCTTTGCAAAAAAGATAATCACATAATCACTTGGAACTGAGAGTCTGGGTATATAAGAGGATTCTTGCTTCTCCTATCCCAGATTACTTCCAGTAATTATAGAGGAGGGGTTTTCATCATAGCTATGCATCATCTCAGTTGCAATAGAAAACAAAATGCAACTGAAAGTTGTAGCCTCCTTACCAGATAGACAGATTATTTTCTTAGAACAGATTCTGTTCACGAGGAACAGTGGGTCTTTACCCTAACTCAGATGTCACAAGAACACTTCATCACATACAAATAAAGAGTTTGGTATCTCTGAGTGGCTTTGTGATGTTGTTGATTAGATGGGAGTGCTATCAGCAAAGCACATTCAGAAATAAAGGACAAAATAACTTTTCCTGCTGGAAAGGGAACATGTCCAGGTTGGACAGGATGGCAGTCTGAGATGCCAACAGCCTGAGGGTGTATGAGTGAGTTCCCACAAGGTAAAATGAGGAGATACCACACTTAACTGCCAGGCAGCAGAGACAGGAGAAGCAGATGGGACACCTCTTCACAGAGATCATCCCCCTCAAAAGGTAGGTGTTCCTCCTGGGGACCTTCCCACCATCAGAGGTGCCTGATCAACTAAAAAAGTCTACAGAAGGCAAAGTGCAACATGGACAGAGATGCAACCTCCCAGCCAGTGTGAGAGACTGTTTTTCCTCTGATGTAAGATGACAACTCTCATGTCATCCTTAGAAACAGAAGTGGACCCACCCTTTTAATGGCACCCTCCTCTTATCTATTTTCCACATCTAAAGCAAATCAGGCACCTTGTCATGCCTGACAGTACATACATGTATCCTACCAGTGCTCTGCTCTCTGCCATACCACTCTGTGAAGCTGACTTTTTTAAGCAGCAGTTTATTTAATCTATTTTGGGTAGATAAAAAGCATATGCTAATGGTGGCATAAGAGCAGAACACAGCAGTCCTGCTGAGGTATCAAAATACACACTGCTTCAAGCACACATTAATGTTACCCCATACAACATATTGCAGTTGGTTTAAGATGTGGGCAGTCAGCCTCAGGTAATGGCAGCAAAATGAATTTGCTTAGGAATGTCAAAAAGCCAGAAGATACATGCAGTCTTTTATAAAAGCAGATAAAAAGTTTTCCTTCTTTGTGAGAAGGAATTATTTATTTCTAATTGTGAAACTAGAGTTAACAGAGGAAAACACAAAAGCAAGACATGAAATAGTACCCCTTTTCTGAGCCCTAGCATCCTTCAAGTTTTGAAGACATTTGTAATTCAGCTTGAATGTATGAAATTATTTATTTCTATTAAATAATAAAAGGACACATCAGACAAAATTCCTGATCAGAGAGCATTTCTCTCTTGATAATCCTGAAAGATTATCAAGAAATAAAATCCTCTGAAAATCCTCTGAAGACTAACTTGTCCTCTGGGTAACCAAATTATTTCTATAATTAACTTTCCACTGGACGAAGTTATCCTCATCTAACTTATTTCCTTCACTTCTTCGAATAAAATTTCCCTCCCGTCCCTCTTCAACCTCCTAAACATATCAAAAAGTGCTAGTACAGTTAGAGTACCATTTTACAGCTTGCTCAGATACAGAAGGTTTAAATTACTCTGTAAGCATTTTATACACACTGTGGGACTGTCATATGATACATAATGTGTGGAGAATCAAACTTACACTGAAATAAATTAAAAGAGCATGGTTATATGGCTGGCAGCTCTTTCAATGCTAACCCAGACCCCCCGCATTGCTGCCCATAAGAAGTACTCAATAGTTAAATCTGCTTTTTTGAAAAGCACTAATTAGACCATTGCTGAATAGATATGATGTAAAACCTCTTTAGCTTCATGACAACTTCAAATTCCAGCCTTACTCTCTGCTCACAGAGCTGGGAAGGGAACTGGCGGTGCTGAAAGGACCCAAAAAAACCTCAGTTACAGATACACTGGATGAATTTCATGGCTGACCTCACTTGGGTGCCGTGGTTTAACATAGGGACAAGTTGGACAACATAACTTGCACAACAGTTTGCTAGCTCGACCTCCCCAAAGTTTCAGTTTGTCGCTATTGACACTGTTGGAAGACCAACTCCTGACCGCCTTCAACTCTTCCCAGCTCTACCCTCGGAGCAAACCTCCACCAAAATAACTTTAGCAAGGGCTTTGTGGATAATTTAAGCATGGCAGAGGTTACCAACCCTCCGGCTTCTGGCATGACGTGGGGAACGAGCAGAGAGAATACCAACATCCTGGAAAGGTGCCAAGTCCCTAAACACCAGATTAGTGAGAAATTACATTTCGGGTATGACTCAAAGATTGGAAAACACATTGCCATATCAAGTATCAGACCTCAAAACAGTATGAATTTTCATTCTGAAACCAGAGAGAGAGCATGTCAACATTCTACCACCCGATCCACCTACAAGAGATTTCTTTCTAATTAAAGCTGTTACATGTCATTTCACAGTATTTTTTTACCTTGTATTTACAGAAGGATTACTGTCTGTTCCTCTTTAATAAAACTGGTAATTTAAGTCAGGGATCAATACTTAACATTTAACCTGACAGGTTTCCAGCAAAACTCACTAAAGCTTTTATTTTTATTTTTTTTTGAGACAATAAATTCAGCCTTTATACCAACATAATAAAAACAGTTCATACTGTAACAAAGCTAGATGTCCCAGGATGATTTTTGCCACAACACATTTATCTTAAAACACCTGTCTATATAGTAAAATTCCACCTTAATCTCTCAGAAACTGGTAATAAAATTCTTATTAGGAGACACAGCAGTCCTGAAATATGAGAATCCACTAATTATATTTCAGAACCAAACCACTGCTATTTCACAGAAAAACTCTTCTCCGTAAACATGACAGTTAGCCTGTGTGCAATTCAGTACTTAGTTTCTACGCACACACGCACATCCCCCTTGACAGAGGACACGGCATATGGTGACAAACATCTGATTAATATGTGGAGTGAAAAGACCAGCAATCCTTTAGGAACACTGTACCTAACCCCAAATCCATATGGATAAGTATCAGAAGTACCACCTCAGCCTGTCAGACTTTACATCCGTAATCACAAAACATAAAGATAAGTGATGTTTTCCATATCATTTAACAGTTAATTTTGCTCCAAGTCTAAAATAACCTGAACAGTTTCCATCTCATATTAAATGTTGTAAATATTCATTAATAACTAGTTTGCTTCTAAGGTAAGTATTATAATAATACTTCATTTTTTAAATAACACTTTTGCAAGTCTTATCTACTAGTGTTAACAAGGCTTAAACCCTCACCACAGTACTCAGAACTGCTCATACCAGATTAAAAGAAGAATTTTCCATAGGCAAATTAAAAAAAAAAAAAAAGACCATGAAAGACCTTAGAGGGAGAAGGGAAAGGAGAAAATAAAACCACAAAACTCACTTGACTGTAACTCGATTGGACAAATCCTGAAGATCTCCTGGGTGAAAAAGCTGAGCTTCTTTCAGTCCAATATTTTCGCACGCCTTCAGAAAAACATTTATATTATCCTGAAAAGAGAAGTAGAAAGCAGTTGCTTAGTTAAAAGCACTAAGCAGGTTTTGCAAGATGATTAGTGCGAGCCTTTAAATGTCAAAGTCCAGCTCACGTAAATAATACTGAAAAAGCAATCTTCTGGATCATAAACGCTGGTCGTTTCACAGACACACAGGCAGGCTGGGCTGCGATCTCGGGGACTGAGGGGTATGTTAAAGATTACCTGGCATAAGGCAGTGGTGAGCCAGTAGGCAGCAATCTCCACTTTGATGTCAGCTCTGCTCAGCAAACAAACGCCCTCTTCCTAGCTTTGCACGACAAGCCTCACCTCTTGCCTTTAAAAATAACTCCAGCTACTGACATTCACCACCCAGAAACTCTTGGCAGGGAAGGGAGAAGAGGAGGGACATGCCGTTTCTATGCTCACAGACTGATGAGGGAACACTGCACCTGGAGTCTGGGTTTGGTTGCTGAGCAAAGCTCCAGAGAGACAGAAACCAAACTGTATTCAGGACTGCTGCTGCTTTACTTGAGGGGTTTTTTCTCTCCTTGGAGTTCCTCCCCTTCCCGCCCTCCCTCCCGCCCCCCCCACTCTCCCCGGCCCCAACCTCACACCAGTCTATAACAAAATATAGGTGCAGCACCCACTCCCTGCACCTGCTCTAGGATCAACTGACTCACAAGGGAAATGTTAAAAAAGAATTATTCCAACGATATATATAGATATTATACAACTTGTGTTCCCTTTCCACTTCATAAACAATAGGCAATAAGCAAGAAATTCCTTCTCGTTAAGGCGGAATGCTATCAACAACAAAAGAATGTGCCCTCTTGCGCACTTGCTCCCTTCAGCTGGAAGCCAAAGGAAAAGGTACACAAAGTTATTTAATTCATAAACTGTGCACAGCCCTGCCATTAAGGGTTTGTAAGTCAAGGTAGTGGTATCAGAGTTTCACAGTGTGGAAAAGCTCTGCTTTAAGAATTTAATACACTTTAAACTTTTTTTTTTTTTACACAATCACAAGATGTAACAATTATTCCTTCATTAGGTATTTATTTAAAAAAAAAAAAATCTACAAAGAAAACAAGAGTTGCTTCTAATAGAGACTTCAGAAAGTAAACCAAACCTAAGAATCCCCACAACCTTCTGTTTTGAAGGTCCCTGGGATTCTAGTATTCCTTATCAGTCTGTAAACAAGGCTTCATTCAAGGAAAATATTTGAACAAGCTATTCCCCATGCAGGTTGCGGGCTCTGTGTTACCACATCTGAAAGATCCCAAGTATCTCACAGCATGAAGGTTATGCCCCAAAGCCTGATGCGCGATGTGCCATGGTGGGGGCTGCTCTGCTGCAGGGGGATGCAACACTATGACAATGATGGGACACATGATGTGGTGGTAGGTGAGAGGAGGGGGCTGGAAAGGATGGAGGACAGGCAACCTCACCTCTGCCTGTGCACTAGGACCTGCAGTGCCCAGAGGGCTGCCTGCACGTGTGGGCAAGGTAGCATTTCATGTTGTGGGGTGCAGCCTCAGAAGGGGCATTTACTTTTCCTTTCCATGCAATGCCCCTTTTCTCCTTTTCATGCCACATGGGGAAAGCTGGCGAGATGTGTCAACTTTATTCCCCTAATATTTGAGTGTCATATTAGTACCAAAACCCCAAGGACTTGAAAAGGCATCATTTCGTCTGCATGGAAGAGGTCACAGGCTACAGTTCCAGTACAAGAAGAGAAACTATTTATTAAACAACAGCTATTAGGTCAGTGTTAAGGGATCTAGGGAGTCCAAGAAACTGGTAGGTAAGGCACAAGAAGAAAGCAGCACAGCAGAAGGAATGAACAGCTGCAAGGCAATGAACTGAAGTGACACCAACACCAGTGAAGGCAACATGGTCTGATTGGTCTGACCTGTAGCCAAAACTCAGAGCAAACTCCCAAACCAATGGGTTATGTCAACTAGTTAAGTGCAGAAAATGAGCATATTGTGCAGGTAAACAAGGAAGAAGAGTCAGATTTAGAGAAATAGATGCTGCCTACACCCTGAGAGCAATGAAAACAAAGCAGAGGAGATGCTCATCAGTGGATGCTTGTTGGCACATGAGAGAATTAATTTTGAAGGTGTCTCAGCAACTAAACCTATCAACATCAACCTCCTGATAAATCACACAGCCTGAGAACATCATCGCTGAGAGGAGTCAAGACCTTCAGAAATGGGGCCAGAGGCAGGGGGAGATAACATGGGAGGCAGAACACAGCTAGTCACGGCACTCACATGCAGGATAAAACATGGTTCAGAATCTCCCTTCCACCAGCTCCCAAGTCAGAAATTTGATCACACCTGCCATCTTGTAAGTTAGTGCCCCAACACCAGCTCTGCTCCAGTCAGAGCCTGGAAATGACCCTCAGAGCATAAAGAGATGACACACAAGTGGCTATTGCTCAGGTTTGGATATTGACACAAAAAGGTATTGTTTAAACAGATCAGCACTTCTAAATACCATCCTTGCCAAGTTATTCTTGACTGTCCCTAATCATTGTAGTAAATCAGCAAAGCTACAGGTCTCAAAATAGCTAGCAGCCATTTTAAACTCTACCAGAATAATGAATGTGAAGATGAATCTTAAATAGCACCACAGAAATAAGTAGAAAGAAATGACAAGTTATCAACCTTACAATTAGATATATCATTAGAAATGTAAACAGGAACATTTTTCAGTGATTAATGCACTCAAATATAGAAGCCATTACACTATGCCTTTTACCAATGCAACTGTACTTTAATGACATTAATGGTCACTACCGTTTCAGCTTCAAAGGGTATACTGCAATCCAAACCTCACCACACTTAACAAAAATGGTTCTTTTTTAAACATTCAGAACTCAAAAGCCTGGAGAAGCACAATACACCAGAGCTATCTTCAGGTGCTGAAAGTCATCAAAGTGATGTGCTTGAGGAAGAAAGATTCATACTTGTGTCCAGCACTCTCCTCTGTCACCAAGGTATTCCCAGTCTCTATGAGTGAGGGCAGACCATTTAAATTTAAGACAGATTCAAATTAGCAGAGTTGCAAAGAAAAAGGATTATGATGATGAGGGAAGACAAGGGACTTAATACAATGAAAAACTGGAGAATTTGATTCCATTATACCAATACAATGGAGCACAAGAGGCAATACTGGTGTCACCTATCAGCACAAGAAAAGCAAAACCAGAAGGGGAGAGAAGAGCTATCCAGTCCAAAAGCAATGATTCATCATCAAGCAGATCAAGTATATTTTTGAAGAAAGCATAAGGTTCTGACCATTAATAGAGAAAGCTCCTGAACTAACAGGGATAAAATCATTTAGTTCATTTTTGTTCATGTTATTAACAGAGCTTGATCTGTGCATTTCCGTGAGCATCTGAAGTTGGCATAAGCATCGTAGAATTACAGGTTTTACATCACAACAAAAATAAAGCCTGAAGTCTAAACCACAAAATTCAACTGTAATTCATTTCTGGTATGCTATTAATACTTCTAAGTGTTTTAGTGAGAGGGGGTGGGGGAGGTTGGAATGAGACTGTGGGAAGGGCTGTTTTTTCCCCCAAACGGTGTGCATGATGAAACAGCAGAGCATTTCAGATGTTCCCAGCACAACTTGAGTTTCCCACATGCTCTACAGACTTATAATAAATGCACCACATAGAACACTGACTAGGTAGAACGATTACCGCTCAGTATCTCATTTTTGCCTCAAACTTCAAAGTGAACCACACCCAAAAGCTCTGCAAAGTCGTAATACGGGAGACGGAGCTGCCAGTGGGAAGCAGGTCATCCACGAGCAGGCATTTAAATACTGCTGTTTGGGGAGATGACAAACAATACTGCACACTTTCAGCTGTGCGCCTGCCTTTCTGGTCCCCATGGGGCATCACCAGGCACAAAACCTTCTCTCTGCCCATTTCTAAAGCATCTCCCTCTAACCAATGCTGAGAAGGAGCCAAGATGTCATGTCAATATTGAAAATGAGACTGTGGTCCACATCCTCCTTCCAGTGTCCTAGTAGAGCAGGTGCCTTTCTCACTTGTGCAACCTCATGGACATGAGGAGAGGAAAGAGCAAAGGCTTTCCTGTCCATCCTTGCTGGTCCTCAGTGCTGCTTCTGCTTCTAGGCAGGGGGCTAGGGGGTTGCACCAGAGCTCTGCGCCTCCAGCAGGTGAATGGGATGGGAAGAGCAGAGCTGCCATTGAAGGGTCTTCATTCCTATCACTACCCTCCAGACTTCAAAGAAGAAAGAAGCCAGTCACTGTATGGGAATACACAAGAATATAGACACCTTCCTTTAAAAAATAACAATTTTTAAAGAGTAAAAATCAAGGCAGGGGTATTTTTTCTGTGTTGTGCCTGTAATCAGCTCCTAATGTATGTCACTGTGGCAAGAACTTGAAAAGGAAGACAGAGCACTGGTGAGGTGCTGGTGGTGGGGAAGTACATAGGTTCCTCAACACCTAGAAAAACAGAGGAAAAAGAGCGCTTCTAAAATGCAGAAAAAAAGAATTAACATAAGAACAGGAAAGTGAGAGAAAAGAAAAAAGCAAATATGCAAAAAGGATCAAAAAAGAGTTGACCTTAAGTAAGGGACAAAAAAAATCAAAACCACCAACCTGAGAAGGGACATACAGTGTGTAAAACAGAAAAAGAATTTTAAAAATGTCCAATGTGAAAGAGCATGAAATAAAAGGTAATTAAAAGAGATTTCCACATAAATACCATCTTATTTTGACTACTTACATGCAGCACAACATCACACCAAATTCGGCTTGTGTATTTGAGCTGCAATTTTATTAAAAATAAATCCTTCATTTGCATGATTATCCGTGTGAGACAGGAATATTAATTTAAACAAGTGTGTAAATACATTTGCTTTCTTTAGGGTGCAGTCATGCTGTGTGGTAAGCCTGTCTTCTTCCTAGTTAACTGTTTCTCTGAAGCCCTACATAAGCACCAAAGCGCAGCATCTCGTAGGCATACAAGTTATGGCACATCTTTCAAGTCGCTTGGCAACTAGGTGAAAAACAGTTTGATTAATATGGTGTTTTTCTGTTTTTCCTGGCTGCATTGGTCAACAGATGAAGACAGTCCTCCAGGTTGTCTCCCATTCTGATGCAAATACTCGCTATTTCAGTCAAAGCCCTTATTTCTACTACACTGCTATTCAAGCTCTAGGATGGTGTGTTTTTTTCTTGGGGGAGAGGATAAGGGGTGGGTTTTGCAGGGGGGAGGGAGGGGGCCTGGATTTTAAGGTTTGTGTTTTTTTCCCACAGTATGAAGGGGATGGCACCCTATGCCTGCAGGACTATGAAGCACATTTGCATGAAAGTATTACAGCATCATCCAGACCACGACTTGGTGCAAAAAGTTGTTTTCAATTTCCAGGCTTTGGAAAAAAAAAAAAAAACCAACAAAAAACCCCCACCAAGTATCTATAGTGCCTAGCAACAAATGCTTTTGACATTTTGAAAGAGAAACTGATGCATTTTTTGGCCACAGAATTCTGAAAATCAACTGAATAGATCATATTTAACAAACATTTTTCTTAGTATTGCATTTATGAAGACTTTTGGAGTCATCTTGAAAGCTTACAGTGTGTCCCTCAGCTCTGCATTCATGACAAACCCTCTTCAATGGCATCCTCATTCCCTTAATAAGGGCCATTTCCATTCTAAAAAATTGCTATTTTTTCAAAGTAGAAAATGTTTTTCATAGACACAGCATCATAGTGACCACTCAAGTTGGCTCAAGTCAGTTTAATACAGAATTTAGAGCTACATTTTGCAGCAGCATCACTGCACAGCTACGCATTGTTTGTATTCACAGGTGGGGTAAAAGGAAAGAAACCTACAGCAGGAGCTAGTTGAACAAGTTAGGTAACTTGCTCTTCCTTGGAGGTACGTTTCGGTCATTAGCTCTGGCTGCACTTGCAGGTGGTGGCAGAAGGGGTGAGAGGATAGGAGGGAATAGGCCTGAACATCAACCATGTGGTGTGACCACAGGCCTGGGAGCCAGGAACTCCCCATTACCTCCTTGGCCTTGCATGTCAAGATGCTTGGTGCCCATCACCCACTCATCCCATCTGCAGATTGTGATCCCAGCTCGTACAGCTCTCTGTACTTCTCTAAAGGCTAGCAGGTTCAAAAAACCTTCAACTGAAAGCAGAAGTGGATAGAATACCTAAACTGCTTTTTTCCTCCCTTTTTGGGCCCCAAACTAAAAATAGTAATTAAAACTATCATCCTGCAGACATAATTTGACTTGAAGTGACCTCAGGGCTTCTGTTCAGTAAATTATCCCACCTATAACAGAGTGCACAGAGCACTGTGTTGGCCAAAGATCAGAAACCGTGCTAATTGCTTTGCCACTCCCCTCTGCGCGCCCTTCCTTGTTTTTCCACAATGGGTAAAACAATAAATTACTGTGATCTTTGACACAGGGATTCCCTGCCCTAGCTCTATACATGATTACAGATACTAAATCTTCAGTGATTCATTTCCAGCTTTCCTGTCAAAAAGCAGGTGCTCCTGCTGCGAGAATGAAGGAATGAAACTTTTGCACAAACTTTCCCGTTACCCTGGTGCTGTAAGAATCAATAACTGTAGATCAGCTAGGAAGAGGCACATTCCCCCTCACTATTGCAACTTGAGAGTCTCGGGGTTCAATCATTATGGAAACCACATTTTGAAGCAGTCTTAGGTAAAGAATCATTTTGGTTTTGGACAAAAACGTCCATCTGTCCCCCAAACCCCAATTCCATCTGCAATGACTGCAGCTGCATGGACCTCTATAAGACGTAGGTTTATATTTAAGGATCTTCCCCAGAATTTTTTACTCAGCTCCTGGCACTGTCCACCACCATGTGTAATTGCCAGCAGAAGACATCTCAGCCCAGCCCACCTCATTACCTGCAACCTCTTGCAGCACTGAGCTCCACAGTTTCTTTGCAACAGGAATAACTGGATTAAGGAAAACACACAACATAAATTAATGTGGGTTGTTGGTTTTTCTTTTTAAACAGGACTTTTGAATTGACAGCTTTTGAGGTGCTTTACACAAGAAAGGGTCAACTGTCCTCAATGACTCAAAAACCCTCCCAGGCCCATATCTCTAACCGTGCTACAGCATAACGTTCACTATGACGTTACAGCCATATATTAAGGCAACAATGTGTACCAAGTGAGTTTTTATTGATAAGAGAGTGATCAGGTTGTAAACCACAGGTGTGTTTCTGGGATGTCACTACTGCCAAATAAGTTCAGTTGCAATGGAGAAGGACAAAAGTGCAGAACATTGGCAGACGTGTCTAGTTAATAGAGTTTACCCACTTGCAGGCATTCTTACTGTAAAGAAAGCACAGCTTTGGAAAGCCAGTATGGAAGAAGCATCCTGGGCTACTTCCTTGTTTAGACAAGCCTTAACTTTCCCACCAGCTAGTTACATTCCAGTCAAAGTCAAGAAAAAAAAACAGAAAAAAAATCAAGTGATGTGCCTTACGCCCCGAACAGTTTATACAAAACAGACTTTGCAAGCGGAGAGTGTTAAATACTCCAGCGCCAAGTCACCCTACTACACAGAACTGGAATGACAGTAATCCACTTAAAGGTGAAACTCCCTTGAAACCTAATGAGTAATAAAAGTAAAGACTTCTTGTTCTTGAAACACAAAGTTTTGGCAGAGCTTGATTTCTTCCTCCACCCCCTTTTTTTAATTTGTATACATACGTTTTTTGTTTTGCTCACAGAGGTTAACAATTCGATATAGATGAAATTCAGTCCCTGTATACACAGGGCTTGAAACAGAGCCTCAGATCCTCAGTTCTAGTAGCCCCTGATTTCTAGCCTATCATTTAGTATTTCAGTCTTCCCAGGAGAAAATTTGGAAGTTTCTTCTAGCTTTGCTTCCTTCAAGAGCCAGACATCTTTTTTCTTAAATCCTAGTACTGTATTTAATCCTTGCTGCCCTACATGGGGTTATCCTATGCTGTGGAGAAGCCTTCCCAGCATCCCCAATCAATAAGTGGGTTTGGAGATGACCTGCCTTGCAGCCCACCTGAACTCCTGCATCAGTGCCAGGTTTTCTCATGTCCTTCTCCATCCTCATGACCTGCAGAAAGCCAGCTTTACTGCCCTGCAGAAAGCAGCAGCTCAGCACCCTGCATTTGGCAGCATTTGGTGTTGGCATCGTACTTAATAGTTCTTTCACATACATCACTGGAGGAGGGTGACTCAGTAGGCACATGGGCGTGGAGGTGTTCAGACAGGCGTTAAAAAATGTGGTATGAGGATTTTGCACCAAAGAGAGGGGTAAATAGCATAGCTGTACAGCTCCACCACTGATAACACAGAAAAAGTTATCACTGCTGCAATTAACATATACTTTCTTTAAAAACTGCCATGAATTTTAAGCACTGCACATTGATAAATATCTGACAAGGGGGGGGGAACGTACTCTAGTGTCCAGCTAACGAAGACTTAACACAAATAAACACTGACTGCCGCAGAAATCTCAAATCTGTACTTCTGTGGCAAAGGCAGGAGAAATCAGATTATGAATGTCACATGTATGAGTTAAGGTGTGTACTTTTTCTACGTGGTTGACTTCTTTTTTCCAGTTCGGAAGGAATGCTTCTTTACAAACACAGAAACAGTCATCAGTTACTTAAGAAAATAAAAATAGCACAGAAATGACAGAGCATACTAGAGACTACAGCTGATTGAGTTGATAAATGGAAATTATTTGCAGTTTATTTGGCAACCATAGTTATGTATTTTGTTAACTGCTGGTAAATTGAGTCAAAAAGGGTCATACTTTTTCAGAGTTTTGCTTTAGAGCAGGAAGAGGGATGAAAATTTTCCATATTAGAAAGTTGTTGCTGCTAATCATTATTTTACAGTTAGTTGACAATATTTTTAAAATTAATTAATTAATTAGGATTTTGACATATCATCTCAGTAAAACACTGAAAGCAGCAGTTTGGAAGACTTCATCTCATTTAAAGCGTCCCAAAATACTGCTTTTGATTCACAGAGATCAACCAGCACTTACTGTCCCCTGACAAGAGGCCAGGGTGTGTAGCTGAACCATTTCTTGGTGTCTGCACCCATACAATTTCTCCTTACTGATGTCTTCTAGATACATTTCACTTCATCATCACTCACCTAAAATCTGTCAAGTTCAACCCAGAGTCTGGGTTTCATTCTCCCTAATCGATGTCTTGAGCAGCTACTAAAAATGTCACAAAGAGTTTACATCAACCTTCTCTTTCCCCACACCCAACATTTCAAAGTGTTTAGGCAGCAACAGAAAACAATTAAAGGAAATTCAGAACCAAGGCTGAAATGTACCATATGTTTTCAAGCAGAAGGGCACAAAACATCAGCAAACCACTGCCGAGATTACATACTCCCACTATCAGGCATTGAAACATACAAAACAATGTCATCTCCAACTATTAATAACCAGACTTCCTTTCTAGCACACAACTCTTTTTTCTTAATTGTCTAACAGAAGTGTTTCTATACAAGCCACATTCCTCTTTCCCATGAGACAGCAAAAAGAGTACCAGAAGTGATTTATAGTTTGACATACATTCCTATCAGGCCTTGCATTACTCATGACATTTGCTAATTTTTCTTTTTTTTTTTTTTTTTTTTGTTCACACTGTAATCTATGAAAGAACTGGACTGAGAGTCAAAATTTCACCCCTATCCTACTCTGACTTGATGATTAACCTCAGGAAAGCCACTAAAGCTCCCACTAACCACACTCTACTGTCTTTAGGTATAGAACTGAAACAATGGTAAAGAGCTCTTTGTGAAGTACTCCAAGATCTGACACATTAAAAATTTCTTATATAAGATGCAAGACTTTTCTTAATTTCTTAAGCAAAACAATCAGGTTTTTAAAATGCTTCATACCACAGTTAAAGTGTCCATCATGTTCCCAAACTTGTAGAAATATCTGCTTAGGAGTTTGAAGTAAAATTCAGAAGTTTCAGTTGCCAGTGGAAACACAGATACTAATTTCCAATTGAATTTTTTGTAGCACTGATAAAATCTTACTAAAATTCATTGAGTGAGAAACTTAATACTTTGATGGCTACATTTGAAATACCATGCTGTGTCAATTCCCAGGTGAAAAAATATTTTCTCAGATTAATAGCATAGGATCATAGAATAGTTTGGGTTGGAAGGGACCTTAAACACAATCTAGTCCAATCTTCCTGCAGTGAATAGGGACATCTTCAACTAGATCAGGTTGCTCAGAGGCCTATCCAACTTCACCTTGAGTGTTCCCCGGGATGAGGCATCCACCATTTGTCTGGGAAACCTGTTCCAGTGTCTCAACACCCTCATGGTAATACAGTAATCTTCCTTATAGCTAGTCTAAATCTATACTGTTTTTGTTTAAAACCATTACCCCTTGTCCTACCACAACAGGCCCTGCTGAAAAGTTTGTCTATATCTTTCTTATAAGCACTCTTTAAATATTGAAACCCAGAGCCTTCTCTTCCCAGTCTAAGTAACCTCAACTCTCTCAGCCTGTCTTCAACAGATAGGTGTTCCAGCCTATGATCATTTTCATGGCCCTCCCCTGGACCTGCTCCAACAAGTCAACATTCTTATGGTGCTGAGGATCCCAGAGCTGGATGCAGTACTCCAGGTGGGGTCTCACAAGAGCAGAGGGAGAGAATCACCTGCCTTGTCCTGCTGGTCACACTTCTGATGCAGCCCAGGACACAAATGGCTTTCTAGGCAAGCGCACATTGCCGGATCACATCCAGCCTCTCATTAATCAGTATGTCCAAGACTTCCTTGGCAGGGCTGTTCTCAATCACTTCATTTCCTATCCTGTATTGATACCGTGAAGTTGCGCCAACTTAAGTCCAGCATCTTGCACTTGGTCTTATTAAAACTCATGAGGTTCCCATGGGTCCACTTCTCAAGCTTGTCCAGGTCCCTCTGGATGGCATCCTGTCCCTCAGGTGTGTCAACTGCAACACTCAGCTTCGTGGCATCTGCAAACTTGCCAAGGTTGCACTCGATCCCTTTGTCTGTGTCATTGATGAAGACATTAAACAGTTCTGGTCCAAATAAGAACCTCTAAGGGACATTACTTGTCACCAATCCCCATCTGGACATGAGCTACTGACCACTACACTCTCTGTGCAATTATCCAACCAATTCCTTATCTACCAAATAGTCCACTCATGAAATGCATCTCTCTCAATTAAGAGAAAAGGATGTTGTGGGGGACCATGTCAAAGGCTTTAGAGAAGTAAACGGAGGTCCAGATAAATGACATTTGTAGCCCTTCCCTTGTCCACTGATGTGGTCACTCTATCACAGAAGGCCAATAGGTTGGTCAGGCAGGACTTGCCCTTGGCGAAGCTGTGCCAGCTGTCCTGCGTCACCTCCCTGTCCTCCGTGTGTCTTAGCAGAACTTCCAGGAGGATCTGTTCCATGATCTTCCCAGGCACAGAGATGAGACCGACAGACTGAAAGTTCCCAGGGTCCTCCTTTCTACCCTTTTAAAAAATGAGCACAATGTTTCCCTTTTCCTACAAATCGCTTGCATCCCACAAGAAAAAATAACAGTCTTGAGAAGTTTTGTTACCTGTAGCATTAGAAGGATATTGAACAAGAACTACTACTATAAAAAAGGAACCTGGCCTCATTTCTGCCATCCAAAGTGCTCCTGAGCCTGCATTAAACATATAGACTGTCTTACAAAGGAGAGCATGTTTGATGCAAGGCAGGAGTTTGGTCAGACCATATCCCCTTTCACTTTCTCCCTCTTCCTCTTAGTTTTAGGCATACTGAAGTTCAGTCATGAGAAACACCAACTGCTCTTGCAAAACAAGAATTTCCCCTCATGTAAGTAAGGATTATGCCAAGTAATACTTGTCTTTCTGAAATCCTCAAAAACTTGCTCAGCATACTCATCCAGAAAACAGGCAATGATGCTTCTGTATTTTTGTTTACATGTTGAAATTACCAACTTTTCAGAAAAATACATATATCATCTTGTGCCTTGCCTTATGAAAGGCAATACCAGACTTATCAGCTTCCAGGTGAAAATGAAATGCAGCTTCACTCTTAGCAGCGGGGCTGCATATGCACTCACACTGTACTTCTGAACATACAGGCCACTGACAAATCAAAATCCCATGAACCAGGTCAGCCACAGGAGAGGGCAATGGAGACAGGAGTCAAGGCAGAGCCCACAGCCACTGCATGAGCTGTTATGTGTTCTGTTACTCTCCAAAAAGGTGACTTAAACTTTCAGAAGAAATAGCAGCGCTCCACATCATTCAGTATTACTCCCTCATCACTGCCCCAAAAAAAAAAAAAAGTTGGACAAACAAACAGAGCACATCAAATGCTTATCAGCTCATTAGTTTGATTGTGACCAAAATTTATGAGGCTATTTCTTATGAGCCTTTTTGGACACTGTTAGTGGCTGCAAAACCAGAAGGTTTAAGTCCACATTTTTTGGTGTTTGGTAATGAAGCAAAACAAACAGCAGCAGCTTTTATGTAACTTAGTCCATGTATTTGTGTATTTGCCATTCCTCATTTTTCATGAGGAATGGAAAGGAGGAGAAGTTCTCTTAGACTCAATTTCTCATACCAGACAAGCTACTATTAATGTTACTAATGTAGCCCATATTAGTCAAATTCACAGAGCAGGAGTTTAAGATTAGAAAACAATTATTTTAAATACATATATATAATGCAAGAAGACAGAAAGCATGGACCAATATAAACGCTATATTAAAGATAAGGAGGTGAACAGCAACAGAAAATAGTGAGGATATTCAGCATAAAGGAATGAACTTAGGAAATAGAGGTGCTTTGAAAAAAAGGGAATTAATTTTAAATCAAATTAAAGCATCTCATATACCATCAGATTTTTTTAAATTTAAGTGGAAAACACAATCAATTTGATTCTAAGTACTCCAGAGAAGGAACTTTGTATCTAAGTCCTAAATAAAACATACAACTGAAGTAAGCTATGCAAGTGTGGACTTTATGGGAAAAATTGTTCTGAAAGCATCCTATAATAAAGTCAAAATATCATCTGCATACCATTCTCCTGCAACACAAGAAAAAAAAAAAAGAAATGGAGAAAAAAAAAAACCAACAACACCACCCTGTCAAGAACATTTTCCCACAGAAAAGAAAATTTTGGCCAGCTCTCCCTGATGACAAGAGATAAGGAAGTACCAGGGTGGTTCCACGGTTTGCAAAGTGTTAGGCACAAAGGCACAGAAACTTTTATTTTTTTAATGTTCTCCACCCCTTTCTTTATCTCCTCTTTCATTTCGGTATAGCGTTCTTTCATAAGTCTCTCCTCTTACCTTTATCATTCCCTACTTCCCTTGTTCAGAAGGTACAAGCCACTGATCTAAGTAACAGTGTTGAAAGTTGTTTTCTTAGTACAAGTGGTATTAATACCTTCTGATACATTAAATAAGCACATTATAGGATGCCGTGGTGTTATATCACATTGCATTAAAGAGAAGCAATGATGTTTGAGTAGCAGTTGTCAGAAGGATAAGTTTCCTGTTGAACCAGGAAAATAAATGCTTGATAAAATATGCATGGAAAACTATCAAGACACTCTTCACCCTAAAGGAACCCTAACTCCCCACTAGAAAAAAAAATCCCACACTACAGTATTTCAGATAAACATGTTCAAACCTGGGACTGCCTAGAGATGTGCAATATTATTCTCTTGTGCGAAAGGGAAACAAAAATTCACAAAAAAAACCTTCTGCCAAAGCTGAAGAACTTTATGAAGATAAAATTTTGTGCTGATATTCATCCAGCACTCACACTGAGACAGTCCGAATTGACAACATCAACTTGTTTAAAATCATGGACCAACTTGAAACAAAAGTGCTAATAACATGTCACTTACAATTCTGAAAACCCAACAGCTTTCTATTCTGCCCTGTCTTATGATCACAGCCCTCGAGTCTCTGATGTGAGGAGTGCAACCACAGTGCAAAGCATAGTACTTCCACCTTACTCACAGGAGCTGCAAGCAAAGATAGATGGTCTTAGAAGACCAAATTGGTATATTGCAAGGCAGCAAGATTTCCACTCGCTACCCCTCTCCAAAAGACATACTGACTCTTATCTCTGACTTTGCTTCACCACCTGGTCTCAGTTGGAAATGTACTTTAACTAGAACTGCCATGCTGAAGAGCGTACACTTATTCCTCACGAGTAATGAGCAATGTGTTATTCTGACAGATATGTTGAGCTTGCATAAACTACACATAACTCATTCATCTTCTCACTGTCTCATAGTGTCTTGTGACTTTCATTCTAGTTTATGATTCTTTGTGTTCAGCCAACTGAGTTCGAAACAGGAGGTTTCTGGGGAACAATGGTGCTGCTGCCAGAGATGCACCTCTGAAAATGCTCAGCAGAACCTTGTTGGAAAGTATGTTGTCAAACCCCAAAGTCCTCCTCCTCATATGATTGTATACAAACCATCTTACATGCTGGGAGTCAAACTGAAAACTCAGTATATTTTGAGAAAACATTTTTCCTTTGTGTTTGCTTTTGTTAAGCATTCATTTTATTCCCACCACTCCTACTCCCCAAGAACTCTAAACAAAATCATTTTGCAGGATCTGAACATAGAAAGATTTATTAATTTGAGTAATTTTCTTTAAGAATATCTGTTTCACACATGTATGGACCAGGAAAAGTGGATTTTTAAGTAAGTGCGTGCAGATAGCACTTTCTCTACCATTCATAATGAAATCTCAGTTTCCACAGTCCTCTGACCTTTCTATTACCCTTCCCATATCCCCTAGAAATGCCTGAGGGCTTGAGGAACTGCTACTCTGTACAACTTTGCTTGTCTCTCTGCTGTACTAGGGAAAATATATGCATTGCTCTTTACACAAGTTGTGTATTTTAGACAGTTTGAAACATAATCAGAAACTAAATTTTAATTTTCCAGTAACTACTGTAGTGCAAAGGTTTTACATGGCATTTTTAAAAAATGACCAAAATTAAAGCAAACAAATCAACAGCAACCTCCCAATTAAATCTGTTCAGGACATCTATGGGAACATCATTGTCTCCAAAATCTGCCATATGCTGTTAAGAATCAACCTGCTGCAAGTGGCAACTTTCTACAACTACTGCTAGAGTTACTCCTTTGCACCCTGCAGTTGGCACCCCTCACTGTCCAGGAAACCACCATAAGAGATACATGGACATTTCCTCAGTCACCCACCTTTCTCACTACCGCTTCCCTGCAACTGCTCTGGGACTTGCCTTACCCCCAGCAGTTCAGTTTTCCAAACTGGAACAAAAATGAATAGGCAAACACAGCTAAGATGATGGCTAGATCTCACCCAAACCACGCAAGGCACATGCCTCAGAAGGGACAAGTTGCTAGCTGGATATGAAGTTGTGCCTAGATCCAACTCTCCTTCCCAAAGTGTTCTTACAAACCCTCGCACACAAGTTACAGTCCAGATTTCCCATGCCATACCAAAAAACTGGGGAGAAGTTTAATCAATTTTTTAAACTTTTCTGGTACCAACTAAGCATTTTTTGTTAACTGAATGCCAAGTTTCATTTGAGTATTTAATCATCAAAACACATGTATTTATTTTTCCATTCCATCATAATTATATCTGAACCACTGCAATTCACACATGAAAAAATCACTAGGCAGCAGTATAATCAAACTAGAGACAAAAGCTAAGACTTTCAGTTTTCTAAAATGTGCTTGGAATTGAGGCAATCCTGCTAACATAAAGCCCCTATTGGATTTTATGATAAGTAAGGTATCATAAAAGTAAATATGACATAAAAAAATCAATAATGCATTTCTGTCATTAAAAGCAGCACCTCATCCTAACTTAATAAAAAATAAAAAGTATAGCACACAATATTCCATACAAAACTGAATGTTTCGTTATTCCTATAGGCTTTCACTTACTATTTAACTCAGACAATTTGTTTTCAAAATAACCATGAAATCAAATAAAAAATATAATGAAATCCATCTGGAGATTCAACCAAAGACATCTATTCAATACTGTATTTCTGTACCGCTGAAAAAAACCTGTCAGGCAGTTGAAGTGTACACAATGCTTAAATGACATACTTATATGGAACTAAAATATATTAACTCCATAGGGAACAAAACCAAAACTGAAGAAATTCCTGGGAAAGAAAAACAAAAGGGAATGAGGGGGAGAAGGGGGAAGAGAAACAAGATGTCTTTCAAAGCATTTGTTTCCTTCTGATAATCAGACTGCCACAAAACTGTCAAGAACACAGGGGGTCTGTTTCCTTTTAATCAGGGAAGTCAAGAGAGAAACGGATGCTAATTGCCCAGTGATTAATGTGTAAAATATTCTGGAAATGGACTTCATGACATGAGTCTAGAGGACCATGAAGAAGCTGTAGAAAGAATATGATCAGAAGATATTCAGATTACAGTATTGCCAGGACCCAAATTAAAAGTTGCAGCATCTCTTTATGCTTTACAAAAAAAACCCTGCTGTCTCTTGATGTTAAAATTTCCAACTGGATTTAAAAAAAAAAAAGAAAAGGCAGATTTGCAGGAGAAGCAACCTACAAGCAGTGAAAATATTTCCAGAACATGAGAAGCAAGCCTACAGCCTCCCTAGCAAGCTCTTCCCATCTCTAAATCCTATGGTTCGTTAACCACAGTATCCTGAGCCTGTCAGGTATCAATATCTGCTTTTTTAAGTGAAAACTCCCATATTTTTTAGTTTGAGTTTTATATGCCAGTATGAAAGCTGGACTCTTCAAAGCTGGTATAACTGAGTAGGTCCCTCTCAAGTCTGGAAAACCAGACTCCCACTACAGTCACCATAAGCACCATCTTCTGAACCCACCCCAATATGGCCCTCATAATCATCATCTCCTGCAACTGAAATATTTATGTAAAAACCTTTTCTACAGGTAAACACAAAACATCAGCTCTCTCAATTACTAGGTTTAAGTCGTATTTCAACAATAACACTGGGTGATCTTGATTTACAAGAATCATTCACCTTTCCTCCCCTTTGCTTTATTTTTGAAGACTTGTAATAACTAGAAACAACTTGAAACAATAATACACTACAAGTAAGATATAAACTACACACCAAATGAATACTCCACTTTTTTGCATCTAGAAATAAACAAAAAAACATGCATATAAAAACAAGAGTTCTTACAGTTACGATTGAAGACAACACTTAAATCACCACAAAAATAAAATCTAGCCTATGGTTTTGTGGCTTGAATCTAATGGCTACTTCAGAAGCCATTTAGGCAATCAAACTGCTGATCAAATAACCGTGGTGTCCTCCACAGAATTATTTTGGTTTCATTTGAATTCTTTTTTCTATGCCTCAAAAGAAAAGAATGTGCAGCAGTCTTATTTGCAAGCCTAATACCTGAGTTTTTTCTGGGACAAAGGCAACTAATACTGTCTACATTCATTTGATGTGGAAATGCACATTCTCAGCTTGTGCAATTAATATATGGCAATTTAGCCCAAGCTTATAACCTCCAGCCAACTTAACTACACTTATTCTCCAATGAGCTACATGGCTGACCAGCAAAAGCCAATGTTTTGTTGGCTCATCCCACTAAAACATATAAATAACAGTAGCTAGAGAAGCTTTGCATTCTACTCCTACTAAGAAATCAGGTAACGTTGAGATTGCATGTTCATAAGGTGGGATCTTCAATTTGTTACAGGAATCAAGCATATGTCCCTGTTCACCTCAGATCTTTTAATATGGGACCAATTGTTCTTGTGACAGGACTAAATAGTCTAGACTCTAGTGACATGATTATCCAACAAGGTTTTCATAGTGAAAAAAATTATGAAGAAAGAACTTGCCTGCCCATGAAAGGGTTTCTGATGCAAAATGGCTACAAAACTTATCCTACAGTCCCTGGGTAGCAAATTTTCTAAACAGCAAAGAGAAAAATCTTTTAAACTTCCTGTGAAAATTACTATATACATCTTGCCCCCTCCCCCCAAAAATGTGATTTACAGCCAAAACACTGGCAAATACCTCAACGGAAGCATGAAGAGAGATCTTTGCATCAGAGTTATTTTAATGTAACTGAAGCTTTGCTGTGGGTGGAGTGAAATGGGTTCTAAAAATACTCTAACTACACAGAACATTTCCTATTCTGCCCACTCCCTAAGAAAGGGACATCTGATGGCTTGTGAATATAAGATAGGATGGTGGCTTTTAAATAGAGACAAATAATGCCACAGAGGTTCGTGCACAGAAGCCAGTGCTTGATACATCTGGGGCTGATGAAGCTTCACACAGTGACAGGATGATTGAATTTACAGATCTGAATCACAGATTAGGCAACCTTTGTGATTTAAGACAACATATGAATGGTACAATTTTAAACAAAAAAATGAAAATGGAACTAATTTTGAAAACTTTGTAGGTCTTTATCTCAAGATAAAAATCTTATGTAAAAAAACCTCTCTCTCTTACGTAAGAACAGTAAACAAGAGTGCTCCTTAAAAAACAAAGAGCACTTGGTGTCATACCCCAGATATTAGATTTGATGTCATTACTTACCAAGCCAGCAATTGGAGTTGACAGACGATTGATCTTCTTAACGATGCCAGGTTTGATCTTGTTAATCAAACTAAAAAAAAAAAAAGTAATGATTTTATGTTACATAATCAACTGTACTTGATGATGCATGAGCATCAATGCTTAGTAAGAAATACTTTGCATATGGTCCTAACTTAACATGACTTGAATGAATTAGATCTGAACCTATTAACACTCCCAAGAAGTGACAAGCAACAGACTTTAGAAGGAAAAATGAGACAACTTGCATACGCACACACAAAGTGATTTCTCAGAATGGCAAACTGAGAAAGAAGAAAAGAAGATGCCTGGGTAGGCGTAGGCAGAAACTGATCTATGTTTCTACTACATGGGTGGTGATGTTAATCAGACTCAAATTTCCTATTTAAAGATTTTCTTCACATAAAGGTTCTGACGCAGATGTCAAAAATGTATCAGAATGTTGCTTCTCAGAGTTCAGCGTGAAAGCACTAATATTCCTGTGAGGGCAAGAAATAAACTCAGTTTTTATGTTACCAAGTCCAGTATGCTGTGTGCAACAATCATTTTCGGCACATATAATTTACATGCACAAGTAATTTTCAGTCTCAGTCAGAAGCAATTGCAGCTGATATCACTCGTTATATAAAATTCGTAATTAAACTGAGAAGATAGGACAGACTAACACACCAGTGTTGAATACACAAGCCCAAATTCATACCTTGTCCTGCAGTGAGGATGAGGCACGGGATTCCTTGCACCTTTATATCCAGGTTTTCAGTGACAGAGATAGGGAAGTATTGTGATTCACCAAACTAAGAGACTACAGGGTCAGTAGAGAACAGAGATCTCAGGACACTCTGCAGACTTCATCTGCCTTTGAGGATTTTTGACTTGCTCCCTCTTGTCCCTGCTTGCCTGGCCAGACCCTTTACCCAACACAAAGCATCAGCAAGGTTTTGTGATCACACACAGCAACGCAGAGACAAAACCTGGAGTTTAAAACTTCATGTGGGGAAAAAGTATTTTTCATCTCAAGCAGCCAAGGTAATTGGAAAATAACACAAAGAACAGTTTACCCCTAGACATTGATGTGGAGGATACATTTCTTATGTGCCTAAAGAAAAAAAAAGTCTGCAGGTCCTGAGACTTTTCAATTACACCAAGTTACTTATTAATCAAAATACACTTGATGACTTTTCAAAAAAAAAAAAAGTGATCTGTTGGGATGGAATTAAAAAAAAAGGTTGAGTTCCTTCCCTTTTTTATCTTTTTATCTTCCAAATGCATAATTTTTATTTATTTTACTGAAGAACATGAAGTAGCATATGATCAGAAAAACTTTAGTGAATTTCTTTCTCTAATATATGCACATGAGATCTAGTAAAATGTAAAAGGCTTTATTTTGTCAACATGTGCACTTGGTCATTGATTAGGCCAAACAAACCAACTGAACTGCTATAGGGATATGTAGTGCAAGTGTAGGTCTTATCTGCTATAGTTTAAGTCAAACATACAATCTCCAGAGATAGTATATCCATGGACACTAAAGGTGAACCAAGGAAATGGGCAACATAATTCCTAGTTTGTCTCAATTACTTAAGATCTTACACTATATTATCTTTAGTGAAAATTGGACATTTGAAAACTTTTGCCATCTGCTCTTTTCTGTTTCCACAGAATTTCTATGAAAATCACTCTTCTTTGTACTTCAAGTAAGTAAAATTTAAAATTATCAGGAGAATTTAACAGGAGAATAACTATATTATTTAGCAGAATCATAATGAGGCATCTTGCTTTAAAGAAAGTTGTGTGCCTCCTAAGGCAAGCTGCTCAGCCAAAGAAATTGCAGGATGTTTTTCTTGCTTTACTATTAATTACAGATAAATTTAACTGATTTGCATTTGGCACATGGAGGCTCACATTCTTTTGCCAAATAAGTGTCAACAATGAAGATATCAAAGGATTAGGTTGTATCAGTTAACTTCCAATTCATAAACACACTATTTTAAAGTTACATCTGAATACAATATACAAATCCCACTAAACACATACCTGAAGAAATACCTTCTTATTAAAAGGATTAACTATTTTTATTACCACAGTCACACTCATTAATGTTTAATTATGTAAGTAACGAAAATACAGCATCCACCTCTACAATATTATTGAAAATTAATCAACTCCCCATGTCACAAGATAACTTCAGAAGCAACTTGCAAGATGTGCCAGGATGGGCAAAGGGCCCAAAGAAAAATAAAGGCAGGAACAGAAAACACAGTAACACTCACAGAAGGAAAAAATTATATATAGGGAAAAAAAAAGCTCAGAGAACTGAACCTTTGTAAATATTTTCTGAACGTTAGATTGGTTGAACTGATTTTAGAGTGGCTCTGAGATTTGTGGTATTTTTTTCTAGCATCCCAGGTAGTTCTCTAATGAGATTTCTCTTGCACTGGTGTTCTAATGACATTTACACCTGCTGTTCCTTAAAATACTAAGGGATTAGCACCACTTCCAGTCCTGGAAACTTATTCCAGTAAGTACAAAACCAATTACAGATATGTGGATGAGACCTGACGAGTGGACATTTTACACCTCTGACTCAGTCTAGCAACGAAACCAGACAAGTCCCATTACTGCCAAGCCTACAATATATAAACACAAGGAAGCTTCTTACAGAAAGTACTCCAAAACAAGCTGAGGTCAGAGTTTGCTGTTTAAAACAGTAAGTCCAAAAAGTACTGAAATCTGGACTGCATGTGCACATATATGACAACATATTTCTACATTATGCTGGAGATCCAGTCTGTTTATTTTTATCACCCTATAGAATTTCGGGAAGGAGACCAAATTACATTCAACAGATTCAATATTATTGAGATAGTTGGATGCAACCATGAAAGCAATAAATGATAGGCACATGAAATCAAATGCCTGACTGTTATCTTTAATTTACAATTTTGTGAAGTTCACTTCTGAAGTGTAGTATTTTTAAAAAGAAAACTTAATGTAAAGTTTTCTGCTAGGCATAGGTAGCTTTCAACATTTACAGAACCAACACTCAGGGGCTGGGGATGGAGGACAGAAAACCAAACCTCAACAGTAGGTATAGGGGTAACCAAGTGCTTTGATCCCAGCCATGGCCACACCACCTTGCACAAGCTGAAGAGAAAGCCCAGTGATATCACAGATGTTATACCCAAAAAAATCAATCAACTGGCCAGAGGATCAGCATGATCCTTGCAGTATCACACAAACAAGTGTGTGGGACATTTGTAGATCTAGAAAGAGAATCTCCAAAATCTGTTTTTACTTCCCATGACAAACAACAGGTATTAAAAAAAGTTAAAAATTACTTAATACAAAATACTTTTGGTACTTCAAAAAAAATTTCAGAGGCCGGGAAGGAAAGAGGTCAGCTGATGTTAACCCGAAGGATTTTTATACAGGCAAGTCAATACTCACTCACACAACAGGACTCCATTTTCTAGAGCTGCTCGAAAGTCTTGGGTTCCAAAGCTTTTCCCAGTAACTGCCTATAAGAGAAAGAATTGAGAGTGAATTGGACACGTGCACAAAATTAGGACTAGCAAGAGCATCTAAGGAGTACTAAAAAAAAACAGAACAGAAAAAAAATAACCCAAACAAAATAAAACAATAAACCAACAATCATTGATTGGGCACTTAGTTCATACTATTATTTTCTTATATTAATTTCTAAAGAAATAAGTATTTAAAAGTTCTTTATGCCTCAAAAGAAGTCATATTCAACATCTTAAAGTAGTTTCCTCTAGCATAAGTCAATCTTCAGCTACATTCTGTGGGAATACTTATTTTCTAAAGCAGTTCCAGTTACACTGAAAAGCATAAAACAAATTTCAAACAGAAGTGCAAAAGAAAGACAAAGTCTTTTATCTCCTGCTTCATGTTACAGCGTGTATACTCATGATATCTGGCACAAAGTATTTTAATAGGGTTTTTTTTTCATGCCACTTGCACCTAAGGCAGTGTGACTAAAGAACCACTCCGTCAAGTCTGCATTACCACGTGCACATCAATTCTCATTGCTTGGCAAGTGGTAGGACTGTATTAATGAGACTGCTTTTTATATTAAGAGTGAAAAAGCAGTAAACAATATCTTATAAAAGACTTAAGATATTCAATGCCAAAAGCAAAGCATTGCCTACATGTTTTCAGCAAAGTTTTTTAAAACAAATAATTAACTCTCAAACAAAAGCATCAACATAGCGCTTGCTCAATACTTGAAGTCAATACTAGATCTTCCCTCTGCCTACATTCCTCGAAGAAATCAAATTTGGCAGATTTCTTTCAAATGTTCAGGATTAATACAAAAAAGATGCTCAGAAAAAGAGACAATATTCTGCAAACAGTCCAAAAGAGAGGTTTTATCCCAGTTGACTACAGAAGTGAAACACTAGGAAGGGTATTTATTTGAGCTTAGAGGTCACCAGGTTCAGCCACCAGCTAATTATGAGCCTCCCTTATGAACCCTAACCCTGACCGTCCTCAATACTGTGCAGGCCCACAGGCACACAATTAAACATGCTGTGGCACCTGCGTGCATCCAGAGCAAAGCTACTGGTTACCACAGTAATTAAGGAAATTAGTAGTGAAACAAATGAGCTGTACTTGGTAAAAAGAGCAAAGGAGAGGATGTAGCTCTTTTATGATCTGTTACATTATCACCCTATTATTTTTTTCTAAAAAGCAAAAGAAGGGTATACAAACACCAGAAATCCTTCAATTTAAGTAATTAGTTTTAACATAGGGGTTTTTTTCATTCAAATGCTGCAAGTTCAACCTCCCTACTGAGGACAAAATTAGATGTTACCAAAATTTTCTTTGGGGTTTAAGGGTTTTTTTCTAGGATTTAATAAATAATGACAGAGGATGAATGATGGCACACCAACTCAAGGTAAGAAAAATTCCAAAATTCAGGGGAAAAAAAAAAAACCCACACAGCAATTTTCAACAACAAAGGATGATTGTGATTCCCCTGGGAGAACTGCATTTTATAAAATATTCCTATAACAACAGTCTGTTCTTACAGAAAAGTAGAGGTTGTATTATAGCAATATTTTCAATAATCACTTAAAAAACACAGAATCTGAAAGTTATCCTTATCTCAAATATAATATTGTATTTTGCTTCCAGTTTTGTATATTCAGTGATAATATTTTTGAGGAAACTAGCCAATGTAACAAAACAGCACTGAAAGTTTCAATACAAATATTTATGTTTCCTAGGTAATAGGAAATATGGGTTATAAATTACGCCCCTCATTCCGCAAGTTAGAAATTTTATGTTTCATGACATACAGCAGAAATGTACCGTATATAAAGGCTGTAGGAGTGGGGTCTAGCTTTATGGTTACATTTCAAACTCCAATCAACTCTCAGAGTCCAGAAGTTGTTCTCATTTTGGAGCTGTCACTGACATCTACAGGACTACACAGTTCAAATGTTTGGGTTAATAGGGAGTTTGCTGGTAAGTCATTCATGCAATAAATGACAAGGTGTTTCCTTCAACTAGAGTTCAGCCCATCCCAACCCTGCAATGTCTTCTATATCCACAAACAATCTTCAAGCTGAAATTCCTTTAAAAAAACCCCAAAATGTCCTGGAACTGCAGCATGTAGCTAAGGCCTACAGTCCTCAAAAATTATTCCTGAGAAGTCAAGGAGCATGTGCCACTGAAGACAAGTTGAACTTCAGCATAGCCCCTCCTGAAGAATGTGAGAGTGCCATGCTGCAGTGCATAATTATGTCTTCATGGGGCATCTTGTCATCTTTTCCACAGGAAAACCCAATACCTCAGTCTCCAAAATAGCATGTGGAACATTTGACTACCACAAAGTCTTCAGGCACATGACCTCAGGTAACTAGAAGACATCCTTGAACAACAAGCGAGTCCAATTGGAGTACAAGGTTGTAAATGCCTCTATTAGACTTGCAGACCTCTTAAAATTACATTAGAAGATGCTACACTGGAAATATTTTGACTAAGTTATTTGTGCAGCCACTGCAGCAATCAACACTGATTTGATATACAGAATGGAGTTGTCAGACCAATCTTGTGACCCACACATTTTGACGACTATGTGGTTTGTTGATATTAAAATAAAAGCGTCGGTACTGCCAAGTTAGGTTCCATTAATATTGACTTTCAAAGGCTAACTAATAATTAAGTAATTAAAAGATATTCTCAAAGAACAATTTAACACTGGTACTCGAAACCAAAACATCTTCCAACTTGCACAACATGTTGAATTTGTTGGTGTCACAAAAATAAGCACTCCATTTTAAAACCTGCTTTTGTATAGAGACTGAGAACTTTTTTCAGGTTGGACTTTCACCTGCCTCATACCCAGCACAGGGCATAAAGCTCAGCTGTAGCTATTACAGCCTGCAGAGGAAATAGATATCATTAAAAAAAAAAAAGGAAATACATGAACTGGCTCAGAGTTCCCTGACTTTTAAGATCCTGAGTAAGACAAAGTGAATCCCACCCTAAGATATTACATCTTCAAACTATGTCTACGATTTTTGAGTCACTGTTTATTCATTAAAACTGGTTATACGGGGTGTGGTACTATTATGTAAGCATAATTGATTTTGGACTATTTTTCAACCTCTTAGGTCACGTGAGCCACCAAATAATAGAGAAAATATCTTGCAAAAGTGATTTTATCCATGTTTGAATAACATCTCTTTCCAAATTATGTCTATTTTCTCTCCTTCATTTAGCTGAATGTATTATTCTTCTTAGACTGCTTTTTTATATGAAGAGAGCAATGACATAATTAAAGACTGCATCATAAAATCACATTTAATTGCTGCTATATAACAGTTTGATTTTGTTTTTGAAAGACAGCGTCCCCTAATACCTCGGTAACTCACAATTGCCAGGTCCAACGAATTTACTTCAAACAGTATGCAAATCAAGTCTTTAAATGTAGACATTTTGAAAATGCTTACACATACAGAGGGCTAGCTTATTTTCAGGTTTGCTGTGATTCCTGTAGGAGGAGACAAACCAAGAAGAAATAACCAAAGATCAACCATCCTGAGGATGGCATGACATCAAAATCATCACGGACTGAACAAAGAGTACAAAGCACAGAAAAATACAGATAATTATATGCGTCAGTACAAAAATTAACACTGAGTATGTTTCTTTGGTTTGTCGTGCTAGAGGCCAAATATAGCTAATCATAAAATGGGCCTTTTTTGCCTTAAAAGCTATCCAAAGTTGAAAGAACTTTCAATTTTGACAAAAAAATACTAAGGAAGTTCATGTCAAGCTGCTTCCATGGTTTACACTGGCTTATACGGCTTTTAGCAAAAGGACAGCTCTATCACAGGCCAGCTGATGTTTACCATTACATGGAACTCAAAGTGCAAGGGCCTGGTAGGTTTCTCAGTTTAACATTGCAGTGACGGAAACACCAAAGCTAGACTCTCCTCATCCAATGCAAGAATCATACCACATATACAGGCATGCTGGCTGACCAGTTCTCCATCACAAACATGTTAGCTGCTCAGAAACAAGGAGGCAGCACTGTATCATGCCCAACCTATAATCTGAACAATACCTTGGTACAGGTACTTACCCCTCCAGCCCACTCTCTCAACCTCATTAAGAGCTCCTCTGCCCCCACTCCAGGTAGACTACACCATCTCAAGCCATGCAAGGACCCTGCACAATTTGAGAGAAATGCTACCTGCATCAGCGTGAAGCATACCATTCCCTGATACAGGGTCGTAGGTTATGGATGGAAGGTTCCAGAAAGATACTGAACCACGCATGATATGACTGCCTGAAGGCAGGCTTGTGCCAGGATCTCATAGGGCAAGTAGCTAATCAGACGGCAAGCTCAAGGATACTACACTGATTTATCAACTTCAGGTGCCCAGCACAGCCTGCAGCAAGAGAAGCCAAGTTTATCATGCTGCAGAGAGGACTGCTTGTGTTCTCTAGGGAACTGGGACAATGATACAAATGTGACACAACGGTGCCATCCTCAGTACAGAGTTCTGGCTATGCCCTGCCAATTTCTGTCACAGTGCCTGACGCAGCAGATCACCTCACATTTGTGTCTGAATTACTACCTTCCCAATGGCCTTTCTTCCCCCTACCCACTACCAAAAATCTGGATCAGACTACATGGCAAATGGCTCCATCCTTACATAATCCCAGCATTACATATCTCCAGTTACAGTACTTGTTTAGCTCTAACCACCTTCATCCAATGTATCACTCCAGATCAGTACTGCTACTGTAGATGCACAAGGAGATATATAGGCTACACCCCAGCCAACATGCAAGCAATGCAGGCAACTCCCAGTGTGCTGGCATCTGAACAGTTTGGCCATGCTTGGAAATAGGTTCATAACACGTTTTTATATAGTACTTTAAGTCCACTGCATTTTATAAACTGTTTTCAGAAACATGCCATACCTCAACTTGACAAATTTTATCTTTGCTCTGTCACAAAAGAAGAGCAACATCCAAAAAAAAAAAAAGGGAAATAAAAAAGGCAGTAAGGATTCTTCCCTCTTCTGCGTTCAGATGTGCTACTGAAAGACCTGCCGCCCCCCTTCAGGGCTATTTGTAGTCCCACTAAAATGCCATGCAGAATACGAACTTGTCTTTAAATGGCATACACAGTAGCTGCCAGAAAGTGCTGCCATTATGCTTTGAAGTAAATGGCTTGTGCTGTCTGGAATTTGCAGACTTGCCATCCAGTTTTCTGTTCTCAGCTGGGTCTTCCTCTTTTTTAAAAAACATAAACCAAAAAAACCCTTAACATTGCCATATTCTTCTCCTGGAGTAATTTGTTTTATCTAAATCCCTCCCAAAGGGCAGGTGGTAGGAGCCATATTTAGAGAGTTGCTGCACACAGTCTTGAACACAAGTGGCAAAATCAGACTTTGGGTAGAAACCCTTTGACATTGCAGCAAACAGCCCAACCATAGTGATGACTAGATTTCTCAAGGTCAAGCAGTAGAAAAGAGTAGCTCAATTTTGAGGCAAGCAGGATCTGTCTCCCTGAATTTTGAGTCCCAAGAAGATGTACAGAAAGAGCAGGCATTCGTATTTTCCATCCATAGGAAAATACTGCTGGCATTTCACTTCTGGTAGCAGGAGGGATGCCACGTCCGAAGCAGCAAAGGTCATTGTGGGAACCATGTTGTTATATTCCCTTCTGATCAAAAATTTGATTCGCAGTCCAACAAACTCCTGAGAGATCAGTCAACAACTGCTCAAGAAGCTGGTGCCCACAGAGGCTCTCCAGCAATGAAATGATGACATTGCCCAACCTAACAACTGCACGAGAGTTAAGAGCGAGGTCTGGATTTCTACAAAAGGAAGCTCTTAATTTGAAATCTTACACCTCATTGCTAAAATCCATGACAGGTATGATTCCACTGAGGAAAAGAACTAGGGTGGCTGGAAGTAAGAAGAAAAATATCTACGAATAAGCCTGTCATATAATTTAACTGCACAGCAAAAATAAGAAGGCTGAAGGAGGTGAATATCTTGCCATTGATCACTTATACTGGACCATGTGAATGTTCCCCTTTACATCCACAACACTAATGTTTTTCAGTTGGAATAATTCCCCTCTATTGCTCAATGCCCTGTTTAACTCCATACCCCAAATTCCCGGGTATCATTACATTTCAGAGAATGTGGAAATTTTTGTCTTCAGCCCAAACGGCCTTTGATAACAAACCAGAGCAGATATTTATAAAAGGAAATGGTTGATTATTGAAAAAGTCTTAACTGTTATTTTCTATCATCAGTATAATGATGGGGTCTTATTGTGGCATGCCTTCTGGACAAACACGCCAAGACTCCTGAAATAACATAAAACTACATTTTTTAAAAAAGATGAAGAAAAGCAATGAATAAGGGGCAAGCAAGAAGGGACATGACTACTGGTGCAGTAGGTGCAGGAAGCATAGATCTCTGCTCAACAGTTGCTTATACTCTGTTTTTTTCAAGTTTTCTGTCAAATCACACGTAGAAACAGAATCTGAAGAATGTAAGTGATGTTTTTCTTCCAATAGTTCAGGGAATCCCTGACTTAGGAGATCAATGCTTCAGAAAGAGCAAGGATAAACATGTGGGATCAATCAAATCAGTTGAGCTTCCCTTCCTCCCCCACAAGTAAGAACATCCCCCAAAGAAAAACAAGATGAATAAGCCTACTGTTGTTTATCCTAGTGACTGTACTGACAGGTGTCAAACTAAGAAAACCAACATAATTTATTTTGTGTGATAAAAAAAGTGTCACTGTATGAGCAGATGTGGGCAGCATAAACTAGATAAAAGTAGTTGTTGTAATAAGACATAAAACTTGCAAATGCAAAGTGACATTTGAATGATTAGGCATCTCTGAAAAAAAGAAATCATTGATATTTTATTGTAATTATATAGGTACATCTGATTTATTGGGAAACTATTAATTCCATAAACAGCTTAAATGCACACAAGCTCTAAAGCTGCCACCTTCAGTGATGCATGCAAATTTCAACTTTAACCATTTATTTTCTCATATGTATTCAAAACTAACTTTAGGTAAATAACAGTGGATATTTATGCACCTTCCCAAGAGAACAGAAGACTAACATTATTTTAAAATTTGCCAGCTGAACTCCATACTAGGAGAATAGTGGCATTTGGCTCCTTAACCATAAATATTCCTCATTAAACAGAGAAAAGGATAAGTCATGAAAAAACATTCAAACATTCTGTTCACCCTGAAACAAGCAGAAAGCAGCCACTGAATTCCATAAGCATGCAAGAAAATTTCACCGAAAGTTGTCTTTTTCAAGTAATTCACAGTAAAATGGTGGTGTACTAGACTGTGGTGTTTCTTTCTGCCATAGAAAACAGTTAAACATACCCAGGGAACAAAAATTATGAAGGAATGGTTTCTAGAAAAGTTATCAACTGAGATAAGAGAAGAAATGACAAGCAGATTCCAGTTTCACTGCTTAGATATCTTTTAATGACCATGTTTTGTAATATATGTACTCTCATGCTAGCCAGATTTTGAACTTGCCCGTTGTGAAAGTCAGTCACTCTGTATACCATTTTTTATTCTTTTTTCTGAAACATCGACATCTGCAGCACTGCACCAGTTGTTACCCAACTTCAGGTTGTTAACACCTTTCCAAGCTGGGGGATAAGCACCCAAGAGATAAATGAATCCATGCATAGCTGTCACAACTGGACTTCTATGTAGTGTCCAACTGGGGCATACAAAAAGCTTGCCCTGGACAGAATGTCTGCATGTTCTCAATATCTCCCTCAAGATGTTGCAATAAAAAGACTAGAAGATATTAGCAACAACACAGCTTAGAAAAGAGGACTTGGGAGAAGATTTAAGACACAGAAGGCTTTGTATGGCTGGTTGAGCAGTCCAGGAGAAAACCACAGTCTCCCTGCTGTCCTGAAATGGCATCAGAGCCTCCTTTCCCACTCTCTTTCTCATGCCCATGTGAAGGGTCTGCATTTATAAAGTGACCTGCATCGTCCAAACTATTTGTGCTTTAATACAGTACTGAATATATATATGTATATATTAAAAAAACCCAACCCCATTTCCATATAACTCCCTGACACATCCCACCACCTCTCCCCTGAACCAAAATGATCATGTCGACTGAAACAGGGGTTCCACGCATCAAAGAAAGGCAAAGAGCTGGAGCCACAGCATGCTGGAGATAAGAGAAGGATAACATGTGGACTTTTGTGCAGATTCTTGAGAGGCTTAACATACCCAAAGATCAAGTGATGCAGTGCCCTGGCATCCAGGCAGTACGTGACCGATGGGATGGATGGCCACATTTCCTCACAAAGAACTTCAAGTTCAGACAGTAATAATGGAAAAGCTCCACCCCAAAAACCTCTATACAAAATCTGTCTGTATCATTTCCTTTGCTAAAAGAGGAAAACAAAATCTATGACAACTGCAGCACTTTGGTTTCAGGTGAATAAGAAAAAAAATCTGGTTTGTTTGTTTTGGGTTTTTTTTTACAAGCTTCAATTAAAAAAAGAGGCATTACTCACAAAATTAACGGAGAAAACGTTAAGTGATAATAAAAATCTCATTTGTTTAGGACAAATGTAAAAAAAAGGATTAAAGCAAATCAAGTTTAGACTTTCTGCTGTAGATGTACTAAAAATTACATTTGTCTACCATTTTAATCTATTATTTTATCTTTAGTATTTTAAATATTGTCTCCATTTCACTGTAATTGAATCTCTAAATATTTTTTGTTCATGTAGAACAAAAGATAAATGCAAACTATAAAAAGCCTTTGGATGTTTGTATTTTTTAAGTTCAGTTTTACTACTATTATCATTCCAGGCTGGAGTATATGCTGCAAGTTTGAATACAGGCTGTCAGTTCACTAGCATCTATTTTTACAGGAAGGACCTTAAGGAAAACAATATCTTTGCTTATGCTGATTAAAAAAAACATGCTAAAACTCTACTATTTGCAAGTGGGTCCCTCTTGGGATTATTTATGTAAGTGTCAGAGAGATACAGAGATACCAGATGAAATGGCCAAGAGCAGTGCATGCTTCTGTCCTAGATTACAGTCCTTTTACAAATCGACTGCCTTGATCCTGGGTGTATTTAATACTTTGATTTTCCCTATATTTTAAAATGAGTACTTCTCCAGAGGGCAGCACCGGTGCTATGAGCTAACCGGGGAGCTAACCACAAGGTCTTGAAATTACAGTCAACCAGAAGAGAAAAAAGGCATCAAAGAAAGTGCACACAAAGGAGAAATGCTTTAGATACAATTGCTTTCGCATATTCATGCATGGAAGTAATTTTTTATTATTACTGGAGATCTGTCAATCTTTTCAAATTTTTCAGCCTTTACTGGAAGCAGTACTTTGAGCAACTTACATACTGAGATGTGGATTGAGTCTGCTTCAACCAAAAGCATTGACAAATATCCCCCTTTCTCTCTCACACATACACCCATTTGTGCACCCATGGGGTTTGGGGAACCAACACCCTCCTCATCAAATCTTCCCTCCTGTCCCCACATCGCCTGACTTTTATATTTCTCTCTCTCCTACACCTACTGGCTTTCAAGCCATTTGACCAGGTTTTCTTAGCTCATTAAGAAGGCAACACATGGACAACGAGCAAAGAAATTTTGTGGAAATGAACACTTAACAGGGTCAAAAGACACTAAAAAGGTAATAAGTGTCATGACGGAGTCTGGAAAAAATAGTCACATCACTTCCCAGTAAACTATGGCACTTGCCATTAATTGCAGTGCTTAAACAATGTAATTTAGAAATTTCAATATTATCTAGCCACAGTTATGTAGAAGTAAGCCATCAGGTAGAAGTTCACTGAAATTAATACTGAACTTCAGCTGGAGAAATATTATGCTCTTCTCTGGAGTTTGAATAATTCAGAGGGAAGGATTAGCTTAAAAGAACTCCACGGATCTGACCTGTTTGAATAAAAAGAAAAGCAAGATCTTAAAGCTCTTGTTTGGTAGTTGGGGACTTTCTAAACCACGTTTACGTTTTGAGATATGAGAGTAGATAAGATGCAAGATAAGCTATATAGAAGAGGGACACCAAGAAAAATTGTATCCTGCATTTTTTTTCTGGGTGTTTATTAGGAATTTTTAAAATAATAAGTTGAAAGGAATATAAACATGTACAAATAATTATATTGGGATATTTGAAAAACACTGTGCCTGGATCAAGTTACTACGCTAGGAGCAAGAGTTTCAAAGGCTCTCTTTCCCAAGGCTTGCAGTGATATACTGAATTACAGCTCCTTTACCACAGTGCTGGACGGCAGAGGCCATTGCCACTGCTTCACAGCACCATCTAATGAGAGACATCAGGTACGACATATGACCAGAGGCTCTGTGCTTATATGTAGTCCTTCTCCTTGGCAGGAGATGAAAGAAATTGCCTCTGGCAAAGAAATGAAATAATTGCAGTCAGAGAAGGAAGGATGGCTATGGAGGAAATTGAAGTCCAAGGGAGCTACAAAAGGATGGCGTGCACTTGAAAAGATGACAGGAGAACAACCAGAGGAGCCAGAATTTCAGTCTGGGCAAAGGAATAACTAAGTTTAGGCTCAGTAAATTTTGCTGACCAATGCTTGTCACTGATTAGGTGTTTGAACAGTTCCAAAATATGAACACTGCCCTTTTAGAGTATTTAAATATAAAGGAATATTTCATGAACACGTAGCAAGTTAGTGAAGTGTCTTTATACATCGAGAACTCTGAAATGAATATGCTCTTGTGCTTGACCACATAGCTTTCAGCTTTTCAGGGGATCCTATTCTTGCTACACCTCCTTCAAGACCCTTATATCATCTCACACCAGACACAGTGCTTCCCTGAACAGTACTCACCCACTATTTAAAATTATATATACACATTTCCCCATGAGATCTAACTCCTTCCCTGTTTGAGATATATTTGCATTTACAAAAATGAAATGTCATCGCTAGAGGAAACCAGGGATCAGGCTACCATCAATCTCAAAATCAGGACTTCACCCTACTTAACAATTTAACATGACTGAAAAGTTCCCTCTTTATGCACCATACTGCCCTGTTATGTCTTTCCTATCTGAACATTTCGGTCTTAATGTTTGAGTATTTATTAAGCCAAATACATTACTACCCAACTCTTATTCTCCAAGGAATTCTTCTGCTTGGTTTGCCAAACCACAGATAGAAGAAGTGCTAGCAGCTGCCAAAGTCACAGGCGGCCCTGCGCAGGGATAACTGCTGCACTACAATTAAAGCATTGAGGTGAAGAGCACAGATGTCCAGAAGGGAGGCATGACAACTGCTGCTCTTCCAAAACTCTTGTAATACTTCCCCCTTCCTATCTTTCCTCTTCAACATCAGTGCTTATCACTCCACTTCTGATCCAGGCTGAGCATCGCATATGACCCAAGCGTCACTCAACCAGCTCCAGCACGACACTTCCTCCAGCCATTTTACTGCTCCTCTGCAAATGTAGCTTTATTTACCTAATTATTTAAGGAGCCAAACTGGTTTGACAGAGTGCTTTCCTCCTTGCCTGGGTGTGTTTAGAGGAACCCAAGATAAGATTGACTGTCACACCAGCTACACAGAGTTACCAGTACACTGCCCAGAGGTAGGATTTAATTACTAGTCAAAAGCAGCCTATCTCCCCCTTATTACAGAAGACAATTATAATTTGCTTATATTTATTATGACATCCTTGCAGAAATGTTCATGACTATTTGTAAACAATTCCATACTTTGCAAGGGAGAGGCATAAATTTATATCACAGTTTACATATCCAATTTTTTATATAATTACAAATTTCTACATTGCTGGGAAAAAATTGATTTCCTCTGAACAAAAAAAAATAACTCAGCAGTGTATTAAAGAATTTATCTGCATATGGTTGATACATCCTTTCTCAAAGAGATACACTGACCGTAAGTCCTGTGAAGAAAAAAAATAGAGTTTCCAATCTGTAGTGGGCTCATTTACATATATTTGTATAATCACCCCTAAAGATACAGCTAAAGTGATTAAAAAAGCCCCACAAAATGCACACAAGAAAAGCACTGAGATAAAAGCAGCCAATTGTACTAGAAAAATCTATCCAGAGCTATAAATACAGTCTTGAAAGACTACTCTCTTCTATTCATTTAGTAGGATTATGCTTGTACCTTGTAACCACAGAAAAAATGCACGTTTTGGATTATAAACAGATGCATGTATTTTGGGCATTTTTTGTCTCTAGCTTAACTTTATTCTGTCTTTAAAAATAACACTGCATTAAATGGAGAAATACTATCAGTAACCCATACATTTTTTCACAGATAGAGAATGCACTGGAAGACTGAGATTTTTTTCTACCATAGGCAAGATGCCTCAAGCATTTCAGATTTGAGCTACTATGTTTTCTATGACCAGCTGTCTTCCAGGGTATGTAGATTTCAAGAATGTCTTAAGTTTTGCCTAGCAACAGACAAAGCACAGACTGCCTCTAAATTTCAACATTTTCCTCCATACATTTTGCATGAAGTTATGCCAGTTTCTGCTGCTTGATCTGGTACGTGATTACCATTTCAACATGAAATTTTTTACCATTCTATTTACAGCTCAATAGAGCAGTTGAAGATACTTTTCCTACCATAACAAAAACAAAACTGAGAAGTGCTTTTAACATTAGGTCACTGCTTTATCAAAGCAGAATGATGTCTTTGGGTTTTTTTAATTCAAAATTCCAGAGAGAAAGAAATGGTACTTTGTACTATTGATGCTATTTCCAACACAAGATTTAATTTTGTTTGGGGGCATCGCAAAATCCTGTGCCTTATTGGGCACATGTCCTCTTAAATATTTTCTGTTATAACAAGAAGTTGAATGTACCTTAAGCTTGAAGCATTCAAACATGACTTGCACAACATTTACAAACTAACAAAGGAATTATCCCATTGAGTTAAACTAGTTGTCCATCTCACCCAACATCCTCTGTCTGACTGTGACCTGTACCAAGTGTGTCAGCACGTTTGCAGGGTGGGGAGGGAGGATACCAGTACTTTCATATTTAGAGCAGAGGTGTTTCTAGCCTTCTCTATAATTAAATGGTAAAAAACACAGATAGGGAGAGCAACACATCTTTTCATAAATGGTTCTCTTGCATCAGAAATCATTATATAAAGGAGAAATATCACCCACCACTTCCTCCTGTACCCATATACCAAGTTTTTTTAAATACTTACTTGCTTAAAAGTTTGTTTGCGATACTCAACATACAGAGACATGTATCCAGAGATAAGTCTAAACTGTTAAATCTATATAATGTCTTTTTAACTAATGCATGTAATGATGAACACGCTACTAAAAACTCATGTATCTTATGCTGGCCAATATTCTCTAAGCCTGGGGCCTCAGTTTGAGAGCCTGCATTGATAGCAAATGTGAATTAATACAGAATCTGGGTGTCACTGCAAAACTGATCTCCTATCTCTTGACATATTCTGACCTCTGCTGTTATAAAATGGAATTTATTTTGACAATAATTATTTTCTGCCCTCAGCTGAATAAGAATTTTCAGTATCTGCAATTACTTGGGGTAAAGAAATGATGGGAAAATCACTTTTATTTTACACCATGAAACACAAAAATAAAGTGCCCAAGCTTTTCTTTCCCCCTCACAGTCCTACCATCCTGTCATTTATTATAAGCTTCATCATTTGACTATTACATAAATACATATACTTTGTTCTTTTGGCATCTAGACACTATACGCTACCAAACTGTCCCAACATCATCTTTCTCTAAGAATGCATTGTTTTAGGTTTTTATGACAGACCAGTAAACCCACCCAGCACATATCAATATACAAACTATTGCTAATCTGAAATTATTCGTACCTAGTTTCATGCCTAGTTTTAGGCAGGACTTTCTTTTTTCCAGTTTAAGTTGCATTTTCATTACAAAAATATTCTATGGTAGACTATCAGGCTCTCCATTATGTACAAATCTAGGACTTCATACTGACAGTACTGGTTAGGAAAGAAATATATTCTAAATATGCCATACATTAACATCAGTGAATGCGTAAATCTGAATGAACAGTGGCTGCATTGTTTGGCAAAATTTTGAAGTCAGCAAAACACTGCACTTTCAGAGTGATAGGTACACTCTGAGGGGAAAAGAAACAGAGTGTGTCCATCATGATTCTCTGCTTCCAAACTTCTCTTTCCCTTCTGGCTAAGAAGGCTCCTCTTAGGCCCTGATCTTGAAGATTAAGGTGTGAACCTGTACTGTACTTATCACAAATGCTCAAAGATCATTTGCTCTTCCTTTCCCTTCATAATGCCTGTCACACTTCAAAATAAAACTGCATGTACAGCTTGCATTATTTCTGCCAGACTTGCTGATTTCCCATGGCTTGGGAGATGATAAAGTATTTGATCAAATATACTTATAAGCATGACTTTATGAATTTAAGACTGTATCTCCCAGTCAGAAAACACTTTTGGTTCAGGAATAGAAAGACAGTAGCACAGTGCATAATGAGTGTTTTAGCACCAAATGCTATTTTTATCCTCATGTTTAACTAGGAAAGAGACCCTAATCTAAAATCAGCCAGATCACCCTTATGCCAAAAGGCTTAAGAGCTCTTTTAGAACTACGGGTAGAAAATAGTCTTGTTCAGTTCTTTTCAGTCTGTTTTCACCATCAACTTTGTTCTTTCTGAGCAATACTAAAATTAATGGAGTTTATTGTTCTGCATGCAACAATGCAGGTTGGTTTTATTTTCACCTTCATGCATATAGTTAAATGGGGTTTTTTTAAATAATTGAATATTTTGCTTCTGTTGAGACAAACATATGGAAATTTGCCTTAATACTTTTATTGGAGTAAAAGCAGGAAACACAACAGCATAATATAAATAAACCACTGAATCTTAGAGGATCCTCAACTGTAACTACAAAACAAACAGCCAGCAAAGCTCAGCACAGCACCTCACTCCATCGCACAGATGTCCTGAGGACAGCCCGTTAGTTTAGAACCCCCAACCCCTCACCCCCCATTTCAATAACCATCCTCAGACATTTTCTTTTGCCTTCAGTTGTAACCATTATCTGCTGGAAACTAAACCAGAATGGACACCTTCAAAATGTTAGTGCACCTCCAGTGCACCTCCAGTAACAAATACGTAGACTGTCAGCAAGGATGCCAGACAACAAGTTATACAGACTACCACAAATGTCTTTAGCATTACAACTGATTTTTTAAAAATATGGAACAACTTCAAATTAAACATGTTAAGACAGCTCAGGTTCCTACTCAAAAATTTTATTAATAAAGACAGCAATTTTGGACAATACAAGGATGAAGGCTCAGTTGTGCTCTTTGTATAGAGACCACCCACCAGTATCCTGCAAGTGGTCTCAAAAGTTTATGTATTGTTTTCAACGGTATTATAGAATCTGGCAGGTATTCAATCAAACCAATAAGGTTCTATGGTTAGTTTACTTTTATATTCTATCAAAAAATGTGATGAGAAACTGAATAGCCTAAACCAAAGAGTAGCATGATAAAATAGGAAGTTTGAGAAACCAATTCACAAAAGTAGAAGTAAACAGAATTCACACAAATAGCATAATAAAAAGAGTCAGGCAAGTTTAGGTAAAAAAGTAACTAAAGACAAAATATAGAAGAAATTCTATGGCTATACTAGAATAAACAGAAAGTACAAATCAGGCATGATGATGGTGAATAAACAGATAATGAAAAGATGGTTTTGATGTTCAGTTAAAGAGCTGGCAAACGCTTCAGAGAACCATGGGACTGGGAAAACAACCACTGAGAGTATAAGTGTTGAAGATGGCAAAGCCTGGAAGAATTTGCTTAATTAAAGTTCTTGTCTGTTCTAGAGCATGCTCTAAGCCATTAGCAATTATCTCCAACTCACAGGGCTGGAAAGGTCTCACTGACTGAAAAAAAAAATTAAAAATAAAAGATCCCCTTCTGACATGCAATGACATGAGAAAGAAAGCAGAATAACAAGGGTTAGAAAAATATTTAGACTATTCTCCCCAACTTTGGTTTCTAGGAGGGTATTAAATATTGCTGATTCTACCACCACCAAGCCATAGCTTTTTGGGAGGGAGTAACACTTTGGTTTGAAAAGTCACTTTTTTTTCCTGCCTTGGCAAACTAACTGGTCTGACACACCAGAAAAGCACTAAGTGGGCTATAGATGGAATGAAGTTATGCAACTGGGAAAAAGCCTTGTTATTTTATTTAAAGACAGACCATGGAAATGCAATCTAGGTAGGGAAATTAAAAGGTCATTACGTGAAAGTGGGAAGACCACACATGTACAGAACAAATTTCTAAGGTGACAACATCAGACTGGGATAAGGGACTAAACTGGGCCCAAGAGAAGTTATTTGAAATTCCAGGACACTCCAGTATGTTCTTTACAGAATTAGGTCATGAACAACCACCATATATTATTAATAAACCCAAACTGAGACATTCATGAACATTAAGGGGGAAGACAAAAGTTTCCTGTTAAATTCCTCAGTTGGAGCACTGGTCCAAAGTTCAGGAAGAGAAAACTCAGCAGAACTTGGTTACAAAATCTTATTCTTAAAACAGGGTAACTGAACACTTAAATAGGATATTCCTGTACATCTCAAAACAAAGTTAGCTTTTTTGTTTTATAACAGACTTGACTTCAGTTTGTAGTCAGTCACCCCCACACCCTTTTATGCAATGCCACTGCCTTAAGTGGTTATTTATCAGTTTGTATTGGTGCAGCAGTTGTCTCGCTCTTAGTTTGGTACATGCTATTTCATGTACTACACTTCAAGAAAAGAGGCTTAAGAGTATGAGGACTAGTTATTATACATAAGACATGAGAGGGAACACTTCTTTTACAAATTTATCAAAGCAAGAGTTGTACTAAATGGTTTACTTTGCAGCAAAGGAGATTGTCACGTATTAGGGAAGAAAAATCAACCAGAAAAGTTAAGTACCAGTTTTTAAGAGGTTAAAGTACATAGAGATAGACAGATAGACAGACAGATATGCCAGGAATGGTCTACGTATAAGAATATCTAGTTTTACAAGAGAGTAGTGATGAACTACGTGACCCTTAAGCTCCCTTCAGCCATATATGCAATTTTCACATAATTACTCAGTCTCATCATCTAAATACCAAACCCAGTGAAAATTCTTAGTTAAGCATGTATGTATCTCCAGCATTTAAAGGACAAGACGGAACAAAGTGAGTTTCAGAGGGAGTTTTGGAGCTGTTTTGGAAATTAGGTTCTTCAGAGCAACTGCTCAAAACACACAACCTAGATGCAAAAAAGGTCTACAAATAAATCAGTTTATTTTAGGATACATACCCTAAGTGTCTAGCCAAAAATTCAAACCTGTAATGCCTACTATGACATGACATTATTAAAACAACAAAAAAGAAAAACTGCATAATACGTGGTACAGACACAAGTACTACCCCCACAAGTACTTATAACTACTCAGATCAGGGTAATTGCTAACTCTGAAGACACACAGTTTAAGTGGCACTTACAGTATCATACATAACTCAAACACCAGGTTCTGTAACTCTAATATTGTTGTAGAAGTTGCATAGAGGACTATGATTTATTAGAATTTAAAGACTATGGTACTGGTCACATCCAATTTACGCCCTCTAATGAATTCTGTAATAAATTCCTATGTAAGGCCTGTTAATTCTCATCACTTAGAGGGGATGGGGAGGAAGGAACTGACTAGTCTTTATGTGCGAAGTTATTAGTGTTACACTGCTCAGAGAAGCTCTTAGTGGTCCAGCTGTGCTCCTCTGGTGACCTGCTGCACTGGAGATGCCTGCAGAGCTGGGAAAGTGCAGGGTGGTGGTGCTGAGGATGCCTATGCACCACTGGCACCTTCTACATTTCCACAGAGACTACATGATAGTGTCAGACAACAAGAAGAAAGAAAATAAAATCTGTTTTCCCTTTCCTTGATGGAAGATTGTCTTGAGCTAGTAAAAGTGACTGACCTACAAGCTTTCAAGGACAGAGGGCTCCTCCTGGGCACCTCCAATGACAGAGTTACGTGGGAATGAGGCAGATACCAGTGGAGAGAATAGCTGCAACTACTGCAGGGTTTTATTTGAAGAATCTCCAGAAACCACATAAGAAAAATAACATATTTTGGAAGGGAATATTCAAAGTAAAAGTAGGTCTGGACTTCATTACATAGCTTTTGGTTACAGGTGCTACATGAATCCACCTGCTCAAGGCATCATTTTAGATATGCATATAAATTAAAAAAAAAGGGAAAAAAAATCAAGTTTTTGCCACCTCAAGGAAGAACATGCAAAACTCAACAGAGCCTTGCTGCCAGAGGTGAGAAAAGAAGAAACACAGAACAAAAGTAGAGAGCTCTAGGAGATGTGCTATTTGTGTTTGCATTTGAGAAATGGGGGTGGAAAGACGAGAAGAGCCACTTCTGTTGTCAGCCCCATCCCCTTCAGCACACACTGTCAGAGTATCCAGCATAGCCCTTATGTAACCCTGCCTCAGGTCTGCAATAGAGACATGACATTTGCTACACCTTGGTCTCCTGTCTTTGCCTACACCCAGTGCTGGAGAAGGCGAGAGCCTGGATAATTCCAGTTCCACTGTTGCTTCCAGCAGTCCTGTGCAACATTACTGCTGAATTCAGGAAGGTTATGAAGAAACCTGGCAAATTGAAACAACCCCAAGGCCTGATGACTAAATATTTCATGCTAATGGCACCAGAACCTTAAAACAAACAAACAAACAAACAAAATCACAAATATGAAAGTCTGTGTTAGATTTATCAATAGAGGTCAAAGGACAGATTTGGCATCAACAAAGTAAATGGCTCATCTTTCATTTAATGTCTTTGAAGAAGTAAATTAAAATTAAATAGTGTCTAACAAAATAACCAAAAAGCATACTAATATTCTTGCCTACATCTAGGAATAATACAACATAACTATCCAAAACACATCTTACCAAAACAAAAAAATCGGTACAACAAAACAATTCTGAAAAATATATTCAATATTATTTAGAAACAACTTATGCTGTTTGAACATGAAAGATTTCCTTTATAAACACTCTAATGGCAAGTTGAGAATTCCTGCAAAATATCTTCTGAATCCTTGGAAAGTCACAATACACTGCAATGGAAGACATTGCTACTTTAACAAATCTGAAAACTTGGTACAAAGTGAAACTGAATTAAGAAGTAAAGATTTTCATGGCTAGTGACATTTTTTTGAATAAATTTGTGATACTGAAACCTCTGCTAAAAATATTTAAAAAAACCTACATGGGAACGATACTGTGGCAGAAAAGTCTTTGTAGCTCTATAGTAAAGTAATTTTACAAACATTGTAAAGAGTTTTGTGCTACTCAAAAATGCACAGCATTATCCAGAATAACAGAAAATAACTGACAAAATATCAACTCAACTTCTTTCTGTCTTGATGTTACTTTTTTCACATGAATGAAACACTTGTGAAATTCATAGCATTTGAATGGCAAATACACATTTTTTTAGTATGATATAGTGAGGGATATTTTAAGACGCTGGAATGTCATTAATTTGTGCCCCTTAGCTCAGCATTTTGTAAATTATTAGCTCTAGAGCACCAAAACAAAGTAAAGCCTCTCTAAGCCCATTTCATCCAACTACTGGCATTTAATTTAAACATGACTTCTAAAATCTAATGCCAAAACCCAGCATATGCTATTTATCATAAAATTGAGAAGGAAGTCTGATGTCTTTCTGTAGGTATATATTATAAAAGAGCAACATGGAGGTTGGTTTTTTTCCTTTTTAAGCCTAAAGCTTGGTCCTTTCACTTTCCCAAGATTTCACACAAGTACCTACATTTCTGCTAGTAACAAGTCCCCGAGGTTTGACATGTCACTGTCAAACCTCTTCCTATGGCGTCAATAGGAGGGGAGGGAAGGGAAAGAAGAATGTAATTGAGCATAATGCTATTTAACTATTGGCTTTTCTGGTTACAAGAGAAAGACGAGCCTCACACCTCAAAAAGGGAACAAACTTGTACTATCAGATGCCTATTCCTGCTGAGTTTTACAGGAAATAGCAAGTCCTTGGCTGTTGTGCTCTGTCACAGGTGGCTGCACAAAGGGTTACAGGACCATCCAGCTCTGTAGCTCTGCTCTCTAGAAAAGCTTCAAACTCCGAAGAGGTTGTAAGAACCCCCAAACAGGGTTAAAAATGAAATTACAGGGGGGAAAGTGAAGAGCTTCAGAAAGTTTATGAAAGTTTGGCTCCAGGAAAGAAGTTCTCCCGACAGTAGACGCTACTTTGTGTTTGTTTGTTTTTTAAAATCCATGAAACAGAACACACCTACCACTTATCTTTTCATCCTGAGCAATTCATTCGAAGTAAAGCTTTGGTCTGAAGCTTAAGATCTTTTATTTTATTTTATTTAGTTCTGGGCTACCCTTAAAGGAGCAGTGAGAGAGGTTTAAAACTGACAACATCATTCACCAGAAATACAAGTTATCTGCTTTTAGGCAGTTATGGAGTTCACTTGTTTCAAGTTCTTCAAGTTTGAGAGAAAAAATTTGGACTTCTAAAACTCCTTACTTTAATTAATGATTTGCTCTAACTTGACTTTAAATGAATTTAATCACTATGGCAAAACAGTGAAAAAAAATATCAACATCACCTGATATTTCAAAGTAACATCTTTAAATTGGTACTTTACTGTTTAATCAACCCCCACTTTCAGCCACAGGACCCTTCATACTAGGCTTCAAGCAGAACAGACAATAGAAGCACTGTCCTCATTGACATAACTCTGAGACTTGAGTAACAATAGAGGCCTGAGATTCACAAGCGGTGGTGAAGAGTCCTGCTGCATTGTCCCACTCCCAGCCAGCTCTCTCTAGTGTGGTTCTCTGTCCTCACAGCAGGAGAGGACACAGGGCTCCTGTGGCCCCCTCCACTCCCAACCCAAAGATTTTGATCAGATAATTTTAATTCACATGTATACAAGAATTAGGGGGTTTCTAATAATTCCACAAGTCCTCCTTACCCAAAAGGATGCAGAAGCCAAAAGGAACATACTGAGGAAGAGAAATTGAGGAAAATCCACCACAACTGGACAAAGAAATAGAATTTAAGGATCCACTTTCCAACTTTAAAAAAAAAAAAAAATCTAAGCGATCTCATTTTCATTTTGAAAAGTTATCTGGAAGGTTTTTTTTAAGTCATTATTTACCAAAAAAAGAAAATAAGGTCACACAGAAGCACTGAAACACAAGGTAAATAATATCCATAACCTCAGAAAAGATACTTAATTTATTTTCCCTGGCAGCTGTTTTAATCCCCAGTTGAAAATACCTTCTCTCTATTTTGTGCTTAAAAGACAAAAAAGTTCAAATTCACAGGCAGGCTGCTGTAGCAGCTCTGAGTTCATATGTTCCTGTTCACCTCAGCTGGGCAATTTCCTAACTCTGATGGGTGCCACTAAAGGAATCAGATTGTTTAACATCCTATATAAATAACTGGAGATGAATGCTCAAATCCACCAGCACACAGACAAGCAGAAATCAGCAATATGGTAATTCAGCGTGATGCTGAATTTAATGTAAACATTCCTAAAGGAATTCAACAGGAGATAGGAAGCAAGATAGATTTGGGTACTGTAGCACAAATTACAGCAGAAGGTCCACACGATGATATTCAAACCAGAAAATCCCACTCCATGATCTGGAACAAAGGACCTTTACCTGCTCCTAAAAAAAATCCCAACAAAACAAAAAATTCACACAAAACCTTCTCCAGCCATGAGTACATCTTAAAGGTGTTGTGGGAGACATTGAGTACTAACTACCTTGAACCTTCTCCCCCACAAACTTAATCTCTGCAGAGTTAAACAAATATTAATAATTGAAAAGTACATAAAGTGATTTTACTAAGGGGGTAATTAACAACTTCATTTCAGTTTAGCAGCTGATTTTTAGTTGGCATTAAACCAACAGGAGCTTAAAAGAACCTATTACACAGGGATAAGTTTTTGAATAACCTTGCGAGTTACCAGCTGCGGTTTGATGTGGCCCTCAGACTTCAAAGGCTCCTTTCATAACAAAACAGGACAAAGGCAGAGAGGTCTTTATCATCATTTATGGTAAATAAGAGACAAATCCACTATGCACTAGAAAGCTGATGTAAGGAAAAGACTGAACTTTGCATGAGCTTCATCAACGTTTTAGGAGCTCTCAATTATCCAGCAGTTTTTGATTAGAAGATGCTGGTAGTTTGAAAAGGCAACAACAAACAGTCCAGTAGCATAGAAGGACACAGATAAAAAGCTTCTGCTACTCTGCTATCAGCAGATGCTTGTGAGGACCTATCACCACACTGCAGTGGAGCACGTGCCCAGGAATTTTCTGACACCTTAAGTGAACAAGTCAGAGCCTCTCATCCTGGGCATAGACAACTCAAACTCTTAGTTTTCTACTGCTCAGTCTTAATGGTTCTTATAACCCTAGTCATGAACATTCATGCAGACAGGCAAAACTGACCATCCCTGGCACCAGTGTTAGAGGAATTGCACATTAGGGTCTAATCATGAAATACACGCACTGCTAATAATTAGGCCGTGTAGAAACATAAGGATCACCCCCTCACCAGAATTCACTGATAAAAAACCAGCAAGGACATAGAGCTTAAAATTAACATAGTGTAAAATGAAAAGTACAAACCCTTAAGTGGAAAACTGCCAAATGTAATTTTCACAATTACCATTTAATTTAAGAAGCAGATCAAAAGCAGCACATCATTTACATTTTCAAACATTAAGTTTTAAAGATCAAAGACTTCTAGTATTTCCAGACTGCATATATGTGAGTAACTTAGTTCAAGTAATGAATCTATGCAGAGATGCTCATTTGCTCCACGCAGCAGTTTCCCCATCGTCTGAGACTGTAGCACGTGGTATCTGCAATAAGCATCATCAGCAAGCACCCACTGGAATAAAAGCAAGAGGCTTCAAGGTCTAAAATAGCAGTGTAATTTTCTGACTGCTGGAGAACTCTCTCCCTTAAACTAGCCACTGCTTCAGAGATTTTTTCAGAGCTCTAGCCTGACAGCTGTCACTTAACAGTACTTTTACGATGGTCATTAAAGATTCCATGTCATCACCAAAACTGTGTTTTTATGCTAAAAAGTTAAATAGAGAGAAGTATGTACTGAACTATGTAAATATTCCAGAACATGTCAGTTTAATTCCATGTCAAAATGAAATGATGACAGCAGAGGTGATAGTTTAGTGACCACTGGGAGCTACTGCAACAGATCCTGGTCAAATTCAGTGTAAAATAGAAAGTGTCCTGGCACTTATATCCAGGAAACAGTATGAACTTTTAGTTCATACTGAAAACTCATGCCTACTTCTGAGCAGTCCCAAAAACCTGCAGCTCAGAATTCAATATTAAAACGAGATTTTTCTCATCAGAAAACCACAGAGCATCATGGCCGTAAAGCTTATGCTAAAAAGAGAGACAATCATTTAAACTGAACCAGTAAACAGGAGCTGCTTGTGGAAGTCAAGAAGATGACCCAAACTTCTCTTACTAAGTTGAGGAACATGATAACATGAGGAGTATGTGCAACTGTATTCTGTACTTGACTGCTGGTGTTACAATAACATCCAATCCCTGAAGCGTTCCTTACAGCATGCGAAGATCCTCAATACACCATACTGTCTATCAGACTGGTCCCAAGCACATGATGGATTTTTATCTGCATCTCCCTTATGTTACCTATTTCCCTTCCAAATCACAGGATTAAAACTACTTTAAAAGTAGATAGAAGGGGATATAAAATACTAGCATTTACATAGGGACTTTAATTCTTATATCACGGTATTACACATCTAACACCAGAAAGAAAAGGGCAGAGGAAATCCACATACCTACTTCAACATGAGGGAGTTTAAAGCAGCTTTCTCAAGAATAGCTTCTTCAACAGACACTTCTCATGGTAAGGATGCTGCATTCTATAACTAAGACCATAAAGCTCTTGAAAAAATGAACAGTCATTATATTTTTACAATAGTTGAGGCACCTATGTATTATTAGTATTCTGGTAACAGTCTTCCTTACAGATAAAAGAGGTTACACAGAAGCAAGTTTCATACTTAAACCTTCTGTCACAAAACATAAAAAAAAATGAGCAATATCCAGGTTCTTTACATGAAGAAAATGATGTGTTGTGTCTGGCTGCAATTAACATGTAGCAACCTAATCTCAAAGGATATTTATATTGCATAATGCTGTGGGTATTCCTGCCAGACCTACATGGGCTCGCATGGATTTCTGTCTGACAGCAGCCACACTGCTCCCAATTCCCAGCCTACAACGGGCAAGCAGACACAGTCAAAGCACTTAGGAGTCTTAATCTGCATCTCTGTGAAAAATTCAAACCATTATGTGCAAGCTAAGCAACACTTAAATGCACTGATGATTAAAAAAATGGTGAAATTGGTGCATGTCACACCTATCCCCACTAGTGGTCTGCAGAAGAGCGCCCCTGCCCAAAATGGAATACATATTCCCTACCATCAGGAAAAAAAAAAAAAAAAAAGACATACATTTCTTGAGTGGAGAAACATGTGCTAGGTGGGGTCTAGATGAAAAGGACCTGGAGATCAGATTTCCTCTCCATATCGTCCCCCCAGAAGCAATGTGGGGGGGAGCGTGCAAAAGGTTCACCCGTTCCCATACGGCGCAACAGTGCAAAAATAAAGGTAAGATGTGGCCAAGCTACAGTCACAGCACAGCTGGGTAAGGAAATTTAAATAAATAAATAAATAAATAAAGAAAGAAAGAAATAAATAAAAGGGACGTGAGGAGGGCTGGCATACCTTTACAAACAGCTGAGACACACCAATATCCTTTCCACATTTCACTCGCCCATACTGGAAAGGTAGCGTGACATTAGAAATATCTTCTACTGCCAGAGAGACATCCTCCTCTATCCTACCTCCTCTGCTGATCAGAGAGGAAATAAAAAATAATCAGATGAGTCACCACTGGAAGTCTGCATGGCTGGATTGCATCTAGCCCATCAATGCACCAGACACAGGAAACCAAATTACTGCCAGCCTCCCGATCATCTACTGGGATGCTGGAAACTGCTGTTCCAGCCTTACGCTTTATTACCATGACCAGTTAATAAGGTTTTTCCAAGAGACTTGCCTGCACACAAAAACCAAATCTTGTTGCTGAAATGTGCATGTTAAGTATTTTGTGTTCTGACAAAATTCATCGTTATACTGAGAACCAGACATGATTTAATAGCATTATCCTTCTTAACTATGGTATATCCAAATATGTTTAGGAAAAGAACATTCGCCTTTTTATTACAATTTTCAAGAGGAGACAGTTTTCAGAAGGAAAGATCAAAGATTCCACTGGAAGATCGAATGATACAAGATTTTAGTTGCCACAATAAAAAAATAAACACTAATTTTAGAAGTTCTTGGCTGGGGAGGTAAGAAAGGGAAGAAAATAAAAAAGTAACCATAAGCATGCATATACTAGCATTTTTCAGTCAGGTCTAACAATAGGCTTCCATGTCCCATGGTAGGTAAGGCAGAGGAGATACTGATTTTACAAATATGTAAGTGAAAAAAATTAAAATAAATGTAATAATACATTCAGAAATTTAGAACAGTCTCCAGCGGTATTCCTCCAATGTTTTAAATTACTAAATGCAAAACAAATGCAAAAGAAAATCCCAGATTTATAAAGCCAGCGCATTCTACTAAATTTCACAATTTAAATACTCACAAGGTAAGAAATTCACTTAAGTAAGAAGAAAAAGTAGTTATTTACAAATAACCTTAGGTGCACATTTGTCCTCGTCCCTTTCCAAGCTCCTCTTCTCTGTCATTTCTCCACAGTGCACAGCTCCCAGCCCTATCCAATGACACCTAACATGCAGACCTTCCTGGAGTCTGAGAATACTTTGCAAGACCTACCCCAGCATCACAGAGGACTTTTGGATTTTATCAGACACATGAAAGTTAGGTCATTAGTGAGCAACCCAGTCTGTGCTTTTTAATGGAGATCTGTCTTTGAAAAAATTCATCCACACATAAGACTCACAGCTGTGAAGCAATACCCTCCTGAATAAACATCAAGTTGATGTTTATTATATCAGGGATGCTTTTTTCCCTCCACAGCATCAGGCAAATGTCTGTGAAAGATATCCATCTGTACCTAGAGCTCATGCCTTCATCCTTACTCCATTTCCATTCAGTCCAAATAAAATCGACTACAAGCAACCTTTATCTATATATATACATAGATATATATATATGTATATACATATATATACATTTCTCTATATCTATATATATATATATTATTTTTATACATATATATATACATACACACACATACACAAAGGTGAAATCTTTCTAGTTACTTAAGATAGTGTCATTTTGTTACAACCTCAACCTCTTCTATTTTCAAAAGAACCTGCAAGCAAATGTCTGGCCCATTTTCACTCAGGAAAATGAGTGAAACATTTTCAGGTTCATCAAAAGAGGTACATTTTGTCAGTGGTACTGTTTAGGCAAACAGGGCATGGTGACACAAGGAAGAAAAGAGGTCTTTCCTAGAGCAAAAAATGCAGTAATGCCTTTGTCCCCCTGCTTTACCTAATCTTAAATAGTTTCCAAAGAAGCATTTCAAGGCAGTGCAACAGGTATTGCAACAAAACCCTTCCAACCCTGTAGTGTCAAACCTGGATCTTCATTTTTCTTCCACTTCGACATCTGGTTTCATAGAATCACAGAATTGTTAATGTTGGAAAAGACACTTAAGATCATCCAGTTAACATCCTGCTTGCTTCAATGTCAAGTAGCCAATAACTAACTGAAAGAGTATACTTATGTCATAGTTTTGGAGGTATCAGCAACTCTGACACAGTACTATCATGACTGATCCAAGCTAGGACGTTACCACTGGCAAAAACTGACACTCATCTGCCACTTCCAGCACCCTGAAATTCTGACATAGCTGCACAAAAGGCATTTTGGAGCCCCACAGCATACTGGCTGGTTTTTTATCCATTTCCTTAATCTAAACAGAAAACATCCTGCACTTGCTTCTGTTCTTTATCACATCTTGATTTTTTTAGCTGATGCAATCATTTGAACACGTGGAAAATCTCAGATTTGAACATATGGAAAAATCACAGGCTAGATTTTTCAAATTCCTTCCTGAAAGAAAAAAATAAGAAATAAATAACAAATAGCACAGTCAATAAAGTAATTCCAGGAAAGAATTTACAAATAACACTGGAGATTAGATCTGGGATTGGACTGCCCTCAATTTGGGGGCAGGTGTCCCAGTACCTCTGAAGGATCATCTCCCAACTAACATAGCTCCAGTGAGACACAAGGACTGTTTCTGCCATATGAGAAGTCAGTGTGCAAGAATATCAAATACTTTCAAATGCTTTTGCTCAGAAACTCCTCAGTTCCTGAGTAAAATAGTTCCAACTGTATTTCAGCCTTATGAAATTCATCCTGAAGAAGTTATTTATAGCTAGAAGCCAGTCTCCTTAATCCAGGTGTCTAGCTTATACCTCAACCCTGGGCACCTACCAACAGATCCCGAGTCAGGTAAGGAAGAAAGTCGGGCAATGAGCAGAAGCAGGTGACTTAAGAAGCCTCCAGGGAAAGGGATGTCTTGTCTAAGTTCAGGTATCTGCCCCTCTTCATCCCACTAAGCCAGCTGCAGCCCAACAGTGAGCTGCCACCAAAAGGCTGTCTCCACCAAAACCACCTCTTCCCTGGCATGAGGCATCTTGCCTCCCGGGAGCCAGGCAAGTACCAAATACCACAAAACAGGCTGATTTTCCATCATCAGATGAACCCCCTGAGCCAAATCACCAGCGGGTCAGGCACACCACTGCCACTGCAAAAGGAGGCAGGAGAAGCACAGGCCAAGCACAGGAGTTTCAATGACACCTTCCTGGGATACTATCTCAGCACTAACACAAAACCACATTGTTTTGGGATCTACTGTAGGAGGACAGCTTGGCCCAAACAACAGATTTCACTGTCTGTGCTAGCTGAACTGATCCCAACTCAGCTAACTCCTTTAATGCTGTGTTACATTACAATGATTGACTTTTTTGGCCAATGCAGTGATAACTATTTCCCTAAGTTAGTATATTATGTTTCTTTTCTAATAGTAATGACTGAGAGCTGAATCACATCCAGAAACAAAACTCAGAACTTTCACATGAGCTGGTACAAAAAAAATGTGCCAACATTTGCACAACGTGTGCCAGCACTGGCAAAAAATATAAAGCAAGTCTTATAATCTTCATGCCCTTCTAAGATAATCCCAGATGTTTTGTACTATGAACGGAAAACACTGTTTAAATTAGATTTCTCTATTCAATATAACACAAATGAAAGCTTTACAGCTAAGTATCCAGTTGGAAGCTAGCGCAATGTGAGTCAGATCCATATATCTTTCTTTCATTGAAAAAATAAAAATTAAACACTATTCAAAAAAGCTAAATATACAACTTTATGCAGCAGCTCATAACATGAAAAACCACAAAACCTATTTTAAAGTAGCTTATTCACTACATTCCTTAAAAGTTAGATTTTTACTTGGATTGACAGTATTCAGATATGCGAAGTACAGCAAGACCCAAAACACTCCCCCTAAGGTAATTCGGATAATAAGTGAGGTGTGTCAAGCACACCTCAGACCAGCAGATTCATTTCTAGTACACTGAGTCTGAGAGTACATGCTGTTTTTCATTAAACTGCTGTAGCTGGAAAGCCCATTTAAAAAAAATGAAAGTTATATTAGCCTTGTTAAGCAAAAAAGGTTGGGTTTTGTTTTGGTTTTTTCAAAATGTCCTGCAGGAGTGGATAAAGGAACTTTAAAGTGGAGGAGTGGTAGGTACAAGAAACAGCTGGAATCTATCTGGTTCTTACAACACAATAAAACCCAAGTGTTTTCCAAAGCTCAGCAAGGTCACCGTCTAATGTACTATACACAAGTGCTCATTAAAAACTTAAAAATTTAGACCAAAAAACAGTGCCTGACAAAGAAAAGGTGCTAAAAGTGAGCTCTTGGTAATGAGGCAGGAGCAAGGGGCCAGAGTAAAATATGCTAAATGTGGAAATCAGTATCATCTCACCTTCTCCCTAAATTATGGGCAGAAAAAAAATGCATAACCTCATAAAACTGCAGAAAGGATCGGGACACAGTTCAAAAAACAAACACACAAAAAGACAGGAGAAAAAGAACAAAAGTAACACCAGAACTAACTGTAGTTGGTAACCACAAAATACAGAACAGAAGAACACAAAAATCTGGACAGAATTTTCTGTAGATCCCTGTAAGCAGCAATGCATTTCCCCAGTATAGAAAACATACCCATTTCTATAGTCAACAAGTTAATTCTTCCTCTTAAAGTGCGTGCAGATGCTGCTTTCATGCAAAGTTTTAAAACAACGCTCAAAAGTACAAAGAGAAACTGTCCATAAAGGAAACTACGCTATGAACTCAGCTCAGAGCTATGGATGCCCATCACATACTGTGTGAAGAGGACTGTGTGAGGACAGACTTTTGATTCACCCTAAGAATTTCCAAATATAGACTTGAAAATATATAAACCCACCTTGCTGAAACCAGAAAATAGATTTTATTCTCAAGCAAAAGTTAGTCCCATTTTTCTCCCAAACACATTATAGATATCTTTCCCGAGGCCTGGAAGCAAGGGGACAATAAAGTAACAGAGAGAATAACGTTCAGCCAGATCAAACAGTATTACTGTCACCCTCTCCCTCTAAAACATTGCTGCTAGCCCTGTTATATGACATTTTACCACAGCACTTTCACAGTCTGCAGGCAGTGGAGAGAACATTATTTCTAGGATTTAAATTCACACAGTATTTACTTAGCAGAATGTATATTTATGTATCGATTCATATGTATATATTAATTGGATACACTTAGATTTATTCCATGCAATGCTCATTGCCAAGACTCTAGACATAATAATGAAATATTGATGCATCCACCTAAAGGAGGATTAAATACATCCCTTATGTAGATGTGAGCCAGGGCTTCAGCAGCTGTACTGTAAGATGTTCTCCAGAAACCAGCCCACCCAGGTTTTATGACTTGACAGAATTACCCAGTATTAAACATAGTTGAGACAACAAAATATATAGATTTTCCCTTTTTGTTCACACATCTTTCATTCTGACACTATTCAGGACATTGACTGGCTCTCTACACATTAATTAAGAATACATTACCCAGAACTGAGAAAAACATTTTCATAATGATTAGTTCAACTTAAATAAAGGTACCTTCGAGAAGAGGATTTGAACAGTAAGATGAGTCCTCTATCTCTACAGTTATTCCTCCCATCTGCCATACCAGACTGTATGCATTAGATTCATGCTTGGGGGGAAAACAAAACAAAATAATCACTGAGGTAAGATCTCTATGCAAATACAGGAAAAACATCACTGCTAGACCTCTTGCTGCATTTGCAGAAGCCATGAAAATATACAGTAGAAATGCAGACTTCAAACAGCTTCAACAAACAGAAACATTTGGTGACCACATGTCAGACCATTCACTGGATTTGATTGCTGTACTGTTGGTTCAAACTAAAAGATTTCACCAAGTTGTCCTGGCTCTCAAGTTTTACCTCAAGCAGACTCTTTCTATCAAGTTACTCTGCAAATCCGTTTTTTCAATCTGAGCAGGTGTGTGTGTCAGGAGGAGGGAGGAGGGGTATGCATATATACATAAATTTGGGGTTTCCTGGAAAAAGAAAAAAACCCAAAAGCCCCAAAATAATCTTCCAACATTCAAAAGGTAACAGATACATTTAAATTACAAGGAAGATAGTTTCGGATTCTGAAAGCACACTTTAAAGCAACAATGCATGCAGTTGTCAGCACACGCAACAGCATTCAGAAAAATTAGGCTTTTTCAGTACCTATTTAATGGTCATGACAGACAGGAGCAGCAGAGGTATCTTTAGTTGCTGTTCATACAAGTTGTGCTTTCTTCCTCTAATGCAGCTTCTTGAAAATTATAAAAACCTTATCTTGCTACAGAAATCCTCATGGTGAAACACCTCTCTCCATCAATGCTGGGTAGGGTTAGCATCAGGAAGGACTTCTGTTCTGCTGCAGTCTCTCTTCTCTGCATGAGGAGCAATCCCAGGACTACACGGTCCTGATTCTGACTGTCAGACTGCTGCTCTTGACAACAGTATCTCACAAAATTAGTAGCTCTCAGAACATCTAACTCTAAGAACTTTACATGAGTTATTAGGGAAATAAATTTAGCTCACAAGAAGAGCTGTAAAAGTTTGCAAGGGTTACTTGGCCCAACACCCATTTTTCACTTCAATGCATTTCTCAAGGTTGCTTCACATGCTTTCCTATGGCTCTGCTGCTTCAGTCCAACAATTCATTCAGGCACACGCTCACTGGCCACCCTTGCTCAGACTGGATCTGTACATTTGAGTGCTTCAGGGGGAAAAAAAAAATAAATCAAGCGTTATTTGCCTCAGGGCCCTTTAACTAAAGATTTACAGACTTTGTGGGTCAGGTTTCAAGTTGCTTTAGCAAACAATTTCAAACCATAGACATTTACCTGAAGATTAGGGTTCATTTAAGACACAGAATAGGAATCAAAAGCTCAGATGTTTTACAAGAAAACAGCACACATTTCTTTTCTTTAGAACTCTTCAAGAGGCATCGCTCCTAAAATGGTGAAATGTGTTTCGGGGGAGAGGAACTATGCCTCCCTTTCATTCACAAGGGTGAACTTGGTGGAGGACTGCAGAGAGGGAGAGGCAGACTGCCCTCCCACATCTTGAGGCAGGAAAACAGAGTCGGCAGTCTGGGATATTTAATAGCTGGGGGAAGAATGCTTTGGTTTGGAGGAACAGCTTTTGGCTTGCTTAAGTTATAATATGGAACAGAACACAGTAAAACTATTTTAACCCAGCTATTTCTAGGTTTGGCAAACAGCTCTACCTTTCACAGAATCATAGAAAATCCTGAGCTGGAAGGGACCCACAAGGATCATTGAGTCCAACTCCTGGCCCTGCACAGGACACCTCAAGAATCACATCACGTGCCTGAGAGTATTGTCCAAATGCTTCTTGAACTTTGTCAAGCTTAGTGCTGTGACCACTTTCCTGGGGAGCCTCCCAGTGCCCAACCACCCTCTGGGTGAAGAACCTATTTCTAATACCTAATTGAAAACTCCCCTGACACAGTTCCATGCCATTCCCTGGGTCCCATCACTGGTCACCAGAGAGGAGATCAGTGCCTGCCCCTCTTCTTCCCCTCATTAGGAAGTTGTAGACTGTAATGAGGTCTCTCCTCTTTCTTCTTTTTTGAGAAGCTATTTCTAAGTTGTGGCGTACCAGTGTTTTATTCTGGTCTCAGCATGCACCATCTGCCCAGCTGAGTGGGTAGATGGCCTGCAAGTGAGTTTGACCAGCACCAGTTGCTCCAGAGAGAGCTCAGAAGGCTCCAGAAGTCTCAGATGCAAGGACCCAACCTCACTAACCAGTGCTGACTTCTGGATAAACAATATGTGAGAAGAGCTCGAGTTTTGCACAGAAAACGACTATTCTTTCCCCCAAATAAGTAGATGACCTCAACAGACAGACCTCCCAAAGTGACTCTAGGAGTGTAACTGAGACAAGCAACATCATCTCTCCTCCCAAATCACAAAACACTAGAGGTTGGGGACTACATTTGAAGTCTCTGCACTGTGAATACTACAGGCCTGCCTTGTCTGCATTATCATAAACTATGACCCAACATGAATCTGAATTAAAGAACGACATCTTTCATTAACTATCACCACATATCAGATACAATTTTTTGGTTTTATTACTCTTAATCAAGCTGTTGGGCTTTTAGGTTTTGGGTTGTTTGAGGGTTTGGGGTGGGGAGAGGGAGTTTTTTGTTTGTTTGGGGTTTGTGGGGATTTTTTTTATTGTTTTTTCTTTTTTTTTTTTCATTGGTTGGCTGGTTTGGGGTTTGTGGGGGGTTTTTTTCACTTTTTTTTGCATAAGACTAGCACCACAACTAGGAACAAATGTTTCAGCTCCCACCAGCCAGTGGCTGCCTTACAGCATGGAGAATTCAGCTGGGAACAGGCAGAAGTGGGACCCAACCAGGACACAATTTTCTCTCACAAAGACCTTCAAGAACACATGGGGTGAAAATTTTTGATGTTTTGGGGTGGGTTTTTGACTACCCCTGAGATTTGACAAATACAGCTGCTCATTCCCATTGCAAAAAGCCCTCAGCTTCAAGGTTTGAGCTCAGGTCTTCTGAGTTTTTTTTAAGTCTCGGAGTCCAAAAAGTTCTGTACTGAAATACAGAAATATGTTAACACAGATTTCATTAGCAAAAAGAAAGAGTAACAGTTTACACAGACATTTTGGCTTGTTCTCTTAAACACATAGTAGCTAGTGTATGTATGCTTTCATCTTCCTCTAATGTTAGGGAGAAGCTGACACACTAAACCTTACCAAAACATCAGAACTTCAAGTTCATAAATATTTGGAAATCTGCCTCATCTTCAAAAGTAATTGTTTAATCATTAGGACTCACCAAGTTTCACTCTCTATCATGTATACACCACTTTGTTTCACCAAGACTCACAAAACCTTGGGACGGGTCTCATTACCCTAAAAATATCATTACTCTTCTCATACAACAACGGAAATGGTTAGTCTTGGCTTTTTAACCCATCTGGATGTAAAGAGTAGAGAAACACACCGGTACTTCTGAAATACAAGCCTAATTTCATAGGGAAATAAATATTTACATTTTCCTTTAACTTTATAGAATTCCTAACATCCTGTTTACCAATACTTTCAGGTTTTCAAGTTACTCGCTTTACAATCAAATGTTTCCCCAAGTTAAAAAGTTCCTTTAAAATGAGAACAGCTTTCACATATCAAAGGATAGTCATACAAATTAGATGAGGAAGGCAGGAAGCTGAGCATTTGTTGTTTTCTTCTACACAAACAGCACAATCCACACTCACATTGCTTTGCTAGTGCTCCCACGTGCTACTGGAAGGCAGAGGGAACCTTCTGTAGGAATGGTACAACCATAAGTTTCACGTGAAATTTAATAATAATTAAAACAAATCCCCAAACCCTTAAAATAGGATTTTCAAAGATGACATTACATCACCTTAATGAAACTATTTAAAGTAAGCTTTGCCAGTTTGCAAAAAGCAATGCAAGATAGGTATACGCGAGGGAGGAATGCTTTAATTACCTAAACTCACAGCTAGCTCTTATAAAATTGACACATGGGGAAGCCAGGACTGCTTTAATTACCTATATTCACAAATCACACTTACAAAGTGACACTTGTGGAGGTCATTTGTGATACCCTTGCCTTTGGTGCTCTCAGTTTAAAATTCTCAGTAGATTTTAAGCACTAGATGTCATTGTTTTACAGAGGAAACAAGCCGGGACTCAGGTCTTGACAAGCTTATAAAGATGAGAGATAAAAAGTAACAAACATTGTTTTTTGAATATATACTCCTTCGAAAGTTACTGGGATAGCGCTTCTGACATCGTAAGTTTCATCTCAAGTTAACAGGCAAATAGAAATAAGCTTAATACGTTAAAATACATATAAACCAGCACTTTAAAGCTCTACTTTAAAAGCACACCACGACTCTTAAGTAAGGCGGTTCAGTATTCCCAACATTTCTCAGCTTCCACGCCATGAGCCTAGCTGGCTCCAGCCGCTCGCTGCCTGACCACACTCGGGTACACCTAGGAACAACCTCTCTCTTCAGGCATTAGCACGCACCGCACCGGTGTAACTCGGTGTAACGATACAGAAACACACATATTTACATCAAGCCCTGTGCGCAGTCAGACACTCATGTTTAAAAATAGGAGAAAAGAAAATGAGTGTTAATTTCAGGTTGCTCTCTGTCCTGAACTCTTTCGTGACAGGAAGGAGTGCCTTTAATTCAGACTGTCTCGGAGCAAGCGCTATAGAAGTAATTTACAAGACGGCAAGAAATTATAAGCCTTAATGACAGGCGGACAGCCAAGCCAGCCTTTAATTTGGATTCAGAGGAGGGGGCGGTGGCGATGCTGCACAGACAGATCTCTGCAAACTGCCACGATACCTTCTAAAAATAGCAGCCCACAGCTGCTGACAAAGAAGCAAAGTTTGGGGCCGCATCCCCAGAGCTGCTGCCCGACGGCGGGGCAGCCCCGCGGGAGCGGGGGGCGCGGCGGGACCCCGGCCTCGGGGAGGGGGCACGGGAGGGGACCAGGGTGACGAGGGGCTGGCACACAGCAGGACCGAGAGCCGCCTCACCTCTACCCATCGCTGGGCTTCGGCGAACGCCACCTGGCAGTCGCACTCCGCGTCCTCTCTCCCCTCCATGTCCAGCAGTGAGCGAGCAGGGGCGGCCGGTCCTCACGGGGCGGGGGCGCGGGGAGCGGCCGCTGTCATTCGGCTGCCTCCTTTTAACGCTCCCCGCGCCGTCTCCTCCCCCTCCACCTCCTCCCCGCGGAACTCCCCCTCCCGGGAGGGAGCTCGCTGGCGCTCCGCGACCGCAGGAATCCGAGGGAGCCGCGGGCTGTAGCGCAGCGCCGGGCCCCCCGGGCGGCCGGGAGGGGCCGCACCCCCCGCGGCAGAGGCGGCGGCGGCGGCTCCCTCCCGCCGGGACGCGGCGCCCCTCGCCCTCACGGCCGGTGGAGGCCGCCCCCGGCGGCTTCCGCCCCGGCGCATACCAGGAATAGCTGGGGACAATCGCACCTTTCAGGGCCGGCCACTGCCGCCCGGGCCCCGCCACCTGCCGCCCCGCCCGCCCGGGGCTGCCCTGCGCTGCCCTGCGCTCCACCGCCCTCCGCCGGGGCAGCGGGAGCGGAGCCCGGGCCCCTCACCTCCGCACCGCAGCCACCCGGGGCATCCGGCACCACGCTCCTCTGCAGCGTTGTCCCGCCTGGGGACGAAGTTAGGAGGCTTTCCCACCGCTTTGGGAGACGTGAGAGAGCCGCACTTCGTTTTGAGCGCTTTTCATACAAAGTGGCCAAAGCGGAGCTGCCCGGGCAGAACTGGAGCCACACAGCTCGGCCTCCACGCTTCCCTCCCCAGCACCCTTGGCCTCTGTTCTGGTATAACTCACAGCACTCACACCAGTGCCCATTGTTCTGTTTCATCCATGTCTGCTCATAGCACACTGCAACAGATTCTTTGTGACTTCTCTACCCCTCACGCTATCCCAGGCTCAGACCTAAAGCCCGATCTCAGTATGGCTTGACGGCTGAACCTGGGGTGGGTGCCATGCTGAGCTCTGGCTCCTGCAGTAACCACTGATGTGAGGCAGGTTGGGATTATGCTTTGCTGCAACAAAGGTTGACCCACCCTGACCGACACACCAGAACCAGGAGAGGTGATGTGCTAACTGAACACAGCAAAATCCTATTTTCCAATACAGGAATGGACACATGCTAAACAGAAAAGTCGAAGAAATATCAGGGGAAAGTGGTTTTCTGGAATGTTCATACATAGCACGAGGGTTTTGGTTTTTTGTGTTGCTTTGGTTTTGTTTTTTTTAAAAGTACTTGATTTCATTTAACATTTTAAGTTCTCTACAACTACCTGAAAGGAGGCTGTGGCAAGGTGGAGCTCAGTCTCTTCCCCAGGTAACAAGAAGCAGCAGCAGAAGAAATGGCCTCAAGTTGCACCAGGAGAGGTTTAGATTGGGTATTAGGAAAAATTTCTTCAGTTTGAGGGTGATCAAGCACTGACACAGGCTGCCCAGAGATGTGGGGGAATCACCATCCCTGAAGTGTTAAAAAAATGCATGGATGTGGCACTTGGGGACATGGTTTAGTGGTAAATATGCCAATGCTAGTTTAATGGTTGGACTCTATGATCTTATGAGGTCTTTTCCAACCTTAACAATGCTATGATCTTTTCTTACTTGAATGTTTTGTAACATTTTTTTCTTTCCATGTCTTTTCCATAAGTAAAACCAAGTTGCTGCATGCACGCTTTGCTTTTATGGCCCATGGCACAACATACATAATTTTTCAAGGACTACTGAGAAAAGCTAACTTAAAATTTGTACTACACACAAATCAGCATTTCCTGAAGGGATATGGTTTAGTGATGAAACATGGAGTGCTGGTTAACAGTTGGACTTGATCTTAGAGGTCTTTTCCAACCTTAATGATTCTATCTTTCTCTCCTTTAACTATAAGTAGTATTTTTTCTTTCCAAATCTTCTCTGTATGTAGCAAACTGAGTTGCTGCATGCATCTTAGGCTTTTATGATCCACAGCAAAACACAGGTAATTTTTGAAGGACTACTGAGAACTTAAAATTTGTACTTCACACAAATTTGCTTCTCCTGAGATAATGCATCTTATTTCTGCTCTACAAAAAACCTTCTTGGAATAGGAAAGAAAATTTTTAGGAAACTAACATACCAAGAAGATATTAGCCATCAGTTTCTGCAGTATGTGGAAATCAGTGTTGCTAGTGTTACACGAAGGAAGAAAATTGCAGTGACTTTGGCTGAAAGAAGTTCTACGGCAGATGTTTGACATTAATTAAAGTTACAAATTCATAGAAATTATGTATTTAGCTCCTCACCATGGCATGAATTAAGACATCTATGCTCTAGGGTCAGTAATGAATGAAACGATAATCAAAGCTGTAATTTTGAAGTTTTTTCCCACTCTTTTTTCCTGCTCCAAGCCAGATCAGCCACAAGACTTAAATACAAATGAAGAATCTGCATATTTCTCAAGTGGAAAGCCTGAACATCTGAAAACAACCTTCTCATCTCACTATTAAGCATCATTGACTACAAAGGGTAAAAAAAGTCTAAATAAAGCATGTATGAGCTGCTGCTGCTGCTGGCTGACATCAGTGTGCATTAGCTGAGGTTACCAAACATTCTTCTGGGGAACAACAGCAATCTTTCTCCAGTTTTTAAGGTCTTTTCACTTCATCTAAAAATACAGTGCTTGTCCCTAAGTAGGAGAAAGTAATTAAGAACTCTATAAAAGTTTAAATTTATTTGAGAATAGAATTCTATGAAACAGGTTTCAGAAGAGATCGTGTTTAAAAAAACATTTTCAAATTCTCACTTATTTCTGGTTGCTTTATTTCACATCAAGGCAATCAAATAACTTTTCTTACAAATTGTTTAATGTTTTAGATCAAATAATTTGAGTAATCTGATTAATCAAGTAACTTGACTAAGTCAGTGTTTAAGTAAAACACTTTTAAGTTGAAGTTATTCACTAAGTAAAAAAAAGTGCCAACATGCAAATTTCATCCTCAAAGTGAATTTTAAAACAATTGTCACAGATAAGTTATCTATGTAAGCCTGAGCAACCAAAATAGTTTATTATTCCTTTGCACTAACAAGATAAGTCACTAGAGTCCTAGATCAGAAAAAGATTACATATACCAGATATGACTGCTAATTGTTGCTTCAAAAGTAGCAAACATAGTACTGTTCTATTTGGCAAAAATGAACCCTTTCAATATGTGTGTGCTCCTAGGGATAAGTTAAGCAACAGTTCTTTTCAAGGAGAGTTCTACAAATATGTGACACAATGTATTTTCTACCAAGGCAGGCTTCCTTTAAGGATAGACAGCATTTATTTTCTAAATGTGGGCTGTTAAGTGTGTTTATTTTCCAAAACTCATATTTCAGTGTCAGAAAACAACATCTTTCTTCTTCTTCCCTTAACTGAATCACACAGCCATGATTGAAAGGAAAGGGCATTGTACTGGTTATTAAATCCTTACGGTTTCTTAACAAAACGGCTGTAATAACATGGGAAAACTTGCACCAATATACTTAAAAGAGCTTGAACAATCCTGAGTGCATAATAGCACACCAGCTCCACTCAGCTGAAGTTAATGTAAGTGCGGAGCACGCATCATCTCTTCACTCCTACACGTGCCGTTTCCATAAGATGATGTGTATGGCTGGCCTGGACTGAAGGAGGTGAAGAGGGGTTTCCTGATAGTCAGTAGCACTGCGTGCCTGTGGCCAAGCCATGTTCCTCCACACAAAGGTGGCGAGGCTCTGGCAGGGCTGCACAAGTTAGAAAATACAGCATTATTTTCCCACGGAGCTTGAACTAATACGCAGAGATTGTACAGCAAAGGCACTGATGCAGACGTTGAGGCATTGCAGAGCCAAAGCACTGTGTGGTCTGCAGGGCTTATCAGCCCCTGGCCACGACCTTGCTGACAAGTCAGCCAAGTTCGTACTTCACTCCTTGTATCCAAGTTATACAGGTTCTGTCAAGGAAAAGTATATTCCAGCAGCTTGTAGATCCCTTTACTTCCTATGCTCCTCAAGATGGTCACCAATGCCTGTGCCAATGCTCTTACAAGGTGGTCTCTGGAAGACTGTTGCACTGCACAGGTTAGGTGAGATGGTATTTCTGCAGTACAGTCTTTCAAAATTTCAATCTAGCAAGGGACCACACAGTAAGCAGACACAGTTCGGCATAAGGACTGGTGTATTGCTCTTCCTTTGGCATCTCAATACAGTGTTCACTAAAATATACCATCTTATATATTAATAAACCAGAAATTAACACAAAATTAAAACAAAATAGAAGGAATCTTTACCCTGCAGAACAACTGATTTGAAGACTATGTAGAAGATGCTGAACAAAATTACCATTGCCAAAATAGTAAGAATTCTTAAGTTTTTACATAACATTCAGGATGTATTTTTCCAGTGTGCCCATGAAAAATCCCACCCCAAATTTACTATTCTAACCTTGTTATCCTTTGTCATGCATTGGTCTAATGAGTTCTCGTACTTAATGAGGAGCTCCCGTTCTGAAGGGATTTTGCAATAAACAGTTGCACAAAAAGAGAGCCCGTTCATTTATTAGTCATTTGTTATTCATTTAAGTCTTCTGAACATTGAAGAGCATATAAGGCGTGACTGTTTCCCTAAAGTGGACAAGTGATGTAGCTAGTTTAACAGCTTTGAACTATGCTTCATTTCTTTCTTCACCCTCCTCCCTCCCCTAAAAGGGCCTTAGCTGTATTAACTATGGCTTACTTGAAATTTAATCATCAAGTCACCTTCAGCATAAAATATGCAATATCCCAATTCAATTGTGCCAACTTTTATTTGATTTTTCTGATATTATCAAGAAGACAGTTCAGCTGGTTTGATTACTAAATCCTTTGATTTTTATTTAAAAGCAAGTTTCAGGGCCTTGCAGGGCAACATAAAGCAAGTCTTAACAATACTGCATTTTATTGGGGTGAAAAAATGTTCAAAAATAGAAGCTCATTAGTGTTGTTTTTCTCCCTTGCTTTTCCAACCATCTCACTTACAGAAAACAGACTAGTGTTGTTAATGGACTCTCCAGGTAACATGTTTTAGAGAGATGATCGTAAGTGATAAGACAGACTCTCAGGCCTCTTTCTTTTCTATGAAGAAGGAAAACTCTGCCAGACTGCTTCTGGCACAACCCCATTCATTTTTCCTGCAATGACAATTGACAGAGAATGAGAGCACTCTCTGGGACACGGACGGTTCAGTTTCCTTTGGCAGTGGGTTTGACTGGAAGCAAACCTAAATTATTCCACTTCTAAGGAACAAATAAGGAATATTTTTCTGGAATGTAAAAAACATGCACATTAACCAAAATCAACCTTCACAAGAATCCTAAAGCATAAGATTGCTTAGCCAAAAAATCCCAAACAAACTCAAAACAAAACCAACAAAATAGATCCAAAACAACCACAGTGCTACTAATTCATGTATAAAAATGGGTCAACAGCATCTTAAGATCTAGTGGGTGAGGTGAGAAGGATGGTACAGAGGAAGGGTATCACACAGCATTCAGTAATGCCACCTGACAAATTTACAATAGATATTCCTAAAGGGGAGAAAAGTATATGACCATCATGGCTACCTTAAAATCTATAGTCTGTTTCTGTTCTTGTTAAACAAAAATTCATTACAACAATTATTACTTTTCTATAATTTATTTCAGTTAGGTGAGATACTTCACATCGCTCTATTCATCTGTGTGTGCCCTCCACAGTCCTACCCCATTTGAACTAGTTAGTGTGCCTTTTCCGGGGCAAAAGTCCACAATTGTTTTTCCACATATACAAATAGCAAACATTGGTTTAACTAAAGCTTTTTGACAATTTATTAACATTATTAGGCTTGAGAAACAAAGTGAAGTTTTATTCAAAATGTAAACATTAAGATAATTTTAAAATGTTAGTGCTCACCAGCAGGAAGAACAGTCCTTTTTCTGCTTTTTTTCTTCCATATATTTATTTATAAATAATGCACTGAAAAAATGTCTTTGTCATTTGAGTCACCTGAAGAAGTTCTTATAATATTCTTGCACCATTATAAATAAAAGATGGAGATAGCCTCATGTTCCAAGTTTTCACCCATTAACATACCATATACGCCACTCAGAATGTTATCTGTGAATGATACAAACAATAATCCTGCTCTGAACTAGCTCATCATTATTATGATGAAACATCACAGACAGTAATTTCTGAAAATTTTAAGGGGGTGGAAGGGAAAAAACCCACCACATAGAAATCTTGCACAAAATGCATGCTTGTATATAAATACCCAAAGTTGCTGTAGGAACAAGCAGTAAAATATAGCAAGGACAAATGCAAAGTTTATTCCACGTATGCTACAATTAATCAACACATTAGGGAAGTATCAAAATTTGTACTATTAACATATGGCAACAGTTTATTGTTACAATACATTGCAATAGTCTCACTGAAAAAAGCTTTTAAGCTGCAGACAGTGCAATTGCATTAAATCTTAATTCTTCTGGGTCACGTTCCATGAATTTCTTGCAAACTTCTATTGCATCCTAGGGAAAAAAGTACAAATGGAAAAAAATACAAAATGAAAACCAATATAAATCAACTTAATTTAAAAAAAAACCACTAAAACTGAAATATGAAGATATGCTTTATACAAACTATGCTCAAAATGGACTTTTCCATGAAGGTTTACTAAACAGTGTCACAAATCTATATAAACAGTATTTCTGAGGTGAGTTACCACTATTCAAGATTATTTTCAGTGCTCATATGGGCAGCCTAAACAAGCAAAAGTTTTATGTAGAACCTTAGAAACAATTTTTGTGACTGAATATTACTTTGTGCAACAGATGTGTTGCTTGTCTTTCTAAATGCATCTCTGAAGTTTGCCTTGACTAGTACTCTGCATTCAGAAATTTTTCCTTTGTTTCAAGATGAATCTAAGCTCTGTGGGGTAATTGAAAGATCTTAAGTAATTCCTTCATCTAGCTTTAGGGTACAATCTGGAGAACACATGTTATCAGTAAACCACAAAAAAAGCTACATATGAAATAAGGAAGGCTTTATCCAACTTCTTCTCCCCCTGTCCAAACACAAATTGTATGCAAACTTTACAGACATTAGTCTATGCTACTAAACTATAAAATTGTTTTGGTTTTTGTTTGTTTTTAGTTTTTCTGGGATTTGGAAAGGTTAATCTAGTCTGGATACCATAATAGTCAGATCTATGCATTGCCTTTTCTCAACTTCAACTTCGTATCATGCTGTGGGGATGACAGTTATCCTCCCGAGTGTATCCCTTTCCAATTAATTTCTCAACTGAACAGCTCCTGACAAAAGAAGCACTCAAAAGAAGCTGTGAAACTAGAGAATGATTATTAGCAAGACTCAGAAAGGAAATCAACTTCTGTCTAGTATGACACCTATCAAACTATAACTAAACCAAAGGAAAGAGAATGAAAAATTTTAAGTTTTCAATCTGATAACTTTGTCTCGTGTACTTGAAAGGAGCAGGGGTATATGCAAATCTCAGCACAGAAGACAAGTCAGTCTGAATTTCTGTTATAATCAACCTTTCTGACATTTCTTATGTTATGATACTCTGTCATCCAGAGTTACAACACGAGTGTTCCAAAATATCTGGTTTTAGAACTGAGTAAAACTAATTTTGTCTTACCATCCCACTCGCTCTATTTCTCATCCAACCATAAATACAGCAAGACTTGTATAAGTATTTTCATATATATGTATTCTATAAACTTTGTGGAAATACAGCAGGAATTTTCTATAACCCCATTTAAGAAGGTTCTCTGTTCCTACCTCTAAAAAGGAATCGTCACTGGTTTCCCCATGGTTTATTGGAAATGGCTTGCGCCCATCTGTTGAAAGACAAAGCACAATTGAACAGCACATTTATAAGATTTCATTTTTCCAGCTAAAACTATTTGAACACCTTTTTTTGTACTTCACTTTCAAAAATGCTATCTTATTTTTCATAAAGGTATCCCACATGCAGCTAGCTTTTCCCTTGTCTCTCCTTCACTGCTGACTGCTTCAACCAGTATCATTATGTACAGTCTGTTACATTAAAAAAATAATCCGAACTATGACATATTTTTTAATATTTTATTTGAAAACTTACAAGGGTGTAAGTTGCTATTGTTTTACTGCTGGTATAGTACTTCAGTTTTTCCAGTAGAGTAGAAAAATTTCAACTACGCTTGATGGATTTACTCAGACAGACAGCTGTACGTCTGTGGTCTTTGACAGCTGTGAGCAGGGACTCCGTGACAGAACCGAGCAACAAACCTACCAGTTTGAAGAGTCTGGCATATCTGAAATGTTTCTCTCATTTAAAATAAATTAGCAAACAAGCCCAGTAGCTCTAAGTATTATGTACTTTCATAGCATTTAAAAAGGGTTGCTATAGTTATTTTTTTTCTCTCATTTGCAATATAATAATGCTATCTTTATCATCATTTGAAAAATAATTTCATTCATAGAAATATGTTTAAGGTTACTTTCAAAGAGTTAACAGTATGAAAACATATGTCAGGGTATCCTCAGTATCTGCTAGACCAAAATGCCTTTTGGTTCTGTCCTCCCTGTAAAAGACCTTTCCCTCTCCAAAGATGCCATCAAAGTTGACAATACTTCCAAACTCCAAACTTTTGGATTTGCATGAGCAAGAGATTGTTCACTATTGTAACAACGATGACTGAAGATACAACAATGCAAAACCCTCAGAAAATGTCAGGGAAACAGAAATGAATGCTCTGAATTGCTGCAAGTTAAGTTTGATTCGATTCTTGGGGTTTTTTACATACATCTTGGCAGAACAGCATTTTAATTTCATGTGACTATAAATAACGTGTTTTCTATGGCAAAAACATCGCAAGCATTTAGCATCCATGTGCTTCCTTAGCATTTTCTGCCTTCCAAAGCCCACATACTGCCCACAGTGACTGAACCCAGTGAATCAATTGAAAAACCTTCTCCCATTTTCCTACTTTTAAGTTTGTTTTTTTTGCTTCCTTCCGCTGGTACAAAAAGAAGTTATTTTAAGAACAAAAATATAGTACTACTGGTGTTCCACTGTACAGCAGAGCTAAATGCCTCTTCTTTTTCTATTTTTTTTTTTATTTTAAGAAAAAAATTCAAATGGATTTTATCTTGCATCATACCTACAGAAAATAGCTAAACATGGTCATCATAGTATGTAGTTTGCATTTTAAGCAGAGTAAATTAATAGGCAATGAAAACATATTATGGAAATAGCACACTACTGAAAGAAGAGCAAGCCATTCACTATGCCTTGAAATTTAGTCATAAAACATTTATATTGTATCCTACAGTACTTACCTTTTTGATCTAGTTCACTGACAGACACACAGGATCATAAAATACAGAAATGTTTGCCTATTGTTCATAACTAATCCCTGATAATACCCCTTAGATCAACTTAATATTAACATAAGCACTTCTGATATACCACTTATGCCCCAGACTGTGATTAGGTAAGGGCATTGCTTAATTACATGTTGATTTTCAAACGATGAAAATGTTATAACCATAAAATACTGCAAAAATTATGATAGGAAAGACCAGCGACTTTAAGACCAGTTTTTAAATGCTGATGTACTTGCTGGTTTTCTGAAGAGCCTGCAGCAAAACTGAGTTGCCCAGCAACATATTTAATATTGGAGTCATTAGAGAATATCAGAGCAGAACTGAAGTGCTACACAATCTGAAGGGGGGAAAAAAGCTGTAATTCAGCAAATAAAGACTACTGTTCTACAGTGAATGGCCTGATGACCACAAAAAAGTAGAGGGAAACAAATGACCAGCCTATTACAAATGAGTTGCAGAATATTAATATCTGTTGGTACCCTGACTACACACTTTCAGTTTAAACTGTATCATGCGACTTAATAGTACAGCTAACACTTCTAAAGGAGAATACAGTTAATTTAGTACAAGCAATGCAGGAACATAAATATAACTAGTTTCCTCTGAAATTTTGAGTGTTCATCAATTTTTTCTTGCTTCCTGTCTTTATAAATGATAACAGAAGTTTTGAGGCAGTCTAGTATTCTGTATCATTTTATCTTAATAGGAGGGAGTTGAGGGAAAGAGAACCAAAAAGAAAAAAAGTAAGGGGAAGACGGCTGCAATTGTTTGACAGAAACCCCCAGACCCTAAGATGTAGCTGAAAAGAACCTCAGCCCTATATAACAAGAAATCTCTCCTATATATCAAGAAATCTCTCCTAAACATTGACAGTTAACAGCATCACTATTTGCATTTGTTTCAAACAAATGGAGAGGGCAGATAAAAAGGTGTTCTTACCCAATTCATAGAGATGACCACCTACATTAACTAAGGCAATAAAGTGAAGATCTACTTTTTCATCTATACTTGGTGCCTGCAAGACAAAACAAGAAAAAAAAGAAATTGTGTTCACTAAAACTCGTATCACAATATGGTTAATGAGCACATATCATCATAATATGCAAAACACTTGGACGAGAGAAATCACAAGTGAGTCTGGATCTATACAGAATGGCAGAAGTCAGGGCAGATCATTCTGGAATATGAAGAAGCTGCCTGCAATGCACAGACCAGTAAGAATACATGCAGTAAAATATCTGGAATTATTTCCAATTATAGCTCTACACAAAAGCTTTATTTTTCATTACTGAATTAAAAGTAGAATCAGCTCAAATACATTAACATCAAAAATAGATATTCATATAAATAGCAACTCCTTCACTAACCCATCTCCCACAATAAAGTGATGCAGGGCTCAACTCTGAAACCTGTAATATTTTAGAAGTGAAAATATTCATTCACTTGGTCAAAATATTTTTTCCTCATAAGCCAAGCACAGTTGAGTTAACCTGTTCCCTCTTCACAAGCAATCAAAAGAAACAGCTTACACATCTTAGATGGAGGAGGAAAGAAAACAACCAGAGGTGCCTAGACTGAATTTTCAAAAAGGTATCATTGTAGCTGTACCCAGAGAGGACTGAAGTGCATAACAGCACGAAGGGGTATAACATAAAAAATGATTACAGTTGGTAAAGATCTATCTAACCCAGTACTGCACTGCCAACCACAACAAGCAAAAGTTTTTTCAGAAGAACACTGGGCATGCACAGCATAGTGCTCCACCAACACACATTCCCAGCATCCACTGAGCGGTTTTTGAACTTCTGAGCCAAAAGGAGCATCACCACTGTTGTGTTCAATAGCAACTGATGGGTGTTAATTCCTCATCATTCTGTCCAGTCTGCATCTGAACTTCAATCCACAATTTTAAGTGATACTGTTTTGAGCGAATGGGAAAAAGCACCTCAGTTTTTCTTGATTATCAAGAATCTGACTTGTGTGAAAATACATTTCATGCCGTTTTCTTTCATCTTGTAATTACTGCTAAAGACCCTTAAAAGATCAAAAGTGTAAAAATTTGCCGGAAACAGATTAGAGTGTAAAATGTGTTGTAGAATCTTACAATTGCATCATCTTTTCAAGACTGGGTTAAAGGTTCCTTTTTCCTGAGGTCATAAGAAAAGACTTAAAAAGATAGCATAAACTGAAGAAATTTAGCAAACAACCAAAACAATAAAGCAAAGGACAAGAAGTCACCATAAGTCCTTTAATACATCAAGAAGGGCAAGGAACACAACATTAAGGAGGAACTGCCATCAGCTTACAGAATTTCTATGTAGCAAGCTCTAAATGAGAGAAAATAAAAATAAAACAAAAACCCACACAATCTCCCCTCACTCTCATTTGAGAGTTACCTCCATGACCAGCTGAAGTGTGAAAGGCCCAAATACCCTGTTTCATCACTGCTTCAGAGAGCCTAAAATGGAGAAAGAACATTCCAGCCACTGAAGATGAGGCAGCTATCAAAGGGACAAGAGGACCTTCCCACCAGAACTCCAAGCAGTCTAAGTGAAATGGCCTTTGATAATTTTGTTTTACAAAGGCCAAATAGAGCCAGGGCTTAGGGAAAACAAGAACTTGGATACCCCAGTTGCAAACTTCAAAGGACCACAGGTTTTCTAACTTCCTGAAAACCACACAAGACAGTAGCTAACAACCAATGGAATCTTGTTGTTACTCCCACTGATCAACCAACTTTTTAAAGACATCTAAACTGTGGTGCTACAAAAATGTGCAGACAGGCAAAGCTGAGCATCCTTGTAAAATCCCACATACCAATTCCCTTCGTAGGCATATGAATTCACAGATGTTCACTTATCCATTAAACCTACCAACTCAGAAATCTAGGCTTAAGGAATTTCAGGGTTAGGGGAAGACCATCCCAGTTAGCCTCACTTTAGGAAGGAAATGGCTTAGCATTTAAAAGCTGAACGTACTCTACCTGGGCTCAAAATGACATGAAGTAGAAGAGCACAAAGTATCGCTATTTCAAAGGACTTTGACATGTTAGGATTTGATTTTGATCACATTTAGGCCAAGATATAGTTGCCCCTTTGACCATTTTGAGGGTAGGTTCTCTGTCAAATTCTAATAAACACCCTTTCTATAGAGAGACGCAATTGGCATGCTTGGAATGTTGACCCTGTATACAGAAAGAAGACAGACAGGGAAGCCATCAAAAAAAGCATGATTAACTTTTCATAGAGTTTAGAGACAGAATCCTATAGAATCCTGCTGAGTTTTTGTACGTGACTAATCTAAATAACATGCTTTCATTTTGCGACTGACACAACCCGTGAGAAATGTGTTTTTACATTTTTAATTCCCCAGCCTGAGACAGAGAATGAAAGTACAAGCCATCATTAAAGTTTCTACCATATGTTCTAATGTAGGCATTCTCCTTCCCTTGTGATTTCTTTTCATCTAGTCTAGATGGTAGTAAAGTAGATCTTTTACATTTCTTGAAAAATTAGGATTTCAGTACTTTTGACAGAGAATTATTTGCATAATCAAAAGCATAGAGGGCCTGAACAGTCATGATGACCTAAAACTTTATATTATAAAAATCTGTTGCTTATAACTTAGGCAAACAAGTAACTGGATTAAACTTTCCTAATGTGATCAATCTGATTCAAAATCCCCACACCTCTCCCCTCCTTAGAGATAAAAAACTAAACATATGTGTGCATGTTCACACAAACACACACACCTCCCACACGAAAAGAAGCCTAGTCAGGCCAATTTTTACTTCACTGGGAGGCTCTGGAAATCCTAACACTTGAACCAGAAGATTTTAAATTTCAAAGGAATGGAAAAAAGAGGGAATGTCAGCTCCAGGGAGATGTCTTTTATAGTCTCCTTGAAAAACTACACCTTTGGCTAAGTTTTCAAGTTTCTAATAAAAACTGTCTGTGTGAGTGCTTAAGAGAACAAGAGAACATATCTTTAAGAAGTCTGCCTGCGCGTTTATCACTACACAGTATTTTTTAGAACAGTTAGAGGATCTTCTCTTGACTGTTCTTCTTGTCAAAGACCTCAGTAACACAAACATCAGTCAACTGTTGCAATGACCTGTTCCTCTGGATTTTTTCACTTAGAAGTCCACTCAGTGTGCAAAAGGAGACAGCAGATTTGAAGGACCACATGTATGTATAAACCACAAAGAAAGAGAAAGACACAGGAGTCTAAATAAGATGATTGTCTAATCAGGATTTGGAACTAACCTGTGGGATTCAAGACTCATTTTTCAAGTCTTCGGAAGTGCCATAGCACATAGTGAAGAAAATTCATATTTTTTTCCCATCCAGAAAAGACAGAAAGAGGACAAATACCAGCATCTTGGACAGCTTACAGAAACTTTTGTTATGGTTGCAACCTTAGTATAAGAAATAAGTTTTGGTAGTATGGGTTAGCAGACATCACTTTTCCAATTTACTTCTTCAAAAGAAAATCCATCCTGAAAAATAAAGACCAGAAGCCTTGAAAGTGATTTAAAGGAGAAAAATACAGAAAGTTTAGCACTCAAAGTGGTGGTTCTGAGAACATCATCTCAACTGTAATTTTTATTCAAGTAACTGAGGTAATGCTCAATGAAAATATTAGAGCATATCTTCATGAATACCCAGTTTCACATACAAAAGTGACAGCCAAGGCTGTCGTGCCCTCTAATTTTGTATACCACATTAAAAGCACTTAAATGACCGAGTCCCAGTTTTTCAGAGGATTTGACTGCCTTCTCTGCTAACCTATACATTCAAATTAAATAATAAACAATTGCTGACTGCTGTGAGAAGTCAATTTTAATTGACTTGTCTCAGGTCAATACTCGTTAGTTGATGCTATTGAAACAACATCTACATTCCTTCCTCTATTCTTCACTAGCAATTTCAAATTGGTAATTACAATGGTACTTTCCGAAGTTTTTACTATATAAACAATAATCCTTCCTACTCCTTCTTGTACTGAGAAATTCCTTTAATTTTACTTTTCACTACTGCATGAAACTCTCCTCATGAACTGAAACAGTCTTCTTTCCTGTTGTTGCACTAAACTTCAGAAACTCAGTGGTACACCCCATATCACTGTTTGCTTAATCATATCAACCTGTCCAATGAAGTATAATTCTTCAAACTTATATTGGTAATGCACTTAGACCATTATCCCAATCTAAAAGAAAATATTCAATTTTCATACATTTGAAATCCTATGTTCTTCAAATGTTGCTAAGTTAAAACAAAACTGGTTATAAAATTTGATGTGTAACCAGTTCCTTTTCCCTAAAGCTGCATTTCTGGGACAAACTCACAATTGGAAAAAAAAATTGCCTTCCTCTCAGGGATCTACTGAACAAACCTCACCACATCCTGCTTAAAATTCATGAAAGACCACACTATAAAAGCAGATTCAATGTTACATGACAGATTTCAGGAACTTCTTCCAACTAAATCTTGTACTTTTACTATTTCCTTACACTTGCTTTGGAGAGAAAGGCACAAAGCAAGAAGCCTCACAAACCAGTTTAGTAGAATGCTTTGCAATACAAGTAGTGACTGGGAAAGGAAAAAACCACCACTTGTGTTAAATCAAGAAAATGGCATCAGGAATCTGTTGGGTTCTGGAAGAAGAGCACTAAAGACTGATATGGAAAAGACAATTTTGCAGAACCTTGAGGAATAAAAAATTTCAGATACATCCAACTGAAAAATCATGACAAAAGTAATTGCAGTCGAAGAGAAGGAAAACCTTGGGAGTTTAAATATACAAATTCACTGACAAGGAGTAATGAGAAGCAAAAAAAAAACATAACCAAAAATGAAGTTTACACAACGTATGGTTTAGATGGAAAAAGTGATGCAATTGCTATTGGGTAGATTAGGTGCCTGTATTTTCCATTTTGCAGCATGGAACATGCTTGGGCAAATATACCGTCTAAGATTGTGAAAGGCATTTGAATCTTGGTTGAAGTACTGCAATTAAAACAAAGACCACTGGAATGATGATCACAAGTTTTAGCAAGATTATTTCTGGCTCATTCTTACGAAACAGTGACACCTCTATTCATGCTCAATATATTGCAGTGAGTTTATGGTTTTGAAATGCTCTGGAGTTTCACAGTTGAACATGCACAGCTCAAAGTATCCCTTGCCCAGAATAATGAGTAAGAATTTCTGTGAGAAAGGTGCTGAGGGACTGTCTTGAGTGCTGGCACAAAAATGGAAAAGAAGTTCCTTTGCCTTAGTATTTTTCTGGTCTGCTGCCATGGTAGACAAGTTGTCTCGAGCTTATTACCTCTGTGTCACCAACCACAGCTAGAATATGCAAGTGTCAGGTGAGGTACAATTCCAAGCTACTGGACTAGTAGTGTCTGATTTTGAATGGGAGGACGTCAAGCAAGAAGGTGAAATTCATAGACAGGTTCTATCAAGGATCAGAGTATCTGGATACAGAATACTTACACAAACACATTTTAGATCCATAAGCAAGAGGAAGTATTCAGCAGTGTGCTGCTCTAAATAGGTATTTCCTGTTTTTTTTCTTTAAAGAACAGAAACTTCAGTCTGATTTAGAAAGTAAATGTGAAAAAACTAAGAGCATGTTTTCAAATTTGAAAAGTGTAGAAAAGATTCACAGAATTAGGAAATTAGCTTGAATATAAAAGGCAGCAAAATGAAAGGCAAGCAAAGATACTAAAAGAACAGATAAGCTGGAAAAAACAAGAGAAAATGACAAGGATTCAGGAAAAGTCAACATTACTAATGAAGCAGGTTGTTACATGAGCTTAAAAATTTGCCACTTCTGCAATTTATCAGATTTGTATAGAACATTTTAGGACAGTGTTTTCGACTTTTTTCCTCCTATTGTATGTTCTTAATTCATCTGGAGACCTACTCTAAAAAGGCATATTGGTTCTGGTTGAGATGGGGTTAATTTTTCCCCACAGCAGCCCTCACAGTGCTGTGCTCTGCATCGGTAGCTGGAAAGGTGTTGGTAAACACACCTGTGCTTTGGCTACTGCTGAGCAGTGCCGGCACAGTGTCAACACTGTCTCTCTAATCCCCCATCAGCAGTCTGGGGGTGGGCAAGATCTTGGGAGGGGACACAGCTGGGACAGCTGACCCAAACTGACCAAAGGGATATTCCCTGCTCTCTGACATCTGCTCAGCAATAACAGCTAACAGAAAGGAGAAGGAAAAGGGGGGCAGGCATTCGTTTCTATGATATTTGTCTTCCTGACCAACTACTATGCATACTAAAGCCCTGCTTCCCAGGAAGTGGCTGGACATTGCCTGCTGATGGGAAGTAGAGAATAAACCTTTTGTTTTCCTTTGCTTTCATGTGAAGCTTTTGCTTTATTAAACTGACTTTATCTTGACACAAATTTTTTTTCCATCTTATTTTCTCTCTGCCCTGGCCTGCTGAGAAGGGCAGTGATAAAGTAGCCTGGTGGGCACCTGTATCCAAGCTCAACCACCACTGAAGTCAAGGAAAGTTTTCAAGTAGGGAAAATGCTTTTATTTAAGGAGCATAAAGAGAGTCTCCCAGCATTAAGACTTTCACTCTAAATTTTGAAACAATCTACTGCCTATCTGTCAATGTTTTAGTAGTAGAAATGTATTTAGAACTACGAGAAAGTTCAACTCTATTTTAAACACAATATACAGCATGTTTTCCCCTCTCCCCCTTGAAGAGCACAGATTTCTCAATAAAAGCAATATTAGAATGCCCATATATTTCTCATAGGTTGGTCTAATACAACACTGAGACCAATTCAGCCTCTTTGTACATCTAGCAGAATGATCAGAGCTGTACTAATAATATTTGTTAATAGGACAATAAATACTACCTTGTCATTCAAATTTTATCAAGCCACCTGAGGCAGCTTTATTGTCAAAAATGCTGTCTGGTTTCCTGTATATTAAACTAATTTACATCTAAGTTGTGTGTTCTTAAATTTTCTTGGAAAGGCATGTTATACAAAAGTGTAAAGATGAGAGCAATGTGTAGTTACCAACAGATACCAAACTATATAGTATTCAGTGATAAATCTTTACATATAGGCCTTACAATTTTAATCTGTCAGATGAAGACAGGGTCTCAGGGGATTTAAGGAGTAGTATTTTAAAATTTTTCAGTGGAAAGCTTCTGTTTTGCCTAATACAATTGTACTGAAGGCTATTTACTCTATAATTTTCTAAAAACATTTTTAAAGCAAATGTTCACTACCAATGGATGAGGAGTTGAATTAGACATTTTCTGAAGTAATTAAAACTCTCTGCTTGTTCTCTGCTATAATCACTACAGGTTATGCTGTGACATCCATCTTTAGATAAGTCATCATTTATTTATTGTTGCAGTAAACTCATGGTCAATTAATGCTTTCATTCTAGGCAGGCACACTCAAGCTCAAGTCTTTATCAAAAAGTCTTTTGTTAACAACAAGCTTATAAAAGTCAAATTCATAAAAGAATCCAGTTTCAAATTATAGAAATATGTCAGAGAATTTTCCATGCTTTGCTAAACAACAAAATCCCCAGGTAAAATGTCAGATGTTTGTCAATGTCAATGAAATAAATATTAAATGGGGGAGGAAGAGGCATGAGTTGGACAGAACTTAACTCTGTGCTTAACTCCACAGCTCCTCAAATCTCAAGGTATTTAACTAGCTCTAAATGATAACATCAAGAATGTTCCATACTTCTGAATATTACAAGAGAGCTTGGTACTTCATAACAGTAATTATCATTCGCATGAAGAGAAAGGAGTCTGGGAAGAGGTCTCATCCTAAGATATTTATCAGGATAAAAATATAAAATCTATAAAGAAATGGAAGCATTTGACACTAATTTTTAATAGCAGTAAAACATTAAGAATTTCCACATGTGGAATGAATGAAAAAGAAAATGGACCACCGTCAGAAATAGTTATTTCACCTCAGTAAAAGATCCATATACCTCAATGAAGAATTTCTAGTAACACAGGTGAAATGTGGTCATTATCAAAGAATGATAAAAGCAAAATCAAGTCCCAATTTTGTATTTAAGACCATTGACTTCTAAGTATCAAGATTTTTTTAATATATGTGCGCATTGAAAGTGTGATCACTCCTTAAAAGCAGGATGAAATACAACAAAATGACCCTTTTCAGTTCGGTGTTTCTGTTGGTGGTCATAGGATAGTTCAGAAATATTGGTTATTCCATGCATGTAATTTTTTTTCCAGATTTTCAAGATACATTTGTGGTCTGTGAGTGAAGAAGAAAAAAAGTATAAGCATTTGATGATGAGCTTTTTTGATTAGAATGTCTTCATCTTAAACCAGAATGTATGCCTACAAACTGGATAAAGAAACAGATGTCAACTGAGAAAGTAACCAGCCCCTTGGGATTACAGTAAACATTTTATCTTTACTGAAATACCCAGGGACCATTAAGCAAGACTTACTGAAAGAAAAGGAGACTAGGTTTAGCATAAGAGAACTTTAACCAGGTCTCAAACACAGAAGAAATCATATCACATGACAAAGAATTAGAAGCCCCTTGGTTTAGCACATCCAAATGAAAGGCTATGAAGATGAGGTGAAAAGAAGAGGTTGGATGTGGAGCCTATGGCAAAAAAAAAAAAAAAAAGCCACTTTATGAAAGGCAGACTTCCTCTATGCTTTGAAAATGATTTGGCATGTGTATTGAATCAAAAATACCTGGACAGCAAAGCATGAAATGATGTACTTTTGCTGTCCGACATAGGGGAAAGGGGGGAAAAAAAAAACCAGGAAGAAAGAAATCCTAAGAATGGTTGAGAAAAGACCCCAACAAAAAATGATGCCTTGAAGACCGAAGTTACATGGCAGAAGGCCAGTCGTGTCAAAGTAAGAAAAGACTGAAGATGGACTACACTTACAACAGAATGAAGCCCAACAGATGGAAGGCGTATCAAGGGCCGCCAACGACGAAGACGGATTGATGGACTGGTAGCCTTTGCAGGACCTACATGATTACGTTTGGCCCAGGAGAGGGATGCAGAGTGACACAATGGAGAAGCCTTCGTTCTGCTGTGGCTAACCTGAGGCTGCGATGAGGATGGTGGTGAAGACAGCGAGGACGATGACGACTACATAAACATTAAAAAAGAACATACTTAGCCCACTTAAACTTGAAGCAACATCCCTAAAAAGGCAACTGCAAAAATGTCCGCTATTTAGTATACTGTCCTTTAACTACTCAAATCACACAGATAATAATCAAGAGTGTGTTGAATTTGAACGAGAAGACAAAGGAACACTGAGAATAAGCAAAGACATCGTCCAAATATCAAGTTTATAATCAGATAAGCTAGAGGTTATTCACACCCAGGGAACTTTATAATATGAATACAAGTTAACTGACTCATTCAAGAGACAGACTGTTGGAAAGTGAGGAGGGAAGGGATTTAATTATCATCTCATGGAAGGAACAGTTGAAAACAGAGAATGAATCAGTTTTGTCAACAGCTACAAAAGCTGTGAGCAACAATTCTTTGGTAATTTGGGAAAACTAGGTTGTGCTACTCTGGGATTTAAAATGAATCAAATAACTATTGTAACAGAGCCCAGAGTTTCTTTACTGTTCCACGTCTAACATAAAAGGAAAGCAAAGGAAAAGGGAAGCTTACCGTGGTGAGGTATGCAACTTCCTAAGTTTTTCACCTATTCTTCTAAAATAGCAGGCCAGTGGCAGTACTGCCATTAACACTCAGGATCCCTTTAGTATCCGTGGAAGCAGTAGGACTATGTTAAACCATTCAAATTGTTACTATTAGAAGAAAGACCACAGAAGTATTAAAAATGACTCTCAGCTCCAAATGACAAAGTTATAGTAAATATATTAAGATCAGAAAGGACCATTGTGATGATTTAGTTTTGATCTTCTGTCCCACACAGGCCACAGGACCAAATAAGTTCAAGTTTTGTTTGAATCAGACATACTCACAAAACAAAAACAAACATTCAAGCTTAACAATTTTATTACTACTGAAAAAAACCCAGAATAAAATATTCCATCAATCCTGTCTATAGCTAGAGACAGTAAGTAACATATTCACACAGTTTACTAAATACATTTGTGCTAAACACAAAGGCAACCTTTCTAGTCCTTCTTAATGATCACATGAACATGGAAAAATGGATTACATTAGTTCATCTGGTCATGATGTCAAATAAGGAGTTCACCTTTAGCGTATCATGATCCACTATTACTTTCCCAATGTCATCTTTAGATGACCTCCTCACCTTCTGTCAAGAAATAAAGTTTATCTTTTGTGTTAATTACACAGCTTTTATTTGTCCTCAGAAGATTACTCCTTTCTTTGAAGCTAATCTAAAGGACAATCCAGATTGTCCTGTGTTGATGTCTGGTGCTTTATTATATCTTGATCTTTTCACACTGCCTGTAGGTTTTTGGGTGTATTTTAATCATAGAATCATAGGATGGTTTGGGTTGGAGAGGACTTTAAAGATCATCTAGTTCCAATCCCCTGCCATGGGCAGGGACACCTTTCACTAGACCAGGTTGCTCATCCAATCTGGCCTTGAACACTTCCAGGGATCAGTCATCCACAACTTCTCTGGGCAACCTATTCCAGTGCCTCATCTCCCTCACAGTAAAGAACTGTTCCTAATATCTAATCTAAACCTACTCTCTTTCAGCCTGAAGCCATTCCCCTTTGTCCTGTCACTACATCTCTTGTAAATAGTCTCTCTCCAGCTTTCTTGTAGGCTCCCTTCAGGTACTCGGAAGGCTGCAATTAGGTCAGCTCGTTATTGTCTTCCACATTGTTTAACAGTATAGATGTACACTAGAGATCTTAGGACCAATCCCTGCAGAGACCTGCTACCAAACATACTCATCAGTGATACCTGACTTATCTGCACTGAGACCTGCCAGCTGCTTGCAAATCCATTAGTTATGCAGGCAGCATAGAAACTGCAGTTCCTTAAGGTATACCCCAAATTATGCATTCAATAGAATGACTGTAGTAGGGGCTGTGAAAACCAAGCATTAGATAGCTTCTCCAAAAAAGAAAATATGTTCACTCATTAATCAATGCATAAGTGCCAGTCAAAACTATTTACTTTCTTTGTATTATTTATTATTTTTGAAGCAACTAATCTTAGGGTTTTGGTTTTTTTTCTTTTTTTTCTATTAAGAATGGGACAATGAATTGGTTCTTTCTGCTCCCACATTGCTGACCTTAAAGAACAAAGACAGGGTTAGGAATTCTTCATGAAGAGCAAGTATCAACTACAGTAGAAACTGTAGAGCTCCAAGACAAACATGGAGTGTTACCAAGTCTCATAACCTGTCCAGAGAACATAGTTTTCCTCAGGTTTGTCACAGTTTGGGTTTTTGGAATTTTAAGCATTCTGATCCACCCTTACATATCAGCAGCTCCTCATGAAAGAAGACAAAACCAGAAAACTTCCAAGCCAAAAATGCAACTACATGAATCAAGAGGAATTTAGCAATGACAATACTTTTATACTTCTTCGACAAGAGAAACTTAAAGAGCTTAATGGCTATTACAATTTATCTCTACTACTGATTTTTTTTTCCATGTTCTTCACTTGAAGAACTGATCTGAGACATTTTACATTTAGATTACATATCAGATGGCTTTAAAAACAATTTATTCTCAGCATGCCTAAGGAAATTTCAAAAGATGACTTATAAAACACTGCTTCTAGAAGTCCTCACAGCCCACAGACCTCCTTCTGGAAGGAAGAACCTGCCGTGGGGCAGAAATTTAAGAGCTTTGTTGACTAGACAGTTCATGATAAAAGGCAAGACACCACAGTATATTGTACAATTTTGTAAGCTGCTGCCAGCTTACAAACAGACAAGATTGGTAAGTCTTCCAAGAATCTGCAGTATAGTAATACCTGTTTACTGAGAAAGACTTAAAATGAAACCAAAAAACCTTGCTAAGAGTTTGAACTTACTCTGGCTTTCATACATTCCATTGAGTGGAAGCTGTTAAACTGTATACTTTTGCTCCAAAAAAAATTTCTATCTTTTAGCACTCCTGTGTAATTACTGTAAAACCATTTAGAAGACTTTGAACAATATCAAATTTAAGATTTGTTTAACAGTACAGGGATGACCAGAATATTGAAAGATTTTTTCATAAACCCTTTTTCACTTTTGTTACCACTTCTACCACAATTCTACAATTTCACCATTCCTATTGATAGTACTTATTTATTTTCTGGACAATATTGCTAAAATAATGTGAATATATTAAAAATGCCCCTTGCTGGAATATAACAAGACCAGAAAAGACTGTAGGTTTTCAAAACTGAATTTATAGCATAGAATGAAGTTTAGGGCAATTAATATTTTAATATTTCTAGTGAGTATTTCTCCTAATTTTAAATTCCATTCATTGAATCTTTTTGTCCTTTACTTCCTGTACTAGTGAGTCCTCTAGTGAAATCAACTAAAAAAAAAGAGAAATTTCCTCTCCATTTAAAATATACTTTTGCATTTCTAAGAGTCAAATTTTCAGAAACGGTATATAGGAATTCTGGAAAAGCAGTTAATACTGGATAATGGCTAGTTAACAAGGCTGCAATAGCCAGAAAATTCTATGCATTGCTTTAATAATAAGCACAAATTAAGCTATGTGAACTGAAGTTGTTTTCAACTGAATATTAAAAAAAAAATAAATTAGAATTACATGTCAGTATTACTATGAAATTAATGTTAAATATACATCCTCAAACAAAGGATACATTTACAATTTAAAATATGAACGACAAATCATAACTCAAGACTCTATTCAAACAAGACTTATTAACAGCTAGAAATTGCAGAGAAGGGAGAATTAGTCTAACTTCACAAGACGAAAAGATCACAGGAACATATTCCTGTGCTGAAAACTGTAATAGGCCAAATATCTGAAGTGGTAAAACAAAAGCCCTGAAATAGAATTGAATGTTACTGTCATATAAACCAGTAAGTACATTAAATTTATTGTTTGTAATGCAAACGACACATTATAAAGAACTTAAAAGCTTCATGGAGTAGGTCCAAAAAAATATTCATGCAATTACCATCTGCCCCCATCCAAAACTCATTCCTATATATAACCAGTTATTAAAACCTAGAGGGACTTAAATCTAAGATCTAAAAGGAATCATGTATAAAGTTTGTCAGGCACTAAGAGCTGTGCTTTTGCACATCCCTAAAAGTGCAGAAGTTTGACAGTGCCGAGAAGCTCACGACTTGGCCCATGCCCAGACCTGTCAGGTTTTAGAAACAGGGATCTGCGTGCTCATCTTGCTTGGGGAACCCAATCCAGCAAAGTATCTCAGTTCATATCTAATGCACTGAAGATCTGACAGGACAAAGCAGCATCTGGTATTGCATGACCATTTCTTTCTAAGAAGAAATATTGACTAACTTGCTAGTGGCTACAAAAATTCATCTATCTGGAAGTTCAAGTTCAGGGTATCCTCTCAGGAGGAACTTCAAGCCCATGCCACTTTCCTCTTAGGAAGCTTCCCTGCCTATCAGCTGACAAACTATGCTGGACTGGGGCTTTCTTTCCTCCATTTTGAGGTTGTGTCACTGTGTAGAAAGAAATGCCAGTTGCACAGGGACAGAGATCAAATTAGCTTTAACTGCATACCAGCATCACTGGAAACTTGGGAAACAAAAGGAGATACAATAATTTCAGTCGTGGTCATTGTTTCATAGGTCCAACCCTGGGATCAGAGGCCCTGACACATGTTCTGCATCTGCTCCATTGCACTGTTCCATAAGAGTGCAGTAACTCCTCCCAACAAACTGTTATACAGTTCCCATACACTAAACTCTGGAGCAGAGATGGGAGAAGGTTGAATCAACAACAAAAAGTGCAACTTTTCCAGTCAAATGGGCAATATAATGGTTACTACAGCTTTAAGATTACATTCAGAGAGGGTGTACTTAATATCTACAATTTTTCCCCATCACCTTTTGAAGACTTTTTTGTTTTGCTTAAATAATTGCTCATTATTGAGTGAAACACAATGTTTTAAAGGGTCTGTATTAGAGTTCAAACTAAGTGTTTTTCTTCCTTAGGAGTGATTATCCTTAGTGGGTTTTTTAATATACAAATTAAAATCTATGTATCACTTCTCAAGTATTTTAAATCTTTTAACAGCATTTCAAGCCTGTTGTGGTGGTGGTGGTGAAATTTTGAGAGACATTTAGTTTCTTCAAGTTTTTATAACAAGATAAGCAGCCAGACAGAGGAGCCTGACAAAGGAAGAATTCCACAAGGGCAGAAGATGCTTCATGAGCTCATCTCCAACAATACACCACAGAAGTCACACGAACTGGAGGCATTATGAGTATTTCAACTGCAAGAAAAACCTTGTTCCTAACTAGGACTTCCTTACATGCAACAAAAGCCCGTACAACATGCAAATTCTTAGGGAGTTAGTCATAAACTCCAGTCCTCACAGACCTACTTATTTAGTGAACACCACAATTATCAGCAGCAATACGTATTTAAGCAGAGACTATAATTTTTAAACCAAATTGGGCTACATGTGTTAGGTGATCAACATCTGCACCAGTAAGTATAATTAATCTTTCTTCAGCTAGTAAAAATAAAAATATTTACAGTATTCTCCATGACAGTTCAATTCATGATTAAGAATAGGACAATATCCCAAGAGTATTACTTTGCTAGACATATGAGTAAAGACAAGAAAAATGGTGAGAACAGAGTACCCCAAAAAAATCTTTCCAAAATTAGTGATAATTTATCTCTCCCTGAAGACCTAAATTTTAGTTCTATGGCCTATGTTAGGCAAAAGTCAAGCTAGATTATCACAATGGTGACTTCTGTGATCAAAAATTAGTGGAATTACAAAAAAAGAGAATTTCAAATTAGGAATTCTGCAAAAGCTAAATTAACTAGATTTTTTTTCAAATAGCTTTTCCCCCACAGGATTTTTTGCCTTTAATAAATTGAACAGCATTTTTGCACATCAAATACTACGTTTTTGGAGTGCTTCCTTGAGCAAAGTTAGTTGATAAAATATCAATTCTCTGTCTAACCTCAGCCATATTGGTAAAATGTTGCAAATCTTAAGAAATGTAAACTCTTCTAATTTTATCCCCCCAAATTAGTTGTTGGATAAATTAAAAAAAGAGGGCCAAACAAGTTTCCCTTTTGGCTGAGGGAAAGAGGCTGAGTGTGAGCTCAACCATCACTGGCTGTCACACATGGCTATAACCTGCTGCTTGCTGTCTCACAGATAGTGCAAGAACAGCACAGGAAACATTATGGATTGGAGAGATGCAAAAAAAAGAAAAACAAAACCAAACTTATGGCAATTGATTGGTAGAGATGTTGGATGTAAAACTGTAGAAACATTTTGGTACTTTCACTTGTTTTTTATTTCTTATAAACTTGTTATTTAAATTCATGGGTTGCTTTATGGGTGCGAATATCCTCTATAGTTTTGTTTCATCCTAGAAATCAGAATTCCTTCATACAGATGTAACAGTTAAGTGTAAGATCCAGAATAACAATTCAGAGCAATACTATATTAATACCTTACTAGTTATTTGCTCAGTATAGAAATTAGATTATTGCATGTCTCAAACACTGACACGTTAGATAACATGGCAATGCAAGGAGTCACAGACTAATCAAGTACAATTTCCAAAACACTTCACATGATTCTAGAAAGCTTATTTTTACACTTCTACTGTGTAGACTGCAAAAGAGAAAAAGCCACAGCTAACATTTTTAGGTAACTTTACTGCCTTTACAAGAAAGATTACATGCTTGTTCTGTAATGCTAAGCTAAACAAAAATCATCTAAGAAACAGTTATATAATTAATTTTATATTCTCCCAAGATGCAAATGTTTCTTTTGAACACTATGGATTATTTAGAAGAAACATCGAGGAATACGGGTGATCTAAGACAAAAATCCCACTACATAATCCTGCTCTCTTGGCAGGAACAAAAGGGAAGCTCTTTATGTTTCTTCTCTAACAATAAATTGTATATGCCACAGGGAACCAGAGATCTTTGAAAGTTCAAGTTTTATAGCAGTTGGGCACAGAGTGCATTGACTCTACTTAGTTCTTGCCAACGTTAACAACTGTTACTGTGATCAAAGTCTAACTTAGTGCATTCCAAGCAATATTACAGTTCTCAAGGCACACTAAACAAATTTACAGACTACAGTTCGCAGTTATGTTTTAAGGAAGAAATCAAGCTATGGTAGCATTTTTAGTAGCTGCCAACTTCAATCCATGTTAAAAATATTCCTGATCATACTTGTGAACACAAAGTATATAAGTAAATATACTGATGTGTGCAAGTATTTCAGTATTTTGTGAACATCTGAGACTTCTAATTTGTGACTTTTGACTCTCTGTCAAAACTAGTTTTGATTTTCAAAGGCTGATTTTTCTACCATCAATAGTTTTGATAAAGGTCTAATGAGGTGCAAGAATGTTGTTTCCATTTGAAGTAGCAGCTCAGATGCAGCATCTCAGTCCATTCAGTTCTGAGCCTCATTCAGCTCAACATATAGTTCCAGTAGCCGAAGCTTTCAGTTGGTAAATAGATGTACAAAATGTACTAAAATAACAAAAACAAAACTCCCAAACAGGAGGATTTACAGAACCAAAGCCAGTATTTTCTCTGCTCCCCTTAATAGTTGATATATTTTATACTGCAGTTCTGTTTTCTTCTCTCTTCCATAGCAACTAATGACTGAAACACTGTAGGTTAAACTTCATTTAGCTGGACACTGTTAACAGCCTCTGAGGAAGAGGAGAGAAAATACACAAATATAAGAGCTCCTAATTTTCTCCTAAAAATCAAAAGCTCTTATTAGTCCCTAACCAATATCCAGCACAGCTATTTCAAGTGGCCATGCCACTTGTGTTCATTTACTTGACTAAAACATTATTTTGAGCCATGCTGTAACAACACTAAAACAAGTAAACTTCTTAAAGACCACAAATCGCATTCTGCTAAGCAGTAATGCATAACCTTTGCTAAAACTCCCCTGTCCAAAAAAACTTTAACCTTAAAGAAAAAAGTGGTTCCATATGCTGCAAGTACCGCACAACATAATAAGAAGTTCACTCTGTCATTTAAACTTTACAACAAAAAGTGATATGGAAAGCCATTTGTCAGCAGTTAGTGATACCCCGATGTTGCACAAATAGCCTGCTAGTTACTTAACACCACAACTATTTGAGTATTTGTTGTCCACAGAAGCAAAAGCTGATGTAAGTCTAGCCTGTCAAAACTTTCTCCTCTCCTCCCAGGAGTGTGCCTGTAACATCTCTGTGCCAGCACTAGCTCCAACAAGGCTACAAGGATGAACTCCTTCAGGAAACTGTTTGGGAAGCTCATGGAATACAGAAGATACTGTAGGTAATCTGACAATCCAGAATGATTTCAACAGGCACAGAGACAGGCAGCTTAGCTAAAACTTCAGATACTATTACCAAAATAACGCTTGAACAAGAGTTAAGCACGTCAAAGCCTTTAGAAATGCAGAAATTGAATACAAATTATTCTACAGATCTAATTCCTTGACTAAAAGCCAATTTATCTTTTAAAAAGAACTTTATGTGGCAAAGCTTGCCATTTTCCTTACTGTAGGATTAAGCTGTAATGAAGCACGGCTGCAAAAGTACTGGATATTGATGCCAGTAGAAAGACAGTAAAACAAAAGTATCTTCTACTTACATATTAAAAGGGTCCTTTATTTCAGGAATCAGCACAGATAATATCTTCTACCTGGAATAACATCCCTCAAGGAATCATAGCATATCATTGTTTAACTGAGCTAAACAATTTGCATTTTCCTCCTTTCCTATGCTCTCACAGGAAACTATACCATAACTTTATATTATTAATGCAAATGAGCAGGTAGAATACAAAATAAATTTCTTTCCCAATTCAAAATTCAAAAGGCTATTTGCTCTGCAAAAGACTCTAGACCTGGATGTCACTCTCGTGTAATAACATGCTTTCCCATTTTCAAAAAATTTTCCCCTCAGATTTTCTGATCCATTATGTAAAAATAGTTACTGTTTTGTTATGAAAGGAAGCCAAGATAATAATACAAAAAAAAAGATAGATATGAACCTAACCCTGATCACTTCCATAGATTGCTACTTTTCCTCTCTCAAATAACTTAGTCATTACTGATCACTGTTAATTAGATGGCTAATGCAGATCCACAAACTGTACAGCATTTTAATATTTTTGAAGGGTTGCGATTTTTCAAGGGGGGTGTGTTTTTCTATTTTCGTAAGAGGGTATCAGAAATGCTAAGCTATGTGTCAGTACAGGGTTTCAGCAGCTCATGAACCACTGAAGGAGGCATAGGAAGAACAAGAAGAAAAAAAAGAAGCAAGACAAACAAATGGAAAACCCTAACACTGCTCAGCATAAAGCAATAATATAAGGATCAGCTTAAAAGTGTATGCAGTTCTCCAAAGAAACAGGTTCTATTTTTCACATCTTCAGACATCCTAGATATTATAAACAGAAGTATATGCTCAGCAGAAGACTCATGGAAGAATAAAGAGGATCTTGGGTAGCTGGCACATGCTCTAGTCTCAGCAATACCTGCCTTTCGGGAGCTATCACATAGAAAAGAGTGTGTTGCATCTATGAAGCTTTATGGTGAACACCTAGATCCTTTTTTTTGGCAGCTCTGGATATGAGATACCTGTCACTTGAGAAGGTGTAAGCTTCAGTAGCATAAAGTTAAACAGAATGACTGTTACAGGAGTCTTACATTAATTGCCCTCATTTTGGTACTTGAACACATGATCAGAATCAAGCCACCCTTGAAGTCAACATGACACTTTCCTGTGGAACCATTCCCAGATCTTACTGCTTTGCTACCGAAGTAATTTTAAACAGACCTACATTTTTTACACATAGAAGTACCCATAATACTGCTTCACCTATTGCTCTACAGCAATGAAGTGAGACATGGAGCCACAGAACCTGGTCCAAAACCTGGCCTGAAGGGTAAGTCCAAGTTTACAATCCCTTTAATTTGCAAACTTGAAATGAATTAGCAAAAATAGTTCTTAAAGTTTAATCTCCTTGAAAGAAAAAAAAAAAAAGAAATCTCTATTTTTAAGAAAATATTTAAGTAGTTTAATAAAAATTCAGTAAACTTCATTAAAAAACCAATACAAAAAACCTCCCCAGAGGATACCCAGTTCTAATTCAGTTTGTAGATGGCCTGTAAATGTTTTAAGTGCAACACTGAAAGTCAGAGAAAGCAGATAGAAACACAGCCATTTTTTTTTCAGACAAATTAATCACAGATATCAAACTTGGGAAGCCTGTTAAAGTACCCATCAAGGCAGAACATTCTATAGTTTTCACTTTCAATCCAGTTGCTTAGTGATTCATCTTAATACTTCATCCGAATAGATCACACAAAGATGATACATCCCAGAAACAAACTGACCATCATAACTCTTCTCTTCTAGCAATTACGAACTGGAATCTAGAGGTCCATTAAGATTGAAGTTATACAAGTAGTATCTTGCCAAATGTGGTTTTTTTACCCAAAGAGAACTCTTCTTCAAAACATATGGAATTTAGGAAAAAGAAATCTCATTACAGATTACCCTAAAAGAGAAAAAAATCCTACTCATCAGACAAGATGAGTGAATACACAGATACTAGAAAGATAGCATTGCTGTATTTTATTACTTCTAATTTTTATTTCTAGCTAGACTTGCTTTATTTTGAGGTTTGAAACAATCACATATATGAAACATAAACAAATCCAGAAAATCCATTAGCGTATTGTAAAAACTAAGTACTCACTGAGATTATAAAAAAAAAAAACTTGTGAAGACTTAGCAAGACTTGTCAGGACCAATCAACAAATAACGGCTTTACTTAGAAGCATTAAAGGCTGAATCCTCAAACATCTGAGACTTCAGAACCCACTAAAACAACCCCAATCAAACAGGATTATCAGAAGAGAACCTGTCTGTAGTCTGTGCTATTTTTAAACCTTCAAAAATTTTACTTTTATCTCAGTGGTGTTATGCTGCTGAAAGCAGTTGCAAAGCTTCCTAACCATGTCAGCCATATATCCCACTTTTGGAAGTCACTCTGTCTAATACAGTTAAGCCTCAGGAACACTTTCAGAAGAATTTGAGTGAACACTAGAATGCAATGCCTATCTAAGGGACAGAACTACCCACAGAGCAGGCTATTCTAACAAAGCAAGCAAGCCAAGTTAATCATCCGAAGAAAAAGCAGGCTTGCATGTTTTCATAATCTTTAAATCTGTAGAAGATCTAGAAAGAACTTTCTGGTCACAGAGCTACAGCACCTACTATCATTAAGCAACTAAATAAGCCACTTTACTCAAAGGAAAGATTCTGAAGCGCAATGCAGGAGGAAGAGGATTCTCTTCTTTCTTGATCCAAAGGTGCAAGAAATCACCAACTTACCCCACAGGACAAGTCAACAACCTCATATGACCTGTATATGGTAACTTCAGCATCTTCAAGGTCATGCTGTTCATCAGTCCCTTCAACCACTACATGAAGAGCTATACAGTGACATTTAAAATGTACCAGTGGAAGGGAAAAGGCTAGGAGATTAACTCATTCCAACTCTTAACTATCATTCTCAGCATATTCACGTTTCATATTTTGTTTTGCTTAAGAAGAATAGTACTTTAAAGTAAAACAATTCCTCGGGTACAGACAACAGGAGAGGCCTTGCTGCCCGTTTAACTACTGTAGGTAGGACTTTAGATATTGCAGTAAGACAACTTGTTTGTTTCTTCCCTCCTTGTTTGATGGACTAGAACTATTCCAAAATAATGGTCCTAGGAAATGTATTCAGCCTTTGTACTATTCCAACTTTGAAAACAAAAAGATAGGAAAAATCTATTTTACTAGTCCAAGGAATATCCATATTGAACTATTTCCAGATACAGTTATACAAAATTTAATAATAAATACTTGGCAAGGGAACTACCTATTTAATATTTGTGTTTAGACATAATTGCTAAGAAAAATCTTGTAAATTTCTATTATGAAAAAAAGTCTTCATCTTTGCACACAATTATTAATCTTTTGTAATGTGGTTATCTTGATCAGGAAACAAATTAATTAGTAGCAGTTCAAGAAGTTAACTGTCCCTTATCAAGAGATTCCACCATCACTTAAGATGTTTCCTGAATCTTCAAGAAGACTCTCAGAAGCACAGCACCTTTGCATTTTCTTTCCCAATCATTCCATAATATCTGCCAGAAGATGGCACAGACAGACCATTCCCTGAATGCATGTCACAGTACATCAAAACAACTAAAGAAGTTTCTCTTTTACAAGGGTCTTAGGAAAAGATTCTGTCTTCATCAATTTGTTGGAATTATCTCTCACACTGAGTTTGCAAAGAATATCTAGGAAAGACTCATTTATTAAAAAACCAGACCAGATTTGAGTGTCTAACTTAGTAAAGGAAGAGAAATACAAATTTGTTCTGATGATTCTTCTTGAAATTGAATCTTGATTAATTAAGAAGAAGAGAAAAGAAGCAAGAGCGGTGTGGTTTTGAAAAGAAAATACCACAATGGAAGTTGACTATCTAAACAGAAATAGTTAAAACAATTCTCTTAATTTTCATTTCCCAACAAGGTAAGGGGGAGCAGAAAGAACTGCTTTGCTTTCTCCTGCGTTGTCTAGAAGACACTGCACAAGAGAAAGAAAACCTCACCTACTGTACTGCAAAAAGAGAGAATGGATGAGTCGTTGGAGTCACAGCCCAACATAGAAGGGTTTTGTCAAAGCAGTGTTAGCAGCAATCTAATTTTTTTTTTTCTGTGGAACAGATACTGAAAGCTGAACAGGAAATATGGAAAATAGACTTCATATAACTGAAGCAGGAAAATGCTGAATGTTCAAGTTTATGTTGATTTTAAGGTTTTTTTGTCAGCTTTTAGGTTACTTTCCATATCACACAATCTGTTGGGGCATAAGTGCTAATAAATATACACATTAGTGAGAATTTATCTGAATTTGTATTGTATACGAATAGCACACAGACGATCGCAAACCAAGTATTGCACTATTTTTTTTCCTGAAGTAAAACTTTTCAAACTCTCATGAAATGTTTGTTCCATTTGTGTGATGTACTACAGATCTTACAGTCTTTCCTACAAATTTGCAACATCAAAACCTTAACTTTCATTAAAAATAGTATTACTGTCTGTTTTACTCTGAAACGAAGCTTGAAAAGATCTTCCATGTTACATAAGAGCTAAAAAACCGAATGCAAACAAATAACAACAAAACCCCAAACCAAACAAATATAAAACCCCAAGCTTCAATTTTGGTTTTCCCCCCAACAATGCCACTTTGTGCCCTGATCTTGGACTCATGACACAATATTGCAAACCAAGCAATAATATCAATTTATTGTTCTTATGTCAATTATATTAAACTCAAACTATTTATTAACAAAGACTTTTTTAAAAAATGAATACCTCAGTCTGACCTTCATGGGCACTGGATTCATGAGTGACACGAATAGCCTAAAATTAAAACATATTTCAATCAGACCTTAAAATGAGAGACTTCCAAAGTTTTAAGATCTACTTATGCTCTTTGTTATCTCAAATGCCATAGATGTAACTATTTTTGTTCAGTGCTTGTAATAAATAAATAAGATAATAAACAAATAATCTCCACATCCAAAGATCGTGGAAGACCAATATTTCAGTTTCATTACAATTAATTCAGATCAAATATCTGACAGTTTGAAATTGTACTTTTACACAAAGAAAACACTACAAGCAAGTGTTTTTGTTTTCCATCACTTCCCGAGCAGACAAAATAATTTAGATAGAAGCTCTGACCAGGTATTTTGTATATTTCTATAGAAAATGTCATCAAACCTATGCTGTTTCTGTTTGTTACTACTTCCTTGAACTACATGTTAACACTCATATTCCTGGGGGCTTCACAATAAGCTTAAATTGAACTCAGATTTAGAAATCATCAAGGTTTTCATTTTTACAGAGGATCATCATTACCATCAGGAGCAACCATGCTGTTCTCCTTTCACCACTGGCCAGATGTTTCTGTCACATCCTTTTGAACAGCACTAATGATGAGGCTAACCACTTTACTAGCTAGCTCATCTCATTGTCTGGGGTCCTGGGGGAAGGAGATTATATTTCAGCCAAATCAGCTCTTTTGTGTGCCTCAACTGCTAAAACCACGGAGATATGACTAGAAGGCACAAATGAAAAGAGAAAGCAGAAGGACCATCCTTTCAGCAATAGCACCAAATCAGCTTAAGTTGACCATTAAAGTGCATCCTGAACACACAAAAAAGAAGATTATGCACGCATTTCTCATGCATTTCAAAGTAATTTTAAACTAAGCCAGTGAATTAATATGGATGAGGAACATTGACAAAAACCATTCTGTTGACTGAGCTATGGGCAGCAAGGAATACTCTAAAATACCAAAGCAGAGTTTTCTTTGTAGCAACTGTCTGATCACAAGCTCATTGTAAAACCAAACTGTTTAGGTGCTTCACTGAGTCAAGTCAAGAGCAAGACAGTACCTGCTCATGCAAGTAATTCTTATACCATTTTAAATAAAAGTAAAAACATATACTAACTTCATAAGTTTCTAGATATTTGGCCCTCTCTTCAGGAGTCATAGATAATGAATCTTCTAGGAATTTCTTCAGTGAAGAATTAGTTTCTTAAAAAAAACCAAAAAACGATTAGTCTCATGTTTTAATTGCAACTTCATTCAAAGCTTACAGAATCCAACAAAAGTTTTGAAGATAGAATTACACTATATCTTAAAGACCCTGAAGGCTGACTGCAAGAGGAACTGCTACCTGCTGCAGTTTGCGATGTTTCAAGTGCTTTAGTTGTGAATTAGTATAAAATACTGGTTTTGTAATTATAGGTAGAAATGCACTTTGAACAGAGTTCGTAATTTATGAATGGTTATATTCAGAGAAAACAGTACAAAACGTATCCTTCCTCTACAAAATGTATCCCTTTCCTTTAAGGAAAAAAGGGGAAAAGCCAACAAAAAACCCAACCAAAAAAACTTACCAAAGTTCATTTTATCTCTGTTGTTTGCAATAGCATGAATTAGCCCAATTGTTCCACAAGCATTGTTAATGGTCTGCTTCATGAAATACACTGATGATTTCACGTCTTGCCCCTTAGCTTTTATTCTCTCTTCTTCTTCTGTTCTGAAGGTTTCATACTATAAAGACAGTTAAAGACATTTCACAAATAGTACAAATAGCTACGTTATCAAGCAAAAATAATGTATAAAAAGTAACACCTAACTAATATTGTAATTTGAAATATTTAACGTGGGTGGTCCAACAGGTGTATGTAAACTTACTCACCTGAACAGCTCTATATTGTTTCTTAAACCAACGCCTTGACACTAACCAAAATACTGTCACATTTGAAACATTATTTTGAATTATGTGTTATCTGACATTACTTCAAAAATATTTAAATTATTTCCTTGATCTCAGCACCCATCATCATCTCTCTTTAATTCAACAAAAGGCTTTTTAAGGACACAGGGCTCAAAGTGCTTTCAAGAAAACCATAATACTTCAGGTGATTAATCATTCTTAAAAGTTCCATTGTTACATTTCATTTTTCCCAGGAATATAAAATAAGATTTACATAAACACATTTATATATTTTTACAGGGCCCTAAAACAGGCCCTTCAAAAGCCACATTCATTAAAAAAATATTTTCTGTAGTAAAAATGAATTTAGTTTGACTGAACGATCTTGTTCAGTACTTGTTTTATACAGATAATACTTGACTAAAATCTGTTATACTGCCCAATAGTGTGTTGTTTTTTGGAGGTTTTTTGTTGTCTGTGGTTTGTTGGTCCTTTAGGGGGAGCGTTGAGGGGTTTTTTTGGTTGGATTTGTTTCTTTGTTTTATTTTTTTTTGGTTGTTTTTTTAAGATTTTAATTTCAAACAGAAAAAGAAAGAAAGAAATCCGCAAACGTTCCAGACAATGCTTCCTCCTTTGCCTCTTTTACTAGGTACTTTTGCAGACAAAAAAAATTTAAATAGATGGGCTTTTTATACAAATGTGACAAAAGCAACGTATGAATGCAGAACATTATCAAGGAACTCTTCCAGAAAACTCATGAGAAATTTCCCTCAGACTCTATGTACCGTCAGTGACAAAAAAACCCAAGGAATTTTTCCAGCATCTTATTCCACACTTGCATCTTGTCTGAATGTTCTTCATAATCTAACTAATATCAAGAGAATTACAAAGCATTTTAATTTGGCACCACTTATCTACAAGTTAACAAAAACTAAGCTTAATTGAAATAAAAATTTCATAGAGCTTAATTGGACAAAAAGTTCAGAGTAGAGAAGGTAAACAATATAGCTGCCATTCATTCCCTGCCAATCAAAATAAACTCCAGGGCAAAAAATAAATACATAAATGCTGAGAACACCAAAAATACAATTTTGAGCAAGGCATAGACCAGATCACCTCCTAACCTGAGCTATCCTATTCATCAGACCATGTCCAATATGGCCAACACTCACAGTATTCACTTTATCCACAACCCACAATGCAGACTAAGAAAGCCATTGAATTTTAAACTGGACAACAACCCTAAAATTACCTGTATGACAACAAGAGTATCTTGCCCTAAAAGCAAGTTAAAGACAATTGATATATAGGAAACATGAAAAAATGGAACTTCAGACAGAAGAACAGACATGTTAGAGAAGTGTTTGCAAAGGCAGCAAAATTAATTAAGAGGCATACTTTCATAAACATAGACACAGCCAAGAAACAGAAACAAATAATAAATTAAGGAAAAACATAATATTACAGGCCATTCTGAAAGGGAGGTTGAGGAGTAGAAAATTACTCCAGAAATACAAAATAATGCTGAAGGGTCTTGTGGAGTTCACACAGAACAAAAAAAGGTTCAGAACATTGGGACTTCACACGAAAGAGTCAGCCTTCATGCACTCAGGCTAAACAGTTGACAGAAACACTTGTGTCCCTTATGCTTCAGAAGGATTAACATGCTGAATATTTGGCTGGCGGACAAATTTGATGGATTGATGCAACAGAGCATATGTTTTTTTCTCTGGTTTTCTTTGTCATATGCTTCTTCAGGATGAAACTGGATACACCTTCTGGAACAAGAGGAAGGTTGTTCTTTCCACTGGATAGTGCTCCCATAACATGGTCCAAAAAAAGGTGGTTTACAAAAGTAGGGAGGTAAAACAAAAGTGACAGTCACAGAAGGAGCTCAGACCTGTAGCTTGAGCAGCCAGGCACAAACTACAGCACACAGATAACAACGCCTCAAAGGTGACAGAGAGGACATTTCCTGAAGACAGGTGAGTGAAGAGCTTGTTTAAGTTCAAAACTATCAAGGTGGCCAAAATAAAGCTTGAAACGGACTGCCTGCATAGGTGTTTTGGAGAAACTGAGAATGTAGAGGTTTACAGGACCTAACGTGTAAAAAGACTGACCTGTCACTCTTCTCTGTATTTAAACACATTTTGTTGTAGAAGTTAAGCTTTAATAGCCAAGTGGTTTGTCCTCACAAACCACGTGTTCTTTTTGAAGGACATATTAAAAGAATGAAGTTTGGGCAGACTCACTTCAAGCTTTTTGGCTGACCTTATCACAATCACGTAAGATTTTTATAAATTGAAAGATCACTATGAATAACACCATGTAGACACAAAAGATGACAGAAAAAGAACCAGACTTGAATGTTTAACCAAATCAAGTGCTCCAAAGTCTAATATAGAGAAAGAAGGGGTGGAAATTGTCTTTCATCTTAGAAATACACCCCATCTGTCCATGAAGCAAAAGCCATATCAATACTGATGACTGAACTGAAAGTGAATGGAAGTTTGGTCAGTGCAACAGGATGAAAACTCAAAAAGGAGTTGCACTTGATAGAGTCCTCCACTCCACTTCTTATTTTGCCTTTGCTATTGTAGCTTTCTGCTAAAAATAGCAGAATTGAGCCATTTCACAGTGCATATTAAAAAGAAATGCCTTAAATTGTGTGTAATAGAAAAATGTGAGATATTCCTCTCTGCTTCTACGTTAGCTTTTCCCATTCAAATTTGAAAAGAAATTAGCAATATACTTGCAAGTTATCAAAAGAAGGTTCTGAAGGAAGCATTTTGTTGTGTTATTTTTAATTAAGAAGTCTCTTGAATAAGGCTTCAGTCTCACCTTGAATCTATTATGGCACTAAAGTACAAGATTCAAACTGCTGATCCCCATTTCATTTACAACCAAAGCAATTAAGTGATTATTAAATAAACATTTACCTTTTCTGTTATTGGAAAGAGAAGTAGCACTGCGCATACAGGTCTTGGCACCATGCTAAGCAGCTCTGGTTCCATACCATAAACATCTACAAATTGCCAGTCAGGATGTATACCCAACTGTTTGAGGAACTGGAAAATAAAAAAAAAATAGTATAATATTAAATGAGTACGTTCATATACTATCTTTTCAGAAGCATAACAGAGTATTTACAATGTGAAATACATTGCGACAAGTCATATTTTCCAAAATTTAAGGAGAATAAATAAGATTCAAGTTTTAAGAAATAAGGCTGAATAAATCATAGTGCTAACAAAGACACACAAAATCCCCATGTTTTATGCATTTTAATAGTCTTTATGAAAGGGAAGTGGAAACACTCACAGCACTATTTACTAAAGCATTAAAGCATTACAAACTCCTGAATTAAGTATTTAACATAATTAGAACTCCACAGATATAGGGCACCTTCTATTACTCTTGCTACAATACTGCCTAGAAACTTTACAATCCAAGAAATTGTAACTTCTAGTAAGCAATGAGAGTGATGACAAGAAACAATGGTCAGCACTACAGAGGAACAGCAAGAGCACAGGCTTAGTCTGACAAGCAGTGATCTTAATACTCAATCTGCCTAACAACTTTATTGTAGAACCATAAAACAAAAATAAAATACTAAGCAGACCCAAAATAGGCAAAGAAGATATCCCTCTGTGTATCAAGAGGGTTTTGTTCAGGCTTGGAAAAAATAAAAAAAAAAAAAGGGATTAAAATATCCTTCTAAAAATTAAGTAGATATTAAAAACTGTGCAGCATGAGCCCCTGTGTAAGAGACTGACATTTGGGTAAGATTTGAGCAACAGATGGCAGGACGGGAAGGATCCTTAAAACAAATATATGGAACTAATTTTTAACATGGATACATGCAAAGAAAAAAATGGAGTTCAGTCAGTGACAGTCAAGTATGTAATCTTTGGCAACTGGGGTAAAAAAAAAGGCAAGACTGTATTTAGCAAGGACAGGGAAAAGAAATTTTGTAGGAATAAAACCAAGTTGTTAGGAACCAGGTGAAGTTCTCTAGTGGGACAAAAATCACTATTAGATGTGACACAGGAATGTCAGAAAAATAAATGTCACCAGCAACAGCTTCAATTTTAATAAGTTACACTAACACCTACATTAAACTTCTGTATCTTCCCCTCCCTCACTCATTTTCTGGCTCTTTCCTAGGCCAGACAAAGATTTTGGTACAAAAAGGAGTTAGTAAGGCAACAGGAGGTGAAGTACCCCTCCCCACTGACAAAACCATTCCTGTTAAAGGACAGCAGACAGCTCTGTATGCTTTTTAGACAGTGTCACTTATAGGGAGAGACCTGTGCTGCTTTGTGTTCCAATTACTCAGTGACTACCCAAACAAATTTATTCTACTGGAAGGAACAGTTAGGGTACTTCAAGGGCTCACTCACTTTCCACTGCTTACCTTCTCTTAACTTAATGATACTACGAACTCAACATAACATAAAATAGCAGCCCTAGATCTGCACAAGAGAGTATCAGATTCTATTTCACAGACACTGCTTATCACACTATTGATTTATAGGTCTTCAAGCTTTTACCTTAGAAAAGAAAAAAAAACTTGGATATATTACAGAAGTCTTACAGGAGATTAGGAACACCACCACCACAACCCCCCCACGTCTGTATCTAGTATTAACTGTTTCAGAACTTTCTTTTACTGATTGTTATCATATTTTTGGTTGTCTCTTTTGTTGTTTTAAAATACTTTCCTGAAAAACATTTCCTGATTTTTCACTAGTCCATGATCAAAAAGCCACTTTTGAAATTACTTTACATACACACCCGCACCCCTTATCTGCACTTACTATGAATTTCTAATTTCCCACAGAAGGCCCTTCTTTCTCACTTGATTATTGCTGTTTTTAACTAGCTAAGGGAGAGTGCAGAGAAGATGGAGGCAGAATCATCTCAGCAGCACACAGTAAAACAATGAGAAAACACAGGCTGAAATACAGGCAAATTTGAACTCGATAAGGACGGCATTTAAAAATAAATTTTAAAAATAACAACCATGGCAAAACACTAGCACAGACTGCCCAGGAGGCTGAGGAGTCCCTGTCTTTTGAGAAATTCCGAACTTGACAGGCTGCTGAGAATCTGTTTTGAACAGAGCATGGTTGGTCTGAAAAACTCAAAAGGTCCCTTCCAGCCTACCTCATTCTATTCTAAATGATAACAAACTGTAAATCTGTACGTCTAAATGTTGGTTAATAGCAAAAACACTACAGTAAGAACATTCAGACATGTTCCCTATGCAGCACGTGGTATAACCTATACTGTTTTCATTGTTGGTACCACTACTTTAACCTACCAGATGTTAAGCATTGAAAGAAACACAGAGCAGTTATCTTTAATACACAGTTCTGTTCTGAGGCACACCAGCTACCATTTAGGTTCATGAGATTTATTTAATTTAAAAAACAGGAAAAGTTATTGTGCTTATTATTTAAGGATCCTCAAAAACAGAATGGAAATGCAGTGGGACAAAGGCAATCCAGGTGACTTGACTTCAGCCGTTAAGAATACTACTTCTGCCAACACAATTACAGAGACAGAAAGAAGATTTGATCTGTGGGATTGATGGCGATGTGGAAAGGGTAAGTGGGGTAAGGACCTGTGAGGGTGCAATTTATTTTAACAGCAAACTTCTGAAGTAGTAAATGCGCAATTTAAGTATTGTCTGAAGTAGCAACGCGCTTTTCTACTTTGTCACATGCATGTAAAAACAGTGAAGACAAAAACTGAAACAAAATAGGACCTTGAAATTTAAGTGCAATTAAATTTGGACAGCATCTGCAAATATTTCAAGATAGTCACATTCTAAATACTAAGGCGTTATACCGAAGACTTTGAGTTTCCCATATTTTAGTGAGTTGTTTGTATACAAGTTGGAACTGTGAAAACATAAAACTGGCAAAACACACAAACATTTCCAGACACTCAGATGCCAAAGTCGAAGAGCTTCTGCAGGAAGAACCAACTGTTGTAATCCTCTTCTAAGCACAAATGCGAACCAAGACACAAACAAAGTCTACAATTTATTGTACTTCCACTCAGTGGATTAAAGCATCACTGTAAAATATAACTGATGAGATTATCATCAAGAAAATTATTCATCCTTTAAAGTATCCAATTCTTATTAAACTAATCTATATTAAAAATATAAATGCACAATATTTTGCTTTCAATTCTTTACACATCATTCCTAGAGGCATATAACAAACCCAGGTCTGTTTCAGAAGTGAAATTCCTTTCTAAAAATAAAAGAACCATGCAAATAATATTTTATTGTTAGGGTATTATAAGGATATATTTCTTCATTCTTCTAACATTTATGGAATTAAAACAAAGGAATCATTTTTCAATAAATCTCAGAGAAGTCATGTCACATCAGTGACACATCAGGAGCTGTAGAAACTTTAGTTCTGTACAGCAGGTCAAAAGGTATATCAGGAACAAAGAGATAGCTGGAACTTACATGAGGTGCATTACTCTTCTTTACCACCTACTTCTCACTTAGGATGGTCCCATTATGATCTTGCTCAAACAAGGGATGCTCCATTATAACAGACTTCCTTGGGACATTCAAGATCTATTACAAATTCTTTAATATCCTCAAGCTCTCTATTTCAGGACCTTATAATAAAGTTCAGAGAATACAGCCCATTTATCATCATGACAAATTCGTTTTCCAAAATTTGCAATGAAGGAGGGAGAAAGAACACTTTCAACATCAACATGATCAAAAATGTGAGAAAACATACACCCACAAAATTCTTATCCTTCCACTTGTGTTTATTTCTTTAGGGTGTCTAAAAGAGCAGCACTGACTTATAGTTAGTGTTCCTGTTCTTCACAATGAGAGGTATATATTTTTAATATATCCATGGAGTAGTTTGGAAACTGAATACTCAGTATGCCCAGGCAAAGCCGTATATATTGGCCCCGGGCATCCCAGAAGCAGCAATGCAAAGCACGCACAAAACTGGACTAACCAGCTGACCCAGGTTTCTTTCAAAACCATTCCAGCAAGCAAGAGCTTTAGAATGCTTCCAGCAGAGTCCTGAGATGCAGCTACTGAGCCACTGGTTCAAAACAGGATACCCTGTTATACTTAAGAGACCTGTTTCCATGATCTAAAAAGTCATTCATAACAGGGATGAGCTGGATAAATCCACTCTTCTAAATAAGCTGTTATACATATTTCTTTTTTACACTTCTACTATAACAATAATTGGATTCTACTGATTCTGCTGGTCCTTTAAGAAAGGAAAATTTGGAAGTGGGGAACAGCATTTTCAGTGCAACAAGATAAGTATGACATGAACCACTGTCACTTGTTCTCCACTCTGTAGCACCCCATTCTGTCTTCAAGACAGTAAGGGTTTCCTTTTTACAAGAACTAAGAAACTGAGCAAAAAAGAGCATAAGAAAAGGCCAGAAGAGGCAAGTACAAATAGAGAAATTAAAGATATGGTTTTCTTTGCTTTCATTTGCTGAAAAACACACAAAGAGAGATCTAAGTCAATCTTTCAACTATCCATATAAATAATAACCCCAAAACAAATTACAATTTTCTCTTTGCAAAATATCTACCTATTTAAACTCTGTAAGACAGCTACATAGCTGGAGGTATCTTAAACTAGAAGCCATTTATGACGTGCTCTTTCAGTGGACATCTACAATCCCTTCATATTTGTCCTTGTCTTTGCTATGCTGTGCCACAGCCCCAGCACTCCCCCTTTGATGGCTCTGTGGAAGGCTTTCTGAGGTGTTGTCTTTACAGAAGGACACACACACAGTCCTAGTTTTCCACTTTCTCAGTCTACACCCATAATAACAGGCTGTTTTCCAAGTGGAGATACATGCTATTTCCACTGTTTTCATTCTGCTTACCACAAGAGTTAAACTCCACTCCCTCACCTGAAAAAAAAAAGTAAGTTTAGCTAAGCATTTTCAGAAGGACATCTGTGTTTCTCCATTTCTGACATCCTTTCACTCCAACACAGTAGCTCATCTAGGAGTACTAGTTCCCAACACACTTCAAGAAACCATAAGCACTGTCTTTTCAATTACTTTGATCAGTATAGCTTTCCTTTGGCAAAGCTTGTGGGATAGTGTTTCAGAGTTCAGAAAATGGAAAGACCTTAGGAAGACACTGTTTCCAAGATAATTAATACTTAATCCATCTCTGTATTTGCCTAACACCTTGAAGATATCTGTTCCATAAATGGTCGAAGACTGGTTGCATCCAGTTTCTACCATTTGTTCTATGTTTGAGATCTTTATTGCCCTGTAACTTTAAAGTCACAGTTGTCAAGGGTGCTCATGGGCTAAAATAAATCTCTTTATGTAGCTGACTCTCAATACCTTAATGGCTTAAAAAAACCAAGCAACCAACCAAACAAAAAAATCCAACCCCCAAAAGCAGGATTGAAGGCCTGAAAATAATGCTGGAAGGTAACTAAGAACCAGGAAGTTCTGGCCCTATGGGGCAAGAGAAACCCAAGCCACAGCCAACTCTCAACAGTTTAACTTTGAGCTACCTGAAGCCACTGCTTTAGCACTCATCAGATGCAGTCAACTACTCTACCCTTATCTGGATTTAATGATGATGGGAGTTGAAATGGTACCTTACCCAGGAAGTAAGGATATTTCTTAGAATATGTGAAATGAAGAAAGGGAAGAGAGAATGAAAAAAGGTAGGAGATCAAGAAAGAGATCCATCAATACTACTTTTTTGTTTATTTACACTTGCTGGGCAATCAATTGTGGGCTGCAAGCCAGACTGAAACAACATCATGATGAAGAACAATCAGCTTGTGTTCTGATCTTTTCACTCAAAAAATTGCATGTAGTCTGGTTTGTTTTCTTTGGGTAGTAGAAGAAATTGAGAACAAGATACACAGACAAGCATCATGTGGTAAACAGTGGGCAGATAAACACGATTTTCTTGCCTTCTCTCTCCCATTAGTGGGGAAAAACTCATAAGAGATTCAGGAAGAAGGGTGGCACTGGTCACAGCAGGCCCCCCAGATGAAGGTCAAAGAGAAGAAACCATTCCCTGTCACCACTGTACACAAAGTGGAGCTTTGTAAATACTGAATCATCAATTCATTCTGTATCAGAGGTGGACAACAATTCATTCTGTCAAGACTGTAGAAGTGAAGGAGAAAAAACCAAGTACTGTGACAATTACCTTAGCACTGTATGGTACATTTAACTACTGATTTCACTCATTACAGTTACCACTGTGTGGCACATTTAACTGTGGTACATTCTTCCTTAAAAACATCACTACGAACACACAGCTGTGGTATTCTGAATGAGTCACTGCCACTGGAAATCTTTAAGAAAGAATATTCCTCTTTACCCTCACCAGCCGGTTTCTGAAGCTTTAAATAATTCTAGCACATAGGCATAGAGACGTTCTATATACAATAAGGACTTGGAAATTCCTAGACTTGAATTATAATATAAGTACTTTCAGATATAGAAAAACTTTTGAGATATTTTTGAATGATTTCACTCACCCCATAACTGAGAAATACCAGTTCTTCTCCATTATTGCTGAATTTCTACCACAAAGACTGAAATCCTCAAATTTACAACTTATATTTCAAAACTAGAGAGCACACAGTATGGTAAGAATATGCTAAAAGCAAATGAACCTGCATTTAGTACACTTCTTTTCTAGTTACTATTAAAAAAGGGAATGATTGATACAATAATCGAAACAGCCTAAGCATTTGTTAAATCGTAATGAGAGTTTTAACTACAATCCAAAATTTCAGAATCCATGCCTTTTACAAGCCATTGAAATTTCTGTTTTAAGAGTTCACTACCATGACCTAGCATGTCATTTTAGTTTGTGGAGGCACACCACTGTTTTTTTTTAATCCTGAAGACTTCTGGAATATTTTACAGAGCACAGTACAGAGTACTGCAAAAAAATGTCTGTCCTTGCAGATATCCCTTAACTCAACAGGATTTTCTAAAAAGAAGTTTGCAACTTCCTTTGAATCTTGAATTACTATTATTATTGGTTTTAACATAAGCAGGGTATGAATAACTTGTGACTAACAGCCCTGTTGCTACACAGTTCATCACTGAAATTATGAGATTAAAAGGAACAATGACTAATAAGGCAAGGTGTATTCACATTCAATGCTCACCATTGTTTTTTTTTAAAGATTTCTAGTGGCAGTGACTCAGTCTAGATAATAACAAGTTAAGACTGCTCAGGAAGCAGTTAAGACTGCTCAGTTAAGACTGCTCAGGAAGTCTAACTGGTCTCAGGTGGCCTTTTCTACACAGAAATATTAACAAGTAATTACTTGTAGAGTACAAATTCCTATGATCCATATTCATCCACAAGTGACACATATCATCCATCACCAATGCAGAGCCAATGAACACGAGAGATGGATTTTAAATACACTTAAAAGTATTCATTTAACACTCTTCTAGGATTTTCTCCATATAACAAACACGTAGTGATATAAAATATTTCAGCTTAAACACCAGTCACTAGTTTTTCTTCCTCAATTTCTACTTTACCTAATTTGTACCATGATGAGCTCATCTCAATATTTGGAAAGTCAAAAGAAGTTAGAGAATTTGAAATTCTACTAGTCATTTATTCACACTTATTTTCTTCCAAACTGAAATAATAGCACGTGTTCAGGAAGGGCTCCCAGGAAAGGTTGTCAATTTTAACTCAGGAAACTGAGATTACAAACATCTCAAACTGCTCCACAGCAGCAATACGGTAAGAATTGTAAAATTATTTGCCCTAAGAAACTACAAAGTACAAAACCACCCAGCATCAAATAACCCTTAACTCTCCTGCAGATGCAGGTTGCACGTTACAGCAGCTACAACAAAAAACCCCAAACAAGACATTCTTCACACACAAAAATTCCCAGTTTCCAAAATATTTCAACAATATAGTTTTAAGAATGTAATCTTACCGCTGGAAGCTTCAGAGCCTTTTGGCTTAAACGCCATCTTTAACATTATCAACAGGCCTGCTGAAATCAACATCTGACCTCCAATGCTTGTTAAAGATGCTCAGAATTATCACTGAGGACATGATGCAGGGCTGGAGTATGTGTGATTTCCCTTCAGCCAGAGTTTATTTAGCATGAGCATTGTTTTCTGCACTAGAACAAGCTTCTTTTCTCTAGTGTGGGTTCTACCACCCTGACAAAAACAGCAACAATAAATCATGCAAATGTGGTCATGCATAAGCTGCAAAGTGCAAATGGTAAAGTGGCATTATTTCTTATAGTCAGCCAAAGAAGAATGAGACTGTGACACAGAGATGCAAGCAGGTCCTTACACGAGCACAAAACCATCATGTCCATGTCCATAACTGGTACATTATATATAAATATACAATAATAATTTAATCAATAATTAATTAATTAAAACCCACCTTGAAACACATTTTATTACGTTAATAGCCAGGCCATAACTATTCTCATTTTACTGTTGGGTTTTTGTTTTTTGTTGGTTTTTTTTTTCTTTCATATAGTATCTTTACGTGAGAGGTTCCAGTACGGTCCAACATGAGACGACTGAGTGCGGACACGCGTTAAATGAGGAAGGGGACACTCTCCCTGGAGAAGCGGGAGCCTTTAATACACCAAAACGAGACGAGACGGCCCAAAGCTGCAGAGATACTAAACGTTACCTCAGATAAAAGCTGCTTACCTGATTCGTGACCTGAAAAGAAAGCAGAAAACAAAAGGGCGTTATGAACCCAGTTGGATCCACGGGCTAAGACCTCTCCCGTTCCCTGACATCCCTGAGGCGGCGATGCTGAGCCCGGCGCGGCCCCGAGATCTCTGCCCTTTGCCATCCTCCCGCCCTCCGTTATCCTCGCACAGCAGGCTGACTGTCGGGCGGGCAGCCCTCCCACCGCTCATGCCGGGCACTCACGTCGGGGTTGGCCTCCAGAGGCAGCCAGCGATGGGGCTCCATGGCAGCGGGGGCGCTCCGGGCGGGCTGGGCCGAACTCGCAGGGCAGCTCTGACAGCGCCTCGCGCCGCCGCGCCTCAGCCTGACCCGGGGCTGCGCCACCGCGCCGCTCAGGGGGGGCGGGCCGAGGAGGAGACAACCCTCAAGAGCCTGCCCGCAACTCCGCGCCGCTCCGCAGCGGCGGCCGAGGCGGCGCGGACGGCGATGACCGCCGTCCGTCCCTGGAGTGCTCCGGGCGGCAAGGCCCGGCAAATCTTCCACTCCGCACTGTTTCAGCTCCCCCCAGCAATGGATTCTCCCAGCGGGGCAAGGGGTGGTGCCTCGCCCGCCCCTGCCGCCGGGGTCCATGGCAGCCGCCAGGGGGCGCCCCCGCCGCGGCCGCTCGGTGCCGGGGCGTGTCGGGTCCGGGTCCGCTCCCGCTGGAGCCGATCCCGGCAGGAACCGAGAGTGAGTGAGGAGCGGCCGCTAAGCTCTTCGACAGCCCGGCCCCTCTGAAATGGCCTCCAGCAGCTGAACTGAACGGCGGCACGGGCAGCGCGCAGGGAAACACACCCATGGGGAACGGGGCAGGACATGGGGCGAGGTGGGACAAAGGGAAATCAGAAGGAGCGGCAGTCGCAGTGAGCCTCCCCTACATCACAGAATGTTCTGAGTTGGAAGGGGCCCACAGGGATCATCCAGTCCAACTCCGGGCCCTGCACAGGACACCCCAAGAGTCACGCCATGTGCCTGAGAGTGTTGTCTGCTATGACCACTTCCCTGGGAAGCCTGTTCCAGTGCCCAGCCACCCTCTGGTATTTTCTAATATCTTACTTACCTCTCCCCTGACAGAACTTCAGGCCATTCCCTCGGGTCCTGTCACTGGTTGCCAGAGAGAAGAGATCAGTGCCTGCCCCTCCTCTTCCCCTCACCTGAGAAGACCTCAGTGTGTGTAGCAGGAAGGACCCGGGCAGTGAGGTCCCCATATGACCTGCTGAAAATTATTGCTAATATGTGTTAAACCAAATTAAAGATGGCGTTTCTCTTCTAAAGCTGCAAATCCCCTCATACATTCCATCTCAGAACCATAAACGTAGCATTTCTTGGCCTTTTGGCTATGATGAAGCATATCGTAATCATCATGATGAAGCATATTGTAATAGATACATAGCTTATACAGTGTAATTACCTTTTATATATGTACACATACCAGATGCCTACCAGATGCCTTCTTTCAAGTTAATTCAGAAAGGCTAAAAATGAAGGAACCCATCATGGCACTGGTGAGGTTGTACCTCAAGTACTGTGTTCCGTTCTGGGCCCCTTAATTTATGAAAGATGTTGAAGTGCTAGAGCAGGTCCAAAGAAGGGCAATGAAGCTGGTGAAGGGACTCAAGCACAAGTCTTATGAGGAATGGCTGAGGGAGCTGGGGGTGTTTAACCTGGAGAAGAGGAGGGACCTTATTGATCTCTACAACTGCCTTAAAGGAGGTTGTAGCAAGGTGGGGTTCAGCCTCTTCTCCCAGACAGCTGGTGACAGGACGAGAGGATGTAGTTTTAAGCTGCACTAGGGTAGGTTTAGGTTGGACATTAGGAGGAATTTCTTTCAGAAGCTGTGATTAGACACAGCGGTGATGAAGTCACCATCCCTGGAGGTATTTAAGGAAAGACTGGATGGGGGACTTAGTGCCGTGGTCTAATTTACATGGTGGTGTTTGGTCATAGGTTGGATTTGATGATCTCAGAGGTCTTTTCCAACCCAACTGATTCTGTGATTCTGTGATTTGTCGGCCCCAGCCCTCCCTGACTGCTGCTGCCCACCACCCTCTACAGACTGCAGCTGACCTGTGCATCCCTTGCAGCACTTTTACAGGGCCTTGCACTTCCAGAGGCAGACATTTGGACAAGGTTTTTGTAGAAGCCCATGAGCAGGGCCTCCCAGCCTGCATGGCCTGTGAGCACAAAGACCTGGGGCAGCGGGAAGCAGGTGCCTGAGCATGCATGTACATCTCGGTGAGCGGAGAGGGTGCAGGAAAGCTGGGATCTGTGCCAGCTCACTGGCTGATTGGAGTGCTGTGAGAGAAGGAAGGAGTGCAGCATGAGGAGCAGATGGTGTCTCTAAGTACTGTGGTACCCAGAAGTATCCAAGTGCCAGGAGGCCAGAAGGGCAGGGTGTTGGGGCACAGCTGAGGACCCAGGCACTGGAGGAACCCAGTTCACTGATACACTTTCTCCTGTCTGCCTGAAGAGCTTTTTGAAGAACTTGGTGTAGTTCTTTAGAGAGTTTTGATGCAAATTGCACTGCCTTCTGTAAATGTTAAGTTTACTAATTGAAGAAATGATGTTTTTATTTTATTTTACCCCTATAATTACTCAGCAGGACTATGGTGATGCTACATGCCTATGCCTGAAGCTTCTGCTTTGGCCTATCAACAATACTGTAGCATCTCTCTATTCAGTCTACTTGTAGCTCGTGACATTTGTCTTCTAGTTTCTATACTAAGTGTCTCCTCAGAGGAAGTTCTCAGTCTTCTAGCTAAAAGATGAGCCTGGACTGTCAGGTCACCATCATAGCCTGCATCTCCGTTCTCTGCCATGAAAAACTTCATAGAACACACTTCCAAAAGGCAGAATTTTCTAAAGATGCACAGTTTAATTCTGTGGATGGGCAGACAAGCTGAAATCACTGCGTACTTCATCACCTTCTTTTCCAAATTCAAAGAATTAAAAGTATGTTTACATGTTGATGAAAATAACCCAAAATAACTTCAAATTTCAGCAAATGATTTTGTAATTACCAAACCACAAAGATATTAAACTTCACATCCATCTCTACATCTTGGAGAAAGAAAGAAAAGTACCATAATGAATATTAGTCATAGTGCTAAAGGCACTACTGAGAGACTTAATGAAATTGCAATGTAAAATAATATGTGAAGTTCTCTAGATAACAAAGTATGTAATAGAGTTATGTAATTTAAGAACAAAGAGATTGTTAAGTCATGTCCTTGGTATCAGAGACAGATCTCAGTGGTGCATATATTGCTAGTGTTTTGACAACCATGAGGTCATAAGAACACACACTATTTAAAATCATTTGCACATTTAATTAGATACTTTAGAAGGGAGAGGCCAAGACCAGACAGGCCATAAATGTATAAAACTCATAAACACATATTATGTTCCATAATACTCTTTTCCTGAAATATAATCTAGATTCTTTCATTAATTGAAAATATGTAATTTTAAACTAGTCAGCAATACTGTGTATTATGTTTTACTACTCTGTCGCAGTCTCAGATTAGGTCTACAGAAATTTTAACATTACTGTAGATATATAAAGTTAAAACTAAAACTGATTACTAGAGAAGTTTAAAAATATTATTTTTAAAAGTGAGACTGGTGAAGGATCAGTGTTGCCTTAGTACTCCAGCCACAGCCCAAACTTAAGATCAGTATGAAATGCTTATTGAATATGGTTCTAGTTCACAAAAGGTGCTTATTTTCCCATAAAGCTGAAGACACTGTTTACCTACACAAGTCACGCAAAAACTGCACACTTTTTTCACAGGTGTACAGAATGATTCTATAAACCACCTGAACAAAGTATGGTCATTTTGTACCAAGTTCAGTACACTGTAAGTGCTGCGTGCACACAGAACAGGGCATCGCCTCTCCTACAAAGACAGACTGAGAAAGCTGGGGCTGTTCAGCCTCGAGAAGACAAGGTTGTGTGGAGACCTCATAGCTACTTTCCAGTATCTGAAGGGGGCCTACAGGGAAGCCAGACAGGAACTGAAGTGACAGGACAAAGAGTAAGGGGTACAAATTTAAAGAGAGTAGGTTTAGATATTAAGAAGAAATTCTTTACTGTGAGGGTGGCAACACACTGGCACAGGTTGCGCAGGGAGGTTGTGAATGCCCCGTCCTTGGCAGTGTTCAAGGCCAGGTTGGACAGGGCTCTGAGCAACCTGGTCTAGTGGGAGGTGCCCCTGGCCTTGGCAGGGGAGTTGAGAATAGATGGTCTTTAAAGTCCCTTCCAACCCCTTAATATCCTGTGATTCTATGATTTGCGTACCCGAGCCTATGACAACGAGCTCCAAGAAAGCCCTGTCAATAAATCAAACTCAGGAAACTTCTTGCGCCAATCAAGCGTGCCTCGACCCGGCCTTTCCCGAACCCTCCGCGGACGGTTATCCCTACGGCCAGTCTCCTTTCCCGCGCCATCGCGCGGGAACAGCGCGTGCTCCCCGCGGCGCAGCCAATGGGGGCGGTGCCGCTGGCCCGGCCTCGCTCTGGAGGCGCTCGGAGCCAATCAGGGCGGCGAGCGCTGTGCGGCGGGGGCTGCGCCTGGGCGGGTGCGCGGCGCCATGGCCGCCGGGTCCGCGCGGGCTCTCGCGCAGGCGTTGGGGACGCTCGGTGAGGGCAGGGGGGGGACCCGGCGGGAGGGACTGGGGAGGTGAGGGGAAAGGGGGGCCGATGGGAAGACGGGCGAGCTGAGGGGGGAACGGGGCTAAAGGGATAGGGGGCTGCGTGGAAGGGTGGGGCTGAGGAGGAAGTGGGCTCAGAAGAGGGGTGTACTTCTTTTAGGTAAATTTAGGTTAAAAAATTGAATTAAGGTAAACGCATGCACGATGGCCTAAGGATTTTTCAGACGAAGATTTTATATTTTTACTGTAACCCTTGAAGTTTGCTCCTGATCGCTATTGCTTGTGTTTTTTTAGATGCTGGTGGTGCAGCAAATAAGATTAATTTAATACCTCAAGACTTCTTTGCAGAGCTGGTAAGTAGGGCGATAAGGATGTGGAAGGGCTTCTGGCACTCTGGTTCTAGGAAGCCTTTTTGTTTAAGCTTTCCTGGTTTTTGTCTGTTGCAAAGGGAATCTTGTGTGTGTGGTAGCTTCACTTACATGATTCATAAAGTGCACCAGTCCTGCTAAGAGCAGTGGTATTGCCTGAAATTTACGTTTTTATCACAGATTTTTAAGAATCTATTTTCGCCTGTCATCTAGGTGGGGTACCAAGGTAGCTTTCCTAAAAAATATTTGGCTTGTTAAGTATAGTGTACACTTGAACAAGATGACTGTTCAATTAATGTGAAAATGGTGTGTTAAGTAGGAATAGCCAGTGAGGTAGAAATTATAAATTCTTGATTGACTTTCTTTTCGTGGAGTTGATGTAATTTTAAAATCAGTCACTTCAGTTACTTTATTCTTGATTCTTTAATAAAGCATCCTACTGTTGTCCATTTTTGTACTAACCCATTTTCTTTTTTGTTTTGTAATCTCCCAAGTATTTGAACTAGCTCTGTCTTGTGTACTAAAATACGCATTAAGAATGTCTTCAATAATACTTTCTCCACAGTGCGAACAAATAATTCATCATCTGAACCATAAGATCCCAGGTGTAAATACAGCTGAATTGTGTCAGGTAAGTTGGGATACTCACACTTGTAAGTATAGTAGCTGTATATGCTGTTAAGGATAGAATCCCTGAGTCCGTGTGGGGGTTCGTGTATGTGTGTACAAAGAGGCTTTTATTAATGCATAATGTTTGTAATTGTTTGAACATTCTGTTTCTAGAGAATTCAGACATCAGGGATTGAGATTAACACTGGTGACCTGGCAAAAATAGCTAACATTCTTTCATTTCTATTTAGGTAAGCACAAAATAATATACTTTTCACCATGTCTTCCCCCTCCCCCCTAACTTTATAATGGTATTAAAAAGTTACATCAAATGCAGGTATAAAATGAACTGATTTGGGAAAAGGGCAAAAGTTCGTAGGTCTCAGTACACAAAAAAACCCTCCTGGGCTTAGTTTGTGTCCTTAAAATCAAGTAGTTACTTAATACATAATATAACTTTTTGTAATAAAAAGACAAAGAGAGGAAATTGTCCAAGATCCTGTCTGCAAGCTTTAGAACTAGTGGCAAAATAGAGGAAGTTAGGGTCACTTTTAAAGCTAAGTCAGCTGGACCTCTGCCTGGGAGGAGTGTGTTTTTAAACTTTCTTGTTTCTTGGAGATTAGAAACCAGCATTTGTACCTCTTTGAAGGACACACAGCTTATAATGTTGCACTCTGCCATGAGTAGAGTTTTTAGGGAGTATTTTGAGTTGTTGTTTTGCTCTAAGTTTTTCTGTATTCAGGCATAAAATTTTCAAGATCTTGCTTGTTCTTTTAATGTATAGTATCAAAACATTTTATGTAACGTTAATACAACTGAAGAAAATAATGCCAGTAGAAATTTAAAATATTACTTCTCTAACAATAAAACAGAAGGCCTTAAATTATATTAGATTGTGCTACTTGGAGGACCAACTCACTTTGTCTTGTATTAGTGTCTCTTTTAAGAGTAGTGGACCTGCATGAACAAACATAGGCTAGGATTTATTTTTTTACCTGTTTCTCTAGAGGAAATCAAGTGGTAACTTTGTTCTAGACTTGCTACCTTTTCAGTTGAGGGTTTATGGCATCATTTGACTCCTGTTGGTACCGATTATACCTAGAAGTCCTTACTTGCCATTTGGCGATACTTAAACTACATCTGCTGAATGTTTAATTAAATTGCCTTGTTTCTAAAGTAATGATATTGTTTAACTGCTCCACGCACACATCTCTCACTGAGTTATGCCTTCTTTCAGTTGCTACAGCACTTGGAGGCTGTGATTATTTTTGTTTTAATGTTGGATGTGCAAGCCCAGAAAAGCTGGGTCTCTGTATACTAAAACATATTAAAGTCATGTTTTTTGCATGTGAATACAAAAGGTGAGTAACATTCTGGAAAAAAAAAATCCCAGGCTGCCTGAGTATTTTAAAGTACACATAAAGCAGAAACAAAAAAATTGCTATTGGGAGTGAAGTGAGAAATTTTATTAAATTTGCGGGGAATGAAATTGATGCAGTGTTCTCTGGATATACTTACAGCACAGCAGCCAGAAACAATCTCTCTACAGAAGAACTGGTCACCACCTTGGGCAGTGCAGTCAGCACACTGCCAAAACATGCACTTCAAGTTATCCGTCATGTATGGAATGAGCAGGGCAAATCCATTACTGCGGCAGAAGATGCAAGAAATGTGGCCACCGTGGGGCAGGTAACTAAGTGTGACCAAGTGCAGTTGAGCCAACTATGAACATTTCAGAAGCATCAGTGCGTTGTGTTGTTGGCACACAGAGGTATCTTGACTGCAGAAAGCTTTCCTACCTGTATGTGTATGTACATGTTGCCAAATATCTATCCAGATAAAGCAGCATGTGCAGTAAAGGTTGTCTACATGCTGAACAGTTTCATACCTTTTTAAAGATTAATGCTTTGTAGTACTATTAACAAAGGTGGTAGTCAGTTTGGCAGACAATTGGATTGGCTGTTTATGTAAATCTGTTTTAAATGTAATTTAAATTCTTTAAAGTTGATAACCCCAGCACTTGATTGTTTGTTCTTTGTCTCCCTTAAGTTCAAACATTATTTTTAAAGATACTTTCTGTCAATTTCCAGCATACTTTCTTTGCTTGAAAAAATAGCAGTGTATTTGCATTTTATTATCTTTTTTTTTTTTATAACAACAGCTTAAAAGACTACAGAATTAGGAAAAAAAAGAAAATCTTTGTCTGAGGCTTGCTAGTAAGCTTATAAAGGCTCTTCACGAAAGGCAAAAAATGTACTTGTGTGTACTTGTGATTTATCTAAAATACAGTTATAAAATGCCATAATTTTTCTCTATTATTGCCGTTATAAATTATTTGGTTTAGACTTAGAAACTTTGTTTTTGATTTAGAAACTTATTAAAAAAAAAACCAAACATGACAAATACATTCATGATATACAAGCCATGTGAGCTTGTGTTTCTGAAACTCCTCTTAGTAGAATTTTAAATACAGTGTACTTAACTATTGCCTGTACTTGGATAAGGAAAACAGATTAAGGGAAATAACTTATTAAATTGCTTATTTTTTCACCAATAAAAGGATGGGCAGATGATTTTTTATTCATGGTAATATCCGAATGTGTATGTTTGCTTTCCATTTGGATAAGAGCTCTAGACATCCTGTATTGTCCGTGAAACATCCCTCCAACTGAATAGCAATGGTAAGGTAGATCTCTTTCTTTGACACTGTTTCCAATGGTTTTCATCTTTGCAGTTTGTAGATATGAAATGGAAGCTGGGAGTCGCCATGAGCTCTGACACCTGCCGGTCTCTGAAGTACCCGTATGTTACAGTGACGCTGACGGTGGCAGACCCTTCAGGACAAATAACAGACAAGTCCTTTGAAATGACGATCCCACAGTTCAAGGTCTGTAGTGAGTGTTACTTGACTCAGTCTCCTAAAAACAGTGCTGTTGTTGTGAGGGAGCAACTGTATACCTTAATGCATACTTTTGTGTTGCTTGTTTACCAATACAGTCATGCGAAGAGGAAGCATTAAATAACTATTTAAAACACAGAAGCTAAATACTTCTGTTAGTTAGTTCTACATCTCTTATCTGAAAATGTTATTTTAGCAGTAATTAATCTGTTCTCGTACAAATAAACTAACAACTGAAGACATAAAGTCTTTCAGATCACGTCAGCTATCATTCTGCCTTATTAGAAATTTATAGAATATTCTTAATCTATGGAACTGTTCCCCAGCCTCAAAATCTAAAACTTGTCTTAAGCCTAACATTTGCTAATGATTAGGAATGGAGATCAGTCTTCTTTGTCACCACTGACTCTTAATTACTATGTCTTCATCTATGAATTTATGCATCTTAAATTTTGCATAAATGCAGCACTTGTGTTGTCATTCCTGTTTAAAGGGATAATACATCACCTAGAATATCATATAAGCTTAAAATAAATAGACTGTTGGATTGGAAGAAATTTGAGAAGGATATTCTGAATCCTTCGGTGTTGTAAAATCTATTCATTCTGACTGAAGCCTATTTAACAATTTGCTATTCAGCTACTATAGGAAATGGGTGCTACATTTGAGAAGTCTGGATTAATTCAGCTGGGAGTAGAAACATTAGTGTGGAAAGGGGTGTTTTTATTTTATTTTTTCATGGTATGAGAGCTACTTTGTATTTTTCCTTCCTAGCATCTTTCCCTATTAATAGACAAGCCCATGCAAATAAGGCATCACCTTTGTAGAGTTAGTAGTCAATGTGCCCAAATGTCAACCAGCCAACAAAAAGAAAAGCAGAAACTTTCAGTTCAAGCTGCACATTGTAACTGGAGGAAAAAGGGAATGTGAGAGATATGGATAGTGTTTTTTGCCTAACATGCTAGTTTGAACTGTTCAAACTATTCTTCAAGCAACTGAAATTTATCTTAATTTTTGCTTTTTAGAACTTCTTCAGACAGTTCAAGGAAATGGCATCTGTTCTTGAAACAGTTTGAAGAGAATTTTCATTTACAGTGACGTTTTGGACAAAGTTAGATCAAGGAAACTTTCCTTTCTGCACAGGGAATAAAGTGCCATTGTTCTGCAAGGTATGTATCCTTGTCTTTTTGACAGGAATTGCTCGGCATCATCCTTGCATTGCTGTGAAGATTTCTTCGCTTTGAAGCCAACTCTGCAGTGTTTGTGAACACATGTTCAGCTTTGTTCATCCTGGTAGACAGAAGATCAGGATGCATATGGAGAAGCATCCCTGTAGACTTCCGAATACCCACACTGAACTCTAGTGCAGAAAGACACCTGAAAAATGTTGACTGGAAAGATACAGAGAGAAGTAAATCTCATGTTAACACTTTTGTCTGTAAAATTGGGATGCTCTTGGAGTCAGAAATGATATTACATATAAGGAGAATATGAAGGTACATGTAACAAGCATACAGTTATTCTTGAAGAATAGCATTGTCAAGTAGTTTGGTGCAGGTATTTGCAGACCTGGTTTCCAATCTTTTAATAACTGGAGAATGAACATGTCTTAATGGCTTGTTTATTTCAAATACTTATTTCTCACCACCTAGGCTTCTAAAAACTGTGTTAATGCATTAAGTTATTCCAGAAACCCAAAATTTATCCTCTGAATTGAAGCCCAGAGGCTAATTTTACTTAAAGGTAGGAAGGCAAATTTAATTCAAAAGCATTTTAATATATTTTTGCTTTTTCATTTCATCCAGTACTAATTTGTTGCATTCTGCTTGATGTTTTGGTCAGCAGTCTGCTTTCTAATTAAATTAGGATATTCATGTAGTTGCTTCAGTCCAAGCTCTGAATTAGAAAAGTCAAGAGGAAACTTGAAAATTCAGGCTGGAGTGTTAGCCAAGCACATCAGAGAAGGGACGACACTAAAAGATTTCTTTGCTTGTTGCACTGTGTTAGGCATCCACTGCACTCTGTTCTGCAGACTCGCTCTAAGAGAATGTCCTAACCAGCAAGATTTTGGACTTTGATGCTGAAGAATGGGGGCATTTCCAAAGGGGAGTGATAAATCCAGTGTGATTGCATGCTTTTTTTTTAATTTTTTTTCATTGAGTTTTCCGTAAAGCAAAAAACACATTGCATGTACTGTGGGATGTAGTAAAAGCAACACTATTGCATCTCAAGATGTGCTGGTGGTGTAGTAGAACAATTAAATCTGAAGAGAGATAAGTTATACCTATAAGCAGACTGAAGTTTATGCTTCAAATTCAGAATGGTAGAGACTCAGCACTAGTTTTGCTGGGACAGATCCTCAAGTGATTTCAGGCCCCCTTAAAAGTGAGAACATCTACCTTTCTAACTCACTTAATGGTTTTTTCCCACTAACATTTTTTAAAAGCTGGCTGAAAGTCGTTGATATTGGTTATGCCTGCCTTTTTGTGCTATAAAAATAAACAGCACATTGTGCTGCATGCAGCAATCCTTTCAGGAAAGAAAGGATTTTCACCCCCACGATTTGGGTACTATGCATGATGCATAAAAACAGTACTTGGAGTTGCTTAGAAGCCCAAATAAGTGAACAGGCTTTAACAAAAGTTTTCAGCTATGGCCATTGATCTGGATGATACTTTCTTTGTGCTGCTTGAAGTCTGAGGTGTTTGCTTTGCGGCGGGGGGGAACAGATTGGTCTTTTCTGGGACCCTCTGAATAGAATGTCACAAAACGGTCTTGAAACAAACTTACAGTTTGCTCTTCCCTTGTCTGTCTGCAAGGGCTCAAGGCTGAACATAGTGCAAACAAATCCTCTCTGTGTATGGAAAAGTGATGTGAGCAGCTGATTTTTTTTTTGTGTTTTTTTTTTTAATTTGCAAACGTTGGAGTGTAAGGCTGCTATTACTTGAAAACATTGGCTTCGGCCTAGTGAATTAATTGTTTTACATTAGTGCAAGAGTTCCAAAAAAAGAATAAGGTTTTTTTTTAGTAAAGCTGGAGCCTTACAAATACTTCCCATGTGTTCTAATGCACATAAATTCTTCATATAGCTGGAAATACTTGTGCCTTCATTGGAACTGGATGGAAAAGATTTTATTAATCATATCTTAACGATTCAGTAGATGCTGGAATGTAATGAGGGAACTTCCAGTTAGCGTTTTTGCTTGGTTCATCAGGAAGAGGAGAAAGTTGTCAGCCTTTCTAAAGTGTAACTTACATTTTGTCAAGTCAGATATTCTAGAAATATTGATGAATATTTTTTAAAATGTCCCTGAACTCCATCCAGCATGTTGTAGTTCTGGCTGGAAGATGCTTGGACATGTGTGCTATACCAGTTTACTGTCTGAGAATTTTCAGAGGAGTTATGATTTGAAGTTGGCTCTGTACTCAAACTTCTGACATATCCTGATCTACCAGTGGGAACTCCTATACTGAGTAATGGAAGAATTAAGTACTTCATTAAAAGAAACCAAACTAAAAGAAACCTATCGGTTTGTAGGATAGCAATACTAACACATTCAGACAAGCTGACAAGCTGTTGAATTGTTTGTCTATTTTATGTGCAGAAACCAGATCTTTTAAAAGAGAATCAGGAGTCCTCATGTGTTCCTAATTCTAATTGTTGATTCATACAAAACTGTATAACATGAATATTTTTGTAAATCCACAAACAGTCATTAAACATGTAGGTAACGAAGATAAAGCTGGTCTGTATTTTGTTTTAAGCCTACTGCATGGAAGTCTGTCCTGTAAATTACTTAAGTTCAGGATTAGACTATGACTAAATTTTCTTTCCTTTTTAAATTAGGATGGAGTTCAAACATACGCAGTCTTTCTCTGTGATGGGCATACCAAAGAGCTGATGGGTAACTGCAGGCTGCAAGGACTATTTGTATCAGTTACTTAGACCTAGACAAAATGTTGTATTGAATCAGGAAAAGACAGAGGACAGACAAGATTAATGAAATTTTGCAGGAGTTTGAATTTAAATTATTTCCTTTTCTTAATTGTATTTAGGAGACACATGAACGTTTTATTTTTTTCAACATTTGCCTAGAACAGACCAAGAGGAAGGAAGGGGGATGGAGTCTTGCACAGTCAACAAACCCAGGGGAGAGAATAGTGAAGGAATGTCCTAGCAACAACTGTTGTCATCATCATATGACTTTTCTTTTGCTTTAATTTCAAACACACCAGACCACTTGCAAAAAGCTATTTTGTAGAAAGCGCCACAGAAAGAGTACACAAATAGCTGCAGTATGTCTGTGCACTAGTGTTTTATATATTGAGCTTCCATACACTTTGGCCTAGTCATGACCCAAGTAAAAGCATCGCTGTTCCTACTTCCACAAAACTGTCCTGCCTTTCTTTAACCACGTTATAAAGGTATGTAACCTTCTTGTTCACTGTGAGCCCATCCCCTTTGATTTTTTTACATTTCTCCTTTTCAAGCCTATGCACTCTATCTGAAGATACATTACCTTGGATCAATTAAAAACAAAAGTAGATAGATGATAAGTTGGGGGAAGAATGTTTTTTTTTTCTTGCTTGCCCTGTTCCTTGTCATATTTGAATGTTTTGTTATCCTCCTAACTGGAGGTATAATGAGAGGGTAATTTCCACTCCTTTGCAGAGGCATGCAGGGTGGTTCTGGCTAGTCCTTGCAGGTACTAAAGTAACACACTAAAGTGCCTGAGTCATTTGATCTACCTGCAGCAAAAAATGCCTCATCTCTGAAGAACCTCTACAATGGAGGCAGGGGGAGGGGGCATTTGAAGCTGAGCACCCTCTATCCTTTCCAGAATTCTTTGGTTGATCATGTTAGGGCTCATTTCCCAGATAGATTTTTAGGACAGTTATATGCCTGTTGGTTGGGCTGCTAGCTTGCTGGGCATTCACTTCATTAGGAAGCTGGATTTGTGCAGGTCCATATCTGACCTGAGTGCCTTGACCTGAGCTTGCATGGTATGTTGTTACGGTCCTCCTGAGGCTCAGGCAGTTCATAACTGGACTTTCTTGTCACTGAGAAATTTTGACCAAACATTTGCTTTACTTTTGCTTTATCTGTACAGCACTGTCCATACCTACTCATCCAGGTCTACTTTTGGTTCTTTAGGGGAGGAGGGTCATGGTTTAATCCCAGGTCAAATACCACAAAGCTACTTGCTCACTCCCCTTCTGTGGGACGGGGGAGAGAGTCAGAAGAGTAAAAGTGAGAAAACTCATGGGTTGAGATAAAGACAGTTTAATAGGTAAGGCAAAAGCTGCACACACAAGCAAAGCAAAACAAGGAATTCATTCAGCACTTCCCATGGGCAGGCACATGTTCAGCCATCCCCAGAAAAGCCAGGCTCTGTTCCTGTGTAATGGTTACTTGGGAAGACAAACACCATTACTCCAAATATTCCCCCTTCCTCCTTCTTCTCCACCCTTTATATACTGAGCATGATGTCATGCAGTCTGGGATATCCCTTTGGTCAGTTGGCATCAGCTGTCCTGGCTGGGTCCCCTCCCAGCCCACTTCTGGAGGGATGGTGTGAGAAGCAGAAAAGGCCTTGGCTGTGTTTAAGCACTGCTCAGCAACAACAAAAACATCTCTCATTATCAACACTGTTTCCAGCACAAATCCAAAACATAGCCCTGTACTATCTCTTGTAAAGAAAATTAATTCTACCCCAGCCAAAATCAGCACATGACGAAGCACGCAAGTTGGAGGGACGATGCTCAGTACTCCTCATACCTTTGAAAGACTTCCTGGTTCTTGTTTCCAAGGCTTTTCTGAGGGAAGGGGGAGAAATGACCTTGTCACTTGAACTGAGTTACTGGGATATGTCTGTTAATTATGACTTTGTGTCATTGAGAAAGTAAGGAATATGAGATTGCTGATTGTCTCCATAAAGGCTAATTTTAGGGGTTCTGGGTTTCCTCTTCCCTATACTTCATTTGCATCCTGTGGCTAATTATGATCTAGTTGCCCTAATTTGAGAACTGCTTCTGTTCGATATGTGTAAGTGCCATAGTTACAAATGCTCTGTCAGTGTTTACATTACAAATATTGTTACGTTTATATAAATTGGAAGTTTCAATGTCAGTTTTGTACATCACATACTGAGCTTAGGAACAGTAAGGAAAATTTATTATTTCATACGATAAATCTCTGTGCTAGGTAGGTAGTATTTCCAGGGGACTTGGTCATAGCATCGGTCACCAGGTGGCACTGCTACACACAGTCTTGCTACACAGCAATCCTTTGAGAGCATGTCTGGAAATGGGATAAGGACTTCAGGTTTTCTCCCCTGTGTTGCTTGGATCCGGAACTGTACACAGTCATGTCATCATAACTTCCATCCTACTTCTTACATTGTATGGAAACACTTTAATTTCTGTTTTAGTTATCAAAAAGATGAGCATAAAGATTTCCAGTGACACAAACAACATTCAGCATTTTAATGATAACAGAATACCTACCATTGTATATTTGCACCAGGTTAAAACAGTAATTTAATTATACTGATGTTTCTGCATTATGACTTGTTCTTCTAAAAGTATCATGTTGCATTTGGAGCCTGTTTTCATTTTACTTTTTTCCCTGTTTATACATTTCTCAAAAAGATTTTTCTAGATCTGTGTCTTGTTTATAGAATAAGCATTTTCATTTCTCGATCCAAGGTTTTCATGCAGTTTGACCGCTCTAAAATCCTTCTTCCCTATTTTTTTATGCAGCTTAGTTACCAGTGTCTTTATGCTACATTTAGGAGTACACTTCTCTGCGACTGAAATTGGTCCAGGTGCTTAATTCCTCTGGGAATTATCTCTGAATCTGAAAAATCAGACATTTTTGGTTATACTGAAGCTGCAAAGAATTTTTCTGTTCCCATGAATGTCATCACTGTGATGTCTTTGGCAGTTGAGAGCTTGGCCAAATTAAAGCAAGACAGGCTTCCTTCCTAGTGATGCTTTTGAACTGGGAAGTACCGGATATTGCAACCACATATGAGGCCTGAGAGTGGTGCTAAGGTTTACATTCATAATAAGCAGAGGAATGTAAGCACATGTCTTACACGAATCACCAGTGTGCTGTACGATGCTGCTTCTCGCAGTTGGGAACGTGGGAAGATGAGAGATGCTCTGCAGGCAACAGACTCAAGACAACAGATGTCGATTTACCTAGGAGAGAGTCAAGGACAATGAGAAAGAGGATTAAGGGGTTCCCATCTGTTCTTTTTTTTTTTTTTTTTGGCAGCTACACTGGCACCATTCTTGGTATTGTGCTGGGCCTACAAGTGCAGTCTACTACAGATTTGCTAACCTTTCTAGCTTGTGGTTCATCCTTTGTAATAATATATTTGTGGAATAATATTAGATGTTCCTTTTGGCTTTGGCAATGACAATTCTGTCTTAGTTTCCATTGCTGGAGAGTTGGAGTGGACCAGGATCCTTTCCAAATCCCAAAATGAGGTAGATGTAGTAGGCACTGCCAGGCAGAGTAGACAGCTCCCGCAGCCACAGCACATACTCCATTCTTCCTCATTTTTTTCCTCTTCTGTGTTACTGTTACTGCAGTGGTTGGGGAATGGTAGAGAAGTAAATGGCTCCTTTATATAAAAGCAGAAATAATTGGGAATAGGGAAGATCTTGTTGCAGAAGTTGCTCTGTCTTCTGTAGTAAATAGCTTTGCAACTGATCTGAGCTGCTAACAGCTACCAAACTGTATTATCTCAACAACAGGGATTTTAGTAAGCTGATCTGATACACTTTTTCAAGGGGGGGAAGCCTTATTAAAAAAAAAAAGAAGGACCAAAGAAACCCCATCAAATTTCAAATGTTCCCACCTGGAAAGATGCTATGATCACATGTAAGCACACAGGACTCAAGATTAAAACTTAGTTTTAAACAAAACAAATTGTGGTTCTTCACTGGATTCAAAGTCTGTTGTGCTGGAAAGTTTCATGGGATGACTGTTACATGAAAAAATGACTAAAATAAGAATCCCCAATCAAATTTCTCTTCTTTGAAGAGAAATATAATATTTCAATACATTGTCTCTCTTAATAGGTGCTACATTAAATTGAATAAGAATATGCTGAACTCAGACATAAAATGTGTCCTTAAATTCTAGGGGTGCTTATGAAATTCTGCCTAGGGATTATTCTCTTATGAACTTTGCTCATTCCGGTTCCCCTAAATCTGTTTTGGAGAACAAATTCTAATCTGTCATTACCATCAAAAAAGATTAGTGCCATTTGAGAAGAAAAAAAACAAAACCAAACCACCCACCCCATATCAGATTAATTTTTCATCCTTTTCATTGTGTACAAATTGCAGTGAGAGTCTCCTGCTATTGACATGTCTCTACAAGACCAATATGTCTTACTCAAACTTCTGGCATTGCATTTAAAACTATTGTAATCTCTATACATCCTGCAAAATATACAACTTTCATCATTTCTAGTGAGAGGTTTTTTATGTACTTAAAAGAGGAAGCACCAGGGTTTCTCCAGCACTCCAGAAGTTTCAAGCCTTGGTAATATGTTCAGTCTACTGAACTTACTTTCTAATACTTCAGTCGTATTTCCAAAACGTATTTCATTACATTCTTCAAATAAGACTGGGTAATTTAAATTAATTAAATGCTTTTTAAAAGTAAAAATACCTGTATCTTGGATCTTGCAAAAAGGTGATTTGAAAGTAAAATAAAATTTGACTAGTTAAAAAATACTGCAAATATGGAAATGGACCTTGAATTCCCAGACAGTTAAGTGAGATCATTCTTAGAAAAGCAATAGAATGACAAACAATCCCAGCTACATGGCATATTACTGAAATAATAGTTCAAGGTGATTGAAGTTATGTATAAACATGGGATTGTAAAGTCAAGCCTACAGCTCCTCTAATAACTTAATATTTTTTCTGCAATTAAAACTGTGGCTACAAAGCTTAAGGGGATGGATAATTACTAGCAATTAACAGTCTGATCGTGTGAGATGCTGAGGTCTCTCTGCTGCTTAAGAAATTGCTTAGAGCTGTGGTTGCTTACGAGTTTGTAGGTCTAAATCCTTTAACACTTTAAGTTCCTTGAACACGATATCTGGAACTGAAGATGCAGATATCGTATATGAAATGGCTGCTGTGCTGCCATGTACAGAAACAGCATACATTATCAAGGCATTGTCTTAAGAAACAAAACATGCTTTCTCTAATAAACAGAAAGAAAACACACTTATCCATTTTATTTGGAAAAATAGTCTTTACATGCAGTACTCCACTGACAAGCATATCAAATCCAAAATGTTCAGAGGCATTTACTCACATTTAGTTACCTGGATCTGTGTTTGGTCACTTCAATAATATACCCTAATTTAACAGATTTTGCATCTAATGTCTATTCAACAAAAAATTATGGCAGGTTATTAACAATTCAAAAAAGTCTGACTGGGTATATGGTTGGTTTTCTTTGACCAGCTGAGCATGCACTTGCAGCACATGCTGTGACAATTATTGCCCATAGTACTTTATGTACTTAAGATCTTCCAATATAGTGGTCCCTTTGAATTTTCCAGTTTGTTTCAAGAAGCTTGGCCAATGATAATGATAACAGTAAAAAAAGGAAGTTTTAAAAAATTGTTGCCTCTCACCAGAGGCTTTGTCTGTCATGTCTCTGGCACAGATGCAGCATTTACACTTCTTTCCATTTGGGATGACCTGGAGAGAAACTGTTCTTTCACTAAGAACAGAGATGTATTTTCAAAGCTCTGTGGATAAGGGCTATGGAAAGTTGCTTTCTTCTTTGTCCCAAGGTTTCTCATTCCTATTTACTGAGCTATAAGGATTATATAATTTAGGTGAATTCCTAACTATATTGTGCAAAGAATTAGAGGGGGATGCTCTTATTACCATTATAGTTTTAAACACTAGAAATTACATGAGAGGCATGTCAGATGTCACGGGCACAGGAATACCGTGCTCAATATGAGAGAAACTAGGAATTTTTAACTTAAAGGTGTGTGATATCTTACAACTGAAAAGAAACGAGAAAAGGGGACCAACTTCAAGAAGAAAAGTTATGTAACAAAAGGACTTTCCAATGAAACACTATTAATGAGATGGGGGGATAAAAAGTGTTAGGCAGATTAAAGGATAAATGAATAAATGGATAAAGTTAATGGACAGCTAAAAGAGATTACTATGAAGAATCAATTCAGGGAGACATAAAAAGCTGAAGCGAGAAGAAAACATGAAAACTTTGGATTAACATCTGAATTTTATTTTGAAGGTAGTTAAAATATTAGTGGTAGAGTTTATATAGATTAATTTCATCTTATAAGGGATTTGTATAAAGAATTCAGTAATAAAAAGAAATGAGGTCAAAATAATCAGATCTCATACCATATTAAGGAAATCACCCAACTGAAGGAGGAACCAAACAGCTTTACATAACAGGCACAATGTTGACAATTGAAGAATTTCACATTAACTTTTCACATTTTAGAATTTCAGTTCTACCTGATAATTTGCAAAAATTGAAGCCTTAAAAGCTGAAAATGCAGCTCTGTAGCATCTTCAAGGCTTCTTGTTCTATTTGAATGATGTGAGAACATCAGTGGATCTGTGATTGCTTAAAAGAATTTCAGTCTCTTTTTGCTATTCTTTTAATGTATTCACATGGTTGTCTTCAAGTTTCCTGATTATTATTAATTATTTGTATTGCCGTAACACCAAAAAGCCGATGTGGCTGTCTGCAAACTGCTTTTGGTAGGTCGTATACAAACATAAAACAAAAGGGATCTAATAGTCTTGGAGATGGTGTTGGTAAGCAGTTGCAGCTATTCACTATGTTGCAACCTCTCCCTCAGGCTGCTTCATTGGAGCCTGTTAATGATTATCCCATCTAAAACCACTGCAAAAGAACGTACAAGGGGGTTTTGCCGCTGCTGTAGTGCGAGCCCAGCATTTAGTTCACTTCCCTGGTAGGTTAAATTGGTCTTTGCGCTCAAGTGACTGAATTTCAGCTTCATGCTCTAGATGAATCGTCTAACCAACCATCCCCAAAAGGGGTGAGTAGTCTTGCTGCCCTCTTCACCCCTGAGCAGTCATTCCCGCTTCCTTTGTGCTAACAGTGGTATCTCTATGAGTGCTGTCACTTAAATTAGAGGTGGCTCACAGAACTGAACTGGCAGAAAAGGAGCAGCTCACTGCAGGATTAAAGCAGAGCCAGCGCTGCTGCCAGAAACCAAACGGCTCTTTCTCCTAGGTGCACTGTTAAGAGGATCGCAGTGGCTCCTGAATTGTCATCCCGCAATGGTGGACACAAAATCTCAAGTACCATTCTCAGCTAAAGGGTTAATGCTAACTGCAGAGTGAGGGACAAGAAATTTTTTAGTTTTATGATCCAAAAAATTTGGCCATTATTCTTCTAGTTACCCTCGTTGTAAAATCTACTGTACAACAATGCAGTTCAGATGTTAAAGTGTGCAAAAATAGCTTAGGGAAGCAATGCCAGTCTGGCTTTAACTTGTACCACTGTAGCACATATTGAAGCTGGTGTTCTGCCTACATAAGACTTTTTGCATTAGCGCTCCTGTCCCAAGGGACATTGCAGGATGTCCCTTAAGGCTTGGAGGATGCCATGAGAGGATATGTATTTGAGGTCTTGCCAAACCAGAATGTTAAAACTGAGAACTACAACTGATAAACCAAAATGGATAAATTAGATGGTTAAACTGGAAAAATATGAAGAGCAAAACAGTTTGCTCAGAAAATGAGCTGAGTGGTTTATACTGCTATGAAAATGACGGTAATGCGACAGTTTGTGTGTCAGTTCAGACTGCTGTGGGCTGTGACCTGAGTGCTACCTGACCCCTCTCTGCCCTAATAATGATGCAGCCTCAAATTACACCGACCAGCTCTTCAGCTCAAGCTACAGACTTTTTATCTCTAGGCAGTTAAAACGGGACCCATAGTAACGTTTTACTGCGAGTCATCCCCGCTGTTGCTACAGATGTAAACAAGGAGACAGTCGCTACAACTGGCAATTACCAAAGGGATACGGATGATGTATGACTGGCAGAGCTTTGTTCAACTACTTTCTCAGGTAGAGGAGGCTAGTTACTAACATCTGCAGTAGGTGGCGGATTTGTCGTTGACAAGAGATGTTATCGCGATAGCGATGGCGAAACCCCCACAACTAAAACTCGAGCAGGAAAAACAAGCCTAAAAAAAAAAAAATAAAATCAGTGTTAAACGAAACTCTGACTCGGCAGTGGCTCGGCAGGAGACGCTGCTGTGGCACGGCCGCGACAAGGCCGGTTCTCCCCGCGCAGGGGAGAAACCAGAGGAGAAGCGGCGGTGGGAGCCGAGCGCCCCGGGCGGGGGTGCCCCGGGCCCCCGCTCCCTGCGCAGGAGCCTTCTCCCCAGCGACCCTCCGGCTCGCCGGAATCAAAACTAACTCGGAAAAGCGCTTGGGAGCTTTTGCAAGCAGGGCGGGGAACTGCCCCGCCGGCCTCCCCACCTCCTTTCCTCCGCCGCTTGGCGACCTTCCTCCCCTTGCGGACCTCCTCCTCTTCCTCCGCCTCCCCGCGCGGCTGGTCACACTGCAAGCCTCAGGGAGAGCCCAGCACCACCCGGCAGAAGCCATCCCACCTTCTATTTTGCTTTGGGGCCCGGGTTGGCGGGGCTGGCCCTCCCCTCGGCCGGGGGTGGTCGGGGCGCGGAGCTCGCTCGGGGCGTAGCCCTTGCGCTCCTCCCCGGGGCGTTGAGGAGGAGGAGGCGGAGGTTCTTCGGCCGTCCTTCCCCGCCCCGCGGGCTGACCCCGCGCGGGCAGGAGGAGGAGGCGGCGCGGCCGTGCCCGGCGGGATGCGCGCTTAGCGGCGGCCCCGGCCGAGCGCAGGCCCCGCCAGCTGCACCTGGCGCCGGGGGAAGCGGCCGCGGAGCGCCGCGTCCTCCGCCCAGGCACCCGCCATGGAGAAGCGAGGGGAGGGCGAGCCGCTCTCTCACCCCTTGGAGCCCGAGCCGCAGCCGGCGCCTCCGGGGGAGAAGCGCTTCAGGCTGTGGTACGTGGGCTCGTCATGCCTGGACAGGCGGACCACGCTGCCCATGCTGCCCTGGCTGGTGGCCGAGATCCGCCGGCGCGGGCAGCGGCAGGAGCCCGGCGGCGCCCCGGGCAGCGCGGTGCCGGCCCGCGAGGTGCTGCTGCTGCTGGGCTCGCCCACGCTGCGCTGCGTGCCCGCCGGCCCCGCCAGCCCCGGCCCCTCCGCCGGCCCCGGCCGCCCCGCCAGCCCCGCGCCCGCCGTCTTCATCTTCGAGCACAAGGCGCAGCACATCGCCCGCTTCATCCACAACAGCCACGACCTCACCTACTTCGCCTACCTGATCAAGGCGCAGCCCGACAACCCCGACTCCCCCATGGCCTGCCACGTCTTCCGGGCCACTGACCCCAACCAGGCGAGTGGCGGCGGGCGTAGGGGAAGGGGGCACTGCCTGGGATCCCCCCTCTTGGCTTCTCTCCCCCTCGCCGGGCGGGACCTCGGTCGCTGCACTCCGCAGCCGCGGAGCGTGTCGGTGTGCTGGGGCGGGGCAGGGTGGCGCTTGCGGGGCGCTGCGGGACCGTAACGCCCCGCACACCCACCCGCGGCGTGGGGGGAGCCCGCCCGGGGCCGGCCGTGCCCGCTGGGCTCGTCCCGCGGCTGCCTCTGCAGCTCAGGCGGCTGCAGCGCCCTCGGGAAAAAGGGGTGTGCGTGGGGCGGGCGCACAGTCCCGCGTGGCCGCGGGGTGCTGTGCCGCTTCTGCCTCGAGCGCATGGAGCACCCCCTGCTAGGCCGAGGATACCCACTCTGCGAAACGCGGTGCAGCGGAAGATGGAGCCCCTTTCGTTCTTCTCCGTTCCCCCTCCATGGGGAGGCGTCGCATCTCAATGGCAAAAGCACAATTTGCTCTGGGAGCAAAACGCAGAATTTGTATTAAATCGTCCCTGTAGTGGCGTAAGCGTCGGACAGGAATTGAGTAGTGAAGATGGTGCTTTTCTGCAGACCCTGGTGGTGTAGAAACCATCGTTCGTGACCAGTGGTTTCTGTTGTCCCGGGTCACACTAAGGACACCTGCCTGTGCTCAGGCGCACACAGTAATGCTACAAACAACTCTTGGTTTGGGTGGGGACATTGTTGATAACGTGCCAACTGGAAAAAAGTCCTAACAGTAAGACTGTATTTTCCTGACTATGTGACAGGCATTGGCTCGCATGTCGAATGTGCAGCAGACTTCTTTCTGCTCCCTGTTTAGGGTATGTGAGCAATGGCGGTTTGGCAAGTAGGTTTGACGATTGATTTTGCAAAATGACAGCAAGAGAAAGGCCTTTCGATAACAGTTCTTTGGTTAAGTTAGGTCACCTCCTCAGTTTTCACAAACTGGAGGAAAGACACATGCAATTAGAAGTGCTGGGATTTACTGAAACCACTTAGCTGACTTACTAGATCTACTGAACAGTTGCTCAGATTTCTTTTGTTTGTTTTTTTAAGTGAAGAGGGTAGAAAGCATTAAGAAAACTACAGAAGAGTTGTCGGTATATTAATTTTTATTTGAGCCCAGCGTACTTCCAGAGACTATAACGTGGGAGGGATTTCGGTTGCATGCATAGCTGTGGCCTAAGCCATCATTAATGATAGGACAGGCGGTATCCCAGGTGGAGGTAATTACGCTTAACTTGCTGGCAACTGCTACAGCTGGAGTGCTCTGCCAGGAGAGAACACGCAGAAGAAGCGTGAAGTGGAGGGGATCATATCTGGCAAGAGAGGAGCCAAAATGTCTTTTTAGGAGACTGACCATATGGATTGAGATTCCTGCTGTTAGCAGAAGATGCTGAATCAAATTTATTTTTGGGGTAGGTCTGTGCTGGTACCATGAGATTGTTTTACAAAGTTTAGTGGATCCCTAGTACTCTAGTGAACATGCAAATTAGTACGTATGTGTATATTTGGGAGGCTGTTTCTGACTGAAGCTTTTATCCATATATCTTCTCTTCTTTCCTCATGGAGGAAAATGTCCTTATGTGCATTGAGTTAAATCAAACACATTCTGTATCATTTGATTCCAACTGATATGTAGGTAAAGTCTTCTACTGAAGGAAGTTACTACTGTGAACAAGTTCCCCTTCCTGTCTTGTTCTGACAATATAGTCTAAGTTTTACCTAGTTTAAGATTTTTTTTTTTAACCTTGTTATCATTAAAAAAGAACATGTCCATCACATGACTGTTACTCAGCATATGATTTCAAACTACAGTGAGGGTAGTAAATGCACAGCCAGTGATGGGATTCACAAATGTCTGACTAACAGGCAAGTTTTTTTAAGATATCAAAAAGAAAAGAATTTTTTTCCCCTTCTGTGTTTTGTTACCAGTCATCAAGACTTGGTTGGCTAAGCCTGTCCAGGTCTCTAGCTAGTGGTCTGTAATTAAGCTTAGTCCTGAGTGGATGAAGTCAGGCTGCAGGTTACTAGCTCCGAAAATCTTCTTCTGAAAGTCTTGCTTCTTATAAAATTGCCACTGTTCTTGCATGCTCTCAAGATCTTTAAGTATGCACTACTGTTTCATAGTGGTTGTATGAGTCCCGTGTTGTCTACTAGATTAGAAAGTATTTTTCACAGGTGGTATTTTAAGACAACCTCATTTGCCATCTTAGGCAGTAGAGACTTTCAGGCAATGTAAGTTGGCACTGCTACTGAGAGAAGCGATCCTGTCCCCTTGAAGCCTCGACCCCTTGTTCCTTCCTCTCGGCTTTGTCCTCATGGCAGCACAACTGTTTGTGCAGCTGCACAGCAAACAGGATCAGGGAATTGACTGGTGTTAAACTTGCTTTTCCCTCACCTTTTCTGGATTATTTCCAAACTGCTTTCCTCAGTTGCTTTACTATGCAACCTTAATACCATTTACGTCAAGACAAGTGAGTTGGAGGCACACGTTATCAGTGAGTAGCCAAGAAGGGGAAGAGTCAGACAACCTTTCCAGAAGTGCTAGAGAAGTTTCTTTTTAGAGAAGTTGTGAATACTCCATCCCTGGAATTGTTCAAGGTGAGGTTGAATGGGGCTTTGAGCAACCTGGTCTAATGGCAGGTGTCCCTGCCTGTGGCAGGGCAGGTGGAATTAGCTGGTCTTCAAGGTCCCTTGCAAGCCAAACCATTCTATGATTCTGTAAAGTTATACTGACTTAAAATTAGCCAGAGATGACTGCAAAGCCATGGTGTTTACCCATTTTGGCAGTATTTAGTTCAGCAGCACGATAAGTCGCTCTGCAGTGAAGGAAGAGTGCAGGAGATGTTACGTGGTCTTTGAGTTAGAAGACAGCCATAATTTTTTATGGCGGGTGTAAATTATGAAAGTGAGAGGTTAATGATTGACTTCCAAGAGATTAGTGCTACCATGATAATCCTGAAAACACAATGTAGGTGAGAACGAAAGTTTTGGCTTCAAGCCTGTTTCTTTGTCCACCAGCTGTACTGCACAGTGTTTAGGATGCGTGTGCATTCACTATGACCACAAAAAGGGTTGTTATTCTTTAGAAAAAAGCAATACTTCTTGCCATTCCCTGCAGATTTCTTTACCAGGTGACCAATAAAAAGCCAATGCAATATGTACTCTGATGACATCAGGTGGGAAGATAACATCTTTTAATGTTATTTGCTGTGATTGAAGAAAAATGAGAGAGTGAGGTAGTATGAAACATGTTCTAATTTTATTTGAAAGCCTACAAATTTTAGGCAGAGCTGAAAAGTCTGTGGATCAACTCCTGTTCTGGAGTAGTACTTTGGCAGTGTTTCAAACCCAAAGCTCATCTTGGCAGCATGGAAGTGGATGCTAAGATGCTTTTACTGGGGGGAAGTGTTTGTGGGGGTGTGTGTGTCTTGCTGTTTAATAACAAGGGGAGACATCTGAAGCCATCTGACTGGTGGAGATGGGAAAAGAAATTTTTCCCTTCTTTTTTGTTTCTGCTGAATTATTAGTGTTTGCTGCTGCTTGTAACTTTTCAAAGCAGTAGCCAGCTGGAGTGGGTAAGGGTAGTTGTCTGTTTAGCACTACCTAGTAGCTTCTGAATAACAGCCAGAGATTTGTTAGTTTTGTATTGATGTCATTTGAGAATTATCTAGGATGCACAGAGTCTGTCTGTAGACATCAGATGACAGTATTGTCACATTTTATATTTTGACAGATTTTCTTTACAATCCTGGGAACAGATTTACTTTTTTTTTTTAACAAAAAGTTAGAGTTTATAAATATGGCAAGCATGCCTTTCTTGCAGCCACCAAGAAAGCCTGTTTGTTTAGTGTTTTCAAGCTCAACTTCAACACATTTTTATCATGGAATACTGATTTTATGTTGTAAACCGGATTTTAATTGTGTGGAACAAATCAATGCAGTTTGACAATTGCCTTGATTCCCTGTTTCTGGAGGAAAGGCTTATGGTATCTCTTTCTGAACTTTTTTTTTAATTATTATGCTTATCTAGGTTGTGTGTTTTCTTGAAACGTTAATAAGCCTGTTTGGAGGGAATTTTTTTTTAACCTGAACTGGCATCCTAAATCAAGTTATACTGTAATTGATTCTTATTAGCGAAGATAGTTGTTTCCTCCAGATAAATAAGAACTTACTGGTTGTATTTTGTTTTTCTTTTAGAAAACCTGTGAGCAGGGATCAAAGTATGTTGTTACAGGGTTTCAAAACTAATCCAAGCTAGCCTTGAAAGAAAAATGTTCAGGTGTGCAGACCTCAGTGAGGTCTATGGGTGTAATCTATAGCTGTGTCTTTGTGCTACACCCATGTGTTAGGGGTCTAGGCTTTCTCAAGGTGAAGCAGAAATAATGAAGCTTTTTGCTGACAATATAAAGCTGTGATAAGAACTGGAGAGATAGAAGGACAGAGACAAGAGCCTGCTTGTCAAACACACTTGTTTATTCCAGGAGTGTGTCTCCTGCTTGTTTGAAAATGTGTTTCAGTAAAGCAAGGCCATAAGACAGTTTGTTCTGAAAAACGAGGCATCAGTACAAAGTCTAGTAAAAGGAGGCTTTTATGCTGTAATAATACCATGTTACATAAAGTTTCTTATTGAAGAATGTAAGTTAGAAATGTTTGAAGAAGGAACTTTGCGAAGTTTACGTTCATATTTCTGTTGTCCTTTGATTTTTATGTGGCATAGGAGCACGAGCTGCATGACAAGTCTTGGTTATAGGAAGTGCGTATGTACAGCATTGTTGCCATTCATATGAAAGTGTTGCACTGGTTGAGTTGTCTGACAAGATGTGCTTTGAATAGGTATAACAGACATGACAAAAAAGATGAGCTCTAGGTTTTGAAGGATTCTGCAGGAAATGGGAGAGATGATGTTTGATTGCTAGACAGATGAGCACAAACACAGTTTGATCGCAGAGGAAAGAAGCAACACTGTTTTCCATGAGCAAGATAGGTTGTCCCAGTTTTATCAAGAAAACAAGTCTTGGAGAGACAAAAAAAAATGTTCTGTAAGTTCTTGTGGGTCAGGATTTCATTCATGGGGTGAGAAACTGAAAAGAAATGACTCAGAACAAAGCATGGATGCTAAAGGCTTGCAATGAATGCAGAATTGTTTGGTGAGCAGCCTTATTATCTCCGGCTTACGTGGGCTATACAGCCTCTGATGAAGTCTTGCACTCCCTTTTTTGGGAACTGAATGTCAAGAGCTGCAGGTTTCATTTTTGTTTTCCTTAATGATAGATTTGGCACTTTTTTCCTTTTTTTTTTTTTTTTTTTGCATATGAGAGCACTTTTCATTTTAGGCTTGTGAAGCTCTCTTTAAATTCCAGTTTTGAACATCTTGTCCATATTAATTTTCTCCCATGCTCCAACAGAAGAAATAATAAAAACAGTGACATTGTTAGTTGTTTCTAAATGGTGAAACAGCCTTTTTATTCCCGATTAATGTTTAGGAGAGGAAAGGGAATGGTTTTAAATACTCTTAGCTGTTGTGTTTGTAGAAATAACTGATTAATTTTTCCCTTTGCATTTCATGAAAACCACCCCATTATTTGAGGAGTAGAAGCAATGTCTCAGAGGACTGTGTTTTCAGAAAGGCAAAATGAAACCTAGAACAGTAAATATACGTAATGATGTAAGCTCACTGAGAGTGTCTGTAGGTAAGCAGTGTACCAGATAATAAGGCTGTCTTAGTTAAAGAAAGGAGCTTGTATGCATCTGAGAATACCAAATCAAGCCGCCTTCTGATTATCTATTTCTACATTTCTTTTTTTCCTGTCTTTCAAATGTAGAGGCAGTTCCTTGTAAAAATCATTAAATAGAAAACTGACTTCAAAAAGGTTTGGCTAGCTTATTTATGTCTTGGCAACAGGGAGAGTCTGATTTTTGGGGATGATAAAAAACTCAGACCAAAGTGCTTGAAGGTAGTTATTTATAAAAGTGAATGCTATAAAAGATTCAATTTCTAAGCAGCCATCACAAAATAGTGGTGTTTGTGACTCACTCCTCTCAATCTCTGCTGTTTGCTAGAGTCTGGTACAGCATTTGATGTGCACCCTTCCTTGCATCTCTTCCATCCATCTTCCCCATTTGCCAAGAACTCTGCGAATGTGATGAGTTTCTCTGAGGTAAAGTGGCGAATACCGTGATAAATTTTGGGGACAGATCTTGGAAATTGCTGTCTAGTCTGTAGGTCATGCAGGCTTTCATCAGCTTTGGCATGGTCCCCTCATGGTACCAGCTGTCCTCTGCCACCTGGTTCTGTTTTCTTTGTGGTTTCAGACAAGAATAAAAAAGAAGAGTTTATTTCCAATGTGGCTTTTGTAATTAGCCCCATATGTGAACTGTGGCATCTTCTACCTTTATGTTCTGTGCTGTTCTGAGGTAGCTTCAGAGACCACAAGGAGATGACTGGGTAAAAAGACCTACTTATATAGGTCATTAAATAACATATTGTTTCAGGGCTGCTGGAAAGCAAACTTAAGCCAACAAAGTGAAGTGACTTAATTTATAAACTTTCCTGTTCTGTATAGACTGTAATATATTATCTATCTCCTTTATGTTCTGACACAAATAGGTACATCAAGACCGTATGCAGTGACATGGGTTCCAAAATAAAGTAGAGCATTGCTAATGGTAGATAGCGTATGATCATTTTACACAGAACCATATTGCCCCTGAAGAGGTCAAACTATAAGAAGACAGTACTGAATGTCACAGGGCAGAATGAAAATGTGGAAGTGATGACCCCCCAGGATGCGTGAACTTCCTATTTTGTGGTTTGTTTTGGGTACCACAGAACATGCATCAGTGTCGGATATGCATGTTTTCATCCATGAACATGTTGGGGGTTTTTTTATTCCTATTCAGGTGTATTAATCAGGTGACAACTGGTACGTCAGTGAGGTGGGCAAATAAACTTTCTTGATGATCTTGTAGATCTGAAAGTACTCTAGCAATTCCGTGTTCAGAGGTAAACCTGTTTGTGCTGTACAGGATTAGTTCTGGTAGTATATTTAAGACTGCAGAGAAAAGGACATGAGAACCCCACCAGTCAAACAAAACTAGGTGCATTCGACTCAAAGTGCTCATAGTAGCCCATATTAGAGTCTGAAGTTTTAGATATTTATAAAAGTTAACTGTATATCTTGAAAAATTCAGCTAGTCTTCATTCTGAACAGTCATGCTCTACCAGCACAAAACCTACCATCGTCTGGAGCTTTCTCCCTTCCTTGCCTCTGCCTCCGTAGCAGCCACCCTGCTTGAAATGAACAGCATTGTGCCCTGCTGTCTGAGGCAAAGCCTGCTTAAAGCCATCCCTCTTAAGTGAAATGGGCTGCTTAGCCCCTCCTGCCCCCTCTTCCTGCTGCCGGGAATTAGGATTTAGAGTGAGAAGTTAATTAGTTGGTCCTCTTCTGAAGAGGATGGTGCTGCCAGGATTTCCGCTGCTCCTCTACCAGAATCTCTCGGGGGGGAAAAAAAAAAGGAAAACCATGGCAGCAGCTAGAGCTCTAGGTATAATTTTACCTTTCCAAGCTGAAATTTTGTGTCGTGGCTACAGCTGCAGCACTTAAACATGGCTTTTCTGTCCTTCTGCGTGGTTTTAGTTATTTAAGTCACTTAAACAAAAACCTGCAACATGTACTTGAAAGGCTGTTGTAACATGAAGGCTGTTCAGTCTTGTTAGATGGCATATAGTAAATCCATGTATTAAATTTTATTTTTCTGTTCAGAGCCTAAAAAAGACGTAATGAACTAATACGTTACCTAGATGCATTATAACTCCTTTCAGTTTGGATCATTTGTAAGAGAGGCAAAATATTTCAGTCAAACCAGTGCAAAAAAGAAAAAATTACTTTTAATGGGCTCCTAATGCTAATCAAACTCTGCTTGGTGCTTAGAGGAATTGTATCTACTAAACCACATTTCCTGACTTTATAAATTGTAATAGGGAGTTGTCTTCATCTCTTCTCAAATCTGATTACTTTCTTATGGAACTCATAACTTCCTTTTTTCTAAATAATTTTATCTCTTTGGAATTAAGTAGGCTTTTAAAAGTAATCTTTTCTGGAAATTTGGAATGTGGTAAGGTTTTTCTTGTTCTGCGTCTCTGGAACAACTGAAGAAGGGTAGGATTCTACAGTATTGGACATGTGGCACTTTTCTGAAGGATTAAATTCATTTGCAATGCAAATGTGAGAGAGAGCCTTGTTCAAAGCCAGTGTGAAAGATTTGTAGAAGCTGTTGGGTAAGATAAAACCAATACCATAGAAGTGTGGCTTTTTTCCAGTTCTACTATCCCTAGCTCTGTGGTTTTCCCCATCCCATTACAGCTGACTTTAAAGTATATTTCAGTCATGAAGTTCATTTTTGTATGTTGATAAACCTTAACAAGCAGCTTGCTCTGTTAAAATGACTAGGGTTATGTTTTACTTCATTACTCTTCTTGGCAGGAACGTGTAGATCTGCACAGTGCTGTTTAGAGATCCTTGATGCATGGAAAAACATATTATGGGAAGTCAGAATATTATCCTCCAGGGCATAGTAAAGACAGCTTTCCAGAGTGTTCTCAATTTTGTTTTTCTTAGCAAGATTAATATTTATTTATTTATTAGAATGCTGATGTTAAATATATTTTGTGTACTGTGTGACGCAGATATGGGTTTCCTGTTATGTTAATTAAAAAAAAAAAAAGACTAAAACCAGCAATGTCCCAGAAACTTTGGGAATAGTCAGTGGTCTGTGGCTTCTTGAGTATTTTTGAAATAGAGTAAATATTCAGTAACAGAGCAATAAAAGACTAGGATGTGCAATGCTAACTTGCTGAAGTATATTTTTATGTGCCTTCTCATAGTTTGTTTCCTGCTTTGGCTTGATTATTCCTAACAACTTCATCTCAAGTTACTGTAGGATTTCTAAATAAAAATAGAATAGGGTAGTATATGTTTCACAGTGCTGTATTTGCCAGCGAGGAACCAGTTGCTTTCTTTAGGACTGCTTGGCAGAAGGGCAGAAACAAAGCATCACACCTCCTCCAGCTAAACCCTGTGCTGAAAGCTGATGTATGACCTTCAGGTGCCATAGATATGCAAAGGTCTGCAATTCCTGCCTGCCTCAGCTCTGCCATAGCGTGCAAAATTATAGCTTTGGTAGTCTGATGTGAAAAAATTCATTCCTGCTTGTGTGCTAATTAGGAGGGATCGTGTGTATGACCTCCTTGGCAGTGAAAATAAATAGTAGACTGCCCTCAGTGTCAAGGTACTTCTCTGGCAATCTAAGCAGTTGGGATACAACTTGCCAAACAAGCTACTGTAACTATATTTTGCAAAAACAACAAAACAAGAACATAATTTAAGATGCTGCTCTGATGTGCAAATCACATAACAACTTTAGGAGAGCTTTTTATGGAAAATACTGCTCTTCCTGTAATATTTGGTTTAGGCAGCACACAAGACTTGTTTTTTATGGAGAAAGATTTCAAATAAGTATCCCTTTTGTAGAAAATACTTCTGGTGTGGCTTTATGGTCATACTCAATAAGAGTCCCTTAATTTTCTGTGCAGCAGGACTGCAAGCTTAACCAGTACAAGAAGAAATTTGTGAAGAGGATACACTTTTTTTGTAAATCAACGACATTATAAATAGAGGCAAGGTGTTGGCTCTTTTTCAGCAGCACTTTTTTGGGTGAACCTTGCCAAAAGAGAAAATCAAGTGAACCTTTCAGTAGGAGCAACACATCATACTTTTATCTAAATTATTCATGAAGGAACACACCCAGATTATCCATGGCATATGCGTACATATATTCAGATTTAGCCTTGAGGAAATTTGCTGACCTAAACGTGGGAGCAGAGTTGGGAGCAAGGCAACATGATTAAAGGCAGCTCAGAAGGAGTGGGTTTACATCTTGGCACTGTGCCTTGGATTCCCTGTCTGCTTCATGCTAGGGAGAACTAAAAATAATATCTGCAGTTTAGTGGAATGCTGTGAAGTTTATAAAATGAATAAATTTCCTCCATAGCGCTCTTCTGTCTGCAAAAATCACCTCAGAGAAAAGTGATATTAAAAAAAATTATATGGAGCTATCGATCCATCTGTATGAATGCTGTGTGTGTTTGGGGGGAATTTCTTTCTCTTTGTGCAGTAAGCATGTTGTCTTTAAAATACACAGTATCACAGTTGGGAGTAAGAAATGTGGAGATTGGCCCAGACTGCTAAATTGATGATCGCTGTGATTCTTTATGTAACCAAGTACTTTTTTTCTGTATGATCACCCACTGTTCTGCATTTCCCCCGTTTTACTTAACGTCTCAGTCTTACTAGTTGTTGTTATATGGGAGTTTAAAAGGGAACTTTCTGAGTTTAGTGAAAATTACAAGTTAAAATTCATTTTCAACAGTACCATCAGTAGTAAGCTGAACAAAAGCTTGGGTGTGGTGCCATTTTGTTTCTTATCCTAGTCTAAATTTTTCAGATTTGACAACCTATTTGATATGCCTCTGCTCTGAGTTCTCACAAGACCACCATAAAAAGGTCAGATTTTGAGGAGGCAATTAATACTTGGATTTCTGCAGCACAATAAAGTGGATGCTTCAGGATTTTAAAATTCTTACTGTAACTCTGTGGAGAGCTCAAAATACTCTGTGGAGTCCCCTGGGTTGCTGCTGACCTTGTAGAAACACAGCACCCAACTCTGCTTGCCTATACAGCTGTATACATAACAACTAACACCCCATGAGCGTTTTACCAGTGTGTTTTTATTTTAACTGCTATATATTCTAGCCTCTTTCTTAGCAATTTGAAGCATGGTTGCATCTTTATTATGGTTTTGAATGGGTTTACTGATTTCAAGTGGTAATAGATAGGGTGTAAGTTTTAAATTTAGGATCATCTGAGGTTATTTATAGACAGCTTAAGCTCTATTTTTGTGTTATATCAGATGGAATGAAGAATATAAAGTATTTAAGTCTGTTACCTGTGTAAAATACAGAAAATACTCCCTTTCAGCCCTGTATTGGGCTAGTGTGTTAGGAATAAAGAGTAGCTTAATGGTGTCCTGTTACAGAGGTCAATTAATTCACTTGAGCATACTGCTGCCACGTGGGCTCCTCAACCATATTACAAGGAACAGTGTACATGTATTGTAATGGATCACTGCTCCTGGAAGAGCTGTTGTTATGCACCCATAAGAGCCCTGCATGAAACTGTGCAGGATGTGCTTCATGCTTTCACTCTGGATTTAATTGCTTTGGGTTGGTTTCAGAGCACTATTCAGTGAACAACTTAAGACTTTGTCTAGAGAGCTCTGCTCTGAAATAAGATCCAAGGCGCACAAGTAATTCTGCCTGAATTGCAGTGTTTTCCTATAGGATCACCAGCTGCTAGAAGATTGTACTGCTTTACTTCTCTGTTATAGCTTTAAGTGTCATCCTGCCATCCAAAATAGCCATCTCTTGCTATTACTATGTCATAAAAGTAATACTGCTGAAGTTTTTTGTTTCTGCCTGTACTGTTCCTGTTAAAATGTCAAAATATCTTTCAGCACAGCTGAATAAGCAGGTGAATAAGGATGTGATAGGTTTCTGATTCAGATTCAGTGCGGGGTGCTGCTGTCATTTGGAACCTTGTAGAAACCTAAGAAAACAGCAAATCTACCTTTCAAAAAAAATTTGCGTAACTTTGTTGTATGCACCAGGTGTGTTCGCCACAGGAGCACGTTTCTTGAAGGGATATTCTCTCTAGTGGATGCCTTTGAATGGTTGCAATGTAATCAGGGTTGAGAACTGCTTGAAGAAGATAATAGGGAATCTGGTACAGAAATCAGAGCTGTACGAAGAACAGTAACGAAAACACATCCCTATAAGATCCCTTTACTGCTTGACAACAGATGCATTAGTTATCAAATTTGTGGGCTTTCACAGTCTTTTTACTGTCTGTGTATAGAAGGCTACTGCTTATTGTTTTCTTGTGTCATGCCTCTTGCTCTTCTGTTTTTCTCAGCTCCTTGAAATTGTCCCAGTCAGGATTACAGTCTTTGCATTTTGCAAGAGTTGTTGGTACTGCATGCAGTACTGTTAACCATGAAGAGTCATGATTCTGACCATAGCGAAAAAAGATAATAATCCCTTTACTCCTACTGCTTCCCACAAACCAACTGGCCCCAAAATAAAACTTTAAAGAATAAAAAACAGTCATTCATTCTTTTGAGTGCTTGCTGTCAGGAGCTGAGCTTTTCAGATATAGCTATCAGGATTATGAAAAATTTAACTTTATTCCTGTTCATATTGCTAGTTCCAAGTTTCACATTCTAGAAATATCATGAAGACTAGCTCCTCTTCTCCTTTTTTTATCACTTGCCATTAACTTTTTTCTTTTTTTTTCTTTTAAAGATACGATCTGATAACAGCTGTTTATTTAACAGAAACTTGAACAGAAAATTTTATGTAAAAATAAGCATGCATTTTAATAACGCTATTCTAATGTTTTTACTTGCTCAGAGTTACTTTGCATTTAAAGTTTAGTTTCACCTTCACACACTTCTTTTTAAAACACATGACCTGGCACAAGTTTATTTTTAAGTCATACTGCCAATGGCCAATGAGAAGTGAAAGTGGGTTTCCTTGGTGACCAAGGCAGTTGTATTGTGTTTCAGAAGGAACGTATGAATAACAAAAAACCCCAAAACAAAAAAAAAAACAACTTCTACTATATAGGGAAAGGATACTGTGCTGTATGGTAAAAGGTTGTAATATTACCAATGTATCTCCTGGAGCGTGATATGAACAGCTGAGTTATTTGTAGCTGATAGTGAAACAAATTGCTACTGGAGGATGCTTGTTATTGCGTGGCTGCTGCTACAGCTGGTAGATTGCCTGGTTAAGAGCAAAGTAAACTTGAACCGGGCAAGAACTGCTGTGAAAAGTACACTCCAGATAAGCATACTTTAATCTCTGGAACATTTAATTGTGTTCAACAGCATTTTCGACTGCCTCAGGTTTTCAAATGTGCAAACATATTCATGACATTGACATAATTACCAATTTTTAATTCATTGTTCTCTGTGAATCCACTAGTAATAGTAGCAGAAGACACGTTCTTTTTTATTGTTAATACAGTTAGGGTTCATATATCAAATTATAAAGTTAATATTTGTCCTTGAAAGTCTCCTGACTTACTTCTCAGCTTCTTAATGTAGTATCAGGCTGCTATTGTATGTCACTCTGCTCATCTTGTATCTATCTAGTGAGGTTTGAGTGTGTTTATTATGAGCCTTAAAGTATGGTTTCCATGCAACTAAGTAAAATTAATCGTTTCAAAAATTTATTCACTTTGTGGACTTTGAGCATCATCTCCATTGGAAGATTATTTTGACAGATAAGTTGTTGATAAATATTTTTCGAGGCATGTTTAATTCCTTATGGTAGTCATTTTGGTAACTATCAGTCAACTATTTTCATATGTAAGACACTGTCTGAAAATTAATTGTAAGACAAAGAGGGCTTCTACCTTCCTTAATAATGCCTTTACCTCCCAGCTCCCAAATGCTTTCCTCCAAACAAACAGACTCAAAACTGAGAATCAAGAATAACTCCAAGCTCCTCTCCTGGTGCACTGTGGCAAAGGGTGAGCAGGTAGAGTTTTTAACAATCACTCTGTTCTCTCACTGGTGTTAAAGAAGCTGGCAAATTCATGGGACTTGAAGCTGTATATGACAAAATTTCAGAGTGGCATTTCAGAGATAACAGCAACATAGGTTAAAGCTAGAAGGAAAAGCAAGGGCAATTCCGCCTGCTCCATGAGGGAATTGTAATGCTTCCATTGGAGTGGTTGCAGTCTGCTGGAGGAATGATTAGTGGTAGCTCGGAGGAAAGGGAAGCTTCTAGTGTCCTTTGTGAAAATCTGACAAATATATTCCTTCTATTTCTTGAATCGTGTTATTTCTAACACCAAACAGAGTTAGTTGGCAGTTTTCCTACAGATGTAGCCCTGCAAGTTTACAATATAAATAACTATCTAAATACCTTCCTGGACATCATACCTCCCATTATCTATATTAGCGCTTGCCTACATACTTTGAATTTGATAAAATGAAGGAAAAAAACCATACATATTACATCTAGGCATTCACAGATTCAAGTCCCATGGAGAGCCCAGCATGTCTTTTGACCAGGGAGCTCAGAGTGCCCTGATAGTTCTTTATGACCCATTTCATTCAGTCGCTTCTTTCTGTCAACCTGGATGGTCTCAGCCTGTAGCAGCGGCATAGATGACAGTATATATCAGTGCATACCTCTTGCTCCAGCCCACAGAGTATAAACTAACAGATGGTGTCAGCTAAAGAAAAAGAAGATATTAACTACATCAAAAATTGTATATTTTAAAGGATGCAGTTGCATGAAAGTATGGAAATTCCGTTCATAAAGATATTATTTCTATCTGCCGGAGAAATAGTTTGGAAATAGATTTGTCTAATTAGACAAGATGTAATCTTTTAGAGATGAGTAAATTAAAAAAAAGTACTGATGGAGGTGGGTTGACTTTATGTACGGAATGCTTATTAGGACTATAAACAAGATCAGATATTTTCAAGAATAGATTGAGTCACTGGCAATGTTTTTAATAGTCCAGATTAACAAAAATGCCTGTTTTGAGTCTTTGGGGAGCTCTAATACTTGTGTATTTCTCAAGCTTTTCGGTGAGGAATGATAGTATCTCAGTAAAATTTCCCTGCAGCTTCTACCATAATTATATTTTCTCAAACATAAGTGACTTTCACTTTGCTATTTCCGATTCTGAATATCTAATGTTTTTACGTTGCATCTTTCACTGTGTACCCCAAGAATTCCCACACACAATGGTACAAAGCAGAAACATCCATGCCTCACAAAACATTATACATGGAAACATTTTGACCTTGTAAAGTAATTTGGATGTGATCAAGCATAACTGAGTTTTTTGTAGCTGGTTCTGCAGTTTCACACAAAGGAACCTGCAAATATAGTACTGATGGCTGCTTTCAACAACATGAGCACTGTTTCAACAAATGTTGACCTCCTGTCTGTGGGGCTCATCTTTAAATGTCCAGCTCTCTCTCTATTAGGTAGGTAAGCTCCTTTCGTATAAGCCTTTCTTTCTGGATCCCCTGCTAAAAACATGCATCAGGGATCACATCTATAATTTCTGATAAAGTACCTTACTTCAGGTTGTTTCCCAGCTTGTAAACAACCTCTGTCTATGACCTTGCAGTCATGCTGCTGACTTGTGAGTGGTAGTTCTTGATTGAACACAACCACGCAGTGTTTCAGCTGGGCTGTCTCAAAAGTGCCAGTTATTGCACAGAACTACATTATTCTGCTAATATCTACATGCTTAAAAACTTAAAAGGCATGATTCTTTCCAAGCTTATTTTTAAAGGCACAGACTTTTCAGGTGTTCTTGGACAAGTCTGGCTGACTTCAGGGAGTTGGCTCACATGTATGAACTTTCCAGAAATTGGCTGCAAGCGCAAAATTTGACTGGGAGGGTGAATCTCAAGAGCACCAGAGTTAGGTCTTGTTTAAAGACGTAAGCTTTTTGTAAATTTTGATTTTTACAAAGGGCTTTACGAATGTTCTTTCACTTATTCATTAGCTGGTTTGAAATGTGTTTTAATAGAAAATAATGTAGGATGTTACCAATCCTTTTCCAGCAGGCACATTTCACTTTACTAGGAAGTATCAACTTCAAATAATTGCAAAATATTCTAAAAATAAGCTGTTACTTGTTTTACCACAAACTCAGGAACTGAACAACGTGCTACTAGATCTTTCTTCGAAATACTTTTTTCAGTAGATTGCAGTTTTATGTGACCTTCTAATAACTTTTGGGTTTCTTGGAAAAAGCAGTTTTATTATAAGTATGCCATAGACATTCAGAGTGAGGGCATCTCTCTTTCACAAAGTCCCTTTTTGTGATTGCAGGAGCCCTTGAAGATGGCAGAAGGTACAAAAACGTCTGCAGAAAATAACCTGGTGACAGTTTCTTGTATCTTTATTATTTTTATCAAATATTTTGTAATAATATTAATGTTTACAAATACTTTTATTATACATTGTTGTCCTTATTAACTGCTTCAAAGGGTTTTCTGAGGTACTTGTTACTATTGGACCGGAATGTTTTACAAAAAACAGTATTAAATTTATTTTCACGTGTATGAGAGAAGGGAAGATATGTCTTATTTTGGAAAAAAAAAGTCTGAGGAAGGTTTTTCTGACTGGTTACAAATAGAAAGTATCTCTTGAGTGCGCAGTTCAGAGTGTTTAGGAAATATCTTGTCAAAATACTTGATATATTCAGACTTCATACCAGCTTCTGGTCCAGCTGTAGTTTCCCAGCCTTCCAGCTCATCAGGCTCCAGGGCCCTATAAATGAGTCACTTGGACACGGAGAAGCACACAAAGCACTGGACACTTCAGTGAAGTTTAAACACTTTGTCTAGCACCACAGGAGATCACAGTGGTAGAAGAAGGGTGATGACCTTCTTTGCTGTCATTTATCTTCTCTAACTCCAAAGTCATCCTCATCTTCTTATTTCTGTTTCTCGGGCCCTGTATGATGTTCTTATAACTGGAGAAATGGTCTGCCTTCTGCTGCAGTTCTAGTTCATGGTCAGATGAAGTCCTTTTGTCCTGAAGTGACCCAGGGGTCTTGTGGAGAAAAAACCTATCAATCCTTAGCCACAAAAATTGGCAAGAACCTCACTATATCCCCTGCAAAACTCATCCTCCCAGTGCCAAAACAAAAAAATTTAAAATATGTTGTTAATTTTTCCCAGACATTTACTAAAAACATTTCAGATGCTGGAGTGAGATTGTAGTGGGTACTAGATTCTTCATTCTGCTTTTAGCTCATCTTTGTCTAATCCAATTCCTTTGCCATTGCAACTCCTTCCCAGTTTGCGGACTGCTGTCGCTGTGCTCATTTGCATTCAGTGTGACTCTGACTTTTGGGTCTTTTTCTGATCTCTGTTTCTTTTGTCAGTCTTTTTGTATTGGCAGTCCCTAGTCTGATACAGGTCCTCATCAATCTCTCTTACTTGCTTTTACCTCATTCCCTCTGTCATGTGCTTGGTTGCAGCCCTTGTTAGTCTTTCAGTTTCCTCTGCAGTTTTCTTTCTTCTCTCAATCATTTCTGGTCCCTGTCTTTCCTTCCTTCCTTTTTCTCCCTAGCTTGTTTTTTTGAACTCAGTCTTTCCTTCCCACTCCTGAATTTGTGGACTGGACCACATTGCAAATGCGCTGTATTTTCAGGCAGAAATTGCTGAAGATTGGATGAAAGTATTTTCAGGGTCTGGTTGACATCCAGGGAACCTGACCACTTCCATTTATTACAGAACACCTGTTTGCCAACATTTTGCAGAGATTTACCATTTGGGTAGATTTTGGTGAAGACAAGAATTGCAAATTATGCACAGAGACCAAACTGAAGAATTTGCCCAGATCCCTTGAAAGAGTTACTAGCAGTGATGTTATTTTTTAACAGAAACCAAAATCCAAGGAAAGGTGTATTTCTTTTTTAGCAGTGGCTGGAGTATTTTGAAAGTGTCAGTCCAGAAAGCTTGGCAAAGTTGTGATCTAAAAACAGATCTTTGTCACATGAACTGGTGGCTCATTTGAGCAGCCTTTCATTGTAGGAAGATGTATGTAATAAAGCTATTGGTTGGGAAGAAACCAGCATCCAAGGTAGTTCTCTTCCATAGAAGAATTCACCTAATTTTACGTTGTTGAGAGTGTCATCAAGTTTTTTCATTTGGACTTCTGTGCTAGATTTAGTTCAGATTTAACATAGTGTTTACATTTTGTGCTTGAGATTATAATAGAAGAGACAACATTTTGAAAGGGATTAGGAAAAAGTAATGCCCTACTGGGCATTAGGCATTTGAACTTGAGGCAAAGATTTCAGTCTCTTAACACCAAACTTGTGCTAATACTTATTAGTAAAGGGACCCCTCTTTCCCTAATTGGTGCTTACAAGTCTATATTATAGAATGATAAATCAGTATTTGAAATTCTCCTGATCAGTAAAATTAGTTGAAAGGTTGACTGTTTGATGTAAGAGCATCCATCCCACATATCGTCAGCTCATTCGAAAATAAAAATGCTAAATGTGAGGTGGATCTCCAGGAAGAGTTTAAGAGATGAGAGGATGAGTAACTTGCCTTTTTGGCATGTCATTGGAGACCACGTTTCTAAAGCTAATTCTCTGAGAGAGATGTAGAACAGCAGTTTCCCCTAATCCAAACAAAGATGAAGTGTATTTTCTCACACATCGGAAAGAGACATGTGCTCACACTTTACTGATTGTTGTTAGATATCATAGAATCATAGAGAGGTTTGAATTGGAAGGGACCTTAAAGATTATCTAGTTCCAGCCCCCCTCCCATGGGTAGGGACACCTTCCTCTAAATGAGGCTCAGAGTGTCATCCAACCTGGCCTTGAACAAATGCTTCTAGGGATGGAGCATCCACAACTTCTCTGGACAACCAAGGCCAGTGTCTTACCACCCTCATAAGTGAAGGTTTTTGTCCTAATATCTAAGCTAAGCCTGTCCCCTTTCAGTTTAAAACCATTCTTCCTATCACTACATACTCCTGTAAAAAGTCCCTCTCCAGCTTTCTTATAGGCACCCTTTAGGTACTGGGGGGCTGCTGGCATAGTTACTTCCCTGTGTGTGAAAACAAGAAAGGTGGGAAAGCTCCCCCACCTTGCTATTTTTTTTTTCACTTAAAAGACAATTTTTTAGTTTGGAAATCCACAAATGCCTTTTGTATTTTGAAAACACAAAACATACAAATTATTCTGAAAGGCAGTGTAAGAGAGGGCATTTTCCTATAAACTCAGCTGGTCATGGGACCTTCATGACCTAAGAGCCACAAATTTGGTGGGCAGCTGGTTTTGTTACAGGAGTGTTAATGCCTGACTTCTCAGACAGTTTTCTGCAAGCAGCACATTTCTACTGCTGTTGAAATTCACTGGTTCAGAAGTGTTGCTTCCATTCATGTATTCAGCAAAAGCGTTGTGTTTTCTGTTGTATTTTAAGCACTGGAGCACTGTAGTCTCCCTCCAGATGGACTGACAGACCAGCAAGAGGAACTAGAGAAGAACCCTGCCTAGGCTTTGGGGGTTGGAGGGGCCGTAGAGATTTCTTTTTAAAAGCATTTTCATGAAGGATGGAAGATATTGGTGCAGTTAGCTGACCCTTTGCCCACAGTCTCCTGTTCTTATTTCTGAACAAACACTTGGGGACATAGCATCTTCCTGGCACAGCAGCATTAGGGTTATGAAGAAGTGAACCTCAGCAGAGCTGTTGGTCCTGCCTTGTACCTTAAGAGCAGACAGTAAAGACAGAATAGTTGGACTGTATATTGTATGCATTCTGGATAGCTGGTGAAACCCCTGTGTGTGAGCTCCAATGCTAAGCCTGCTTCTGCAAGAAGAAAGCCCTAAAGAAACGCTTCTCAGGTGAGAGTAAAACTAGGAGGTAGTTGCATAGCTTAGCCATAAGCATCTGGAGCCAGGAGTGCGATAGATGTTCTCCTGATGTTATAGAAAAGGTAGACAAAAATCTAATCTATTTCCATAATATTTCAAAACAGCAAAACTGGTAAATTAGAGATGTTAAGAAATGAATTCCCTGTGCGTTTCAATAAAAGTAATTTCATTTTAAGGAGAACGGCCTTCCAATAGCATTAGAAGTAATTTCACAGCTTAAATGAATTCAGTCACGCCTCTGTAGTAAAGAATGCACTACCCTTTTCATTACCATCTGTGAAAAATGCTCTTGGCTGCATTTGAATTCGAGACACAGTGATTCGACTGGTATATGCATAGTTGAAAGTGACTTATTTTTGAGAAGGTATTTCATGATAAATACATCTGTTTATCAAATAGAGTTTCAGAAGGGAAATGATTACTCATTTACTGAAGTCAAAGGAGAGGTTCTTATAGCCTAAATTTTAGTAATTGCTCTAAATATACAGTAACTACTTTTTAGAATGATAACATGTATTAAGGGCAGATATGACTGTCTTTGAGAGAAAAAGTCTGTCACCTCTTGAAAGATCTCCATTGAGATCTTGAAAGATACCCTTTGAGACACATGTAATATTTTGAAACAATTTTTTGTCATTTCTTCAGATTTCGTCAGGTTTTCAGTGATTAACACCTAGATTACCTGTAAGGACAGGTAATCTGTCCACACACACTTCAGTTTCCTTTTTGAAGTTTCCAGCTCTATCTATTGGTAGTGCTGCTTGGTCTCTTTTCATCATAGAGTAGAGAAACTGCAGTAGTTTTTAATCACTTTCAGGTATTCCTGAAGTCCAAACAATCAGCTTGGAGAGGCTGAATTTGAAACAGAAGCAAATTTGATGCCCTGTATCCATTCAGTATTACAAACTTGTTTAATAAGTTTAAAATAAACAGATCTTACTTGCAAGTATGAGCTAAGATATGAAGACCTAAATTCTTTGCCAGCTATGGGCTGAAGCAAATGAGCCTAACAGGGACAGAGTCTGTTAAAATCCATAACACTTTAAGAGACAGTATTTTGGACCATATACTTTATTTTAGAGAATTAGGCTTCACAGAAACAGCCGATTTTACTTTATTTCAGTTGTCAACATACTATTTTTATCAAGTGGAGTTTATCATGTGCCTTTACAGGTCCAGCTAAATTGCACTTAAAAAGAATTTTAAAAAACCCTCTAGCTAGATGCAAACATTAAAAATTCAGAAATAAGATGAAATATAACTGTCTTACAGAGAGAACATCGTAGAGTCTGTCTTCTTTTTGACATAATGCTGCAAAGAGTGGGCATTGTATAAAGAAACCCAAAACACCACAACAAAATACAGACTTAGATGGAGGATAGTCCTTCAGTCTTCCTAAGTTTTGAAGAAGATTGAAATTGTGCTGTGGAGCATGTCCCTTTATGTCAAAATGGCATGGCAGATTAAATCTTGCATCCAGCCAGCATCCAAAGCACCATATCCTCACACTTTCAGTAAGAATCTTGCCATTGACTGGGAACAAAAATTGTCATGACTCTCATTTTTAGATTTATATATATTTATATACATACATGCCCCAACTGTGGTATATAAAGAGACATCTAATTCATTAAGACTCTTTCACAATTTTTTTTAAAGACTATTAATGATCTGATGAGGTTTAGAAACCTTTGGAACAAACTGTATAACGAGAGCAGTTGAGTTTTCAACAGTTATTTACTAGCATATCATTTGAATTAGGATTGCAGCAGTAAGGAAATTTCCGTGTGAGATTGCCTCATGTACCCATCAAAATACCAGTCTCTTTTAGTTGTTCAGTGCAAGCTTTATATAGCTTTAATGCAGGTTGAGCAAAATTGCTCTGTTTTGCACAAGTAAGCTACACAAATTGCACTGGTATAGTTTTCAGGTCAAAGGGAGGTGACAGATTTGTCTTTACAAGCAGAAATCTGTAGGGATTGTTTCTTAATGTCAGAAAATAAGCTATGTCCTTAGTTGGTACTTGTAGTATGGGAGAAGCCAGGAATGTTTTTCAGCTCATGATTCTGCTTTGCTCTGTCCATGGCGTATGGTCCAGGTTCACACCACCTCCTACATATTTTTTTTTTCATTAGACATAGAGCCCCCAGAGCCAGAGGAGAGCTGTGCTGCACCTCAGAAGACTCCTTAGTCTGAAGAGCAACTCTGCCTTATTTTCACCTCATTGTTCAGAGGGCATCGTGGAATGGCCCCACCTTGCAGTGTGAACATTGCCATATCAGAGCCATTTGGCATGAGTTACAGAAGGGGGTCAGAATCTGCCTCTGGAAACCAGGCATACCGAAATAAATCCCTTTTCCTCAGAAATTGGAATTGCTTTCTTATCAGATTTTTTTCTTCTACTTTCTGCCTTTTTGAAAGCAGATGTTTGGCAGCTGACTGCTCCCTGATTCCCAATGTGGAAAGATTCAAGCTACATCCTAGGTCTGTTGATTAGCTGGAACTGAGGCCAGTCCCCGAAGCACTGGTCCTGTCCTCTGAGCAGTGAGTCAGAACATGAGAATTCCTGACTTACATTTCCTTAGTCCATCACTCAGATGTTAAAAATGTTTAAAAAAAAAAAAAGTTACATACATTCTCACTTTACAGTGGTTCAAGGTCAACCATGTAGAACCTTCTGGTTTAGGGTTCCTAATCTGAACACAGTCCTTCAAACCTTTATTGGAAACACTGGTATACTTCCATGGAACATAACCTCCAGGCACCATGGGTAAATATTGTGTTATGCAAGAACCATTTTTAATGTATTAAAGATTAACATCTATGTAGAAAGTTATCAGGAATAAACATCCTGTACTGATAAGGTAAAAATCACTCTCCATTTGATAATCACTCCTATTTTTAAAAGTTCCCAAATTAGGTCTAAAGCTTTTTTTTTTATAGCCAGACATTGGTCCATGGAGTAGTCAGTGAGGAATATAATTTTTTAAAGAAATGCATTGTTTACAGTGACTGGCCTTTTTTCCTTCAAATTTTCATCTTCATTATTAAATAAAAAAGGTAAATCTGTTCCTTTACCACTGTTGTACATTTAAGTACAGGTAAATTTGGGCCACTGAAAGTATGGATTAATCTCAGAAATGTGAAGTTGATCAAACTTACAGATACTTATTAAAGAAAGCATAAATTTGCCTCAGATCTGTTTGTAAAAAAACCACTGTTACTGATGCATTTAGTTTTGAAGTCAATGCTTTTAAAGTAGGATCTGTGTGCTCCTGAGTATTTTTTAGTGCATTTAACACGCTTAAAATATTTTACGTTAAACATATATTTTAAGTTAAAGCATGGGTTTGAATAGTAAGTTTCAGTACAGACACAGATAATTCACTGTGATAGTACCTGTAACTGTAGTATTAAAGTTCTAGAATTAGAAAACCAACATAAAATTACTTATCCAGAATAGCTTGTTCCACCAGCAACATGTCAAAAAAAGATCATGTTTGCTGTGTGGACTGTGAACATTTGAAGGACATTTTTTCAAAAATTAAAAAAATATTAAATGTGGAAAATTTGGACTACAAAAAAAATGTGGTATATTCCTAGGGGTGAATTGAGACATGCAATTCTTGGGTAGAAAAGAACCTAAAATCTAGGGAAGCACTGACAGTAATAGATATTCTTTGACATCTAGCACATGTATAGGCTGAGAAACAAAGTCATTAGTTTTGGAATGTTAATTTGCATTTTGTGGTTCTCGTGAATTTGGCTTCCCAATCTAAATTTGACATAAAATACCATAAAAGCACGTGAACCAATAAGGAAATGATGAGCAGTAGAAGTGCATTCTGAACAGTTTTCTCTAAACACAACTTGAAAGCACAGCCGTAAGATTTCCAAATACTTTTCAGTAATTTTGGAAGTAGTAAAGCTCAGAGACTTCACATGGTTTGTAACTGAAAGAAAAAGATCCTACATAATTGGGGAAAGCATGGTGCAGGACTGCTGGATTCTGCTGAACCTCTTCTTGGCTGTGTCTGTCATCTGACGGTCCAGAAGTCATGGTTCTGCTTATTTCTGGAGTTTACTCAAGATCTCAGTGTCTTTGCTTTATGACTAGCTGTTACAAGTTCTCTTGTAGTCAAAATAAGCTCTTAACTCTCAGAAATGGAATAGGAGACTGTAATTTATACTCAGGAGATTTCTTGGAAGAGATTAAATGTAATCGTGCTCCTTAGCGTACATTTGAGAGGCTGTAGCGTTGGCCCAGAATGGTAGGACTCGCATTCTCTCATGTGCAGCCTCCCTTAAATGCCAGAAAGTTTTTATTGCTTCTGCGATTTTTTTTATCCTCCTGGACACACAACTCCAGGCCCTCCAAGGGTTTTCAGAAATCAAATCTGCTATAATAGAGATGTTAATTGCACCAGCAAAACATTTGCATCTCAGCAAAAGCCGTAGCTAGCTGTTTTGGATATATTTCTTGGACTGTTTGTCTCAGCTGCTTAACTTTCATTTCACTTGTTCAAAGGATGTCACAAAAGTTACAAAACTGGTTGATATCACATCAACTAGCTAAATTGGAAGGTGGCTTGAAATTTTTGAATGCAAAATGCTGTAAAATACAGATAAACAGTGAAGATATTTCTGCTGCATTCATTCAGATGAAGTTATTTATACTTCATCTGCTTTATATTTAATTATGTTGCAATTTAAGTTCCAGTTGGAAGATGACATGATGCTTTTAACCAATGACATTGTAGTGTTCTTTCATGGAGAAATTAGTGTATCGGATAAAATATGCCAGGCAGGATTAATTTTGACAGTAAGCTTTGAAGTGATGTGGTTGGAAAAAAAATTTATCAGATGTGGATATTTGCTTAAAAATCTGGATTTGCAGATTATTACATGTGGTATGAATTGCAAATTAAGGCTACTTGAAAGCTTCTTCACCTTCTGTGCCTGCAACTGTGTTCTTAGAATTCATGATTTGAAAAGGTTTTTTTTTGTCCTAGATTAGAAAGTGCTAAAAGAGTACCTCTCACTTTTGTTAGCTAGTTTTTCCGTAATGCAGTTCAGTAGCCATAACTGAATAACAGCAAGCTACAAAAGCATGGGTTTTTCTAGTTGCCATTAAAAGAAAAGGCAAAAAACCATTTCTTTGAGAAAAGAAGAAAATTGTGAATTTTTAGGATTTCTATTACAGTGCTTTTATTTTGAATATGTCTGTTATAATGTTTTTATTTTAAAATAAACCTGAATGTTTCTTAGGGGGAGACTGAACTGTACAAAGGAAGCACGTCCTGCAGAAGAGCTGAGCAAGCAGCACCAGGAACTGCTAGAACCAACTTGGGAACAGCTAAAGAAGGGAAAACAGTTCAAGAGCTGTTCACGTTTGAATATCTAGTGGTCAAGTCACTGTGGCTTTCCACAAGAAAGCTACAGAGTAAGAGAAATCCAGACTTCTATTTAAAAGAGATGCTGGCACTCCCCAGCTTTAACCATAAGCTTTTAGGGTGGTTTGTTGTTTGCTGTATTTTAATGCATTATTTCACACGTTCTTGTATTTTGTAGGCTATGTCCCATACTGCTTTTTTAAAAAAAAACCTGCTAAATGGTTAAGCACCTTCCATCCAAGCTTGTTTTTCTGAATGGGACATCATCTTGTAACAGATCTGTAGTCTTACCTTTTTTGTTGTAACTGAAGAGTGCTTTATCTCACCCTAAGTCAAAAAGCTCATATCAGACAGGTCTTGAAAGGCAGGTGCAGAACGAAGATAATCAGTGTAATTTAAATTAACTAAGAGCTTCAATTCACCAGTTGCTGAATATTTGAAAAGGCTGATTAGCATTTACTTTAGATAATGGAAACTTTGGCTAGGTTTTTCCTTGGGACCCAGTGAGTGAGAAAATCAACACCTTCATTAGCTGCCCTGTTGTCTTTAGCGAGGAATGTTTACATGGTTCTAACTGAGTTGTCAGTGCATAGCAGGTGTCCCGTGGACCTGTTCTGCCTCCCAGTCCAGCAAGGTTAGCTGCATTCAATATGCAAGCTCTGCCTTCAGTTATCCTGATGAAACCCCAGGCAAAATTTGCAGCTGTAGAAAAATGTAGTGCAATTGAAGGCAGAAGTTTATTGTTACATTATATTTGTCAGCAAAAAAAATACAACACCCCCCACCCCCCAAAACAATACTACTTGTTTTTTTAATTTTAGGCTGAATTAGCAGAACTACTAAGAAACTAAAAACAATATATGAATTATAAAAGGCAGGTTGTCATTGAGGTACCAGAAAGTAAATTCTCTCTGCTATTTTTACACATGCCTTATCTGTATTATCTGAGTGTTTTATTTCTACTTGAGAAGTCAGTACAGACACCTACTACTGTAAATATGGAACACTTGTGGTATACAGATCCTACACATAGCTGATACTGTGACTGAAAAGCAGTGGAATCCTTGCAAAGTAAATATCTATAAGCTCAATGGTCATAGTTAAACATTAGAAGTCCAGAGAATATTTGGGATAGCTTTGGGATTTTATAGAAACAGGTCCTATGGAGTCATCATTTGTCAGTGCATACCTGTCAAATAAAAATACACTAGTTGTGTTTTAAAACTAATCATCTTTTCCAAGTTAGAGTTTTCTGTACACTGTATCTGTGAAATTATGAACGAGTATGTAGTAGCTCAGCGTGAAAGTGTTTTCCATGTCTGCTATACCTAAATGAGGATATTATAATATCTATCAAATAGTAGCACAGATCAGTGGTCACAAAGTTGAGAAATAAATAATGGGATGAGAAATAAAGAATGGGACAATCCTATTGATACAAATTGTATACTGCTTAGTGGGAATCATCATGTAAGAATGACTGATGACAGCATTGTCTTTCAGGTGTTTTTCAGTACCTCACAGAATAATCTTCTCCGTAACTTTACCAGGCACTGAAGAGAGACTGATGGGCCTGTAGTTTCCAGGGTCCTCCTTCTTGCCGCTCTTGAAAACTGGGACAATGTTCACCAGCTTCCAGACAGCTGGGACCTCTCCAGATTCTCAAGACCACTCAAAAATCATCGAGAGAGGTTTTGTGATGACATCAGCCAGCTCTTTGAGGATTCTGGGATGAATCCCATCAGCCCCTGTAGATTTGTAGGGATCCAGCTGGAGCAGCAGATCCTGCACAATTTCAGGGTCAACTGAGAATTGATCATTCTCAAGATCGTGGTCCTCCAGCTCAGGGTACTGATACCCCCTTGGTACGTCACCATGTTGAAGACAGAGGCATAGAAAGCGTTAAACTCCTCTGCCTTGTCTCTGTCCCTGTTTGTGAGGTGACCATTCTCGTCCTGTAGTGGGCCAATGATGCTTGTACACTGCCTATTACCATTAATATGTTTGAAAAAACTCTTTACTGTGTTCCACATTTCTGGCCAGCTTCAACTGCAGTTGCGCTTTGGCCACAGTCATTCTCGGAGAAGAGACTGCTCAAACTGTAAATGTTAAACATATTGATACTAAGAAGCATATGAAGGCATCACTAGTTGTAATCTTCTTGGAGGATAATGACATCATGAACAGCTTGTGCTGGATGTTGTAGTGGTTTTTTCTGAAGTACAGTTTTGAGTGGCAGATTTAATCTAATTACCATGGAGCCAATAGTATTAACAGTCACATCTCTCTTGCACAGCTGAACAGCTAGAGTCAGCTCTGCATTGCAGTAGGAACTGTGCAAGCATAAATAAAGACATGATCTTGTCCTTGAAGAGCTTCCTATTTGAGCTGACATATATCCTGCTAAAGGCCTCTGCTCTGGGAAGTGTTTTTTGACTCCAGCATCAAAGAGATGGGAGTCTTGTGTTTGAACATGCCCAGCTAGCTCCCTCCAAGGGGAACTGGCTGTGTCCACATTGACCAGCATCTGCTTGCAGTTTTGTCCAGGTCTGTTGTGGTCACAGGACCTCTAAGGATAGGTGGACTATTTGCATAGTTTGGAGAGCTAAAAACATGAGGTTCAGGTTGGCAGTCAGATGAGTGACACAGTGGCATGGTGTTGAAGTGATTGTATCATGTCCTGGGAGTTGGCTGATTTACAGAATCACTAAATATCCGGAGTTGGAAGGGACCCAGAAGGATCATAAATTCCACTCCTGGCCAGAATCACATCATGTCCCTGAGAGCATTGTCCCAATGCTTCTTGAACTCCAGCAGGCTTGGTGCCATGACCAGTTCCCTGGGGAGCCTGTTCCAGTGCTCAAACCACCCTGTGGGCAAAGAACCTTTTCTATATACGAAGAGAGAGTACAGGATGGGTGAGGGTGGAAAGCAGCGCTTGCATGAAATGTTGGAGGTATAAAGGGAGAAAGGGTCAAATCTGATGCAGTCTTGCTGTTTTCTCTTGTTGTAAGCAAGTACTACTTGGCTTAATGCTTAGAGCAAGCCTGCTGGGTGAGATGATGAGAACCAACAGGGTACTTGGGAGTGAGTTTGTATGTACAATGTGGGTGAGCAGGGATGAGGCTTTGGACTGAAAATGGAAGTAAGTGGCAGGCTGAAAGGTATCAAGCAGTATTTTCAAGGGTTTTTATTTTGGTGGCCTTAAGAGCACCAGTGAAAATATTTGGTCAGCTAATTATCCACAGTAAAAAAGAGAAAGCTGCTAAATGATTTGATATGAAGAAGTAAACTGCTGAGAACGTGGGTTTTTTTAGAGGAACACAGGTGTGAGGAGGTCTTTTTTGACTGACTGCTGCATTTGTCTAGAGGAGCTTACAGGCAGCTGTAGCCACTCAGACTGATAGTATGAGAAGCAAATGATTGAATTAATCACAGCAAAGTTTCTAGGTGTGTGGGGAGAGTTAGTTGTTGGGAAGCTGGTCACATCTAACAGCAACTGTGTCTACTTACCTGTGTAAATGAACTAGTCTTAACTGATGGAGAGGCGATTTCCTTCTCTTTGAAGAAGGAGCTTCTGCAGAGAATAAGTGGGTGATGCTGGACTGTCTTCCTCATTCTGATGAATGTATGAGTTCCAGTATCTGTATTTATGGCTCATTTCCTTTTAATTTACACGTTAAGTAGGACATTAGAAAATTGTTCTTTTTATGGAACGTTCTGAATTGTATATGTTTAGTAGAATGCATCTTAAAGTAAATGAATTAGCTATTCCTAAAGAAAATTTGTCCTTTTATAAGGTTTTAACTTATTTCTAATATTATGCTGGAGTATGAAAAAAGTGCTTTAAATTACTTGGATTATTCTTTTTGTCAAATAAGGAGTTTGCCAATGCTTCTCGTAATTCATGATTGAACGCTTACATGACACTTGGATTTCACTGCCTTTGTATTTAATTAATGGGAGAAAACTAGACTGAATTGCAGAACCAGAAGTGTTTCCCTAATAGTATCAGGAAATGTTTCCACAAATTGCCTGCTGATTAGAAGTGTCATGACGAAAAAAACATGGTAATCTTTTCTGCTAGGATCCGTGAAATTTCACGTTGCAGTTTAATATCGCTAATGAAATCACTTCTATGCCAAACTAAAAAGAAGTCTCAAACTATAGAGTCACAACATATGCTTGGCTATGATTATGGAATTTGGCTGCTGACAGTGCTTGTGTTCTCTTGTTCTCTGTGGTTGCTGACTGAGTATGTAGCAAGGCTTTCTTTTTTTTTTTAATACTAGTATCAGACTTTAAAAAAAGTTGTTGTCCAACAGTAGCAAACATAGCCTTGTGCTGTGGTTCCACCAGACACTTGTATCCTGGGTTCTCTGATGCATGTTTCTCGTAGCCTGCAAGAAGGAATGCATGCATCACTGATCATGAAATTACAGTAATTGCAAACCAATGATTTAAGATCTTCAGATCTTTGGAACTAAATTGTTCCCGTTGTAAACCTAAGTGGTACTTACTATGTTTCTAAGATATTTTCTGCTGTGTTGTGTTGATACTATGACTTCTATGACATTTTAAAGCAGATAAGTAAGTGAGGCTCAAATGTTTTGCAGAAATAACAGGGTTAGGTATTGAAACCAAGCTGTGGCTAAAGAATCTGTTATGCAAATAGTGGTGTAAACTGCACTTGGCTAGGAGCTACAGAGATAGATTAAGAAAATGGAGTAGTAATGGGAATGGGGGAAGAATCAGATAAAACTTGCATTATTTTTTACAAAATTTATGTTTATTTTTGTATCCTTTGCCTTGTTACACTTACAAATTATGTATCTTGCCTTGCTGTTTATTCCTCCACTTCTTTGCTCCCACCAACAAAGGTGGTTCATGCTGTTGTGGTGGTGAAGAGTGTGGTTAGGTTGCAGCACTCTCACCACTGCGACCCAGGTTCGATTCCTGGTCAGGGAAAAACTCCCCCGGGCAAATGGAGCTCGTCAGCCCTGTAAGGCCATCCATCTAAGAGAAGGTCACTCTAAACAAACCTACGTCCTGAGGATCTCACTACCACTGTCCAAGCTTGCTCGGCCCCGGCAGATGAACCTCAGGATTAAAGGGTGGGCTCAGTTCGGCGCACACTGTGTCTCACCTAAAATATCCACTGCGCAGGCTCGAAGAGGAATGACCTTTCCCAAATCTTCGCTCGCAAAGACTGGCCATACAGGTGGTGAAGAGTGCACATAACATTTGCACAAACACGAACTTCCTGGACACATGCTTCTGCTGTCCATAATCTGGTACACTACGACTGCAGCCACCAGCTTTCTAAGGAGTGTATATTTTCAACTAAGCTCTTTCTGTCTCATTTACCCAACTGATCAACTCCTTTCACTCTTCAAGCCATTTCCACTAAAGAAATGTAAATAGGAATATTCCATTCATAAATTTAGAGTTTAAGAGGTCCAGCAGTGAACTTCATGATAAGGTGCTTGCACTACATGTACTAGAGCAATGCTAAAGGAGATAAGAGGGACAGAAGGATTGTTATCAGAGGAAGAGTTAAAATAGTCTGAGGGGAAAAATAGTCTGTATCAATGTGTTAAAAGGATGATCTTGGCATTCTTTTATGTAATTTCTATGGTCTTAAAGCTCTGTTATAAAACTTCTCAAAAAAACCCCAAATTCCGTCCTTATAATCTTGTATCAATTCATTATGGTTTCCCATTAAGGTGGGAGGTTACATTTAAAAAAGAAATTATGTCTGTTGCTTTGTAATTTTCGGAGTTCCTTAAGCCACATGCATATGAAATATGTGCCAAGCTTCCACATGTTCTCCTTTTTTAAAGTTCAACACTAAAAAACCGAAATTGTGCGTAGTCATGTACGAACAAATGATTTAGATCTAACTTGACTACTATAACACATTTTACAGAATGGTAAAAACTGATGGGTTTTGGCCCCCAGTTATGCTGTTTCATTTATCAAAAATTGTAAGAGCCTAACTGGAAGACATTCTGCACTTGTGCACCTCGTGCTTTCTGTATCCACTTTTTAGAAGTTGCATGTATTTAGTATTTAACTACTCAAGTGCTTGCATTTATCATCAGTGCAATAAACAATCACACAGCTGTATATCACCTGCACAGAAAAATGTTAACTCTTTCCTGCTTTCTCACCTCTTCAACCTTGCTCCTGAGCATGCTCCTAAATAGAGCTCTGACCCTGTGTCCTCTCCTGCTGCAACATCCTTGTGCCACTGCTCCTTAATGTGTATCCTCTCCTATCTATCCATGTCTAGATCTGGATGCACGAGGCCTGGCCTCACAAAGACATCTCTTTTGCTGGATGAAAGAGGCGCCTGAAGCTGCTGCTCACAGGGGTGAGCTGTGGCTGAGCATGTGCTGCTTTCAAAAAGGGAAGCTTTGAAGTGCTTCAAAGAACCCAGTGGTATGTGTACCTTTTGATTAAAAGGATGTTCAGTACAAATAGGAAAATATACTGAAATATTAAGATAAGCAAATTTTGTGGTCATGAACAATGAATCCTAGGGGAGAGCTGATGCTGACCAAAGTGTACCCAAGGAAAACTGTACTTTTACCTAGTTCATAAGGGCTGAATAAACAAACAAACAACCTTGGTTAAAGGGAAAGTGAACAGAAACACAGTAGTGACTGTTGGTGTTACTGCCCTGTACTAGAAGAGTCAAGTTATGGGTAAAGCAAAGGTCTTCATGCTACTAAATTTTTTGAACATCAGATCAAATGTGTCAGGGTTTAGTTTTATATATTTTACTGCCAATACTTAACAAATAATGAGACTGACTATATCTTTTTAAGTGGGTAGCCTTAAATATTTTTATTTATGTTGAGTTGGGTTTTTTTATCTCTAGAAAAGTGAGGTTAGGGTTTTGGCAGAGGAGAGCTGTCTGTAGTGTAATAGAACTTTAGTTTGTCTCATGCCAAACACCAACACTTGATATCAATAATTGTTGACTCAAATATTGCTCTTGGGTACAATAATCATTCTCATTGTTCCATAACACAGCAGGGAAAACAGCCTTTAACAATTGCTACCAGGAAAAATCGCACAGTGGGAGCTGAGGCAGTTCTTGTAGTTGTGTAACAAAACTCCAGAATGTTGGCAATGTTCTGGACCTGGAAGGCGATTCTTGTTGGTGAATGTTAGCAGGGGTTTCAGGCTGGTGTGCAACATTCTTTTCACTCTGTGTGTGGTATTGCCTTGCACTGCACATGCAGAAATGTAATTCTTAAAGGATGTGTCTTTTTCTGCTCACTGCCCCAAAGAAAGTAACTTGTAGGGAACCTATGACTGGTAAATTGTGACAGTATGAATTTTAATTTCCCTGTCGAATGACTGTCAGTATACATTTGATTTGTAGTATATTTGTACTATGTAGTCAGATCAGGCTTTTCTAGCATTCAGTGGTGCTAGCCTCTGCTTTGGAGCATGTGTACATTTTAAGAGAAGAGAAGACACAGGTAATTTCCCTTCAGTTTTTTCCTAGTAAGAGTAACTAAAACACAGAATATTTTTTTCCTTCCTGTACTCCTCTTCACGCTGTTTTAACCACAAGCCATGCTTAGAAACAGCAACATGACTTCCTAAGACAATTAATTTTAATTAAACTTTAGGTGAAGACCTTTCTGACTCAAAGGATACTTCTCAGGAAAGAACAGGATCATGACCCCGCTGCTCCCAGCTAAAGCAATGTAGTTCTTTACATTTGGGCAGGTAATTTGCAACTCTTGGAGGCTTAGGTACATTGTTGTCTTGGTGCTTTGTGAAGTGGAAAAGGATGAGACTTTCATATCCTTAGGAAGATATGAAAGTACACCTCCCTTATTTCCACCCTTATTTCCTCAGACCTCGCAAATTGGGTCAGTGTGCCTTTGAGTACATTTCTGCTGAACCCAAGCTCTCATCCTTTAGGCTGAGGCACTGGTGTGGAAAGCCTTCAGACCAGCTGTGAGACTGTTGGAGGAACAGGTCAGAGCAAGAGACACGTTCCAGCTCTTGTCAAAACCTGTCTGCTTTGCAACTAAGATGCAGGGAAAAGAGCTCAAGTGCTGACAGCTCCATGGTAGCTTTGCCATAGCTGTGCTTTACTGGTGATAGTAACACAGCAGGAGAACAGCACCTCCCTCCCACCCTCAGCTAGGGTGAGGTGTGTCAGCACTAACAGCCGTGGGAGGTGCTGTACGGAGAGTGTGTGAGCACATCGGAGAGCTTTGCTTGGGTAGGTTGCTCAAAGTTAACCATTTGGACATAGCAGGACCACCTTTCATACAGAAGGTAGTCTGTATCTCAGAGTGATTTTAAAATGTGTAGTTGCTTTCTGTGAGAAGGGTCATCAGGAAAACATTGATTAATGTCTAAAGCTTGAGCAAGGATTTTTCGTAAGCCAGAGAATCCCTGCTATAAGGGAAGGACTGGAAGAGCTTTCTGCAGCTGCCGGAGCTGTCAAAGTGTGCGTGATAAATTGTTCAGTAAATGCACACCAGCTGATCCTGTAGCAACTCACTTGAACTTTGTGATGGGACTCCCTGAGGATCCCAGGCTTGCTCACAAATCAGCACAAGCCTCCTTAGTATCTATCCTGCTAACCATAAACTTTACGCAAAAAGGATCCAAAGCTGGTAGCAAGGTGATTGCTTCCTCTCAAATCAATGGCTCTTTTCAGGCTTATGGGTTAAGAAGGGAAACAAATCTTAAAGGCCTCATGAGGGTGTGGTAGAGGTGATAGGGCACAAAGTTATTCTAGTTACTGCAGTCTAGATGTGCAACCTTTTTTCTATTAGAGGGTACTTTTTGCCAGAGACTGAAGTGGAAGCCTTTGAAATGCATCTTTGGGGTAACACTGAATGTCATAGGAAATGCCCTGCCTTCCTGGATACTTATGCTGTGGATGACAAGAAGTGGTAGTCCTGGTCAATAAGCTCAAGTGGCAGTTGATTATTTAGCCAGGCTAGAGGGTTAAAGAACCCTTTGGATAACAGTGGAATATACCTTCTTTTTTCCTTATTTTTTTCCTTTTTTATCTTTAATGCAAATTACTGTCTTCCCTGGAAAAGAAGGATAAATTTGGGATAGAAGACAAAATTGAAGTACAAAAGTTCTCATAATTAAGTAGTTGGATATTAGGAAATACCCCTGTTGCCTCAATTCATTTTTAAATGGTATCACTGAGGAGTTTATGAAGGATTTGCTTTAGGAGGAATAAGTTTCTTAAGAACAGGCATTAATTTTTGACTTTCACAAGGCAGCGAGAAAAGGTAATAGGAAATAACTAGGAAGAGAATGGTAAATAAATAAAAAGTCTTAATCTGTTCAATATAATTTGAAATGTCAGATCGGGTTCAGTAAACTTTGTTCTGATGTGGTGCTCATAAAAAATAAAAAAAAGTATTTCCAATTAGTTCAGTGGAAGCCAGACTGGATTTTTTTTTCCTTATTGTTTGATAGTTAAATTAACTGGAAAATGGAAGGCTGTGTTTATTTGTCTTCAAAAGTAACTCTTACCAGTTTGGGATACTTAGATAATATGGGGTTTGTATATGAAGATACGATAAAAAATTGAGCTCCTTGTAAGTGGATTCTCATTCTGTTGCTGTTTCATGGTCTTGCATTTATTCATCCGTAGGCACCTGCACCTGGGCTTAGCAGAGATGTTCACATTGTCATTATAGTTGGTGATGGTCTACCAAATTCAGTCTGTGGAGTCTGGAGTGCTAGTACCTGGCCATATGTCAGCAAGATGCAAGGCACTCTGTGATCTAAGTGTGATTTCTGCTGTCCAAATTCAGATTCTTCACTCAAACTCGTTTCAGGGGGGAAAACCAGAAAGCTGTTTGGGGATGGGACAGGGCAGGATGGGATTCAGCTGTAGGTTTAATTTCCATGTCATACATGAGATGGCTATTGTACCTCATTCACGTGTAGTAATAAAATTCCTCTGCATTTTATTAAACAACTACTAAATATTAATCTGGTCTGTTCACTCATAATAAATAATCTTGCCTGAAGCATGAGAAAGTTGTGTTTTAATTGACAGTAACAGAAATACTGTGTGCATTAATTGCTGTAGCTCATTTCATAAAATACAATTCTCATAAGACCCAGCCTAAGTAGTTAAATATTACATAGCTACCGAGGATTTGAAGTTTCTGGACTAGTCAAACATAATACTTCTACATTAGCATCTTATGTGCTATTTAGAGTCCATCTTTTTGTTGAAAACAAGTATGCCAAAAAGTCAACTTTACAGATTTTTTTTTTTTTTTTTTTTAATATTGAACTTGATTGTAGCTTAGGTAGCTGTGACATTATCTTTCAGGATGGCAAAGTCCTTGCTGTTTCTGTCAAGGTTAAAGAATTATTGCTGTGCATGAGGGTTGTGTAATACTCCTTGAATTCAAACACCTAATCATTTCAATCATTGAAGGCACGCAACAGATGTTCCAGCTTGGTAGTATAATACCTTTGAAAAGAGTTTGTGGAAGAAGGAGGGATAGTTCTTATGTATTCAAAAATCTGAAGTGTTAACGTCTAGGAGTTGTGGACGTGCACTGTGAGACAAGCTAATGGAGATGTGTTAGGTGTCCTGCTGGGGATACAGCTCCATCTTGTTGCTCTTGTAAAGTTCAGCTGTGAAGTCAGCAATTTGGCTTCAGAGGCAGTATCTAAGCTAGGGAAATGTTGTCTGGTGTTGTCAGTGTTCTTAAATAGCAGATGGTGTTCAATGACATGCTGCAAAGTGTAAATAGGAACAGGTTGAACTTAAACACAGTAAATTGGTATAGCATTGGTGATAATAATGTAGTAATAATGTGAAACATTTGGCTTAATGCTCTAGTGACTGTAACTGATGAAATGCTGCAATGTGTGTATGGCTAAGAGAGAGCAGAAAGGAGGGATTGAACTTTTGAAGCAAAGTGCTCTTCACCAGTCCTGAAATAATGCTGTGTTAGCATTCATGTAATACAGCTTCTCATTCAGAAATGGGAAAAGTCCAGATTGTTGCTGAACAAACAGTCCTGCCATTTCATGAGTTAGACTTTCTTGTTTTGACCCATTTCCTTCTGTTTAAAAGAGATAAGAAAGATATATTATAATATGCTGGATAACTCAAAAGATTCGACCAGGCCTTCAGCATTTCCTGGAAAATGAACATGAAATTGTCCAGTGAGATGGAGCAGAAGTAAGAGGGAATGGAAAAACACACAAATAAAATGCACAATAGGAATTTATTTCATACAAAGCAATTTATTGAGTTCTTTGTTTTAAACAGTCTTATAGTTTTCTGGCTTATTCTATGTCCTCAGGTGGTTGCTGAGCAAGAAACAGTGTGTTATGCCAGCTGTAGCTGTTTACTGTGTACACACTCGTGTGTGTATTGGCCAGCTGAGGAGAACAGATGCCCTCAGTACATGCTTCTCAGTTCTGCTCTGTGTGGGTGTCTGTGCTTTACATGTCCACTTGCTCACTTTCTCTTCTCTACTCTCCACTTGTCTTTCCCCAAGAAAGGTTGCCCTTAAGGTAGATAGTAGTCAAATTTGGTGGAAGACATGAGCCTTAGGTGCTTATGAGAATGGAGAAGACAAGAAGGAACTGATGATATCATTTCAAAAGCCTTTTCTTTTAGCCAGGAGATGAGGCTCAGAAGGTTCCTGTAGCTGGTCCTTGGTATTTCACAAGGGACCTGTGATTATTCCATCCAGTCTCATGGCCTGGGCATGCAACTCTTTCGTTGTGAGAAGCCTGCCAGCACACTGTGATCCCATACAAAGGCAGATTGGGCAGAACTGGGAAGTTCTGTTTTGTCCTGAGAGGTTTAAATATCTGAAGAGAGGAATGAAATTTAAGTGCTGCACGTTAGGTAGCTTCTAGCGAAAGAAGGCCACTGAATGTACGTTTGCTCTATCTGTGCTTGAGGGTGTAATTTCTCAGTATTATCCTTCCATTCCTCATGATGCTGGGGATGAAATACAACTGCAACATGGGCAGCATTCTGTATATGCCTGACTGTCCCCCCAAAAATGACTTCAACTACCTGTTAGCAGTAACTGGGACAAACACTTACCTCTGTGATTGACTAGACTTGTCTAAGACCAAAACTAAGACAGGCAATGTGGAATTCCAATCTGGGTTCTGTTTCCAAAGACGAGTTTTGTGCAAAAAGGAAAAAAGTTGAGCATTGTTACATTCTGTTACACTGCACCTTTATTTTGATGGTTTCATTCTGTGAAATGATAAATTATAATACTTTGTAAGCAGAAATCAGCCCTGCTTCTTGTGCTGGAATTTAATAGTAATCGAGGGGTATATGGAAAGTATTAAAGTTGAGGAAATTCAATTCTTTAGGAGAAAACATGAAGGATTTACATTCATTCTGCAAATTCCATTCAGAAAAGGGGAAAACCAACCCCAAAGAAACGTCAAGCAAGTATTGGATCCCTCATTTCTTCTTAGACTGTCTCTACCATTGTCATGGCGTCCTTTGTCATCTTAGGCTTTCAAAGTAAATGCAAGGCTTAAATACAGGGTATAATTTGATTGATTTTGTATACACTATGCAAGCAGCAACCATCCAAAAATGTTTGACCCCTCAGCCAGTGCTCATTCAGACTTGTGGGTGTGCAGAGGCTTTACTGAGCAGCTGCTGATTAAATCCAAGCTGAGTACATAAAACCTGAAATAGTCTGTTTCTGTGCTGCTTGTAGTAGGGCTCAGGACACATGTTCATGTCCCAGTGGAAAGGTACAGCTACCTCAGCACACGCTGTTTTATTAGGAAAGCGCAGTATGTGTTTTGTTAGATAGCACAGGGTGTTGTTCAGATAAGCAGTGAAAGGATATAAATACAGCTTTGTTCTTTATGTGATGAAGGGACCTGTTGTATTGTAAAGAGCATCTTCCCCGCCTCTATTCGGTTAATTAAATGTTTTTAAATTATCTGGGAACTTAAGAGTTCTGAAACTCCAGTTTAGCTAGTTTATGAGCAACACGTGCTGGGTAGAGTTTCATAGCCTCATAGAGTCTCATTTTCTCTTTGTATTCAAGGAAAGTGCTCATAAAGCCTGTGAAAGTGCTGGGTAAAGCTGGGGTGGCGAAATGTGATGGTTTTTGTAAATGGGTGTTTGGAAGTACATTCTTATCTTCTGTGGGTGTAAGCATCCAGCCAAGCCTTATAGAAATATAATGATGTCTGCAGTCCTATTTGTATGCAACTATAAGGATAAATCATAGAATCATTAAGGTTGGAAAAGACCTCTAAGATCATTGAGTCCAACTATTAACTTAACACTGCCAGGTTTTGTTGTAGTATCTTAAGAGAATACTGAGGAGATGCTGCCAGGGAAGCTTTTCAGCATCTCAATTCTGAAATGAATCTCTTCCTTCCCAGCTGCATGTATGAACCCTTCTAAGAACTAGCTGTTGAGGGAGGTTCCCCTTCCAGTAGGAGTAATTCTTATTGTAAATTTGAGGCTTCTAACCATGCTGCATATAATAATGGGGTAAGAAACATTTAGGCTGTTTCTTACCCCATAAGAAGGATATCCACTATAGTTTTGATAAATGCTTGGGATTTTCAGAGTTGACAGCTAGTGTGAGTTTGTTTTTAGCAGCTTACTCTTTCATCTCTTCCCACAACCAATTTCATGCCTTAAACTACCAGGCCTTGCTCTAAAGGGAAAACTCTGCTTGGTTTGAAAGGGCCAATACTATTTCAGCAAGTATGTGCTTTTTCTGCTTAGACTTGTATTGCTAAGCTGTTAGCTGCATGAACCAGGATTTCAGCTTCAGGTTCTCCTTCTGAGAACCACAGAATCTAAAGAGCTGTATTCTTCCACATTTTTACATCATAAGTGATCTGTAAAAGTTTAATTATCATATACTCCATTCTTACTGGAATATTAGGTCCCAGGATTTGACACCTCCTATAGCAGCAGTCTGTTTTTCTCCCCCTAAAAGGCATGGTAAATCAAAACCATGGAAAAAACAACACTCAGAAGAACATGAGTAAAAAACAGGGGGCTACTGCTTCCTCCATCAAGGATCTACTTCTGTTGTTCACAGCTTTTTTTTCATGCAAAGAATCTCGGTAGTTCTGAAGTGGGTGCATCAGAAGTATAAAGCAAATAGACGTGCTCTTTTTAAATCCTTCCAAATACATAAATATTATTCCAAATACCTGCATGACTTTCTTGCAGGATGAAACTGTAGAGTATTCCATAAGCTGAGCAAAATGATGCAGGTTTTTTTCCTTAGAAGAATAAATGACAGCTATTGGACTGAAAATTTATAGACTATAAAGTAAGATGTAATATAAAGTTTGAGGGAAATCATAATTTCTGAGTGGCAGGTGTGCATCCCCCAGGTTTTATTGAGGTGGGACTATTTGTGAAACCTGTGCATCGTAAACGGTTCTTATCTGCTTGGGAATTCACAGCAAGCAGTCGGTGTAGCTGTATATTAACAATACAGGATTATTGACAAAAGTTGCCTGCAAAGATGACCCTGCCTTGTGTATTTCTGGTAAAATGATTTTTATGGTCAAATATGTATTATAGACACGTGACCTCAATTTGATATTAATTTCCTGCATCTGTTCTTAGATACAGAAAAAAATAATAAAATATTAGCATTGCCAGTTATTCTTCACCAATGTCCATATCTTACACTATGTGGATACTTGCCATTGGAAATAAACCCTTTGTGTCCTAAACCTTGTATTTCACTTTCATGTCACTTAGGAACACAGTATAATACCAGGATGTTACTACATGCCGTGTATCTGTTCTTACCTAATGCGTCTCTTTGAAGTGCTGCCTTAAGGTTATCCTCCTACTTACCAATTTATCCACTTAAACCAGTGACTGATTTCCAGAAGTGACAACTTTTGACACTTCAGATATTTTTTTTTCTCAAAAAACTATTACTCTTTGGTTGTACCTAAAATTTTCAGACCTGTCAATCCAGCAACTTTTAACAGACTTTGTTCTGTGCCTCCATAATGAACTGAATTTATATGTAAGTCTGTTTTGTTTTTTCTTTTTTATCCTTTTGTTGAGTCTTATTTTGTCACGTCCCTAACATTGATTGATTTTTAATTGGTGCTAGAAGTGCTTTCCTCTTGTATTCTTAATACAAAAAAAGGGCACAGATTTCAAATTTGCCGTTTGGTAGCAATTTTTTACCATATGCTATTGAGGCTTACAAATTACTTGCAGCAACTCCACTTCATGTGTACTCCTAGAACCCCTGTCTGCTATGGTCAACCTGAGAGCAGGCATCATGTAAATAAATTGGGCTAACAATGATCATGAAGCTGCTACTAATGGAAACAAATACAGATTCTCAAGTGTTACATGCTGGTAGCAATTCCAGATTGTTTAATTGCAAGTGTGATGCATCTTTGAAGGAGTCAAACAGACTGAACTAGGATTGTGACGAGCGTAAGGACCTTGGCATAAAATGGGTCCTTTCATACTTTGTCTTACTGGGGAGAGGAGGCATGTTGAAAAACTAAGATCAAACTCACAAAAATGGAAATCTCTGCTCCACACAGCATGAAACAGAGGTAAGTTCTCGTACATAGTAGAGGCAGTAGAAACTCATATCTCCTCATAGGCTTTTCAGAAGCGGAGTACTTTTAGTATGATATCAAATTGAACATCCAAGTCTGAGATAGTCATTCCCAGTGTTCTAATGAGGGAAAACAGGATGTAAAAAGCTTTTTACAGGATGTAGGTTCAAGCATCTGTGGAGGGTAGCCTCAGTTAGGCAAGTTGCAACACTGCAGAAGGCTGCTCTCAGTTGCCACTTGGAAATTATGTACATATCAAGTACTGGATTTGGGAGCAAACATGACTGTTCTTAGGTTTTTCTATTACTTACAGTTTTGTCATTGAGGCTTAATAAGCCTCTCATAGAGGTCTCTCCCACTTAAAAAAATAAACAAAAGCCCAAACAAAAAAAGATTTATACCCTGGTCGACATGGCTTCTGTTTATGAAAAAATACAGACATGTTAATAGATTCAGTTTTATTTCTGTTTATGTAAATAACTATGAACTAAACTCCATTTTGGTCTATGAATTCCATTTGTTTTCTCAAATGGATTGTGCGTTTTTCAGATTGTGCTGATTTTAGCTGACTGTCCGTATTAATTTCTGAATAAGTTCTAATAAAATTCACTTGATACAGTATGAATCTGCTAAACCTGCTTCATTGTATCATAATTCTGTTTTGAAGTTACCTAATTTATACAAGATGTTTTTATGAGAGCAAAAACACAACAATGAACCAATTTGTGCCCTATGCTAGATTCAAGTTCCTGAGAGCTCTTGAACAAACAGAAACTACAGCACTTGGGACTATGCCAGATGGTTTAAAAATTCCTTAGAAGAATAATAAATCTAACTAGTGTTGTACGTTTCTGTCACATTTGGGATAATCCTTGAATTTGAGATTTCTGTTGTTCTCCTTGAAGTTTACCAGTATCTACCGTATAGAAATGTATGGAATTGTTTTGGAAGCCCTTGTGGGTGTCACAGCTGAAAGGGGAAGGCATACTTGTAAATCCCACCACAGAAGGGTCTGAGGCTTGGTGAGTTAAACATAACTTGCCTTCCAAATATGATGCTGGAAAGCACAGAAAAGCTAGATTATCAAATATGCTTGCTTTTATGATACAGCATTTCCTCACTGGCTTTGCAAAACAAGTTTCAGCCTTGACTTCAGTGAGAACAGGACATCCAGACATGACCAAGAATAAATTCCCAACATAGATAATTCCCAGATCAACTAAGCCACCCCAGGGGAGGGAGAGTTGATGGGCAAGAGGAATGAAGTCCACTCCTCAGGGGAGCTTATTTTCCTATTTCCTGTAATAGTTACATGTTCACTGCTAACTCTCATCAGCAAACCAATCTTCAGTTGCAAGGAGAAATATTTCATAATCTGGGGTATTGGAAGTAAAGATAACTTCAGCTGTAGAATGACAAAATTATGAGTAAACTGAGTTTTAAGTTCCTTAGTCCAGAGAAGTCCGTCATCTTTTATGAAGAAGAACAACTCACATACTTACTTCTGGAACTTGAAGTTACTTGAAGCTGTCTCTTTGATTGCAGCTAAGCATGACTAGTAATACCTTAGGTGAAAGTATTTAGGAAACTCCTGTGGTAAGCTGAAGTGAATGAGATTTATATTATCCTTTCAAATGACTTATTTAACTGTCATGAGAACACTGTTGTGTCAGTGGTAAAATCACTCTTCCCTTCTCATCCCTAACCCTTGCCCATCAGTCCATAAATGGGAGTTTAATTTCCATGCCAGACGGGAGCTACATGATGGGATTTGCCATGTTATATCTAAGCATACTTTTGCCAAGCCCTAGACATTAGGACTCTGCTGCCCTTCTCCTTTATATACCCCTCTGCAGCTGGACAGGGGTGAGAAAATATGACAAAAGGCTCATGAGCTGAGGTAAGGACAGGAGAGGTCACTCAGCAATTACCATCATGGGGCAAAACAGACTTGACTTGGGGAAATCAGTTTAATTTATTACCAGTCAAATCAAAATAGGATAATGAGAAATAAACCCAAATCTGAAAATACTTTCTCCTCCACTCCCCTTCTTCTTGGTCTTAATTTACTCCCAATTTTCTCTACCTCCTTCCCCCTCAGCAGCGCAGGGGGACAGGGAATGGGGGTTGTGGTCACACATTACGTATACCACTCCTTCCACCTCAGGGGCAGGACTTCTCACACTCTTCTGGTCCAGTGTGAGGTCCCTTACACAGGACACAGCCCTCCATAAACATTTTCTACGTGAGCCTTTTCCACAGGCTGTGGTTCTTCACAAACTGCTCCAATGTGGGCCCCTGCTGCAGGGGGCAGTCCTTCAGGAACTGACTGCTCCAGCATGGGTCCTTTGCTGAAGTCCTGCCAGCAAACCTGCTCCAGCATGGGCTCTGTTTTCCATGGGTCTACAGACCCTGCCAGGAACTGCTCCACCACGGGCTTCCCACAGGGTCACAGCCTCTTTTGGGCGTTCACCTGCTCCAAGTGCATACCTGATATATATGAAAATGTTGCCTAAAAAAATGAGCAGAGCCTCCCCATGTACTCTCAGAAACAACTCCTTCCCATGCATCTTGACTCTGTATTCATCATCTACGTGTTTGCTTACTTACACAGTAATTAAGTGCTTATATGCTCCCTTTCTTCATTTGCGAAGCCTAGCCATGATGACTATAGGACCCATATTCATAACCAAAACAAAATGCTCTCACAGGCTTTTTGGGAATATGTGTAAAGAACTCTTAGCTTACTCTTCATATATGGTGTCACTTCACTATTGGTGTCACTATTGGTGTTGTCTTATGAAGTTGTATCTCTGAGAAGACCTTACTGTGTGTTTACTTCATTGACTCATTTATCTCAAAGCTTTCTGGGAGAGCATTTCTGTTTTTGTTGTCCCTAGGTCTTGTGGGTTGGGGTTTTTTTTGTTTTATTATTAGTAGTAGTTACAGCAAGTCTGTAGCTCTTTTGGAATTTCTTCGTGTGAAAAAGAGGACCATGTACTTATTTACTTTCAGCTATTAAATTTGAAATACTTGCCCATTCAGCTGTGTCTATGTGGATTTACTTTTGAACACCGTAGCTATCTAATGATTTAATTCTTTTCACAGCTACCATGAGCAGCTGATGAAATCATAGCATTTTAAACAGTTAGTGATTGAAAAGATTAGACTTATGTGACTCCCAGTGAGAGTAGTGCTTGGTGTTTTGAGCTGTGCTAACTCTGCCTTCAGACATGATATTCATTATTCCTCTGACTCCCAGGCAAAGTGGTGATTCAAGACTTCAGTGCTGGTGGAAGTCTAGTTAAGTGGAAGTTCCCTGCTCTGCCCAGCACCTCGTTTCAAAGCAGTTGGGAATTCAGCATGTGAATGAGTACGCCTTTGAAATCCTCTCTTGCCATGTTTATGCTAGGGTTTTTTACTGGCCGGGAAAAGTGAATTGTATTATTAATTGTTTAGGCCTTTGAGACAGTTGCAAGTTGCTCCTGTGAACTGTGAGATTACTAGACCAGCTGGAACATGTACAAGTGTGTATTTCCAAAGTACTAGAAAACTAGTGAACATTACTTGGCAGGTATGGAGAAGCTTCTAAAATGCTATTAGGTTGCAGTCCATTTTCTTTGTACTCCGTGCACACTGTCTGATAAATCATGTGCATTTGTCTTTCATGGTTTTGTAGCGAGTGTTGTTTTGAGAGAAGGAGCCTTGAACCCAGTAGTAACATTTTTTCTGTCTCTGCTGCAGTATCACCTGCTGTTCAACACTGGTTTTGGTATCCACCTCTCTGTAAGCAGAACCTTTTTTAAGGACAGTTTGTAGTCTGAAACTTCTCAATACTGCGATTGAGAGTTTATGGGAACACATCAAATAGGAAAAGACCTAACTCCTTAGTTGCATGTCATTGAGGAACTTCTAACCTCATTAAGGGGGTTAGAAGTTATTTCAGTGACTGACTTTTTTTGGACCAAGTATATAGTCACCTGCTAGATCTCTTAGACTGAACAGTCTGTAATTTTTCCCATCTCCTGGTGACAGTGCTGAATTACTAACCACTTACCGTCTTCTCCTTCAGTAATAGCAGAAGAAGGTGGTTATTGTTGCAAATGAGTTCTAAAAGTGGTGTCATCCATGGATATCATGGTGTATTTCAACCAAACCTGGGTTGATACTCACTTTAGGAGTTGTCATGATCTGCCATATAGGAGTCTTGAAACCTTGATCTCTTGACTAGGGAAAAACAGACTTTCCAAAACGTGTTCATTTCATAGTAAATCAAAATGTTAGTTAATATTTTTAAATTAGACTTTCCAAAATGTGTTCATTTCATAGTAAATCAAAATGTTAGTTAATATTTTTAAATTAAAATCTTGAGAACTTTTACCTGAAACTGCTGAATAAAAAATTGCCACTTTCTTAAATATGGTGCATAGAGCATTTATTTCAGTCTTAGCATTTTAAATCTGTTAAAATGAAGTTCATGGTCTTCTGATCTGTATTTGAGAAGTGGATAATGGCCATAAATGGGCAAAATACTTCAATGAGCTCTCCCAACTTTTTTTTTTCCCCCTAAAAGGAAATGAATGCAGAGAATGTATTAATTGTTTGAGACTGTCCACGTGACAGCCTTATCTTCTCAGGCAAGCCCTTTTAAAAATAGGATATGTGTTAAACATGATGGAATTCTTAAAAACATCTTTAACAAACCCCTTACTAGAAAATTAACTGCAAAATTAAGTTAAAATGCAGTTTTCAGGAGAAAATTCCTAGTTTAGATCTGAATTTGTGCTTTTATTGTTTGGAAAAACTGGGATTAAAGCAGTTTGAAAGAAGAAATGATGTTACAAGCAAGCTGTACTTTGCTAAATCTTTTAGTGGGAGTTATGTCCCAAGCTTGGAAACAAACTTGCATATGCTGTAAGTATAAAATTGGTAGGTGAATTGAGGTTTACTAATCTACATATTCAAAGAGCATAAGGATCGTCATGAGACCTCTGTACTGACACTTCTATGGGTTGCAGAGTATTCAAGCAAAGTGAATAGGAGCTGTATCTGAAAGGTGGAAAAGCGTCAGCCTGATGGCTGGCCTAAACATAGGAGCAAAATATTGAATGCAAGAACCTTCCTTGCTTAAAGCAACGCTCCTGTTGGGCTGTGCTGTCACTCCATCATTGAAGTTCTTTGATACCCCACTGTAGAGTGCTTGCATAGATGTATAAAAAAAGGGATCGATTGTCTGCTCAGGCATCTAAAACAGTCTTGTAACTCTTAGACATTCTTTCCTCTTAAGTAACTTGATCCACTTTCTATCATTATACTACTTATTTGAATTTGGATACTTGACAAAGCAGTATCTTGTGTGCGTGTGTAGCACACAGAACGTGTTAGGTGATCCACAAACTTCCAGTAGCAAATTAGGTAATGTGATGGTTTGCTAAGCAAAAACCATGCAACTGTGGTACTTTTTGCTGTTTGTTGACTATCAAAACTAAATAGAGTAAGTAACTCTTGCGCTGATCTTGAATAAGAATTACTTTGAAAAGTGAATTTTATTGTATTTTAGCTTACCTATCTAAAAATATATCTCTCTTTAGGGTGGTTTGGTGGTGGTCTTCAGCTTTGCCTTCAGCAGGAGTGTGTGATCTCACCAATATATGGTCTGAGGTTGAATGTCAGAGTAAAATACATGCATTGCCCTGTAGCAGTTCTTCAGAAACAAAACCAACTGGGTCCTGACCAGTCACCTGGAAAAAATAGGCCAGGCAAATAGAAGGAAGACTGTCTCCTGAAAGCTGAACTTTACTATATGCAGTCCTTTAATGGATGTTCCCCGTGTGTTTTCTGATGCTGTAAGCTTTGGCTACACTCATGAACCTGTAGGGAATAGCAGAAATGTGAAAGCACTAGCTGCCAGGGGTGACAGTCAGCTTGAAGCTCCAAAATCTGCTTTCACTGAATCTTTCTTTGCCAGCCTCTGTGTTCCAGCTTTCCTGCTACTGGGCTTGTGTTGTGTTAGCCCAGACATGCAGCAGAATGAATTGGAGTTGGTGGCAGATGCTTATTATTGCCTGCTGAGAACCTGACTTTGTGTTTTCTAAACTTTATTTTTAGACTGTACACTAAGTGCAGATGGATTATAGAAGTGCTTAGTAATTTGTCTGTTATTCTTTTCCTTTCGTGATAGCATTTCTCTTGGCTATGAATCCTCCTTATTTTTGTAAAACAGAAGATGATATTCCTTCAGCAAAGTCAGCTGATGGAGACAAATTCTTCTGTTCTAGTTTCTGAATATCTCTAGCATAAATAAAGTCAACAAATTTCTTGTGTGACTGCATAAGTTGAGTCACTCTGAGCTGGTCTTTTATCACTTTATCAGAAAGATGCATTTTTAATGGTGAAAACTGTCCAGTGGACAGCTATCAGCAGAGTGGGAAGCAGCAGAATGCAGTAGTTTTAGCAGTATAAAAGGTATGAATTATCAGCACTGTACTAACTGTACGGCAGTAAAAACATTTACAGCAGTTAAAGAAAAACAGTTTTTTCTCTCTCCCACCCTTCTTTCTAGTTGAGAATAGTTACTGATATCTGTACTTTGGGTACTTTGGCTGACATTGGACTGTGTTTTTATGTAAGATAAGAACTTTGCCTTGGTATCGAATGCCTGGTACATAGCAGGATGTGATATGTGGCTTACTTTGTCTCTGTTCATGTGTCTGCTGTGGCTGGGTTCTCCTATCTTGTGGATATGCAAGTTAACACTAACTGAAAGGATAGTCATGTCCAATTGCTCCTAATTTTTTCTCACATTGTGCTGGTTTCTAATTGATGGATGTCAAACTTCCAGTAATTAGCACGGGGTGTTGATTTCTGGATGGTATCCTGTTTCTCTTTTGTTTCTTTTTAAGTATACACAGCCTGATCATGAGTAGGAAGCATTATTCAAATCCAAGGGAGTGCGGGTGCTTCCAACCCCAAGTCAGGAAATATTTGGCTTTTGAAAAATAACGGCTACTGTGCGGAGCTCTGGCTGAGCTGTGATATCATGAAATGAGCCTGAGGAAATGCTGTGAATGTGCTGCCAACCCTTTGTGAGAGGAGGGATCTTTCTGCGCTCACTTATCCCAGGAATCTGTTCCTCAGTCCTTGTGTTTATGACGCTAACGTTCAGTGACAGTTCTGCTTGGACATGCCTCTGCTCCTGAACTGGATCTCACACCAGAAGGTACTGACTGCTCCTAAGGTGCGTGTGTGAAGTTCATTCATCTTGCGTCTCTCTGTACGATGGAACAGGTCTGACAATGCACCTGGTGTGGTGATGGAGTGAGAAAATAATTGCCTTGCTAGAACTGCTATCATTAAGTAGCCAGATTTGTTAGGCATGTTTGTTAGATTAGTACTTCACAGACATACTAATGTTTACAAGCCTTGTGGTATGAAGAGGGGCTTTACTTTGTTAATAAATTCCAGACTGAAATTTTCCATGTGGAAGCTAGAAATAAATTAGGAAGAGCTGCAACTTCTCTGCACAGTGAAATTCAGTCCAGCTGTGGAAATAATGATATACAGCTAGTGAATTTTGTTCTTCTTCTCAATATTCATAGTATTCAAGTTCTAAGTTTGGATTAAAATTGAAAGTACTGATCAGTAGTTACTGAAGGATGCACTTGAAAGTTATCCCTCCAGAAAAAAAGAGGATCCCCACCTTTGTTCATTGGAGGCTCTTGTAAATTGAAAGGGAATGTTTTTGTGGGGTTTTTTTGAATGCTTCAACTTCTGTCACTGCTATTCAAGAAAGCATGAAGTGTCACCATGGAGATGCTCTGCCTATTCTAGAGTTGTGACAAATTGTTCTAGTGTTGTGCTGCAGCATGCATGAGTGGGTTCAGTAGCCTCTTTGTTTTGCAACTTCAAGATATTGATGATAAACATCTTTTAACTGAAGATTTTTTTTGGATTTTAGAGGTTGAAGTTGGAATTAATTGTAACAAAATCCTATTTAAATGTCATGAGAAGAATTTGGTGTTATTTTTCTGTAGTCCTCTCTTTTGTGTTAATCCTCACTTTGGTCAGATGAAAGAGCTTGCATTAGTTACATCAGTTAAAATGATGTTTCCAATGTGAAAACAATATTCTGCTTAGAACACAGTGAAGTGTCTTCATATGTAGTAGAATAGTTCTTGGCAGTACTAATCACGTGCCCTTTGGGCAACGTACTACTAATGCACGAGGCAGGTGTTTGCACTCCTTTATGTACTGACCCTGTTACAGGTCTGTCACAAGGGATAGAACGAGATGTAGCCCATGAACTGCAGAGCTGAAATTAGCATGTCTAGAGTACTAATATATCTGTCTTCTAGCCAGGATTGGGGGCTGTGACTTTATTCTACACTAGCTGGCCAAATGGGTGATGTGCTGCAGTAAGGTCTCAAACCAAGGTCGTAGGGGGAGGTGTGTGGTGCAAATAGATGAGACTGGGGACTATCTGGCTAGAATTGATGCTCTCATTAGTTTCAGCTTACCAAAACTATACTGCCTGTAGTAAACAGAGTTTGTGACAGTGTAACACCAGTCATACTTTACTTTTTACATTGTTTATTCAGAGCTGTGATTATCATTGTAGGTGATGCAGAACTTGCCCAGTGCCATCTGCTCTGTTTTTAGTACAGCTAACTTTTAGTTGTTGAATTGCCATGTATTGAATCAGATCTAATTGGATGAAGAGTGATTCATACAGTCTTAGGCTACTCAAATATGAATAACAAATTTAATTTGCGTTCTTAAGTGTGGGGTTTTTTTCTTTAATTAGTCTTATTAGATTGATCGTATTTCCCTGGAGTGAAATATTGCCTCTTTAGTGACATTATGGAGCTCTTATTACTTGCCTCTTTTTTTTTGGTAGTAGGGTTTTTTGTTTGTTTTTTCTCCTCAACCAAGTTTTAGAGTGTTCTTTACACTGAGGAGCTGAACTAGTATCACAGGTCTAGTTTTGTATTTATGGTACCCACTGTCCGTCCTTGTCTTTTTGACCTCTAGCATTTGGGGGGGTTGTTTGGTACAGGCCCTGAAGAAGGATCTCAGCTCCTCTGAGTTCTCTTGGCTCTATTCAGAGATTGAGTTGTTACTTTTGGGCACTGTTTCAAGAGTCTTAAAGTACACGTGCTGCTACGTTCTCCTGACAGGCATGTATGCTCTTGACAACATCCTGGAGGGGAAGAAAGCTCATCTGAAGCTCTCACATCCATTTTGTTTGGTTTCAATTTATTAATACCTGAGAAGGTTTAGTGTGCCTGTTACTGTTTAAGCATGAGGTCACTATTATATTAGAGAAAGCTTTGTGTGCTGTTCCAACATATTTGAGTAAGCGTGTTGGGTGGGGGATAACTACCTTGTTCTGCTTCTTATAATAGTCTGCTACTCCTCAACAGCTTAGGGGAACTTCATGAATAAAACCTATAGTAGTGGCCTACATTATGTTTCTGCTTTTGAGAACTTCTGTCCCAGCACTGCCCTATCAACTCCTACTTTTCTGGTCTGGGAAGCTCTCTGCAACTGCCTTTGGGACATAGTAATTTTCTCTTCTGTCCAGCAATATTTGGAAAACGATGATAGGCCCCTAGACCATGGGATTTGGGAGAAGCAAAGCAGGGGAGAATTAAGTCTTCTTGCATTGTTCCAGCAGTAGCACCACTGGGTTTGTTCAGGCTGAAATTGTGCCTCTCTCACCCAGAAAATACACTACTTAGCCCCCTCTAATCTAGTCTTCCTTCTTGACATAACAAAAAAATTCTCTGTGTTAAATAGATTAATTGCTAAAATATTTTAAGGATTTAATTTTCTTTATGTTCAGGTGAATGCTGAAAACCTATGCAATGACTCATTTAACCTTTTTATTTTGTTCTGCTAAAAAAGCTGGTAGTAGATGTCCAGAAAGATCTGCAATGGCCCTGTGTGTGTCAGGAGTAAGAGTCCCATTTCTCTCCTTTGGCTGCTTAATTTCATGAGACTGCTGCAGGGAAATACTAGATTTTGGAAACACATTAATAGGTTTTGACTGTTTCAGGAGTCTGTCTTCTTAATATTCCTAAACTGATTTCTAAACGTAGTTAAGCATTTTCATCCAGGTAATTCAGTATTTTGAAAGCTCTGTTCTGCTTATGATATTGTCTAACTTTGCCCTGCAATTTTGCCATTAACAAATAAGCTAATATCCAAATCCAAAAAAGTTACACAACTTCGATGGTGAAACTTTTCTGACTTTTCTTGATATACAGAGGAACAAAATGTCAAACCCCAATGATACATGCCAAAGAAATATGTAAAAAGTCATATTGGGATGATTACTATGCTGATAATAGTGTAACTTTTCCTGTATCTTGCATTTCAGGAAAATACAGGTGAAAACTCTTCATTAGACTCCACTTGATTGCAGTTATGGGTTTTGCTCAAAGTCAATATTTTAAATGAAAATATTGTCATGTGATCAGGTATATCTCAGATAGCTGTAATTCTTTGTTCTTGATAAGGAAGTGTCACTCTGGAAGTGAAGAGAATCAGGTCTAACAGTAGAAGCTGGCACATTGTCAATCCTTGGGTACATTGTCATCAGTATACAGTTACTCCTGTACACTAAAGACCAGCAAAATCCATGTGTATGACTAATAGCCAGGCGGTGTTAGTATCTGTATTACATGTTATACTTGAAGCTGTTTTTCACACCATCTAGAGTATTCAAGAAAGAACCAACAAGCATCTGGAACTGGTTCTGGGCTGTCCGACAGATATTAGTTATCAATTATGAAATCCCTGTATTAGCTTATATTCCTCTTCAGCTGTATATAGGAGAAGTATTCATAACTACAGAGATTAAATGGGTCTTAAAATTTTCTCCTTGATTTTTCACTTTAGTTCTGTGTATAGGTCAAAAAATAGAAAAAAAGTGAATACTGATGAGGGAGCACTCTAAGTAGCCTGTAAAAAAATTCAGTTAAACAAAGCAGGGAATAAGGATTGTTCGGACTGTATGAGCTGAAACCCCTGCTCTAATGCTAGGATCCATGTATGCATGTAAGTGAAAATACTTTGTGATGCAAAAGCTATACAAGGAACAGGGATTCTGAAACAATAATTGTGACTTAAATATGAATGTCTGAAGAGTACACACAATCTGGAAAAGATAGAAGTAAAACCAAGTGATAAACAGCAGTATGGATGGTGGTTTTTTTCTGAATAGAAATGCAGTTACTTAAAACTCTGTGTGTATATTTGTGGTGGAGATCTCTGACAGAGTAGGGAATGGATGGGTATTTCTGTTGTGGTACAATTGGTAGTGTGTTATCCCCAGCTATTTGGAGATTTACTGGAGGAGGAGAGACAGGGAAGGATGTGTTAGGAGGCTAGTGGGTATTTTTAGAAAGACTTAAGAATTTCCAGTCTTTTTTCTTAGAATTGATGAGCAAGAGGCTCAGTACACTTTTTAAAAAATTCAAATGGCCAGTTAAACAGCTGACAATGTTTAGTTGATCGTATGTAGAATTTATGCATTTTTAATAGAATTATCATTTTTCACTGTATTTTGAATAGAAATAGATGTGAAATGCCCTTTAACAGGTTCTGGATTCTTAAAAGGGAAATGTTAGACAGCTAGTTTGCCAATGTCGTTATAATAGAAAACTAAGAAATTTAAACTCTAGAGCTTCTCTGAGCACAGGCCACAGAAAGAATAAGAGACCCATCAGTGGAAAAAGAGCTGCATCTTGGAATATGAACAGGCATGTATAAAGTGAGAATTGTTTGTGTCCAGCTGAGCTGGCATGGCTGGGAGGAAGCACACCTTGGGTGATGGTTAAGCAGCCTGCTAGTGAGAATGAGTGAAGAATAGTTACCCTCTAGTGTCGGTGTCATATCAAGACTTAACTTTTAGGCTTACTGAAAACTGAGATGATGATGACATCTATAGGGATAAAAGCCAAATAGTCAGTAGACCTTAGGGTAATTGAACTTCATTTTGCAATAAATGAACTGGAAGCAGATTTGAGCTGAATGCCCAAGGGGTGAGGAGTGTGTAATAGGAGATGGGGATTAAGACGAGGTAATTTTCCACTGTGACTTGCAAAAGTGCTGGTATCAAGGCTTCAACTGGTATCATGTGACTGAAAGAAAGAGATACTGTTGGGAGCATGGATTATTTATTAAGGTGTGACTTCAAAGTTATCTTTTTTTAATAGAAAAATTCTTTGAAAGATATCAAATATTATAGATATGGTGGGAAGCTGTATAGAATGCAAAAGCTGTTGATTGATTATATTGGACTAGGTGAATGTTGAGAACCGATTTCTCTTGGAAAGAAAATGTATAGATATTCTCTCTTTATCTCATTGTCACTAGTAATTTCCCCAGTGCATGTAACATGATGCCTTTCATTATCTTTCCAGAGAAAATGAGACATGGTGGAAAGAGGTTTGGTTAAGAGGAACAGGTACTGTCCAAAGTGCAACTAGTATCACTCTGATCTGCAGTCAGTAGAGTTGGATAAGTCCTAAGACCTTGTTTTCTTTATTGAAGCCAAAACAAAAAAAAGAGTGTTTGTATTAAATATGTTGATATTGAAAGCAGACTCCTCCCAAGGTGATAGGGATAAAATGGAGGAACCATGTGTCTTTGAGACTGGGTGATACAGGGCTGAAATTGAGAGTTTCTACTGGACATGCACAGTTTGTCTATACAGGATGTAGCAGGAATCTATGGGTAAGAATGACAGAGGAGAAGGGAGATTTGGGTGTGCTACTTAACTGCATGACTGAGACAGCAGGGAAGTGTGACCTTAAAGTGAACTGTCATAGGGTGGATGGGGTGAGGGTTTTTGTAGTAGATAATAAATGATAGCTAATGCAATTGTACATGGTATTTCAGTAAAATTTCCATATTCTTGCTACCTGTATTCCAAAGCTGTCAGTTGAAACTGATGGATATTGCTGGTCTCTTTTTCCCAAAACTGTTTCCACAACAGAACAGTGATGGCCCTATCCAAAATACATCAGTAAAACACGCCAATGTGGGCAGAGGACCACAGAAAAGAAAAGGCAATCTCAGTAAAAATAAACAAACGAAAAAAAAGATGTGAACATTTGTCAGTAGGCCTTCTGGTAATTTAAAACCTTATGTTCTGAAGCAAATTACAGAAAAAAATTATTTGCTTTGCTTCCACTGCATAAATTAGCTGCACAGAATTTAAACTTTACTGGTTTTATATTGTTAGCCAAGAAGATAGGGGCACTCTGCTGAAGAAATAGCTAATGTAAATACTTACTGTAATAAATGTCTGACATATCACTGGCTGTGCTCTCTCATTTGCGGTTACTAAACAGGCCTTTCACACTGTCCACTTAGGTTCCCGATGTCATCAGCAGCATAAGACAAGTCTCCAAAGCCGCACTAAAAGAAGATGCCAAACCAAGTAAGGATAGTGAAGATGCCTTCTATGACTCTCAAAAATTTGAAGTCCTTTACTGTGGAAAGGTGACAGTGGCTCACAAGAAAGCTCCCTCCACGCTAATTGATGAATGCATAGAGAAATTCAGCCTTCATGAGCGCCAGCGCCTGAAACTATTAAACGAGCAGCGCAATAATGAGTCAAGTTTGGACTTACCTCTGTGTGAAGAAAACGTGCCAGCTTCTTCATTGGATAGCCCATTTGAGGAGCTGGACAGCCCAGATAACACTTCAGGGCATGCTGCAATGTTTACAGTCGGCAGCCAGACCAACTTGACCAACCTGGCCAGCACTCGTGGCTTCTTTCCAGAGAGCATTTTAGAGGACTCTGGCTTTGATGAGCAACAAGAGTTTCGCTCCCGGTGCAGCAGCGTCACTGCAGTTACGCAGAGAAGGGTTCATGACGCAAACCTGAAAATACAGTCACGCAGAAGACATGCAAGTGCACCCAGTCATGTTCAGCCCTCTGATTCTGAGAAGAACAGGACAATGTTGTTCCAGGTGTGTACTAGGAGGAGCAATTTCTTGTTGGTTTTGTACCGTATCTTTTTCCCCTGTGCAGTTTGAAGCTGAGACAAGTTTTGCCATATAAGTAATATAGGTCCAGTATGGTTTCATGATTTCTCATAAATATTTATGTATCTGTTCATAAACGACTGCAACACAAGTAGCTGAACTTTCTTAAGGAAGTCACCTCAAGTCATGAGCTCGGGCAGATTTTAAGGAAAAGTAATTACTTGTAGAGTAATCACTTAAAGGAGTAGCGTTTTTAGAGAAATAATTATTTTACATGCAGTTCTGGATTACCTGTATAGATGAGATCTAGAACCTGGCTGGAGAAGAGTGAGTATTCTTTCGAAAAGAGAGTCGATGCAAACAAACCCTCTTTTTTTGTGCACTTAAAAAGAAACTGACAACTTCACATAAGATTTTTGCAGCCTTACGTTTTGCCCAGCCCCTTTGTGATGATTTGTCTTATCTTTCCCAGATGAGTACTCAAACATCTCTGCACTGAAGGCTTCTTCCTTCAGACCTCAATGCTTATTTCTTCTCTTGCCTGAAGTGTATTTCACATCTTTGGAGCTTGTTTTGAGAAAACAAAAGGATGTGTAAAAGAGGTGACCCATAAAAGGAAAAGTCCTTGGACCTTAAAGTAACAGGGGACTAAATGCCTGGATTTTGTCTTTCCATTTGTTTTAAAGATCATTCTTGCCTTTTATTCTCTTGGGAGATTGATAACTGAAGTGAGAATTGCCATTCAGAAAACCACAACTGTCCCTTATAATGGATTCAGCTGAAAAATTTTCTGAGATCTGTGGAATAAGTTCCATAGGCTTGAGAAACAGTTTGGGAAAACTGAAAGATAGTTTGTTGCAGAACCTACTCTTTCTCATCTAGAATTAGTACAAACCAAGAAGTATCACCTTAGTTTCTCAGCTAACCTATGGTATAATTTGAAAAACAAAAATCATTGTAGCTTTTAGTTTAGCCACATTGTTTGCTAAAGATTTTAGTATTGTCTGTCAGTGTGATCTTTGGACCAAAATCTGATCTTGAACAATCCCAGCTTGAAGGGAAAAAGGGTGGGAGGGGGAGAAGAAAAACTGTTTTCTTTCAAATTCAACTTTTTCTTTCCAATTCTTTCCTGTTCAACTGAGTGTATTGTGCTTGCTGAAATATTCTTACTCAATATAGGCAGAATTGTAAAAGCTTGTAAAAGCTGAGTAAGCTGATGTGCCAAAGAAAGGCTGTGTGAACAAGAAAGGGCTAGATTCTGACATTTTTGTTGCTGTCAGTGCTGTGCCTCCAAGACAGTCAGAAACTAGACTTACTCTTCTCCCTCTCAGGTTGGAAGGTTTGAAGTTAACCTCATCAGTCCAGACACCAAATCTGTTGTGTTTGAAAAGAATTTTAAAGATATCTCCTCATGCTCTCAGGTAAGCATTATTAAGAAGCAACATGTAGATCAGCAGAAGAAAAAGATTTTATTTGTTCTTCGTTTGGCTTGCCTTGCTAGTCTATAGGCAGGAGAAAAAAAGAAATGTAGAATTCTTTGTCAGTGTTCTATGCTATTTTCCCTTGTTGAGTCTCAAAGGCCATTTAAAAACAGTTTATCATATCTAACTTTCCCTTAATAAGAGTAAATTGTTGTTTTATACCATTGGCTCCTTAATTTAAAAAAAGGGGAGGGGTGATTGTGACTAATGTATACCCAAATCCTGCATGAAGTTTGATGCATCAGCTTATTTGGGGAGTATGACTAAAAAAAATGAATATTAAACTGCCATTGCTCACAAACAGTTGCAGCAGACTGGAATTACTATTTGCCTTTACAAGAGTGAGAGCTGTTATTCAAATTGTGACTTTCACTCATCTGGTAGTAGTTTCAACTAGAATGTAATGTCATTTCCAAAAAGCTTAAGTACAGAAAAGAGGAGTACAAAATAGCGGTAGTGGCAACTTTGATTATTGGTCAGCAAATAAAGTATAAAGTGTTCTGCTTTGGGAGAGCATTGGATATGTTTTTGGAAGTAGCTTAATATCCATTTAAGATGCTCTGAATGTGCTGTTCCTGAGCAGGTAAGTTCCTGAAAGCCTTCAGAATGAAAGGAAGAGAGCATCAGATCAGCCCTCCAGAAAAACAGCAGTTTACCTGCATCATTTCTACTGGAGAATATGGCAATAGGTGTACCTAGCTATGTCCAGTAATAAAGAAATTTTTCTTATAAAGTTAAATGCCAGGGCTGAGGGATTCACGTTTCCGTCTTGTTGCTGTTCAGTACCTGTTACTTCAGACACTTTCTGTTTTGATGTTTCACTTCATTGCCTCCTTTCATTTGCCATGCCACATGCATCACTTCAGGCTTCCTTAAACATTATTATTCTAGTTTAAAGTACACATCTGGCATTCTCTAAACCTATATTTCACTCCCAAGTGCTTTCATTTTAATGCTATTAAGAAATCTGCTCTTGCATGACTGGTCTACCAATGCTAATACAAATTAAGAACTGGTCAATACTTGTAACTCAAGTGGAGTCTTGAGCTACTAAAGGCCTAGATCCTGACTCTACTGTTAAACTACAGTTTGTATTGCTTTTCATAGAGAAAAAAGGCTAGTGCAAATACAGAATGGGACAATATAATCAAACAATGATGTAGTAATAGCTTTATAATAAATGCAGATCAAAGAGATTCTTAAAGAAGGGATAAGGAAAGCAGAATTTGCAGACAGCTTTGGTCTTCTGCTTTTTGGGTGTACTGAACTGAGTAAATATGACACTTCAGCTTTAGGTACTGGGCTCCTAGGTTGTATATACGTACTGATAATAGTCAAACAAAACAGTCCTAAGCAGGAACAACCTTTGTTCTGCTGACTTTAAAGTGTGGTGACCAGCAAGACCGTGGCAGACTTTCAAAGCACAGCTTTCCTTCAGGAAAATAGTTGTGTAGAATAAATAGTGTCAAGTAATGCTGTGTGTTGGACTTTGGAGATGGAGTTTTTCACACCGCCTCTTCACTTTCATTTGGAGCAAAGCTTCTGTTATTTTGCATTCTTGAATATCTCTAACAATACTCTGGGGGGATTTGTTTGATTTCTTTTTTTAATGCAAACCAGCTACTTTAGAGAAGTTGAGGGGGTTCTGTGTTCAATAGAAATGAAACTAATTTATTGAAGACTAAGTATTGGTTGCATAAAGCTCTTCTTTTAAGAACTTGATGCTAGCCACAGGGCTTCTCTGTTATGAATTTACAGGGCAGTGATTTACTGTGTATTGTGGACTGAAGGTTAGGAGTGTTTGTTCTTTAAAGCTTTACAAACAATGGAAAGGAGATGTTCTGGTCAGTTTGCCTTCTGGATTCTCTTAGTCTGGTCTAATAAAGGTACTTTTTATTAGATTAAGTGTGGTTGATCTGCTACATTCAATTAATTATCCACACTCCATATACTTGTCAAAGCAGCAAATATAATTGATGATAAACCTCTGTGTGTGTGCTGTCTAAACTCAGGTATCAGACAGCTGTAGAAGTTTTCTTGTTGCAGCCTTGCTGACCTTGAGGGAACCCAGAACAACAAAAAACTTGGTTCATTTGTCATGTCAAGTCCAACCACACTCTTTGAGAAATGTGATGAAAGTAGTGTTGATTGAGGAACATACTGTGGTGTTTATGCCTCAGTAGTGCAAGTGTCACATCTCTCTCTCCTTTCAAATGTTCTCCTCTTGAGACTGAGAAGTCAGAGAGCAGTAGGCCTGTTCAGGAACTGTCAGCAGTGAGGGAACTGGAATCTCCCCAAACCACCTTTAGTAAACACGTTTTCTTCACAAAACAGACCGCAACACTTCACTGATCTATCTACAGATCAACATGTGTATACCTCTGACCTTTTTTATTTTATGCTTTGGAAGACTTCATGTGTCATGAGAAAATAAGTCTAGTTAAGTCAGCATTACTGTGGACCATCGTTAAACTAATGCCCTTAGTGTCATTTTAGACACCCTCTGCACCTCTGTTAAGTTTTAAGTGGCACAAATGGAACTTTTGGAATTTTGTTTTTTAAAATGACAGCATGTAGTGACGCTATGTTCAGTCTGTCACGTACTTCATTTCCAATTTTGTTGAGAGTGTTTTCTGTAGTGACAGGCAAGTTGCTTTGCCTCCTCCTCTCTTTTATGATATAGGTGTTTTCTTTGGAGATGGATCCAAGCAAACAAGTTCTGCTTTCTGTTGTATTTGAACTTGAGAGATTAGGCTTTCATTTGGAGAAAATCTACTATTACTATACTGAGATGATAAAAACATTGGCAAAAGCTTTAACAATAGTGACTCATGTTCCATGAATTGAGACGGGAAATATAGTGTTTCTTAGGAAGCTGCTCTCTTTGATCTTCTTAGTGCTGTTTTTAGCAAGGCAATGTTCCCTGTCAAGTCGTTAGACTAAGATCTTAAAAGAAAACATCAGTAGTAATATATAGTAAGTCTTGAAACTTCTGGTATGTAAATCAGTCTCAAAGAATTTATTTCAGAATTTGGTTGGAATTCTGTATGTCACCACTCATTCTCTACCTTTTTTTCTTCTGGTGTAATTGTAACATGTATTACAGAAAAGCAAAGGTCTGTTGCTACTCTGTTGCTTCTTCAATCCTGTGTTTTAGCATGGACTTATTACATCAAGTTTTCACTGTGGAGGCAATTCCAAATATAACCTAGAAATCTTTAGTTCACTTCCCTGAAAATCCAGTTTTTCTAATGGAAGAAATTCAGGTCAAGGTCTATCGCTTTGTAACTTCTGTTTTGATTGTGTAAAGATATTTATGTAACTTTTAAACACAGAAAGCAATTTATAAGGTAATGATAGTAGTTGTAAAATAGATAATTAGGAGCATGCATTTATAGTTTCTCAAATTTTTGCATGGACAAGAAAGTGTTGGAGTCTGACAACTATTTTTAGGATCACTTTGGAAACTAAACCTCTTTATAAAATAGTCCACTAATGCTGTTTTTGAACTCTTGTAGGGTATAAAACATGTTGATCACTTTGGTTTCATTTGCCGGGAATCTGTGGAATCTGGGTTAAGCCAATATGTTTGCTATGTGTTCCAGTGTGCAAGTGAGTCTCTGGTGAGTATTTATTAATGATCCTGATCTTTTCATCAGAGGATTTCTAAGGTATTTCCTAAACAATGTGAGTCTCTGTTATTCTGCTGTGTCAATTGAGCCTCAGTGGTCACATCTTCCCAGGTGCAAGACTGTGCAGCTGTGCATATGCAAATATGCAGTAGGAAGTGCTACATTCTGTTCCTACATAACCATATCCTGCTGATGCATATATCAGTAACAAATAGAAAAAAATCCATATGGGTGTGTTCATGTGTGCAGAACATGAGCATATTTGGACTCTGTATTTGATTGTAACTCTTCAGTTTCTAACTGTTGAGAGACGTGGTACTCCATTAAACATGTAGAAACGTATTGAATTAGTAACAAAGCTTATGATAAAACCCAAACATACACTGGTATGGTTTAAACTACTGGCTGATCCTGCATGTGTCTTTACCATGCATGTGGCTTTAGGATTTTTCCTGTAGTCTGTTTTGTTCCTCAGTAGAAGAAAATAGCTGTATCTGATCATAGAAGAAGAAAAACATAGTATGTATGGATGTGTGTGATTATGAAAAAGTCCATTGGACATTTGATAAAGTATGTATCAATTAATTGAAGTTCCAGGTAGCACTGATTTTAACTGATAACAGGTAACTTAATAATGTGAGAGCAAACAGGAAATAATTTTGACTACTTTTTTATTTTAGAGTTCTGACACCTTAAAAGAATTTGTTTTCTGTTCTGAACTGTGTTTGTCCCCGATGACTGTGGTAACAGCTGCTAACTCTTTTTCAGCTAAACTTAAAAATCTCTTTTCCAGTTAGCTGAAAATGTAAGTTTTCCATTGACTAGCTTCAGAGTGAATAGATTTACATCAGTAAAACTTCAAACAGCTAACAGCCCTAGATGTACAATGGCAGCTGAGGCTGCGCTTTTATCAAAATGGGAGCTTATTATGGAATCAGCTCTATCATTGTACTAACAGAAAATGTTACATCTGACCTACTGATAAATCTGACCATGCATAATTCAAAGGCTTAAGTGGTATATAAAACCTCCATGTATTTATGAACCTCTTTACATATTCTGGTACTGATATGTGTGGGTATGCCCACTTTGCAATATGAAATGAAGATTCCTGAGCTACTTTCAGATGCAATTGCTTGGACCCCAGTGGCAGTTTGACTGTGGCAGGGCAGAGCTTTCCAGATTCTCTGCTGTCAGGCAGGCTGTGTTGGTAAGCTTGTGTATATTTGCTCTAAATCTAGTTAGGGTTTGTGCTACAATTCTCATGGCTTTAGTGTAGTCATAATCCTTATGCTTAGCACTGTTCTCTGGATCTTCCACTGGAGGGGGATTGTAGCCCACTTAAAAAACTTAACAGTCCATGTTGCGAGATGGATATTCACTGTTCAATGTCCTGCTTTATTGCTAAGAAGAAAAAGCACCCAGAAATTGCTGGTAATGCTTAAAACTATGGGTTTTAAAACAAACAAAAAAGATCTGGACATACTGGGACACAAACTAATTCAGATTTCTACATTCACGTTCCGTTTTTTTCTCCCAAGAGACAAACCCCTCAAAAAGGTGTCTATGTTCTCAATGTTAAACTACATGATTTTGGTCTGAAACATTTCATCTTTTCTCTTCCTACTTATAAAAAAAGTAACAAGTAGAGTGAGGACCTGATTCTGAAGTAGGATACTGATTTCTTTCCTAAAATCATTCTCAAGCAGTTGTCTCCTTCTTTCCATGCTTATGCAAACACTCAGGAAACAGGTTTTAATAAACATTGTGTTCCCCTGAAATACAGACAGGGGACCTCCAAGTGCTTTGTATACAAGGTCTAGGAGCATATTTGAATGAATATGGAGAACTGCTGTCACCTCAACCTTTCTTAGATAAAAGTTTGAGCTTTTCCAGTGCTGTATTTGTGGCAGCAGTAGAGGAAATATCAGGGCAGAATGCAAGGCAGGCCAGAAGTACTTAAAGATAAATTGTGATTGTAATGAAGCTGGTAGCTAGTCTAGTAGCCTAGAGAAAAGTGAACTGCTGTGGGAAGCTCCTGTCTGGCAGCAGGGATGAGTCTGTAGGGGTTTATGCTAAAATGGTATAGGGGTGGGAGGAAAGTTGTTGAATGGAACACATGCAGTTTACAGGAAAAACTTGAAGCTAAAGAGATTAATGCTTTTTATTTAGCCAGCATATATTCAAGCAAAAAATTACCACTTGCAGCTTCTTAAAACAGTGAGTGCCTTCCCAGTAAGCTTGAGTAGCTGCAGTCACATACTCAAAATTACACTGTCTGGCTGAACTTAAAGATGGTAAGTATCTACAGAACAGGTAGAAAGCTGAGAACACAATCTTGATCTCTTTAGAAGACAGTAAAAGGGTTTTGTCTGGTTTTGTGTTTGGTTTTTTTTTTAAATTCTGAACTACCTGTCTATGACATGATTTATAAATCTAATTTCATGTATATGGCATGCATTTTTGTTTAAATACTCTTTTCTCTCCCTCCCATACAGGTTGATGAGATAATGCTGACCCTGAAACAAGCCTTTAGCACTGCTGCTGCCCTGCAAAATGCCAAGACACAGATTAAACTGTGTGAGGCCTGCCCTATGCATTCATTGCACAAACTTTGTGAAAGAATTGAAGGTAGAAGCTGAATTTATTTTTTAATTGTGTTTTGCTGATTATTGTAGAAGAATAACTTCATGCAAGAACAGAGAGAAAAATATCCCAATAAACAACTCTTACCATCACTTTGCACTCTCTGTATTTAGTTGGAGGTGTTAGCAGTAATGATACTGCAACTGAATATAGTATAGCTTCTGTTATAAATACATACCCTTTCATCATCATACCTTTCTTGAACGTTAAGCAGAGCAGCAAAACCCACCAGTTCACCTTCCATTTGTTTGGGTTTTTGCATGCTTTTGAAATGAGTCATAAAAAGACAGTTGTGATCTAAAAGGATCTTACTTTTCTGTGTGTTCCTTCTTTCCTGTGTGGGGTTATTTTTTTCCTTCTTTGTGTTTATTCTCTCATGCACTTCAAAACCTAGTTATATTATGGGGAAATAAACTATTAAGTTAGGAAACTACAAAGAATCACAGAATATGATGAGTCCAACCCTTAGCCCTGCACAGGACCATCCCCAAGAGTCACACCATGTGCCTGAGAGAATCATCCAAATGCTTCTTGAATTCTGTCAGGCTTAGTGCTGTGTCCACTTCCCTGGCAGCCTGTTCCAGCATCCAACCACTATCTAGGTGAAGAACTTTTTTCTAATATGCAACCTAAACCCCCCTAACACAACTTCAGGCCATATCTAATAAATAAAGTTAAGGCAACTACCTGACTTCAGATATGAATAGACAAATCTTTGTAGTTTCTCTGAAAATGAAGAGTGCCAAAACACATGTAAAAACTCTTACAAGATAGAATTTAAAACAAAAAAGTTAGGATCCTATTTTTATAGTCACTCTACTATGTGTCCTTGCAAAGTATTGTATGCAAAAAAAAAAGGCAAGTGTGTTATAAAAAACAAATAGTCTTGTATCTTCTGGTCTGGTGATGATGGTGCTCAATATTGCCAGTTTTCCCATTCATTGAAAGTCACTGTTACTACTTGCTTCCCTCTGGTGGATGACAAGCAAAGTATAAAATCCTAGTGGAGTGAAATTTTGTTAGGTTGTGACTGGTATTTTCTGGGTTTAACAACACATATTTGGAAATGATAAAGTTTAACTGGGAAAACCTTCTGTAAATGATAGACTATATAGGCTGCTGTATAAGGCAGTTAAGTATATTGAACACGGGTACTTGCAGGATAAGTATCCAGTATTAAAATAAAATCTCTCCTAGGACAACAACTAGAGTACTGTAATAGTAGTTTCATAAACTTTGTACTTACTGACTGAAAGGCTTTAGTGTCCCTTTGTTTTTATCCATCTGCTTTGTTTTGAGTCTAGAAGTTTGTCAAAATCAAACCTAAAGCTTCATGACTTTGGAAAAGTCTTTTATCTGTTCTGGTTGCAGTTTTCTATGAACAATTTGTACCTTGGATGGAAAAAACATATCTTCATGTGGGATTTGTTTTCACCCACATTTGTTGTAGCTTCCTAGAATGAGCTCTGTGAGAAAATTTGCACATTTTATTGAATATCAGAAATTCTTCCCTTTATTCCACAGCTTTTATGCAGTTCTTGCTTTTTAAAGTGTCTTCAGTTCTCTGGTATGACCTCTACCTTATCATTTCCTTGTCCAGAAATGCATCTAAGTCTTTCAGTAAGAAGCATCTGGAAACTTCCAAGTATCCTATGCATGGATTATCTCTCAGTTACAACCCTGATCTGTTCCTCTCCTCCTCCTCTCCCATACAGTTGTCAGATTTCAAGCTGTCAGTGATCTCTTGGTACTAGGACAGAAGCCATCAGTTGGGTAGGGAGCACAACCTTTTACATAGGAACCAGCCACTAAGCTGCTGCTACTTGTATTTTTACTGCTAAAGAATGAAGACAAAACCATGTGGTTAGCAAAATCTGAATTATTTTTTATCATGTATACTGTGGATATACAACTGTCATACATTAAACTTGTAGGAACTCCAATGCAGGTTTATATTTTCTGCTGTCATTTTGCTCAAAAGTTTTTTGAGAGATCATTTGAGAATCTAGAAGCTTTAATGGTCCTTTCTTTTCCCAGGACTCTATCCACCAAGAGCCAAACTTGTAATTCAGAGACATCTGTCATCACTAACTGATAATGAGCAAGCAGACATTTTTGAACGTGTTCAGGTAATACCTTAGAAACTGTTCTTCCAAATTTGAAAAAGACCATGATAAAATGAACTAGATTTTCTTGCTTTTGATTACATTTAGTTTGTTATGTAGTTGATTTAGAATTTACTGCTTTTCCACCAAACATTTCATACTGAAATATCATGCTCCAACTTAACCCCATATATGATACACTGCTAGTAGAAAAGTTTTGTTTCCCAAGTTTGCTGAGATGCTCTGTGTTCTTACCCAGAGTGTATTTTTTTTTCTTCTGAGCTTAGTTTTTCATCTGTAAACACATTTTCCCACCTGAAAGTGATGTGGGAGTGGGTTGAGAGCAGATGAGACATGCAGGTATCAGGAACATGTCTGGCATTTTTAGATTTTGTCTTTTTTTACTTATTTGGATGCAACATTCTTGTGTAAGCAGATATACTTAAGTGGATGAAGTATACAATGATTTAGGCTTCCAAAGGGCTCTGCTCCTCTCTAGTTGCCTGAAGAATAGAATGGCTGTTTGGTTTTCCTGGGTTCCTTATGCCACTTATAAGACTATACACCGGTAAACAACTTTAGAAAACAAAATGTATGGGCGTAAGGCTCCCTTTTCTCCACAGCCTGTAAGGTGTTTCCATTTTAGTTCTCTTTTACTCAGGAGAATGAGAGCCCACAGACAGTATTGCAATTTGACACAATAATAGCACACTCTGGGATTTGGTGTAGCAGTATATTAATTTCAAAGAATATATACATATGGAAGAAAAAATAATCAAATCATGAATTGAAAGACAAATTTTCCTTTCTTTGCTGTTACTGACAGAAAATGAAGCCTGACAATGACCAGGAAGAAAATGAACTTGTGATCTTACATCTCCGTCAACTCTGTGAAACTAAGCAGAAAACACACATTCACATTGGTGAAGCACCATCGGTAAAGCTTGGTTTTGTATTATCCCTCTCCCTCTTCCCAGTCTATTAAAATACAGTATTAATGTATATGGTCCTAGCAGGACCACTGCTTTATTTGGTCAGGAGTAATTGAAGCTGGATATTGCAATTAAGAGAGGACTGTGAGAGAAGAATTTGATTTAATTTATAGTGGCATGTTTGGGTTTTATAAGCTGAGAGGGGAAGAAAAGAAGGGAAGAAAGATAACCAAATACTTTTAGATCTATATTTCTTTACAGTGTGAGTATGCCTCTTCTTTTTCTTTCTTCCTTGATCCCCCCTCCCAAGCAGTTATATTCAGGGAGAATAGAAATGAAGAGAGCATTGGTTTCTGTCGCGGGGTATCTATTGTAGTAGTTAAGTTTGGCCGATATAAAAGCACACACACACACATACACACGCTGCACAAGGAGCTGAGACAAGAGCTGTCTGCCACATCAGCGCAGCAGCATCCTTTATTAGGACAGCTAACCCACATTTTCTCACACACTTTCTGTAATAACATAATTTCTACAAAACATCATCACTATGCGCCTGCACCATGAACAAAGCCAACATTCTTGTCCTAGTACATTTTATCCTCCCTAAACCTACTTATCACCTTTCCAATTAACTTCCAGCTTCTCAAGGCTGCACTGTTCATGGGAATGGTTAATTAGCTCCTCTGCTCTCACGGGAACGGTCTTATGCCATCCAATATATTATGTTCGTCTATGGGTTCAATTTCTAGGGGCCTAAGGGGCCTGCCACTTCCCCCCACAGGTTTCATTTTAAACTATGAACTCATCTTGCAAAGGAAACATGTAACAGTATTGTTAAATTGATATACTTTTACAATATAGCCTTTAGGGATGGAATGTGCATTTAACTGTGGATTTGGTGTTTTGGGAGTGTGTTTTGGCTTTTTGTTTAGGTTTGTTTTTTCGGAGAGAGGTGATGGGTTTGTGGTGTTCTTTTAATAAGAGCCAATAGTATATTCTTTATTATGTAACTTGGTTTCAACTCTAGTCGTTGGAAATAGTCTTTGCGATTAAAAAAAGAATTGCCAAAGCTGAGTTGTGTCCTTGCTCATTTCAACAGGTCATTTCTAACAGTTCGATTCCAGAAAGCACCACCAGTGGTGGCAGGTTTAAACTTGACATTCTGAAAAACAAGGCCAAGAAATCCTTGACTAGCTCTCTGGAAAATATCTTCTCGAGGGTAAGATTAACAACTCATTGTCATCAGCTCTCCCAGATACCCTTGACAGTAAAGACCTATCAGATTTTTTTTGTTGTTTTGGCCTCAGTCTGATAAATGCTTAATGAAGCAATAACCCTATTGTGAAATCTGAGAGTTACAGCTGGATTGATTGTGACTTAACTGCACTAGAAAGTTTATGGTAAGGCCACACGTACAGGGTGGAAAAAGGACAAATTTCTGAATAATGAACATTCATTGTAGGTGGCGAGTTAGTTGAGCATTATCAGATGTGTTGCTTCAGAATAAAACTTAATTTTATCTCTTATGATCCCATAAAGAGACATCATTTTTTGAAAGTGTGAATAAGTGTACCTGCATATAGTGGAAATCTTTCCTTTCTGAGAAGTAATGCTTTAGGTCTCATAGCTAAAAGTGCTTCTAGTAGGCACCAAGAATCTTCAGAAAGTAGTTACAAAGTTCCTTTTGCAGGGAATAAATAAGCAATAGTCTTAAAAAGTGAGTTGTTCTTCATTTTAATGTTCCTAGCCAGATATGATGTGAAATTGCAGATAATTACTGAAACTCTCTTATATGAAATAGCCTTTTAATAAAGAAGTCTGAATTGCAAATTTTGCTTAGTGTCCCCTTGCTTAGTAGGTTGAGTCAGAGGAGAGGCATATAGAGGAGTAACTGAAGAAGGCTGGGTGCCTGGAATCCAATGTGTCATTACAGAGAAAGTGTGATGAGCTGTGAGTACTGGATGGTGAGGTCTAAATATAATTTGGAGTAGTGAAATTAAGTTCCTTCTGCTAGTAATTTTAAAAGTACCATGCTAAATCAAGCACTAAGTTGCACTTGTCCTGCAGCTTCGTAGGCTTGTCATAAAGTAACCCACAAACGTAGGATGCCATAGATGTTCCCTATAAAGGAAACAAAATAGTGTTTGCCAGAGATAAACCTTAGAACTTACAGTTAGGTGTCAATTTGGTCTTCTGCTGAAACTGGCATTAGTACTCTCCTGGTCAAATATGACCTCTGCTGTGTAGCAAGTTTAACAAGCTAGGAATTTGGTCTGAATATGGAGAGAGAGAAAGAGAGGGATAGAGCATGCACAAAAGAGAGTGATGACAGTCAGAAGATCTGGATAATTTTGGCAGTTTGGAATATCGTCAAATGGTCACAGCTACAGTTGGGCCTTTGCTGAGTCTGATTTCTTTTCCACATCCAAAGGACATGTGACTGGAAAGTAATCTAGCTCTGATGGTGGGTCACGAACCCCACAGTGGTTATGGAACAAGCATACATCACTGAAATAACTCGGTAAAGCATATACAGGCATACTGGCACTCTGGTCATGTCAAGGAGAAATCATTGGACAAAGTACACTGCTTAAATTGAAAAGTCTCTAAAGGGAAATTTCTTAAAAATAGTTGTTGAGGGTTTTTTTATGTAGTATCTTTCTTCTCACCAGGACCACTTTGACGTGCTGCATATTATAATGTTAGGATGTACACAGTCCATGATTGAGTTCAAGAGAAGGGGGCACCTGAATTTGGATTAGGGCAATTTCAGGTTTGCTATTTATGAAGTGGACTTGCTGTTGTGAGGAATGTTGTTTCATCTTTAACCTCACAGTGCAATAGATCAGAAACAGCAGTATGTTGCAGGAAATTATGATACATGCAGGGGTTCATCCTTGCTGATCCACTTAAAGGTTACACAATGCAAGACCAAGAAAAATTATTTGCAGTGCAGCTCAAACACTAATTATTTGATTAAAGCAAGTATATACAAATATCTCTCTGCATTGGCACTGTGTTATGTGCATACATGTTATACACAATAACTGTTTCAGTAGTTCATATTCTTCATCAGGCTATTACAACAAGCTTAATGGATAATGGTTAATTCCTAAAGGTATTTAAGCACTAAATACCTATTGTTGTGGTCGGTTTTTCCTCCTTAAGCCAGGTGCAAATGGTATTGATCTTGTAATGGATGCTAATTATGCATAAGTTACCATCTTTATGTAAACGTACATTTAGGAGTGAAGAGACCAAGAAAAAACTTAAGTTGGTTTTGGGCTTTTTTTTTTTAAGTTGGCATTCAGCATCTTTTTGTAGATAAAAAGGTTTATATAAAAAGTAAAAGTCAGTATATGTTGGGGAGAGACTTAGACAGCCTCAATCTTAGCAAAGTTAAAAAGAAGTATGTAGTAACCAGATATCTAGGAACACTTTAAGTGGATGGCTTCTTAGCTAGATAAATAGCATCAAGTGACATTTTAAGCTACTTGAAGGAGTGGCTGCTCACTACTCGCCATAGGGAAACATGCTGGTTTCTGTGCTCTGGCTTCATTTAGTCCCAGAGGAATGTCACTTTTTCACTTCTTTGTTTTTCTGGACTGATCTTATTTTTGTGAAGTTTGAACTGAAAACAGGCCGTGACTTCCTAATGAGGTACCTCAGGAAAATAAATATAACCTTTCTTTGACCTCATGAACAGATTTCTTCCAGCCCATGATGCACTAACCTCTTCTGTTGTTGTTCTTTCTTAACCAAAAAGCCCTTATTACAATGCCAAAAGTGTGTGCTTTCAAAGGTAGTGAGTTATTCTTTCCTCTTGTTTTATTGTGAGGGTCAGTGAAGAGATGCTTCAGGCAGAGTATTTATTGGTAATGTGCTTAAATGGAATAAGGTACTTAAAGGGCACTCTGAGTCTAGAAAATAACCCTTACTAGGGAAAAGTATGCTAAATAAATACTGCTGATGTTAACAAAACTTCCTCTGGAGTTGCAAGCATACCAAGAGGAGCTCTGTCTACAGTTTTCCTAAAACCTAGGCTATTTTTCTCCTGATAAAGTACTGAAAGCAACTTACTTCAGCAGTCAGAAGTGTCCAACAGCATACATCACCAGGGAGTTAAAGTTAGGAGTGAAAGGTATTCAAAAGTATTGCTGATCTATCACCTCTTCTTGTGAAAGCAAAGGACCATTACAAGTTCAGCAAAGGTCCTCTAACATTAATTTCTGGCAAATTCTTGTCAGGTTTATCTGAACTATAAATGAAAAGTCTTGTTTATGTCTTGTGCTATTTGGATGGATTTGCAGCCAAAGAGCGTTTTTTCCCAGTTTTAGTACTTTAACTACTTTTGCGCAGGTGGACTGAATTTGTCTGAAATGTCTAGATATGGAGCAAATTGTGTTGATATTACGGTGCATCCATTAGCAGCAGCACGTGCACAGTACTGAAGTCTGGAGTTTTTTGAACTAATCTTCTTAAGCCAACTCAGCTATTTTGCCTCAGATATATCAGGAAATATTCAGTTGATTCAGACAATAGAGTTGCAGGTTTAAAACTCCTGGTAGCAACATGGGAGAAGGTACAGTTTGACCAGCTAAAGATGTCACTGCTTGTAAAATCCTGTGCTTGTCCCATCAGCTGTGGTCTTATGTCAAACTTTTCTTGAGCCTGAACAGTCCTGTGTTCACTTGCACAGGTGTTGCCATCTTTGCTTAACCTTCAGAAAAAGAGGAAAAAGACCAGGTTAGATTACTTGCCCTTTTTTTTGCAGGGAGCCAACAGAATGCGAGGCCGCCTGGGAAGTGTGGACAGCTTTGAGCGCTACAACAGCCTTGCTTCTGACAAAGTACGTAAGGAGCTTAGTTTAAATTGGCACGTTTTCATGTACGGGTGTTAATGAAGTGTAAATATGGCACTCTGGAAGGAAGTAGCACAAAGCACACCAATTTACAAAACTCAAAGAAGAATTTCCACTGGGAGTCAGGAGGTCTAAGAAAGCTGGGGTTTATGTTGACTTGAATCTTCAGCTTTAATCTGGTTGTTTTTTTTCTACATTTCTCTTGCTTTACAAAAAACAAGGAGTTTCTGTTAAGTTTCTGCCTTGTTTTACTGAAGTAATTTAAAAAGGTCATGTCCCAACAGAAGGAAATGCTCTGAAGGTGAAGAATCCTTTCTTTAATAATAGTTGATTTAGGGAAGTAAAAATTTTTGACCTAAACCCAGCTGTTGGGCATGCTGTATGGTAGCAAGAGGGCGGAACTCTGTTCACTTTCTTTTTATTTCCTGTTTTTAATGTTTTACCTCACATGAGAGTTGGTTGCTGATTTTCCCAGGAGTGAAGATTCTGTTAAGGTTTTCCTGCTACAGTTACTCATAAACTGGCTGTGTAATAACAGTCTCTCTTCCAGGATGTTGCTGTGACGGTACAGGAAGTATGCTCGCGATATGTCGAGGAAACTAGCTAAAAGCAGTTTCCCTAGTCTTTTCCATTCCCCTGTTTTCCCGAAAAAGACACAAGTCTGGTAACTGGAATGCCAATCCCTGTGAGAGGATGCCCGGTGTAATTAATACATTGTTTGCCTTACATATACATTTTTATTCCTCTTTCTACTTTCTCTTTTTTTTTTTTTTTTTTTTTTTAAGAAGGATGCTGCTGGTTTCGAGTGAATTATCAAAGGATGTCTGGTTTGGGTGATAATTAGCATACAATAGGCCATGACCCAGAAGGGGGAGAGGCTTTGGTGCCCTGATGCTGCGGCGCATGGCCCGTGGGTTAGATGAGAGCTCTCGTAGGGCACAGAGCGTCAGGCCTTACTCCGCCAGCACTTCCTTTCAGGACACTTCACCGGGCGATTCCCCGCCAGCTACTCCTCCAGCGTCCCCCGTGTCCTCAGCCTGGCAGACATTTCCTGAGGAAGACTCGGAATCCCCCCAGTTCAGGAGGCGTGCACACACCTTCAGCCACCCCCCCTCCAGCGCCAAGCGGAGGATAACCTTCCAGAACGGGAGATCCCAGAGCGTCCGGTCCCCACTGCTGCGGCAGAACTGCGTGGAGATAACAAGGTGAGTCAGGGCATGCTGTGCCAAGCTCCTGCTCTCCCCTGCCGTTGCAGTACGCAAGCCTCACTCCTTATGGACTCTGTTTCTGCACTTCTCCAGAGTTGGTTTGCCCCTTCATGTATTTTCAACCTGTCTTCTCTGCCTCCAAGTAGTTTGGTGCTTTGCAGTAACTCATTAATCCCTGAAAGTCATTCAGCGGAGGCATCAATAGATCAAATTGATGATTCGGCTGGATGCTGACACAAATCTGTTTGTTTGTTTATTTATTTATTTATTTATTTATTTGTCAACTCTGAGCTGAGCCTCTTTGGCAGTATGGGTAGTCATGCTCTTTGGAGAAGAGGTCCTCAGTGCTGTACATGGCCTGATGCTTTTATGCCAGGTTGAAAAAGGTACAAGTGTCTGTCACTGTGTTCGTAAAAGCTCACAGAGAGTACGTCCAATTTAAACTGGTGAGGAGTCTTCCATAAGGACATAAGGATTAAACACCTCCACTGAACTCTGAGGCTTGTGATTTCCCTGTTTGCCTTTCTCCGAAGCTTCCTCTATGATTTCTTTCCCCTTCCTTTGGAGACTATCCAGCTATAAACATGTGGAGGAACGCTGTTCCTTCAGGAGTTCCGTCACTCAGCAGAAGAGGTCTCCACAGTTCATTGTGGGTCTCTTTGGCTGTACTTTCTTTCTTTGCCTCCATCCTGGATATCTGCAGTAAATGAGTGTACAAACTACAAAACCTTTACAAAATTGAGGCCCAGATGAGCTTTTTCCTGTTGGAGGATCACTTTCTGCAATCTACTTGTCCGTTTCAGTGCTTAGCTGCAATTATACTTTTTGTGGGCTTTTTCTAAAAATGGTTTAAATAGTAATTTCTCACCTGTTTGATATATCAGTGTGAATGCTGCACCAGCTTGTAGAGGAAGGAAAAAATATCTATTCTGTTTAAGAGAATGAAAGGGGATGAGGGGTAAGAAGCTAGCCTTGAGGTAGCTTTGTTACACTGTGTTTCTGAAGACATAAATAATGTGTTTTTTACTGAGATAAACTTCAGTTGTTTTTTTTTTCCCCACTCACCATGTTGTATGCAAACAGGAAACCCTGTGACAGTTCCAGCCGAAGGACTTGCTGACTTGCTGACTTTTGTATTTCTTTGTAATAACTCTTAAGAAGTCTCTGATTAAGTGACATCATCATCAGATTTTCAGTCAAGAGTTTGTAGTAGCGGTAGTTCTAGACTGAGATTCTACATTCTTTCCTATTGAGGATTAATCATAAATGTTAAGTAAAAGAAAGTGAATTAATTTGTATGTCCCCCCAACACTTGTTACTACTATTAAGTAATGTTTAGCTGACTATCTTGATTTAAACACTTCACAACAATTTATTAAAAAATACTGCCTTTAAATGATGTCTAATTTCTAATGTGTTATTTACAAAAGCAAGAGAAAAGTGAAGGGAAGGAACAAGGCTGTTCATATTATTGGAAGAAGGTTTCTAAGGATATTTTCTGAATGTTTAAGAGATTATTTTTTCTGAATTTGCTTTGAAAGTAAATAAAACTAAAGAAATAAGGTGGTCTCCCTGTTCTGCAGTGTCATTGGAAAGTTTCTTAAAAGAAATCAGCTGTAACAAGAAAATGAGTATCACCAGGGAAACTGCCCTGTAGCGCACTTGGTACATTTTATCTTCTTGGAAACAAAGATGGAGTACTTGACCAGTATCTTTAATCTGGATGTTTTGTTGTTTCCAAATCTATGCTGACCCATTTGCTATGTTCTCTTGTTGCCTGCACAGTCCTAAGGTCGGGGTTCGGCGCGCTCTCAGTGAGAGTGAATCTGCGTCACCTGGTCTCCCCTCCTCTGTCTCTGCCCCTTCTTTCCTGAAAAACTTTTACCAGGGCTCAGGAAGGTTGCTCCAGCGCTCAGAAAGTGACCTCTCCAAGAGGTGAGAGCGTTGTCTTCTGCCTAGTTCTTCAGTGCCACCAGCTTAACAAAAGGATTCCTAGTGAAATGCAGCACATAGCATCTCTCCCACTGCCTTGTGCTCCTGCATTTCTAACAGACTTCTGTGATGCAAATAGGTGAACAGGCTTTTGGATAAAAAAGCCTGTTAAAAATAGAGGCTTCTATGCTGACATCTAGTAGCTATCACCTATTTCTGTTCTAGTGTTGCAAATCTGCTGCATTGGTTTGTCATGTGAAATGCAGTGGATTTTAGGAGTGTCACACCAGTTTAATGCTTTCTCTGCTGAATGCAAACCAGCATGCATTGCCGTGATCATTGGCATGTTAAAATAAGAAAAGAGCAATGTGAAGAGTGCACAGTACTAGTATGGGTTGCCTGTGCATGAGAAGGGGAAACACCAAGTTAACTGGGTGATACTAACTGTGAGATGCTTAGGGAGAATTAACAAATAATTTCCAGTTGAAGAGATATGAGGAAGAAGAAAAGATATGAGAAGTGGCAAAAAAAATAACCTGTCTCTTATAGACTGCTTCTAATTTGTGTTCCAGTGCAGCTTTGTTTCTGTGTTCCCTTTAGTTAGCAGTCTTGATCCAAACTGAACCAATGCCCAAGTCAGTTTATACCGGCAGCTGGATCCTATCAAACCTAGCTTTCTAGATTTGGAGAATGTAGGGATTGACTATTTTATGAAAACTGTACTTTAATCCCAGCTAATTCCAGACTGTTCTAAGATATTACTCTTTTTTAAAATTGGTTATGTGGACAGGTCAAGATACTGTGTTTCATTGTAATGGAGTTTTGAACTCTAAGTGGGGAGATCTTCAAATCAGGAACCATTCCCAGAAGACCATCGTGTTTCTATGTAGGTTTTACAGTATACACATTTCTGATATCATTTTATCTTGAATTTGTATGAAAAGACTGGGAAGTTGAATTCTGTACTTGATCTAGGGGATTTTGTACCATCAGCTTCCAAACTGCAAAGTAGGTTGCATTGATTCAGTTGCTAGTTATAGCAATCAAGAAGAGAAGTTTAAATGAAGGTGAAATGGGGAAAAATGCAAATCTTGGCACGAGCTGCAACAGTATTTGTTCAAAAGTCAGTTGGCTTTCATGGACTCAAGCGCAAAATAATTCAGGTAGATATTATGTAAAGAGTTCACAAGAAATGAGGTAGCTTTGTGGTTTTTTGAATATCAGTCTTAGGGAGCATTTTAAAGAACGGTTCTGGGAAGATATTTGGATAATTAAAACCAAACAGTAAGCATGTTTGTAATCTGACCAAATTTTTGAGATTTATTCTTTCCTTATTTTTTTTCCTTCCCCTGAAGTAGTTGTCTCATCTTCATCCTATGCATTATCTGATAGTGAATGAGATGATGCTTCAGGGAAACCAAGTTGCAATTACCTGAGATAAAAAACTGAGATAATCAGTACACTATACTCTTGACTTACTTGGGTTTTTGCTTGTAACAGCTTAAGGATAAAAGTAGAGACTGAAATGTTTGAGGCATTACATTGAATTTTTAGCTTTTCACTTTTTATTGCATATAAGCTGATAAATGCATTTTGGTTTCTGTATTAATTCAGAAGCAGAGACTTAGTAACCTTACAGAGAACCATTATTCTCCAAACTGAGTTGTGATGCATTTGTCTTAAATATAGAGTATTACACTGTTTTATTTTTCCAGAGCTGCATGGGAGGTATGTTAAGTGATTAAAACAGAAACAGTTAAGTTAAACCCCAAACAAATGGAAATCCTCCATTTTGTGGAATTTCTCTGTTGAAGTATTTGACTCTTTCGTATGTCTGTTTTACCAAAGAAGAAGTTGTAGAAAGTAGTTATGGTTTTTTTCTTCTTGGTGGCTATGTTACTATATAACCCAGGAAGTACTCATCCTCTGCCTTGCCCCAGTGCCTAGGGTCTATAATTGATAGTCTCAGAGAGTTATAAATTTCTTTAGTTTGACATAGAAACGTTTTTTTAAAAGTCAAAAACATTGTTAAAAACTGGAATTAGTGATTGGACTACTTCTGCTAGGTGACCATGCAACATGTTTCCCATGTGGATGTTTCACCTGTGGTGTTGTCACAACAGGGTCTTTTCTTAAGAATTCTTAAGAATTTTTTCCTGTGAGTGAGGTTCAGTATCGGTGCCCTGACAGGAAAGTTGTGAAAGTCTTTTTCCCCAAGTTTGTAGGTAGTGAAAGCTCTTCTCTGCTTCTCAGTAGCAATGACTGAACTCTATTTAAGAAGTTTTGGAGTTGCTTTGGCTCCTAGTCTCTCCACTCACGTTAATAAACCTCATCATTTTGTAGGGAGCTGATATCTAATGGTCGCATACACTTTTTTCGTTACCCCCACCCTGTTTAGAAAACTGTCTTTTACACCCATCTCCTGAACGTTTTCATTAGGATAGGAGACACTACCATTTTACTCTGACTTCTTCGTAGTTTTACTCTATAGGATATTGTTTCACACCTTCAGATCTGATACTAAGCTAGGACTTGTTTTTCTTGAAATGAGAAAACTTTCTTTGCTCTCTTTCTAGCCTCCTTTTCCTAAATCTTGGTGTTTTCCTGGGTGAATATGGTAAAGTGTGTTCCTGAGACTTTCGAAAGGTTTCCTCTAATCACTCATCAGACAGCTCTTTGAAAGAGGAGGTGATTAATGTTAGTCACTTAAAATACCAGGGGATTTTTGGAAGGGAGGTTTTAACAACAGAAGTACAGGTCCTCAGAACTGTATGATTTGCATACTTCATGAGGTAGCATATGTAATTAGTTCATCCCAATGTCAACTCCATGACTCAAATGGTGTAAACAGCTTAGTTTCTTATCCTGTAATAACCATCTTCTTATTTTTACTTTCCTGCTAATTTTACTACTGTAAATTGAACACTAACCCTGAGATTAGCTTAGTTGGTCGGAGCATGGTGCACCAGGGTTCCAGGTTCAATCCCCATACGTGCCATTCACTTGAGAGTTGGACCTGGTGATCCTTTTGAATTCCTTCCGACTCAATATAGGACTGTCTGCACGTTTACAGGCATAGTAGCTGAACATGGATTTTTGTACACAGCAGTAGAAAGAAAGTTTTCATTCCCTTGTTGTGTGGCCTCTATTTAGTAAGCCCTGGAATGACTCAGTTTTTGTGTTCTAACGTGAGATATGTAAGACTTGAAATAGTGAGAAGTAGTTCCATTACAGATATTTACAGAACAGATTATATGTCCATTAGAATGATTATATATCCAAATTCAGTATCTCATTTCCAAGAGTTGTTGGACTGAAATACCTTTGGAAAACAATACCTGTAGATTCAAAATTAGTGTTGTACTCTATGTTTAGCTACCATGAGCAGTGGTTAGCCCATCACTAAAGACTCTTACAGCGTTAGACAAAGAAGATTATCACAGTTGCTGTCTTGGTTAATGCAACATGGGGATCTACTGAGACCACCTACTAATAGTATGATGCATAGGGAACTGAGACACAGTGGAAACTAAATCAGGAGTAGAGAATAATGCAGACTATCTGATATTCAGGGCTTCCAGCCTGTAGTGCTGTTTTCAGAAGAGGGCAAGGGTGGTGCCTACTGCTGGGTAGCTGAATTTGAAGACATGGTTATTTCTCTGCCAGGGTATGGAAGCAGGGTCTGATACCTTGGTATGATGGTGAGTCCACTTTGCTCACTGAGACTTAAAAATGTCAGGGAGCTATTGTAGATCATTAGCATAATGACGGCTTTGGTCACCAAAAAGGCTGGTTCTAACTTGGTGAATCATTTTAGCACAGAGTATTAGATATGAAGTGCTGATTGAGATGGTGTAGCTGAAACTTCACAGTTCTCCCTTGCAGATGTCTCCTTTTGTGCAGGCCAGATGTGGGGGACAGACTGCAGCTGACAAACTGCAATCACCTGCAACTGCCTTACCACTAAAAACATAGTGAGCATGCTGGGCTTTCCTTTCATCTAACTTTTTAGGATTCTTGCACTGTAGTATGGAAATTCATCACAGGATGGAGGTTTAAGTGTAGCTACTGTGTTGATATGGCAGTTTTCCCTGTGATGAAAGTGAAGCTGTGGACATAGCTCCCCGGGTTTGATGCTCTCTTCCTAAAAGCCTGTAGTTGTGTCTCATGCTGTTGACATTACATGGAAGGATTTGTGGCAGATAATCAGTGTACCCATTGCTATATGAGATTTGTGCACCTACTTTACTACCAGAAATGCAAAATGCTGAAATATTTCTGAAAGTGGCTCAAGTACTTATGAAAGCTGAAGGTCTTTTCTTCTGGCAGAAGTCAGTAGAAAGGTATGCTTGGTGTGTCCTCTTAGAATAACCTCCCAGCAAAGCTTTCCTGTATCCTCTCCTTGCTTCTTCCAGCAACATAAGCTACTGTTAAAATTACTGTGTAAATATATTTTTACATGGTAACTGGGGAGATCAGCCCCTTTCAGGTCATTGTGATAGGAGCTGAGTGTGCCCTCTGTTTGCAGAGGAGAGGCTCTGTTCCTTCAGCTGGAGATGCTGATGAAACATGAAGACATTTGGCGTCATTTATGCAAGTGAAGCATCCACTTCTTAAAGCATAAGAAATAGACTATACGAGAAGACAGAACGTTGTCTCCAATAAAATATTCACCTGAGCTCATCATGACATTTAAAATGGCACTAAATGAAGTGTTGTGCTCCACTAGAGCAACATCTAGTGTTATGTCAGTTTGCTCCCATAAGACTAATGTATGGCAAAATAAAACCCATTGCTGTCTGTTTTAGAGGCTAAGTATTACCGTGTTTCTCTCTTAGCTGCTCCAAAAGTTTAGCTTTTATTCTGAGCTTCCAGCTGAGCCCTGTGTGAATGCTTCCTGGTGGTATATAGTGCCAACTTCACAGCAGTGTGTTACAAGAAAACAATTGGGCACTTCTGTATTCAAGGTGAAGCTCACACACAGCACGCTTTGCCCTTCTTAAGCTTCCCAGCAAAGGCTCCTGAAGGTTTGGTTGTACATTAGACAGACTTAATAAAGATTATTTTTTTTCCCCTCCAAAGATGTCTGACTTTCAACACCCCATATGCTTTTTCTTTCCTTCAGTGATGGGGAGGGAAAGAAAAGAACATCAACTTTCTGCAGCAGTGAGTCTCTAAATGCTGTGGGGGCCACGCTCACACCTCGCCGCATCTCCTGGCGGCGGAGAATATTCCTGCAGGTAGCTTCACCTATGAATAAATCTCCTTCCAAGATGCAGCATCCAGGTCTGTGTGTGCTTTTAAAGAAAATAAACAAGCAGTTGTTGTTTAGTACTATAGTGAACTGCAACATGTGCAAATACAAAAGGGAGAAGGGAGTCAGCTTGATACAATATTAATGCTAGAACCTTGCTAGAGATCAGTTGTGCTCAATTGGCTTTAGACTACTTAGATCTTTGTTGCTTTGAATAGAGGATTCTGTCATCAAAATAAAATGAATTGCAACCTCCCATAGCCACAGTGGTAGCCTCGTGCTGACAAAGATACCCTCTTTAAGAGTTAGGAAACTTTTACCCTAGCCTGTGTACATAATAGGAGTGTTTGCAGAAAAAGGTAAATTTTCTACCTTGTCCTTGTAGTGCACATAGCACCTGTTGAGTGTGTTAATAATTCTTACAGCTTTAAGTCATTTAAGGTGGAAACCTCTGACATATCTAAGATTGTGCTATATTGATAAAGTCCCATTTGGCGGAATTCAAAACCATAGGTAAACGACAAACTCTGTATTTAGTGACCATAAAGTGCTACATCACTGCCTGTAGTGCAGCTTAGCAGATGAAAAAAGTTGCTTTTAATATAGAACCTGTGGTAAATCACAGCAGTAAACAAGCTCAGCTGTAAAGGAGACTTCATGGATAAATGCCTCATTGTAACTCTGGAAAGAGCTAGCAGGGGAAAGAGTTGAAATACTGGGTGACCTCTTATTTAGCTGCATTTAATTTAAATATAGTTTTAATGTAAACAAAACACTGTATTTAAAAATAATTCTCTACTGTTGAACTTCATTTTCTCTGTCTTTGGAATAAGCACGTCTCTGCTGATGTGGAAGACAGCTATTTTTGTTCTGTTGTGACATAGTTTTTCATGATATGTGAAATAATCTGATTTTCCTCTAATAGCTTTATGATTCTTTGCAGATGGTCATGATGGAAGTGAATTGTTACCCTTATCCCCTCTTGCTCCACCCCTGGAGGAGGACCCTCTTGTTCTAGTATTGCAAAATGAGGATGGTCCAGATAAAACTGGAGAGAGGAAAAACTCAGAAGAACTACAAAGTCTGTGGAGAAAAGCTATCCATCAACAAATTCTGTTACTTCGAATGGAAAAAGAAAACCAGAAGCTGGAAGGTTAGCTATTTAGAAAATACCCCTAAAAGCTGTTGCAGATTCTGCTGCCTTAAAATGAAAACTGTTCTGGTGCTGGGCACCTCAGAGATGTGGTTCTGTAACTTTTTGGTTAACGGTGCTAGAAAAAAAATGTGTTCACCTAGTCCTATCTCACACTCTACCAGGTTCTCTATCTGCCTGACTTTAGGTGAGTCACCTTAGTTACAGAAGAAAGTAATAACTTTTCCTTTTTTAATGCATTTTAGGCAAAAGTTGCTGCAGTCTGTGTTCTATCTATCTAAGTGTAGGAGTTCTAATGTGGAGTGAGAACAGGTGCTCTGTGAACACTTAGGTATAGTAAACCTTACCCTCTCTATCTCGTTTCAGTCCTTTGCAGCTCATGGTATTTCTCTCCAGGCTTTTTGTCCTACATTAACCATATCACAGTGGTAATTTATTAATACTTGAATCCAAATATGATTTTTGAGCAACTGGCTCTTGAGGTATGTCAGAAAGTTCTGTTTTTTGGAACATGAGCACTTGTAGACTGGAAATTGAGTGCTGTTAGCGAGGGATCTGAACTTAACCATTCTGATCATCAGCTACCTGAGCAACAGTTAAGATATTTTATTATGACTGATCAAGACTCACACAAATAAGGTGCAATGTCTGTCCTAGCATATAGAAGTTCTTCAGTATAGTAGACGTAACAAGCTTTCAGTGCAAGTTAAAAATTTCAGGTGTCCTCTCTGGAATTGCTGCCCTCATCTTTTTCTATATGCTGTTGTAACATCCCAGTCTTGGCTCATGAGCTCATTGGAGGGGTTTTACCTTAAAAAAGATACACGGCTCCCAAAACCCCCACGAGGTGTTTATTAAAAGGGGCCTTCAGTTCTTTTAGATCTCAAGACCACCCACAAGAGAAACACTATGACACTTCTCAGGGGGTCAAAATAACACACTTTTACTGGCAAACTTTGGAAAATAAGCTAACTTGGCAAAAGTTTAAAACAAGCGTTCAGTCAACATATGCCATTTCACAAAGCTTGACTTAGCAAATTCCAACCTATCTAGGGTTAAATTACCCAAATATCAAGGAAAGGAATTAGGAGAAGAGGAAGAAGTGAGAGAGAGAGAGAGGCACACGAGAGCTCTGTCAGCCATAAGGGGCTGGGTTAGGGGCTTCAGGCGGTGTGGTGTAGGGTTTCAGGTGTGCCAATGGCTTATAGCCATTCTGGGCTGGACTAAAGGGACAGGGTGGTGGTGGGGATGGGGCAGTGCTCCTGGTGTGCCAGTGACTGACAGCTGCACCAGTGGCTCTCAAGGAGGCAGGTTATGGGGGGGCAGAGCACCATTCCCCCTTGGCAGAACCCAATCAGCCCTCTTCTTCCCCCCCCAGAGTTGTTTCAAGCCAGTAATAACTTTTTAATAACTTTTTTCAGTCCCTCACAGCTATATAACGTTGTTATATGGTAATATGATTCTTCTGACAAAACATAATAATCTTTTTAAGGTCAGTTAACTCTTTTTCCTTGTTTAGTCTTGCTTACTGAGAAGGCAAGGAGAGGAAAAAAAACTAGGACAGAAGTCTTTCCATGTCCCAGTAAGAGTGCATCCTTGAATGTATTTCCCACACGTGTAGTGTATTTCTTTGTGCAGTTTCTCCATACAGTTTGTCTCCCAGTTGACACACACTTCTGTGGAAACTCCTAGGTTCAGAGGGAACATTAGAGAGAAGTCTGTTTTAACTTCAACCAAAATCTTCATTTCATAAACTGTTTTAACAGTGTGTTGTGGGATGAGGAAGCTGGACATCTGCTGTAGTTACTGATTTCATGTTATTCCCTCTGTTATTTTGAGCTGCTGAGGGACAAACTCTCTGCTGTACTTGCCCTGTGCGGGGATACTGAAAACCGTTGAATCAATCCAGTTACTTAAGACTCAGTGACAAGTTATTTTCATTCTGTAATGGATGTGTAGAAAGCAAGTTCTTCCTACCTGATCATTTGTGGTGAAAACAGGAGTGTCAGCAGTAGGGCCTCCAAACTGGTGCTCATTTGCCAGCCCCCATTCCTGATTTGTGCTCCAAGGAGCTTGTCTCATTCTTGTATTCAGGTTCATAAATACTGCTGGTGAAACTGGTGCTCTGGCCAGCTAAAATTCGACATCTTATTTTCAAAGGGTGAAAAGTAAACTGTCTGAACTCCTAGCTGTAGGTTTCCTTCCTGTGAGCTGTTAGAACATGGGCCATTTTATGGACAGGACATGCACAGAACTGATACATTCCAAACAAGTGTTGGTTTGGGTAGTTCTTGGCATCCTAACCTATAATTAAATGCAGATCTCAGGAAAGGGAGATGTAGTAACAGAAATGCAGAAATTTCTTTACTTGAAACCAGGTTCCTAGCTGTGAATTTATTACCTCTATACGATTGACTTAAGACCAAAATTGCTATGGAATTGTTTCTAGTGGTTTTCTGTTAATCTTTTATTGACTTTAATTTACGAAATATTAATAGAACCTCTTTTCCCATTCCTTTTGCTGTCGAGGAGACTTGAATACTATTAGCTCTTTGTTTTACAGAAGGTAAGTTCTGTCTGTTGCACAAACTTGCTTTTTTTTTCCCTAAGAATCTAGAAACTGCTTCTTCCTGTAGATCACCTAGAAATATAAGAGCTGCAAAAAATGCTAGGCCACCTAGCAATGATTAGGAAGAATGTTAACAAGGATGGCTGAAAGCAATTGGTTGCACCCCTTGGGGGTGGAATAGTAGGTAGAACAAGTATGATCAATAGTCAAGCTTGCTGACTTTCACTAGGGTTAACTGCATAGTTAATCTTGGAGTTCATTGTCACACTGAAATATGTTACTGCTGTCTTGAATCTGTTGCATACTGCTTACAAGAGTGAGCATTCTTGGGTGAAATGGTACAACAATAGACTTGAATTTAAAATCACCCCAACTGAACTGCAAAATCCTGTGGTAAGATCACATTCCCATTTTTATGGCAGTGTACCACACCTTGTATAATGCTTGCTTCTACAAGGCCTCCTGTATTCTTGAACAGGTAAGTTCTCAGAGGTGTAACATAAAGCTTCTGGAAATAATTTGTCATTTTTGAAGAGGGCTAGGCAATGATTCTGTGGATTTATCCAGTATTGACTATTTCAAGTGAGATCAGTAGGCAAAGGAACAGATTGTCTTGTTTTGCAGGTTGAGCAAGAGTTTGCTTTTACCTAGGGGTGATGATGGGGAAAGGGCGTACATTTTTAAGAGGAAGGAGGCTCCTGCAAGGGGCAAGTACTGCACACAGATCACGGCAAATTTGGGATAAACTGGACTGCAGCTTTCTGAGGTCATGTTGTGGAATGTACAATTCAGTCCAATGATGATTAAATATACCTCTCTAAATTAAAACACTTTCAAGTCTAGATTGCGGTTTTTTACACCAGTAGTAAGAGGAATTGGAGTGCTTTCCTGCACATGTGTCATGTATGATAAAATACCCACAATTTCTCAGTAATGGAAATGAAAGCTCTTCCTCAATGAAATACCAAAGTAACAATGCCACTTTATTTCAGAAATAGTGAGTCCTCTGGAATAAATTTTTTGCACCACAGGTAGTCCTATGCAGTAAACCCTTTATGTTTATAGCAACAGGAGTTCTGTGCTTCAGCACAAATGTACCTTTCTGGATATGGTTTACATTGGTTCATTCTGTTTACCCTAGTCACCCTGATGATGCCAGTTAGTGCTGCCAAGAGCTCTTATCACTCTCTTAAGGGACACGTAAGAGCTGGAACCAGTGTGACTGACTTCATTCAGAAGATTTGCCTAGCTTGCTTGCCTAAACCTCTAATACGTTCATATGTTTGGGACTTTCCATGCTAAAACAATTGTAATGTTTAATATAAATAAGAGTAAAATGATCAAAGGTGTTTTTGCTGTTGAAAGAAGCAGCAGGTGTTGTGAAGTTGTGTTGAGTGGGTTTTTCTTCCTGCCCCAAGCCTAAAAAAGTGGGTTTTGTTTGCTTCATGAATTACTCGTGTTCATGACCCAATAACAGAAGTTAAACTGTTACCTAGAGGATCTTATGACAAAATGCTGGCCCCATCTGAGCTATAAACTAATGAATTGTAGAAGGAGTATTTATCCCTAGTCAGACTATCAAAGAGCTATATCTAAATTGAATGGGGTTTGTGTATTTGTTGTATCTTGTAATTTTCTGATATTCTGGTTTTCCATGTGCTCTTCCTTTGTGTTCTGTGCTCTAGCAAGCAGAGATGAACTTCAATCAAGAAAAGTAAAACTGGACTATGATGAAGTTGGTACATGTCAGAAAGATGCCATAAATGTTTGGGATAAGAAGTTACTAAACTGCAGAGCCAAAATCCGATGTGACATGGAAGATATTCATTCCACTTTAAAAGAAGGTATTTATGTATGAGGGCTTTTAGCTATGAAGTCTGAAGATTGTATTTTTTTGTTCCCTTTTGATACCAGAAGAAATCTGCCATCAATACACGTTTTACAGTAGCAAAAAATTGCCTTCACAGGTGCACTTTCTGCTGCCAAACAGAAAATTAGTTCCACTGTGTTTGCAGCTTACAATGTCAGCAATGTAGAAGCATGTATAGACATACTCCTGGAAGTAGCTTCTTATTCCCACGTATTGCTAAATTCAAGATTGAACTTGGAGACTCTGTGGCTAACACTGTAACCTTCTGGTTTCTGATCAGTGGATCCAGTGGACTCTGAATTTCAGATGCTCTAATTTTACTTACTTACCCAGAAGGCTGGACCATAATGTCTCCTTGTGGACTGTGCCCAAAACCTAGGGGAATCACAGCCAAGCTTTGGAGAGTCAGAACGACCACATCTTATAGATCTGGAATATGGTTATTTAGTATTCCATTTTCTGGAGTGAAAGGCTGGGGATTTTGGCTTGAAGTAGATCTTCCTGTGGACTAGCCATAGGCCAAGAGGGTATCCTAAGGGCCTTGTTAGTATAATGCAGATGCTGGGTTTGACTATACTGCTTTTTCCTCTTCCATGGAGTCTTATATCTGTGTTACAGATGCTGAAAAATAATTCAGTATAATCTGGCTATGGTACAGAAGGGAAGTTTAAATTGCTACCAGAGTGGTTCAGCCAAGATTATGACAAAGCAAATTCTTGTGTTGTAGCACTAAAAATATCCCCTCGCTTAGGCCTCTTGTTTTTTGACTTACCTGCAGGTGTACCAAAAAGTCGCCGGGGAGAAATATGGCAGTTTTTGGCTGTGCAACATCGAGTCAGGCACAGGCTGCCAAACAAGCAACAGCCTCCTGACATCTCTTACAAAGAACTTCTGAAGCAACTGACCGCTCAACAGCACGCCATCCTTGTAGATCTAGGTATGTCTGTTTTTTCTGACTTGTTCTGTGGGTCTTTGAGTGAAAACACACCAGTTTTAACAGAAGATGTTGCTGGAGATAGATGCTATATGAGCATCACCACAGGATACATTCTGTGTATGCCACTTAGTGTCCTCTAAGCTGATGATTTCTGAGTTTATGCCATTTGTATTTATGCTCTTCTACATCTGTTTGAAAAGAGAACTCAGTCACTTCTGCAAGTTCTATGCAGAGGAGAATAGTAAATGAGCTCAATGGATAAAGTTTAAAATCAGTGACAAAATACAGACTGGCCTGACTAAAGGGAACCTGCATATGAAAAACAAAGAGAAATGATCTGTGGGAGGAGAAGTGCTGGTTGTCAGATGAATTGGATTGGGTTTTTTTTCAAAAGAATTGAATATCAACAACTCTTCTCTTTTTGCATCAGGACGCACATTCCCTACACATCCTTACTTTTCTGCCCACCTGGGAGCAGGACAGCTATCACTCTTTAATCTCCTGAAAGCATACTCTTTGCTGGACAAAGAAGTGGGTTATTGTCAAGGTATAAGCTTTGTAGCTGGAGTGCTGCTTCTACATATGAGTGAAGAACAGGCCTTTGAAATGCTGAAATTCCTCATGTATGACCTTGGATTCCGTAAACAGTACAGGCCAGACATGATGTCACTACAGGTAAGACAGTCCTTCCAGAGCAAACTAGAGTTTTAAATTACTTTTGAGCTCTAAGGGGTTGCTTTTGTTCTCCAGGGCCTTATGAAGTTCTTATGCTGTTTGGGATGTTGTGAAGTGCATGTGTATTCTATTGTCGACCCCCCTCTCTACCTTTCAATTTGAAAACAGAGAAGTTCAGGACTTGCAGACTTTTACTGTCACACATCCCCATCATCTCCTCTTTGGAAATGATGCTTTCTCTGCTAATTTGCTCTTCCTTTCATTTTCCTTACTTCTCTCTCATCCTTATCCCAAAAAAAACCCAAACCCGATATGCTTGCATCTCTATGGATGGAGTTTAGAAATTAATTAGATTTTTTTTATTTTTTTTTTATTTACCAGTCCATGAGCACTTGGATGTAGATTTTTCTCTTGTAGCCCCAAGTCAAGTCAATAGTGACACACAGTGGCCAGTCAGTGTACTCCACAGGCATTTGTACTTTGGGCAGCTCTGCCTTGACTCATAGTTTCATCTTTTTCTCTCATTGTTCTCTAATCCACCACCCCTCAATACAGAGAGAAAACAGAAGAATTTTTAATCATTTAATTTTCCTAAGCAATGATGCATGCTGTGCAATATTATTTGACAGCTAGCTACTCAAGACTGTTTAGGAAGGAGACAGAAAATCTTTCAGATCTATATAAACTCCAGGTTTAAGGTTTGAGAAATCTTTCACCTTGACATGCGACTATCCACTGACTAGAATAACTTATATGCTATAAACCCCTAATATTATAAAGGGATATACCACTGCTGAGTTAAAGCTTGTAGTCCACAGAGGAGAAAACTAAGAGGCAGATACAAAAGTTTCATGTTACCTGCTTAGCAAATGCTTAAAATTAAGTAGGAACTTAAAGGAGAGTTTGAATCCACTTTTCATGACCAGTCACTTCAGGTGCTTATTTGACAAATGTCCAGAGCAATGGAATAGATTGTAATCAAAGAAATTGTATGTGCTTATTCTAAAAACTATAGAGGAGTGTTTTTCTGTGGATGTAAGTATGCCATAACAAGTTTTTTGTTGATGAATTAAGGGTGAACAGCCATAAGTAGCATTTTACCTCCTCCATGTTCCATTCCACCTCACAAATGTGTTTTAAACCTGTGGGGGTCAAAGTGTGATAAATACATGTTTGTGGGTTTTCCCCTAGATGATGCTCTCTTAGTGTTTGTGTATTATACTGCATTTGTAGACTTCCAATAGCATCTGATGATTTGAGAGCATTCATATGTCCAGGATTTCACATTTTGGTTTAAATGAGTATGACTCATTGCCAGAAGCTTTTAGTAAGAACACTTTTAAATTTCAGAAAGTTTTCCACTTGTAGTACTGTTTGCCCTTTAAATTAAATGACCTTACTTTCCCCACAGTTTGCTTCTAGGCCAATCTTCTGTAATACACAAAAGTAGAGTTTTGTCTGCTCAAGACAAACTAGACAAGACTTAGAGCATCTTACTAAATTTGGTTTGTTTTCTAACAGGAGTAGAACATTTGCATTTCCAGTATTGAAACACAAGTAAACTTATAGGCAGAATTAGCTTCAGTCCTGTAGAAGAAAAATGTTGTATGGTTCTTTAGGATAATGAAAACTTATTTGACTTAAATTTTTTAATTGTTGTCTGGAAAAAGTAGTAATCTAGATCCTTAGTTCATAGTGAACTAACTTGGTTAGTGGTACAATTCTAACTTCACATGTAAATGTGTTTTGTATTGATACTGTACAAACTGTACTTAATTGGTATCTTTGGCAATTAAAGCAAGGACTCAAATGCATGCACAAATTTAGCTGATTTGCCTAAATGAGAAGTGATCTCTCTGCCTGTGGACACTGGTGACTAACCAGGTAATTAGTGCAATCAGCTTTTGTTACAGAAGAATCATGAACTGTAGAAGTAGGAAAGTAGCCGGATGAGTCATTTTCTTATTAAGGAATGGATTCACCTTAAGCAAAAGCACTGTTGACAACAAAAATGGACCTGACAACTAATCAATGTCTGCTTCTCATCTTCTGCTTTCTGAAAGAAGCATTGCTCTGTGCTGTGACTTACCATGTCATATAAACTATCAAAATTGCAAGGAAATAGTTTGCCACAGGGTGGTATTTTTAGCAATGAATAGCACCTTTTAATCGTTTTGCCTTGCAACCTTTTATGGGTTGTATAGCAACACTTTTTGCATCAGTATCTTAAATTCCTCAGGACTATTGGAATATGTGCTGGGAAACATGTATGTTGGACACCTCTGTACGTAATGTATTCTGTGGGTACAAAAGCTGTCTAAAGTGATGTCCGAAGTAGCACAGGAGTTTTAAATGCAGCAAAAATATGGCAAAAATTCAAAGTCCGAAAGCTGCAATATGGAAATTTACTCATAAATAGTTCAACTCTGTAATGGAGAGTTTTGACATCTTGGAAGAGGTACCTTTGCTTTCATTGCTGCAAGACTGAAAGTTCTGGTTTGTTGATAAAGTTAGAACAATATATTCTTTGGTTACATTAAGCCCGTGAATCTGAAATGATACTGCATTAATAATTAGGTTCAAACTGTTCTTTGTTATTGGATGCTGTGTTAGTTTTAATTCATTAGAGGCGGGTTGTTTATCTGTGAGTAGATATCACTCAAAGCCCCAGGTGACAATTAAGCTTCATTTTACAGTGCTATGTGTACTGGAGGTAATTTCCCTCAAATGAAATGTGAATGATTTGGAAAGCTGAGTAAAGCTGAACTTTTCTTTCTTTATTTCCCTCCTCCCCCAATCCCCTCATATACTGTAGATTCAGATGTATCAGCTTTCAAGGCTTCTACATGATTATCACAGAGACCTGTATAATCATCTTGAAGAAAATGAAATCAGTCCCAGTCTTTATGCTGCACCATGGTTTCTTACACTGTTCGCATCTCAGTTTCCATTAGGATTTGTAGCCAGAGTATTTGGTAAGAAAGTTTATTCTATTGCAGTAACAAAAAGAACAATGTCCATTGTGTTTTGAAACTCTTGGGAAGTAGTTTTCTACATACTGGGGACATTTGGGGTGACCATTGTGGGTGGCAAGTAGCAGTGCTTTTCATGGTGGGATGTCAGCTCCTTTTTAAAGAGGAAAACTGAAAGGTATTCTTTGAAATATCAGACTTGAGCAATTAATTTTGTCTTTTCATATTATCCAAGAGACTTCTGAAGTGTAAACAGCAGAAAGTTTATTGTTGCAAATGCATTTTATGCATCAAGCATGCAGTTTATGTCCACAGAAAAGTTCAACTTGCAAATTGAAAAAAAGAGAATGCATTTGTTTTAGAATTCTGATTGTAAAGTGCTTCCTAAAAATTTCCAGCAAATTTGAACTTAAAGGCTGTTTCAGGTGTTCATGTATGTATTGAACAGTTTCTGAGTCTTAATATTACTCTTACTCCATTTAGATAGTTTTTTAGTGATACATTCCTCTTCAGGTAACATGTACTACAGAAGCTTTAATATTTTTTGTGCCTTGTAGCGTTTACTGTATCAGGCTGTCAAGTAATTAGTTTTGTCTTCTTTTCTTATCAGTAAGAACTGCCACCTTAACCAAATCTTTAGTAATGCAGCTTTTTTTTTTTCAAATTTATTTATTAATATAAAACTCACTGTGCTCAGATATACCCCAAGAATCTAGGAGCATATGTCATGTACTTCTCTTAAATCAGATTTTTTTTCCTTCAATTTTTCTCTTTTCACGTGGCACCTTTTGTCTTTTCTTAAGAAATTCTACCTGACTTTGTTTCATGTTTTATTACTGGAGTGTGTCAGGTTCTCAATTTGTTGGGTGTGGTGATTTTGGGGGGAAGAGAGGTTTGGCTAGACGGTTGGTTTTGATTTTAATTTTTAAAATTTTTTTTTTACCTAATAATTTTTCCATTACAGAGGGTTTTTTCCTTTTACAGCAAACTTTTTTTGGCTGCTGGTTTTGTGATTGAATGACTGATGTAACTCTTTTTCAATAGTGTACCAATCGCATTAATATTTCTTTCCCAATGGGATTATTGGATTCCAGGACACTCAAGCATTTTTTGTTTTTCTTTTTTGTTGGGTTTTGAGGTTTTTTGGAAATGAATTTTTTAGGAGTGGAGAGGGAGGGAGGAAAAGAGAGTCAGTGTTGTTTCTCTGTAAATGAGTTAAAAGGGCATGTTCCTGTTTTAACACTTGAAAGTCCCTGTGTTGTTTTACTTCCTAGTGCTTTGGATTCTCTGCATTTTCAGTGTTTGGGCTGTTGTCCTATACCAGGGACAAATGACTCTACCATTCACAAATTATGTTGATGCTGTTTGAATGTTCATTGTAGACTTGAGAAGGGAGACTTTTACAAACTGCGTTTGAGGGAGATGGCAGCCTCACCGGTGTCCTGGTTTCATCCTGTGATACTGGATCAGGCCAGGGATGACCTCTCAGTATCAGGATCAGAAGTTGGGTTTGTTCAGTTGCGTAGCCCCAGACAAACTCTTTGTGGTGTGACAGAGCCAGCAGCTCAGGAGGTTTATTTGAACTACTCATGTTCTGTGTTCATCTCAGTAATGCTTCTGAGGCAGAATTCTATGTACTGTCACCAGGACTCTCATTTCTGTAGTCTTTGTGTACTGACCTGCAGAGCCCAGGCTTTCCCTTCAACATCCACATAATTGCACCTCAAAGTAAGGGTTTGGGGCTTAGGTTATGACCAGTAAGATCACTACATGTTATTGAAAGTAATGTGATTGGTTATAGAATCTACATGATTGTTTAAGGACTAGCTTCTGTCAGTATGTTGTGTTATGATCTGCTTCCCAATTGCTTTTCAGTCACAGATGCACTTAAAACCAGCTAGCAGTCTGTAGCAGACAGTGATAAAATGCTTATTGCAGGTAACTGTTTCAGACATAAAAGGTGCAATATTTTCTCTCACATCTGTAAGATGAAAGACAATTTTTATATGCTTTAACCTCATGTTGAAATAAGACAGATTGCTCGTCTGAACTGAATACATCTTCAGTATGAGCAATTATGAAGAAAAACATCCCATCAGATATATGTGTTTGTCCAATGACTCTAGCTCCCATTTTCATGATATTATTTTTTTTTTAGACATTATTTTTCTTCAAGGAACAGAAGTCATATTTAAAGTAGCACTGAGCCTACTTAGCAGTCAAGAAACAGCTATAATGGGATGTGAGAATTTTGAGAACATTGTTGATTTTCTTAAAACCACTATTCCAGATATGACTCAACCTCAAATGGAAAAAATTATTACTCAGGTAAGGATGTTTTTCTCTTTACTTTTTTCCCTCCATTTAGTTTACTTTAAAAGAATCATGCCTAAACTATATGTAAAAGTCTTCTCAGTATGTTCCTTTTGGTTTGAAATGCAAAGGAGTTGTTTTCTCAGTAACTTGTATACAAATAGGATGTGATTGGATTTCAGTGGGTTTTTAACTGCAATTTTAGCAGGTCTTTAGTTGTACCTCAAGGTTTAGTAAAAAGTTCTTTTGTGTCCCAGCTACTGAAAAAACATGACTTTGCTATAAATTTCCCCTCACCATCAGAAGGGTAGAAGTAGCCTATTTTCCAAACCTAAACCCAGCTGTTGCTTCCTGTTGGTGGTTGAGCACTCTAACAGTTTGTGATGGGAAGCACAACTTGCCATGGTGGGAAGAGGCAGCATCACAGCAACTTCCCCTGCTCGTCCTTCAAACTTCCAGCTGTACAGTGCCAAGTACCCATAAGAACTTTTCTGACACCTCCAACTTAAAACCTTATAACTTAGGAGGCTGGTGAGGCACTGCTTTCATGGTCTGTATTAAAATCAAGGTCATGCAAACTTCTTTTGTTCTGTGGATGTCACTTCTATCCTCCTGGGGATCACTTTTAGAATGTCCCCATGCAACTTCTCCTTCTCACCTCAATCCTCTCCTTGGAGGAATCAGATTTGGCAGGTGCCAGAGGTTAAAAGTCCCTCAGGACTGATCTCTGCCTTTCCTGGGTATGGGCAAGGAGGACTTGGAATAGTGTTATTTCATCAGAATTATTTCAGCTTCATGGCAAAGGGCTAGAATAGGAAAGAAACAAAGAATTACTGCTGCTGATATATGAAAAGCTTCTTGAGAAATACTGTCAGTGGCTGGAATCTTCATTTCTACATCATCTTCCTCTGCACTGAAGCTGAAAATTGAGAATGAGCCTCAGTCTAGTACCTCAACTATGAACCTGTGAACAGTTTACCCCCTTCAGATGGTAGCTTGGAGATAACAGAAGAGCTCTAAAAAACTATGTCCATATGCAGGAGTGCAGTTAACACTGATGCATTCTTGTGGCTTGTTAATGTTTGAATGTTTCAGGTGCTGTTAGTTAAGAATTCATTTTTAAATAACATGTAGATCTTCATTTCCTCTTTGCATTGACTGTGATTGCCATGCTAAACCTGTGTCAGGCACTTTCGTGTCTCTTCAGAAGTCATTGATTCTAGCAATGATAGAGGTGGTAGTTTGATATTTTTAATACTATTAGAAATCAGATCTCTACTCTGTGCTCTGCATGAGTTGCAGAGCAATCATGCTGTGGTGAGCATGGTAGAAATCTGTGACTTTGTGCAAAGCCAGGTCTGATTGAGTAAAGAATGGGTTAGGTTGCCTGAGCAGAAGTGAATGTGGTTATATGCAGGTCAGCTCAGCTCTGAGAGTAAGGTCACCTGCTTGCCTGTGCTGTGGTCTGATGTTGAACAGCCTTCCGGATCTGCATTCATGTGTAGACTGCCTATATCCTATTGTTCCCACCTAGGCTGGCTGCAGGGGGAGTTATTTGGCTGTCTCAGTGTTGTAATTCCCAGGACCATCCTCTTATAATGGATAATGAAAGAAAAATATAGACATTATGCAGATCTGTAATACACAGATGAAGAATTGACCAGGTAGCTACGTAGAGGAAAATGGCACTGGAACACTATATATAATTTTAAATTTTACCCCATTTGAATTACCTGAAGAACAGCGAAAGTAATGCAGAATTTGTTTTTTTAAGCGATCCATGTGCTTCTTCTGTTGATGGAATGTTTGTGATCTCTAGGACAAGGAACAGAAAATTAAAGTCGCTGTAGACATCCTTCCAATCCTAGTCTAAAATATTTGGTAGTTTTCAAAAGCTGAGAGGCTGTGACTAGATGTGTAAACAGATAAGGGTCATATGGTCCCATCAATATTAGAGGCTCAGTTCCATAGTCTTAACAATACTTTATCACCAAAGTATCCCAATAAGAAAATAGTGTGTCTTCATGCAGAGATAGAACACAGGGAAACTGTGATCATGAAGAATGTTTTTATAGAAGTCTGTAAATGAGCACTTGGAGATCCAGTTTTGAAGGTAGAGTCGTGATGAATCCTGGATTATTCTTCCTCATTGTATGATGCTACTCCAATCACAATCTGGTGAGACTTAAATTTAAAAATTTTGTCTTGAACTTCTTCATATTCCTGAGTAAGAGTGGATAAAACTTTGTCATATTATAGAATTCTTAGACTAAATTAGACTTTTGTGCTGATACATCTTGCTATAAGAGATGGTATTTGGTAATAGTAAAAGGCATGATCCAATTTATTCTAAAGACTATGATTTATTATGGCTGCAATCAGAACTCTAGATATTAAAATGCTCCTACTGTAGACTTCCCCTTAAAATACTTTCTTGAAGGGAACAGGAAAAGCATTAATTTAATCAAGGAGAGTTGACTCTTAGTCAAGCATTCATGTGGAATAAGTGCTCCCTATTGTAGTTAAACATTGTCTTTTCTCTCATGGCAGGTGTTTGAGATGGATATTTCAAAACAGCTCCATGCCTACGAAGTAGAGTACCACGTTCTTCAGGATGAACTGCAGGAAAATGTGAGTCCCTGTGAGGAAGGTGAACCCCTGGAGAAGCTGGAAAGGGCAAACAATCACCTGAAGAGACAAAACATGGATTTGTTGGAGAAGCTACAGGTAAATGATTTAAGACTACAAAATCATAGAGTAGTCATTTCTATGATTTGGCCATTAGAGTTGAAAGTGTTTTTTTAAATGTATTTGGGGAGTCTCCTAACTACAAGACCTTATTCAGTTAACCGGTTCTCTCAACAGTGATTTACTTCTGTTAGACATACTTTAAACTCCATTGTCATTCCTGGGACCTTTCTTTCTTGATATAGATTTCTCTTTTCCCAAAATATCTCTACTCTTATCTCCTATAAAATCTATTGGCAAAACTTGTGTATCTTACAAAAATAAGTTCTCTGTCCCTTCATCTGTTTGCTTTCCTATTGGAAAGTTTTAAGAAATAATCCACAGTGCAATAGACTTGCTCTCTCCAGGCCTTTCTAGGCAGTATCATTTTGTTTCCTTCTGCTGAAACTCATAGTCCTACTTTTGGTAGGTGGTCTCTCCTAACAGACTTGCCTTCATCTGAATGCCCACCAGATAAAGTTACGTTTTAAAAAATTCCTGCCTCCCTTCACTATTCACCCTTTGTCCCGTAGCCTGGCTAAGACTTGTTTCAGGTTTCAATATTGTCTTGCATTTTCTTGAAAGACAAGCTCTTGGTTTTTCATTACCAGGCTATTTCTTGATATATTGGTTAGTTTGAACAAGCACTTGAAAGAGCTCAGAGAGCACTTTCAGCTTCTGAGACTTGAAAATAGAAGAAAGCAAAAAAGGAAAAATCAAGTCCTCATTATTTTTGTGTTTATGGGCTAGGGTTGCTGTGCTGTGCTCTTTTGATATTGAAAACAGGAATCGCTTTTTTCCTTTTGTTGGTTTTGCTTAGTTATTTCTCTTTACTTATTTACTGCAGCCTAGGCTTTTACCTCTGTTATAAAATTGCACCAACAACATAGAATAATTGAGAGTGACTGATTTGAAAGGCTCTGTCGGAGCTCTTCTGTTCTTCCAGAGTGCCATATTATAATGCATCTTTCTCAGTTCCTTAACTTCCTCACCTTTTTGTTTGTATAGCGTCTTCATTCCTCTGCTTGGGCCCTTTCCTAGGAATAATCAGAATTTCCCCACTTCCTGCAGAGGGACATTTGCTATTGCTGAGATCCAGGGTTTCTGTCGACTAGCCAGAGGAAGCTATAGGTCTTTTATTGGAGACTAGGGAACACTGTCTGCTTCTAGACTTAATGTTGAGGTTCTCTTTCCCTCTAACCTCTCCATCCTGCTAATTTACTTTATTACATAGGTTTCCCATTGATTCATCACTATCGGGCAGGTCATCTCTCCCAGTGCTACTCCAGCTGCTGATTTCCTTTTTATCCCTGCACCTCCAGTTCCTTGTTACTCTCAACTGTTTCTTGCTTGCTGCAACTTGTTTGTCTCCTTCCTTCTGTAAAGCTTTCAGAAATCCTTCAGATTGATTTAGTGACTGTATGATACACAGTAGGCAATCCTTGTATTGTCTGCCTACTCAGATGTCTTTTAGAAATAGCTATGTTATTCTTTCTTTAACAAACACTATCATCATCGTCATGGCTAGGCTTCACAAACAAAGATTAGGAAAGGACATTTGCTACAATCACACTGGTGGCTAAAAAGGCCAATGCAAGATAGACAAGTCCAGTTGCAAAAGGCACAGCGGAAAGACTCCTTAGGTGGTAAATTCTGCAAGGCACGATTCTTTCTGCGTTGTCTTTTCTCCTCAAGGGTGATCCTCCGTGCTTTCTCAAAAGTATCAGCAGCGTTATAGATGGTGTGTCTCCAGGCCTCCCGATTGGAGGCCAGAGCAGACCAGTTATGTTGATCAATATGGCCAAGGCTGAGATGTTGTTTCAGGGAGTCCTTATATCTTTTTCTTCGGGGCTCCTCTCTTGCGGCAGCCGGAGGTAAGTTCACCATAGAGCACGGTCTTAGGGAGGCGGTGGTCCTTCATCCTTGAGAAGTGCCTTGCCCAACACAGCTGTGTTCTCAGCAACGTGGCCTCAATACTCATAACTGCTGCCTGTTCTAGAACAGACATATTAGTCACAAAATCTGAGCAGTGGATGTTTAGGATTATACAGAGACAGCGTTGATGGAAGCATTCTAAGAGTCGCAGGCGGTGGCGGTAGATGATTCTTGATTCAGATCCGTATAAGAGAGTAGACAGCACTATGGCTCTGTAAACACTGATCTTTGTACTTTTCTTCAAGTGTTTATTTCACCAAACTCTTTTATGGAGTTTTCCAAAAGCTCTATATGCCTTTGCTAACCTGTTGTCTATCTCTTCGTCAGTCTTACCATCCAAGGAGATGAGGTTACCTAGGTAATTAAACTGCTGGACTGATTTGAGCTCTGATTTACCAATGGCGATATGGGGATGATGGAAGACTTCCTGAGGTGCAGGTTGATAGAAAACTTCTGTCTTCTTCAAACTGACTTCCAGCCCAAAAAGCTCAGCAGCCTCTGCAAAGCAGGATGTTAAACGCTGCAGAGCTGCTTCTGTGTGGGCGACGAGGGCATCATCGTCAGTGTAAAGCAGCTCCCAGACAAGATGGTTTAAAGTCTTGGTGTGGGCCTTCAGTCACCTTAGATTGAATAGGCTTCTATCAGTACGATATCGAATGTAGATACCATCTTCTTCATCGAGGTCTGCAGTGGCCCTTTGGAGCATCATGCTGAAAAAGATTGTGATAGGGTTGGTGCAAGAACACAGCCTTGTTTCCCACCACTGGTTATTAGAAAGGGCTCAGAAAGTGCATTGCCATATCTGACTTGGCCGCGTTGATCCTCATGAAGTGAGATGATCATTTTAAGGAACTCGGGGGGACAACCTAAATGTTCCAAAATCTGCCACAGACCTTTTGTGCTCACAGTATCAAAAGCCTTGGTGAGATCAACAAAGGTTACATAGAGACCTTTGTTCTGTTCCCTACACTTCTTTTGCAGTTGTCTGAGAACAAATACCATGTCTGTGGTACTCCTGTTGGCTCTGAAACCACATTGGCTTTCAGGTAGAATTCCTTCTGCTATAGTGGGTATTAGTCTGTTCAAAAGTATTCTTGCAAGGATTTTGCCAGCAATGGAGAGCAGTGATACCTTGATAATTTGAACAGTCTGATTTAACTCCTTTCTTCTTATACAAAGTGATGATGACTGCATCTCAAAGGTCTGATGGTAGCTCGCCTAGTTCCCAACAGCGCTCCACAAACTCGTGAAATTTAGCATGGAGTGCAAGGCCCTCATGTTTCCAGACTTCAGGTGGAATTCCATCAACCCCAGCTGCCTTCCCAGTTTTCACCTGCTGTATGGCCTTAAGGGTTTCTCCCATAGTAGGGGCAATATCCAATTCATTCTTCACCGGTTGTTGTGTGATGGACTGAATTGCTGAGTCTTGGACTACACGGCTAGTACTGAAAAGAGTCTGAAAGTGTTCAGACCATCGATTCAGAACGGAGGTTTTATCTGTCAGAAACATTTGCCCATCAGCGCTGAGTAGAGGGCTTTGGACCTGGTATGTCGGCTCGTATGCTGTTTTCAATACCATATCCTAATACTAAAAAAAAACCTATTCAGAATGTATCAATTGATTATAATGTTATTGTTTACAGGTTGCTCATGCTAAAATTCAGAGTCTGGAAGCCAGCCTGGAGACTATTTTGACTCGAGAGAACAGAATGAAGACTATAATTCAGTCACTGGAACAGGAGAAGATAACGTATCAAAAGACTCTTGAGCAGATAGTGAAGTATTTGCCAGCAGAAGCATTGTCTGACTGTGAACTGCTCCTGAAGGAAGTAAACTACAACCCAAATAATAAAATAAGGAGTAAGCCATAAACCAGGGCTCTCTAGGCAGCACCACTTCAGAAAAGGGAACGAAAAGATGAGTATGCTGCTTTCAATAGCTACTTAGCAATAGGCAACGGTATTATCCAAAACTAGTGCTGGGACACTGATAGCTACAAATGGGCCTTCAAATGTCTATATGCAAATTCAGGCTATTAATTTTTTTATGATGATGTAAATAAATCACAAGGGAGAAATAAAGGATTCTCATATGTAATATTGATGAGTAGATGTATATTTAGAGTTCACCTAAAGGAAAAGAGAAATTTCAGTAGACAAAGCCAAGATAATGGTGATCAACAAATTCAGTCTGGATGTGCTTCTTCTGTAGTGAAATGAGGATAGCGTGTCTTTATATATATGTATATTGAATATGTTGAATAATACTTGAAGAAAAAAAAAGGAGAATGTAATTTTCCCTCCAAAGGGCAGCATGTTTCACATATTCTGTGGAAAATCTGTGTGAACTCATGCGTGCCTCTCTTTTAATTCTACTGACGTTGTGAGCACAGACCAGTAAGCAGAACAAGTATCATGACTTGGTTCATACAGAAAAAACTCTAGTGCCATCAGCTGCCTGGGCTGCACCAGTCAGCAGTGTAATTCCACATGCATGTTAGAACTGGAAACAAGCAGCATTGCATCATAGCTCCACCTCCGTAACTCAGAGCTAAGAAATAGGTATCTATTCGCACTCGCAGAACTTGCAAAGTCAAGAGCTAACAGTGACTACTCCTTTCTTCCTGGCCTGTTTGCTTCCACCTGTCCTGGGGTTGGTCATGACAGCAGGAGGAAGGAAGCACAGCTGTGGGCTCTGTTTATTCTGATGTTAATTTTCCACCAGAGACTTGCTGTCATAAGAGTTAAGCATGTAAGGGGTTCTCATTTAACCAAAGAAATACTGCAAGAAGCCTTGTCTTATTGTAGTGGGAGGCAGAAAGCAGTTCTTAAATTTTATTTGAGCAGAAAATTGAGGTAGGTTGCAGGAAGTTGAGCGTAAGTGCGTAAGAAAGGACCAAGCAAGTTTCAAATATTATATACCTTTCAGTTTTCACATATACAGTGGATATACATGTCAAAGGGGATTCTGGAGTACAGGCACAGTTTTAATAACTCTTTCCAGACTATTTCTGTTTAAATACTGCTTTGTGGTCTTCTTTTTAAAACAATAGTCATAAATTTCTGTGTTCTGGGCAGGTTAGATAAGCTCTAATCGTTTCAAGGGAGAAAATATGTTTGTAAAGGTATGAAAAGTTACATATAGATTTGAAAATGTTTTTGAGAGGAATTTTTGAGAAGGCTTAGACAAATGTGTAATAGACAAGTATTTTGGAGTGCATGTCTGAACTGTTAATTGAGTGTTACAGTAGCTCATGTTGCATCATTTTCACTGTATTTCAGAAAACACTTATTCTTTTTAGTAAGAAAAACAATTAAGCAAAGTGCCAAATCCAGCAGTGTCTTTTTGCATAAGATTGTCCAATTTAGAAAGCAAGGACTGAATATCACTGCTTTCTAAGTTATATGCTTTACGTTAACATAAAAGTGAGAAGCAACAATGCCGATTGGCTGCACGCTGCTGTGGAACTTAGAGGCTTGGGCTCTCCTGGGTTTTTTTGTTGGTTTTTTTACTTCCATGATGTTTTATTTGATTAAAGATAATTGATTTACGTAACAGACTTTCTTTTTACATTTGGGGTGAAAGGTCTTAACACTGTGTATGCAATTATGTGGAATCTGTCTAGATATTTCAAGAATGTTGTATTGTACTAGGTGGGAAAATGCCTATTGAAAAGGCAGGTTTTTGCAGTTTTGTTCAGAGTAAGTTTTAGCCGATGTGTACATAAAAAAACAATCCCAGGAACTGCAGCAGCGTTTATTACAAGGAATCAAGGTTATTCAGATACATCTTTTTTTTTAAAGATGCACCGAATGTGCTTTATCCTTTGTTTCACTTATAAAATTTTTCATGTAATGCCTGGAGAAATTCTAATAAATGTCATTGCTGCATTTCCCATGGCCTCTGGCTAGTTTTATTTTTCTACACTTCAAGTGCCAATCTCATTTTCAATATTACTGTTCACATGAAATATGAAAAGGATCTGGTTTGAGTTTCTAGTTGTGGGGAAAAAAAACCTGCAGGATTTGTCAAAAAACCCAGAGTACAAGGAGAGAAATTGTCAGGGAAAATAGTTTTTTCCATTGTTCTTAACTGAAGATGAAATTGTTAAAAGGTATTTTTGTTCTGTAGCAGTTCAGTTAGTACATATGCTATGCTGTGCATCTAGCTTGGGAGGAGGAAGAGGACAGCATAGCAACATAGAGAAATAAACTACAGAAGTAAAACTACAATGAGGTAAGTGCCTCATGGTTTTAGGACATTTATGATAACGTTTGTATGCTGAATCCTGGTGTGCCTGGCCACTGGGTTTGGGATGTGTATCTTCAAGTCTGCATTCAAGCAAGTATCCTCCAGATTATCTTCGGAAGAATAATCATCAAGATTATCTAGAAGACTGAACTCTTGAGGAAAGAGAATCTGCTGTTTTCAGAAATGGGTAATTTAGACTGCTTTCTGCTGGCAGAGGGCTTTTTTAAAAGTCTGGGAAGACATATGTCCTTTTAGCTAGCAAACTAGCTGGGAAGTCAGGAGTACTGCTTGCCAGGAGTAGAGGTGAAGTAAATCAGTCTGGTAAGAAGGGCTAATGTAGGAAACTCTGGTATTCACATCTGTTACGGATGGAAAACCTGTCCAGAGAGTTAGTTGTTTGTTGGGTTTTTTTCCTAAAACAGAGAGTATTTCTCTCCACAAAATTTATTTATTTAAGGTTCCTTAGAGTTGCTTTTTTTTTCACTTTTCTCTAAAAAAACCATTAGATTTTATGGAAAATAGACCTGACTTGAAATCACAAATCTAGATAATCTCAGGTGGTTTGATTGTGCCCTCTTCACATTTCTTTGCTTAATATCAATACAAGAAAGCTGAACAATTTGTAACATACAAAAGAATTTCAGCAGTTTGATCCAAGAATTTGATATTAGTAGTGTGATCCAGAGGGTCTACATTTGGACGCTTAATCTAAACCTCAAACTATATAAGTATTAATTGGAGTAGCCTTTTGTGTGTTGAGGTGAATAACCCCAGGCACTGTTAATAGTGATTATCCACTCAGTATTTGTAGTCAAAGATGGGTGTTGACAGGCACGTGCAGGCTGTAACATGTCAAGCTTTATACCAGGCTGTACCATCCTTTAGAAGAATTGTTATTGATTCTGTATTTCTGTGGTTCAGTTTTTACTGTCAGTGTTAGCTGTTGAATGCATTTGATGTATGCTTTTCCTTCCTCGGCCTTTCCAGGGACTAGAAAGAACAAAATTTAACTTTAACCATATCAAATGTTTAGCTATATCCTTCCTCCAGACATCGAGTGTGAAAGGGATAGAATTTATATGCTTAAAGTTTAACATGTTAACTCTCTCTATCTGAAAGCATATGAAACTCTGCAGTGACAGTAAAAAGCTGGGCAGTGAAGCAAAGATGACTGTGCCTTCAGCACCTAATGGGTTGTATGCTGACTGGCTTGCAGTGAAGGAGAACCTGCATGGATTGGCATTTGGTGTGCTGCTTGGGTTTATTTTAATGTTGACCTTAGTTGTGGACCAAAGGAAGGAGCTGGCAGTGCTTCTTTACTGAAATGTTCTGTTGGCATTTGCTTTGAGTTGAGACGTTTTCCAGTCCGTTACTGTTCTCTTTAGAAGTCTTGTTCAGCAGCCACTTTTTAACAAGGGATTTGGGAATTTTGCTTGTAGGTTTACCATTAGAAAAACTTCTGGAGCTTATCCAAACTATTTCTGTACTCAGATTGCAACTTACGCAAGTCTTCATTGTTATAAAAGAAGTAAGAAGGTTTTAGTATATAGGTTTTATTATTGATGAGAGCATGTGCTGAGAGACGACATAAATGCCATACATCTTGTCGTGCTGGAACTTACATGGGAACAAGTATGCTGTGCCTGATGCATCCTCAGGCGCAGTTGTCCCTTTTGCTGCCACGGCCACTGTTGGCTCGTATATTGGCTCATACTCAACTTGCCATCAACCCAGACCCCTAGATCACTTTCTGCAGGGCTCCTCTGCAGCCTCTCATCCCCCAATTTGTACATATGACCAGGATTATCACATCCCAGGTAGAGAATACAGCACTTGCACTTGTTAAATGTCATACAGTTGGTGATTGCCCAGCTCTGTAGTCTATCTAGATCTCCTCATAAGGCCTCTCTACCCTTGAGGGAGTCCACAGCTCCTCTTAATTTGTTATCATCAGCAGACATGGGGACTAGAGATACTCTGGGGCATACTGTGAGGTGCAGATCCAAGTTAGCTGAAGCCTGGGAGCAGCCATAATGGCACTATGCAAAGCCTGGCTTGCTGAATACCCAGGAACCAGTCTATATTTGTCCCTGGGAGCACTGGCCATCACCTCCATGCTGCATTTTGGGGTTTCTTGCTGCAGATGAGGTCAAGCCTGGCCTGTGAACTGAACGCCCATTTGTCCTGTGCAGTTTGTGCTCCTGAAAGTTGTCTTCCAATTTAGTGCTACATGCTGGGACAGCATTATGATGCAAACCAAGTCAGAGAAAGTAGGGATGAGTGGGAGATTTCCTTTGAGGTGCACACTTGATTCTAACCAAAACCCATCTGCAGCAGGGCCCAGTGCCAGTCAGCATCCCATTGGTGCTTCTGGAGGATACAAGACTAGTTTTGTAAGAATCTGCTGGGCTGTCTGCACTATCCTCTCCATCACTCAGTAAAGCATGATATTTTTTTTCCAGAGCTACAAAAGAACATTTGCCTTCATTTTTTAGTGATCAGTCTGATAAAATTGATGCTTCAGAAGAAATTGTAATTACTAAATCTGTGCTTGAATATTGCCCACAAGGTGTCAGTGTTTGTTTTGAACATGCAGCTTGTGTGTATGGTGGTTGCTGTGGCTCTTACTTTAAAGAAGAGAATTGACTTAGTCTCCTGCTTGATGAACCATGATTCTTTATTTGCACGCTATTTGTAATGTGATGTTTGTGGTCTAAGACTTTATTATAATTGAGAGGACTTACTAAGTGGCATATAGGGCCTACTCAGAAAAAGATGCCTTAGTTGCAGTGTTTTATGTCTGGTCTTGTGTGAAAGAATTATGGAAGCACTTCTACACCCTACAACAGAGATATTGTCCCCAGGAATCAGATCCCAGGTGTCTCCTTTTGTACTGTTCTGATTGAGCAGAATTTATGTTTCTTGAAAGCAGCATTGAGTTGATCTGGTCTCACTGTCGTCTGATTCTACACTTGCTCTTTTAATTTTTTTTAAATAAGGCTTCCTTGCAATAATCTTCCCCATACCCACTGAGTCTCAAATAACCAGTTCTTCTTCCCTGGTTTTCTTTTAATTAATCTTACTGGGTTTCAGTGATAGAAGAAAAATTAAGGATTTGCTCCTAATTTTCCCAGAGCTACAGAGAATGATTTGCTGCTTCCATTTCCCAGTTAACACATATTCCTCCTACAGCATTGCTTCCAGAATGAGCATTGCACTCACTCTGAAACGTGGGGCACACGTTCAAGATAACATGTTGTTCCAACCACCCAGACACAGCTGTTCTCAAATACATCTGAACAACAAGCACAAAGCTCCCAACCAGAGCCTAATGTTCAAACCATACTCAGGTAATTATGGCATCAGCCAAAGGTCCCTGGGGACCTTTGGGTATAAGCAAAGAGACCACAGCTCTTTCACAATGCGTTTGCATTTGTAAAAGCACCAAATTATAGATGGGCCTAATGGGTTGAAGGTGCTTAAAGCAGGGCCAGTGCACCTCATGTGCAATACACCATCATTTGAAAAGCTATCACATTATGGAAACATCATTCAAGTGCTAATTTAAATAATACTAACATCTGAAATGAAGGCATGTTCTGACATTTATAGGTTTAATGTCTATTTCTGCACTCTACCAAAATAGATGGGCTGTGGGTGGATCTATGATTATTGCTATGCATAGCAAGACAAAATCTGTGTAGGCAGCTGTTATTGTGCCTGGGTAAATATAGATGAGGGAGAATCTAGAGTAATTTTTTGATGTCACATGTTTATTTAAGAAATAATTAGAAACAATGTTAACTTCAGCAGTGCTTAAGGCTTTGGAGAGGGAGAGAGTATCTTAAAAATTCAGTGACCAAATATGCCTCCATACTGCATAGCCTGCAGTCCCAGTAGCAGGGGTGGAGTTGTGTGGTCCTGGGAGCAGTGATTCCCTGCAGCCCTTTGCCTGCTGAGCAATCACAGCTGTTGAGGCTGGATGCACTGTCAAGCCATCATCCTAACCAAAATTTGTGATGTTTGTCTCCTCTCCCCTTGTGGTGATCCTGAAAACTTCAGACAGTTTTATAGGCTGAAATGGGCTTTTTTTTTTTTTTTGCTAACTCCTGGTATTGCATGTTGTGGAAGGAGCAAAGCAGCCCTTTTGGAAGAACATAATTTGTCACTTTTTGCCTTAGACAAGTAAAAGATACATGGTGCTTCCTACTCTAAAGGGACCAGTGAAGGGAAAGGAGGTATGCTGAACCACTAAACGGCTCACAGTGGCATAACTGCCTTTAATACATGTACTTGTACATAACTACAATAATATGTCCATTGGAGGCCAACTTCTAGCAGTTTTCTGATGGAGACCAATAGATAAAATTCTCCATTAAGATTTTTTTTCTTCTTTCTGTGTATGAATAAACTTGACATAGTGCTGCAGCAAACTTCGGCTTTGTAGGAGAGGGATCAGTGTTTTGGTTATGTCACTGGGTGGGAGGAGGCACAGGAGTGCAGTGGAGGGTAGCCCAGGTCTGACACTTGATACCATCTCTTTCTGCAGCCTGACCTGCACAGGTGCCCATTGACTTTCTCCTCAAAATGTGCAAACTAGTGTTAAACTCTGTGTGTGTTTCTTTTTCTCATATTTTTCCAACTTTATATCCTCTGCAGGAGGACAGGATCCTGCTGCATATCTTTTTTTCCCTTCATGCCAGCTGGGTCTCACATGTGCGGTCATTCCCCTTGTGTTTGCATTCTTCACAAAGGTCTTCACTGACCATTTCCTTGGCTTGTGGGTGATGTTCTTACCAGCCTCAGCCTGCTGGAGAAACATAGCATCAAAGCTCTTGTGTTTTTCTAAGAAATGCATTTCCATCAGCCCGATGGGCAGCAGCATTGCTTCCCAAGTCTCGTGGAAAGGCAGAGAGTCTTGTCTGGCATTTCCTTGGGGTTAGTTCGCATGCTCCTGCAGAGGTTATGCACAAGCAATGCCAGAGGATGCTTCATGTGCCTGCTACAGCTGGCTCCTCGTTAAAGGTCGAGGTTTTGAATGTCTGTAACACCCGTGTCTGTACATAAAGATGTTGAGACTTTTTTTATCTGTCTCTCAGTGGAAGTGAACCTGATGCAGCTAAACAGTGCTGGAGGAAACATCAGTTGAGGGGACTGGAGATGTGTAAAGTGGTTGTAATGTGGGAGGGCAGGAAAAAGTGGAATAAAGGTAGGAAATTGTAAAGTAGATGTGACAAACACTTCTGCTCTTACAGCAGCTTATTTATACCAGAGCACATGATAACATGCTAGTTTTTGAGGATTTCTGATTTCTTGACTTTTGTCCTACTTACCTTTTACAAAAAGTATGTATTTTTCCTAGCGCCACCTGAAGTGCTCATAGCATTCTAGAGAGCCAAAGCACTAAAATGACACAAAGTTGCTAAGTGGAGAGTCCTGCATTTGGAAATGATATTTATTTTGTTATGTAACAGAGCCTAGAGAGATGCCAAAACATAAATCTGCTAAGACAGCAAAATATGTACACTGTCCAAGAAATTTACCATTAAATCAAACAGGTGGGCAGAAGGACAGGAGTGAGTTGATAAGAAGAACAGCGTAGGCCCAGGGCAATTATGATCAGTTTAGGCAGATGTACAACTATATTGTAGATGCCTGTTTTTAGAAGTGGGAAGATTTAATTTAGCCTTGATCAAGCTTTTTGGCTGAACACTGACTTTGTAGAGACATCTCCAAAGAGTAAATCTTATTAATCTAATTTTGATACCTACCTTTTTCTGGCTGTGGTGGGTCCTAAAACATTTGCTCAGTCCTTTCTTCTCTCCCATCCACCCCACAATATCAGCAAGAAAATGTCCTCTATATAATAACTTAATGCTTAGCACAATTGTTAAGAAAGTGAAAAGCCTGATTGCTGGTCAAAAATGCATCCTGGAAAAAAAAATGCCGGGGGAAATATGTAACATGGACAACCTCCACAGCCTGTTTGTTTATTCTTATACTTAGAGATTCAAATAATGAGCATGACTGAACTCTCACAGGATCTCAATTACTGACTCTCTTCCCCATTTATGGCATGCTTTGAGGGAAATTATAATGAACATGCTATTAAACAAAACATGAACCCTCAGGCTATCTGGGCTATGGCAGATCCTCTGCTCCTTCAAGTGTGCATAAGTCTCTCTTCCTGCTCCCCTGTGTGAGCTGCAATCCTGATAGGACTTTCCAGCCCATCCTTGCTCCTAGACACCAGAGTCAGGATCTCCAGCTGCCATGTTAGGGAGGGCAGGACAAGAAGAGGGGAGTGTGGTGCTCTCATTGTCCCTCCACACATGCCAAGACCTGAGGCACTGCTGTTCTGCAACTGCAGTGTCATCTGAGCTAGTAGTTTTGGGGTTTTTTATTATTGTTTTTATTTCTTCCTTTTATTTCCCCTCATCCCAGGGGAATCCAAGTCTGATGAGAGTCTCAGTGTAAACCTCTGAACACAGAAATAAACTGTAGTTCGTCCTGTGTTTGATTAGGAAAATGAATAGCAGTAAAACTTTGCCTGGAGATGCAGGGAAAAGTGAAAGGGAAGGATTTGCTGCTGCCTGGAGCTGCAGGGAAAGGTGAAGGAGAAGGATTTGTTGCTGCAGATGCCTTAAGTAGATTGAGCATGCTGGAGTTTGGGGCCTAGTTTAATATATCTGTCATAAAATAAATGTGTGCTCTATCACCCTCTGTAGTATGTGCACAGCAGCAAACCACTTCAGACACAGCTAAAAGTGTAATGAGCCGGAGGCAGGGAAGAAAAGGAGAAACAGAAGGGAAGGAGGGAACATGGACTGCAGGAGAGAACAAAGACTGAAGTTGCATTAGGTATGTGAGGAAAAACACGTGCCACTTTTCTTTGCATGCTGGACATGCCTCTCACCATGAGGTCTGAAGCCAGAAATCAGGTTCACGATCTCTCTCTTGGGCTCTTCCAGCAACTCTCTCCAGGCTGTAAACATTTCAAGGTATAATGGTTACTGCCCTTTCACAATAGGGCAGAAAGTAGGGAGCAGAAAGCACCTGCCAACAAAATCTTTGATAGACGTAAAACACACTGATGGCACCCACAAACAGGGTTCCTTTTCCCACAGGAAACAAGTCACATGTTAAGTTTTGCCACAGACCCAAAGACACTTTAGAACTGAAGTGGGTAAAACATTTCCGCCTTCCCAAAGAGCAAGTTCAGCACCATTTAAACTTCAAAATAACAAAAAAGAAGAGGTGAGCTTTTGAGTGAAGATCCAGTGCACAAAATTCCTGGATCTCTTTGGCTTGGCCTCTGAAGAGGAACTCTTGTTTTCAGAACAATCCAAATGCCAGGCCAGGCAGTTAGAGCATGTGACCTCCTTGGTGTTAGCTTTTTTGTAACACTCCAAATGCAAGAGCATCCATCTGGTCCGGTTGGTGCTTTTTTTTTTTCTTCTTTAATGTCAAAATATACATTCCTCTGTGCATGTAAATGATAAATATAATTTCAGTACAGAGAGCTCAAGGATGTCTAGCATATTTCTTTGATTTTGCAGGGCCAATAAAACTTGTATACTGAGGCTTCCTTTAGTCATCCTTTTACAAAAGCTTTTAATATTTCCTTTCTCTCCACATGAAAAGCCACATATAGTCATGGCTATTATACCATGTAGGATTAATTTAAAGTACAGCAGTGAGCTTGCAAAAGGTTTGGAGTGTTGAGCTACCTAAGTATTTAAGCACTAAGTATTTAAGCACTCTTCTCATTTACATAATCTATTTGTTACATTTGTTAACAGATATTCTCTCTTCCAAATCCTACATCTGATCTCCACTAAGCAAATGTCAGGGCATTGAGATAGAAATGCCTTAGATGTAGACGAGAGGAAGAAGATCACCAATTTCTCAGCAGGGATCACACTTCTTTAACTGCAGTGCAGAGCTGATGTGATCACCAATACTATCCCCTTATTCAATTTTGCCCCTAACAGCCATGGAAATAAAGAAATCTCAGTAAAAGTAACTGTTTCGCTCAATTCCTTTCTGATCGTAGCCTGCACTAAAAGCTTTGTTATTTTCTCTGCACTCTGAATGCTGGAGGCAGAGGTGGGAAGAAGCCAGGTAGCTCACAGAGGGCAAGGTTTACCACAGCTGTGGCAGGGAAAGATAGAGGAGCAGGGTGCCAGGCTGAGATGGTTGTGACACAGGCAATTCAGAAGTGATGTAATCTCCAGGGCAAATAAGACCATCTCAATGTGCCCTCTCTGTCAGCCTCCTACCCCTACTCCTTATGCTGCAGCCCAAAATCCTGAAGTGTAGGGGCAGGTGCAGGTGGTGGAGCAGCAGCAGAGATGTGGGCAGCAAAGGCAAGGTGGATTCTTTAGGGGTTGAGTAGCAGTCCTCAACTTTTCTCTGCTTTCACCAAACTCTTTGCAACCTTCTGATGAAAGCTGAGACAGGGCTGTGAAGCAGGAGCAAGAGACCTTAAGCAAGAGGAGCTTAGGGACTATGGGGGCAGAGGGAGAAGACTTGGAGAAGGCAGTTGTCATCAATATGGGAAACAGGCAGGACGCAGTTGGGGACATTAAGCTTTGAGAAAGGAAAACAACTTTTCTTTAAGAAAATGGGTGGAGAAGGCAAAAACCAGAATTGATGAAGTGTACATGTGGGTTGTAGAAGAGATATTAAATGGGATATTAGTGTTTCCCAGGTGATGGCTGAGCAATTCCCTGATTGGAGTGTGAGGTTCAACAGGCTGTACTACTAATAAAAATAAATAAATAGGAAAAAAAGTGATATCTGACTTGAAGGTGGTTATAAAGGGTTCTGCTCTTTTTGCAGAACCCTCAACTTTGAGGGAACTTGGTAAGAAACAGTCAAAATTGTTAGTGGTTCCTTATTTTGTTTCTATCACCCAAATAGAAAAATAGCACTGACAAAAAAAAATTAAATCCCCAGAATTTTATTAATTCCTCTAACAGAGTTCTGGGTACTTGCTGTTAGGTTTTGGGAGGCTGAAAAGACTACTGAATCTGAAACTCAGGCTTTGTGTAAATTTTCAAAATATACACAATGATGAACGTTTACAGAATGTTTTGGTTAATCTATGAAGGTTAATTTAACCACAGCACTGTTTGCTTTAGTGTCTAATCATTATCGTCTTGATTTCCAGATTCTTTACAGAGACTCCCACTAAATGGAGTTACACACACAAACCTGGGTTTGCCATGCACAGTCATGAGCTGTCACCTCTATAGTGGCTCTGAGGTTGTTCCTTAGAAACTGAAGACTGGGAGCTAAGATTAATGAGAATCATTTTAGGGTATTGAGCCATGACTCAACTTTCTTAAATCCAAAGGAGATTGGGTGTATGTGGAGAATGACAGCTGCTAGGAGTAGGATTGAAAAGGAAGTACTGTATTAAATATATACTTAAATGCTTCATAAAATACTTAATGGAATATATACTTATTAAAGGATATAGTGGAAGAGGATAGTCTCACCTGGAAGAGTTAGGTAGGGCTAGAAATTTTGGCTGTGTCCTTCAAACCACTGCAAAACAGAAAGTCTCATCTCAAAGGAGGTGGGCTAGAGGAGAGCTATTGTCCAGATTTACCCCACATTGTGAAGCACTTGAGTGTTTCTATGCACTTTCTGCAGGAGGGGAAGTGTGGGAGTAATTCCAGTCTTAGACTATACTACTTGAAAGTTAACATAAGGTCTGGATTATCCTCTGGAGGACCTCTCTTGTTTCACTGACTTTTGAAGAAGTGTTAAATTAGTTGGGTGTGCCTAACTTAGTTGGGTAAATCTAGGCCTAAATGATGGGATTTCTCTTTTGTTGAAATGGTGCAATCAATGCATGGTGTGTTGTGGCTACTGAACAGTTTCTGGTTTTACAAGTCCCTCTCAGAACCTTGACTCTGCATGATGCCTCTTTGTCGGAAGCCTTCTGGAATCATCGGATAGAATCAGCTGGGTTGGAAGGGACCTCCGAGATCATCAAGTCCAACCCTTGATCCACTACCACTGCAGTTATTAGACCATGGCACTAAGTGCCACATCCAGTCGCATCTTGGCTTCCCTCAGTTTTCCTTGCTGATGAGTGGTTTTACCCCAGGGGAAATCAACAATTCTTCTTACGTTTTTAAATGAAAGGATGTTAGTGTGAGAAGTGTTAGCAAAATCCCACTCACCAGGGTTAAATCTGTGCTGCTGTCACAAAATTCCTCTGAATAGGAGCACTTACTTGTGCTGTTCAACACAGCTGGAAACAACAGAGTAAATATTGCATAAGGATGAATGCCAATATGTTACAGAGGCATTTTTAAAGATATCTGTGTATAGGTGATTTTAAAAAATGCTCTTCCTCTGAAACCTGAAAACACCATAACAAAATGTTAATTATTTTAATTTTTGTTTATTTATTTTTTTTTTGGTATGTGTGTAACTCCAGTCATGTTTCTGGTTTCTAGGGCTGGAATGTAATCATAAAAGTTAACACAGCTCTTCAGATTGTTCTTCTTTCTGTAAGCATGGCTTCATAATGGAGATTTAGTGGGCTGTAAACAGGATGTCGTATGGTGCTCTCTGTCAAGAATTAATGATGGCAATGAAGATTAAATTATTCTTCCGTGAAAATACAGCACATACGCAGAGAGATGTTTGCAAGCAAGCTTAAAATAGTCCATTCCCTGAGGACAGCCTGGGAGTTTACTGGCTGCTCCCTGTTCCTGGTGAGAGTCTGGGTCTGCCACAAAGGGGAGCTGTGTTTAATTCCTGCAAAACCCTGGGACACAAAGGGAGGCTTTTGTTTCCCTGCCTTCCAGGTGGAAGCTGTAGGCTCTGGTGCCCGGATAAGCTGATACTTGGCTACCTGCGGTGTGCTCCCATCGCTTCAATTTGCACTGCTGGCCTCCATTCACTGCCCTTTGTTGCCGGAGCTCGGAGCGTTTCAGTCTGTGAGGATTCATTGTGAATCTGACTGTGCATGTTGAGGGGGGTGGAGGGAGAGGGAGAAGGGATTTTCCACAAACTGAAACCAAAAACCTCCAACATGTCTGTATGGAAAAGGCTTTCACTCCATCATCTGCTCCTGATTTTTTCCCTCTAGATGCAGCACGAACATGTCAGTGGGAGAAGAAAATACTATGTTTCCTGAGACAGGTTTGTCTTGATGCTGGCTAGTATGGATAGCCTGATGTGCCAAGCAAAGCTGTTTCCTGTGAGGCATGGTTTTCTGCAATACAGCTCTCGGGAATCATGTGGGGCTGCTTTCTATTTCATTTTTTGGCAGTAGATGGCTGTCTGCCTCTGCAGAGCCTCAACCCAGGCCAGAAAATTCCCCAGGCTGCCTGCTTCTACACTACCCAAACCTGTTTTCCATATTACCGCTCAGTAAAGATGTAAATATTAAGCAGAAGATTTCACACTTTCCACAAGGGCACAGCTTTCTCAGTGAAATCATTCTTGGTGCTGGGGAGAAAATTGGAAACTACATCTTGGAGGGAAGATGTCATTGTGATCTTTTATTCCCTTGTGGAAGAACTACTACTAATATTTCAGCTCAATGATCTTTGTCTTCTCACAGCTTCAGCAGTTACTGGTTAGGATCCTGAAAAGCATCAGGTTTGGGGATTTTTACATTTTTGAATGTCTTCTTTTTTTCTTAGTCTTGTGAGCTGCCTTGATTTTACTGTTTTTATTCCCCCCATCATATCCTGTATGTCTTCTCATGTGAATCCCTTGTGAGTAGATCTTTGTAGCCATATAATCCTTTGAGCTGCCTAGTCCTGGGAAAACACATCTTCCCCCCTTGTTTTTAAAGCCTGTTGTCTAAGAAGACAATGTGTTTGTGTATGCTGTATTAGGGAGGGTTTGAACCATACTGAATCTTGAAACCATGACACTGTTGAAAGCTCAACAAAAACCAATATTTATTACCAAGAGGTGGCCAACAAAACGAACAAACCCAAAAGGGAGGAAGGAGGAGAGAAACAAGCCCCCAGCACGACCTCCCCAGTCACCCAGCTGTTACCCATAAAGTTATCTTACCGACCTAGCATGCCTACAATTACCCATAGCAGAAGCTGCATCCTTGGAGAGTCAGTAAGTTCACAAACTGGCAGGCGTCCCTGCCAAAAGGCAACGTTGTCCTTGGTGTGAAGCCAGCTCCCCTCCAAGAAAGCACTATCTGCTTTTATACAATTAACTGAGTGACCTCAACCTAGGCAGGAGTGGTCATCACTGCCCAGCCAGAGGCTCTTCATCCACCCCTTAGTTATGTAAGTGCATCTCTTCTGTGCATGCGTGGCTTTCCCTGTGCCTGCGTACTGCACTCGGGGGGTCTTTTCCAAATGAGTCTGGGGGCGCTACTTCATCCTCTCTTCTCCAGTCTCTCCTTCAAGCGACCTTGGAGGACAATTAGCCAATCACAGAACATCAATTAAAACAGTTTATACAAGAAGCTCTCTCTCCAAGGACAAGGTACCCGTTTATCAGTACTTGTCTTATAACTTGGCAGAGAAAGAACAAAACTTTTACAGTTGTCTGGGCCAAACACAGACCAAAAGTATCAGCATAAATTCACCCTGATACAGTATGCCTAGAATGTATGAGCTGATAGAAGTGAAAAGGGGGGAAAATAAGGTGACTACAGTACTGCCCCCACAAAGGGATCACAGTCCTTTGTGAAGGAAAGCAGCTCATTTCAAACAGGTACTGTGCTGGACCCTTGACACACATGGATATATAAACTGAGTCACACCCGATATTTTAACTCTCCTTTGAAGCTTCCTCACAATAGCAAAGGGAAAATGTATCTACTATGTAAAAATCGACTATTCCTGTTTCTTCACAAAGGTCTCTGCTCCTTCAGTTGCTTGCATATTTCATGGGGAAAATTACTACCCTGATAGAGTTAGTCTTTTAGTGAGCAATTAATATTGTTGCTGCTGCTCAGGAATTAGCTGAAGAGTATAAATTACTCTGGTAACTTTAACCCTACCAGTGTGCAAACATGTGCTTTCTGTTTTGGCCTATCAGTTAGAGATTATCAGCCCTGACTCCTGTTTTGGGGACAGAGATGACTTTTTCTTCTGTAGGCAAGGGAACTTGACAGGGCTTCTCGGGTTTGTCCTTCAAATATGCACTCTATACCTGGGTAGATATGTGGCATTTTTGATGTTGCTTTTCTTTGATATAGGGAATGGTGTCTTTATTGAGATCTTTTATTCTTGGAAAAGTAGCAGATTTTACCTTATATGCTAACACATGATCCTTGGCTTTTCCAGTTGTACTGGGGAAAAAGGATAACTGGAATGTAGCCACCGAGTATGGATCGTCCAGAAGACAGAGTGAGAACAGAATAACTCCCTGTGCCTCTGTGACCATTGGCCAATACACTGTGTACTCCTGTGCTATGTGATTGGCAGCTGCCTGCACCCATTTTCATCCTCCACCACATATACACTTCCACATTTTTCTATTCTGGGCACTCTACTGAGATCTCTGCCAGGGTTCCAAAATACGCATTTTGTATCTCTGGATTCAGCATGGCAGGTTTGATTATATCCTGTAAGCTGTGTAACCATTTCTGTCTCTGTGAATGCAGGTAAGATCTAAACCACCTTTGCAATGAAATCCTCTCAGCCCTGGCATGGATCAGGGATTTGCCACCTGCTCTGTATATCCAAGCAATTTGCAGCTGCTTTCATAGCCCAGGGATGAGTATCTGTGAGCCTGGAACAGAGATGAGACTTGTGGGCAGCCTGTGGAGAGAGAATGGCAACGTGCTCCAAATGGGCAGAGTGAGGTGGAGAAGTCTGCTGTGGATTTCTGCAAGGCTGCCTCTGAATGTTGCTTTGATCTGGTGTGGGAAAAGAGATGATCGAAGCTGTCATTTGTGGATCACACCTACTATCCAGGCCCTCTGTTTACATCTGTGGTATATCTTACTTAAAAAAAAAGCTTCTATAGAGTGATGCCTGTGTGACTGTGGGAGGTCCTTCTGCTTTAAATTCCATTCTATGTTAAGTGCTTGTCCAAGCATCCCTTTACCACAACTGCCTACTTCCCAGTAGGATGAACTGTTTGGCACTTCTTGTAATGTCTGTCACTATCTGCACTTAATACAAGTGGCCTCAGGTTTTCAAATAAACTATATTTTTCTTGGACATGGCTATCAGTGAAATAGAATCTTAACTGCTGCTTCAAACCTGACCTGAAATTAGTTGCTCGTAACATAACAACTGTGATTGCAACAGAAGCAGCTCTGGAGAGACCACTGTCCTTCACCTACATGAGGTAAAACAGAGGCCAGAACAGTTAAGAGTGAAAGGCCTTCATTAAATATCTGTTAAACTAACTAACCAACCAACCAACTAAATAGAGTGCTCTGTAGTGGTAGCAATGAACATAAATAAGGAATAAGGCTGTCTCACTGTAAAGAGTCTGCCTACACATGACAAGCATGAGTCTTGAAATTACTGAGGGGAGTTGTGCATATTTTGGGAATGTTTCAGCTACTATCCTGTTTATTTCAAACATGGAAGAAAAAATGTGGATGGTTATCTGAATAAAGCATTCGACTTTTGTCTTCTATTTGATCCTTCTAGCCATATGAGTAAGCTAGTCAACATCAGAAGCCATGTCAAGCCTAGGAGAAAGTAGCTGAGAGGAGATATTATCTTTCTCCACTGACTTATCTCAGCAGAAAAGACCATGAATAATTTCACATGTTTCTAATATACTGGACTACAAAGTTCATGTACAGAGGAAAATATCTTGTTGCTGTTATATATTTTCAAATATTTTCTTTCCCCAAGTTGTTACTTGAATAAAAATCAAAATATCTTTTGCCTTAGCCCACTCTCTTTTCCCGCATTCACTGAAGGAATCTTTTTCTGGATTCCCGTGTTCAGTGATGTAAATCTAGTCAATAAATTCAACTCCATATATTCAGCTGCAGTGTTGAAAGGCTAATACAACTGGGACATCAGACTTAATAACCTCTACTCTTTGTATCTGTGGTGGTCTCAGAGAAGTACAAAGGGAGATAAATATATCTCTTCTCATCAGTACAAGCTATATTTGGAAGATTTCATGTGATGTAAATTTCCATTGTTAAATCATTCCAGAAAAAAACAACCGAACAAAACCAACAAAAACCCTTACAAGTTCTCAATCCCTGGAACACTGATGGAAAATCATGGTGTCTCACAGTGGTCTGTGGGTCAATGTGTCCTTCAGGAAATTAGAGATACAATTGTGCAGCATTTGCAAGACTACTGTGAAACTAAGTGAGGGCTCTCTTTCACATTTGAGTTGCTCTTGAACCTCAACAAACCTGATATAATAAGCAGGTCTATGTATAGGGCAGCACAGGCTGTCAAACGAACTAGCAAGTATGTGCTGTTGTAACAGAAAGTGGGTAGCAGAAAATGTCAAAGGGAAATGGACCATAAGAATGGTGTCTTGAACATAACCAGCTAGTCTTGCTTGGTTCATTTCTCAGATTTTATGGAAGAAATGAAAGCTGTGAGCTTTTTTTTTTTAATAAAGCTTACTCATAAAAGGGGCATCTCCTGTAATGGACACTGTCTAAAATCTTCTCTTTATTCTGGAGCTGGCGGGCAGCATGGCTGGTGTATCTGTGTCCTTTTTCTTTTCAGTGCTGCAGTTTCATTCACCATCTCTTCCCCTGGAAAGACCTAGATAAAATGTGATTGATTACCTGCTTGGATCTACAGCAATTTATCTCATTCGAAATGTTAATTTGGACCTATTCATGCTCAGGTGAGAGAGTACAATCTAAATGGCTTATTTAAAAGCCTCTAACAGTTCTTAAGTTCTTTATTAACACTGAGGGACTTCATTAAACTTGAGTTTTTTCCCCAAGCATCATAGTGTCACACCATGTCAGGCCCGTAAGACACATCATGGGTGCTGTGACAAGGATAGTCATACTTGTATAAGGCCCAGTGAGGACATAATGCTGTAGTTCACCATAGACCTTGTCCAAGTCCACAGACTTCTATGTCACTGTTAGTCCTGAATCTGAATTTTTTGTTAAAGTTCAACTCAGAGAAAAAAAACAAAGTGACAAAAAAAATCTCCCTAGAGAAACAGACATCACCCTAACAGCTATATGCTTTTTATTTATTTAGGAATACTACTTCTCTATATTACTAAGTCGTTGGTATACAGAAAATAAGCCTGGAAAATCTAGTTCCATTATATATTTCTTTGAGGGACCAGAGTGTTTAACATCATAGGTTAGGATTTCAATTCCTGAGTGTTCAAAATTTCCTTCAAAAGGTGAGTCTAAGTGTAGTTCATATTCAGGACTGCATTTACGTTTGGTGATTGGATTGAGTCGCATAAATATTATGCACAAACACTAAAGAGAATGTTAACTTCTAAACTGACTGTAAGAATGATCTTATGGGTTGGTATGAAAGAGTTAAAAATACTTAAAACATCTGAATTTGAACAAATTAATCCCACCCTCATGATGTGATTGCCAGTCATTATAATAACATCCAGATTTTTGTGGACTGGGAAGCTCTTTATAGAGAAGGTCGGTATTGTTAGCCCTGATTAAGCTGAGGAACCCGGGGTAGAGCAAAGGAACTGGCCCAGCATCACTCAACCAGTGATGGAAGTGACAAGAACAAAGTCCAGATCCCCTTCATCTCAACCCAATGAACTTTACGTAGGCCATTAAATATCATCATCCTCATTTTGTGAAGGGCAAAAATTGACCCTAAGCAGAATGGAAAGGCATGTGACCTATGTCCTAGCTGTCATTCCAAACCTGGGTCTCTCACCTGGGGCATCACCTTCCCAGCTCGGAAACTCTGGGCATTCTTCCATTCCTCCTATTGCTATTCCTCCTGATTTCTACATTGTCTGTTCTGGCATCTGGGGGGGGGGGGGGGGAGGGGGGGGGAAACAAAAAGGAAAAAACCACAACCCTTGGTTTTCTTTTCTGAATTCCAACCAGACCATTATGCTGAGCTGAACATTTCTGAATTGAAGCAAATCCAACTGCAGCGGCCTTGCCATAGGCACACCCTAATTAGAAGCAAAAATTTCCATATGTTCCACCCTTCACACAGGCATGACTGTTCTGTGACCCAAATGCTCTCATTTGTCTTGTGCAGGAGAGTTTTCACATTGGAGGCAACTTTGACTTGTGTCATTGCCTACATCTGTTTACCTTTCAGGTGCTTTATCTTCTCTTTCTGTCAAGCCTCTCTGGCTACTTTCAAAGGCATTTGCTTGCTTCACAAACTATTTTTAACCCCACCACGTGTCTTCTCTTTCTTTATATCACAGTTAAGTTGTGATGCAGAATTGTGATGACTTCACTTAATAATCAAGCAGCAGCAGCCAGGTTCTGGGTAGAGAAAGTTCTTTTTTAAGAAAACATGAATATCTTCAAAACAGTAGGAGTAAAATTGTTAAAATCAAATTGCTAGTTGCATAAACAAGCCTTATTATCTTTGTCCTAGTGAGCAAAGCCTGCCAGTGATGCACAGTAGATCTTTGAGAAACATTCAAATCCCAAAAGCTCCTATAGTGCTGATTTGTAGTTTACTCTTATGTATTTGGATTTATTTTTTTTTAACTGGATAGGAATGGGTCTTGAAGTCTCACGTGAGCTTTCCATTGCTACCATTATAAATATTAGTGTTCTACTGTATATATATGTGGCAAGAGGTGTGCATGGGACTTTCTAAAACAGCGGGAAAAATGAACCCAACTCAGGAGAGATTACAAGTCAGAGTTACAATTTACTTTTAAAAAAATTACAATAAATACAGTGATATCATATTACAATGATACAGAGAAAAAACTGGTTTTAACCCAGCACCCTGGGATCAGAACAGAACAGTGTTCATTAGCCCCTGTGCTGAGCACCACATGGTCTTCCTGGGGGCAAAGTAAAAGGAAAAGAAAACCCATTGGTCCTGATGATGGTCGCAGTTCTGTCAAAGTAATGATCACAGTCTTATTGAGAGTGGCAGTTGCAGTCCTGTTGAAGTTCTGGTCCTCCTCTTGATCTGACAGTGGTGGTAGAAGCCCAGAGTGGTAGAAGTCCCGTGGAGTGAGGGAAGAAGACCTTTGATCTGCCAAATGAAGTCCTAGTGTGGTCTTTTATTGGGCTCAGGGTAGGTACCTCCCCTGAGGCAGGCAGTTCTTCACTGGATGATTAATACTGGATCGCAGGACATTTCAAGAGTCTTTGACACCTTCTAAGCACAGGTGGATCCATTATGGCCGTGTGTGTGAATTGTCCTGATGTCTGCACAAGGGGAGTTATCAGCGATGAGTCATTTGTGTAAGGACAAAGAAACAATATCCAGCCCACGGCCTGAGGTGGGAGGTGTGCATGCACTCTGAGTCATCAGCATTCCAGTCTTTTCACACTGGTGGATACATTCTTCTCCCAGGATAATAGAGTACACCCTTATCTTAAGTCCCTCCCTACAGTCTAAATTAGTAGGCATATTTGGAGAAAACAGAAAAGGTGGATGTCATTGTGTAACCCAGGACACCATGATTTTTGAATCCTACTCTTACCAGAATTGATTACTTCATTTTTTCTGCATTTCTCCCCAGAAGTCATCTCTAGGCAGTTATTATGGCTTTATCAGGGCAATCAATGTATGCGGATGGGTCAAGATGTGTGCTCCAGAGCACTGGAGATAAGACCGCAAGCACAGGCAGGAGCAAGCAGTGGAACCAATGCAGGTGATGGAGACCCAAAACAGAGCAAAGTAATCAGGCTAAATAAGGGAAGTTTTGAAAGATTGTAAGGCAATTAATTCAGTAGAAACCTTCTTTTGACCAAAGCACCACATAACTCACCTTAGGGTGGGAACAGGCTGGGACAGGTGTGGTAGGAGCTTGGCAAAAGTCCTCCTGCCCCTTTTTTTCATGCAGGCATTGTACACTGGGACAGCCTCTGAGATAACCAGACTTATGTCAAGATATGGCCTGTATGATAGCATAAAGATATAACCAACAGGAAAGAATAAGATATGATAATACTGTTTTTGTAAATGTATGAACAAGTAGTAAACAAATCACACCAAAGCAGGGGATTCTTGTACCCGGACTTCTACTGCAAAAATTCATCACTTCTACAGCCCTTGTACTCCAGACCAATCATAGCTGTTCCTGCCTTGGAGAAAATTGCTGTGATATTTTTGTCTCCCCTTCCAAGTTCTAGCGATAGCTGTGTCTTGCGTATTTTGAGGGGTGGTATTTGTTGACACTGCATTGTGTCTTTTTGGAGTCAGTTAGAAATGCTGCAGACATCCAAGCCAGACTGCTCTTTTTTAATGGGGGTATTTCGTCTGTACGAAGGATCTACCTTAGCGGTGGAGCCATCAGGATTTAATGGGGTGTTTCACGGGACTCAAGCCAGCCCTCTGCAACAGGGATGAATTTCACTTTGATACTGTTTTTGTTAAACCCTATGCAAATACAACATTCAACATTTCTCTCCACTTGGCTCTGTGCCACCTATCTTTATTTTTTATTAACTCCCCAAAGCCCTAATTTGCAGTGCTAGTATGAAAAATCTGACAGGAACATATGACAAGTCTGGCCAATCTCTCCCCTTAGATGCAAGAAAGATAGTTAATAACCTTTTTAGAGGGATGAGACAGAAAACCTGTATATATCATCTCTCTGTATTAATAGGCTACATATGTGGCCTGTCCACTGCATCTGTCTAGAGAGAACACAGGTTTCTGATGTAGCTGTGGGTTGCTATTTTCATGGTACAGCTGAAGAAGATGTTGAGGCCATCGAAGCCAGGTAGGTCAGTCAGTCACCTGAAATATATCTGTGCCCCAAGCCATTCAGGCATCCCAGCTAACAGGAACACACCTTCTGAAATCATTAGAATTTGTATTTTAGAAAGGGGGTATAAAGAGGTTTTTCATATTGCACTTGCTCTTACTTTTCTGTGTGTTTGGGGGGAAAAACAATTTTTAGTATTTAAAATAGTTATGGATTACAGGTTTTTTTCTTAAAAGTTATATTTACCACAGGTGTTTCATAGGCATATCCTAAGGCATTTTAATGGACTATGTATTCAGTGCCTAATCCTGAAAGACCTTTGTAAGACTGCAGAGCTGTACAGGGTTTTGTGTGCATTGGCCAAAGAAAAGGCAGATTCTTGCTAATGTAGATCCAGAGACATCTGGCACTGGTCTCTCCACGATAAAAATAAGGTAAGATGTCTGTCTCTCAGCCTTCCTTTAGGGTAATTCAGCAGTCAGAGACAACCTGGACACAGCACGGAGGTTTAGTATCATACTCTGAACTAGTGCAGCTGAGGTGGGACAGGACTACGTGCTATATTCCCATTGAATTCCTCTGTCTTTTTTCTTTCCAAGGATCTGGCAAGAAGTTCCACAGAGTGAAAAAAAATGTTTCATTCGAAGAACAGAAAGCCAAACTTCAAGTCAAATTTATCTGGATATCCAAAAATACTAGTTCACAGATGAGGATGGAAACACTCCCCAAACAGAGTTCAAAATTCTTTGGCAGCCTGGCTTGGTCCAGTGCTGTCGATACCTCTGATCAACAGAAATTGGTGCTAAGGGTTCTATCTGCATGTGCTTGCTGTCTGCGGACTGAACAGTCCACAGCTGACAGGTTTGCTGCGAATTTACGGAGGGCTCAGCTGTCATGCCAGGGGGCCACGGCATGCAAATCAGTTCCTGGGTCTCCACTAGCAAGGAGAAAGAAAACGATGTGCAGTCTGTTATCCTGTCTAAATATCTGTGGCATCAACAAATGCTTTAAAACAATAACAGTTACTTGGTCCCCCAATTTAATTGTGTTATAAGAATCTATTTATTATGCGGCTGCCTGGTTTCTGAGGGCAGCACAACAAAAGCCTTGGCATGGCCAGAGGCTCTGTGTTTGTCAGTAATTTGCGAGGCTCGCCTACTGAGTGCTAATTTTGGTAGGGTGTGAGAGAACCGCCAGCCGACAGCATCTTTATTAAGTGAGCAGTGTCAGCGATGCGAGGGTGTCCATGGTGAGCATGCCGGTGATGACTGGAAAGAAGGAAACAAAGGGAGACAGAAATGCACACCCTAATCTGAGGGAGCAGGGAAACTGCTAGCCTGCCCATTCGTTGCACGCAATGGAGGCAGGCACAGAAGGGAGATTTTCAATCCAACTCAGCTGTCTCCTCTTGGTGCTGGAGACCGGTTGCCATGGATATCTGCTGATTGGAGGGCACCAGCAGCGCCATGGCCAGGGGGACTGTCTGGGGTGAAGGATGAAGTAGAGGATGCCCATGGGTGGGGTGGGCAGGAGCAGGGATGTTAACAGTGGCAGAGAAGCCAAAGCAATTTTGGAATGGGATGAGGCCTTTCCAAAAGTGTGGCATTTCCCCCACGGCAGCACCGATGGGGTGACTCTCAGCATACTGATGAATTAGCTGTGCCTCAAGAGGTCAGAGGGTTATTCCTGAGCCATACCTTTATCATTTATCTGTGTGTGTGTGTGCATGTGTGTGTGTGTGTGTGTGCAAAATTTGGCTTTGAAGCCCCTGGGTCTGTTCTCTAGCCATGAGGCAGGTGCAGAGCTGGCATTGTCAATAAAATTGGCATTGCAGGACTGTGTGTCTGCATGTGTGTGTATGTGCAGTGCCATACTGGAGGTTATGGTGTGTGTGATTTTTCTGTTGTTCATTCTGTTAGCTTTTTTCTCTCTTAAATAAAGAACCCAGTCATACAACTTTGTTTTTGTGACCCCAGCTGCTGATTTCAACAGCGTATTTGGGTAGACAGAAGTATTTCTTGTACAAGTGAAAATGCTGTGATTGTCTGAACCTGTGTATTTCTTGCTCTGCTGCTCACGTGCTGCAGTCCCAATCCTCTTCTGTTTTACTGTTGCTCAGAAATAGTAAATGCCTGTGCAAAAAATAACAAACTGCAGTTATTCTTCTGTTTTGCTGAATTAGCAAGAATGAACTCTAGGTATGCACTTCTGCAACACTCTTTAATAATGAAAGGTGACTAATATTTTTTTACAGCCTTAGTCCTTTCAAGCCCTGTACTCATTGGTCAGCCACTGCCACAGTAGTTAATTCAAACCTCTCTGATGGAGATCCATGCCATCATGAACCTATAAAAATAGGAAGAAATTTATCTGAAATATATAAAACACGTAGATTTGAATTTGTAATCATGTCCTCCACTAAATAAGTTCTGATGAAGTGGAGTTAAAGGCTGTATTTTCTTTGGGTAGAAACCAGCATGGGATGAAGAGGTGAGGTCTAAGGAGGCAGAACTGGCCTTAGCTGACTTGTGAGTCATTTAGCTGTGATGTACTGGTGATAAACTAATCTCGCTGAGGACACAGGATGGATTTATTTTCATTAAATTAAAAGAAATACATACATCATTGATTCTTTATACACTCTGCATGGAAGCACATCAATGAAAATTTATTCCCAGGGGTATGCTCGTCTCTAGGCAATGTTCCTGCTTCAAGTTGCTTAGGAGCTAAGGAGTGATCCAGTGGACATGAATATGCTTAACCTTAGAAACATGAGTAATAGCCACGTTCAAGTGTCATCGAAGTCAAGCATTTGCAGGATCAAGGCTTTAAAGGATGCAGTCTTGTCGAAACACTCCACACATTCTGCTTTGATGAATAAAAGTATTTGAAAAATAGCAATGTTTTATTCCTAAGGACACTTTATGATATAAAACACTATGTTAGCTATTATGTAAAATACTGAAGGCATCAACTTCCCAGAGAATATTTTTATGATTGTTTTCTGCGCAGGTGATTATGGGTACTAATGGATTTTCACTGAAAGACTTTGAGCTAATCACAGAATGATTATCAAGTTACATTAATGTGTACCTGCAACTTGGTAAGTGCAACATGTGTCCTAAATGTCACAAGACAAATTAATCCCTGGTGTAATATTGTTACTTGGTAGGGTTGTGTGAATGATTAGTCTGTTATGAATCATTATAAATCTGTTCTAGCCACTGGACAGATTCTCTTGTTTATAGGAAAAAAAGGAGGCAGCAATCGTGTTTCCAATCTGCTTTCACAGTCTAAGTAATAAGGTTAGTATGAATCCTGATTTCCTGTATTTAATAGGAAAGGATTCTATACAAAGGCCAAAAAAGGGGGAGATAATCTATCTTATATTCTAATTTTCTAAAACTAAGGACAAAAAAGCTATCAAAAATTCAAACTCAGAAGTAACTAAAAGCAGATTCAAAGAATGTTGAGTGGGAAACTACATATTTTGAAAGAATGACATATTTATATTGATGTAACTGAACTTACTTCAGGTTATTAAATTCTGTCAAAAGAGGAATGAATACACAGCTAGTCTAATTGCTAAAAAAAATACGTTGTAGCTATTAGAAGCAAGGAATTCTGGGTGACAGATAAAATTAAGGGAATGTAAAAGTAAAACGTGAGTCCTTGGTAGGCATCATCCAAATATAACTTGATAGGATGGGAGGGGGCCTGGCTTTTAGAAGAAAAGGAGGTGCACAACTAGGACTTGCTGAACACTGGAACTTACCTTATATGTGGAATTTCTTTCGTGTGTTAATATTCTATCTTTCATTGTGCATGGAAAAGCAGATAATAGATGCAAGAAAACTGACTCACACCATAATTTACTAAAATAAGCTTATCACTGTTTTGGAAAGTGTCCTTAATGTGGTTCTCAGACACTTGTCTGTAGGAAAATGACATATTCATCATGACTTTTTACTTCCCTTTATTTTCCTTTCTAAATTGATCCACGGCCTCTTGTCCTGCTGCTTTACTCATCACTCTGTCATTATTCTGCCTATCTTTGCCATGTTCTAGCTCTTTGTTTGCAGTATTACTTCTTACTATCCACAGGCCAGGACACATAAAACAGTTATGCAGTGATTTAAGCATTTTATATGATTCTTAATCTGCAAGCAAATTTATTATGAAGTGTGGACAAAATGGAGATAAAGTCATACTAATCTCTTTGGCATTCATCATCAGCCGAAATGGATGTTTAACTCATAAGCAGTACTGCCCTTTCTCAAGTGCAAGGACAAGCTAATGAGCCAAAAAAGTAAATCATTTAGGTCTTCTTTGCAGAAACATAGTTTAAGAAGCATAAAATTCCTTGTCCAAGAGAATAGACTTATCTAATACAGAAATTAAAGGAGACAGTGCTAGCTAACAAATAATCCTTCAATCTACAAAAGTCATAGGACAATCAAACCCCTGAAATCATATAGCTGTTTCTTTATATCTTGACTAGACAATATTGAAACCTGTAGAGAGCAATTGAACAGAAAGACTCAATCTCTCCTCACAGTATCTAGAGAACAGACTCTGGCAGTGCACTGTCCTGCCACATCCATAGAGCCAACTTTTGGAATAAAGGGAGTATTCAATCTTTAGCTGCCTGCTGAAACAACCAAGAGTGTCATCTGGAGTGATTTTTGGTATGAAGGTCAGTCAACATCAGTCTGGACTCAGAGTGCTGGGTCGTTGCACTGGAGAAGTAACTCCTCTTGTCCTCGATGAAGGGGGAAATTTTCCCTCTATCCCAGTGCCATTGCATAGGTGTGACATTGAAGGCAGCAAACGAGCCGACAAACAATGGTAGTTGTCTAATGGTTGGGAATGTCCACAAGGACTCTTTCTTCAATTCTGGTCTCCATGGTGAGGCTGGTTTTGAGAGGGTAAGTCCTGTGCTTTGTTGAGGAACTGCTAGCAAATTTCACAGTAGACAATGTCAGCTTGACATAATAGCAGTATTTTCCTATTTTCTCATTGCATTTCATGGTGGCATGCTGTTGCATTCTGTGATGTGAATGATGTGACACTATGGTGCGGCCATCTGCAAAATCATTCAGGGGTGTATCTCACAAAACAACTACACAGAAGTCATTGCCTTACTAGAGACTCGCACACGAAAGCTGTGGTTTTGACAAAATGAACACTCACATGCATAATTAAGCAGCTACTTGGTGTTGTGTGTCACACCAGCCTGATGACCAAGATGAAGTGCAATGATTTTCAAAAGTACTAAGGAAAACATAAGCAGCAATAATATAACAATGGACCAAGACAGAACTGGCATTAGTCTGTGTCAGAATAAGGGAATGTCTTTGTAGATCCACAAACAATATAATCTCAATAATTTCTAAACTTGGAAACAGATGTACAGTATATTCTCTCCAGCAGTAAGATTTTGATTTTCAGCTCATCTGCCAGAGAAATTACAAACAATGAGAAAGTGTGTAGGAGGGGAAAGAAACAAAGAAAATACCCTATCTGCAAGTGTCTTGCTGTGGCAGTATGTTTTCAAAAGCCACATTACTAGCCACTCAGTATGCTGAGACATTCTCAATTAAAACAAAACAAAATAAAAATCATTCCTTGTAGCATAACAGCTTTAATACCACAGGCTGCATAGAATATATAAGAAATTTAAGCAGAAGGAGGAATTTGGAATTTATTAAATGTCCAGCTTTAGAGAATCCTTTATCATAAGCAATAAACCAGGGCTCTACTTGCCAAGGCAAACTTGCACCTCATTATGGGGTAGATTTTCAGGACTTACTATAACTACTGAGTACTGTTAAATGCCTCACCCATGGTAGGCTTTAAACTGGTGAAGAACGACATGCCAAGTGCACGGGTGGTGTAGAGAAGTGTATTATTTGTGTCACTGAAGTGACAGAAGAGATGGAGAAAGAAAGACACGCCAGTAGACTGGGCTCCAGCATCTCTGTGGTAGTACAACCATACACCCTCTCCACCCTCCTTGGGCCACTCTATAATCTCAGAAAACCTGACGGATGGAAAGTTGGGAGATGTTTGTTTGGAAATATCTTGCATACATAGAGAGACAGATGGCACAGTTTGAACTGACCAACAGTGCTCAGGAGGAGTGAATGTAATGAGGACATTTTACCTACGAACAAATCCTAATTTTTACTTGCTCGGAAGCTTGTGAGGAGAGGTAGGCAAAGGTGTGCTTTAGTTTGTAAAGAGGATGTTAACAAACAGCACAGGCGTTCACCCTTCTGAGTCCGAGAATTAATTTCCCATGGGCTAGCATCAACTTCCTTGTGGATCAAGATATTGCTGGATTCCTGATTCTCTTCTCTTTGCCTGCCAGTGCAGCACACTAAGTAATGACAGTGAGCTGTATCAATGCTGATATTCAGTGGATAAGCCCTGAAAGCTGGCCAGAAGTGTTTCAGCCATGTGTGCCTCCCTTTCCACAGCTTCTTTCTCAATATTATTTTAAAGCAGCTCTGTGTCTGATTGAGAGAGATGTCCATCCACATGTTCACATGACTTAGACCATTAGCATTTATTAGCACACTCTAACACAAGTCTAGCCTATCAAACATCATAATTCAGCACTTGATGGGCTAGTCTAAGGCTATATTTCATGTCTAGCAACCTTTTTTTTTTCCCGTGTCTCATTTCAGTTTTGTTTCTTTTGTTTTTGTATCAGTTTGGTTTTAATATCAGTCAGGGAACATGAGGCAATTGAAAAGCACTTGGAGCTTTACGATTTTGTCCAGCATTTTTCTTTAAATAATGCTGTCCTGTGTCCAAGGAATGGATAGATGTGTAGGGTTGTAAAAATGAAAAACTTGATTACCTAGTATTTATAGCCTTTCGCTTCTCTATATAATAGTCTGTTAAGCTTTCCTCCTCTGTGGGTCTGTGCCCCTGACAGGCACTTTGGCAAAACATTTATTTGCCTCAACTTCCCAGTCTTCAGCTATTACAAAGAGGAACAGTCTCCTTCACTCCATCACCTTGAAGGTGACATCCACATAAGGAATTGTAAAGTAATTTACATCAGAGTTAAAAGAATACCTCTTACCTTATCTGGTCTGTCATGTTAGCTAAGTATTTTTCCAAAGAATTTCCTGTTCAATTTTAAACAGTAGGAACTTCAGGTATAATTTCTGGAACAACTAGCCGTAACTATACAGAAATAATTATTTACCTGCTTTTGATGGTGACCAGCTTTAATATAAATAGCCTCATTGTCATCAGCATAAGGAATAGCAAGTATTGCTGTCTTGCCAGGAGACCTATACCTGTGAAGTTCTCACCTGTGTTTAAGACATATGGAGAGTGCTAATAACAATGAAGGATTTTCTTCTATGAATGCCAAGCCAGCATCAGGGATTGTACTTCAGAATCATATTATTACAGTGGTAGATGATCTATTGCCAACTACCTAACTACAAAGAAAACTTGCCGCAGCTCAGAAGTGCCCACTAGAGACCGACACTTCCCTGAAGCACTTCATCTCTTTTAAACAAGGGATAGATACGTTTCTTTAAGTTCTCACTTATGGATCCTTTTCTTTTCTTAATTCTCCCAGTGGGAAGTGGCTTCTGCTAGAAATATTGTCTGGGGATTCAGGTCCCAGAATACTTGTATTCTCAGAGATGTGGTGAAGGTTGTAGACAGCCCTGAAGGGGCTCTGGTACGTCCAAACTGTAGCTCATGCTAGTTCTGCTGTCTTCACTGGCAGTTGCTTCCAGCATACCTCACCCTGGCTCCAGGGGTAACAGAACAGAGACACTACCTATTGCTAATTCAGAGCCAGAGATGCATAGGAAGAAATTTCTCTGAAAGAGAACCTGTGAGGCTTTTCCAAGCCTTAATCAGGATGAAAAGGTGAAAACCTGTGGAGAAGAAGGATGAACTTAAAAGAAAAAGAAATTAAAAATTGGATTCGGACATTTGAAAATTTTTGTTAAGATTTTTAGGCTTTGTTACCATAAATGAACTACTTTAAAGAACAGTTATTTGATCTTTAAAAGCAGCTATATCTCCTGTAAAAGATCAGAACAAACCTGCATATATTAATAATTAAAACCTCATAATTTCAAATCACAGAGAACAGTTCAGTACTCAGCAACATAACACTTTCCAAGAAAAAAAAGAATATCAGAGAAAATTTCTGAATTAGGAAAACTCAGTAGAGCTGCACAAAGATTTCATACCCGTTTGTTTCACAAACACATCTGCAGGTGCAACCAGAAGAGCTTCTCGGAGACTCAGTCCCTCCCTCCTTTCCATCCCCACCTGCTCACTTCTGCACTGCACACGTCCTTTCCACAGGGGCCATGTAGCATAGACAAGAAGGAGGATGCTCCAGAGTAGGGTTAAGGAGCATGTGTGATGGCTGGACACAGGGTGCAGTTACAAGTGTGCTGATGATCTGTACTGTCAGCTGCTGCCACAGGGAGACATCCTGCTTTTCCCCACCTATTCATCCCACTCGGACAGAAAACCGATGATCTTGTGGCATTCCAGTTCAGGGAGTTCATCGGGCAGCAAAGTAACTACAAAGTAACAAGATGAATATTTTCCTGATAGTTTAGGTCCCTTTGCCTAGAGACATGCCAGGCCAGTGAAGGAGGATAGACTGTGCCTTGGATGGGAAGAATCAAGACTAGCTGTGCAGCAGCCACTTGGGTCAGCTCAGCAGTATCCCAAAATGACACTGTGAATTTGCTCTGGATCAGTTTTCCTGTCTGATTCATTGCTAGGCCACACAGATGTTTGAGCCGGGCTAAGGGGAGCCAGTGTGGCTGTGGGAATTAGGGACTCAGAGCATGAAGAGGACAGAAAGAAGACAGGGCAATTGTCCTAGCAATGCTGGTGGTCACAGCTTGTGAAAATGCAGCCAGCTCAGCTACTGGAGAAACACTGAGCTCACAGGTGCACCAGAGTTTTAACTTGCTTATTTAAATCATCATTAGGGCTTAAATGAGGTGAAAATAGCTCCCACAGCTTTGGCTGCATCAAAATCTTGCCCCTGCCAGCACATCCCCCCACTCAGCACCAGCAGTGTCTCTGCTGAGCACTTCCATCTAGGGACACAGAGGCAACACTGTGGTGGGAATAGGTAGATGATATAATCCTTGGATGGATGTGGGCAGGGAGCTGAGGAAATTGCTTGAAGGGCATAAATATGAGGAGGTGGGGCTGATGGTCAAGTGTTTTGGCTCATTGTGAGTGAGTTTTCTAGGGCCAGTAGAAATAAGGGGACAGAGGCATTTCTCCTGGAAAAGAGAGAAATGGGAAGACCTCTCTATTATGCCAGCTTACCACTTTTCCTCCCACTGCTAGAACCTGCCAGCTCTCAGGTCCCCAGGTGCTGGGGTGTGCATCCCTGCTGGGAGCCCTACACCCTCCTGCAGAAGTCCAGCCTGGCTGGGTCCTGGTCCAGCACCAGCACTGACCCACCAGCTTTGTCCTGGCCAGATGCAAGTTTGTACCTCAAATGCTCCAATACATGAGCAAACCCTTGAAGGGCCATTTGTGAGATGATGGAGAGGAAGGAGAACCCTGAAGTTGAGCAGCTGTGTCAGCTGGATGGAGTCTGGAAGATGAAAGTGCAGAGGTTTTCTTAAAGTCTTCATGGCCTAAGGTCCAGCTAGAAATGTGTTTTCACTCACTTCCATTGAAGTGAGAAATCAGAGCTGATGATAAATATAGGCAAAACGAAGGACACAGTGGAGAACAACAGTACATTTTTTCAGTTTCCTGAACGAAGGTGTGTGATAGCATCTTGTACTGCTCTGTGTATTCATATAATATTTGGGGGTTTCCTGCCTATCATAACAGGTATAATATGCTGTGTCCTATGGCCCAATATATGTTTTTGCTGTGAGAACCAATAGTATGAACAGCACTAGAGTGATCCAGGGTTTGGTCTCATTAATTTTCAAGTTTCATTTCAAAACAAATGTGTTTGCTTGGGTTTCCCAGCTGCCAAACTCTCAGCTGAGATTCAAAAGATAGACTGTACTTTTTTATTTGCGTATCAGCACTCATCTTTTTTCTTCAAATGTATGACAGGCAAATTTTTCAAGCGGTATCAGTTATTCAACCTGATTTTCTTAAGGGGATTCTCAAAGTAAAGACAAAATTGAGGTATTTCATCGATGGATTTTCAAAAACTTTACAAATTAGGCTACTAAGGAAACTGAGGAATGAAGAAATATGACTTGTTTCATAGGAAGACAGCAGATGAGTAGAAGAGGTCTTCCTTGTGTCCTAACTTGGTACTGTCTCAGCTAGGCAATACTACCAAATGTCATTTTTCGAAAAAAAAAAAGAATTTTTGATAGCAAATAAAACCCAGGTTTTTATCTTTTGCCTTCTGATAAATTCACTGCAGAATAAAAGAAATGCAGTTTTCGCCAGAAGAAAAAAACTGTTTCTACAGTCAGTAGATTTACTAACACCTTTTGTTTTACTATGACACCTTTGTAAAATGGAGCCCAAATTCATCAAAGCAAAAATAAAAGAAAAAATGAAACACCAGAAGATGCATTTAGCAGTTTCTTGTTTACTTCATGTTCTAGTTGGTTTTGTATCTGTCTGCCTTGTTTCATCTAATTAAAAAAAAAAACCTAACGGTGTGCACGTAAGAGTTGACCCTAGTTTATATTGGTTTAGAAACAGTTTAGTTTAAGTGATACAATCCTGAACTGCTGAACAACCTGAGAAATAAGCACTTTCACTGTTTCTTGAAAGGAAAAAAATGACCCATTTTTTTTTATTTTTTCATGTCCTCTTTGTTCCCTTCCCTTCTGTTAAATGTGTATCCCCAAGCATGAAAAAAACTCTCTTTGGCAAGAATTGTAATAGCTGTCGCTACCAGTTCTGGCATTAACTTATAATTTCAAAGGCTCCTCTGTTTCCCTGTCAGTGTCTGAATAAGGAATCGAAGCAGCTGCCTCCTTCTTCAGCACCACTGGAGAAAGACCATGCAGCATTCCTGGACTGAGTCTACATGGACCAGAACAGAAATATATTGGCTTATTCTATCCAAATTTAGGCACAGCCCTACCTCCAGTCCAGGAGCTGTATGTCCCATGGTGTAAAACACTACCCTGTATCCTCCCATATGCAGTACTAAGCCATCTGCAGTGCTTTGGGATCACAGCCAGTACTTTCTGTGTGTTGATGCTGCATTGCAACAGTATAGCTATACTATTAAATTTATTAATGCAGTGAGGAAAAGGCGATACTGAGACTAGCTGTACCTATGCTGCTTCTCCAAAAGCCAGGGCCGGGCAGTGAGCTAAAGCCTGGGGTTTTTTCCCCTTTTCCATTCCCTGACTTTTTCATGCCTACACGCTTTGCCTCTTGGCAGGTTCTGGTGTTCCTGTTTGAGCTAGTGCAAAGGTGTAGCCCAAGTCTTCATTTTCTCATGTGAACACAGGATTTGATGGGAAATCTGAACTGGCCTTGGACCTTTGTTTTAAATACACTGCAAATGTAGCTACTGAGACAAAAAATGTCAGTCACTGTGACCTAAACCCAATTGCCCAGTGGAAAATTGAGAAAAATGGTTGCTAGAAAGTTGTGCTAAAGAGTGTAAGCTTACAACTTATGCTAAACACACTGGGTGTCTTCTAATGTATAGATCAATTGTAGTGTAAAAGGAGGTAAAATAAGATTTTTTGTCTGTCAAAAGGCATAACTTACTAGGAAGAATTTGATGAATGAAAAATGCAATGTTCTGCCGTAGTATGGATTCAGGCTTAAACCAGGAGCACTATCCCTCTGGTATATATTTCATGGAGACATATTTTAGGTTTGACACATTTGCCAAAACCATTTTGCTCTGTAGGATCCTGTGATCAACCATTTGTGGCTTTAATATTACTCATGGCAACAGGAGAAAAATGACACTGTAGCCTTTTATTCTGAGGCCTTAGGAAGTAAAGCCTTAGCAAAGTACAGTGATTATAACGGTGATACTAAGAATTAATTTATTTCAACTGAAAATCTATTATACAAATAATATTTGAGTCAAATTCAATTTGCCTTCTTTTCCTTCCCTATTCCTACAGGTTTTCCAACATTAGGCTTTCTGTTATCTTATTACACCATGCTTAAAACTTAGTCAACCTCCTGTGTAAGTTAAAAAGGTAACCAGATATACTCACATGGAAAGAATTAATAGAATGATATGAAAAAAGTTTTCTGTATAAAACATTTAAAATACAGTGCTTTTTGTTATTTTAATCTAGTTTGGATCAAAGAAGTCCTAATCCAATATTTTAATGTGCCTGTGTATATAATAGATTTTAATTTATTAAATGAGATGTAAGTTGCTTCTTTTCTGCGTTCTCTGTTATCTCCAAACTTTCGTGTAATAATATTAAGCATGGTGTCCCAAAACTGAAACAAGAGACATACATATTTAGGCACATATACTTATATACAACTTGAGAACCTACAGATACATATATTATACTACTCTTCACTAGTTTACCTCACTTTAGACAATGTCAATACATTTGTCTTCAGTATTTGTAGACTGACTAGTGCTATGTGTCACTCAGGTAGAGAAAATAGATACTTCCAGGTTTACCAGTCTCAGCTATACATCACCCATGAAATCCTCACCACTGGCACTTCCTCTAAACTTCTGAGTAGCTTCAGCCTGTAATCTGCCATTACAACTAAAACAAAATTAATGGATCTACTGCAAGTATGTTTTGTTCATCCATCTAAATATAGACATATATTGACTCAGACTGGACAAAATTCAGCTTTTGATCAGCAGTTGATTTCTCTTTGCATTCTCTCTGTAAAGCTAAAATAAGAAGTTTATCCCACTGGAAAGGGTAGTTACTCAACCCTCCCGTGGACTTCAAGGAGCTACAGCAGTGTTACATAAAATAAAGCTCTGCAAATATAAAACTGTTTTTGTGCAGAAAACTAAAGAGTAAAATTTCACTAGACTTATTTAAATTACTAAAATCAAGAACCTGAAATTTAGGAAAAACCAATTATCTTGCTCATATTTGTTTACTCTCCATTACAAAGTTTTCTGCAGGACAAGTAGAGGCTATCCATGTAATGTGTGTTTTGTACTTGGGTGTACTTCAGTATTTATGGTTTCTCTCAGCTCACTCCAGACTTGAGGCAGAGGGTGATCAAATGGACAGGAATTATAAGTGTGACTTGGGGTTGTATCAGCTCAAGTCAATGAGACAGCTGAGGCATGGTATAACAAGTTATTTGTCTGAGATGGTTCCTGAACCAGTGATTCATCAATCTTCATCACATGGTCTAGCCACTGAATTAGCCATTAGATTAACCATTAATCTATTAATCCAATATTTCATTAGTCCTACAAGTGCAAATACCAACACGCTTAACAGAAAGGTAAATTTTAAGTACCTTGATATAAAGGAAAATTCTTCTAAACCATAAGGTAGAGACATGAACTTTTGACTGACTACTGACACTTTAGCTCTTCGTCATTATGATTCAACTTGTTACATATTGATATAAATTGAGAGAAACTTTGCTAATGCTAAAAATCCTGTGCTACTATAAACCTCTCTAAGATCAGACCTGGACCTCGTGGGACTGTGTTGGTGGTGAGTGCTTATGAAAGACAATTCAATAGGTTGCCCAGGTCATCTGAGATATATATGGAAAATTGGTTGAATCTGGATGTGAGAAGTAAACTTTACAGATTTCAGCTCCGTTTGCGTAGGTTGAAAGCAATTCTCTAGGGTGAATCCACTACTTATAACTGCTCAGCTGTAAGTCTGAATGAAGGCTGGAGGAACAAAAAGCTGCCTATGTAGACTAACCACTTGGCTCCATGCCCTCTTCAGTGTTTACCCAGGCTGCAGTCTGTTTTAGCAAAAGAAATCAAAGAATAAATATGTTCCAAGGTTTAAAGATTCTCTTAACTATGTAAAATCCAAAACAGGGGCTGAGAAGGGCAGCTGCTCATTTGCATTCCTGGCATCCATTGCTAAGGACTGGAATAAACTGTAAGAAATGCTGATTTTGAGATGCATTAATGTTTAAAGGAAAACCACAGCTAACAGAACAGCACTCTTTTTTTTCTTCATTTTTGCACTTTCTGTGCTCTTCAGACACATAGTTGAGGTGCCCTCATACCTGAAATTCTTTATACAGCATGTCTATTTGTTTTTGTTACTATGCTGAGCTCTCCAGAGACTCTTTTCTGGAGTCTTTTCTCAAGCAGGCTGAGCTCTGCTTCCCCACTTGGCCCACCCCAGCTTCCTTGAGATGTTTTTCCTGCAAGGGTGGATCTTCCTTTGGCCCAGGTTTTTCCTCTCTCAGACAGAGGTGACTTGCCCTGGATGTTGCTTTCTCATTTTATTTCCCAATTTATTATGACAATTCCTCTCTCCTTCCTTCAAATTGGATAAAAAAATGTAAATGACAAATGTTTCCCTGCAGTAAAATATACCTGTTGAGCCTTATACCACAGCAATTTTCCTTTTCAGATTTGCAACACCTCCAAACAAATCTGGGCTGTAAGCAGCACTTGGAGACCATTTGTTTTTACTATACGAAGTTTGGTCTGAGGAACTGAGTACAGAACTGGAAGCATGAGTTGCTAAGATTTCCCCATCTCTGCCTGTGATGATTTCTAGGCATATTTTCCCTAACATAACTTTCTAATGGTTATAGTACCTTGCTAATATTTATCATAGCTTCCAGCATTCAGAGGGCTAGAAGAAAATGATACACAGCTCATTTTTTAGACTGGTCTTCTGTTAGATCACTGAAAAAAATGGAAAGATGAACAGCCTTTTGTCTGTGTTGGCAAAAGAAAGCCCGTGCCACACTTACACCAGTATTTTTTCTCTAACAGCTGGTCCACATGACAAAGCACAAACCTGCCTGTATGTCTCAGTAGGCCAATAAAATGGAAATTCCTATTCCCTGCTACTTTAGCAGAAAGTGGGAGCCTCTGGTCTTGTATTAAGAAAATTTTAGTCCTGTTTCCTATACTGAGGTGTTATTGAGACCTAATGAAAATTTCAGAGCAAAACTGTGCTTTTATTTTCCCTGCCATTTGTGCACTTGTTGTCAGCACCTAAACCTATATAGACTAGATGTTTGAGTTATCAACTGATGCAATTCTGCTTATGTATCACTTTCCTGTATTGTTCTTGTGGTGGCATATTTTGGCCCTATTTTTTCCAGCAAACTTCTGTCTCCAGTAGGAAGGCCAAAAAGATGAAATCCCAGCTCACTTGAAGTTAATGGCAAAACAATCATTGACTTTAACACGGCCATAATTTCAGCACCTAACACCATAAAGCAGCTTTTGGTACAATTGATTTCCTGAATCGCATTTGCTGAATATATGGTTTAGTCTAAGGTTTCCCACTGTTTTCTGTTCAGAAATTACCCACAGTGGCTTCTGAGTTCTTTTTTCTTTCCTCTGCAAGAAAAGAATTTACTGTTGTAATTTAACAAATTAATTTAAAGGTTCACCCGAATAAATGATGTGATGATGCTCTGTCTAAACTCACAACAGCACAAATTCACCAGTACAAAGATTCTATAGGATTCTCTCTACAATAGCAGCTGCAATTTCACAATCATAAAACCCCACCCCATGTCCCAAAAGGGCACAGAACTGTCTTCTTCAGTAAAAATATGTTTGACTCAGAGAGTTGAGTCAAAACAAAGCTAAAAATCCTTACCAACTGCTCCAGGCTTCAAGACCAATCCTGAACCTGAAACTTTATTTTGAAGCTTCATTGAACTGGAATTGAATCTGGACAAACTTAGTCTCAGCTGGCCCCAAATCGGAGTTATCACAGCTGTGTCATCCATGTAAGGAAAAAGATAATAGTACCCCACCTCGCAGGATTTGCCTCTTTCCTTATCTTGTTCAACACCCATCTTGAAGCCTGAGGTGTCGGGTGTGCACACCCACATCCTGGGTGGCCACTCTGCACGTTGTTAGCAAAGCATGCTGTTGATTGAGCCATGGGCACCAATAGTCCTGTTTCTTACGGCACCTGGGTGGTCACTGCAGGCGGTCGAATGTTTGAATCATTAATCACTAGCAGTTCAGCCTCTTCAAAGAAGGTAAACCACCAAAAAGCCAAAAAGGCATGTTTGGAGAAAAGACAAAAGAACAGGTGGATACCAGAATTTTTGCGTAACCCGAGACAACACTGCAATATATAATACTGCATAGTACAAGAGTGTAGTTATCCTCTGTAGTGTATAATTCATCTAAGTATCAAGAGCACTTGGTTAAGCACCTATAGTTTCTATATGGAATAAAAACTCATCTAATACAAATCAGTAGTAAAATCAGCATGACATATTCAGAGGAAAATAGGTTTGACAAACAAGGTCAATAAAATTTTTACCTGTATATCATCCAGTGTGGAACAAATATTGCTGTTTAGCTCTGTACAGTCAAAGAAAGAATCAGAAAATGAACAGAGTAACCACTGGAAATTAATTAGCATCTTGGCTGAAAGCACTAATAAACACAAATTTTTTCAGAATCAAAAAACACCTGAAGGAGAAACATGTCACCTGATGTCCACAAAGCTGTCTAGACAGGAGACACAATGGTGCTGCTAGTAAAATACATATACCCCTTAATCAAACTACTGCAGGTACTAACCTACAAATTTATTAAAAAAGCATCAAATAAAGATGAAATAAGATCTTTGATTATCTTTATTGGCTTATTCTGATGAGCCGAATCCCACTAATAGTATTAGGGGAAATAATCTATTTGCTTGATTTGTGATAGCAGTCATTTTTATTTGAGTTCCAGCTTCTCAGTTGCAGTTGACACTTTATCCAGTGACACCTACTAAAAGCATAGGAAGAGACCTCCTCCCTGCCTGACGCCACATTCTAGCTTTGTCTCACCCACAGGGTGATGTATAGCACAGTTATGTACAGACAGGGTGATGCATGCTGACTGATTTAGTGGCTTAGATGTATTAGAGACAAGGTTTTATAACCTTGTGCTTTCAATTGCAGACCAGCTTTCTAGAAAGCAGGCTGGAAGTAAACTGTGCTGTAAGCCAAGCTACACAAGGTTTTGCATGAACAGGTTAGAAGCTTGTGCCAGCTCTAGAGTTGCTCGTTGGTTTATCTGTCTTATTGGTAGGCTATTAGAAGAGGACATATTAGACCCTGGCTGAGCTACACACGGTGCTCTTTGTAAGATACGATGCAGTTATTCTTGAAAGAACTGAATAAATTGAAACTAACTGAACTCCAATTTATTTGGTTTCTTCTGGTCTGTCCTACTTAGAACAGCTGGGACCAGTTCATCACTGGATGGGTGTAACCCAAAACTGTGTATTCTATAGCCTTCCATGCCATTTCCCAGAAACTGTTGTCAATAGACTATTTGCACCCTCTGCCCAGAGCAGCCTGACTCATCAGGCTACAAACTAGGTGTTAAGAGGCCTGCGAGATATAAGGGTGTTTTTGTCCTCACGCCCATGGAGGAACCCCCCGCCCTGAGGGAAGTACCGAGCATTCCTGACTGAACTGGAGAATATATAATAGAGTCTTGGGACTTTTTTAACCACTCATGGGATCCAGAGGAAGACTGCAGACCACCACTCTCAACCCGACTGCAGACCACCACTCTTGACTGGACTGCAACCACCACTTTTGACCAGACTGCAACAGCACTCTCACCAACAGGTTTTCCCCCTCTCCCTTTACTTAGGACTCAGGGGGCCCAAGGAACACCACTTTGTTCATGCCCCAGGGTGCTGGGTTATACATTTGGGTTTTGTGGGTTAAAACCAATTGTTTGTCTGTATAATTGTACTTATTGTATTATTTTATTAAATTGTTATTCTGATTTATAATCTCTCTTTTGGGTTGAGTTCATTTTCCCCTGCTGGGTTACCTTTAAACCAGCACATGGTCTTACTTCCATAGTGCATAAAACAAGGTAAAAAAAGAGGCAGTTGCAGAGAGCTCATGGCCCACCCTCAGCTTTGGCAATCAGCCAAGCATTTCCATGGGATTAATGGGTAGGGTAGAAATTGTGTTTCCCGATGCCTTAATGAAGCACTCCTGTGGCTAAGGCGACATTTGCATCAAGGATTGGTGTGGCCCTTAAAACTATCCCTGGACCTGTACTTCTGCAAGCCTAGCCTCGGCAGCAGCCCACTTGAGGATATGGGTCTACCCTTAGCAGAGGTATCACATCCAGCTCTTGAAACAGCCCTGGTGCAGGCTGCTGAAGTGCAAGATGTTTGTAGTCTGAGGGAGATTTATGATGATGTGCTTGTAATTTATGAGGGTTTTTTTCTTTTTTTTTTTTTTTTTCTCTCCACCTTCCCCCTCCCCCCCACTGGCTACATTTTAAATCATTGATGTGATTCTCAGTCATTCTTGTACCAGGATATAAATCACTCACCTCCCAACAGCTATTCACGTGTCGGCAGCGAAGTGCTTTCCGTGTGGTAATTTGAAAGGCAATGAGGGAAAACTGGTACAGATCAATAATGTAGAATTTTTGGGGTGTTCAGAGCAGAAAATGGAATGAAGAATATTCTTTGAGGATAAAACATCTGTTACAGCCCATTACAAATAGAAGAACTGGGATTTAATGGTGAGTCTGGCATGTGGCACTGTCATTGTCCTAACCAAATAAAAAATATGTGTTTACAAGGAATACATTAATGCTTGATGAAGCATGGATAGCACCATAACACATCAGTTGCTTCAGGTATTTATGAGGTGAACAGTGACTTTTCTACATTTTGTAGAAAAGTCTATCTCGCATTAAAAACCTTGTGATGAGGAATTTGCTAGTCACAAACACCAATGACATTAAAGAAGACAGAGCTAGAGGCTGCCCATAAGAAAATATGTTGTCTGAAAAAAAATTCTTATTCCTATGCTATGCTTCAAACATTTTATTTCCCTCCTGTGGAGCTGAGGTGAGCAAACATAAATTTTGCCTTCCCAGGAGAACCAAGCAGAGCAGCAGCACTCTCACCTACGCTGCAGTCATAATTCTTTCTGTCTCTCACCCGTGCAATTTGTCCCCTCACAACCCAAGCATGGTACCCCTACTGCCACCACCACTGTCCTGATTAAAACCAACCAAAATCTTCCTGGTTTCCTTCTGCAAGAGACGGCCCCTGAGATGTCTCCTTGGAGTACTGCAGGAAAAGGTAGTGTGGTTTACAGGACTCTTCAGAAGAAATAACCCACGTTCAGAACATCTGTGTTAAGGTTGTTTCTGCTTTTAGAGTGTAATGTTATTTAGTCCTTAAAAAGAGCTAAGGAGAAAGCTTTCTTGCTTGTGACTACGTTTCTTAAACAGTCTATAAGGGAACATCAGATTACAACTCCACCTGACCTGCAAAGAGGAGCCATTTTTGAAATAGCTTCTATTTTTTTTCAGGGTTTTGGAGGTGCAGGACTGTGGAAGTGTTAGCACTAGAAAATAGATTTTGAAAAGAATAATTTTGGCAGCTTTGTACTGTGCAACCTCTCATCTTTGTGCTTCCACAACAGACTAGCAGTGTATTGCCCTGCATTTGCTTTTTTTCGGGGTGGAAGTAAAGTATATTATCATAACCCTTTTCCTGCTCTAAGAAACTGGTCCCCTAAGCTGGCATGGCATGTAGTTTCTAGAATATTGTTGAAAAAGGGATACAAAATATTTCACTTGACACTTCATATTGCCCCTGATTGCCAGCTTGAAAATTGCAACAACAGTGACAAAAGCTGAAAGACCCATTCTGCTGGCCTGATTCATAGGAAAACAATATATTTTTGTTCAAGCTGTCACAGCAAAATCCCCTTGAAATGTTACTCAACATGACTGGATTGCAGAGTCAGGTCCTCTTTGAATAAAAGTCTTTAACTTTTAGAAGAACTCAAGGAGTGTGGTTTTATCATTATAGCAAAAATAGATGCCAATGGAGAAAAGATTAATTTTCCTGTCTCTTGTTGAATCCTTGAACACTTTTATATGATTCAGTACACTTTATGAGCTGCATTTCCAGGGATGCTGGCAGAAAACAGGGTAATCGCTCTTTCACCATCATGTCAGTCTTGTTTTAATTGGCCTCCACTGACTTTTGGGAGAATGAGGAGCAATAGAAGCCATCGGCCAACTCAGTTTGTGTATACCTCTGCCTGCTCACCCAACCTCACCAGCCCACCTGCTTTATTGACTTTACAGCACACACGGGCCCCATCAAATTATTCTGGGAGGGAGGAGCAGGGTAAAGTGTGGAATAACTTTGTCCCCTGAGTGGAGGAGGTGGGAGTCCTCCTGACGACTCAGCCAGCAGAACTAGCCATTTTCAAATCTGCAGATTGCTGTGTTTTCTGCTGATGGCTGTCTGGATTGTAAGGTGGGAGTAAAACCCTGCCTCTTTCTCTCCCTCCTCTCCTGCACCTGCTCCATTTTATATGTTTTTATAGGATGGTGAGATAAAATATGATAATTTTTTTAGGTTGTCCAAGCCGGAATCTACTCTCCAGCTCATCCCAATGGAATGCTGCATGTGTGTACTCTGCATATGTCTATCCTGTGTTCTCTGGAAGCAATACAGGTGCACAAATATAAATCTCCAGTGCCCTCTTAAGTGCCTTATACGGTCAAGCTGTCCCCAGGGAATTTGGCAGAAAAGAACTTAAAAGCTCTCCTTTCCCTTTCCATTCCTTTCCAGAGTGGTTGCAGGGTTATCCTTCCATCCATGTTCAGACACTTTACAGCAAAATAATTTTATCATCATCCAAGCAAATATACATTCCGAGTCTTAAATGCTGCTGTTTGGGTCAGTCTAGAAATCTCTCCTGTCTCTAATCATGACCTGTGATGGATGCTGAGGAAAAGGGTGACAGGATAAGGATGTGAACAGAGTGACCTTGAATTTGCTATACTCTTCAGCTCACAGAAATCAGCTGCTTTGAGGCTTTGGAGATGAGAGTTGCATGCAAATGATCATATAGAGGTGCCACCTATCTGATGTACATTCAGTCACTTTCTAAACCCTTTTTCCTATGCTAAGGATACCCTAGGCTGTCAGTGAATGCTACAGTGAACCATGATGCTACTCTATGCTGTATAAAAAAGGATTTCCTTCTACTTGCTTTTAAAATTGCTCTGGAAAAATTTACTGGTAACTCTTTAGTTCTTATATTATGAGAAATAATAAGTCTCATGACCTATTTAATCTGTTTCATAGTACTTAGGATTTTGCAGACCTTTGTTATATGCTTCTCTCCAGGATAAAGGGTCATTATTCTACTGGGGTGACCCTTAATATGGGAGCTACTTTATCCTCTGATGATCTCTATTGCCCCTCTCCATACCTTTCATAGCTTTGTTAGACTGATTTGGAACTGGGGTGAAAAGAGTGATTACACTATAAGTTACACAGTGACATAATGCTGTTTTTCTGTTCTCCTCTCTTTTTGACCACTGCAGAACTTTGCAGTGAAGACTATGAATCACAGCAGACTTGCTTAGTACCAGGAAAACTACAACTCCCATGATCCCTTGCTACATCCAGCCAAAAAGGTTTCAATTACTTTAATTTTCTAGTAACTATTTAAATGATGCTAGCTTTTCCATAAAGAATAGAACCTGATTTTTTAATGCTCTTTAGCTTATATCTAAAATATAGCACTGAGAAAATAAAGAAATAAGAAGGCTTAGGTCTGTTCTAATTGTGGTTCTTAGTTTTTTTGTGCAATGGAGCTTGAATTTGCAGGCTGAATGAATTGTACGGTGTGGAATTTTATATCTTCAACTGTTCCAGAACTAAATATTACTCATCCTGGACCTCAGGAAAGTATAATTATATGGAATAAAGCCTACATTTGAAGAGGGAGCTGGAAGACTTTTTCCTAAACCATTTGTTGAAAGCTGAGTAGAGTTTGAAACATTAAGAAGTAATCCCACGGAAGATGGATTAGTGACCAGAATTCAAGAAAAGCAGTCAGATGTGAATAGTAAAGTATGTTTGTTTAAGGCTCTGTGGTTTCTTGCATAGGCACTTATATGGTACATATAAAACTATACATGTAAGGTATAGTTTCCAGACCTTTTTTACTTTACTTTTTGTAACTATTTTATAAGCAGAATCGATGTCATGTTTTGTCCACTTGAGTACATCTATATATAACAGCACAGCTCCAAGTGTCATGGACAATTTATATTGTAGTCATTTTTTAAAGTATTTTAAAGTATTTACAACCATATGCAAAACATTAACACAATGGCCATTGACCCTGACTGGGCCATGAGCACCAGTGCTGAGCCAGTAACCACACTGTTGGTGACATCACACTTTGCTCTGCCTGTCAGTCTGGGCAGCAGCACGGCAGATCAATGTTTTACTTTTTGAATTGTTCATTGTCAGCAGCAATGTCACCAGGCAGTGCTCCCGGCAGGCTGGCGTGGGGACCAGGAGTCAGGGAACTATGACTCATGTGCCTATGAATAATGAGGTGTGTGCCTACACACTGGCAAGATCACATTCACAAAATGTGTTTTTCCTTCCTTTTCCATGCCACCAAGGACTAGAGGGAAGTCTTGCTGACTTTATATGATCCAGCTGTTTCAGGTGGCTGAATTTTGGGCTCTTGCTGCTTAGAAAGTATATTAGGCAGCAGATCTGCATCTGGGATGTCTGCTTTTGGGATTCAGAGATAAGACACCAGTCCCAAATCTAGAGAGTGTGAAAATATACAGGATTTGAAAATTGGATGCAATGTAACAGCAATTCAAACAAATCCACTTGTTTGGGGTTTTTTTGTGAAAATTATTAGCACTTTCAATAAACAGTTTAGTTTGTTTACTTTGATGATTTTAATAATTTTAAATTGAAGTGTATGCTTCCCCATGGAAAACATGATAATTTATTTTAAAGAACCATCTGTGCCTGAAGTTCCTGAAGGTTTTGGGTAAGAGAAAGGTATTTTTAAAGGGTTTTTCAAAGAAAGTCGAAAGTGATGCACAGCTGCTCCAGTTTTCTGACCAGCACTAATCCCTGCATTTGGGGGGCACTGGTGGGCTCTTTGAGAACACTCCACATATTTTCTCCTGTTTGCTTCCATGTAGGATTAGGACTATTTTGTTTAATACTATGTGAACTCTTCCCTTGTAGTAGGTGCTGTTACTTTATGTACCCCTGAAGTCAATTCAAAACAGAGACTGTTTTTAATGAAAATATGTTTGCAAATATAAGTCTGGCTAGAAAAAAGTAACTATTTAGTAGCTTTTGTGCACATTGGATCAACATACTAAAACCTACTTTCCTCAAACTCTACGTCCCCAGTTTAGGAAATGAAGAATTGCTTCAGAGTTTCCATCGCCATCCCATATATGAAAGGACATATCACAGACTCTTGGCCTCATTGTAGGTATGGAGGACCATGACTACAGTAATGTAGAAATATATATGGTAAAATATGTCTCTGTGTTGACTTTTATGAGAAACCTTGCAGATTAAACTGAAGCTCTTTTAATCACTTGGAGTAAAAAAAAATGAGCATAATCTGGAAATGCTGGGCAGAAAAATAGTGCAAAAATATGCTTTTTACTTTGAGAACAAGACATAATACAAAAATCTTTGCTATAAAAATGGCCCAAAGCTAGGCCTTCCCCATTCCCATGTAAAACCACAAGCAGATGGGTGATGGAGGGAAGAGAGGTGAAATGGGGAGAGTAGGTCTATGAAAAGATTAATCCTGTTTTCAAATTCATGGAACTGAAACCCCATGAGGTTTGAATTGCTGGGGAGCACTAAAAATTTTAACTGTCATATAGTCATCTCTACTGCTAAACAGGCTGAAGCTGATTGATTGCAATGTAAATGTATGTAAACTCCTTTAGTAATTATATTGAAGTGTGTAAAACTATCAAGTGTGGTTTGTATACTCCTCATATATTGCTAATTGTGTTGTTCAGACTCAGAAATGTGAGCATCTTCCAGATTTGTGGCTAACTTAAGTGAATAGATTTCTTCTTAGCTACATAAATCATAAACCAGATTAGCTAGGAACTACTTTGGCTAAGTAGTGGGCTAGGCCCTTGGATGAAGGTGGTCTTACCTTTCAATCCAGTCATACACAAATCATATTCTGATATGAAAAATTTGAGGGATTACAGGGTAATCCATGTTTTTTTTAATTGGTAGGGAGAGCAGATCTTTCTAAATTTCAGCTGCTCTAACACAAGAATTGATAGAAAATTCTGCAGATTATATTTATCTTGTGTTCCTGGAGGTATTTCTGTTCACCTTGAATGAAGATAGACCCCTGTAATTTCTGTGGTTATGTCGCTATAGAGCTCATCACTGAATATGTCATCACTTTTTCCAAGACTGATGTTTTGCATAAAATATTCTAATATTTGGCTGTTCTGTTTCTCTCTGTTTCCCTTACCTCTAGAGAGGACTAAAATGTGCCAGATAAAAAGTTGTAAAGGCAACAATAAAGGATGAAGTACTGATAAAGAAAGAAAATTAGTTTTGTTTTTCCAGTTTCCTTACTGAATATCTATGTCTCTCTTCCTGAATGCCATGAAATGTTAATAATGCCAAAAGTCTTGCTGTGATAACTTGATTTGAAATCTCTCTATGTTTTGGCTCTGACTGTGATCCGAAGCTCTGAACTCTTAGGCTAGTAAAATCCAGAGGTGGAGTGCATGTGGAGATAACATCTGTTTGCCACCAGTGTAGTCTTTTAAAGAGTAATCTCTTATGCATGGAGCTGAGCGGGGCTGTATTTCACTCCATCTCTTGCTGTGATTGCTGATCATGTAGACGTACCTCAAGCTAACTTTAAATGTCTCATTTGGGCAGGATTACGAGCAAAGCAGAAGAAATTTGGTGTTCAGCACGGACTGAACCACCTGAATGTTTTTCCCAGTGACTGGGTGGATTTTGCTATCAGGCAGAACCAGCTTAAAACATGGTTGGACATGTCTGCATGACTAAATTAGACATGGCCTTGGCTGTTCTAAGGCATGGTGGCCATCTGACACAGTTATGGTTTTGACCACTGCAAATACGGATCCTGACTAGCGCAAAAGTCAACCAAAAAACCCTGTAAATGGAAATATATATGTTCTTACAGAGATACAATGTTACTATTTCGATGTCCAAAATGCCACTTTTACTGCCCTTCTCCTGTCAGTAGGTTAAAGACCTGATTCTTCATTCCTTTATACCACTTTGTGGAGTTGCTCATAATCTGCTTTTGTGTACAGCAGACAAGAACCAGGCATCAGCCCTTTTGGCATGCAGCTACAAAAGGTGTCCCAGGATGTCATCCTTTTCTAAATGGTCTTTTCCAACTGACCTTACATGAAAGTTCACTTTAACGACTGCAGCAAAATACCTATGAAAGAGCCAAGCAGCTTTTGTTGATAAATATGCCCCACATAATTTTACCAGCTAGAAAATAGCATTCTGTTTCTCTTCCTCCCTGCCTTCCTCCCCCCTCCCCCCTTTTTCCCCTCCAGAATGATCTTTGACTAAAAATGCTTGGTGAGAAGCCTGGGAAGCCTCATGCCTTTTTACAGGCCTTGAGACTATGTTTCTTTAGCTGCTTACAGTACTTCCTCTGGAGCTGGTTGTTTCGGGACTGCTGCCTTTGTTTTCAACATTGTTTTGAGAGAAAACAAAGGGGCGATTTGCATTTTTCTGCCCTCTTGATGCTCTTCGCAGAAATTATATTTGTCAACTTGTGTTTTATCAATTTGTGTTTATCAACTCTTCTTCCTACCCACAGATCTGGCATTGTAGAGGAGAAGAAATGAACTGAGAGGAAGGTTACTTCTCCCTCCCCCATGTAGGTAGGGATAGCTCTGCTCACACAGGTTCTCTCTGTGTCTTTGACTTCATAAAGCAGAATGACATAAAAAAAGCCAACTGAGGGTGAAGGGACATCTACCTCTAGTCTGGCCTTTTACTCAAAGCTTCAGAGACCTCTGTGCTCTCCCATAGGCAGTTGCAGGCAGCAATGATCTCTTTTTCCTGAGGGCAGACAGTGCCAATTCTCATAGGTTGTCCTCCATGTGCTCCAGTCTCCAAGTAGGTTGGTCGTCTCTGCTGTGCTGCCTTCAGTATTTCCACATCTCCCTTGCACTGAGTAGCCCAGAGTGGACCCAGAGCTCCAGATGTGTTACCTGGGGTGAGTAAGGAAAAAGACCACCTCCTGAGACATGCTGGCCAAGCTCCCCATAATGTAACCCAAAATGTTGTTGGCTTTCTTTTCCATAAGGGGACATCAGCGGCCTGTGGTCAACATAGTTTCCAAAAAGATCTCTTTGTCCTTCTTTGCAAACTGCTTTATAACTGAGGGATCCCCAGTGTGTACTGTTGCAAGGGCTTATTCCTCCCCAATGTACAGCTTTGTATTTGACTTTCATGAGGTTCCTGCCTGACCACTTTTTCAACTGGTTAAGATTCATCTGAAAGACGGCTCTGCCTCCCAGTATACTGACCACTGCCCCAGGTACCCAACTTCGATGTCATCTGTGAGCTCCTAACTTATCCTCTGGGTTAATTTTTTTTTTGTTTTTTGGGGGTGAAGGTGAATTCAAATACTTCAACCACATCTGCACAACTAAATTAGACATGGCCTTTGCTGTTCGAAGATGTGGTGGCCATCTAACACAGAAAGGGGTCCTAAAAAGGGTAGTTTCATTTGTGTACAGCAGTTGTCTTTAGATTACATCCTGAGTTATGCCTGGGAATTGTCTGTGAGTACTTTAGCTGGCCTGGGACAAAACCTAACCAAAGACTTCTCCAAAAATTTAACATTGCAGGTGGTTGAGCTGAAGTGCCCAGGGATACTGCCTGGAGATGCTTAGTTCAGACACAGCATCAAAGTTCAGCCAAATTTAGCAACTACTCAGTCTTCTTGTGTTACCAAGAGCAGAACCTTGTCCTTTTGAAAGGTAAATAGCAATAAAGTGACAAGAACATAATAACCTAGATGCATCCTCACCTGAGTGTGGCAAGGCCAGATAAAGAGTTTAGTGTTTTTAGGCCTATGGTTAGGGCCATGAAAGATGTGGGTTTGTGTGTTTGTTTTCCCACTCTTTGGCAAAGCACAGAACAGTGAGTACTTAGTGATATGTTGTAGTTATGACTAGTCTAGACTTAGTACTTGATGAACCAAGTGAGCTTGATATACACTAAATCTAAAGGCTCGCTTCACTTAAAACCAATTGCTGCTGTAGATTTTCTCTCCATTTGGACCTTCTTTTCTTTCCTATAATTTTCTTTCCCACACAAATGACCTTGGAACTCCTTCCAACACCACACCCCAGACCCATACTCTCCCACAACACATAAAGAAATAGTTTTTCTCCCAGAGCAGGTGACTTAGGAGGTCCTCGCTTTTGCCAAGATGATGCCTGGCTTTACAGCCTTAATCTCTTCTGTGCTGCACTTGCTTTAGTTCATGATCAGTCTCATGTTTTGCAGTATAGATGCACATGACATCTTTATGGTGTCAGCCAAAACAAGCCAATTTCCTTCCAGAAGAACTGGCACAGTACTTCTCTTGGAACCTGGCATCAATTTGATGGGAACACTTAAAGAAATAATAATTAAAGTAGATCTGCAGCCAGGTGGGAGGGAACAGTAACCTTTGATTGGTGGAGATGGGAAGAGGAAACAGTCTGATAAACAGAGGTTGTGAAGTTGGGGCTAGTACTTCTTGCACAGGAAAAACTGTGGAAGAAGTGGTCTTTGTCTACAGCCTCATTAGTCCTGTGTTTGCTTTACAGCTCTAAGTCAAACAAGAAGTGTCCTTCTGGTTCCTTCCCTCCCCCAATGCCTACTGTCCTGCTTCCATTTAGTAAAAGTGACCTTCTCTATCCTCATGTGTTGTGCTTCAAACTTTTTTGACTCTTTGTCCACAGCAAGCACTAAATGAAATTAAAAATAAAACAGAAGCATAAGCTAAACTGCACCCTATAGTATTACAACCTATAACCACAATAAAATCCTACTGTGATAAATCTTTAGGTAGGGGTCAATAAAGCAATAATACTGTACAGTGGAAACTGATCATTTAACAGAATGGCTGATTTATTACACCATTAACTTGTCCTTAGCTTTGTCTTAGGACAGTTTACTAAATGAGTGCTTGTTTACTACTTAAATAAACTCTTTCTTGGTGGAAATACTTAAATAAGATCCTGTAAGTTATTGGCAGGTGTAAGATTGGTCTTTTAGTCTGTCAGAAAATTAAAGCCTGTAGTGCAAAAGAAAAATGTGTAATTTGACTATTTTCAGTCATTATGGTATCAAAGACAATATGAAAGTAAATACAATGAGTAAATAATAGGCCATAGTAACTGATGTTTAAAAATTTCACCTTTGGAGGATGGATTATTTTCATTTACCTGCAGCAATTAGGAAGTTAGTATGACTGGCAAAATGCCTTTGGCCAGTAAGACCTGCCATGTCACTCCTGCTTCAGATTGTGTGATTAGAGAGATGTTGCAGGAGGATAATGGATTGCCATGTCAAGAGTGACAAGAACTTGAAAGCTTTATGAAAGGAGGTAATGGCTGTGGTAGCAGTGCACAGGACTCAGAGACCCAGTAGCTGCTGTCCCTGCATGGTCAGGAGGAACTAGTCCCTGACTTTTGCCCTCACCAGCTGGAGATCCTCCCTTCATTCGTATCTGGCATGTCTTTGTCACTGATAATGGACTGCTTCAAAATGTTCTTTGGCTGAAGAGGTGTGGGCTAGCCCATAGTCCAGACCAGACCTAGACCTCAGGGTAGATTATTCTACATTGAGATGTGCCTACCAACACACATATTTTTTTGCTCCAGAGTGGAGTGTTGGTAAGCTAAGGTCTGTGTAATAGAGATAGGACCTTAGTGTGAAATAGTGGACTGACTGTAAGGATACAGCTTTATTAACATATGTGGAAGGGAATCAGATGTATTTGTGACATTTTTTGACCCAGAGGCCAGCTGGCATGGAAAGGCCTTTGACCATGCAATTAAACCTTTTATCTTCAACACCAGGTGTTAGCACTCAAATTGAGCATGATTCCTGAGAGAACTATTCTGGGACAGTGCTATTTTGTATAGGAACCACGCCAGGGTCTGCTCCAACAGTACTGGGAGATGATTAATTCTATTGCCCTGAAACATTTCCTGACACAAACTGATTTATTTTATGCATGTAGTTTTAGAGCTTTAGAGGGCTGAGGCAAGTTATCTGGGATCTGTGCAACCATCATGATATTTTTATTTCATGCTAGTGTGGCTTCACTGATTTCAGTGATTCAGCCTGGTGTGAACAAGATAAAGGGTTTTCTTACATGATTTTGGAAGAGCAACATCTACATTTTCCTGTTTATAACTTAGTCTTCTAAAATTTAATGCATGAGTAAAACTTAACTTGAAAATAATCTAGTTATATGATAAACATATCCCTACACAGGAAAATTATCTATAACCTGGACATCAGGAGAAGCGAGCTTGTTATAGAGAAAGTTTGTTAGTAGGGATGCATGAATTGTTAAAGATGAATATAAGAGAGGCAACATCAGATGAACCAAGAGAATAATATCTTGTGAGGGAGACAAGTGGGGAGGGATAGGAAACAGAAATGTGTGGAGGAGGTAATAGGGATACTAAAAATAGAAACACACATAAAAAGAGTCAAGATTGAGCAGAAATAAGGCTAAGATTTATACAGCATAGTCATTATCATAGATGGCAGATAGGAGACATGAAAATACAAAAATGTTAGTGGACAGGAAGATAAAGGAAGTGAGCCTATAAGGCAGTGATGGGAGAAGGTGGGGTGCAAAGGAGTGAGATGCATGCTCAGTTTGCAACAGGCACTTGAGACTTGGGAGTGGGGAGACAGAGGAGAAATCTGGATCCAGCAAGCTGAATGGAGAGGCTGAGATGCAGGGCTCAAGTGAGAAACTGGAGGAGTTGAGTGCTTGGGAAACATGAAGGAAAGGGAAGAAGACCTTGACACTGGAGAAAAGGTTGATAGGATAAAGCCCTGGTAAGAGGATAATGTATCATTGATGGAAGCCCTGACATACTAATGAGTTCACCATGTTGTGGGAGAGGAAGGTGAATCATCTGTCATTGCAGAGCGTGTGAGAGGGTAGTCTGAAATAGTGAGAGAGGGGAAGGCAGCAGGTGGGTTCTGCTGAAGGGGAGAAGGAGTGGAAACTTAAACAGAGTCCCTGTTGGATGCAATGAAGTGTGTGACACACTGGGCTTTAAAATGCTTATAAATCAGCTTCAGGAACAACATCCTGCCAACAAATGCAGGATGAATAAAATAGAAACTGAAAACTTCGCTATCACCCTGGGAAAAACCACATTTTTAAATGCTGTCTGCCTCCTACATGAAGCTGAATACATCTGAAAATATCCCCTAATTTGCGTACAAATAGCTACATAAATTGGACTTGATCTTGCTTTTGGTTGTAAACAGAGGCATGGGAACAGGAGGTAGCACAACCCAGAAAATGTTATGCTGGGCTTGGTTTGCAGCTCTGCTCCAACCTCACTTTCTGACCTAATGAGTATGGGGAGACCATATACTTGTGAGACCTGAGTTTTTCTGAGATATTTAGAGTGGGACTGTCTTCCTTAATTTTGAATATTGAAAAGTTATGCACCTGAGAAAATTACCTTAGGCGTGATTGATACTGAATGGAGGAAAATAGGAGGAAAGCCATTTTTCTGACCTGTTATAAATGCCCATCTTAGCAGAAGATGAATTGCCCTTGGGAGATGGGATCTATTAGCAGTCATAAAAAGGAACAGGGTATAAGTACATTGGATTCAAATGTCCAAATGGTAGGCATCTGAATTACAGCAGATGAGTTCAACCTAAACTGCCTCTTTCAGGAATTTGTCTGAAAATACTTCGTGGCAATACTTAACATTCTCTGTAAGGGTTTTGAGAGCTTGAAATGTGGCATGTAAACATACATATTATTAGTAGTAAAAATATCCTCAAATTTCACATTTTTAGCACTTGAAAAGTCAGATCTTGTGACAACTAAAACATTGAAATCTCAGTATTTCAAAATGTTTTTCTCACTCCTTTTCCCCTCCAACTTTAATAATTGAAAACAAAAATATTAATATGCCACTTCTATGCAGGCCAAGTCACACTGCATGCAGATGATGAAGTTTTCTTCTAGAAGTATAAAGTCTATTATTAGAAAATAGCTTCTTTGACACAGTTATTCAAAATCTCAAATAGAAATAACATCTCTTTATAAATACATATATATATAAAATTTTGTTTGGCCATTTTTTGTCTAATTTAAACTGATTGAGAGGTCTTTCTGAAAACGCAAGTCATTGCATACTAAAATTGTCACCCAAGGCAGATGAGATAAATCTTTCTTTGTAGGTGCACCTTTTCTCTACTGACTAGTGGGAGAACGTGGTTTAGACTGAGGGGATATTTACATGTCTATAGTGAAGACATGAAAATATCTCGTGCAGCATGATCTGCTTCAAAAATCATTGTCATCAATTTCAAAAGGCACCGGGATCACCAGTGTTATTCCTGCCTCCACAGCATCTTTTCTGGGACTTTGGGAGCACTGATACTGCTGATATCATTGGATCATCTCCTGCATCATGATAAAAAACATGTCTTCTGACCCTTTCCTAAACCCAGCTCTGCAACTTCTCATTTCTGCATAATACTCCTTCATTTGTGTGGCTGGTCTATAGTATCAGTTTTATTTGGTTTTAATTTTGCCAGTATTACTTGTTCCAGCATGAAGAATGATCAGCAGATCTTAGCTGTTCCTTCCCATGTCCTTTGTTGCATGTGGCCCACATTGTATACTTGTCGTCTTGGCAGACTACACTTCCCTCTGTGCCTTGGATCTGCTCGACTGTCACACCCCATGAATCTCCTTCATAAGAGCCTACAACCATGTTCAGGCTCCATTTTTTTTTTTAATAATGATATGCTTATCTTGTCCTTTCTCTTCCTCTCTGCCTTTTGGCTGTACAAATCCTGTCTTCTGTTTTGATGCTGAAGCGCCTGCACTTCACACTCTTTTCCAATTTCTGGTTCTCAAACATCTCTATCATCTCCCACTGTTTTACCTCAGAGCTAGTTTCTCTCATACTCGTTGTCACCTCGGTTCAGGTTTTTTCACCTATTTATCTTTTGTGTTCTCCAGTGTAGTGAGCCTGTTCCTCAGCACTGTCTGTCTGCATGTCATGCTGCTTTTCCTGGTTTGTTATCATGCTCATGCTCCCATTTGTGGATAACCATTTTAATGCAATTTATGCCTGTGTCTTTGTGTTCTTCTGTACTTTTTTTGTTTCTCAAACACAGATACCTCCACTAAAACACATCTAAAAGCCTCGTTCCCTGGACAAATAGTGCAGTGTTTATGAGAAGTTATTCCTCTGTTATATTTGAGTTGAATCAAAGCTGTGGGAAGTCAAAGCTTTTTAACTGCTTAACATTAAACTGTTGCAGGTGGTTAAATGTTTTACCCAGATAGTTTACAGACTTGAAATGAGCTAGCACAAATACAACCCTGTCGTCAGCTGTAGATACAGAGAGTGAGGCCACTTCCATGCCTTTGATGTTCACATCATAATGCACATAGATATTCATGTCATGGGTCAAAAAACAGGAACAAACCAGGAAGAACATAGAAAAAAACAATTCTGAAAAAAGTCAGAGAGAAGTACCAAAAAAAGGTGGGCAGAAATCACTCTTGTTGTGTTCACTTGAGAGGGTTGAGTCTTTCCTACAGGACCTCTCTGATGGGCTGGATGTTGCGCTGCCCCTTTGGCAGCACATCCTGACTCTCAGTATTGTCTCAGACTCGGGGAGATTTCTTACGCTATTAGAGACCCTGCAGGGCAGTGGAAGCATAGCAACCTTCTTTGCTCACTTCATGAGATGGCTTCAGGTAGAGAGTTAAGGGAGTTCATACACAAGGGACTCAAAAATATGTGTACAAATTTTACAGAACTTTATGGGAAATTTGCCAAAAGGTTAGCAGCTTTAGACTAGACAAATTTTCTTTAACCTCCCAGCTGTGAGATAAAATCAAGTTTCTGATAGAGGCATCTTCTGAAAGCTGACTCAGATCTGCATCTCTAGAAGAGTAGGAGATTGGTATGGAGAGTAAAGGAGCAGAGGGTGTTTGGGCTGAGGTACTCTGAGACCAGACTGACTGCAGCTGGCCACTTTCTGTTTCTGAATTAAACATTCACAATTCAACTTGAAAGCAGTGGCAAATTTCGGTCAAATTGAAAGAACAGCACTGACTGAATAAAAACAAGCAAAGAAAGAAAAAAACCACCAAACAAAAAAATCTTGGCAATGTCAAAAAGATTAGTTTCAGCATTCTCCAAGCACAGTGTTTCAGGTTTTTTGAGCTGGATTCAAAAGCAGCATCTGCTGAAGTAATTTCAGCTCTTATAATCCTGGTGATTAGGACACAGGCCTAACATGTTGAAGACTCCAAACCCATCCCTATCTGATTTTGAAAGGGAATTTGAGTATCTACTTTTTTCTAAGAAGATGTTTACCACTGAACAATCAGGTATTGCATCTTTAGTTATTCTTTCTCTCTCATGGACCTGTTCCACTTTGAAATCAAATTGCTATAAACAAATATTCACTGTGAAGGAGACTCCATAGGCTGGGAGTCTAGAGGAGGGAAACCTGATCTCAAGTGTTTCTTCCGAGGTGCACAACAAGGCAAAATTTGGCCCAGATGAGTGCTTTAATCAGATTACTCTGGAGAGAGGTGACAAATGTTGCTACGTGCTTTTTGTGGTGTTTTGAATGGCTCCAAGGACTAACTTTTTGTGTACACTATCTTTTTTCCTTTTCTTTATTTTATTTTGTTTTATTTAATTTTATTTAATTTTATTATTTTTTTAATGCTGGAGTATCTGGAAATTAAAAGAAACCTATCGAAACCAACTGAATGAAATGTCCATGTTTAGTTCTATTCAAACAGTTTTATTCATTTTGTAATGCTTTTCCCCCTCATATTTTCATTTTACTTCAACTTTTCAGTTTGAGTGCTGAACCAAAGAATAAGTCATTCTTGTGGCACACATTCAGCTTCCTACTGGATTTCAAATCCAGTGGAAATTTATAAGGGAGAAACACATATTTTACATTTTCCTTTCTCCATTGTGTGGGTGACTGAATCCTCCTTTTATTTAGGTCCTTATTTAATAGCACTCTACTGATTTTGTAAAATCATCATTCAGTATCAGAAATAATGACCTCATGATCTGGTCAATTAAAAATAACTCATAAAAAGCACAAACCCCACAGATTATATTACTCTCCTTTATTCCATTTTGCTGGAAACTTTTTCTTTCATGCTTTACTGTACAAGACAGAAAATAAAATAGTTTTGCAATAATTTCTAGGCTGTATTGCATAGTGTGCTGTGTGTCTTTTTTAATGTTTCAAATTCTTCAAGTAAGAAACATATCCTGACATTACACTTCAACCTTCAAGAAACTTGTGGAAATGAAGGATTTAGAAAGTCTATGGTAAAGGGAATACTACACATTACTTTTGTTTAATGACTATTGGTATGTGCAAATTGCCAGTGCCAAATCAGCACATTTAGCAAGTAGAAGGGGAGATATAATAGAGAGGAAAAATTAGGAACAGTAAATATTTTGACTAGGAACCAGGCTATTTGCCAGAGAATGTAATTTTTTTTATTAATAACATGGTAACTCAGATTTAAAGCACATTGGATCTTCTTCTGGATGTATCAAACTCTCTGCTGACTATCAAGGAATTGAAAAGAGCAACTTGGGTACTTAGTTGACTAAATATGGACCACTGTATTGCTTGTTGCCTGTTATCTGCATGCTTGATGGAGAACTCCAGCAAAGAAAGTTGGACATGCCTTCCTGCTCACTAGGGCCTCCTTATTGCCATACTATTCCTCCTCAGTGGACTAAGATGCAGGAGCCCAGTGACTGAGGTAGGGTTTTTCCATGCAGCTGTGCAAACTGTCTCTAGATACCTGACAGCCAACAACTGTGATACAAAACCACAGATCAAAAGGGAGGAATAATTATGAAGATGATCAAAAGAGGGTCTTGAGCTCTGGCTTGCTGCATGGTCTCACTTTCTCGTTTCCCATTTTCTCATCTGGTGGTAATGATAATTAACTTGCATATGTGGTGCAAAGTTTAATTAGTGCATGTACTCTTCAATTGCAAGATAGCTTAGTGCTGTATTTCTGTAGTGCCACTTTTTATTGTTGTGTGAGAAACAAGGTAAGTTACTCAGGAGCTGCTTGCATCTGAAAAGTGGGTGAGGCAGAGGAAGGTGAAGGTGATGCCTTAAAATCTATATTATATTATATAGGGTTTAGTATTGCTTGCTATAGTACCCTTAGCTTGCTATTACCTTTGTACAAGATTTCTAAAAATGCTGTTTAACAGTCTTTGTTAAGAATTTCAACAGACAAGGGATTTTAATTAGGTGAAGAGTTCTCTGTAAAAATGTACTGAAAAAGAGACATAATAGAGACATACCACTTGATATAAGTAGTCAAAGCTGCTCAGGAGCGTTGAAACTGTTCCAGAAGGCGTGATACAGGGTCAGAGGAAATGAGGAAGATGAAGATGAAAAGATAGTCTTCTTGGGACCTCCGACTCAGATTTGGGGGGCATCAGGGCTGTGGTGAGGGTGGTACAATGGGAGGGACAGTTTTGGAAGTGGGTGTAACAGATGAGGTAATGTCCAAATATTGTAATTAGATGATAGTATAAAGTTGTAAAACCTTTGTAGTTCAGCAGTGCACATTTTGGAAAATATTCCTGTGCATCTGGCATGCTGTAATAAGTGAGTGCTTTTTGCTCCCTAATACTCAAAAAGGAGTTTTAGAGAGTTATTTTTTGACTTTTAAGGCATCAAAGGAAGGGAGCTCATGCTGGCATGTCTTTCAGTGTGTTGATAGTATTGGTCTGGAATGAAAAGGCTAACCAGTAAAAACATCCTTTTTAAATCTGTCCTTTAGGAATAAAATAATTTTGAATTATTACCAAAAGTACATGGATATAAGTGTATGTCTAGTGACCTATTGGATGTACAGTAAGACTACCTCAACAGCAATAACATTTTTGACCAGAAATGTAACTCTCAAATCTTCTCCTCTTGGTGTAAATAGTGCATTTAGAAACTGCTTGGCAGTGAAGGTAATTATCTCCTAATTAACAGAATAGGGAAAAATCATGACAGAGGAAGAGAAGTAACTAATTCTTTTAAATGGAATTTTACATGTATTGCTCTTATTATAATAATTAGTTTTCTATTTATATGTTCCCCCCCCCCTATATTCCAGTAGACTATTACTATTTAATCAAAAACAGTCTCTAATGTGTCTGAAAAAAGTTCAGGACAAATGAACTTTCCCATACGAATGTAATATTTGCAGCCATAAATAAATTCGTGCAGTTTTTGTCAGGCTTTTCACACACCCACAAATTCTGCTATCAGATAGTAAATCTTTGTTTAAGACACTATGGGATCAGATTTCCCTGGGTGAATTGTTGGCCAAACCAGAGAGAAAATAATGTTGCAGAGAAAAGAGTGTTTCCAAGTTCTGCCTTCCCTTCCACCCCAAGTAGAATATTTTCTTTGTGCTTCTCTTCAGAGTTTCCTACCGTGGTGTCTACTTGAAAGGAAGGAGAAGCGGATAGTGTCATTGGTGTGCATTTTTTCTGATAGCATAGAGGATCTTACTGTTAGACAAATGGGACTTGAAAAGTCAGAAGTGCAGCAAGACATCTGGAATCGTTGCCATCTTTTCCTCTTCTATCAGGACATCTGCTCAGCTAGCTCAGTCCTTGTGAAAAAAAAAAAAAGTCCTTCTTTATTTCTCCGGGGATGTTTAAGAGTACCTTTTGAAGTTCCTGTGCACCATGCACAGGGCTCCTATGAATGCTTTCAGGAAAGGTTTGCTTGCAGTCAATCACATAATACTTTATATAATACTGCACTTTCCTACAGACCATAGCTCTTCATCTATAAAAACTTTCCCTGGGAGTCACATATGCAGATAATAAAGCAGTGAGTTTGCAGAGAATACTATGGTCTCGTCAGTGACTCCATTAGACAAAATAAAATGGTATCATTTTTATCAACAAGAGGATGAACATGAAGTATAGAACTTCATTGTCTTCCTGGAAGCCAGAGGAATGCTCTGTATGTTGTTAATCCTTCATATAACCCCTTTATTTTTGCGTCTATGGATGCTACTATTTTCTTATTTCTGGGGAGTTACTTCTTTTCCATAAAATACTTCCTTTAGACTTCTTTACTTTTGAAGCCTTGGCAACTGTGCTCATGGCTTTTACTACCTATAAGAATTATTAATGCTCCACAGTTGAGCTGGCTTTGGTAATTAACAGATGAAAAGCAATGGCTCAATAACAATAAGACCTCCAATCAGCAGGATATATCTTATATGCACACTGGACTTCTGTATACAAGAAGGATTTGATGATGTCAGCTACAGATTGGTTCCTATAATCACAGAACAGTAAATACCACTGAGGGACTCTGCAAAATCCCTACTTTTCCTCCTACCCTGAAGCAGCAAAAGTTAAAGGATTAGTTATCGCTCTGTTGACATTCTGATTGAATTTAGTGCAACTTGTTCTCGCAACATTCCGATGATGGAGATTTCCCCACCCACCTGGGTTGGTTTGATAGTCTCATTCCAGTGCTCTGTTAACCTCAGTGTGGATTCTCCCTGGTATGCCCACAGAATTATAGAATCATTGAATCATAGAATATCCTGAGTTGGAAGGGACCCACAAGGAAAACCAAACTCCAACTCCTCACCCTGCACAGTGCCTGCCCCTCTGATTCCCCTCATGAGGAAGCTGTAGACCTTGATGAGGTCTTCTCTCAGTCTCCTCTTCTCTAGGCTGAACAAGCCAAATGAGCTCAGCTGCTCCTCATACAGCTTCCCCTCAAGGCTCTTCACCATCTTCATTGCTCTTCTTTGGACACTCTCTAATATCTTAATATCTTTCTTATATTGTGGTGCCCAAAACTGCGCACAATGTTCCAGGTGAGGCTGCCCCAGTGCAGAACAGAGTAGGACAATCCCCTCCCTCGACTGGCTGTTGATGCTCTGCCTGATGCCCACCAGGACACGGTTGGCCCTTCTGGCTGCCAGGGCACTGCTGACTCAGATTCAATCTGGCATCAACCAGGACCCCCCAGGTCCCTTTCTGTGGGGCCGCTGTCCAGCCTCTCATTCCCCGGTCTGTACATACAGGTTTGTCCCATCCCAGGTGCAGTATATGGCACTTCCTCTTGTTAAACTTCATATGGCTGGTGATTGGCCATCTCTATAATTTATCTAGGTCTCTGCAGGACCTAATGTGCCACCTAGGCACATAGACTCACAAGTCTATGGGGTCAGATACTCAAGGGTACCAGTGGAAGAGCTCAGAGCTTGCCAAGCCACTCTCCATCATTTGTCATCAGTCTTGGTTAACCAGGGAGATCCCAGACAACTGGAGGTTGGCCATTGTGATGCCCACCTGCAAGAGGGGTTGGGTGTTTTTCAAAACTCCCAGAATACTCTGTATAATTTTAGCAGGCACTGAAGTGAGACTGATGGGCCTGCAGTTTCCAGGATCATCCTTCTTGCTGTTCTTAAAAACTGGGACAACTCAGCTTCCAGGGACTGAGACTTCTCCAGGTATTCTAGACAATTCAAAAATCACGGAGAGAGGTCTCACAATGACATTAGCCAGCTCTTTGAGTACCCTTGGATGAATTCCATCAGACTTACAGACATCCAGCTGGAGCAGCAAATCCCACACAGCTCCCAGCTGACTGGGAGTTTATCATTCTCACACCTATGGCCTTCCAGCCCAGGATTCTGGGACCCATAGAGCCCATCTTCATTGTCGAAGATCAAAGCAAAGAAAGCACTAAACACTTCATGTCCCTGTTTGTGAGGAGACCACCCTCATCAAGTAACAGGTCAATGTTATTTCTGGACTGCCTTTTACTGTTGACATATTTTTAAAAGCTCTTTTTTTGTCCCCCTTAAAAGCACCACAACAGCACTTCCCAGGGGATCTTGCTAACTATTTCCCTAAGCAGCCTCAAGTCTACTCTTCCAACATCCAGAGCTGAAGTTTTGCTGCCACCTTTCCTCCTGCCATCAGAGCTTTTAAACTCAACTGCTTCATGGTAGCGCATAGGGATGCATCAAGGTCCTTTCAGAACTGGTATTCAAGACACCAGTCCTGTATGTTCAACACAGGGCAAATGAATACTTGTCTCAGTATGTTTTTTTTTACATCTAAATCCATCACCTAACTCCTTGTTATATGTTTATACACTAGACAGTAAGGCCTAAATTCTGCCTCTCTTTTATCAGTTACATAAAATTCAATACTTGACACTTTCCAAGTTAGCAGTGGATGGAGACATCTGGCATCCCTGTTTGTGTTCAGATGTTGCCTCTGAAAAACATCATGACAGATTGGAAAACAGAGGCAGTATAACTGGGCATTACCTAGATAATGTGCCAGATGTGCAATTAAGTTTGATGCAATATTAAACTCCCTATTCATTAATTAAGAAATTTGGATATCTCAGCTATCTCCTGTTGAAAAATTAGCTAATCAATGCCCTAAAGTGCAGTGTGTGTTTTGAAACTGTCTGGTGGCAAAAGCCATGAACAGGTAGGCACACATTAGATCTCTCATGGGACTGAGCAACCCGAATACCTCTCATAGTCCTATCATAGTATGGTTAAGGCTGTACTAGACAGCAGAATTAAGATAGGATTGTGGTCTGAGCTGGAGTACCTGTGCTAATATAATTTCAACAGCTTCAGTAACAACCAAGACAAGTGTCAGTGTTGTCAGGTTTGTACTGTGGTGTAGCCTTAAAAATCTGGAATGCTGCATCTTGCTACTGATTTTTACCTGTGTTCGAAAAATCAAGGTAGGACAGATGTGCCAGCTTCTTCTATGAGGTGTCCACTGAAAGATTGATTTCAATGCTGAAAGAAAACTATGGGCTGGAGTGAACTGTGTAATGCAGAAAAAGGAAAGAGGCCAGTTGGCAACTAATTTCCTGCTGCCTTTATTTCTCTAAGAACTAAATCAATTTTGGTGTCTGGATGGGTTTGCTGAAAATCACAACCTTTTTAAAAGCTACTTTTCTATGTCCTTCAAATTCTTGAATCTAAACAAGTTCCTCACACTTCTCTCTGGGCGAACAGCTTTAGAAAAAACAATGGATTGAAGGAGTCAGAGGCAGCATAAGAGTAAGAATTTCCATTTGGTGAATATTACTCACATAAAATGTAGTTATTTAATCGGGAAAAAAGTGGGAGAAAAATGAGTCCTTAACTATAAAATAGCCCATATATTTTATTTCTCATTAATGGAGGAGCTTTGTAAGCAGAGCAGTGTATTATATCTTTGCATTCTCTCTCTCTGTAAACCATGGAACCATGAAATAAATTATCTATATTTGCCTCCTTGAACATACTCCTCAGTTGCACTTTGCCCACTAATCTCTACTGCAATTACATCTAATATTCCAAGCTTCTGTTGAGATGTCAAACAACCTCTTCTTCTGATAGAAAAGAAAGAAGTGCCACAAAAATATTTCCTTCTTTTCCTCCAAAACCATATTTTTTTGCGTATCAGGTTTGAAAACAACAGTTCCCACTGGGATTTATCTTTGACATGAATGAGTTCTAGATTTACAATGTTTTTAAGTCCCAATAATTTGGGAAACAAAAGAACGAATTGAAATTTTTTCCTTGTTAAGATACAGATCTGACATTGTCTTAAGCTGGGTATGTGGATTTGCTTTTTGTAACTAGGGAAAAAAACCTCTGTGCCTGTATAATTTTTACAGTTTTTCTTCCTTTCTTTTTTTCTGTGTTTCTGCCAAACATGACTAGTGGCATGGAAAGAACCTCTGTCTGTATGTCTGTTGAGGAAACGTACACTGGGCCTGTCATTATATCCATCAGTATTCCCACAGGAGATTCCTACAGCAGATTCCTGTAAAAATGGTGACAGGTCATGCCATGAGAAACCCTAACAGGCTTTTTTAAAGGAAGTGTGAGACTGTCAAGGAGAATTCCCTTGACCACATGTAAATATGACATGGTGCAAATTATTTCTTATATCTAGTCACTACAATAGACATCTGACTATGAGGTATGGTGTCCCAAGAAAACTATGTGCACAGATTCCTCACACAGCATGATGTTTCCTTTGCAGACATCTTACCTTCCATCTCATATTTCTTTTAACTGCATCAGATCTCTTTTAAAAGAACCCAAAGAAGTGCTGCCTGTCACGTCACCAGCTTTTACTGGTGGGACTGGCCCGAGTGCAAGATGTGTTCTAATGGGTTAAATGAAGCCAGATTCTTCTTCCTGGAAGCCAAGTGATCTGGGCTGGTTCAGACACACCTGAAGCCGTGTGTGTAGTGAAAGTGGTGTGTCAAAGTCATATACATGGTCTCTCTCCCATTACAGTGCAGATGCATCTTATAGGTCTAACTTTTCAGAAACTGTAATGATCACCAAAAGGCATCCCAAAACAAACACACGAACCCCAAAAACAATCCCAGAGAAGCAAGAAAGCCCAAAGATAGAAGGAATACTAATAATATTAGCAAGCTGGAAATAATTTCAGTAAGATGGAGATTAGTTGAGACATGGAAGTTGTGGCAGCTTTTGAGAAAGAAAAAAGGAAGAAACTACAAAAGGAGGAACATTTTCTGTTGAAGATACTAAAGAGACCTGAGGAATAAAATAAGGCTTAATTCAAGGGCTCTGAGTAATTCAAAATAACACAAAGATAACACTGTACCATCTCTGATGGTGTAAATGAAAGACTTCCATTGTACCTGTATGGACATGGTGGTTTAGACAAGACTAACCATGAAAGTAGGATGGTTTGTTTCTTTAATATACCTCTTTCACCTCTTATGTCTTGATGCTTTCTCATAAATATATAAGTAAACCACACCTAGGTTTTGAAATACCATTAGTCATGCTGTTTCTGGTTGCAGATTCTCAAAATGAAGCAATAAAGGCACTTGAAACTCCTTGGATTTACCTGGTAAAACAAAGGAGGGATACTCTGTGTATAGCAGCCAGATCCCAGTCTCAGTGTGATGACTTTGTGAAGGCAGTCACAAAGTGAACAGAGGAAGAAGGAGCTCTCTAATTTGGCACAAACATGCTCCCATTTAGAAATAGCCAAGATACTTCCCCTGTTTTAAAGTATCATAGATTAAATACCTTTTTTAACTCCTTCAGGTTTAAAGAGATTTACCGAAGACTAAGTGTAAATCAGCCTTGCAAGATCCTTATGGATGAAGGTGAGAAGATTTTCTTGATGAGTATCATATCGGAATGAGCATGTGAATTATCTTTCAGGTTTTTCTAATTGTTCCCAGATCTCAGAGAAAGAGCTGAATGAGAGAAATTTACATAAGAATTTTGATATGTTGCCCTATTGTTTTGTTAGAGACTCAGTTTGATGTAGAAAACATCTGCCTGCCCTTGAATGCACCATGGATCATTGGTTCTTTCAGAAATCCTGTTTCACTCCTTCTTCCTCCATTTCATTTCCTGGATGGGTAGTAGCTGTTAGTGAAGAGAAAGAAACAGCAGGGGAGAAAAAAGAGAAGAAAGAAAAGAAAGGAAGAAAAGAAAGAAAGAAAGAAAGAAAGGAAGAAAGAAAGAAAGAAAGAAAGAAAGAAAGAGAAAGAAAGAAAGGAAGAAAAAGAAAGAAAGAAAGAAGGAAAGAAAGAAAGAAAAAGAAAGAAAGAAAAAAGAGAGAAAGAAAGAAAGGCAGAAAGAAGGAAAGAAAGACAGTCTATTTCATGCACTTACTGACAGACTTTTTTCCCCTAGACATGGGAGTAACCAGAGCTTGGCACTTCTTGCATCAGAATAGTCCTAAGCACTCATGACTATTCAAGGCAAAATGTAACAGAGACAATAGATATTAATTAGAGTCTCCAGAAAATCTCTTTTGATTTAAATGGTGTTATTAATAACATAAATAGTAGCGCAGATTCCTGGACCCACTAGGTAGGACTCTTATTGAGGACTGCATCCCCGGTTTGCACGCTGTACTCTGGAGCAAGACTCTGCCTCCCCAGAATTTTCTTCCCTTCTGAGAAATTTTTCCTCTTTCCATCTTCCAGTACCTAAATGTATCAGCCCTTTAGGGTTTACAGAATATACACTACTTGTATTTAACATTTTCTTGGCAACTTTTACATCATTACTTTTCTGTAATTAGAACACCTAGTGGCAGTGGTGATAGATGCTGTACAAATTAGTGATATAGACAACTAATTTCCCTTTCACACTTCTAAAAGAACATTATCTTTGTTTTGCTCTTTGATTTTGGCTGTCTTACAGTGAATCTGAATCAACTTTTCCCTATATCTTGTTTTCTTTCTTTTAAAAAAAGAAAATAATTTTTCCATATTCCATTACTTGACTTTTTGCTATTTCCCAAAGGTTACACTTGAGACCAAGCTATTCTGCTTTTTGTGGTGATGTTTTGTTATTTCTGTATCATCCACAAAGTTGTGCAAAAAATATTCTACTACACTTTCCTAATTTTTCTGACATTTCTAGCTCAAAATTTATAAAATAAAAAATAATCCAAAACTGAGAAAAAAACCTCATAAGCAGCAGAAGAATATTTTTCTTTATTTGATTGCGTGGCAGAAACTAGACTTTCCTCCCAGAATTTTGCACAGAAAAAGGATTCATTAGCAACCTTCCTCCAGGTTAGAAGGATTCAGATACTTTGTTGTCTTATGCTTTAAGATGTTCAAGGGAATCCTGTCTATCTAGAAGCTGCAGGTCTTCTGGGATTCTTGTGTCATGTCTTACACAACCTAGAGGATTTCAAATTACATGACACATCTAAGTTTAGGTACCTGAAACACTTCCCAATAGTCCAGATCTGGGACTCATCCTATTACTTTTCTATAATTATATAATCTATATCTGATGATGAGGAATACTATAATTGCCTAAACGTAGGCACCTTTTGCCACTTGGGGCACCAAGGCTGTCTGAGACACCGTTGAGGGCAGGTAGACATGACCCAGGATCTACAGGACACTGTGCCCTCCCGGGCTGGCAGATGAAGGCAAAGTGAGAGACCATACAGTATTTAGAACCATAATATGCACCTAAATTCAGGCATTGTGTCCTACCCTTAGTGTCTGTTTTGCTTCTTTATGGTCCATAATAAATCCTGAAACTCTGTGGATGTAGTATGTGGCTGGAGGGGCTTTGTAATATTTCTCCTGTATGATGTGTTAATTTTAGGTTGTCAAATTTCTTGCAATGCATCTTTACTGCCTTGGTTTTTGTTTTGGTTTTTTTCCCCCTCCTTAGTAAGTGCAAAGAATCATGAGGGATTCCCCAGAGGAGGAAGGTGTTGAATTTTTGACATAGACTTTTTTTAATCTCTTTTTATTAAGCATTGAAATAAAATATGTGTTAATAAAGAATAAGCTCTTGTTTAGAGTTTTATAACTCTAAAATATTTTTTTTTCTCACAAATGCAGTTTTATGATTAGTATGGTCTTTTAATATACTATATTTTACATAACACAAAGAAAAGCAGTGAAAAGAGGACTGTTACAGTGAAATAGTCCAACTGACCTACTTGATATTTCCCACCAGGTCCATGTAAGGCTCCTTGGGCTTTAGCTCTCCCCTGCTTGCTAGCTAATGAGGAAACAAACTGTTGAGGTTGAAGTCCAGGATTTTAGCTTGTATTAAAAGATCTGAGTGCTGAGCGTTAAGACGTTTGATGTTAAGGGTGTAAAGAGTGCTGCTTTCTTCCCTGCCATACACTTCCCGTGTGACCTTGGGAAAGTCACTTACTTTGAATTTCAGAAAAGGCTGTAGGAACTCAAGGTTCAGCCAGAAGCAGAAAGCGGTGAAGCTGAACTGCAGAAGCAAATGAGTCCCTGAGATCCCAGATGCAGAAGGGGTCACTGACATCACCAAATCTTCGTGTGGCCTTGTGTACCCAGTGTAGGACTAGCCAAGGTGAAGGAAATAACACATTTTAGCAGTATCCTGTCTCCTCCTGTTTGCTTGGGGCACTAGAGCCATTGGGACTGTCTCTGTGCTAGAGTTGAATAAGAAATGATATTCTGTCCTCTCAGGCTTGAATTAGTCTTCACTGTGTGGTCTCACATACCTATTGAGTGGCAAAGTGTCCTTAGAGAATATTGTCCATTTTAGACCACTCAAATACCCAGTGATAAAAAGCCACTTGAGCGTAGCAAAGTGTTATGTAAATATGGTCAGGATTTTTTGTCATGATGTGGATGGTAGTGTTAAACTTTTGGTTTCTGTTGTAAAGGACTACATATATATATATTTCTTACAAATATTCACATTTATTATATTATTCTAAACATGTAGTTTTCTTTGCTGTTTTCTGAAAGCTTGGCTAACACACGTTCCCAACTGTAAAATACAAACTATTCCTTCACCCATAAAGTAGCTTTCCTGGCTTGCAACTCAGGAGAAAATTCTTGCCCACCCATTTTCTTAGTAAATTTTACGAGCAACAAGAGCATGGCCTGTTATCAAATTATTATGAACAATATACAGCAGAGAGAAAAAGGATTTAATATGTTAGAAGGAGGAAGAATCCTCTTTTTCTGGCATCATGTTTGGGGTTATGCACTTGCATTTTAGTAAACCATAAAAAGTTCATCCAGCCAATGTTTTCATGTGACCTTGACAGTCTTCAAAACTGTGCTGGTGTCCTGGGGCCTGAGGGAGAAGAGTGGTATCCTTCAGAAAACACAGGGGGTTGGATGCCCACAGGGACTGAAATACTCTTCTGTGAGAGAAAGTTGATGGCACATCAACAAACAGAACATTTTTTTACATGCGTATTTGTCAAGATCTTGGGAGGTCTGGGGGTTTTTGTTGAAAGCTGTAGGAGCTACAGATGTTATTGTGTGAAATATTGGACTCATGAGGCTTGTCTGCCAGTAGCAGCTCACCCAAAGCTGGCTGAGCTACTTGGCTGCCCCAGGGGCAGATGATTGAGTGAAGAGATGCCCAAGAGCTGCAGGAAAAGAAGGAAAGATATCTCCTTTTTGACATCCTTCTCATCCTCAGAGAGATCTGAAGGTCTCTCACCACTTGCTGGGGTGAGACTTTCGGCCCAGCTGCTGGATCAGGGTGTTGATGATGGCCCAGGAGGCTGCGTGCTTTGATAATGCTGCCAGGGATTTTTGCTCCTGAAAACGATAGGTAATATGATGAGTGAGCAGAGAGACCATCAAGATCATCAGCAGTTGTATTGAAACCCCTTCATACAGCACCCTAGCTTGTTGATTCCCAGAAGCTTGACATGGCCCATAGGGACAACAAACTGTGAATGAGGTGCAGACAAAAAGGAAGACTGTGACAAGCTGTGCAAGCAGTAGTTAATAAGAGGAGGATTTGATTTAAATACTAGATTCAGGGCCAACTCATAAGATGTGTTGTATTTTTCTTTCCCTCCTTTTTTTCACTCCCAGCAGTTCCTTTTGGTTAAACAATTTGTTTAACTCACAGTTTGTGAAGTAGGAAGTATTGCTTATGGTTCAATTGAGTTTTCCAAATTTAAAACAGTGTCAGGTGTTTGCATAAGTACTGTTCAAGACTGAAACTAGGCTTGTTGCCTGGAAAAGAGGGTAGAGACATTTTTAGCAAGATGGGAATGAATAGGATGAATGATGGCTGTTCTTCTGGGATTTCTCAATTTTCATAGTGATTGAAATGAAAACAGTGAGCCTTGGTTGTGAAATACTTTTTTTTATGGTGAAGTGTAATAACCTAATCTGCACCCTGCTTGGGGTGTTTTCAAGTATATGTACTTTGATATTCATGCTTTTCTGCACCTGATGTGGGACACCTGATGAGCTTGGTAGGGATGATGCATTTGCATCATATTCCCTGGATTCATCTATCTGCCTCCTTTCTAATCTCATTTACCTGCTATTATAATTATTATTCTTTCAGCTGGGAAATCAGTGAATTTTTCTGTTGTATTTTCCAGTAGAACAAACCTATGAAAAGAGCCCGTTCTGAATTTAAAACGACTATTTTCCTTCACAGATTTTAGCTTCCATCTACATTAGCAACTCTGTGCTTCTGCTGGAGATGTTATGGGGGAAGGAGCCAGTCTGCTACCTCAATCACACCTTCACTTCAGGTACTTGGTTAACCATGCCACTTAAAATAAGGTCCTCACAAAGCCAGTTAAGGAAGACAAGTGCCCTTTAATAACTCCAGGGGAAAATCCTGTCCAAATAACTTAGGTGTCTAAACTAGGTGGGCAGGATTTCTTGAACAGTGGAGGACTTTGACAATACTAGTAGTAGGATTTATTTGACTAAATGTCAAATGTAAAGAATTAAATGTGTATACATGCATCAGAGGAAGGTCCTCACATTTCCTATGGAGTGAGGGGAGAGAACTGAACTTTTCTACAGCACAATTCTCCTGAAGGTAATTAAACATTATATGATCTGTGTTACAGAGGTAACTGTTTATTTTCATTTACTAGGGAAGGGGAACTAGTTTGTGTTAGGTGTTTTGGACTCCATCTATATTATGGGAATAATAGATTTTTTCTTTTGATCTCTAACATATGAAAAATAATTTGAAACACTAAAATAAGGAGAGGAGAGGAAAGATAACATATCAACTCTGGACAAGCACTTTCCTCAATCCCAGGCAGTTGTTTTGTGTGTGTGTGTGTGTGTGTTTTTGTCATTTGATCTTTTCTTCACCCTCTCTTTTAAATTCTAATTAAAAGTTGAAAGTGAAATGTTTTGAAATAAAAAGTCTTGGCATTGAAGGAACTAACTATCCTGCCAAACAAGGGTTATTCAGTAATTCAGGTGCTTGTTTAGTAGAAGATTTCTGAAGAATAGCGAGTTTCCAAATTCACTGCTACACTGGATTTTCCATGCTGAAATTCTGATTTGGGCAAAATGGTTTTTGCTTTCAATTTTTGGTGTCGGATTTTTCCAAATTTTGAATTTTCTTGGTTTGTCTTTTCATTTATTTCTTTTACGATCTCCCCTGCCTTCTTACTCACTTGAAAGAAGATTAGGACAAAAGGACAGAAAATACCCTAAAAACCCCTTTAATGTCTTCATGCTTTTATTTGTTTCAGTATAAAATACAGGAAAAAGATAAAAACCCAAAACATTTGGTAGTGGGGAAACAGATATACATATCTTTAAGTTCTTCGTGGTTGAAAAAGTAAGAAAAGTAGAAAATATTTTAAAGGAAACAGAAATTAGTCTTCTTGGTTCAAAGCTGTTTCTTGAAACTTGTCACTAGGAATGAAAGTCCTTTGAAAAGACACAGTTTTTAAAGTGTGTCTGTCGTTATCCCAACAAGAAACTAGAGAAATGTTTAATTTAAGAAAGTCCTTGCTCTCCTTGTTTTTTATAGATAATGCAGACAATACACAGAAAATTGCTGATGACTTAGACGTTCTGAATTGCTCATTGGAAATGCCTTTCTCTCACCAATGATCTTACATATATCCTAAAGAAAAAAAACCATCATTGATAGTTTCCTACAACTTGGTGAGGTGAATTTAAAGGGCATACTGTAACGATCAGAAGAATTGCAGCCTTGTGCTCTAGATGTGTCTGGGTTTCTCCTTCCACTTCTTGGAAGACAGGCTGCAGTGCCCAAGGCAGGATGTCAGAGAGGTTAGATGTGCCTCTTACCTTCCAGATTACTCAGCTAATGCAGCAGGGTAAACCTCTGTGGTGGGAAGGAGCCATGGTTTAGGATTCACGAGCAGACAGCAATGGACCAGCAGCGCTCTATATCCAAACTCATTGTTGTCTCAAACTGTATGAACAAAATCTTGTCCAGTTTACATTCAGTAGGGAAAATGGTGTAATAAGGAATTTTGGGGATAAAGAATAATGGAGAAATGAAAGCCTTATGTGAAAGAGCAGAAAGTCACGGCTAAACATGGCTCTGATTCCCTTTATCTGGGCGGTTTTCCCTATGGAGAGCTGAACTTCTTGTAAGCGGACCCTTCTTTTGCACCAGTGACTCTTAGGTGGGTTGGGCTGCTGCCTTTGTAAGAAACAACAACTTCAATTGTTTCTTAATATCCCTTAGTATCTTATATCTTAGTATCCCTTTAAAATAAAACAAGAAGATGCTGTTTAAATCCACGAGGCTTTTTGTGTTTTGACTTTTGTGCCGTGCTGGACTTATACTGTAAGGAGAAGGTGTCTCTTTCTTGCACTACAGATTCACAAATTTCTAAACTCACAGTATGGGGCAACTGCTGTCAAGTAACCATAAGAAGATGGTATTCTGTCCAGCGAAGCATTAAGTCCCAGGAGAGTAGACAAGAAGGCAGCAGGACCTGAAATAAAAAGTGCATCTGTGGTGCTACAAAAAAAAGGCAGTAGAGAATCTTGGCTCTTTCCTACCCTTCCCTGTTTCTTGTCTCACCACTTTTGCCTCATTATCTTTGTGTACCTAAATGTTGCTTGTGTCCAATGGGAGTGACAAGAAGCATTTATATCAATTGACATAGAACAAATTAGCATCAATGTGAATTTGTTGACTGATACGGCTCCAGCAGGGGAATGAGAAAGTGTTGAAATGTAAAACCATAAAAACTGGGAGCTCTGTTGCATCTACAACATTTTAAAAATACCTGCCAGAGTTAATTTCTTATGCTATTTATAATACTATTTATAAGCCAGTAGAATCTCTCCAACCAGGGAAGTCTGGTAATCATATCTGTGTCTATACCAATGTTTTTTTCTTTAACTGAGAAGAGCAAAATATGTGGATACTTCTGCTTATAATTAAAGGACTTCCTTCTTAATTGTGGACTTGTGTATGTCTGAGGTATATCCAGCACTAAGTGGACACTGCTACCTTCCCTGCTTCTAACTGAGGCTTCATCTTGCTAAAGCCAAGGTATGAGCATCATTGTGAAGGACCAGTGTGGAACTGATAATCTCTTAACACCAGAATAACTCTATTGAGTCCAGTGATCCCTGGGCAGTTGCAGTTAATTTTCCATTGCCTTTCTGTGATCAAGCTCAGAATCGCTGAGTCCAAAAACATGTTACCTTCTTTTAAAGTTTTAGGGAACTGGCACACATATTTGTTGCTTCTATTTCCCCTCGAAGAGGGGGAATAGCTTTAAGCTGAAACAGAGTAGGTTTAGATTAGATATTAGGAAGAAATTCTTTACTCTGAGGGTGTTGAGGCACTGGAAGAGGCTGCCCAGAGAAGTTGTGGATGCCCCATCGTTGTGAGTGTTCAAGGCCAAGTTGGATTGGGCTTTGAGCAATGTGGTCTAGTGAAAGATGTCCTGGCTCATGGCAGGGGGTTGAAACTACGTGATCTTTAAGGTCCCTTCCAACCAAAACATTCTATGATTCCATGAAAAACCAGCTACCTTGTCCTTGTCAGTATAATAAGAACAGTGAAACCAATATTTATGTCTGATAGTGATATCCTAATCTGTATAATATACAGGATAAGCACTACTTCCATTGGATTGTGTCTTTCTCGGTTTCCCTTTTTCCTTTCAAGGGGCTTTCATGTCAACTCCTTTTTCATTCACAAGTAAGATAATAGATATTTGGAACATTTTTTCCAGCTCTATTTTTTTTTTTTTAATTCTGGGGAAGTATTCTAATGAATGCAATTCATTATGATCTTGCCATTTTTTTTCATGGCACTCCTGGACATTTTAATTCTAAAAACATGGTGAAAACAGAGTAAGAAACTATTATTGGAATAGAACAAAATGCCTCTAGGAATGAAACTGTAAGTAAAGAAAGGATGGGATGGCAAACAAAGTATTATCTGGTTTCTGGCTGAGTTTTGGAGTTCATACTGCTGCGATGACTTGTTCTGCAAAGGAACCAGTTACTAGGTTTTTTTACTTAGACTGAATAAGATTTCTGTTCATTGCTGGTGTGGTTGAGGTGATTTAACTGTTCTACAATATTTTCTGTGTGTGGATGGACTTAAAGTCAGTGTACAAAGGATTTCGGGCGTATTTCTTTAATGGTCAAGGTTGAAAGAACCATGTTTCTTTCCTGGTAAATGAATGAAATGAAGTGGGATAGTTCTAATTTATCCTAGATTCATTCAGTCAATATTTCAATAGGAAACCACTTCAACTCTTTGAGCCTCAGTGTACTACTCTCCTGACTCTTGAGTGGCTCTTTAAATCTATATGCCTTAATAACATAGCTAAGCTGAAGAAGTTGGACCTTCTAACAAGTGCCTTTCTGAAAAGAATTACCTGATGATTTCAGACCTCTGTAGAGTGGAGAAGAAATGTTCTACCATTTTTGAAAGACAAGACTGTTAGAAGTAACTAATTCTCCAGGTAATCCTGTGCATTACCTAGAGTTTTCTAGCCTTTGGCTACGTCCAAAAGAAAGTATCAGACACTGACAAGCTTGAACTTAAGTTATGAAGGGGGAAGGATATAGAGGGGATGGGTGGAATATTGTATGGGGAGTTCTGCAGCTGCCAAGGGATTCTGGCAATTCATAGTTACCATAGTTATTATACTGAAGTCCTCTCCCACAAAAAGTGCATAAGAACAGGGAGAAGAAAAACCTTGCCCAATTATAGCTTATAGACTGCATCATATGGTATTATTGCCCAAAATCAGTGTGTTCTTATTAAATGCCTAGAACTCCCACATTATTCTTGCTTTAAAATTCTAGTGATTTGGGTGAAGGTTTGCCTTTTAGACACATTTTGAAGTCCTGTTTACTTGTAGTAACTTGCTTAATGGTTTATACCACTGAATTCTGAAGATTATTTAGAGTGATTAGTTGTACCTTTTTAGTAGTTGTGGTTCAGGAAAGGAATTTCCACCTGATCCATACAAAGGTGCTAATTCTGATCAACTATTGTGTTTTCTAAGTCCTGTGCAAAATGTGTTTATGCAGCCAGACACACTAAGAGAGGGATGAGTTTACTGAGGTGTAACAGCAGTGGAGAATATGGGAAGCAGGGATGAACAAGTTGCTGATCTGTTTTCCCTTACAAAGGGAGAACAGGGTTTCCTGGAGGAAGGTTGTCTCTTGGCTGATGGAATGAGAATTGGTGAGGTGTATCCCTTGGGCACAGGATACCCTGAAATTGCTGGAAGGTACAGAAATGTTGACCTGCGAGATGTTTGGGACCATGTTGTTCGGATGTAGTCTAAAACATCTCCAGTATTTACATGAGGGAAGATATAAAATAAGTGACCAGGAGTTTTTTCAGATCACAAAGGATGCCATACCAGATAAGGGTAAGTGCAGCAACAGTCTCTCTGGAACAGCTTCCCAGCTACAGCGTCCTACACAGACCACCAAGGGCAACTGTAGAAGTCTGCTGTCCTCATAATTTTCTATTAAAAATCTATGCTTGCTAGAGATTTTCTCAAGGGATAATGAGCGATCACACTGCCTTAATGTAAACAAATTCTGAACAGAAAATGTCTGAAGGCAGGAGGGAAAGAAACAACATTTATGAAAAAGTCTTGAATATGATTAACTGATTAACTTTCATTCTGGGATTAATCATGATTATGGGTCTGATCCATTGTTCAATGAGTTCAATGAAAACACATTTACTTCTATGAATCTGCAATCAGGTAATCTATTCATGATTTTGGCTTCTGTCATCCCAAAATAAGCAAGCCACTTATACACAGGAATATCCCAGCTGTTGTAGCACAGTGAACTATAATGCAACTCTACAGTATAAATGTGAAAAAAGTCAAAGAAATTGTGGAACATCAGGATTTTTGAAGACAGAGTTCTTCTGATAATCTTGTATATGGCCTCTCCAACCAGAGCTTGCCCTGTAACCTCTCCTTTTTGCAATTGTGGACAGTATCCTCCAAATAATATGCTTTTTCTTGTCCTCTGAGCTCAACACACTGTAAATGATACCATGGTATATAGCAAACATTTCCCCCAGATAACTAAACATTTGCTGGGGAAGTTTCAAAATCCAGCTACTCCTCTTCATTTGAAATATGCCTGATACAGGTTTTCTTTTGAGTGGGACACATATAGCGGCATAAAGCTTACCTGAAAAATAGCTAAAGACAAGCCTGAAAAGAAAAGAATGTGTACTCATTTACATGTATAAGAAGTTGCAGCAGCTGCTGGTGTTCAGACACAATTATTTCTCATGAAAATGTTTGCAAACAGGGTTGGTTTTTCTTTTAGTGTAATCGACCTGAGATATTGCATCTGTGAAAGATATGTCACTATCAAAAGTAAGCACCAAAAGGGACATAAGAAATAGTTTTCTAAGTGGAAATCAGTTCCATTAATATGATTTTATCTACAGGTGAATGGATGCTGCCTCTTCTGGTCCGTCATGCTGAGAGGGCAGCTGCATATGAATCTGAGAAGTGTTGGTTTTATATGTGTGTATATATAATATATATAGACATATAAAATCTTGTCTTTCTAGGGACATCTATGGAATCCAGGTTTAATCCTATAGTCTAGTTAGTATTGTTCTCAGAGTAGATCAGGGAAAAATTCAAACTGTGTGCCATGCTGGTTCTTAGAAGAATTTACTGTTTCACCTAACATCAATAAAAGATTGACTGAAAACCCCTGAAGGGATAGGAAGATATTCAGAACACTCATTCATCCTTGATCGATTATAGTAAAGGATCTGACTATTGAAACACACTCTGCACAGCCTCAACATTGTTGGCTGGAACAGGCTGAGGCATTCACTCAATTTAACATTAGTCATAGATAAGTATTAAGTTTCTATTAGCAGATAAAAGAGATTCAAACCCTATCTAGCATACTGAGATTTTTGCAAATACTAAACATAAAGCTTTCATCTCTACAGTTTCAATCTTGATTTAAGCCTAAATATACATGTAATATACCTGTGCTGTTGAAAGAGTATTTATAGCAGTAGACGGTATTGCCTGGTCTGCTGAAAAGCCTGATAACCAACTGCCTACAGTAGTTTCACCATGAAATACAGTGTTTCTAAAATGATATGTGTGATTAGAGACATGCTGTCAGGTTTGGAATTGAGACCAGGCTGCAGTAGGGAGTGTGGAGGAACTGTAGCTTACAGCTTTATGCTGAAACTGATCTTTTCATTCTTGGCAAAAGCAAAAAATCCTGATATAAAGATGAAATTCATTTCACCTTAATCAGAGTTGAAGTGTGCTTAAGGTAGGGAAGCTGCACTATGGACTGCAGATGAAGTTTAGATGCTCTCAGTGCCTGAGACCATAAAGAAAAGCCACAGCAGCGTCCCCTGTCTGCCTTTTCTGTGCATTACTGATTTAGCTCTAGTGTTGGTTCCACCAGCTCCTTTTCACCAAGTGTGTGGTGTGTCATGGCCATAAATGTGTGTGTGTGTAGTATCTGTGCAGCCTATCCTCTTGGCCTCCTTTGACTTGCCTCCACTTTCCTAGCCCACCCTTTCCTTTTCCACTTATAGAGCTCCTACCGATTTGGCAGGGCACCTTTTGGTCTCCTGCTGCTCCAGCCTCAGAAGATGCTGAGTGTTACAGCTGCAGATAGATTTACATTGGTCTTCAGATCTACAGCTAAATTTGTCAGGATGTGGTTCCCAAAAGAAACCACCTTGGAAAATATTAGAGGACAAACCTAACAATGTGTTTGTGTGTTCTGCCATTTGCAGCACATTAGACTGGAACAACATGCAGTAAATTCTGTCACCTTGCTTTCCACCCCGTTTAGAGATCACTTTCAAATATGTAGAAGTCTTATTCATGAAGACATGAGCTGGGAGTACTTAATTAGGCAGTGTTATATGTCGTGGAACTAATATAAAGTTCTGCCATTTCAGTTTATTTCCATATCTGAAATGGACCCCTACTTTGTTTGTGATCCTTTCCAGCAAAATCTGGAGGAAAAAAACCCCAACTCAATATATTTGAAGAAAAAAGACTTAAGACTTTTTTATAGAAATAATTATTCATTCCACTTTGTACCTTAACCATATTGATGTTTGACCTTAACCACTGAACTTGTCTATGATATGGGTAAAAATGTGCCTAGGTTCATAAAACCTTCTTATTCTTAATCCCTCTGTGTTGCTTCATAGAGCACACCATAATTTACAGATGTAGTTTCCTTTCTTTCTACTGGGGCTGAAAAGTCATGTAACTGTTCTCTCTGACTTGGCTTAATGGTCTTCAGTGTTAATAGCAGTCCAGCTACTAGAAAACATGACTTGAAACGTCTTGGAGACTTCATAGGATAATAACTTGTAGGACCTTTGTTTTCAGGTAATGTTGTCTAAAGAACTGATATTTAACAAGTGATTAAAACAAAACTGAGAGGATTTTGGTTTTTTACCATAGAACCATGGGGATGTCTTCAGTCACATGATTCAGATTCATGGTTCGAGGCAGAAAATTATAGTAGCTTGCTAGAAGCAGGGTATTATTTATCCTTCTAATAATCTGTGAAGATTTCGTTTCTATTTCATAAAAATACTATTCTGATTCTTTTCTTAATGTTGATACAACAAATGTGAGCAATTCATTCACACGCAATCCTTGTGTTGTTCATTCTGAGCATATGTTTTGCAAGTATCATTATAACTCTTTGTACTCATGTGAATAACATGGGCTTGGAAGTTCACCTAATATTCAGTAGTTTTCAAATGTTGGCCTCAAATTCATTCTAATAGGAATAATGCATTTTCTTTTAAAGACATATTTATTTATGTACTTGTTTTTCATCACGAAAGGTTACTCATCTCATGATGCAAACCTCTTGGGAAATCTATCTTGTTCCAGAAATATTTCTTCTGTCATTAGAAATGTTGATAGAATCTGTGTAAGTCATAAAATGCTCAGTTACTGCTCTGTAAAAGGAAAATCTGCGGTTTATTACAGCAGCCTCTTTTTTTTTTTTTTTTAAAGTATTTATCATGAAGAGAAGCCTTGAAAATGGTACTGGATTCACTTCATCAAACTTCCAGTTTCTCTGCACAGTACCCGCTATAACAGCACGATCCCAGTTTTGATCCATTAGCTGTTAGACATGTTCTTATTTGTGATTGCAGGACAAACCATGTTATTTATATTCCCAAAAGACTGGCTGTTTGAAGAAAAGCAAGGGATTTTTACAATGATCTAGGTAGCTAAGGCCAAACTTTTTCTTAAATAGCATAGATTAGCATTGTGTAGAAAAACAGCTGATATTGCAGAAAGATGTAATAAATGAAATTCCACTGTATACACAAACAGTCCTGAAGAATTTCAAGCTGGAACCCTTACTTGTGTCACTCTTAGGTTGATTATGCCCCTGTTTCTTCTCTTCATTATTTTTCATTTTTAAGTCATCACAGTATATAATTTACTCAGACCACAACAGCATACTGTAATGGTTATTAAAGTTTAGCCCAAGGTTTTGTATTAGAAATGCTCTATTTTTAGAAGTTTCTAGCTAGACTATAAAAATAACTTGGACAGTCTTGGGGTTAGAAAGTTTCTGCACAGGCATTGTGTTAAAAAACGTAATTAAAAATAGCAGGCTGTATTTGGAAACAAGTACACGCAACTAAATTATGTAACAGCACTCTGGTCACCCTCTGTGTACTGTGACTTCCCTAGCAAAGCACTGTCTCAATGAGATTTTGCTTGTACATTTATTAAACACTTTTGCCAGCTTTATGCATGTTTCTTCTGTGTATCTGCTGTATTCCTAGATTTTCTGGGATTTTTTTAGAACTTTGATGCACATGCAGCCCTCTTTACCTGAAAGAACTGTATTGTTACAGGTGTGGCAGCTGGTGAATGGTGGGTGATGTCCATAGAGCCATGGAAGCTGGTAGCTTAGTCTTTCCAATCAGTGGTTGGAAGTGTTTTCCCTTCCTGTGTACCTTACCAGCTGTGTTCATAAGAGTCTACAGAAGCCATGAAGAATTTGTGAGGCTGTTGTAAAGGCCCTTTACCATCCCTTTCTCATGCCACAGGGCTGTTTGCAGGAGGGATGGGGCTTGGGTGGAGCTGAGCCAGCACTCAGGCACTGCAAAGATGAGAGCCCTGTTAGCCTTTACTCAGTCAATAAAATGTCTACAGAGCTTGGAGAAGAGAGAAGTAAAGAGTACCATGACCTAAATTTTTTCATGTCTAAATAAATCTAAGTGAATAGTGCTTGTGAGGTTTTTAATTTTTTTTAGAAGGAAGCTCTGGTGAGTGGGGGATGACTTGTGAGTGTCCTGTCTGTGTTAATGAAAAGCTGCCATCTCTGTTTTGGTTAGGTTGGTTTTTATCTTTTCTGCTGTCTTTGCTTGCAGGTTGGCCTGAGCAGAGGAAAGAATGTGATTCCTGGATCACTGAAGCATAATTGCTTTAAGCAAAGAGCCAGCTACTGTTACTCAGATTTAGTACAATAGGCAGCAGGTCACTTAAGCATCAAAGTCACCTACCTAGGGGTTTTTTGAGATAATCACAGAAAAAGATATCACCTGATAGAGGAACGAATGGTTTATAAAAAAAAGGTAATGAACCATTTTTAGCAACTTGGGCTGAAGAAGAGAGATGTGCTCCAGGAGCTCAGTGGTGTGGAAGGGAAACTGAATACAAACAGACCTGGAGGGAAGAACGAGATAAAGTGAAGGGCACAGTTTTCAGATATTAGGGGTGGATTCAGCCCACCTGACAGATGCTTAACTCTCTGGTGTCTATTGAAGCCCCTAAGAGATGCTTTGAATTACTCTCCAGTCACTGGGGGAGACAGCTGCTTGCGGAGATTTCCAGAGATAGATCACATCTGTGTGAAGTGCTACACATTGGATGGGCGGGATCCCACCCTTGGCAGATTTATAACCTTCAGTAACAATTTATAATTTGTTGTGTAAATAAAAGGAGCTGTGTCTCAATTTCTTGCAAAGTTTCTTTATACATGTATACATGTCTACTAAAGGGCTAACATGCAAGGATGGAAGGCCCCTATTTCTGGCCTTTGAGAGGAATCTGACAAGTTGATACTTTGCTATGGGACATGCAACTGCATTTTAAGTCCTTGATCTCAGGAGATAATGCAAGACAGAGGATGTGCTCTTTTGGAATATGCCACAGGGATTTAAGGGCTTCTAGACACAGCTTGGGTTCCAGAGGCTTGCAAGTGCTACATATGCAAAGTTGGGGTTCTCAGTAGACCATCTGAGCTTTCAACAGAGGGTATGTGATTAGGTTTTGTCCCTTAGGATAGTGAAAGTCTCCATTTTCTTCATGCATATTCAACATGTATAATCTTTTAGGCTTGCTATTTTCTTTTTATACAGAGAAGAGAATATAAGGTCTTTGTTATTAACTTGACTTTGAGAGTCTGAGAGTCTCTGGAATCTGGCTTTAAAATACTTATTTTTCTAGGTTCTTTAAATTTTTTTTCTATAATATGTTAGGTAGTAGTTACATGAATATTTTCGTCAGCAGCAAAGCTAGTTTAAACTATACCCTCAGGCTAATAAAACATCTGTGATGACACTGCTGGAAATTCCATAACTATTTCAGTTGCATATTTATAAGGATTATACCGATTATAAGATGGAGAGGTTAATACTAAGTTATATATGGAAGTATCTATTAATCAAAACAGCAATAGCTGATCTCAAAGGAAAAGTACTTTCCCAAGCTTGCCAAAGAAAGTCTGGTGCACAAAAGCAGCAGATCTGTTTGAACATTTATATTTTGGTGTTTCAGGCTGTTAAGCCCTTTGTCCCATTCTGGACTGAATGCTCTTTCAGATGAGAAGAAGGCAGAAGTCATCAATGTTTAAGACTAGAAAGGTGTATTTCCAAGATGTACCTTGGAAATAGGTGTGCCATTCAGCTACATCCTAACAAAATGCCTCCGTTTTCTTAATTCACAGAATTAAATCTGAAAAAACTGCGTTCAAGAGTCTCTTCCTCCCTTAAAAAAACTAATAGGCTTCTGCTTCTAATACTTGTGGGCAGCTTTTAAAAATAGAACCCAAATGTAAACTCATGCAATGTTGTTTGCCTGTTTAGCTGGCAACCTGAAATTATAAGACTTGGCCATTTTCTTTAATGAAGCGCTTGACCAAGAAACCCTGAAAACTCCTGGAATACCGGCACAGTGACTCCTGCTGCAGAAGTACATAGTTAATGTATGCCTCCTCGAATCCAAATATATATATATGTATCTGTGCCTTGGGAGTTTCCAGAAAATCTCAGCTCAGAATGAGCTGCCAAAATCTTCATCTTACCGTTCTCCACCCTGTCCCACATTCTGCAGGCACAGAATGGCATGCTAGATAAGAGTTGAAAATATCTTCTCCATCCTGACAATGTTCATGGAAAAATACCCCCGAATTACCACTGGTAGTAGGATGTGACTTTTTTTTAAAAGATCAGTACTGCAGATGATGAGCGATTTCCAGCGTAAAAAAGCCCCACAACTCCTTAAAAACTAAGTAGTCTACCATATTAATGTGGTATGCTATTATCCTTATTGTAGCATTTATCTCTGCTTATTAAGGACAAAATAAGGATAGGATTATGATAATTCAGTTTTAACTCCTTAGTCTGCTCAGATAAAACTGTAGTCTGGCTCAGGAAGTGCAGTCATTAATACTACATGACCACGGCAGAATTAGTCACATGAATAAAGGGAGGAGGTTTGGATAACATTAGAAACTAATCTTTTATTGTACTACAAAAAGTCTTGGGTCCACTGTAAAGTGGCACTAGAGCTATAAAATTTGGATTTAAGTTTGTTGTGGAAAACTCCAATTTCCTGTTTCTCCATGAAACCGAACTATGTAATATTTTTGTTTGGGCTGAAAAGGGGAAGAAAATAAAGTAGAAGACCCAGCCTCTCAAAATAATTTCTAAATTAAATTCTGCAAGCAGGTTTAAACAAATTCAGTAGTGTCAGCACTGCTCAAGCTTTCAGTATCTTTGCTGTCCCTCAGCTAGTCAGGCAGGATGCTGCAAAAATGGGGTGCAAAACACGAGGTGATGGGTCTGGCAGCCTCTCTCTAACCCTGCCAGAGACTATGGAAAGAGAATGTCTCTCTGGAGATGGCCTATGGGGAATTTCTGATCACTTCCACTAATTAGTCCATCATGCTCAGCAGCAAAGAGAATAAAAAGTAACTAACTGGTTTTGTCAGATGTATAACAGGACTAGGAAGCAGCATAACTTTCTTGCTATTTCACATCTTGACCACTCACTTTTTCCTTAGAGTTGAAGCTTGTTCAGTTTAATCTCTTTCCACCACTTTCCTGAATATTTATTTTGCGTAATCTTTGAATTTTAACTGAATCCTTTTCTTTTTCCAACAAAACCCGCACCTGGTTAAGAACTGTGTCATCTTATAGCATTATTTTTTCCAATAATGTAGTTTCAGTGCTGACAGCTCCATCATAAAGTTAATTGGAAGCTGATACCTACTTCTGGACAAACAAGGTCTCTGCATGTGAAAGTGTTTTTCCTCCTCTCTACCCCCAAGGAAATTAAAAGCTAAACAAGTTTGTGTAAAAGTCAGATTATATTTGAACAACATAAAGCCATGCAAAGAGTATTACGGTTAGCTCATGTCTCCAGAAGTCATGCCTCTCACTTGTATAGACCAAGATGTGTCCATCCAATGAAATTAAAATGTGAAATTTAACACTTGGAAAGGAGCACTGCAAAAATGGCATAAATCTATAAAGCTTGTTGTCTTTGTTTTTAGATCTTTATGTGTATGCTATACATAGAGTATATCTCCTTTGTTTCCATCTATTTTACTAGGACATTCAGGTTGCTCTGTGTCTCTGACCTTTCCTCTTCCTTACTTCCCAGTCCACCAATCTTGGTGTCATCTGCAAATTCTATATTAGCAATTATTTTTAGTTGTTTTATTTTTTTCCTTAATAGGTTCCTGAAAGGTCCAAAACACAATCTGGGCAGGACTCCATCAGCAACACTCCTGTATGGAAGTGAGTATCTGTTTACAATTATATTTTGAAACCTATCAGTTACAAAACTGTTAATTCATTTGATGTTGTGTCTGATGTATTGATTTTGCATCATTTGAGTTTCCTGATCAAAATATTATGTGGTACTAAGGCACAAATGCCTTACAGAAATCTAAGTATATTACATTATCACTATTACTTTCATGAATCAGATTTGTAACCTCATCAAAAGAGATAAATTTTCTCTGACAAACTCTATTTCCCATAAATCCAGACCAGTTGGTGTTAATTGCATTATTCTCTTTTAATTCAGTATTAATCAAGCTCTCCCTCTTTTCCTGTTTCATTTTACCATGAACTGCAGTTCTGCTGACAACCTTATTGCGGTCTCGGGCTTCATTAATTCTATTAAGATATCGTCACAGCATAATTTTTCCTTTCAGCCATCTGGAACCTTCCCAGTATTCCAAGAATTACAGAAAATTAGCTTCAGTGTACAGATAGATGTGGGAAAGGACTCATAAAACACTTTTTTTATTCCTTTCTTTTTTGGAAAAGCTATCAGGATCATTGATATTTTCCTAAATCTGCAGTGTCCAGCATGAAGTCACAGCACAAGACATGATGCAAGAAACCCTTTTTTTTTACAGAAGGAATCTTGTCTCTGGCAGCCTGCCCATTTCTCTGGGCCTCTGGGGTGAAAAGCCAGTTGAAATCATGTATCTGTCTTTGCAACACTCTGCAGCTACCAATGCCCAAGGATTACAGTTGTTACTGTGATTATCTGGAAGGAATAGAAACATTTCTTAGACCAGGAGCATGAGGTTGCATTAGAAGTCACAAAATGTCTGAATCTGGACAGGTTTTGTCCTGTTTTTCAGGTTGCTTTGTAGTTTGGTGGTTTTTTTTTTTTTGTTTGTTTTGGTGGGGGTTTTTGTTTGTTTTTGTTTTTTTTGGGGGGGAGGAGAGGGGTTTTTGTTGTTTGTTGTTTGGTTGGTTGGTTTTTTTTAAATTAAATTAAGCACATTGACTAACTGACTTAAGTAAAATGAAGTGACTGAAAAGAATGTCACTGTACCATTGGGCATGACACAGGTTATGACTTCTTTTGGGGGAAAAAAATTAACTGCACAGAGGAAGAAAAGAAAGCAAGTAGTCCTGAAGCACTTGGATTTTGTAAACCTTTGAGTTGAAAAATTCCTTTTTCCTAGCTGGCATGTTATTTCTGGCACTCATTCCCACTAGTAAATGGAGCTGAGTGGGAGTCACAGAGCCTCAGAGCATTACACAGACTGCTTGTTGAATGGCAGCCTTAGTTACTGACGTGAATGGGCAGCCAAAAGCTCCATAGCCCCTGATGTAGGCAGAGCATTTGCTGCCTTTCGTGGGACTTGGGCTTTTCTAGACTAACGATTACTGAATGAGGTAAGAAAACAGGTTATGCTGAAGTGCTGGGAAGTAAATGACAGCCACCCTGATGCACTCAGTGCTAAAGGTTCTGTATAGAAGAATTGGACGGCTAAAGTGACATTAAATGTGGGAGATGCAAATTGAACTTAGTGGAATGTTTCCATTTCCCTTGATTTAATTTTGTACTTTGAGGTCCCCCATCTCCATCCAGTGTTTTCTGTGAGCTTGGTGGTACCTCAGTGCATCTTCCTGGAGTGCAGAAGACTTCTGAAGACACAAACAATTGGATTTACATGCTGCTTTTTAGGCAAAGGCAAGCAAATTTGGCCCATGCTCTGGAAGACAGAAGTATAAATCACCTCTGAGCTTGAAGCCATGGAGTACTAGTTAGATTAGTGCAGAGCCCAAATCAATAAACTTTACAGAGAGAAAGTTTTGTCTCACTCTTAGATCTCTACCACTTACAATTGCAAGCCAAAGACACTCTAGTGTTTTAATTGGACAAATATGAACTAGTTAACTTTTAAATGAAGGAACGTACCTTTCTTGGTTTAAAGGGTGAAAATGCCAAAGTCTTTTGAATTAACATAATTTTACATAGAAAAGTTTGATAATGAAGAAGTTGCAGTTTCTTAAAAAAACCCACAATGTCAACAGCAAATTTCAAATGCTCCAACATGATTTTCTTTCAAACTTTCCTAAGGCTGATTTTCAATCATTCAAAGTCAAATTTTTTTCCAGACTCACAAAATTTGTTCCTGTTTTCTGCTCAGTTAAGTTGAAATATACTGTTACTGACACGCAATTTCGATGATCTTAGCAATAGCAGACTTTTTGGGTGGAGAGCAAAAACTAGCCAGACAAAAAGGTGTGTGTCTGAAAGGAATGGGTAGGGTGTGATACCAAAATGTATGCATTACTCATTTCTCAGGGCTTACTTTGAAAATTGTATGAGGCTTCAGTCCATGCAGAGTCTAAAAAAGTTAGAGAAAATTGGGATTGCTTCACATATCCTCCATCAAAATGCAAGACTGAAATGGAGAGACATTTCACACTGACACTAAGGTTTTCCTATGAATTTCCTGGTATGTAGATTTTACCATTTGGTGACAAAACTAAGGTGAAAGCAAGGTGCATAACATTCTTGAGGTGTAGTCCCTGAATATAGATGATTAATCATCACAGTAAAGTTTGTGTAGAGAAATAATGCTTAATGGCAGTCCTAGAAATTCAGCTTTTTAAATCACTACACATTTAGAGAAAATTGACCAGCATGTTCTCTTCTTATGAACAAATCAAAAAGCTTTCCAAACTGCTGGCTATGATTTTATACTCCTTATGGAAACATACTGAAGGAAAATCTAAGAAATGCCTCCATGGCCAGTAGTATAACAATTCCTTACTGTTTGTTACAGTGTAGAGGAGTAAGAGTCATGTTCTAAAATTTCATGTGTTTATTTTAACAGAAATGTTTTTAGCTACTATTATTTCATATCCAGACTGGTGGGGCTGAATGGATATCTGAAGCTGCAAAGACAGCGTAAAGACCTGAGGTTCATTTTTCTTATTGTGTAAAGCATAATTGGCCCTCATTAGAGGCTTCTTCTGTAAAGGCATAGGCTGTCATCCTTCTAGCAACAAATCTAGACGCCTTCTGTCAATGAGGAATGAAGCCTTAGGGAAAGCTGTTTCCATACTGCACTGCCACTGTTGAAAGGGACAGAAGCATCTTCCAATAGGCATCCATCAGTGTGTATCCATTAATAATTTCTCCCTTGGAAATACCATAAAATGAAGTAGAAATTCAAGCTGAAATTCAAGCCAGTGCTCTGCTGCTTGGTGCATGTATTCCTGCTTCTAGTCTCCAAAGACCTGCCTGTTATGCAGATTACTTCATTAATAGGCAAAAGAAGAAATTTAGAATGGGGGGGGCTTTTTTTAAAAATAAATTTTATTAGTAAAAAAATACCATCACTTGAAAGACTCTTGTTGTTTCTGATTTTTCTTTACCAGCTGCCTTTCTTGCCAAATGATACTTCACGATTTATTACCCAAACTCTGACCTGTCAAAAGTAGATTTGTGCATAAGTGAACTTCTCCCCTCAATCTGAACAGTATTCCATGTTTGAAAAACCTGTAGTTAGCATTGTATTTGGGAGGACACACATGAAATCACTAATAAAATCAATAGCTGAGATCTCATTTAAGTCTAATTCAAGTAACAGGAACTTTAATAACCCATTCCTCTTTTTTTATGATAGCATGTTTTTTAGCCTTATTCACAGAGAAAAACACAACTTGCTTGAAGGCATACAGAGTTCAGAGATAAATAATTAAACAGATTCTGATCTTGAAATATTTTTTCATACCATACTGCTTTCCTTTTGAAAATCTGGTGTGATATTTCAGCACTCAAATGAAGTAGTAGTTTGCATTTACCTTGCATGGAGCAAATTCACTCCTCAAGGTTCAATGCCAGTGTGAGGCTGCAAAACTAGGAGAAACAGTAACCAAGATCCATTAGTAAATCCAGTGATAGCTACTTCACATGATATGAGCCAATGTGATTGATTCTCTTTGTGGTTCATATCTTCTAGCACGGAGGGAAACTTTTGCATAAAACACTATAACAATGGCTTAATCTCTTGGGAAAGTCATATAAATACATTGAAAGCCATTATGCATCTACCAATATTTGTGGTTTTTTAATTAAAAAAATACACAACATATAAACACAGATTAATTTTCTTCTCTTTCTATTTTGCAACTTCCCCTTTTCCCTTGCCTTCTTTTACCTCTTCCTGGCCAAGTCTAAGAAGTATGGAAATTCTTACTGAGATCAGTCCATTATAAGAAGATTCCATATAGATTAAGAAACAGAAGATTTATGGAGAACTCAAATTTGTAGAAGATTTAGGACTCCTTTGAGGGCATTTGGAAATCTTTAATGGATTATATATACGAAACAGATGTTACATCTTAGAAAAATTTGTGTTTCATTGTTATTTCCTACTTAACTACGGGGTGGGAGAACAACTGTGTTTTATAGTATTGTGAACTAAGAGCTGAGTTTTGGTGTTGTGTTGTTTTTTTTTCACACAAAAGCCTTGCTTTGCTTCCTTTTCCCTGTTAGGGTGTGTGTTGTCAATTACAGAATATAGCACCTCTCATGACAAATAGTTATTTTTTTACAAAGAGAACAATTATTCAAAAGCCACCAATAACAATAAAGAACAGGAGTAGGAACACAATGCCTTGGCTCAGAAAAAGCAACTTATTTAAGTAGAAACCACAGAAATATTGATAGAAACCATGTTAACTCTCCTTTGGGAATAATGCATCATTTGGCTGGCATGAAACAGGACTTAGGTTTGTGGTTTTTCTTTATTAGACTAATTGGGGACCTTGCTAGATCTTCACGTACATCAGCCAAAAAATGTCCTGGTTGTTACAAAAATCTTTTTGAGGATCCCCTTGACATAGTTACTACATATGGGGTTTGGGGTGTGCTTTCTCCAGAGATTCCTTTATCCATAACAATTCTCTTCTGATCTGTTTTGTGAGCTTTTACACACAGTGTCTGTCAGGCCATGGGTGGGAGATCCCTTTGGGTTCTCACAGTAAGCACAGACCCATCACTGTGTCTTTTAAAACTTTTAATTGTAATGACCATTACTGCTTCAAAGACCTTGCTACCCCCTCACTTTCCTTAAGGCAATTTGTATATCCCAGGGAGTTGGCAAAAATCCTCAGATCCTTTAGTGGCCAAATACTGTATCTTGGGATGGTAGGATTAAAGAAAAGTTAACTCGCTCCTCAGATGCACTGCATTGCAGGGAAGTGGTTCTTGAAGTTTTTGTTTTTTCTATTCCTGCTTGCATTTGGGCCAGCTTTGTTTAGTATCTTTATTGATGACCTGGACAAGAGGATCTAATACAGCCTCAGCAAGTTTGCAAACAATACCAAGCTGGGTGGGGATGTTGATATGCTGGAGGGTAGGAAGGCTCTGCTGAGGGATCTGGACAAGCTGTATGGGGCTCAACAAGGCAAAGTGCCTGGTCATATGGTTAAGTCACAACAACCCCGTACAGCACTACAGGCTGGGGGTAGAGTGACTGGAAAGTTGCCCACCAGAAAAGGACCTGGGGGTGCTGGTTGACAGCAGCTGAAAATGAGCCAGCAGTGTGGCCAGATGGTCAAGAAGGCCAATGGTGTCCTGGCCTGTGTCAGGAACAGTGTGGCCAGCAGGACCAGGGATGTGATCATCCCCCTGTACTCAGCACTGGTGAGGCCACACCTCAAGTGCTGTGTCCGGTTCTGGGCCCCTCACTAAAAAACAGACATTGGGGTGCTGGAGCCAATCCAGAAAAGGGCAAGAGAGTTGATCAAGAGTCTGGGGGACAAGTCCTATGGGAGCGGCTCAGAGACCGAGGATTGTTTATCCTGGAGAAATGGAGGCTCAAGCAGGGAGACCTTAAAGCTCTCTAAGTCTATGTGGAAGGAGGTTGTAGTGTGGTGGGGGTCAGTCTCTTTACCCAAGTAACAAATGACAGGACAAGAGGAAATGGCTTCAAGTTGGACCAGGGGAGTCTTAGGATCTTAGAAAAATTTCTTGACTGAAAGGACGGTTGGGCATTGTAACAGGCTGCTCAGGGCAGTGATAGAGTCACCATCCCTGAAAGTGCTCAAAAAGTGTGTGGGTGTGGCACTTGGGGACATGGTTTAGTGGTGAACATGGTGGTGCTGGGTTAGGGGTTTGACTAAATAATCTTAAAGGTGTTTTCCAAGCTTGAAAATTCTATGATTCTTTGGATTTCCTTCCTCTAGGTTTGGTACAATTTTTGGTACAGAAATAATGGTTTTAAAGGAAACATATTACGTGCAAGTTTTTAATTCTTTTTTTCTTTTTTTTTTTTAAAGGAGGACTACTCTGACGTATTTTTCTCAAGGTTAAATTCAGTCATAGTATATGCCAATATTAGTATGCAGTTTCTTTTTATGACATCAAATATTGCAAAACTTGAAGAGGGAGAAATGAAAAATTGGAATTAGGGCAAAGTGGTCTAGGAATTAGGATAGAAGGGAAATCAAAAAACTCACATTCACTTTCTTTATCTAACATTGAATTGGTGTTTAATCAGTTCATGTTGTCTAATTTGAAGGTTTGGAACAATCATAGCCACCTTAAGTGTATCTTAGTGGGTAGCAAGACACTTCAGGGAAAGGTAAGCTTGCTATGCAGATATATGGTGTGCATATTTTTTCAATGCTTTAATTCTTTAAAATGTAGACTTTACCAATGATTTTTTCATGCAGGTATTTTCAGAGAAGTTGATCTTGAAGATGAAAGTTATTCTTGTCTGAGCCAAGAGCAACTTCCAGAGGAATACAGTGAAATATTAAAGGAGTGCCTCTTTGTCACCTGAGCAGTTGAAACTCTCAAGTAGCATCTGCTGGGGATTTCTCTGCTTATTCTGACTATGCTGTCATGATAAAAGTTACAGCATTAACTAGTATTAATAGCCTGTCTCTGCCCCTGGACTACACAAGTAATTGTTGCCTTATCATAGGAAATCACAAGACTTATGGCTGTTGAAGAGTCTTTTATTTCATGGATAGGTGAATAGTGATGAAGAGAATGGAGGAGTTTTATGATAGTACATAAGGATCTTCGAAAGCAACTGCCTTACTGCGTGCTTAAAAAGCCATTAAGGAACCAGGAATAAACTCAAATAATTCCAAGCTGAAAGATGTAAGTAGCCCCTTATATGCAGTCTGGTGTGAAATAAGACTTACAAGGAGTACCAGAAGCAGCAACCTTTGCTCTTTCCTGGCTCAGTCAAGGGTTAAGGTTTTTTTATTTAAAAGTAAAATCAATTTAAAGACTGCCTGTTGAACAGGCTGTTGGCAGTTTATTTATCTGCACTGGTGAACATGGACTCTGTGAGGTCCTAAACTAATTTATGGCTCTGTTAGTCAAAATCAACAATTAAACTTTAACTGCAAGCTCAATAACACATAACATAGCTTGTGGAGTCCTGGGTTAGTATTTAGGTTAGACTATTCAGCACAGCGGTCATCTTCGTATGCTCTGAGCCAGCTTCACTCTCAAATGGATTCAAGCTGTAAATCTCTGAGTACTTGTTTTAGGAGCATAACATTGACACAACTATGTTTGCCTCTGAAAGAACGGTCACAATGCCCTGCCTGTGCCTTGATGACCAAGCAGGGTTACTTGGTCCTTATTATTCAACAGTGCATGGTCACAAATTCCCATTTTCTGCACTTATACTATTATAACCATTTTTAAAAATCACTGCTGCTGAAAAAGTATAAATTCTGAGCGCTTAGTCCTTCTAGAATTCACAATATGATTTCTGGTTTGGATTAAACTATCAAGGTAATAGTATTCTTCATGTCTTCCTTGAATGTAAATCTATCACTTGTGAAAAAATAGCAACTTGGTCTCCCCACATCACAGTTCTTTGCATTTGAGGTTTGCTGGAATAGATGATGCCATTATGGAGCATTTTGATGGGGCATGTAACTTGGTCATTTTGCATTTGAATTCTATGTGAGTAGAGTAATCTATCTCTCTTAGCTCTGCACAATTCCATACTACCTCTTATTGTAAAGGAGAGCCTTAATAATCTAACAAATCTGAAACTACTTTTTACTTCAACTAGGTCATGACAGAAGCTGAGCTCAGAAGAATAACCTTATTTTAGTTGAGAACTTTACAGGTAGGATTTAGATAGTTTAAATGCAGCCATACAGAGGTTTCTAATGGACTTGACCAGAGCGTGGTTCATTTCCCTCTAAAGTAAGGACTCAGCTGTGCTAGATATTTGTCTGTCTCTACTGTTTAAAGAGAGAGTTCAGATGATGATCTCAAGAAGCACATGTATGATCAAATAATTTAAGTTTACTCCTGGCTCTGGTCCTTGATTTCCTGCATATTGAATCATAGACCACAAGGTGTGACCAGTTTTAAAAAACCTGCCAGAGACACATATAGATTTAGGCTTTAAGTACCAGTTTTCAAAATCTTGTTGTAATGACTGTAGTTTCTCATTAACTTGAAAAATGAATGGCCAGAATCAATCAATTTTGTTTGATGTAAAATTGAGTGTTTATATCGATAATACTGATTCAAGTTTTGCATCTGGCAAGTATCTTTTCTTTAGTGACTATAAAATTAGATGAAAGCTTAACTGAAATATTTCTTTCTCCTACCTGATAAAAATTTTAAAAATACTTTCAGATTAAATTGTCATAAACATAGTAAAATAATAAGGAAATGGAAATTTGCTGTTTAATGGCTCTTAGACTTTGCCTCAAAGCATACACTTGTTGTTGGCAATATTTTTCTATTATTTCTCTATGAAAATTATTAGAAATAACTTTTTTAACTGTCATTACTTTTTGAACTTAAAAACCTATCTTAATTGGTTTTTTGATTAACAAAGGAGACTTTCATAACACAGGCAGGCTTCTGCCATTTTTTTTTGTAAGATCACTTTATTTTTATTCAGTACTTCAAGTTACATTTATAGTGCATTTAGCAGTTGAATAATGGAGATCAGTACAGATCCTTGCTGAAAAGTGTTAAGATTTTTCCACTAGAATATACCATTCCAGATGTATTTGGTATTGACAGCATAGGCAGCTTTATTAGTATCTACGACAGCATCTTATTAACTGCATCTCACTGTTTATTGTAAAGAATAGGTAGTAAGGCCAAGGTGATTTCAAGTAAACAAATGAACAGGAATTCAAAAGTATCAGAAAGTGTTAGTGAAACTTAAAAAAAAAATTCTATTTCTAACGCAGTAAAAAATTAAATGTAGTAAAAACCAGTGGGTTTGTTCTCTTACGTGTTAAATATCTCAATTATTTTAGATAAAGCCAGTCATGGGATTTTTTGTTTGTTTGTTTTTTATTTTTATTTTTTTTAATTGAATGCACCTTGGTTTGGTTTCTGGGTGACTGTACTAGAAACAATGAAGATTCAGGATACATGTGCCACTCTACAACAGAAAAGCGGAATTACTCTCTTATTGCTAGCTATATTTAAAAGTCAAATGATAGCAAGCAATGAATATTACTTCTTCAGTCAAGGCCATGTAACAAGTCAGGCCTTGAGGTTGTTCAGGACATTCAGTCAAGACTGGCCTACCTGCAGCGTAGCTCAGGCAGGTCTGGATGCGCTGACATGAACCTACATGGAACTTCTGGGCCACAGGCAAGGGTAGAGAATGGTCAGGGCCAGAGTTTAAGCCTTTTATCAGGAGTGTACAAGAGAACATGTAAACCTACAAGTAGTAATCCTTAATAAAACCAACAGGAAGATTAGGAGAATCCATGCAGAGAAAGATTATGTATGCAATATATCAAACTGCAGCTTCCTAGACAGACTCAGGTGAGTGAAGCAGAATTCAGCCTGCTTCTTGAGACAGCCAGTCTGGAAGCAGCCTTGGGAAACACGGCCATTCAGTTACAGTGGCAGTGCCACAGTATATTTACAAGAAAGATGTCACTAGCAAGTGTGAAGCTGCAGCAGTCTAGGCCAGATTTTTTATTTTAGAACGTGTGCTCTTGGCTGCATCTTCAACCTTGGTCATCTTCTGAGAAATCTCTTTTTCAATTACCTTTAAGATGGTCAGGAACATCAAGGCTTTTAGGGCCCTGACAGATACTACTTTCACCAAAGCTCTTTTCACACAGATGACAGAAGCAGTGTTCCTTTTCCTTCCTGAGTCTCATTTATTCTTGATGCAGGCCAGACCAGAAGTATTTTCAGATTTTGTCCTCTTTCCTCTGTTTGGTTTCCTGGATGGCTTCTAGAGTGAACAAATTTTTTCTTGAGCAATTCCATTTCTTGGTGGGCTTTCTAGAACCCTCAGCTTTTGGGGTTTCTCAGGAGTATCTCTTTGATTTGCCCATCTCCATCCAGTCTTGAATTACCAGAATCCACAAGCTCACACAGCTTCTCCTGCAGCCTTGACAGTTCACAGATCTTATCCTGTTCAGTTTGCTTTTCCCTGCATCACCTCAAACTCCAGCTTGTCTTTCTCACATCTCGATCTGAATGTCTGTCTGCCAGCTCAAGCTCGTCACAGTGAAAAAAGCCTTCCACTTCTTTAATAAGGGAATGTTACTGCTCAAATAGCAGGGAATAGAAGGGAAATACCACTGCTTTGCCTGTCACTATACCCATATGTCCAGAATTATAGAAGAAATTTGAAGATTATTTTTCCGTAATATTTCCAAAAAGTCTTTTCCTCTCCGTCTATGCAGCTAATATTAAAATCCAGATTTACTCTGACTCTTACCAATGTAATGATAAATATTTCCAGTACTCTCAAATATAAACTTTCTAGAATGTAGCTGATAATTTCCCTAGCCCAAAATTTTGGCAAAATTACTCTCCTTTGTGATATGACCCTTTTCTTAAGGTGACTGACTCAACTGAAGGACTCAAATTCCTTAAGATCACCTACTTAGGCAATCCTTAGGTATTATTTTAGCAGCACTGGTCCTTCTTGCAAGCTCAGGCACGGCAAAATTTCTTACTGAAGTTAAATAGACTCTGAGTCAATATATCTATGCCTTTACTACCGTAACAAGAAGTCCAAGGGATAACCTCATGCTTTGAGTCCAGGTGATACAGACTAGCCCACACCATACTGCTGAGCACTATCTTTCTCTGTAAGGAGTGTGTATTGAAGTTAGAACAGTAAATAATCAACTAAAGAATTACCTGGCAGTTTGGTAGCATGGATAAGCAGGGCCAGCTGGGCCTATTTTATTTGGCAGTAATAGTTTGCATGGCAGGATGATATCACATCAGTTGTCATTAACATTATCCCAACTGAACAATTTATATTACAAGATATGTGGTGAATGAATTGGAAATTGGAAAAGAAGTGCAGCTCAGTGGACGTTAAACATTCTCACTGAGGAGAGGAAGGAGGAAGGAGGAATATGCTAATAAAAAACATGCAAGAGTGTCTCATTTAACCAAACTGAACGACAGCTTATCAGCGGTATTTCCCCTTTCATTTTGATGGATACTTAGCAAGCCAGACAAATAAACAGCTACACCTCTAGACTGTTTTTGAATACACTGATATACCACTGAAATTGTTTGCTGTGTTGCTAACAGTAACAGCAATGAGAATTACAGAAAACTTGGTTTAGGTTGCTGCCACGATTTACCTTAGAGACAGGTTCTGTTGTTCAGCTTTTGGGCTAATATTCACATGAGAACTCAGTTTTTCAGCTTGTCTTAATAAATATAAATTAATGTTTTCATAATAGGAGGGCCATTAGTATTGTGAATAATATTTTATCCAGAAAGGTAAATCTCCAAAAAAGAGCACTCAGTTCCTCTTATAGTAGTCGTGTAGAGAATTGTATTATCACAAAGTCCATTAACCAAAGCAGACATAAAAGCTAGTGGTCATTGCTGTGTCCTGCCAGCTGACACTGTCAGCAAGCTCTTTTGTACGGTGCTTGAGTAAATGCTTTTTCCCCCTTCAAATCCTCAGATCAGTATTGTTTCTGAGATTTTTTAAAACAAATTCAGTTGAAAATTATTAACTGATAAATGTTATAACTAGTGACTTTTTATGCAACTTTTTGTGTGAGCAGTTAATATGACAGAGATGGGAATGAGTGAAGCTGCTACTTTGTTTCAATAATAACACTACAATGTTAAAATAAATTATCTACTGTGGCCCCTTCCTAACAAAACGACTGAGACTTCTCCACTCATTACTTACTTGTTTCCGGGCAGGACCATTCCTTCCTTTTCTCGGTGTCACTGTAAAACTATAGGTATTGTGAGATTCCTGTTGAGTATGAATTAGGTGACACATCTGACTGCCAGTGTGCAGCTTGGCTTTGAAAAGGCACCTCTGAGAGAGCTGATGTCTGTGAGACGAACACAGTATATGTGTGCACACACACAGAGCAGGGGAAAAAGGGGCTGCCACTCTTGGCTAAACATACTGGGACCTGGGTGCCTCTCTAGGAACTGAGCAGGTTGATATCTGCACAGAGGTTTCTAGTACTTGTGTTTTGCTATGATGATACAGACAGCTGACATATAAGATTGGCCAAGAAAGAGGATACTTAGGTTTAGGTATTGCTTGTTCTACTCTTAGGGGAAAATATACCAGTCTAGACAGCATAAGCACTGTCAACTCCAAGAGACAGCACCCAGTTTTCTCTTGAAAATCACTATTTGAGTGAAATTCCAATGGTAACTCCTTAGTAGAAGGAAGTTCTAATGGAAGGGAATTCTAATGTAGGTGGTTTGTGTATGTCCCTAGGACAATGGAAATGCCCCTTGTAGTCCTAAGAATATAAATAAAATACAAACTCTGAAGAACGCAAAATGTTAATTTTCTGGGCTTTTTCAGATTACTTACAATAGGACTTTTTTCTTCGGTGTTGCAATAAAACTGAGCTTCCTTTATTTTTTAATGTTAATTTAAGAGCGAGAAACTACATTATTGCTTTGAATTCAGGAGTCTGCCACAAAAGAACCTCATGAGCTTGAAACCCTCACTGATTTTCATCAATGCAAATCATGTGAGCAAGTGGAACAATATGAGAGGATTTTCATCCTTGCTTCTATAGAGTACATGTGGTGCGATCTGGTACAGTTGTATATATTCATACTGTTGGATAATAGAAGTTATTAGCCACTTTTTATACTGGTAATATTCCCACAGTGCAATTTGTATCCATCACTATGAGAAAATATTATTGCAAAAGCAGTGAGGTCCAGAAAAAAACTGCACAATGGTAGCACTTAATTGAAAGAAGCAATTTGGGAGAAAGAAATTATGCCATAAAATACCTGACAAAAGTAGATAGTATTGTAAATGGCCAATAAAGCTTAGCACATTCTGAACAATTATAGCTTAAAATTGTTCATACATTTCCAGCACTCTGCTTACCTGATCGTTGTGCTGCTAGGTATTTCCATTTTAAAATTACTATTATTGGAATTCAAACAGATAGTCGAGCCAAAACTGGTCAATGTATAAAAGATTGCCTACTAAATAAAACTATGTTCTAATAATACACATGACAAGCAAGCAGAGTCCTCTAACAAGATAGCTGGGTTCAAGATTGGTCACTAGATGTCTTGTCTTTGCAGGTCTTGTATGTGTGAATAGATGGATTTATTAAATGTACAAATCCCCACTGGATGCTCTGATGTACATTTTGAACATGACGTCTCAGAAGAATTAACCTAACACTTTACTCTGATCTACAATTCAAATTTCTACCTACCTTTTGGGCAGTAGATCTCAAGTTTTGGAATTATTCCATATTCTGTACAGATGGCAGTACATAAAGCAGAGAAAATGCTCATCTTGGAAGGCGGAAGGCAGAATGCTGCCTTTTAATATTGCAGTTCTTATCTACACTTGAGTTTCCTATGCTCTTGTTCACTGACTTGTCTAAATATTTCATCCAGAAATTTGGCAGACATGGTAAGGTTTTCTTTAAGTTTCATAGAGTCCTTTGATTTGTGTTTTTTGGTTGAGTTTTTCTGTTGATATTGTTTGGGGATTGTTTTTTTGTTGTTGTTGTTGCTGCTATTGTTTGGGGTTTTTTTGGTTTTTTTTTGTTAAGAGATACTTCACTGGAATATATAGTATTTATAATATCTGTAAGTTATTTCTGTTCTAATCTAAGGTCTTATTCAGTGAAACATGACACTCTTAGAAGCAATTGGCAGGCATTCTTCTGTGTTTACAGCTGTAGGACAACTAGAAACAAAACTTTGATGTAGTCATTGCTTTTATATGAGACAGGTATGTAAAATAATAATGGCATAAACTTCTTTGTGCCTGTGACCTTATATGCTGGTTTTGGCTGGGGTAGAGTCAATTTGATTCACAGTGCTAGTATGGGGCTGTGTTTTGGATTTGTGCTGGAAATGTTGATGATAAAGGGATGTTTTTGTTATTGCTGAGCAGTACCTACACAGAGCCAAGGTCTTTTCTGCTTTTTGTACTGCCATGCTGGTAAGGGGAGAGGGGTGCATGGGAAACTGGGAGGAGACTCAGCCAGGATAGATTACTCCAATGGGATATTCCATACCATATTACATCATGCTCAGTACGTAAAGTGGGAAGAAGAAGGAGCAAGTGGGAGGACATTTGAAGAGATGAGATTTGTCTTCCCAAGTCACTGTTATGTGTGATGGGGCCCTGCTCTCCTGGAGATGTTTGCGCCTGCCTGCCCATGGGAAGCAGTAAATTAATTCCTCGTTTTCCTTTGCTTGTGTGCACAGCTTTTGCTTTACCTATTGAACTCTCTTCATCTCAACCCACAAGTTTTCTCACTTTTACTTTTCTGATTCTCTACCCCATCCAGCTGATGGGAGAATGAGCGAGTGGTTGTGTGGGGCTTGGCTGGTGGCTGGGATTAAACCACACCACCTTAACCACAGAATATCTAAGAGAGTATCATCTGTTCATTAATGAACTGTCTTCATTTATCCTCCTTCTCTGGATATGCTACATTGCTGGAGACAGTGTTGGATGGTGAGAAGTATACAGGTTGCGACTGTATATCACTGAACCCTCAGTGATGTGTTGATTCCTCAGTCAAACTGATGTTGGCTGAGGGGATGATGACATTTGTATATCTTATTATGTCCTCTAAGTCACCCCAAATTTATTAATTACTAGTGGCCAGTGGGAGATTCCTTGTCACTGTGAATCTCAGAAGGGAAAAAAAACTATCTCTTTTTCTTAGTGTGGTTGCATATACCCAAAAAAGCATCCAGAATAACATCACAAGAAAGGTCCTGTGCAGGTGTGTCACCCCTGGTTCCAATCTCTTTTTGTTTCTCTGATATGGAAGTGGATCTTGGAACTAATCTGATCAGTTTAAAATGTTATTTGAACTTTAGTCATAATACAATAAAGAAATGGATCAGCTGGTATCAAACCTTCTTTGCTCCTGCCATACACACCTATCATTTTTACAAACTGCTATTTGAGGTAAAGCTTTACATTTGAACTCTCTTAAAACTATTTGAACTTCCTTCTCACTCATGAATCAGTGTGTTCTGCTTTAAATTTTTTTTGGCGGCCAGAGCATGTGACATCTATTTCAGTACTTATCAGATAATCAGACACCACTGTATTTTACTTAAACTTACTCTGCTGCTCCCATGACATACTACAAACCTCAGTTCTCCCATCAGTAAAGTATGCTCTTTGTGCTATGGAATCTATTTCTGGCAGCAAAGAAGACTCTCACGTCTCTGGGGTGACATTAATGATCAGTGTTCTCGTTCACATGGACTCCTACCAGCTGACCTGTGTAGGTGAATTCCTGCCCGCTCGGGTGATGAGCATCCTGTGGCTCACAGCCTTTAGCAGTGAGATCAAATTTCCTGAATCTATCTGGCAGCTCTAGAGTTCAAACTCCAAACTGTAAGGACAAAAAGATGTAGTGTCACATAAGCCTAACCTACCTTTTGGAAGGCTAGGCTTTTGCATTGAATACATGCAAAGACTGATGGGTGTTGCTTAATTTTAAGGGAACATTAATATTAAACAACAATAGAATCCCATTGGGAACATGTGGTTGCTGTTTGAATACCAAATCAAACTGTTATGAAAGGTGTTGAGCAGTAAAATACAAAGTAAAGCTGGCTAAAACCCAGTGAATATATTAGACTGAGAACATGATAAGAGTAAAAAATTATTGCTTTGAGTACATGTCTGAGACTAACACAGTGAAGGAATATTCTTGAAATGAATACAAGCATTAAAATAGTTACATATAATCATAATATACCCCATTACAAAAGTGGCTCAGTGAATGATCTTACAGTACAAGGAAGTTGAATCTTGTCACTTATTTCATTGAAATATTTCATTCTCAAATTCAGTATAGCATCATAATAACAAATCATTAATGTTTCTTACATTATTTTACATTCAGTGGTCTCTTCCTTTTTTACCTATTTATATTAATTCCTTTTTAATGCCTCTGCAATACAGAAATTAAGACTACACCTATCTCCTTTATTAGATGGACTACTTAATCCTGTTAGCCTTGCCAAATTATAAAGCACAAAGTGAAATGCATAACAGTGTGAAATGATTGGATATCATAGCTGAGCAAATAGCAAAAAATACTTCCTATGAAGAATAATTAAATTAGGATACAAACATAATCAACATCATTTTATGAAAGTTTACTGTGGTAATTTAATGCTCAGAATTTACTATCAAGAATACTCTAAAAAGTATATTCTTAACTGAAATGCTTGAATTGCCTGTGGAAGTGAATTTTGATTACAGCTTGATTGTACAAGATGTGCTTTACAATTTGCACTGGCCTGCATAATATGAATTGCAAATACTACAGACTGCTACAATACAAATCTGCTCTTTTAGAGAAACTGAGTTCACCTAAACAATTGTCTATTTCCAGCTCACTAGCTAGTTCACACAGTCTTCACCTGGACACCCCATATCAGCTGGCTAACACTACTGCAAAGATGTAAGATATTTCTGCTCCAGTATATTCTAGTCCATGCTTTTTTTAAAATGTGATGTCACTTTTACAGTGGTCCAAATCATGACATCTTTACTTTCACTAATGCAATCCACACAGGGAAATAATTTAGAAAGCTTTACACACTCATAACTTCTTTGGCAATAATCATTCTCATTTATTCGTGTTTGAGAAATGGCATTTCCTGTTGTGCTCTGTGTGGAGTTATGGTAGAAGTGCTATGTAGTGCATAGTGGAAAGAAATATCCAAGCTCTGCTACTTCTTTATTCATTCTCCTATTTGCTAGGTAAGCTTGATGAAAGGAATGATATACATAGGAAGGGACAAAGAGATAAAAGGAAATGGACAGAGATGATAGAGCTTTACAGATGGCATAACTTTTGCAAGACTTGTAGGCTTTAGACATGAGAAGCTGATTTCAATAACCAACTTTCAACTAGAATTTTTTCATATTGAGTCATCTTCAGTTTTCTCCCTTGCTCCCATATTTTTGTTTCCGAAATTGGTTGCTTAAAAGTACCCAGAGTAGGGTCCAGAAATGCAAAACTACCACAACACAACTCCCAGCGAGGCAGATTACTTTTTACATCGTTGCTCTCTGTTTAAGAATGAAGCAAGTTTCTCATTTACAGTGTTCATTTACAGATACCTTTTTACTCTCTTAGATGGAAGAAAAAGAACATTTTCATTTTGGGGCTTCCTGCTCGAAACTTCCTATGCCCTATGTCTTCCATTTGTGACCTAAAGGGGACACTTCTATTGCTAAGTAAGAGGATAAGGCAGCCATTTCAAGAAAAAGGCCTGAGATCATCCACAGCTTGTTCTCTTGTTCTCTGCCACTCAATTTAGCTTTCACTAAGACAAATGTGCTTAAGGAGGGCAGGTGCAAACTAGCTGATGCAATTGGTCCAGGTGTTGGTCTCTGGTCTTCTTGTATTGATTGGTAAATATATGGCCAATTCTGCTCTCCCAGTAGCCCAGACTTCTACACACCATTATTGTGTAATCAATACTGGTGTGTTCATTCATGGTAATTTTTAGCAAGATCTTGTATCATAATCTTAACTCAATTGCTTTGACTCTTCCTCTAGTTGGTGTGTTTGCATGATGCCTCATTCACAAAAAACAACAGACTGACTATGGAGTCATCATCTGTTGTTTCATGTCTGATTACAATTTTTTCCTCCCTGAGTCCCAAATGCAAAATAAAATATGTTCACAGTAACAACAAGCTTCTTATGCCTCACTCTACTGCACTGGAACATATGCAAAATCTTTCCTCTCACTGTCTATTGAGTAAAAAATGTCAAAATCTGGTATTCAAAGGCTCAGCAGTCCAAAAAACATTGACAAGTAATTTTGAATGACAATAAACCTGAGGCTTCTTATGAAATCTACTCTCCAACACCAAGAATAAAAGGGGAAGCATTTCAACCAAATTTTTTCCCTATGAATTATTCACTCAACTTTTCCTGTATTATTATTCAGTGATATTTCATTTTGAAAAATACAACTTCCTCATTCCTTTTAAAAAAGGAGCAGGAAAGTACTCTCCAAGATGATTGTGTGGAATCATATTACATATAAATGTCCAAAGGACAAGCGAAATATTAAAATATTAAAATATTCTAAATGGAGGCAATGGGAGTTCATAAGACAATGTACCACAAAATTGTTTATAAATGCTTCATATATGTTATGTACAGTAATCTGAAGGCACATTTATTTTTGCAACAGATTGTGCATCCCATTATTCTAATCTCTCTGTGTTCTTCTTTAATTTCTTCATATGCTATTTACTTTCTTGATCTAGTTAGAAGACCATGGTCTACATTGCAACATGGACTCAATGCAGACCTATGCAATGGTGACATTACTAAGACTACTGGATCTGGCTTGCCAGTATTTCTGATCTTAGTCATAGGAAAGTAAGCAGGCAAGTCTTCAGGATGTGCCACCTAATCCCATTCAACTTCTGTTAAATCTATTAAATTTAGGTCCTTAGTCATCTCACCGTCAGCTTCTACTTTTTCAGTAGCATTGTCCTTTGAGCCTGAATCTTCCGTCCCTTACTCACAAAACCTCCAAGTCTCTGTTGAGGACTCCTAAACAGTGTCTTGATCTTGCTTCCTACAAACTACTAGGGTGCAATAAATGCCTTCTGACACTAGACTGCTTTGTTTCACTTTCATTCTCCTAAATCATATCTCCTGAAAAAAGATCCTAAAATTGCGTTACTGGATTGATCTCTGAAAATACATAACCACTGAAGCTAACTCAGCCTAACTCTATGTTTCCTGATGTCCATGCTTATCATGAGGACTTTTGCCTATTTGCATTGCAGTGACACATATGGGATGTCACTGACATGTGATATCCCAATTGCAAATGTTCTCCTTACACAAGAGTGGGAGACAGCAACACCTCTGCCCAGACTTTTCTGATGGGAGCGTTACATCATCTTGGTTTATTTTAAATTGGTATTACACTGCTCTTGGCTCATCCTCCTGTGAAACTGAATCCGTCTGCTTGTTAATGGTGATAAAAGGGCAAAACCTGCATCAGCTTGGAGTAATGATTTTGTCCCAGCCTTGCTGAGAACCTGCTTATTGAAACTTTTTAAGACTAATTGAAAAGAGATTTCTTTTTTTTTTTTTTGAGATCCTGCAAGAAATCTTTGTCAAAGCTAGCAGTCAAACTGATGATATTTAAGTCACAGTTTAGTGTATATGTCTGCTTTTGTTAATTTCTCATGAAACTCTCTTTTAAGCCAATGGAATGTTCCCAAGAAGACATTCTAAGCATGGAGCCATGTAAAATCCAAGAAATGTAAAGGTTGGAAAAGACCTCCAAGATCATCAAGTCCAACCAAAATAGCTGACAAGAAACTTTGAGGAATGGCCTATGAACTCTGAAGGAGTCTTCACTCACTTGCTAAATATTTAAAAATTTGTTTCCTTGCTTTAAAACTCAAGTTGTTTCCAAAAGGAAACACAGAATGTATAGATCAAGTGACTCACTTATGCTTAGGGAAGGACTAACCTTGGAGTTTGGAGATTTAACTTCAGATTCCTGTTTTTGCCATTTTGTTTGGACTCAGAGTTTAAGGACTGTTTTCCCATGTCCCAAATAGATGTCCTAACCTTGGTCTATGGGTGCTATTGGATGGGATTATCTTTAGCTCCTTCTGTTCAGTGTTTCCATTACATAAATATTTATATTGAATGTGGTACAGGAATTAGAGCATGACACCCCAGGTAAGTGTCCTACGAAGCTGCATGCAAACTTCTTTCCCTTTTCCTCAGTAAAGAATCAGTGCTTTTTAGTCAGACTTTGAGAAACATGTTAGACAAAGTGTGAACCCAGATACAATGTTGCTGAGCTAGGTGGTTTTGTATGTGTCCACCAGCACAAGACAGGGACATACCATATGAGACTATTTTAGTGCTAGTTTTGAAGACCTCCATAGTGTTTGAGTATGGGACTTAGGCACTCAAATGGCAGCTGAGCACTTAATTTGGCCCACTATTAATACAGAAAGAGTGATTATCATCACCTGGTCTAGCTCCTCAGCTTAGTTCTGGGAGTCAGGCTTCCACCCTGGAACCTCAGATTGGCCCCTAGGCCGATGCCAAGCATCACTAAGTTTCACCGGTAGCTCATGAATACCCTTCAGCATCCCTTGTTTACAGCTGAGAATTAAGCAGAAGGAAAAACACTATGAAACCCTAGAAAATGAATGTCTTTACATATTTAATGAATACAAAAGCTCCAAATACACGGATGGTTGAAAACCGCAGACTCTAATTCCACGTTATCAGTGAAAGCCTTTCACATCTTACTGATACACAAAGGACCTGAGGAGTACAGGCTGCCTGCTGCTTTGTCTCCTGCTAAATCTTCTGACTATTAAACAAAATGTAAGAGACTATGTCATCATAAAAAAAGGTTCCTAATGCTTTGAACACCTCAATTTTTTTTTCTCTGACCTTCCAGGATTTAGGCAGAGGGTTGTTAACAGTTGATGGGGCTACCATTGTCTCCTGTATTAGCAAGACAAGGTTATTCAAATGTTAATGGTCTTGTTCAGTCTCTCTGGCTCTGGCTGCTTTCGCCCATAAAATGAAAGATTTAATTCAGACTGAAGGTTTTGGGCAGAGGTGAAGTTCAGAAAAATCAAGCAGAATTTATAAGTATACAGAGACATTCCCTGAGCTACCGCAGTCACTTCAGCTGCCTGGCCTTATCTTACAACATCACGCAGGTGCATTTGTGAACTATCTCTCAAACACTGTCATCTCTTAATCAGTCTTAACAATACAGTTTCTGTTGTAATTTAAGACCAGGTAGTTCTATTTTGGCAGGAGTTGAGCTGGTGAAAACTGTGACATGTAGATTTTTTACAACAAGGTTGCCCTGGGTGAAAATAAGGGAGCTGAACTAGAATGTTTCCTTTTTCCAAGACTGTGATAACTGAGCAATTTCTAACTGATGTATAAAACATTTCTTTACTTATTTGCAAGCAGAAGGATGTCAGTATGCCATGAAACAAGAAACTGCAATGTCAACATGCTGTAGGGAAGTATGAATAGTTGAGAAGAACAGGTGTGCATGAAAGAGGCGTGATATATTTTTCTCTAACAAAGTCATGACAATATCATTCATTTGCACAGGCAAGCACACACAGGTATAGACACACATTTTTCTCCTACCGTTTTTAGAGACAGCACATCCATTGAAAATCTGCATCTGGAAGACTCAGGGATTTAATTTTTGAAATATTAGTGATATTAATTCAAATCTGTGTCTCTTAAATGTGATTTTTATTAAGGGCTTGAAATGGCTTTTTTCCCTAAATACATTTTAAGAGCTTAGGAAGATGTATAAAATTTTAAATAATAAATTCTATATCTATGATGTGTCATTTCTTAATTCGAATCTGCTGATGGCTGAATGCCATTTATTTCAAATGTCACTAGTTTTGCTTGTGAGAAATTTGTTCAAGTCTCTAGTAGGTATATAGAAAAAGTATTAAGAATCTGTGACAGGTAAGGCTTAGTATGACTAAATTATATTTGATACCAAGAAGAAAGGGTCAGAATAGCATTACTGGAGCAGAGGAGAGGAGGAGAGAAAATAATGTACCTTTCTAAAAACTGTTATTTTTATTACCATTTGGGGAATGAAAATGGCACCTCCAAACCTCAAAGCAGAAGCCTGTACAGTGGCTGCAGAAGAACCAAGATCTTTCCCTCTGAAGTCTGAATAGCATACTTCAGTATAAAGAAAGCTTGCCTGAATAATTTTGGTCTTATACTAGCTAAGTCAGGAGAAGTCAGATGGGTGTGATTGTTTAGTTTGAAATATCTTCCACATCCTGCTTCAAGATCTGTCCCTTGTTGGAGTCTTGGGAAGAAAAGAAATAAAATGTTTTATGGAGGAATAAAAATGGGAAGAGGCAAAGCACATAAACAAAAAAGAAAAAAAACAAACTGAAGGATGTCCCGGGGGACACCCTACAAGAATATGTATCTCTACATATAATAAGGGGCTTGTTATCCTCATTTTAAACAACCCTTTCCCAAGTTTACCATTTGTGGCATCACATTTATGATGTTTCATCTTCCCCCCAGCAAAAGTCTGACAAATGGAAGTTTCTTTTTCATTGGGAGATATATGATATTCTTATTAAAGTAATTCAGAGGAACAGGATGTGGTTGGAATCATGTAAAAAATTATCCAATGTTACCTTTCCAGTTAAATAAAGTGGAAATCAACTATTACTGTCAAATAGAGTTATTTTACAAGGAATCATTTAGGTGGAGTGAGGAGGATAAATGTCTATTTGTTATTGGCTTGGCAGATCTTTAAGCTCTCCACACACCTGTGGTAATATTTTCTTGGGATTATATATACATATATATAATATTATAATATTTACTGATCCATCATTATGGTGATACTGGGAATGCTGCACTAGAGACATACTCTAGCTATCTCCCAGGTCACAACAGGCAATCCACTTTTTAACTTTGTGTCTGCACAAGTGACTAGTAACTGCATCTCAGTTGCTGAGAGCCTTTGTTAGGTACAAACGGCGACTAGCAATGTAGTTTTTACTCCACTGTTTAATAACGATTTCAAGTTGTCTGACAAGAGGCCAAAATATTTCACTTTTGGCTATGTCAGGAAAAGGCCATGTAGTCATAAGATAGAAGGCAAACGGCATATGTGGAAAGAACTACTAGCATTAATGAAAGAAGCAGACAAGCTCTGACTTTGGTCAGCACTGCAGTGAAAACCCAGAGCTCACTGCATTATCTAACAGATATGAATGGGCTTCAATTGCATTAAGATTGCAATTCAAGCAATGTCAGATGAAAGGAGAAGCAGAATCTGCCAGAAAAGGCAGATTTTGGAGGACTCGTGGCTCCTTGAGACCAGTTTTTCCTCTTTCCTGCCAGAGAACTTGGGAATCTTTGATTTCAGAAAAAGCAGTTGGCTTATTCCAAGACTCAAGATGGTGCATTTTGCAAATAATGTGCACTCTTCATGCCAGTTTCACTGCCACTGGTGTACAGCCTCTAGGATAGCTATGGACAGTAGCAGTGGGCAGTGGGAAAGATACTGCCTAGAGCTTTGCTGCTTGTGAAAAGCGCCAGTGTTGCTAGCGAATATAGAGGATTTGAGAAGCCTGTGTAATGTGATATCTAGTATGCAGCTTGAAATTTCCATGTAATTAGAGAGTGAAGTAAAATGTTGGACAGTCAAGAAATCTGTTATCTCTTATCCTTTCCAGAGTCAAGGCCTTGTCTTCAAGAAACACAGAGACTCCTGGTGCACCACAATCATAGTCCAGAGAAGAATGACAGCAAAGCCCATGCTGTTCTCAGCTTATGTGCAATACTGAAGAAGAAGTTAAATGGCAGAAAGAGAAGAAATAGTTCAATGTCTAAAATCAAACAATTTAAATATGGAACTGCCCACTCATCTTGATTTCTGTACAATAGATCAGCACAAAAAGCTGCTATTTTTTGTTCCCAGCTCCCAGAGACTATTAGCTTACAGCACTTATCCTTGTTAATTGCATGCCCTCTGATTGCCACACTACCTGAGTGTCCTTCTTGCAGTTTGTATGTTATGGTAGGGGAAGGTACAGTAGCTCTCACCAGCTGGAGAACGGTGGCAGCTTTGAGGGGACTGAAGCAGCAAACAGACACTTTAACTGCTGAGAAGCCCATATCAGGAGAACAACTCAGAAGATCCACTGCATCACACACAGTCTAAACTTAGTGATATCAAATCACCATGATGGGCCACTCAAAAGGAATTCTTTAACAGCAAAGGATGACATACATAAGGTTTTCAAAGCATCAAACCATGTTGTCCCTGTCCAGAAATGAGATTGCTTCCAGTGCAAAGCAAGCTGGCTGAAGATTAATGGTTTCAAAGCCACTTTGCTTGAGCTCCCTGAGCCTTTTAAGAATCTCACAGAGTGAGAAGACAGAGTATTGTTCTTTCAAGGTAAAAGTTCATTTCAAGTGAATAGGCTGTGCTGGAAGAATATTTCATCATGTTCATGCTGACCACAAAATAGGTGATTGGCTGCAGCATTCAACCGTGAAGGTCCTTGCAGCAAATCTAGAAGAAACCAGCCTTACTGAAGACACAGCTGATGGGATAAAAGCCCTAAAAGCACTGCTACTGAATTGTATGATATTTTCTGCAACATTTCCAGATACACTTAACAGCTTGGATTTTCCATCAACTCCTTGTGACTTTCATTGAGAGAGAAACAACATTGTAATAAGGCCATAAGGTTATAAGAGTGACACTATCAAATAGCAATTTTGTCTCATTTTTTGAGCTATTTATCATTCCTCTTCAGGAAAGATTTACTGGTAAAAGGTCAGTTTTTAGAAGGCTTTTGGTGTCTGTCAGCCTATGAGCCTCTCCTCACAGTAGATGATTGGTGATTTGAGCAGTCTAACACACCTAACAAGCGGAGATCACAAGAATAATCTAGAGCTAATCTGAAGATGTCATACAGGACATCTAAGGATATGAAAACATAGAGTATGTAAGAATATACACGGAAGTTATGTCAGCTTGTCACTGGAATTCTTACCAGTGCCTTAAAATTTCTGTATATAGAAACTAGTTTGTTAGAAGAAAAGATACCCCAAGAGAGGTGACACTGTTGCTGCTCCAAGTCCCTGAGTCCAACCAGTAACAAGGCAGAAGACGTATTCCTAGTAGGCAGATGCACACAGAGCACACCCATGTACACCACATACTTACGTGTGTGCATTACCAGCCACACAGATAGACACAGATAGACACTCAGAGCACCCACGCAAACACAGGCAGGACCAATATCCCTTCCTGTTCTGCTCCAGCAAGACAGGGTGGAGGTTCATGAGTGACAATATCCATGTACACACATGAAAGTAAATCACTCCAGCAGCCATATCCAGGCATTCAGTCTGTCCAGTAGCTCCCTCTGGATTCCAGTTTCCCCAGTTTCTGGTAACCACTCTTTAGTCTGAAAGGCAACTGGGAGAGCTGTTCCTGATGATTCACAGGGGTGGGCTCTGCTCTTGAACCACAGGAATGACGGCTCTCCCAGGGCAGCCCTGGGAGGGGCTGGGACAAGGCATTCCTTCCTTGGGAGTACTTGATTTGGATTCCTGTCTGCCTTCATGCCCCTCTGCTCCTCTATGTTTGTGGGAATGTTCCTTTGATGGGCTGATGGCCCCCGTGAGAAGCCTGGGAGTAGCCTATCAGGGTACTATTTGGGGCTGCCTCTTCCATTGTCTCTCCAAGCTCCTTTTGTGGGTGTGCAGATGAGCTTTATCGAATAACCTAACACAGCTGTGCCAATAAGTAGCTCAAAACTTAATTATGCACTTCAGCTTAAGAAACCAGTATGAAGGGAGAGGTATTTCTGAATGCACACTGAGAAATCACAGATTGTAATGAAATCACATGAGCTGAACATATAGTGGTGCAACAAGAAGTAAAGTAACAAACAATCAGTTTATATGTGTATGAATTATTTTTGTTTCTTAATGATGTGGGTAATTACCCATTTTTTTATATTTAGAGATACTTATGCAGCTCTTAACAATCGTCCTCTTTAGACAATACTGCCTAATTCCAAATCCGCAAGACCACACTGAAATAAAGCCTTTAAATTCTGGATGACCTCAAGTCATCCATGGATGACCTGTGCGATCCATCTTTCCACTGTGATTCATAGTGTATGCAGGTAGCAGTAGCATTGAAATGTCCTGAACTGGGGCACCTGCATAGGGATGGTAAATATGACAAAAGAACCTGCATATCCATGACCATCTGGAGGGAGAGTTAGGGCCTATGGCATCCCAAAAAGCACTAAATATCTGTATCTAGATGTTTGAATGGAGAAGTCTCTGCTTCTCAAAAGAGTCAAAGAAGTGTAGAATGCTAGGAGGTTAACTATAGATGTCTGCTTTAAGATAAGATGAATAGCTCCTTAGATGCCATTTGGTTGAGTGACTAAAGGCATAGCTTTCTGGTACTGTTCAGTTTCTAGTATTGTTCAAGAGTCCCTTGGATGTGAGAGATATCCCAATAGGACTGGCTGTTGAGGAGTACCTCTGGTCCAGGTAGCTGGACTTGCAAGCTGCAGATTGAAATGCATATTGAGCTCTGGGTTGGAGCCTGAGACAAGAGACCATGAACTGCCGATCTTTGAGATAACAAAGAGCATGAAGATGCGTGACACCATCCAAGTGAATGGACACTGAGAGACACAGCAGGAGCTGGGAATTTGTGACTTTTTGGATAACAAAGGAAATGAAGTCCAGTGATGACAGCCAGGTGGATGGACATAGAGAGGGGCCAAAGACTTGGGAGGAAAAGTGAGTCTTGCACACAGGTAGACTGTGAGGGTATAAAAGCCCACGGGTTCCTTTGCTGCGGGTCCCTCCTCAGAGGCACCAGCTTAAGCTATTTCTGTATTACTGCACTGAGAATAAATTTCTCTTTGGAACAAGACATCTAAGACTACTATGGGAAACCTGGGAACAAGCTGTTAAGGAAACCTGGTCTCACTGTGTGAGTGGGGTGTGTAGGGAGTCAAGTGGGGCACCCGCTGGGTTACTGGAGCAACCTGCTATGAAGGGGCTTCAGTCCAAGCAGTGAAAATCTCTGGCATTTGGAGTGTGACTAACAGAGAGTCTCATAAATGGTCAGACTAGGAAGTTTCTTTAACATGGCAGATATTGCACAAGATCTACACATGTCCTACGCCTTTTTGGAGTAGTGACCAAAGGCTGGAGACGTTACTTAGACCATTTTCCATGGTGCCTGAACTCCTTTTCAGTTCCTAACTATCATTTAGCTCACCTAAATAGTAGACATTTAGTTAATTGTTCCTAATCTAAGGGATTAAGAGGAATGGGATCAGTGAAGATATTTAAATAAGTTTTACCAAATGTACAACAGCAAGCTATCTTCTTGTAAAAAAAACCTCCAAAACTCAACTGAAGAAGTTTAACAATAGCCTATTCCTGGCTGTATAGAAAGCTCTTTGATGACATTATAAAGACACCACCAAAAAAGTGAAATAGGATATAGAACTAAGTATAAAAAATATCACGGAGTAAACCCCAGAAAAAATACAACATTAATTCAGTGAAGTATAACAGCCTAAAGCGGGGCCTACACAAAAGATGAAAATGGACTTCTTACAAAGACATGTAGTGATAGATAAGTTAGAATGGCTTCAAACTGAAAGAGTGTAGGTTTAGATTATATATCAGGCAGAACTTCTTTACTGAGGGGGTGGTGAGGCACTGAACAGGCTGCCCAGAGAAGCTGTGGATGCCCCATCCCAAGCAGTGTTCAAGGTCAGGCTGGATGGGACTCTGAGCAACCTGATCTAGTGGAAGATATCCCTGCCCATGGCCGGGAGCCCAGAGTGAGATGATCTTTGATGTACCTTCCAACCCAAATAATTTCATGATATGGTATTATACGTAGGAACATACAAGATGATAAGGAAACTTTTATAGACACAGATGAAGGACATAAAGGCAAAGAAAGGGTTTATTGCAAAACAGGGAAGGACGGTGAACAACAGGACGAGCAGAAACAGTCAGTGCCTCCTTTGCCTTAATCATACTTGAAACCTGAAGTGTGGTTTGGTAATTAACAAAACATGTTTTAACAGAGAGTTAGGAGAACACAGCAGAACAAAGAAAAAAGAGCCTAAAGAGTGTTTAGGTCTGTCAGGTTCTCCATTTGAAAGCACCTGAAAGCTTGCCCTCAATGGTTAGACATCCAGCTGAAGTAACTCCAAACCACTTGAAACACATGTTCAAGGAACATGATGTTATACAGACTAGAAAGCATGAGTGAACATGAGATTCTGTACCAGTAAAACATTGAGCTGTGTTAGATAAACATTAATATATGGCAAGGGAAAAAAATAACTATCCTGTAGTTAGCATTGGTAAGGCCTCAGAGCATCATGTCTGGTTTTGGTCATTGTACTTTGAGGTATGTAAGCAAATTGGACAGAGTCCAGAGGAAAGCACACAGAATGATAAATATGATAGCTTCCTTTGATGGATTTCTGCCCTGTGGAAGGACAAAAAGGAATCCCTCAGATTTTCAAACAAAATGGTTTTGGTAAGATTTGAGAGGGAAAAAAGCCTGCTGTAAGGACAGAAGACATGAACCACTGAGACAGAATCATCAAAGAATTGCTATTGAGCCTCCTTTACTCCCAGCTCTTAAGCAGGGACTGTACCACAGTCTGTTGGGAATGCTGTAGTTAAAGTGGCTGGCTTAACTAGAGGCACAGCTGGCCTAGTGGATCAGCCCTCCACTCCCTGGCTCTGCACGGTCCTTGGTTGCCTTGCTGCAGCTAACAATAAGGGAGCCAATTAATGTTAATTGGGATGCAGCCACCTTCCCACTAGGATTTGGATGAAGAGCAAGGCATTTCATACAGGCCACTAAACAGCTGTCACGTGCTAACAGTGTTCAGTTGCTGCTGACCTGGGCTGCATTTATATTTTAGTGACTTGCCGTGAAAAGCTCTGTATGCCATTATCAATCCCCTGGGCAATGCAGCCCCTGTTTTAGAGTTGCTTGACAAATGAGATTTAGTTTCCAGAGAAATGTTGCTAGGTAGCACCTTTTTATTCCTAGATATTAACTTGTCACACCTCCCACTGTCTCTCTTTTCATCCTGACAAAGTCATATAGATATTAAGCAAGAGAAAAAGGAGACAGAAGGGAAGGTATTTTACTACAATATGATTTTATGTTATCATAAAAGAAGATTTGAATTGGCCCATTGAAACAAAGAGGAAATATATACAAAGCTCTAGTGTTGTAAAATTACTAGTAGTATTTAATTTTCATGAAAACAAATGTCCTTTAAAAATTATCATTAGAAGTCTGTGTAAGTACGGTTTGAGATTCTCAAGCTTTCTGCTGGGAGTCCTTCTGTTTTATTGTTTTGTAGGTTTATGTCACCACTCTGTCTACCTATTGCTGATACTAAGCATGCCAAACAAAAGACATTACTTCTTTTCTCTCATTCCCCACAAAGAGAAGTCGCTGACAGATTTCTGACAACAAATAATTAACTAAAAAAATTAGTTATGTTTATTTGTGAGCCAGATGAAAGTTCTAGGTATAAAAAGAAGATGATTTAACAAAAACAGTGAAATCAAGTTGTTATGGTAACTGGATTTTGAAAGGATGTATGTACAAAAAAGAAAAGGAGAGAATAGATTTATGCTCCATCTGCTCTAACCAGTGTGGTAAAACACAACTGTTAAAGAAAAACACCTAATAAGGATAATTTCACATCTGGCATCAAGCCTGTATGATATTTCACATCAATGAGACTCCTAGATGTGAGTCAAAATTTGCTCAAATATCTGCCACATAGATATAAGATATATGAGGTGTATACGACTGAAGATCATGCTGAACTACTAATTGAATTCCATAATTTTAAACATTACTGTGAAAATTCAATTCAAATGTTTGCAGTTGCTCATATCCATTGTGCTTACTGATTTTTATTAAATTCTATTAGTGCATGCTACTTATCTGACACAACTTAGTGTCCATTGCTTCTGGTTTTGTGCTGGTGTGCAACATTGGGAAAGATGATGCTTCATCTCACTTGGTACTGCAGCCTTTTAAATAAAATATCCATTGGCAATTAGAGCAGAGAATGTCTGAAAAGGAGCTTTATCAGAGAAATGTAAGTTTGTACAAGATGTTGTAGTCCATGACATTCAACTCAAGTAAGAAGCATTTCAGATGGAAATCACTAGCACTTCTCCCCTGAAGAACAGAGCCTTAGAAAATGCATGGAGGGACCTGGGCTGTAAGATCACCCACTGAGTATTTGTAGCTTCTCTGTTCTTTAATAAGTCCACAGCTACAGATAATCACCAAGAGGAAACAGGCTTTTGGTGGCATACTCCAAGGAGCTTTTGATATCTTCATTTTACCATTTCTCTATCTTTTCATGTGCATTTGCTGATTTTCCATGCTCCTGACCCCATTTACATCTTCAGTGCCAGATGTCCTAGTTTCTTCTGGAGAAAAACTTTCTTCTCTATTAACAGCCATGTTTTCTGCTAAGACCAGTATTCTGGTGATTTAAGTTTATTCTAGTAATTTAAGTTTGACCGCATTTCATCTGTTCTCTCAGTCCCTCTCCCTGCTTTTTGGCATCTACTGGTAATTCAAGATTCATAGCTTGAACATGCTTTTGTAACTGATTGAAATGTAACTAATATATTTGTTCCACATCCTGTCAGAGACCATTTCTCTCCTTTTTCACTTCACAGCCTACTAAACATTGTACACAGGGTTGCCTTGTGGTATTCCTCTCCTGTAGCCACCTGACCAACCCAAGAGGACTAACATCTGCTTTCCTCCCTAGCTGTTGCTGTCTGGGGCTACCGGAGATCTCCCAGGCTGTGTGAAACACTCTTACAGGGCTGTCTGATATAACACTGACCCTGTGGTTTGTCCAGAGTGGCAGCTGGAGGATGGCTGAAATATACAAGACGTCCCATAATGTCACTAGACTTGGATGTGTCAATTAAACAAACCTGAATCTGGAGAACTAAAGAGGTTATCTCTTAGTCAGAGGAATAGCAGTTATGATCTCCACTGACTGTATTGATATGAGCCAGAGGTGCACTGCTGTCCTGATGGAAGACAGCATCCATTGAACGTAATTTGGCCAGTAGGAATCACACTTGAATTACGTACTGCTATACATACAAACAACTCTATTGGTTTATTTGATTACAGGAAAGACAGCATTTATTTGTAAGTTCAGGGTACAAGAGGGATTTTGGAGTGAGAAAGCATCTCACTGCAAATCCTTTAATAATCTTCTTAAATTCATATTCCAAAACTCTGAAGTGAGGAAAAGGAGGTGTTTTAAAGCCTTTCATATTCTTGCAATGTCAGCATAAGGACTGTTAAGTTTCCTACACAGTTTCCTCAGACACTTCTTCCCTCCTCAAGCTTTCTTTGGTTTAGTTAATATTGTGCCTTGTTTGCCAACATTCCCTATGCTGTCACTGACTCTTCTGTGTACTGCTAGGTTTTATGTGGCCACAGTTGATTTTTCTTTCCTCTGCAGTAAAATTCACCTTAGGCAGGTGAACTGCATTTGCAGAACAATGGAGCATGGCATTGCTGCAAAGAATCTATCACTCTAACCTCTAGTAAACCCGAGGTCAGAACACAATTACAGGGTTCAAGTGTTTGGTAAGTTATTTGCTTGCACAGACTGCTGATTGATTGTTCTAAAATTGTTATTAGATAACTGCTAGCAGCAGTGATCAAAGGGAAAGGAAAATGAAACCGGAAGCAGTAGGCAAGGAAAGCTGCTACAGACTAGCGCTTATGTCTAAAGAAGGGTAATGTCAATGAAAACAAGAAAACACTGAAAAGTAGATTACTTCAAGGGAGACAACCTAGGCAGACAAGCCTAAAATCCAGTATTCTGCATAACTCTTTTTCTGTGTCGAATAAGGTGTTTTCTGAAAGCTTTGCCTCCATTTGATTAAGAAAAATACTACAGCTGTTCATTACATTTTAAAGAAATTATTCTTGATCTGTTCAAAACCTCATGTAGTTAGATTTGCCTAAATAACTGGTTGCACAGGATTGGATCAAGGCTTTTGGAAAGAATGCAGAGAGGAATTCCTTTGACGGTGTTTCATCCAGCTTCTCCATCAAGGGCATTAGGAAAAAGATGACTCCCAGACTATGCAGGCTGCTTATGGCCCTTGCTAGTCTTCTTCTGTCCATAGTCAAGGGCAATCTCTCCATAACTCGTGTCCACCTCTGATATTTTCCTATGTAAGTACAGGGTCAAGAAGACTAATCAGTCTCAGATTCTTTAACCCATGTAATCCTCAGAAATCCTTCAGAGTAATTTGATCAGTGCAGCAGAACTTGCGCGCCTTCCAGCTGTTATTTTCTGTGAATCGTCTGCTACAAATGCAATATTTAGCCCTTTTTATCATTGCATCCTGGTGGAGATCTAGTCCTGGTCAGTTGGCTTAATGATGGTAGCAGAGTGTGGGAAACAGGTTACTTTACTTTTCCATGGGCATCATTACAGTCTGTTTTATGCCTTGCTGTTGACTGTGATTTTTTTATACAGTACATCACTATGTTTTAGCTAGGTGGAGAATTTCTTATAACACATTAACTTGATCATTTCCACCTTCTGACCATGCCAGCAGAGACAGTGCAAAGCAGAATCGTTTCAAGATAGATTGGATTTGAACTTCTTCAAAGGTTACATGTACTAGACTGTGGGGACTTGGATTTTTGCCTAATAATAATAAATATTTACAGAAGTTGTAACTTAGCCTCCAGCAAATGTACACTACTTAGCATCATGCAAAATGTTTATAAGTGTCAAAATGTTTGTAAGGAAAATAAAGAAGTTTAAGGATCTATTCAATACAGAGTTATTGTATCAGAGTTATTTTTTCAGTAAGTCATGTAACAATTCATGTTCACTGTATCCCCTTGAGTACTGCTGACTGCAGAATCATGATTTTGATTTGGATAATTTCTTTCTGTTGTCCAGGAATGTGGAGGGAGGATGGATCATTAATTTTTTTATTTTTTTTTTTTTTGTCAAGAGGCTGTTTATTACTGGATGACATTTAGGATCACAAGATATCATGGGCTAGTGCCTGATTAAGAGCACCTCTCAGGTAAGCAAGACCTTGACTACAGCTGCCCAGCTTTGACTAGATTAATTCAGAATGAGCTGGAAAAAAAAAAAAAGGAAGCAACAGGTGAAACTTGTTAGGCAATTGTGTCTAACTTCACACTTTTGTGATGCATTTGGGGTGAGGGATGAGAGGGTGATGGAAATCCTGATGGCAACTGCTAACTGATATACATAGGTAGTGAAGTGATCTGGGGGTGTGTGATTAGCAAGGGCCTTGGTGGCTCTTGGCAACTGAAGGTGTCAAATATTAAAAGCTCTATCCCTTTGGGAGGGAGTGGGACACAACCAGGGATGGCCAGCACCATGCAGATGGCTGAGCCAGAGGCTGGGCTCCCACCCAGGGCTCAGGCTGCTCTCAGCTGATCCAGGGATTGGGTCTTCAGATGGTATGAGTCATGGGATGGAAACCTTGGAACAGAAATTGGTACCCACTTGTCATGTGAAAGGTGGGAGTTTGGATTTTTGCTTGTTGGTCCCCCAGGAAAGTTAAGACCCTGGTGTCCAACAGTTCGTAAGCCCCTTGTAACGAGACCCTTCACTAACAGATTCACAAGGTTGGAGGGTACCTCAACCACCCTTGTCTGGAGGAACTCAGCAGAGACAAGACCCCTCAGTGGATCCTGCCAGGGTGTTTTCCACTACCAGCAACTGCAAGGCCTCACTTTAACAGTTTATGGAATAACACTTTTTATTACTACAAATTGTGACAGATTAATAAGGTTCAAAGGTTGTCGGTGATAGTCTCTACTGCAAAAATATGTTTTAAAGCAATCTACTGATACATATATTAAGCAAGCACGAGCTTTGAGATGAAGCAATCTAATTAATATGCTACAGAGTAAGCACAGGCAAAAGCTCTAGTCCTAAAAGCAGCATTTAAAGTGCATAGATCATATTTCTTACCCAAGGCATCCTTCTGAGGGGGAGAAGATGGACTCAGCCCATTGACTGATCTCAGCATTTCTGGTGGAAATCTTTTCCCACTTTCCCCCTATCCTCAACTTTTATACTATTTTCTTTATGTTTGGGTGGAGTTTGAGTGGCTCTAGTCATAAATACCTTTTATTTCTGATTGATGTATCTAATGGGAGGGTGGTGGTGGTTGTGTTTTGGCACCTGAGGAGGGGGTTCAACGTGGTTTTTGGCTTCAGCAGCAGAACATCTTGATTCTCCCTTATCAGACAGGTGCTGTACAGTCTTAGTTCCGCAAAATTCTCCTATTCTGCTGGGATTAGAATGGAGGGGGCCATGTAGTCTTCACTTTGTTCCACACTCCGTTCTCTTTCTCTGAGCAGATGTTTATCATTGTAGTGGGGAGCATATTGACCTTAGTCCGTCCAGGGAGTTGCAGCTGCTTTTTATCTTAAAATTCTGAATCCCCTCTAGGTTTAACTCTATCCATCATCCCACACCACGCATCCACCCAGTGGGAGTGGGGACAGACCCCAAGACCCTGTGGACGGTTTAGGATCAACTCAGGTCATTGCTGGACCTCCTCCTGTGAGGCTCCTCAGGACACCTGAACTACTTTTTCCCCCCAGATCCTTGGCCTTTGAATACATTCACTGGTGCACTGGCAAAGCTGTTAGCATATACCAAGGAAATATTCTGAAAATCTCTTCAAGAAAAGAGACTAGATAATCTCCAGAGGTCCCTTCCAACCCTAAGAATTCCATGACTCTGTGGAAACAGAACCAAAATTTATCAAACTACCACATTTTCTCACATCATCAGCTTTCAACATAAATATAAGAGTCCAAGTTAAAATTTTAGGCTTCCTTTATTAATTATCCTTTGAAAAGAGCCATGTCTCAGAAAAGGAGCTTACTTAAGATGCCTAAGGAATATGTTCTTGAATTCCAGGTCTGGGTTAATATGTGACTGAGTCAACTTTCTTTGCTTTTGTTGGAAGGTAGCCATCAGAGCCAGAAGGAGGGGTCAGCATAGGAGAAGGAAGAGACTAGAGTCTCCCCGGAGAAATTGTGTATGAAATACAACATAATTTTGCCTGCTATAGTGGAGTCAAGGGCATCTGATACTTATGGAAAACAGAAGATATAGTTGATAAAATCCAGATGTTCCAGAATCATGTATTTTCTGAAGGCGTGGAAGACACAGCCCAATATGGATAATTTAAAAACCTTGAGATTCTGAGTTCCTTAATTTCTTCAGGAATACTCGGTGTATACAAGCGCTGGGTAGAATGTAAGTTTATACCTAAGCAGACATCTGTCTGAATTCTGGCCAGAACAATCATCTACCATTAGATATCAGATTATTCTGAACTACAGAAGAGTTGTCCAGTAATCTGAAACGGTCACTGTAAATTGCTTATAATCACTGGGAAGAAATAGGCATTTCAAAGGCAAAACTGAAAGCAGCAAGCAGTTTTTGACCCAAGACAAAATAAATTACAGCTTAAAAATACCCTTCTTCTCTTCATTGTCAGTGAAGAGACCTTAGAGAAGCCAGGCTAGACACAGATAATTTAACAGAAGATGTCCAGTTAGGCAAGACAAACCTTTCTCGCATGTATAATGGGAAGAATGGATCAGCTGATCAAAATAAAAAGCTGGGGTTTGCATTCTTACAATATTTGCATAACTTAAACCCATCAGTGACTATCCTGAGTAGAACCACAGCAAGACAAGCTACTTTGCTTGTATTGAGGAAAAAAGATAACAAGGACAGGTCAGGATATTAGTATGTAGGTCAGGATATTAGTATGTAGCTACCTGGTGGCAAAGAAGCAGAATAAATCACCAGTAGCATTTTACTGTAGATAGCTAAGCATGTTAGTTATCTGAGATAACTGTACATTTTCCCTCCTTTCCCCTGTCCTCTTCCCCTTCCCCTGCCCTTTTCCCTTTCCATTTTCTCCTATGTTTCTATGCAGTTGTAGAATATTAATTTCTGGAAAAATATAAAAAGAAGTTGCAAATATCAGACAATCTTAAAAATCTTTAGCACCCCACCACACGTATAGTGAATGTCAGTGGAACACATGTGCCGCTGGCACAAACTTTTTGTAAGAAAAGGCAAATTAAAAAAGCATCCAGTTTTTAGAACTGTGAGGCACTCATAGCATGTGTGTGTCACACATACATAGCACACTCATTGCAGTGTGTTACCCACAGCATGTTAATATTTTCGAAAGGTTGTTTTTGGCAGAGGTTGTCAGAAGTAGAAAAGACAATAAGAAGAAAAGTGTATGACATCTCAGTTCTTAGAACTGTGGAGATATTTGGCCATTCCAGGTTATGCACAAGTTTTGCGGCACAAAATGAGGAAGGGAGCATGAAATAAGAAATTAAAAAACCACACCTCAGCAAATTCCAATATAATTTGGAAAACTGAAGGGAAAAATTAGATGTCACTACCCATACATTGTAAATGGGTAAACTATGTTCCTTTTCAGTCATTAATGTTTATATATATTACCTTTACAAAGGAACACTTCTGGAGAATGAGTGACCCATGTAACCTAGTGGCTGTTGGCTACATCTCACCAGTACAACACTTCTGACCACTAATCCCCAGGAAATGTCCTGTGCTTTGCTGGGTTCTATTTTAAAGAAAGAGGGGATAGATTCAGGTCATGTGAACAGCATGTTTATTGCAGGTCTCCTATACTGCTCTTCTGTAATTTCTCTTGTTGGTATTTCTTATGTATGTGGTGTCTTGTGTATGGGAGACAGAAACTCAGCAAAACCAGATGCAATTCAATATGCTGGATATAAACTTACTAAGACTTCATTCTAGATCCCTTGACAGAGAACAACAGTTGACCCAAATTTAATGGAAACTAATGGATTTCAACCTTCGCATGGTTGTAAACTTCCCACCTGTGGGTCAGTTCTGTCTGGAATAAGAGACTTGATGTCTGACCACCACTTTCTTTTACTGAGGTCTCCTGGAAACTGCTATTACCTACATTTGAAATTTCCACGTTTTATTGTAGTGCAAACCAAAGAATTTTCTACTGCCTTTTTCTGCATAAGCAGGCTCAGAAAGTTTGGATGAATTCAGAGGTTCTGCTTTTTACAGGTTTCTTCAAAGCATAACAATGAACACATAACACTTATAAACTGGACAAAAATGAAAATAATTTGATCTTCATAGATATCTCTCTTAACATGTTTTTATTGTCACAGAAATGTAAACACCATTCGCTTAAATTTACCGCTTAAATTTACCACTTAAATAGCAAATCATCTGAACCAACATCCACTAAGATTCACATAAACACGAAAAATAATTTTTTTCTGGTAGAAACGAAATGAATTCAGCTTTAAAGAACTACATGTAAGAACCACTTGTCAATCAGTACCATGTGCATTCACCCTACTCGTTATCAGAGAGGCACAGCACACAAATCACAAGAGGGCTAATCAAGAACATCTTCCATAGTACAATGAGAAAATGTTGTATAGTTTATAAGACCTTCTACCCACTAGTTGGCCTCAGTAATTACTGAAACCTGCTCTCCTTATTAAGCAAGCTCTTAAATAATTGATCCTATATTTACCCCTGCTCACTAAGGAAATACCATACATAAACAGAATTTTTATGCATGTAGTATCTTATTTGCAAATTTTGTTATTGAGAAATGTATGATTAGGCTGTGTTTCGGGAGAGCAGGATTCTAGTCCCAGCTCTGCAGCTGAAGCACTACATGACCTTGGGAAAGTCATTCACTGCTGTGCTTTTATTTGTCTAAGATCTGTTGTCTGACTTGCAGTTCATCTGATTTAATTGTTTTAATATCTTTAACTTTCCTGTTAATACCTTCTGATAAACAACTACACTTTCCAACACATCTGGGATCAGAGTGCCCTCCAATTTTCAATTTAAATAATAATAGAAAAATAAGCCAAATAAAGAAAAACTCTTTGAGATTAGTAAAAAAATAGTCTACTGATTTTTTTAATTTTAGTAAACTGATTTGGATTTCATTTTTTATTATGTTCCGTAGTTGGCACAGGCATGGCTCAGTCTGGAAAACTTTCTGAAAGATGCTTCCTAAGAAAAAAAGTGTTTCTCAAGTTGTGCTTCTGTTCATGCTGCTGCTGAGGGCATGTTGCTGTTCTCTCTTATTCCGTAGTGAGAGGATAAAAGTTAATACAGCTTCCCTCTATACAGCATCAGTACCTAGTTTTTATGACCTCATTCTCTGAGTGCCAAAAGAGCGATATGCCAGCCAGGAGGCAACTGTCCACCATGATAAAGCTTAAGCACGTCAGTCCGTGGAACAGATGGAACATTGACTGTGCTAGAGGGAAGGCAGAGGACTTTCAATTCTCTCTCTCATCTTTCATCCAGTTCAGATGAACAAGTGAAGGATAATGTACATGTTTTCGCAAAGAAAAAGTCAAATCAAAAGAATAGCTTTGTGGTTTAGCTTTTAGGGATTTTAAGTAACGTTCAAAACCCTTAGCAAATTGCTTTGAGCAAATAAACATACATCATAAGCATATTTCAGTCTACGAATCCCACAGACAAATGCTACTTTGAAACTACTTTTCATACTGTGCTCCTAATGGTAATGTGGATTATGTAACAATTATATTATAATGAAGAGACTTGAGGATGGAATGCATTTTTAATCTGAAGTATTACAAATAGTGTAATAAACCTTAAGAGGAATGGTTCTAGGGATGTGCCTGCTAGCTTAGCAGGGAGCTGGATAAAAAGAAAAAGCATTTTGCATGAATATATGTTAATTAATTAAATGTTAGGCATACATATTCTTAGCATATTTACTGAGGAAAAGACCTATGTTTTCTATACCATGTGATTTAGAGTATCCAGAAGCCTTTGAAATTCTCATTGTCTCATTGTATATATTTGAGCACTTTTTAGATGTTTAAAGGGTATAATAAAGGTATACATTGATACTAGATTGCGGAACCAGTGGACTGAAGTGTCAGGACAGTTAAAGCATACTGCAAATGTAAATTCATACTTTGTTCTGGAATCAATGTAGTTTCATGTGTCTGAACTACAAAGGTGGTCAAACTGGAGAATGAACAGTTGGGTACACTATAGTTCTCAGTGTAGGGTAATGCTGAGAGGTGTAAAGACTCCAAGACCTTCAACCCAGGGGCTGCAGCCAGTCTTTAGGGCTTTTATCATACAAGGCAAGCAATCTGTGGGAGAGATAGTTGTAAGGGTCCAATAAAGCTAATAAAGCTAACACGATCCCAGATCTGAGGGTAAAAACTGGAATACTTTATTGAACGCGCAAAGCACTTATTTAAGGGGGAGGGGGCTTAACCTGTTAATAAGGAGGCAAGGTTATGCCAAATAGGGGATTCCACAGTCTATTAGCATTTCCAGTAGGAGGGGTGACATAAGGGAAAAAAGGAATTTACATTTCTTGATCCAGTATTTACATTTGGAGGAAAAAGGATTGATATTTCCAGTAAGTAGTATTACATTGGTGGAGAATGGTTGGCTTTTCCCAAAACAAGGATTACACAGGGAGGGGAGAAAACAATGGGATATCTGCAGGGACTGATAACATCACAGAGAAGTCTCTCCATATCCTGCTGGGGGAGATCAGGACAATCCACAAGAAATGAATGTCAATGGATCTTGTGTGGTCTTTTAGATGGTGGGTTTTTCCCCAGTCCCTGTGGCCCAAGGCTTCCTGTTTACCCCAGCAGTTCCTTTTCTGCTGATATCCAAATTTTGGACTGCAACAGGTAGTATTTATGTTTCCCAAATATTATGAATCATTGTGATGGTTTAACCTTGGCTAAATACCAGGTGCCCACTAAAGCTGCTCTATCGCTTCCCTCCTCAACTGGAGAGGGGAGAGAATGTAACTAAAAGCTTACAGGTCAAGATAAGGACAGGGAGAGATCACTCATCAATAACCATCATGGGCAAAAATGGACTCAACTTGAAAATTAATTGAATTTATTACCAGTCAATTCAGAGTAGGTTAATGAGAAGTAAAGCAAATCTTAAAAACACCTTTCCCCCACAGCTCCCTCCTCCCCAGGCTTAAATTTGTTCCCGATTCTCTATCACCTCCCTGTCAGCAGTGCAGAGGAACAGGGAATGAGGATTATGGTTAGTTTATCACATATTGTTTTGGTGCTGCTTCCTCCTCAGGGAGAGGAGTCCTTCCTCTGGTCCATTGTGGGGTCCCTCCCGCAGGAGACAGACCTCCACAAACTTCTTCATTGTGGGTCCTTCCCACGGGCTGCAGTTTTTCATGAACTGCTCTATCATGAGTCCCTTCCACAGGGTGCAGTCCTTCAGGAACAAAATGCTCCAGTGTGGGTCCCCCGTGGGGTCACAAACACTGTCAGCAAACCTGCTCCAGTATGGGCTCTTCTCTACATGGGTTCATAGGTCCTTTCAGGAGTCTGTTCCAGCATGGGTTTCCCGTGGGGTCACAGCCTTTTTCAGGCATCCAGCTGCTCTAATGCAGAGTAGTCCACAGGCTGCAGGTGGATCTCTGCTCTACCATGGACCTCCATGGGCTGCAGGGGGACACCTGTCTCATCATGGTCTTCACCATGGGCTGCAGGTGAATCTCTGCTCCTACCCCTCCTGCTTCAGTGACCTTTGTCCCCGTTTATTTGTTTCATGTATTCTCATTCTCTCTTCTCTGACTGCAAGTAATCCTCCCCTTCTTAAATATGTTATCACAGAGGCGTTGCTACCATCACTGTTTGGCTCAGCCTTGGCCAGCACTGGGTCCTTCTTGAATCCAGCTGGCATTGCTCTACCAGACTGTTGGGGAAGCTTCTGGCAGCTTCTCACAGAAGCCACCCCTGTAGCCCCCCGGCTATGAAAACCTTGCCATGCAAACCCAATACAGTCATATGCTGGGAATTTATGAACTGAGGCACTGCAGTATGTGTGTGTATGCTACTTCTTGTATGTCAAGTTATTTTCTTCACTTAAGTGATAAGGAGCACTGCTGTGCTTGGGGCCTGACTTGAGGACTGTGGTTGTGCTGCCCTTTCTGGATTCTAATTTTTCTGACTATTTCCAGTCCAGAATTTTCCTGTTGCAGGAAATCTTTATACCTCATTGTACATAGCTGCATAGTGATGTATTGTACAAATTTCAATCCAGGCCCACATAAACTGATATATACATAGCAGTGAATGCTGGCAATAGTCCACACTGAAGGGTGAAAAGAGAAAGGAAAGCTGTCAGACAAAATGTTAATTACCTGCCAAGTATTATAATGAACAGCTGATGATATTCTGTACATTAAATAAAATACTAAGTCCAACATAATAGACATAATTCAGAAATTATTTTAGTGTAGAAACTGTGAAACAAGAAGAATCTAAATTATCAGAAGTTGTTGTGACACCACCCTGTTTCCTAAATCTTCCACAGGATCTGCAGTATAGAATGTTGAAGTAATAACAGAATCATTTTATTAATGCCTTTTGCATCAGTGCTTCAAAGCACTTTGCAGCAACACAAGAATGTTTAGAGGCATCCATTACCTTGGATATATCAAGATAAATACACGAATAAAAACGGTGTTTTCAAATCATTCTGCAGTTACTACAGAATCAACAATCAGGATAATGCATCATAAACATCAACAAAAGATGTACTTCATCCTATATAAGTCAGATCTCTTAATCTGCCTGAGTATTAGAAATAAATTGAGAATACCTTGTCCTTCTTATGAATACTGTAGATGAATGAAGAAAATTATTTGTTAAAATGTGTCCTAGTCCTGCTCAGAAATTTTTGGTGGACAATCTTAGTATCAATTCAGTTTTTCTTTGCTTGAACAACTGATATCTACTCTTAGACTCAAGTAAACTGATATTAATCAGAACGAATAATTTTGAAGATCCTGTGGGATTGATACATCATTTTCCAATACATCAGCATTTTCTTAACAGTTATGAAAGATACAGACTTACTTTTTATGAGAATTTTTTTTCACACTGAGAATATTTTCTTGCATTTCTGTTTGGTAAAGAATGAAAACTCAGCAGACTCATGACTTTCTTACTCAGACAAAGTCAGTGCTGCCTATCCAAGACTTCTTATACTGCTTCCCCAAGGAACATTGCATTTTCTCCTAGACAGTGATCTTTTGGCACTTGATCAAGTTTTCTAAGAATTCATTTCTTGTCAGGAGATCATAACATTCTTCCACAGTTAAGTTCTGCAGGCATGATGAGACTGTCAGCTGCAGGGTCAACTTGCTAAAGCAAGGAACAGAAAAACAAGGCTACGAAATTCCTTCCCAGAGAATGCAACAATTCTTTCTGAAATTCCATCTCTTTCACTTCCCACTAAGAATGTAAACATTAAAGGAAAAAAAAGTCTCTTCTCTATTTTCTGTGTCCACTCTCACTATTCACCACAAATCTGTAGGTTTCCCCATTCAAACTATTATGGATTAATTAATAGGTGGAGTACACAAAGCTTTCCTGATTTAATATATCAGTCCTTTACATAGACAGAACTTTATTCTTAAATCAAGGAGCTGCATTGTTTTCCTTGTATAGTAGCATGGTCTGCCAAGAGATTCAGTCTTTTGGACAGGTATGTCCTTAGCTATGCCTAAAAATCTCCTTGGGCATACTAACTGACTTGAATATTTCAGGGAAAAAATACAACTTCAGCTGGTAGGTGATCAAGGACTGTATGTATTGAATGACGAAAACTATGGATCATGTAAATAGAGAAATATCCATGTCTCTTAATCATGATTACAAATGTGCATCAGTTGAAAGCATTCATGAGGGAGGGTTGAACAAAGGGAAGATGTGTGCTATTTTCTCAGTATTGCAATAAATGGGGAAAAACTACCTATGTCACACAGGGAAAAGAATGGACGTACTTGTAGAACTTCCATTTAAAATAAGCTGCATCTATTTCTGATTCAGATCAGTGCCTCCTGAGATGCCTGCTCTGGCATGAATATCTGTGGAGCTTTACATTAGAAATGTCAGTGACACTGCTATCTTGGCTCTATCCTGACTCTGCACAGAACCACTTTTTTCTACCTTGAAGTGCATGCTAATACCCCTTCAGGCTTTCTCCAGGTTTTGCCAGCTGAATTTCCCCAGGCTTTTACAGGCTGGAATACTGGCTGTATTGTGTCCCAGAACAATTCTGCCCTTGTTCCCTTTCCTGTAACTCATCTTAGTGGTTTATCTGATTATCACTATGTTGCTGGTCAGTTTAATGTAGAGACAACTTGACCAAATTAATTCCTTTATTAAATAATTTATTAATAAACTCAGGAGATTGCTCAGATGACTTAAATGAACTTTATTAGCATATTGTGAATAATTCAGCACTTTCTACAAAAAGAAAAGGCCTTAGGAAATACAGAATAAGGATGTTATCTTGCCAACTTTCCTAGCTAGACTTTTCCTAGAGTCAAAGGGCACTGGTCTGCTGCCAAAGTTTGTCCCCATGAGGACACTTTCAGACTTAACTTTTCATAGGAAAGCATATTTCCAGATACAAAGCCTAATTTTTTTTCAAAATTATTAGGAAATCAATTAATATTTATATCTTGGGGAAGTTTATTCTATATGAGTAATAATTGTTTGAGACTAAACAAATTTAAATGTTTCCAAAATACCAATCATGTCAATATTATAACTAATTTCCCAGTCTGAACTGTAAATTAACTTAACTTTAGGCATGTGTGACTAAAACTTAAGTAAAGTTTTGACTCTGAATTTAGAACAGTGGGTGTATTGAGTAGGAGCCTCTTGAAGAAGCTCTATCATATATTAAATCTTGTTTGTGATCTTGACAAGATTATATGATCAAAAGTCAAGAAGGCTTTATATACATTGTGATTGGGCACAAAGGACTTCTATGTTACACTGTGTTTTCAAAACAAATAAAAGAAGCAAAGGACATCTTTCAGGGATGTGCCCAGAGTAGAAGAAATTCTTCTTTGATAGGGATACCTACTGTTCTTGGGGATTTTATCCTCTGCCTGTTTTCCTGAGAAATGTCTGTTCGATCTGCAGTATGCTTGTTACCAGCATATGAGGTACTGCTCATATGCTCTCATACGAGAGAAAAAACACACCGAGGAGGAAGATGGCATACTATTATATTTAACTTTGTGGATATACCAAGAGACTGCAGTATTTTGCAACCTGTGATGGGCTCATGATTCTATTAAAGCTGGCGGCACAGAACTACCTTAGGCTCCAGTGGATGTCAGGTTGTCTATTGACAGATAGGGTTCTAGATTTCCATAGCATTCTGGCTGTGGGAAACTACCCTGGTTCAAAGTCCCTGGAGCCCAGATTCTCCATACCTGCATTGTACTATCCCACACAGACAGGTCTACCATGCTGGTGGAATAAGTACATTTTGGCAAAAGGGTATAGATAATGGGGATCTGGTTGTCTCAGATGTGATCTGTCAGCTCTTAGATTGCTTCCATGCTGAGTTGCTTTCTTTCTGCCTTGGATTTTCCTTCTTTAAACTGAGAGTAAAATGTCATACCTGTTCCCAGTTACCTCTTCAGAGTAGTAAGGATTAATTAGCTCATGTTTGTACACTGCTCTGAATGTGTATTGAGCAAAATTGTTTATTCTTACAATTAAAGTCTTCTGCATGTGAAGATTATGACTGTGTAAATGCTGAATCCTGTGATTTCTACTTTTACAATTGCAAATTGCTGTTAAAGGTATGCATAACTTTTTACAACTTGTTTCACCAAGGAAAAGGTGACAAGCTGTTGTACAGGTAATGGGGCAACATGCACCTCTGTTTTGCTATTCACTCATCTCTCTTTTCTTTGCTATCTTGCCAAAGGCTTTTTTGTGATGCCTGGAAAAAGGCAAGCATGCTGGCCTGATTCCCTTTGTCTCATTCCTGCTCCGTTAGGAAGGCCACAAGTTCACATTTTAAGAGAAATCCTCTGAGAATCATGTGTGTGGTAATTCCCATAAAGCTGCTGGAAGTACATTTTTTTTATGACAATATCTGATTTTGTTTACAAAAGGCCAAACCCAATTCTATTGTACATCTCTAGGGGAAATGCTTTTAACTTTTATTCAGTTAATTCAAAATACCAAGGCAGTAAAACCAGATTGCTTAGATGTCCATTGTAACAGCAGTGATTTATGGCGTCAGTTACTTTAATGATAGCTTTATAGGATTAAATCATTTATGGCTAGAAATTCAAGAAAACAAACTAAAACTAAATGCAAAACCAATAATGCTATTTATGTTTCCTTGGAAAAAATGATAATTACTTTTTCTTGTTCTTTCTTCATTGTTTCTCATTGTATAACTTACTTTTGGTAATTGAAATATGTATCAGTGGTGGAAAATTTTAAGTTGCAACACAGCTCTTTCTGGAAGAATGTACAAAACCCCCAAATGTCTCCCATTTATTAGTATTTTGGCTCCTCAATGCTTTCAAAAACAGTCTTGCAAAGGTCTTCATTCATTTTTCCCAAGATTATCTAGGTTGAAGACTTCACCTGGCTCTTTACTAAATCAGTGACAAAAGTACAACGCCTAGCACAGTGAGGTCCAGACCTTGGTCACTGGCCTCTGCTGTTGAAAACCCAACATTTTCAAATCACAGTCTTACATGTTATAAACATATGTATTTTCAGGACAAATTCAGCTAAAGTGTATCTTGCATTCTGGGCTTATCTGGGGTATTATCCTCACTGTCAATAAGAATACAATTTTTTCAGTGAGTAGTTCCTGTAATCTGCACTACAAGTCTTTATCCTCCATTAAACATTGACAGGAGATGGGAAAATCAGGGGGAACATCTCACTCTATTAAGGTCCAAGTCAGTATTTTTATTACAGAGAGATACCTACTGTTCTCAGGGAACTTACTCTATGAGCTGGCGAAGACAGGAATTGGTAAAGTAGAATTAAAAAGATCTGGATGCGCGCGATGCCTCAAAATTACAGGAGAAACCAGTAACAAAAGCCATATCTCTTACTCTCACTACAAAGTTCTGTAGATGCTGGAGGAAATTGTCTCAAAAATACAAACAGTACAAAATCAAGATTCAGAAAAGACAAATAACATGCCTTTGAAGGAAAAGAGGATGTAATATGCATGACATATTTAAGGTAGATTCTTGGGGTTTTATATTGAGACGTATAATTATGTTGGATGAAAATGTGCATAAAAGGCATGAGACTGATTAGCAGTTTTGGAGATTACAAATCGGATATTTATTATCTGCTAGTATCTTTTTACATATTCCAGAAGTTTTGTTCCCTTTAGCAGGTTGTTATTATTTGACCAGAATGTCGCGTCAGAAATTAATTACCATTATAGGCTAGTTTAAAAATTCAGTCATCCCCTCACTGAGTTAAACATATCATATGACTGGAAATCAGTCACATGCCAGGAATACTGAGAAAGGAGAAGAAACAAATTACTGTCAAAACTATCTTTTCAGAAACTCTTGGTTGAGCAATTGTATATAATGAAGACATCCTTAGAACAGTGTTACTTGAGAGCTATTAGATAAACAAAGAAAGAAGAAGCTATAAAATTAATATTATTTGTAATAGAAGACTAGGCTAGTTTGATAACAGCTTATCAGTTATCACTATGAAAGTGTTGATTGATGTGTTACTTCCCATATACTCTATATACGAGATTCTGAAGGCACTGTCAGAAAACAAGCAAGCACATATTTAAAAATACAGCTATACAGCTTTAAGACACTGACTCCTTCCCATGAAAAGCCCTGCATATGTGAAAAGGCTACAGAATTTGGGAAGCAGGAGTTATCAGCTCATCTAATAATCCTCCCATTTTTAAAACTTCTGTTATGAATTAGACATTAAATAAACCCATCCAGATCTAAATAAAATTGGCCAAATACATAGAATTTGCAAAACTTACAGTTTGTTATTCCCAGAAAGCTCCAAAAGAGCTTGGCAAAGAATGACAAAATTCTATTTCCTGCAGAAATGGAGGAAAACAGGTAATGCAATCCCAGACTTGGAAGGATGTGATGTCTATGCTCCATCCATACCTCAGTCAAAATGAGAAGATAAGTCAACTGTGGCACTACAGCTCAAGGTAAGGCAGTTTCACTTTAGAAAAAGGATTAGCATTTGAAAATGAGGGTACTTTAAAATTATTCTTTTTGTTTATTTAACTGCACTTAGTATACACAAAGAAAAAAGAAGAAACTAAATAAAAATTAAACAAACCAGGGCCCTGTCATAACTCCTCAATTGCTATTGACAACTCTTTGCAAAGCAACCCCTCAGGCACCTTTTTCTAGTAGTGAATTAAACTGGTGGACTCAGTTTAGAATGCAATGGAACTTTGTAGAAGATGAAAAGCCAAAAAGATAAGGTTAAAGAACGAAAATCCTTGTGGTACCATTGGCTGTAGAGATAACATTTCTGACTCATGAATGACCAATGTCAGTATATTCTGGAGTCTTGGGGAACACATCAGGGAGGGATGGCTATGCAGTTGACTGACTTAGCCTCTGCCATCAACCACTGCTGTTCACTGAGCAATGGGCCAGAAAGATCTTTGATTATGGCCATTCTTATGCTCTCGAGGTTGACATTATTTAGTACAGAATGAGCACTATTCTTGTAAATATGAACTATTTGCAGATAGTCATCTGCCTACATAAAGAGAAAAATAGGAAATGGTATTTGAAATCTTCAACAGACTTACTCTTCAGTAATGAAACAAAGTTTGCCAGGCCGCCAGGCAAACAGATAGAAGTAATTTCTAGCAAACTGAGTGAGCACCAGGAGTGAACATGGTTGTCGCACAGAAAACACAAAGGAAAAGAACTTGGACTTTTCTTCCACAATGAAGAGAATGTGGGGACTTTGTCAGCAAGCAATGAAGGAAAATCTGCAGGTCCACCTGGGAAAATAACAATTATATTTGGCATATTCAGACTCTAGAAAACAAAACTCTTTGTTAGCAAAAATCCATCTGTTACTAAAAAACATTGGATCTACAGCAAAATTACCATTTCATATGTAAAAATAGATTGATTTTAAACAAAGTCTGTGTGTGCTTCTAAAGACATAACTAAAGAATTCTTTTTATTCTTAAAGGGTATAGTTATTTTTAATAAAGCAAATTACTGACAATTTTAGGCAAGTATAGGAAGAATAACCTTTGTTTGAGGAGAGAAGGAAACTGTGATATATAATTTAAATAATCTAGTTTAAATTGCACAAATGCACACTTATTTACAATATAAATCTTATGTAAACAAACTGAGGAAAGAAGGCCAACAAAAAAAAGTTCAAATTAATGCCAAGCAAATTATCCAAAACAGTGTTTCACAGAAAATTGAAAAAAATGTCATTCAAATAGAACTCAATATAATTTTCATTAAACTGGAGAGACAATCAAGTTTACCACACTTGGAGTTAATAATAACCAATATGAGTAGTTTATGTTGTAGTTACTGATGACTATACAAGAAAAGAATGACACTGATAAAAAAATAATTGTAGAAATTAATTTCGTGACACCAATAAGAAGGAATTCTTTCCAGTAAAGTAGAATATGCAATCAATCAACTTAAGCAAGGACATTCTCATGGGAAAGATGGAAAGACTACAGCAGGAGTTACACTATAGTTAATGACCTCAAGCGAAGTGTAGGTCATAGGATAAATATTTAAAGAAATTTTATGAGAGCTCAGCATCTGCTGGCGAATAATAGTTCAACAGAATAAAGTACCATTGCTTAAGACATGCCATTCAAGTCTTGCAAATGGACCATGGATGGAGAAGCCACGTCAGTTAAAAGTTTTTGTTAAAAAACAATCACGCCTGAGTGCATATATGTAAGTGTTCAGTAGTGACTTTACAGGAAGATTTTATAGTAGTTGTCGATCAGGCTTGCTAGCTTTAAGTGAATTTTCTTTTAGCAGGGAGGGATACATCAATTGATGAAGTCTTTCTTTTTTTATTATTGTCTTGAAGTTACTTTATCCCACCATAAAAAATGCTAAATTAAAGTGAAAAAAGGAATGTCAGTAGAGTGCCAGAAAAAAAATTAATAGCAAAACATGCAGCTTTGACATTTTCTCTTAAACCCTAAATCCACCGTTTAGTTGTTTTTTTTTTTTTTTAAGAACAGAAAAGCTGGATGTTCTCCCCTTAATGAAATGGGGTTATTTTAGACAATAATTTATAGAAGAAATGGACAATAACAGTCCACATTGGAGAGTTCGTAGTTGCAGCATTCACTTTTCTCTGATGTTTACACCAGCTAAAAGCACACAGAGCAAAAACAAAAGCCTTCAACAGCCTCTCAGTGGGAGCAGAATAGGCCTGGTCCCTGTTGCGAGAACAGCAGCCCTCCTGCGCATCCCACTGCAACACCCTGCCTTGGCTCCTATCTTAGGGTTTCTAGCACCAGGGTGATTAGGTAGTCCACAGGACTGAGGTCATTCACATATTTATATATGATGTGTAATGTTTCCACCCATATTTATTAGATACCACAGATAAATCAATTGGCATTAATTTCAGACAGTTCTTACTGAAAGAGGAATAGTCAAAAAGTACCAGCAACTTCATGGACTGTTACTTCAAAGAAAATGATGTCCATCAAAATTCCTTACTGCACCATAACTTACATTTTTTGCTGCTCTCCTTGTAATCTGTTTGGGAGTAAGGGTCACTGGATGGTTAGATCACTATTCTGCTCAGGTGGACATCATGAAAACTGTTCTTTTTTTCCCTCTTAACTCAAATGTTCTTGAACACTTTTCCTGTTTAGGCAATCGGTTAGGCAATAGGTTTAGGCAATTACTGTTAAACAATCCACATTTTTCTGCTTGCCAGTGAAGATTGTAACGCTAATAATTCCTTTAATATGAAATGTTTTGGGATCACAGGCATATGAGATAATAATAATTAAGAGAGAGTGGGGAAGGTAATGATGTTGAAATTACTTATCCAGGTTTTGCATTCTAGCCACATTGAACTTTTCTACCTTTCATGGTTCTCCCCTGAACATTTTCACAGGAGAAGGACTATTCCATGACCACTGAGACAGGAACTAAAGAAATGGTTCACATAGAAATAGTTCACAGAAATAGACCCCATGGCAAAAGCACTGACAGAAAAATATTTGTACAGTGGAAGAAGATAATGACACACAGTTGACAGAAGGATAATGATATCTGCACTGCAAGATAGGTAACACATTTAATGATTATATGTATTTTAGTTCATTTCTATGTTTTTCATATTTTGTTATTAATGTAAGTTGGAATATGTATAAATACATATAAATGAATTGTCATATATGATTAGTATAATTTTTGACTGAATCAGAAAACTCTCTTATACTCTAGAACTTGACAAAATTTTAGTGCAGATGAAGAACAAGGGTAATTATAACAAAGTCATAGGAGTAAAAGATATTTTATCAGATTGAGTTTTTGCTACTATTGTCTGGACTATTTTATGGTTTCTATTAAGAACTGGGGATGTCCATTTAACAAGTTTGATAAGACGTACCAGAATAGTAAGGAACTTAAAACCAAAGACTCTTTTGTCTCTTCTTCTAAGTTTGTTACAAGCAAAGCTTTGATTATACATGTCCATCACATCTCTTACACTATACTTCACAAAAAAATTAAGATAGAACCTCACCTGGAGTAATTTCTGCTCAAGCCATATCCATGAAGCAGTATCGATGCATGTCAGGTGAAGATCTTCATCTTCATCTCCCTTCATCTCCCCTCTCCATTTCCAATGTCCATATTTCGCTAGAGGTTTGTTCTTGATTAATATTTTAAGAATTTGAGAAGATCAAACAGTTTTATTACCTTAAATTTTTAAAGGCCCGCCAATGTGGTAAGAAGCTCATGTTCTCACTGGAAGCTTAAACCAAAGAGAATTAATTATCTTTGAAAGCAAAATATTAAAAATGTTGTTTTCATGTTTGTACGCTTCAGACCTGCAGAACACAGGCTATGTCTTAATATGAAGCACTGATTATTCAACACGAAAAGACGTTTCTTGTAACAGATGTTTTTTGACTGTTGGTCCAAGAAATCAGTGTTGCAGTACCAGTTCTCTGAAGGTGCGGCAGAGTGCAACGCAGAGTTAAAAATATTTCGTAACCAGGGAGTTTCATCTTTCAAATGTATCTCCTGGCTGCATAAAATGACCATATGAGAGAAAGATATGCTTCAACAGTGCATCTGAGTTACTCTGCTTCTTCATAGCTGACTAGTTCTTTGAAATGATCAGTCTCCAGACAGAGGGAGAAAAAGACTGTAGACAAACGATTACACCATCAGTCTGAGCTAATCACCCATAAGTGAAAACATTTACTTTCTTAAACATTGCCCTTATGGTCCAAATGAGGTAAAAGACTGAAGGGAGGCAAAAATATTATAATGAGGTACAATAATAAAACAAGGCAAAAGTAATATAATAGAAGATAATGATTATTATGTGTTGTAGCTCTGTGGCAATTTTAATCCCATTTTTCTTGTAATTCTTGGCATTTTAAGGATCAGCAGTGGGGATGATATGTAGGTTTCAGTGAAAAGGGGTATTTTGATAAAAGGACTTGAGCCTTGTGGTCAAAGAAAAAATATTACAAACATATCTTTAATTTCACAGCAAGCTTTAAGTGCACTAAATTGCTCGCAGAGCCATTGTACTCTGATTTTATCTGCTTACATGTCAATGGGTAAAAAATCTCATAAAGTCATCGATGTTACTTCAGTGTAAAATTGTTGTTGAGGAGATAGATCAGGTTCATAATTTCATATAAATTGTTTTTATTTGTAATGGAACCATGCGATATACTGAAAAATGTACACTTGTTGTGGATCATTTAACACAGCCATCTGTACATTTCTTAAGAATGAAACTGTCATCATTGTGTGACTTTTGTTCAGGATATCAATCTGGTTATTATGCCTTGGCTTAATTCACTCTCACAATAAGATCACACTTGCACTTGGCAGATGAAATAAGAAATAATGAGGTACTTAGAGAAATTAGATTTCTACATTATCATATAATCAGATTTTAATGAAACAAGTAATATCTACCATTCATACCATTTTGCTTTGTGATAAACCTTACTAGATTAACATGAGATTTGTTTTGGTGGCCATGAAGAACTGAAATGATTTATTCCTTGTGGTAAAATGCTGCCTTATCTGCGTAAAATCTATTACAGCATTATATACAGCCTTTATTATTTCTCTCCCATTGGATAATTGGAGGTCTGTGATATTATTTAAAGTGATGAAGTAGCAACCTTAGCTCATTTTACACTTTTCAATTTCATGCTTGTCTTCTGTAAAATCTTTTCCATAAATTAATGTTCAAAAGAACGTGGATGCAGCACAAAGTAAAAAACTTAAATACATATTGATTAAAATTGTATTCAGAGTCAATGAAACTAGAATTTCTGATGAATGTGTGTTGCCAATCAGTGTAAGCTTTTCTTATAAGGCACATATTCTCACAACACTGAACTTAATCAAGCCAAGTTAGAAACAGGAAAGCCAGCAATAAAACTTCAAGAGAAGTAGCTGAATGTTTAAACCAATGACTGTGAGTTTAATTGCCATGGTTAAGTCTATGCTACCTACAAAATACCCTTGACCTACGTCCGCTTTTCTTGCACAGAAATACAGAAAAAGAAAAGAAGCAAATGTGAACACTCAAGTATGAGTTAATCCCAAAGAACTTCAGGAACTTGACTGGGTCCTATTTTTAAAGGTGAGCCATTGTAGGCTCACCTGTAATCAACGCTTGGAAATACATCTCCAGAGGGAAAATCAGATAGATATATCCTCTAGAGGTGCCATCTCCCTTTAGTAGTCTCATACAGTGAAGAAACCCTTAACTACTGTGGAAAAATACATTATATTACCACAATTGAAAATGATCCCATGTGTCTATAGCTCAAATATTTTCCCAGTATAGATGGTTACAAGAAAGTACAAATTGGGAAGAGAAAAAAGCTTAAAAGAGACTGTATAGAAACAGGCACTTGTCTTACCAAGACAGAGAACTCTTAGCAATACAAATGGACAAACCAGTTACTGCGCTTACGAGCAAGAGAATTTTCGGAAGCTGTAAAAATCACTTAGGACTTGATGTTCCCTCACAGATTTGCAGACTTCTCTTTGTCTCTTTTTTTGTTGTTGTTGTTGGGGTTTTGTTGTTGTTGTTGTTGGTTTTTTGTTGTTGTTTTTCTTTTGTTTTGTTTTGTTTTGGGGTTTTGTTTTGTTATCAAAGCCTAGTGATTTGCAGGATCCACACCTCCTTACCTAAGCAGATATTTTTGTTACACTCTTTGTAGGAGTTCATACTGATTCTAAGTTTTTCAAATTATTTTTTTTGCATTGTAACTGGTTTAAGCAATACTTCAGATTCTGCCAAACTCCAGTTAAATGTCTATCACTATCCTTTCAGTAACCTTCCCATTGGAACTATTTATTTGCAGCTTGGATGGGATGAAAACATCATTTTAGAGTGATAATATTTTGTTTATATATCTCATTTTCATAAGCTCTGGTGAAGTTATTTAGGGAGATGCTCCATTTGGCTTTTTTTGCATAATAAATATAGCTTATTTTCTGAGTGCTTTAGTTTTTCTTTCACATCTGGGCCTAAGGGGCACTTAGAGATTAAAGTCCACCAGAAGAAGCTTTATCATCCTGACATTTGCGAACCAATATTTTGTACAACTTCTAGGTGAAGGCTAACTACAGACTCATAAAATTGCATCTAGTAATGATACGTTTTTAAAAAAGTAGTTCAGGTAAGCATGCAGAGGGATGTACACTTGTCAACACTACCAAGCATTTGGAACAAAGTTGTTTGAAAAGGTTGTGAGAAAGTCACAAATGGGACTAGAGGCTCAGTAACATACTCTCTCAGGGTTAAGTGGTGTACTGTGTAGTTTATCACCAAAAACACCCTGACGGGAGACTTGTTTATGGTGTATAAGTACTATAAAAATTAGAACCCCTCCCTCTACACCAAAGCCCAACTATTCTGTGCACCATTAATCTCTCAAAGAAAAAAGTAATGATAGTCAAAGGCTGCAGATCAAAGCCACAGAGATGTATAATGGAAACAGATTTTACAGTGAAAACCACTAACCTGAGGAAATCTGAAGGAAGGAAATGGTTTCCATTGATGATATCAACAATGATCAAGTGTGTAAATATCATAAATGCCACTTTGCTATATACTGCCTGCTTCTTCATAGCTTGGACCTCTGATTTGCCTAGTTAAGCAAAACTAGTGAATACAGCAAGACAATAGCAAGCAAATATTCTGATAGCTGCTTTCAATATTATTTTATGTCAGGTTTGGCTAAACTATGATAGGTTGGTCTTTTTTTTTTTTTTTTTTTAGTTCGTGTAAATCGGTTCTTTGATTACTAGCAGGAAAATTGCCTATCTACTTTCTTTTGTTTTCTAAAGCCCACAATGATGATTTTCTTCTTTTTTATAAAAGAATACTTGTCTCTCTCTTTTCAGTTTTACCAGAAATAATTCCCACATTAACATTTTACTTTGAAACATTCCTTTCTAGTTTCTTTATTCTGTCTCTAAAGCTATGTCTATTTGCATTGAACTTTGTCTGCCAATTATAAATCAAAATTGACAAACCTGAATTCTGTGACTCTTCTTTTGTAATAATGAGTCAATTTTTTATTATCAAGCTTTAATCTCTTCTTTACTTGAATTTAAATAAATCATCAAATCAAACCATTAAATAAGTAATTTCAGAATAATTCATTATATGTTTCAATATTTATTGGCAGTGTTATGATCACTCTTCTATTCAAAGGATTTTTTTAAAAGTACACTTGTATATCAACAAAGGGGAAAAGGACAGAGAACGGAAACAGAAGAATAATAAAACTATGTAAGAAATCATATTCAGAGGTGTCCTTCTGCCCTATTTCCATATTGAGAAAACAAGAAAAGTAACTTAACTGAAGGAAACACTGTTTCACAGTGAGGGTAACCAAGGCACAGGTTGCCTAGAAATGCTGTGGAGTCTCCATCCTAGGAGATATTCAAAAGTCGTACAGACACAACCCTGGGCACCTGGCCCGAGGTGGTCCTGCTTGAGCAGGAGGTTGGACCAGATGACCTCCAGAGCTCCCTTCCAACTTCAACCATTCTGTGATTCTGTGACTTTATGCCACTGGTTTGCAGCTCAGCTGAAGCAACAATGCAATTTGTGGTTTGAGTACAATAAAGAACATACAGCAAAAGAGAATATTTTGTAAAAGACACATCTGTACTGTTTCTGTCAGACCATCATCAGAGAAGTAAAGGGTTAAGAAAACTCATTTGAAAACTGCAGAAGCTAGATCAGGAGAAGTAGGTTTACTAACAATAGCAATAACTTCCATGCTCCTCTTGCAAATAGTGGCTGCTCTTGAAGTGGAAGTGAAGGGTAGTATTTAAAGAACTGCATGAGCTGGAGCAGACAAGAAAGGCAGAAAAATATATGGTCAAGTCAGCACAGTCTGGTTTGCAGAAACTTCTTTAACTGACGAAAGAGATTGGTAATGATCCCATAACCTACATGTCAAATGTAGTGTAAGTTCATGCAGTACATTTTGTAGTTGTTTGCACTGGTTGGGATTTGGAAGACAGGCTACATATGCTACTCATTCTAAGGCTTCCAGCAAAAGCACATCTGAGAAGGTGAATAGCTCATCCATCTCCCGTGTTTTTAGCTTTAGCCAACAAGGACAACCCCTACAGCTGTGAAACAAGCTCTGATAGTGGGGAACATGTGAACAGGTTGTGACAGCAACTGTACAAATGCAAGGTATTACTGACATGCATGAATGAGAATAATAAGTGTGAAATCAAACAGTCAGCATTGCAAAGCAAAATATGTCATGTAGCTACATTTCAACAAGTGGTAGAAAGCTGCACTAAAGCAACACAACAGTGGAAAGGTGATGACTGGGCTAACACCACTGAAGATGAAAGCACTCAAGGATGGCTATTATTGGAAACTACATTGCTCTAACCTGCTTTAAAGACTGCCACAAGATCAGCTTTATCAGTTCTTAGTCAAGTCACAAATGTTATCTGCTGATGAAAGGTCCAGTTATCATTGAAGGACTGGAATAGAAAATTCACGGCTTTTTGCCACAAGTGTTGTGGGAGACATGGATAAGGTTATCTAAGACTTCACTGTAAAATTGAACCAGTCAACACAGTAGCTAGTACAGTGCTCCACTGCATAAGGATTTGGCCCTTGATGTAATTTTAACAATACGATAGAGCAGTAGCACTGCATTGTTTGCCCAACTAGTCTATGAGGATACACCTCCATGAGATACAAGGAGGCCCTAAGCTTCTTCATGGTCAGTTTTTGCAAGGTATATCTTCTAAATTACAGGCTTATTTGATAGTTACATGACACTCTAGCTGTTGGTCTTTATAAGCCATATCACAAATTTAAGCTGCATCAGTGAAATATTTTTTTTAACAAAGCAGTTCACTCATAAGATAAAGCCTGTCCCATATTCATTGTGTTTCAGAACTGAGGTTCATAAAGTATTTTTAAAAGGTTCATCCTATGTTAAGAATACTGGTCTGTGATTTGTCATTGACCTTGGTTTTCAAGTATCAACAGGGCATACACTAGAATGAAGAAATAGAATGATCTGATGAGACCAGAGTAGATCCAGTGAGACCAGAGTAGATCTCGCTAATGAGCTTTCTGTATCCAATATATACTTTATAAGCCACGTGACTCAGAGTAAAGTACAACAAAAGTGACAGTTACCAATTATACAATTTCCTTTTAACCCCTACAAGGAGGGATTGCTTTATGTCCTGAAAAATGAAAATTTAAATTCCTTTCAAAATCTTACCTTTTTATGTATTTTATTAGTCATACCCTTATTACTATCAATGTATTTAACAATTTTTATGACAACAATGTGTTTTGACTACACTCTCTCTTAAGGGATTAAATTTCCTGGTCAAACTGTGTGTTCCAAATACACCATTTTCCCTTTGTGCTTCATATGAGACTGTTTTCCAGCTTATCATTTTTCTCACCCTCATCTTTGAGGCCCATCCCTTTCTCTATTATCCTTTCAGAGTTGATGTGAAATCTACTGAATAAAATGTGCCAGTGGGGGGCAAGCACTTGACTTTATATGATCGTGTTACAATATTGCTATATTGTTATCGATGATCATGCTGTTTGTTCAGTTAAACATACTGAGTGGAGGCCTTCACTATGTTGTTCACAATAGAATGCACTTTTAGTTTCCAGATCCTAATATCTCTCTGCTATCATGTTATTGAAATTACAATCAAAAAATTTTCTATTGTTTCATCTATTTACTGTAGGGTACAGATCACTATTCAGACATCTAAGTTTTTCTGATCTGCTTAGCAGTTCTGATCTAGTAACAGTTCAAACATTAACTGTGTTTTCCAGCTCCTTCTCTATTATTCCTCCAATTTTGATCTCTGATTTAAGTAAATCTCCACCTCCATTCCTTAAATGAGCCCCAAGTATTTAGTTAATGTCTAATGCTAGTCTTTTTAATCTATCAGCTCCAATTTTCCACTATCATGGTTAAGAGGATGAACTGCTTCTTCTCCTCTGCCTGTTACTTAGTCTCTTCAAGAAACTGTTATTATTCTTCCTTTCTCCACTAATTAATTATTTACTTCTTACAATGCTTGCTTGCTTCAATCCACTGAATTTTCTTCTGTTCACAGGATTTAATTATTGTAAATGCGTTGTGTTTACCCTTTCCGCTGTCCTCTTTACATCTTTATTTTAACTGCATTAGTTTCTGCCACTTCTGGATATTAAGATTTAGTAAGCATTTCTATGAGTAAGCAGAGAGTATTTTTATTTTACAGTGAAGTGAATTTTCTGGATTTTGTTGTAGGGAACAGATTAATATTGCCTTTCTGAAAATATAACATGATGGCAGGTACTTACGTTACATGGCAGATTAACGATGATGATACCAGTTTTCCACTTTTCTGGCTGTACTATTGATCTTTTTTATCAGCACTACCATAAAGTATCTAGCTATTCAGTATGTTATCTCCCCCAATTAGGTGAATCTCATTAATCCTATCTTGTATGTTATCTGTCTCTGAACTTGTAATACTTGAATTCAGTCCTGGAAAATTGTTTACAGTAATCGAACAAGATAGTGGAACAATAAAAAACAAGTTTGTATTCTGTGTTTCAAAATCACATGTAGAATCTTTTTTCTTCCTTTCTACTAGAGGCAACCTCTGGCCTTGTAGCATTTCTAGAACAGTTATCATTGTTATGGTAAGGAACCAAAGGAAATTCTACCTTTATTTCTAAAATGAGGTATGACCAATTTCCGCTTTTTCTCCTTTCAGCAGCACTGCTCTTTTTCTCTCCAGATACAAATGAACATTTCAGGGTGGGACTTGTATTTATATTCTGAACCTAATTCTCTCAAATAATTAAATATTCTCAACAATGTGATTTCTGAAATAATTAGAAATAACAAGTAATCAGGAAATCTGAGGAAGAGGAACAAGACTCCCTCCCATTAAACAGTGTTTAATGGTGCTGGATGCTGGTGTGCTGTGTCTCAAATCTGAGAACCTGTGCCTTTCCTGTATCATTCCTAGCATTCACAGAATCATAGAATATGCTGAGTTGGAAGGGACCCACAAGGATTGTTGAGTCCAACTCCTGGCCCTGCACAGGACCATCCACAAGAGTCACACCATGTGCCTGAGAGATTTGTCCAAGCCCTTGTTGAACTTTGTCGGGCTTGGTGCTGTGATGACTTCCCTGTTCCAGTGCCCAACGACCCTCTGGGTGAAGAAACTTTTTCTAATTTTCAACCTAAACTCCCTTGACACAACTTCAAGTCATTTCCTCAGGTCCTATCACTGGTCAGCACAGAGAAGAGATTAGTGTCCTCGTGTAAAAAAGTCAGTGATCTACAAACAATAAATTTGAGACTTCTAATTACTTGAAAAGAAACTAATTTCTTCCATTTTTGTTCACATCTAACCTCCTCTCCCCAAGCATATAAAGCAGTATTCATCAGTTCTAGGTCGTATTGGTGTGTCTGATGCGGACAGGGTGCATGATTTAAAGCCAAACTCTCTCTGTGCCTCAATTTATTTCACACACAAAGAGGATTAGTGGGGCATAATGAGGAGACTGTACACTGCAATGGGTGCCTGTAACAGATGTTATGGAAATGCAGGACCTTTGTGATCACTAAAGAAGAATAAGGACTTGACTCTTGTGCTGCCAACATATTACTAAGAGTTTTGCTAATCTGATTCAACAACTCCTTAAGAGAATACACCATCAAAATAGTGTGTGAAGACCCCTTTCCCAACAGAGGCTTCTCACGAGGTGGACTATATAGACGTAAAGTCCTTTCTCCTTCATCAGGTTCCCCTGGTGACTGGGGAAAGTTACTTGCTTTCTTCCATAAGAAGGCTACACCCTTTTGTGAAACACAGGAGAGGCTCAGCCAGTCTGTTTGCTCCTGCATTAGACCAAACTGAGATTACTACTTCTTACAGAACGTGTTGCTTTTCCATGAAAGATGTAACAGATAATAAAGTGATACCCTTTACCCCTCACTTGATTTTTAGTGCAAAAGATTTAAAAGGAAAATAGTCACATAATAGTTCATTTTGCACATGGATAATTTTTCATTGGATAGAGATAAAGCTTAGCAATTTTAATTAGTTTCATTAACAATTTCACTGAATTTATCACAACTCTTTCAAATAAAGTTAAATATACTGTACAGTGAAAGATTTTGAATGATGTGACACTACGTTTATGTATTTTTTATCAAAACATTTAATTGCACATTAAAAATGCTTTATATTTGACAGACACAGAATAAACTCTGGAGAATAAACATAGTGACTTGTTTTTTATATCTTAAATGCGTGCAAAGCATAAATCCAAAACATTTATTTCATGCTGATAAGAGGTGGGGAAAGATACTTTAGTTTCACAGCTCCTTCTGAAGAATAATTTTGTGGCGATTTTGTTGGGTGTGAGGAGGTGTTTCAGGTTGCCTCCTCCTGTTGTGGAGATCCTGGATAGCTGAGAGTTTAAATCACCCTCTGGTATTTGAAATACTAGTCTGTGAGTGTAGGGTTATGTCTATGCTGTAAACTAAAACAGGGCAGGGGAACGTCTTTCAGTCCTGACAAGACTGCAAGAAGCACTGCCTGGCTGCTGTCCAATCTATACAGCACTCGGCCGTAGGTTTCCCCTAGGTCCCACATGGCTTGCATCTGGACCCAACTCACAATGATTTGGTTGTATTCTATTTTTCAGTTCAAATAATATAAGGTGCTGCAGTATTATAAGGGCTGGTTTGTGGCTCATTAGAACAACATTTCAATTTTATGAAAACAAGGACATGTTACGTATCTTTATCTGTGATGTAAAGCAACCAAGAGAGCTTTGAGGATGTGCCATCTTCTGGAATACTTGGGAAACCTATCAAAGGAGGGAAATAATCCCGATTCAGTCCTTTCCTGGCATAGATAATGTCCCTGGAATGTTGCACTCCTCATGAGTATTGCTTGGAGAAGAACTTCCTCTTACTTGAGGGGATTGTGGTACCAAATATTAATCTCAGGGCTTCTGCATACTTTCACCTTAGGAGAGAGCATATATTCACAAACCCAAGCAAGACAATACATTATGGCACTTTCATTTATGTCCATAGCAAAGGGTGAAGCACATACCAGAGCAAGCCTACTTTTCAGATCCCTCTCCCTTGCCTGAAAGAAAGTTTTAATGGTCAGCATTCCCATATTATGCTGTTTTAAAGAACTGTAAGTAGATTTTGGTAAGATTTTTTCTTTCTGTGTGACAATCTGTGAAAGAATATACTTATTTGAAAAATATTTTCTGATCTCAGAGGAAACTCCCTCAGAGTCTCTTTTCAGTCAGGTGCTGGGAGTTAGTTCAGGCGTTAACCAATTTTAAAATATGGGCAAACATGTTCTCAAAGTAAGACTCAGTGCTTCTCTTTTTTTCTTTTTTGTCAACAAAAAATCTGCAAAAGTCTGAAAGAGTTCAGAGCCCTAAACAAGAATTTATCCTGTTAAAAACAGTCACCCCAGATATAAAATAACAAAATTTATGAAAATAATCTTTATAAAAAGAATCTTTTCTCTGAGACTTGTGGGTGCTCCATGAAGCAGCTGGAGCTTCAAGGGAGAATGACAGGTACTTTGATTTGAACAAGAGAAATTGAAGATCTTAATGACTCCAGGCACTGTAGAGTCCTTACCTCATAAATACGTCTGATTCATTTTCAGGGCTTTCAGCAGGGCTGAGTAATTTCAATGAAAATGATAGCAGAAAAAAACCACCTGCTTTTTCTCTTTACTGTTGAGTGGTATCACTCATTCTTGAAATAACTTTTGTGTGAATATAAAAATTTTCCAAGAGACCTGTGGAACTGTGAGCATGGTTCTCTAAATCATTCACTGATGACATTAGGGCTCTGCATATGGACTATATTGCAGAATTGAGATCTAAGGAGTTTTAACAAGTCCTTAATTTTCACTAATGACATTGAAAACATGTCATTTCCTAGGGAAGGATTTGTGGAGTACCACATAAACCCTGTCTACCAGACAATGTTCCGAGGCTTGCAGAAGACTTTTTGCCTCTGTCCATCTCCTCCAGCACCATAGAATTAATCACAATATCCAATTTTAAAGTTACTCTAATTGTCATTCTTTGGATGTATATTGGATGCACATTAGTGCATCTTTTTTTTTTCTTTTTTTCCTTTTATCATTGAATCAGAAAGTCACAAAAATAGTTTTCCAAAAATATCTGGAATTCAGGGATGCTGAGTTGTTTTTAATCATTGCGTTTAATTGCTTTGTGTGAGATCCTTATTAAGCACTGGTCTCATCATTTGAACATTTAAAGGGTCTAAGTGGATGCTTTAGGATTGATGAGCCTCCCTTCACAAACAATTCCAAAACATGATAAGTTAATATCTATTATAATATAATCAGTTATCAAGTTCTCTTTGGCATCAGATCCCTGACATACGCTTTTCTCTTCTTTTATACTTGGAGACTTTTTAGAGAGATACATATTACTTGAGCGGAAATAAATATTGAATACATATTATTGTACCTTAAAGTTGCTTTTCTCAAACATTATTAATCCTACAGTAGAATCTGTTACAGCTTAAGGCAATAATTCATATATCCACACTTAAATCTCTGGGCCTGCTTAAAACCCATGTGGCCTAACTGGACTGCATTTTACGGTTAATTATATCCAAGCTAAATTAGAGCACGTCTGTTTAAGCCATATAAGAATAGATTTCTATCATCTAGATTCAGAAAGTATCCTCATAAGTTTTTGTCCTTTTCCTTAATGTCAGAGTTCCTTCCCCGTGTCCCCCCATACATTTAAGAAATGATCACTTATCTGTTTCTCAGGGTTGTTCATTGTAACAACGTTTGTCAGTGTCATTGTGCAACTTGTACTACTATTTATCTGTTGCCAATTCTGTATTTTTCTTTTCATAGTTGGGTGTACACTTTCCTAATAAAAAAGAAAAATGTTGCTTCCAGAGAGAAATAAAAGAACCCTTTTTTGGCCAGAACGTTTTTCATTCCATTGAAAGAAGTGATGCAAAGATAATTTTTCTAGGTCGCCCCTTAATTTTCCTGCCTTCATGGCTTCTTGGTTTACACTGCAGCAAAAATCAAAGAATTTGTCTCTGCTTTAAAGAGCACAAATGACCTAGCTCCACCTACCTTGCTACTTCTGTCTCTACTCCTGAAAGTTCACCTACCTCTGCTGATCAGTCAAGTTTGCTGAATTTCATAATTTGGTTGTTCTCTTTTTCTAAAATACCCTAAGAAAACAGTCCACGCTTAGGCTGCTATTCTGTTAGGAAGGTGACGGATAAAACTGCCCAGATTTGCCTCTACAGTTCCTTAAAATCCCTTTGTATATTGTTGTTTTCTCTCATTTATGTTTAGATCATAAACTGTTTGAAACAGAGATGTTACTGAAGCAGAGACTCTGGTCCCTGGCTAGATCAATCATTCGGTAATAATAACTCCAGCTGAAGCTAGAAGTTGAATAATAACGTATAGACAAAATGTAGTAAAAACTACTCATTTCATTTTAAAATGGGTCCTTTTGATTTGTCGATTAGCAATTTTAGAGGAAAATAACAAGTGTCTGTGTTTCTGAGCAATTTTCTCATCCCAGCTAGTTACTGCTGTGTTTCATGCTGACCATTTATATAATGTATCATCAAGAACTGTTGCTCATATCACTACATCACTTGTAATTGCTTAGCCTTCCATTTAGTTTTAGCAAAGCTTCCAGGAGCTTGCAGAGAAGCAATGCCAAAGAATTTCAGAAGAGCCAGGCTGAAATGTGTCAGGATCTAATCTGGCTAATCTGAGCACCAGACTGAATAATTTAACAAAAGGGGTGAAGGATGTTTTGCTCAAAGTGGCATCAGTACAGTAAGAAATGATGCCCAGCAGATCCAAACAAAAGATGAAAGATGTCCTAAAGGCTAAAAAAGCTCAAATGGATCAAACCAAAACCAATATGCAGATCTTCAAATAAGAGATGATGGGACTACCTCACAAAGTGTGGCAAGAAGGAAACTCTGATCCTTTTGAAGAAGTGAAAAGTGCTCATGATAAGTAGAGCAGAAGGAAAGAGAGTCAGTAAAAGTCCTGTGTTCATAATGAACTACTGTAGCAGGCAGCTGTACTTGAAACTGTGTGGGGACTCATCAACAATGATACTGAGATGAGAAATGTTAATTACAACTGAACAGCCTCCTGTTTTGGCAGAAATCCCAGGACTAAGTGCTGGCACTTGGCCTGCAGAAGTGATATTGTATAGAATCCCCGACATTAAAAAGTGCTATAGTTTCTTCATTTTCATATATCACCTACAGATGAAGGGAAAACAGATTTTTTTTCTTTTAGATAGAATCTCATGATCTTATGGGGATTAGAGTAGCAGGCTGATGGTCAAAAGCATGGTTTTTCTCTTCTCTGGAGCTTAAAAAATTTAGCTGTTGTTTAAACACCAAGTGTAATACCAAGGTGAAAGTCAATTCAATGATTATCATACTGGGACCATGGTAGATACAAATGACTTCACTAATGTATTGGAGAAAATTCATTACTTTGTAGAATTTGTAAGCAGCTTCTAAAGGTGGTTATACTCTGAGCAAGCAAGTTATACACGAGTAGTCCTGAGACACAGAGCTCAGCCTATGCCTGAGTAGCATACTCAGAGTTCCCACAGAGACTTGATTCCACAATACCACAGAGTTTTGCAAGGGGGACAGACTGCCATCGGGGTTTCACTGGCAGCATTGCTCCATGACTTAGGTCACAATTTGTACAGGACGTACTTTCCTTTTGAAATTAAACATATTTGCTAAAGTGCCCATAGAAACATCAGCTGGGTTGGAAGTACCTATTCTCTGTGAAGTTCATCAAGATTTAAAACACCTTCAGATTCCCCATCAAGATATAACAAGACTTTGAGAACTGGGGAGACATATTTTCTAGAACTGCCAGAGTCCTTGGGAACTGCATATGCACAGTGGTGACTTTGGTGATTTCAAATCACTGAAGTTTTCTTGATTGTTTGTTTTATGGTTTGTTTTTTTAAATTATTTTTAATTTAAACATGTGTTCCCTCTCTTACCAAGGGGGCATACCCCACCTCATTCTCAACTTCATCTTCTCAGTATGTTCTATCTGTAAAGACAAAAATTCCTTAAAGAGGTTGGTGATGAAATAAAGAACTTGCTGGAGTATGTGATATGGAACTATGCAGTTAATAATTATTGTTAGCAGCTCGGGTCAGGCATAACTTTCTCCTTCCTCATCCTTAGAAAGGCTTTCCTTCAATATTATAATAACCTACCTGCTTTACCATTAAACACTCATTGGACTTAAAAGCTTAATTTTGAATTTCTCCTAAATAATCATCAAGGAATGCAACACTCTTAGAGCTATTCCATGCTATATAGATTAAAATTAAATATTTATTAAAGCAGAAGAGAGTCTGATGACCTTAAGTGAATGTCTGGGCAATCACCTTGCAATGGGAGATCAGGTTCAAATTACTTCATAATTTATTAATGTTGGTATCACTCAATGTATTGGAACAATATAAATTGAAGTACCAAGGTAAAAAAAAACTCTAAGAACATGGGTTTTTTGTCACTAGAACTCTATGCCAACAGATCTGAGGAGTGACAAATACTTCCAGGATTGGAAAAGGACACCTGGATTAAACGAAGTTACCCTACAACTTCATTTTTTCCTAAACATATACTAGAATAAATGTAGCAGGACAGAAATGTAGCAGAACAGTAAGAAAACAGAGATTTTAAGACAAGCAGATAGCAAAAGGAAAGAATGTATGCATAGTAAAACTGGAAGTACTCAATAGCACCAAGACTTCAGTTATCAATTTATTTGTCCATGCAGTTAATTTAAATTGAATACTGTCCTCAGTATTACATAAATTATGGAAATCAGCGTAATGTTTCAACTGCCCACATTTATTCTCAATTTTGTATTTTGCAGAATTCTTCATTCACTTTTAACAAGTACTTTCCTATTCTACAAGTGCAGTTCCCTAAGTGGATTAGTTGGTTCCCCTATATTTCTCTTTCCAGTCCTCCATATTAAATTTTCTATGCCCATAACCATGATCAGCAAGCAATGTCATAGCGAAGGAAAAACACCTCTTTTAGGCAAATACTGCAGTCTCTTTTTGGCCTGTAAAATGGCATTACAGCCAGTTCTCAGATCATTTCCTGCTCACCAGCTGGCTGACTGGCACAAATCAACTGGGATGGGCTCAGCTGTTGCAGACCTTGCCAGTAAATTTGTTGCTGTATTAGTGGAGTTGTTGGCTAGAGTTGAAAAGGTGGAGCAGGACAATAAAAGGGCAAGAATGAGGCGGAGAACAATGAATAGCAGCCAGATGGTTGTAGTGGTGCTAGCCAGGAATAACAGTTCATGAACACTGGTTGATATTAGTTATTATATTGCTGTCACTCCTATAAATAACTTTACAGTCGATACCTCTCAGTCATGGGTCTTGATTTACAGTTTAAGTGCAAAGTGTTGCAAAGTATGAATAGCTGTCCTTGACAATAAGGACCATTAGAGATCCTAAGCAGAAAAGTTTCTTATGGTAGGAGCCAGGGATGAAAGATTGCTGTGAGGATGTGTGTGTACATAATTTTTGTCCTATGTCATCTTCATACAGTTTCTATGGTATTTTTCTACTTAAACATTATGGAGTTAAAAATTCAGCTTATAAAAGACAAGAAAGTTTTGTATAAACACATGAACTACATGTGAATGATGTAATCAGAATAATCACACTGATGCCATTTGCAGCTGGAGCAATTAAGGATTATTTTTAGAGGAATTAAGAGGGAGTGTGCTGGAAGACACTAAAATATTTTTTGTGTTGCAGTTATTTGAGCATAAGTTCTGTACATTGACTTTGCTAAAAAGTTTGCATCTGTAGCAAACCCCTGTCAGGATGACCCTTAAACATATTGATCCAGACAGTTTACTTCTTGATCCATTCCAGGCCATGGGGAAGGCACACATAGCCATAGGATAAGCTCTAAATTACCTGATTTTACATTAAGCCTAGTTTTAGGCATCGGACTCAAGGCCTTTAAAAGCACCAGTCTATCTTCCTGCTTTCTCCTCAGGGGCTGCAGGCACTCAGTTAAAGACATCTTACTCTCTAAGTCACTCTAAAGTTGGATGAAAATTAGCTATCAAAGTTAGACGCCACTCTATACCATCCTAGATATCACATCTACTATACCTATTTTTTTAATGTTATAAAAGTAAAATGGTCATTTAAAGACTGAAGATTATATTCTGATTGTTGCCACTGGTTAAAATGTCAAGCAGATTGGAACTACTTCATTTTTAAAAAGATTGAAATTATAAAACAAGTGTGATAGAAGTTAGAAGAAAAATTGTGGATTCTGGGACATGCCTACTATTCACAACAGGTTTAAGATGAGGCATAAAAGATGTATTTTCTTTTACCTGAAACATTAGAATTCTCTGCCCAAAGCATAGATCAAGTGGAAGACTAAAGGGGAAATGGGTACTAGAAATTTACTGGGTATCACTTGATGGAAGTGTGTTTCAGGAACATTCAAACAACCTTCAAAATCAGGAAAAAAAAGCAGACAAAAGACAAGTAGGAGTAAGAATCACACATTTAAGATTGGTAGAGTTCTATGTAGAATGAAACTTGAAACTTTGGTCAAAGAAATACTGTAATGGTGTGTAAGAAAACAGAATTTTTTGTTCATTCTTTGTAAACAAACAGGTCTGACTACGCCACCAAATTACTTCTTGGTGTTGAAAAATTTTGAAAGACCTACGTACTGGCTAACTGCAATATCAAAAGAAGCTAAAACGTCATGACTGTTCCATACCACTTTTTAAATAGCTCATTTAAAAACAAACAATAACAACCAAGAAAACCCCTCACAAAAACATTAAGATACCTTGACAAAGCTTTACATTTCCTTCAGAACTTGAGTTCAGTTTTCTGGACTGCTTTGTATTCCCAAGGAATACCTAGAATTTGTTTCTATTTGACATGCAATTAAGTTCAATCAAAAAAATATATATCTCTTTAACCCTGGCTTTCAACTAAGCCACAATTCTGCTTTAAATCTCTTAGACTTAACTTTATTTCAGGCACTTTCTGAAGAAAATGTGCTTTTTGACAAGATGTGCTAAAACATGGACTGTTTCTGGTATAGATATGATATCTTAGAAACATATAAATGGTGAATGGTAGATGCTACCTTTTTGAAGTTCCTTTTGGGAACTTCACAGATCAATTCAAAGGAAAATATTGATAAATTTTAATATTTGTATTCTAATATTTGAACAAGGTGATTCTATGAATTGGCTACACGGCTGACTGTATTGAGAAACACAAAGAATGACTTTGTTATTAAAAACAAAGCAGTTAGTACTGTCTCTGTGGATGATCTGGAGCTGTGATAAAACTGATTCATATGAGTGACAAACTCACACATACGATAGACAATTTCTTCTGACACCTCTATAAGCACCAGAGCAGCCACTGAATAAAGAAACGAAGCTGTCAGAGGTGGACAGATTGCAGGAACATGTGGTGTTCCAATTTCAGCCACCAAACCACATATGTAATCTTTATGGGGAAAAAATGGAGCCACATATATTATACAAAGTGTACCATTAAATCTTTTTAACAAAAATGAGGACTGGTGACACCCAGCCTAAAAGACAGGGGAGAGAGAGCTAATGAATGGGGTCTTATAGGGTTTTGTACTGCTAGGACAGAAAGCTCAGCTACAATCTTGACTATCTTCTAAAGACTTCTGTTGCTCCATAGAACAGAGAGAGGACATAAAAGTACCAGGTATTCAAAGTATTGAACATGTTATCTAAGTTATCTAATTAAGGCCTGGATGCCAGAAGAAGGAGACAGCTGTACACATCTGAAATGTGAGACAGTCTATCCGTAAGCCTGAGGAAAAAAAAGAGGCTGAGGAGGGGGAATCACAATTGTATTAATTTTCTGTCCTTGTGGAATACAAGGGAAAATGGTGAATACTTTCATTATTCAGTGAGAACTGGTGTAAAAGTCTCTATGACCCAAAATGGAGGGCAAATGAAAAGGATATTAGCATTATTCTAGCAAAGAGAGAGAAAGTTGCAGTGCAGAACTGTTTGGGAATACTGTAAAAAACCTGTCTTGCAAAATACAGGCAGTCACTCTGGAAGCATACAAAGTATCACAAAAGCTACATTAAGACTATTCTTAGGTGAAAATTGCTTTACCCAGTTTTCAGCACCAGAATACAGGCAGACTTAGCTGTAATTATGCTGTAGCCATGCTTTTACTATTTTTAAAATCACTGCAACACGAAGCTATACAATTTCCAACAAGTTCCAGGATCTCTTGAGTGGTACTTCAAATCAAGCCATCTTTCTTTCCCAAGATACAAATATTTTCTTCACAGAAACAAGATAGCACAAGACATTTCCCTGGACTTGAGGCTGTCAAAAACATGCACTTCATTGCGATGTGTGAACAGCATAGGTACCAGACACTGTCAGCAGTTCACGAAGGGTGCAGAAACGGTTAGCGTGAAAGTAACACAACAGGTTATTTTTCAAAACCTATACTAGTAATGCTGCTCAGATCATTGTAAGGGTTTTGAATTGTTAACGGTCAGAATGCCTGGAAGAAAGTTGCATTTATTGCTTTTCTCCCCTGTGCTATGGTTATTTTTTCATCTTTCTCAGAAATTGACAATAGAATCCCTCCACTTCAACCAACAGCACTGAGAAGGGGGATTTTATTATAAAATTGTTGTACATAAAATCTACATTAATTGCATAAATCTATAGGCTGAAACAAAATGTTATATGCATAAAAACAATTATCAGAAATATTCTAGAACTTTCCCAGTGTATCATCATTTTAATCTTTCTTGGGAAAAATATTTTTCATAATTTCATGAATTCTTAATCTGAAGCAGTATGTGTAAAAGAGGACTTCCACAGGGAAAGGTCTGTTTGCAATTTAGAGCCAGTGTAGTACAATCTTTGTGTGTAGCACTGGTGTTCAGAATACTTGTACTGTATTCCCAGAGCTGGTGTATCATCTCTGCTTGATCTTTGGATGCAAATTTTTACAAAGAAAATGATCACTATGCAGTAGTTACATATTAATATGTATGCACTCAATTTTACTATCAATGTTAATGTTTTGAATCATGTTCTTTCAAACTATATGATTCCAAGCAAATACCATAGCCCTTCATTATCTAATTAGCAACATTTGAGATTAAACCATAGGGGTTTAGCAACATTTAGAACATTTTCTTATGAGGGAATGCAATACCCTCATCTGTTAAATGGGGAAGAAGCTGGTACACAAATTTGAAGAGTGCTCCAAGTTCTATGTAGAGATCAGTATAAATCTAGCTCCGATAAGCATAGCATTAGGAAGGTGTCATCCTTTATTCACTCTGACTTCTCACTACAGTAACCACAGGTGCATGTACTAAGCATACTAGATAGATAGTTTTTATTTCTTGTCCTCTACATAAACACACAGAAAGCCTTAGAACATAGTGTTATCATTATGTCTATTGAAAACTCAATATTTAGTATGCCACAAGGAATAAAGGAGAAATGCAGTGACTCATATTGGCTTAAAGTTAATCTTTATAATGCACTGTATTAGTGTAAAGGCTTTAAAACATACGGCCTAACCTTTTATGCTATGTTAGCGTTCAGCATTATTTTCAAGCCGCAGCCTCTTTCTATCCCCTTAAATAAAATCCAATGCATTATAGTTGCTAAGGTAGGAATATTTCCTAAGTTACTTTATTTTAGTTAATTTCTGCATGTCACTTAGATATTAAGTGCTATAAAATTATATAAATAATGAATAGCTATTTTATTAATTTGCTTTCAACCAAGCCATGAATTGAGAAACAGAACCATTTAAAAAACTCTTGTCTTTGATTCAGTCCAATGCCAAGTCTCTCCATTTACAGCTTTGTTCATATTCTACTGTGGTGTGGTTGTAATGGTGTCTGAAAACCCAATCACTCTGTTTCCCTTGTAAGATATATGAAACTCTCTGTTTTAGCTGTTTTCTTGAGATCAGAATGCCTCACCTGGGATATGTGATGATGAGATGCCTGACAAAAGTACAACTTAAAGGGTTACTTTTACTTTGAAACTCAAGTGCTTAGCTAATTCAGCGTTCTATTACTTTCACCACTTGAGCGTTGTATTACCAGGCACATGGGAGAATACTGTAAATTTGGCACAGGAAATGGAAAAATGGCAGTATTTCAATGGCAAGCTGAAAATGAGCTGGAAAATGAGACTCTTCTGAAAAATACCCTTTAGAAATGTTGTTTAAAGTGTGATCCAACTTGATCACTTTATATCACTAACAAGTTATGTAAATCCAATTATTCACTTCTCTGTAAAGTGAACCTCTAAGGTTGGAAAAGACCTCTAAACTGGTTGAATCCAACTATTAACCTAACACTGCCAGGTCCACCATTAAACCATGACCCTAAATATCACATCTACACATTTTTTTAACACTTCCACATATGGTGATTCCATATCTTTTATATAAAGGAGAATATAAAAGTGGTAGATCCTTGTCCAGAACCAACATGTTTTCAATCGCATGGATTTCAGGCCCTTTTAACTTACTCAGAATCTGTGTTTATACAGTGTAATAGTTATTGGAGTGAATAAGGTTTTGAGAACTTGGTAGGTGGCTGCATTTGATGAATGCTGTTATTTAGGAAATTTTTTAGACTTCTTTAGATACTATTGAAAAAGCAACTATAGGTTGCATGTCTATAAAAGAACACACAGGAGATGCACAAAGATACATAAATTCAAACATTACCTCAAAAGCAGTTTAGCAGTCATAGAGTCCTGGATGCCCAAAAGTTTCTCATGCCAACAGGCCTGGAAAGCTGAACACTCTCTGACATCCAACTTTCAAAGGAACCACAGAAAGAGGTAGTAATGCTTCCGAAGTGACCTGCTCAGATCTGAGTTCTAACATTCTTACCAATCAGAGAGACTTTTTGCCTTTGCGCAGTGCAGTTGGAGGTGCTTTTTTTCCTGTAAAAAGGAATTAGAAGAAGGAGGCACAACCACTTGTCTTTTATACCATATTGTTATGCAGAGCTTTCACCCTGAATGTGTGAGACTTCTCTATTCAAACACATCCAAACTTATCTCTAGAAAGCAACTACAAGGCTGTAGTGAGAATCAGAGAATCACAGAACCATAGAATATCTCAAGTTATACGAGACCTGTGATAATCATCGAGTCCAACATCCTGCTCCTCACAGAACTGCCTAACACTAAACTGTACAACTAAGAGCATTTCCCAGATGCTCCTTGAACTCTGACAGGCTTGGTTCCCTGATTACTTCCCTGGAGAACCTATTCCAGTGACCAACCACCGGGAACGATATCACTCCTTTTCGTTAATTTGGGTCACTGTGCACTGGACTGGAAGCTTCCTGGTGTCACAAGGAATTTTCTACCTCAAGGAGAGGTAGTAGGGAAGAGAAAGGTGCTATAACTTGGTGATGAGTACTCATACTAGAGCTGACTGCACCAGAGCATGTACCTGGTGCTTGTCAAATTTTTTTGAGTCTGGATAGTTGGTTTAACATTAGTGGAGTTTACTGTCAAACCTAAGACCATATATTCCTTGTTTCTCAGAAAGCAAGCTAAACCCAACAATGTAAATTGTGCATATAATCCATTTTGGGTTTATTTTTTTAAACTGGCTTTGTAGTTATTGTTACTTGATGCTATGTAAGAAGAAAGACAAAGAAAGTTCAGCCCCAGAGTGCTGAATTTTAATAATTTATCCTATGTTATAATATTTTGTTTACAACACTTTAATTGACAGTTTTTCTGCTATTAGATTCTTTCCTTAGAAGTTATTTTTAATGGTGATTGCTCAGTTCTAGTCTACCAAAATGATGCAAAATTCATTCTATTATTAGCATTAATTGTTCTTACAAGTGTCGGCTTGTTTATTTCTTCAGTATTGATTCCTTATTCCAACAGATATCTTAAATGGGTTATCTATGTTTCTTGTCACACTAAGTGGATTTTCATTCAAAACCTAAGGTTTACTTGTATCTCCAACATGTGATTGAATAGTTAAGACATCGAAAACTCATGAAAATTGTTATTATTATTATTGCTGTTGTTGTTGTTGTTATTATTTTCGTGGGGGTTTTGTTGATTTGCTTGCCAAATCTGGATTTTAACAGGCAAATGTTTCTATCTACTTTACCTTTAAGAAAAAGGTCAACAGATTACAGAAAGACGGTGGTAAGGGGAACATAATGCACATTGTCATCATAAGTCCCAGGGGAAAGAAAAATCTCTTTATATATAATGGGAAACAGAAAGGGGCTACAGTTGTAAAGATATATGCTACATAAAGATCATGGAAATCTTAGAAACATTACTTCAAATATATAAATATTTTTACCAAAGTTTGTAAGATATTGGCTATGAAACAAAAATATCTACAGGTAGAGATGTCAGCCATCTTGATTTATAAAATAACAATGGAGACATACTCTCAAAAGAACCATTTATTTCTATATCAACGGTACTATGAAAAAAAGGAACTAATTTTCTAGACTTTATCTGAAAGAAGACCAAACTTCAACCACAAACATGCTTGATCAATCTCATAACTTTCTATAATGAAATTCTTTGCTTTGTAAATTACTAAAGAGCAGTGGATATAGCTTACTGTCTAATTAGATTTCATTAAGGCTTTTTTGCACTCTTTCCCATAAGATCCTCATAGAGAAGCTGATATAGTATATGTTGGATGAGGTGGATTGAAAACTAGCAGAACCTCTCATCCCAGACGGTGGTGACCTGACACCAAAGTCTAGTTGGAGGCCACAAATTAATGTTTTTTTTTAACAGAGACAGCTATATATGGAAAAAGGAAATGGCTGGAAGTCCTGGTACCTAGATGAGAGCCCTCTTAATTATGAGGATGGTTGGGCACCGAATCAGGTTGCCCACAGAAGCTGTGGACAACCATCCCTGGAAAAAACCAAAACCACCAAAAATGGATACAGGTTGATATAGTGACTCACAGCTCTGACAGCAATTATTAAGCAATTATTAGAGTATCTGATAAACAAAACTCCATTGTGCCATAGCTTATTCTGCACCCACTCCAATGATTTCAGATGTAAAGCAGATCAAAATCTGACTCAGTGTTGCCCAGTAGCATTTCTATCCTTGTTAAAGAAGTTATTATTCTCCCAGTAGTAGATTAAAATAGCTCATCTCAGCACACCCAGAAAGAACACAGGTTTCACCTAGGGCGTGTTATGTGCGTTTGTATTTGAAAGCATATAAATAGTATTTTTCAGGCCTCACAACTGACTGACTTCATTTGCTTTCACTGCCATTTGCAGAAAAGAGCACTGAGTCTGCGGGGACTAATCCTGTGTCAGCAGGAGACCCCTCAAACCCACAGCTCAGAAGAACATAAAACAGTACCTTAGGGGGCTTCATTTACCCAGGGTGGCAGTGTCCATTTTCAGTGTTCTGTAATGTCACAATGTTTACTCCATTTGATGGTGAAGGAAGACCTCGTGGTTTTTTTGAGTTTTGAAGTGGACCCTCATTCTTACTATCACAGTTAACACTGTTGTAACTGTATCTGGCTGATGTTACTATTCTCTGACACAAAACTCATGTCTATCTGGCTTTTTAATATACTATACAGAGATATAAAATATGTCTCTATGAGTCAATGGTGGTATCATAAATACTTTATTATGGGATATTAATGAAAGGGACTGCCATCATACTAGCATAGCAGAGGTCCTGTAAAATGCTAACAAATCAAATAATCTTAACAGCCTGTCTACTATAAGCAACACATAAAAATGTGGTCTTTGTCAGATATATGGGTCTGGGTTCTCTTAGTCCTGGAGTTTCCTGACACATACAGCAAAAATAGCCAGTATAATGACCTTATCAAGTGTTACCAATCTCTGTTTATGTACCACAAGTCCCTGCATGCGTGGTACAAACCGCAGGCATCATAAAGGCACATCTGTTAGCTGAGTAATGCCACCTACCATATGTTCCATGAAAAGATATATAGAGGGAGAAGTTAGCTGTGAGGTTGCTAAAACAGACTGGAGAGACTGCATGTCCCTGGAAACCTGAAGAAAGATGCTGCAGAAACACCAAAATCCAGCAGCTTACAGACTGCTTACACATATTTCCAAGCATGAGCCATGGTTTCTAAACTTAGTAACCACTTTTAATGTCTTTCATAAAGAAGAGAATTTTCTGGGACCATTACCTATTTTTGTACTTGCAGGCCTAGACAATGGATGTTTACCATACGCATACCAAGTACAGATAACCTGTCCCCCATAGTGCAAGAATTCTTATTCTATGAGAAGCAGGTTTCTCTAAACCACCAAAAAAACTTTGAGAGATGTAACTTCAGAAAAGTTAAATATGGCACAATTTTACAGTGCAGCTGTGACAACTGGGTGAAAAGCAGAGGATAACTACATAAAACTGAAACCACACTGATAACATGATGCATTCTTATGGGGAACAGGAGGGATCTCTTTGATTCATTTAATTTCAAAATCTAGAAGACACTTTATTTAAAATAGAAATACATATCTAGCCAAAATCTAATGGGAATTTTTCAACTAATTGTATATAGACTTCCTTAGTTGTAATATATTCCTCCTGTCTTAGATTTGGACTAAGGTGTTCTGTTATGTAAGAAAAAGGACTCAGTTTTTCTTAATGGTGAGATAAGTACTATATCCTTTACAACAGAGGAATGTATTTTGACTTTCACCACGATTGTTTACTTAACTCAAAATAGAAAAGAAAAAGAGTAACAATACTGACTGATACATTAAAACATTGCCAAGCTGAACAACGTATATTTTCTAATTCATTAAAATGCAGACTACAACAAGCATACATATTTAGGAGGTGGGAACAGATTTCTTTCTCTCCCAGAAAAAAAAAAAAGACAGTCTTTGGAAAGTAAGCCTAGTACCTTCCAGGAAGAATATAGGCTAAAGTACTGCTTTTTATTTTCTTTATATTCTGTTAAAATAATCCTCAAAAAACAGTTTAAGAAGGGCACTGCATTGTTCAAACTTTTAAACTAGTTCTGTTATCATTAGAAATGACTCAACTTTCCAAAAATACAAGCCATACTGCCTCTATAGTTTAAAAAAAGATGTGGAACATTCATACTTATTTCACTTACTCTGTTTTCAAGATTTCGGATTTTTAATTTCCTTTTCACATTTTTTTCTCGAATTTAAAATGTTTCCTCATTTAAAAGAGTGGAAACACATATAAACTTTGATTTTTTTTTGTGCTTTCTGCATTTTTTATACGTAATGAGGCAAAACCACCAATTTTTTAAAGCTATCATGATCCTCTCATATCAATAAATGAGTAAGCTGAGCATAGACTCTAAGTGAAGTTCACTTTATAGTTTGATAATGTTTATGTTTTTAAGGGAAAGATTGTGTTCATATATGCATGATGTGCCATGGAGCTCCAACTTGTGGCACATATTGGGGGGTAACTTAACATCATAGCCAAGGATGTAAGAGAATTAAATTTGCCAGATATTGTTAATCCAAAGCACAGACTGGTTTCCACACAATATTTATGATGTGCACATACGTCTAAGAAGAAAGGAAAGTAATGAATGAATAATCAAGTTGCTCAACCTCCATATAGAAAAAAACTTCAGAAAAAGTTGCTGTCAAGTTTTGAGGATTAAGGATAATACATTTTATTTTTACATTTACTGTATGTATTTTTACTGTAGAGTCTAAGATTCTGCTTTTACTCTCATTTACATGTTGAGCTGACTAAAAGTATACCAGTATCTGAGGCTGATCAAAACAGCATACATAATACCAAATTTAGGGTTTCAAGATCGGTTATACTCTTCTTACTAGTGTAATGTCAAAACTGATTCTTATCAACATTAGCATAGTTGATATGAATCAACTATTAATATAAATAGTTGAACATTATTAATATTAATAATTATTAATTGTAATAATTAATATTAATGTTGTTTCATTAATTTAATTGTATGTGAACATTTCAAGCATTCCACAGATAACTGACAGTCATGTGAAGAACCACCTTGTTTTGTTTACATTGAATTTGCTACCTATCTTCAGTTAGTACTCCTGCTGTTGGTAGAAAAAACACTAAGCAATTAAGTCACCTTTTTATGTTACACATGATAATGAAGACCTGTACTATTTTCTCCCCTAGTTATCTTTTTTTCTGTAATGAAGACTCCTGGCTCCATAAACTTATTTTGCTCTTCTTTTGTTAGAAATTCAAATGCTTTCTGAAAACATGAAGGACTGTTTGAGCTAGAACTCAAGACACTTCAACATTCAATGAACATGTCAAATGAGATGATCCCAGTGCAGATGTCTGAGAAACTCCTCTGTTGATTTTCCTTCCACTCCAGTGCTGTTTTCTACTCTCCAATAATTGAGAGGCATGATTTAACTTCACAAAATCCATGTTGAACCTTCTTCAGTCTCTTGTAGGTATCTACTACCCTGGCAACACAGGTGAAAAAGCATTTCAATTTCTGTCTGTGAGGGAGTCTCTGATTTTGCAGGCCAAAACAGGAGAAAGTGACTCTCCCCAGTTACCATGCTTTCTTAGCCAAACCTTTGGCTATTTTTGAGCTACCCACAGAAGAACGGCACTTTCAGGTTCAGTGCTATGAAGGGGGCACACAAGTCCAGCCAAGAAGCTGAATGAATAGTTTCATGCTGCCATGCAGAATCTTTTCTCAGAGGCTATCATCAGTTTTTGCATAGTATCAAACAAACAGGAAGACCCAGAAATGTGTAATATTAAGATATTTTATTGGTTTTTGGCTACATTCAACTGTGTTGTAATGTTTACCTAGACCATACACTAGTAATTAGTCATGCTTCTTTAAAATTATATTTGGCATGTTCAACTTAAGGTGCTTGCTTCTCCTACCTTCATTTCAGCCAGGGAAAATAGCAAAGAATGAACAAAATTAATTGAGACAACCATAAGTGTCAAGAAAACCCTAAATCTTACTACTTGGCTCTGTAAGCAGAATTTTTCCAAGTCTCAGAAATATATCAAGTGCAGGTGGTTGATGCACAAGTTGAAAATCAATGTGTAAAAGGAATCCAAAGGACTGTTAACTGGTTTAATTATTGTTCTCACTGGCTGGAGTCTTGAACTCGGTAACTTTGTTATGTGTCTTCTTTGACTAAATAAATTGTCCTTAAAGCAGGAAGTTAGGTCTTCTCTATGCATACCTGGAAAACAAACAGGGATGAATGAGAACAATCTAAGCATGCTCACAGAGCATTTAAGATTATAGGAATACATCCTTCAGGTTGTATACCTTATTGCAGTTCTGCTATTTTTCTCCATAGCTTAGCTATTAATAACAAAAAATAGTACTTTAACTTTTTTACAGTACAGATTTATTTGCTGCTTGGTATTTGCTTTTCTTGGCCTCTTAAATCTTAGAAGTTTGAGAACAGCACTATTATTTAGGAAAGTGATGACGTTTAGTGCAACTTTGGTGTTTTTTTAAATTCAAACCCACCTAAAAATCCCCAAGGAAACATCACCACTAAATCTTGAGTACTCCAGAAGAATAGTAATGTGGATTTGTTTGAGACCTTCCACACACATTTCTCATTAGGGGAAAACAAACGAAAGCCCTATTCTTCTTTATTTTGCATAGCAAGGGTTTCGGCAAATGAGAGAGCAAATTACCCTTTCTCTTGCATCTCCGTTTCTACAATAGGTTAGTAGCTATAGAAAGTTCACTGTCCTTTATGAGCTGTTAGAGTGACCAAGCAGGTCACTTAGAATACAGAGGTCATACCTTATATGAAGTTCATAGCATCATCCACATGTTTTTATTCCAAAAGGGAACGTGCCTATGTAGCAATGCTACCTGATATTATTAGACATACAGGAAAAATTACTCATTAATCAAGATTGACATGGCAGATATGAGATTACTATCATTGGTTCCTACTTTTTCATTAATAATATAATACTCAATAATGATTGTGGAATTATGAGAAAAGTAAGCCACAACCAGACTTCTTAAATTTCAAATATAAAAATGTATTAAGAATGACAGAATTAGCAATCAAATAAAAATAATTCTTGCTCAGGAAGAAAAATCCAGGACTGGAAAGATAAGTAATGTTACAATTTGCTTATAGAACGATTTGAACAAAAAAGCTTACATTGCAATTGTGGGAATACCAAAGGTGAAAGAGCTGAAACCTGAGCTGCTGTACACTGAGAGTGAGCTTCTGTTTAAGTACGGTCTGACAGATTGTAGGTTACAAATATATTACCAGACTGGTCTGTATAAAAATCTTGTTTGATAACAAGATGACTGATGTGGTCTGAAAAAAAAGTCACCCCTGTAGCGTTTGGTTCATGTTACAAGGGAAATTACATTTAGCAAAGTGAAAATATAAAAAACCACTCCTGTTGCTCCCTCCCACCCAGCAAGGTGCAAATGGGGCAAACACAGAGTGGGAAGGAACCACAGCAACCGTCTTGCTGATGAAGGCTGTCCTAACATTCCTTACCACTTTCCCCAGCTGATTCCTCACTCATTTCTATCTATCCTATAGCTCATTTCTATTACACTCATGATTGAAACCTCCAGGCTACGTCAAGGCCAAGAAACCTCAGCCTAAAGCCTGACAGAAGACCTGGTGACAAGAGCTTGCCATCGTTTTGAGAGCAAGACTGTGTTGGACCTGCACTCTTATAAGATCAGGTGTAAGTTTCTCACAGCTTCAGAATGGCACTTTTACAAAGGCAGGGCTTATAGAAGCTGAATTCCTGCTTTTGCTTCTAACAATGCATTTGTTAGACTCGAGTACTTGTTCCCTCCTGTTCCATCATACCAGTCAGCCTCCCTGCATGTTTCCCCTCCAGCTCTCTTTCTCTCCTCACCACCCATACCCAGAGCTAGCTTGTGGCTTTCTGGGCACCTGTGGGGGACCAGTCGGGCAGTCCCCAGACAGCAGCACCTGCTCCCCAGCTGAGGCCAGCAATAATGACAGGGCCACTTTTCCCAGATGCCCTGGCTGCTAGCCTGCTGCAGCAGGGAGAGGAGATGGCAGGGCCCCAAAAAGCGAGGCCCCACTCTCCTAAACAGCCCCAGTCCTGGTGAGGGCTCCACACTGTACCTGCCATGGCAGTGAGGAGGAGGGGAGGTTGGGTGGAGTCTGGCTGCCCGATGGCCCAGCACTGTCGTGCCCAGCAACACATCCCATGGCAGGGTGCCATCTGCTGAGTTCACACTGGAGTGAGAGCCCAGGACGTGGGGACAGAGTCCCCTTGCTGGGAGAGTGGGTGGGTTCTGGGAGCCACCGCTTGCATGTGAATGCAGGTTCTACCAGGCAGATGTCTCCTCCCACTGTTCACAGTGCTGGGGAAATGGAGTTACGGATAGAGGAGTATTTTTGGGGCTGCTGTGGTACCCCATTTTGCCCCATTGCAGTCATCAGCCACACTGCTTGGGGAAACTGTGCATGGCCAGGAACTCCCCCAGGCCTGGACTCAGCTGTCTGCATGGTCACTTTTTAATGGTATCCCCAAATCTTTTATCAGCACTTCAGGAGGTGGTCCAGGCCAGCAGCCCTTCCCCATGGAAAGCTTTCAGGCTACCACCCTCTTCTGGAGAATGAGAGAGCTCAGTCATACAGATGCACATCTCTTTGCAGCCTGTACCAGAGACAGGACCCAGTTTATTACTAAAGAGGCAGCTTTTCCCTTGGTGGGACTGGGAAGGTGCTGCACTGCCTTGTGGCCTTTGCTGGTGTCTTCAGTAGTTGTCTCAGTGATGATGAAGGAAAACTCTAGCTCCTGCTTTTGATTACCTCCTTGGGGTTTCTCGCCTCCAGCTAGTGCTCCAGGAAGATGCCATACTGAGTTTTCAATCTCTGTGTGGATAGCTCAGAAACTCTGGAGCACCTCATGGAGTGCTAGACACCTTAATTGGAGCAGCAGATTCCAACTCTTAAGGTCATACCTAAGAAGTGTTTTTAAATAGTCTGTCCTTATAAACAGACTTACATGAAAAATGTTAATGAGCAGTGTGCTCATTCAGTAACAGCAAAATCTAAATAAGTATCGCTTTTTTATAGTTTAGGTCAACTAAAACAAGCAAATAATCTTTCCATCACATAAACCCAGCAGTTCCTTGTCACGATCGTAATCCTTTCGGTCCAGAAGAGAAAAAGCAACAACAGATATCAGAGACTACTTTTCAGAAAATTAATTTAAATTCTTAAGCATTTCTTCTATCAGTAAGCTCTTCAATTTCTATCTGTGTCCATAAAGTCTATTTATTCATTATATATTAATCATCCTAGGTATATGGAGTGCGTGGTTCATTTACATCACTCGCAGCTGTTTTCTAGCACTGCCAGATATGCAACATTTTCCTACATTAACTCCACAAATGTGTAAAATATAGTTACAGTTACTGACATCTGAAGTTGGTTGCTGTAAAACTGTCTTTAATTGCTTGGACTGCAAACATTTAAGCAGAACATATAAATTCACTAAAAGGCTAATTGCTCTTATTACCTCTTTTATGAAACCGTGTAACCTTTTTGTATTAAGAAAGGCTATTTTATTTTTATTTTACTTTTATGTCCAACATCCAAACACAATTATGTCTGCTAAGGACACTAACAAACATCTACTGTTTTCCCAAAGCCTTAATTGGGTTTTATTTGCATATACATGGCTGCAAATAAAACACATACATCTGGACAGTCAACATTTCCTTATATTCCAATGGGCTACTGGTAATCCAGTGTATTTTCTATTGTTTCCTGATAGCATAAATCATCACCAGCTTGGATGCAAGGGTACACAGACACACCTTGTTCTGGCAAGGGGAGAATTCTTGCAGATGGGTATGGACATCAATGAAGATGATCTCTCCCTCCTCTTCCTCCGCATCTCATGAAATATAATATTACTGTTTCTCTACAGTTAAGTCACAAAATTATACCACAAACATATATACTTAGGCTAGGCCTCTGTCTCATCTGGTTAATGCTAGTGTAGGTGTTTCTACAAAGCACAGCATTACACTGTGTAATGTACTGACCCATACATGCTTGGTAGTAGTATTACCTCTCTCATTTAGATGGGGAAACAGAGGGGAGGAGTGATCCAAAGCACACATCAAGTAAGTTGTGTCTGGGTAGAGCTACCCCCTTCTACCATTTTATTTCCGGTCTCCTGTAATTAGAAAATGTAATAATAACTGTAACGAGGATAGTCAAATTTATGTTCACATAACAGCATTGAATTTATGTGGACAAGTTACATCTGGTTTTTAAAAATCCTCTCTCTTTTGAAATTATATGTGAAGTCTCTACATGGATAACATTTTATTTCCCGCAAGCTTTCTTATCTTTTCAATCTTTTCTAATTATTTAACACCAGGCATTGTGAAGTAGATGAAGAACCAAAATATAACATTCACTCTACCTTTAATGACTCCATGTCAGCTAATCTCTAATTAAAAGTGAATTGCACCATGTTAAAAGGATAGAAAATAAGTCTGGGTAAGAAAGAATAGTACAGTGAGACTTAAATCACTGAAGTCTGTGGGAATTTCCCTACTTCTGCTTGCTTGCTTTTTTCATGACCATTACTCAGCTCTAACCACAAGTATGTTTCATCTAATGTCTAGCAGTGGTACCAATATTTCAGATAAGAGTGCAAGACACATGTGGGATAATCTGTTTCTTTAATAGTTAGAGGTGGGTGTAGGCTCTGCAGCAATAGATGCAATATCCTTTCCTTACTTTTTGTCATAATAAAATAAATTTACTTTGAATGTAATTGATAGCAGAGAAATGACAAATGCCATTTTGCATCCTTTTCATTTGAGAAGCTTAGGGTGGTCACAGTTTCTCCATTTCAAAGCCAAATTTTGTAGAAAAAAAGTATTTTATCAACTTTGTTTCTCTCTCTAATTTTGTTGACTGGTGTTAGCTTTTGGTTTTTGATAAAGAGCAAACATGTTATTCTTTTGTATATTTATAAGAAAAAAAAATATAAAAAAATTTAAATGAAGACCTTAATTCTATTGGTGATTGGTTTTAGATTTTTGTTGTTATAGAATACTTATTTTACCTGAAAAAAAGTTTTAAATTAGACTCTAATAATATTGGAGCATGTGGGAAGATCTTCACTAAAGATGACTGTGATGTTAAGGAAGCATATGGTGTGCAATATGTTAAAAACATCTTGATGATGAAAGTACATAAATTGTGAAAGATACACAAAACTGTAAAATACGGATGTCCTATTTTTAGTCAATATTTTTTATATTAAAGATTTGAAATCTGAAGTAACCTTTTAAAAAAATATTCAGATCAGTAAGAATTTTTAGACCTGTGCCCACTGTAAACACAGTCAGCTCCATGTTTCCCTTCAGGCAGGTCCTTGAGCTGCAAGTTACCTAGTGCACTAGAACAGGGAAACCTGTGCTAGATCCATACAAGTCCAAAGTGACCCTGAGACTTTGCAACATAGGAAGATGATATTTACTTCTTGCAGTACAAAATAAGATGGAAGATGCTTAGCTGCTATTTTTTTTCATGCATGGTATAGACCAATCACATGACCTCTGCTGCACAAGCCCTCTGTCTCTTTAAAACATTGCTAGAACAGAAACATTTGGTTACACAGTGCAGAAATATGAGAATTACTCACAGTCCATTCTCTGATAGACAAAAGGAGTTTCCAGAAATGAAGAGTCAGGTGTTTATCTATATAACCCATATTCAAGGAGACCTTATGGAGTCATGGACCCATGAACACTAACAGTAAAACGTTTTCCTTTAAACAACAGTCTAAACGTGTGTCAACAGTTCTGACACCCAAATGGCTCTCCATGGATTTAGCTTGAGTCTGGTAGGGCCTACAGTAAGGTATTGCTAATAAACTTTGTTGGATCAAAAATGATTATGAATACAGACACTGTAGACTACAACGTTTCCCAGCTTGTATCTAACCTGTTTCAGGCATGTCTATTCGTCAGTTTGACTGTTGGTTTTTTTTTTTTTTTGTCGTACAAAACTGATGCAGCTTTCATGACATACTATTGGAGAGTAACAAAAAGACTGCCAAGGTAAGGAAGAACTCTGGATTACTTTTAGCACTCAAGCTTAAAGGTCATTTAAAAACAGAAATCAAACTGATTATGATAAATAAAATGGACTTGGGTTTTTAGCCTGTAGCAATATGCATAATAATTTCTAGTCTTCTCTATGAAAAAAGTGAACTGTAAGTCCATAAGCCAAAGTGGAAGTCACAAATAAACATGCATGTGTCTGCTTCCATCACTAGTTCTTGTTTCCTTGGTGAGCTGAGCACTGGATTGGAGACTTTTAATGCTAAGCATTAACTGAAAGCCTGTAAGTCTTCAACCCTGTTTTTGAGGTTTTTGAGGTCTAGAGAGGTGATAGGTAAGGACTATTAAGATCAGGAAGAAATAGTAAAATCCTTTTACATATTGCCTGAGAAATCAGTCAGCATGAGAGAAAATGGAATTCCTTTGTAACCAAAACTCATATTTCAGTGGAAGGTTTAGAGTTCAAATAAAATAATCCGCAAAGACAATTTGTCTTTGCGGGAATTATTAGGTAGCAAAGATAAGAAAATGTCACACTAATTGCATATCTGGTCTCAGTAACTTTCTTTCCTTCCCTATTCAGAGCTTAAGACATTGGCAAACATTGACTGTAGGGTATTCAGATATTTGGCCTGGTAAGCTGCATTTTTTATTGAGCAGAATTCATTAAAGATTCTATATGGTAATATTGTTATATTTCCAAAAGAAAACTGGGAATATTGCTATGACAAAGTGACTGGAAGACAACAAAGATGAGAATTCAAAGACACTGGAACAAGTATGATATAACCCTTGAATACATCACTCCCACAACTATCACTGTATTGTCATATTCACTAGTGGTATTCACATACCAAGTGCAAGCTCACTAGCGAAGATAGGGGCTTTAGATGATCTGTTGGTGTTGGTCTTTGCAAAAAGATCTTTAAGATAGCTTCAGATGATGCCTTATTTAAGCTAGTGCTTCCATTATTATTGCCACTAGTAAGGCTGAAATGCTGGGGGCAACAACTGAAGCAAAAGCAAACTTTCTGAGCACAGTAAAAAACCTTACTCATGGTGTTCAGGGTAAGTCACCTGAATTTTCTGTCTTTTAATGAGCCAACCTAGCTGCAGTGCAAGCACAAGAAATTTAGTACAAAAATGTAGCATGCATAGATCAGTGGGTATACAAAGCCACAGCAAATAAACTCATGTTATTTCTATTTACACTAATGTAGTGCATCCCTGGATATAAAACATCACAGTCATTCCTGATGAGGATGTCATGCATGAAATGCAAATTATAAACTAGTTCCAAACAGCAAAATTGTAAACCCACGCATAGCAACGCAAGGAAATAATATTGATGAAATTGCTCTTATTGAGTATATTCCAACATTTTCCATCTAATGTCACAAATTAGTCAAGGAAATTACGTTTAATTTAATTTTATGGTTGTTTTCTTTTTTAAATCAGTACTGAATAAGATAACTCTTGACTAAGTTCTTTATTCATAGATGTGTAGCTGAATGCTCCCATTGAGCAAACAGCTTATGAATAATGTGAAGGAAAATATTTGTGTACTGTATGTCAATATTTTAGCAGTAGCAGATTTTTTGCGGGGGGGAGGAAGGTGGTGAATGTCACATAAAATATTCTGGAAGTCTGTTTAATCCAGTAAAGTTTTGCAGGTTTTTTTGTGTCTTCCTTAACAGCATTTAAAAGGTATGATTAAAAAACCTTTTTTAACTTTGCATTGTTTACACCATATTGGAATTCTCCACAATAATGCAAGCAGTATCACTTCATTATTAGCTATGCTAGATCAACAATATATGCTGCAACGAAATGGAAAACCCAAGGAAATAAATTGTGTAACACTACAGCAGTTATTTGGGAGTCCAGAGAGTTGCAAGTGATAGAGTAAAATAAGTAGGTTCAGTATTATATTATCTTGGTTCAAAATGAGAAATTTTAATCTGAAGTGTTATCATTTCTCCTCTTTCCTCAAGCAGTAGTTCCCTCATAAAATCTTAGAAGGAAGTGACTATAAGTTCCCAAAAAGAGAGGCTGGAACTCTTGAAGGTGGCTAGCAGGTGAGCACAGCTGAAGGGGCTGGTAGTCCCAGGCTGGTGTTTTATGAATCATTCTCATACAAACTCTCCTTTCTGCACTCCAATATTTGCTGTAAGGTAAACAAAGACAGGATACTGTGGAGAAATATTAAATCATTTTGTGTTGAGAGTGGTAATGTGCCACAGGGCTGGTGTATTTCTCCTGACAGTCTGAGGTTTGCCTTTTGTACTCATTTTTCACTTTATTTATTGATCTCATGGCTGGACTAAGACAAAACAAGATACTTACACATGCCTATTATGTCAATTCCACGTTGCCACGACCTCTGCTCTTGATTAATGTAGCAGTGGAGGGGCTTTCCTTCCCTGTATTTTCTGAGAAGAAGTGGAGATGCAGGAATATTCATGACTAGCTATACTAGAAAGCTCATTCTGGTTCCCTTTGTTTCTCCTCTTTTTTAGCCAGCAGCGCCTTTGTGGATATTATAAAGATATATTGAACTACTTTAAACCCTCTCCCTACAAGGTACAGTGAGACACGTAGTCAGGAGTCAATAATTTCAACAAGCAATGTTGCCCCAAACACGAGCAAAAAATTACTGCTGAATTTTCCCAGAACCTTTGGATTTAGAGGAGCTGTTACTCTGTTACTCACTACACAACAGCAGGACAGTCACTGAACATCAGCAAAATAATGAAGCGTTTTACACAGAAGAATCTTCATCCAGAGTAGCAAGATTTGGGAAACTTCTTGTAGTTCATGTTTAAAGCAGTCTCAGTAGTTAACCACACTTTCCTATTACTGGATCTCCTCAGAGAGCAGCATAATGCAAAACAGCTCTCCCTCTTGGTCTCTCATGCTTACCCAAGGTTCAAGGGAACACTTAAACCAGCAGGATGTTTTCTGTGCACTCTTCATTCAAATGCATAGTAGACAGAGCAGGAGCTGTTATTAATGGACTGCCTCTCCCTGAGAAGAGAGAGACCGGTTCCCTCCCACTACCTTTTGCCTGTGCTTGGTAGCCCTCTTTCATGCAGTAGTTTGGCCTACAGGCTTTAGAGAAGTCACATGCTCTTGGTTCTGACATCTCTCCTTACAGATGTCTGGAAAAGATGGCTAAAGACAGGCTCTGAAGAAGGGAGGTGATCTGTGAGATGCAAAACAACAAAGCAAACCTTTGTGAGGATGTGACTTCTCTGTGTTTTGTCTGAGAAATAAAAATTCCCTTTCTTCACACCAGTTTCCTAACAGAACATTAGAAGCTCACTGCATTTCAGAGGGTAACAACTAACAACCCAGGCATTGGCTTGAAGGTGCTGACTATCATGTCCAGGTTATGGGACACGTGCTTATTCCCAGCATGGCATGTCAGTGTTAAAATGGGGAAATTCTACACCAGTTTGGTTGTTCTAGTCATGAAGGACAGGAAGACCTGTTGGTGTCAGTGTCTCTCCTCCAGAACAGGGCACAGAGGTAGAGTGCTGGGCTGATGCAGTAGGGATGCCCTGTGATTTCCATTTTTGCAGAACCTCTAAAAGGTCAAAATCTATATTAATATTAAGCAACATTCTGAAGAACCAATTCTGTTGGTGTTATAAAGAAAAAAAAGTGCTCTAGTGTTGTATAAAAATGTGGTATTTTACAAAAACAAAACAAAGTACTGGTATTCATCCAGCTGTTCAATAATATTATCTTCAGCACAATACGTGGTATCTTCCTTTACTTGTACACTTCATTGCTGCTTGAATAAAAAAAATTAATTGGCTCTTCTAATTGCCAATGAAAATAATGTAACTTTGGTTGTAAAGGATAAGGGGAGATAATTCTTAAAAAAAGGTTGAGAAAAAGGTCTTGTGCTGGATTTACAAAAAATTCCAGCTGCGAGAGGCTGACATTATATAGCCCAAAGCCAGTGACTGTCACTGTATGATATGTGAGCACAACAAAGACTCCAGCTGGCTCCTTTCAGGGCTAATAGAGGCATTTTGGCTCATCTACCTGGTTGAGCATTTGTCAGGATATCACTCTTCTGTCCTCACCTTGAAGCCTGTTTAGTTCTTTTATTTCTTAACATCTTCATTTTATTACACTGAATTAGACTGAATGTCTGTCCAAATCGAATGCCCTAAAATCAACAGCAGGCTTGTTAAGATCTATGAAGGATTAGGTTAGGGATAGTGGAAGGAGCAGCATTTTGCTCCCTCCTACATGTTTTCTCCCAACACCTGGGGGCTATTAAGATTCCAAAGTACAAGATATTGTGAGATTTTTAGCTGATGGTGGTGAGCTAGAAACCTGATGTTAGTGGGTGCACAGTATGTCTCTGCTGATTCGCTAGTGTTCTAAACTATAATGGCAGCTTTCAGATTTAGTTTGTGAACACTTCTGCTGAGAAGAGCACTCAAAATTATTTTAAAAATCTATTTTTAATCATAGGTATAGTTTAAAAAGCTATTGTTATATAGTCTTCTTAGGTAAATAAATATTTGCATTTCTTTTCCTGAGACATATTCACAAATGTAGTCAAATCTACAGTGATAACAGCAACAGATTAATATTGGTTATCAGGATCTTTATAATGTCCTGAAAATCACTGAAAAGTAATTATCCTCTGCTGTGTGTTTTTGTGTGATTGAGCTGTACCAATTCAAAACCAATGATGTTAGTGCAGTCTGTGCTGAAGATTGAGATGCTCTGTCATCTTGATTTTGCTGATAAGATGGCCTCACAACTGACTTAAATCATGCCAAGAGGTGTTCTAATTACAGGTGATTAAAGCATTGCGCACATAATTGAGTAAGTCCTCTTACCCTGCTCTACCTATCTTGTGAATACCAGAAGAGGATCAGCTTTAAATTCTACTGCTAATAGACCTTGCACTGCAGCTGCTTACACAGGACATAAAACACACTGACATTTGCAAAGAAACCTGGATGATCCCACTCCACATATGGTGTGGAAAATCCAAAACAAAATATAAAGGGTATCTGATATGAATAGATGAATGAATGAATAAGAGTGACAGGTAAGAATATAACAGGGTAACACAGGAGCTGTCTTAATGAGAACAGCTCCCATGTCAGCCTGCTTTTCTCTCAACTTTCTCAGTTCTTTTCAGAATATCTATTTGTAAATAGATAATTGCGTGGATCTATGTTGCATGTTTATATTGTTCCTTTTTTAAGTAATTGCAATTGTTCACATGACATTGGCCCGAAGAGCTTTCTTTTAAAAAGTCAGCAGTAAGTAGTGAATCACTGAATTAATCAGATTTTTTTTTGTAGAGTGTAGAAGCTGAGTTATCCCTCACAGATTGCTTGCAAATTAGAGAATAGAACTCAGTTAGTTATCTGTCATTGAGGAAATCCAATGAAGCAAGAAAGTCAGGTTTGAAGGTACTGAAGGAAGATCAGATTTGCTATGAGAATAGTCATTGAAGAAACTCAAGACAGTCTCGTGTGGTCATCATACAGTATTAACTATTACCTTATTATATAGATATCTCTAGAAACCTACATCATCATGGGCAGAAAGAGGTTGAATGTTCAGATGCCTCAGGGATGAACTTCCATGGCAACATTAGGCATTGAAACTCCAGCACATTTGCCCCATAAGGACTCTTCATTTTAGGCATCTACTGTGTAAAAGTCTTCACCTGAACTAGTTATGTACATGTGTTTCAAATTCAACAGAGTGAAGCAAGTGCTTCTAGGGCACAGTCTTTCTCCTCTGTGTCAGAGCTCCACATTAGGATAAGATGACTGTGCTGAGCCTCCACTGACTGTAGTCCACAGACTAAAAGAAAGCAAGAGAATGAACTGAGATACAGATCCCACAGGTTGCAGTCCTCCAAAGTCAGGTGAGATGGAAAAGACATAAAGGGAGATAAGCAAAAATAACAATGAGGAAGGGGTTAAAGGAAGTATGATTCCCAGGTGATGTATTTAAGACACTAGTCATAGATTTTCCCCTTTTCAGTTCTAGAAAAAACAAAATATTTGAGGTGGGAGGAAGAGTAGCTTAGCAGCTGTTTTGATCAAGAGGCACACTTTAAAATGGAAGGCAAAGGAGTTGGGGTAAAAGGAAATAATTTGTTCATTTCTTGAATGATAATGTTACCCTTAAAAGTGCTGTAAAACTGTACAGTTGAAATAGTCATTAGAAGAATTGTGTTTGAGAACTTTAGTATCATCAATGTTTATAGATTTACCTCGATAAATTCTGTAAAAAAACCAACTCTGTGTCTTAGATCACATCTGAACAATGAACAAGTGGTTGCTATCTTGAATCCATCTAAATTTAAATAAATGTTGATTGTATAAATCTTCACATGCTTGTAAAGATTGCAACTTTAAGGATAGGAGCAACTAAATTTAGACATAATGATATAGGTAGGATTATTTAGGAGAAATATATTATTATAGGAAAGCTAAGGATATGTCACTGTGATGCATGAAAACTGATAGCAGGCTAATCACACTAGGGGAGGATTTTTGTCATGCTTCACTGAAGGGGCAGTTGCATTATGGTTGTCTTTTGCAGACAACAAGGAAAGTGGAATGATCTGTCCTTTTAGGTCAAGTAATAAGTAAAAGCAAAGAAAATGGTCTAATCTTTACTTTTGTCTGTAAGTACCTTTGACAGAGCAAAGGGAAGATAGAAAATAATTTTAACACCTCTTCTTCTGTTTTGGAAGGCATGACATTTAGGGCCCGGTTTTCTGAACTCTTGATGTGTCCTTCAGGAATATGAATGCCTTCTTGGGCACTGTTGTCATGGTATCACATGACCTCTTCATAAACTTAATTCCTGTCCTCTTCTACGGCACTTTGATAGTAGAAATTTATAGAGTCACAATCCACATACAAAATCAGAACTGAAGGACTGCCATTGTTTAAGCCCAGATGGTAACTAAGCACCAAGCAGGTCCTTGCTCAACTCTCTCCCAGCCAAAACTAGGACAGGGATCTACAGAGAAATTGAGTTCAATTTCAGAGTATTCTCCCAGGTGGTTCCCCATAATGCTCCCTGAGAGCACATGGTTTAGATTTGTATCAATATTCAAATGTAATGGCACCATTCTGTTGAATATTACAGCAAAAGCTGTGTATAAAAACAGGTGAGATGTGAGGGACTGGATAAAGCAAAATGTGAATTGAGTCAATTTAAACTGAGGTCACTCTGAATGTGTATTCCATTAATTGTCAAGATGATGTGCTTTGTCATTACAATCTTTTCCACAGTCAAAATGGGAAAGATATTTCTGGCTAAAAATGTTCAGCTAATTGCATGAGGATTAGTAAAAGCTAAGGGAAATTTCACATTGCCTTTTTTTTATTTTTAGGCTGATGAAACATAACGACTTGTGTTGTTTTTTTAAGAAGGGTTTCCTGGCCACATGATTGTCCCTGATATAAATGTGGGGAATGCTTCCCTCTCTCCTCTAACCCAACACCCTCATATACCTCCTTGGTTTTGTATTTAAATCCTAAATCTCTTCCTTGATTAGATTCAAAACCGTGACAATTCTGCAGAATACTGCAAGGCTCATGTAAGTAACAGCACAAAAATCTGAAGTGTTCAACCTGGAGGCTGCACTGACAGCTTTTTGAGAGTTGGCTCAGGCTTTGTATTCCATTGTTACTCTGCACAAGAGTCAGCTGTAATCTGATTTCTATTGATTTGCTAGGACTCTAAATTAGTCCTGCAAGAAAACTTCGATCAAATAACATCAAAACATTTTTGAATTGTGGGTCAGTTAACAGTAAAACAAATTATAATAAAGAGGGAAGAAAAGTGTCCCTGCTTTGGGCTGTTTTTAAAAGCCTTATTAAGAATCATCTCTAAGATTCCATGCAATCCCCTCACCTGAAAATAACTGCTTTGTGAAACTGAGAAAATTGAAAAGATAAATGAATGCCTGTTGTGTAGGCTTGAGAGGTGGTCCTGTGAAAACCTCATGAAGCTTAACAAGGCCAAGTGCAAGGTCATGTACATGAGTCGGGGCAATCTCAACCACAAGCAGAGACTGGGTGGATACTGGATTGAGAGCAGCCTCGAGGAGAAGGACTTGAGGGTATCGATTGACAAGAAGACCAACATGAACTGGCAATGTGTGCTCATGGCCAAGAAAGCCAACCTTGTCCTGGCCTGCATCACAAGCAGAGTGGCCAGCAGGTCGAGGGAGATGATTCTGCCCCTCTACTCTGCCCTCATGAGATCCCACCCGGAGTGCTGCATCCAGCTCTGGGATCTCCAACATAAGAAGAATGTGGACCTGTTGCAGCAGGTCCAGAGAAGGACCATAAAGATGAACAGAGGAATGAAGCACTTCTACTGTGATGAGAGGCTGAGAGAATCGGGTTGTTCAGCCTGGAAAAGAGAAGACTCTGGGAAGAACTTACAGCAGCCTTCCAGTACCTAAAGGGAGCCAACAAGAGGGCTGGAGACGGACTTTTTACAAGAGCATATAGTGTTAAGATGAACGATAATGGCTACAAACTGACAGAGGTTGTATTTATATTAGACACTAGGAAGAAATTCTTCACTATGAGACTGGTGAGGCACTAGCACAGATTGCCCAGAGAAGTTGTGGATGCCCCATCCGTATAAGTGTTCAAGGCCTGGTTGGATGGGGTTTTGAGCAATCTGGTCTAGTGGAAGGTGTCCCTGCCCATGGCATGGGGGTGGAACTAGATGATCTTTAAGATCCTTTCTATGATTCTATGATTTGGTGAGTTCAATAAATAAACCAGTGTGTGTTGCATACATAGAAAATGTAATTGGAGATCCACATGGTTCTAGTATAAATGGAGATATTTCTTTTCAAAACCAGCCAATTTGGCAAGCACTGAACTTAGAGGGTAGGTTTTGTTGACTCACTTTGGCCAGTGTTTGCTTTATTTGGTTGGAGAGCAGATTTTTCAGAAGGAGACAATCAAGGTCTAAAATAGTTATGAGCTTGGAAAACTCCATGGAACAAGGAACGGCAGAAACTTAAGCTGCTAGTTGCTGGTGGTAGTGTTTCAAATGTATTAGTTACAGAGATATCCATCTATGATGGAGCTCCATCTGTTCCCACTTTTTTTTGCCCATATTTACAATTATTAAAATTGTATTATGTTTGTCATCTCAGGTAGCGCTAGCAACAAGGAAGACACCTGAGCAGACTAAACACACCTAATGCATGCTGGAATATCCTGTTTCTCTCTGTTTTAACAGTTGAAATTGTGTCTTGGCACAGCAACTACATGAAACCACTGCACCTCTTAAATCATCCAAAGACCTCCAAGGCAGAAATAGCTTCAGCATGACTACGGAAAGAGGTCTCTGCAGCTGTGTGGCTGTACGTGCTTTATGTGATGTGACCTGCAGAGGATGCACTGAATTTGCTAGTGCTAGGAATCACTCCTCCAGGTTCCTTCCATGCTGACATGCATCTGTTCTGTTATTAGCCTTTCCCTTGGCTAATTCACATCAGGCAGAATAAAACACAAACTCACTAAAATGCATGCAAATCTGTGTTCTTTGATTATGTTTCCAAGTATAATCTGTGTTAAAGTTGTCGCAACTTGAATAGCTCTTTATTAAGAGCAGTATACGACATCAGTAGGATTTACGAAGTTTTCTATTGCCAACCACATTAATGTCTAAAGACAGAGCATTAGTTTCCCAGTTGCTGTAAATGGGAGTCATTTCTCAGTTGTTTAGTAGAAATGTATTGATTTACACTGATTGTGGATCTGGCTCAACACATCTACCTGTTACAGTACTAGCAATATTTCATGAATAAGAACTTTGGCTGGCAGCAGATGATGAAATCCACAGGATTTATACTGGACTCCTCTCTTCTGAAATGGATTGCAGAACCTGAATGTCTTGTGAATAACATCCTAATAGTCATTGTTCTCTGTATCATTATAAGGCTCTCAATGCATAGCATTTTGTGAAGCAAGTGCTTTACCCAGGGAAGAGTCTACATTTTCTCTAGAATTTGCTCTTAAAATATTAAACTCATTTTTTATCTCTGCAACACAAAGACAAAATATCAAGGATGTTAAGCAGCCTTTCTTGAGCTAGTGTCTAAGCTCCATCTAAATTTGCCTGGATTTGAAAGAATGTCTGAGAACAAAGAACTTCATGTTGGCTTTGGTAACTCTCTTGTTCAAGCAGCATGCTTTGGACACATGTCAAAAAGCGAAACCCTATAGCAGCAACTTTAACACTGAATGTGGCTGCTCTTTCAGGAGCTGTTGGGAAGATTTATGGGCTCTGAGGGTTTAATCCTGCAATGTTCTGAGTGTCTCTCCACGTGGCTGAGTGCCATCCCTTCACATAGCATGCAGTGAGAACATAGGGTGCTGGTACTTCCAAGAGATGTAAATACCTTGGAGGATTTGACTCTAATCCTTAGTCAAGACAAATCACCAATGGAATTTAATGTGCGTTTGGCCTAAGCAAAGCCATGGGGTGGGGTAGAGATGTATTAATCTAACTGTGATTTAATAAATAGAAGGCACCAACCCAGACTTTTTCCTGGTTTATTCTTCTTTGTTCTTCTCAGGCATCACAGGGCAGATTTTAAAAACAAGGACCAATTGACAGCCCTCCTAAGTTTCCCACTCCACAGTATTGTGCAAAAAGTCTTGTCTAAAAAAACCTAAACCCTGTACCACTCACTTTGTGAGAGCACTGGACATCTAACCATGGGGTTGTATGTGAGAACATTTTGGTACAGGACGGTGTCTGAGTGACAAGAGTATATCACAATTATTTTGTGATTCTTTGTGAATCACAATTATTTTGTGAGAATGAAAGAAGGAGATGGGGACATTTTTGAAAATTTTGAAGTGGATGAAAATGTTCATCTACCTGACTTGAGGAAAAGTGTGGGATGTGGCCAAGTCATAAGCAGTATACTCTGGTAGTTACATGGTATTTCAATGTTGAAGAGTAGATTGCACGCATTTTATTTACTTTAAAATACATGTAGAATAAAAGCTGAGGATGTTATTTTCTACTTGTTGTTTTCACTCTGTTTTGTGGGCTGGCACTGCAATGCAGACTGAAACATCTAGTGTTTGCTTTGTGGCATGTATGGGAGAAAAAGAGAAAGCAGAGACAGAGTATTAGTATATTCCAGGGGTGTCATTCAGAGAGTTGGAAGATGTTTCCCAGCCCTTTCTCTCCAATAACTGCAGAAGTATCTATTATCATTAGCCTGGGATAGATCTTAACAGCCTTGATCAGTAGTATCCAGCCCCAAAAGAAGCCCTTCCTGGAGGTATGTAAATCACAGACTGCAGTTTCACATAATTCTCCCTTGTAGGTGAGATTCACCTCCTTAGCTTCCTAAATAAAGGTGATGATGCATGAAATAGATGCCTAAGTCATGACCTCAGAATCAATGGAGAGGTGTTGAGATTAGCTCAGTTGGTTAGAGCATGATGCTAATAACACCAAGGTTGTGGGTTTGATCCCCAGATGGTCCACTGACTTAAGAGTTGGACTCAATGATCCTTGGGGATTCCTTCCAACTCTGAAATGGCATCACAAAATCTGGCAGGATACTCTGAGGTGCTTAAAGAGACTTTGACGCTCTTTTTGGTCACCTGTATCAAACCTGGCTTCCAGATGCTCCTTCAGAAAATCAGGGAGTCTTCAAAAAGTCTGACCTGTCATATCTGCCAGCCTTGTGAGTTTGTCTTGAACACTAATGTTGCACCAGATGGCTGTTTTTGAGCAACTGAAACAAACTGCAGTTATTTGCTGACTCCACTGGGAACTTTAACTCATGTGTAAACACCTACACTAAGATGCCTAAATGGAACTGTCTACTGCTGACTCCTGCTCTGTAGGTTGAGTGACTTGTCCATGCATGGATGTCTAGACCTATTTAAATTATCTGAGACTCTGCACAAAATTAGTAGATAGAACACAGGACCCATAGAAGAGCCATCTCCTTCTGCAGAGGCAGATGGGGACCAAAAGAACATTAAGGCATCAACTATATTTAGTAAAATTCAGCGCTGAATGCACTCTGCACAAGTAAACAACAGAAAAGTTAGCAGCATAGTGAACAACTTTATCTGGCATTTTATTCCTTGCAGCTGATTTGGCAACAGCATTGCAACTGTTAATGTGCCTGAATCATTTCAAAAAGCTAAAAAGGCAGAGTAAACAGAAGTCCTGGTTTTCCCCAAAGAAGTCTGCTGGAGTGCTAGAAAAGAGAAAGCCCTCAGGCACAGATTTGTTTATGTCTGAAGTGCATCAGATGTGGATATGTCTTTTCATTATAGCTGTCTGTTTGTCCCATTTAGTCATATCAAGACTTTTTTTATATTGGGCTAAAAGTATGTTTTTTAGGAAAGGAGCTAAAACACTGCTTTGCAACTTTTTTTATATGTAGAGAATCCAAGTCAGTACTAAGGAACAGGTCATTCAGAATTGCATCAGTAACTGATTGAAGCAATTTTGTTTTGTGGGAAAAATATTGAAAGTGTCAGAAAATCTGGATATTGTGTAAAGGAAAGTGATTCTTTGTTACCATACTTTAGTTCATAAGAGATAGAAGTGACAAGTCTTCACATTTGTATTAAGTGAGAAATATGGGTTGACTTTTTGGTTTTTGTCCTGGATTTGACACTAACGACAGAAAACATAAAATTGCCAGTTTTTTAGCAATCAGCATTCCTTGGCAGGAATGTTCGTCATGTAGAAACTGTTTGTCTTAAAGAGTCTGTAGACCCAGTGATGGCTGAAAGGCTTGATAGTCTTGGACAGATAAATCTCACCTGCACAGTTCTGCGTCTGTACAAAAAATGACCTTACATCAATGTTTGTTGAGTCTTGCTTTGTATGTGGGGCACTAAATCAGACTATGTAGGCACAGGAGGCTGGGCATGTCAGAATTAGTGGCCACAGCAGATCAATGGCACTGCACATGCACCACAAACATGACATCTGTGACATCTCCTGCAGTGCTTCTATTGCATATGTGCAATTTATCACCACTTGTTTAGGCACTATTTTTTTCCCATCAGTACAGCTGGCAGCTGCAAAATTGTGGTAAAACAAGAGTACCACATATTTTCCTTCTTCCTTTTCATAAAGAAGTTGTTCATGAATGGGAAATGAACAACATGAACTCAACAATTTTACCTATCTGTGAACAAAGAGTATTTTATCTGTTTACCTACTACATGCATCTTAGGATAACTGTAGCATATAACAAAGCAAGTGAAAGCTAGCTACACTCTCTATATCATGAGATCTTCTTCAAAATTAAGCTTGCTGGATATAAATATGCATAGCAAGTCATAAATAGATACAGATACTGTCTTTAAAAAATATGCAGCCTTTTTTATCCAAATATTGAATATAAGAGTTACATAATTTAGCTCCATATCTAAGGTGATATTAATTAATGGACAGAAAGTCCACTTTGATTAACTAAAACTAATTATCAGTAAAATGGTTTGGCTTCCTTGTGGTGGAATTCAACATGAACCCTAAGATAGCCAGCTTTAATATCCTTATCATTTTTTATTTAGGATTGACAAAAATTTTGGTCTTGCATTAATTTGTAATGGCTTCTACTCTTCCAAGTGCGTGTAAAAACCTTTATTTTCCTATTCTTTTTAAATCTTACACTATAATATTTGAGTGCCCTGCATGTTGTTTGTCTTTGGTATTGTACCAAAATTTACCCCTCTCAGCAGCATTTTGCATCTATTACACTCACACCTGACTGTCTGCAGTGTTCCAGATCCATCAGATTGATAGGAGCCTGAGGCAAAGCAAAAGGGCCCTGGACACACAGACTAGGCAGTAACAGCAAATGACAAACAGGACTGCCTTCCCTGTCCCTGTTTCTGGTTCTTCTTTGTAACAGCTGTGTACAACATGATAAATTTGAATAGAACATGATGCACATAGGAGAAAACAGTTCTAACAAAAGTGTCACTCTTACAGCTTGAAATCAAATCTAAGTTTACAGCCTATGTAACTTAGGTAATTAACTTGAATCCATATATCAGGCCTCAAGTGAAAGAATTCTGCTAAAAGAAGGGTGGTATTACATCTAAATATAACCTAGTCAAGGCTAACCAACCCTTCTATTCTTCAAGCAATAAGTGGTGTTGTAAGAAAAGCCAAAACCTATCTGACTTGAACATGCTGAGGAGCTTCAAGGGCAAAAAGTCAAAAGAAGGAAGTGTGGGGAAAATGTGGGACTGGTGCTGAATGGGGGAGGAATCTAGTGTCAAAGGACATTGAAAAGGCATTCAGTCCTGGAACAGTTTAACAAAGGAAAGTGTTGGATTCTGCATCTGGGATGGGACAACGGACAATCCTGATGTTCATACAGACTGGAGAATGAGAGGCTGGAAAGCAGTGCCACAGAAAGGGACCTGGGGGTCCTGGTCAGTGAGTCTGAGTCAGCAGTGCCCTGGCAGCCAGGAGGGCCAACTGTGTCCTGGGAGGCACCAGGCAAAGCATCACCAGCTGGTCAAAGAAGGAGATTGTCCTGCTCTGCTCTGCGCTGGTGCAGCCTCACCTTGAATATTGTGTGCAGTTTTGGGAACAGCAATATCAGAAAGATATTAAGCTCTTAGAGAGTGTCTAAAGGAGGGCAATGAAGATGGTGAAGGACCTTGAGGGGAAGCCATATGACGAGTGGCTGAGGTCACTTGGTCTGTTCAGCCTGGAGAAGAGGAGACTGAGGGGAGACCTTGTTGCGGTCTACAACTTCCTCGTGAGGGGAAGAGGAGGGATAGGCACTGATCTCTTCTCTGTGGTGATCAGTTATAGGATCTGAGGGAATGGCCTGAAGTTGTGTCAGGGGAAGTTTAGGTTGGATATTAGAAAAAGATTCTTCACCTAGAGGGTGGTTGGGTGCTGGAACAGGCTCCCCAGGGAAGTGGTCACAGCACCAAGCCCGACAAATTTAAGAAGCATTTGGACAATGCTCTCAGGCACATGGTGTGACTCTTGTGGATGGTCCTGTGCAGGGCTAAGAGTTGGACTTGATGATCCTTGTGCATCTGTTCCAACTCAGAATATTCTATGATTCTGATTCTGTAATTCTCTTCAGTGACTATACTGTGAATGTAAGCATCAGTTTTAGGTAAGGGTTTAAATGACTACCTTAAAGTTCACTGGATTTTCCTCCTAGTTTTGCATACCTAGCCATTTAGAAGCCATTGAGATGCCCTAGGGTATGCCATCTGGCATCGAGGTCTCATTCCAGAATGGCACTTCTGTATTTCTGTATCTGATGTTGTGGCTGTCAGCCCCACCTGAATGCCCTATGTATCCTAGAGCATTTCAAATGGCACTAAATGGCATTTAGGCAGCTGAAATGAAATGAATCCCTACTGTTCTTTTGGTATTTAATCACAGAGAGATTTAAAAACCACCAGTTTAATCAGTGTCTTATGAACAAAATAAAAGGCAGTTTAATGTATATAACTGAATGGAACAAAATATTACCTTGTAGACATAACAGCAATTGAAGTCAAAAGGTGGTTGTTGAAACTCTCCAGTGTGATGCTGATGTCTTCTTTTCACTAGGTATTTAGAATTTACATGAGAATGCCATAGATGCATATATACTTCCAGGTGTAGATAATGTTGCCATAAACATCCTCCCTTTTTATCAATCCAAAAATAACAGTGAAGTCTCATTTCAACATGAAGATCGAGAAAGCAGACAAGCAATTAACTCCCACTGTTGTAATAAGCTATAATTGTGTGCATACTTACAAGTACTTCCCAGTATAGCATACTGAAACCATTTCTCCAGGGGGTCTATCTCTGAACAGAAATATGCTAAGAAATTAAAAACCAAAGGTAAAATATCTCTCAATCCTGCCTGGCTATTTCAAGAACCTCTAAGTATTACAACATTTTGTGTAATTTGCTGCAAATGAGGCAATATCTTAATGTAGTAAAAGTAGAAAGGTGGAAAAGGTGGAAAAAGGATGTAGTTGTAGCTCTGATTCATAATTTTCATGCTTTCGTTGGACCTTCTAGAACTGGTGTTAGAACAGGGGAATAAATAGTGGTAAGTTAAAATGTTAGATGCCATAAAGCAGTCCCATTTTGAAATGAATAGGAACACTTAAATATTTCAAAAGCTGCACCTTTTAATGAGGCTATCAATGACTGTGACCTATGAATCAAAGTTATTCTAATTTCACAAATTTCACAAGTTCCCCGATAGTTACAGACTTTGCAGATAACGTTGGAACAGTAATTTAGTGCAGACAGTTTGTCCCAATTGAAAAGCACCTGAAATATAAATAAAATCTAAAAAACCTCCCAACCAAACAGATGAGCAACTATGCAAACAAACAAAAAACCTCCCGGTTCTGATCTCTCCAGTAGGTACCTGAAGAGAAGTTGTTCTATATAAACTCATTCAAACTAATCTATCTGTTGCATCCCAATGTCCTTTGTTGAGCCTAGGTCCCTTAGGGCAACATCGCCTGTATAAAGGATTACTGCTGTGCAACTGGAATAATCCCATATAATTCAACATGGAAGAGAAAAAATATATATACCTCTCAGGGAAAGCTCTTCTTTAGTTTCTGGATTAAGGACAAAAGGCTTTTGCAATTCTCAGTGACCAGAAAAGTTTGAAATGTCAATCAACCTCCTTTCTAATTACTGTCTCTCACTGTGACATGTTTCTGCTTTCTTTGAATGATCCCTATTTCAGTGCTGTATGTAGCAGTTTCCAGCTTCTGGCTCTTGCCCAACTGACTAGCACTGAGGAAACAACCTGTTCACTTTCTTACATTTGGGAAGATCTCTGAGGAGTGAGACACAGACATTTTTCCTGCTAGTTTGATTAACCATCTCCAGGGAAGAAAGCCAGCCTCATTACCAAAGGTAATTCCAAGAAGAAAACCTGTATCTTTCTAGTGTTAAGTGGGTCCCAGAATCCTTATGGAACTTCTGCAGGCTAGAAATTAAGTGCCTATCCTCCACTGGCAGGATATTTTAGAACTCCCTCCATCAGTTTGAAGAGAAACCAATCCAATTAACTCTCAGCTGTTCTACTAGTAAAAATACAGGGAATAATTGTAGTTCCACTTCATTTATAATTTAAATCATTATTTGACTGTTTAAATAAAGCTTTATTTTATTTTTGAAAGGGCTTTATTGTCGAGTTAATTGACACTTCAGAATCTGCTGCAAATCGCAGGGAAAATGCTATACAATAAATGGTTTATTAAAATTTAAAGAAATTTTAGTTCATAGGAAATTCAACCAGACCATATATGTCAGGGGAAGAATTCAAACCTGAATGGTTTCAGGCATGAAATAGGGACACAGCTTTTTAGCCCAGCCACAAAGGCTGGCAGGTTCGGAAAGACCATTTACACAAATCCAGGAACCTATAGAACTCTACCACTGAAATACAGCTATCTGCAGATGTTCAGACACCTGGAAAGTGTGTGAAGTTTATGGTCAGACCTTAGTCTCAAACACAGTCATAGTGTAGACCACAGCTTAGGTCCACAGACAGCAAGTGATGGCAAACTTTGTAGTTTGCCTATGCTTTAGTCTGAAGAGCTCATCCCAAACTCCTATCTGCCCAGCCCTTGCCTCCTGCTTTTCTATTACAGACATATAACAGTGTATAAAGACCTAGGAATGCAAGAGGGCATATTCCTTTTGAAGCATTAGCGATGAACTTTCCTGACTGCATTTTTTTTCTGGCTTTTTGCGGCTATTAGCCTGAAACAAGATTAGGAATGCACAGACAAGGAAGAGAGGGCAGGAAGGAAAGTAAGGTAGCCTGTAGCACCCAGGCTACAGATGATTTCAGGGAGGTTTCAAGAAAGAAGAGGTTTGAGGGAGATGAAGAGAAATAATCCAAGGGAAAGGAAGAAAATTAAAGTAGACTAGAAGAAGAAAAGAAAGTGGAAAGGGTGCTGCTGCAGCAGATGGAATTCACAAATTATATCCAGAGATGTCTATGACTTCATCATTAGCCTTGCTCCCCTCTCAAAATCCACTTGAGGCTCTCACAACTATTATATACTCATATAATCTAACAAAAAAGCCATACTTCTTATTTTGTTCACGCAGAAGGTGAAATACACCAAGATGTTCACACTGATGCTGCTGATCATGCTTGCTTGTGATATCTCACACACTCATGCAGAGGAAGCTGCAAAATAACAACAGTCTTACAGCTCTAAGGCACATGGATTTCCTGTTTACTCATCACAAAATGGAGAAGGACAATTCCTGCCAGGCCAAGAAAGCTTTGACACACCAAATCTTGTGAAAATTATTTCCAGGGAGTACCACCTTTTACAAATTTAATTTAAACCTCATGTCCCATCCTATTATATTTCAGTATTGGAAAATACCATTGCTTCACTTCTCATCCTTTTTTTGCCCCCTCTTAACCGGTCAACAATATCTGTCCTATGTAATTACTAGATGTCGTAGTTTGAAAAAGGCTTTCCCCTGGAGTTGGAAAGTGGTTAACTCCAGGGGTGGTGTTCTTGGTTGACCCAATCAGTGCGCCCCTGCAAAATTAGCATATTACACAGACTGGAAGAGAAGTTGTTGGCAGAGAGAATTGGAACCATGAGGTAGCTGAGGGGAGCCCCTGAGTTTGGGGGTGCCCCTGGCACCCCACAGCCCCAGCGCTATGGCCAGGGCTGCAGCAGTTCCTTGCCACTTTCCCCCCTGTGAGCGGGGGAGGCAGCAGCAGCAATTGTGAAGCAGAGCAGAAAGAATTCCAGGTAGAGGAGAGAGAAACTTCAAGCAGTCTCGCTCCCACCTCCCCCTCAATAGCTCCTTCGAGTTGAGACTGGAGTAACAGAGACAGGCCGAGGGGCTCAAGGGCACCCTACGTGATGTTTGGACAAGGGCAGCCGAAACCGAAGGACGAGGAATGTGAGGGATGCCCCCCCCTTGCCACGTGACAGTCAAGCTGATGCTACAACTGAGACAGAGAGAAGCCAAACCAAGCAGCCTTTTTCTGGGTAAGGACTTTAGTGAAAGCTATTTGGGGTAAAAGACTGAGCGGAACCCAGAATCCTGCAACCTAGGGGGAAGAGTGGACCCGAAGTGGAGAAGCCCCTGAATTTTACTCCCTGGGAGGAACCTTCACGAAGCAAGGGGAAAAGACTCAAAAACTTTGACTCCCTGTAGCTCGTGATGTAGACCTGGTGCAGCAAGTGCTCCCTTACAGCCCAGGAGGAGCCCTTGGCAGAGGCCAAGCAGCTGGTGGGGGTGCAGAAGACCCCCCACCCGCCCCGTATCCCGATGAGAGAGAGAGACTTTAGCTATCACCCGGAAGGTTCTTCTGAACTAATGTGGGAGGAGATCGAATTTCTACAATTGTATTAATACTGTGTATTTATTTGCTTTTTAGTTTCTATAATTTTTATTCTGTTAGTAATAAATTTTGATATAATTTTGCCATGCTGGGTTTGTTACCTGTCTGAAAACTTCTCCCAACATTTTAGCAGATTTGTGAGGGTTTGAAAATTGGTTGTTGGGCTCAAAACACGATACTAGAACAAATCTTGACTGATTCAAAGCTTCTCTCCCCTAAGGCCCCTATATATGCACATGTGTATACCTATATACATTCCTGTACACCTTGGATATAAAAAGGAAGGCTGTTAATGATGGTGTAGTTCTTGTGCATAACTCTCAAGAAGTAGCTGGGAACTCAGTACAGAGATTGCAGCATGTGGGATTTGCTTCCTTTATTTTCTCTTCACAGGTGATATTTTTGTTTTAGTTACCCTTCTTTAAACTTGCCTCTCTTTTCAGCAGAAAATGTAAAGTGAAGTGGAGGTGCAAGGGAACTGCTAGTCCTGACTAAGTGACTGATAGGTCTGAGAAAGAAGAAAGACACAGAGAAAAATTATTGACAGTCTTTATTTCTCCATGATTCTTGCTGTAGACACTGGTCAGAAATGTTGCTTTCCTAGATGCTGAGAGCTACAGTCTGTGTTGCTCTAGATTAAAACATGGCTCTGCTATCCTATGGAGGAAGTAAAGATCTTTGGCTAAGACAGTAGAAAGCAGTCCAATTGGTATTTTCTTAAAAAGTTCAAGATACAGAAATATTAGGATCATGTGGCTAAATGATTCCTGCTTATTATCACACTGGAACAAATAACTTTTGATTTGTATGTCTAGGCATAGTCTGAGAATGAAAATGTCTGTTTTGTTTTATTGAGCTGTAGTAAAAATTCAGTATCACTCCACTGTTTCAAAGTTCATGATGCAATCTCTGAGAGATAAAGGTGTTAATTTCTTATAGTGAATTACATCATTTTATACCTAAAAACCTTGACATAAACAGGATATACTCCTTGCCTACCCCTTTTTCTGACTTATCTTAAAACATTTTGCTGTCAGTAAAAAACCAGAATCAGACTGCCTCAGTTTTACATACTTTGGCATATATACCTCGTGCTCAGCACATCAAGAATAAGAAGCAGACTTCAGGAACAACCTGGGAAAGTGAGTACTCATCCTACCTCTAAGAATACATGACTGCACCCAGGATTATGAAAAGTGCCTGGTGTTTTGGAGAAAGGTAAATTATTAAGTGGCAGACCAGGCATACTCTTAAAAGACTAGATTTTCAATAAAACATTGAACATCCATCTTTTTATAAACAAGTCTTGGCAGGGAATTTGAAGTGAGATGGACAAGAAGCATTTTTTTATTTCTTTTTTGACAATATTTAGACCTCTTCAAAGCAGCAATTTAATCCAGTGATGTTATGACTTGGAAGAGACCCATATGTGGCTCACCAAAACCATTTGACTAGTGAATACAGACTACAGCTCCTAGACAGTTGGACCAAAACTTGTTTTTTTGTACTTCATTGCTCCTTTATACTGTTCCATTCAAATCCTGTGGAGTTCACAAGTGGTAAACCTAAAGTTACATGCACTGCCAAGCATATTGTGGGTGTGACACTACATAGTCATTTACCTGTATGTACACGTTTACTCCAGTCATGCAGCAGACATGGGAAATATCGGGCAGCCTCTACCACCACTAGAAGAATGTATGCTTAGTACTCCATTTGGTTGGTTAGGATGTACATTTGTGCTTAGTTCATTAAATTGAAAGGTTGAAATAGGATTGCAGCTCCTTGTGCTTGTTTACCGCTTAAAACAGCTTTGAGCTCTGGGCCAGTGTGAGTAATATGCATTGACTTAGTCAGCCAAGTTGACAATTAAGACATCACCTTATCAATGTAGAATAGATGGTTTTCTTGCTTTCCTTTGCAATAAGATAAAAGACCCCCTCACCTAATGCAATCCAGTCAAAACTCTCTTCTGTTTAATCTCCAGCCTTTCACATTCACTGTTTGTGAAACCAAACCACTTCCTTGGCATCCATCTGTTTAACACATCTGTCTTACTTTGTCTGACTAAATTCCTTGAGGCACTCTTGTGGTTCTCCACAGAGAGAAGAAATAAGTTTTTATGTTAGACAATACCCCACAAATAAGTGCAATTGAGGGGAAGAAAAGGTAAAAGAATTCTTATGAGACATGAAATCACTGGAATTTTAATCTTCACATAAAAGTACTCTTTTTGATGTTTCCTTTTACTCTCAGTGCAAGCACTAGTAATAATGAACAATTTTGTAACCATTTCATCTCTTTAAATCAGATGGTCATTGTCAGGGCTGTGGAATTGAGGTAACCATTCTCTACAAAATAAAGAGTTAGTCTCTGCTGTGTGTTCCTTTTTTATTAATTATTTTTAAGTAACTCCCATTTCTACTACTTTTCCCAAGGTATCTTTCTTGGAGTATTTAATATCTGCATGTTATTCATATATCATTTTGCTTTGTTTACTTTTCAATATTTATGTCCGATTTTACCAACCTAAATTATTTCTCTGAATTATTTCTTTAGCTTTATATATTTTTCATTTACAGCAATAATTTACCAGAAGTAAATATGACAAAAGCCAAACCCACAAGAGAGGTGTGACCTCAGCTGTATGTTTAAAGTATATGCAATTTTAATCGGATAAACTCTGCCATGAAGAAGCATGATGAGGTTAACAGAGAGCAGCAAGTTGCCTGGTCACTGTGGCTCAGTGACTGACTCACATGAACTGGGATAGAAGGTTCCAGACCAGAAGAAGTGGAGGTGATGTCCAGAGAGGTTAGGACTTCAAGGAGATTGTGTAGCTACAAGTCAGTAAAGTGCTTTGGGAATATTTTGAGAATAGCCTTAGGTATGCTGGCTGGGAAAAGGCTGAAGAACATAATTTTTTTAAGGCTTCTGTTGTGAGTCACTGAAGGATATCTGATGTGGGCAGCAGGCCAGGAAGTTAGGTTCTTTGCAGGCTGAACACCCTTCCTTACTTTTGGAGTAGGCTTGGGGATATCAAACCATTTGGGTACTGCCTATGTTCTTCTGCTGCTTAAAAAGAAAAGTACCAGACAGAGTAAAAATTTTAAGTAACTAACAAAGTATATAGGTACTATATCACTAGCCAGTAGCAAGTAAAGGGTCTGTATTCAAGGAAAGTGAAGTGATCTGAGCATCTCTCTTATGAGTCTGACCTAAATAGGAAAGCATAAGCAACATCTGAGCAAACAGACAAATGCTAAGTATATGTTCACCAAAGGTAGATGCGGCAAACTGAGCTGACTTGGATAAAAAGAAGAGATTTTTATAGACAGAAGAATTCTGCCTACATGACTTCAGCAAAACAGGTGATATGGAGATTGATGAAACAACTGAAAGGTGTATAAAATGTGCTTCAAGGGTAAGTCTGTACTGACAGGAAATTATGGGTGTTCTGCGAGGTTCATCTTATTTACTATTGTCATTTAGCAGTCTTGGCACAAAAAGAACGCTGATGTTACAAGGGTAGGAGACAACACTAACATGAAAGAAGTGCAGATTATTGTACAAGAAGAGTTAGACTGGAGTATCTGAAATAGGATAATTTTCTATACATTACAAGTGCAAGGCTATAGCTAAGGGAATCTCTTCTGCTGAGGGAATTGGAAGAGAAACCAGGGGGAGCTCATCACCAGGAAACTGGAGTATGGAGAGAATTGATTATATAATGTCTGAATGTTGTCACAGGGTGGCTGAGATACACTTGTGGAAAAGGTATAGAGGTCTGTTGAGATCTTCCCAGTAAAAGGCACAGAAATATTTCTGATGTTTAAAATTTGTTAATTAGACCTCATCTTGAATACTGTCTGTAGTTCTGATTGCCCAACTTAAGAGAAATTAAACCAGTAAAAGAATTACAGTACCTAAGGGTACTTCCAGAACAGTACACTTCCAATATCTAAAGGGGCCTACAAGAGAGCTGGGGAAGGATTTTTTTACAGTGACATTAATGACAGGACAAAAAGTAACAGCTTTAAAGTGAAAGAGGATAAATTTAGATTAGATATAAGGAATAAATCCTTTAATATGAGGCACTGGAACAAGTTGCCCAGAGAAGTTTTGTATGTCTCATCCCTGGAAAGTGTTCAAGGCCAGGCTGGATGGGGCGTGGAGCAACCTGGTCTGTAGGTGGTATCCTTGTCCATGGCAGGGAGACTGGAACCAGGTGATTTTTAAGGTCCATTCAACCTAAACCATTCTATGATTTTATCTTTATTGGGATGACTGTGGAAATGGAAAGAAGTCCTATCAGAAGAGACTTAAAAACATATGTTTAGTCTAGCAAAGCAAGACTAATTTCAGAAGGGATGTGATTGCTCTTGATATACATCAGGGAGGTTCAAGAACCGTTTCAGATGAAGTACAGTGCTTGCACAAAAGCAAATCAATATAAAGTAGTTTTGAATCAATTCAGATTGGAATTAGAGAGGAATTTAAAACATCAGAGAAAAGAGCATCTGAAACTGAATTTCTAAAGGATTATTGGGAGTTTAATTGATTTTAAAACAAAACTAGTTCATTTCAAGAGGAGATCATACCACATAATGTTTATGATTGCTCAGGACTGCATTCCCTTGATAACTGAGAAGATGCCTTGCAGTATCATAACTTCCCTAAGATTCCCTGGTGTTTGACTACATTCCCACATTGCGATTCTGCCATATCAATAATTCTGAGGGGGAAGGAAGGAAGTGGGAGAAATAGTGATCACCAGCACAAGTTTCTATTACTAGTAGCCTCCCAACTTGAGTGTCAATAAGTAGTAACAGATTCTGTTTTTTTGGGAAGTCTTGAAGCTGTTGGTGGTTATCTGGCTTTTGCCAGCATGTGCCAGAATTTTCTAACATCAGTCAGTTATCTTTAATCACACTCAGTTTGGTCCACGTTAAAGTAAACACTGATACAATAATATAAAAACCTTGTAAAGTCTTAAATAGGTGGCACAAGCACAAAAGTTTCTGTATATGTGCCTTATAGTAGAAGGCTCCAAAATTTTCTGCCTTCTACAGTGAGAACTACCCATCTGATACAACTTTAGAAGTTCTGGGTTGAAGTTACAGCACACTGGGAAACAGAGTTTTCAGTTTTCACTTGTGGAACAAAAAATTTCTTTCATACAGTCAACCAGTGTTTAGGACAGAGGCAACAAGTGCAAATTCAAAACATTTTCTCTCTATTTTACTCTTTGTTTCCAATGACTTTTCTTAAACTCTTCAGCTAAAGCAGATTTTTACTTTTGCATCACTGAAAATGTCATGTTCATGGTCCATACCCCTTTGGTTCTGAAAATACCAAATGACATTTAGAATAGCTGAGCGCAGTTTTCTACCTGCATGGGAAACCCCAATTACTTGGGAGATTGCTAAGTTAAAAGTGAATTGTTCACTTATAGTATGATACAATGCTGTCTATTACCATAAGACATTACATTCTTGCTTCAGACACATAATACATCGAACTCTGCTTTTCACATGGATTTGTTCACTGCCAACCATTGCTTGAACATGCAACTGAATGAGACTAGAACATGCATGTCACTGCAGTTGTGATCAAGATGGTACAGTGTTGACCAACAACTTTGAGCTAACAGTGTGTTTGGGGAGATTTTTAATTTTTTAAAGTTATGAGTGCATGTTAAAGATGTATTTGAATATAACAGCCTCTGCCATATAGATATGAACAGATATTTAAGATACAATTTTTTTAAGGAAAACTTTGTAATAAGTCTCAGGCTGTATAGACGCAGAGAAAACAATTTCAATTTCACTGTTGAAAAGGTAAACCTCATTTGGATTGTGAACCAGTTTAATGCTACTTTTTCTAATTCTAGAATGTAATTTAATTATTCAAAAAAGAACTGTAGCTCTGTCATCTACAACTCCTACTGCAAATAGTAATTTGGGGAAAGCAGTATGTTCAGGGCACAAGAAAACAGCAAACTAAGGAGGGAGCTTGATTTTGTGCTATTTGCAGTATAACTTATGCTCTGAAGAGTCCAAATGGAATTATATTGTGTCATCCATCCGTCCATCCATCCATCCATCTCTCCATCAGCTACTTTCAAACTGCTTTGCTCCAGAGAAGCCTAGTTTCATTTGGTATTCATTTTACTTTCAAATTTGACTTCTTTGATGGTTGATAAAGCACCAAAAATGCAGATTTACAGTTTTTATAAACCTTTTAAAATAAGCACAGCTACAGAGTTTGTAAATCACGAAAACACTTGTCCACCTTTCCATCATGGTACATGTGAATTTCTCACACCCTGCTTGATGAAAGTCTGGAATTCACAATAAACCTTATTGCTGACAGAGGAGTGTGATTTCTCATAATTCCCAGGTCATTTGCCATGCTTACCAATGGCCAGGACTGTGCATATTACCGCATAATTACAGGCAAAGGAGAAAATTCTGCCACAACCACCTGGTCCCACATATTTTGCAAAAAAAAATAGGGTTCAAATTGCAGCACAGCACAGCCCTATCCTACCAGCAAAAGGTGCTTCTGGTATTGGAAGAAGGGCAGCTGAGATTGACTCTTTCTGAAGGGCTGTTCTCCTGTTCCAATTGCTTGAAGGATTCAGAACAAAGTCTTGTAAAACCCCCCTATATGTATGCTATCTGGAAGTTTTAAGCATGGTATATACTAAGATAAGTGATATTAAATTACTGGGCAAGCAGTCTCCCCATACTGTCTGGGGTGAGTCTGATTACTGCACAATTCATATTCTCCTTTTGATCCTGGTGAATCACAGACTTGGTTTTTCCCTTTGCTATTTCTTCTCCTCATAAAACACTTCCTTCTGAACTCTTTGGGATCATTAACAATGTAGATTGATGCAGACAGACTACACTGCAAATGGAAAAGGCTGATTAAGTTATCATGCGATGCTTCTGTTAAGCAAGGATTATCCCCTCAAGCTATTCTAGAGCACTTTGTAATAACATAGTTTTAAATAGATATAGGGCCAAGTGACAAAATTCAAATGAGGATCCAAATCTTGTCTTCCTGAAGGTTGTAGTATTCAGATCCAGGTTTCCTTCAGGGTCACATTAAGGTAATCCAAGGACACTCATGACACCAGAGTATGAGGGTCTTATCTAGAGTTTTTTATACAGCTGTGCCCTTGTCTGAAAAGGATCCCTCCTCTGCTACTAGGAGCATAGTGACGGAAGGAAGAAAAGGGCTCAGAAAGAAATATTACGGCCACTTCCCAGTACTGGTGCCCAAAATAATTTCCATTTAATTTGGAAAGATAAATGTTATTTTTAAACCATATATGATTTTTTATTGTTACATACTAATGACTGGACATGGCACTTAGTGCTGTGGTTTAATTGACATGGTGGAGTTTGGTCAAAGGTTGGACTTGATCTTGGAGGTATTTTCCAACTTTAATGATCCTATGATTCTATGTTCCATAAGATTTTTGTGTATTTACTCTGTTTCATTTGGGACACTATTCAGGCTGTTCTCATTTATTAATTCTAACCCCTCCCAGACTGAACTTCTTGATCTAGTCTAAAAACCTGTAAAGGTACCCAAAAATATAAACACATTCTCAAGCAAAATTTCTTATTAGTATAAGAAAAATGTATTCCCTCCATAAATAAAACTGCTGTGGAAGGAACAAATTATAGAGTATTAACAGAATAAAGAGACAAAACAGCATTGTTAATTAGTTTGCTTAGTCATACTTGTATTTATTTGGTAATAGTTAATCATATTACATTAATGTAAAATCATAGCAGTAGTGGTAATGTCATTACAGATTTTTATTTCAGATGGGAACTTCATGTCTTCCAATTGCCTAATGCAAAATAATTTCTAATTAATAATTCTCTTGGAGTAATTAAAACTAGCAGCGTGAATGTGGGGAAACTAATGAATTAGGAAGAAAGATTACATTTTGTGTTTGGATCTGGATGCTAGAATGATTTAGAGTTTTTCTGCTTACTCAGGTAATGGTTATAATTTAATTATGACAACTTCAAGAAATGTTCCCTTTCCACCTCACCGATTCTATTTTTCCTGAAGCTGTCATTGCATTTACTTGCAGAGATTGAGTTAAAAAGGATAGCTGCAAGAGGTTATGAGAAAGTTGCTTCACCTTCTGCAGTGGAGCCTATACCAAAGAGCTAACTTCAGTGGTCTGACCTCTGCAAGGTAAACTGTAAGCTGCCAGTAATGAATGTTACCTCTCTGTCCCTTCTTCCTACTATTTTGATCTAGTGACCTTTACAGTCCAGTAATTTATTCATTGAACTGTGTTTCCCAAAAGGGAAGACAGAGTAGCTCATCGTCATCACTTCAAGGGTCCAGTTTTCAGCAGTGGCATATAGAGGACAACCTGGCTTCCCTCTGCCATTATTTTCCATACCCCCAGGTGTGTCTTTAAAATTTCTTCACTGGAATAGGATACTATGACCCTGAATACATGGCATCTTTCTTTTCAAACATGCAAACATTTGTTTTAAATCTTACTGAAATTGCCATTGTAGGATGATGGTCATACCAATACAATGACTTAGCTGCAAATTGAATGTGTCTTAATTCAGGTACATTTGCATGTATAAAAAATTTAGTCCTGGAGATCTATTTCAGGGAATGCACAGTCACTGCAAAACTAGTACTCTATGAACAGAAACAGAAAGAATAGTCAGGCTGGGAATCCTGGGTAGATCACCCGATCATGCTTTGTTTCTGTGAAAGGCAGACTGACAGCTGTAACCATGCTGCTTTTGGAGCCAGTGCTTGAACACAGTACAATTTCATATTACCTCAATATGTGTTCTGCTAAATGCTGGAATTATTTTTTTTTTTTTTTTGCAAATGTTCTCTGACTTTTTAATAATGTGTGTGTATGCAATGTCTTCTACTATGAAAAATCTTCAGTTTACCCTGGAAAAGCCAACAAAAGAGAAAGTTGGCACTATAATATCACCTGCCATTTGGAAAGGCCAAATACTAAGTAAGGTGTAAGGTTTGGATGCCAGGTTTGCTGTGCTTGTTCCTAGAGTTAGTATACAATTGCTGAAAGGCAGAAATAATTAATGACGTCAGCCAGGTGACGTGACTTGCATTAGGCATACAAAAAAACCATCTGAACACATTATGGTCCGTAATGCCAACTGTGAACTACAGTACACTACAAAAGTCCAGCAAACTAGTAACTCCATCCTTTTAAAGAACTGAATTACTCCTATGAGATAATGACCACTCTCAGATAGTATGTCAGCTGGTCATTATGGACTTTTTTAATCCTAGCCAAGATGCTATCTGAATGGTACTTGTGCAGGATGGCAGAAAATGTAGGACAGGGCAAGGGGAAGCCAAGGGAACTCAGCGTGATTATGTTTTTCATCTTGTTCCTGGGGCTGCAAGCTGATTTGGCCCTTTAGGCTACCTCAGAGTTGCTCTGTCTGACATCTGGATGCTCATGTCTTCAAGGAATCTTTCAACACACTGCTAGATCTCCTTAAAAGGGCCAGAGCAGTTGCCAGATCCTTGAATGTAAAGCAAGTTTAAAGATCATTAGCATTGTTTTGTATAGCATATTTGAGAATGCTAATGCATTTTAATTTCTGACTGTTGAAATATCCTATGATTGCATCGATAGACTTCAAAAAAATTCTTCTGTGTTTGTTTCACTGTTTTTAAAATTGCAATTCCTTTCAGCACAGCTATTCTCATCTGTAAATACATTATTTCTGCTGAGACATTAGTTTTTATTAGAGTTGGCTTGCTAGCTGAAAGGCTCTTGGAAAAGCAGTCTGGACTTCCATCGAGGCTGTGGTCAGATATTGTTCTGTCCTACTAGCTACCTTACAGTGTGTTTTTTCATATTTATCAAAAGCTTTTAAATTCCAAGAACAGAGTTTTCACATATGTCTCTTCAGTAACTGCAGAAATAACATAAGCCTAAAGTGCATTCACTTTGGTCATCCTATTATGTTTCCAAGCCACTATTAGAACAGAAAAGAGTAATAATATTGAGCTGACAGAGTATTATTCATTTGTCTTCTCTCCCACATGACACTCACCTACCTACCCTGACTCTGACACAAGATACACAATTAAACCCCTGTTTTAATCCCTGGGGACTCCACATCCCCTCTCCTTTTTTAAATCAGAGAAATGTCTGCTTCTTTCTTGTCAGTGTGGGAGGTTTCTTGTCCAGTCCTTAGAGTAGGACTGGGGACCTTCACCTGGGAGCATCTGGGAGGCAGCACCAGGCCTAACTGGTAAATCTAAGGATGCAGAGGTTGCAAAGTACCCTATTTGGAAGAGGCTGTGAGTTGTCCTGTGATGGTTACAGCCAGGTTCTGCCAGCTTCAACATCACCAAGAGTAAGCACCTCCTCAGGCAGGTAAAGGAGTCCCTGGCTGTCTGGCTTACATATGTTTAAGAAAAGAGTGGCATTTGCCAGGGGCAGGAGATATGAGGAGGTATGTGACAAAATACATTTTGAAAATGGGAGGTGAAACAAAAGGAATGTGTGGAAGGGGACATGTGATGGCACAGCTGGAGATACACTCTTGGAAGAAGGTGAATCACACCAAGGCAGAGGCATCCCTCAGTCTGGAGCTGTGGGCTATCTATGACAATCCTGAGGGACTGCAGCACAGAAAGGAGGCCCTTTCTGTGCTGCAGTCAATTAAGAAGCAACAAGCAGCAGATGAAAAACATTACTCAGATGACCCTAGCTTCCTGCACCTCCCATCACCTTACCAAAGGACTTCAGAGGAATGAGTGCATTGCACAGCAAAAGCAAGGGAAATTGAGGCTAGGAAGTGGGAAGAAGAGATATTTGACTGAAACAGAGAGTAGTTTGCTTTTGACAGAAGCAAGACTTCACCAGTCTTATTGGGAGGGGAAAAGATTATTTCCTTTTCTTAGCACTACTCTTATTTTCATTTATTCCCTAATAAGGATCCTGCAAGAGCAAAAAACTAAAAAACAAGGCACCCTCCAGAGATATTAGCAAAGGTGACACATTTTGGTCAGGGAATCTAGCTCATGGAACAGAACAGGGCCACAAGGTACAAAAATCTTGCGGATTTTGGGAAAGGTATTATTTCATTAGCAAAAACCTGTGTATTTTTTTCTATTCTGTGAAAACCAAATAATTTCAATGGAAAATCAGGTTTTCACAATTTATTCATTTCCAAGTGGGAAATAGTGAATCAGTCTTGCTTGGAATCTCATTCCAGTCCACTTATATAGAATATTCATTAGAGACTTTCCCCAAAGATAGTTCTGTGGAAACCCAATGTTAGAATATTTCTAACCCATGTTAGAAATAACGATGTGGTGCTAAGAAAGAAGAACTAAATAGTCTAAGATAGATTCCCTCCTTACCCTTCAGATGGAAAGATGGAAGGTGTAGAGGGTAGAGAAAACCACTTTCATAGATGATCTCTGTTTACACTCAGAACAAGACGAGAGTTTGGATAAAAGGCTAAGATATTACTATATTCTCTGTATTTGATACCAATTTTGACTGAATAAAGTAAGTCTTTCATAAGTAAGTGGAATCCCTCCAGATACTGCTTGGACTTCATACTATTCTGTATGATTCAGGCAGGACACCCTGAAAGACAATGTTACCAAAAAAAGAAAAATTACTATAGCACATATTAGACATGCAAGATCCTCACAGCAGTGGCTTAATTTCTATCATTTGTCTCAGAACTCTGAGTTTATAGGCATAGTAGTAACAGAGAACACATCTAATTTCAAGTCTAGATTCTCATAAGGACTTGCAGAAAGACTACATTTTCAGGAAAGTGTCCAGATCTTAAAAATTACTTGAGATGCAGTAGCATGTGTCGAGATGCCCAGGAACATTTCAAAGCTGAGTATTTTCCACTTCAAAATGTACCTTTCTGGGAGCTTTTGAAAATGTAGTTGCTGTTTAAGGGAACGAACAGGAGAATTGTTACATTTCTGAGAACCTCTCTTGTCCATCTCTCAGACTCCAAGCACTTTGGTAGTGATATAGTCTGAAAATTAAATGAAATGTGTGAGTAGAGATTTTGTCAGACTCTTACCAATATATTATACCTCAGAAACATTATACTGCAGTGTGCCATATCCCATAATGTTTCAGAGTAATTCAGTAACTGCAAAATTAACTTCATGACTAAAGTACTGAAAGCCCCTCTGGTCTCATCTAATGTACATGATTTTCAGAAGCTAAAATACAGTCACAAGTGAAGCTTATATTGTAATTTGAGCTCTTCTTATTGAAATCTGACTGTTATAAATAAATCCCTAATTAGAATTGTTTTTTCTTCCCCCAGAAGATTTGGTAATAGATCCAGGTATTTTTAGAAGCAAAGCGTACTCAAATATATTTTAATCTCCTGTTACAAAGCACAAGTACTCCTCACATGATTATACACCTCCTGCAATGTCAACTGACTTTTCTTGCCAGCTTCAACATATTACCATGAAATAGAAATTTATAAATAGCTGTTTAAGAAACTCCTTCCACATCCTCTGATTTCTTCTAGGGTTTTCTTCTCTCATTTCTTCTTGAAAAGACCAGTTTAAAGTCAAATTTCAAAAGATCTCCAGGGCTAGATTTGTGCTGAACAGACAGTATTTTAGATTATTTAGATAAGAAAGAGAACTTTATAAAGCCATGTAAATAACAATCAAAAAAGTAGCTGGTATCTAGCACTGTGCTTTTATAATGTTCTCAAGAGATGATATAGAAATTTTAGTGAAGTAGAATGCATTTTAAATGATGTTTAACTTACCACAGAAGCTTACTGCTGTTGAATGCTATTAAAGTAAAAATGAAACAAAACAACAACCCAGTATGATTCCCGAAAGGCATTAGCTACTTCTTCTTCTCAGGCTCACTCTGAGACGAAAGCGCTGCACAAGCTGGTATAACAGCACAGAGTGGGCATGTTTGGTCAGCTCGTTTGCTGGGGGCTTGCCGGTCACACTTTTTGCATAGGAGCACCTCCTACAGAAGACCTCACGCTGGAGCAAATAAATGTGCCTGGAAGGAACTGCAGCCCATGGAGAGCACACACAGAAGCTGGTTTGGACTGAAGGACTGAAGCCCATGGAGGGGATCCATGCTGGAGCAGGGGGATGGTGTGCAGAAGAAGCAGTAACAGAGAGGAGCTGTCATGGGGACTGATCACAATCCCCATTCCCCACTCTTTCGTGCTGCTCAGGAGACAGAGGAGTCTGGAGTGAAGAAGTAAAGTTGACCCTGGGGAAGCAGGGAGGAAAGGTGATGTATTAATTTATCTTTGTTTCTCACTACCCAAATCTATTTTAACTGACAATAAAGTAAATTAATTTTGCTCAAATGGAGTCTCTTTTGCCCATGACAGTAATTTGTAAGTGATCTCCTGGTCTTTACCTTGACCCACGAGCTTTCTCATCCTATTTTTCCCCCCATCCTGATGAGGAGAGTTATCCTCCTGTTCCTCTTTCCTCTTAAAGAACAGCTGGGTGGATGACTGGCAGCCAACTATGGTCAACCTTCTCATTCATGCAATACATTGCAATCTATTGCTTAGTGGTGGATTTTATAAAAGTTTACATTCCACAGTCCAGGCTTGCAATATGTCAGTATTTGGTTCTACCTGAACTCTTCAGGAAGAAATGCTCAAATTTTTGCTGAGAAAGGGCACACAGTATCTTGAATTGGCTTTTCCACTGCTGCAGAAGCTTACTGTTTTAGAATATAAGTCCAAGTTTAGAAAGTGTAGGGACATGATGATGCCAACTTGTTCTATTAAAATTCTCTTTCAAAGGTTTGGCATATCTTTAAAATTGTAATAATCCTAATGATCTGATACAACAGCTTCCAATAAAAGTGCTGAAAGACTTAGGGAAGCAAGAAAATTTTACTTCAGCATTTGCAATATTTACTGTTCTTCTGTAAAACATATTTCCAATGAAGTGATAAGTAATATTATTTAATCTAAGTCAATTAGCCAAATGGTCTCTATTTCTTAAATTTATTTCCCATCAGGGATACAATTTGCTTATCATCATTATATTTCATCCTGTACTTTTGATTTCTACAGAATTTTAATTTTCTATTACCTTAGGGAGTGAACTGAAGTCTGCACAGGAGCAATTTTGCTTTTAGCAAGACCTAAAAAATTAACCTTTCACTCAAAAAAGACAGGAAAAATATGAATTGTGCATTCACCGTCTTTATGAAAGAAAATTACTGAGCTGTTTCTCCAGGCACAGCCTATAAATGGAGCCATAGAGAGGAAAAGAGTGCACTAAAGAACATAATGAGATCCCAAATTTTAATCCAGTTCAGGGATTGTAGCCAAATCTCCCATGTATTTGACTTCTGTAGAACTTATGCTTAAATTAAGAATATTTTTAATTGCTTATGCTAACATTTTCCTTAGTCAAGGCCTAAGGAACAGAGCAAAAAAATGAGAGGGCAGTGTCAGGGTGAGCTGCTACCTACGCGTTTGCCACAGGAAGGGTGCATTAGCAATCCAGAAGTTATTTGGGACAGTGAAGGGCCAAAATGAATGAAGAAGGAGGGGCAGGCAAAGCTCTGAGAAGAAACTCTTTAAGGGAAAGCAAGGTAGATGACAATACAATTGACGGTGACAAAGAGACATGGCTTCTGTTTGCAGACCAGTCTTGCTGGAAGACCTCTTGAAAACTGGTAAAGACCTACCATTTGCTTGATGCTTTCTAAATTAATCCAGTGGCAAACTCATACTGCACAGTGAACTAGCTGCAGGCAGGCATTTTGCTAGTGGCACAGCCTGTTGCTTTCAGCATGTTAATTTGCCAGTCCTTATCTGTGAAACTCATTCCGGTATTAAAGGAAAAGCAGGAGTAAGAGGTAAAGCTGTGTATTTATTGTTTGATAACTAATTTTAAAATGTCTCTTCACATCAGCAAATGTCTTATATTATTTAGAAATGTCACATATTAATTTCTTAAATAACAAGTGTTTATTAGCAATTGACAAACATGAGACGTCCTTTCTTAAAAATGTAAAAAAACTTGTTTAAATAGGGACTTTACACTGTGTTTTCTGAACCTGGCCAAATGGACATGGTTTGAACAAAAAACGGAAGGAAGAACAAAAAATAAAATAAATTAGTCTTTTATCTCCAGTCACAGAATATTCTGAATTGGAAGGCATCCACAAGGAACATTGAGTCCAACCCTTAGCCCCCCTGTAATCGATGTATTTTTACCCATTTTATTCTATTATGTGATAGGACTGCTGTGGGGTCTTCAAAAGAATTTCAGAATTTGTATCAGCCAAGGCATTTTGAATGTAGTAGATGGCTGTTGTGCTGTCAGCTGGAGACTAACAGAAGCTGCATTTCTCCAAGATGTTTTACTTTTCCTTTTAAACAATATGTAAATGCATAGTCTGTAGGAAGCTGAGATACTTTTCTCCAAAAGCTTAGAATCAATTTAATGTTAACAAGTTACTGTACTGACAAGTATTGGTTGCAATGACCTAAGATACCTTGTGTAAATATTTTCAAAAGTAGTTATTATATATTCTTGCTATCTTTGAATACTCCTGTCTCATTTGACATGAAAAATACTTTAGAGTCACATATCGCTTTCGAGCTGCATATCAAGGGGCTTGTGATCCAGCTGGAAGAAGTGGTGCTGCTGTATTTACATTCACTATCATCAGCACGAATTGTGCCAAATGCATAATGTCACACTCTGCAAACACACCTTTTCCCAAGCTGTCACTCAGCTACAACTAGTTTATTCTATACCCTGGTGCATTGTCACTACCAAGAGCACAACATTCATTAAAAAGTCTCCTGTCACTGCATTTTTACTATTGCCCAGTAACAGAGTATTTATTTACAAGGATTTCCTGTAAGTGTGTAGGTAGTAAAATGGACTGCTTTCATTTGAAACAATTTTCTCCAGGTTGGAGAGCACTGATAGCAAACACTAAAATGATTTCCATTCTGCTTTAACATACAAGCATATGGATGGGGGCACATACCACTATTGAAATGTTGGTCCTTTATGCCTATCTCACTATATTAGAAAGGATGTGTCATCCCACAGGCAAGCTGTGAGTTTTTATCTGTTTGACTGGACAGGTATTCTGGAATAATGATACGCCTATTATGTGTATTAACTATGTTGAAGTATAACTCTGTATCCTAACAGTGCTCAAAAGCAGTTTCCTTCCTCTGAGCCCTATAAAAACCAAAACCAAAGCCAACAATAAAAATCACAAAAGCTAAGAGCCTCCAAGGTAAACTTACACAGGTTTTAATGAAAGATAAGAACCAGTGAAATAGAGGCAGTGAATGGTCTGTAATGCAGTTTACATAAATGTGACAGTTACATAGAAAAACCTTGAATTAAATTGGCAGTTTTTCTGTAAAAATATGTATGTAATACAGAGATACATGCTTTATTATAGAATGAATATATGTAATATAAAAGATTGTTTATGTGAAAAAAAAGAGATTCTTCATATTAAAGTGTGTTTGTTTCTATGTTCAATGTGCCAGAGTAACTGGAGGAAATTTATGTTTCGTGTTTTAATAAGCTGGAGCACAGCCATTCAGCCTTCCATGGGGAAAGTTATGAAAGATATAGGCAGGCCACCTGATATAAAATAAGGCAGCAGAGGATTACAAAGCATTGTTTTCCTGTTAGAGGTGCTGTCAAGAGTTTGTTACAGACAACACTAAAGTTCTGAATGGAGATTCAGGTATCAGTGATACTCCACTGCTGCCTGAGTTCACTTCTTCAAGGCAAAGTAAGTCTTCCTTGCTGTTTGTCTGTCTTTCCTTCTCTCTGTCTCTCTCTCTTTTGAAATAATTATGTATGTACCAACAGAGGTAATACTTTCTATAAGGAAAGCTGAGATTATAGCTGATAAGTAATGCAACTAGTCATCCGCATTGTTCCCAGTATGATACATTATGCAGTCCTGTTTCTTCCTTCCTGCATCATAGAATGGGGTTCATATTATGTGGCTTACACTACCAAAAAATTAATTGTTCACATCTTGGCCTTCATCCAGACTCTTTTCATGATCAGTGGAGAGAGAGAGTCACATTGAGGGCAGGCCAGCTGTCCTATACTACTATTCTAGGATGAGACAAAGCACTGGTTGAAGGTGCTAGTCTGTCTTCAGTGTCTGTATAGAGAGAATGTTTATGTCTCTGTATCCAAGCTAGATTTAGAATTGCTAAGGATAAGTGATACAAAACTATACTCTTAGTCATTCTACTACCAGATCACACAACTGAATAATACCTCATAAAGGTGTTTATGGGAGCTATTTTTATCACAACATTTTAAGCAAAACCATCTGATGTGAATTAAATAATCCAACTATTAGAACAATGCAGATACCTTTCATTTAGTGCATAAAGTCAGTATACTTCTCTTTCTTTTAGGATTGAAGATGTTAAAGGTGAAGTATTTAGTCATTTTCAACTGGAAATGTCAAAAGAGTAGAAAGTTAAGATTTGGAGGAAGATATACTCTGTATTACATTCCTGGTATGTATTTCTCAAGACATCCAACTGCAAGGTGTAGCAATGCAGTGATGCATGCTGTGGGAGATTTTGAGTACATCTGTTCTTTTATGCCTTTATGAAACATAAGAATTATATCAGTTATGCCACTTTGTGGTTCTTTACAGCATTTTCAGCCCATTATGTCTAAGAAAGCCTAATATTGGTATAAAGAAGGTAAGTAGGCAGGCTACTAAGTGAACCTCTGAGCTAAGCAGGGCTCTCAGCCTGCCTTGTCCCTCTAACCCACTCTTCTTGGAAGGTCTAGAGGACACAATTCCTATGCATGGGGGCCCCAGAGACCTCACCTGAGTACTTTACAAAAACTGTCTGCTTCTTCAGACAGTTGGTTCCTGCTTTGACTTACTTTCTGGAGGAACAAAAGGCTTTAACTGACTACAGAGACAGCCTGGTGGTCCTGAAATAAACTTATCTATTGTGAGTGCTCTCCTTTACGTGTTCTTTTGTGGTGCAAGGAACATGCTTATCCAGAGGAGGCTGTGGGTGGAATCTTGTTCTGAGTTAGTGCAGATGTGTGCCACAAGAAAAGACAAACCGAAATAATTAAGGTTTAAAATCAGCATCTTATGGCCACTGCTGTGGAGTAATTCCATTTCTGGCACTGTTGAATGCTTTAATCTGTGTTAGTGTTTGTCTTCAGAATAATGTATACAGTATGAACTGGGAAGCATAAATATCAAAAATATGAGTGTGACATAGGCCAATTTTAAATTACTAAACATCTATTTTTATATTGTAGTGTCAAAAGCACAAGCAGTTGGATTGAAACCCAAAGGAATGCAGGGAAAAGGTACGCATTTTTGTCTCACTCAAACTGGGAATGTATTTGTTGATATAAGCATTTCTGTTTTAAGCATTTTCTTCTCCTGGTCGATGATGCAACCTGTTCAGAGGTAACCAATGAAAAGCAGAAGTATGTAAGGGTTAGAATGGCCTTTGCACTATTCATCCCAAGCTATTTGCACATCTACAGAGTAACTCAAAGGAGGGCATTCACAGAGACTGTCATTTGGCCCTTTAGATTTCAAGTACATTGTCTCATGAGTCCTTCACTCATGAAAGAATAGTCGAGGAAAAGAGAGAGGATCAGAGGAAGGGCTCACTGAAGTCTTACTGGAGATCAGGATCAATAAATCTTTAGTATAAACCTCAAGTAGCTTGTAGAAACTTCAAAACCCAAAGGAGCATTGCTTTATTTATGTTCACTAACAGCCTTTTGCTAGTATGACTCAGTCAATACACCAATTACTAACATAAACTTGGGTAGCCCTCCCCTAACACTGGCTGTTGTGTTCCATTGATACCTCACACCCTTTTCAGATAGCAGACCTTCCTCCACTTTTCCTGCCATATATGCCATTGGTCTATTCCAAGGGGCTGCCCATATGTTTCTGACAACACAAAAAGTTCTGAAATGAGGCAGCAGAAACACAAGATGGACAGTGTTACGGATCAAAGCTGGTCTTTAGCTGGCATCCTTAGGCATTGTTTCACCAAAAACAGCTGGTAGTTATTAGTTCTGCTCCCTACGTAGTGCTCTGCCACAGTGGGAAGCTTGTTTACTTGATTTGCGAGTATGTCACTATATTATGTCAGTGGAGGGTTTGGATTTCCTTGTAAAGTTCTATGTATTCTAATCAACAACTTGCAACTGATCACACTTCAAGATTCCTATTTCCTTTTGATTTCTCATTTTTTTATTTGTCAGAAAACCAAAAAAGTAGGAAGCAAGTTCAGAGGAATAGGATACAGAGCAGAAACCATACTATTCTCCTTCAATCTGAGCTAGGTAGAGAGTAAAATCAAGCTACTTGGAGAGTCCAAGTTCTCTCCTTTTTTGATGCTAGTATAATTTAAAGAAAACCAACAGCCAAACCAAAGAAAAACAAACAAACAAACCAAAACCAAAACAAACCCAAGAAAACTAACGAACAAACCCCTCCTTGTTCATGCTTAACATTTCCAGCATCCAGATTCTGCTTCCCTTACTAGCTTGTGCAGTGGAAGCACGTGTTGGCATGGATATTCTCAGCAGCTGCCATTCATTACTGTAACGTTCAGTAGGTACAGGATACTTATGGTCTTCAAACTCTTAGTTTCTTAACATGCCAGCAGCTGCAGGGAGGACTAGGATGTAAGAGTATCAGTAAGATAACTTTAAAGTTCAATGGTGCAGAGCAAAGGAGGTGGTGTGGCCAATGAAAGGCGAGTAAAAATAAGTGCAGGGGGACAATGCAGGGCACAGATTCTGCTTCCTCAGTTTGACCGGAACACAGGCTAAATTCTCTGCTTCAGGAGATGGGGGAGTACATCTGAATCTCACTCTGGTTCTTTGTAAAAAAACCTCATTGTGGCCACTGGGGAATGCTTTGAAAATGGGACTTAAGCCTGATCAGTGTTAACCATAGTGCACAAAAATCATAGTTATGATAGCTAAAATTATCTCTGTTCATTTTAGCTCTGCTTGATGTTCAGCTAGGGAATCTCAGGATTGCCACCTCAGGCTGCAGTCTAGTCTGTTACTCCCACATCATTAAAGCTTCACTGAAGTTGTAGTGTTTAACAGATGCTATTCTCTTAATTTCTGGCCACGTTTCTGAAGAGAGTTTCCTTTCCTTACAAACTCCCACACAGAGTCAAGGAAAGCATATTGAGAGATACAAACATTTCTTCCAAAAAAAACCCCTCAGCATAGCAGAAAGCTGTTACATATAATGTATGCTCACTTCCCTGTCACTTCAAAGATGGAGATATCCATGGTTTGCTTAGTGCCACTCTAATTCTGGATTTTTTATACCGTATATTGAGACTTTTTGATTTGGTAGGGTTTGTGAAGTTTTGAATTGTACCCTGAATCATAAACGCTGTACTTAGAGCTTTCAAAAGTGCAGTAGCAATATCTATGAGTATTTTTGTATGCATTTAATGAGTACCAAAAGCCACACTTGTTGTTAGTAGCACTTCATGAGTAGCATATTGACCTCAGTCTTTCTTGGTGGACCATTCAGTTTAATAGCACTTCTCAAGCTGACCTAGTTTGAAGATGAGCCCTCAGGGGTGGGACCAATTGGGCTTAATTTTAGAAGTCTGGTAGTTCAGTGTGAAAGTATGAACTAGTCACCCTAAGCCTCCTAACAGAGAAATAGGTACCTCCAGAGGATGATTTATCTGGCCTATTTTAGGATTAAATGAATCACTACCTAGAGGTACCTGGTTTTCTCTTTTTTATTAAAAAGGGAGCCTGCAATGATGAGCTTTAGACCTAAACGTCAGACTTCTCAATGCTTAAGCAGGAATTTTAACCATCTTGAATATCATTATGATCATTGAAATATAGAAGCTTAGAGAAAATGGAATAATAAAGTAGAACTAAAAGGATAAATTTTTCTAATTAACAAATAGCGTAAACACTTTATGTTTAAAAACCTTTAAGGTACACTTGATTCTTTTAAAAAAGACTAATTTTCAGTGGCTTTGCCTTGTTAATGAGTCACTAATCTCTGTTCCAACAGTGCCATTAACAAGTTATGTTTTTACCAATTATTTTTTGCACAAATGTGATTGTTTCTTAAAAAATTTAAATAGTTTCTGGTGCTTGTCTAAATTGTCCAGCCATAAATTTCTGCTCAGGGAATTAAAGTACTGATCTGACATTCTGTAAAACTGAGGTGGCAGAAACTCCCAGATATGAGTAATCAAAACATTTCTGGGGAGATGACGCTAGAGGGAATAGATCTGACACTGATACATGAAAAAGTTTTATAAATCAAAGGTAGTTTTAGATCCTTTACTATTTGATGGATGTTTCCACCCCCTTACCTGCTCTAAATGCTAATAAACTGTTCATGTCAACAAGCTACATGGGGTGAAATTTTCACGTGGTAGGGGGAGAGAGAAGAATGATAAACTCTTTCTGTTTTTTTTTCAGACTGATTTTTTGGCTGTACTAACCTGGCACAATCAACAACACAAGGCTTTGAATGTCCAGCTCCATTCTATAAAGGTTAGAATGTCTCCATGCTTCCTGAGTTTAACAAATAACTGCCAGGGACCAGACACCGAAAAGTAAAATAGTGTATTTCTTCAGTTTTTAGTAATATTGGGATTCTGAGTTAAAACTCACTGGAATCAAAGCAAGAACTGGAGTTTCATAAGCACTATCAGGATTTTCTTTTATTTATTTTGATAATTTGGTACATTGCTTTAAAATAACGTTTTATATAAAAAGTAAGGTAGCTGAGCATTTTTAAGCCTTCTCGCTTCTCCAATTAAAATAATTTGAGGAGTCTCATTTGTTTCCTACACTTTTAATACCATGTTTATTGCTGGTGAGAAAGAGGTAAAACTAACAGCAGCCTTCTGCCCACAAAATATCAGCTGATGATTCACACACAGCATTTTAGGAAATTCTCCTTTATACAAACATAGTTCCTAAATTTTAGTTCAGATAGTAAGAATTCATACTTTTGATGAAGAATGATAGCTTTTTTATGCTGTTCCCTCTCACCTCATGACTCCAGCTAGGACCATTAAGAAAGATAGCAGAGCAGTAGCAAGAACTTTGTTATTGTATGCACTCATTATTCTTTTAGTGCCTTACAGTACATTATCAAACTACCTTTTGGTGCTTTACAGTACAGTAGTAAAGAAGGAGTAAAGGAGTAAAATATTTTTAATGTCTTCTTCCATATGCATAGCTATTTTCTAGCCCTGTAGGAGAGAACTAAATTATCAATAAGGGCAGCATTTTGAAGAGTCAAAACACCCTTACAAGATACAGGTATTGTTAGGAAAAGATTTTAATATTTGCAATAATACGGTGATCCTCTGAGTTAAATACAACGCAGAAAACGACATGACCTGATAGACAAAAATCAAAACCTGAATATGGAAACATCAGAAGGTCCTCTGATAGAGCAGGAATTTGCTTTTCATAGTGTTGCAGACTGAGCACATATGCTGCTTTATTTTTTCACAGTAGCTGAACTAAACTAAGTAATTGATTCCTGTTATAAACAGTTAAGCTTTTCCTCTAGTCCCAGAGTGATATCTGATTGTCTATGATGAACAAAAATAATTTAATTTTTCTTCTCTTATCACTCCCTAGAGAAATGTTTGTCATTGGCTTGGTTGATTACCTCTTAACATTTTCCTGCACTTACCTGGCTCTGTATCTTGGTAAAGCCTGCACTGTTGAACCTCAGCTTATAAGGAGTTACAAACACACCAGCTTGACACGATCATTAAGTAACCACACTTGCAGGCTCTCAGAAAAGCAGATATATAGCTTAGTCATAGAGTAAAACCGTGCCAGTGGATTACATTTCTATAAGACATCCAAGCCTGAAGGATAGTCTTGTTGCACTTTCTCTGCACTGGGGAAATCTGTTTATGAATCTTCAGAACTCATCCTGGCCATCATGAAATAATTGACTATCTTTGTACAAATGTGGTAAGAATTCCTTTTTTTAATAAGCCCGATATGATCTTAACAAAATGTCTTCAATTTACTTGTGGGTGAAAAGAATTTTTAATATTTTTTCCATTAGTTTTTGAGATTTCTTCAGTAGAAATCCAGTGATAATCCAGTGATCCTAGATGAGTTGTTTACTGTGTGATGTAATCTGGGAAAAAATAATTCAGTTGAAATTATAGTATTAAGCATTCACCCATACTCCCTTCCTTGATCAAAGATTCCCATAGATGATACCTTCCTAGTGACTGTATTTCATTTGATAGCTTTTATCATCAAGTTTTGATATTTCAAGAGATTAAATAGGAGTAAAAACTCCATTGCATTTATAGGAAGTGAATGGCCATTCCTACACATCTTTACTGGCCGCCTCTAGTACCCCATTAGTATCAGTTGCCTAAAACACAGCTGGCTGAACCGTTCTGTAAGGGCTACCTGATCAGTCCCAAAAATGACATAAAAAGAAAGAAGAAGCAGTTTTCCAAGACAAGTCACAGGGGTGAGAAACTTAATGCAGTGAGTTCCCAAGGGATATAGCCATTCTCCAACATATCTTAGGACTTTTCTAAGCTCTTTCCTAACTCACTGGTATGTTGACAGCATCCGAAATACATTTGCACCTTTCTCCCTCACAGAGCACCATCAGTGCCCACCAGCAATCAGGTGGCTACTAATATATATTGCCTTGCACTAGGTATGGTGTAAGTGAATACGCTTCCTAAAGCAGCCATGCTTCCCTTTGTCTAGCTTTGGCTACCTGTATAGTGTCTGCTCCTTCTCCCCTCCTTTGAGAACAACAATGGCAGAAGGGTGACTGGGGGGGTGTGGAAGAGGATAGTGTTTTTCATAAGCAGCCTTGTAGCTCCAATGGCTTAGGGTGCTCTTTCAGCTAGGTAGAGGAAGCAAAGGCCCAGATTGATCATTAAACTCTGTTGCAGACTTCTACACAATAGCTGTGGTGACAGAGGATATAAATAGCTATTTTTGTCTTAGAACTGATCCAGCTGCAATAGCTGCACTGTGACACACTGACTCTGCATCCAGCCATCCCACCCTTCTTCTTCTCATTTGGGCACTAAAGGCTTAGTTACAGTTGTCAGCTGTATCTTCCTCTTTTCTCCTTTCCCTTGCCACCTCCCTTTAACCCTGTACGCAGCTCAGCCAAGCTTCATCCTCCATAGTATCACCTGCCACACACTGATAGTGACAGAAGCAGATACCACTGCAGGCAGTGACATCCCTCTGTGTCAGGCAGAATCTCCTAATCAGAGCACACAGTCCTGTGCAGCAGAGTCATCTAATTGTTTACCTTCCAATTTTTCCTGCCCTAGGGAGACAGTGCTCCAAAGAATGGACCACCAGTTGAAGCCCTCAAGAACTGGAAACTTGCCATATGCATCCAACCTGACTGCTGGTCCAGGGGCTGAGGCACAGTTGCTGAGAGAAGCAGGTTCTACATGTCTGAGCTCTTAATCTCTCTTCCCTTTGTTCTCTAGTTTGTGGTTATGCTCTGACATTGCCCTCAAGTGCAGTGCTTAGGCTGTAAGGCTGACATTAAGAACAGCAATAACAATACTTAGCAATAATCCATTGCATTTGTAGAGTGTTTTCCGCCTACAGACTTCAAGTGCCTTCAGGGAAACTTGTATTGTCAGTATCCTCATTGTACAGGTCAGACAGACGCAAAAGAGATTAGATAATAGCTTCTCATCTCCTTTCCTTTAAGCTATTCTAAAAGCAAAAAAAGCACAGAAAAGAATGTGTGAGAGAGAAGGAGAGGAAGACAGGAAGGAAGGAAGGGGCATAGGAAGAGAGAAAAAAAGGAAGGAAAGAAGGAAAGACGGATGAAGCGCAGCCTTGTCATTAGTGCTTCAGTCCCAGGTAGAAGAACCAGAATGATAAGTAAATCAAGATTTAAATGAAAGTAATGCAATTAATGTTGATTCACATAAATTGATGGTAAGGAATTGTTGTCAAGCTAACCTGATACATACTTTTTTTAAATGAAGCTAGAAGTTTGTCTGATAAAGGTAATTATATTTGCATTGACTTCTCTGAGGCATTTGATTTGATAGTATACAACCTTATAATTAAAAATGAAAACAAGAGAAAATCAACACAATGGATGTTAAATGGAGCAAAAACTAGGGAATTATCATTCAAATATGTGAGTGAGAAGTCATCACCAAGCAAGTGTCGTACACAAGATCCTCCATGGATCGGTTCTCAGGCTTTAAAGTGCTTTTTATCAGTACAACTATTTTAACTGTTCTTAAATGAACATTACCCCCTACTAATTACACTTGTGGGTGATCTGAAGATTAGAGAGCAGCTAATAATGAAAGAGATGGATAGGTGAGATTAGGCTGTCTTAACTTTCTGGTAAATTAGCTGCAAGTAAAAAACACTCTATTTTTAATAGATGTGATTGTGATAACACATATTTAAGAAAACAGAAGGTAGACAACAATTACCAGATGGTTCCAGGATATGGTGTAGCTGTCATGTGGGGAGATGGAGATGAAGACTGACTTGAATATTTGGGGCTGCACTGCCAAATGGCAAGAAAGAATAAAAAGGGGGAAAGGGACACAAACAAGAATACAGTGCATGAGGTTCATCAAAAATCTGAAAATGATCTGCAATTATTTCAGAAGCATATTTAAAAACATATATATGCATTCCCAAACACAGATGGAAGTGAGAAAATCAACTGAGTGAGGAAATGAGGAAAAAGCCAGTAGCAAACACATATTCAAAGCTTATTTTACATTCTAGTTAAATTCTTGAAATCATAAAGATTTCTTCCTTCCACACCCCCTTCCCCTAGAATCTTTGACAATCACTTGTTTTAAAAGGGTTGGGATGCTCTAGTTAATATCACTTTGGTTCTTTTATCACTGTTGTTAGAATACTGAGGCTAGTTCATTTGCAAAGTCCTCAGAAAGACTGTTGAGAAATCAAAAAAGGCACAAGAGAATAATGCAAAGATTAGAAAACATGCCTTATCATGAAAGACTCAAGGGCCTTAGTCAGTTTAACTTACTGAAGGAGACTTAAGTTTTGATTTGTTCGGTCCATAGGTTACCAATGGAAATGTTGATCAGCCAGGGTTCTTAATATAACTGTTTATAATACAGTAATGGGATGTTTAGCTTATATCAATTCAGACTAGATAAGAGATAAAATGAGTTAATGGTGCAGGGCAAACGATACCTGGAGCACATTACCAAGAGTTATGGGTAAACTTCCCAACTATGGAGATTTTTCAATCAGTATGTGATGAGCTTCTAAAACACGTATTCACTAGTTCATCTGTGACTTAGATCTGAAATGGGAGTTAGTTTGATGGAAATTCTGTAAACTTAATCTTAAAGGAATAGTCTGTGTGATGATATTTGAAAACCATGGAAGCTGACTAGGCCTCTGTTGAACGAGTGACTTCTCAACCTGAGTGAACGTAAGTGAAGATGGGTGCCTTCAAGAGACACATCCAGACCCACAGCAAGAGAGGCAGAGCTTGGTATCCAGCAGTGAAGTGTCTTATCCTTGGTCAACTATGTCTCAACTGTACTTTTACTGTCAGTGTTTCCCTACCTAAGGACATTAGGCCAACTACTGCAGTGGGAACTGAGCGGGGTATTGAAGCAACAAAAGGCAACTCACATTTATGCCACATTTCTTCTTTTCTAACAAATGTTATGTCTCTTTATTACACCTAGAATTTCAAACACCTGTCTCTCTGAGCCTTCCTAAGACTCTACCAAACTATGTATAAAAATAATAAGCTCATAAAGCAAACACAGGATGAACAAGTAGTAAAGAATTACAAAAATGAACGTCATAAAAAGTTAAACTAATCCCTTGAGCAGCAGAGGACTTCATTTTTCAAAAGTATGTCTGACTACACTAAAGAATTTACAGTTTAAAATCCCTTCATGGCAGTCACTTTGCCAGCAGACAATAAAGCCGCAATTTAAAACTGCATTAATCTTCTGCAAAAGGCAGCAGAGAGCTTTCAGTGTGCTTTTAACACCACCTTTTTTCTTGTAGTACCAGCCATTCCATGCGGGGAAAAAAAGTGCAATTAAAACTTTCAGTTATCAGGACGTGGCCAATAAACCTTTTTTCTCCTTCTTACCCATCACATCTTCTCTTTTCCTCTGGTTTCTGAAGGGATACCTGCATATTTGTTCTTGTTACTTGAGCTATATAATGCAACTGAATGTTTTCCAGACCCAACATGGCTATCTCCCAACTCAAGCCAAGGGATTCCTGTCTGTCCATGTATGTAACAGATGCATCTCAGTTCAGTTTGTTAACAACCATCTTCTGGGTTTTTATGCCTTGAGTAACCTGGGCTAGTGTAAAGTGTCTCTGCCCAAGGCAGGGAGATTGAAACTAGATGATCTTTAAGGTCCCTTCCAACCCAACCCATTCTGTGATTCTATGATTCTATGATTCTGAAATCTCTGAAGGAAGGGTTTATGTTGCTTTTGTGGACGAGAAAAAAGCTCCTTGTATCTCACAGCATATGTCCTATCAAAAACTTGTAATTGTCCTGTAATTACCTGAATGTTGCAGTAGGGAGGTGTTTAAAAAGGAGAGGGGGAAAAAAAAGGGAGCAATATACTGGGGAAATATTCAAGATAGGAAAAAATCATCTTTGACTAGATACCATTAAGGTTAAGGAGCCTACATGTTTCTCTCTCTGGTCTCCTACATTTGATTGAGGTGTAGGACTGTCAGACTTGGATGAAACAAGTCATTTAAGGATTAAGAAGTCTATCTGACTGTATTCTGTGGTTGTCATTATCGCAGCTGCTGAGTGCCTTGCAGGCTGTAATGTATCTATCCTCCGAATAGCTCTGAGAGTTGGGTAGGTCTCCTGGCACTCTTTTTTTTTTTTTTCACAGCAAAAATCAGTCTTATAGAGTTAAAAAATAATTTGAAGATAAAGGGGAGCTCATTTGACCCTTCAGTAGTTACATTTTTGGTACTTTCTCCCTGTTACTTACTGTACTCTCCATCATTTGCAACAGCCCCTTGGTCTGAAGCACAAGGAAGAGGCCGTCTTGCCTGGGGCAGGAAAAATCCTTCTTCACTAAGCTGAATATTAGGATCACATTAAAAAAAACACAACCAAGATGATTCATCACAGCTCAAGATGTCTGATTCTCTTAAGCCTCCTGGAGATGGTGTACTGGCAAGGCAGTATTACTAAATCCTTAATGACAAGCCTCTCTAAGGCGTGATTTTTAAGTTTGCTGGAAAAGAAGCACGAGCAACAAAACCAGTGTTTTTCTAATGTAATTATTTTCTGACAATACTCAAGCTTGTTTTCTTCCATGCATTACTGGTTTCCCCTTATGTATACACTGAGGTTGTGTAAAGTAATGGTCAGCTGGAAAACTACAGAAGACAAAGAAAAAAGATGATCTAAATTTTCTGCCTGAAATTTGAAGATTGTTGCATAGTAATGTGTCTTAGTAGGAACGACCAAAAGGCATGAACACATGTTAAATATTCAGTATCGTGATAAAGTTCTTGGAAAACAATCTACTCAAATTACTAAATTCCAGAGTATGAGTGTCCAGCCACTTCAGTGTAGCAGTGTTTTTGCAGAAGTCTCACTCAGTTACCACTAAGATATGTTAAGTCATTCGTTTATTGTGAAAATGCAGGCAACAATGGTGACTGTGTTTCCTTTGGGTTTCTATAGTAAATTAGACAAGTAATGGCAGCATATGAAGCCTTATAGATGGCAAAGAAAAGATAAAAAGACAATATCTACTATTTTATTTATCAAGTCATGAAGGAGATTGTTTGTGCCTGTTACTTGGCAGGAGGGGAGGAATACATGCTGGTTCTTTGGTTAAAAGAGACTTTTACATTTTTGTATGTTAGTGCATTTGCTTCTTTAAAGCTAATTCACTAAAGCAATTTTGATACTTTTCCCACGCATAAGGAAAAAAATCAGAGGGTTTACAGATTTTCTTCTTTAGCATGATCTTTTACCACAATGTTCTTAATGTTATACTTTATTAGTAGATTGAAAACAAGGGGGTTCATTTATACAGCTTACACAGAGACAGATCCTAAATTCCATCTGTGCTGATTGAAGAAACAGTAATGTGGGACACTTACGTGCTTTGGTATGAATTCCCTTGACTGTATTCATGGATCAATGAGCCCTGCAGAGATGCAGAACTAAGCACTGAGTTGATCTGGGCCAGGCTATCACACTAAATTTAATCCAGAGGTGAGTTTAAAGGTGATGTGACACTATGTGGATGTGACATTACCTAGGCAAGCCTCTTCACAATGTCCAATATAAACACCTATTTCCAGTGCAGTCCCAAAAGCCTAGAATCTGAAAAATTGAACTGGATGTAGTGGAATGGTATAGCCTCATTTCAGTCAGGCTGTTTAAGCCCCTTGTATGTATAGTCGATTTATAAAAATTTCATTGAAATATAAAACAGGCATTCAGAAGGAAATATATGATTCATACACTGCACTTCTGGGGTTGGTTCTTTGTTCTTTCAGAAGAGAAGATAACCCATTAGTATCTCAATAGCTGTCTAAAGTCAAAAGGAGGGTGAAAATCCTTATCAGGTTGGAAAGAAAAAAAGGCTGAAATATAACGTATTCTTTCACCTCTAATAAATTACTTCTGTGCTAAATGTACTTTTTAGACATAGTCAAAGTACGTTTTCCAAATAAATTTGAAAAATCAAAATAAAACTGTGAAGTTTTGCCTGGTTTCCAAACAAAAGAGCAAATCCCTGGATTTTGCTTGAACTCTTCGGTTAGATTGACACAAAAGGCTTATGAACCAGAGCTTCATCTCAAGCTTACAAAACAGCCAGAAAGGAGAAACAAATAGTGTCTGATAAGGATTTTCATTAAAACTGTTTAAGATGCTTGTAATTACATTATGGTAGAAAACTGGTGAGAAAGGCTGAACACACAGCAGTAGTGGAGAAGCATCTGAATTTCTAGACATGCAATGCTTGCCAAGAAAATCTGAAGTCTCCTAAATAAATTGCATGTGCATGTTTCAGTGCAATCTTATCGCACTGTGTCGCAAAGTGTTGTTTTTAATAGGTAGAAATATTCTGGAGAATAATTAACAGCTTTGTTTAAGAGTCAATAATTTAGTATTAGAAGACTATGCTTATGACTTCAGAGGCCTAAAAACCCTTTTGGTTTCTAACAGGCAAGTTGACCATTGCAGTGAAATACTGCTTTTTTCCCCAGAACAGCCTCTGGGCAAGGCTCTAAATGACCCAATAACACGTTTTATCTTTCCTTTAGTATTGTATAGTTTCATTATAATCTTATCTGATCAGCTGATTCATCTTTACAACTCTCTCTGAGCTGGGAAAATTGCATTTGTTCAGATATCTACAGGGAGATGAGACACAGATGCACTAGAGATCCAAAAAAAAGAACTTCACTGTTACAGTGCCACATTATTCATTGTCTATAATATTAGTACCTGGAAGGGCCAAGTGCCTAACTTTACGCTGGGGGACCTGGGGAGAACGACAGGCATCAGATGGGATAACAAAAACGCTCAGCATGCATCCAACAGACTGAGGACCTGAGACGCTAAAGCTGGCCCCCAGGAATACGCTGTGCAGAAAGGTGTACTATAAACCCCATAACTGCCCAGGATTTTAAAAATTATCTCCTGTGGGGACATTGTATTTTCTTAAACTGGTGATGCTGTAATTCAAAATATCCAGAAGCTGGATCTGAGTTTGGTTCATTTCTCTTTGTGAATGTCCTGCTTACCAGGCTTCAGACTGTGCAGAGGACTTAAGGTATAATAGGATAGTGACGGTAAAGATTAGAGAGTAATACGTAGTTAAGAGTTTGGAGAAATCAGCTTGTCATGGAGAAGTTCCAAGTCTTCTTCAAAGAGTAGGTATTTTATCTGAAGATTATTTCATTAAAATAGGAAGCAAAGTCTAATTCTGGGCACATTTGTCTGAAAACTTAGGCATTTCTGCACACAGGATGAAAGAGAAATACAAGCATGAAAATCTTCATCCTAACGATGCTTTTAAAATCATGGAAATCTAGATTAAAATAGGAACTTAAATTATGGCCTTCAAAAATCAAGGCTAGCACCATAATCATCACCATATATTATAGGTTTTCAGCTTAATCCTACATGTGCCTAGGCACTGGGTTTGGCCCTATACAAATCTTAGCTGTCATCTAACTTACACATCATACCAGTCTATTGAGTTGATGGTTTTGGAATAGGTTTAGGAACAAGGCTATTAATAAGTGTAAGTATTAACAGAATTGGGCTGAGAACTGTCCAAGTAAAAACCCTACTAATGCTCTAAACTGGACAGATGGATATGATATGTTGTTGGCAGGCTTTTGCATTTCCTCCTCAAACAGGTCACAACTGCTTATAAAACAGGGCTTTACTGAAGTACTCTCTTATATGATTTATTTTTCCTATGCTTAGAGTTTATAACTCATTTGCATCATTTCCTGTCAGTATTTTCTTCTCTCTATTTATCCCCAAGTTGTTTATATATGTACATATATTCCTTTACATAAATAAATATAAATGTTCTTTCTCAAATACTTACATTTTCCTGTGAACAGTTTATGCTTTCTCTTCTATCAAACTCTTCAGATAAAAATTAGGAAGATATTAAATTTTAGCTGATCTGACTGCATTCTGTAATGGATTTTGCATTCTGTCATGTTACACTATGTTGCATATTGTGACCAAAGAATCATGACAGCAGGTAAAGTCAGAATGTGCAATATTCACTACATACTTACATTATAAACCTGGGAAGGAATATTTGACAGAGTAGATAAAAACCTGTCAGAGACAGATTTGTTCTTGTTCCAATTATTTTTTATTTTTTGTTTCATATAGAGGAGGATCGTGGCATGTGGCCATTCCTTGATTACAATTACCTGTTTCTGATTACAGGTCTGGGATCATCCCATATAACTCAGGGTACTGTCTCTGCTATTTCACACTATACCATTGCAAAGTTAGAAATTATCTGGATGTCATCTTCTCTCTTTCTGCTCACCTGAATAAATCTTTCAGAATTTTCAGGAATTTTGTTGAACTATCCAGCTGTAAGTCATTATTCATTTGCAGACAACCCCAGTGATTTTCTGCAGGAAATAATTGTTTCACCATTCTGACTTTAGTAGTACTCTTCTACAAATGGATAGAGATACTTGTCTAGGCTGATCAGCAGTAGCATAGCAATTCAAGGCCATTAAGGTAGGATTTTAAAAACATGTTTTACTAGAGTAGGTTAGAGGACAGAATTGCGAACCAGGTGTCTTTACTGCTGCCCTCAGTCTCAGCTGAAGTCAATAAACAGCCTCCCATTAATCTCACTGGGAAATAGATCAGGTCCTACATGTTTTCCTGTACTCTTGGAAAAGCTGTTTCTTGCACAGTGATTCTTGCCTCTAAGATGAGATGAAACAAAGGGAAGAGATGTCAAGGAACTTTCTCTGACTTTGGAATATATGGTAAGCTGAGCCCCAGTAAGTTTTGCTCCAGTGCAAATACTTTTCTGTAGACCTAATGTATTGATGAAAACACCCATGCAAGCAACTGTACTTCATTCCATTAGTATTGAATTTCAGCTTTTAAAAAATCACCTGGAAAAGCTCCTACCATCTGCATCTGATTCTGCATTAAAGTAAAGAAAATGAGACTGACTCATGGAAGCAATTGTAGTTTTTGGCAGTGTTGTTTTCCATTAAAAAACTGTTCCACATTCCTTCTATACTTTAAAGCACTAGATGACTTAGTTTCTTGCCTCCATTCTTAAAGACACATCTATGTACTCAAAATACCTACGTATACCCAAAACCATCAATTTTCTCCAATACGTGAGAATTCAGCAATAAGTAGAATTAGATAACATGCTTATTTCTCTTCAGAGAACTCTGTGAGTATAGATATGTACTGGTGACCCCAGAAAAAAACAGGATGCTGTGGGAAAACTTGAATTGTCATATTTTACCTATTCTGAGCAGAAAAAATGTCAGTTTTCAAAACTGTCTTTACTACCCAGCAAAGCAGAACAATAGATGAAGTACTAGCTCCACAGTACTGCTATGTGAATAACCAATTTTTCAACTTTCTGGCAGATCTGAATTTGTTTTATGTTAACCTGTAAAGTAATTTGTCATACAGAGCATTCAGGTAGCTAAGAGCAAAAGGAAAAACAATTCCAGTACTGACAAATGCATTTTGTTAAAACGGTTGGTATTGCTTTGTATAGCTTAAATAAAATTTTTAAAGAAATTTGAATTTTTTTAAAAAAGTTAATTTTGAAAATTTTTAAAGCAGAATGTTTTGGGACTTTTTTCAGACTATTTAAGATTTTGAACCAATTGGTTTATACTATATTTGGTCACCAAAATGTAGAAAAAATAATGAGATTTTACTGGAAAAAAAGAATTCTTATCCACAGGGTCATCAAGCAGTTTTAGTCAGAGGATCATATCTTCATCACATAAGTGCTCCCCTCAAAACATCTGTGATTGCAGGGTTTGCAACATATCCAATATCCTTTTCAATATCCCATTATTTTGCCATATAATATTCTCATAACTACAAGAATTGCTGACATGAGAATAGATAGTCTCCAGTTCAGGCTGTCTTTATACATCTGGGGTCTTCTTATCTGTCTGAATAAATGAATGGAAAGAAGAAGGAATCAGTGCCAAGAGATCTTCCAGCTTTGCGTAATTCACTAAGAGAACTAGATATTTCCTCTGCAAATGGCTCAAAGGCTGTATATGGGGAATTGTGCTTTTTCCAGCTTTGTGGTGTTAAACACAGAAAAGAAGCTTTGTGATTCCGCTTATTTGGTAATCCTTTCTTAATTATGGGAATACATATGAATCTAAAATGAAAGCCTGTGCTCTTTTAACTTCCCATTTTTCTGTCTACACATTCCTCTTAAGCCAAAGAAACACCAAGAGTGGGATATATCTCACCTGATCTCACAAGGCTAAAAAAGAGGAACCTATTCAAAGCTAGTCTCAGTGGGCGTCCTTTATAATTAATAGAAAGACATAGGTACCTTCACAGAAGGATTCGTTTCAGATAAATTGTTCTGATGTCTACATTAGGACGAGATGAATAGCCTTCTGAACTTGCCTATCTTTTTCCATTGATTTAAAAAGGACCCCAGTGTGACTTAGATGCCTGAGGTGAGATTACACCTACCTTGAACCTAAAGGGACAATATTGTTTGGTTTCTATAAATGTACATAGACTTAAATAAGACTAAGAAAATTTCCATAACAGATCAATAATTTCCTACACTACATATTTTCTGAAGAACACATTTATAAACATATGCTTAAAATATTTCTTAGTAGCTATTATAGATGAGAAAATAAGAGAACAGAACCTTTCTCTTTCCCACTCTGTCCTCAACAGGATGCTTTTGAGCATCTACATTTACATTTTGCTTGACTGATTGAGCCAATTATTCTAGTATGCAGAAAAGCAGTGCTGAACTCCAAGGGGGTAGGATCATCCAAAAAGAATGTCCCTAACTTCTATAAAAGAAAAAATGATGATTTTATTAATATACTTTTATAGTCAGACTAGGATGCCAGGGTGAACAAATGAATACCATTTTTGAAAGGCTATGCATATATCCTGACCTGGGAAGTGCCTAACAGTGGGTGCAATTACCTTTTCTGTGATGGCATATCATTATTTTTCACTTAGTTGTCACCTGAGTCACTTCACAAAAATTTATTTCATGTTTAATACTAGAAACCGAGCTCTGGAAATACTTGTGGATTAGAAAGGATTTCCTTTCCAGGGACAAGAACTGCTAGATTTCCATACCTAGGTTTAATCACACACAGATTTACAATCTACTGCTACTTCTAAGAGATGGTGAAATACCTAAATGCGTATTTCTGAGAGGAGTGGCAAACAAAAAATGAATCCCTGAGCTATCTATTTTCAGAGACAGTGGGAGAGAGGAAACAGTGTATACATACTGCAAATAAATGTATACTAAAATAAATGCAATTTGATAATTATACTGTACACAGATTGGAATTTTTTATAGTCACAATGTGTATACTAGCAAAATTTAAATGCAGTGTGATGCAATTGAGCTCTTCCTCATTGTTCCAGCCTCTCCCAGCAGTTGGGGTCAGCAGTAAGGACATGGAGCACATGAAGTATGGTTGGCCACAGCAAGACCCAGATGCTAAGCTAGGGATGATATCTTTTCAGTAGCTGCATCTGGCTCGTTGGCAGGCTCTACAGGCTGATCTTCTGGCAGGCCTGGATTTGCCTCTGGGTCTGTCATCTGTCATGTTGTTACACTGTTGATGGGCTGTCTCTGCTGCCTTGCCCTCCCAGGCTGCATTTGCCTTTCAACTATTTTGCTGCCGAGGATTATGCTGCTGTTCCAATATTTGAGGACAAGGGGATGGCAGTACATTGCTAAGATGTGTAGTTCAGAGTGCAAGATCAGGACAGCATTCTCGGAGTCAGAAATATGCTCAGCACATGCTCATTAATGCATGCTTTAAAAAACAGCCCTGCAGGTTTGAAATTCACTTGCAGACTATTTGTTATGCTTTGCTGCTAGTTAGTAATTCAGGGCTCCAATGACTCATGCACCTTTGTTTTTAATTATGACACTTTCATTTCAGCATATACCTGATGATGACACATACAATTGTTGATTAGCAAAGCCAGAAGCCTTAATGAGCAGGGGGTAGCTTAGTGAGCTGACTGTAAAATAAATATGAAATGTATCACAGATTTCTCCATTCTCTGCTGCATGGTGCATAATAACTTGAAGAAAAACAGTTAAAATAAAATATTAACAGGCTCGCAGTACTGGGAAAACAGCTCACTGTTAACATGCTCAGTATTGAGAGAAAATTACAGGTTTCATTGTGTATGCTGCACCATCTGCCTACACAGAGAGCCGAAGCCGTAGGCTCTCCCAAGGGAAATAGCTGTGGATAAGTTATTCAATTAGAACAGTATTATTGGCCAGCTACCTTGGAGAATTGGGTTGATGATGTTGTGATTATCCTGCTCTACATTCCTTCATGTCCCAGACAGGCTGCATTGCTTTGCAACTTCCTTAAGTGCTCACTCAACTGTACAGTAGGTGAGCAATTGAAACAGGGAATATCAGGGATGCCTGAAAGAAAATCAATTTTGAATGAACTTTCTCTGCTTAGCTACAGCCTACATATTCTGAGTCATATTGTATTTTTGTGGACTTCAATGTAGTAAGTGACAGAGCTGGCAGTGGGAGGAAAGAGAATTTCATTGTGTGCATTTAACCTGTGGCTGGGCACCAGATTTCATATGGTAGGTTACAAAACAGTACAATGCTCCTTCAAGTGTGACATTCTTATTAGTGACACAGAAGCTTTCAAAAGCAAGACATATTTTAAGAAACTGCCTTGAACCTTTGTCACCAAAGTTCCAAAATGTTTTTTCTCTTCTTTGAAACTTTTTTTTTGCAAAATAGAGCAGATCATGGTCTGATCACAGTCTTGCAGATGCATTTTTTGCTGACCTCCTGGTCAAGTTAATGACATGTGAGAAGCTCCATCGTATTCTAAAAATAGAACTCACTCTACCTGTGTTACCTTCATAGGAACAGGAACTTACTTTTAGATTTTTTTTTTAAATAAGCAATGCTTCACCTTAAAATTTTGTTTTAACTTAAAATAGTATTATAAATCTTCATCATTTTTCATCACCTAGTCTTGCTTTAGTTGTCCCTGGTCTACTTTGATGTCATGAACAGTGGGATTTTAAGACAGTGGGTACTTGCTGTATCATTTATTGTGATGTCTTGTATCACACAGGCTGTAGAATTTTTTAATATCATTATATGAATTCATACTCCTTTTAACTAAGCAGCAAAGGTTTATGATTTTACCATTAACACTCAAAAAATTACTCTTTTTTAAAATCATTTCTATGTTTAAAATTGAAGTAATATTTCTTTCCTGGTATGTCATGCACCGATATAGTCTGGAAAATCTAACAGGAAATGCTACAAGGGGAATTCTTGGGAGAGGCACATTTTTCAACTCTGCTTTAATCAGAGCTGAGGTCTCCTGGAAAGGTGACTTATGCCTGCTCTGAGTTCACATCACTATCAGTAATATTTTTCTCCTTCAAAGCTGGATGTCCTGTTAAACAAAGATGTACATCGTCCACAACGCTCACAGGAGGGAGGCATTTCCTAGGTGACAAATGAGATCATTGGCTTCGCAGCTGAAGCATCCTCAGATGAGTTCAGAAAGGTGCAATCTCTGAAAAAGCAGTGATGCCACATGACCGATAACACCAGGTCAGTTCATTTCCTTGCCATTCAGTTTTCATTATATATTATGGGTGCAGGTTGGCAGCAGGGAGGTACCCTGCCTGTTCACCTTGTCCTTGGTGCAGTGCCTTGCTCAGAGAGAGAAAAATAGTCAGCCATCCCAAAAGCCCAGAGCAAAGAAGGTCCTGAAGGACAGAAAGGAAGGACTCTCAAGCTGTGAGAGCTCTTGTGCTTCAGGAAAATTTGAATCACAATAGTGAATTCTGTGTAAAGTGCCTTGAAGGGACAGAACAAAAACCAATGTCTAGGAATGAAGTAATAATATTTATTAATGTCTGCTTGCATCAACTGTTTCAAGTAATTTCCTGCAAATCCTCTTCATGCTGCTCTTTACTTGACTAATCTCCCAGATCCCATCCTCTCTTTTGTCTGAACAGCTGGTACCTCCACAGGGCATCTGCTGACCAGGGTGGTTTGCACCACTACATCTGTGTGACTTGTAGACAGTGGGACAGTGGCTTTGAGCTTCGTGCTTGCAGGGCATCAACACATAAAGCATGAATATTGATGAAGTGCTGCTGTGCCGTGTGTGCTTATGCTGCAAGTGGGTAAGGCTCAGTCCCCTTGTAACACTCCGACCTTTGTTCAAACTGACAAGAAAGATGACCAAGCTCCCGAAACCCAAACTATTAAGTCTTTATTTGAACACATATGCTACTTTTTTAATCCGATTCTTTACTGTGGTCTTTTCCAGAGCAGGATAAATTCCAAACTAAACTTGAGAGATTTTGGGGTATTTTTGTAGATTCACTTCCTCAAGGATTGCTTTGCACCTGAGGTCCAGACAAAACAAACAAACAAACAAACAAAAAACTCCAACTATTTCAGCTAGTTTAAAAGAAGCAGTGTTTGACAAAGGACATAATATTACTTAGGCCACTGCAGCCACTTATTAATGGTGCAGTCAAAAAAACATCTTCAAAGTTACTCAAATAATCCTTTACAGGCTGTGGGAGGAAGCTAGATGTCCCTACTGGACAATATCTTCAGCAGCCTGTCATCTGGGATGTGTATTTATTATTCTAACTGAAGCAGGCAAAGGGGTATGTAGTGCAAAGCAAATGGTACCTCTCTAAAGTGTCTCTTTTACTTAATTGTTTTAAAATCCTATTTTTAAATGTTCTATTCATCTAAATGTTGTGCTTGGAGAGATTCCAGGGCTGTCTAATGTTAGTACAGAACAAGGAGATTTTTTTGTACACATCTGCCTTTGAGAATTGTACAATAATGGATATTTGTGTTGTTTCATTTTTGTACATACTTCCCCCTCGGGGAGAGTTCTGTATCTGGAAGCACATGTTAATTTAACCCTTGAGTAGAGCTGCAGCAAAAATAGTTTACCCCTTTGGGAAACTGGTGGTTATGGTGAAGAAACAAGCTGTCAAAGACTAAGAGTATATTGTTGTTTCTGTCACCTGCTTATTTGAATTATGAACAACAGTGCATACACAATTTACGAGCAGAAGCAGGTATTAATATATAAGTAGAAAACCCCACTTGCTATTGTGCGAGTGAGATAAGCAGGATGTTGGAGAGACAGGTATCAACATTGCCACAGAAATGTAAATTCGTTGTCACAAGTATCAGAAATTTTTTAAAGATCCTCCATTTTATTTAAACAGACTCTAATACTGACACACACAAAAAAATAACAAAAGAGAATGCCAGAACATTGCTGAGAAATTAAGCTGGTTTTCCAGGAAAAAGTACTGAACAGGTTAGTTAAAAGGGAGAGAAATAAAAAAATAAGAATCAGAACACATAAAATTTTCTTAATTTGTAATGTAGGCTCCACATGGGAGAGAAAGGATAAGACTTGGCTGAAGAAAAAACTATTCTCTCAACACTTTGTACTAGCCAAGTGTCTTCCCACTAGTTGTTACAAACACAGTTAATTGTGTCAGCAATGGGAACCTTGCTGAACAGGGAGAGAACTTATGGTAGATACTCTTTTCATGGTTGTTTTTGCTGTAACATGTTTGATGTGAGTGATAGTTTGCAACACAGTAAGAAGGAAAATGTCTTCCAGCCTTGAGCCCAGTTCATAGTTCTTCCTGATGTCCAGCTGACTCCAGAGAACCCAAGAACTACCTTGGTAGTTGATGCTCCCTCAGGATTAAGGACAGACTAATCCCTGAAAAAGAGATACCTTTTCTTAGACAAGATACTGAAGGAAAGCCTCTTTAGAAACTTTTAAAACATTCCTGTAACTCAGGCATCATTTATGATATAGAAGACCATGTCATTTGTGCTGGATAGATGATGGTGGGGAAGTTGTTAAAATGTGCACAGTTAACAGCTGGAGCAGGAAATGTAAGCAGGACACATACTTTCATCTGAAAGCCTGGGGTAATCGAGCCTTTGCTTTGGACTAATGCCCCCCCTCCCAAGACTACCACATTCCTTACAGTCAGAAAGAAACAATTTGAAGATGCAGCAAATACAGCGTGTTCAATGTCCAACTTTGCTCTGGCTCTGGCTTCTACCTCTGGCATCTACCAAGTGGGTGTGCTGTGCAATAATATCATTCAATCATAATGCTGGCAATGTGGTAAGCATAACCAGATCTAGCACACACAACTATCTTAAAAGTTCAAGGTAGTGCCTCCAAAAACAATCTGCATGCAGCAGGAGGTAATTTCTTTGAACCCATTTCTAAGCCCACTTCAGCTGACACCTCATCCCAAAGCCATGCTCTCTCCCTTTCTCAACATGATCAGGTTGCTAATACTTACATATCTCTACATCCTTACTATCTTATCAGCATTTTTCTGTGCAAAGCTTTTCTGCTAAAGGGTTCACATTTCCAAGCAGCTTTCCATGTTCCTTTCTTAGGTGATGGCATGAGTCAGTGTTCAGAGAATCACATACTCCTTAGGCCTCCTGCATAACTTTGAATACTCAGAAAATAACCTTCCTAGAGGAAAACAGTTGGTTACCAAAACCAACAAGCACCAGCACTATTTTGAGATTTTTCTCAATCAGCCATTCTATGGGCCACCAATGTAAACAAAATATTTTGCAATGAAAATGAGACACTTAGAAAGCAGAACTGTATATATCTAAATTATTAAAAAATGATAAAAATGTTTCACACCTGGGCAGAAAGAATGCATGACAGCAAATGAACTGCAGTTGTTTTTCACACCATAGGTCATTTGTTCTGCTTGTAAATGAGAAATAGTTATTGTCTGTATCTGACAAATGAGACCTTTCCTATTCTAAGTTAACTCAAAAGTTTATTCTTGCTGTTCCAAAAATTTAGTGTCAGCATGAAGATATAGCATATCTACCTTAAATATTCAAGTAATATTCAAGCCTTGGCAGGCTTTCAGCAAACAAGGAAAATAGAGTGATAATCAGCATCTGGATCTGAGTTGTAGCAGTAACAAGAAATATTTTTTTCCACACTAGTCAATTAATCTAAGCTAATTTAGGACATTATAGGACCTGCAATTGCTGGGATCACATTTTCTTATTCAACTTTGCAGTTTTCTGTCATACAAGCTTTGCACTTTTCTTCATTAAATCCACTGTAACAGTTTTTGTTGTGGTCACTTAGAATAAAAACTGAAAGGAAGGATTAGGGAGCAGGAAAATATATGTGCTTATCAGCTCTTAAAGCTGGCAAGCAGAAGTTGAATTTGCATTTAATTTGTGGATTTATTGTCTTCAGAGGAAAAGCTCACCTATGGAGCACAATCTGTAATAAATTACACACTAATAAAACACTTCCCAGAATATTTAGATGTTATTTTGGCGCTTTTTGACAAGTGCCTACCAATTCATATTAATGACTAAAGCAGAACTGTACAAATGATCTTCCAAAGGACAGAACCAGAACATCAATGGGAAAAATCCCACAAACTTTAATAACCGCTCCATGTCATCCCTAGGCAGTCCCTCACCAATCTTGGTCTTGGCTGATTTCTGGTCCTTTTAAACAAAGGTGTGCTCCCCCTGCTATGTGTAGGGCTTCTGCATGTGAATAAGACCCACCTGTACAGTCAGAGAGAGAGAAAAAACAAAGCTCATTTGAGGACATTAGTTCAAATCGTGCCTACACATTTGGGATCCCTAAGATCAAGAGCAGCAAGTGTGCAGACTAAGGTCTGAATTCCCAATGAAACACACACATAGGGATCATAAATTTAAACTCTTACATTTCACAGAAAATAAAATACTCAAACATTGAATGTAGAAGCACACATATTTTTATATGTTTCCTTAAAAATAGGAGTAAAACAGGATTTCTACCACAAACAAAGAGTCAAATCTATCAAGTCTTTTGCACATTTAGTAACAATTTGTTCCTTCAAATAGAGGCTATATCCCCAAGCTATATCCCTGCCGGGGTTTGGAAGTTGTTAACTCACTTGTCTACCATTGGTTTCTGTGTTGCCATAGTTATTATATTGTCTCCTTGCATTGGCTAGCCAAATGGCCAATCCCCTCTTTGGCCCAGCAGCCCTTATAAGCTGCGGGAAATTTGAATAAAGTCTCTTCTTCGCTGCTGGATTCCCTGCGTGGTCTCTGGCTCCTGGCTTAAGTACCTCCGCTGCCTGTCCCTGCCACGAGGGATGGGCGGCAGGGGGGTGATTCCAGCCCTGAAAACCTTCACAGAGCAGCCGGCAGTGACCCCCCAGAAACCCCTCAAACTGCAACATATGCCCTCTGACAAAGAGGTCCCCCAGCATCTGGAAGATGATCCAGTTACAGTTTAAAGAAACTTACAGTAGAGATGACTGACTGAAGATACAAGTCTCTGAGAGTGGGGAGGAGGGGGAATATGGTGGGTATTTTCTCATATGAGTAAAGTGAGGACAGATATACCTGTTCTTCAGTTTTGTGGGGAGTGGAGTCAGGTCCTTGGAATCAGGTTTGGACCTGCTTTCTTTCCTTTATTCTTTTCTTCTACTTCTCCCTCTTTTATTTGCTATGTATAGATCCCATATTTATATGCAGTAGTTCCTTTTACATTTACACATATTAACAAAAAGGGGCCCTTAACTTAAAAGCTCTGTTCGAGGCAGTACTGGCAGACAATGAAAGATTGCTGTCAGAGGACTGGTAGATGACTTCTGCTGGGAGGAAAAAAGGAGATTTCGGTGAGCCTTTACCTCAGAAATCCCACCCAGGGCAAGATCATACAGAGCTAACAGCTCTTCCTAGTTCTCTCCATGTACTGGGAACTGTCAACATAACCAGGAGACTGCATTATCATGCTGTAACAGTGCCTGAAAGGATAACTGTATGATGATGCATTCTCATCGCTTGCTTGTCACAGGTGTTGGGATCCTTGAGCTGTCATGGGAGCATCCAACTGATGAGGAAGCATTTGAGGTCAACTAACTGCTGAACAAGCCTATGTATTCCTATTTATTGCTAACAGGTCTTGCCCAGATAGCTTTAGGCATGGCTGGGCCAATCTTAACCCTTGCAGCTTCAGATCTTCAGACTTTCTGCTTCAGCCAGCATGACTGTGAGTCATTGGATTTCCTGGACACAACCTGAGGCTTTACATTACAAGCCTCATGGCATAAGAACTTTCAGCAGCTGACCAAAAGAACTTGGCAGCTGATCAAAACTTGAGGTCTTGTAACTTTTTTCCATGTAGGAAAGAGATTGATGATGGAGTAAAGATTTCCTTGATGAAACTATAAGTATATAAAAGATATAAAACACAGTCTTCTTTCCTTGACTGCAAGAGGAATCAAAGAAGAAATTATTTCTTCAGTCCCACTTCCAAACCTATTTTGACCAACACGCAACTGAAAACTATTGTTTTTTGCTTTTCACTCTGCATTTTCTCTGTCAATCTACCATTATATCTGATGATTTCTTTCTGCTTTCTTAGTGTTTTTCTGTATTTCCTGTGCAAAGCTCATCAAACAGTATTTTTCACACTCCTTAGGAATTATGTTGTAAAAATAAAGAAGTCTGATTATACTTCTGTTTCCTCTCTTCTCTCTTTTCATTTATTTATTTATTTATTTATAGGTTCTGGATTTGTTTGGGCGTTTTTTTGGCTTTTTTTTGTTTTTCTTTTTTAGTTTTTTAATACTGACATTTAAAATAGCAAAGAAGCAACACAGGCCTTAGCCAGCTGTTCATTCCCATACTACACTGTAAAACTGCATGCTGATCTTGATTACACCAGCACAGGTCTGTAGCCATTTCATGGGCCACCCCGAGGATCAGTCTCTCTACTCTTTTTGTCTACAGGACAACAACAGTGGTTCTACTTACTTTTTTTTTTTTTTAAACTATCAGTGCAATTGCAACTACTGCAATTGCTTTCATAGCAAAAAGCTGTGAATAGTGAAATAGCCACTTATAAGAGAAGCTTTAAATGTCAAGAATAATTCTCTGGCCTTGAATCAGCTTGTATCCTAGTAACAATTATTGACTTTGACCACTTTCCTGAAACATGGCATAAATTTAGCAAAGTATTTGCTTTGTTTTAATTTGTCTTCTGTTCTTCAATTAAGAGGAGTTAATCTTGCTATTGAGAGTCATGATTACTGCAGCTAGATATTCTATCTCTGCAGGAATCTGAATAAACAGAAATATGCCAGTATTACAGAAAGACACAACTGGAAACTTATATTGACACTCTTACACTGTTACCGTTCTGTACATGGGGTGAAAAAAATCCAAGATCTTGTAATGCTACAGTCAGGCAAGAACTAAAGGATTCGCTGGAACCAGATGCTGCTTTAGTCTCACTGACAGAAATTTGACATACTAGAGAAGGTTAATGGGATAAAAGAGCAAGTCCTTCACATTGAAGTCATATTGATAGAGGTGCCATCTCATAATCATAGATCCATACAGTGCGCAACATATAGGGGCTGCCAGGATAATGAATGAAAATTAAGTATTCCCATCATCCCACAGCAGGGTTCATCTGACCAAAGAAATATCTGCAGTGTTGAAAATTACATGTGAACTCCCATTATAAACCCAGTGAAGAGACCATACTTCAAGGGCACAATTCACCTCACCCTGTAACAGAGAGGTGAAATAGATGAGTTCTAAAAGTGTTTATTTATTTCTACTGAAGTGGGTTACTAGGATAATGAGCTTAGACATAGGCATTCAGAAATAGAGGAGGTTTTTGTCCCTGGGACTGAGTCTTTGAGCTCCTGAACGTCCACCCAATGGAACATGGAAAAGAAGCAATAATACATAAGTTGCAATAAGGCAAACTTAGCACTGGATTCCTTTGCAGTTTTCAAAAAACTCTTTCTTAGGTGACTTGAATTTTCTTAATGGTACTCTGCCTTATATTTAATATCAATTGGCAACAACTTTGGCAACTTTTTGTTCAATGACCTTCTGTAATCTCTCACAATTAAAAAAAAAAAAAGGAAACAAACCCAAAAAGCCCCAGAGAAAATAAGCATTTTCAAATGGACATAAGAGATGTTCCTTTTCCCCCAAAGTTTATTTGTGATTTTAATGCAACTTTTACTAAATGTCCAATGTAGTTTACAATGCAACACGTATGTTTAAAATGGTAAATCAATAACAAATTGGGGAAGTAGGGACAAGAGTTACAATCTTTCCCTCTGAAAATGTGTAAATTTCCTCTGAAAATGTGAAAATTTATAAAGCAAATGTGTACCTGTCAGTGAGGTAGTAAAACAATCAAGAATTAAAAATGTTTCATCTCTTCACTGATTTCTGCCCTTTTAATTTTTTTCCAAGTGCTTGCCAGAGGATCAGGGAAGCCAGAGCAGCCTCTTGCTGAGCTCACACAGCTATTTTATGTTGAAAGTGCTGACCAAACAACCCTCAGGTGCACAGCTATGGTTGGGAAAATTGTGTTTATTGTTCTAAGGCCTTGCCATGAGGAAGCTAACCATGGATTCTTAATGTGTACCAGATGGGACCACAGTTTTTACTTTTTACAGAGCAGTATTTAGATGCAGTCTGAGAATAAGTAAGATAGTCTGCAGATTAGTGCTAACATGAATTTTGTGTGAATTAAAACTATTTACCACTGCCAGGAAAAACACAAATGGAAGTGTAATGAGTTTCTAGAACTATGCCTAACAGGTTTTTTTAAATGTTCAATAAAATGAAAATTTAACCTTATGAGTTTTTCTTCTTTAGTATATTGCTTCTGTAAAGCCACAGAATAGTGGTTCAGGTACTAGTAGAGTAGTAAAGCATTCATCTCAGCTGCCCGCACATTCTGTCTGCAACTAAGATGCTCACTTTCAATCTTCACATCTCGCTCAATAGTCAATGGAGAGAAGCAGGTATCCATTTGTTGCTTCTCCAAAGTACTCTGAGGTGAACTGAATATGTGCCTATTCTCTCCATTGTCCACCTGGAGAAATGTCTTACCCCAGAGTCCTCTCTTTGTTGTTACAGGTGGAACTGAAAGAATAAATGTGATGGTCTGTTCCTCCCCTTGTTTCTCTGCTGAGCACATGGATGGGTTTTGCAATAGTGGTGTTTGGCAAATAGGTTCCAGAAGATGTAGGAAAAGTATGAGTTTTCTAAAGTCAGGGCATTACCAACTAGCAGCAATCATTCCTGACCAAACGTTATGGAGGTATGCACCAAATCAAGATAGCATTTAGACACATGCTTAACTTTAAACATGCAATTAGCAGTACTGACAACTTAAGCACTTGCTTAAGTGCTCCGCTGGATCTAAGCCCTCCTCTTTTAACTAATATCCACCTTCACCTTGACAATAGAGCTCTGACAGGAATTAATTACTTGGTTGGGATGCTCTACAAAAGAAAATCATGTCTTCCGTGATATGCACAAAGTTACCCTTTGCGTATCAGTGAGAAAATGTATTTTGAAAATAATAGGAGGAAGAGAAAGACTGGGGAAAATTTCCCTTTCAGCTTTGTTCTGAAAAACCACTAGTCAATATTTTTATTAAAACAAGTTGTGTTTCTTTCATTCTTTCCCCCTTAACTTGTAAAATTCAAAGTACTTTTACAAGGAAAATCTACAATTCTATTTGACATGCAGAATGCTAGAAAAAAGTGCTAAATTGGCAATGAAGGGAAATATTTTACTTGTCAGCTTTACTGAATGAAAAATAGAATTTAGAGTAAAAAGTCACAAAAATTGTTCTGATAAAGAAATCATATGACAGAAATGTTTTGCCTAAAGGAAAACTGATTTCTGATGGACACAACCCACCCAAACGTTTTTAATATATTTTTGATTTTGCTTGCTAGATATTTAGTAAATTTCTTACTCTTTTTCTATACTTAGAGTTATACACATTGCATTTAATTTAAGATTGCACTACGCAGTGTTCAAATTCATACTTAACATGCAAAAATTCAGGAAATTCATATTTGAATTTCCTATATTAACTGAATCTCATATTGGAGATATGTCTCCAAGCTCTGAAGTTAGCTTTTAAATTATTTACCTCAATCTATTGAAAGTTAAGAGATCAGTCTTAAGATGAAGATGTTCTTGGTTTAATCTAAAATAGCAATTAAATCAAAGTGCTCCCATTGCAATTCCAATATTTCTGTAATGCTCAGATAGGAAAAGGCCCAGACAATAACTGGAATGCTCTTATCTCACCCAAAAATCTACCTGCAATTTAAGTGCTCCTATCCCTCATAAAACAACAAAATCTTTGGTGGAAATGAAAGAATTTTGCAATATGTCTAAAGATTAACTCAGGCAACTCTAAACAGGGAAGGACATCAAGGTGACTGCGTGCAATTTCCAAAGTTAAAGGGATGTTGTGGAAAACACTACACAAGTAGCCATTTTTCTTTTTGTAATGTAGAGAGTTCAGTTTCAGCACAATTGCTGACTACAGCTGTGTCCCAGCATAATATCCTTATGCATGTATAAAAACAAGTTACTTCTCATAAGAGAACTTGAAGAGAATTTCCTGACCTGTATAACAAAAAATAACCCTCATCCACCACAGTGCAAAATCAGTTTTCACAAACACAAAAAGTATGGAATTTTGAAACTATTAGCAGAATGCACATTAAGGGATTAATTGCCTGCCCTGATAACTTTGGGCAGCTGCAGCTTTTTTCTGCATGAGTCTAGAGTCCCTGGGTGTACGGATGTTAGGGTTTTATCCCCATGGCTGGATGGAACTCTGGCAACTTTGTAGGGATTCCAGACTTCCACTGGGTTCAAGATACCAAAGAACTGTGTTCTTAGAGATAAATATACTGTATTCCTTTTTACAGAGGACATTGTCCAACATCTATCTCTCAAATTTATATATTTCTAAAGCATTCATCCATTTTAGTGAGATTTTATACAAATAGATTGAAAGTAGCCCATACATACCCCTGCTGTTGACCATTTTTGCTAGGGCAGCTACTATTGTTTTTGTTGACACTTTTCTTCTGAGGAATTAGTGAAACAAGATCCAGATGTTAAAGTACTTTTCCGTCTTTATAGACTAAGACACTGCTCCTAAGGACTCTTCATCTATTAATACCTCCAAAGTACTATGGAGTTTTCTATCCCCATTTTTCTTGTTAAACATACACTTAAAATGTATGTATTGTTTGTGATTTGATTCTGCAAGGCTTACTTGCAGATGTCAGGGGAGATACTTACCTCTGTGATAACTGTTCTTCTGAGCAGAATTTACAGCATTGGGTGGTATTTTTTGAAATGTGTACTATGAAATATATGGATACATAAAACAGGCACATTAATATCCAATTATGTTGTAATTGTGCAACCTTAACACCATGTTAAAATAGGTTTCTTACATTTAATGTGTGATATGTTTGAGAAAACATATGGCACATAATCCTTTCCAAATGATTTTAGAAATGAAAAGGTGTCCTCTATGAGCCTCTGTCACTGGGGAAGGGGATGTTTTTTCATTTCTCTGGGTGCTGGAACCCCATGATCAGCAGATTTGCATAACAATTAACCTCTAAAAGACCTCCTAGATGAGAAATCAGCTTCAGGGTAGTTAAAAGGGGAGACATTCTTTATTAATGTGACTGTTTATATAAAGGAGGCATCAAAACAGTGTAGCAGTCCCTCAGAATGGGACATAATACTTCCTCTGCACTACAGAGAGTGAACAGTGGTGCTTTGCTTCTGTTTTTTTGCTGCAGAACCATTAGTGTCTCTCTCTTTCAATAAAGAGAGAGAAAGAAGCTTCCTTTATTAACAGAAACTCATCTAGCCTAATAAAGTATTTAAAAGATTAAACACTCCATTGTTTTTATGCTCATGCAAAAGTGTAAGTATCCCCTTATTTTTTACAGCCATGCTGCCATGCTGACAGCGGAGATGTTCTGTTTTCACTTACTGTCTCCCTGGCTCTGGGGTGTGGAGAAGGAAAAGGTCAGGGCAGGAAGAAGACGTGAATAGGACAATTTGAAATTTAGAACTGCTTGTGGTTTCACACAACCAGGGCTAGTCCTAGGATAACACACCGCTTCTGAGGTTAAAAACGTCTCTCCCACAGAGGAAATCCAGTCTATTTTGACCACTTGTTCTGTCTTGTACTCTACTGTAGGACTTTCTCTCAAACATTTCTGTTTGTTACTCAGAAGGCAACATCTAATATCCCTCAAAGCCGACCGCCTTTCAGCTTTATTGGAGTGTGTGCTCACTTACTTGTTTTGATAGATATCAATTGACTCTGTTTTGCAAAGCATGCCCCAGACAGTGCACACACTAATGAAACTATTCTATACAAAGACGATCCCATTGCTGTTTCCCTCTGGTGTGACCATCTATCCCCATTACTCGGCTTGGTATGAGAAGACATAGCTTTGTTTTCAGTGTCTTGATGCTTGCCTCCTGTACAACTTCCCTCAGAATTCTCCAAGTAGAAACAGCAAATGGAGCTGCTTCTGAGACACAAATGCACATCAGAAACCAACAAAAGTTAGTTTTATCTTCTGTTTTCTGAACATTGCAAAATTTTTGACGTTGGCAGTGGAGGTGTCAAATAATAATAGTAAATTACAAAAATAAAAAACACGGGCACATCAGTTGCCCATTATTTTCAGCCTCAAGATTAGGAAACAGTGAAAATCTCACAAGAAAGCCTGTCATGAGATTTCATTCCCCAGTTTTGCAATCCCAAGTGGTTCAGATAAGCTTTGACCAGTCAGCCCACATGTGACTTACTTAGCTAGGTTAAAACATTTATGATGCTGTTGTTGGGAAGGATGTGAGTAGTGACAAGGGGTTCATCTAGCATTCGGACTGCTCAGCCAGTCTGTGTGCTGCTTTCAGGAATGGGCTTATTGGAGTCTCCAAGTGTTTATTTTGTTTCTCAGAAGGGTTTTGTAATATTTTAAGAACATATTCTGATTGGTATTTATGCTTCTACGTAGTTGTGCTACTTTTAATATATTGTGTATATATATTACATATACATAAATACACATACATTGAACCTTCTTTTTTAAAGTATGGCCTTCTTAAGGGTTGGACTTGATGATATCGAAGGTCTTTTCCAACCTGGTTGATTCTATGATTCTGAGTGCCAATTAACTCTTCAGTGATAGTTCAAAATATAGAATCATAAAATCATATAGAATGCCTTTGATTGGAAAGGATCTCTAAATAGTGCCTAGTGCAGTCCTTTTGCCATGGGCAGGGACATCTTCCATGAGACCAGGTTGATCACAGACTCATTCAACCTGGCCTTGAACACTTCCAGGGACGGGGTTGTAGGGGTAGATACCCTTTTGGAAGAATTCGTAATGAGGAGTTAGTGTTCGCTTAGGAAGTCTTTCCGGCTTAAGAGTAATTTAAAGAAAAATAGTTGGATGTTTTTCTTTTCCTTCCCCTTTTGCATTCCAGAGAAAAAGCTGCAGACTCTGTATCTGCTCTGAGGAGAGATAATCCCTCACAGTGTTACAGGCCATGCCTGTGGTGAGCCTGCAGGGAGGGAGGTCAGACAAGATAAGAAGCCTGGAAGGATCAGGAGGCATGACTTTCTCAGGCCCAGTGTTTTCACAGGTGATGCAGATTTTTTGCTTTACAAGTTTTTAGGGTTCTCTCCTTCAAAATAAACCTTTCTGGATTCTCTCCGCTGCCTTGGAATTTTGGGGGGATACCTGTGGGTATCTTACTTTATAGGCATCGACAATTCCTCTGGGCAACTTGTTCCAGTGCCTCATCACTCTTATAACGAAAAAAACCCTCTTTTATCCGATCTAAATCTACCCTCTTTTAGTTTAAAACTGTTGCCCCTTGTATTGTCACTACAGACTTTTCATACTGAAAGGCTGAAATTAGGTCTCCAAGCTGAACAACCCCAAGTCTCTCAGGCTGTTCTCTGGATTTCAACATCTGAAATGCAGTGCCATGGTTTCTAAAGGCATATTTATTACTCTTCTTATTGGGGAGCTATTTGACAAAATCAGATAACTTTTTAGCTGTGGAAAATTAGTTCTGAGTCAAATGAAAACCAAATTAGTTATTCTTGGCATCCTTGTCTTGGTCTTATATATATGTTCATCCAACTCGGTATCACCTGTTCCCATACAGGTGGTGCTGTAGAACAAGAAAACACACAGATATTTTCCATTCCATGCTTCATTTTTATCTTGTAAGTCAATGTGGTGTATTAGACTGTCATATTTTATTTAGGTGAGTTACATCACAGTTCCAAGACTGCTTTTTCCTTTCATGTGACAAGAAAAACTCTTTCCATTGCATTTTAATTCACCGCTCTATTTCCTGCTAATTTCAATGCTCTCTTGAAATTCTTACTAGATTCTGGTTTGGGTGAGGAAGAAAGAAATCCCTATCTGTTTTCTCACTATCTGAATCATCACCATAATTCTATCTTCATTGTTACAAAGGCTTATCACCAAAAGATAGCACACTAGCCCAGGGCCTGTATCAGGACATCTTTCTTCCATCAGTGAGACTGAAAGAAAACTTTTTTGGCCATCAGTTCCACCTTTACCTTTTCATTACCTACTGCAGTCCTTAAACTGAACTGTGCTAAGTTAATCAGTTTTGTTGTTTGGGAGAGGTTTGTCTGGTAGCAAAGTCCTTGAGAAAAGCCATTTCTGATCTATGCCACAACTACATGGAGAAACAGACCACTCAGAGAAGTGGTGGAGTTCACCATCCCCGGAAGTGGTCACAAAATGTGTGGATATGGCACTTACAGCTCTTGAGGTTTAATGCTGAACATGGTGGTGGTGCTGGGTTGATGGTTGGACTTGATGATCTTACAGGTCTTTTCCAACCTTAATGATTCTGTGATTCTGTGAAAGTAAATCACCACAGAATCACATGGATAGATTTTGCATCCCCCTCTGCTCACACCCACGGGATGCTACTGGATTTCAGAGGTAGCTCTCCCAAATCCTAGACCAGAGTAAGCTAACTGATCAGGTTTTATGAGGGAGATGGGAGTTGTTATTTTCAGTGAGTATATGGCAATTTATGTGAACTTGAAGCACTTTGAAAGAGAGACCTGAGAGACACTGACAAATAATTTCCCAACTCTGATAGAACTGTCTAAAGGTTGCAGCCTGAGAAGACGACAATGGAAAGCTAGGCTTCTTCCTGACTATGTAGTTAGATGTCCTATCAAATGACCTAGCACTTTTAAGAGTAAATTTCCCATTGAGAGTCACAGAATGTAGTACCAGTTTTGAATCATCCAGAGTCCATAAGCCTTCATTTGTAGAATTTGTGTTTGGATCAAATAACTTTTCCCAGAAGTGCCATTTTGCCTTATACTTGTTTTAAACTTGAAAAAGACAGAGAGAAATGTACAGTTTATATTAACTAGGCCAATGTCAAGCAGTAATTTCTGGTTTCCTATTAGGCATATATTATGCTGTTCTCTATCTCAGTGAGTCAATCTTTTTTGCTACTGAATTAATGCTGATTGATACTAGATGTGAAGTCTTGGCTCCCACTGCAGAGATTAGGAGTTGTGCCATTGCTTCAACTGTTGCCAAAGTATTATCCATTGAGTGTCAGGACAGGGATGTTGTTCTTCTTACTTATCTTTACAGTGACTCAGCTGGATATCTTCTTATTTGATCAGAAATCCTTAACACCTCTAGCACCTAGAGTATTAGATTTCTGGTTTCCTTCTACAAAATATTAGTTAGTCTTTCTGATTGCACAAATCAGCTCGTACATAGCAGAAGTTCCTCAGAAGACTGAAGTATGATCTAAAACTCCAGTGGGTTTGTTTTATGAAATTTGGATGAGCCTCTATACTTCTCAGTAAGAAAGAGATTATCACAATCAATCTACTGATCTACATTAACCTCTGTTTCTAAGACATATGTAAGACAAGTGTTACGCTTCCTTTTCATTCCTTTCACCAATTTTTTTGAAGCAATGACCACGATATTTTAAAAACCTAATCTCTGCCCCACATTCTGAAGGTGTTTTTAAAACATGAAACTATGTTTAATTTTGAAGGGATTGAATAATGCCAGGTATAAGTTGAGAGATTCATAGCTTCAGATCGATCACAAAAGGGCACTCACTCTTCAGTCCTTTTAATCCTTTTTTCTTAATGTGCCTAATTAATTTAAAAGATTCATTCCTTAATTTACATGGCCTCAGTTATTTAAGAAAATTGTTGCTTCTGCAACCCTGTATTCCATTTATTCTCCCCACTTCCTCAGTGTCCACTAGGTCTTACTGGACTCTCAGCATAAGAAAAGAAGGAGAGAAAAAGGATTAATTGAAAAAGAGAAAGATAATTAAAATTAATTCAAGGCTGGTAATACAATAACATCTCTCATCACAGTACCTATTTATATCTAGTTTAGGATATCAGTTCTAAAACTTTTAATCACAGCATACAAAAGCTGCAAATATTTGGCATGTAGACTGCTGTTTTGCTTAATCCAGGATGTGTGGAATACATAAAAAGAAACAAGCTGAAGGCAAGTTGTAGTTTTCTTGTGGGAAGAAAGCATTTCTTTAGAGAATGCCTTATAGAAGGTAACAAAAAATTAGTCATACCATCCTAATAGCTTCCTAGCATTGAAAATTTGACTGTACTGTCTACTTGAAACATTGTATAGCTTTATGCTTGATGCACATGACCGACACTTTAAAGATTCATCAGACCATCCTGGCCACAGGATTAGATTTGTCTGCCAAGGCAACTAAAACGAGAAAAGAGGCACTGGAAAGTTTTGTTTATATTCTTACTAACTGGTATATAAGTTTAGATTCTGATAAGCCATGATTTTAGCATCTCTCTTACCAGCAAGAGCATCTCTCCAGTGCAGAACAACTGTGAGTTCAATCATTTGTTCTACAAACAGGGCAACAGTGTTCTACCCTGTGACACAGTAAAAGACATATCTGAACTGAATCTGAGTTATAATTTTTAGGTGAGCAGAGACTGTGAGCGGTGCCAACAAGATTAATACCTCTCTGTATAACATGTGCCATTGTAATAGCACTATGAAAGGAAATTTCAATTCTAAGCCAGCTATACTGTATTGCACTACACACATGGAGGCCCAGAAAGTGTTATAATGAGGTTTGCATCTTGGTTTCTATTGCTATACAGCTTGTGATTGTTAATAGCTGTCTGAAATTGTTTTTATGAAGAACATTTTTATGCTCCTCCTCAAGAGCGTTGTTAGAGAGGTTTCAGGTCAGCTGCCCTGGAAGAGAAACCATAAACTTTGCTCAAGCACACAAAATGAAATGTTTGTGTTAACTCAGCTAATAAACAACTGAAGTGAGAGTCTTTAAACCAGTCTTCCTTTTGAGAGTGTGCAGAAGGAAGAGTAACGACACATACTTGAAGAAATGTAGCTCAGGAGACTTGAAATCATGCGCATTTAGTGCTGATGATCTCGCCTGGATCACTGGGCAGCCGTTACGCTGGCTGGATACTGTCAGTTCAGGGCCTCTTGAAGAGACGGGCAGACTGTCACCAAAAACAGATTCAAAAGTCTGAGTGCTTTGTAGGAAATCCTCCCTGGATAGTGGTGACTGGAACAGCATTTTGGAAAGCATTTAATCAGCCCCATGGATTAGCACAGCCTTCTCTGCAGCGGGAAAGGTGAGAATGCTCAGATGAGAGCAGACACCTGAGCCTGCTTGTTGCCCCAGTCCTTGCTGCAGCCATTGAATCTGTAGCTGGAGAAAGCAGGGCGCTCCCATCTTTGTCTTGCTATGAGATGGTGCCAGGGCTGACGCATCTGTGCTGGCATACACAGAGACACAGTGTGTGGCTTTTCAACTGTACTGCTCTGAGACCATCCTCAGACCTCCTCCGGCCTCCCATAGAGCTGGATGTGTGCAGCTGTACTAGGAAGCCTTTGACAGCTGCTAGGGAGAGCCAGCACCCTCCCCTCTGTACTTTCCTGTAAACTCTAGAAAAACAGCAAGATCTGGCCCTGGATAGCACTGGCTGCCTTGTCTGCCAGATCAAACTGGAGAGTAGGGAATGGGAAACTGTGAGTTTGTAAGTAGCAATACTTCCCTCCTCCATCACACACTTACACAGGAGTTTCAAAGGGAAATATGTATAGTACCAGCTCATGCAGCAGTACTGTTACCATACACAGCTGAAGCATTGAGCCAATGTAAAAATTGCATGCTGTTACTTGACCTTTATAAGAAAATTGTTACATGTAAAGCAGCTAGGTTGCAGCTGTAGAGACAGTAAAATGTGCCCTAGCTTGAATTTGGATCATTGGTTTTTTACTCTGCAGCTATGTAGATCTCCCAGACTCCTCTTTTCCCAAATAACAGTCCAAATGTCTACCCAAACTACACATTAAAAAGGGATTAGATATCTGCTATTGTAAAGAAGAAATCCCAGTTTTTCAGTGTTTTTTTTTGCAGGGGCCTCAAAATCTTTGAGAGGTTTTCAGGGCTTTAGTCCTCATACTCTTTCACACAGGGAGTACCAAGGGCAAGTTAATTCTTCTGAACTTATCCAGTAAGATACTGAAAAGGAAGCTAGCGAGCACCTGGCTGCAGCAGGACTAGGGTTTTCTGAAGACCAAACTCAGCCAAATCAGTCTGCTCCAGCAAAAGTTGTTCCTGTCAGTGCTGCTGCCACAGAACATACAGTGCTGTGTTTAACATCAGGTGTACGTTGAAGAATATAATGCATTTTACTGCTGAAAACATTGCATTTTTGGAAGCTCTATAAAAATCATAAAGATTAATGAGAATGCATTACCTTTCACAAAGCTCTGCTCTGTGGGAACATCCAGACTTCTGAGTGGGATTTGTCTTACTAACCTCCTTTTGCTATGGGATAGCACACAAATCATAGTGTGCATTCACCTGATGCAAGGGTTTCGGTGTATTGCTCCGCAGACGTGTATGGAAATGAAAATTCCTTAACATCAAAAGTACTGTCCTTAGTATTCAGAGTTTTCCTATTCCTCTACTGCTTAAAGACAAAATGCTACTGAGGGATAAAGAGGAAGCTGGATATTCATGAGAATGCAGAAGAAATTTTTCTGTTACCCCACATAACTGAAAGACCATGTTTCCTGCTACTGGTGATGTAAGGCAACTCTGATTACCTTAGGTCCCATAGTTGCTGTAGTTGCCTCAGAGCAAAGACAGGATAAGTCTCAAACAGCTCAAACCTGCATGATAATTAACAGTCTCCACTAAAATCTTATCAAAATCAAAAACCTCTGACTTCAAAATCAGTAAGTCCATTGATATTATAAATAATTTTGATCTCTTATGGTGTAATGAGTAGCAAGCCCAGCTTCACAGTGGGAAAACTACCATGGTTTTGTTTTGGGTGTAAGTATCTACTGTGACCACAATACAATCAGAATTTAAGTACTACTGCTTCCGAAGCAATGGAATCTCTACTGAGTGTTGAAAGGAAGCAAGCCTGAACTACTAGAATACTGGAGGAAGGCTTTCACAAATCTGGGGTCCCTGCAGCACTGTATAAGTAAAGCAGTCAAGAAGACAGAATAAGGGGATTTTAAGCTGACTTTAACTAATTTTGTTTTGGAACCTGCACTTGAAAAGGATGTTTTTTAAATGTTTTATTGATTGACTATACCACAAAAAAATTTAAAATATCTGATATAACAACTCAATACTAAATTGTTGCAGCAGCCCTGTAACAAGGGAGTAGGCTTGAAACAGTGACATAGCAGTAGCTGAATTCTGTATGAACCATTTAATTGCGTGAAGCATCCTTATTTCTCAGCCTCTTTTGAAAGATTTTTGACGTCTCTGTTTCCTGCCTGTATTATACTGTCTTCTAGAGCACAGTTTAAAATTTAATACATTAATAAATGCCATCAAGAAAAATATCCAGATAATTCATATTAGGTGCCATGAAAAATTATAAAATCAATCATAAAAATGATCTTCCCTAAAATTATGCACTTTTCCTTTTCATTGCTTCATTAATTTGAGGTCTAATCCTGTATACTCTGGCCTTCCAACACTCCTGCTGTTGTCAAGCAAACCCTCATTAAACTCAGGTGTTCTGCCCTGCTGGTTCAAATTCCAGCATCAGAGCCTATTTTTTCAGTGCCTCAGACCTCCTTTCTGTTTCTTAAGAAGGTGTGAGGAAACCTAGTTTACCTCATCTAATACAAAAAAAAACCCCTTGCAGACTTTATCTACAGAAAATTCACTGTGCTGATTCTGGAAAATGCCTCTTCATGAGCAGTTCTGGGATGACGGGGAGAAAATATAAGGCTTTTTTCACCAGTATTGCCTTCTAGTATTTGTAGATGTACATGGTGAAATGATGGCCTTCTGTACAGAGGCAAATTCTTTTTATTAGGTGAATATTTTTCAGACCTTTCTTCACCACATTACTGCAGACACATCTCTGTTCAAGGATCTTCGCATACAGCATGGGTCAACACAGCACGTGTCATGTGAAAATTTGAATTCCCAATAACCTCCTCACTAAAAATGAGTAGTTTCTGGCCTTTTCCTCAGGAGGAGGGAGGGGAATAGATGATGAAACTCTTTTACTTCATGTAGTGCATTTTCCCTCCCTAACAGAGTGGAAAGCTGGTACCATTCCAGGTTTCTCTTGGCAGTTTCAGTAAATAGACCTATGGGTCCCATTGTCCACTAGATTAAAGGATCTTCCATAGTTCCTGCTGATTAACTATTTTTTCTGCCCCTTGGTTGTTCTCTGGGTGACATCAGACCATCCATTGCTTTAAAGCTGAAAGAAGAGATGCTGGCAAGTCAAACAAAGACATGCCATATAATTTCATGCTTTAGTTAGAAGGATGTTTCACTTATTTTTGTAAATAAGAAATTCCTAAGAATTCTTCTTAATTATGGTATAGGCAGATCAGAAGGTTCTAATCCTGTCATGATTTAGTGCCTATTCTGCTCTCACCCATCTGGTCTCTGAAGCATTATTAGCAGTGTTACCCTTCCTTACAAATAACTCATGTTTTGTTCACCACTTCACAGGAAAACACCAGCAGCTTTTTTGACTTGATTTATATTCCAGGTGACTTCATCTAACTGGAGAGCTGCACTGAAGCCTTCATGAGCATTCATGCCAGAAAAACTGAGGAGTACCTCAAAGAAATGAAGAAAAAACCCCATACAACTCCATGTACCGTTATATTGAATACCTGTGTGATATTATGTGACATTCGCATTATCATAGAAATCTTCACTCCTATTGATAAAAATTATTCTGACTAACAGTGGTGAATTAAAATGAAAGCCTATGCAAGAATAACTGGGTTGTTTTTTATACAGAAAATAATAAAAAAAAATCCATTCTTCATTTGCTTATGGGAGGGATTTACAAAAAATTTGAGTTTAGTCACTGATTTAAGAGAGAATTATTTCTCCCTATTAATATAAAAATGTAATTTTCCAGGTTTTAATATATGATGGTTGGTATATTCCAGCAAGAAAGACTGAGATCACATTTCTTTAGTGGTTTTCTAGATACAATTTCAATGATTGAACTGAGAACTCCATTACTGAATCCCCATTTCTGGCACATATGCAGGGGTTTTTGACTTCTCAGGGTGGTTCCGTATCCGCACATCTCAAGAATAAGGCTGTTTGTAATAAAATCGGATCTTCTAAAAGGCAAGAAATATGCATTTTTATTATGTTATCATCATAAAAATAGTTTCTAGTCACGCTTGTTCTGTGTTACAGAAGTATTAATTCTTCAACACTGATGTTGATTTTACCAGCTTACTACACCATGTTAAGTGTTTAGCTTGTACTTGCTCTGCCTGACTTGTAGCTGGACAGATTCACTGCTTCTACCTATCTGTCTGGACATTTATAAATGTTAATCATGACAGTCCTGTGCTCTTAATAAATGAAGAACTGTACCTGGCAGAACTGTCAGACTGCTACTGTCACTCTCACATACATTCTATGAAAATTTACACCATAGAATACACTTTAATATTCTTTAATGTTTCTAGGATACCACACAGGTAGTCAGACATCTTCATGATTGTGGTCAATGTAAGATCCTTTATGGATATAATCCCTAGTTTAGTTATCTTCTCTAATTTTCTTCAGCTGCTTCTCTTGTAATTACAATAAAATGAACACCAGTATGTTTTCCTTCTTTATTTCCCTTTAACAATAACTGGATTTATTTTATTAAACAGTTCTCTTGATATCCTAAAATGATACTCTGTAAAACACAAGGTCTCCCTCCCCACATGCATGTCATCAACACAATATATTGTCCAGAAGTTATGTTTACCATTGATCCTTTTACAACTGAAGCATATTTTCTCCTACATTCAGAGGATAATAAAAATGAGAGTTGTGGTGGGGGGAAACAGTTTTTCCCCTGCAGTTATAAATGGTAAAACCCCAGGGAGTGGTGACCCTGGAAATTTTGAAGTTTTAACCAATGAGCGCTTCTGCGAAATATAAACATACCACAAGCAAATGGAAGAGAAGGTTAGTTGTAGTTTGGTGGTTAGAAGTGGCCATGTTCTGACGCCACAAGGAAGGGGGCTCGGAGCCCCTTGGGGCCTCTGGGGCCCCCCAGCCCCTGGCTGGGGGGGCTGCAGGGACTTGGAACAGCATAATGCTGGGCTAAGTACCTGTGGCTCAAAGCTAAAAAAAGTTTTCACCACCGTGAGTGAGCAGAGACAGAGCAGCGGCAGAAGCAGCATCCAGAGACTGTGGCTAAGAGCCAAAAGATAAGAAAGTCACAGTATGCAACCAAGAAGACACAGAGATGTCTAATGAAGTGAGAGAGAGCAGGACTAAACTCTACACAGAGTTTTGGGGGTAAGAACTGAACCAGATCCCCCAAAACCCTTTTGAGACCCCTCTTAAGTTGGGGTGGTGGACTCCTACTGGATGGAAGTCCTAAAATGCAACATGCAGCACCAGAGAGAGAGAAGAGCTGAAAAGCTCAAAGCGTCCTGGAAAGCTAGACCGGGACGGAGAAGGAATGCAGAGGGGGTGACCTTGGCTTTTCCCCCCCTCGCCACTGCTGCCAAGCCTAGCAGCCTGAGACAGAGCACAGGAGCTCTGGTAGAACTCTTGAGGCAAAGGCTTTCAACTGAAAGCTGCCCAAGATGTTCTGACTCAGGAGTGAACCCCCTGAGGAAGGGACTTTCACGAAGATCCCCCTGCAGTGTTGTCCCTGCTACACAGCCCTCGGAAGAAGACCCTCACTTGAAAGATGAGTGGCCGAGGGGGCTTGGATTCCCCCCTCGTGTGTGCTGGCAGAAATCCAGCTATCAGCTGCTGCATGAGAAGAGGATAGATGACTGCTGCCTTAGAGAAACTGCTGCTCTGAGACTGGAAAGGATCTTTCCTTCTTCCCTCCTGGACTTTTATTTAGAGGGGAGAAGAGATTTGATCCATTGTAAATATTGATTTATCATAGTAGAGATAGTTGAGATCGTGTGTATAATGTATTATAATATTTATGTGTATAGTCATTGTAATATATTCCCTTTCCCCCATTCTAAGTCTCATGTGGTTGTCTAGAAAAAACCGTCTCACATGGAGTTGAGATGTAGGAGGGGGTTTGAAGATAGGGAATTAAATTTTTGAAGCTCTTAAACCATGACAGTAATTTTAAATCATTCTGTATTGAAGATGATCCCTTTTCCAGTGTTTTCCATCCATATTATTATCTGCATTCTGCTGCTCAATCATAAAAGAATGAGTTTCAAAAAGGTACCAGGTAACAGCCCTGGTAGAAATTCTTCTGTCAAGACAACGTCAGGCTGGTGTTTTTATCACTACAACTCAATTCCCTCAATTTTGTGGCAAGCTAGTAAGACTGATATAGCCTTAAATTGTTGTATAGCAGGTACTAATTTCCACACTCTAGTATATTTGTTTCTCCCCACCTCCAAATAATAAAAATGAGAGTCTCATCTTGATTCCTTGTGCCTAATGGTTTTGATAGATGAAGAATTGTCATCTTTCCATTTTGCGCCATTTCTCCCTCATAGAATAGGCCAGGAAATGAACAATGTCGTGCAAGGTTTATGATTTCTGGCTTTCTCTATTGGCAGTGCTTTCTTATCAGTTGTCACTTATGTCAGAGTCTGATGCTATAGTGTTTTCCCAGTCGGGGACAGGCCGATACCAGCTGAAAGGAGTTCTGCTTGTTGGTCTGGGTAACATCAGATCCAGCATGCCTTTGAAGCACAGAGGACACCAGTTGTCTGAATCAAGTTGAGAATAAGGTTACATCTACACCAGTCTAAGGATGCACATTGACAAAAAGGTAATGAATATACACCAGCTTCCTCACTGCAAAATCCCAGGGGAAGCAGAGGCTTCCAGCTTCCTTTACAGAGTAATGAGCTACAGGAAGGCTCATAGCATTGACTTCAGCTAGACCTGCCATGTGAAAGGTTTCTGAGCCTCGCATGATAGTAACCAGATTGTTAGCTGCTGCATTAAAAACCTCTAGAAAGAGGAAAAACACTGTAAAACTTTTCCAGAAGACAGTATCTGTCCCTGTAAAAGCCAGGTTTCTGCAGAACTTCATACCACTGTGTGTGGCTGCATTTCTTCTAAAACATGTTCACAGTTCTTTCTTCTTTTAGTAAACCTGGTCTTTCCTCTTTCTTTTTCCTCTCTTCAACTTTTGTTGGGTAGCCACACAGCTGACATACATAATACTAGTCTTCATCCTACACTTGGTATCTGTATCGCATCTACTTCCCCCGATCTGAAGGCACTTTTCTGGGGGCAAAAATAGCATGGTAGCAAAATTATATTCATATTTAACTCATGGAAAGACAGCTTCCTGTGTTGTGCTTCCAGACTTCATAGAAACAGAGGAAAAAGCACTTAAGCAACTAGTTGTTCTGGTAGGATTATTCTTCTTTATCTTCTGCTTTTGTTGTAGATACCCTTTGTTAGTGTGTGTATGAATACACTTAAGTATATGCACCATATGTATACAAATATGTGCCAATCTGGTATTTTAGACTAATTTGAGGGGACCAGGACATGTTCCTAAAGGAGACTCCACAACTGCTCTCCTCAGGGAGCTGAAACAATTTCCTTCTTTCAGTGTGCTATTATGTGCACTGGTTCATAATCATGCTTGGAATTCATTAAGACCTCTTCTTGAAGGTATTTCTATCATGTACAGATACCTTTAGTTCAAAATACACTCAGGGACTGTTCTTAAACCTCATATCCACATGAAACAAGCAGATTCTTTTCTCATGTAATTCATATAGCATGGGAGATATAATAGCCAGCTGTGTGTTTCTGCATTTTCAAGTAGGTGCTTAACCCTATGAAAAATCATATCCTACTTTGCTATTTTTTTTCTGACATTCCTTAAGGTCTGTATTTCCAAACAAAGAAAGAAAAAAATGGCTAGAGAATAACTCTTCCTGTGTTATAACCCACCACACCCAGTTCCTCTTTTTGCAAAACAAGAACTTGAAGAGACTGTTCTATTTTATTAACAAATGCACCAAATGAACATTTTAAGGCATTTCAGCTAATTTCATTGGCAAACTCCTAATTCTGAACATATTTTTACCAAGATTTCCTCCTGAGATGACAGCCTGAACTCATTTTCTCTCCCTCTTTCCCTTGACTCCCCATGTTACCTCCCCTGGAGAGACTGAATGCTGCTGACTGTGCAAATTCAAGTCCATTAGCACTTGTCATCTCTCATGGAATTTACCCTTTGACATTCAGCTTCTATATCCCACTTGGAGGAAGAAGTTTTATCTTCTTCCAGAAGTTGTTTCCTTGGAAAAAGCAAGAAACATGTTCTCCTGCAGGGGAAAAAAGACTCACTTCACCATAGAGACCTCACAGAGAAAAATCCTACTTAATTCATGGGGAGGGGGGAGGTTGCGGGATGGGTTTTTGTTTTGGTTTTTTTTTGGTTTTGTTTTTGTTTTTTTTAATGGGGAATCTTTTCCCTTTTTAACTTTAAAGCCTTAAATAGGGACCCTTTAGCCCCAAATTACAGCCATTCACCTCCACTTCCTTGTTTAGGAAATTATGATCCTTGTTTAGGATTGTGATGATATTATCTCACAACAGTAGCTACTCTCCTGCCTTTAAGAACAGCCAGTCTTGTATATATACATTTTAAAAAATTTACTAGGAGAAAAAGATAGAAACTTTCAAGGACTTTTCATTCTTGTTCTATTTGACATGAGAAACTCCTAGGTTGTGTTCTCATTTACACCTGTTAAGCCTCATTGAAATCAGTAGCGTTGAGCTAATGTAGCTGATTACAGTTTGGCTCATAATCTGTATCCTGTTAACTCACAACACTACTTCCCACAGGTGGAACAAGATGAGATCTGTGGTGTTCCATTTACAGGAATAGTAGCATGCCCATTACTTTTCTGCAGATCATAACGTTGGCTGCTTTGTCTGACAAGGAACATATATCTCAAGATATCAAAATTAGCAGAAATCTTCTTCCTCCTTGTAAATGTGTTAGTTTAGCAATACTGTTTACTAATGGATATGGGTAAAGGAATTTTGGATCTCATTTGCAATTTTTATTTCACTCAGCAAGCAGCAGGATACATTTATACTCTATGTTAAGAAGTTAGCGTTGTTACACTGTTTTCTGCATTGAATGAAATTATTTTGTCTTCTAACTACAGTTTCATTATAGAGCTTATTATTTGTTGAGGTTATGCTTCAAGGTCATATTTGGGTCATATTGTTAATACTACAGATTTATCCACGAACATGGAACAGGATTTCTTTTAGTGTTCACTCATAGCCAAGCACTTCTTAAATTGTCACACAATCTGGATAAAATTTGGTTTCAGACCCTGACAGAAGAAGTCACTTCTCCACAAGAAAAATGCTAAATTTTTAGCACCTCTCTTTCTCAGAACAATGTTGGAGAGCAGAAGTACGAAGTAGAAAGCAGGGAGTTAATGTGAGATTTATTTTGTTCTTCTGATGCCATTCTGGGTAAAGGATGACAGCATTAGGTTCGTGTTGTGCCACTGGAGTCTTAAAACCTGTAACTAGTGGAGACTCTAGAGGTTAGTGGAGAGGTTCAAAGTATGCCCAGCTTTGAGTTGCCTTTAGCTTCATTATCCTTCTTATACTAGCATTGCTGAGAATTGCTTAGCTCATTGAATTTAAATAATGGGGTATGCCTGATGCTTAGACCTTTGTAGCCTGGTTTTCTAATAAAATAAGGCTTCTACATTCTATGCAGAGAGAGAGAGAGAGAGACACCATAGGTTCCTGTAGTCCTGAACCACAGGCTCCTGACTCTTGAAGTTGTGAGATAGCTCTACATGTTGTTGTTATGGTGAACTTGGCAAGGAAGGGACCTCAGGCCTTGTTCCTTCCGCCTCAGTGGGGTCTCATGAGGCACAAAGGCATGGCAAACCAGACCTCAATAGTTAAATTTTCACTAACCTACACAGGATTTGGTGCATACCCCATGGACTGGATAATGAAACCTTTCCAGAGTTTAGTTATGTCTTCAGTCTTTGCCACCCTGGCTGTGGTTCTCTGGCACAATGATACATATCAGCTGGGGACTTCAATGGGGGTGAATTGTAGGAATGCCATGTTTTATCTAGGATTTGTTTGTTGGGGTTTTTTTCTCATTTTTCCAGAGTTTAATTCAGTCATAGTGATTATCCAATCTGTCTTGCAGTTTTTCTTGGAAAATCACAACTGTAATTGCCATGCTATGCACACCTTTTTGATCACTGTGTTCTTGAGCATAATTGGGAAGATAGATTACAGAGAAACTAAGCATTTTTTATGCTTACAGCTTAGAGTGGCACTAATAAATAACCATAAAATAGTCATCTTGCATCTATAATTTTTCATGGCAGATCCTTATGAAATCATTATGTAATTAATTTCTTTTTCAGTCATGTGAAAGTCTAGGTAAGGAAACTGCATGATGAAATATGAGATCAGCTAAAAGTGTTACCAACCAAATCTTGCATAATTTTTTTTTACTGCTGTAGTTTTCATCTTGTTCTTACATTACAGTTGAGTTCTCCAAATATGAAAGTGGGTCCAAAAATCATGATGTTGAACTTCAAGCACTGCAGAAGCTCTGTGGCAGAGTATATTAGCAAGCAGAAAAACATATAATGAAGAATTTCTCATTTTAAATGTGCTAATAATCATCAAAAACTATATTTTTCTTAATTTGCTGTGTTTCTATTCATGTTGTGCAAAACTTTGCATCAGTACTATCAGTACTATCAAGATTTACTGAACTTAATTTTAGCCACATAAATACCAGCTACCCAGCCAAAGCCTGATGTCTAGGTTTCACCTTATAGTAAACATAAAGAGAAGATAAATCAATGGCATTCTAGTGTCATCTCTCTCTTCCCCCCAGCTGTTGAAGGAATATGGGCATTTGGATTACAGCATCCAAAACGCTAGCATGAGGAGACAGGACACACAGCGATATATTTGGGGGTTTTTAATGTGCATTTAAGTACAGCTGGCTAGATACATATCAAATATCTTAAGTTTAGCCCAGGTATTACCTGGACCATTTTTTTTTTCATTTGTTTTGGTTCCTCTAAAATTAGAAGTATCATCGGTCTTGAAACAGGATTGTTTGTTATGGTTTCTGTGGAACATACACATTTATGTAGAGGCACAAATTCCACTGGGGAAGAATATACAAGGCAATAAAATACTGTGCAAGTTTAAAAGTTCATGCCATCTTGTAATAACATTTCCCTCACCTTTTTTTTTTTGCCATAGGCAGCTTTGAAGGTTCTGCAGTTTCCAGTAGAATTACTTTGATAAAAATAATTTGAACAAATATTTTCCTTCTTAATTTGACCCTGAACTATCTAATAGATAAAGAAAAATATGTTCAGCTATGGAGAGGTAGAAATATAATCAACTGCCATTGGCAAGAGCACAGTCCTCATGCTCTTCCATAGCATAAGCTCGTGCTGTAATACCAATGCTTGTTTATGGATGTCAGCAATAGGCAAGTAAAATTGTTGGATGGGACTCTGAGCAACTCTTCTAGTGAAAAGTGTGCCTGCCTGTGGCAAAGGAGTTGGAACTAAACAATCTTTAAGTTCCCTTCCAACCCAAACCGTTCTATGATTCTATGATACAATTCTGTGCTGTGGCCTTAGCATGAGGTGAAACCTATTCAACTCCATCCTCTGCAGACAAAGTACTGCATGATCAGTTGAGGGACCACAAATCAGTTTAGATACCTCAAGAGCTGGACGAAAAGGAATTGATCATCTTCTGTTTCTGTCATGTCTTAACACTGTTTTGTAACAGAAAAAAAAAGGTATTTTTATGACCATTTTTGGCCATTTGCCATTACATTCACTCATGAAACTTACTGAAATCAACTAAGGGTAGAACTGGGCCTTTAGATATGCCCTGTCTTGAAATCTGTCAGCTGGAAATTATATTCTCACCATTCATTTGAGGGTCCTTGCTGTTCTCAGAATTAAGAATTACCCTACTGGAATCCCCAGTGCTTTACTTTGTCTTTCCATCTCTTTTACCAGATGTTACAGCCATCACTGCCATCTGTGTCACTTTTCCCCCTGCCTGTTCTTATGTCAGTGGCGATATTTCTCCATTATTCACATGGCATTGAGGTTAGAATTCTTTTCCTTTTTCCTCTTTCACTCTTTTATAACATCCAGTTCACCTTCTACTGCCACCTTTGCTTATACCTTGCTACTGATGCATGACCTAGCTGGCTACAAGAGTCATTTTTCTGCTGATACTTTAATTCAAATCTACCCATGGGTGGTGGATAATCTTAATTGCTACCAGCAGGAAGCTGGGCATACTCCGACTCAGACACCTCTGTCAAGAAATGAGTAGTCATTTGTGACATACTGGAAAGTAAAAGTAGCCAAGGGCATTATCTGACTTGAACTGAGCTGACAGATTTTTACGTCTGGAGTCCAACAACCTATTTTAGAAAAAAAAATACATAGAATATTATGCGTGAGAAGGGGAAAAACAAGGAAAGTCACTATATAGAATAAAATGGAGCATGTAAAGTCCAGTTCTCATGTGCAAAGGGGACAGAAAACCCACATTGTGCCTATGTTTTAGAAACTTAGGGTATTTTTAACCCCGAGAAACACTCTTCTTGCATTTACACATTACTGCATAAAAATTTACACAGTATTGTATAAACATTACTGCATTTGTAGGCTTCTAGTAAGAGGCATGGGATACGAACTTCATTGTCTTTAACAATAACACTTAGCTTTCTTAAAATGCCTATTTCCAACATAAATGAACATGTTCTATCAGTCTTTTGGACTACTATAATCAATGGACCATTCTAATTTAGAGGCTAATTAGGATGAAAAAAGATTATGGAATCTAGCCATAGCTAAGTCATTATATACATTTCTCATTGGTGTATACACTCCAGTTAATATTAGTAAGCGTTTTCACTTCTGAAGAGCTCTTCACTGAATCTCAGGTGTCAAAAAGTGGTAGGATAAACTCATCAGTGGAAGATCTGGTGATTTGCCTAGGTCAGGCAGTAAAGGGATGTCAAAGGAAAGATATTAGATAAACCTCATGGTTTGACACAGCTTGACAAATGAGCAAGTCAAACCCTCATGTGCTGTAAGCTTGTTCAAAATGCTGTCTGCAAAACAAACACACCACTGTGTCACTGTTTTTTACTCTTGTTACAGGGAAGTCTTCAAGGAAGATAGGAGACCTATCCCAGACAGACCAAACAGACCAATGTGCTATGAATAGGCTTACTGTCTTACACATGCAGAAATAGGCACCCGACTACCCCTTGAAGTGTTATTCAAAAGCCACTTTGGCAGGTGTATACTATGTAAATGAACTCAGGACAGCTCTATGCACTTGCTGGTGAATTAATGTGCCAGTGATCCCTGATGGAGTGGTACTGGTTTAGTAAAACACTACAACTGCATCAATACAGTGTTGTATCCCAAAAAATAGGTCTGCTTCTCACCAGGGCTTTTTATCTTGGGTTCAGCTCTAACCTGAACACCTGCTATGTGGGCCCCAGTGCTAAGTATTTTCCACTTTCACATTTCCCCCACAAAACCACAGCTTTGCCTGGGTCACAAGACAGGTTTAGCAGCTGAGTTTTGTAGTATGTTGCACAAGCCAGCTATCCTGCCTCTGAAGCATCCTGCTTGAATATACATGTGTTATTATATCCTGAACCTAGCTCCCCTGACAATTTCGGATGGTGACACTTTCATAAAATCTTCCCTCCAACCAGTGGTAGTGTAAAACAATAATAAAACAAATCCAAACCCTGTTTGTATTGCAACCTACAGTAATATTGCAGAAAGACATTATTTTCTACACTTAATAAAAAGATCCTTTCAATAGGTTTTTGTACATCTTAAGTGAATAATATCCAGACATATACAGAGTGTGATATGTGTCAAAATCCTTACTGGATGATACTTCTTCTTGTCAGAATGGTAAGAGCACTGATGTAGAGAAATCTTTAGAACAAAGTGGGGCACTGTTTGCTCAGCTAAAAACCTGCTTTCATCTCTCATAAGCAGTCACTGAAAAATATTCCATTGACATATAGAGTTTATAGGGGTTGCCAAAGGAAAATAAGGGTAGGAAGCTAGGGTGTTTGTCAGGGATAGGTAGAACAAGATCAAGATACTCTGCCAGCAGCTGACAAGGCAAAAGATTGCAGGTCAGCACTAATAGTATGTGATTTAGCTCTAAGAAACCACTTGTCATATAGCTGCAGCCTGAACATTGTCTCTCAACCACTCATTCTTTGCAACAAGCCCACTTTAACCTTGGTGATTTGAGTGGATGCTCATGCATCAGGTCTGTTAACTGAACTACTGACAAAGCCTCTAACCTCTACCCAGTAAATCATCTGGTTAGCTGAAACAGAATCAGGTTGCTGTTAACAGGGTTTCATTTTCCATTTTGTTATTTACTAGTGCAGCTGGAGGGGATTTTTCATGCTGTTACACTACAATCTTTGCTAAAGTTAGCCGAGTTCTTTTGGCAAAGGAGAGCACTGCCATTGCTTGCCCTGCTAGACCCTTACATGGACATACAACCATCGCCCTGCTTAGCTGACCTAATACAACAATGCTGTATCTAGTCCCCAAGAGAACTATTTGTCAGCAGCTATTCCTACATATTCATACTGTGAAATCCTAAATACAAATTAGGGGCTTTTATGCTGCTTGCTCAATTACTAATTTCTTTTTTGTTCTCGGCATGTCCCATCATTCATGACGCAGGCAAGTATTTGTAGAAACTTTCTAAAAAGATAGGAAAAGATTACTAAATTTTTTTTTCCTGGCATTTTTCCAGTGCTCTGCCTTGTTTTAATCAGAATGGGTGGAACACATATTGCACTTGCTCACACTGCACTAAATCACTTGAATAAACTTGCTACAGAATTCAGTCAAATGTTGCAAAACTTAGTACTGACAATCTGTCAACACTCTAAGGCATTTTGCTCAACAGAATGTGTTACTAAGTACTCTGCCCTTTCAGTTTCATTTCTGAATTCCTGAAGAAAAAAAAAATTCCCTTGTTGTTCTCCTGAGAATCCTCACATATGTCAGCCTTATTAAAAATAAGTTGTAGTGTTATCAAGTGTATGTTGTCCATGTTTTCTCAAGGATCAATACAGTTGCAGACACATTCTGCTCCTTTACAGCACCACTTTTTTCTTAAGAAAGAAGTCTACCATTCAGCCAGCAAAGAGAAGGTATCTTCTAAAATAAAAACATGTGAAATGGGAAGGTATTTCAAGGAAGAGTAGGTCTTCCACTCAAATGCTAAATATAAAACCTGGGTGTCAGCTAAAAGGTCCTTGACTGAAGCTGTGTGGATGCAATGGGACAAATTAGTGTGAACACACACACACACACACACACAGTGACTGTGGTGAGTTCCCTCTGTCATGTTGACATCATCTTTGCATTGATTTTCAATGCTAGTTTATTCTAACCAATTCATTGCCATCCATATTTTTAAAACACTCAAAGTTTTTTCCATGAGTGCTCATTGCAAGATCAGTGTCCCCTTTTGTTTTAACTACAGCTCAATAAACTGGGAAGAGAACTACTGGGATCTGAATATGAGCCTTGGGGAGCAGCAATCATATAGCAGTAGTCTCTCATCTTGCTGTACAGAATTGATCAAAACCACTCTGGTCATGTCTGCTGGGCTGCATGCAGAAAGTGTACATGATCGTCTGAGTAAGACATACTCTGAGGAATTACAATCTTTCCACAAATATTAGGTGAGAAGAAAAAGATGCCAAATTTGCCAGGTCAACTGCAAGGTGTAAAATATTAAATTAGCGTAACTTAATATGTATACACCAAATATAAACTATTGCTTTCATTCAAGCTTCAAGTGGATCCTGGTGCCCAGGCATCCCAGAAGCGGATGGGGCTGTGCCTGGGGCTATACTTGTAGGTTACTATTTTTTTGTTTGATAATTTCTATCCTGCTGAATATCAGCATGGTGACTAGCAAGATACTAGAAGAATAAAGCACTTAAAGAAAACCTTGTTCTAAATTATCATAGCCCTTTCAGGAGTGTACTGAAATGAATATTATTGCTCATTTCTCCAAACCAGGAATATTCAGTTCCTCATACTCTCTTCTAAGTACAACAAGCCACCCTGCAAATTACTTCAAACAATATTTTTCCTACGATGCTACTCACTACAAACACCACAGAATTCAGTGTTTCTGCTTCATACAAACTTGAACAGTTCAGCAGCTCTTATAAATTATAGGATCTAATTATGCACATTAAAACTATTTGAGGACCTAATAAGGGGCCATCAACCAGACCTCCATGTTGACACCTGTTGCTGCAAAAGGCAAGGGTCCACTTTATACCCATTCATATCTCACAGTCCTGTTTGTGGAAAATCACATGTCTCTGTAAGAAATATAAACCTGAGGGACGCCACTGGCCTGTTGAGTGAAATGGCTGTGGAAAATGCAGTGTTTGTAAAAAACAGAGCAAGGTCCATTTATTTCTCTTTTCGAGTCAGTGGGAGTCTCAAATCTAAAATCTCCAGCGGTGTGGAAAATGTGACTTGCATAAGACAGTTGCCATATGGTTACTTCTACATTTACCTGCTCTTGCAGTATGCTGTAGCTGCCCTCTCAGCTGTGCATTTGAACATCTTTCCCACGGATGTAAGGGCAATGGCTGAAGCCATCCTAGGTGTTGCATTTACATGTGGCTGTTGGCCATTCTGGTGTCACATTCACACAGCTGGTGCTGCGTAAACCATGGCTGTATCTTCAACACTCACTGTTATGCTTGTGGGCCCATTTCTCTATAATTTCTCCTGTGTCAGGTCCCCACAATCCCAACAGGATGGATGTCATCCTCCAGCCCAGAGTGTGATACTGCTGACTGGCTCCCCCATAATTCAACCCCCCTGCCTGTGCCTGACCCCCAAACTGCAGGGTGCTCAAGGAAACTTGGTCTCTCTCAGAACCCTCTTCTCCCAGTTGGCACCAGCAGTCCCACCTAGCAGCTTTAGAAACTAGCACAAAACTGACAGATTCTTCTTTCAGTATTCCCTGGATGCTAAAGGAACTAGCCAGAATATCAGGGTTGGGTATTCAGACTCTCCCATCCAGTTTTTTCAGTGGCATAGTAATGAAAGTGTGCAAACTTCTTGCAGGATGAGCTGGGCCTTCCTGCTTCTAAAACACATAACCACTAAACATGCCCCTATCCACAACTTCCCAGAGGCCTTCCTCCCCTTGCACCAGAGTGCTCTTTTGGGTCTACAGCTCCCAGGGTCTTTCTCCTGAGTCTCAGAACTTCCCTTCAAAACTGCAAGACTCCTTAGGTCAGCTATTTAGTCTAACTTTACTTCTCCCTAAATGTAAATCCAAGCTTCAGATTTCCCTCTGAAAGCATAACCACCCAATTCTTTCTCTGCCTCAGAGCTGACACTGTGTCTTTCCAGGTTTATATTTCACCTACCTCACATATGGCTTCATTTTGCTGTGTCTGGGAATGTGCCGCTCCCAAGCTGCCACACCCTGCAAAAGGCTTTTCAAGAAATCTTTTTGTAGGTGTCAGCTTGCCTGATGTGTTTTTCTTCAGTTACTGAGGCTTTACAACTGATTTTTAACCCAAAAGTTGTCAAAGAATTTGTATCTGTTAAGAAAGTTCATTATATTTTTTTTGCATTGATTTGTTTAGTATTGGCCAAAACCTTGGATTATGCATAGACTGATCTGCCAAATCATCACACAGGTACAACTGTGGGAATCACTTCAGGCACTTGAGGCTTTCTCAAGAAGCAGCTTTTAAATTTTTGTAGTATTAAGAAGATCTAAGAAAGCTCAGAGCAAGGAAAGTGCCCTCCTTAACTCTGATGGGCCATGTGCGGCATCTGGCCACAGACTACCCACTACTTTCATAAGCAGTTTAAAAAGACAGCTTAAGCAATGAATCAATGTTTTGGGTGCTCACATAATTTTTTGCCTCATAATCAGTGTCTGTTCTCTGCTAAAAACAATGCTGTTCAGAGGTTTTTGCTTATGTGTAAAAAATTACATTATATAAAACAAAAAGATGATTTATGTAATGACAGACTCTTGACAACCACAAGAGAGCTGTTCATTTGAGCTAAATTTTTTCATGTTTTGGATTTGTTTTGTTTTCCAATGGCATATAGCATGGCTCAGATACGAGACTGAGCTCCATTTTGGATCTGCCTTTCAGGCTCTGTTGGGTATAAACGGAACTAATTACAGTAGAGGACACTGCAGACACTAGAAAAAGGATCAATACTTGTATTCTCCTAAGAGTGCTCAGCCATTAAACCAAAGCAGGAGTTTCCCAAGAGCTAATAAAGGCTTTCCAGTTTCACCCAATTCTTCTGATTTTCCTGAGTTTGCACTGCTCTCTAGCACAAAGCTTTTTCATCATCATGTTCAAAACTCTTAATATGAAAGGCCCAATTTAGCTTCCCTTTTGTTTTATTCAAGCTATTGTTTCTATGTCTAGTAGATCTTGGCTTTTCAAACAGAAAGGGTCTAACTTTTTTAGTAATCTGAAGCACATTAACAACTTATTAATCATAGTAAGAAGCACAGGTCACTCAAACTGTTTTAAATCCAAATACCTAAATATAAAATTTGAGTCCTGAGTAGCCTCACTGTTGCTAGGAAAGGCTACCGACTAATTTCTCCAATTAAACTTGGAGTTCCTGGCCAGTTGCCATGCTTTGGAAATATGCAGACCTCAGGCAAAGAGTTAGTTACAAAATCAGCAGTTCTAGAGTGACAATTCTTTAAAAGATTCCCTTGTTTTTATACATAAAAAAGGCCATGTCTGAGTCAGGGAATCAAACATAACCATTGTTCCTCCCGAGCTATTTGGATGCTTAATCTGTGTGTCGCTATCATGGTATATATGCCAAATAGAGCCCCTTGAAATATTTAATTCAAATCCAGACATTTCTGTTGTGGCTGCCAGCCCAGTTGTTCTAACATTAGGTTTAGCCATGATTAAACACGATTTATGCATTCTAATGCCTTCTTCTTACAATAGCGTCATGAACCAGGTGACTTGGGAGCAGTTTTCATTGGGAAATTGCACTGGGAATATCAGTTATTACTGAAAATGTAATGAGGAAGTCTAGCACGAATGTAGTCTCTCAGCTCTGAGGCTACAACAGCTCATTAAAAGTAAAAAATAACTTAGCATTTAATGACGTTTTGAAACTCTTACATTTAATCTTTAGTAGAAACACGCTCATGGAAATAGTAATGTATTTCTGTCAGGCAGTGTGCTGAACACTGCCTGCCTACTGCAGTTTCCCTAGTTTGAGCAGGAAACCTTTTACAACATTTCTCTGTATTTGATGAGTTGTGTTCATGGAAAATTTCTGTCTCCAGCATTCTGTATCCCTGACACACTCATTCTTCCACTTTTTTTGTTTATCCCAACATTATTTATTCTATCAAATCAAATGATGATTTAGGCAATATATTCTGAAAGAAATACTCCCCTTTGTGTACTATTGTTTTATTTCTACATAGCTGTGTAGGTACCTAATGGCATAGAAATTCAAGCAACTTGCTCCATATCCAGAAAGTGTAAGTCTGAATTTTGGGCTGAATGCTGATGGTGGATGGCAGTCAACTGAGATGAACTGAAGTTATCTGGGCATTTGGACTGGAAAGCTACAGGTGGCCAAAACACGGTGCCATACATAAAATTTAACACTGTCTAAGATGAGCTGGACTTTTGGCTTGGTGTCATTAAAGCACTGAAGGTCATGTGAAGAAGGCTGAAGTTGTTGGGCTCACAACATCAAAGGTGCTGGAGTAGCCCTAGGGTCTTGTTAGCTGCTTCAGGGGACTGCTCCCTCTGGAACAAGCTTTCCCACTTCTCTGAAGACTAGGACTTGAGACCAGTGATCATGGTCCCAAGGGCAGAGATTCAGCTGAAACGCACACATGCCTGCAGGCCATAGTTTCAGAGCAATAAGAAATGAGAGAACAAGATGCTGAGAAACAGCAAGTGGTTTTAAAACCCCTAGTATGTCTCTGTATCTAAACAATATTCCATGCCGAAAGTTACACGTTTATGAAGTGCCATCACTGGACTGGGCAGACCAGGCTATCAGCTTGCTAGAAATATTCTAAAGGATGAGTTGAGAGAAGATGGCTTAGGGTTGCAGTCTGCTGGAAATTGTCATAGTAAGAACTGTTTTATCTAATAATTACACTGTTGTGTGTGCTCAGATAAAACTAATCAAGTCTCATCTTTCATAAAAAGCAACTTTTTGTTGCTGGGATCCAGAATTAATTTTTTTAAATAATAAAATAGGTCTGTATAGTTGGTCAAATAAATTATAGCTGTTTTGTCTTTCTTTAGGGCAGGATATAAGCTTTGACAGCCCCTAGTAGTAAAGAAACTTCTTGGATGTTGATATCTATATCCTAGCACATGAATAAAGGAACAAGGCAGTTAAATCAAAGTCATATTTTTTCACAACATTCCCCAAAGCTAAGTACCTCATATATGTGTGTTTGCTTACCAACATTGTTTATTCTCTATCAAAGATTGATTGGTATCAATGAGACTAAGAAGATATTTCTAGCACTGAGGTGCATAGAAGAATATGGGATAAGATCACTGAAACAATGAGGGTTTCAAGACAATGTTTCAAGATTAAGTGCATACTGGTATCCCCTGTTATTTAATTCCCATTAAAGTGAGATGGAAGTGAGATAACGTCTAATTTTGCAACATATCTAATTTTTTTTCCTCAAGACCAATTTTTGTCAAAAAACTCCTATGAATATGATAAAAAAGTCTGTTTTCTTCTATGCCTAGAACACAAAGCCATAAGGGTGAATTGCAAAGATTTATTATGGATTGGAAATTTAAAAAAAACAAACAAGGACCAGGAAAAAATAACTGAAGTTATTGAAAAACTCCATCAAACCAGGATTGCCTGTGAGAAAGAGACAAAGACATTTTAAAATAAACAATTTTACACAGTTTTAAATTATATATTTGTAAAATACACATTCAAATAGAGTGTCAAGTATTAGGTTAGTCTCTAAACAACAATGTTAAATTCAAACTAGGGCAATTTATTTTAACCAGAAAGATCTCCAGAAAGGTGCTGAAAGTAAAAAAAAATAATTAAACATTAGTTTCTGTGATGAAAACGTGAAACATTTTCTTTTAAAATGTAAAGGTTTGGTGGGAAGAAAGTGGAGAGGGGACACCACTTAAAAATTTAGTATGCTTTGAATTATGCCGAAGGGCAGAAAATACTTTGTTATTATTATTGTTCTTTAGCTAAGAGTACAGTAAGATACATGAATGGGAAGGAGTAAAGTCATGAATCAGTAATGTTCTCATCTTGCACACTGTATTTGGTTTTGATCAGCCCACACCTGGAAGTATGCGGCAGAAACCCAGGAGCTCAGAGGTATGTGATGAGGGTGAAAACAGATGCTTGCTGTGGGATAAGATACCACTTTCAAGAAAAACTCCAAAGATTAGGACCATTACTTCAGGGGAAAGACAAATAGTCAGGGAAAAGACAATCTTAGAGAAGGTGACACATATAACTGGCACAGAGACTACACTTAGGGTAGTCAGCACAGCATGATACAATACTCTTACAACACTACAAAAGGATGAAGGGAATGCCAATAGAATCAAAAGATAGCAACATTTTAGTGGACATACTTTAAGCTAAATATTGTTTTCCTGCTGTGAGGAGCCAATTAGCACAACATGTATTTGAATCTGAAGCACAGAGTGTGCTCTTATGACTAATTAAAACATGATGAGCTCTAAGTTCAAAATTTTATGTATCAGTTCCTCACACATCAAGGTACATGCAGATATTGAAGTGGCAAGAGCTATTTAGCCTCTGAGCAGATAGTTAAACAGCTGTTGGCTGAAATTGTTTGAAAATTCTCTTGTAAAATCCAGTACCGATGGTGGAAGAGTGCTCACTGAGTTTGCTGGTTTACTGGCCTGATCTGGCATTGTGGTTTCCACAACCCTTAGCCCCACAAGGGCACAGCAATTGCTGGAGCAGCTGTACCACAGCCAGGGGCTTGGGCAGCCTCCACTATTTAAAAACTGCTGAAAATGTGATCAAGAACTAAATTCAAAGTACAGTGAATTAGATCCCCTTAATTCACTTGTTTTACAGGCCAGAATGAATAATTTAAAACATGAAAAAAGTTTTGGAATGAACACAGTTGCGAACATCTCCTTGCATGAAATGTGAACAACTTGTTAATCTTGAGACCCTATTCAAAAGCGAAACTCTAGTGCACTTGTTCAATCAAAAATAAATATTGCAGTACTATCAGCAGATCCTTGCTTCATTCTTTGCATGTAGTTTCTTAAATATTTTTAATCTGCATTTTACCCAGGGTAGTCAATAAAGTATATTCTAAGCAGAATGGAGTAACGTTTTTCCAGGATACATTCAGCAAATTATTAGCAAATGGTGTGACAACACACACATACATGAACAGTTGTATTTAACATTGTCCACTGCCCTAGTGAGTAATTTCAATGGACCTAATTCTCATCTATTGTAAATTGGTATAATCTTACAAAAAGTCACAATGTAAGTGTAAGAGAAGATGAAAATAAAACAATTGTATATGCAGAGATAGGGAAATGCACCTCATATTGCAGAAATACATGTGTCCAGGAAAACACAAGCAATATCAAACATGCAAAGAAAGTTGTTTAATTCGTGAACTGTTGAGATTTTAATAATAAAGAGTATACTTTTGTCATAATTCAACTTTTATTGCAACTCTTTTGAACTCCAGACAGCTGTAATTTCCTTTTGTCTATCGGCCAAAAGGAATTTTACCTTAGTTTGGTTTTTTTGCAAGGAATAAAAGAAACAATGACTCAGATAATTGTATTTGAAGCTGCTGGGTAAGGCTATTTTCACTCTCTAGAGGTAATGTTTTTATGCTAAGCTTGAAGTTTTGAACTACAAAATAAAAAGTGTGTTAAATACTGATTTTATTAGCCCTCTAAGCATTTTGCTTTGAAATAATGGGAGGAAAGATCATAATACTTTTATAGATATAATAAATCAGTCCTAGAAAGAGAGATGCAATGCAATGAAATTATTTAATATTAGTAGTTCTCTTGGCCTTCTTGGAACTTGTCTCTATGGGAATAGTTTGTGTTGCTGCCATCTTATGTACTGTCAGATCACAGAAGTTCATATTACTCTAATCAACATAGTTTTAGAAAAGTCAACAGGCTGCAGAGGCAGAAGCAAAGAACTGAGAGTCTCTTTCAGTGATCTTCACATCAAGAACATATTCCTACCTTACAATAAATGTTATATATGCCATGAACAATAGGGAGCCTATTCATCTGCACACCCCAACAGGAATAGTACAAAGAAAAAGTAACATAGATGAAGCATAGATGAAGGTGAGAGCTCCCTAAATCTTTTACAAACCCAAAAGATATTGCCCTGACATCTAAAGATGAACAAGGTTCCTGGCCAGTTCTTGCTTAACTGAACTTGTTTGTCCATGCCTATTAGGTACTGAAGATCAGTAAGTGTCCTTTCAGTTCACAGAGTTATTAGAGAATAAAATAGGCTGCCACAGAAGTAGTTGCAGCAACAAATATCAGAGCCTGGAACTGATAAGCATCTGGGGACTCTTACAATGCTAGGTGTATCTCCTGAACAGGAAGGAATGAATTAGATGGATGGTTCCTAGAATTCAAAAATCCCATTTGCCACACCTCTTAGCCATCATGGAACCTTTCCTAAAAAATTCTCTCACCTACTCATTTCCATATGCTCCTTTAAAGCCCAACAGTATCGCCAATAGAGCTAATTACCCTAGTAAAACAAAACACCTGCACACTGTGTCAGTTCAGTGTGTCTTTACAGTGAGGAAAGCTAAATTCTTCAGCTGAAGAGGGTTATGCAGAAAATATATACACTGTGCAATCGGTAAGTTTATGTCTGTGTGTTTGATCACATGCATGCATCCATGGACATCCACACACAATTTATTCCTACTGAAGGTCAATTCTATCCCTTTTGTTGAGTCTATTTGTATTGAGTGCCTCTCTGCTGATGAGATTCATGCAAAGCATGTCACTACATTTTTGGCAGGTAGTTTATGTGACAGAGTGACTTCAAAATTAAACTCTAGCAGTGCTGTGTCTATTCAGCTGCCCACAATCTTTGCAGATGCAGAGGTAACCATAGCTCCTTCGGCTCATCTTCAGCAACGTTTTTGTTCTTATTACAGACTGGCACACCCAATTTCAAAAAGTCTACTTAGCACCTATCTTCCCTGTAGCATTAGCTCAAGTTCTCTTTAGCATGCAGGTTAATTCCTTGAGTCAAATCAGCCAAGTTGCAAAACATCACTTAAAAACACAGAACAAGGTGTTTCTAGAACTTGACTGCATGCTGGCTTAACTTCACCTTGTACTCACAGCCCCTGAGCAGCCAGCAAAGTTCAGACTAGACTGCAAACAAGATATCTGGAAGAAGAGTAGGGAAGAGCTTGGGGCAATATAAGAACTGTGAAAAGGCCATAAGTACTAATGTTTGATCGAACACAGCAACAAGCTTTAATAATACATCTGTACTGTTGAGATAAGAGCTTTTAAGGGAGTTCGGGCATAGAATCAAGCAGTTAAACTTTTTCACACACCTCTAACCTTCCTAGTCCTTGGCTGCCCCTCTGAGGAACAGCAGTTTCTTGTATTTTACCTTTGACTCAGTGTCCCAGACCTGAAAGATTTTAGCCCAATTTGCCTCCAACCATTAGTTTGTTTTTCTTATACTTTAAAAGTAGCTGACGGGGAATTTCCTATGAACTCTTGCTGCTGAAACTACTGTAGTAATAATATTAAGAAGATAATAAGACAGCAAATAATGCATCAGAGACTCATGAAGCTTTCCTCTAAAAATATTGGAATGCAATACGTGGAAAGTATTATACATCAAATTGATTTTTCATAGAAAAGCTTAGTGAATCAATCCCTTACTCATAAACAAGATGGAATAAAAGTCCTGAAACCGCTCCTAGAAAATACAGAATTTTTCTTGAGCAAGTGATAGTTGGGTTATGTCTCTCCTTGGGCATGGTTGATAGTTCCCAGGAGTGCTTTGGCCTCCCAGATGGATTCAGAGGTCACAACTCCAGAAAAGTTTAATGTATCATATACTTTCTTGCTGACATCAGGTTGTTGAAGGGAAACATCAAGGAAAGAATGCCATGGAGAAGAAAGAGACTAATAATCAAATTCCACAAGTTAGGGCCTGGGACAGAAAGGGCTTAACTAGCCACGTAAGTAACTTAAATAAATGCACGGATGATTTTAAATTTCATTTTCACTTGTTTCTCAGTATAGACATTGCTAATTTTAAACAACAATTTGTTTTAGGAAGTTACATGAAATTATATTTTCTATTGGTTAGAGCTGTAAAAGAACTCACCTGGACACATGTTGCAATTATAATTTCTGCACAGTGTACTGGGAGCCCAAAGCCTAGGCTAAAGTAGAAAAATCAGCTATTTAAGCCCAGTGGCCATATGAGATTCCACAACAATTAAAGAAAGACTAAAAAAATATAACTAATTGTGCAACAGTGAGAGTGGTTTAAGGTGAATTCTTCTCAGCAGCAGAAACAGTATTAAAAGGCCTCTGAATCAAGTTGTTGGTATGATTCTAAGGGAACACTTCAAGCTGGTGTATCCTGCGGAAAGAAAACAAAAGGAACTGAAGCAAAGATGGAGAAAGGGCATAAAGCTAAATTTTATTTTTCTTTAGTTCAGGTGGGATTAAGATTCTGTATTTAATTCCCTGGCTCTTATAACTCACAGCTTGATTTTATAACTTTTTCATGCATATGTCCAATGTAGCAGATGGCATATTTCAATCAATCATTCCCACTTTTTGGGCAATGCCATGCCATTTATCTGAAACAGTACCTTCTCTGAACTTAAGTATTTTCCACAAGTTTCAGACCCCTAGTTAACCAATCACTGAAGTTCATATTTGATATTTTCTCATTCCTACAAGCTTAAAAAGTCTGTACTGAAGAAAAACACTTCTGAGAAAACATGTGAGAAAACATGGAAAGAAGGAAAAAAAATCCAGACTGGTAAACCTAAAATATGTCAGTATTTAGAAATCCTAGTGTAAAAAGCTTCCACAAGGTCTGATAGCAGTATGTCTTCTAATATTTATCAGGAAAAGTACCTATGATGGTGCTGATGGTAGGTGAACAGCCAATAAAGGGATTTGACGCTTACCATTGTAAGCAACTCTTGGGAAAGCCTCTAAGATTCCTGTAATGTAAAAAACCTGCTGTTTATACACTAAACACTGCAGGTACAAGACATCACTTTGTCCATGAAAACTTGCCCTGTGCTTAGCAGTTACATTGCTACACTGCTTTTGCAGGAAAGTACTGCCCACCATGCTCCACCCACTGCTCTTCCTCTCCCCTTGCATCCAGCCTACATTACAGGTCTCTCAGAGATCAAAGTTGATTTGCAGGTTTGCAAAGGTTTTTTTTTCCAATCTACAGCTAACGGAATGACTGGCAAAGCTGTCAATAACAGCAGCTTCTGAAAGAGAAGATTTCATGCAATTAGAAGAACTCCCAGCTCCTTAGATGTATTTTCTCAGTTCCTTTTGACTTCTTTAATTTGCTTTCCTAAACCAGTTTTATCAGCATCAATTGCACTACAGCATGACAGTATGAAATATTATCTGCCACTAGACTCACAATTTAAGAGGCTCAGTGAAAGTTGTACTTATCTTAGCATTTTACATTTTTAGGCTTCCATTTTTATTGGGTAGTATTAAAGTAATAGCTCCAGAGGTCCCACTTTTAGAAATGCTCCGAAAATTTAAACTGATAACTAGAGGCCTGCTAGAGCCATCAGACAGCTAAAACTGTGAAAGTGAAATTGTTCTGATAACTAGTGCAGACAGGAGAACTTTGAAAGTGTATTTGAAAGTTGTTTTTTTACAGTGACTCTTTTTTCCATAGGCATATTTGACTCATTACAGTGTTATTGACAAAATTACATTCTAGTCTTGTTGTAGGCATGGGTAGCCATACAGTGAAAAGAGATGGAGAAGACCTCCGCACTTCCTATTGTCCAACTTTCAATAGCCAGTGGGAGCAACCCCAAGGGAAAAAAAATAACAAGAAATTGGTCTTTGAAATGGGTGTAAATAGAAGTATATTCTTTGAAAAACCCTGACATGTTAATTGCCCAGAAGAAGCAGATTAGGTATGAGATGCCTGAAATTTAGTACAACTCCTTTTGCTTATAGCTGCAAATATTTGCTTTGTTTTACCATTGGTTTATTCCTGAGTTTGATATAAGTTACAAGAACACTTTAAGTATGTCACGACTTACAGACATGGCATTTAAAGTCATAGGTTTCATTAGGATTATTTCTCAGACTGTGTTTTCATGTCTCTTGGAGGCTGCAAAATATTAGAAAAAGCAATGTATATCAAAACCGCTTCCCTTTTTCCTAAGGGGAGGGCATGGAAAAGCCACTGGTACTATAGGATGAACCAGGACAGCTTCTAACTTCCTGCAATTGCAGGATGATGTTACTTTCACAGCAGGAACAAATGTTGGCATCTCCAACAAGATCTTGATCTCCTCTTCTAAAGCTGAGCTGCTGCACTATCCAAGGACTACAAAGATGAGTTAGGATATTGACACCTAGGTCAGGGAATAAGCGCAAAACACTAGCAGGACATGAAGATTTCTGAATTTAGTCAAGAATTTTATTTACATTTCTCTTGTCTTTTTTGAAATAAACCATCTTCTAACAGAAATATTAAGTGATGAAAAATTTACCATGTTCCAAATCTGAGAGCTCCTACATTAGTCATTGGATTCTGGTAGGTCAACCATTGGCACATGATAGGCAAGATAAGCTTTTGGAATTCATCTTCAATGTAACAAGAACTTAATGTTTATATACATGTGATGGAAATGGTATTACTTGGTATCTCATCACTGGTATACCTCTTAAACTAGATTGAAACTTTATATTTACTGTGAATAAACTTTATAAACTCATGGCAATTGGAAGTAAATGTATTGTGAAAGTGAGTGTATGTATTACTATTATTTATTCATTAGTCTTCTATGGATTTAATACCCTGAGACAGTAGATACTTTACACAGCAAAACAAATGCCTGTCAGAACAGTTTAGCATCTAAATAAGTAGCAAACAGAGAGAAAGGTAGTAATATTATATTCCTAGTTTCTACTTCAAACTATGCATAATAGGTTTGTATATTTTATTGCAAACCTAAAGCATAATAGGTTGGTACATGACACTAGGGTGCTAAAATGAAAATACAGCTTAATTATACACAAGGTTTCAAACAATTTGTTAAGGTGAAGCAGCATTCACAGCTGACACAGCATTCACTGTAGCTCTGTAGCAGTATTATACAGTCAACAAGGACTAACAATGTATGCCAGTGTCCCTGTGCTTTTCTGTGCATTCCTAAAGGTTCTCCCATCAGTTGCTTTATAACTCTTAGCACATTTCTGTCATGTGATGTCTACAGGTAAACATGTGAGATCTTCAGAATATATGTCTTGCAGTTACTCATGAAAATTTAAATCCAGGTAACCTTTTTCTTACATAATAATTCAAAGTCTTTTTAAACATTTTTAAAATACTTTTTAAAGTATGATATGGTGTATAAAACATGTGATAAAGATCTTTTTGTTTTTATTTTCTGCTTGGCACAGAGGTTGGGCCTTAAGTTAGTTCTCCTGCAATGATAGAAGCACAAGCTTCAAAGTGCTGGTATTCCCATAAGGAGCAGCTTAGGTTTAGTACTGCCAGCAGATGAGGAAGTTACAGAAACCTATGCCCTGTGCTCTGTCTTTTTAAGCAAGTTCATTGTTCCTTGCAGCTCCATAATGATTTTCATCTCATTTCCTTTTTCAGGTAACAGATGTTTGGATATGAAACTTGCCTACCTACATCCAGCAGTTACAGGTCCATAGCAGAATTATGCTTGATAAAACCTGATAAATGTATGCGCTTAATAAAGAGCTGTAGGAGTAGAAAATGAGCCATTCCTTAGTTAAATTATCTGGAGAGGATGGGGAAATTACTTTTTTCCCCTCTGCTTCAAGTCAATGCTGGAAGAATCCATTTCTTTTGAGAAAAGTGGCAACTGAACTTTTTCTCCATAGGAGAGACTTCTGAAGTGAATATTTAGCACTTAATGCAGAAATATTTCCAGTACTTTAAGTGTTTTGTTAGAAGGTCTTTAGATAAACTTTCTGAAGAATTTTAGTAAGAGTTTACAATTCACTTCCATAACAATTATTTGAGAAAGCTGCAGAGTGTGAAATGTGGTTTCCTTTCTGTGGGAAGAAAATTCAGTGGTATAAAATACTTTATAGAGGATACACTAATATAATTTTGCAAAATGTTATACAAAAAATACAGTGAAATTCTAATTTCACTTTATATTTTACAGGCCTTCTGTTTCCAGAACAGCTATATTTGATAATGCTAGCTTCAAACACAGTGGAAAGCCTGTAGAATGGGAAAGTGATTTGCTTAGGCTGAAGGAATGAAAACATTTCTAGATCAGTCGGTAGCATCTACCACTAATAGAGAATTAGGGAGCTAATTTCCTCAAGGACAGATTACTTCCTAATTGTCCATTTCAAAGATTCTTCTTTATGGTTGGTGTTTACGCTGTGGTAGTTCCTACAGATCAAACTAGTACTGCATGCTGAGCAGACACACAAGACATAATTAGTGGCAAAAATAACAAATAATCAAACTTACTGGCTGACAAGGAAAAAATGTTCAGATGTATGGTATAATTTCCATCACAATTATTTTTCTGTAAAGTATGAATGGAGCCAACTAAATGACTGTTAGTAAACAGTGGCATTCTCTATAGCTTTTCATTAACTGCTACATTAGAGCCTCAGTCATGTGAGTTTTTAAGAGCTTCCAGCTTTCCTCAGTGGCTCAAATAATGTGTGAATTACTCTGGACTAAAATACCACTTTCTCCTTTTTAAGTCAAAATTTCCAAAAAAGAGGGGAAATATCCACTCTCCATCAAATGAAGACTTAAATCTCATATCAGAATTTCTTTTCTCCTACAACACCTTCTTCACAAAAATCTATCAAAGGGAAAATTTTGAGTCACTCTATATGGAAACGATTGCTTCTTTTCTTTCACTGTTATTTATGATCTTGTTCAGATCCAGGAGAAAATGAGGGAGCAAGCATAATAAACTAGGTCAGCTAATTATATAATCACACAAATAACTATAAAAAGTAACAAACAAGAAGCATAAGGGTAAAGGGTTATGTACACATTGGTGCATTAGGCCATAAAAGGTATTTTCCACTCTGCCAGCCAGCAATACTGCAAGTGTCTCTTTAGACTAATCATATTAAACTGAAGCTAATACATACAGTGAGAGAGGAACAGAATTTATCTACACAGCCTAGAACTGGAGAGTGTACGGACTACAAATAAAACCCCCAAAATGTTCTGAAAGTGTGGTAAGAATGGACAGTCTACACAAAAGGGGACATTTAAAGGAGAGAGTGTACTGTGTATTTTTCTGCAGAGGGGTATTTAAGAACAGAGGGTGAATGCTATGAAACAAGGGAGCACCAGGTTATTGCCGTTAGTGAATTTCCTGCCTCATGGAACACCACTGTAGCTCTGGGCTTTTTCTTTGTAGTGGTTGTCCTATTTTGAATGCCTGATCTTGTTCTTAGGCCCCTGTCCTTTGCTTGTGGGAGTTTTATTTTAAAGGGAGATGTACAGGGCAGATTCAAAGAAGGAAATACTGACATTCTCAAAAGAGTGATGAGTACAAGCCCAGAAACATTATTTTCTCAGCAGATCACATCCTTGCTCATTTATGATGATGTGCTATGGTGCCTAATGTGTTAGGCTGGCTTGCAATGGGTTTGTCACTCCTGCACAATTTGGATTGAGTATTCAGGTCTCCATTTACTATCTTTTTTAAATCTATCTGTAAGCTTGTGCTTTACTTTTCCTGTGTTAAGGAAAAGGCTTCAGAGTGTGTCAACACTGTGTTGAATCAATACTTCAGTGCATGACTAAAAGTTGGGGTTTTTTCTTTTTTTTTTGATCAGGGTTGTTTCAGACTTCCTGCAAATGGCACAGGTTTTCATTTCAGGTACTTCAGATCTAGCAAAACATGCTGTTCCGTATTTATTTTTCATATATCATATTAACTGAAAATAATCATTAATATACTTTGATCCAGAGCCTGCCAAGCTTCTCACAAGGAGAAAGGAGAGAAAGCGAATTTCCTTCACATCCTTCTAAGTCTACATGAGGACAAGGGAATGAAAGATCTGATATTGTCTCCATCTGGGCTTCTGTCAGTATTCTAGTAAATGTTGCAGTGAAAGTATTTTATAACTGACCTGGGAATATTAATGATACTTATTTCTGGGTAGTGAGCATGACATAAAAGTAGTATTTTAAGACTTTTGGTTCAATACACTGTATTTTACTGCGATGATGTCAAAGTGCTGGGGCGTGGTACTCATCTTCTGTTGAGGTCATAATAAAAATACTCCTTTGACTAGGTCAGGTCTTCAGGTTTTACCACCAGGGTGATAAAACCAGGGATTGAGCCCTCCTTCTAATGTATGTTCTTCCCACTGAGTTCGGTAGTATCCACCAAATCAAAAATCTGCCAAAATTTCTGTTTCTCTTTTAATGCCAAAATACTCTTTTAGATTCTCACCTTCATTATTTCCATAGATTTTCAGAAATGGTGGGCAATTGTTGTACACGTTCTGTTTTGTTTTGCTTTCTAGTCTGACTGAATTTTTCATAACACAGTATGTAGAGATCTTTACAGTGCACCTTAGGTGCTTTTCAGATGCTCCTGCACAACCTACTTGATTGCTCATTCTTTGTGACCTACATCCTCTGCTTTTGGGGGGTTGTTTTGTTTTGTTTCTGAAAAAAAAGACATTAACTCCTTCTGAGAATTTGCTTTCTAATGTAAAAGCTTTCCAATTGTACTTTTTTCCTTTCTTCAGATCACTTAATTTCAATTATATAATTTTCCCTAACTGCATATAGGTGTAATACATCAGAATATTGCCACAGGATCTGACTTTTCATTCATTCCATTTTGCTTTCTGCTTACAATCAAGGGGCTCAAAATTCTTTTAGTGTACTGATTCTGTATGCAAAACTGCATGTGGTGAACAAATTACAGTCCTTGTATCACAGGTTTCAGGAAGGACTGCAAAATCGCTTTTTTCCCCTGGTATCTGAAATTATTTGATTTCCACTCAGAATATTTAACCTTCCTAAGCCATGTCTGCATGTTTTACATAATGATTATAATTCCGTAATGTTATTTTTGTGCAGACATTATACAAACCACATGTTCTAATAAAAAACACTGGTTATAGATGAATATCTGCACCACTTAATTTTTCTGCTCTTGTAGGAACAGTGCTTGTACTGTTTTACTATATTTTTTTTTGTGTTATGGTTTAATGTCTTTGACATGAAACATTTATTGCTATTATTTTCCATTAGAAGCTTTTTGTCCCTCATTTCATTTTCCATTGGTTATTTCTAACAGTCTTATCCTTTAATATTCAGCATTAAATACAGGGGGGAAACAAAGAATTCACTAGGTTGAAACTGGAAAAGTGTAGACTATCCTTTTTTGGGGGACATATGATTTTCCCCATACCTATCATAAGCCTGTTGGTTTACAAGTTCTAAAAACTAGTTATCTACAAAAACTCTGTTACCAGGTGAGAATTTTCCTCCTTGTGAGAATGGAACCATCCTTTGATTACTCAGGATGACCTAGAGAGACTCTGTGCCCTCCCTGTCTCAGAGAGGTAGCCCAAGGATCATTTGCAGGCTCTTTTCACACCACGATGTCCCTCTCCATGGTCACCTTCTTCTGCCATGGTTGTATCTGACGGCTCATTCAGGTTCCACGCACTTTCAAACAGGTCAATACTGTGATATGAGGAGGTGATGGGACCACTTTCTAGCCCTTAGGAGGAGTGGCACAACCAGCATTCTACACCTAGTACTGCAAGTTTGTCTTGGGGTGATATGAGGATCCTCACCATGAGGATCAGGGTTCACTGCATGAGCTCCAGCTCCCCAGTTCATCAGTGCAAGTACTTCCATCTGAAATGGAGACAAAATTGGGACTGTGTTATACACCCTGGAGCTAGAGAGGATAGGAGGATTATCTCATTTTTCTCTTATGTAAGGTCAATGTTGTAACAGTATTTTTCCAATTCATCAGGAGATGACAGAGAGACTGCTGGGAAAATTTTTATTTTTCAGTGAAAAATTATAGGGTCAACATTTTCAGTCACACTCCAAAAATGCACAGATTTCACCCAGAATTTGTTGATCTGATGGAAAGATAACATTTCCTGGTAACAGGTCTGCTTGATATGAAATTTAACTGTCAAAACTCTCACTGAGACTTTACTGAAGTTTTTCAGATAGTTTGGTTTTAGATCTAAAACTCTATTCAGAGTAAATTAAGAAGACTTCCCGAAGAAAATACTGTATGAGTTGCTTTTTTTTTTCAAACTACAATATTACCTGGTTTACCTAAAAGGACCTAATGTCTTTATAAAGTAATTCTCTATGACTTGATGCTATTTAAACATTGGCGTTCAAACCTGGGAGCTTACCGTAGTTCAGTTGCTCAGCCCTTGGCAGGTCAGAGAAGGAAAAGCTGTTTCATCCAGCTTAACTTTTTACTCATTTAGAGGTTAAAAAAACCTGGATTCTCTCAGTCTAATATCTGTGACACCAGCCAGAATGAGTTTGGGGCTGGGAAATTAAAGTCTTTTCATCAGTAAAAAAAAGCCTAAAGAAAAGGTGTGTCCATTTTTTAAACAGGAAGGGTGTTGTACCCAAACAGTTTCAGAGTATTTAAAAAAAACAAACAACAAATGCTGTATTTGGCAAAGACAGGGATTAGTTAACTGTCGGCATCTGGAATAGTTAGATTAATGGGCTGCAACTTCTACAGAGAAGTCAATAGACCTGCTTAATGGGTCCAAAATCCTAAGCTGATCTTTGCAAACTAAGATTTAACTGATATAACGCTATAGTTCTTTTTTACTTTTTTTTTTTTGGGGGGGGGGGAACGTAAGATAAATTTTTTAGATCTATTTTTCAGAGAATGTTGGGGGAGAGAAGGGAAGAAAGTAAAGTGTTTTTCTGTCACAAATGCCCTTGGACACCTCAAACAGAGATGAGGACAGGAAAAAGACAAGAGCATTGGTGACGTAAGTCTTTAGCTGTATAGCTGAAGAACAGACAAGACATTGATGACCACTAAAAAACAGCTGCAAAAGCTGTGCTATTAACGTCAAGATCTTTCAAGATGCTCCCAGATCTTCACGTTACTGCCTTGCCATGCATCTGTTGAAGGATACTTAACTCCAAAATATCTTGGGTAATACATTATTATATACTGTGCTCTATTTTCATGAAGATAAAAGCCACCAACCTTTTCTTTGTGCAAATTTTTTCTGAAATCCAGAATCACACAGCAAGACATAAAAAGATCCTGTGACTTAATGGAATAAAAACTGAATCCAAATCATTTCTTTAACCTATAGTTTAGAAAATAAGTGTATCCTGTGTAAACAGGACTCACTGTAACAACAATGTCCACCCTTGGAACTATAGAAACAAATTACAACTCAACAGTGCAGTTGCTCATTTTTAATCCAAAAATACTTGTTGCGGGTTGTTTCCTTGGATTTGTTTTTCTGGTGTTTTTTTGTGGGGTTTTTTTGTGGAGTTGGGTTTGTTTAGGGTTTTTTTTGCTTTAGGTCTTTCTTGTTCATTCAGCTTTTGCAAATCACATTGCATCTCTTATGTCAAGCTTCATTTCACATCTTTACGTACAAGGTCAAAGAGTAAAAGTCTAATAAGTATAGTAGTGGTTTGGCCTGTGGATATGCACTTGTGTTCTTGTCTTCCACCCCCCAGCTTGCTTTCCAAATAGCACCCAATAGATTAATATCCATTTGAGTTAATGCTTAAGTTAAAACTCCAGTTCTGGCTTCTGTACAATAGAAGTGTGTGTGATACCATAGAAGCTGACAGTCCAAACATTAAAGCTTTTTATTAGCTTTCACACAGAGATTGCTTGCTATATAGGGTTCTTAAGGAATTGGTTTTATTTTTGTACTCAATTTTGATAAAATAGCATTAACTATTTCATAGTTCAGAACAAATCAGCAAATGGTTTTCAGTGTTTATATTCAACAGAGTAATTACCTGCAAAGCACAGTACATTTAAAATCTAAAGAATTCCACAATGAATAAAAAAATTCCAAAAGTATGATGAGATAAAATAATTTCTTTGTTCACTTTAAATATTACATGATTATATAATACTGTGCTGATTATCTACATGGTACTCCATATATATGCTTTGCAAGACTCTGAATAATGGGTTAAATGCCTGTGGGGACACCGTCTCTACTTAATGTTATGCAGATGACAATAGGACAAGAAGAGAAAAGCATGTAGTGATTTTAAGCCATCTTATCCTTTTATGATCTTGGCTACCTATAGAACCAAAAATATTTTTGCGGCCCTTGGCTGAAGTCTCCAATGTTGGGGAATCTGCGAGAAGACTTAAGACTATAGAGAATTTCACTAGTGTTTCACTACAACCTCAGTCTCACATCGCCTTCATATGTCTATTCCTACATGCATTTATAAACAAACAAAAAGTTATTTAGAGTAACTAGATTTGGTGGTTACAAAACAGCAATGCTTATTACCCCACTGTCAGAACAGAAATAGGAGAGCTTTGGGGAAAAAAAAAAGGAACTTTTTTCTTTTTTAAGAGTGTATGAAATATGACCAACATTTTCATAAAATGAAGAGAAATTTGGAGTTAGGTAACGTCCTCCAATATATGGAAAGTTTTCCCTCAGGTGAAGGAGGTACCAAGAAACATTGACCCCTCCAAGCAGTCCAGAAGAAAGAACAAGCTGAGCTCAGTTTAGGTAGAGAGAGGGAAGTTTGGAGGGGAACTGAAGGCTGAAGTAGACAAGTAGAATGAGAAATGTGATTTCTAGAGACTTGGCACTAAACCTAAAAGATTTCTTGCATACATATATTTAACTGCTAGGGATATGAATCCTAAAAAAAAGTAATTATGCAAGGTAACTCAGAAGAGTCCTTATATTTATCTATATTAAAAGCATTGCATAGATGCAAAAGATTTTTATGCACTTTGATAGGAGGGGGATTGGTTTTGTTTGCAACGTTCAGTGGTGACCATTAGCAGGCTAAATGGTTACTTTCTCAGTTATCCTCCCTTCCCATTAAACTTAGGCTAATACTTCTTTTTCAGCATTAGAAACTTTGGTAGAAGTTGGCTAGGGAAACCAGTTCATGGCCTAGCACTTTACAGTGGGCAAAGTATTTGCTTATAGAAGGAAAAGAGCTTTTTCCTTTCTCTTCCAGAGGACCAGAGAATCTTCCTGTGTCTATTCTGTGTGCTTTAGGCTATGGCTAGAAAGAAAGAAACATTTTCAAAGAAACATTTTTTTCACCTTTAGGTGCTGCATTATCCTGGGGAAGAGAAGCCTTTGGGGAGACCTTACAGCAGCCTTCCAGTACCTAAAAGGGACCTACAAGAAAGCTGGAGAGGGACTTCATGCAAGGGCATGTAGTGACAGGAAAAGTGACAATGCTTTAAGCTGAAGAGGGTAGATTTAGATTAGATATCAGGAAGAAATTCTTTACTGTGAGGGTGCTGAGGCACTGGCACAGGTTGCCCAAAGAAGTTGTGGATGCCCTGGAAATGTTCAAGGTCAGGTTGGATGGGGCTTTGAGCAACCTGATCTATTGGAAGGTGTCCCTGCCCATGGCAGGGACATTCCCATGGCAGGGAGGTTGGAATTAGACGATCTTTAAGGTCCCTTCCAACCCAAACCATTCTATGATTCCATTACTCTATTATTTTATGATTTGTAGAAACCTCTATTTTCCCAGTAAAGAATTGGTTTCAAGAAATTTCCCACCTTATAAAAATGCTGGGGAAAAAAAGATAAAAATTCTCACAATGTTATGTACTAACAACTGCAAAACAAGGAGTTCATTTCAATTCAAGACAAATTTTTTCTTTAAAATGTAAATTAATTTAGATGAATAAACACATTAAAGCACAGACTGAAAAAAATGTCAAAGTATTGAACTAAATTTTTTCAGGTGACTAGATTTTTACTTGAAAATTGAAATTTTCATTACTTTTTCACTCTATATTATTCAAATCACCTTTTTTAATCGTTCTTTGTAATTACACATGGCAAATTATTTTTCATCATTGCTTCTATTTTCAAAGTAGCTTTTAGTTTTGATACTCAGTATGAACTCTAGTTCCATTGAGTCATGGGATATTTTAGAGTTTACCTAAAAGCACAAGTACGTCCTTGTTCTTACTAACAAAGTTTCAATGTACTTTGTGAGTGAACATTATAATCACTGAAGACAACACAACTCAACATCCCACAACTAATATAACTTTACAAACAGTATACAGGCCACGCTGCACAATATATTTGTATGGCAACACTGAAATGAAAACCCTCACCTTTTCTTCCTACATGAGAATTATATTGTGCAGTGGACAATATAAAGTGACTCCACTTAACGTAAGAGGAAACCAAGGTATTCACCTCTCTAAAAAAGATGAATTTGTTAATAATTTTCATTGGTTTACTTTTACTTTATTTTTATCTAATTTTTCAGTAGAACCAAGTATGTGGATCAAAAGGCTTACAGCTCCCTGCTTTGCCTAATGACCTGCAATGAATGCCCTGCTTGCCTTTATCAATTTACTGCACATTGTAGAATTTCTCTTTTCAAAAAATAATTAAAAAAGAAAAATACCCCCAATTGAACATGCTAACATGCCTCCTATTGAGTCTATCTTCAAGCAGCTTGCATAATGACTTTCATTCAAGTTCTCAGATTATTTTAGAATGGAATGGCTCATTTGAAACACGTGTCAATCAATGGGTCTTGAAGCTCCAAGATGCACCATGTGAGAGAAGAGAGTGCTTAGCACCTTACTGAATAAGGCTGCACTAATGAAGTTGAATTATTCAAACTATTTTCACTCAGCTGTGTATTCTTGATATTATTATTACTGTTACATATTTATTATTGCATTATAAGTTATTAAGAGGGGAACAGAATGAGCTGTATTTCTATTTCCCTGCTGCTGGGCATAAGTGTATTTCTAATCTTGCAGCCAATGTTTTCTCTGTATAGATTCCCCTGCTTCCTTTTTAAAAGTGGGAGTTTTGGTTTTGTTTTCTCTTCCTATGAGTTACCGCTGGTTTACAGACAATGTATGGAGGAGTCTGTGACACTAAACTGACAAGAAACATGAAGAAAGTGGTCTGTGCCCCATATCAATGTGTAGTAGAAATTTTATCTTCATTATCTAATGTTAAAACTTTCTGAGGATGAAGTAAACAAAAGCAGATACCTGGATTTCACTAACTTACTATTATCAGCATTTTCTTTATTTTCATTGCAATAGTTACATGAGGCCCCTTCGTTGATTGCCCAGTGATACTAGCTGCTCTAAAACCTTAGAGTGAGGGACTGAGCAGTTCTAAATACACTGTGATTTCCAAAGATAAGGCAAACAAGCATGTTTTTAGCTTCTATAGATTGGTGATTTGGGCATCCTGTTGATCAGTTGTTCTTCTCCATCAGCTTTCATTTCTGCAGCTTTAAATGGGTTAGTATCATAAGTAAGCTTTGTCATACCATAAATATGCTTTGTCATATCTGCCTTTTCTCAGTTATTTATGGATGGATAATTATGCAGACTACAAAAGAGATCCTTCCTTGTGACCTCCCACATTAAAAAATGGAAGAACTGAAAAGTGGCAATTTATTTCAGTTTTCAACTTCTAATCTTTCAAACCACTGTTTATCTAACAGATAACCATTATCATCCTGTATCTTGGCAGCAGGGTTAGAACTAGATGATCTTTAAGGTCCCTTCCAACACAAACTATTCTATGATTCTATGATCTTCTTAAAATGCCTTTGATAAGGGCATTTAAAAAAAGCCTTTTTGGAAAGCCCACTATATCTACCCAAACACCCCTATGTTTGTGATTCCTTTAGAAAACTTAAAAATCTCTGATTCTTGACCACATCTTTCAACTCTGCTCTTAATGAGAGCCTCCACCAGCCTGCCCAGCATAGACACAAGATGTTGTTCTCTGCAGTTCCACAGATCTTGTCCAGACTTCTTCTCTAACACTGGCACATTCCTCTGGCAGTGTGTTGTGGTTTAGCTCCAGCCACTAACCAAGCCCCACAAAGCCGCTTACTCACTTCCCCACCAGCAGGATGAGGGAGAGAATCAGAAGAGTAAAAGCTAGAAAACTCATAGGTTGGGATAAAGTGGGACAGTTCAACAGGTAAAGCAAAAGCCACATATGCAAGCAAAGCAAAACAAAGAGTTCTTCCATACCTTCCTATGTGCAGGCAGGTCCGGGAGAGCAGGGTTCCATCATGCATAACAGTTACTTCAGAAGACAAACACAATCCCTACAAACTTCCCCCTGCTTCCTCCTTCTTCCCTCCACTTTACATATTGAGCATGATGTCATATGGTATGGAATATCCTTTGGTCAGTCTGGGTCACCTGTCCTGGCTGTGTCTCCTCCTAACCTCCCATGCACCCCTAAGTTCCTTGCCAGCATGGCAGTATGAAATGCAGAAAAGGCCTTGGCTCTGTGTAAGCACTGCTCAGCAGTAACAAAAACATCTCTATACTATCCCCACTGTTTTCAGCACTAATCCAAAACACAGCCCCATACCAGCCACTCTGAAGAAAATTAATTCTACTCCAGCCAAAACCAGCACCCAGGTTTAAACCATTAATTGCTAAATATTTCATCCTTAAATTCCTTTAGGGATCTAAGGAGAATTTGATAATGCTTTGGTTATCTGTGTATAGCAGTTCATCTGTTGTTCTGTTCAAAATTATTTCTACAGATGTTTCAATATGACAGGTTTTTGAACCATCTCCGATAAGGATGATTTTCTTTGTGTGACACAAACTTTTTCAGCTACTCCATGGCAAACACAAATGTCAAAAGTTCATTCATTGACTGGTTTGGTCTTTTGCAGGAAAGGGATCCTTAAACACATAGTTTACAGTTTGACCACCTATTAGCCTTGCAGCCAACAGTTTCTTGTAAACTTCATGTATGTGATGTGTTTTCAAAGGATTTACTTATTAAATTGCATTTATTCATTAGTTCTCAAATTGCATTTATTTATTAGTTCTCAAGCAAGTCTTTACCCAAAGTATTTTTTATCTGACTGCATATTGATTTCTGATTTGCCATATTTTATGTTTTTCTACGGTTCCTTATTCAGGGAGGAAGGATGTCAGTCTTTTGAATTATGAATGACTCATTCTTTGCATGGGAATATATAGTTCCTGAAATGATATATATCTACATATATATATATAGATATATATATATGAATAGTCTTTTTGCCTTTTAAATCACTCCCTATTCACAATGGCTTGAATTTTATTGGATTTTATGTTTTCTTCATTGTTTTGACAGGATATTTTTTAAGGTTTTATGTGCATTTCCTCTGACATTCCAATATGATATTTTTAAACAAAGCATATCTGTACATCTGTATATCCTTTGGCTGCCTCTTTTAATTCCTTTTAAGCAAGATTCCCTTTTTAATTTTTTTATTTGCTAGTTTTGGAAATTAAAACACTATGGTGGTGTCTGAGGGGTTGTGCTTTGTTTTCTTTTACTTTTGTTCACTTTTGTTGTTCCTGCAGCAATGTGCCTTATAATCACTGGTACAAAGTAGTTCTTGGACAGCATTGCTTTGCAGAAGGACCTGCAAGCAGATCAGGCTGATCAGTTGTGCATTTCCTTACTAGCTGCCATTTACTGCAATCATTCACATGATGGCTAAAAATCAACTCACGCTCTGAAGAAAGATTTATCCATATCATCCAGAGGTAATTAATATCTTTGATTATTACTGTGTTCCTGTCCTGAGAGACCTTCTCATCTCCTAAAACATGACACAGTCATGGCTGAGAGGGTATGGGGATCAGCAAAACAGTTCAAACGTGACATTTCTCAGTTTCACCCTGGAGCTTCTACCCATGCAGACTCTGCGTTACTTACTGAAAGTTAGAAGTTAGCATAAATTACGCAATCTTTCAGACAGTTGGCTATGAGGAGATACCTCTATTAATTCTTCATTCATCTTGTCATGTGTATGGGTTTTTTGCTAATTCAACCTTCGCATATTTACACTAATGAAATTAAGCCCATTCAAAAATCATATGGCCACATGGCATAAAATCTTTAACAAATTCTTCTTTATCAAGGGTATCTGAGAACTATTGGATTATTAATGGATCCATAATCCCACTCTGCATGACAATTACAGAGATCAAATATACTACAATTAAATCAATACACAGCCATCACCATTTTTGTGAAATTTCCCACCTTCTATATGTCATCTTGAGATCAGTTACTGTGTAAACAACTAACATCAACATGAATTTGCTCATGACAAAAATGTGACAGACAGAGAATTTGCTTAGCACAGGGAAACAGGTATGAGCTGTCTCTATTTTCAGGGACAGCTATTTGATTCATCCAAGGACAGGCCATACAAACCATTCAGCTTTCCCAGAATACTGCATGCAGTTATCCATGTAGATTTAATCAAAGCTTGATGCACAGTGACAAAGTAGTAGTAAATGAGCAATTCAATAGGAATTGTGGAAGAGTCCTCCTATCTTTGCATATTTACTAGTAGAAAACAATTTCTAAGAGATACTTTTGCTGCAAAAAGATTAATTTTAATGTCAGAAAAATTTTTATTGCTCCTAAATCTATTCTAGTAACCAGAATAACAGATTGTTAGCTAAGTGAGAATAATAATCAAACAACAATCTAAAACTCAACTAATGCAAAACACATATAGAAGACTTTTACAGAACTGCCTTATAAAAAAATACAGCCATCATTTGGTGAATGATGTATAAAATATTCATACAAGACTCTTCAAAATGCATTGGTTTGAGACCATTACTGCTGCACACAGCTTTAGTTGAACTATTTTATTAATTTTCCCTTCTACAATGTCTCTTATAAGCAACATACAGACAGGTCCTCTGCATCATGATGCACTTTGCAATTACACATATGCACAATAAATATACAAAACTTCACTGCTTTTCCTGCCTTGTTACACACACATCTTTTTGTCTTTTTGTGATCTGCTTCCGCTGCACTTACTGCAAAATTCAATCTGTTAAAGGTCATTATCACTCTAGTGGAGAAAAGACAACACAGAAAGAATCGTGTCTTGCCGATACAATCCAAGGAGTCCTTCTGCTTGCCTTTTGCAACCGGACTTGTCTATCTCATATTGGCTTCTTTAGCCATCAGCGTGCTTGTAGCAAGTGTGGGTAGAGCCCTTCCCAAATCTTCATTCGCGAAGCCATGATGATGATGATGATGATGATGAAGAAGGTCATTATATTTAAAAAAATAACACTTCTCAATACATGCACTTAAATCCTCCTTAAGTATAGAAATGAATGAGAGACATCTGGTTCCAACTGTGACAGGAAATGTCTTTGATGATGTAGGATCATATTTATTTCAAAGAAGTCCAAGAGTGATCTTGGGAGGCACAGACAAATATACCTAATACAGTATCAGACAAACTGGTAAAAAATACATTAAACAACAGAATAGTAGGAAAACAGATAAATATGGTGAAGAATAATTATCTTGCCTATTTTCTTTCCCCATACACCTCTGGTAGTACACTTGCCTAAGCAGATGGCAACATGCTGTTCCAACAGCAGCACAGCTAGCAAAGCCTCATATCCTATGGATTTGTGTCCTCTGCCTCCATATTCTCCTCTACCCATTTCCTAATCTCCTCCCTCAGACCCCATATCCTAGCTGCTATCTGTGACATGAAGCACCAGAGCTCTGCTGCTGAAGCCATAGGGTAACGTCCCTGGTGACTGGCCACTCGTCAGATGAAATGGAGCAGTCTACTGCTGAATTTTGGGATGAGGACCTTTCCTGGGGCTGTCCTTCAGCAGTGGTTCTGAACAGCATCAGGCGGCCCTAAAAGAAGCAGCAGTAAGAAGCCCCTTTCATATGTACATGCAAGTACTATTATATTTTCATCCATTTTTTGTCCATTATTATTTTAGTTTGGTTGACTTACTTTCCCAGTCTAGTTCACTGCTAGTTCAAATGCAGGGAGGGAAGGAATGCTTTCAGTGACACTGTCAGCTTAAAACGAAAATACTTGTGAAAGTAGAGACTAAGTTATGAGTCTACCAAAGGCAAATCACCAGTAGTTGTGAAATGAGATCATTACCCTTGTTCAAAGTTGGTTGTGCTTGGTCAATTTAAACATTATCAAGCAGAAACTAATAGGTGAACTGTCAACTAAAGCACATAAACTCACTTTAGGAAAATAAGCTATAAATTATACATATAAATTTACATATGGACTTGGACTGATAAAGAGTAGGACTCTTTAGTTTCAAAAAGAACCATCCAAAAGTGATATACAGTAAAGGGCCTTATTTACAGTGGTTGAACATGTTTAGCTGGCTGTGGTGTGAGGGGACATGTAATAATGATATTCCATAATCCCCAGTGTACCAAAACATCCTTGCAGACACCACTAGTAGCAGGACACTCAATACAAATACCAAGCAGTTGGTTTCTCCCAGTCTTATGTTCTACTTAACAAGGCAAGAAACTCAAACCAAAGAAAAGGGTGCCCTTTCTCATACAATACATAGTTACACTGCAAAGTTTGCTCCCTCAAGAAGGCTAGGTGCTAAAGCAATGACAGATATTATGACAGATTCCAGTGAACATCAGACATATTCATGCTTCCACTAGTGAATATTAGATGCGATGGGCTTGACACGTAGCCTACCTTAGGATATCCCTAAACCATTGGTGAGACAGCATACTCAAGACTGTTCACTCTCATTCCTTTTAAAAAATTATTTCCCTAAACCTCTGTAAGAAGCAGTATACTGGATGATATGTACCTAAGGTCTTTCTTTGGTATGATCACTGTTATTTTCCTACAGCTTTGTTGAGGAGTTAGAAACAGAGACTTGTCTCTGTTGCACATTGTTGAATGGTGTGTCATGAAGATAAAACGGTGTACACTATAGCTATCCAGTGCTGACTACACAAAAGAAATGTACTGCCATTCTGCCCACAGGAAAGAGCAACAACTGCACTGTGGTTTTCAGAGTTACTGGACTTGTGCCTCCAGTTATTTTCTGTCTCTGCCTCAGTAAGGAATAATACACATAAAGGGCTTTAACTGTCTATGCTAGACATTCTTTCTACTTCCTCAGAGAGGATCACAATTTTCAGAGTCTGAACAAGGCCTAAGCCCTCCCCTTTTTCCTGGTAACCCTTATGGCACTGGGACTCAGCTGCACTGAACAAGGCAGTGGAAAGAGGAGGGTTTCCTTTTGAGTACATGGCATGGTAAGCAGATGATTCAAATTTAAATCAAATACATAAATATGTACATATATGTACATACATGTGCATATACAGGTATATGTACACATACATATATGTATCTGTATATACATTGTACCTATGTGTACATACATCTATGTATGTATACATATATCTATAAACACACTTTTACAGAAGTTCTATATTGAAATAAAGGTTATAAAGAAAAGCTCTTAAAAATAAGAAAATTCCATCACTAATTCTGCACAATGTTTACACATTTCAGTCCTTCTCAGCAATTAAATATAGGTTCATGGTTATTTTTCTACAAGATCTTGCCCCATTAAAGCAGATGGTTACTTTAATAAGCTGCTATTTGTTCAATATTTACCATTCAGTCTTTTGCTCTGAGCTTTACTTACGGCACACTACACAAGCTCTGCCCTGAACATTTATTAACTTCCTTAGGAAGGCAGGAAAGGCAGGAAAGGGAGGGAGGGAGGGAGGGAGGGAGGGAGGAAGGGAGGGAGGGAGGGAGGGAGGGAGGAAGGAAGGAAGGAAGGAAGGAAGGAAGGAAGGAAGGAAGGAAGGAAGGAAGGAAGGAAGGAAGGATTGTTTTAAAAGCATTTGGATTATGATTATGGTCTGATTTTTTTAGTATTTTCATTAATGGAAGATACTTTATCATTATAGACAAAATATACTCAGGCATATATATACTAATGAATTAAATCCATCTCCTAGATTTGACTTTTACAACAGACAGAACATTTTAATCTTACTTTTACAAAACAATTTGTTTCATTGAAAGATCAGAATTTTTTTTCTAAATTGCAGTGGGATGAAGCTAACTTCCATTTTTTTTTTCCATGAACCAGTAATTCCCATAGAACTTTATTTCTTGTTTTTAGGATGCTCATTGCTGTAGAACTTGAGTGTTTTATACTATTAATTAAATTACAAACTGCTTCTATAGGAGAGAGGGATTTTTAAAAGCCTATTTTATAAAGGGTCAGGTAAATGAAGGTGAGATGGGATTCAGATACAACCTGAGTGTGTAGGATGAGGACGAAAAAGAAGCTTGTAAATGAGAAGAATATTTAAAATTACCTTATAATAATCAACAGGAACATTTTCCTAACTGTATCTACTTTTCACATACTGGATTAAAAGAAAGCCAATGAAGCCAGCACCAGCTGGAAAGAGCACTCATTATCCCTCCCACTCCCTCTACGGAGTTCACCATCACTAAGAGAAGAAATAGTGCAGAGAAATGTGAGGCAGTGTTTCTGCATTAAGTCATAGCAGAACAGTGATAATTCTCTTGCAAAATCAAGATGATAACACTTTGGTATTTGTATTCAGTAATCCAGTTTGAAGAAAAAATGGAACTATAAACTGGAACGAGCTCTGTAATTGGCCTTCTTTTGTTGTGAAATCAACTCTCAACTTTTCATACAGTTTGCTGCAATGTTTGGCAGTGGATTTTGAACTGCATTTGAACAGAAGTGACATTACTGTTATGTCTGCTTAAAAGGCTCACCAAACCTACAGCTTTCGCCTCCTATACTCTGTCTGCAGCATTACAAATCTTTAAGCTGCACAGCTAGTTTGTTTAAGTAGCTTTTAAACAGCTCTTTTGCAATAGAAATATGTAAATATTCCCATAACACCAAGTTTCATTTGGATGCTGAAGTTAAACTGGTCTGCAAAATGGGCATTCAGTCCCATCAATTTGACATACACAATGACAACACCACAAGAACAAACATGTTAGCGTGGAAGTTGTGGCACTTGTGAATCAGGAGCAAACTGCTTTCAAAGGCATTTACTACAAAACAGCATCAATGATTGCTCTGTGTAGCTGTGTTTTACTTTGGATAAGCACTGCTGTCTGGAAAAGCAATTAGGGATTTCTGGATTTGAAACTGCTAATCTATCAACAGGAGTCCAATTATAGTACCATGTATTTAAAATGTATACTGAAGTCTCCAGGATCAGGCAGAGAAGCTGAGGGCAAAATACTGTCCTCTTCTCAAACAACAGAGAAAGAGAAGCCTTGTTAGATGTTGTAGCAGAGGTTAGAAGACAGCTGCCTTGCCTAGGAAACATGCTTTGCAGCAGTGACTTATTACAGGGAACACTGCAGTAAATGAAGCAAGATAAAACTGTAGATGTATTAAAATGTCTTTTCCAGCTACAAAGGAAAGTTCCACAGCAAATCTGGTATAAGTTTTCAGAAGGACAGTGGTGGATGTTTAATTGCCGAGAGACATGAAGGCACTGGGAAACCACCTTGTTGCTATGATTCGTCACTCTGGATGAATTGTGACTGACAGGTACAAGGAGGTTGGAAACCAATGAAGCAAAAAGTTTACTTGGTGTGCTGAAGAAGTCAGGGGGGAGAAAAAATTGTTTCCTGCCATTTCACATAGATTACCTTTCAGACACTGGGAATTCATCCAAATCTTTCCAGTCAAACAGTCTTTATGTAACCTGGATCATCACCAAACCAAAAGCAGAAAGCAATTACAGAGTGAGAGATGTGAAGGCCAAATCCAAGGAAATGTAACATACAATGCTCGGACTATACAGTGTCACTGCTTCCTTGCTCTTGCTGAAGTTGTCAATATAAAACATTCCCTCTGAGGCATCTGTGGCTGAAGACAAATTTCATCAGATGATGCTGTCTGACTAGAGGCCTGTTATCAAGTTATGTGCAATTCCTGGTATAACACAGATGACTTGTTTTGATACATTGCTATCATGGAGAAAAACGTAAGATATGCCAGGAACAATTTCCAGCTGATTCCTAACATGCTTTTTATGAGTTCCTGAAGTGTTAGAAATGTCAACCTCCACTCTCCCATCAGGAATAAAATCAGGAACATATAAGCCTGGGCTTTCTCAAGAACAATTTATTTAGCTAAAGGACACAAACCACACTATTTCTGTGATGACTGTAATCCCCTGCAGTGTTGTTCTCTCCCTGGTTCTTGGAATTTGCATTCTGGAGATAGGAGAATAGCATAATGGTAAAAAGGTGACTATCATGCAATATCTATGTTGTAATAATAAGGTTACATAAGGAAAGAGATTGTCATTCAAACAAGTTAGAAGGAAAGATTTCTAGGCAGTAAGACTGAAAAAAATAAATAGCAGGAGCAGTAAAAATAATTGCTGCTTATCATTAAGGATGAATGCCATTAATAGCCCAAAGCTAGTGTACACTTTTCATTAGGTTATTTAAGGCATTAAAAGAATCCAAGATTGTCAAGCAGATACAGATGTCATTTTAGTACAACATAAATTACTGATTCCATTGGATTCCCCACTCTTCCTGAGCAAGCTTGATTTAACACTTCTTAAAACTCAATGAACTTTGTAAGAGCCTGAAACACTTTTATTAATAGCTAAAATGTCTTCAGGTACACTGTTACGTTATTCATATCTGCACACAAAGCTTGTGGGGAAAATGCACCCAGGGTTATGTGTTTGGGTATATATAAATATATATATATGCTTGGGCATGTATGTATATGCTTGGGCATATATATACCTACATACATATATACACATATGTAGGTATATATATATATGTGCTTGGGCACACTGTTTGATCAGCCAAGTGAGTTGTGAAATACAGCAGAACCCTATTACAAGCAATTGATTCCTGTCCCCACAATTCCCCATGCCTCCTAAACATACCTTGCAATCTACTATAAGAATGGCCTGGAATTCAGCAGGGCCTGGGAGCAGTGCCAGAAACCACAGGATACCGATCCATATGGAAATGTGCAGCCACCAGTGCAGCACAGTGTGGTAGAGATGCCTCACATAAATCATAGGTAAGAACTAACAGTGCAGGCACAACAGTGGGAGCAGGCAGAGCAGAGATACATCAGTATGGATACACTGATGTAATTATTATTCCAGAGGGGATTCTGAGTGTAAGAAAGCCATTAGATGTGATGACAGCTTCTTCATTTTTTCTTACAGAATTTCACCATAATATACAGGCTAAATTTGATTGGAGATGGCAGGATATTTTTTCTGATTATTCCAGGCATTAAATCATAGTCCTCTGCATGTGTATGTTTGGTTTCTTCGGTATAATTTCTGTGGGTACTAAAGAAAGATATGGGTAAATTCTGAGTTAAAATGTAGTAATACATTTATTTTTTCTTCTCTATCAGATTTTTTTTAACAGCAGAAGAAACTGTAAGTTATGTTTGGTTTTTGTGAAAATTTCTATACATGTTTATCATAGTATGATTTAGTAAAGGTCTTTTTTTTTTTTGTTTAAAATACTAACTTTCAGGTTTGTGTTAATTTTCAAGGTCTTTTCACCAATTTTCTAGTGTTCATTAATATGGGTTCCAAGATTATAATCTATGGGGATCCTTAGATATCAAACACTGTGAAAGTAAAATAGATGATTACATATATACTTAAATTTTAAGAAGTTCTTCCAGCTATCAAGTTAACTTTTAAGTAAAATTTTCCTAATTTTTATCACTTACTGTCTAATGTGCTAACACAGTATCAACATTTAATAGGTGAAGCAAGTGCATTTTAACTATATTTCTGAATTTCAGCAATGGAAAACTGTATTAAGTAGAAAATGGAAAAAACCCCACACTAAATAAATTAGTATGAAACTGCAGTGATTCACCTGTCCATTGACCAAATCCTCCCTAAAACTCTTCTTTAAAAATTAAAGACTCTGAAGTTTGATTCACCCATAAAATATTGAGGAGGTGAGTTTTCACTCTAAAATCCGATGAAGTTATTTAAATAGGTTCATCCTGCCTTTATCATGGAAGGCTTCCTCTTCTGTGTTGAGACTAATGTTTCTTCTTCTGTTCCTTTTTTCCCATTCTTGATTCTTCATGACAACATGGTAAACTTCAACAGTGAACTTCATTCTTCCAAGCCTGCCTATGTGTATAAATTGTGACATGGGATATCGCTTTCTTCCCATACCACTTGCAACTCATAACATTCTTCCTCTCTACTTTGTAACAGTATGTTTTTCTCTACGAATTCCCCCACATTTTACCTTTTAATATCTGTATTTCCTCCTGTAATCAGTTGCGTTCTGATCCTTAAACTTGGTTGCAAGTATATTTGATTGATGTTTATTTTCAAGTTCCTAAAAGCATCTTAATATCTCCTTTCCTCATCTTTTTTTCTATAAGTGCAACTTTATTATGATTATTATTTGTGTTGTAGTCTCAGCAAATATGCAACCTTGCATTGTACAAATACAGAATACAGAACAGTATTTCCTTATCACAGTATCCTCCACCGAACACACCCAAGACTCTCACCCAGGACTACTTAAATTTCTTCTTTTAGTGAACAAAGAACTGCATCAAATGTTTAACTTCTCAAGTCAGCCTTTATTTTTAATCCCCCCTTCCAAAACATCACCCTCATTTCTCTCACTCAGAACTGCGTTGTTTATTGTGTGGGCACTTGACTATTTCTCTAGCCCCCAGCTGCTGGACAAGAAGGAGCTGGGGTTTCCTCTAGGTCCCATCTACCTCATATACACCACTTCTAAGTAGATGGCTCAGATAACCTAATCAATCTCAATTAGCTCTATTCACCTATGTTAAGGCAACTGCGCATAAGCTCCTACAGGTGATGAAACTTGGGGAGCAGTTCAGATGCCATGGTACATACTAGAGGTTCAGTTCAGTCTCCTGGACTTCTGTCTATTGTAATTTGAAATGTCTTATGTTACTCCGTCTGGAATCAAGCTCTACACATCACTTTTAGGCTTCACTCACTGCACTTCATCTTCCTTAATTAGAGCTTAGATACTTTGGGATCAATTCAGTCTCTTAAGAAGGCACTTTTGACATGTCCTGGAGTATCTGAGGCATTCTCACAAGGCTGGCAAGTATGGCATAGGACCTATGGAAGAAGACCCAGACACTTCTGGAAAATATACTGGAGGCCAAGACAGGTCATCTCTAATGGCTATAAATTCCTATGCTTAGGTGACTGAACCAAAGAATAGTCCATGTGAGGACATACCCTTCTAGGATCTGTGATTGTAATCTCATGTCTAGAATGGGATTCATTAATTTCTTAACTTCACACAGAGCCTCATATCTGAGCTAATCACCTGCATTTCTCCCTGCTAAAAACAAATCAGTGCTTTTTGGCCAGCTACATTCTCATCCTTAGGTGAGAAAATAAATTAGGCGAATCATGTAATAGTATTATTTCCATCTTGCCATTGGCTCTGATAAGAGCTCAGATGAGTGGTTTACAAGTTGAGTTAAAAAGTAGTTCATGGAAGAAAAATCGATTGAGGCCCATTAAGTATTGAGACATGACTTGTTCAGGAATTTCCTGCTCCAAAATATTCTGGGCATTAGTAAAGTATTATTTAAAGATTTCTACCACACACTTGCCATTGCGCTCCCTGAGACATCTGGTTCTGACTATTGCTGGTGACAAGATACTGGACAATTCAGGTTTCTCATCTAACTCAGCACAAAATTTTTATGTTCTTACATTAATTCTTATCTACGTAAATTTGCTCATTTCCACCCCTGAAACAGTCATCTCTAGTCCTTCTGGAAGTCTGCTCTAGTTCCTATGATTTCTGCCATGAGTACTGTACCCGTTTGCTGTTGCAAGCAATAGCTTTCTACAGAACAAGAAAAGAAACAGTCCCTTCTTCAAAAAGACAACATATATTGGTTGTAAAGAGTAAATGTATTGGGTAGGAATAGTTCTTTAGAATACTTTAATCTGTAAGACAAATAAACACAACCTGACCTCTGCACTGATGGAACCGGGTAATTTCAGCAAACCTCTAAAGTAATCCAAGGGATCTTAGTACCCATGTCATTACTTCGGCATTCAAAATACCACAATGATGATACTGTGGTGGGTTAAATGGCTGAGGTGACCTTCCTTGCAGACCCTTTACACACTGACATCTAGAAAAATATTGCCCTAATTTTCAGGCATGCTGAGATACTATACTATGGACTGAAGGACATGAAAACTGTCAGTTCTCAGTAGCTCTGAAAAACATCCCCAGGTGAGACAACTTGGGAATCTCTCTATATATAGCATTGAGAGTGCTATGTCGGGATACAAATTATTTGAATATGAACTGTGTTTGGAATCCCTGGTGTCTTTTGCCCTGCTACTGATTTAAAATTCAGAGATCTGGACAAGAGACATTCTAGCACATGCTAACAGTCAACAGCTGCTAAACTGTGATTATCCTATCAGAACAGAAAAAAAAAATTGCTATCATTCATGCAAACACCAGTTTTTCCAGTCTGAACTCTAAGAGACTGACAATTCACAAACAAGTGATAGCCTTCAATCACCTATAAAGAAAACATTATGGCTGGTCATTTGACAAAGAAAATTAGTGCCTATAAGAAAAAGGATAACTGGTAATTTTAATGAGTGAATGAATGAACATTTGAATGAGTGAATTTTAATTAGTGAATGAATGAACATGAACAGAAAATGACCCATATCACCAGCAGAGGTAGGGAGTTACTCCACGATGTAGGTAGGTAGGTACGTATCTCATGGGAGGAAATTTAGCATACACTGGAGGACGTTGATCAAATCCTCCAAAGAATGCCCAAGAGTGGTAACAAAATTAAGTCAAAATGGCATACATGAATCTTATTGTTTTGTCTGACTTCATATGTCCCTTGTGCTTTCTAATTAAGGGCAAATAGTCTCTCAATGTTTTTTAAAATTGTTTTATGTACTTAACTTTTCCCTGGAGACACAAATTATGCCCACCAGATTAAAGTTCAGAGGAAGGATGTGATTAAATGCTTGAGGCACTATAAAGTGCCAGTACTGGTGCTAATGCTAAGGAAAGATAGATCACAAGTATCCACTTTAAAGAAGGAATAACATACAGTTCAAATCCAGCAAATGCACCAGAAAGGACATAGGAAAAAGTCAATGCTCAATTCTATTCATACTCAGGAAGCTGAAAAGTACACATGAGTTTAGATTAAAGTAAACTTTTTTAAAAATCCACAGCTAATTGCATAATTAAAGGATAAATACTTTGAGGTCACATTAAACTTTTTGATTGACCCTGAGTTATCACTCTAATTACAGGCATTTCTAACAGAATGAAGTGTGATATCCTCAAGAGCTTGCAGTCATATGACACTGCTTTAGGTATCTGGATAATACGTTACAAACCTATTTCGTCTGCACTTCCTCTATAGCTGGTGGAGCAGCTCAGCAAAAATGTGGTCAACCAAGAAAAGCTGAGTAGAAAAATCCCGAGACTCTTCACATCACCTAAAAACAAAATCATGAAAGTAATGACACCCTTATACTGCATACCCTGATACACACATTAACATCTTTCATGCCTGATCCAGAGCAGCCATCTGAACGTCCTGGGAAACATCCTGACTGGTCTGCTGTATGGTATTTCGGCTTAGACTTTCTAGTTCTCTCTGTAGAATGTTTCAGTTGCTATAAATTAAGCATTTACGGGCACATTATACTCAAAAGAGCTATGAGTATCCTCCAATCAAGTAGGTATGTCTTACATACCTTAGAGCACATTTAAACTCCATGGTTATAAAACCTTATACGGTTCAATTTTTAATTATCTAAGTGATGAAGTGCAACTCCACGTTTTTATGAATGGTATGTTTTTTATCCAGCTTGAGAAGACAAAATGTATAGAAAATGTATTCTTTTCATATGTTCGCCATTTTTAACACAAATTCACAAGTTATTCAAGGATGTTCCATTATTTTCTTTCCTTTGAAGGATAAACAAGCAAGCCTTCAGCAGGGCTATTTTATAAGGTTCATAACAAGCCTCTGGTTTAAAAAGAAGCCTTCACATTAAAGTGTACGGTGTGAGAGATGCACGAACTGTATACACAAACCTAAGTATAACAGGACTTTCAGACACTTTCAACATTGTTCAGTCCAGCTCTCCAAAACAAATAGAGGATTCATGAAACAGAGAATTTGAGAAAACAGCAAATGAATCCTCTGTGCTATTTGCAGCATGAGGTTTGAAAGCTGCTCGCCTCTAGATCTCTAAGCTCTGTTTCTCATGTGTCAGATGGGAATACAGTAGACTATGCAGTAAAGGGAGTGATCACACAGATACAGTATGTCCTTCACACTTACCAGGTCTGTTGACTACACTCTACCCATCTGAACACAGCAGTATCAAAAAATATTTATGGGGCGGTAAGTAATTTTTGTGGATTTTTCCCATTCCACATAGCCCAGAATACTCTGAACCAGCTCCAGGAAAACAGGAGCTTGCCAAACCATTAGTTCAAGCAGGTGGTTCCAATTCAAAGGACCTTTACCTTCTCTATGCTTCAGAAGTTCTTGGAACAACAAAAACCTCACAAGCCTATGTTGGCAAGCGTAAGATTTGAAAGGCAGATATTATTCTCCCATCGACCCATCAAAATCCTTTTGCCAGATTAGCTAGTATCAGTACTACGATTTAGTTTCAAACTGGCCACATGGGAGGTCTGCTATAATAGGGCAGCTACAAGCCATGTGCTGCCACTTATCTTTGTGCCTCTTACTGGGAAAGAAAAGGGAAAAAAAAAGAGAACCGTGAAGAATGGTAATTTCTTACCTGGTAATTTGTTTCTCCACATGCCCTAATATGCAAACCCAAACACTAGCTAAAACTCCTCTTGTCAGCAGATGGACACAGGGAAAACATAAAGCCCCTGGGGTGTCAGATTTGAAATACAGAGAGGTGATCTCTCTGGCTAAGTTCAGATTCAAATTTCTAAAGCAATAAAGAAGAAAATGCCATTTCAGAATATATAGTAGAAAATTTTCATAAAGGTAAATTCCTCAGAGAGAGAAAACAACACTTAATCAGATGAAAAGATACTACAATTTTACAGGCAATTACTAAGCAGTGGGCAATTAATAAGTATTTTTCTTTTTTTATGTCTCTCTACAAACATTTTGATTATGAGGTTGGTCTGTGCTCCTCCTGATGTTTTACTTCCAGCTTGAACTGCTATAGGGCTAACAATGGAGAACTGTTAGCCCTTGATAATTTCTTGTTCAGATGGATACACATGACATGCCCAGCCCACCCAAGTAGAACTGGTAACCAAACAGTCGACCACCTGGTAAGATGATTAAAGTTTATCACAAAGTCACATGGCAATGAAAGATGACTGGACATCTGTGAAAGGATCAAGCCCGGTCAAAGAAATATCTCCTTTCGTTGATATAAAGGAGCTGGAAGAGGAAAATCTAGGGCAACATTTCTAACAAAAACAGTTTAGGAAGAAGTAGGTAAAAATGTGGTCCTTTCATGCTTAGATGCAGCATGTCGGTGCTTTTGCCTTTAAAAATCTATGGCAAGCTACTCTACGAACAAGAATCCTTAGGAATTTCTCAACGCTATTCTGAGACAGCCAGCACACTGAGTGAGGAGCTACCGAGAGCCAAGGAGTAACAAATACTGACAACATGAGCCTACCTTATACCCATCTCTATATAGAACTTATACTAGTCAGGACTATAGAAAAGTTCCTCTATCTTTTGAAGACGTGGTATTCTGATTGTTTCTTGAAGAAATGTAACAGAATTCATGTGTTTGTCTGGAGTTTTGTTTTGGTGGTGGTGGTATCCAGAAGTGATACCAACATCCACTTTTAACATAAGGCCTCTCAATTGGAAGGTTCAGGTTCCAGGTCCTCCCAGCAAACAATGCAACTCTCATGTCCCACCTGACAAATAAGGGTCCAAATAATCAGCCACTAGTTAGCCATTCTAGCTAACTAGAATGGGTGGACTTCCCATCCTTCTGTACAGCAAAGCAGAGGAAAACACTGATAGATCATGACATTATAATTCATGGGTTACGGTGATTAGCAGGAAGTGGTATCTGTAGGCTTCAGTCCCTGCTTCTAAAAGAACACTATTAAATGAGTGAAAGGCAGTCAATATCCATTGAATTTTTCAGGCTGAGTGTTACCCTCCCTGTTTCTGGGGGTGACAATGCCCTGAAGATTTGGTGATGTATCTTGTGTGCATGCACACATGTATGTGTATTTGGCACAGAAGCACTTCTGCCTCCTCCTCAGCTGTGTTTCAAGGGAAAGCACCCATTGCATTTTTTTAAAGTCTAAGCCATTAGGCATGCTCCAAAAATATCTAACATATTGGGTCCCTCAAGCATTTGTAGATGGAGCATAGCTTGCTTTCCCAACCTTCCCTTTATTTTAGACAAGAGAAAAGTACTGAATTCTTTAATTTGGCTGTTAGTGTCTTGCGAACTTCACAGTCCTACAAGAGGGCATCTTATCAAACTAGGCAGCAGATTAACAGCTGGCTTTTGGATCACCAATTTGGGCTCAGGCACTGCAACTCCACTTAAGTCCTGCTGTAGATGGTTTAGCTCTTTTATTGCCTTCAGCCCTGTGTGTTATCTATGACAGCTGAGATTTCAAGCTCATATTGATGTGAAAAAGTGAAAAGGTTGGAGGATGGTCAAGTGGCTGGCTTAAAAATTGCACCAAGAAAAGCACATTCTCTCTTGCCACAAGAGCATAAGGTTGAGTTGCTTCTCTCAGCCCTAAAACTTACAGAATCTCTGAAGCCTGACAAGCTTCTCATAAAATACTGAAAAAAATAAAAAGATGACCCGACTTTCTGTCACATAAAAGAAGTCCTCTGAAGGCAGAGGAAGTTTTTCCATTTCCAGAAGAAAAAAACATGGAACGAATAAGAAATTTTGGAGATAACTGTTTCTCTGAGCGAATGGAAATAAGGAAATGTCATAAAGAAGTGGTAGTAGATCTCTGCAACTACGGATGGGTCTTCTTCCACCCTTCTATTCAAATTATTGTTAAGCTCAATAGTGAATAGTCTCTGAGAGATGTGTCTCAAATGTACCAGATTTTCTTTCCCTGTGTTGACTTCTTAGAAAAGTGTGTTTGCTTATTCTTTTTCCCAGAGTTTGTATACTTGTTTATTTTGCTGTTACTCTCACTGGTTTTCCTTCACTCTTCTTCACTTCCAGTCCTTTCCTGAATGAAACCACTCACGCTGAATGCTGTCAGCCCTCCATCTTGTAAAGGTTTGGATCAAATTTAATTTTACAGAACAGCAAGTTTTCAGCCACTCATACTTTTCAGTTACTTAAATGGCACCCAGGTTCCCTTCCCCACCCTTTTTATCAATTTACAAGGGTCTCCTTTCTATAGCAACAAAGATTCTCTAAAAGAAAGGTCTTTGTTTTATTTCTGTTATACTTAGGCCTAGACAGCTTTGAATTTTTAGAAAAGATTGAGGCTGTATATAAAACTTCTTCATGGATGGAAAAAGGGAAACAAAAAAAGAGAGGTGTTTTCTCAGAAAATGATTGAAGAATTGAGACTTCAGAAGTGAGTTTTCACAGAAAATGAGCTTCAGACAAGCTGAATGCATGAACTGGCTGCCACTCCAAAAGATGTGGGTCTTACTTAGAAGTCCCATGTGATAACTGACTGTGCTGTAGGTCTGTCTCACACAAAGCTGTCCACAAGTTTTTAGGTCTGCAAGGATAGAATTCAACACCTGAATTTAAGGTCACTAGCATAGACACCTGGGTGCGAGCTAGGTGTCCAAATCACTATCATGGTCACTACAGGTCTTGTCTGTGCAACCAGTGGAGCACACTGACTTAGCTGACCAAAGTACCTACTTTAGGGTGTAAACTCCTTTGAGCATATTGGGTTAGCTTCAGTTGCCTGAATAGGCATCTTCTGCCATTTGAGTTGTCTTGGCTAACCTTGCCCGGCCCCCAGTCATCTCTCCAGATGTCACACGGTCCTGTACCCAAAGGCCCCCTTTCAACATATGAAAGCACAAGGCTCAAATGGCTCCTGTGGAAGAAGCTGAATCCCACCTCCATTGTCTGCAATGGAAAGTTAAGATACCTGATTCACATTCTCATAGCAAAATTTCTGCACTTGAAGACAAAGCTGAACCTCACCCCAGGGGACTACCTTTGAAATGCAGTGTGCAGAAAAAAGAACTAACCCCCTTTTAGAGTGGAAACATTAAAGGGACTCTCAAATACCTTGGGAATCTCATTAATTTTTGTACTTATTTCTCAGACTTTAAACCCCATTTTTAAACATTGGGGATAAGCAGTAAGTCTCTGGTAAGGCTTCTGGATTCTTTCTCAGTTCTGTTTCTCTTATGACCCATGAGCATCATGGCTGGACCTTCTCAGACTTTCTCTGAAACTTCTTCTCCAGACAGTGCTCCTGCTTCCCCACCATACCCACACATGCTCCTGTAACTCCCCAAGGTAATATTCCCTTTTTACAGAGTGTCACGAAAAAAAATTGCAGGCACTGGCTCCTGACAATTTGTTTGACAATAAAAGTGGTGCTTTTAACAAGTACCTGTTCTCACAAAGGAACAGTATCCCAGCTTCATGGAATACTAAGTACTTAGTGTTTCTTTCGAACAGGCTTAACTCTTAGCTGCATACTCCAAGCTACACTTCAGATAATGCTGTAAACAAAGAAAATAATAAGAACAACTGCATTTATCTAAACATCAAAGATAATTTTGTTTTACAGGTGACTAACTATAGCAGCATGTCTTCCCAAACGTCACCTCCACCTGCACAATCTGGTTTACCTGCAGTAGCAGTTTTGGAGAGAATACAGTGAAAGAGAAAAATGGCAATGCCAAACTGAAAGTCTTTTAAAATTCCCAGTGCTCTTTTTCAGTCTTTTCTTTTTGTCATTTTTTATTCATTTCGTACAATAGCAACCTTGTTAAGTACAAAAGCAATACAGTGCTAAGTAAAATCAGAAAGCCAGTTGAGTGCCATCTTTTTAAATATAAATGATGCCTAAAATCATTTATTTAGGAAATCAGACAGTGAGGATTAGCCAGTATCACCCTCTTTAATGCCTGGGATCACATATTTAAATAAACAGCAATCTCTCAAGAGAATTAGTATTTGGGGGTTCTTTTTGCATTATGTAATTTAAATGACGTGATACACTAAGTCGTAAGATACAATGAAAGCACACAGGAAAGCAGTGCCACTCTTCTGAGTGCCGGGACTTCACTTTAATTTACGAGTGCACGTACATAACACGATTCTTTTGAAAGGTACATAGCTCCCTCTTAGACTAAACTGCTTATTGCTTTTACAGTACCACAATTCCTAATGAAATTAATTTATGCTATTTAAGTCTCATTTTTGCTGACTTATAAGTTTTCAAAAAGTAGTTTAATCTCTTATCCTCTTTTTTTCCTCTCCAATTTCATTTTAAATAGCTTACCAAATCAAAACCTATCCCCACGAATGATCTCATGGTGCAGTTCAGCCCAGATATTTTTCTGCTCTCTTCTGCTTTATTTTTGGCCTATGATGACAAATCTTAAAGGGGAAAAAAGCCAAACCAACATAAACCCCAGAAAATATTATATAACTGTATAAAGTCGGCAATTTAACTCTTCCCAGCAGAAAATTGTTTCTAAATACAACTCTGTCTGGAGCTGAAAAACGTCAGTATGGAAATCCAGCTCCAGGTCACAGGAGGGAGCGCAGCAGCTCCCCGAGCAGATGTCCACACAAAGTGAGTCATCGGCAAGGGCTCAACCTGGGATCATCAGCACCCAGGCACAGCTGCCCACGGTTTTCAGCCGAAAGAGCAGCTCAGCTGCCTTAGCGTGTGGAGCCCTCAGCTAACCCGAGTGAGCCAGGGAAGGGCGACGAGACAGTGCGGAAACCTCTGGAGATATGATTTTTGTGTCAGCCCTCCTGCCGCATTAGTGAAAGGGGGCGCTTACCAGCATTCGGCAGAGCGAAGCGGCAGCGATGTCTCCATCGCTTTAACCTAGAAGGGGCACAGAAATGGGAGTGCCATCCGGGGGCATCCTGCTGCTCCCCGATGTGTGAGCACTGCCAGGGGCTGCAAGTGCCGACGGGCGCTGCGGGCAGTGGGGAGATGAGCATACTCAGACTGACAGGGTACGCTGCTCCCAGAGCCACACAGAGCAGGGAAGGGCAGGGAAGGGAAGACAGGGCAGGGCCGCCACCACCCACACCCCCCCGCCGTTGCCGCGGCAACCCTTAGGCGGGGCGCCCCCGGCCCGGCAGCTGCCGAGGGTGCCGGCGGGTCGCTGATGTGCGGGCGCCGCGCCGGGGGCGGGGCGGACAAAGGCCCTGCTCGGGCAGCGCGGCCGCGCTCTCAAGCGGCTCCTGCGCCGGGAGAGGCGAGGGTCGTGCCACTGGGAGAGAGGGGAGGGGAAGCGGCCGCCCCGGGGGAGTGGAGCGGAGCGCTAGCGCCGCGTCCCGCGGAAGCCGAAGCTTTCCTTCCCCCGGCCCGCCAAACCCGGGGTGCCAGGGGAGGGCGGCACTCCCGCACCGTGTCCCACTCCCGTTGGTCGAGGGGCCGCCCCGGGGCAACAGGACGATTTAACCAGGAAAAAAAAAAAAAAAGGAGATAAGAGTATTAGCTATACTTAATTTAGTAGCGACATGAGGTGGTTTGGTGATTTTCCTTTTTTCGTTTTCTTTTTTTCCCCCTCTATTGGCTAGAAGCCAGAGCTCTCCTATTGAACGCCTCTCGCTGAATGGGAAAAGCTGCCTTGTTTAATTAATGTTAGTCTTTTTCCCCCAAAAGAAAAGGAAAAATATTCCCATTATTTTAGCTGTGGAGAAGCCTCAGGTCTCCAGGAGAGTCGTGGAAGACGTGCGGAGCCCAACCTTATTTTCTTCCTCTCCTCTTCCCTTCATTACCACCATACATAGAGGCACACACACACACAAAAGGGAAAGGGAGAGCCGAAAAAAACGAGCAGTTACCTGAGAAACTGGATACGGTACTATAGGGCACCATGGGTAGACCTATATTTGAGGAATTCAAATTGCAGAAGTAACCTCTGCTTTAACCTCTCCTTGAACCACGCGTCATTTAGTACACTAATCCACCCAACACTGAAATATATGTGTCCAGAGCATGCACAGAAAAGTTTGGGTAGCATCTGTAATGTGGTGGAATCCCATATTAAATGTTGAAAAGTCACTCTGTTGTGGATTATTTATAATTCTTTCCAAATCCACAAAAATAACCATAGCTATAAACCAGATAGTAGATCAGCCATGTTTTCAGGTGTCTGCTTTCCTGTTTCCTGTTCCTGCACTGTTTGAAAAATAATAGTTTGGTGTATGGAAAATACACAAATCTCTGTTACACTGATGTAAACATATCAACATTCCCGCCAATGTTTGGAAGCACAGCAAATATGTTTGTACTAATGTAATAATAAAAGCATTCTGATGAATAATATGTTGTCATTTACGTGGTTTAGGGCATTACTTTTTAGTTCAATACTATGAGTTCTGTCTTTCCTTTAAAAATAATCGGTTTTGCTGGTAGCCTTGCTTTGTTGCAGATTTGTTGTGTCACCGAGAGCCTGCTTTTAAAAGGATTATTTTTCATGTCTGAGAAAAACTCTGCTGTAAGTTTTAAAAAGAAATTACACTTCTTCCTTGACCTTCGTTCCACTTACACCTTTCTGTGCACACATCCTGTGATTGTAATCTATTATTCTGATCAAGTTTGTCTCAGTTTTTTACAATGAAGCTAGACATGCATTTAGAAGATGTTGTAGCAATGTATTAATATGGAAATGTGGTTCCAAGTAGTAGGAACACAGTGATCACAAGCCCTACTTGGTGAGGGAAATAACTGTGCTTAACAGTATTGAGATCTGGACCATGTCTTAATTTTACAGTCCGTGTTTAAGTGTTAGGAATTTTCAGACTGATTTAATAGACTACCAGGTCTGAAGATGAAGTCAGAATTTGTAAGAGAGGATGCACTGTTCACAGCACAGCACTTTTATTTAACACTTAATTATGAAGCTGTACACAGAGAAGCTTTTGAGATTGTTGCCATTAGAAACTGAGCCCTCATGGCTCGAGTTATGGTCAGGCTGCCGTCTCCACCCCCACCTTCCTCCTTTGCCTTCCTCCTGCTCTGACGACTGACCTTGCCACGCTTGGCTAAGCTGAACCTTGAGGTGCTGCAGTGTTTTACATTGCTGGGCTGTAAGGTTTAAGGTGCAAGCATGTAAGAGGTGGTACCATCTGCGAGGACAAAAGTATTTTGCTGAAAACTTGCCAGCTGTTATTTAATATCACTGAGTATCATGTAACAAATATAAAAGTTGCATATCAGCGAGAACATCTCTTTTCCTACTGATCTAGGCTGGAACACAGCAAGGTTTCCATTTATTTCTAGCTATTTTGAAAAGAAAGCTCTATTGACCTATTTTGACACTCAGCCAGGGAGGTGACTCCATCAGTCAGAAGCTGACCATTTTTGTTTCCAAACTCACCCACCAGAATTTTAATGCTATGCTTTGTTTGAACTGAAAGGCTGTCATTTCAGTGCTTTTTTTCACCGTTGATCTCAGCCTTATGTATTTTACATGGTATTTTGGAGATACACTATTAGCCATCATTATAGCATTCTCTGTGTAAAATTATTTTGTGTGTAAGCCTGAAAAAAATTTCTGGTGAATTTTCATGTTATTCAGTGGCATTGAGTGATCTTTTGTGCAATGATATCACAGGTTTGCTCTTTCGTAACCTCTTCTTCCCAGGGAGACTCTGATCTTTCACCACACAAGGCATTTGAATTTCTGTGGTTGATTTTTGCAAGACCAGAAGCAAGCCTTGATGTCTCCTAGTTTTACCTGTCACTGAGCGTCTCCCATGTTGGGAGCCAAGGGCATGCGGGGCACGGTGGGATCAGATCCTGATTTAATTCTCCTGGGAGTAATTGATCCTCAGAATGATTTCCACAGGCACAGCTTCCAAAGGTGCTGAGTACTGATACACTGCGGCACAATACCACCTTTTGCAGATCAGCAAAGGAGTGGTCACTGTAAGCAACAAAGCGTAGGAAAGTATTCTGTAGAGAACAATCCATTAGCAGGACATTACAGCCTTTACTCGTGATTGTCAATAGGTCAAACTGGATCATTGCCGGCACACTGAGGGACTGCCTGAGTTTCCCATGCATCATTTTTGCTAGACAGGATTCCCTCACGTGCATCAGCAGCATTTTTGCTATTGTTGTGAAAAGAGAAAATTGAGCCAGGTTGTCGACAATGCTGACAGCAGGGGATTTTTCTTCACAAAGGTATAAACATCAATTAGGCACTGAAGCTCCACTCACTATCAATCATTCGAAAATCTCCCTCTGCATGGTGCTGCCTGGCCTCACAGCTAGAGCAACAGCTGGGCACCACCTTGTGCTTTGGTGGGACTGTGGTCCCTCAGCACAGAAACCTCTATTAAGATTCTCTTGTTAGGGAGGGAGCTCTTTAAACTTCCCATTCGTTACCCTTTTTGAGAACCATACCACATTCAGTTTGAATATGTAACCAAGTCTTGGATTAGGGGACAGGCATAAGCTTTGTGCATGGAATCTCTTGAGTATAAGGGAAAGTCTCAATGGGGATGGGCAGCAGAACCTGTGGTCTTTACCTTTAGTACCTAGAAAAACACTGTTCAGGACTGATGCAAATGTGTGTTAAGCAAACTATGAGAAATGTAATTTATTTTTATGTTGAATCGGTTACTGAGCAGTGTGAGATGAGAGTAATTATTTTCGACATTACTTAAAAACCTTTATTTTAAAGAAAATGTAGGAGTTCAAATATATTTGACGTTTGTGAAAAAAGAAATACTACTGATTGATTGACAGAACCAGTAGTTTTACAAAATAATCTTTAAGCACCATATCTAAAAAATACTGCAATTATCTGAAATGAATCTAAGCAGAGGGATGTAAAGTTCAAATATGAAAAGAACTTTCATGGAGGTGTGGTGAACATATCCACTGATGTAATTTCTGGTGAGATAAAAGATTGTAAAATAAAAGGAAAATCTCCCTTTTCTGTACTAAACTTACAATCTGTACATTGCCTTTTGCTTTCACGGTCAGAACTGGTATTTTTTCAAATTAACACCTTTCCACTACAGACACTATGTTTACAATAAATGTCTTCCACGCACTAACTATAGCTTTTTCAGTGTGATTTTAAACAAGCCAAAGTTTTTAGTGCTTTAATGTTTTGTGAGACTGTGAAGGCCCCCTCCCTTTATCTGAAGAAACTGGTAGCAGAGAAGCTAAAGCGCAAGAAAGGCAAACTAAATTTATATCTGTCTTCTGCATAAGCTTTGTCCTTGGCTATTTAATATATAAAACCTGTACATTGGAAATATCTCAGATATATTACGGAAATCAACAGTATTATCAGAGTTGTGGTTTACAACTCTAGAAACACTTGGAACCCAATCTGTTAATTTTTTTTGAATGAGATGTAAGCCCATTCTTATCACTTCAGATTAACTTGCAGTTCTTTAAGCGTAACCTTTTAACATGACCAACGGTTAAGCTTTCCAAGCTCCTAGGATACCATTGCTGGTTTAATTCATACAATAATCATTAACATGTCTCATTTCAAGAGCAAAAACTTAACTGATGAAGTGAAATTCAAATGTGTATTTTCCTGTAAATTGTGTCTATAGGGCACTCAGGCTGCTGGCAGTTGGCCCCTTCCCTTCATCATGAAACCAGGCCTTCTCAGAATCAAACTCCCAGTTCATCTTAACAACTTTGTCTGGCTTTTCAGAGGCAACTGACTGTCTCGCTGTCTTCAGGCTCATATTTAATCTGCATTTGAAGAACCTGAGAACAAACAACAAACTTGCTTCTTCTATCCAAAGAAGATGCAAAATTGCTTGTTCAGTGCTAGCTTGTTGAGGTACCTATTTAGAGGTTTAATGGAGAATTTCTCTTTCCTAGCTTATATTCTAAACAAGATTACTTGCTTTAAACCCTGTTAAAAGTCTTTCTGGAGTAGTTTGCCTACATATTGTGACATAAGTGGATATGAAGAAAGATAGTGAACATACTTCTTCTCCCTATGAGCCAGCGAGGCTGGACAGCTACAAAAAGAGTCTTCTGTTGTCACAATTTTCTAGCATATATCAGGATGTGGCCACTCAATATTCATGACACCATTCTTCCAGAGTTCTGGATAGAGTGATTAAGTGCCCGTTGCAGTTTTGTGTCTTTCAAATACAACTAAACCTTAAGAAATCTGATTATGACAGTAACCAGAAAGTTGACAGGAAAGTAATGGAGCTTGCAAAGGTTAATTCGGATGAAAAAACTTGTCGTGAATCCATGTTACAGAGCAATATTTTTTAATCTGTGAGACTTGCATATAATGGGCATGTGTTGTGAGGAAGGAAACTAAAAAAAGGATGTCTTTCAAGCTGACAGATTTGGTAATAAAAAATCTTCAGCTCCAAGTTTGGATTTCATTTAAAGTAAATAACTTCCTCCTGGCAAGGCAGGCTTCACAAAACAGGAAGTCATTTTCAGTTACTATACTAAAGTCATTTTCTGACACTGACGAATCTGCATCTGTAACGAATACACACTGCTCAGATTCTCCCTTGCAATATTCAAGACTAGAGAAAGCCTACTGAAATGAGTGAAATTATTAGGATTTCACTGGAATACAGGAGAACATACTTTGGCCAGCTTAATTGCCTGTGCCTGTATGAGTTGGTGCGTGCACTATGTATTCTCTGTCTTTGGAGTACAAAGCCACTGTAATAGCCTCATACCTTTTGTTACAGGTGTTCTGAAAGTGCTTTTGGTACATGCTGAAAATTTCTCCATACAGTCCTAAGTTTGACGTTATAAGAGCTTGTCTTTGATTCTATGAGAAAGATGCACTGAAAGCCTGCAATAAATTATTAACTGTGTCAGTGAGCCAGCTTTTGGATAGCTTAATTTATATTGAGTACATCTCTATCCAGAGGTGGCATCATTGAAATAAATGGGACTTGCTCTTCTGTAAGGAGGCACAGAGCTCTGAGTAAAATCAGAAGCAGTTCCAAGCTGTGTGATTTTTTGAGAGAGATACTATAGAAAATGTGATATATGTGTAATGGAAGGTAAGCCAAGTTGGTTGGTTTTGTTGTGTTGTTTTTTAAATAGGAAGCGGTACTGAATAATAGCTTACACATTTACATAATCAGCTACATGAATAAAAGAAACCAACATAAAACATTTTAAAAAAAAAATTCAAAACTGAGATTTAGTTGAAGTGAAAGCTGAAGCTGAAGTGAAAGTTGAAGCTTTTGTAAACTATGGCAAGGTAGCATTTGGGTCACTTAGCTACAACTTTGTGAGTTATCCAGGCTCTTCCTAGGTATCAATCATCTATCCTCCAGACAGGAATGCAAAGGTATTCTTGCTACTCTTTATAGCAGTCAGGGTCTCAGAATGGTCTTTTCTAAGACCTTTACTTTTGGGAGGGAGGGGATTGTTTTGCCTGAATTAACATGGAAGTGCCCCTCTGACATCCTTCTTCATCCAAGACAATTTCTGAAACACCAGGATGAGAAATTTAACTAGAGTTCAGCAGATTGAGGGACATAGTATTATAAACACTCACAAAACAGACAAGAAAAAGTGTGATTCAATTAATTTTTGTGGTCTGTTAGCTGCCAGATTGTACTTGACAATCTACACTCATTCTTAATGTCAGCTTGATCATAATGTTGTGTTTTTATTGTGAGTTCTTGTTGACAACATAAACCACCTGCATATAAAACTCTGCTATTATCCACCATCACAAAGGGTGATTTTACAGTACATACAGTAGATTGACTGTTACTTGGTATTATTATGGGCTTTTGAGAAAGAGCTTCATACTTTACAGTTGCTTGTAGTAACTGTCATATACTGGATCATGAAATTTTGCAAAAGTGTATTTCAGAAATAATATTACTGTGGATTCCAGTGGAGAAAGCACTTGCTAGCTTTTGGGAAAATTATGCATGAGAGGAATTTTTGTTATTGTAACGGATATAGCAATGTACCTAAAAATGTACTTCCTTTTATATAGAAACATTTCTTTGTTTTAAAGGGCTTAATTCTGTACACATGTATATATGACCCATGTTTGCTGGAGAAATTATGAACTTTAGGATCAGTATCCCGATTTCCAAAATATCTAAACAGTCAGAACCTTAAATTGAAATAATGAAGACTGTTGGACAGAGAACACCATCAAAAAGCCAAGTCCCGAATAATCAAGGAAAAAGGTGGGAAAAAGCCTAAATTGAGCCAGGCTGTCAGAAAGTGAGAACAAGACCAACAGGTTTATAGGAATGTCCAGGAATAGTTGTTCTTGGTAGCAACATATAGGCAGAGTAAGAAGTATTTATCACCCTTGATAAGCTAAGGGTAGATTTCCTGGGGTTAGTGAAGTAATCTCAAAGGAAAGCAGCTGGCTTGCTTGTTGAAGCAAACAGCAAGCAGAAGTAAAGGCCAAGGAGTTGGGCAGGTAATTGGAGTTTGACCAGGGGTTGTAAGAGGTAAAAGAGAGCCCCCACAATCAAGTACAAACAAAGGAGAGAGAGAGACTAAAACAGAGAGACAGACAACAAGAAACACCAGCTTGCCAAGTTTTTTCCTGACTTGTGTAACAAGGAGGTGTCTGAGGCAGAAGAAAAAACAAATACACATAGAATTGGAGGAGAAATAAAAAATAAGAATATCAAAAAATTCTTATCTAATCCATATAATCTTGACAGACCTTCGAGAGAGAAAAAAATATGTTGTATTTAGGCCTATGGCACTTACCTGAAAGAAAAATATTATCTGAAATGTAGTATTATTATTTAACATTCTAGAGAATGTAAATAATTTTAAAATAAATTTTAAAACATGTGAATTAGTTTCTCCTGGAGTAAAAGACAGTGCAACACAGCAATACATATATTGTCTTACAATGTTGTACGTGTAGGTATAAATGCCACTGAGCTTCAGAAAAGAAACTTAGATCTGTATTCATTATTGTAGTAAAACCTTTTTTTAAATTAGATTTTAAATCTCTCTGCAATGTATAGACTTAAATTCCTGAATCATGTTGAATGACTCCAGTTACATTGCTATAGCAGTATGTGTGATACCAAATCATCCCTATTCTTGGGGGCCTTGGCTGGCCCCCAGCTCAATACAAACTCTACACTTTGTAGAAGTACTCACTTTTCATGGGACTTTTTCCAGGAAGCCTTTCTGTAGCTGCTTCTCAGAGTTTCTCAAATTCTAACTACTCTACAGCTAGCATTTTGTTGGTTAACATCTTCCAGCTGTAGGGGTATTTCCCTTTTCCCTCTGATGAAACATAGCCCATCTCCACAGCTCTGATTTCAGCTACCTTACCTAGAAGTGAGGCACACCATGTTGCAGATAAAACCCACGTTCATACCTTGAGATCAGACACTGGCCTCCCTGTATGTAACCACCACTTAAATTTAGGAGTCCTAACCTGGAGTTGAGTTGCAGCAGTGCTAATTTCACTGTTACTCTGTAGCCTCTGCTCCCCATCTCAGCTGGTGCCTGCCAGCATCAGTCAATGGTGAAGTGCTGATAATGCTGATAATGACAGCTTCTCAATGAAGTGCTCTGGCACAGGATACCATGCTGATGGTAATACCGTTTGCCCTCAGTACCACAAAAGCTCAGACATCTGCTCCCAGACCTGCTGGACTTTATGTCTCCACAACACTAAGGATCAGGGGATGGACCCGCACAGGCAATGTTGTAGAAGATATCCCTAAAGTTAACTTGATCAGGAAGAGAAGGTAGATGAATTCTTCTTTGGGCAACTGAAGAAAGCCTCAACATTACAGACACTGGTGATCACAGATGACTCTGACCACCCCAGTATCTGCTGAAAGGGTAATATGGCACAAACAGTCCGTGAGATTTCTGTTTCTTAATGCAGGTGATCAGTGAACCAGCGAGGAGATACTGGACCTGAGGGTCAGCGGCAGTGTTGGCTGCAGCAACTGTGAGCTGACTGTGGAGTTTAGGATCCTGACAGAAGTGAGCAAGATAAATAGCAGAATGACAGCTCTGGACTTCAGAAGGGCAGATCTACGTCTGTTCGGGGAGTCTGTTCATGGAAAACTGTGCTGCAGGGCAAAAGGCCCCAGGAGAGCTGGCTGATCTTCAAAGACAGCCTGCTCAGAACACAAGAACAGCGCACAATGTTCAGAAAGTTGAGCGACTATGGCAGAAGGCCAGTATGGATGAACATGGAGCTCCTGCCTGAGCTCAATCACAAGAAGTACACAGCAGGTGGAAGCAGGGACAGACTACTTGGGAGAAATGAACAGGTGCTGTTCAAGCATGTAGGAATACAGTCAGGAAAGCCAAAGGGCAACTGAAGTTGAAACTAGCAAGGGAAAAAAAGGGAAAAAGAAAGGTTTCTTTAAGCATACCAGTAGCAGAAAGAAGACTAATGAGAATTTAGAATAATGAGAATGGGCATTGCTCAGTGGAGCAGGGGATCTTGTGACAGGGGATATGGAAAAGGCTCAGGTACTCAGTGCATATTTTCCTGTTTTCCTTGGTAAAGTCTCTGGCCCTCCAGGTCCCTGAGCAGTCTGCAGGTGGGAAGCAGTACCCACAGTAGGAGAAGATGGAATCAGGGAGTACTTAACCCACTTGGACATTCATATGGGACCAGGTGGGATGCACCCAAGGGTGCTGGAGGAGCTGGGTAATGTCACTGTCATGCTGGTAACATTTTTGAAATGTCATGACACTTTCAAAGTGGGGAGGTTCCCAATAGCTACAAAAAGGCAAACATTGCATCCATACTTAGGAAGGGCAAGAGCGAGCATCTAGGTGACTACAGGCTGGTTAGCCTCACCTCAGTCCCTGAGACAGTTATGGAGCAAATCCTCTGGGAAGCCATTGCTAAACATATGAAGGACAAAAAGGTGATTGTGAGCAGTCAGCATAGGTTTATCAAGGGCAAACCATGCCTGACCAATCTAATTTCTTTTCTATGATGATGTTGTGCACAAGGGGAGGGCAGTGTGTGATGTACACTTTAGGAACCTTTTGATGGAATCTCCTGTAGTCTTCTGATCCCCAAACTAGTGAGATATGGGCTAGATAAACTGATGATAAAATGAATGGAAAATTGGCTGTAATGGTGGGCTCAGCAGGTCATGATCAGTAACACAAAGTCAGTTGTATAATGGCCAGTAACTAGTGGTCCCTCAGGAACCAATACTGGGACAGCACTGTTTAACCACTTTATTGATGGCCTGGCTGATGGGACAAACTGTTCTCAACAAGTGTGCGAATGACACCAAATTGGGAGGAGCAGTCACAGAGCTGCTATTCAGGAAGGACTTTGACAGGCTGGAGAAATGGGCTGACAGGATTTTCACAAAGTTCAACAAAAATGAATGCAAAGTCTTGCATCTGGGATGGAATAAACTCATGCAACAATGCAGGCTGACTGGGAAACAGCTTTTCTGAAAAGGACTGGGCCATCTTGGAGGACAAGAATTTGAACATGGGCTGGCAATGTGACCTTGTGACTGGGAAAGCCAACAGCATCCTGCAAGACTGCAGGCAGAAGATCCAGGGAGGTGATCCTCCTTCTGTATTTGGCACTTGTGAAATTGCACCTGGAATAGCGTGTCCCATTTGGGGTTCTCCAATAAATCAAAGACTTGGACATAGATTAGACTGAGTCCTGATAAGGCCAGCAAGCTGCTCTGGAGCTGAAGCACATGATCTGTGAGAAAAGGCGCTGAGTGATGGACCTGTTTAGCCTGAAGAAGGGAGATCTGAGGAGAGATCTGCAACTAAAAGTTGTGACTGAAACTACCTTATCATAGGACATAAAGGAGACAGAGTGAGACTGTTCCTGGAGGTACACAGCTACTGGATGAGAGGCAGTGGCTACAAAGGGGAACATGGGAGATTTCAATTAGATATGGTTTTTTTACCATGAAGTTGGTCCAGTACTGGAAGAGACCCAGAGATACTGTGAGACAAACACTCCATCCTTGGAGGTGTTCAAGACGATTGGACACAGATCTGAGGAAGCTGATCTGATTAGCCCTGCCTTGAGTAGAGCGGGTGGGTGTCATGTCACCTAGAGGTGCTTTCCGGTCTGTCTGATTCTGCAAATCCATAATTCTGCGTCACCTGGTCTAATGCTTCTACTATAAAATGCATAATGAGAGGAAGGACTAAGTATTAGAAACTTGATTTCAAAATTCTCAAGGGTAGATGGAGATATATTTACAGCAGCAACATCTAGAAATCAGCATAGGTGGTTGCACAGGGTCATAAACTGTAGCACTCTAGAAACAGACCCCAGGGAGTGGTATAGGGAGTTCCCACCGTGTCATATAAATCTAATGTTGTCCTGCAATTTTTAGTGTTGTGTCCATTGCTGGAATTGCTCCAGCAAACACCTGTGACAAATTACAGTTCCTATTTATATCTGGGTAGCTGGAGACTCAGAATCCAGTTTCAGGCCCTGAAAATGATTGATACTCAGCCAAAGAACAGAGATAATCAACCTGTATATTGCAAATACACTTATTAATAATGGAATATGAAACTGAACTAAAATAATAACCATAACAATACACCTGGTCAGTCAGAAATGTAGATTTTTTTGTGCCATCAGCAATGTTTAAGCCAAAGTATGCAAGAGCAAAATGAAAAATTGAAGCATGTCACAGAATTGGGACATTCCATACATGAGTATAACCCATCTGAAAAGAAATATCTACAACAAAATACTGGGAAAGGCTCAAAACTCATAACTGTCCACAGCATACGTGATGCATGCTAATTCAATCCTCGGTGAACTGGCATTTCTAGTGAGGCTGTTCCAAAATGTTATTAAGGGCATTGCAGCATATTGCAGACTGTGTTGGCAATGCCAAAAACAGAGGGAAATCAGGAACACAGAAAAAACATAAGGCAGCTGCCAAACATTGATTTTCTTTAAAGGTGGGAAGCAAAGATACTGGGGTTTTTTTTGAGAGTGAGGAAAAAATGTTGGCATGTTTTTTTGCAGGTCTGTTTATAAGAGCTGAGGAGGCTAAACATAGTAGTTGAAATGGGTTTAATGTATTCACATTCTGTGTATAATTACACTTGGGGGAACATATTTGACAAGAAACCAATAATAATATATCAGTGTCTGTCTGGGAGCATCTCCGTTGTTATCATGCAGCAATTCATGAGCCCTTAGATCTCCACAGTTTCTATCAACAGAACTTAGACTACTGTCCTCAAAAACCTCAAGTCCCTGCCACCTGAAATTTAAAAAAGTCCCAGGAACTGCAACATGACAAAGTAACTCAGAAGAGTGCTAAGTGAAGTCCTAGTTTCACTTTTACTGTTGCAACATGATAGTTTTCAGAAAGTTTGTCAATGAAAGGAAACATTATGAAGTGAAAAATGTGGGAACTATATTTTATAAGGTTATTATCCAGTTGGGTCGCTGGTCGCTGAAAATGCACAGAGGATTGTGTAAAACTGTGTGAGAGTACTTGGTGCTGAGTAACCACTGACTCACACATGGTATCAACAATAAAATGCACTAAAAAATTCCTGTAAGGAGAAATGGGCCAGCCAGTAGAAAGTCCCACTGAGGCTAAAGCTCTATGAATTTGGAAGACAATTAGAAAGATGTAACTAGTCTTCTCCATTGATAAGTAGTGCCTGGAAGAAAGAACCAGAAATTAACTTTAGTTCTGACAGGAACTAGCTCAGAATCATTTAATGTTTTTAATTCTTTTTAGTAGAAGAGGCTGATGATGAAAGTACTGTAGAAATTTGAGGAAAATATTACTTCATATAAAAATGAAAAATATAAGTGGTATGTTTTTAAACCAACAAATTTGAAAAATTAAACTATGAGCAGTTGTGACTGATTTAAAGTCTTTCATTCAGCTTTGCTTAGCAAACAGCTCAGATGCTTTAAGATGTTACTGCTTCCCAGCTGTTTGTTTGCTCTTTTTGTAACAGGTCATCATCTTTCAACAGAACTGACAGGAGGAAATGTGTGCCCATGCACAATCTCCTTCCGTACAGGAATTGTACCTTGTTCAAGCCCACCTTCATTGGTGATTTAAGACTGGCTGTCAGCCTCTGTGTGAGCACAGCAGAGGCACAAGCACAGGTTCCCTTGTGCCAGCCCCACACTGGTGATAGTAATGGAGGCATAAGAAGACTTTTCGATTAGTGCAGCAACATTTGCTCAACTACATCTGTCAAAGTCTGAAGCCCACCAAGCAAGAGAGCCTTGCGCTTTTAAAGGCTTTTTTTTCTTCTTTTACCTGGGAAGAGAAGTCGAGGGACTGTGTTACAGGGCTGAGGGGGTAAGTGAAGGGATAAATGCATTGCTAAATAAGCAACACATAATTAATATCTAGGACTTAACAGTCATGCAGAGACTACATCAGGAAGAAAGGAACAAAAGCTTTGGAAAGAAAGGGACAAAAGCTTTGGAGTTGGTCTTCCAAGGACTTTGGAAGATCTCAGTGGGTTTCAGAACATGGATGAGAAGATCGTATTTCCTTCCTTTTGTCACACTCCTGCTCCCCCCTGTTCAAATTCCTAGGAGGACACCCTTCATCCTAAAATAGAAACTGCTTTGGAACAGGACAGAGTTACTGCTCTATAGGAGGAGAGCAAGTGAAACAGCAGGCAGCATAGGTCCAACTTCCTGGCCAGAGCAGGAAGCACAGTGGAAAAAAGGGTAGAATCTTTCACTTGTATATTAGGTCCTAAACCGGTAAAGTGGGAATGTTTTCCATCACATTTCTGTACAGAAGAGTTGGAAACATTTTTCTGTGATTGATGTGAAAGGAAAATAAAGTACCTGTTTGGCCATTTTCCTCACTCTTGGGTAACACTGTTTTTGAATATCACCATCTGAGTTGTTTCTAACAGGTATTTCACATGAAAATACAACTTTCTGATAGTCTAGAGGTTGTTAAGTTACATGTAGATGAAGCTTTGATGTGAGAAAAACAATAGGTTGACAAGAGATCCCTGGCAGCTTTGAAAAGAGTTCAAGCCTCTGAAATAAGGCAAAGAGAAGCAAAAATGTAAATTTCATGTGGTGAAAATAGCAGATCTCATTCAGAAACTAACTCAAAAATGCTCACAGGGAAATGAAAGTATGTCTGAGACCATCACCTTCCTGCCTTAACAAGCCAGAAGGTACTTTCTTTTTTTATTTTCATGTTTCTCCTAACTGTATTGTCAAAATTAGAGGTCACTAACTCAGACAGGCTGACAAATGCAAAATGGTGATGAGAGCAAATGAAGGGGGACTCTTTGGCATTAGTAGTTAGATGTATAAAGTTTTTGTCTTTATTAGTGAGAATGTAATTTATGAGGTGCGAATGGAAGCTAATCATAAATCACTTCTTGCCATTGTTAAAAGCACTTCATACACACCCCTTCTACACCTTTGAGAACAGATACTTCTTTTTTTTCAGATTGAATTCACATCTGGAGAAAAATGCATTGGTTGTCCCTTTTGCAATAGCAGGGCTCTGTAACTGACAATTTAATCTGGCCCAAAAAGTAATTTTAACGTTTCTAAAATGCATTTATGCATTACCAGATATTTACTGCTGTAAGATGTTGCTGTATCCATAAGATGAAGGAGGCCAGTGCGAGAACTCAAACTGCAGAAGTTTCCAGAACAGGTATCCAGCCCTGATTCAAAAGGTCAGATATCCCTGACGTGGAGGTTTGGCAGAAGTGTAACAAAACAAAATCTTAAGGCAGACCGTGTGTCTGTGGACCTGATAAAGACAAAATACCAAACTGTCTGATCTCAGATGCAATATGGATTACTGGTGGGGGTGAGATACTAAGGAAAGTACTAATTCTACTTTTGTATTACCGTATCTAGAATAAAAACATAAAATAATAAATATATAGTAATAGTGTATTGCCAGCTATTGCTATTGATTTATGGATGATCCTCACAATACTAGTTGAGATTTTCTCTAAATATAGCAAAATAATTTCCAAGTTTCCAAGATGTTGCACAAAAACTATTTTAAAAACCACAAAAAGAGAACTTAGGTATTGGAAATATGAGAAATAAAAAGGAGGTGTTTTTAAGTTTGTTGTGTATGCCAAAAATACAGGCCAAGTCAAATGAAAGAGCTCTTATTGGCACCACAGAAATTTTTGAACCCCTTGAGCAACACAGACATAGGTTTGTTTATGCTGCCTGAAGAAGACTAATATTTGTCTTAACTTGCTATTTTCACTTTCTTCTGATAGCTTTACTAGAAAATATTGCAACTAAGTAGGCAATTATTCAGAACAAATTATCTTCTAGTGTAGAAACAATCAAATGCAACCCACAAAAATTAGTAGATAACTTTAAGAATTTTTTGGGGGAGTGGTGTCATGTAACTGCCAATGCTTGTTATATCAAATCTAAACTGTTGTTAGAAAACAATATCAAAATAATAAGGCACTGTAAAATAACCTGCAGAACTAGACTGATCTGTATTTAGATTAAATCACAGAAGGGCAGTGATTAAATTTAGGTTGTCATTCATTGATATTTTACTTGACAGGATGCTGAAAAGTACTGTTTTCAGCAGTAACCCAATGTCTGCTGTACAAAGAAAGAACAGCAGGATAAAAAGACTGATATGATCCAAAGCTGCCATCACTTCATAAACTGATTCTATGCATCAGGGAATAATTGCCTCAAAAGAGAATGTCATGCTTGTATGAGAACATCACTCTTCAAATATGCTGTGAAAGGATGGGTGACTCCTTCTCACAAACGGTAGTAAAAGATACAGATTAGCAATCTTGACAGAAAATGCTGTCATGCTGAGGATATCTTTCCTGAGAAGGTCTCTGGCATAAACCAAAACAAATATTCATTACTGAGCCTTATGAGGCTGCTGGCCGTGCCCCAAAGGGCCTTAATGGCCTTGACCATCTTTGCCTGAGGCCTCCTCATGTACCCTGCCCATGGCCCAGGGGTCCCATTTCAGCCCAGCCCCAGGCACCCAGCCCTGGCCTGAGAAACACTGGACATGTCCCACACTGTTGCTTGAGTGTCCTGGGTTGACCTGGCACCTGCCCGGTGGCCACACATATGCCTGATGGTCACTGGACTGTCATCTCAACCCAACACTGCTGACTAACACAGAGAAACTGTCCATGTGTCGGGCTTGTTTCTTCACTGGAGACTTGGTGTGCCTGACAAAGGTATTTGAGCATTTTATGTTTCAAGGCCTCACTCTCATTTTGGTTTCTTTGAAAGGTCTGACTTCAAAAGTTCCTATGAATTAATCCGTTTCAGCACCCAGCTGAGATGCTCTAACTGCTTCTCTAAGAAGTGTCTGAGTTCTGGTATAATTGCTTGCTCATAAGGTTTTTCCCTTTTGCAGCCATGTCCTCACTACAGTCAGTTACCTCATGCATGAAAATCATCAGTCATCATAAGGAATGGGAGCTTTTTCTTGAAGACCTCCAAACTGATGAAATTTCAATCCTATCACTTTTAATACCACCATATCTCTACCACTCTAGTGGAACAGAAAATCTTGCCCTCTTGAAATTAGCAAACACAGCTTTCTGAGCCTTCGGAATCCCACACCTTTATGTGTGAGATCAGAGAACCAGTTATTAAGGAATTCCTGTTTTCCAGGTAGGCACTTAAATAATTTTTCCCTGTCTTCAATGCCTTGAGTAGTTCATTCCATGAGTTCCATGAGGACTTTGTCTGATATGTCTTTGATTTTTCAAAATCCTTATCAAATTGTAGACACCAGAGCTGGGCTTATTATTCCAGTAGGATGACACTTGTAACTTTCCTACACGTTTTGAGTATAAATTCCTGGCTTACATGTAAGAATTGCATTACCATGGGAGAGTCTGTTCAACTGATTTGTTTCTCACAGGCTTCTTCAGATTCATTTCTTCCCCCATTATTTGTAGATGAATGAGTTTTCCTGTTACTATGCTGTAAAACATGTAGTCTTACTAGACTATTTGCCAAACTGTACAAAGTTCTCCATGATATTGACTGGTCACTCCCCTAATATCTTAGTCTTCTATGGACTTCAGGAGTGATATTTTTATCTTTTCTTTAGATGCCTGTGATAACAATTTCAACAGCATAGAGACCCAAACCATCTGGAAATATACCTACTCAGTGAAGAATTCTCTTACAGTTTCTATTTTGGTCCCATGAAGTAACCATGTTTCATATTGGCTTTGAGTTGATTTGGTTCTCAGTCTTCCAGTTAATTACAATTGTGAAATGCCTTCAACTGTTATACCAAAAATCTGCCTCAAAATGCAATAATTAAACCTTCAGTCAGTAAAGGTGAATTTAAATGACTACAGATAATCCTAGTTTTGCCAGGGACAAATAAGTTTAATGGCAATGTTTTGCAGAGTCATGTAAGACTGCTGGAGCTGATTTTCATTTTTTCTCTCTTGCTCATTCAGGCGGGGGGTGGGGGGAGAAAAAGAAAAGAAAAAATGTATCATACTTCGCTTCCAAGGTAGAAATATTTCCCATCATTCAAGGAATGTTTATTACAAACAGCTAAGTGTAGCACTCTTGGTCATCTGCCACTGCACTGATGCAATGCAGTCCATCTTACATGGTGGAAGAAGAGGACTGAAGGAAAGGGAAGAACTGTAAAGCGTAGAAGATTGATTCCAGGCCCTATCTCACTTCAGCTCCTTAAAATCTTTTCATTGAAATGCATTGTGCAGCATCAGGAAAACAAAGTTAAATTTTAGTGAAAGAAAATAAGATATTTTTGTGCCTGTTCAGTATAGCCATGAACACTGGTCATTACAGAACAGCCACTTATCCAGAAGAAAAATATCCAAATAAGAGGATGGTTAATCTCAACATGAGGCATTCCACATTGATAGTGTTTTGATTTGAGACCCTATATTGTAAGCACATCTGATAAATATTTAGTGGCTTAACTGACCCTGAGGAAGCTGAGAAATGAGTCACTGAAACCAGAACACCTGTTATTTATGCACTCAGTTCATAGCCCAGCTGCAGGTAGGATAAAAAGGCTCAATTCCAATTGCAAATGCAACGTATTTAAACACCTACATACACATGCATTAAGTAGATCATAAGCAATAATGAAATCTGTTTATTTCTTTTTCAAAATATTTTGATGCATTTAAAATTATAATTAATTAATCTCCTACAGTACTGTCACAGTTCTACTTACAAACAAGTCTGAACCAAGAAGTATTAACCCTATAATGCCAATATTAATAAGCAGATCCCTGGGAAAAGGCTGATAGATTTCTAAAAGTAATTAGAGTGAGAGAATTAATGGATACCATTTTAAAAGCCCATAGAATCTATTTAAAAACATATGTCCATAGAGTTTGAAACTAGTTTGTAGAATATAATAGAAAATTTTCTATTTGGCAATGTTTGCTGTTTGGACTAGAGACCACATACCTTTCTTTGTGTTGGCATTGCATCTATCATGATGTGGAATGTTAAAAGAATATAAAAAAATGCTGCAACTGCAGTCTTAAATAGTCAAAAGAGCTGTTTTCACAAATTTCAAAAAGATAAAGTTTTCTGATTTTTTAATTCTTTAGAAGCATTATAGTCAATTGCTACATGAGCTTTTCAGAAGGTCTATTTTAATATCATTAAATCATATCCAAAAATATACTGGCACATTTATTACAGAAATAAGTATAGATAGGAAGCAGTTAAAAAAATGTACAAGCCAACTCAGAAAAGCTGAAGCCACTAAGTCCCTCTTATGAATAATCAAAGTTTCAGATACCTTTTATTTATACCCCAGTTTTGCTTTAACAAAAAGGATAAATTTAAACTACAGAGATGGACTGCATTCTTATTTCCCCTCTACTGTCTTAAATAAGATATCCAAACTCATTCCATTTGTCATGGAGTATTAAGGGCATATTTTCATTGTGGATTATATAGTATCAATTGTTAATATGCCATGTTGTGATGGGTCAAAAAACATCTTATAACCTGGAGCAAATTTCAGATGCATGGAGGAAATTCTAGTTGAACAACAAACCATGAAAATCTAGGGGAAGCTAGGTCTCTTTGGCTGCAATTAAAGCATGCAGCAAATTTGTTCCACCAACAGGTTTTCCTGTGTTCGGTGATTGACAAGTTTTGTTCAACTTCTACAGCACTGTGCGTCCTAAAGTTTGTGCATGAAATTATTACCACATGTGGATTATACAGATGCTCTGCAAACAGAGAATACTAAAGTGATTAAGTGAATGAGGCAAAACCCAAGGACATAGTTTGCATCCCTTTATGTGTATAGGTATATTACTCTCACTAGCAGGAGGCAATACCTTTTTTGACTTCCAAATCAGTATTTGACTGAATGAGTGTAGTATTAATTGCTTTGATAAGTCAGAGAAAAGTCTTCCACCAACAGGAGTTGTATCTTCTTACACTGCCCTGCTACCAGCAGCATCACACAGTGTCCCTGGCTTTTCCCCAGCTTGATGCCAGTTTCTTCTGCGTATTCAGTTCCTTTGCCTTTTCTGAGGATCCAGAGGAATCCTAGGGATGGCTGTGGTTTTGTAATGAAGACTTTCATCCTTAGGGTTTTCACTAAAAGTACTGACCTATTTCAAATCAGCAATTAAATTAGAATAATTTCCTTGGTCAGATTGACTCAGGCCACACTTTGAATCAGTAGTCTCAGTAAGAAAAGTGAAGTTGACTGGTAGTAGGTTTTCAAAACATCCTACAAGTAAATCACTTACTCATGGTACTGTCTGTAATGACACAGGAGATGTAAAAAGATGCACTTTAAGTACTCGGTTTCTAAGTATTTTGTAGCAACCATGAGTTTCTCTCTGCAAGCTTTATGTACATCTAACACCCTCACAAAGCCATATGTGATGGCTCCTATACATCAATGTTGTATTTGTTGGGGGGGAGGGGGAATAACTGTAGGCCAGTTTCACAGACAGATTAATTTTTATTGCAGCCTTGAATTTTTGCTGCACTTTTATGATGGAAGACCATAATAATCTGTCACAAGTATCTTTAGATGTCACTGTCATTGTACGTAGAGTGCTGGATTGAATTTAGTACATTGGCTGTTATTACTACCCTGAAACATGCCTACTGCTTCATTATTAAGATGCAAGGAAAGAGCAGCATGTGCCTGACCTCTGAATAGTATAGGTGCTTTCAAAATCACATTAATCACATTAATTTTCAGGTTTTTGTTAATATAATCCCTTCATCTGAGTTCCTGTTGCTAGTAATGGCTATTTTTATACTTCCCCCTCCCCCCCCCCCCCCCGATAGATACAGCATAGGGTACTTGTGTAAACTGATGATCAACTGAAGTAAAAGAATCACTGTCCTGTGTTACACTCATTATACCTCCACTGAGTTTAGGCATAGAGATTTGTATCTACTCTGAAAAACAGTGGTTTGAGTACAGTCTAAGAAAAGCAGATGATATAGATAATGCATGAATATCAACAGGTCTTGTAGGTATTCATTGACCAGAAAGACAAGCTTGCTAGGTGTGACTGAGCAACGAATAACTAAATTTGTGGACCAAACATTGCAAAAGAGGTGTTGTTTATTAGAGGAAATGCCCTGACTTCTATTTTTGAGCCTATAAATACTTTTTTAATACTGTTACGAAGTTTCATGAGCATTAATGGATTAGTGAGGTTATGTCACTAATGTGAACACTGACTACTCAAAGGAAGTAACTAAAGCCCATATTTTTAAAAATACAGGACTTCACAAAAAATGCTAAGTTTGGGTTTGGATTTTTGTTGTTTGTTTGTGGGTTTTTTGGCAAATTAACACATACCAATTATTCCTGAGGGGTGCGACTACAGCCTCATAAATCCCTAGTCTGCATATCAGGACTACTTCTAGGAAAGATATTTGCTATACAAGCAAGTACAGGATGCTTTTCTTATGATAAAAAAAAACAAGAAGAGTGATGGGGTGCATCACAACAAAGTTGGCTCTCAGTAAAGAAAATACTACCTTTTTTTTCCTTTTATGTGTTAAATATGTCATAATATGTGTGAAGGAAAGAGGGAAACCTGATTATCAAGTGAAGTTGATTTTGAACAGCCTCCCAGGATGCTATATAGCTGAAAGCTTCTTTATGGTTTGTCACAATATAGCAGTATGTCTTGTACATACTTCTCCCTGTATTTGACTAGCATAGGGATTTGACATCACTTCTCAAATGCACATTCTGAATTCTGCAGGAGTTTGGTGGCTTGCTGGCTGATACTTCTGATTTTTGAACACAGATGCATAAATCATTACACTTTAAAGCCCCTTTCAGAATTTATTGGATTATAATTAACAAGGATCAATTTAATAAAAACAGGAACACGTTTTAAAAAACATTAAATCTAACCAAAATTATTATGACATTTAAGAGCAAAGTGCAAGGTGCTTACTGTTCCAACATTAATCATGTGCCAGCGTGGAAGAGGTACATTCCACTTCACTAGAGCTATCTAAAAATTAGTCATCACATTTCATCTACTCACCTAAATTCCTATTAAACCAATGTCAGGGACAGGAATCCCCAGGGGCACACCAGCCCATTTTCAGATAGGTGAGATAAACACCTGTTTCTTACCAGTAGGTATAGACAGAGCTAGATGATGTGAGACAGATGCTTCATTTATTTGTTCACGGGTAGGGATCTCATGCCATTTGAGATCACTTATGGTACCCAAGATATCCATGTGGAGGCAGCAGATGTAACCCAGAACTGACCCACAGAAAACCCTTCCATGGTGGCAGTTGGAGGCTAGACAGGTAGACAGAACTGTGGATACTTTGGAGTTCCTAAATATGTGCTGAATATGTTGCCTCCAAATCATGTCCAGTGACTGTAAAGGGAGCTCAGGTACGTCTAAATCCCAGCACTTAGCTGAAAGTATTACTGCCATACTACCTAAACCTGTAAGGTTTACAGAAGGAAGGAAAACTCAAAACTGACTGAAAGTTTTCCCATGCAGATACTCAGAAAAATAAGCAGGCCTGCATCAAGAGAGGACAGTGCCTGCCTTCTCCTCATCTGTTCTGCCTGCTCTGGGACATGTGAGGTTAAGCTGAAGATCTGTAACCACCAGCTGAAATTATTCCTAGGGAACAAGTGCAAGGCTGGTGCAAGGAAGACTGAAAAAGCATATTATAAGCAGTGGTCATCACTACTGGTATAGGCTGATGAAGGCAGATTAGCAAAGTTGCTTGAAAGCACCCTGGATTGTGTGATGCCAGCAATGGCATGAAAAGAGAACACCACAAAGCAGATTTGGAAGAACAGGATCCTGCTGCTTCAGTTGACTTCTGCTCCTAGTCCAGGAAAGGGTCAGAGACTGTCTTTCTAAAAGCAAAAATGGGATTGTTCGAAGACAAAAGGGACAGTCATGCTTAAAGCAATGGAAAGCCTACAAGCAAAGAACTGTTGTGGCTTCCTAGCTTCTCAGGCCAAAGCAAATGAACACTATGAACCACCCACACTGCCTTTACCACACCCTTCTTCCTTGGACCAAGTACCACAGGACAGGAAATTGTTTTTGACTTGAGCAACGGGGCTTGAAAACCAAATCTCTTCTTTCTACAACCTTTAATTTACATACTTATCTTACGAGTTTACCCTTAATGTGGGCTGACTTGGCACTGGATTGTTTGCAACAGTAACTTTAAATTCTTTTATGTTCTTTTATATTTATTCTCAGGTATGAGTTTCATCAAAGGTTCTCTTTATACTTATGCCCCTTGCCTCCCACCACCCTTGCCCTGCTCCTCAAGTATATATTTTCTGTTGCTGAAGAGCCATTTTGGGCAACAGATGCAAAGCAACATTTGACCATGCCTACATGTTGACCCATCTTAAAAGTGGACTTCCTTGTCTTTGAGAACCCAGCAAGATAACCTTTCCGAGCCCCCCTATAACATGAGCAGGAAGAATAGGAAGTTCCCACAAGCTACATTTCATGCTACACATGAAGAAAATTTCTCTGGAAGAATTTTTTTCCCTGTAGGCATTTTGCAGAATTTCTCCGAGGATTTTGCAGCCTTCCCTTTGAGATATCCCCAAAGGGTGTATTCCAGTGCAGTGCCCACCCCAGCAATGGGCACAAGTAACACTGAGGGTTCTGGTTTTCTGATAAGAGTAACATCAGGCTTCTACATAACCAAATTATAACCTCAAAGGCTTTCTTTTTTTTAAGGAAAAAATAATATTCACTTATTTGTCCTCTCATCTTACAGCTCAAATTTCATTTTTACCCTCACCTAATATATTCTTCATATTTAAGTTCTCCAAGTCTGTTTTCCTATTAGTTTCAGTATCTTAATAGGGCTATATACATTAAACATGCTTTTATTTTTTGTTTTATTCTTACCAAAGCTGTAAGTTGGAAAAATTATTCATGTCCACCATGTCCAAACCTCAAATATTGTTTATTAAACACATGCTATGTCCCAGTCTGGAGATAGTTGTGCTTTCCTGAGAGGTCAAGTAATTTAAGCACACCTGGGATGAGAAGTGCTATGTATATGGTGTAGTATTATAAAATGTTGGTTTATGCTTGCCTTTCCTTTTTCTTTTTTTTTTTTTTACTGTAGACTCATATATCATGATTACAAGTTGTAAAGTTGTAAAACAGTTCAGCATACAGAAGAAGAGAAATACACTGTCAGTGTTACGTCCCTCTCTGGTATTTGATTATTGAAAAAAAAGAGGTCTACTGGAATGTTTGGCTCTTATAATTATGCAGCTATGTCCCACAGAAGCTTAGCAGTTACGGCAGGGTAGTAATTGTATTTTGCCTGAGAATTTTTTGTAATTATCCAGACACCAAAAAAAATAAAGAAATTTTTTAAGTGGTGGATTCAGTTGGGGCTATGCAGGTATGAGCAGTCTGTCTTCATTAGTGTTTGTATTATGGCATTGCCCAGGGACATCAGCGGCAGGCAGGGACTGATTGTACTTGGCAATGAACAAACAAGGCAGAGTTTGCCCCAAAGAGGTTATAACCTAAATACACAGTACTGAGAGGTGATGAGAGCAGTGTTACATTACTCGGAAGGTGGGGAGTTGAGGCTGAAGAACCCCCTTCTCCCAAAGCTGAACACCTCTAAAGAAGATTGCTTCTCCCCTGGAGCTCTGGTCTTCTTGTCACAGGTGCCATTCTAGCCAGCTAGGGTGTTTTTTGCTGTGAAAACCTGTAATGTACTGACTGCAAAGTAGACAATATTGACTTAAAAAACAAAACCAGAAAAAAAGAGCGAGAACTGTCTGCTTAAGAGCTGTCAAGGTTAAACTCTGAAATGATTAGTCACTTTCCATTGCAGTCAGTGCAAACTACTAGCACTTCTTAAACATTTCTTTTAGAATCACTTACTTGAATAATTAACTCCTGTGACCCTGGCTTGTCACTTACTGGTTAACATGGTCAAATGCTATCATTAACTTTCAGCATTAGATGTGCTCTCTCATACTTTCCGCCATCTGATGCAAATGCTCGTGCTCGAAGCTCACATTTCTAAATGTAGAAGTGCGTGTGCATGAAGTCTTCAGAGGCCTCCTCCTGCACGGTCAGCTGGCTCTGGTGCCACGGGCTCCGTGTTTTCCCCGTCTTCTTGAGCCCCTTGTTTCTGGGCAGCCACGGGGAAAACCTGTCAGGGAGAGAGCAGAGGTTTACCTCGCAGTGGCCTTTCTTTATCAGCAAAGCCAGGAAGCTGCACAAATCCCTGGCATTCATCCACCTTCGGCTTTCTGAGAAGCAGATAGCATGTCCCAGTCTGTGCTTTATTTAAAGGGGCAGACCATTTGGGGTGAATAGTTAAGTGTATGGAGCATTGGATATACTGGATATACTTGCCTGGATTTTTTTCTCCCATCCAGGGAAAACTGCAAATGGAGACTTTGCATCTGATTGTGGCTAACAAAGTGGTAAGGCCTCCTTGGGATGTTACTGAGAAATTCCAACTTCCTCCCTTTGGGACCACATTTTGAAGGTCTTGATCCTATAGAAAATTTTGTCTTAGAAACAAACACACAATTTGATCTAAATGTAGTTTTTATTTTGCACTCCTACAATGACTAGGGTGGGAAATTTTAACACAGCAAGCTCCCTCAGTCCTCTTGACACACAGGTAATGGCAAAATATCATCAATCTCAAAAGATTTATGTTCTTGTCCTTTTAAATCACTACCTTGCATTACACCATTATCACAGTACATAAGGTAATGGTAGGAGTTGAATGAGTCATGGGAGACACTCACTAAGATTTAATCCAAACTTTAAAAGCTGTCTACTCTGCATTGCCATGGCACTGCATGTTTTTAAGCTACAGGAAATATGCTGTATTCAGCAATATCACATAATGTTAATTGCTGAATAATCTACCCCATGGTCCTCAGTGTCAGTGCTGTAGGTGACAGTTGGGGTTAAAAAACAAAACTCTGATTATTAATTTTGTCTGTCACTAGCAAAGATAATTCTTTGATTATGGAGGTACCTTTGGGACCTGAGACAAAAAACTCCAAATATAAACTCACTGTAGTGGAAAATCTTTAAACTGCTCTTTGTTACATTTAAGAATTCTTGTGGTCCCTCTGGGAACAAAATCTAAACCAAAATCTAACATGAAGGAAACAGGTTTGCTGTGATGCCAGAAGTGCTCTAATTAATGTATCTGGTTTTCATGGTGATAAATGGGGTCTGTCAGAGTGTAATAATTAATTCTTAATAATGTGAACTTTTCAAGGTCATTTTGCCCTTAGATTTTTGAAGACTTCTCCAGAATCAAAACTGATACTGTAAATAAACAAATCTTGATCTGCTACACATGTGGTACAGGTATGTGTGTGTATTAGTGGGCTTGGCTCTCCTCACAGTCATTTCACTTTTGATGCTCTGACTTTGTTTGCACTCACTTATCTGTCCGCAAATGGCCGTGTTGACTCATACTGCCACTGCAAAGCTACCCAGCCTCTTCATAGCCAGGACTGATCCACAGGCTGGGTTTGATGCTGGCAGCCACTCTGTGGGTGAAATGCACCCTTTCCTCTACTTTAATATTCTGATTTCTAAAATTCGGATCTACTTTGTTGCTGGAAGGGCCTACAAAAAGGACATGAAATGTTAAAAGGAAAGGGTGTTTTTTAAAAGCAATTGTAACACCAGCCAAGGAAAAAAAGGTTTTTTTCTTCCCTAAACCACTAATCTCTATTCTGCATCTGTCTACTCATTTACCCTCTGGTAACACTGTTGGCTCCCCCTTTCGCAAGAGTTCTCTCTCTCTCATGGAAAAACTGGGCAGGAAGAGGTCATTGAAAACATTCTTGGGGATTGAGGCTACCAGGGCTTGCTGCTGTACAATTATGCAAGCAGATCCTTTTGAAAACAGCTTCTAAGAAGGAAATAGGGAGCTTATAGTGAACAAGTGAGAACAGTACTTAGCGTAATTGTGTGCCTATTACTGACCTTATACTGTAAATTGGGCTACACTAAGTTATAGCTGAAGAACATGAAACTGAAAGGAGAAAAAAAATCAAATAACTATCTTTATGTTCATAATTTTAGCCTTTATTCTGAAGACTAAATTCTTAGCAGAGAAAGCTTGAAATTCCATAAAGTACACATTTAACAGGAAAGAAAACATAGCCATGTGAACATAGGTGGCAACCCCCAAACTTCCACTTACATTTGTTGTTACACAAGTCATTTTCCTGTGAAAAATTTGGGCTTTTTTTTTTTTTTGTTTAGTTTTTGTTTTTAACGTGGGATTCTTTTGGGAGGCTTGGAATGATGAACTTGAAACTAACCTAGGTGAACACAGTTACGGATCCTGAGTAATCTTTCATTGCCAAAGTAATGACTTTCTTTTCCTTGCCATTTTTCTTTCTCTCTTTCACTTTGATTTATACCCTGGAGTTTTGCTCAGTGATTTTTCAGAAGCTGCAGAGAAGTTAAAATAAACATGTTTAGTGCTGAACAGATTAATCTTCTTTTCATATTTTCCCTCCAGTTCTTTGCCACATTCACCTGCACAATCTCTGCCTCTGGATGACAGCCTCTGCCATCTTCTGAAACCACAGGTATCTCACACAGAGAATGTCCTTTTGGGGCAAGTTTCTCCTGTGGAGGAGAGGCAGTAATGTGCCCTTAAAATTGTCTGCCCTCCGGGTTACAAAATGTGTCTTATCTAGGTCACTGGTCAAGTTATCACATCTGTATGCACAACCATCTCGGCTTGGCTGCAAGTCTGCTTGGGATAGTGGGAGGCTGTGCAGGGACAGGGTCCAGCTGCAAGGTCAGGGGCTGAATTTTGGAAATATCTCTGCTATTGACTCTGCATGTCACAGATTTACTTCAAGGGAAAAAGATATGAAATGGATAATTTCTGGCTCTAGCCAGAATTTGTTAAATTCTTTTCTCCTCTTCTTTTACAAACTCTATTTTTTGGCTTCATGTTTTACCTGCTCAACACAAGTTCACCAAACTGACTGAAAATAATATATGTGCTGATCTTTCACACTGTTCAAATATATGTTCAGGAACAGCCCACCTTACAGTAATAAACAGGTTTAAGTCAGAGGGGCTACTTAGCAAAATAAGGGCAGAATTTTAAGATAAAAGCTTAAAGTGATTACATTTCTTTTTAAATGTTTTTATTTTTGTCAAGTTGTATTACAAAAATTCAAGGCTAACATTTAATAGACAGTGCAAGCTGCATGAGTGGAGTTATTATTACACTGTGTTTATCCAGTTCTATGTAAACTGATTTATTATCACACCACTTCCACTGTGGAAAGCAGGACTTGGAACAAAAAACCCCAACCAGCCAACCAAACAGAAAACAAACCAAAAGCCCTCTGTTACTCACAGCTGTGCAGATGACCCTAACGAATCATAGAATCATAGAATCACTGGGTTGGAAAAGATCTCTGAGATCACCAAGTCCAATCCTTGATCCACTACCGCCGTGGTTACTAGACCATGGCACTAAGTGCCACATCCAGTCTCATCTTAAAAACCTCCAGGGATGGAGAATCCACCACTTCCCCGGGCAGCCCATTCCAATGTCTGATTACTCTCTCTGTAAAAAATTTCTTCCTAATATCCAACTTAAACCTCCTCTGGCAGAGCTTAAGACCATGCCCTCTTGTCCTGCTGCTGGTTGCCTTGGAGAAGAGACTGATGCCCACCTAGCTACAACCTCCTTTCAGGGAGTTGTAGAGAGTGATGAAGTCTCCCCTGAGCCTCCTCTTCTCCAGGCTAAACAACCCCAGCTCCTTCTACCTCTCCTCATAGGACTTGTGCTCGAGTCCCTTCACCAGCCTTGTTGCTCTTCTCTGGACCTGCTCCAGCACCTCAATATCCTTCCTGAACTGAGGGGACCAGAACTGGACACAGTACTTGAGGTGTGGCCTCACCAGTGCTGAGTACAGGGGCAGAATCACTTCCCTGGACCTGTTGGCCACACTGTTCCTGATCCAGGCCAAGATGCCATTGGCCTTCTTGGCCACCTGGGCACACTGCTGGCTCATGTTCAGCTTCCTGTGGATCCAAACTCCCAGGTCCCTTTCTGCCTGGTTGCTCTCCAACCACTCTGTGCCCAGCCTGTAGCGCTGCATGGGGTTGTTGTGGCCAAAGTGGAGGACCCGGTACTTGGCCTTGTTGAACCTCATGCCACTGGAATCAGACCATCTCTCCAGCTTGTCCAGGTCCCTCTGCAGAGCCCTCCTGCCTTCCAGTAGATCAACACTCCCTCCCAGCTTATGTCATCTGCAAATTTGCTGATGGTACACTTAGTCCCCTCATCTAAATCATCGATAAAGATATTAAACAGGACTGAACCCAACACTGATCCCTGGGGGACACCGCTGGATGCAGCCCTGTTCACCACCACTCTCTGGGCCTGGCCATCCAGCCAGTTCTTGACCAAGCAGAGAGTGCCCCTGTCCAAGCCATGGGCTGCCAGCTTTTTCAGGAGAATGCTGTGGGAGACGGTGTCAAAGGCTTTGCTGAAGTCCAGGTAGACCACATCCACAGCCTTCCCCTCATCCACCAGATGGGTCACCTGATCATAAGAGGAGATCAGGTTGGTCAGACAGGACCTGCCCTTCCTAAACCCATGCTGGCTGGGTCTGATCCTTTGTCTATCCTGTAGGTGTTGTGTGATTACACTGAGGATGATCTGCTCCATACCCTTGCCAGGCATTGAGGTCAGGCTGACAGGCCTGCAGTTTCCCAGGTCCTCCTTGCAGCCCTTTTTGTGGATCAGCGTGACATTTGCCAATTTCCAGTCATCTGGGACCTCCCCAGTGAGCCAGGACTGTTGGTAGATGATGGAGAGCAGCTTGGTGAGCTCTTCCGCCAGCTCCCTCATCACCCTTGGGTGGATCCCATCTGGTCCCATAGACTTGTGAGGATCGAAGTGGCTCAGCAGGTGGCTAACTGTTTCCTCCTGGATTACAGGGGGGCTATTCAGCTTCCTGTCTCTGTCTACCAGTTCTGGAAGCCAGTTGTCCTGAGGACAACCTGTCTTACTGTTGAAAACTGAGGTAAAGAAGGTGTTAAGTACCTCAGCCTTTTCCTCATCTTGGTGACTGGGTTCCCCCCCATGTCCACCAAACAATGGAGGTTCTTGCTGCTTTTACACTAATGATTTTAGATATTAGTATCAGGGAAATCTCCAGTAGTTGGGTAACACACACCCACTTCTGGGGATCACAGAATCACAGAAGGGAGTTGGAAGGGAGAATGAAGGCCAAGGATCATCAAACCCAACTCCTGGCCCTGCACAGTACCATTCCAAAAAACCACACCATGTGCCCAAGAATATTGTCCAAATGCTTCTTGAACTCTGTCAGCCTTGGTGCTGTGATCACTTCCCTGGGGAGCCTGTTCCAGTGCCCAATCACTCACTGGGTGAAGAACCTTTTTCTGATATCGAAACTAAACCTGCCCTAACACAACTTCAGACCATTCCCTTGAGTCCTGTCACTGGTCACCACAGAGAAGAGATCAGCGCCTGCCCCTCCTCTTCCCCTCACAAGGAAGTTGTAACTGCAATGAAGTCTCCCCTCAGTTTCCTCTTCTCCAGGCTGAACAGACCAAGTGATCTCAGCCACTCCTCATATGGCTTCCCATCAAGGCCCTTCACCATCTTCGTTGTCCTCCTTTGGACACTCTCTAATAGCTTAATATCTTCCTTATATTATGGTGCCCAAAACTGCACTCAATATTCAAGGTGAGGCCACACCAATGCAGAACAGAGTAGGACAATCCCCTCCCTCGACTGGCTGGTGATGCTTTGCCTGATGCCCCCCAGGACAGGGTTGGCCCTCCTGGCTGCCAGGGCACTGCTGACTCAGATTCAACTTGCTGTTGACCAGGCCCCCCAGGTCCCTTTCCATGGCACTGCTTTCCAGCATGTCATTCCCCAGTCTGTATGAACATCCAGGGCTGCCCCATCCCAGGTGCAGAATCCAGCACTGTTGAACTTCCCAGAATCCATCCCCTGTTGAACTTCATATGGTTGGTGATTGCCCAGTCCTCTGATTTGTCCAGGTCTCTCTGCAGGGCCTCCCTGCCTTGGAGGGAGTCAACAGCTCCTCCCAGTTTTGTGTCATCTGCAAACTTGTTTAGTATCCCTTCCAGTCCTGCATCCAAGTGATTTATGAAAATGTTGAGTGCCTCTCTCCTCCTGTGCTTTGTCTGGTTTACAGCTCCTTTGTATTTTTGCTCTTTTTCACTAACAGACAACTGGCATATTGTACTCCCACCTAGTACTGTGCTTTCCTGTCTATATGCCTTCATGTAAAAAACCCACTGAATCAATGCCTTGCCAACGTGTCTGAAGGTTGAAAAAACAACTTTAAAAATGCTGACATGTATTTGTTTTCTCAAAACAAACCTTGTGCCTGTAATGTTAGAAGCTCTAATTGCCTAGGGAATTTCTTCCTCTGACTGTGTGAAAGTTGACAATAAAAAGAATTCTTCTTACGGGGAAGTCTTTTTTTTTTTTCTCTTCATTAAATTGTTTTATTATGAATGAAGGTTGTAACTAGAATTACAAAACAGCAAAAGGAGATAGGGCTTTAATTCAGACCCTGTTTTGTCCTCAGGGCCTGGATCACCACCCTGTATCCTGGGACATTCCTGGTGCTGCAGAGGTGGTGACAGCTTTGCCTCCATCTGAAAGGAATCTGCTGGGCCCAGCAATGACAAGGGGAGGACCCTGGTACAAAAAGGATAAGCTGAGAAGCTGCTACTGTAGGATAAGGCTCCTGGGGTTAGAGGTGTCTAAAAGACTCTGGAGAAGATGCCTCCTTCCATTTCCATGGGTCCAAAGCCAATGCTGGTGCTTGATAACTTGCAGGTATCACTGCAACAGGAGAGGCAAGAGGAAAAAGAGTATCTAAAAAAGCTTTCACTGCCCTCCTGTATTATCTAACCCTGCACTGGAATCAAATATTTTCATAGAATCATTGGATCATTTTGGTTGGAAAATACTACAAGATCATTGAGTCCAACCACTGCCAAGTTCACCACTAAGCCATGTCCCTAAGCACATCTACTCATCCTTCAAATGCCTCCAGGGATAGAGGCAGCCACTTCCTTGGGCAGCATTTTTGGTGAAGAAATTTTTCCTAAGAGCCAATCTAAATGTCCCCTGGGGCAACTTGAGGTCATTTCCCCTTGTCCTATCATTTATTACTTGGAAGAAGAGGCTGATCCGTACCTTGTACCTTGCTACAACCTCCTTTTAGGTAGTTGTAGGGACTAATAAGGTCTCCCAAGATTCTCCTTTTCTCCAAGCTAGAACTGTCAACTTGTCTTAATTTAAAACAAGAAAGACAATCTAACTTTCTGGATTGGATCAGAAGATAGACTGGAACTAAATGTGTTTTGGTGTTACATATGTCAATACGTATATACTGAAATACATACTGAAGCTTGGAAACTGGGCATTGGGGTCCTCTCCCAACAGTGTGATTGTGGAGAGGGGGCTGTGTTGCAGCTCTTGGGCCTGCTGGGAGTCAACAGGCTTGGCAGCAGTGCTACTGGCAGTGTTGCCATCCCAGGATCACCACAGCTGCAGAACCAAAGCCAGAATGGACAATGTCCTACATACAGGCTTTGGGGAGCCGCTCCTCTGGCATGTGTACAGCATCTCTCCCTTCTGCAGGGCACTGTATGTGTACCAGAGCTGGCTGGGCAGCTCTGGGTGAGAGAGCAGCCAGGTAGAGTAGGGACTCAGTCTCGGCTGCTGGATAGTGGTGTCTCACCATTCACAAGCTACTAATATTTTATGTAAAGCACATGTGGCTTCTCGTGACTTCATCTGAAACCTTGCCGTGTGAGGTCTGAGGTAGAAGCTTCTGTTATTGCTGGTACTTTTCCCATAGGGTCTGACATAAATCAAGACCTGAAAATGAGGTGGGATACCTAAGTTTTCTGTCTTTGCAAAAACAGGGTGTAATGTGCCAAAGAGGGAGTGTCAGGTTTTGGCTTTCTTAAATTTCCTGGCTATTGTTGATTTATATCAGAGCCTTAAAGCTATTTAAACAAAGTGTTTTGTTGGTATTTCCTTAGTACAAATGAGTGAAAGGGATGACATATTTCATGGAAGCTTATGTATGTATTCTTCTCAGAAAGACTCAAGGGATTCTTTTGGCATCAGCATGGCCGTTAAGATGTGTAGTACGTACCAGGTAGACTTTGTGGCTCCTAGAGGTTTGTCATGCTGTCTTCCTTTAAGCAGATACCTATAGTATTTTGTGTATGGCCTATATACAAAATTCAGTGTATTTATACTACATACCAAACCATGCTCCGTAAAAAACTCTCTGGTCTCTCTCATAAAATATTTACTTGGTATATGTGCCATGTGGAAAAATTCTGTACCAAATTACATTTTACAAGTTTTCATGCATGCTCATTTAGGTGATATATCACCCTTACAAGAAAAGATCTTTCAAAGCTCCAAAAAGGAAGCACATACCATATGATTACTGCCAGTGCTTACTTTTAATTAAACCTGTCCTGAAATAAAACAACAATAAAGAGTATATGAAAATAAGTACCTTCAGAGTAATTATGCTAAGTCTTGTATTTCTTTGTTCTTACTACAGGCCAGTGACAATTCTAGGAGCAATTCACAAGGACGTCCATTTTTATCAGTTCACACTTGGTCTAAATTAATGGTCCTTCCACTTTCTTATTTTCAAAGTGGTGATAAAAGCACAGAGATCTGCAGGTGGTAGCTAAATTCAAACCTCTGCCTCGGTGGCTGGAGACAGTAGAAGGCAAGTAGCAGTCCAGGACCACGCAGAGTTCTCTCAACGCTCCCAGTGATGGTGACATATCTCATGCCACACCAATTGGTCCACGGGTCAGCCAGGAGCTCAGTCCAACTGCAGGGTCTCAAAAACAGGGAGGGCAAACCACAGCAAGCTTGGATGGACAGAAAAGGCTTCTTTTGACATCCGTCTTGCTCACTTGCAAAACCATCATTTCCAGAAAATTCACCATCATCCTTTGACGTTGTCATGAGCAGATTCTTCCTCTGATGAGCACCATCTTTCAGCTCAGCTCCTTGCATGTTTAGCTTAAAAAATGTCCCCATCAAATTTACAAGGATGGCAATGTGCTGATGCCGTGTAGTGTCCTCCCTGTCCACCTCCAAGGTTTGCAATGAATCCTATAAATTCTGGGAGCATTTATGATTTAAGGAGTGCAGTGTCCAGATTTCTAAATGCAGATCGTGCCTTTACCACTCAGTGCTACCATCATCAAATCACTAAGCCTGCATTACCCTGTGTTTCTTAAGCCCAAGCCATGTGCAATGGCAAGTCACAAAAAAAAAGGTCCAAAAATAGTAACACACTGAAAATGCGGGAGAAGGCTCTATATTTTAGATATCTTTGTTCTTACTCTGTTTTATTTTTTCCTTCTTCATAATACTGAAAATGATAATTTTTTCTCTCCAATTAATTCTGGTTCAGTTCAGGATGTGCAACTAAGTTACTGGAAATATTAATATAGTAGCTTCTCACAGTCTAAATTAAGTAAAATCCAAGCTTTTACAGAATACATCCAGCAGCTACAAAGAGGATGCAGCTTTGACTTGAAGGTGCCACAAAAATATGTTTTTCCCACTGAAAGATTATGGCAAAGGCCAGTTGATACTAGCTGGGGAAAAAAAAAGCAAAATCACTTGAATGAAAAGGAAGTATTGCTCTCTTATTCTAAAACTCATGTACACACACACAGAACCACAGAAGTGGGGAGGTAGGATGTACCTATTTTGTAAATGAGGAAGATTTGCCTTTCCCTAAATTGAACAGTACGGATCTCCAACCATATGTCATAGCCTAAATCTCAAATAAAAGTTGTATGGGTTAAATTGATATGTTATTACAAGTTAAATAACCAGAGGGGAATATTAGTCAAAAGCTTGCTCCCACCAAAGATTTGATATATAGTTTCTGAGGAAAAAAAAGGGACTGTTCGTTTCTGAAACAGGCCCTGGAGACATTAGGATATTATCTAATAGGAAGAAAGTTTATTCTGCAACAGACCACAGTGCATGAGAGTGACTGAGCAGCATGAGACTCCAACAGCTGAAGCACAAGGTAGTATCTATCATTCCACCCTTTTCATTTCCCAGCCAGACATATGGCTGAATCTTGTAATTTAAATGCAGATTATCTGTCCCAGCAGGAGTGCCTGAACATCCTAGAACCAGTGTCACGTTTCAGTAGAGGTGTCAGTGACTGTTTCATGTTGCATAATTTCAAAATATCTCATTCTCTGCCAAATTTAAGTACTGTTTATGCATTTAAAGGGTGGGTCTTCCTCCTACAGATGCTTTTTACTCCTTTAAGGGGAAAAGCATTAATTTCTGGTTTTCTGTGCTATCTGAAAGCTAGTTTGTCTCCAAAAATCTCCAATGAATGTCTCCATTTACAGTACCAGGAGGGCTGAACTTCGGGCTGTTTGGCCCCTCGTCCTAGGATGGAACTGTAGTGTACAATGTACAGTGGCGAGCTGGATGCCAAGGGCCTTTTGATGCAGACACATCATTTAGTCATGTAAACACAGGGGTTTCAATGAAAATCAAAGTCAGTAGATATATGGGTATAGGTATATAGGTGTTAGCATGTGAATTTTTTTTGCCAGATTTTTTTGAGGAACAGGCATTAGTAGCAACACATACACCTTTCAGAATTATGGTGGGACTTGGACAAAATCCACATGCCTAAATCCCAGGTGTTCAGACTGCCTACTCTCTAGCACTGTCTAACCCACTAGATGTTTACCCTCCAGAAACATCCTGGTCTGCTGTCAAATCTCTCAAAGAAAAGTTTTGAGCCAACTCAGATGCAGCCCAGTGTCAGGAAATGCCCCATGTCTTTCACCTAAGATCTGTCATACTCCAGACTGACCAAACAAGATGCCCAACCTCTTCTGAAATTCCCAGAGGGGGCTTAACCTATTGGACACTGAATTCAGCTTTCAGGATCTTCGGTGTTAGCCATCTCACCTTGGAAATGGGAAAGTTTTTGAACCTCCAGGATTTTAGGCTGCAGCTCTTAAATACCTCAAGAATACTTAAATTACAGTGCTAAGGAAACTTGTAGAGGGAGTAAGCTCTGCTGTGCTGAAGTTAAGCTTCTGTGTGGTAACACAGGAAAGGCTGCATGGGCAGAAGGAGAAGAGGGAAAAGAAAGCCAGTCTACCTCAGTAGCTGTAACAGTGGTGTGGAAGAAGGGAATGAGATGGACAGTGCAGAGATGGTGCAGTGATAACTCTCAGGGAAGGTATAGATGCTACCTAGTTCAGGTGGTACTGAACTCTGTGAAGCTCATATAGAAAGACATGGGCATGCCCAAAGGCACAGTCATGGTATGGCCCAACAGGTAGTTGTTCTCGAGTCACATCTGTGTGAGTAACAGGGACACTAGTCCAAACCTATCTTGTATTGGCCTTTTCAGCCACCAACACGCTTGTAACAAACGTGGGTAGAGCCCTTCCCAGATATTCGTTCGCGAAGCCCAGCCATGATGATGAGTCCAAACCTTAGCATGCAATTAGTCACATAGCTAAATTGTTAGTGTGATCTGGTGCTATACTGGCAATTATCACCATGGGTAAGGCCACATCAGGTCTAAGGCTGATGAGAAAAATTCAGTTGTGGCTATGGTGAGGACTAGGAAGTCCCAGCTGCTAGGATTCACCCTCCAAGTGAAGGAGAAATGCCTTTAAAAAAGGCTACTTTGTAAGACTGGAAGTAGGCAGCAGATTACAATGCAGGACTCGGGATAATGTAGTGGAGTAACAGAACAGGATTCATCCCAAGTGCTGTAGAGGAAGCCACACTACACAGCTGAACCTAACAATCTCTGTGGACAGAGGAGATAGACAGAAACACACTCAGAGCATACCTTGGTGGAATACCATTACTTTGTACGTCCAAACAATGCAGCTTTTGTTTTAGCTTATGCGCAATGAAATAATTGATTTAAATAGAACTGAATCAAATGGGACATAGCACAAGAAACATTCAAACTGCAGCAAATTCATGTGCAGAGTAAAAGATACATCACTCAGGTAGGTTGTTATTACATTTATTGCCTTTGTGTGTGGTACTGTGGAGAGCAATTGCATGGGTAAAAAATTTACATCCCTAAGAGGTACACAGAAAGAAATTACGCACTAAGAACCCCCTCAAAACTTACTTCAAGAAGTTGTTGTGATGTCTGTGTAAAGGTTCTTTGATTTCTTTGATTGCATGCTAGAAGAGTGAAATCCTTTTCCTAAAAACTTGCATGCAGGGTGATTAGTGAACAAAACTGGAGACAAAAGTGAGAAAAGACAAGATAAGCTTTTTTTTTTGGCATTACTGTTATTCCCACTGAATCTCCAAATGTCTCTTTAGCAAAATGTGATAGATTGGGAATGAAGAATTGTTTCCACATTTTTTGATGCTAATTAGGAATCAGTAGGAGAGAGAGTGGATCAGCATTTGACAGCCTTCTTTTACAAGCATGTTCGTAAAATCTCTGTGTTTTAGTGAGAGATTTCGATGTGCTCAATCTCTAAACCCTGGGCTTTTAGGTTTATCTTTGCATGTTTCAGTTTAAAATCTCAACCAACAAAATCATCACTTTCTATGCCTTGTAGGCTTTAATCCTTTGAAAATCTGATTTAATGAATTCTGCCTTCTGCCTTTTACCTAGATAAACAGTCTTTAAAAAAAACCCAAACCAACAAACAAATTAATGCCATCAACAATAGTAACAAATGTCCTGTCTGTGAGCACAATTAGTAGGAAAACAGCCTTAGTGGTGTTTAGCCTGCAGACACCAGTGGAACTCCACAACCATAGATTCTAATTAAGGGATTGACTTTTCAAGAAAGATTAAAATAACGAAATGCATTTAGCTTTGCTAAACAAAGACAGGGAGGGAATAGGAGAACCCTCAGCAACAGTAAGGAGATTGTAAACAGCAACAATGGACAAGAGCTGTTTAAAGGAAGAGAAAGAACATTTTCCTAGGCACCAAGAATAATAAGGAATAGTGGATGTGTAAATGGAATAAATAAGTTCAATGTTTTTTGCTGGTATTCTTATTATATTACAACTTATGAATGAACACAGGGATATTACTTGCCAAGGATGGATTTATTCATGACCAAGGAAAATGGAAGAGCTCTGATTACCTTGTTACCACTGCCAAATGTAACATCTAGTTTCATGTGACCCAGGAGAGGCTGTATGACTATATATCCACTCATCATGGAAATGTTTGCATCAAGTCTGGTTTCTATGCAGCCTCTGTAGAAATGTTTACCAGAAATAACATTTACAGAATGGTAAATCCACTTCATCCTTGCAAGGAGCAGTAGTGAAGCCACCCTCTTGCTACTGCAGAGAGAGGAGAGGAGCGGTCAGGAAGGCAGCATAGGCTGTTCAGTGCGATGTGCCTATGGTTTTGACACTGCTGCATCCAGGGGCGGGAGGTGTTCCATTTCTAGCATGAGCTTGAGTAGATCCTTGGCTCCACCACTGGAGTTTCTTTATCAGGTGTCTAAACAGCTTGATGGAGAAGACAGAAATAAAACTGAAGTCTTTATCGTCTGCTACTGCTGTTCAATCCTGCTGTAGGGATTTCTCCTACTTGCTTCTGAGAAAGACGTATTTTGGGGTTAGAATAGCTTCAAAGCCTCTAAGAATACAAGGCTTCTAACACATATTTCAAAAGCCAAACTCAACATTGTTAAGCAGTTCTAGGTTATCAAGATTCAAGCTTGGGCAGATGTCTAGTTTCAGTAAATGCTAATAACTCTTATTAAAAACGCTCTTATTAAAGATTGAGATTGTATTCTCAATCTTCATAGTAGAACATAATCTTATTACTGCTGAGAGGAGTAGTGTCTTCAAATTAAGCTGTACTGTGTCCATTAAAGCTCTTGTAGAAAAGCATAACCACTTCCACTAAAGTCACAGAATCCAGAAATGGACATAGAGTCAATATACAGCTCTGGGTATCCAAAATTAGAGAGGAATCCAGCAAGGCTCCGAGATTGCCTTCTTCCTTTGTCACCTGAGGACAGTTTCTGATAGTCCCTCAGAGTATTTATTTCCAAACAGAAAAATAATCACTTTTGCCCCTCCCTACTAACATTAAATGTCCTGCTTTTCCTCTTGACATGTGGGCTTACCAGGTGAACACCTTCCCTCCATTCCACAATGTGGACAGAGCTGGGGACATGTACTATTTCTAATGTGATGTTTGTATCATTTCCCACCAGTTACACAATTAGAGAGACAATTGGGAATTATTTTTTTGTTCCACTGCAGATGATGCATGCAGATGTAGCATTACAGTGCCCACCATGCAATTGCGATGGCATGTGACGGCAATGTTTGCAAATAGTCTATTCTGCAACAAAAGGTCAGCAAGTAACCACTCAGACAGACACAGTGACAGACTTCCTTTCTCCTTGACATGCAATCTTCCTAGAAAATGAAGACAGAAATTACTGAGTACATTTGTAAAACATAGAATGAGGTGTGTACAAAACCAATTAAGGAAAGAATTGCTTTTTGCCGCTTTTTTCCTAGTGCATTCTTTTGGAAATTAACCTCCATATACTAATTAACCTTTGGGTGACTTTATGTAAATTAGATGGCATTCTTTGCAGCATTGCTATGGTAGTGTGATTTAAAGTGATATAAAGTACTTTAAAGGTAGCCAACAACGTTTCTTTTTAATGTATTACACTTTAAAGATGTTCAAATGATCAGGTTCTCTTGCAATGAGAGAGATATGAGAAAGAGGGATAGATGAGGAAGAGAAAAGGTGCAAAGTGATGTGAAAGATACTGGGAAATTACACAGAGTTCATGGGCCACATCACCAGCTTGATAAACATGCCCAGGACTACTAACTCAATGTAGATGTTCAAATTAACATCATCTCAGGACCTAGGCTCATACACTGAAAAGAGATATTAAGGATGTTAACTGGAGTCCTAGTGCCCTTGCTGATTTTGGAGAAGTAATTTCAGTAGATCAGAAGTATCACTTAGGAAGCCAGGTGATTGACTTCCCTTATGATGTGCAATTAGTTTTCTTATGTGTCTGAGACATCAGGGAACCAAGAGTCTTGTGAGGAAATTTAACTAAGGAAATAGTGCTCAGATTTATTAATATCTGTTGTTATACCTGAAAGATTTCAGACTAGAATTAGCCTAGGTGACTTGGTGTTATCCACAAGTACTTAAAGCACTTGGGATGGCAAAGACATGAGGAGCAACCAAAGCAATGTCAAAAGAGTTGAAGTCCATGCTGAAGCCAAGTGTGACTCCTGATGTCCACTAAAGTGTTTCGTACAATAAAGATGTCTGGCAATGCCAGTAAAATTTAGAAACCTATTTTAGGATGAGATGAGAGAGATCCTAAAGGTATCTTTCCCATTACAGAGGGGTACAAAGGTCGTTGGTCCTGATGTAAATGCCTACAGTCCAGATTTAATAAGACATATCCTAGTGCCTCAGACAAGCACTTATAATCTAAGTAGTGGAGCTGGGATGTAAGAGATGTAGAAGATACATCACCTAGGTGCTTGCTGTGTATTATTGTTTTTATTATTCATAACACATGTATTAAAGCATTAGACATTAAAATGTGCTTATTACATATTATACTACATGTCATATATATATATCATGGTCAAGGTACTGCTGTATCATTTAAATTAAAAAAAAAAAAAAGAGCTCATTCAGCCCCTTGAAAAGATGGCTGAGGTGCTCAGCTTGAAAGAGAACCAGGCTGTGACTCCCAAACCACAAAAAATACTGCCTTGCAGCCCATACTTAGACTCCTTACATGCTGAGACAGGGGAAATTTTACAATATAAGTGCTTCAGTTATTCTTTGTCAGTTTAAGAGACTTTCCGCTCACTACTGTGGTTGTGGTGAATCCCAGGCACCTGATTCTCCATGTGACATACACAGAATGGGTATTTCCCACTGCACAGTGTGAACTCAGAACTGGGAGCCTACAAGTGATGTGCAGTGAAACTTGGTATTGTCACGTTTTCTGTGAATGTAAGTGTCTGGAAGTTAAGCACAGTAGCAGCTAGCCTTAAGGTGCACAAATTTTGCTGTATTTACCCTGTCATCTGTGAAATGCTCAAACACTTGGAACAATGCCAAAGAGCTACCTGGTTCACTGTCTGCATCAAACAGGATAGTCAGGCTGAAAGACTTACTTCAAGGCAGTCTGGTGGAAAACAAGGAAAATTTCAGAGAAATATTACGGGAAAATGATATTATTAATTATATCATAATGGCGTTAGACAACTTTGCATGCTGCTATTAGATAGGGGACTGAGTTTTAAGTATGATGGAGAGGCAGGTGTGGTAATAGCCCTGATGATGAGGGGTTTTGTCATCAGGGCATCCTGACCATCAAAGTTCCCCCAGTTACTCTACTGGGAGAGCAACCAGCTTAACATCACCCCTCCTCCCACCCTTTTCCCAATACACCTGTTCCTGGGTGAAGGGTATTTCAAATTATGAAAGCCATTGAGGAAATTTCTAAGACGCGGTTTCCCTTTGCTCCCTCCATTTTGCTGAAAATAGACATTCAGTTAGCAGGACTTTTGGCAGAGCAGTGCCAAGGCTGCCAGCAGGGCACTCTCCATGAGATCTAGTCACTCCATACTGTGCATTCAAACCTCCACCCACTGCAGCCAGCATTTATTTGTGTCTTGGTTGGAAAGGCAGCTTCCCTTCCTGGCTCCAGCATGTAAAAGGAGTGGAGGTTCCTGAGGCTGAGGCTGTGAGATGGTAATGCCTTGCAGTCAGCCCCAGGTTTTTCACCTTTAGCATAACTTTGCATTGCTACAAGGAACATACCAAAGACACGGTGGCATGGGAGAGGCACTCATAATAATGCTTTAGAAATGGAATGAAAGTTTGTTCAGAGCAAAAACGCAGCAGACTAAGAAAAGGACAGAGCTGCCTTTTCTCCCTACCCCACGGCTGGCCTCATGCTCTGGTGTGTTTCCATGGAGGCTGTTGCTGTCACTACATGGCTCATGCTGGAGTGTCACACTGGATGGGGGCCAGCTCAACAAGAAAAATAAAGTGAGTTTTTAAGAGGTAATGTGATAAATGTTCTTCTCAGTCTGGCTACCAATATGTACTGTCTAGCCTGAGGCGTGCAGCACATATGGGTGAAGCTACTGACGTTTGGTACTTTTAACTTGTCAAGTCACTTCTTACAAAACCAAAGGAGATGCATTAGACTAACTGAGGAGTCAAATAAAAAAAAAATGGTAAGGAAAGGCAAGGCCAAGCAATCTGATTCCCACAGACTGCCAGTGCCCATTTCTCAATTCTTATTCCGAGGTTTACAGGCTTTCTGCATACTGGGGGATTTTCCCTGCTGCTTAGGCACCAGTAGAGCGGGCAGCTGTTTGCAGCAGCAGATGGCAGGATAGCAAAGCACCCTGGCCATGCTGATAGGGCTCAGGCAGGTGACAGTGTCCAGGACAGCAGCAGATGCTGGCATTCAAGCCACCTGCCTGGGGCAGCTGTAGTGGTAGCCCGGCTCTCCCACTCTTCCAGCAGCTGCTGGAGGAAGTAGCGTGGTTCCAGCTCCTCCTTTTGTCAGGGAAATTCAATTTTACCTTCACTCCTGAGGCTCAAATGAGCTCTGGTGCTAAGTGCTCCGAAGAGAATTTGCTCAGCCTGTTTGGGGAGGCTGGGATAGAAAGGATAACTTTTAAAGCAAAATATAGGTGATGTCTGCTCTTCAGAAATCTGTACCTCTCTCACTTACGGTCTGTCAAGACACTTCAACAGTCATTTTGTGGTGTGCCCCTGGGCTTCTGGGAGAGCATCACAACCTCCTCCTCTTTTTCCCATCTGTCAGCTCAGTAGTGACAATAGGGCAGACTGGAGTTTCTTTCAGCTCATTCGATTTCTGCGGTTAGCATTTGCCAAATGCTCAACCATTTGTAAAAATCATGTCATCAGTTGTCATTAGAAAGAAAATTGATAACTGGTATTTACTGAGCTTTGAAGTCACTCAAACAAATTCACTCCCTTAGTTCAAAGAAACAAAAATCACACAAACAAGCCTAGACATTAAGTAAGCAATTGCTACAATACGATGCTTAGGTTTTTCAGCTATTAGATTTATATCTAGTGTCACAACTATGAAATAACAATCTATGAAATTCACCATTTAAAAAACCAGAAACCTTTAAATCACAAAAAAAATAATTTACTCATCTGTAATGTGGTATTTACAGCTGAGTCCAGCTGAAGCCTCTTAATGCTTGTGAGTCACTGACATTCCGTATCCAGAAAGCATATGATCCAGAAATCATCATGACCATGGATATGTCCATGATGCTCAGGTGCAAACCCAGACATTTCAAGCCAAAGTAATGTAATAACACAAGACTTAAAAAGAACCATTTTTCATTTTTAATCATAGAATCATAGAATGTCCTGAGTTGGAAGGGACCCATTAGGGTCACTGAGTCCAACTCCTGGCCCTGCACAGGAACATCCCAAACATCTCATATGCCTGAGAGCATTGTCCAAATGCTTCTTGAACTCTGGCAGGTGTGGTGCTGTGACCACTTCCCTGGGGAGCCTGTTTCACCACCGAGTCACATTCTGGGTAAAAAATCTTTTCCTGATATCCAACCTAAACCTCTCCTGACTGAGCTTCAGTCCTGTCACTGATCATGAGAGTGAACAGACTGGTATTTGCCCGTCCGCTTCTCCTCACAAGGAAGTTGTAGACTGCAATGAGGTCTCCCCTCAGTCTGCTCTTCTTCAGGCTGAACAGACCAAGTGACCTCAGCTGCTGCTCATACAGCTTCCCCTCAAGGCCCTTCACCATCCTCATTGCCCTCCTTTAGACACTCTCTAATAGCTTAATATCTTCCTTATATTGTGCCACCCAAAACTGCACACAATAATCAAGGTGAGGTTGCACCAGTGCAGAGCAGAGCGGGACAATCCCATCCCTTGACCTGCTGGCGATGCCAAGTTGCATGGCCATGAAATCAAAACAAAAATTATCAACATGAATGCCTTAGTAAAACAGGAAAGCATGTGTTAGGATGGAAGCTGGGAAAGGAGGAATGCTGTATGAGTAAATAAAAAACATCTAAGTGCCTATTTATTTGGAGACTTACTCTGTTGTAATATTTTAACACCTCCACAGGGAACAAAGAACTTTGCTTAATTAAAAACAATGGGGAAAATATTTGTTATACCTAAAACCTGTCAGGAAAAGCACGAAAGATTGCTAGGGTAATACCTGCAAAGAAGATATCCCAGATGTTTTTGGCTGCCTACTAGGTGCAAAATCAGATTCAGCTGAATGTATTCCTTTGCTAACCTGATTGCAGAATGCTTCTCAGTCCCATGCACAGCCACCAGCCATTTCTGAAACATTTCTGGCTTTGAAACTTCTCCTCCAGGTCTTTAACTTGCAGATCTTCTTTTGGAACCTATGAAATACATGCACAGGGAACAAATTAGATATCATCAGTTGTATGAAGACACAGTGGAACACAAAATTATCAGGAGATAGAGAGAACACAACACAGTGGGAGTTACAGGGAAAATTGGGAAAAATTGTCACAGGCTGTATCTCTATCTTACCAAAAGAGATGTAATAGCTTTAATGTTCATATGAGAATACTGTCTGCCTCTCTTTATAAAGCAGTTTAAGAAATCCTGCCCCCCCCTTTTTTTGGTCTCCTAAACAACCAAACAACACATTTAATATAAGGAGCTGAGATAACTGAACATAGACTTCAAATTGATGGAAGAAATTTAATTGGGGTGATATTTAAGTTCATAAATTCAGCTATAAACTATAGGGTTTTGAAATGAAAATCCAGTGCAACCTGTTCCATTCATGGGCATTGCACTGACATGGTGTCCAGAGCCAGGAAGGCTTTGTCTCCTTTTCTTTTTTTCTTGCAAAAACATTAACCAAACACTGAAGAGATGCAAAAACCAAAACCCTCCCCAAAACATGTTCCTTGATGATTTCCTGCTCCCTATTAACTTTTGCCAGTGTTGGATTATACTAAATAAGGAACTGTTCCCCCTGTTCTTCTGCCTCTTCAGTAAGATCATAACCTTTCAAGGGCCCTTGCTAAAAGAAGGCAAGTTTAAAATTAAAAAAAGAAATCCATGATTTCAATCCAAGGTTATAGAAAGGGCACAGAGCTTTTGGATCAAAGGAGTGAAGCATTAATACTGTGTGGCCCCACTTTCCTAGAATAAGTGTCTTGGCAACATTGCTACTCTAAATCTGGCAAATTGAATATTTTGATCTCTGCCCCTGGAGAAAAACATGCACCTATTAATTATATCAGATTATAATTTTCCTCTCTTGTGCAGTGTAACTGAACTATTCTCTGCTATATACTTTATTGTATCACAGAGGCTGCATTGTGTTCACTAACGCTGCCATTTATGCACTGAGGTAGGTTGTGCTTTTTGGGGTGGTTTAAAGCAGAGTGGGCTGAAGGGAAGATTTCCTGATAGTCTAAGAACAAAAAATTGGTTTATATGAAGTACAGAAAAAAATAAAAATACTATGTCCAAAAGCTCCAGTGTTCATACCCAAGGAATTGTACTGCTGATGTTTGAATGAGTCCCACGAAATACAACAGCAATGCTTGTTAGTTGTACTTCCCTGTTTTAGATTGACTGGAAGTTGACTATAAAGCTCAGCATTTGATGGCAGAGTGCTGTGCATGTTGAAACACTTCATAAGTAGATTCAAAGAAACAGAAGCTGATGTCCTTGCCCAAAAACATCTGCACCCTCATGCTTGATGGCAGCTGTCAGATAAAGGGGCAAGGCCCACATGTTGAGCTTAACCCCAGTTCGAATGGAGTAAGATGGAGGAAGCACTTGGCAGATGATCACAGGCTGGATTGCAAGACAGCAACCATACCTGAAAGGCTGTATATGCTGATGTGGTCAATTCCTTGGCAAAGAAAACCCGTTTATTTGCCTGTATCCAAAAGGGAAGGGTTGTGAAAGGAATTAGTAATACAATCCCTCAACTGCAGGTATTTGAATTGATTATCTGTCAACTCAAAGGTTTCTCTAAGTTCAGCAAATGAACACAATCTGTCTTCTAAAATGCATCATGTAATTTGTTACAGCTTTTGTCTAACCGTGCATCCCAAATAAAAATTCATTTAGGTGAGGTTGATTTTTTTATTTGTTTGCTTATTTGAGTTAAAAAATTTAATACAATCTGAAATGGAATAAATAACAGGTAACTTAAGTGATTTTTTTTTACAACTGGTGTTAATTTAAATGACAAAATCTCTCAATATTCCGCACATTACTCATTTATTTCAGATGTATTTTTATGTGTTTCAGGCACACATTGTTAAAATATACTATTGATTTTATGTTTTCTTTTGTTCTGAGGTTCCCATGTGCTCTCTGCTGGTGATGCCATTCCCCATTTTGAAAAATGATTGATTATTAATAAGTTTTAAAAAAAAAAACTTAAATCATTCTTAAGTTAAGGGTAGAAGTTGCTAAATTGCTTTCAAAAGTATTATTTATTTGCACATGGATTAGGATCTAAGACAAAAATATAAGACAAATAAGACAATGAATATTGGGGAAGAATGGTGAAGAAAATTCTGTATCAGGGGAGGACAAATACAGTGTGAGAGGCTGAGGAACATTAAGGGGAGATTTTACAATATGTTGGTTTTGGTAAGTTTTAAGAAACTCCATTAGCGGACGAACAGCTAGAGGAAGACTGGAAAGAGCCATGTGATATTGTAAGTGGTGGGAGTCAATAAAAGGGAATTAGTAGTAGTGTTCTAAAGGCAATATGGCAGAAGTGGAGAAGGACTATGGAAAAAGTCTAAAATCACACATAAACACACTTGTTGAGCTTGTGAAAAAAGTAACCAGAAATGGTCAGTGGGCCAATTTTTTTTCCTGGTTTCCAAAAGTATGATTTTCTGAATTTAGTCTAGTATATGGCAATACGCTGTTAATGTTCCTGTCTCAAAATTTAGGACTGTTGTTTCTGAAAAAACAGCATGCTGAAAAGTCCCCTTGATTAATAGGAAATACAATTAAAGTTCCCTCTTTCCAGGGGGAAAAAAATGGGGAAAAAAAAGAACTTTCTAAATCTGGAGAAATACTAAATGTTTTCAAAGTCTTTCTGTGTTAAAATGTAAGCCAAAACATTTTCAAATAGATGATGTCTGCTCAGCTTTGTTAAGCTAGATGAGACTGAAAATAGTGGTCAGGTGTATGGAGTGAGCCAAGATGGTGATTTAGTAGGACAGGTTTTCCATAAAAGCATGTGATTGAGAACTACATTTCTCTATAAATCTGTGATATACATCAAATAGTAATGTGTAATATCCCTACTTCTGTATCAATCTATTGATACATAATCAGGTAATACATTTCTCATGCGAATGTAGCTACATATTTTTTTGCTTAGATACTGCCCTGCAAATTCATGCATATGGGTAATAGTTCTTAGTAGCAGGCAACAGACCATGTAAACAGCCAACATAGCACATAATGAAGCTCGCAGAGAACAAATTTTATCACCCACTGTCAGTCAGCCATCCCCTCTTCTAAATGATTTCCTTAGATATAGTAGATAACTGAATAAAATATTTCTAAGTATGACAAAATAAATATTGATGTTTTAAAATATTTTATCTGAAACTCAGTGGAAATGAGCTTTGTCTTTTTCTCAGGGCACAGCAACATGTGTAACGTGATGTTTCTCTGCTACACACCTTATCACACCATCTACATGCAATCTTCTTCCCACTATCACTATTCATTTTTCATGTGCCAAATATTCATTAATCCTTTAACCTCTGTAGGTAGAAACCAGTTTTTCTCTGCAGAACACTTAGTGCTCCCTGTTCCAAGTGGTTAAGGAGGATAAATGTTGTTAATACTTGTGTTTTTTATTGATAAATCTGAATATAAGCTATGCATCTGTCCAGGGAATGTTTCCAGCTGTCTCCTATACTAGCCTGCTTCCTATGGGATTGCATATTTTATCTTTTAAAACAAGTGTTACAGTGTTAACTTTTGACTTGGGTAAAATCTAATGTATTACATATGTAATTTACAGTGAGTAGCTGGAACTGGTTTTGTATCTAAAATATTAGCATGAGGAAAGACATTGCTTGGGTCATTAGACTGTATTTTAACTATATACTCACTTTTCTCCAAAGAAAATGATTACACTAGAGGCAACATTACAATAGCAAATCATGTATAATCCCCTTTATAGCTTGTGGAGACGTATATTTCTGTTTATAGCCATTTTAACATTTCTTATTTACTATTCTGCCTCTTTTTTTTTTTTTTAACTTTGTGGAAATAGAGGTAAGATGCAAGGACAAATAGTGAAGGGTTAAGTTATCCAAACTATTTATGCCAAGAGGCGGCAGAAGACCATTACAGGGAGAACACACAAAGTGATGTGTACATGTATTTCCAGCAGCCGGCATGAAATGCTCTCCAGGAACAAACATTGGTTCTGGTTCTTCTGGCTTCCTCAGCAAATATTGTGTTGAACAGCAAATATTAGTTTGTATTTACCGCAAGTAATGTGCTCAGCTTGGCTTTCTGTGTAAATACACAAGCTGTATGAGCATTTACAAACACCTGGACCTGACAGGCCAACCTCCTAGATGAGAGATCCATCCCTCTTTTTGCTTTTTATTTACCAGATTGTTGTTATGACTAGGACCCTCAGGAACTGTTGAGCTGAGTTTGAACTTGAGGAGAATGAGGGATGGGACTCCACAAAGAACTTGCCCTTTTCTACCTACTTTGACCATGGCTTTTGCCAGGGTCCAGCACAGCACCCTGATTATTCACAAGGCTGTGAATAATCAATTCCTTAAATTGAATTGCACTCCAAACATTGCCCAGAAACCATCTCAACAGGCAGGGGTGGCCAAAGCTTACCTGCAGTCTGACCACACCGTTTTTACTTCATGCAACATGAACCACAGGGGAGGAGGCAGAAAATAGCCACATCAGCTTTACATTAACAAAAGGCTCTCCAAGGCAAGGGAATCCCTAGGTAACCTGTCAGGCCAGTTTAATAGCTTCAACACTGCTCAGGCATGGACCAGGATCTTTCCATCAAAATATTTCACTGTGTAAACACATACATATAAGAACGCTTTTGAAAAGAGATTTGCTTCTTAAGGTTTAATGCTGACTCTCATGATTTATGTTTTCTAAGGTTTGCTAAGTTCTTCTTTTAAAACATCCACGTAATGAAGACTTTATTTTAAACAAACTTTAAGATTATGAAACCTGTTTCTCTGTATATTGTTATTAAAGCCAGTATCCGCAGCCCAAACGTGTGAAAAACCTTCCCCGTAAAGGAAGTTCTCAGTTTGCAGGGGCGCGACTCAGGCTTACAAGCGCTGACCAAAAAAAAAAAAAAAAACAAACACAAAAAACCCAACCAAAACCCGCCTCGCGTATTTCTCACGAGCTGCAGCCTGGCTGTGCGAAGGAAACAAAATAAAAAAAGGGAAAGGTTTGCGGCGCTCAGCGCCAGGTAACTGCGGGACACGGCTCGGTCAACCCCGCCCGGCAGCGCGGCCCCCGGGCGGCCCCACCGCGCCCTGTGCCATCCCCCCGGGACGCCCCCCAGTGTCGCCACCGCCTTGTCACCTCCGGGGCCCCTTCAACGCTGCTCCCGCCCCCCTGGGGCTCCCTTCAGCGCCCCATCGCCTTGTCCCCCCCTCGAGCATCCCCTCAGTGCCCCGACTGCCCCGCGCCCCCTCGGGCTCCCCCGCCGCCCCGCACCCCGCTGAGCCGCCTCCGCCCCCGCCCCGTTACCGCGCCCGGCCCTCGACGCCCCCCCGCCCCGGGCCTCCCCTCGGCGCCACCGCGCCCCCGCTGCCGGCCCCGCCCGGCCCCTCCCCGCGGCGCCCCGCTGCCCTGCCCCTCCCCGGGGCCGCGGCCGGGGCCAGGGCCGGGGCCGGGCGGGGGGCGGCGCGGCCGGGCGTTCCCGTCCCCACCCCCCGGGGCGGGGCGGGCGGCGCACCGGGGCGGCCGCGGGGCGGGGGCGCGGCCCCTCCCTCCCTCCCCTCCCTCCGCCCGGCTGCCGGTGGGGGCGGGGACGCACCGCATGCCAGCGACGCCACCGGCGCCCGCCGCGGCCGGAGCAGGGGCCGGGAGCTGGGGAGGGGGACACCGGTCCGGACCCTTTGTCTGAGAGGCCCGCGGGGCGGCGCGGCGGGCCCAGCGCCAGGCGCGGCCAGGCGGCGCCGGGAGCCTCCACGCCCGGCCCACCCTGCCCGGGCTCATCATGTGACGCGGGTAAGTCGGCGGCGAGCGAGCGCCGCGGCTCCCCCGGCTGCCCCCATTCATTTCCTGGGAACGGCCGCCGGTGCGGGCTGTGAGTGCTGGGGCACTGCCCGGGGAGAGCGGGGCGGGCGGACAGATACACAGAGCGGGGACCCTGTGTCAGGGAAGGGAACAGTTTCTTCTCCTGCTCTGCCGCTTCTGCTCAGGTCTGTGCCGATTCCCTTTCTTAGCCAGGATAAACGGCGAATGTGTGTGGGTTTTGCTGCTGCTGTCCCAGCCAGCCTTCTATTTAAAAAAAACAGACAAACAAAAAATCGCTCCTATGCCGAAGTTAAATAATTCTAAAGAAAAGCGGGGGCAGGGCGCCCCCCCCGCTTCCCCCGGCGCCGCCGGGGCGAGCCGGGGGTTAACGGCGGTGCCCTCCCTCCCTCCATCCCCCCTCCCTTCCTCCCTCCCCCTCTCCATCCATCCCTTCCTCCCTCCATCCCTCCCGGTGCCCCGGCGGCAGCGACACCGGGGTAGGGTGCTAAGGGCCGGCCCGAACTTTTCCTCAACTTTCCCGCTGAGGCTTTAGGAGGGGGAAAAGGGAGAGGGGGAGGGGGGACGGTGAAAAAAGCGAGGAAAAAAAAGGCGATAAGCGAGGAGTGATGAGCAGCGATCTGGGAGCGCCCAGCCCTTTGTGCTGCCGCCCCGGGGGGTTCGGGGGATGGGGCGGGCGGCCCCCCCTGCGCATTTGGGGGTGGACAATTAATATATAAATAAATACCAAAAAAGTATAAAGCGTAACGCTCTTTGGAGGGAAGAATCGGAGTGTAACGCTCTACGGGGAAAAAATCGGACTCTAACGCGCGATGGGGGAAAAAATAAAAAACAAGAGTGTAATGCTGTATTACCTTCTACAAAAATAATTATCTTCTATGGAACAAATCAGGAGCTTGGGGAGCAAACCGCTAGTATTTATATTTAAAGCGTATGCCCGGAGCGGCTGCGGGAGATGCGTTATCCCATGGCATCGGCATCACCCCATGAAGCTCTCTGAAAGCTTTCCGCGGCTGGGGTGAAATTTCCTCTAGGACGAGATCTGGACTCCTATCCGCCTCCCCCAGAATCCTGCACCACCGCTGGTGGTGGAATTTGGGGGAGGCGGGTACGAGCAATCAGATGGGTTATTTTATATTCCCCTCCCCGTGATTTGCAGGGGTGCGATGCTCTGGTCCAGACAGCGGGTTTTGTTTTTTTTTTGTTTTGTTTTTTTTTCCCCCGGATCTTGGCGTGATGTTCACTCCCGCAAACGGGTTTGCTTGGGAAATAAGGTGTTTTACGCGCTTAGGGAGCAGGTATGAGCAGTTTCGGTAGGAAGCACTGAAGAGAAGTTCACTTGATCGTGTCTGTATGGAGCTTGTAAGATCCTGCTAGCTCTTGGCAGTTCCCCACTCCCTAAGTCAATAAACTAGTTTATTTTTTTAATTATCCATCACGAAATAAATGGTATTTCCCCCACTCCCCCTTTTCCCCCTTGCTTCTCCCTTTTTGTCTCGCCACGGCAGGTACATTATTCGTGGCAACTTTGTGTGGCTGCTTTATATAGCGCTGGCATATGGGCTCCATTTTCTGCTCTCTGGTTGGTCTACAACTCTGAAATGCACAGGAACAGCAAAGTGTTCTCAGTGTGGGATTAGTAACTGTGCTGAATAGGTCACAGATGGGGCGATAGGAGCATTTTATTAATGACGTAACGTTGCATAAACCGAGTCTACTTTTTTTTAATATATTATTCGGGCTGGGGGAGGGGGAATATTTTGAATGTCTTTTTAATGGGACATAATGAACTTGAAACCGCTGTCTGCAAGCTGGCGTATCACCTCTCGTCACAAACCGACGGCGCACAGCGAAGGAAACATTGCGGATTTTTTTTTTTTTTTTAATGTCTTTTTGGTTTTTTTCCCTTCCCGTGCTGCCTGAGGCTTTGGCAGTCGCTGCTACGCTGCTGCTGGCAGGTGCCCGGGCTGGAGGCTGGTGGGATGACATCACCCCCTCGGTGGCACCCATGCGCACCCCTCGCCAGCCCAGCACCTCCACCCGCTCGCCCCCACTGCCTCCGGGACAACAGCGGTGGTATTTTCCTCCCTCCCCCCCCCTTTTTTTTTTCTTTTAGTTTTTTTTCCCCACCATTTCTTTTGCTGTGTTTGGTACCTGGAATCGGGGGGTGGGTGGGGGGGGGACAGTCTGAAGAGCACCTTTTTTTTAGTCAGACCTTTTCATTAGAACACTGGCAGCTTTACAATGTGGTTTAGGCTTTTTTTTTTGGTTTTTTCCTCCTCTTTCCCTCCCTCCTCCCAAGTTCATGGAGTAGTCAGTATAATTTAAAATGGGCTGTGAAAAAATCATATTTCCTTCTGTCCCCCAGCTGTGGGGTAAAAGAAGCTTTTTGAGGAGGAGATATGCCATAGGGCATTTAGAGTTTAGGATATGGGAGATACTGTTTGCTTTCTGCTTCTGATAGTGAAGCAATATCAGACATATAAATAGGGGGTATGGGAAATGAGGTATTTTTAATTCTGTTTTTTCCCCCTCCAGCAATACTTGGTGATGGCATTTCCAGGCCTTTCTTTGCTCTCTTGTAGAAAAACCTTTGCTAGAAAGGCCCCTGAGAGCCCAAGAAGACTGTGTGTAACAACTTTTAAAAATAAACTTTAAGATTCCAGGACAGGCTAATTGTGGAGTCCTCTGCCAGCTGTTTCTGTTGGGATGAGCCAGACCTGAATGTGCATGAGCAGAGTTTCACTTTAGATGAGAGAAGGCAGAAATGTAGTGGGGCTGAACCAGCTCTTCTTCCTCCAGGAGATGCTAGTATGGGGTCAGTGAAGGGCTTGGGCTGCAGAACTTTGTGGTACCGACTGTTTTCCTCTTCATGTAGACCAAGGTGGTGCATGATGGTACCCACCATAATTAAACAGAAATACAGACCATGTATTTGGGGGAAATGGGTGATGCCTTTCCCAGGTGCTTGGGGAGCTCTCTGCTGCACAGTGTGATTTCAGAAGGTCTGTGTTATTTGGTGCAGGTTTCAGTGCTAGAAGGGTATCCCATTGTGCCTTTTCTCATGGCTGGGTGCATGATGTCCACTTACCAGTAGTGTTCACGAAGTTGTAGTGCTGTAGCCTCCTTGCTTCAGGCTGCTGGATCACCTATGTGAGCCTTGCATGGCTGCTGGCACCACTTCTCAGAGTGGTCAACCTCCTTGCTCCTTCCTTCGATAAGTGTTTGCTTTGTGTAACAGGTCTCATGAGTACAAGGATGGTTTTGACCAAGTCTTCCTTTGAATCAAGTAAAATAGGCGACTGTGACTGAGGTGTTTGTATATTAATAAATCTGGGGTTCTGAAAATACTTTTGCTGAAGGGTCTTGCTTCTGACTTTTCAAGTACTGTATCTTGGTTTATTCTGTTGGAAGATGACTGTGGTTTTGCCTTTCCTTGACATAACTAAACTACTAAAATGAGACAAAAAATTAATTTCTTGAAATAGAAATTTTGGTTTTAGAAAAGCTGAAATGGATGCAGCACCCAGACTTTGACCTTCTCAGCTCCTCACTAGTGGTTGTTTACTACAGCTGCAGCTGTGCGTCTTTGAAAGAGGAGGAGCTGCAAACGCAAGCATGCTCACTTTCCCCAGCTAAGACGAAAATGTCTAATGAGCATGCTGTTTCAAAGTGAGATGTAGAGAAAAGTATTGAGTAGTCAGGGTGCAGCTTTTCCTTTCCTTTGTGCAAGGAGTGCTTTGCTGTGTCTGTAAGAGAAATTTTGAATCTTGAAAGTGCAAAACATGAATGCATGAAATGATTACGTTTCCTACACAGTAAAAAAGTTTTGTTTGTTTTTTTTTAATAAAATGCATACTTAAGCTAGAAAAGAGAAATGCTTTTGCACTGTAGTACTGGGGACACTTTCAACATTGTTCATTACTGGAAAAAACTCTGTGTAACCTTACCCTGTGTTCAGCAACTGAACTTTAGACAGTCCTCTTCCTTCAACTGAATGATTTTTTTTTTTTTTTTTAGTCAGTACTAAATGAGGAAAAAAAAAGGCAACAAGAGTTTTATTTGATGATTCAGTGTCAAAATGATTGTGTTAGTTTATAGCTAGACATACAGGTATGTTGACAAACTTGACTAGAGTGTTGACTAGACCCTGTGGCACTGTTGCAAAAGTGGGTAAAATTGGACCGATCTGAACCTAGTTGTGCAGTCTCTTTTGTTTTTTTATACATATATAAATATATAACCCTGTGTTAACAGTGCTATGTTTGCATTTGGAATCTTTTTTACTGTGCAGAAGGTTTGCTTAGATTTGGTGCTCTGAAATACATGAACTTTCTCACACTTCTGCAAAGTTTGGTGTAACTAGTAGGTCTGAAGTTTATTCCAAGACTGTACTCTAATTTGCTCCTGAGGAATAACTTAATACAGAAAAGGTAAACTATTCTTTAATTAGTTCTATTTATCTTTTGGTGGCAGAGAACTCTAAAATAATACTGAAAGACAGAAAGAAGAGGGAAAGTGAACATGGCTTTGCCAAATATATATCCATGTTGTATGTAATACTGAGCTTGCAGGGACTTTCTTGAGTGTAAAGTCTCTTGGTATTAATCAGAAAGCATTATCTAGATTTTGGACTAAACCAAAATGAAAATATAAATATTTTTTGCATTTATGTTTGCTGCAGAATGACGTGTTTTGATTTGGAGAAGACAGATTATGGTGTGCATTGGTCTTATAGCTGTTTCTGTCATTTTCTGCTTTTTTGGGGTGGGATGATGGCATCAACCATCTCAGTGTTTCTCAACTGAAATATATGGTAAAACTTGGGAGTGAATATATCAAATCATGTGAGATACATTCAGGGACTGTATGCTTCATACTGTCTGTTTCTTCTTCCACTCAACATCTGTACACGTCAGCTCTTGTGTCAGAAGAGTCCCTTTAGCTGCAGGTACAAGGGTGGGACTTATCTGATGTTGATTTGCTTATATTTTTTATTACTTTTTTTTTAAAGTTCAGTAAAATCACAAGGATTCAAAACCTGTGTATGTCAGGATCAAGGGAGATGCCATGATTAAAGAGTATTAAAGGTACGTATTCAGTGATACTGCAGGGAGACCTCGACAGATCAGAGGACTGGGCAATCACCAACCATATGAAGTTCAACAAGGGAAAGTGCCGGATTCTGCACCTGGGGTGGGGCAGCCCTGGATTTTCTTACAGACTGGGGAATGAGATTCTAGAGAGCAGTTTTGCGGAAAGGGAGACCTAGGGGTCCTGGCGATGGCAAGTTAAATCTGAGTCAGCAGTGCCCTGGCAACCAGGAGGGCCAGTCGTGTCCTGGGGGGGCATCAGATGGCAAAGCATCACCAGCTGGTCGAGGGAGGGGATTGTCCCACTCTGCTCTGCACTGGTGTGGCCTCACCTTGAATATTGTGTGCAGTTTTGGGTGCCACAATATACGGAAGGTATTAAGGTATTAGTGAGTGTCTAAAGGAGGGCAATGAGGATGGTGAAGGGCCTTGATGGGAAGCTGTATGAGGAGTGGCTGAGATCAATTGGTCTGTTCAGCCTGGAGAAGAGGAGACTGAGAGGAGACCTCATTGCAGTCTGCAACTTCCTTGTGAGGGGAAGAGGAGGAGCAGGCACTGATCTCTGTGGTGACCAGTGACCCGAGGTAATGGCCTGAATTTGTGTCAGGGGAGTTTTAGTTTGGATATCAGAAAAAGGTTCTTTACCCAGAGGGTGTATGGACACTGGAACAGGCTCCCCAGGGAAGTGGTCGCAGCACCAAGGCTGACAGTGTTCAAGAAGCGTTTGGATAATACTCTCGGGCACATCGTGTCTCTTGGGGGTGGTCCTCTGCAAGGTTAAGAATTGGTACTCAATAATCCTTGTGGGTCCCTTCCAACTCAGGATATTCTGTGATACTGAATAAAGTCTGCTAAGACTGTTGAACGCTTATATTTCTTACCGTCTGAATGCAATCCTAATAATGTCTGTGCTTTTAAAAAAAAATCTGGTTTATTTGTTCATAGGATTTTTGTTTGTTCATTTGTTGGGGTTTTTTTCTTATTTTATTTGTATTTCTTGAAACAATGCCCTCGTATGCAGTGATGTTTATCCTTTTGTGGATGGCTGGCAGTGCTGGTGTTGACAGGCTTTAGAGTTGCAGCACAGACCAGCACCACTTGAGTTAAGGAATGTCTGGTTAGCAGTAGCAAGCTTTTGTCCTCTCTGTGAACCAGCCTCCAGGACGGGAATGAGGCAGAGCTCTTTGCTAATGGCTGGCGTGGTATTTGCTACATAGTAGAGTAATGATGGGACTGAAAAATCGCTAGCTTTGTTCCTGGCCTGGCTGTGGGGCGAGTGTGTTCTCGTTGTTTAAACATAGAACAATCAAATGCATGACCTTGGACATCAGCACTTTGAAGGGGATAATTAATCAGATGATGTATCGTGTTGGGAGACCCGAGTTCTAGTCTTGTTTGTGTCATATGTCACCTGGGACGAGCACTTCAATACCCGCTCTGTAAGGTGGTAAGCAGTGACCTTTTTAATGTGAAGTGGTGTCCAGTGATCAGAGCAGCAAAGAGCACAAGGTTATGCTTGCTAACGCTGATCCTCTCACTGACAGCCTAAATAATTTCTTTTTCTTTACCTTGGCCAAGAAGGGCTTTTCTGGTCGTAGTGATGCATCTCTGTTCTGATGGTAGCACGGGAAGCATAGGGGTGCTGGCAGACCACGTGGGGCTGTGTGCAGAGAGCTCAGGCCAGCTGGAAATATGTTAAGGTTTGTTAGTGGAGATGCTACTAGTGAGCTCTGGAAGCCTTACGGAGCATGGGTGAACCGTAATTCTCATACACTTTGGTCAAGTCTTGGCAGGCTGCGATTGACATGGATAAAGGCAGCCATCTATCCTCAGCAGTTTCTGTCTGTGGATCCCTGAGGGAGAATGTAAAAAAAAAAAAAAAATCCACTGAATTTTTTTCTTTTTCCGCACTACAGAAATTGTCAGAAGTGACTGATGTGCTCTCAGAAACTTTTGAATCAAACTTTGCAGAAGCAGTCACTAAGCATTTCGGTTGAAATGATTGAAATTTGTTAACTGGAATAATGCAGTATTAGAAGTTCAAAGAGTAACTGTGACTGTTATTTACCATGTATGTTATTTACCACCCCCCCCCACCCTGGTACCAGCATTTTTAGATGGTCTTCTAAAAATTGAAGAGACCTTTTATAGCAGATGTCATAACACGACATCTGAGGTAGTCACTGAGATATTTAGGATTAATGGTATCAGTTGCCAGTTCTTTCTAGAAAAAAAGAAAGATAGTGGCTGTGACTACCATGTAGATTCCCGTTTGACAGGAATCTGAGCAGGACTTGACTTAAAATCAGAATAATATAGAAATATTTTTTTTTAATCTGTCTTTATTTTGAGTCTGTAATGCTGGCATGAAACAGTTTTGAGTTAGACTTCAAGTATGGGTTGGCAGTGCTCTAGAAGAGCATGTAAAGAGCTGTGATTGATGACACTTCAAAATCTTTTAAAGTGTTGGAGAGTAGTTGGAGCTCTTCCAGTTCCTTTTTCAGTGAATCTTTCAGTTGCAAGAAAATTGCAAATGGGAAATGATTTCTCTTAAGAAAAAAAAAAGGTAGATAAAAAAATTCCTTTCCAGTTTCTATAAATTGGTAACAGTTACCAGGTGACTTAATTTTTTCACTTGTTCCGTCTAACCAAGGAAATCTTTTGTGTAGATGGTGCCCTACAAAATTTTAAAAGGAAAAAATGAGCTAACTGGGTTATTTTTCCACTTTTGAAACTGAGAGCGTGCAAAGTTCGTTTAGTTAGGAGGCAGATTTGGAGGCTGCTATTTCAGAAAACATTGCTGTTTTCACTTTTACTTTTGAGATCTATATTCAGCTAAATGAACACTTGGCTAAAATGTCTTCGACATTTATCTAAGAATACATATTAATAATTATGGACCTTTCATTTTGAGAAGGTGATACATTTGTAATTTTTGATTCCGACTTTATTGGGATAAAGTTTACAATAGTCAGAATCAAACAACTAAATATGAACATAGCACAAATTGAAAAATACCATGAGATTTAGTACACTTTCTCTGCTTTGCATTCCAGACAGTATCCAAACTGTATTTATTTTGTGCTTGCTGGAGATGTGCTCTCCTTTAGGTTTCAGTTGTTGATGGATTTAGGAAGACAATATTTCTTTTGCATTGCAATACTGAAGAACTGTGGGGGATAGACAGGGGTGGGAGGCTTGACTCTGCATAGCAATCACAAGACATTTGCCTAAGTCAGTTCTCATAGATAGCTTGAATAAAATATGTTACTTTTCCAAAAAGCAGAGCTTAACTCACCCTTGCCTCAGAAGTGTGTGCTAAAAATCATGACGCTGGAATCATTCTCATGGTCCAAACACCATCATAAAATCTCTCCGTTGGCTGACAGTAGAGAAAGTCTCAGATGTTTGGCTCACACGTGGATGCATGCCCTGTACTTGTTAAAAAATAAGTGAGAGGACACCTGCAGTGCCGAAATCCTGGGAGAAACACTAGTGGCCCTGCAGGATTTGGTGTGGTGAGGAAGGAATAGCAGTTTCTGTTGGTTCTTCTTGTGGCTTTTGTTATTTGGTGTTTAGCTTAGCCCATGTATTGCAGAAGCAGGTAGCCCTAGCAAGGCCACGGTAGGCAAGCTATGATTTCCTACAGCAGGGGCAGCACCAGGAGCTTAGTGGTTTAGTACCTAAGTCCTCTTAGGGGCATGGCCTGAAATATACCTGTATCTTCAGATCCCTCTCCAAGTAGTACTGAAGTTCCACCTATGTGTGGCTTTCATGGACACATCTTTTTTCTTGCCTTAAACAGAAAGAAAAAACTAGGAATTGGAGTAAAAGAAGGAAGTTTCTTCTTGTGATGAATTCTGACTGCAGTTGATGTTGCATGTTCCCATCCATCAGTTCTCATCCCTGTGTGTTTAGCGATTGTGTTGTCTTCTGCCTCTTGCCAGCAGTGCTACCCTGCCCTTCTTTGGGCAAGGAGTGCTGTTCTCTTCCTCTTGCTGTAACTCTTCTGTTGATAACTTTGTCATTAAAAAGCTTCTTTAATTTTTATTTTCAGACACATTTTCTGGTTCCTGGATTATTTTAAAGATGCCTTCTTCTTATGAAAAGTATAGCAACTTTACCTACTTCCCACCTCTGATTTTTCTTAACAATGTTTCTACTTGTACAATTGTGTTTTCAGTCCATCTGACTGAAGAAGCCTTTATAGATTACATATATATCGTGGCTAGGCTTCGCGAATGAAGATTTGGGAAGGACTCTACCCCCATTTGCTACAAGCACACTGGTGGCTAAAAAGGCCAATACGAGACAGGCATGTCCGATTACAAAAGGCACAACAGAAAGACTCTTTAGGTGGTAAATTCTGCAAGACACAATTCTTTCTGCATTGCCTTTTCTCCTCAAGGGTGATCCTGCGTGCTTTCTCAAAAGCATCAGCAGTGTCATAGATGGTGTGTCTCCAGGTCTCCCGATTGGAGGTCAGAATAGACCAGTTATGTTGATCAGTGTGGCCAAGGCTGAGATGTTGTTTCAGGGTGTCCTTTTATCTTCTCTTCAGGACTCCTCTCATGCAGCAGCCAGTGGCAAGTTCACCATAAAGCAAGATCTTAAGGAGGCAGTGGTCCTTCATCCTTGAGACGTGTCCTACCCAGCGCAGTTGTGTTCTCATCAACATGACCTCAATACTTGTGACTGCTGCTTGTTCTAGAACAGTTGTATTGGTTACATGATCTGACCAGTGGATGTTTAGGATTGTACGGAGACAGCGTTGATGGAAGCGTTCTAGGAGTCGCAGGTTGTGGCGGTCGATGACTCTTGATTCTGACCCATATAAGAGAGTAGACAGCCCTATGGCTCTGTAAACACTGATCTTTGTGCTTTTTTTCAGGTGTTTATTTCACCAGACTCTTTTGTGGAGTTTTCCAAAGGCACTATATGCCTTTGCTAACCTGTTGTCTATCTCTCTGTCGATCTTACCGTCCGAAGAGATGAGGCTACCTAGGTAGTTGAACTACTGGACAGATTTGAGCTCTGATTTGCCAATGGTGGTATGGGAATGATGGAAGACTTCCTGAGGTGCAGGTTGATAGAAAACTTCTGTCTTCTTTAAGCTGACTTCCAGCCCAGGAAGCTCAGGAGCTTCAGCAAAGCAGGATGTTAAACGCTGCAGAGCTGCTTCTGTGTGGGCAACGAGGGTGTCGTTGTCAGCGTAAAGCAGCTTCCTGGACAAGATGATTTAAGGTCTTAGTGTGGGCCTTCAGTCACCTTGGGTTGAATAGGCTTCCATCAGTACGGTATCGAATGTAGATACCATCCTGATCATCAAGGTCTGCCGTGGCCCTTTGGAGCATCATGCTGAAGAAGGTTGTGAATAGGGTTGGTACAAGAACGCAGCCTTGTTTCACACCATTAGTTATCAGAAAGTGCATTGCCATATCTGACTTGGCCGTGCTGATCCTCATGAAGTATAGTGATCATTTTAAGGAACTTGGAGGGACATCCTGATCATTCCAAAATCTGCCACAGACCTTTTCTGCTCACAGTATCGAAAGCCTTGGTGAGATCAACAGAGGTTACATAGAGACCTTTATTCTGTTCCCTACACTTCTCTTGCAGTTGTCTGAGGACAAATACCATGTCTGTGGTACTCCTGTTGGCTCTGAAACCACATTGGCTTTCAGGTAGTTCTTCTGCTATAGCGGGTATTAGTCTGTTCAAGAGTATTCTTGCCAGGATTTTGCCAGCAATGGAGACCAGAGTAATACCATGGTAATTTGAACAGTCTGATTTAACTCTTTTCTTCTTATACAAAGTGATGATGACTGCATCACGAAGGTCTGATGGTAGCTCGCCTAGTTCCCAAGAGCACACCACACACTCATGAAATTTAGCATGGAGTGCTTGGCCCCTACGCTTCCAGACTTCAGGTGGAATTCCATCAACCCCAACTGCCTTGCCGATTTTCACCTGCTGTATGGCCTTAAGGGTTTCTCCCATAGTAGGGGCAATATCCAAATCATTCTTCACCGGTTGCTGTGTAATGCACTGAATTGCTGAGCACATATATATATATATATATATATATATATATGCTAAAATTGCTACTTGCTTTGCATGAGGGCTATTTTCTCAGTTGTTCAGCACCTAACTGGCAAGCCCTCTGAGCAGGGCTGCCTTTCTGAGAGCATGACTTTCCATGGTGGCTTCTGCCTGACGGAGAGCAGGGAAGATGGGGTGAGAGTGCTCCTCTGCATTTGGTTGTGGGTGCTGTAGTGTCTTTCAGGAGATCCAGAGTGAGCCAGGGTCACTCCCATGTCCCATCTTACTCCTTGGATATTGCTGTGATATCAAAAATAGAAATGTAAGGGTAGTGTGAGAGGTCTTTTTGTATTGGTCATGTATTAGAAATATGAAAATAATCAGTGGAAATATTCTCGTGTTATACAGTGTTAAAACTAATTCAGCAAACTCAAAAATTCTAATCTATCTCAAAGAATCTGTACTAGTAATTCTTATATAAGGGAACAGAAATGAGACACATCCTATGGCAATCATTTGATATGATCTAAAACAGTAATTCTAGTCAGTGTTTGTCAGACATTATGGTGTTTTCAGTTTAAAAGTTAAACGACCAGACCGCAGCTCTTTTGAAGCTTGAGGTTTGGCAACTCTGTCAAATACAGGAATTGTGTTGTAAAAGCATCTTTACAGTGCTGCAAGTGCCATAGAAGAAGCAAAGCCACAAAGCCACATTTAACCAATATGTAAGTTGCAAAGATTTTTAAGGATTTCTGCCTGGATGAGCAAGTCTGAATTTAGCCACAGATGTTCAAAGTCTTAGTTGGTGGTGGACAGGTTGACATGAATGAAGTTACACTCACTGGAGGCAGGACTTAGTGAAGTGAAAAGAAATATGATATGTATTATAACATCTCAACATGGGATCAAATTGTAGTCTCATTGATTTGTAGATCAGAGAAGACCATTATGATCATCTAATTAAATTTAAATAATGCCATCAGTAGAGTATCACCTTGTCCTGCACAAACCATGCATGGTCTTTTGGAACTGGAGCATTTTGTGAGTAGATGGTTGTAACATAAAAAACTTTACGCAGTGGGGAATCAACTGTCATCTTTGGTAAGCTGTTCCAGTGGTTATAATTACTCTAATCTCTATGCTTTCTTTCTTCCCTGAATTTATCCATATATTTGGCTTCTAGCCACTTAACCTTGTTATACTTCTGTCTCTTAAATGAGTGGTCAACACGTCTCTTGTCAATTCCTTCTCTGTCTTCATTTTTAGAATATGCATAATTGAACAGTGTTTTAATTTGCAGCTGCTAAAGACGGTGAATTGATTTAAATAGTTTTGACTTTAAAGTAGTGGGCAGGAAAACTCGATTTAAACAATCAGTTTAAATCTTGCTTGGTTTCTGCAGTTTTTACTGACTTTCCATTCCCAGTGCCGTCTATTGGGCAAGTGATGTTTAGTGTACTGGTACACAATAGGCGAAATAGTCTTTATGCAGATATACTCAAATTTTTTACCTGAGAGCACACATTGTATGCATACCTATATATTTAAAAAATTTGTGGAGTTAATATTTGTTTACCGTGTTTGAATTTTGGAATGTTTAATATTACAGTATGACTGTGTTTCTGGTTTACTAGGTGGTTCATCTTTATAATTAACTTTGTCAACTAAGTTAGAAATTGGAATTCTTATAAACCATGGAAAACATCATTAAAATAATTTTTGATAATAATTTGATTCCTTTCTGATGTGCCAGGTTACTTTAAAAATCTTATTAAAATGTATTAGTGTTTAAAACTAACTTTTATATTGAATAAAGGAAAAATAAACTTAGCTGTTAAGAAAAACACAATTTCTGTTAAAAATACCCTTGAGAGTATTTAGTATTTAGAACTAGTAGGTATCACCCTTCAGCATATTGTTTATAGTAAAAGACTGGAAAATAAAAACACATTTACCTAGTTTCTTTTGCTCATGGTAGATTTTTCAAGTTCCGAATGAGCTAGTAGTTGATCTGTGGTGGTTGAATAAGGTGTGAGAAAGAAGATACTCTGTACCTGCTTATTGATTAGCTTGAGTTTCAGTTTTGTTTGGTCTGTGGTTTTTTTGGGTTAGTTTCTTTGAAACTTCAGCAGCAAATGCATACTGCTTCAACATTGGTGAAAGAAGGAATGTAAATTGGTTTCATAATTTCAGATGTTATTTTGTTGAATAATTTAAATAAGAGTCAGAATTTTTCAATAATGTTACAGAAAAAAGCCATTTCTTCACCAGACAGGTTTTAGAACAGCATTGGTTAGGTTAATCCTTCTGGGAGTATTAAACATTTGACAAAAAATAGGAGTAGGCAACTATTCTTGTTTTGTGAAAATGCCAGTGAAGATAACTTTTTCAAATATTTCACTTATTCTCTGCTGGTGACACTGACAGCCCAGTTCTCAGGTGCCTTTTTGGATGTGTCTATTCAATGTATTGTCTAAAGTATGAAATAGGATGGATACTTCATTGGTTAAAGGTACCAGCTGAGCAGGAGCACCCAGGCTCAGTGTTTGGTAGACTTACCTTGTGCTACACTTCTCAGACCTTCTAGTCTCTTACTCTTTTTTTTTCCCCCTCAGGATCATTTCAAATTTAATAATGCTGTTATTTGGATACTCCATTCCTCCCTACCCCCCCCACTGCTGCTTATTAATCATACCAGTTTTAAAAGAGTGAGTAAAAATACTAAGCGATTTTGCTGAGCTCTGTTCAACTTGGGGAAGTTTTGCTCTTTCAAAGTAATCTTATCACTGAAGTCCTTCTGGTACTCAAACTGGAGCTCTTCACTGTAGTTATTTTATCCTTTCTGGAGACTTTTTCAATGCTTAGGTATATACTCCTGTATTTCCTCAGTCTTTTCAAGGAGATATAATTATGTAAATAAAACTTAATTTCTGCATCTTCTGACTTTAAAACTGTGATCATAGGTAAATTTATTTTATAGAGAAACCAAACTAAAAATGGGCTTTTCTCCTTTTTTTTCTCTACCTAACTTCTTGAAATGGCAATGTAAGACAAAAGCAAGATTTTGTTTGCCAGCTTTTTCATTATGTAGTTTTGTTCAGTGTGATGACTCCATTTCTACTTTTATTTGTCATGGAACCAGGCAAAATGATGTAGGATGCAGAGTTATCAGAAAATAGTACAATTGGAAATGTAATTCACTTCCTTCTCAAAGAGGGAGAAGGACATTTGTTGGCTACGTTGCTTTCTTTTTGCAAATTGACGTAACCAGTGCAGATCCTGTGAGAAGGATCAGGGCTGGGAAAAAGGACCATTGTGCAATCCAGCCCTGTGCAGCAAGTCAGAAAACTGAAAAGTGGTGGTCAGAGGAGAGGTTTTATTAGTGTTTCAAGCTGCCTGAGAGCAAAGTGAATCAGGTAAAGAGAAATACATCCAGCCATGGTGGAGACTCTTTGCAAAAATATCTCTTTATGCTCTTGAGAGAAGTAGAAATGGGTGTTTACTTACCTGTGTTTTAAACAATATAAATATGTTATAAAGCTAATTTTACATGCACCTCATGCGTTACTACTGCAAAACTAATTGGCCTGTGGGGAAAAATAGCACCCTTATAAGATCCAGTTGGCTTTTGGTCAATTGTTAGTCCCAGCATTTGCTCCGGTTCCTCTTCCTGACAGACTGTTCTCCAGTACACACTGCAGTGTCTTGGTCAAGACTTCCAGTGGGGTGCTTGGGCTTTCCTCCATTGAGCTTGCTACTGTTAATGATTTTTATGTTCTTTAGGAACCATCAGTTTATGAAGAAATAACCTCATACTATCTCATGGTGGTGTGCAAGGCTTGTGAACATGTCTGTATGGAGCTTTTGAACTTTGTCATCTGAGTACAGGGCTTTGCATGGCAAAGAAGAAATGTGAGCTTAAAGCATTTGTGATCATTAGCTTAAAATCCTTCCTCTGTGAAGGCTAGTACTGATTTTAATTTTTTACTCAAGTGAAATTTTTAGGTGCTGTTTTTGTTCTTCACCAGTAATGTTCCTTCTGCTTTGTCCATGCAATGACTGCTAACCTTTTTATCCTTTTTTACTTCTAAGTTTTTAATTTTTTAATGCAAAATTAAAAAATTTTGCACACAATTTGAAATGTAAAAACCAGTCATCACTTAATTTATGTTTTCATGTTGGAGATGACATAGCGTGTTATAGGTCTCTGGAGCCTTGAATTTCTGCTGAGAATTTATTGCAGCAGCTTCTTCAAACAGTGTGGTGGAGCAGTAACCCCTTGGTTTCTGGGTCGGTGCCATGGGCAGCTGGAGCTGTGTTTCATGTCTTGGTGCTGGTGTTTTGTATTACCTTTGGATAAGCTTATGGTACTTCACAAGTTGCCATATGGAAAGCAACTCCATTTCTTTGATTTAGGTCAGGCTGTCAGGTGCCTTTTGTGTCCTTCTCTTCTGTAAGTGGGACATCTGAGATGTGAGGTGACCATGATTTCAGATGCAATCTAGCTGGAGGGTCCCTGGGGTCTTCTACTCTCCTTGCACTCTAGATGGGGGCTGCCTTTATGTGTCCTTGTGTTTGTTCTGCCTCCAGGATCTTGGGAGAGTATTTCTTTTCTTTTGCATCTGTTTCCCAGTTGTGCTGTTGGACACTCTCTCTGAGTCGCCCTTCTCTGGGATGAAGACAGGAGGCAGGGGAGAGAAACTACTAAATTAAGGGGTTGTGGGGAGAACACAAATGGTCCAAGAAAAGTAAAGGTGTGTGTTTCAAGAGTAAATGGTGGCAAAAAAAAAAGCCTGTTGTTGCTTTGTGTTGATTTGAGGTCTTTTGAAAACTACTTGCTGCTGAATATACTTTCTGCTCAACATAGATTTCTCTTATTGCAACCCTGGTCATTATCTACTGAAGATCTTGTTCATTGCTAGTATCTCAGTCATCAGCCCTGGAATGACATTTCTTATTCTTCGGACAACTTTGAGACATATTGCAAGATAAAAATTGGTTTTCGCTGCTCATGAAGGATGTTTATGTAGCTAATGTGATGCCTGATACGTTGTGTAAAGTGATTCTGTTGCAATGGATTGATTTTTGTTGTTAGAACAATCTGCTGTTGTAATGTCAAATGCCTCCTGGTTGCTCCTTCGAAAGTTCAGGTTTATTTCACGTGCTGTTCTTAAATATGGATCTTTGAAAGTTGCAGATTTGTGCTCGATGCAGTAAATTTTTATAGTCGAAGTCCCTTAGTTCTGCTTGATGCGTATTATGTTAGGAGGAGGTTATGATGCTTTCTTGAAGGGCGGATGGTTCTGTTGTTACTATGAGCCACAATAGAGCATCCAAGTCTTACCCACTGTTGTTTCTCTGAGTGAGCAAAATGCAGCATCTTGAGGAACTTGTGTATAATTTGTGTATTAAGCAGTTGCCAAGGGTGTCTTGCAGGTGGATGTGAGCTGATGTGAGGATATGATGTGGATTTTTCTAATCGGTATTCTTCTGGTGAAACTTTAGAATCTTTGTTTTTCAGCAAGAATGTTTGGATGCGTAATGCTCTTCAAGTGTACTATTTAAAAACACATTACCCAGCTTTTTGGAAACAAGTCTTACAGAACTTCTAACAGACAGGAAAATGAATTTCTGTGTTGCTTTGATCTGTCTTCAGTGTGCAAGAGCACAAAAATATGGTTACAGGCATTTTGTTTATAAGTCTTCACATTTATCAAAGTGGAATTCATAAATTTGTTATTTCTACTTAAGACTTTTCCCGCCTTTATTCTTCAGATAGAGATGTTATATCATTGCTGTTTTCCTGATTATCTTGCTTCTTCCGAAGATCCCATCAACAAAATTACTTACAGTATATTTTGTGCTCCTCACCATTTACTTCGTCTGCAGGATGCAGTGAGCAGTCATGCCTTAAGTTGATTTAAATATCTGTCAAATAAAAAAATAGTTGGAAAAATCAAGTAAGCAGCATTCTGTTATAACATGCTACTCTGTTCGGTCTCTATCTTCATTAATATTTGAACTTTACTATGAGATGCATAATACGTTTTTGGAGAGGGCGTGCAATATTCACCATAGGTGGTGTACTGGCTAATAATTTGGAAGTCATTTCAGAAGTGCCTCATTTTTGCACGTGCAAAACGAATGTAATGCTGTTTACCCTGGACATTTTTAGATCTACCATTGGGAAAAATACATAGAAAAGTTGGGAAATACAGGGGTTATTAGACACATGCTTTAGATGGCGAGGACCACAGGGATTTCTGTAGATGCTTGTTACATACATTACTTCAGTTCCCTCTGCATGCTGATGACACATAAGGCAAAGTGTAACTTCTTTCCTTTGTCAGGCTGCTAATAACTTCTGTGAGTCTTGTAGCCGTGAAAAGTGTATTGAAGGAGGTTGTTTGCAAGAGGTATTACCCATTTGGTTTCCTTGGAAACATGAAACATGATTTACAAATATTGACTTGAGAAAGCTGCAGCTTAGAGGAAATCCTAAACTGTTGGTTCAGACTTTTAAATTAATATCTCCAAAGAGTTCAGTCCGTGTTGAAAGTCACTTTATGAAGTCCATTATAAATGATATTTATAGTAGTTCTGGGTTTCTGTGCTTCTCGGTGTAATAGCCAATTCTGAATGCTGGAGGACTAGAGAGAATGTGAGTTTTGCTGGAAAAGGGGTACTGAACTGGGATCCCTGGCTCCAGTGTCACCTGTGTTAAATAACTCGCACTAGAGTCAACAAATTGATGCTCTTGAAAGTCAGAGCTTTGGTGCCTCCCTCATAGCTGATGGACTGTGACCTGGAATGCTTTCTTGTTGGTGAGGTTCAGACACTATAAATCATCATTCATGTATTGTAAACATTTTTAAACTCCCTGGAGGGTGGTTTGAATGCTCTTTGTTACATTCATGTAAGTGACTGTATGATAAGCCTAAGTAATTTCCATTTACGGGGTAGCTTATTTTTATTGTATAGGAATTTTCATATAGTCTTATTTTTAAAGACTGCTGATCATAATTTGATCTTGTTGGGCTCATTAAGTGTTTCGAAACAAAAGCTCCTTTATCCCTGGAGCATGGTTATCCTGAAGCTGGTGTTAAGATTCATGCTGGGGGGTGGAAAGGGGCATCAATATGGGAGAAAAAACATACAGCACAAGTGTTGCATACATGCTGTGGGTGCTGGGTTGTATAAAGGGTGGAGAGAGATTGCTTCTGTGCACTCATTAATGAGGAACAGGTCTTGGTTCAGTCAATCTCACCAAAATGCTGTTGGATGTGGTTTTATTGGTGCTTCTCTTAGTGTCAGTGCTGGCTTATGTGGTCCCTGTTGCCACCCATCTCCTGTGGTGCCTGTCCCTCTGTCACTCACACAGCTTCTGCTGTCAGCGGACTGAGTTGGATAAAGAAACTGCTCTGTTTTGGTTTTTCTCATTTATTTTTGTGTTATTTTCCCAGTTCATCCCCCAAAATAACTGCGGCTGCGCAGGAGCAGATCAGGTGGTTGGAGGCAGGAAAGCACCTCTAGCCATTCCCAAAGTTAGGAGTGTGACAGCTTTATATCCCCTGTGTTCTTAATCCAGAGGAGAACACCTCCAGAGCAGAGATGAGATGAGATCTTGGATTTTCTTGCAGAAAAGCCATGTGTGTTTGTCTGCTGGTTGTCATGCTAGTTGATTCATGGCCGTGAGGAGGTAGCAAGGCACAGCTTTTAAGAAGGTATGATGTATTAGGTTGAAAAAATGACGTACTTTGAAAGAATGTGAACATTCAAGTCTGTACTGCTGTTTTAGATCTGGATAAGGCCGTGTATCAAGTTGTTGGATTCTTTTCCCCCAACATATCTTTCATGTTTTATGCAAAATATCACTACTGCTTAAGAACTGCACTTTGCTTGGTGATTGTAAAGGTGTTTATGGTGAGCTGCCTAAGGTGGCCTTATGTGGCTATGTTTATTAAGGCGGGATAAACCTAAGTCTGCCTTCATCTGGGGTTGCAGGAGGATTTTATACTGGAAGTAGGAGGTGGGATGCAGGCAGGCAGCTGCACAGATCAGGGATCAGATCCTCAATATCCAGAGGCACTGGTAGTGTAGGCAAGCAATGATTGCTGAAACCTGTGTCACAGATAAGGCAGCTAAATCTGTGGGCTGTATGTCTTGTGGGATTTAACATTAAGAACAAATAGGAGACCACAGAAGCCTTCAGTGCATGGGCTAAGCGATGCTACTGTTCTCATCAAGCCAGTTTAACTAAGGGGAAATGCTTTGCCTAATGCTTCTGTAAATCATGCCTAACATCCTGAAGGTTACAAAGATGTTTGTGGATGCTAAGGAAGTATTCAGCTGCATTGTTTTTCACTGACTGGTTCTAGCAGGTGAGGGCAGCTTGCTCTTGACTTGCGACATGTAATGACTGTGGATTACAGTGGCAGAGGAACCTTCTCTGTGGAAAGAGAAGGTTCATATGCAGAAAAGATGGAGTGGAAAATGGCAATGCTTCAGAATCTCAGATGGAGACTCCTGTTGTTGGCAACTTGTGTACAGTCATTCATTGAGGATTGTGAGTATGCTTCAAAAATTGAGTACGATGGTTTAGGATGCCAAACACAAGTACTAATAAAAAGATAATTATATAAAATGAACTGTAGTTCTTTGTGTAACCAGATAAACTGTGTGGATTACTACACAGTCAGTCAAGATGGGAACAAGGATTTACAGCACAAGAGTCCTGCTAAATTTAGAATTGGTTTTGTGTGAAGCCATTGTGCCAAGAAAAACTGAATTTCGTACTGCAGGATTGTTTGTAAGATAAATGCCTCCACAGAATATGGAGAGAAGTCCCTAAGTTACTTAAACTTAAAAGGACAAAGCAATAACTGCAGTGAAGGTGTATAGAGAATTCTCAGAGTACAAAAATAGAAGATGAAAACGTATGATATGGCAGTATGAAAGGTTTTTAATTTTATAATATGATGAGTGTCTTCTGAATATCACTCACATTAAGTGATTAGAATAGTAGCCATATAATTAAGGTGTGCAGCCTCTAAGGGAGAAGCTGGGAAAGAATACACCCTTAGACCTATTGCTCTTTTCTAGTTTTATTCTGATTTTTTGGGGTGTCACCAGTAAATTGGTAGTTGCGAAAACTCAGTCCTGTAGAAACATCAAGGGAGTATTATGTTTGCTGTTTTTCTGGCAGAATATTGATACTGTTTTCAGTTTTAGACTCCTTGTTGTTTCTAGCAAGTATAGGTAGGTTTTAGGAATAGCTGTGTGAAACGTATTTAGCTGTTGCTCGTATAACACTGGAGGTTGAGAGCACCTCTCAGCTTTGTGGCAGCTCCAAAGCAGCTCCAGTGCAGCATCAGTGTCAGTTCTCAGATATGTTGGCTCTTATTCTAGGTTGTATTGGCTTCTGGGAGTAACGTGATGAAAGAAGAGAGAGATGACAATAGCTACAGATAAAGAGAAATATCAATTCCAGTAGGAAGTATCTCTTTCTTACCTTCAGCCTGTAATGTGGGTGAATCTGACTATCAGCAGGTTCTCTTACCAGGCATCAGAGCTACAAGGTTTTAAAGCTTTCTGGACAGAGCACTTGTATTATCTGTAGCTCAGTATGATGAAAGAAAGAGGTATTTCTGCTAGAGGAAAGATGGAGACTTCTGTTTTCAGCTCCATAACAAGATGTTTTTCACGTTGAAGCTGAAATCACTATTTGAAGTGTTCAAGACCAGGCTGGATGGGGCTTTGAGCAACCTGGTTTAGTGGAAGGTATCCGTGCCCATGGCAGAGGTGTTGGAACTAATTGATCTTCAAAGGCCCTTCCAACCCAAGCCACTCTGTGATTCTAAATGAGAGACATTAGTGTGGAGATGCCAACTCCTTCAGATCAGAATGAGCCAGTTCGTGTCTTCCAATGTAAGTTTGTCACCAAGCTGCTATTGCTGCCTGTGAGGTTAAAGCCAGCGGGCAAATGGCTTCCACTGAGAAAGGAAAGGGTGAGGAAGAGAAATTATGACAAAATTGGCAAAGCCTACAGAGTCATTCTCACTGACTGACAGGAGCTAATTATTCTGGACTTATGTTTCAGATTTACTTGGTCTGGGTTCTGTATGGCTGGAAAATACACTCACCGAACAGCAATATACTGGACTAAGCATAGGTAAATGTTGAAGTTACTGAGAGAATGGCAAATACTGGGTTTAAGAGAGAAAGACTCATTTGGCAAATGACAAGTGAAAAAAACCCCAGTTTTAATGTACTCTTAAAAGATTACAAATCTGAGATACTGCCAGACATCCTCTTTAGTTAGCAAACTACAGAAGCATGTCTGTGCAAAATGAGAAATGTGTTTGCTTGGCTAGCTTTTCTGAACTGAAACATTATAGGTGTTGTGAAATACTGTAGAATGTACAAATGAACACGTTGTCAAGAAAATCACATTGCAACACATGGGGTAGTTTATACATCTTGGTACACCTCACTTAGTCATAGCGGCAGTCACAAGCTTAAGAATGTTGAGCTTTTGGGGATAAGACTTAGGAATCTAGTCCTAATTGCAGCATTATAAGTATTTATGTGTGGTGGGGTGAGATGGAGGTGGGAATGGAGAGAAAGGAGGGGAAGCATCTACTTCTTACTGAGCTAAAGGTGTTTGGGGTTTTTTTCTGAAATTAATCAGTAATTGAACTAAAGAGGGGAAGAGCTGGGGAATGAGATGAGCAAGCGAGAAAGGGGAGCTGCTGGAGGGCTAAAGGAATGGCTTTTGGTAGTGGGGTGATGGGAGATAGAGTAGACCACAGCATCTGGAAGCTTCACAGTGAATATGAGAACTGGTTGGGTTCCCGCTTGCCAATAGGCTATTCAGGAGAATAACAACTAATAACATAGAACATGCAAGGACAGCAAGACCCAGGTTCACTTGCCTAACACCAGAGAAAGAGGGAATAAGGTTGTGCTTTTCAGAAGTTTTGAAGTACTGCAGGTGCTGCAGTGGAAGTGCCAGGGTGCCACCTGTGTCACTGCACGGGAAATATTGAAAATATGCATTGGTGGGCTTTTTAATTCCCAACTGAAGAGCCTGTGCTTCTGCAGGGGTACACCTGTGTTGTTTGGGTGTAAGGGCAGCTCTTTGCCCAGAGTTGTGCACCCACACGGCATCTGGCTCTTTCCTGACTCTGTTGCCCTTTCTGCTTGGTAGCAGAAGAAGCTCTATCCTTGTGGCATCTGGAGAGCACAGCTCTCTGAACCAGAGGTTCATCTCAACTGGAGCTGAGGTACTGTACAAATAGACAAAAGACTGTGGCGTAGGGAAAAAAAGTGTGTTAACCTTGGATTTACTAAAAGTTCAAAGAGTGAAGTTTTCACTGTTTACAGAGTAGATAGAGTATCTATTAAAGAAAATAAAACACTGCATGTCAAGCAGCCACCAACTGTGCTTTCAAAAAGTCAAGCTTTTTAATTTGCAAGCAGCAGGGACGTTACATAGTAGTGGACTTTCAGTTCTGTCACTAGCAGCTGTTTGCACAGGGAGTGTTATTTTGGTGTGCACTGAATGTCACTATGGCTAAACTGAAGTTATTCCTTCATAGTTTCGTATTGTTTGGATTTATAATAGTGAAAGATCCTGTGGTTTGTAGATACTCTGGGGGCCTTCTTTGCTGACTTCTTTTCTTAGATACTTAAGCGCACTTTCTTTCCTGCAGATTTTCATGGTTTATCATTTTGTGTGGGCTTCAAGTTAAAAAAAAGATTAATTTTTTTTCTTTTAAATACTTGACAATTTGATCTGAATTTGTTTCCTCATCAGTAATAGAAGCACAACAGATAGAGGGCTCCATTTACATCATGCAGGTGATACCAAAGGAACTAAATTCATACTGATGCTTTCATTTCCTTCTGTAAGAAAATACGTAACTTCAATGGGAAGAAAAAAAATGGTGCAAACCCAGGAAAATACAGGGACTCAGCATTGTTCATCTTGTCCAAGTTTAATATGTAGAAGAAAATACTGATTCTAGCTTGCACTTATGTTCTTCATAGGACTTAGGAGTTTCTTCTGTCTTGTTGCTTGCCCTTTCCTCTGTGTGTATAATTTCTTTCTCCCTTTTTTGTGGCCTTGTTATACTCTCCATTTTGTTTGGGATTTGAAATCTAACCAGGTAATTGGGCAACAGCCTTCTCCAGATTGATTTCTCAGTGACTAACTTCTGTTGCTCCTCTTTGTCATCTCTGCTGTAAATTAATGACGCAATAGCATACAGAGGAAGATAAAGACTGGGAAGTGTGGGAGTGTAGGCAAGAGCTTTCCCTTTCCATCCCTGGTATGGGTTGCGTGAATCTGGAAATGGTATTAGTGTTTATTTTTCTCCTATTCAAATATTGATGATAATACTTGGAGGAGATGAGTGTTGTTATAAAGGTACTAAAACTGAAGGTTGTGTTAGATTGGCTTGAGACAGTCTGGATGAGGACTACAGGTGCAGAATTGTTTCAGCTCATTTACTGAAATAGTAAAGTTAGCCTGAAAATTTACCCAGAGAGTATCTGTAGTTGGGAACTGAAAAAGTGGGTCTGCTTTTGAAACATCAGCTCCTGGTATTAGTCTTCATATTGAGACATTGAGAAATGGGGTGTGTGTGTGTTTATAAATAAGCATAGGATGGTAATGAGAAGCATTCCTTATAGATGGTTCTCCTTAAAAGTTCTTGCATAAGTAAGTAATTGGAGAGAGTTATTACCCTTCCACATCTGGGAGGTACTGAGAGGCAACCAAAGAAATTATTACTTTTGCATCATTTACCTTTTTACTTGCAGGAGTAAAACTTAGTTCAATGTCAATGCAAGAGAGATAGTAGTTACCCTTTTTCAAAAAGTGCTACCTTCATTTTTATCAGTACAAACTGTGAGTGATGTGAGATGTGGCTCACATCATGTCGCTTTAAAGGTTTACAAATTTTACCTGGATAATGGTTTCAGACAGATGAAAATGTGATTCAAGTTTTAACTCTTGCAAATTGTAGCATAGCAGTGACAAGGAGCTGAAATCTAGGAGAGGCTGACTTTGGATAGTATGTGATTTTTGTCAGTGTTTCTGCTAGAGTGAAGGGAGGAAGAACAAACTCAATCTTTCTCTGCAGATACCAAATATATGAATACTTACCCTATTTGTGTTTACTGCATCAGTACTCCATTAAACTGAAATTAAAAAGTAAAGTCTTTCATGTTTTCTGTCTTTAAACTGAGTTATATCAGAGTTACAGTGCAGCCAAATGGATTATTCCTGTTCAGTAAGTCTTTCAGAAAGTGTATGAATACTATAATCAACCCGTTTGCCAAGATCTTTCATACAAGTTTTTTATAATTAAATCAGTACCCAAAGCACACTTCAGTTTTGTTAACAGTAGTGCCTGATCAGAAGGCTCTGAAGAATAACACAGAGTATATGGGTGGTCCCTTCGAATAGAAACTGATCTCCTCATTTGGGTCTATCCAAAGACTCAGTGACTGTAAATTGTGTAATTTGCTTGGAGAACACAAAAGCTATTCAATTATGTTAATCAGCGGTTCTGCATCATCACAAAGTTGATCTCTGCTTTTCTTGTTCTGTGGGAGAATTTTGTCTTTAAGTGCATCATAGTCACTTCATTTTCAAATAATTTATTTGCTCTATTTGTAGAAGCTCTGGTGATAGGTCAGGATGCCCTTGTGATAGGTGTTCCACAAACAAATTTCTAAGAATGGCAAGTGTGAGACACCTAGGCACAGATGGACACAAGCAGACTAATGGAGGAACACACAGGAGAGCAGTGAGGGGATACTTATAACAAAAAAACTCCTCAAACAACCAACCCCCCAAACAAGTCAGAACAAGTGGAAAAACAACCTAGGTTTTAGCACATCAGCATCATGGAAAAGAAAGTTTGAATGTGGACAAATCTTTTTTATGACTACAAAATGCACCATATAGTGTGTAGATATATATAAATGTGTGTTCTATTGATGTTATACTTCTATATATAGATAAATACAGTCTTTTCTGTGTGTTTTACCCATTCTTCATTTGATTGTTGCTGTTGTACAAGAACTGCCTTGTTCTTTTCTGGGTGTCTGTCATTTCAGCACAACGGGTGCTTGCACAGCAAAGGAGCCAGTGATAGTTCACTGCTCTCGCTGGCTCTTTGCTCTTCTTGACCTACTCTTGTTTCTCCTCTGTACTCAGAAAGCAGCTCCTTGCATTAGATCTACTCGAGATGCATCAAGATGACTTTTCCCTTAGATTTTAAAATTGTTTCCAATGCTTTATGGTTGGGTGTGATTTTTGTTTTGTGTTCCCCCTCTCCTCCCGTCTCGTGTCTTCGTTTTTGTAGCCATTCATTTTCCTCCTATTTTACGTGATTGGTATTTAGACCAAAGGATACGTGTATACCAATCTGTCATCTTTGCTCAAACTTTTTATTTGTCAAGGAGACAACTTTGCCTCTTACTGTGTGTTGAGTATTTTCTGGTCTCTCTCTTCACTGTGCCGGTCTTGGAGACTTTGAGTCCTCCTGGGTACAGACTTAATCTGAAGTTGGGCTTAATGACGAGTGCTCAAAACTGCTCCCCCCACCCCCAGCAACCTGCTAACCAACCCATCAGTAAAAGTTGAAAAAGATTTCAGATTACCAGAATCTGGGTGGAGGGGAGACAGGAAGCACTGAGGTGAAAAGGTAAGGACTTTGCTCCCTCTGAAAGTGCAGAGCACATCTCTCCATGGCAGCTGCTGTGCTTTTTGGCATACTTCTCATGTTGTTGCTGTAGCCTGCTCTGTGGATGGGGAGGATGCTGGCAGGCTGGACTGGTCCTGCTGGGTTTGCAGCCCTGTGGGCAGGAGGGGAGGTTTTTGGGTGGCTGTGTCACATGGAAAAGAAGACTCCTAGTGCAGCACTGCTGCAAGAGCAGGGAAGGTGAAATATGATACTGGATGGTCGGCAGCTAAGATGAAAAAAAAAAAAGGGAGGGGTGGCGAAAGACAGTGTTAACAGTTTCATGGCAGCCTGGAGATTTTTGCAGAAGTCTGGAAAGTTTATGACAGTTGTTGATAATAGCATGCAAATCCATATGCTTAACAAAGCTTTAGTCAGCTATCAAGTGACATTAGCTACTGACATGGTGCTTAACTCATATGCCACAATGTGTATAGCTGAACAACAAATGTAAAAAGGAGACTGCTTCAAGTCACATTTTTTTGCTGAAAATGCTATCAAAGAGGTTGAATGCTTGCCTTTTTTTTTTCCTCCCCCTCCTCATTACTGCATGTATAAGGAGGTCTTCAGGCAAGAGTGACTTGCTCAGGACTGGTTCTTCAGCCAAGGTGTTTTCTGTGATGTGCTGTAACAGTTTGGTCCCTGTGGTTCTGTGGTGTTGGTGCTCTGTGTGCCAGAGCTTTCAGCATCCTGTGAGATGGCCTTTGCATGACTGGTGCTTCCAAGCTCGCTCCTTCACATCTGATTCACACAGCAGCCAGGGCATTGAAATTGAATCCTGCTATGTTGGAAGTAAAAAAGAGAGTCGGTTGTGGACTGCTTTTAGAAAAAACATAGCAGACAAAGAATTTCCTCAAGGAGTCCAGAACAAGATTTGGTACTTCTTTACATCTCTGGGGGAGTGGTGGGAGAGAGGAGGCCACATTGGGCATGCTAGGGCCAGCATGTATTTCAGAGATCACTTATATTTTTACTGGTGGTAACTGATAGCTTTGTTTTTCAGATACGTAACTTGAAAATGGGTGAAGAAATTCCTAGTATTTCTTGGCTAGTATCAGAAGTAAAACTGGTTCTGGGGTAGGTGGTAGCTTTACTGCATCTCTGATATTCACCTTCATTTTTCTTTGCCATTCAGTTGCCTTACAGATGTGTGTAACTTCAGTTGGAGTTAGAAACTTGGACAAGTTCAAGGTCAGACTTTTCCCGAACATGACCTCCTCTTTCTCAGGCATGAGCAAGCTCTGCCAGATAGATATCTTACTTGGTAATTACTTCTGTTCATCAGTAACAAATGTCATCATCATGGCTGGGCTTTGCGAACGAAGATTGGGGAAAGGTCTCTACCCATGTTTGACACAAGTGCACTGGTGGCTAAAAAGGCCAATACGAGACAGGCATGTCTGGTTGCAAAAGGCACAGCAGAAAGACTCCTTAGGTGGTAAATTCTGCAAGACACGATTCTTTCTGTGTTGTCTTTTCTCCTCAAGAGTGATCCTGCGTGCTTTCTCAAAGGCATCAGCAGCGTTATAGATGGTGTGTCTCCAGCCCTCCCGGCTGGAGGTCAGAATAGGCCACTTATGTTGATCAATGTGGCCAAGGCTGAGATGTTGTTTCAGGGAGTCCTTGTGTCTTCTCTTCGGGGCTCCTCTCTTTTGGCAGCCGGTGGCAAGTTCACCATAAAGCAAGATCTTAGGGAGGCGGTGGTCCTTCATTCTTGAGACGTGTCCTGCCCAACGCAGCTGTGTTCTCAGCAACATGGCCTCAATACTTGTGACTGCTGCTTGTTCTAGAACAGATGTGTTGGTTACATGATCTGACCAGTGGATGTTTAGGATTGTACGAAGGCAGCATTGATGGAAGCGTTCTAGGAGCCGCAGGTTGTGGCGGTAGATGACCCATGATTCAGATCCATATAAGAGAGTAGACAACACTATGGCTCTGTAAACACTGATCTTGGTACTTTTCAAGTGTTTATTTTGCCAAACTCTTTTATGAAGCTTTCCGAAAGCACTATATGCCTTTGCTAACCTGTTGTCTATCTCTCTGTCAATCTTACCGTCCAAGGAGATGAGGCTACCTAACAAATGTAGTAAGATACTAAAGCCCTTTTAATGCTCACTTGGAACAAGTTGATAAAACCTGATGGAAATAAGCCAGAGATGAATCGAGCACAGTTTGTTAGAGATACTGCAGCAGTTCACAGTAGTTTGAGTGTTGCCCATCAGCCTTGTTCTCCCCTCTTCTACTCGAAAGTACCTCTGCCATGCTGCAGAGAAGTGGGAATGCTTTGTGAGTCCAGTGTTACATATTTCTCCTTTAGCTTCCTCTATAGACCTTCAACCATCATCAGCCTTCATCATCCTGGAGTTTTTGGCAGCATTCTGCTTTGTTCAGTCTGAGCCAAGCCCTCTGGTTGCTCCTCTGCAGACTTCAGGGAGATGTGCTGGTGGTGGCAGGTGTCCCTCTCCGTGCTCTGTGCTCTTAAACATCAGAAGAGATGTTAAGTGCCAGGAGACTACTGAACCTCTTTGGTTTTTATTTAATTTTGACTTAAAGAATGGGCCTTAGATGTAAATACTAAAGATCCTTCCACTAGTGGTCCTTGACCTCTGTCTTCATCCCTCTCTTTGTCCCCCAAGGAATTAAAATCCTAAGTATTTCGTGCAAACGATTTTTTCTCTGGGTGGTTCTCTTCCAAGTGCCCAGTAACTCTGTCACCTTGCAGACTTCGAGGGTGAAAGTTGAGAAGGCTAATACAGAAAATATTGAATAAAAAGCCCCAAAGAGAACGGTGTAGTTGTGGTATTTGATGTATCGCCACAACAAGGCCTGAGTAAAGAATAAAGGTTTCTGAAAACTCGATTTGCATAACATGCAAAGGATGGTTACCAGATCAGTCAGGCACTGATGATTTACATGCACGTGTAAATCTTCTCTTTAGTCACTCTTTTCTTTCCTTTTGGTCTGAATTCCTGCGCTGTTCCATGATTTGGTGGAGTTATTAAAAAACCCAAACCAACTTACTTGGTATTTTTTCCCCTTCTGATTCGTCTTCTCCTTCCACTGAAAAGTATATCTGACCAATTAATGAATTTCCTTTATTCTCAAGAGAAGCTCATAAGGGGAGATTTCTTCTCCCTTGAGCGGTGAATGTGAGGTGATTGCCAGAGCACTGTTCTTCTAAATAGCTTATTCTTCTGTATGGATGGACACTTCTTCCCCCCCTCCCCATTTTTAGAGCACCGATTAAGTGATAATTTGTGTTTAGGCTTCCGTGAATACCCATAAGGTAATCCATTGCCAGTTCACTGGTGGGTTTGGTAGTCTGGGCAGAGAACCAGCAAACTCGTGCACTGAAGGTCAGATGAAAAATGTAACCGAGTTTTCCTCGGAGACTGTATGAATCCCTTAGTCCATCCTTTCCTCTGTGCAATCTCACCAGTTTTCAGCTGGTGTTTGAAGTGGCAAGGAGAAGATAGATCACCATGGTGAAGTGATTGGATCGGTATACCTGGCTCACGTGTGACTTCTGTGAGGCAGAAGTGCCCAGCAACAGGGCTGCGCTGGCACAGAGGTTTTGGATGACCTGAGTGCACAGCTGTAGGAGGAGATAAACCAACAGCCTCTGCTGAGGTTGATGTTGCTGGACCTCCTCACGCAGAGTGCTGTGTCCAGAGCTGGAGAAGCGAGACCTCTGGAGATCCATTATCATCTCCCCGCAGCTTCTCCAAGGCGTGAGGTACATGTTTTGTGTTTCTCAGAGCACGTGGAGAGTTTGGTATATGGGATTGGCAAGTCTGGCCAATTAGACTTGCTGCCTCCCGGTGGAACTCTCTCCCCTCTCCTGTGCACTCTCACTTGGTGCAGCTGGGTTGCTTCCCAGCTGCTGCTTCTGCTGCTCTCTTCTCTGCAGTGAAAGGCTCGTGAATCTTGCTGTTGACCTCTTTCCTTTGCTAGGAGGTTGATGCATCTCCAGCACAGCCTTTGTGCCTTTGGAAGAAATGTTACTTGCTTCTCTGGCCAGTAGCTCAGCATTCAGTGCCCTAGTTGCAGTGTCCTGCTGGGATTGTATAATTTGTGCCAGTGAGCCATTTTGGTGGCCTATGAACGTGACTGGTGTGAAATGACTGCTTAGTGGGCAGTTCCCAGCATCTTTGCCGTGTTCTTTTAGTTATGGTTCCTAGGTGATGTAAAAAGCTTGCTTCACCTTAGTCTTGAAGTGGTCCTGTGTCACACTTGACAACTTGCATGGCTGGAGACACCTGAGCAGTTCTATTGTTCCGGGCTCTGGTCATCCTGACTGAGTAGCTCCCACCTGCAATAACCTACCGAGTGAATGACTGTAGAAAATTCTACCAATGGTATTGGGCTTTCAGCTGGGGATTAGTTTCTTTTGTGGTACAAAACTCTAAGAAGTATTTACAGAAAAGGTGCAATCTCTGAAAGCATTCACAGAAGTCAGCAGTTGTGCAGAAGACTACTCTCCCAGGCTAGCCCTAAAGCATTAGAATAAGTGTGCTGGTTTAAAGGTAAACCAGCAGGGGAATTTAACTCAACTCAAAAGAGAGACCACAAGTCAGAATAACAATTTAATGAAACAACAGAACAAGTATGATTATACAGACAAACAACCGGCTTCAATCCACAAAAACCCAAATGTACAACCCAGCACCCTGGGACATGAACAAAACGGTGTTCCCCGGGCCCCACCCTGAGTCCAAAGTAAAGGGAAACCTGCTGGTGGGAGAGCTGTTGCAGTCTGGTCAAAATGGTGATTGCAGTCCAGTCGAGGGTGGTGGTCTTAGTCTGGCCAAGAGCGGTGAGCTGCAGTCCTCCTCTGGATCCCATGAGTGGTAAAAAGGTTCCAAAACTCCAAGTTTATATATTCTCCAGTTCAGGCAGGAATGCTCCGTCCTTCCCTCAGAGCAGGGAATTCCATAAAAGGGTATGAGGATGCTCAGTCTGTCCCTCAGAGCGGGGAATTCCGTAAAAGTGTATGAGGACAGGAACATCTACAGGCCTCTACTGCTAACAATTTCTGGGAAATGGCATGGAAGGCTATAGAATACACAGTTTTGGGTTACACCCATACCATGATGAACTGGTCTCAGCTGTCCTAACTAGGACAGTAAGTAATGGTTGTTTTGTTAAAAGTAGGAATATCTCCTTTGGAACCCCTTCTTGGGAAGGGTCCTTTTCAGTCTATGCAGCCATGAGATAGGTGACCAGGTTACCCTGCCATGGTGCTGTCCTCTGATGACTTTCAGGCATGAATGTCACAGCTGCTCTTAAGACTAGGAAGGAACTTGTCCAGTTCCTTCCTATTTCATGGTGTCTATTCAAACCAGTCATCTCTGAATTTATTTCTGAACATCATGAGTTAAAACTTCAGAAAGCTTTTTGGTCATTTTGACTTGGAATGAGAAATAGGCTCCAATACATAGCAGCTTTAGCGATATCTCTGAAGCATCTGAAGTGGAGAGATGATTTGGAAGATGATCTGTGTGGTACTGAGAGCGTTAACTTAGATTTCTCACATACATTCAGTTCAAACCTTTTTGTCTTATGAAACCTCCTTTAGTATTGATTCCATGACCGTTGCCAGAGCAGTGATGCTTTCTGTCTGCATCATCACACCTGGGGTCGGGTTAACACCTTACATGGATGACTCATGTGCTTGGTATATTTGATCCTGAAAAGATGTGGAATGGTCATGGGCCAAAAAAGCATGTTGACTGTGCTACCTCATCTGTAAATGCAATTTCAGGTTGCTCCTCTGCATCTCGAGATGCACAAGTGAGACGCTGAAGTCCTCTGAAACACAGCTCTGCAAGCTTGGGTAGATGCAGTTGTGGCAACACTGCTCTTTAGGCTCAGTCTGAACTGCTCTTTAGGCTCAGTCTGGAGGCAGGGCTGTGGAGTTGTGATGTGTCATAGGCACTTACACTCTGTGCTGATTTGTGCGTTGAGATGCAAAAGCACTGATTGTAAAATATCCCCCAGTGATTTACCATCTTGTTGGAGCAGGCTTGCCATTACAGATGTCCTTATAAAGAACTTGCTGATATGCATTTAAGTTTATTTAAGAAAGTTTATTTAACTTAGGTAATCTTGATTATTTTGCACTGTTAAGCAGGCTGAACCTCCACTTCCTCCAGCTCCTGGTCGGATCAGAGGTGCTTTGGATGCTTTCACTCTTGCAGGCTTTTCTTTACTGTCCTGTTGGATTTTTGTGTGCCCCCATAGCTTTTTACATCTCTTGTTAGTCAACATCTCCAGGGTCTCCTAAAGTTATGGCAGAATAGCAACAGTGTGGAATTTAGGCTTGCTTGTCAGTTTGGGGTTTGTCCCCAGGTTTTCTGGACAGGAATGGTTTTGTTCTGAAGTGGAGTTAGAACAGCAGCACTGGGAGCATTTTTGTAGCTTATTGCTTTGCTATCCACTTGCTTGTATTTTTAAGGGTATCTCTGCAGTTATAACTTTTAGGTTGTCAGTTCTCATAGGGAAGATTAGGTTCTGCAGAACCAGATTACACAGGTGAAGTTTTCCTACTTGCCGGGAGTGGGCAGATGTGTCAATTTTTCAGATTTTGTGTTTGAAAGAGAAATTTTTTTCTTTTTTTTTTTTCCCATGCAGTCAACATTCAGAGCTGGGGTACAGAAAATAATAAACTCTCCTTTTCTACCTGGAATAGGACTGCTGCTTCTGCCAACTGACCTCTTTGAGAGAGCCAGCAAAGTTGTCAAGCCCATCTGTTTTCATCCACTGACGCAGTGCACTGAGACAGCTGGAGGTGTAGGCACACAAGCAAGTGAGGGAGAGCGGAGAGGGTGGGTTTATTTTTCCTTCCTTTGCTCCCTGAGCAGCAGAAATTTTTTCTTCCCCATTGACAGCATCCTCATTTCAACCCTAGTGAGGTTCTGATAGATGATCTGAAGGGGCTGTAAACTTCTCAGCTGGAAATGTTGAAGGGGCACCTCAACATTTGTCATCTAAAAAAACTGGTCTCAACCACACATGCATGTGGCTCAGTGTCAAGCTGCTGTGACTGACTGGGTTGCTGGGGGTAGGTGAAAGTGTGGCCATCAGGGGCTGCAGGCAGGGTCCTTGATTTAAATGGCAAAATGGAAATTTTTTTTCTGAACTAGAGGTCAGAGATGCCAAGGCTGCTGTAGCTGACTCAATTGTGCAAGAGATGATCAGAAAAGTGGTGCTACCCAGAAGTAGAACACACATCATTTATAATTTATCAGTATATAGGAAAACACATTTAATGTCCTGCTGTGCAATAGATGTATCTGCTACAGGATCACTAAAGAGGGATAAGATGCTCTGCTTGTTCTTTTAATTCACCTCTTTTCACCTAGTTAGAAAGAAGTTGCTTTTGTTCTTTATTGTCCACTTAATCTAAGAGCTTTATTTCCTATGTTTGTACTGCAAGTTTAGAAGAGTGAATGACGCATAGGAGCCTGCCTTGAGGATTACATATTTGCCACCACAGCATATTTTAAAGGTGTACTATGAACTTCATATTGCAGGCAATTAGTGAAAACTGTTATTTCTGAGACATGAAAATGTGATTAACTGTAGGTGGCCTGAAGGAGCATGCTGGCAGCCTCTCAGCTGGCTTAGGGAAGAGGCAGGATGTTTTGGACATAGGCACAGAAGTGCTATCTCACTGCAACATGTAGTTCATGGAACTAGACAGAGTTGTGACATGACTACATTCGGGGATCACAGTGGTGAGGGATGTCATGATTCAAGCTGATGTAGCATGGAAGCCTCGGTGGGAAGCCGCTGTGTTTGTAAGAAGTGGAGTAACCACAACTACCAGTGGTCTTGAAAGATTCCACTGTGGCTTTCATTATGAATAGCAGGAATGGCTGCTGAAAGCTTGGGTTAAAAAATAAAAATGGAGATACCAGCAGGAGACACCTTGTGAAGGAGACATGAGTTCTGTCTCCCAATAACAATAAAAATTTTTGTTTCTGCATCTGTAATGGTTGCTGTAAGACAGAAAAGGATCAAAGATCAAATAATTCCAAAACACCAATTAAATTAATGTGGGGGAGGAGTGGGGAAAAGGGAGGGCCACCGTAGTTTTGGTTTATTTCAGTAGACTTGAAGAGGATGGACTCCTTACAGACTGCTGCTCATTTTATTAGATTAAAAGGCATCTCCTGTCAGTGGTTTTGGTCTTTTGCAGGAATCAGATGGGTTTGTTTTTGTTTTAAAATGCTTTCTGAAAATGATAGGCTGCATTAGCCCAACTCTGTTGAAATAATGTCTTAATAATTTGACTGCTGTACAAATACATCTCACTTGCAGCCTGACTTGGAATTTAGACTGAAACTGTTAAACAAACTCCAAGTTTTGCAGTAATTTTTATTTTGTACAAGGGATGTATTTTTCTGTCTTAAGTGAGTGGAAAACCCTGGAAGTTACACAAATCAATGTGATGTGTGTTTTGCACTGTAGGTAGATTATATTTATGCATAAAGCATCAGACATGAATTTCGCAGTCTTTGGCTATGAAAACAAATGAGGCATATGAGCCAGGATTTTTGGCTGATGTTATTGTGAAACAAAGTGTCAGTTTTGCCTTCTCAACATCATTTATGTGAAAATGGTTTAAATTGCCAAAGATAAATTAAGGGTTTTTGGCCAAGTTTTTCTACTGCAAATCTGTTTCTCTACCATGATGGAGGCATGGATTTTGCTTTTAACCTGCTATATTATTCCACATAAGAGGTGATATTAATCAGCTTTTGAAAGAAGTTTTGCTTTCTTTGTTGGCTTTTCATTCTGCAGTCTATTAATATCTTTACTCTTTCTAGTCTTGGGTATCTTTTTCTGGTGTGTTACTGTGAATGCTTAAAAGGATTCTGGCCTTTCTGGTACTAGGTTCAGTCCTGCCTTTTGTTTCTTCTGTGTAAGTATGACTTCTGTGAGATAGCTTTCATTTCGTATCTCTCAGCTGGGCTTGCCTTGATCTGTAGGGCTGGGTACCTGGGTGCCAAAACTCAGTGCGTAGTGCTGCTTCTGCTACACCTGTGGCATCTCTCCTGGCTCTGCTTGCCCCTCCCAGGGAGTCAGAAAAAGGGCAGCCTGCCCCACCACCCTTTGCTAACCTGCCACGAGCTCAGCTGATGAATTGCATAAGCACAGTGTGTGAAATCAGTGTCGAAGGGAAAGCATGGGGTGGGGGGAGCACAGGGTAAGTTGCTGCACATTTATGGTTTTGTTCTTATTTGGTGTTTTTTGGTGTTTTATGTTGGAGGGGAGTTTGAGAAAACTTAGCAAACAGGTAGTTCTTAACTTCACTGGTGTTACGTGCTTTCTTAGGGGTCAGGGAAGTGCAGACCTGTGCTTGGTTTGGTCACTGCTGGGTTTGAATTATAAGCATGACCTGAGGGTTACGTGCACGATGAATCCCCTTCAGTGGGGAGGGAGGTACAAAGAGATCGAATCTGTCTGATCTACACCTCATTTTGTAACTGAGTAACTAGATTAGCTTCTTTTTACATCGTACCTTGCTCTTGCCCAGTGTTCACACATAACCTGTAGTTATGGGTGGTCTATATTACTGATGACTTGGTTAAATGTAGCTGTCACTTTCATAAAATGTCTTGATGTGTTACAGAGCTGATGACAGCTTTGCAGAGAATGTGAAATTCCCTTATATACGTTGTTTATGTGGCTTTTTGACTTATCGTGTAATAAGTCTCTGGGGACCAGCATGTGTAAGAACCCCTTTCTCTTCCTCTTTGATACCTTTCCTTTTGTGATTAGAAAAATTACTCGAGTTACTGGAGTTCTTCTCACATTAAGAGACTGTTATTGGCAACACATTTACATGGGAACTTCGTACTTTGGACGTGCTGAATTTGCCCAGACCTCTGTTTACTGTAGAGCACAGTGCAAATCACTCATGCCTAGGCATCTTCTGAACAGCGGGGATCATTGTAATTTGTGTGCTAAGAAATGAATTTTGCAGCTGGCTTGTGTTTTGTCTTTCGGAGAGTTCACTGAACAGTTTCTAGCTGCCTTCTTGTGTTTGTAAATTTACACCGGAAGTGCCTAAAACCATATTTGAGTTTGGTTTTTTTTTTTTCTTTTGCTCCCCTGTGGTACAGATCTGAAGCTACTGGGTTGGAAAACTTTTTGATATTGCAAAGCAATGCAAATATTTAGGGGGCTGTGATACCATAAAATCTATTACAACAATTTGGTATTGTAATGTCTGAATTAAAGTTCAGAGTACCATTTTACATTGACTCCCAAACCTTCTGAAAGCCACAGGAGTCTTTTAGATTTCTTGATGATGTGCTTCCCAGCCTTAAAGATGAGCTTTGAGAGCAATAGCTTGCATAAAATCTGACTACTTTAAGGCACCTCCAGGTGGATGCATAACATTAACATCTGAGAAGCCCAGCGTCTTCTGAAAATCCTGGCTGACAGTGTGGGTTTTGTTTTATTGTTTAATGTTCTTGGGGTTTGGATTTTTGTCTGTAGGCTCCAGCAACTGACACAGTTGAGACCAGAGGATTCACAGCAGCCTGAAAGGCTGTTTAACAGCCCTGTGAGGGAGGCAGGGGTGCATTGGGGTTTGGACCCTCTTTCTCCTCCATGCCCATATCTGTAATCTCCAGCACCAGAGCTTTGGTGGAGCACCTCGTCTGGGTAAAGAAGACTGGATTTACTTTTTTGTTGCTGTGGCACAAGTCAGGCAATGTGTAGTTGAGTGCAAAAACCTGGGGGCATTTTTTTGGATCAGGGGAGATGAGAAATCAGCATGCCAAGAGGACTGATAGGGTTGAGAGATGGAGGATTGTAAGCGGGTGTGGGAAATGGTGGTGTGGAGGGACAGACATGCCACGTGGTGTGGGGGTCTTGCACTCTGTCACATCTCTAGACATGTCCCAGTGAGAAGGAAGGGGTTTATAGCCCCTATGTGCTGTTGGCCTGACTGGAGCAGGTGACAGCTGCCTATGAGAGCATGAGCCAGTGGTATTTAGAAGTAGCAGACACCCATAAGAGGTTTTTTTTCCTCTTAAGTGAAATTTTTCGGGTTCTGTGATAAAATTCTGTTTTGGCTGCTCCCACCTACCTGTCCAGAGCTTTCCATTTGGGTATTTAGCTTCAGAAAGCATTCAAAGGTTGTTTGGGTTTGGGCTCAGAGATCTAGAACTTAAAAACGGGCTGATAGACCGAGATTTGATTTTTGCACGTCCAAAGTGACTTCTGCTACCTGCCCTGAGGTCTGAGGGCAGAAGTAATGCTCTGCCTTAAGAGCCTGTATGTGAATGTGAAAGGTGCCATCCCTTTGCCAAATTGAAGAGTAGATGGTCTGAAGACAGATAGAAATACCAGTAAGGAAAGCTTCCTTTGGGGAGGATCTTCAAAGGTGTTTTGGTAGTGATGGTGATGGTGACAGTCATGATTGAAAAGAATTAATTTAGTTCTGGACACAGTTACCTTTTTGCTTCTTCCTGTGCTTCAGGATTGGGCAGAAAGCTCTAATCTTTGTCTTTTTCCAAACCAGATTCTGCTTTCCAGGCACAGCTGAAGTGTGGGAACTCTGATGCTGAATGGTAGGAGCTTCGTTCTGAAGTGACCGCAAGAGAGTTAGGATGGAGGTGCTTGTGTGACTCTGGGGTTAAGACTGTCCAATTTAACACCCTGTCATGAATCACATTTCCCACTTTCCTTTTGGAGTATCTTCTGCCCTGAAGACAGGGGCATTGAACTTTATATTGCTTGGTGACCATAAATATCTCCTTTCTCAGTGTTTGGGTCTGTGATATGATAGCCAGTTAACAGTTGCATTATTTTAAAATTATCTGCTTTTCCTGAAAGACAAAATGAAGCCTGAATGACCCTCGTAGGTGGTGCCTGGTGTTTGTTACCAAATAAATTGCAGTTGCATCTTCCTGTTTGGGGCTGTTTCCTGTTTTGAATGTGGTGGGGTTGTAGCAAGAGCCTTCTTGACTTTTTTGTTGGTTTACAGATCCTGGAGAGTGGAATTTTAGGCTATTTTGGGCATGGCAAGAACACAGGAGGGAGGCAGAAAATTCCTTTTGCAGTTTGTGGAAAACAGTATAGAAGCTCAGAGCTATATTTCCAGATACTTGGGTTGTGATTGCCTCAAAGTACTAATGAAAAAAATAGGGAAAACTGCTTTTATGGTGAGAAATGATTGGATTGAAATGAAATGAGCGTGTTCAGGAAACTATACCTTAAAACTTTTAGAACAGCCTGGAAAACCCGGATCTTCCCAAATGCTTTCCTTTTTCCTAGCCATTTAGAAAATTGAAGATGCACATAGCATGTGTTAATTTTTATAGAGCAAGACATCTTGGATAAGGTGAGCGGTAGCTTGCTTTTATCCTCCTCTTTGACTTTTCTCAGTTTCTTGCTACAGACCATCTATTTCCTTAATGATGCTCAGACTCTTCTTGGCCTTGCTGCTTCACCCTCTTCCCCGAGGTCATTCTCAAATCATCCATGTTCTCATGACTAAGGATAAACAAATGTGCAGACACATATGAGGGAAGAATGAATGAAATAACTCCAAATCACGCAAACACTGCAGTGCACACATGTTTTTTCCCAGGAAAGATTTGAGAGACTGAGTTTAAGATAACACGTTAGTTATGTTTCTTTATGTCTTTTTGGAAGATGCTCAGATACTGTAGAACAAAGGACCTGCAATAATTCTATTTGTTTAAATATACTTGTACCTTTTACATTTTGCTTTCTTTATGGTTGGCAGACTTGAGATTGTTCTATAACTGCTTGATCTCTTTTCCTGCCCGGGGCAAACATTTTAAATATACTGACAACATATGTAACCCTGTTTGAAACTCATACATTTTTTTCTTATTTAGGAACATGCAAACACCAAGAAAAAGCACCAGCATATTGTAAAAGAGGCTTTCTTGTTAATACGTTGGTCTCTGCAATTGTGAAACCCCTTACAGAATAATCATCTAAAATTTCTGTGACAAAGATTTGCCTCCTTAATGCCAAAGCATTTCCTGGATTTAGTTGTATTTGTCAAGACAGTGGCATTTGTTTTGATTTCAAAGCAGCTCAGTTTTCAGCTGGAAGAAGTCTGAAGCTGTATTTTTGATTGAGGACAAGAACCTGGAAAGCTAGCAATGCGTTCTTCCTTCTGTGGCAGGCTTCTTATAGAAAGCTGCTGAACTGCTCAACTGTTCTGCACCTTGCTGTGGGCTTTAACCATTTGAACTGTTGATGCTCTGGAAATTATTGCTTTGGAAATTAACTAAATTTGGAGATTATTCCATGAAGGTGGTCTCATGCAGACTTTATATCTTTGTTATATAAATATCGAATACAATATTTATATTATATAATATATAAATTATATTAAAAAATATTAAAAATTGATGCTTCATATTTTAAAAATATTTTAGCAATGTAGGATAGTATCTAGAAGAGAAGGATTTTTAAAATTAAAAATGATTCTTTTGAGAGCAGCTTAGAACTTGCTCTTGATATATTTTATGTTCTGGCTTTCAGAAGTCATCATACATTAGTTGTGGTTCTTTTTATTCTCAGCCACTACTGGAGGACTCGATAAATACTTCAGTGCTGGGAGGTGATGAATAAGAACCGGAAAATAAGGGAGAGTGGTTCAAAGAAGCAGCAGGAGTCAAGGAGAGTAAAGGGAACCATCAAATATGCAACAGATACTGATCTGGTAATATTAAAGAAACATGTCTTATGTCATGCAATGTGACTTTATTTTAAAAGGGATTTGAAGTACAGAATTGCAGAGCCTTGAAATTACCAGATTTAGACTTGTTTCACCTAACTGTGTGCTGGAGGCCATGTCTAGACAAGCAGAAGCAGATGGAAAAGATGGGAGCAGTTGTTATTGCAGGACCTTATGATCCCTTGAGGGTTGGAGTACACTTTGTGCAGCTGCAGAGGGGCTTCTGGTGTAGCTTCCTCCAGAAGCAGCCTGGTTTATGTGCACCATTGCTCTCCTGAGAACCAGGATAAGATGATAGTCCCAGCCAACGTGCTGGTAGAGAGTTGGCCTCTGTGTTGTAAGGTGTCTCCAGAGAGGGATACATCTGCAGGGCAGTTCAGCTTTTCTGTCTCTCTTCTTTTGACTATATTTGAAACTTAGGGTCACTAAACTATTTAGGATAGTTTGCATTTGGAGGTTATGTGGAGTAAAGCTGATCAGCTTGAAGAGTAGTAGAAGATTGCTTGTTTTGCTGCAGACTTTGTGGTTCTGTAGTATAACTCTTGTTCTCGGTTGCTGCTTTGACAAAAGATTTGTTGCACACTAAATTTTCTGAAGTTAAGACCATATGCAAATTCACTTAAAAATGCTTCTTCCCCTTCTGAGAAAGGTAGGAGGTCTCATTTTATTTATTTACTCTGCACTTGGTTTGTCGAATGATTGTCTGTTTATCTGGCATCCTTTTTTGGCCTGGATATTCCTCAGGGCACAAAGATGAATCATTCATCTCTGCACAGGGTGAGATGCTTCCGTTTTTTAATGAATAATATTGTGGCAGAACTTGTGCTTTGTTTTTTTCCTTGGGAATTGCTGCTGTGTAGACGATCAACCAAATAGAATGTAGCTGTATAAAAAAAATGAATTGTCCCTTGCTTGTTTTGGAGGATGTCACTGTGGGAGTCACAGTGCTACATGCCATATGCATGCTGTCCATTCAGGATATAACCTTACAGAGGACCATTGCCCCGGATCCCCACACCTGGGGCTCTGTCCCTTTTGGGACTTGGAGGGTCAGTGAATTTCATTCTTTAGTTTTCCCACAGCTTACAAGCAGGGTGTGTTGCCTTATAATAAATAGATAATTAGAGCTTCAGATGTGTTTTATAATTTGTGTGTCTTGTTTATTGTTCCTGATCACTTAGACTTTTTTGTCAGCTTGATAAATGAGCCGTAGAATTGTATAATTGTTGGCCTACACCGTAATTCGTGTGTTATTTGTGCCTTGGACCAAAGGGCTAGGGAAAGAAAATAACAGTCATAAAGGGTTTAAAACAATTGGACTTAAGTCAAACTCTAAACAGTTAATGCTCAAAGGATGCTGGAATAGGAATATATTTGAGGATTTCAAATGCATAGGCTTGCAGCATGGCTAGTTACCTTAAATTTCCTTAAAAGTACCTTAAAATTCAGTTACCTATTACATGCAAATTACACAGAAATTTTGTATGCTACGTGTAGGTTTTTCTAGTGCAAAAGAGATTGATTGCCTGAGTGGATTAATGCCTCTCACATCTGCAAGTCTTAGTTCAGATCAAAAGTGAAATAAGCCATACGTGTTCCGAGCGGACATGTGTGCATGTCATAAATGCTGCTGCACAGCCTGGCCTGGATTGAGAATTAAGAGGGCCAATTTTTTGTAGAAAGGATTCAGGGCTAAAATATTAATGTTTCATAAGAACTATAGATTTAGCCTCAATTATTACTGTTTTTAAATTATTATTTGGATTCATCCCCAAATCATTCTCACTGGAAAATTTTCAGTCGAACTTTTTTTTTTAAATTTTACATGTATGCTACAATTTTGAAGTTGTATAGCCACAGGATTTGAAGGACTGGCGTTGTCTGGCATTTTTCCAGCTAGTCCAGCTGTCTTCAGAGGAACTGAGTAAGTTGGCAAAGTATGGTGTGGTTTCATTTGTTAAATCCAGCAGAGAGGATAGAAACGGGCAGTAGCCATGGTGAGAGCTTTATTGTGTGAGTCCTTTCTGTCATTTCATCTTGATCTCCTAAAATTCTCTCTTCTTCGTGGGTTTCCCTTTTATTTTTCGTGCCAGGTTTCCTGAGGTTATTACTCTGCTACCTTATTACTCAGAAGCTGCTTGGGGGAGTGTGAGCTCCTGTTGCATCTTTCTCAGGTATTTGTGTTGCTCTGAGATGTCCTTCTGCAAAAATACACAGACTTTGTCCTGAGGGTCTCTGGCTGCAGGAATGGCCTCTGAGCATCCTCTGGGAAGGCAGGAGCAGCCTCCTCATCTTTTAGTCGTAATGTGATAGGGTGTCTGAGACTTGATAAGACCACCGGCAAGTGTGGGACTGGGGCTCTCAGGTGCTTATTTGACATGGCTTACTGGAAGTATGGATGAACAAATACAAAGATTAAAGCAAGCAGTGAGCTGCAGGTATGGACACTTCAGCAAACACAGCTGAGGAAAATCAATTTTTCACAAATGAAAGAGGAGGGAGAAAATCAATAGGGAAGGGACTGTTATTTTCAATTTAAAGCCAGAAGAGTTAGGAGTTGATCTCAGAGTTCATGCATTCCTGTTCTCATTCACATGTTGCACGGCTCTGTTATTGGGAGAACTGTATACTGTGTTGTATAGAGATCATTAAATATAAATGTCTGAAAGAATGTGAAATGCTCCCCATCCTTATTTATTTATTTATGTGTCTTATCTACATGCAGACACTCTGTAGTTAACTCTTGTGGATACTAACTCCCTGTGTGAAGTATTGGAGTGCGTCAAGCTTTGTGGGCTGTGAAGTCCACCAGCCTTTTCCTAGTGCATGTTTTGACAATATTTAAAGCACACAAATCAGACTGTAGTTATTGATCTGTGTTTGTTTCTTTTTAACAGACTGTGATTCCATCTGGCTACCTGATGGTGTGAGTGCCCCACAAAAACATAACCAATATTTTAAGTAGAAATACAGAACTTGACTTTGCAGTACTATCTCCATGAGGTCTAGTAAATATGACGTGAGTGGACAGAGCCAGGTGGGGTGCAAAGGACCCTCTTGTCTCATCTTGGTGCAGCCTGCTGTAATGGCAGGGCAGAGTGCCAGTTTTTGATGTTAAAAACAGAAGCAAAACAGTGTTTTTGGCTGATTCCTGTTGCTAGATTCCACATTGCCAAACACATGTCTACTAGCTTTAACTGTGTGAGAGCCATGCTACCTTGCAAATGCCCTTGCCTGGGAGCTAGGAGGCAAACCCACGCGCTGATGCAAAGACTTTCTTTACTAATGCTCTGCTCGCTTACAGGCAGGCACTAGGTAGGTCTTGGCTCCACTGGCAACTCAGGAAAGCAAGCAGAAGTGATCATTAGGAAGGTAGTACCAAGTTCACGAATGATCTGCAAAACTGCACATCTCTATTTCTCTTCAATCTGTGGTAACTATTTCTTCTGGTATATATTTTTTAACTTAAGTGGATTAATGTTTCTGCTGTGTATAACTCCAGCTATGCCAAACTAAAAGTCTGTTGGGAGAAGCACCTGCACCCACTAAAGGCTTAGAGGTTCTGTAAAGGTGAATGGGAGAAATAACGGTCTTGTATCAGAAATAACTGACTTGTATCAGTTAATTTCTTTGCAAGAGCAGCTTACTGCTTGAGTGCAAGTGTACCAAAAGCAGTTCTGCTGAAGAATATTCAAGTGCCTGTATTTATTTATGTGTGTACATACATGTATGTACATACATGTGTATATATATGTATTTGTATGTACTCATACATGAATATGTATAGTGTATGTATAAAGATATGAAATACCACAGTAAGGGAAGGTGACCTAGGCTTATTTCATTTAACACCTGATGGAGGAACTGTGCTCAGGTGTAGTCAGCACAATGTTCCTGCTGTGGTCAAGGGAAAGGTAAAAAGCCCTTCTGATCTTGGGTGGGTTGTGATTACCTCTAGAGATGCCTGTCCCCATGTAAATTGTATGTAGGGAGAGTCTACATTATCTTATGTCCCCATCTGGGTACTTTGATTAGATGCCTAACACTAGGGGGAGACAGACGTAGACCGTGATGGCAAAAAATAACGTAAACGATAGGATTTTTTAAATTGTCTGAATGACTGAGACAAATAAATGTGACTCTGGTTCTCAATGGGATGTGTCTGAATGGCCAATATGCTCTTAAAAATGTCTCTAAAGCTAGTACATAAAGACTTCTGAACTAAACGAGTAAGAAACATACAAATTACAAATTAATTACCATGTGAGACCATGTTCCTGTGTTCCAGGAACTCCATCAAAAACCCGATACCCTAACGTTGCTTCATCATAGGTTGCTACATACTCACATATGTTGGGATTTGAGTGCATTATCCTTCCCTAACAGGAATATCTTATCTGAAGGGAGGGTAACCACTGGCTGGAGCAGTTTCAGCAGCAGTGGGCAGCATCTTCTTCAGCGATGGAGCCTGGAGGAGGAGATGTGATTGAAACCCGCGGTTGTCTACACATTGTGTCGCTTCGTGGAGAGTGGTGGGAATTGCAGTTCAATCCTGTGTTTTTTCCTTGGCAGTTTCTTGAGGCTGTGCATGTTTTTTATCCCTGCAACTTCTGATATGAAGTGAAGCTGGTGCATCTGAAGAGAAAAGGTTATTGCAGGAAGAATCCTTGCCATGCAGTTTGAGGAAAAGTTTTGTTACCATTCTGAAAGTTTTTTTTCACTGGACTGAAGAAAGATAAGAGAGACAAACAGAGGGAAAAAAAAAGAATCATAGTTGTTTATGTTGGGAAAGACCTTTGAGATCATTGAGTCTGACTGTAATTCTCCATGGATACTCAGACTAAAATTTTTAGGGATTTCTTGTAATTATTATATACGTATGCACCTGCATGGGGAAACAGCCAGAGAAGTTGGAAGAAACCAAGATACTTGCTAGCTGGAGAACAGAAAATACAGAATGACTGAGAATGCCTCTCCACTTCTAGTTGAAGTTAGTAGCGGAGAAAATAAAACTAGCCCCAGGCTTTAAAAGCAATCCAGAGCTTTAACTGGCCACTGTCAGGTAGGGATTGGAGAAAGCAGGAACATCTCTGGGATGGTATGGATCTTTCTTGCTGAAGATTTGACTCCTTCCACTGAGGTTGATGCAGTTGCCAACAACTTAGTGTTTTCAAAAAAATTGTCCTTCAAGTAAAGCAGAAACCTGTATGGAGAGAAGGCTCCCATGCTTCTGCAGAGCTGGAGCATGGGTACAGTAAATGTTACTTCCTTTTTCTGTCTTGCCACTGGTTTGCTAAAATCCAGAATAGCTATAAATTTTGATATCATGAAAGTACTCTTACGAGTCCTGTCACCATTTTATTATGCTTATAAATACAAGACGTTGCCAGATACGTACATTGTAGAAGTAAGGAAAGCACGAGCATTACCGCTGAGTAACTTGAAATTTTGTATTTTTCTGAATATTTTCATCCTGTCATTTCTTTAAACACATTTTTCATCTTTTTCCGTATCTGACTCATCCTTGTTCTAGTGTCTTATATTTGTCTGATGGTTTCTTTTTATGGCTCATGCACCTTTTTGTGTCTCTTTCCATTCTGGTCTCTTGCTCATGAGTATGCATATGCAAGATGCTCTTGCTATTTAAAAACATTTAAAATCAATAGATACGGCTTGTCTCGATAACTTCATTTTACTTCCTGATTGTGGTTAAGTCGATCAGCTTTCTGATCCAACCATTTCTGTAATAGTAGAAGCAGGAAAAAAACCCACTACACTCAACAAACAACAGCTAAAAGGCCATTGTTTCATCAGAGGAGTATTTGGAAGTTTCTTAAAATACTTAAAATTTTCCAAACCGAAAGAGCGATAGAAATGTGCACCATTTCTTTTGTGTTTCCTCTCTCTGTCACTCACTCAGTTCTTCCTCCTTTTGCCCACTATTTTTTACTTTGTTCTCTTTCTCATGTTTATCCTTTTAGTGCTGTTTTCCCTTACTTTGTCCTTCCTTTTTCTTTCCTGGGAAGAGGTTATACTGCTGCTGTTCCTCCTGTCCCTAAAGGTAACTGCTACCACTTGCTATCTCCTCCTCTTTGTTTCTCTTCTGTTAGTGGAAGACTTGGAGGAGATGACTCTGCTCTTGCGCAGCTGTATTCCTTGTTGCAAGGCTAATGGGCTTGGTCTGTTCATCATCATCTTCCAGGGTGAAAGTTTGTGACTGCCTAAATTCTACTGAAAACCAGTGTATCCTGAACTGCTGATGAAATTATTGCCCCAGTGGCTGTTTTTGGAGCTCCAGAGAAGGATCTGGTCTAATTGCAGAGAAAGGCAAGGCCACCTAGTGTCTGCCAGTGGTGGTAATCCAAGGTATGCATGGGGCTGGACTTGAATGAGGAATTTAGCAACTTTCTTCAGCAAATATCCAAATGCATGAAATGGATATGGGAAGGTGGGACCACCTTCACCTTAAGTGCGTGACTGGTCATGCTGTCCCATGCTTCTCAGTGCCTCTGGAAGAGTAAATCTATTATTCCTGGCTGGGAGGAGCTAATATCAATCCCACTGACCTGGGAGGAGCAGTTTAGTCCTCTCTGCATCTTCTGATGCCTGTGTAAAGTGGCGCCAACCCCATGTTATTGCTACTTTGTTTTAGCCTAGAAGACTGAAATTGTCAACTCTTTTTAAGTGAATAATGTTTGTTCTTTCTATGTGGGAACCACAGATCTGGTACCTTGTACAGAGGATTTGGGTTTAAGATCAGCCTCTTTTTGGGGCATTAGGACTTTGCTGATCCTGTTCAGCTCTTGAAAGTGTGGGTGAAGGCTTTGATGCTTCTGTGAGATGCTTCTCTCTTCCCATGCATAAAATCCCCATCATGGGCTTCTGAGTGCTGGAGCTCAAGGATCAGATGCTTGTGAGCTTGAAGCTGTGGTGGGGAATGTGTGGACACTGCTGTGTACTGGATCTGGTCTTCAGGTTTGTTTGTGTGTGTCAGATAATGCCCAGCTTCCACAAACTGAGTAACTGCCTTCCAAACATCAGAGTTTATGTTGTTCTGATATTAGAAGGTAGTTGGGATTATGAATAGCTAACTGGTGGAAAAAAATCATTTTGACAAAGTCAAAATGAAGCAGTTTGATTTGTAGTTTGAAGGGTACTTCATTGCAAAAAGATGGGGGAAGAAAAGAGAAAGCTTTTAAAATAAAGCTGAGATAAGCACTGTCAGTGAAAGGACCTTAAAAAGGTTGCATCCAGCAGTCATAAAGATAGGACATTTGTGGAAGCAATTGTAGATAATGGTTTACCTTGAACTATCCATGTCTTTTTATATTGTTACAATAAAGGTTTTTGATAATATTAAGTAGCTGAAAATCCATATTTCTTTTACTGTCTATAGTTAAATATGTCCACTGGAAATCCCTGTTATTAGGGACTGATAAGTCTCAGCTGTAAAAATGTGTTCTGAGCAGAAATTTAGCATAGAATATCTCAACAAAAATAAAGTCACTTCAGTTATAAATTACCTACTGCCTGTAGAAAACAAGTTAACAGGACTGGAGAAGATATGTTGTACTGTATTGCAAGGAAGTCAGCTATATTACAGAAATGGCATATTGTCCAAAAAAGGGAGCTAATGGTCTGTGTGACATGTATGTCTTGATACACCAATCTAAACTGTTGTCTTACATTATTTAAAAATTTCATGCCATTAATGAGGAATGTAAAAAGTTTTGGAAAGCTTTTCAGTTCTGCAGTAACAGCAGTTTGCATGTTCTCCCATTTGTTCACCAGATATAGTTCTGATGAGACAGTCTTAGCAAACCCTGCACCCCGCTGTGCCAGAAGCAGTGGTCTCCATGTCCCCTTCTCCTTCCATTTGTACTCCCTTCCATGTGTTGGTTCCAGTTCTGATTTGACCTCTGGGCAAGCAGATTGAGTTGACTAATCTGGTTGACAACTCATTATTTAAAAAAGTCGATTATAGAGTTGCCCGTTTGGTGACCTTAGTTCTCCAAAGTATTCAGATGAACATCAGAGGTGGTGAACCAAGAGTTGATGATGTCAGTTGAGAGTGGAGATGGGGGAAGCAAGAGTTGGTTTCACCATGCTTTTAGATATGTTCTTCTGTTGTGATGAATTGTGCTCTTTGCCAAAAACATGACTGTCTTCTGGTAGTTACTGCTTTGTTTTAAAACAGAGGAAGCTGTGGCTGGGGTGTACAAAGGGTTTCCTAGGTGGTACAGCATGAAAAACAGCAGCAGTTGGGGACTACCTTGTGCTGGCTCTGTATTATTCCTTAAAAGGACATTACACTCCTGCATGCAAGAAGCAAAAGAAATAATTAAGTCACGGTTAGTTTCCTAAATTACAGCTTTCATCTATTAGATACATCTCAGTCTGTATCAAGGTCTTGAAACTTTTACTGCCACAGTCAAAACCTAGTTTTGGGTAAATTGCATCACAGCAGTGATTTTAATAAGGGACCTGATGCTTGGAGACAGTGAGTAAACCTTTGCTGGCCTCTGAAACAGCCCATGTTCCCAAGTTCAGTTCGTGTCCTGGGCACCTCTCACTATTGAGTCAGCATATTTGTGTATGAGAAGAAGGAAGCACTAGATCTGTAGCATTACTGATTCATTATCTTGAGGGATTAGTTACAAATTTGATATTAAAAATTTGATCTAGACCAACGTGTGTTTTTCCCCCTGCCTTGGGCTATATTTATGCAGTGTAGTTAAAAAAGTGTCATAAAGACTTTTTTCTCAGATTTTTCAGTGAGAGCTAATATGTAAAACTGTGTTTGCCATACCTCCCTTAATACTGTTATAATAATTAGCAATATAATAATTAACTTGAATCGCCTGTGTTTTCCACTTCAAAATCCATGAGGGTGAAACTGGCTTTGTGTTTTACGAATAGTAGTGTAACAGTGAATCTAGATTGTCAAGCTGTTTCAGGCGACATGTATTTATCCTCCCTCCTTCCATCCCTCTCCTGAAGAATGTGGGTTAAAAGTTAAAACATCTAAGTATTGTGACTATATTTTCAGAAAGAGGATGCTTTGCTTTTGTGTTTTATTTTTTTTTCTTCTTTGATGGTATAGGGTTTTTTCTTTTTTTTCTCCACAGCTGTATATTTTTGTTGGTATGTGATCTGATCATTTAAAAAATAATATTGTGTTTGTCTTTACAATTACTGTTGCAATGCAGATGGTTATGGTACAAAGAACTGGATATTTGATGGGTTCTGTGGGAATTTGTTATTTTGCATTGAGCACCACTGCGAGTTGTTCAGCTGCTGCTTGCTTTATACAAAAACATTAAATGCTGATTATCCATGCCCTAGGTATGGTTGCTTGCCCTTGGGGACCTGATGGCATAGTTCATGGAGAGCCATGCTGGTGAGCATCCATTGCTGAAGGCAGTGGCTGCTTTGGATAGATGCCCAAAGGTGCTGTGCATGTAGTGAGCTGGACCAAGGCAGAGCTACTTTGCTCTCCTCGAGATATTTCCCAAGGATAGATATGTCCCATAACCTGAAACCAAGCATGACCTTCATGATTAACAGTTGAAATACAGGCAAAATTTTCTGCAGTCTGCTTTGTGTTCATTCTCTCTGGTTTTATATGAAATGAGTTATGCCATTGCAAAAAAAAATACTACCGATGTTGCTGAGAACCACGGTTTTAGTGTGGTGTTATTAAGTATTTTGGAACTGAGACACAACCTGGACACTGTGTTATCTTTCTAGAAGGGAGAAAGAATATCATCTGAGGCTGCACCAGTTCTGAAGGGAAAAAGCAACTGAATGTGTCTTCCCAGTCCTCGGTACTGTGCGGAGTCTAACTTTAGCATCAAATTATAATAGTAATTGTGGATTCCATATGTAATTCTGCTGATGCAATCTGTGGAGTCCTGGGTGATTAATATCATGTATGTGTCCTGATGCTTTGATCACAGATGATGGGAAACTACAGAAATCTGTTCCTCCTTCTGCTTCGTCATGTGATTTGTATTCTCTATTTGTATATAAAAATCTGAAACTTGAAATTTTCTTTTGGCATATATTTTATATCTCAGATGGATTATACATGCTTACATAAACATACCATGTGTGCATAGAAGAAAAAAAACCCAAACGGGTGGAATTATGACTTGACTTTTCACATCTTGCAAGTTCTCAAAGTCTTTGACAGGGCAGTTGATCCGAGCTACTGAAGTCCCCTAGATGTAGTGTAATAGTATGTTCTAGTCATGGCACATGATTTGACACGCAAGTAATGCAGGTCTTTATTTTCAGCTGAAAACATACTGTCACTTTTCTGGTGTCTGTATAAGATGTGGCTATAGCTGTTGTTACCCTAGTCGGCATCACAAGTATAGGAAACCCGTGACACTGTCACTGATTTAAAATACAGTTTGTATTATGGAAAAGCTGAAATATCAGTGAGATAAACAATAAACAGTGAGAATTAACTGTGTGATTTGTATTTCTGTGGTATAGTACTTTAATATGAAGCTGCTGTGTTTTTTACCTCTTCAGAACGCCACGAATATTTGGAGGTTTCAAGATATGTTATAAAATACATATAAATACACAATATATATTTTTACATACACACTTGTATGCATATTCATGATTAGGTGTTCTGAAGAAAAATTGCATTTCTTTTTGACCAGCTTAGAAGGAAAATGTAATTTGGAGGGATTTTTTCTTTACAGTTTTAAGAATGCTAAAACTTGTGTGAAGCTCCCCTGAACTCTGGGTCTTAAAAAATTGTGTCACTGGAATGGGATCTTAATATATTCTCAAAAACTCTATTGCTAAAGTCTTAATGACTGGAGAAATCTTGTATATAGAGGAAAAAAACCCCTCAGAATGGTAGACTAACATAGGTTAGAGGGTGTCTCTGGAGGCAGTTCATTTGATCCAGTCCCTGCTCGAAGCAAGGCCAAATTCAGTGATGGTGCTCTGACCATCGGGTATTCAAGTGTTGAACATCCCCAAGGATGAAGATTCAGTGACTCTTTTAGGCAATCTGTTGCAGTTTTTGATGACCTTTATCATAAAAACTTTCTTCTTTTCTGGTTTCACTTGCTGCAGTTGTGACCTTTACCTTCTGTCTTGTTCTTCCCCACCTCTGAGAGGAGTTAGGCTCTCTTGTCTTTGCACTGCATTAAGGAGTTGCAGACACCACTAAGTTCCCTGCCGAACCTTCTCTTCTTTAGGCTGAACAGCTCCAACTCTCACAGCCTGGCCACAAGTACCATGTGCTCCTGCCCTTGACCAGCTTGGTGACCTGTCCTGGACTCCTACCTGTTGTGTTTGTCTGCTTTGTACTGGAAAGCACAGCACTGGACCCAGTACTCCAGATGTCTCATCAGTGCTGAGCAGAGAGGAAGGATCACCTCCCTCAACCTACTGGTGATGCTTTTCCTAATGTAGTCCAGAAGGCTGTTGGCCTTCTTTGCCACAACGCCCCATTTCTGGCTCCGGGTCAATTCTTCATCCATCCAGACCTCAGCTCCTTTTCTGCCAAGTTGCTTTTCAGCTCATCAGACCCCAGCGTGTACTGGTGCCTGGGGTTATTCCACCCTAACTGCAGGACCTGCCATTTGCTTTTGCTGAATTTGACAGTGTTCCTGCCAAAACATTTCTCCAACTTGCTGAGATGTCTCTGAATGGCAGCACTGCCCTTGAGTGTGCTCACTGCTTCCCCAAATTTTGTCACCTGCACATCTGAAAGTCTGTCCTGGCCTATCAGTATTGGCAGCTAGAAATTGACTGTTAGTAGTGCTTTGAGTGGCTGGTGAATATATTGTGAGGCCAGTGGTCTAGCTGCTTTTTTAGCTGCTTTGTAGTCCAGTAGTTGGAGGTAAAGAACAGTTTATCTGATCTATGTGATAAATCATAGTAGGTTTTTTTGCTTTGCTCTAGATAATAATTTTAACCCTTCCTTTTCTAGACTGCTCATCTATTATCTTATTTTTTGGTTTTCTTTTTAAATGTGAAGTAATGTGAAATTTTGGTCATGCTGCTTTCTTGTACCTTTCCCCACACACTGTTTGCGACTTTGGCAGGGTTTCCTGTTGGCGTGTGAAAGAAAACCCTGAGCTCAAGCTTGTTCACACAGGAAGGAATCGCTAAAAATGACAAAGCTGGCTCACCAGAGTGTGAGCAAGCAAGCAAAAATTCACAAATACACCTGTTTCAAAGTCAGTAATGAGCGCACGAAAGAGCAGTCAGTTGCTGGAATCATCTGCTACTCCCATGAAAAAATTTCATTAAAAATATTAGACTTGCACAGAGAAGTTAACAAAGCAAAATAAACGTAAAATTTAGTTTTCTATTTGCTGTATCTTGAATAGCTGTTAGTCTTTTTAAAGCACTATTGTGTAGAACCCTAGTTTTACGCTCTAGGGTTTGATGATGTCTTCCCTGGTGACAGTAAGTTAGATGGTCTGTCCTATCATTAATACTTCTATGTTTCCATTACTGAGGAGCAGAGAAAACACAAATGCAGTAGGATGAATTGCAGTAAACGTATATTCGTTTTCCTTCTCTACTTCTCAGCTGCATTTGAGTCTTTCTTTTTTTTTTTTTTCCTTCCTGCTATTTCCTTTCCATTCCTGTTAGTCTGGCTTTGTCTTTCACAAGTGTGTATTGATGTTTGTTACTGCTTTTAACAGCATTGCTGTCTTATGTGACTATAACATAGAAGATAATTAAAAGTTACATAATTGCTCTGTATCAGTGAATGCTTATGATAATGGATTTATTAGTATCCTTTTCAGACAGTGCATCCCTATGACACAGTACAGGAGGGAAGCATTCTGTCTGACCATTACCCATTAGAGTATATCTAAATAGCCAAGATCTTTATTGCCAAAACTGTGTTAACATTGTATGATCAAATTATAATAATAATAATTAAAAAAATTGTTTGCAAGGTCTTGTGTATGCAATAGAAAAAAATCCTGGTATTATTTATGGTGAGTCTCTGGGTGTTACTTACTGGATATAACCAAATCCCAAGAGATCAGAGGATTTATATGTGTCTGTACATAGTAATAACAACTTCTGCATGTGGTTACCTTGAAAGTGTCTACATTTTCATGTGTCCTTTTACTGTACTAAAAAGATTTTTGTTTTAGTTGTGAGAATAGTGTTATTTTGAGTGCATTTGCTACTGTTCATTGCCACCATACAGCCTGCATACAGATTTACACTTACAAATTTACATTATGACTTTACATACCTTGAGTTGAGATGCATTAAAATAGAAAAAATACATGGACCAAGTACTGACTTTTATATTTCACTAGAGATCACAACCAATTAGATCATCAGCTCCACAGACTTTGTAATGACCTAGATGTGCCAGTATGAGAGTTCAGTGGTATCTGGAAACTTCATCTGACTAAGGTTAGCAATAGCCTTGCCTCTCTGAGAAAATAAATTTAGCCAGGGGAACATAGACTTCTGCATGAAGGAGCTGCCTTTTGTCACTCCTGTTTTGGGGCGGCATGGATCACAAAGCTTGTGTACAAAGTCTGTTTTAAAGAAGCTGGAGGAATGATTGCTATTGTGTATGGATTTATTTTTTTTTTCAATGTAAAAGACTACTGTATTATCTGAGGAATGAAAATATATTTTTCTTAACTTCTCTCGTTCTTGAATGCTAAAACTTCAATAATTTATACTGCTTTTCATCTTTAAATAATTTTGCAGACATCATCTGTGGTAGTTGATCTGAAAAACATCCTTAAAAGGCAGAGAATGTATTGTAATTAGTCATATTTTGTGGGGGGTTTAGTCCTAATTTTCTGTTGAAAAATGTTTACTTTATAGATGTTTTTAGGAACAATTGAAGTAAATATCAGAGCTCTGGCATGCTCCCAGCCTGCATAAACTGCTATTTTTGTTCTTTTTGTGGTCCTGGTGGTAAGTTAAAGCAGATGTTTTGTCTTCAGAGTGAATTAGGATGAATCTTGGTGCTACAGGCAGTTTTTCTTTGCAGGTCCAGTGATTCTCTTCTTGAAGCCTGTGTATAATGGATATGATCAAGATGGAATGTTTTTTTTGAGGTAATCATAGTGGTGCAAATTGCTGGGGAGAGACTAGGTGATCTCTGGAGGTTTTCTCTATCCTAGTTTTCACAATTTCTCTTCAGGTGGCAACAGAGAAAATGAAACTGTGAAAGCAGAGAAGGGCCAGATGATGAGGATCCTGATCTGGCACACCACTGGCAGGAGTGGAGGAAAAGGACATGCTCTCCTAGCTGTGCCACCCACTCCTGCTAAGTTCTTTCAGTTTGAGAACAGCTCAGGAAATGCCATGGTCTTGTGGGGTAATGCCTCCAGGGTGGTGGCAGCTTCAGCTCAAGCTAATGTTGACCAGCTGTTTGAAGTTTAGTATTAGTTTAATTTAGTGTTAATGCCCCTCACTTCTATGGAAGAGTTGTTTTGTCTTGGTCTAGCTTGAGAAACAGGAGGCAGGAAGCTGAGCCCCAGAGAGGTAGAACTTGACACAACCACTTGTCTTTGTAGCCCTCATCAAGAGGAGGGGATAACATGTTACGACTGTCTTCTCAGCCTTCTATCTTGAGAATTTATTGTCCTTCTCTTTCTGAATCCGGAAACCATGATAATCTGAGTGTGCTGGGTGCAAAGTATGAGAAAGCTCAGAAGACACACAGGCACTGCTGTCACGCCTTCTGGCACGTTCATCCTCAGGAGACTTCTGAAGAACATCTTCTGTGAGACTTCTGCATTGCTGGTACAGCCTAGAGATGTTTGTTTGAAAGCATTTACATGATAGTAAGAAGATGTTTGTGAATATCATCCCTGGGTATTAATACAAATGTGCTTCTGTAGTTAGATAATACACTCCTCCTGAACTCATTCAGTATAGCGTGTCCTTGTGGCCTGCTTATAAGAAAAACAACACTGAAGAAAATACAGCATTATTTCTTTCAGTACATGTTTGAAAGAGCTTACTTTGTGTTTGCTGACATACTGCAGATTCAGTTACTGCATGTTTCCAGTTAAGCTTGTGGCTCTTTGGTGAATTTGCTTGTTAGGAAGCCAGACCTCTCTGCTTTTCATTTTGAAATGGTACTGGCTTGTTCTAATCCTTCTCCACTTGTCAAAGCCCTTTTAACTGCTGACCCCAGTCCATGAGATTTTTTCCATAGAAGGGGATGACCTAACTATATTTGATGCCTTTAAGATTAGAGGCCTGTCGAGATTTCTTGACTGCTTGACACTTGTATTGTAGCGTGCCTGCTGTGCGCAGCAGGATGTGGAAACAGACAGGCGGATGGATCACTGGACCGATCTCACGTTATCGTCACTTGGTCAGTTGATAAAGGAAAGAGAGATGAGAAAAGTGGGCTTCCTCCATGTGTCAGGTTGGAAGATGCAGCTGGAAAAGCAAAATAATCTGATGGTAATGCACAAGCAGGACTAAGAATAAAAGCGATGGAGCTGATGAAAATGGCCTTTAAATGCAAGAAGCCTGCCCCTATTAGCCCTCTCCAGCTGTAAACCTTTGGTTGGATACCAGGGCCTGATGGGCTGAGAAGGGGAAATAAATACACCTGTGCTGAATATGGCCCTGCTGGGAGCAGTTTGGGTTTTAACTCTTTGATACACATTCCCTCTGTGGGTTTGTACAAGTATTTGCATGAGTTTTTTTAATTTACTTTCTCTGTTTCTGAAACTAAGCCATGGAGGATCTAGTAGAGCAGACATTGTTTTCACTTTTATATATTTTTATGTATCAACTTCAGGGCTGTAACACTGATTTTTGTTCTGTTCTTTTTAAACTGTAAATGTACACCGAGGGAACTTTTATTTTCAGTGGTTTACTTTTTTTATTATCTATAAAACTTCATCTGTGTATCCAAAATCTATGATTTTTATTTTTATTGACTTGTATTCCTTCTTCCCATGTACATTACAATTGGTTTTATTTCCTTCTCCCTCCCCCAAGAGGCTAACATTTATTTTGTTTTTCTAATCCATTGCTTTATGAAAATCATCAAGTTATAACCTGTTTCATGTAATAGGATTGAATTACAGTTAATTAAAAATAGATATTTGTAACAGGCATTTTAACAAAATCTTAATTGTGATAACCCCTATCAAGTTGCATCCTATAGAGTTATCATTAGGATGATGACATTGGCCACTTTTTTTTTGGTTTTGCATTTGTGGAAGTGTGAGTTGTTTGCAGTATTCTGTATGTTTATTACGAAGACTGTTGCAGCTACCTCTACTTTTAATAAAACTGTTTTCAGAATGTCTTAATAGTGCAACATGCAGCGATATTTGCTGTTTGCCTCTGGACTGCTGTCAGTACTTTGGTTGTGTGTGGTGATGTTACTAACTGAGGTTTGCTCCTGTGGTGATGCTGTTATAATTGCTTCCTCTTCGGTAACAAAACCTTTTCAGTAGGAGAACATCGTGTTTGACAAGTTCTGTTTTGATGGTGTCTTGGAGTAGGTAGCACCAGCCATCTCTGCTGCTAACAGTGAATTCAGGATATTGAAAACTCAAAATATGTAGACCAGAGAATATTTGTATCTAATGAATAATCAGGAGTACAACTCCTGATATGGAAGAAATAATTAGCTTTTGTATTAAAAAAAAAACCCAACAAAACCTTGAAATCTTTCATAGTGGTGGATTAAACAGCAGGATGGAATCAAGATTTATCTTTCTAGTAGAAATAGAGGCAGTTTCAGTGAAACTGAGAGGATTGCTGTTGGAATAGTGCCAGTGAATGAGTGGTGTGCACAAAAAGGAAACTCAGGGAAGGGGATGAAGGGAGGGCTGTGGTAAGAGGAGTGATGAGGGTAAGTGGGACAAGTGACAGAGGAGTGTTGGGTTCGCAAGCTCTACATGGCTTTGTTTCAGATTATAATTCTAAACTCTTTTAAAACTGCTAAATATAAGGCAATGGAACGTGAGATTGCTCACTCCATGGGGTGAAAAGAGGGTGGTCTGGTTAACAGCCTCAGACCCCTGAAGTCTGTGGCTGAAGGTGCTAGTTGTGGCACTAGTGCAGGGGTGTGCATGGGGGCAACTGCTGGAGAGGCTGCCAGCTCACCTACCAGAAGCGTGTCCTGGCAGTGAGGGATGTGGAAAGGGAGGTCCAGTGATCAGGAGGGGAGCATTTCCATACCTAGGCCAGGTGTCAGGGGTAGCAGGGACTGGTAGTGGCTGTGTCTTAAGGGCAACTGTAGGGATCATGAACCTGAGAGATGGGAGGACACTTGAGGCTTGAGATCCAGATAACTACAATCTTTCTGTGTTGGTTAACATGGAAAGAAGAAATTGTGTCACCGAAGGAAGCAGTTGGTAGAAAAGGCTGGAGGAATTTTGTGACGTTGATGATAGATGATGGGCAGCTGCTCAAAATCAGTATGATTATAATAGCAGAAGCTGTTTGCTATCTCTTACATAATCAAATTACAGAAATATTTTTCAATAGTTAATCTAATTTAGGAACTTCCTCATAATTTCAAAATACCAGGTAAGCGTATTCCTGGCATTAAGCTGAAGATAGGTATAGCTCCAGGTGCATCTTTAGCTAATGTGTGTCTCGGATTGCCAGTTAAACCGCTTTGTTAAGCATTTAAAGTCATGTACTGTGTCAGGTGTTACCTGCAAATCAAAAAAGTAATCAAAGGGAATTGATAGAAAAACAAAAGCTTTGATTGTTGAGGAGCTGTTGAATTGAATCCTCAGAAGTGGTGGGTCTAGTTATTCATGTATTGCATGGTGCTCTGAGGACAGTTTGTATGGATTATGGATCGTGGTGGTCAGGGGAGGATGGTTTGGCTAGCTTAATTCAAAATAGCATCCATATTGTCATATTGTTTTTGCTACACCTGGAATATTGATGGGGGGGTGGGGGGAGAGAAAAGTTTCTCCTCGCTGGTAATTGCCTCTGGTATTCGTATCTCTTTGTTGTTGTTAAATTATTGATTAATGGCATCTATTAATTTATTGTTACACCCTCTTCCATGAAAGATAATTAAATACAGTGAGTCAAGGTGCTAGCTTGTAATGGGAATGGCGGGAACATAAATTTGGGGTTGATTTGTTTCACTGGGGTGACACAGAGTACAGTATCAGCAGCCTGGTCTAGTTGGGTAAAAATCCTTACTCTTTACAGTTGTGAGTTCTTCCATGAAATGCAGGACTTTGTGGTGGTTTTGTCTCTTGTTTAATAAACCAAGCATTTTGACTTCCTTACCATCCTCAATTTCTGATTTTTGTAATAATTTTTTTGTGGTGGTGTCCATGTAACTGATGATCTTTGGTACAGAGGAAGCTTAGTATGGATGGTGTCGCCAATTTCTGCTTTACAATAGTGTTTAACCAGTTCAGGTTACTTTTTTGTTTTTCCTTGTTTTCTCCAAGCTCGTGTAAAAATGGGATGCTTTTCAAAGTCTGTCTGGCTCCATTGAAAATGACTAATTCTTAAGTCTTAAGAATTTGTAGCATTTGATCCAAATTGAGAACAAAGGAACCCAAGACTTGTTTAAAAAAACAGAGCTCCTAAAACTTGTAGTACCCTTAACTTTGCAGACAAGTAAGTACTGTTTTATTTAAAATACCTTTTGGTCAAAAGCAGTTGCTGAACTGGCTGCAGTGACAGTGACTCAGGCCCTTACATTGCCTCTTTGTCTCCTTTAGCTATAGAGCCGTGAAGGGCAGCTAGTGCAGGTGTAGGTGTCTGTCAGTAGGTGAGATGAACCCGCCAACTGGCAAGAACTTTAGCAGATAAAGTTGCTCTTCAGGTCATAGTTTCTGGGCTGTGAATGTGAATAATTGCTGAGCCACGGTTAATGTGGTTGTTTGTCCATGTTGGTCTGCAGAATGAAATGGCACTGGCTTAATGCATGCAGATGGCGAGTCCTGCAGGCTGCTGCAGTCATCTCAGTAGGAGACTGGAAAGTTACAAGTTACCCTTTGAAATCAGACTACTTTTAGTTTTTGCAGTTCAGTATGTAGTCAGATTTGCAGCTTAAACCCCCCTTGGAATATTGCATGAAATAATACAATGAATTATTCCCCAACCATCCCCATCACCAAAAAAAATTGAAGTGATGAGGGGAAGCTGTCGATAGGGGAGAAACAAATGTATTTCTAACTAAGCAAGGACAGGAAAATAACCAGACCACCTGAGTTTCCTGTTAAAAATATGAGGGCTATTAGAACAAGGAGAGAAATAGCGAGACCTAGGAAGGCTGATGGAATATGACCAGGTATGTTTTGGGTGGATCTCCAAACACATGTACCACTTCCCAGGGTTAATCATGGCTTGTGCTGAGCTTTACAGTATATTGGGAAGCTTGAAATGCTGGGATGGAGAGTTTTCAGTAGAAATTCTCCAGGAACAATACTGGGGTAAATTTTACTCTCCTCGTTTCTCCAAAAGACATCAAGAGCCCATGTACAGTACAGTGACTTTCTCTGGATTTCAAATTACTAAAAGATTTGTAGCTACTGAGTTTGGTAGTAAAACTGTTTCGAGCTGGTCAGTGCCTGATGGGAATGTTGTATTGACAGATTTGGAATTTCTCCCTTTTCTGAGCCTTTTACCTCCAATATGCATAGGGATAGTTATTAGTAATAATGCCAGTCTGCACTTTCAAGAAAGGATAGGCTAGGAGAAGAGACATTAAAAATTATTAATTGAAACACTTGTGGTCAATTGATAAATTTAAGAGAGTGTACCTTCCCATTAATATAGACACTCATAACCCACATTTGTGGGATGCCAGCCAAATAGGCTCCTTAAACTGATTAATAACATCTCTGGTATCATGTCGTGCTCCTGTTTTAGAGCCTGAGTATGTGCCTACGCATTCACATGGATAGTTACTATGCTGTTTTCTTGAAAAAAAAAATTATTGGTATGTTTTTAATAGAAAGCAAACGAAGGGGTCTAAATTATCATGAATGTGGTGTTGGAATTTGCTGTGGGTTGTGCAAAGGCCAGGAGAAGGAGCTGAACATTACTACCCACTATGTAGAGCATGGTGCATTCAGGTTGTAACTTTCTTTTTTCTTGGAAGCATTACTCTGAGCCTGGAAATTAGGATGGTTGGGTTTCTTCAGTGCATATCACAACTTGGAACAGCATTTGCTTGGTTTTGTTTGCTCATTTTTCCCAATTTTGGGGTAAATTGTGGAAACCTGTCTTCTCATAGAGGCTGTGCCTGTGTAGATAGAGAGGTCAAGGCCATGTCATGCTTATTGTTGCCACTGTTTTGGAGGAGCAAAATAGGTTTGTTTGAGCAGCTTGGGTTTTTGCTAACTTGTCTTGTGTTGATTGACACAGTGAGGTGGAATTTGCACGTGTGGGTACTTCCGAGTGCCATCTCCAGGCTGGGGCTTGGTGAAATGAGGTGTTGGCTCTTGCTGCCTGTGCCAGCCACAGAGACATCAACACTGATTTTACAACCACCTTCCGGTGATGTATAAACTTACAGCTTGGTTAACTTTTTCTGCTGCTCGTGGGAATGATTTTGTTCCCTTTTTTAAAGGAAGTTTAATGGGCACAACTTCTCTGTTTTTGTTTATTCTTTAAGTGGTTTTGCTGTGAAAGTTGGCACAGAGCACTTGACACTGTGGTAAGGGGAGAGCTGCGTGTTATTTTGTCCACAGTGGGATGGTGGTTAGTGCTGTTCTCTAACTTTTTTATAACAATTTGTACAGTCTAAAAGGAGAAAACATGCCAGAATTTATATAAGCTACCACATATAAACAGTGTTACATTTTTTTTTTCCTGCTCTGATTTTTCCACTGTCCTGGTGTTCCCTCTGAAGGGAAGTATGAGGAGACTCTTTACAAAGTTCTAAGCCACATAAGGGTAGCATTAATCAGACATTTATGAGTTTCAGATTTTCTTGCAGGCTAAACCACTATAGCAGTGCTCACTACAGGTGGGTTAACCAAGAGCAGATTTTGGCACAAGTGTCCAATGAAGTTGACCTCATTTCTTTGGACTTTGTAGCATGAGACCTTAGGTGTTCATCCACCCTCCCTTAGATCAGGTTGTCTGGAGGTTGCCATCACACAGAGAAACATCAGATGCACAGTCCACATGGAAATGGATGCTCCACTGACTTCCTAAAGAAACTGGTTCTTAAGGTCTGGTTATTTCATTTATAACTGTGTACTAGCGCAGGGATTACTTGTTCTTCTGTCAGTCTCTGGGATTCAGCAGCCTCTTAACAGAAAATGAAAACCCTTGTTTTATTTTTGAATGGGTTGGAATGTAAAAGATTATATTGCAGCTTTGAGAAGAGAGAGTAAGTACTGCTGCATGTACCATAAGAAGAGCTGGCTCGATTCTGGACTAAACATAAAACTTGTTTGAGTAAAGGCATTAAACCAGTAGGGAGGAGTGGGTGATAGCATTTGATAATGCTAATCCATATTGTCAAGGCAAAATAAGAGTAGGAAACCTTTACAGTTGTCTTTTTCTGTACAACATCTGTAGTGACAATCTAGTCTCCTGATGGAAGATCTACTGGAGAGGTTGGTTTTTATCCCTTTCCCCGCTGTGATGATGTGGCAGACTCACTGGCAAGTCTCTTCCCTCTTATCCTACTTGAAGCACAAGCAATTTTCCTGTGGGGTTACCCTACTTTTCATTTTCAGTTTGACTTCACTTTTAGTACATTTAATCACATTTGTTTTATCTGAAGTATAAACAAAATGTAGAAACACAACATACATAATCCCAACTTGCAATTAGATATAACCAGTTTTAAATTTTACTGGTTTATAATTTCTTTCAGATGTTCATAAGCCCCTATGAGAATGAATCTTGGATAATCATTATCTGGAGAGTAATAGACACTGTTTTGCTGAAGAAGGTCAGGGGAAAAATAAAGTCTGTAGGGGAAAAGATGACTTTTTTTTAATTGGAGTTCTTTATGGGTTCAGAAACATAGTTACATTTAACAGCTTGGCTGAAAAGCCTGTGTTTTGAATAATACATTAGAAAGTATGCTTTCAGCAGATTCTTTCAGACTATTATTTACTAAAAATTAATTCACCAAAAATTTGTGACTGTATAAGTGCATGTTTTTATATTAATATATACATAAATGTATATATGTGTGTGCATATAGTAAAGTTATAATTCTTGTAACAGCAACAGGTTTACTGAGTCCTTTGACTATGTGCGCAGGCTGGTAAATAAAATTGTAACTCTAATGTGTGAGTTTGAATGGTGTACGAGGAGAAGGTGGCAAACTAGCAGACCTTGTACCGCATGTGTGTACTGTAACATGAACATTTCCGTATGTCAGAGAAGCTGTCCAAAGTGAAGTGTGACTGTGCTTATCAGTATTTGTTTTATTTGAATCTAATGAAAAACAATGTCATTCTGTTTAAACTGGAGTTGTGAAGGGAGTATCAAGCTTTCAGAGCTATCCAGACAACTGAGTGTCAAAGCTTACTACTTCTAGAATAGCAAGTCAAGGAGGATGCAGTGATTTGATCTGTTTTCCTCTGCTCCCTGCAATTCATTGCACTCTTCTAGACTGACTACAGATTTATTACCTAAATCATTTAAGGACTCCACTACTTCTCCAGAGTTTAACTGTCCTTTTCTAACTTTACAATGCATCATTATGCACATAGGCTTTCTAATTTCATTTGTGTACATTGATGCAGTTGCAGGGTTTTTTTAGGTATTACTGAAAGACATCGTCTTTCACTGAAACTTTATCTAATATTCTTGTCAAACCAGACCCTTAAGTTGTAGGGAGAACAAATTGGTTTTGGAATTCATCTTGAAGACTCAGAAGGTCTGGGACTTATCTTTGAAGCTGTTCAGTTAAGAGTAATTCATTAAAAGACCCTGTAAAGAATAATGTTTATTCTTCTAAGCCTTTACTGTAGAGAACTGTGTAAGCACTCCTTGAAAGTTTAGTCATGGAGTAAACCTTCTAAAGTGAGGAGGGGGAGGAACATGGAGTGAAGGTTATGTGTTTGGTTAATGAATTGTTCATCTGCATTTGGCCAACTGCATGCTTTTTTCTATGGAAACCTGTTGTCAGAGTATAATGGTTTTGGGAAAAAAAACAAGCAACAGAACAAAAACATTGCTATGTGGTCAGTGAGCCAAGGATACATTTTCTTGCACTGCTGTGATCCCAATGGCATTGAGATCATTCTGGTTAGGCATAAATGTATTGGAGGTATCATCCCATAAGGCTCAGCTGAAATTGGGGTACATGTTCAGAAGGAGCTGCATCACTCCCATCCCAGACTGCATTCTCCTCATCTTAGCTGCCTTAGTGACTGAGCTCATAGCAGAGCTGCTGCTTCTTACCTTGAATCATGATGTACTTTAGTACGTGTGTCTCCTTTCTCTATGCTAGATGTCATTTTTTGTGGGAGTCTGGATAAATATTTCAGTCTGTAGGAGTTCAAGAGAGCTAGGTATCACCTAGCAACAAGCATCCCACTCTCTGCCTCCTGCTTCTCTTTTGTTAAAATATCTGTGAAAACCAGAAGTTGAAGCATTAAGTTAATTTTCTGAACTATTTTGAGCAACAGGGTATTTTTGTTATGATATTACTGCAGAGCAACAAAGATATTGGTGAGGGCTGACCTCTTGAAGCAAGTAACTGCCTTGTTTGAACAGTAATCACAAAGGCTAGCAAAAACTTTAGCTGCGGACAGAATAACCCTTATGATTGCAGTTGTTTAGTGAGTAGCAGAATGCATAGCAAGTCATCCTTTGGTCCTGTGAGGTCTATAAAATATGTAGCAATTACATTTAACCTAACCTGAATGTGTTTTAGGCTGTATTACCTGGTTCGTCTTGCAGCTTGTGATGGCTGCTGGTGGGACAGTGCCTTAATGTTGGAATTCAAAATTTTTAAACTTTTTTTACAGACAACTTTGTGACAAAGTGTGTTGGCTAGTTTCAGTTACAGTGGTACATGGCGGTCAGTTTTCAAAGATCCTGGGGACTAGACCCAGGTCTGGAAAGGTAGGCACTTGAAGTACAGTTTGGGATGTGCTAATTCAGTGCAGGGCTGCAGTGAATTTCACTATCTTCTGTACCTTATCAATTTTAAATGTCAAGGACTGTTGTGGATCTGTAGCTAGTGGTTCATGCATATTTTATTTGTAGCTTCTGCAGAATGTCCACTCTATAGAGTTTATGAATTTCCTTGCAAGAATCAGGAACTTAGAGAAAAAGGACAAGTATGTGTCTACTATTATTATAAATAAGGTACCTATCCTCAACACTGAGTTGAGGATAACCTGTGTTCCTTCATCTCTGAATGGTGCTGAAGCTGTACTTTCAGTGATCCTGCCTTACCTGATGGTCAGGGTGGTCTTTGTGAGTTTGGGAGAAGTCATGCTCTGTCTTCAGGAACATTTGGTGTGACTCAAGGCCTTTGAGAGGGATTGCAGAAGTCAAAATGCAGGTTTAAGGGCTTTCAAGGAGAAAAGTGCATACTTTAAAATAAATGATGTAAGAATGTGACTAAGAAACACGGTTATGCTCAGATAAGGGGTTTGTTTTATAGAGGTAAAAGTTAATAAATCCTGATTCAGCAAATGACTTTAACTTTGCAAATGAGTTGGTCTTTTCCAAATGTATGTTCTCATATCTATCTGAATTAGAAAAGGGTAAAAATAGCATAAGGAGTAATTTGTAACTGTATTAACGTGAATTTACTTTAAAATTATCAGTATGTAAAAGAGAAGTGAAAGTGATACCAGTGTGGACTTGTTTTTTAAATGAATTAATACAGGTTTATATGTTGAAAAATGTTCTATTTGTAGAGATATGGGTAACTATGCACATAGAGGCCTCTATTTTTCTAGGAATATGCTCAGCATGACTGTCTCAAAATATATGCCTTACCCTGGTCCATGAGTCTTGCTCAGGTCTGCCAGTGGATGGGCATGCTGGTCAGGGTGGGACTTCTAGGACATTTAATCTGATCAAGACAGGTTTTCAAAATGGACTAGGTGTTGAAATTTATTTGGTTTTCTCTTGCTGTAGGAGAAGGAGTCTAATGTTTGGTGGCATTCATAAGCTTTATAAACTCCTGGGATCTGAAAACACTATTTTAAGGCAATGGTTAGTCTTTGGCTGGTAGTGGACATAATTCTGTGTTTGCTACTTAAATTTCATTCTTTGGTTGAAACTGGTTATTTGTTAGACACTTTGTTCAGTGGTTACTTAAAGACCCTTTTTGACCTAAAGATTTTAAATCAGCAATATTGTGGAGTTGTCTCATTGGGTAGATTTTCTTCTAGTATAAAACCTGCTTGATGCAAAGGGAAGGTGCTTGTACTTTCAATGTCTGCTTTCGTATTTCTGATAGTAGAAACTGAGTTTTCACAGTAAGATACTGAAAACCCAAGTCCAAAGCTGGTTTCATGGTGGTGACACACGTGACAGAATGGATGCACTAGATCTGTAAGGATGGATGGTCCTGTTTTTCATATGCATTTCAAAGTCCTTTCATCTGAAGTTGAAGCTTTTCCACTCTTCTGAAAATCAGGCCAAAGATTTTCAAAATTACTAGTTAAACGTAATTTTCAGATGAATGGTTTGCTCTTAGTCTTAGGCTTTTCTAGCCTGACAGCCCTTCTGGAGAGGTGAATACACCAATGGTGCAAGGATTTTGGAAATTCAGTGCTTGTTAATTTATGCAGACCTGAAGAGAGGAAATAAGAAAACCCAATTACTTGTTATTGTTAACGAAGTAGCTTTACCATGGGGAGGTGTGTTGGACACGATTTAATAATTCAAAACCAGCTGCAGCTGTGGCTAGTTGGATAGTGGTTTGTTAGCAGTTCTGAAACACACACCCATGTTTGCTCTGTCACCATAGCCACTGTAACATAATAGGACTCCGGTGTTGGTGTGTAACTTGAAGCTAAGTTGTGTTGTAGGACCATGTGTGTCTGTGTGCATGGAGAGAGGAGTAATGATGAGAAAACCTGGAGAACTGGAAACAATTACAGGTCAAACTGTGTCTTCCTTTCACAGAGACTCCATGAAGCTTTTGGATACATGACATTTAATTTAAAAAAACCTTGATGACTAAGTAATTTCCTGTTCAGGTTAGTTGACCACATCATAAAAGTCAAGGATGTGGAAAATCTGGTCCAGTTGTCCCATTTTTGGACATGAGCACAGAGAAAAGAGCAGCTAGAAACTCAAAGGTTGTTCTTTAATTAAAAACAAATCAAAAGAAAAAAACCCTGATAATAATGAAGATCTGTTTCACGAAATGAAAGTTTTGAAGCAATCCAAATAATGCCAAAGGAGATGAAATATCAAAAGGGAAAGACAGTCTACAAGATGCATGAGAGACAGGGCAAATGGTCTACATCAGTTAGCATGCTCTCAGCCTCTACGCTATTTAGTTACATTTAGTTAGGTCAGTGTTTGTGGTGATTTTGCAGCCTTTTATGATTCACACAAATATTTGGAACTTACTTTTTTTCTATTAAATGTAATATTTTCTTGGAAATAAGATTTATGTGCGTGGTGTTTAGTTAGTATGATAGTAGCACAGTATATGAATGGACTATTTTTATGATCTTATGAAAGCTTCTTGTCTTGTTTTCAGTGTTAAAGTTTGTGTAGTGTTTGGAAACCTGTCATGTTGTCATATATACAACAGTAAAGAAATACTGGAATGTGGTTTAAAATCAGACAGGTGATGCTCTACTGCTATTTGAAGGGTGACCTTATTTTGAATGATATAAAAATAACAGCAGATTGTTTATAATAACTCTGACAGCAGATTTAAGTTCTTGACTTCACACCATTTCCAATATTAAAAGAGGCATATGTAAGTAGCATTTGCTTCCAGATACATGCACATATTCTGGTAAGAGGTTTAAGAGCATACTATTATTTAAATTTTTGACATCTGAAGCTCTCACCCCCCCCCCCCCCCCCAAGGCTTTTTAAAAAATTTGTACCAATGGATGTGTATATTTTCTTAAACCTGCATGAGCCTCCCAAAACTATAATATAGTATTTAAATCTCTATACACTTTTTCTTTTATAGATTAATATAAAATCATAGAATGGTTTGAGTTGGAAGGTACCTTTAATATCATTTAGTTCCAACCTCTCTGCCACAGATGGGGATAATACCACCTACTAGGTCAGGTTGCTCAAATCCCCATCCAACCTGGCCTTGAACACTTCCAGGGAGGGGGCATCCACAATTTTTCTGGGCAGCCTGTTCCAGTGCCTCACCACCCTTCGAGTAAAGAATTTCTTCTTAAATTCTAATCTAAATCTCTCCTTGTTTAGTTTGAAACCTTGTCCTATGCTGTGTGCACTTGTGAAAAGTCCCTCTCCAGCTTTCTTGTACTCCCCTTTAGGTACTGGAAGGCTGCTATAAGGTCTCCCTAGAACCTTCTCTTCTCCAAGTTGAACAACCCCAACTCTCTCAGCCTGTCTTCATAGGAGAGGTGCTCCAGCCCTCTGTTTTTGTGGCCCTCATAACTAAGCTAATCATGAATCTATATGAAACATTTAAAGAAATACATATTCAAATTTTGTGATGCTCTTGGACTTCGTCTTATTGTTCAGATCTTGCATAATATTTCTGGGAAATACAGTTTGAAATACTAGCAGTGTTTGCACTCAATAACTGATGGAGAATTTACCTTTACAAATGCAGGATACTAATATATAATAGGCTCTGAAGACTAATTAAAACAGTTGGGATTTAGCACACTCAAGTAGCAGCGTGGAATTTAAAGACACTGGGAGCTTTGACTAAAATCATGAGCTAAGAGGAAACATAAGGCTTTCTCCAATATACCTTTTTTTTTGGTCATATTTGTTTAAAGTGCTCATAAACTTACTATTCTTCTGACCTCTGTTTTACTATGGAACAGATGTCTGTGGTTAGATTTTTTTTTTTTATTTACATATACAATAATATTTGAGAAATAAATGAACTTCTAAGAAAATACATCCGTTAAATTATTTAATATTTTCTTTTTTAGGATTGAAGGGGATCTTGGGACAAATGGATGACTGAATATTCATATGAAGAGGAAAACCGTAAAAGTTGGTTGACATTTTTACAGCCATATGCATTATACGTATTAATGCTATCATCAAAATTTTATATTGTATTATAAACCAATAGATTAAATAAATAGTGTGAGCTTCATATGCTGTATTGTCTTTCAGGCAGGGGAATACTATAGCTTAACAACTGTACCTTAATGCAGTGTTTTCTATCAATACCTGAATGTTCAGAGGAAAACCTGGTAGTGCGTTAAGGAGTAGGTAATTCCTTTGAGGCCAAGTGTTTGAATGGGCTGATACGTAGTGGTGTTCGTTATTATGTGCCAGGATGAAGGGAGAATGAGAGAGGCATTGTTTTCCATTAGAGCTACTGACTACGAAGCTTAATATGTTGTGGAGTGGCACTCAGTTGCCACATTGAGAGATGCTCTTTAAGAATACAAACAAGATATGATCTCTTTGAAAGTATCTTGGTGCTTTGTTTTCTTGTGATAGAGAGAAGGCTGTTTTACAGTATGCATTTTCTGCACTAGTTAAAAAGGAAGAAGCTGTTAGTGGACCTCCATGCTTTACTGGCTTTCGACGCTAAGCCTTGACATCTGCCAATTTGAGTTGTTGGTGACTGTGAAGGATAGACTTTGGCTGGGATGCTACATTAGCCAATTCCTGCCAAGGCTGTTTAAACACAGCTGATGGTGCCTGTGGGTTTGCACTGTAGCAAATGAGTTGTAATGACAAATGCAGGGTGTGGTACAGAGGGGTGCAGGGCATTGTCCAGCAGGATGCTGCAGAGCAGCTTGGTTAAATAAGGCCTTATGGAAACTCTACTACTCAAGGAGGGATATCTTGTTGTGGAAAACCTATTTCCTAGAGAGCTTCTGTCAACCCCTGGATCCCAGTCAGGGGTAGAAACAATCAAAAAACCAGCAAAACCTCCAGATTTTTTTTTTTCCAAAAACAGAGGATTAGTTCAGTACAATAAATGTAAGTTTCTAGTTCTGTTAATTTAGCAAAGTAGTTCAGGAGGACAGATTCTTACTTATCTCAGTGATAATTTGGTTTTGTCAGTCTTTTCGTGGTTCAGAAGTTTTACAGTTTATGAACAATTGACTTGGATACAGAAGAGTTTAATTCCTTCTTTGGTGAACTTCTTTAGTGTTCACTGCAGCTAGTAGACATGCTGATTCCAGTGACCTCCAAATTCATAAGCAGTGTGAGACTTGATTGGAATCGTCTGTGTCCTTGAATCCAGTCTCCTGAAATAACAGCCAGTGAAACAATCTTTAGTTCAGAAGCATCCAGAGAACGTCTGCTTTATAGACTGCAGGTCCCAGAAAACACCTCTAGCCTCTCAGAGCCAAATTTAAACCCTAATAGAGACAAAGTGGTATTAGTAGCTGTGCAGTAATGTTTTTTCTGTAGGGTCAGGGGTCCATATGGCCACATATGAGCCAGCAGTTGTTGCCTGCTAAAATCAGCACACAAAATCTTGAGGAATTTCTCTTTGGTTAGATTGCTGACGTGTCAGTGGCTGCTGTCCATACTGATGTCTAATAGCTTGAGGTGGGCTTGCATCATGACAGAGCAAGATCTCTGCATGTGAATAGCAGAGTGAAAAACTGATACCACCCAAAACTTACATCTTCGAGAAATGCAGTCATAAAATCCTATACGTACAAACTCAGGGAGGCACTTCACTGTCAGAAAGTGCAAGAGGATGAAAAATAGCAAACTAATTATCTGTAAGCTATCTCTGGACATCATTATGTTACAGTGGACAACTCATGCTGTCCAGAAGACAGCACAGAGCAGTACTATCATAGCATTGTAATATTTTGCATTGAATTGAGAAGAAACTGGACCAGACTATGTCTTAGGTATTTGATTTGGAAAGTGACACCAGGGCAGAAAAAGTTAAGGATTTGTCAGATTCTTGAGAGGGGCTTTTGTACCCAGAGTCTGTGCAGAGGAAGAAGGGCTTCCAGATAAGGCAAAAGTAAAAATCTCTTGGACTCATGACCTTTCTACAAATTCCTTGGGAAAGAGTGTAATTGCATGAGATGTATTGCTGTTAGCTCTGTGTCTCTGTTCTGCTCTCTGCTTTTACTTTCCTACTTCAACACAGAGTGATAGCATCAAGGAAGGAGGAATGGGAGAACAGGGTGACCTCTTTCTTGTCAAGCCTTAGTTTCACTCTCTCGTGCCCTTCTGATGACATCCCACAATAATCATGGGGAAGCTGCTCAAAATATGTGCAGATAAGGAAAGGGGTACTGAGTTACTACTTTAGATTTTTTTCTGTTTGCAGTCTTTGCAAATGCAGGACTCTGAATATAGCTGTTAATCTTTTATATTAGGAAAGTACCATAATTAAATCATATCACCAAATGAGAAGAAAAATGTGGTTATGTGGAGGCATTCAGAGTTTGAGGCTAAAAATTCCTTTTCTGGGAAGAATGGTTACAGGAAGCTTAAGCAATAGAGGTGGAGAGGGCTTCTCTGTGGTCACTGTTAAGATCAGTTGATAAAGTTCTTGCTCCAATAGGAAAGAGACTGGATTTTGGCCAGCACCCTGCCTCAGCCTTTCACTTTATTGCTGCTTTACTAACCAAGTTTCGAAAGCTTTCCATTGCTAACATGAATATGTTGGTGTGTCATTGGGAGTGTAAACAACTTGGTTTGCATTGTCTGTGTGTTATAGTGGAATAATTTAGGTCTTCCTTGGTCTGCCTTGGACCCTATCATAATATATGTAAATGTGGTGTTGTATAAATATGATATCTAAGTGTATATGCAACTAATGAAGGAAATATGAAGATATTTTTTTTCTGTCCCATAGAATGAGGTTAGATGAAAAATGAGAAATATGCAAAAATAAACCTGAAAACATACATGTGTACTGAACGCACGCAGCTTATGATGCTTCTGTACATTCCATAATACTGACAATTGCATTCAGAGGTTCATTTCTTTGTTGAATCTGGTGTTTAAAGTCTGTTCTTCAGGCTACAGTGATTGTGTTGGATGTATGGAAATGAGACCTGGGTAGGAGCTGGTAAGGAAATGGGTAACTGACAGAGAACTATAGCCCAAAGGTTCTGGGCAAAATAAACATCAAGACATCAATCCAGAACCAAGTAAACAGGACTGAAAGGAGTCAGAGAGCAAAACTGAAGGGGGAAAAAGCTTGTTCAGATTGGAAAAGCACATCTGGGTTTGTACTTAGCAAGTGGCCTTGGGTGCAGTCACACCACTCACGCTGTGGTTTCATGAACAGCTTTTAGAAATAACACTGGACAGTTCATTTGATCAGGCTTAATGATGTTCTAATTTATTGAATGCTGAAAAAATTATAAACAACACTGAATTCAGTGGTGTTAGGAGATGCGTGCTAATTTTTTATGTGATAAGCCTGAGAAGCATTTGCTGTGTCACAGATGTTGCAACTTGTGTGTCGTCTCTTTAAAAGAAAACCGCCAACCAACAGCAAACTTTAGCTCAGCTGTTTAGAGAGAGAGACTCTATACAAAGGTGTATTTCTTGATCTCTCCAGAGCTCACCCTGTCTCAGCAGTCTCCCAACCCCTAATGTGCCCTTGCTTCACCTTCTGTCTCCTGTGCGGAGCTGGACGTGGAGGGATGCAGGACCCCTGCGCTGCTGGTTGTGTACCTGGTGCTGCAGGATGATGCCCATCTGACATTGTGAGGGCAAGCCTCACACCCTGTTCAGGGTGACCTCTTCAGGCTGGAGAAATGAGCTGGCAGGGTCCTCCCCAAGTTCAGCAAAGGGGGAAGAGTCCTGCACCTGGGGAAGAACAACCCCATGCTCCACTGCAGGCTGGGCAAGCCCCTGGATCCTCTGATGAGAGGAAGAGCCACCCTGGTTTTCTGTGGAGTTTGGATTAATTGGACTTTCAGCCTTTACTTTTTCATGATTTTAAAATCTGGTCATTATAAAAATGACTTTTTTTTTTTAATGTATTTGAAAGTGTTTTGAGGAAGTTTTATGTCTTTATTTGCATAGGTAGAATACTGGTTACAGTATGGTTACATATTTGGTTTTTCTTGTCAATTTTCCCCTCTGTATTACAAACAAATGCAGTTTTTCTTGAAAAAAAGTGGCTACTCTTACGTAGTCTTTCATGTCTAGCATTTTTCAGTGGATTCTTGGAATATAATTATGACTAGAAGCATCAACATGATAAAATATATTAATCACAAGGGAATTATTTTACACAGGCCATCAATCGGTTTTTCTGTCATGTGCTTTTCAGTTTAGATTACTCTCAGGCAAAGAAGCTGTAGTTTGATGTTTTTTCTCAATTCATTATGATTATAAATTTGTTGGATAAAACAATGTAACAAATGACCACTTAAAAATGACTGACCCCATTCAGCAAGGCGGGAGGACTGTTAAGTTCTTTTGATTTCATCTGTTATCTAGTATTTATCAAGATGGATCCCTTAACAGTCAATTGGTGGTTGATTTTTAATGAGTATTTCACAATGTAAATAGATAGCAGGCAGTTTGTTGTCTGGAGCTTAGTCATATTCATAGGACAGATCTGCTTTTACTTGCCATCACAGAAGAATGTAGAAGTTACACTGAAACTGTAGAGTAGGAGGAAAGCTTTTCCTCAAACCTTATATTCAGGAAAGGGAGGAACAACAGAGGTTTTCTTTCTTTTTCTGTTCCTTACATCAGCTGCCACATACTGTGCTGTCTCTTGCTCCTATTGGGAGCAAGTCTTTTTCCATTGGGTGCTGGAGGGCTGTACACTGTTAGCCCCCAGGTTTGGTCACTGTCAGCTCAGCCCTGCTGGGAGCGGAGTGGGGTGAATTTGGAACTGATCCCCATGGCTGAAAAATTGCTGGGGTTATTTCCAATACTGATATTTTCCAAAGAGAAAAAGGCATTTAAGATACCTGCCACAAACCACTTCAGCTTGATATGTTTGCATATAAGCTTGTTCCTGTTCCCTCTGCCTTTTTAGAGTTATGGAATGATTTCTGGAAAGACCTCGGTGTTCCTTTTAGACTTTTCTTATGAACAGCGGTATAAAATTTGTTCTACTCACCTTCTTTCTTCATTTCTGGTAGACAGATGCTTTCATAACCTAAATGGTTTCTTGTTTAGGGGTCCTGGGTCTTGGCTCCATTCCATTAATTTTCTAACTATTTTGGTGACACATACACGTGGAGTTAGGAGTAAATCATATTTAGTGGTTGGCCTGTGAACTGACCAAGTTTAAATCAAATTGGGTTATGATTTTGAGGGTATTTAGTATTTTGTTGCAGCTATTGTGGATTGGGGGAAAACATCTATGGAGAATCCTAGCCATTGCTTTTAAGTTTTATATATAAAAAATACAATATATTTTAGTGTTGTTTTACTGCCTGAAGATACCTGTGGCCTTTCTGCACTCCCACACTTCAGAAGGGCATAGTAGACATGTGGGTTAGACTTTCCCTGTCAAACTCTGATTTTCTGCAAATCCCTCAAGCTTTGTTTTAAAATCAATAGTTACAGGTATCTTATTATATAATAAATAAAGTTGTATTCTCAAGAGCAAAGCTGCCCAAGAGGCTTTGTTCATAATCGGGAGAAACTTCTTTGACTCATCAGTGGTTGTGCGGGGTTTGCATCCCTGTGTCTGAACAGAGTTCTGCTCTGCTTGGAGCTGCTGTGGGATGTTTCAAGTGCATTGATTTTTGAATTAAAATCCCATTTATTAAACATTTTTTTGAAATAGGAAGAATTGCATAAAAGAGGATGGCAGCAACCTTCATGTGAGGTGATGTGTGGGGGAGTAAAGCAACCCACATTGTAGTGCAGTTCTCAGGAGAATAGTTAGTCTAGAATTGACAAAATGTGATGAAAATGTGGAATATTTAAAATGTTCTATTCACAGTTGAAGTTGTTAAAATTATTAAATGTCATTGTAAAGCTAAGGTAGATCTTGCTGGTGTTGCCTGGATCACTTCTCCCCAGAGAGATAGGTGGTGATGTTGGTCTGTGGGTTGTAAATTGTGGATGTAGATGAAAGCTGTTTTTAAGAGCTTCCTTCAACCCCTGCTGACATAACTCAGTGCTGTAGATTACCTGTTAAACTAGTTTTGACAGTTAATAGATATCCCTTTATGACTATTTAGTAAACATGTTAGCATCTATAATTTGTATTACTGCTGTTGTTTGTAAGGCTTGGTGTATGATAACTTCATTTGATTAAAGTCATTCGGAGCTTAAATGAATCCTGTGATCAGAGTCCTCCTGTAACTGTTGCTTTGCTGGGAAGTGAGATGAGCATGTTCCTGGTTTAGCTTAGATCAGGAAATGCTTCCATGAATGTCCTGGCCTAGCACACTTCATTTCACCTCATGGCATGGCCCAGGGCTGCACAAACTGGGCGTCTTTTGCAAGAAAACTGGTTTGGTGTTCCCAAACCACTGTCTGTTTCAAACCAGTTTCTTCAGTTCCTCTTTCAGCCTTGATACCTTTTTTGGGGACTAGTCATAAGTGATGGGATGTAGTCCACAGGGAACTAGATCTCAAGAGCCTTGATTTGCCCCTTTCAATTTCAGTTATTTTGCTGAAGGCTCCTGTCTTCCACTAGACAGCAGACAGCAGTAGGAATCTCCAGAGAGCAGTTCTTCCCGTGGGATTTCTGTGTCCTCCCTGAAAGAAAAGACCTCTCCTTTGCATGTAAAGCTGTACTGGTGCAGACGCTGTGAGTACACCAGGCTCCACTCTGCTGGACTCATTCTCCAACCCTTGGGTTTCTGAAGCACCCCTGGGCATTCCTGCTCTTGCAACCTGACTGATCTGCTGTGACATGTTCTCTTGGGAATGAAAGAGCAGTCACCAGGCTCATTTCACCTTTTATTCCTGGAGCACTTAGAGAACAATTACACTAATTCTGATAATGACTAAGTTTATACTACTCCAGAGAGGGAAGCACAAGGCATTTAATTTCAAAGCTGTTTGACAAGACCATTTCGATGTGCAAATTTTCAGAAGTATGACACAAGTTTTCAAAGTACTTAATGGGGAGAAAAATTTTTAAATTCATACTCTCAGGTTTTTAGTTTCCAAGAAATTGAGTAATCTTCAGTTCTGTTGAGCATGATCCATCAAATAAAACAAGTTTACAACAGAGATACACAGAACTTGCTACTTCTGCTTGTTTATAATGACCCGTTTCTGGTCATTAGTAAAAAGGATGTAGGTGCATGGAGAAAAGGGTTACGTCTGTTGCGGGGGGTATTAATTCTCAGTATCATGAAGCATCACAGCTAACTGCATTTTAGAGTTAATCTTTACTTTGCAGTGAGAAGGGGAAAACCCGTAGTTTTTGATCTGCACAGTGGTGCTGATTAAGATACATTGAAACTGAAATACTACATATGTGTTTTTGTTTTCCTCTTCCTACATATCAGTCGGTAAGAATTTAGTGCTAGAAATAAATGCATTTGGATTTTAGTATTTTTGACATGCCATGGAGAGAATAATGTCAAACAATGGCAATTTCTCACTTCTCATATGAAGGCTTAGAAGAATATATTAGAATTCAGTAGCTAGCATATAAGGAGAAGATAGTTATTTTAATACTGATATCCACTGCTAACAGACCTGAATAATGATTCCACTGGATACGATGTTTCATATATCCAAGGACATGTGTCTAAAAGGGAAAATAAGCTTCTAATATTAATCTAAATCTTGACCTGCTCTTACACTTCCCATGTGGTGCTTCATGTATGCTCCTGGTGATTCATTAAGTCTTTCTTGTGCAGAGGTTTGGTTATGAGTCCGGAAGGGGCAAGTTTTCTGCTTTGAAGCTGTCACCTTCTTTTGAACTTTGCTATTTACTGAAAGTTTTTTGCTGTTCAGTTTGATGGTCAGCTGCAGCTGCGATTGCAGTCAGCTGTGATGGACATGTGGGCATAGCTCAAGTGAAAACAAAAGCCCAATTTTTAAGTAATATAGAAGTGTTTCAGTATTTCTTTTAGGAAAAATAAATGAAAAAAACCCTAAACAAACCTCAACCACCAAAACCTGAACACATCATAAAAGGTGTCCTAGAAATAGCAAGATTCAAACCATTTTTTCTTGGCTTTATTCTTTTTCTTTTTTTCTTTTTTTAAAGAGAAGATGGTACAATGCTCAAAACCCAAACATTTCTAGTTCAGTCTTAGTTTCATTTAAAATTTTATGAGCTTGGGCTTTGGTGATTCTGGAATGACAGTGTGAATCTCTCTTGCAAATTAAGAAGTAAGGAGTTTCTGTTGGTCTTGGGAAGATGAACTTAGATGTGTAGGTTGTCTTAAGTGCAGTGGAACTGAGATGATGTTTGCTGAACTACTCTTTGGAGATTTACATAATGGATGAGTTACAGGAGCTCCAGGCGGCATGACAGTGGAGTTTATTTTATCACAGGATGTAAAACAAGTGAATTGCCTTAATAATCTCTGCAGAAAGCAAAGATAATATTTTTTTTATATGCAGAGTTCATAATATCCTGGCTATTCATGTACAAGGAGCCAAACCTTTCTTTAGAATCATGTGAATCTGTTTAACCATTCTACTGTCTTATTGAAGACTTTTAAAGTTCTTCAGGAAGGGCAAGCAACATGCATCTCTGAAAATGTCTTTTATGTAGTAAAAATGTAGTATGAGATGATAATTCATGGCTTAATATAACATTCTCGTAACAGGCTGGGTAATTATTCTAACTGCTATGTATTTAAATAAATGGAAAGCATTTATAAGCCACGCTTACCTACTGTGTAGTTCTATAGTAATGATAATAATTCCAAAAATTTTAGAACCTTCCTAATTTCAAAGTGGGTATATGTTGGAAAGAAGCTTTAATATTAAAAGGTTTCAGGATTTAAGTTACTCAAACCAGTTGACCCACTTTGGTTGGTGTGGAAGTTTTTGTTTCTCTACTTTGGCTGATGATATCTTCTCAGCATGGAAAATGGACAAAGAAACACTGGAAAAGTAGAATAGTTAAGTGTAGATGGTAATAACACTCCTATTGTGTGCTTTTCAGCCATCTATTTGGCTTCAAGCAAGAGTTTGACTATTACATTACTCTGAATATAAATGTGCCATTGCTCTTTGATCTACAGCAAAAGTTTGTAATGATCAAGGCTACTTACCACTTTGGCCTGAAGGAAGAGATTTACTTTTAGGCATAGCTGGTTTCTAGAAGAGTTAATGATGTCCTTAGTTTCTGGTTTCTGTGAGCTATATGCAGCTTAAGAATCCTTTTGTGTTAACGTGATGTCAATTGCTACTTCTTTTAGAAGAGCCTGGGCAAGTAATTCATACAGTGTTGCACAGAAATAAAGGCATTGATTTACCTAATGTGTAACCAGGTTATTGGAAAACAAGGCATAATTCCGTGAATGTAGTATTCCATGAGTTTCTGTTCTTGTTAATGAAAAAACTTGTGATTTCAGCCATGATTGACAATACCTAGTCAATCTGCTAGATATACTGTGCTCCACTCTTATTTCCAGGATGCAGGCTGGGATTAGTTCCGACAGATTTACTCTGGATACTGGATAGCATTTATTGTTTATCAGTTGATGTAGGAAGTTAGTTTTTTCTTTTTGCCAGTTTCTTTTTTGCCTGGGTTTCTAGTAAACATGTTCTTTCTGTCCAGTCATAAGTCTTTATCAGTAATAGTTGCTGCAGTATGCAAGGGAGGGCACCAAAATGATAAGCTGTTGGTGTATATTTGCTGGAGTCTGTCCACATTGTAGCCTGGCGGAATCAGAGACCGAGAGATCTTTTATAAAGACAGAGTTGTTTGCATCAGAAAGTGTTTTAAAACATTGAAATTCTTCCACCCCCGTGGCTCTGAACTCTCCCACGTGGGGATCTTTAGAGTAAATAAATAAAAGATCACACCAGGCAAATGTGATTTAAAGTGTGTGTAACTGTTCCCCAAACAGCAGTAAAATCCTAAATATGATATGAGCAAGGCAGTCAAGGGGAAAAGTTCATTTCAGCCTCCAGACTTTACAATGTACTCTGTAGCTGTGTAGCACAAGACCCTATGACACAGAAGAGGATTCTGAAGAGTCATGGTATCTGTCCTGGTTTTAGGACAGCTTCTTCTTGCCCTACTTCTTCACAGCTTCCCCTACTTTGGGATGCTTGTACATTCATATCAGAGAGAATTCTCTCATTTCTAGTCCAAACATAAGTGACTTATCAGTATTTGCCTACACAGAATCAGAATCATAGAATGGTTTGGGTTGGAAGGGACCTTAAATATCATCTAGTTCAAACCCCCCTGCCATGGCAGGGACACCTTTCACTAGACCAGGTTGCTCAGAGCTCCATCGAACCTGACCTTGAATACATCCAGGAATGGGGCATCCACAGCTTTGCCAGGCAACCTGTGCCAGTGCCTCACTACCCTCACAGTAAGGAATTTTTTTTCTAATAGCTGATATAAACCTACTCTCTTTCAGTTTGAAACCATTCCCTCTTGTCCTGTCCCTACATGCGCTTGTAAGAAGTCCCTCTCCTATCTTTCTTGTAGGCTCCCTTAAGGTACAGGAAGGCCACAATTAGGTCACCTCGAAGCCTTCTCTTCTGCAGGCTGAACAATCCCAATTCTCTCAACCTTTCCACGTAGGAGAAGTGTTCCATCCCTTTAATCATCTTGGTAGCCCTCCTCTGGACTTGCTCCAACAGGTCTGTGTCCTTTCTGTGCTGGGGACCCCAGAGCTGGGTGCAGTGCTCCAGGTGGTGTTTTATGAGAGCGGAGTAGAGGGGCAGAATCACCTCCCTTGTCCTTTCTCATCAGGGCTGCTCTCAATCTATTCATCCCCCAGCCTGTATTGATACTGACTTACCTAGGAGCAACACCTTGCATTTAGTCTTGTTCAGCCTCATGAGATTCCCATAGGCCCACTTCTTGAGCCTGTCCCTCTAGATGGCATCTCTTCCTTCAGGTATGTCAGCTGCGCCATGCAGCTTGGTGTCATCTGCAAATTTGCTGAGGGTGCACTTGATCTCTCTTGTCATTAATGAAAATACTAAATAACACTGGTTCCACTGCAGACCCCTTGAGGAGCACCATTTATTACTGATATCCATCGGGACTCTGAGCCATTGACCACATGATGAGACTGTCCAACCAATTCCTTATCTAACTAATGGTCCACTCATTGAATCCATCTTCCTCCAGTAAGAGAAGGATGTTGTGGGTGACCATGTCAAAGGCTTTACAGAAGTCCAGATAAATGACATCCGTAGCTCTTCCCTTGTTCACTGATGGAGTCATTCCATCACAGAAGGCCACTAGATTGGTCAGGCAAGACTTGCCCTTGGTGAAGCTGTGCTGACTGTCCTGAATCACCTCCTGTCCTAGTTAGAACAGCTGGGACCAGTTCATCACTGGGTGGGTGTAACCCAAAACTGTGTATTCTATAGCCTTCCATGCCATTTCCCAGAAACTGTTGTCAACAGACTATTTACACCCTCTGCCCAGAGCAGCCTGACTCATCAGGCTACAAACTGCGTGTTAAGAGGCCTGTGAGATAGGAGGGTGCCCCCTGTCCTCATACCCTTTGTGGAACTCCCTGCCCTGAGGGAAGTACTGGGCATTCCTGCCTGAACTGGAGAATATATAATCTTGGAGTCTTGGAACTTTTATAACCACTCGTGGGATCTAGAGGAAGACTGCAGATCACCGCTCTCAACCAGACTGCAGCTACCACTCTCAACTGGACTGCAGCCACCACTTTTCAAACGGACTGCAACCACCACCCTCGACTGGACTGCAATCACCACTCTTGACCAGACTGCAACAGCACTCTCACCAATAGGTTTTCCCCTCTCCCTTTACTTTGGACTCAGGGGGCCCAAAGGACACCACTCTGTTCATGCCCCAGGGTGCTGGGTTATACATTTGGGGTTTGTGGGTTAAAACCAATTGTTTGTCTGTATAATCGTACTTATTGTATTATTTTATTAAATTGTCATTCTGACTTATAATCTCTCTTTTTGAGTTGGGTTCATTTTCCCCTGCTGGTTTAATTTAAACCAGCACACCTCCCTGTCCTCCATATGCCTTAGCACAGCTTCTAGGAGGATCTGTTCCATGATCTTCCCAGACACAGAAGTGAGACTGACAGGTTGATGGTTCACAGAATCGAATGTTCTACCCTTTTTAAAGATGGGTACAATTTTTCATGTTTTTCCGGTCACCTCAGACTTCACCTGACTGCCATGACTTTTCAAGTATCATAGAGAGTGGCTTGGCAAATAGATCAGCCAGTTCCCTCGGGACTCTGGGATGCATCTCATCGGGTCCCATAGACTTACATACATTCAAGTTCCTCAGGGGGTCATGAACCTAATTTTTAATTACAGTGGGAGGGACTTTGCTCCCCCAGTCCCCATCCTGCTGTCCATCTACTCAAGAGGTGTGGGAAGAGAGGTTACCTTTGAAGACTGAGGCAAAAAAGTTGTTGGGTACCTCAGCCTTCTCCTCATCTATTGTTACCAGTTTACCAGCATTGTTTATTGGTGTGGGACATTTCTTTTGAAATTCATGCATATCTAGTAAATCAGAAAAAAAAGGTGGTTTTCTATGTGTGGCTGAGATACCCTTGCATTTGCAAAGGTATATAAGTGCTGACTAGCATGACTGTGGTTATTTTGTTAAACTGTTGTTCATTTAGTAAATACCCTGAAGCTTTCAGTTGGAAAATTTTACAACTTATACAAATTTTAAAGGAAGAAACGAGTAAGCATCTGCTGCTTGTGTTGTTGTACGATGGCAGTGTCTGCCTCCTTCACTTCCTTCTGAGATGGCAGCTTAAGAATACTTATCACACTTTGCTGAATCCATATTCCTTGCTAGTAGCACATGAAACTGGGCATTTCCATCCTGCATTATTAGGTTGGACTGCTTTGAGCCCTGGGGAGTGTTTCAGATAGTCAGCCAAGATTCTGTCTTGCATGGTCGCATGTTACTAACCCCTTTGTAGGCTATTCAATGTGATGAGCATGTGAAGTGCTTAGTAGTATCCACCTTGCGAAATTTCAACGAAAATTATCCAGTCCAGGCCTAAACCTCTATGTCTGATGCTAAAGCATTTGTATGGCAGAATGGGAAGGATTGTTTGGGAACCCATTTTAAAAGCTTGTTTTGACTGAGTAAGGTTTTACAGGACTTGATAATTAGATGTAGTAATAAAAAGTATTAACAGTGATCTCTTGAATTAGTCTGGTAGTTCCTCAGAGTTGAGGATATGACTTCTTTTTTTCTTCCCAGTTGTGGTATATTCAGGTTAATACTTAATTTGTGTTTTAAAATAATAGATCTCATCCACTGATTTTGCAATTATTCTTTCAGGTTGCAAATAAATTTAGAGTTCTGTTCTTTTTCAGGCAAATGACCACTCAGAGTTGTCATTACTTAAAAAAAAAAACAAACCAAACCAAGCTTCAAAACAATTACAAGAACAAACTCATCAAAACCTCCAAACAACAAAAGAAAAATAGAAAATCCCAGCTGAATGTTTTGGAGACTATTTTAAACTTAAAAATAAATGATGATAGAGTTTCACAATTTTTGTTTAAGAGTGGATAATTTACTATTCCTGGCACCAAACAGGTGATAGAATTACCCAGCTCTTTTCTGTAATACTTGAAATTATGAACTTATTAATGTCTTCAGACAATATAAAGTATACCTCCACATACATAAGGCATACATGTGCACACAAATGTTGGATGGAAGCTCTGTCTTGATTGTGTTGAGCCAGGGGATGGATGTCTCAAGAAACAGCACCAACAGTGACATACATAGCTTTGGTTCTTTTCATTACAGAACATAAGCTGGGTGCCTGGCACAGATTCTTCAAACTTAAGTCCCATGAGGAGTGATTTTTAAAAAAAAAAATAAATTTTCCTGAAAAAATTCTCAGAGTTCTTCCTTACTTTGCTTGTGAACTGGTGACTTGGCATGAGCTTTCAACGTGGAAAGCATTCTTGTGATTACATTCTGCATTGATTGAGGGAATCATTCACCAGATTTGTGTCCAGCATCATTCAGTGTCTAATAAACACTGCTCCTGAAGCCACCAGCGGCTGTGATTTTAATGGTCAGAATATTTTAGTAATGTCTATTGGAATTTCAGCATCCAGAATAATGACTTAGGCAGTTTATCATATTATTAATATTAGCAGTCCAGATATCTTCAGAGAAATGCAGTACACATAACATTGCATGTCTGTACAGAGGTTGTTGCTTAAAAATATGAGCAGCTTAACCCATCCAGTTCTTGTGGTGCAAAGTAAATCTAATAAAAGCATTTTAGTCTATGTGAGACATAGCTAATGTGGACAGGAAATCGTTTTGATCATTTTACACAGTGTAACTATACCACGTGTTTGGAATAAATATGTGATTTATACAGACACAATTGCTTTTTATGTCCTAATGAGAAATGTTAAATATGTTAGTATGACTTGGGGCTTGACACGTGCTCTAAAGACTATGTATGATGCCAAACAACCAATTATCTCAGTGCATTATTCCTCAAAAGCCTTGACATGGGTAGGGTCACCATATATTTTAAAGGGATCGCAATGCTAAGTTATAAAAAGGATGCTACAAATCACAATACTTTGTTAGATCTTCCTGCTGCACAATGTATAATCAGGTGCTCGGACTTAAAGAACACTAATGAGGATTTAAAGACCCAGCGGGGAATGTTCAGCAGTCACACACAATTCTATCAAATGCTTTTGTAAAGGGCACCTCTGATGCAAGGTGGAGTTCAAAAGCAGGTAGGATTGTATAGTTTTATTGTATAGCTTGGTGTAATACTTCTGTGTATTTCATTAAGAACAGCAGTAACTTGCAATGTGCTGGGGCTTTGGCAGGTGCTATTGTTTGGCCATGACTTTTACCAGTCATGAAACTAGCCAAGAACGGTAATGCACATGGACAGGCTGTATTGCTGCATTTTCAGCAATAGAGTAGTGACTGAGGGGAACAAAGGAAGAAGCTCTGAAGGTATTAGTTGAAGTCCATGCTAAGCTGTAGATGCTGTGTGCTGACCATCTCATTTTTCTCTGGAATAAATGTTAGGAAGTGAAATACTGCAGAACACAGTGGCCTACCTAGCTTAAGGTCCCTTTTTGGCAGTGATCTGTATGAGATACTTGGCAGAAGAATGTCAGTTCATTCTGGAGTGCAGCTCTTGAGACTGGAATGCTATGATTTAGAGATGGTTTAACTTTCATGTTTTTGGCATGTATTATACTTAAATAAAAGACATATAAATATGAATGTGACTGTTTTCTATTAGAGCAGATGACCATCTACTTTATCTACTTCCTCTGCCAGTAGTCAATAACAGATGCTTAGGGAAAGGATGTAGCAAGGCTGTTGTGGTGGTATTGCCCCAGTACATCTTCCAAGTTTGCAAGAAATCTAGGGCACAGATACTTCCATAGCCAGAGATTGTGTCTGTATTTTCATGCTTGATAGATAGCTCTTCATAAACAAATTTGTAGAAAAGTCCAGTTGTTTTTGGATGAATTTCCAGCTCATCAGACAAGCAGACATGTCATGAGACCAGTTTCTCTCTATGGTGATGTCATGGCTTCCAGTGCAAAACCCCTAGATCCCAGTTAGCAGGAGGTGGAAGCAGAGACATGCTATAAAGGATGAACACAGAAATACCGCACAGGCACAGAAGGGGTGGTGTCTGGAAAGCTAAAGCTCATCTGGGATTCAGACTTGCAGGGAACGTCAGAGACGATAGGAGTGACTACCCCTACATCAGTAAAGGGTTGGGCAAGGAAAATATGGGTCAGTGGCTGAGTTATTGACAGTGAACACTGACAAGGCCAAGGTACTATCCTTCTCTGTATGAACCTTCACCTGCATGGCCTTCTCGCAGACCTCTGTGGTTACTAGCAAGGTTCAAGAAGCAGAACCACCAGTCATGAATGAGTGATTATCTGAGAGGACTCAACCCACACAAGCCCATGGGAACCACCTGGCTGCATTCATGGGTACTGAGGGAGCTGGCTGATGTCCCTGTGGCACCCTTCTCTACCGTGCTTGAAAGGTGCTGGAGACCATAGGAGATCTCTGATGGCCAGATGAAAGCAAACGGTTTGCTCCTCTTCAGATAAATCCAGAAGGGCTGTCTGAGGCCCTACAGACCAGTCCATGTATAGAGTGAGTCATCGGGCAACAGACTTCTGGGCACCATGAAGGAGAGAAAGGTGTCTGGGAACAGTGAACATGAAATTACCCAGGATAAAGCATGCCTGACCCACCTGATTGTCATCTGCAGTGTAAAGTGACTGGAGTAGTGCTTGAGGGTAGAGAATTGAACACCGTTCACCTCAGCTTCTGCAAGGCTTTCGTTAGTGTCTCCAGCAATGTTCTTGTGTCTGTTACAGTTATTACAGCCTGGGTAGATGCACAGTCAGATAGGCAAAAACCGACAGGATGAGTGGGCTCTGGGGGTACTGCACAGTTCATAGCTGTGTGTGGTGGGAGAATCGGAGACAATGCGTTGAAAGCAAGAGATTAAGGCTGGGTGTGAGAAAAACCCTCTTTTCCCCTCAGTTGGGGCTGTTGCCTGATTGAGCAGGTTGTGCCATCTTCATTCTTTGAGAGTGTTAAGACCTGACCTGACTGGACACAACCCTGAGCAACCTGCTCTGACCTCGTGAGTTGCACCTACTTTGAGTGGGAGTTTGGACTGGAGACTCCTGAGATGCCTTCCCACCTAAATTATCCTGGCATCCTAAAAAACCCCGAAATCAGATTGGCTATGGCATTCATTGTTCCCCCAGTTTTTCCATGATATTTCATGCTGTGAAATGATGTGTTATAAATTGATTATTCATTATCTTGTCCTTTGCTTAGACACACACTCAAGTATTCTTTTTGTAATCTTAAATTTAGTATATCTGCCTAGTTTGATTGGCTGAATATAGCAAATTTGAGATCTCTGCATTTTAAAGAAGTTATAATGGAAGTTCAAACCATCTGTTAATGTAGTACTATATGTACTACTTATATATCTCTTTCTGATGTTTTTCTATGGTTTTTATGACTCTATCCATGTTACTTACAATACTCTTTAATCTTGAAGTCTACAGTTATTTTAATTATTGGCAGTAATTTTGTTTCCTGTGCAGTGCACTTCTTTTTTAAGCATGTTTGAAGAATCATAGTTTCTCTCAGAATCTGGGAAATGTGTATTGGCAACATTTAAAACTTGTTAATTGGAAACTTTGAACACTTAATTAGAATTGCCTTTAAAGGGAACCCTCATTCCTCCATAAGTTATTACTTGTGGAATCTAATTTGACAGTTTTGTACATAAGCATTTTGGTCATTCTGTTTTGGGTAAGTCAGTATTTCATGTGAGTAGTCAGATATCAGCTTCTATCTAAGTTGATGTGAGCAGTCTGAGAGCAATATGTATTATTATTATTATATATTATATTATACAATTTTCCCACATATTTGGTGGATACGTACAAATTCTTATTTGTGAACTACGGTGCTTTATAGTTCATTCACTAAGTGAACAGGAGTCAGTTTTCCCTTTTTTTGAAATGTACTGAGTACTACACACCAGCTTTAATGTTAATATTTTCCCAGGAGTTTGCACTGAAACCTGTGGGGAGCAGGAAACCTCAAATTGTTGTTAAATAGAACAGAGATTGAGTTGGGACAGGGTGTTAAACGGAAGTTTCATCAGAGCTTACACCCTTTCTTTTTGCATGTCAAAATAAGCAGTGAGTTTATGAGAAGTGTATAAAGCAATTGCCGTTCCTCCATGTGTGTGTAAGGTGCTGTGCAAAAGATACAGGAAAGGGTGATGGAATAATGCTCAGTTTCTGGCGAATAGTCTGGCTTTTTCATCTAAGTGTGCAGTCACTCAGCTTTATTTAATTATTCCTGTGGTATTTTGGCCTGCGTATGAATCATGTGATCTCTGTATGTGCTCTTGCTAACACGGGCACTCTGTGCTTCTGAGGCAAAGACTGCAGTCAAGGTTTTCCTAGCAGCTGGAATAGGGCCATTGTAAGAAAGCTTTTGGTTTCCTCCCTACTGCCTGTTATCTCTCTGACTTTGTATGTGAGCTGTGATGGTTTCTGAGGCTCTGTGAGAACCATCTGCACACCTCGCAGGTGTGTCCTACAATACCTGACATAGGAGAGTGCAGCTGCACACAAGCATGTCCTCCTCCCCAGGGCTGCTGTCCATGTAGCTGGCAGCATGACAAGCTGAGCTGGAAATGAGCAACTGACTTCTGGGAATGAGGTTCTTGTATGCATGCCATGTACTGCTCTGTCTTAAATAGTAAAAAATTCTGAAAAGTTTTTAAAAATTGCTTATGAACAAAGCAAATATGAAGTGAAAATAAGGCTTAACTGAAATTCCTGAATTTTAGTGGTTACGAAAGCTGGTTTTTCCTTGTTTCCTTTTAGTTCTGCCTGTATGTCAGAGCTCCCAGATCAGTGAGAAACACTTCTGCTTGGTAGAAACAGTATCAGCTGCTTGACATTTTTGTGGCTTGTTTTCTGGAAGGCACTAGGCATATTCAATGTTGGCATAACCTTATATTACTCTTACTCAGAGGATACCATTTGTAATGTCCATGATTTATAAGAAGTTGGCTTTTGGCCCCGACAGTCAATTTATCACTATATGTTATGCTAGGGGAGGGAACATCACACCTGGAGGAGCAACAGTTTTCTCTCTCATCTGAAGGGTTGGGTATGATCCACTGACCAGTCCTGCAACCACGGGGCAGACAGCATTGTTGGTAGTGTGTTTGGTTTCTTTGAAACACAAGATGGCAAGGGCCAGCATAATTTCTGGAGTAAATGATGATGCCCAGGCCTGTGAAACCACCTATGCAGTTGTTTCACTGCTGCCTCTGGAGCTTTGCGATCGCAGAGCTGAAGGCACTGTTGTTTTGAGGTGGTGGTCCCTTTGGACTGCACGGAGTGATGGTGCAAAGCAGATCCTGTAGATGGCGTCTTCTCTTCTTGGCAAAGAGCAGTTATGTTTGGCATGCCACATGACATCTCATGCGTGAATTTTGGACTAAACTGTGGCTACTGCTACATGCTAAATATTCCCATGTTGTATCTGTCTTCATGGAAGCAGACTTTGCACACTGGCAGGTGGGGGGAAAGTGTGCCAACCAGCAAACTGTGCTTTCAGCAGATAATTTTCTGACCAGCGCAGGTACAGTCAGAATTCAGAGTAAAATTTTAGTCACTGTGTATTTGCTGGTAAGCTCCTGAGCAACGCCACTCAATGTTAATTTGCTCAGCAAATAGAAAATAGTCATAATTTAGACAATTAACAGATACAGGAAGATTTTGTCAGATGATAGAATTATTCCACTGGCGATTTATTGATGTCACATACTCTTTCTAGCACCAGAAGTTATTTAAAAATGTCTATTGAATTGAGACTTACTTTTTGATTTTGATTTAGGCTTTGATTTAAGCTTTTTGTGAAGACAAAGGACAGGGGACCTCTTGAATGAAAACCTGACCTGAAACTGTTTTTGCTAGCTGTTCGTGTAACTTCTTTTTCTCAATTTTAGTAGTGGAGGCAACAACCCACTTAATAATAAAGGTAACCTTTATTTAGTATGTGCTTCAGAAAATTTGATCAATGTAGGACTAGAAAAATTCTTTTACATTTCCTGTTACAATTTTTTTTTGGCAGGTGGTGAGGTTTGTTTTTAATTTTAAGCCTCATTCTTCAAACTCCTCTTTAAACTCTTCTCCAAACCCAAGGACAGTTGTCATAAGATAGTGGAAAACTACTTTGGAAATTGAACAGTAGTGTTTTAAAACCACTTGTCTTATAACAGTAGTCAAGGACAAGTGGTAATCTAGGTCAATTAGCAGAGTTTTTTTTGTCAAAAAGTCATGCATTTCCACTTGATAGTAGTCTTCACTACTTGTCTGTACTTCAAAAACCCAAAGGAGAAAGTATCAAGAGTTTATTTTACTATAGTATACCATCGAGTGTTCTGAAAAAATGTCTTTTTAAATAAATCCAATGTAAAGATAAATGTATAGTGCATGCTTTTTGCACGCCTACCCCTTTCATAAGTATGCATCTCTCCTAAATGATGGCTCTTTTGACTCTCCTTTGCTGTTTTTTTTGGGGGGGGAGGGAGGTTGGGTTTTTTTTGTAAAGGGGAACTTTTAAGTGTAAGGCAAAGAAAATCCACAAATACTTAAGGAATCCATTGGTATTCACAAACCCTCAATTATTCTGTGAATGTTGTATTAGAGGGAAAACAATGAAGCCATTAATGTTGAAAAAAGTTAAAGGAGAGTCTCTGGTGTAAGTACTGTTACTTGTAACATTGTGTCTGAACCCCTATATAGGAAGGATCAGTAATTCTTTGTGGAGACAGCTAAAACTGGCAGGAGAGCAGAGCTGATGTAAAGGGATTTTAAGCTGTTAAAGCTGACAGGGTTGCCTGCTGAGTCTGAGAAATAGCAGATTGGCTTCTAGTTTCCAATGCACTTGACACTTCTCTGTCACCTGGAAGCTGACCACATCTCTTTGGTTCTATTTATATTCCCTAAAACTAATTTAAACCCAAACTAACAAAAAAGACTTTAGCAGCAAAATTTGAGATCTTCGTTCTCTTCACTGAATATTGTCTGGACTTGAACTCTTTCCCTGGAGACAGATTTGTAAAAATACATCAAATTACAACATAGCTGTGTCCTTAGGCATTTGAATACTTCATAACCTTGGAAAGTCTGCTGTCTTCAAAATCAGTATTATTTTCTTCCAAGAGATGACTAGGAATTCGAGAAGCTTGTGTTGCATGTGTACATCTTTGTACTGGTAGCAATGGGATACAGCTGGACACGGTCTGGTACATCAGATGAGGATCTGAGCAGAACAGCATGAGCTGAAGGCCAACCTTTACATGTGCCTCTTGGGCATTGACAGAATCAAGTCTCAACTGCTGTTGAGGTCTGGGCTCTACCTGGCACACACAATTGTAATAAGAGACCACACTTGGAGGCCTTCCTGGAAAGCTTAGAGCTGTGATGCCGCCCTCTTCACTGGATGCCATGCTGATGCATGTCCACTTCCCTACTCACTAAAGGAATTTCACTGTGAACTGGAACGAACTTGAATCAACTCCTGTTTCAGATGAAAACAGTACGGATGCTAAGGCTTTACTTCACTTTTTTCTCAAGAAACTGTTGTGGCTTTCCTGGATGCATCAGTGAATGCAGCCTATACTTTTCTGGTGAATTTGACTGGAAATTCAAGTTCAGAGTAAAATGAAGAACTACCAGAATCTGTGCTTTCATAATGAACATTTCACACAGCTATAGACATAATTGCATATGATGAAGATCTTACAGCAAGACATGGGCTGTTACCCTCGATTCCCTGGCAGAATTCCCAGTTGAGTGATTATCTTCTAGCCACATAAACCTACTTTCATTCTATCGGATAGTTGTTTCTTCCACTTTTTGGAATGAACTGCTCTCATGCATACTGTGACAATGTTACATCTGCTTCATCCTAGAGAGAACTACATTGAAGTGACCAACAGATCTAACATTGTATGTTATATAAAGGTCTTTAGGAAACTGAGGTGGTTGACAACTGAGTGATTCTCCTTGGCTTCCTCTCTCTAAGGACTTGATGAGAGATGGTAATCTTTCATTCTGTTATCCCTTGAAACAAAGAGAAAAAACAGTTTCACGCTTTGAAAAACTAGTCATATCCTTAAAAGATTCTGTCATATCTTCAAAAACTTTGCCTTGGGTGGATCACTTCAGATTTTTTTGCCCTGGTGTGTTATGCTGTCTCTTGCTTTGACTGATTAATAACTTCACTGTAGTAAAGTGTATTGAGAGTAATATGAATTTAGGTATATATGTTCAGAAAAATCAACAAGATAATCTTATTGATAGGGCATATAACTGACATAAGTTACTTCATTATTAGTTCAGTAATGTTTCTAAGATATCTGTATAAAAAAGGAAGACTTAAACGTTCATGTTTATGAGCTGTCAAGAACATTGTTATAACAAAAATACTCCAGATTTTTGAGCCATGAAATAAAAATATAATGATGAATTAAGAAATTATTGCATGTGCGGAAAACTTGTGTAAAAATAATAGAAGATGAGGCAGGTAAAGTTATACGTCATAGCTTTGGGACAGAAAGACTGCCTAAGGGTTGTTCTTTGCTCTCAGCTGTTAAAACATACTGTCTTGAACATGAAACTTTTATTGTAGCTTGAATGTTGAATTTGAGACTGCTCCTCCCCCAGCTGATATTTCATTTCTCAAAATGAGAGTGTGTCATGTTAAAGTTAAGTTTGTGCAGAAAAGTGAAGGAAGAGTTAGAATAAAGTTGGGCCTGAGCAGAAGGGAGGAGTGGGTGGAGATGTTTGAGTTTTGTCTTTATTTCTCACCGTGAATGTCTATTTTAATTGGCAATAAATTAATATTCCCCAAGTCAAGTCTGTTTTGCCTGTGTCGGTACCTCATAAATAATGTTTTTGTCTTTATCTCAGCCCCTAAGCTTTTCTATATTGTGTTCTTCCCCTGTCCTTTTGAGGAGGAGAGCAATGGTGACTCGGTGGGCATCTAGTAGACAGCAAAGGTCAAGCCACCAGAGTTATGAAGCTTTGAATTATCAGCGGAATGTTATAGGTCATCATGGGAAAGGCAGAACCATCCGTGGCTTTGTCTTGCCAGTATGCAACTCTTCAGTGTGACTAAGTAAGCCTGTAACTTTCATTAGTGACAGCAGTAATTAGCATCATCCACCTTGCCTCTGTGTATTGCTTGTGTTCATGAAATGGAACAAGAGTAGGAAGGAAGGTAATGTTTGTCAGTCCATGCAGGAAGTGTGAGGTCTAAGTGTTCTGGTTACTCTGAAGCCTGAGCTCACTGCTTTCTTCCTGGGGTGGCATGGGGTTGGACCTATCATACTTTAGTACTGAGCAGCACGATGGGAAAATCTTGGAGAGTGGGAGAGACAATTGTGATGTGGGATGGGGATGTGTGGTTTTGTGTCATCTTGCGCTTAGAAGAGATTATGAACGGAGTTTAGGGATGTCTTTGGTGGTGTCTCAGGACAGGAGAGTGGTTGTGGCACCAGCTCCTCTGTCACTGTTAAAAGTTTGCAGTGTGATTCTCAATATTTATGGCTTGGCCAAATTAAAAACTTGGCTATAAAACCTTAACCCTTCTTGTGGATGGAGCCAAATGTCATAATAGTGTAATTAATAATTAAATAAACACTATAGGATGCTGTGGGGGGTGGAGGTGTTGTATAAGGATGAGATAATTAGGTTTTTGGTTTTTTCTTCCTTTAAAGTAGGTAAAGATGAATTTGATTAAAAATTGCAGCAGAAAATCATCCTCATTAAGAAAATGCTAGTTATGGTTACAGTGGTGCTGTACTGAAAATGTAGGCCTTTTAAGAGGGGGGAGATTCTGGTTATTAAACTGATTGCAATAGCTTCTCAGAAGAAGAGCTTGTAAGCTTATCTGCCTTCGATAACAACAGCTCTAATAGCAGCTGCCTGTACGGACCTAGGTATGATTTGTGTTTTTAATTAATGTTTCAAGGGACTAAATGTCTGAAAGTGATTAGTGAAAGGCTCCAGTGGATGGCACTGAGAAAGAGTGCTATCTCTTTTAGGATGAATTACTTATCCAAGAGAACAGATGTTCTGGTAAGGTCATGCAGTGTTTGGCTTCATTATATGCCCAGTTTAGGACCTACATTTGCTATGTGCTTTACCTAGGTGGGTAACTGGAGTACACCAGGAGGGTTGAGGTGGGAGAATAGAGAAGGAAGGACTGTCACACTAATTTAGGTAACCTTCACCTGGGTGATTTTGGGAGTGGAAGTTAGCTACCACAATTGATGAAGAGGATTGAGTGAGCCAGGAAGGGGCTGTGGCTTGAATAATTCATTGATTCAATATATCATATCAGCAGTCTCTGCGGGTGGGTCTCATGAGTGTCATCAGTTAACGTGGGGCACTGGAGCAGCCTGGCCTCACTCAGGTGTGGATGCTCCATCTGCTTCTCTGACCTTAGAGGCTCCTGGGAGAATTCAATTAACACATTCAGCCTCTGTGAGAATGAGTCAAGCCCCTTTGGCTTAGGTGACAGCCCACTGAATGCAAACCTTGGCAATTACATCCTATTTGCTACATGGCTTTGAACATACTGTAGTGCAAAACTGGTTATGGCGGGAGAGTGCAGTTGGGAAAGATCAGCTTTCTAGGGCTGAATGTGTTATCCCTGTGTATAGCACACAGACTGGAACTACTTGGCAGTGGCCCCCCAGGATGTGTCACACAATGTACTTCCAGTTATAAATGCAGGAGGGATCAAATAGTTTGGAAAGAATTTACTCCTGTGATTATTGCTACTCTGAATTATGAATTGCCCAAAAGCCAGAGCTGTTTGCAGCCAGAGCATCTGCTCTTCAGACCAGCACTTGAAAGGTTGCTTTTAAGAAATAAGATTTTTAGAGAACAAAAGGGGAAGTGAACACTATGGAAATTTAGTTAAATGTAAATGTGTTAAATGGTACATGAACTAGTCAGGTTTTCATGATTTATCAGTTTTAAACTTCAAAGGCTCTGGTTAGCTTGCATTTTTAAAACTAATGAGTTTATCACAGCCAGTGGGTAAAAATGGTTCAAGTATATCAGCTGTAAATTGGTACAAAGCACTAAAAGGGACATTAGCCTCTAATCAGATTCTAACAGTTCATTAAACCTGCCTTTCCTCCATGGCGCTTTGTCTTCCCCCCTCCTTCGGCTTGTGCCTCCTGTGTAAGCTGGCCTTGTCCCTTTGCTCAGGCGGGTAAGACTTCCTCAGGGACACGATGCAATATCATATTCATTCTTCTTTGTCTATGAGCTAAACAGCCTAAGGGATGCTTCATGATGGTGTATTCCTGATCTTGCTATAAAACTCAGCTGTGCTTCCTATAAATCAAGAAAGGAGAGGAACTGCTTTTTCTTGCAGAATAGGCACTGGGGGAGCCAGGAATGCCACACTGAGTCCTGCCTTCTTCACCCCACAGTGGAGCTCAGTGACACTTGAGATCTGCTGCTAATAAGTAAACAGTGCACTGCCCTTCCTGGGAAGAAGGATGTAAAGCCAAGAGCAATTTCATCCAGCTTCTTTGTGGCATTGAAGACCCTTTTGCTTTTTGTCCACCTCATGCCTCAAACACTGAATAAAGATCAAGTTGCACAAAATTATTTGCTAAGAAGACATAGGAAGAACTTTTTTCTTCTTCCTGTATTGTCAAGTCTAAAAAATACAGTAGATGCACAGAAGAAGCATAGCATGGACTGGGATGTCTCAGTAGCTTGAGTGGTCTTCATTCACACATGTTTGAACGCAGAGGTGTTCCGTTGAAAATGACTTGTTTGATCTGAAATTTTATAACTTAAGCATTTAGAGCTTTTTATCAATTACCTAAATCTACTTTTAAAGGAAAAAATAGAGATTGCATTTGCTTATCTGCTTCGTCATTGAGTTCCTGCCTGCCCTGTAGTATCAAACCACGCAGAGTTCAAAGTGAGGATGACAGGGATTTTAAACAGGTCATTTGCTTCTGCTTGTGGCACCATGTTGGAGCATGGGCATATCAGTTTCCCTGCTTTTCAACATGTTATTTAAATTACAATAAATACAAAAGTAAACAACTTCTGCAGTGCTTATATCCCTGAAAATGAAAGTCCTGGGATGGGGTGTATCAGGAAAAAAGGAAATGTTTATATTTAAGTTTTTAAAATGTGTTTTGGAAGCTTCATTGGGACAGACCATTTTCCTTAAAATTCCTCTGCAACAACCGTGATAAGAAACAGGCATATGACATACTCCTTATGAATAATGGCACCATGCAGTGCTGGTCAGATCTGCTGCCTGTGAAACACAGGGGAAAAGTGTTTTTTTCCATTAAGGTGCAGTTACTGAGGAGTACCAGGTAGCAGAGTAGAGGTGAATTTCCAGTTTAGAGTGCTGACTTCCAAACAGGGCTGCATGTAAATAACTGACTGTGAATGAGCCACTTTTAAATGATATGTGCTGTAGTTTCGCTATTTGAAAAATAGCTGTGGCATCTCTGTGTTTTTGTACCACTGACCCAAGGTGTCTGGATTTGTAAGGTCAGGTTCTAACTTGAAGGATAAAATGTCTTTTATTGTCTATATGTTATCCAAACTAAATGACAGCTAAAGGTACTTGCTTTCAAACACCATCATTCGAGCCTTGGCTAGAGTAGAAAATTGACTCAGGTTGAGGTAGTATTTGAACTGAAGGCACAAGAAGTTTTGTATATCTCCATAAGCTGCTTCAGCAACAGCAGAATGGGACTTACACAGTGGGGATGTTGATTCAGGGAAGGAAATTTTTCTTCAGCTTGAAGCTCTTGGCATATATTGCCCATTACTACGTAGGCAGTGCATGTTTTTAACATGCTTTTTTCTCTGTCTTGTGTCAGAGATGTGTGTGTGGAGATTTTAGTTGACAAATGCTGATAACTTTAAAATACAATAAATGATAAGAAATATGAGGAGTTCTGTTAATTTATAGTGTCTTAATTTATAGTGTGTATATGTACATGCCTTCCCTGTAACGTTTCTGAACATAAGCGTATGCTTTCTCTAGGTAATACAGAAGTACAAATGTTTTGATTCAAATCAACTATACCTAAGTATACTCCCAAAAACTTCAAATGATTTGACATCACTGGTCTCTTTTCCAGTTCTAAAGCAAGGAACTAATATATGTGCACCTGTGTGATTAATTTCAAATTACAAAATAGTAATTGGAGATGATTTTCCCTTATTGTTTACAGAGACTTAGATCTCTTTTAAGGGCAACTAAAAGTATAATTTACTTTTTTAACAGAAGTAGTAACTTGGCAGCTCCTCCTTAAAATAACTATTATATCTTTGTTAACTTCATTTCCACTAAAAGAAACTTACTTGTATGGTATCATAGAACTTAAATCAGTGAATTAAAACAAGGTTTTCTTCCTTTTTTTTTTTTATTAACCTTGTCCTTTTTTGTTTTAGGACATCAGCGCCTTTGAGAACAGAATGTTAATGCTTGATGGGATGCCGGCAGTCAGAGTCAAAACAGAGCTGCTGGAATCTGAGCAAGGGGTAAGAAGAGGTTTGTGTGACCTCACTCTGGTGACCCTTCCCCAGCTTATCTGTGGTTAGCTGTCCCTCCCATTTTCTTTTCTGTGTTTTTCTTTATTTCCACTGTTCTGGAGCTTATTTTCTTGGGAGTTGTACTGGTGAGATCTAGAACAAAACTCTGCAGAAGACTTACTAAAACTAGCTAGGATAGCTGGGATGGTGTTGGTATAATTTTACAACTATAAATAAAAAGGTACAGTTCAAACAAATAAACAAACAAATAAAAAACAGGAAAAAAGAATGGATTGTAGTAAAGAAGCCAAATTCTTATGTCTGGGAAGTCCATATGAATGTGTTTCCTGTTCTGCCTTATTGGGATATTTGCGTTACTGTGATTGTTTCGGCCTTTATATGCTTGTCCTATTCCATTTTCTGTTTATGCAAACCTGCTCTCTCTGGGGTGAAATACACTTGTTTGTCATTAGGATAAGAGGAGTAGAACCTTCAGATGGTTAAAGCTGGTATCACATCAGCTGCTGAATACAGGGCAGATCATGAATAGAATTTTGAATTTTTTTGCAGAACTTGGCATTGGAGCGATAGGTTTTAGGAAAATGGAAGGGTATTTTCTTGCATATATGGTAATACATCAGTAGTTGTAGATTACTGTGAGGGCATATGTATTAAATGGATTTTGTTTTATCATGGCAATTTCTTTCCTTGTGTGTATCTTGCGTTATCCCAAAGAATCCATGCCACCTTACTAATCTGAAGATGTACCTTCAACAAGCAATGTAATAGAAGCAGCAATGCTATTGCCATGTATGGATGGGCTTTTGCCTCCTTCTGTTAGTTGGCTCTTTCCCTTTCTGCTATTTTCTCAGTTATTTAATTGAGAATTAAAATTATATGGAAGAGAGGGAATTAACTTTCAGGATGACTTAATTTGAAACACTTGCAAGGAAATACCAGGGTGTATTTGAGGCTATAAGTTTGAGAGAAAAAAGCTTGACATTTAATCAAGTTTGTGCTCACCTCTTTGCCTTTTTGAGAGCAAGTACCCTCAGAAAATACTCCAATACACTGTAGTTTGAGGGACTGTAAAAACTGAACTATTGTATGAGCCGCAATGATGTAAAGACAGATCCCTTAGAGGTAATTTTTTATTATCTTCTGGATGCTTTGCATCATATCTTTGTATGTAACAGAAACATTTCTCTATAGTGTTCAGAAGACAAAAGTTTCACCTGTATCTGCCTTTGTTTAGTTTAAAATAAAATTCTGTGCATGATACATATTGCTTAGTCCTTTATGAAGATTAATTCCTTTAGCAAAGTGTTATTTGATTCTGGAAGACCTTATTTGGTGTCTTAGAAACTGGAAGGAAATGATCGACCTATATAGTTTTTTAATTTCCTTAGAGTTCTTCAATAAAATTTTATGGACTTCTGTATTAGCAGAAAATGATGTCACTTTTTTCCAGTGGCTGAGCCATTGGACAGAGAGCTTGGTTTGATTTGGGATTTTATGCACTTTGATACTAATTAAGTAGTGTCTGGTCAAGAGTCTCTGGCACCTTTATGACTCTTCATTAGGGAACAATCAATAAATACAAAATGAATTCTCCAGTTCACTAACAGAGGAGCTGGCCATTAGGATGGCAGTTTTCCAGCAAACAGCTTAAACTCTAAAGAGAGCTGGTTGAAACAGATGTTTAGCATGTGCTTTGGAGACTGTTTTGAATATGTAGATGTTGGTATACATAACAGGGACAAGTGTTTGAAGGATGTGATTACCAAAAACAGCACATGGAGCTGTTTGGGAAGATGAATATCATAACTGGGAAGCATGGAGAGGGAACTAAAGTGTGAAACCAGTAGTATGAATCTGAAATTGTGGTGTCTGTGTGTGTGTTGTTTATAGTGCCCGAAGTCCCTAGAATTGTACCTCCATTGCAGCATATGTGTGCACAGGGAGATGTGATTTCTACTTTGAAAATTTGCAAACTAAGATGACATTTTGAGTCTTCTGAATGTAGTGGCCAAAGCTTCATCACTTAGGATGCTGAACACCAGACAAACTTTTCCAAAACCCATAGAAAAACATCTGGGTTTTTTGCTGTTCCTTCTTGGTATCTACTCTTGACTCTAGGTTTGCTGCAAGGGCAAAAGTGAGGCATGGTTTAAGGGTTATGAAAAAAAGAGTTTCATGTGTGGTTGGGGGATCATGAAGGCTGTGTCAGTTGTGGAGTGGAAGAAACAGGGTCTGGAGTTGGCCTGGGTCTTGACCAGGATGGTGAGTGCTGAGCTGTCAGAACCAGAGAGTGCCGAGTTGTCATGTTTTGCTAATGAAGCTTTGAGATGCTGTTGTCTTAGAAGGGCTATGAGACTGCTTTGAATTGCTTCCTCTTTAAATCTGGGCCCATATTTCAAACAAACATCATCTTCATTTACAAATTGATCATGATGAAGGACCTTCCACAGCTATGCTAGTAATTACCTGTGCTTCTGAAAGCACACACCTTGTTTTTAATCTGACTTTATCCAACATCAGCTTCCAGCGCTTTCCAGTGGCAACAGAAAAACTCCATTGTGGTGATGCGTGAGGATCTCGCTTAACCCTTTGGGGACCAGACTGTACAGTGTATGATGAAGAGAGTAGGGTTGCTCCTCAGGTTGCTGTTTCACTGTGGGAGACTGTCACATGTGATAGCTAAGTATTCCAGTCTTGGTGAGTCCTCTGTGTTAATGGTGATGAGTGTTTACAAGGCAATTACCACAAAACTTTCTTGAAACTAAGATTAAATCAACTGTGGATTCCAAGGATATGTGCCTGTTCCTTGTAGGTGTATTGAACGCTTCCCTGCAGGACACATGAATATCTCAGTCAGAAAAGGTGTTTTCTCTGTAACTGTGCCTTGGTTACCTGTCTCTTGTAGTTCCAGGGTGGGATTCACAGAAAAGACCTTGCTGGGGGAATTTGGATATTATTTGGCCATGCGTGCATGCAGGACTGTGTGGGACACTCAGCTGCTCCTTCCTACGGTCCTGGCTCTTGCAGCCTTGGCAGTAGTCTGGCCGCAGCTCAAGTATTGTGTTCAGTTCTGGGCCACTCACTCAAGAAAGACATAGAGGTTGAGTTGCTGGAGTGTATCTGAAGAAGGGCAACGGAGCTGGTGAAGGGTCTAGAGGGTTAATCATATGAAGAACATGTAAGGGAGCTGTGGTTATCTAGCCTGGACAAAAAGAGGCTCGTGGGAGACCCTATTGCTCTCTACAACTACCTGAAAGGAAGTTGTAGCCAGGTGAGAGTTGGTCTCTTCTCCCAGGCAACTAACTAGTGATAGGACAAGAGGAAATGGCCTCAAGCTGTGCTAGGGGAGGTCCAGATTGGATATCAAGAAGAATTTCTTCACTGAAAGGATTGTCAAGTACTGGAATGGACCGCTCAGGGAAGTGGCAGAGTCACCACCCCTGAAGGTGTTCAGGGAATGACTGGATCTGGTATACCTGGTGCTGTGGTCTAGTTGACAGGGTGATGATCTGTCAAAGGTTGTACTGGAGGATCTTGGAAGTCTTTTCCAACCTAATTGATTCTATGATTCTTTGATGAGAGAGCAGCCAGCAGAGGAGGGACTAATCACACAGTGGGCAGTGATTCCATGGAGGCAAGCCTTTGTGCCTGGAGGGACATCAGGGTGCTCGGTCAAATCTCACTTGAGTGCCTGTGCGTCCCATCACCTTCATGTTCCTGGGGTGTCTTGTGCATTACTGCTGTTGGTGAGGCAGAGGTGTGAAGATTTTCTCAGAAGATACTTGATGCTAGCACTGGATTACTGAAAAAGAGTGGGAGCCAAAGGAACCTCTGTGATTCTGAGTTTGGCTTCAAGACCATAAAGAGATGAGTGATGCCCTACATCTCTGCTTCAAATCAGAATTGACATAATGATGTTACATGTACCATGCTGGCTTGGTGAATTACTTCAGCATATGGCATGATCACAGGGTCTAAGTCCATTTTTGCTCCAAGGTTTCAATTAATTTAATGAATTTATTTGATAAATTAGAGTTTAATGATTAAATGATGTGTTTATCCTAGGACTTTATTAAAAGCTTTTTTTTGAAATTCATGTGGCTCTTCATAGTTTGTGAACCAGTAACCCATCAACCTATTGACTTGATCAGTAGAAAATACCCCTGCTTAGCAATCTTGGTAAAGTGAACAATGAGCACTGCTAAACTTGGGCAACACAGAAATAAGAATCAAAGAAGGAACATTCCCTTTCCTTTTACACCTACTCCACTAAAATGGGAGCACAATAGGAGGAAAAAAACCACCAGGTTTTAACCTTAAGTTAGTTTTTCACTTACCTTTTGTGGCATACAGCTACAGTGAAATAAGCACCATCTGCCTGTGTGCGTTTCATTAACCAGAAATTCATCTTCCCTGGGATGCTCTGAGTAACTTGATCTTCACCACCTATTGTCTCTTGACTGCGTGTGGTGGTAGTAGAAAGTCATCCATGATGTAGATGAGAACCAGGACAGAGCAAATCCTTAAGCAGAGAATAGCATTTTCTACTGTATTTGGATATCAAGCCAGGCAATCAATCCATTATATTTCTGGTTTTCCTATTGGAGTCTTCAGTCTTCTTTTCAAGAGAGGTTAAGTAGAATGTAAGGTTCTTCCCTATACGTTGTGTGTAACCTCCGGGATCTTTAACTTCCTTATTAGGAGACACTTTGTTTTGTTTCACTATTTGTGTTTGGGTGCTCTGTGCCCAAACCTGGGTGGATATCCCTGAAAAGTTTCTACTGCACAAGTGTTACATATCTAGACCAAGTGAAGGTGGAATTAAAATGCAATACAGCAGAAGGATTAAATGAACAAAAAAAGTGTAGCCCAGCTGAGGTTTTAGGGTAGCCTTGGGAGAATGAAACTGCAAGCTACTCCTACTGCAAAGCAGCCCAGTCTCTAGCTGAGGCTGAAAGGAAATTGGAGCTGACATTTCAGCTCTGCCCAGTGCACCAGACCTTTGGAGCCTGTGACTAGAGAACAGGTGGGCAGGACTCCGCAACTGCAGCCTGTGTCGATGCAGTGAAGACAAACCTTTACCAACCCGGATTTAAAGGACACTGAATTCAAGTTAGGTCATGGTAGGAGAATGGGATTTAGGCAGTCCATAAGGGAGACATGCCTTATGAGATAAAGGTTACTAGGCAGATTTGGAACAAAGAAGTATTTACAAGGGAAATGGATTTTCTCTTTGCTTTGGAAAAAGTTAAAACAGTTCCGCATTGTTTTATCGTTGCCAGTTTAGAATAGTTTAATGATTTTTAGAAGGCCATCAGCATTAGCCAGAACAGATGCTTATTTTTCCAGTGAACTACTATCCTTAATTTCCACAGGAGATTTAATGCAGACTATTGTTTGAGGCTTCAGGAAGACACAGTGCTGCTTTAATGACTTTATCACAAATGAAAAAACTGCATTACATAAAAGATATCACATTGCCCTTTAACAAGGCTTCGTTATTATCTCCCCTACTGTGGAACAGGAGCTAGCATTGCTAATAAATTGGTAGAATTACTTTAGAAATGTGAATTTGCTTATCATTTAATATCCTCCAGTGACCTACAGCTTTAGATCTTTCAATCTGCAGTAAAATCTTTGTCTGTCAGTTGCCAGCTTCAGAAAAGGGTGCAAAGAAGGTGTTCCCACCCCATGAGGCTGAAGTTGGGGTTCTTCTTTCAGTAAGAAAAAAAATCTTCAGTCTTTGGCTGTGCCAAAAACTATTTTGAGAAGTAATATTTCTCACTGTAAAAATGTACAGAGGCTGGATTAATTTAATTGGTAATAGAGACGGGGCAGTGAAAGCTAGTGGCTACTATCAAGAAATTAGGATGAATAGTGTTGACTGGCTTCAGCATGAAGTCTGAAAGTTTTGATCACTGCAAGATTTGGTCCAGTTTCTAAAAACTGGTAAATGTGTCTGACTTAGATGTGTAAAGCTGCACTTTCTGACGTATTTGCTGAGTGGGGCCATAAGCTTTTGTTAAAAGGAGATATAAATGTGGGACTTATGTCCCACAATTAGTCTTCAAATAGAGAGGATAATGAACCACTAATTTTCATCAGTCTTTTTGTTTCCAGATCTGCAGTCTCATCTGTTTCTTTGCCTGCGTTTTGTCCTCTCAAATTATTAGTGGAAGATTATATATCTTCTTGTGAATTCTCCTCCTAATTCTTCTTGATCTGCCTCCATTCCAAACCCTTATCATGACTGAATTATGAAAAGAAATGGCTAAAATGACAAAACCCTTTAACAAACCAATATTGTTCTCTGTGTCTTTCATCTCCAACAAAATTATCTTGTTGTCTCATATCTCAGGAATGCCATTCATCCCTATGTTGTTATATACATAAACACGTTCCACCTCAGCCTGGGTAATAGTAACATAAATCTGTTTTATTTTTAAAGATTTCCAAAAATACCTATTCAAATTCAGTTGAGTATAGTCTCAATAGCAAAGCTTGCTCCATGACTGTATGGGAAACTGTTTTGCAATGATTCATTCAGCTTATGTACATTCTTTGTATTAGCAGAAAAAGGAGAACTTCTTGTATTTGCTGTTGTAATTTGTGAATCTCTGCTTCATTCAAATAATTATTTTTTTTCTGAATTTCTTAATGTTTAGCATGACTGATTTGGGGAAATAAATGGCACATGTATCAAACTCTTCTGCAAAGAAAGCCCTTCATATTTGCTATTGGTTTTCTTTATCTTGCAATAGACAACACTTAAGGAATGTTATTGAGATGTTAGAAACACAGCTAGTATGATTCATTAGTTGCTTTACAGTCATAAATATAGGATATTTTTCTGAAAGAGATCAGGATCTGACCCGAAAACCAGTAAGGACCTAACCTACAGGGCATGACACAAAGTTAGGTGAGATGTACCTAAGGAGATACAGCCTTGTTTCCTTGCACTGCATCATGAGATGATGAATACTGGTACTGTTTCACACTGAGTGGAAACTTGCATGAAGAATAAAAGGTAGCCATCTCCTACAATTTTGCTATCATCCTGCCGTTCCTGCTGAATCCCTTGCCAGTGACTCAATGACATTGGGAAGAGTAGGGTCAACCGATCACTGATCCAAGAAAAACCTAACCCAAAAGGAGAAAGGGAATGGTGCTATTTGCCCTGCAAGTCACACTATTAGGAAATCATGGATGTCCTCTATTCTGTGGAGAGGGGAAAGAAAGGTGAGAAGAAGATCATGGGTGCTGCTTTTGACAGGAGTGTGTGATTGGAACTTGTGAATTGTATCTGAAGCTATGTCCTGAGACATCTCTACTACTTCTGGGACCCAAACTGCCTATTCCGGGCATGTCTCTGCACTGCTGCATTGATGAAAACTGCATATTTCAGTATTTCACATGTTCCTTACTCCTTTTGAAGTCATCTCCTGTGTAGAAAGCCAAGGGGTTTTATCATGGTTGTAGGTGTGGTCTCCTTACTTCTTGTTGTTGTTGTTGTTTGTTTGTTTTGTTTTGTTTTCTCTTCAGGGATCAGACTCAAAAGTCCGATATAAAGGTAATAGATTTAAGACTAATAGGAAATGACAGCTTAACTAGCTCAGTGAGCACACTTGCCTGGTAGCTTTTGCCAAATTAACCAAGATTGCAGTGAGAAAATGCAGGTGGGTTTGTAAGACTATGATGCTGTCTGAAATTCACACTAAGAGAAGGATCCCAGATCCTCTGAGACTTAATTTACTGACCACTGTCTGCCATTGCTTTCCTTTCCTAGGCAGCTAAGTTTGCTGTTACGGAGCACAGCAGGGAATGTGCTCCTTATTCTGTCTGGTATCATTTGTTGTATGTGTGCGAGGAACGGGGGCATTTTCAGTTGTGTGGGAGGACTTAATTGTGTGAGGCACTGTACCAATAAAGGGTGGTCCCTGGTATCTTGGTTTAATTAGTCAGAAGGTTAGACACTGTTTTAATGGCCATCTTCAGAAAATAGTGATTGTGTGTATTAGGAATTTAGCAGCAAGTGTAAAGGTGTGATGCAGAGGAAGATCTCTGCTCTAAACAGCTTGTGTTTAGCCAACAGTGCCATGCACAAAAGTGGTTTCCTACATCTATAGTGATGGAAGGGCAACAAGAAGATTTCACTTACTAGAAAATTAGGTTTCATGAAAATGTATTTGGTAGAGGAAAAGGATAATATTTTATCTACAAGACTGGAGAAGGTTTCAAAGAGAATGTATGATATTACTCAGAAATTAACATGGCTTAAAATTGTTACAGTTCTATAGAAAAATCACAGTTATATGTTAAATACATTAATTGGTAAGTTTTATGTGCTTATATGGACTGAAAAAATAATGTTGGGTTTGGGAGAAGGAAAGTCAACCCTTTGATTTGAACATAGTACTGAAGTGCATTGTGAGATTATAGTTTGGTTGCCTTCTATCCCCGGTCAGTTATTTTGTTACCTCACCTTCAAGCCAGTCTGCTTTTTTGATGATGTATAACCTCTCAACTTGCTCTCCAGCCAGAGTTTATGATGGGAATCTCCTTTAAGATTTGCACAGTTGAAAGACTAGGCATAAAGAAAAACAAACATGATACATACAAGCCCTGTATCCGTTTGGTTCCTGTGAATTTCTAAATCCACATTTTAGGTTGAAAATTGATTCTTTTATAAAGATGCAAAAGGTCAACATTTCCATTACTGCACTTAAGAAATAAATGAAAATGTAACAAAATGAAACAAAACCAAAAACAAACCCAAACCAAACAAAAGTAAGAAAAATTTTCAACTATCAAAATATCTACAATTAATGTAATTCCTCCCAGTAACCCCAGTTCCAATGACTCTTGCATGTGCTCTATGTTCATTTTCTTTCATGTTCATTCTTTGGGGAATCCAATATTCACAGTTTAACTGTAATTTCGATTGCGTTTGCAATCCTAATTAAGGAACTAGTCAAATATGGATTTTTGCTCATATGCATCCTGCCAGGAAGGTATTAATGCTGTAGTCACAGAATCTCAGAGCATGCCATGTATCAGCTGGTATACAGCAGTGAATTCTAAAATCCTATTGCACTTCTGCCTCGAAATTCATCACAGGTCTCTGTCGCTTCATGTCACAGTGCAGTGCAATTCTAAGATACAGTAATGTGCATTTTAGACTTCATGCAAAACAATTATTGGCATATAAAAAACCGTTACCTTCTCATCTGGTGACTTACTTGATTGGGCATCCGAAGTTCAATTTGGTTTGCAACAGTGAAATTCAGTAGGTTGCAATCATAGTCCCTCTGTTCCTATTAAGAAACTGAGGGTGAGTTAGGCTATCCTGCTTTTATTATCAAGAAAGCTATCTTGAATTACCTCACATTTACTTCCATCTATGATTAGGTATATGGATGGATAGTGGTGACCTGCTGATGCACAGCAGCTTCTTTGTGGTTCAGAGTTCCTTATACAAAATGTTTTCCATTGAAACATCTTGGTGAAATAATTGTGAATCACAAAATCTTTACATTATTTAGCTAGGAGAAAAGTTAATCATTACATTTCATCTTGTTCTACTCACCAGTGAGTTTAATGGATTTTTTTGTTTGTTTTAATGCTCGTTAGAGTAGTCACTTCGTTATGGCAGTCTACATTTTGTTCATCGGGGCACATTGGTATGTTCAGAGTGGAAGAGAAATGGAAGTGACTGGGCTCTTGTCCTTCCCCTTTGTTTTGGCTCAGGGTGAAGTGAAATCTTCTATATTCCTGGTTCTCAGTTGGATAATTGCTGTACTTTATTTCTTTATGGACACTTGAAGCAAGAAGTATTGTGTAAGTGTGCATTGTTATTATATTTTTATTACATGTCAACTAGCCTTAGAAAAATAAGCATAAGCTAATATAACTCAATAATTTACAGTATCACAGAACACTTCAGCAGCATGAGACAAATGCTCTTATGTTAGTATCAAAATTATTTTAGTTCTTGTTGGTTGTTATGAGAAGGGATTCCTTATGGTTTTCACTTGTTTGTTGATGTTCTTTTAGCTCTTCTTTTCTATTGGAGATTGCCTTATAAATAGTCTTTTTAATGTATATTTTACTCTTGTTCTGTATCCTGCTGGGGAAGTACTGAAAAAGCTGTATATATTTTTTAGCATCATTGGCTTTTTTCCTTATTTCTCCCTGTGGAGATGAGCTCTTACATAAATTACTTTAAGGATTCTATGTTCTTGATTTAAAAAAAAAAAAAAAAAAAATTTAATTCCTTTTCTTCACAATCTCCCCCACCCACCCCCATTTCACACTGGGAGATAAGTATTTGATAAATGGTTATTTAGGGGGTATCTGCTTTCACAAACATCCTTTTACAGATGTTGTTATTCCTTGATTGCATCATTTAAATGTACCAGAAAACCATAGGAACAATAGGCAAAAAAAGTCAGCAGCAACAGAAGGTGGTGTTTGTCCTCCCCTTCCTGCACAGGTCACTGTTCATGCTCACCATTGCCCAAGGACAGAGCCCAAGCAGACAAGGATGGTAAGACCCAGCTCATGGCGGTGGGCAGGGAACAAGGAAGAGGAAAGGTGCTGGGCATGCAATGGAAGGAGGATAAGTGGTCTTCCCAAGCGAGTCTTGTTCATGGAAAAGATGAGCATCCCCAGCCCTGTCTCCTCCAAATACCTCCATTCCCCTTGTTCCTGGGGGGAACACCAACCATGCAGATGTCAAATGCATCTTACCTCCTTTGGCTCTGTTGACATTTGTAGTTCACTTCCTACTTTCATAATGTACACTAGAGATAATATTGATACCAAGACTTACTTTGGCTTTGATCTTCTTCTGTGATGCTGTATCTGCTGCTTGTGTCATTACAGTAGGTGAATTACTGGAAATTCCATAGCAATTATGGCAGTCTGTCCTTGGAAGACAGCAGCATCACCCTCTCCTATCAGGGTTACAGATATGCTTGGTTATGTTTTGAATACTGTAGATGCCCTTTCACAACATTTTTCACTATCTTTGATAGCTTTTTGCCAGATGGTTTTGATACAGCCTTTGATACAGGTCGTATTCTGGCTTGGTAGTTCTCAAGTACTGGATGCCTGGTGGTTCTGAATGTTTTTGTGTTCACTTTGCTGGATTTCTTTGGTGATCTTCCTCTTTTAATTGTTAACGGCTGTTTGTGAACAGGAAGGTGTAAACTGATGAAGGATCAGTTGAAAGCTTCTGTTTTGCACTGTGGAACAGGGAATTCTTGGTGAGGAGGGACAACTGTTGACTGAGAAAGGAAAGATATGATTGGGTACTGTTAGCGATATCAAATGCTTTATCCTGGGTGAATCCAAGCTGATTGTTCCTCCTCACTTTCTCCTCTTTCATGGTGCCCAGAAGTCTTTTCCCAGGGCACTCATTCTGTGATTTTTCTGTGGACCAAAGGGAGGCTCAGTGGTCTGTAGTGCCTCAGATCAACCTTCTGGACTTCTCTGAAGAGGAGGGCACCATTTGCTTTCTTCTAGTTATTGGGAATCTCTCATGGTTTATAGCACCACTGACAGGCAGTAGAGAAAGGTGCTGAAAGGATATCAGTGAACTGTCCCAATGCCTGTGCATGGAGGCATGTGGGATCCATGGGCTTGTGTGGGTTCATTTTTTCTCAGGTAATTCCTGGGATTTAGTCCTTGTTCGTGACTGGTGGTTTTTCACCTTGAACCTTGTTTGTAAGCATGAAAGCATACAGGTGAAGGCTGATGCAGAGAAGACAGTGGAGTACCTTGGCCTTACCTTGTCAATAACTTGCCCCTTTCAGCCACCAACCTGTATTTTCCTTGTTCATCCTTTTACTGCTGATATGGTGGTAGAAATTCTTGTTGCCTTTGATACGTACTCCCTGCAAGTCTGAACTCCAGGTGGGCTTTGGCTTTCCAAACACTATCCCTACTTACCTCTGTGATATTTCTGTGTTCATCCTTTGCTTGATCCTCTTGCTCTACTGCCTTTTTGTGCAGGAGCCCCATGATGTGTTTCATGTCTGCCAAACTGGTCTCCTGATGCTTGATTTTCTGAGTGGTTACTTACACTAGTCTTGCACTTCGATGTCCTTAAAGATCTTCCAGTTCTCCTGTGCTCTTTGACCTTTTTTAGAGGTACCTCCCATGGGATCCCACTTAGTTCCCCAAAAACTTCTGCTCTCCTGTGTCTGAGGGTCTAGATTGGTCTGGACTAGGTGTTTGTTTCTACCATTCTTTCCTCACTCTCCTCAGGTTCTCAAACTCCATTGCTTAAAGGTCATTACACCAAAGCTACCACTGATTACCGCAGCTCCACCTCTTCTTCCACGTGAACAGTGGTCATTTTGGTTTTTCCATATGGGAAATTATGAGAACACTGGAATGAACACAGTGTGTCTGATGAAAGGTTCTTCTCACTCATACCATGGTAGCTCTTGGCATGTACTTACAGAAAGTGCAAGCAAAAAGCAAGCATACAGCAATACTGCCCTGGTATCTGTCAGTGTGCAGACTGGAGACCATATGAGCAGAAGCTGACCTTTTGTATTGCAAATTTTCACTGCTCTTTGAGCTCCACAGTAATTTTCCTGATAACCAGAGGCTGTAGTGTAGGTTTTGACCTGTAAAACCGTGAACTGTCTTGCACCTCTGTAGTGCCATCCTGAGACTACAGTAGGAGCTTACAATGATAGGACGGTGGTGGCAACAAGAACATTTCCTGTGACAGACTCTTGATGTATTTTTCCCATTAGTCATTGTGGAACAGAGTTGTGGATTTTTAGAGTCCATATGATGAGGTTTCTGGAAGCTATGGTGTTGAGAACATTGTGATGCACAAAAGATTTTGGTTTTGTTCCTTTATCTACTGGGTATTGTGGAACAATGCTGTGTGATAACTTCATGGTACTATAAACCTTATGTTTAATAGAATAATTAGGGCTTTTATACGAATATGTTGTTGTATTGTTGAATAAAAATCAGATAAAGTGCTAACATTATTGAGAGTTTTCAACAGAAAAACGTCCCTTGTGGAAATAGTAGTGACCTGGGCTGTAATTTTTATGGCAGAACATCAATTTGGGAAGCTTCTGTCCACTGTTAACTCTTCTGTGGTTGTGGCAGTTCAGATGTGTGCAAGAATGTGCTCTAAACCAGGAAGAAAAGAGGGAAAAAACCTAAAACACCTTCAAGAATTTTTTTCTCTGAATTCAGGTTATTTCACAGATTCGGGTGTAGGTATAAACTGATTAAAGTGTTAGATCTGCAACATCCACAGTTCTGTGTGGTCCGCAGGTTAAAACATACTGTGCAAACGTGGCACAAAAAACAGTATAGATTTTCATGATAGAAAACTTCTAAAATAGCATATAGAAATAGAATAGGAGCCAAAATGTTCTGATTGACTTCTGAATAGTATTCATTTTTACAGAATAAATTAAAAAAAAATCCGATGTGGAAAGGTAAATATTACTTACGTCTGTTCTTGGAAAACAGATTATAGTTTGGCTTGTTGAGGCTTGAGTTTGTAGCCTTTGTTGCTATACATATTAGTTTTCATGAATAGATTTAGGCTGAATGACTTGTCTGGGACGTGAAATATGCTCAACTTTTCAACATTTTTTTTCCCTGAATAACCCTTCATACTATTGATGGAATAAAGAGGCAGTTTAAGACAGCTGTTAACATAAAATAAGTATATATGTTGTTAGTATTCAATACCCAAATGTTAATTTATTCTTAGGTTAAAATTCCCATAAGTGCTTCTAGCCTGAAAAGAGGACTCCTTGAGTTTCATCACAAGTTCACTGTGTAGATTGTGACCTTATTGTTGTCAGAAAAGGATCAAAAATTTATTAAAGGCTGAACAATAAAATAGCTGCCTTATCTAGAAATTTGGTAGCTTTAAATGGATAATGGAGAAACACTTGCAGCTTCCCTTAAAGTGATATTTGCAAGTTTGTGTCTGCAAACCCAGAGTTGAAAAGAAACAAAATGGTGCTCAAAGTATCATTGAATCATTAAGATTGAAAAAGACTTCCAAGATAAGTCTAATCTTTGACCTAATACCATTAAGTGCTCTAAACCACATTGTGAAGTGCCATGTCTGCTTGTTTTTGGAACACTTCCAGGGATGATGGCTCTACCACTTCTCTGGGGAGCCTGTTCCAATGCTTAACCAATTTCTCTGAAGAACTTTTTCCTAATATCCAACCTGATAAAGTAAATCCAAGTCACATATGCAGAGTATGAAATACTTGGACCATAGTGGAAAGCATGCTGTGGGCTTGTTCTTGGAAGGTACTGAATATTAAGGATTCAGCAGAGAATGTAAATATCTTAGTTTTTAAGAACAGAACGGCTTCTGTTACGTTCTCATGGCACTGACTCAGGACCAGGGTACCATGAAGGAACCTTAACTCTATAAAAACTACTACCATAATCTCTAGAAGTGTTTAAAAGTCAAGAAATCAAATAGATTAAATGTCCTTGTATTTTAAGGAACAGTAATATGTATTATGTTAGGTATGATGCTTGTTCTTAGTTTTATTTAAACTCTACTATTAAACTAATTTCCAATACATCCTACAACAAGCAATGGTTTTGTGAAGTAGTGAATTTTAAATATTCTTTAAGGACTGATTTTATTTATATCAAATATGATATGTGTATGAGACAGGGTTTATTGTTTATTGTGTACCCTGATTTTTTAATATGTTCCTTGCTTTCATTCAAATGATTTCTAGAACCATATAATCTCCTAAAAAAATAAATGTTTTTGTTGTTATCCATTAGTTAATGGTGAGTGCAAATTACATCAGGAAATGTAGTTGGAGTGTGTTCTATGCTAAGCTAACTTTCTGTTTAAAAATTTTGTAATAACAGTGCATAGATTTGCCTTACTCATTTTAAAATAAAGGAAAAATCTTTTTCTCCCAAACAAGACTTTTTTCCATTTAAAAGATGCATGACGTAGCTCAATAACTGAGCCCTGACCATTTCTCCTGTGTGTTTAGGAGTTGCTGTTTATATTGAGTGTGTGTTCCTGAACCACAGCTCAGTCCCCAGCTCCCCTGCAAAACGTCTTTGCTAGAGAACAGGACGACCATGCACACCTATGGACGCCAGATGAAATTTAATTAAAAACCTACGTAAAGGAGTAGGGTGTAGGTGGTAATGGCGTGAAAGGGTGAAGAGGGACCAGTGATGCTCTCAGTCCTCAGGAGCTGAAAGGAGGCAGAGGGATAGAAATTCATAGTGGGAATATGTTGCCATGCCAACCAAGTAATTTCTCTAACAGGGGGAAACTGGTAATGAATAACTGCTGAGTGGGAACTTTAAGAGAAAAACATGCCCTGTGAAAAACCAAAAGGTTACATTTTTGATAATCGACCTTCACCATCCCCCCTATAAATCCTGCACTGGCAATCTGTCTGTCAGAGCTTCCTGCCATCCTGTACCAGACCCTGCTGTGCCCATCTGCTAATCTGGAAAGCACTTGCCTGTGGTGTGGTGATGGTTACCAGTCCTGAACCCGCAGCTGCAGGCTGACCTGAGCCTTATGTGGATTGCTTCTCAAGCAGCTGTGAAAGCCAGATGTGGGTTTCACAAGTCTGTCTCCCCTAGTAGCTGTTTTGGGTGTTCCCTTAAATCACTGACTAGTGTACTTAATTTTTATCTTCTCTGTCTTGTCTAACACAATGTCAAAACTCTGCAGAGAACTGGCATTTAAAAAAAATACTTATTTCTAAACTCTGGAAGTTGGACAAGTCCTATTTACATTTGATCTGTAGCTCTGTAAAACCTGATTTTAAAAAAGAAGGAAAAAAATAAAAAGCCATTGAAACTTTATCTGAAATATTTTTGTGTGTGTGTGTTTTGGGGTTTTTTTCGTCTTACCTCATGCATTGCAGGACGACTTAGTAGTACAAGGCAGTTGCATTGCTTTGCCTCCAGTGCCCTTAAAGCAGTGATCACAGCTAGGACTGTGATATGTGTTTAGATCAATACTCCCACTATTTGGGTTTGTGCACTTCAGGTATAGGCCGCTTCTGGCATCAGAAGAAGCCAAATGTGTTACTAGGGAGTATCTCTGGATACATTTGCCCCTGCTAAGTTCTGGGCTGCTGCATCTAGGCTGCTGCTGGGCACTGGCATGGCCAGGTGTCATAGAATCGTAGAATGGTTTTTGTTGGAAGGAACCTTAAAGATCTTAGTTCCAGACCCCATCCCATGGGCAGAGACACCTTCCACTAGATCAGGTTCCTCAAACCCCATCCAACTTGGCTTGGAACAAATAGCTGTACACGTTGTGTGGGTGGTTTGTGCTCCTCTACTGCCTCCTCTCAATTCCCTTCTCTTTCTGTTGGATACATGCAAACATCCACTTTCTGTGCCAATGTTTTAAGTGATGACCTCCGCTTTTTTGGGCAGAATAGGGAGTTGCTTTAGCCAAACACAAAGACTGGGACCAAACACAAGACTACTCACCATTCCTAACAAGATTTAATACTCCTTGTAGTAATAATCTAACCATTAGGTGTCTCATTTCTTTGCTCTTTCCACTTCCTCCCTTCCCTAACTCCTCAACTGCCATCCCTGAACTGATGCTGGTACCTGCGGGATTACTCAGTGAGCTGGTTCAGTTTAATAGTCTGACATAAAAGTAGCCCAGGGGGGAGAAAAAAGCCTGACAAAACTTTGACTTTCTGAGGAGTTCAGCAAATGCCAAAGCAGACTCAAAGCAGAAGGAACAGCAGGGAAGGGGAAGAGTGACAGTACATGCTTGGATATGTGCTACCCTAATTCATGGATTGTGCTTTTAGCCATGCCATGGGGATGAAGCGTGCTGTTGAGACTTTGCCATGCAGTTTGTAGGTGTTAAGCGACTGAACAAGGAAGGCATTTTGACTCCAGCAAAAGACAGCTAAATGACAATACATGAAATAATGGAACTGCATGACAGTGCAACCTGACCTTATTAGGGTGAGATGGATATTTCCCTGAAACTATTTTTTTTCTGATGGAATCTGCTGCTGGTGTGTTTTTGTTTTGAAAGCTGTTTTTCTGAGCATGAGGGATTGCACATGCAAAAGAAAGCAGTTTTCAAACTCTCTGCAGAGCTGTGTCTGAGGATCATCCTTTATAGAACCTCTGTGTAACCTGTGCTGTTTCTGGTAGTAGAGTTATCAACCTTTTGAGCCACAGAAGGATCAAGGCCTTTATGAAGGTGATGCATCTGCATCCTGGAAATCTTGGGAGCTTGTCATGCAAAAGAAAGCCCCACAAAAATTAAAAATGCAGTGGCAGAGATTAGTTAAGATTTATTGCATCATTATCTCACATGAAACAGTAAAATTGTCCTGGCATGACTGAGCAAAAACAATGGTATGAGAGTATCATTATTTATTTTGTCATCCTGCTGATTGTCACTAGACATTTCCAGGAGCCAAGGCATCCTCAGCAGTGAGGTCTTTAGTTTCATGTAGTTTCAAATACATTAATTTCCAGGAGGGAAACTTGATCTACATCATGTCTCCTTCTTCAGTATATTGCATAGATAGGATGTGTTCATCTGAGATAGTGAGAGACTCAGTAAGTGGGAATGGTTTCTCCTCCTGGCTTCTGTTTGTTTCTATAAAACTTGACAACAAAGCCCCTGAGCAGATGACTTGCAAGTTTACACTGAAGAAACATAAAGACTGATCCCTTTCCTTACTGACCTGGAGGAAAAACAAACTCCATACAATATAAACCTTCTCGTCTGAGTGTAATGAACCAGTAGTTACTGCTGTCTATAGAAAAACAGGAGAGTGCACAGATCAAGATACAGCCCATGACATGATTCTGATTCATCTACACTCATAGGTTTTTTTGGGAGGGAGCATATTAAAGAGTAATAATAAAGTGTTAATGAAATTCAAGAACCTTGTGAACACAATCCTGTGCCCATGTGCTGTAGGACCCTGACTAAACAAGGAGGTTGGGCCAGATGACCTACCGTGGTCCTTTCCAACGTTACCCATTCTGTAACTCTGTAATCTTAATATGCATCTTTAATATGCATAACTCGAAACTAATAAACTCCCCATTTTTGTAAGGGGAGCTTCATAACCTGGAAGTGATGCACTAAACATGAAATTACACTGTTGTAACTTAGACAGAGCCTAGTTCTAGTGGAATGGCTTAAAAATGGAGGTCATTGGCAAATAGCAGAAGGTACTTGATAAGATCAGCATTTAAGATTCAGTGATCAAGATGGATAGCACAATCATTGGTTGGACATTGTTACTGTTTGATACAGCATAAAGGTTTTGAAACATTTGCAGCACCCAGGGTTTTTGGTATGTGCACAAGACTGTTCTCATTATGTATTTTTTCTTCTCAGTATTTTGTTTATCTATAGCACTTTGTGTATTTCTAGAGATGTTTCTTAAAATTCACTTTATCAATTTGGTCTAGGCAAAAAGTGCCTAAACTGAAGCTTTCAAAAAAAGTACCTCTTCCTATGAGATGCAGATAAATGTATTCACTATGGTCCAGCTTTACTTAAAGGTTCAGTCTAATTTTGAATTCAGAGTGCATCTCCTCCTGAGTAAATCATCTAGTTCACTGCTACCTACCACTTGAAGCCTGACCTTGAGGAAGTAAAAGAACTTTCATCATTCTCATGAGTTTGGGTAGGGGGAGAAAAAAAAAGGTTGGTCTCTGCATGAGTTTGGGTAGGGGAAGAAAAAAAAAAGGTTGGTCTCTGCATGAGTTTGGGTAGGGGAAGAAAAAAAAAAGGTTGGTCTCTGCTGGGCCAAGAAAGCACTCCTGTCATGAATGCCCTGAACATCTTAACCTGGTCAGATGAAGAACCTTATCTGAGTTCAGTTGTCAGGGAAGAATGTATGGAAGAGAGTTTATCTGGGCTAACCAGCCTCTAAGTCAGTAATGAATTATTAGATAAAAAACACCTGCTTCCATTGTGCCCTGATAAGAACAAGAAGTCTGTGCCTTTTGCAAAACCCAGGTATTTTTTATTTTACTCCTTTTGGGGAGTGAGATGAATGCTACACTTTGTGTCCCTAGTAGGAAAAACTAGCTTTTCATGTAATATGTGTAGTTTCATCTTTCCTATGTTGCACTGACCACTATGTAGTTTCCTTAGTCTAAAAATCATGCTCAAAATCTCGTCATCAACCCTGTGTATTTCACCACGCTTCTTAAATCTAAGTGCAGCTCTTGTCTTTTTTTAAATACTTTGTGACCTATTAGATTTCTATCCAAATGGCATCTGAGTACACAACATGACATTTTGAGTAGTAATATCCACTCAAGGAGCTAAGTCGACACTTAACCTTTGTTATGTGGGCATGTGGTGAAACATACTGTGCATTAAGGTAGTTTATGGTTTCAGTATGGTTGTGTGGAATGAGGTTATAGCAGTAGTTGACTGGTTTGTTCAGAATCACTGAGTGGCATAACCACCATGGCAAGTCAAGCCAAAGGTCTGTGTGGCCATGCACTCCAGCAGGATCTCCAAAAGGTGAGGAAAACAGGGAAGATGAGGAAGGTCCATGTTGTGTGATCCTTCCTTGGACATAATTTTAATTGGTGAGCAGTTTTTAGGGGATTTTAAAGTCCATTGCTATACTCGAGTCATTGTGTTTGATAGCCACTAATGAACTCCTCCTAGCAAAACTGTCGAATCCATCTTTTAACTCATTTATCTCTCTGATTTCCAGACCACCTGTGTCAATGTGGTGGTAAATGTACTTATTCCATAAAATATATAAATGTTCTTATTTTCAGTTATTTTATAGCTGTTGTCTGCCAATTGCTTTTGTTCTTAAGTTGTGAAGAACAGTTTCCGTATTGATCAGGATTTTGATGTTTATCATAGGACTTCAGTCATCATTTTCCAAAACCAAAGCATATTATCTGCTTTATATATACTAAAATGTTCATTTCTCAGATCATCCTTGTAGCCTTTATTTGCCCTATTTTTTTTTTTTTATTCAGTGTAAGCATACCTTTTTAAATATCAGGTTCAGGATTCTTCTTCAGTAAGTTAGGTATTTAAGTGTTAAATAGCAGTGTCTGAGCTAATCATCCTTTGTCTCCAGGACAGGCAAGACAAATAACCTGTCATCTTTTTAAAGGAAATGTTTTGTTTCCTAAGAGAACCCATTTCTAACCCATTACCACCAGAACAGCTACTTTTACATGTGTGTCCATTTACGGGTCATCACTGTAATGCATGGTAAGGGTTGGTTTTCCCATATGCATTTTGTGTTATTGCCTTGTCACTCAGTATTGCAAGTTTGTTCTGCAAGTCTTCGTAGATGGATATCTGATGTAACAAATAGAAGGAAAATCTCTGAAATGTGACTTAAAAAGCAGAAGTGCTATATGTTAAGTGTTCTTTAAAGGGCCAAGAATACTGCATATTAAGTAACATGACCTTTAGTGCCAATCTCTTGAATTAATTATCATTGGTCTTCTCACTTAAGCAACTTCTACATGTCAAGTGGGAAGTTCTTTCTTGGCGTGGTGCTGCTGAGTGCAAAACCCTCTTGCCTAGGCAGTGTAACTCACTGTGCACGTCGTGCTTTGGCTGTTACCGACTTAAACTTTTTCATTGATTCTGGGTTTGGTTGGACGGAAAGTATATTTAAAAACAATGTACTTTTCTGTGTCTACTTTGAAATGTAAAAAAACCCCTCAGAAATAAGAGGATTATGTGTTTTATATATAGAAAGTACTAGTGGGTTTATTGGTTAATTCTTTAAATACATGTATTGTTCTTTGCAAATATATTGTTTCCAAAGCCAGTGACACCACCAGAAGACTATTTGCTGTACAGCTAAATTCTGCTAGATTGTTTGTTGCTATCTCATTGTTCTTAATTGGAAATGTATTGAGCTTAGGATCTGCAGAGATCTTAGTTTGTCTTTTCATTAAAAAATTATACTGCTTTTTCTGAGCTGCTTATTGTGCCTGCTGTTCATCAGGGATCATTTGGATGTAATATAGCTTAAATTAAATCTTGTGAGTTTCCACTGTTACTCAGCTGTTTGTCTTTAACTTCTTCAGCTTCTGAAGTGTAGTCCTCCTTTCCTGCCGCTCAAAGTTTATCACTGGCTTTCCTGCCCCATCTGCTTTGGTTCCATTTAGTTTGGTGGGTGTGTTTTTCACATCCATGGAGCCTCACCCCTGTGGCACTTTCATGTGGGGGAGCATTTGTGGAGAGGAAGGCTGGCAGGACAAGTAGTATGTGTCTCCTGCGCCCTGCCAGAAGTGGAGCTCATGGAGGCACTGAGTCCTCTACACTCCAGAGTCTCGGCTTCCCACAGTCTTGAGGCCCGGCTGGGGGGTGTGTACAGTAATGCATTCAGTAAACCTTGAACTTGGGTTGTGTCTTCTATGATATGAATAAGAAAGCTTTAATATTACTTGAAGTGATGTTCCAGGGGAAACAGAGCATCAAGCAGTCATTGGTGACAGTGGAATAACAAGTACAACCTGTTGTCTTATTCACTGATTGCTGTTCATCGTGAACACCGAACGAACTGAGAGCTTTGCACAAATGCTAGTGTGCAATCATGTAAATTAAACACCCAGGAAAAACAGTCTAGGGACAATGGTACAATGAAGTTGTCTGTGCGTGGTCCCGCTGATCCCAGCGGGATTACTGACAGAGGGCACCACTGAATGTGAGTTGATTACACAGGACTCCAACCGCTTGGGCAGATGTCAGCGTCCTTTTTGAGTTATCCTCAGACCCACACTTCATTTCATCATAACCACCATCCCATGGCATAAGCCAGTACTACTGCCAGCATGCAGTGTCCTTCCACCTTGTCTCCTTGGTTGACCCCAAGCTCCTTCCTCATCACCAAGAGTAGCATTCCTAGAGCATCAGGTTTGGGAATGGATATACAATAAAAATAATTTTTTGGGACGAAGAGGTGATTTTCAGTTCGCCAGTTCTCTGGTGCTGTTATGCAAGTCCCTGTGGAAGCATGAGAGAGGAGGCAGGTTACGGGCAAGCTAGAGTTGGGGTTACTGCCTCTTGTGACATCAGGTTTTAATGTCAGTTTGCATTGGTGTAGTGCACATGCCTGCTCTGGGTTAGAAGGACCAAGGTGATGAGTTAATTCCTTGGGTGGTGGTAGCTGTGCCATTTGTTGTTATTATATGAAGAACAACCTGAAGGCCTGTTCTCCAGTATTTATAATTTTACACTTTACATAAAAAATATGTCACTTAGCTTACGCTTTTAAAGAGTTTTTGTTTTGTTTTGTTGTTTGTTTTTTTTTTTTTTTGTTGGTTTGGTTTGGTTTTTTTGTTGTTGTTGGAGGGAGTAAGATCAAGATGTAAGAAAAAAGAGAAAAGCTCGTCTTTTATTATGAAAATAGATGTTCTAAATTGTTGACTGAACTCAGTGTTCTGAGTAACAATCACAGATTTTTTGGTATCTGTGGATAGATTTCCACAGATTTGTGTGAGTTGGCAGTTCAAAAATTGAATGTAAATTGCTGTTCACACGCTGGACAGCCTGATAAAATACTTTCTTTTTCATTTTGCAGCTACAAGGTATTAGAAAAATATAGAAGAAAAACTTCTATAGAAAATATTTTTGTTAGAATTTTCTTTATCTGAGAAACTCTGCTTTACAGCCTTTTCACTAACAGATGCGGTTCATACTGGGTAAGCCCCAGCAACCTTAGCTTTGTATTTCCTGGAATTCTCTTTAAGTCTGTTTTTCATGGGTTTCCAGTTATGTCATTCAGTTGATGCTTTAGAGGTTGCTTGTGCTTCTTTGGGCAGCAGGCTTGCTGATTATCTCCAAAAGTCTGTCATCAGGTATTTGTTGACAAAAATGAGTGTCGCAATTGAAGCTGGTAGGGAAAACTTCTGATTGATTTGCTGTCTAAGTTACTGACTGTATGAGATATCATTGGAGTAAGGAACATTTTCAATTATGTCCTGTGTAATTTTAGAGATGAAGTCAAAATGCTGTTGTTAGTTATGAACAATCTAAGTTTCAAGCATGGATCCCTCACTCTACTCAAGACTAGTGGTTCATTTCTTACCAGAGGTTAGTTTATTTCTTCATTTATAAGAAATAAGTGAATTGAATACCATGCACTTGGCTCTGTGGGTGTGTTTTGGATGAAATCATAAAAAACTGAGATCCTGTTTATTCTGTGTGGGTGTTAAAGTTATGTCCCTGTTATGTTGTATGCTGTTTGCAAGTTGCTTAATACGTCTGCCCTTTGAGATGACTACATTTCAGCAGTGTTATGTGTACATAGTTGCAAAATGTTTTGGGATCCTTCAAAGCAAAAGGGCCTCCATGTGAGAGTGTCTGTTATATGCATTTATTGTGCCTATCACTATAGTGTTCCACACCATTTGTTATTGCTGTTTATTGCATTCATGATTGTTACTGTGTTTATCACATAGTTTCAAAAAGTAATCATCTATTTAATATTTTGAGCTGGCACAACTTAAGTTTTGTCCAGACTTTTATAATGATGTGAAAAAAATTTAGTTGTGAATTGCTTACTAGCCTTCGAAAAGTGCATTAATAACTGGGAGCCCTGTCTTCCCAGTTGCTGATGCAAGCTGCAGATATTCAGGACTCCATGGAATAAAAGCCATGCAATATCAGGCAAATATTCACTTTGTCTGCAAGTCCAGGAATTTACCCTTTTGTGTAGCATTTGTGACTCCTTCTCCTTTGCAATCCCTTGAAGTCAGACATAATTATCATTTTTAATAATCCGATTGGGGTGAGTTAGTCCATAATTTGTACTAATACCCAAGGAAAAGCATAATGATAGGTTAATACGGAGGTAATGTGTGGAGCTAAAGACAGCTTGGCCTGAAGATATTTCCATGGCAACGGGAAGGTCCCTACAGATGTCTTCCTTCTGAACCTGATGCTGTTTATTAAAGGCTGTCTGTAGTACATTCTGTAATTATCATTAGGTAAAGAAAGGTTGTGAACGGGGGTGTACTGCTTGGCTGATGCTCTCTGATTTGTTTAGTGCAGCTTTGAAATACAGTTACAAAAGAATATTAAAAACCTGAGATAATTTTGCAGTTTTTCTCTGCAAGTAAGTTGAGACTTAATTTGAGACTATTGGCTGATCGGAGAGTGAAGTATCTGAACAGCAGTATGGGTAGGATAGGGAGAAATGTTTTCAAACTCTTTCAGCACTATGAGTATTAAAGATAAAAGAACATTAAAAGTATGTTGGACAAATTAAAAACTACAGAGCTTCAGATAGTAAGGGATGTAATGCACAACAAAATAAGGTTTTGTAAATAGCAAAAAGCTTCTGTAAGTAGAGGGAGACAAAGGAATCTGTAAGACTATTGTCTAAAGAAGAGGGTGAGAAAATAATGGATGATGGAAGAAGTTAGAATACTAATCTATCTGTCTTCTGTCTTTATGAAGGTTGATTGGGATCAGCTGCATAGCACTTGACGCTAACAGCAAGGTGGAAGGAACACGGGGCAGAAAAAGGAAAGAACAGGTTAAAGAACTCTTTCATGAGTTAAAAGTGTTCAGTTTTGTAAGCTAGGGTGGAATTTATTCTGTTCTACCCAAGCAACTAATTGAAGCAGTTTTTAGTCCATGAGCAATTACCTTGTAAAAACCGTAAAGGACGGGTGAGATCCCAGAAGAGGGCACATAGAGAGAATATATTCTCTAAAGAGAGAAAAAAGGAAAATCTTGTGACTGCAGACCAGTAAAACAATTTTGGCACCATGAAAGGTGCTCGAACACATAACTCTTCAAAAGCAAGTGGTCATGAGTAAGTGTAAGCTGGACATTTTATGACAGTTTTGTAATAAAGCACATCGACTTTAAGTCTTCTAGTTGGTTACAGTATTGAGGACAAAAACAAATGTAAGGCTGGAATATAGTGAGCTTGTGAAATGAATTTTATGAAATGATTGCTTGAGATGGAGTGATTTGGTGACACTGAAGCTCAGCTGGGATGGAGGAACAATTCAAGTGTCTCTTTGTGACTCTAGTAAGGCTTTGATTAGAATCATATACAACATCTCAGAAACAATTTGGAGATTTATAGAGTATGTAAAATTATTACTATGTGGATGTCTGCAAACATACACAAACATGCTATCTGGATGACCACAAACAGATTAAATGGTGATGGCTGTCTGGTGAAGGATGTATCTGGTGAGGTTATCAACTTATGGATGATATGCACTTGAGCATAACCACAGGATCACAGGGTAGTTGGGACAGACAGACACTTCAGGATACAGTCTGGTCCAGCCCTCTGGTCAAGCAGGACCACCAAGAACAGGTTGCTCAAAGCTGTAACCAGTCCATGTTTGCATATCTCTAAGTATGGAGGCTCCACAGCCTCTCTGGGCAACTTGTTCCAGTGTTTGACCATTGTCATAATATGGAATTTTCTTCTCCTATGTTTAAATGGAATTTTCTGTGTTTCAGTCTATGCCATTGTTTCTTGTCTCTTCGCGGGGGACCACTGAAAAGGGTGTGTCTCCATCTTCTCTACTCCTTCCCATGAGTATTTGTTATAAACATTAACATTCCCCTGAGTACTTTCTTCCTGTGGATATACAAGTGTTGTGGTTTAGGAATGATATTCTCCAATACAGTGCTCCCACTAAATCCAACCACTGCTTGCTCCCCTCTGTCCTGTACAGCGGGCCAAAGAGGAAAATTGGAGGCACAAAAGGCAAAGATCACGGGTTGAGATGAGAACAATTTCCTGGAAACAGCAGTGAGATAAGAAAACAAACAGTAACAGCAAAAATATTAATAACAAAAATGTACAGGAGAGGCGAACGATTCACATGCAAAAATGCTCACTGCAGAGCTTGACCTTATTGCAGCCACGACACCTCGACTGCTCCCTCTGACTGCTCCCTCTGGCTCAGAAGCGGCACCATGCTCACTTCACTGGACAGAACCCCTTCTCCAGGAGAGTCCCTTCCCCACCCCCAACAATGATGTGAGGTGGTAGAGAATAACCTCCAGGTCCTGGCCATGCCCCCTTCTGGCAACTGCAGAAATTAACCCTGTCTTGGCCAGAACCAAGACAGCAAAAGCTGTGAATTTCAAGCTGGACTGCAAGCATTATAGAAGACTAGATTAAAGTCACTAAACTGGAGGTGAGATTCAGAACTATTAAAAAGAAGATCAGTACAGAAAAGTGACAATTTTAGAATGGGAAGTCAAGTCAGTAAATACATAGCATAAAATAACTGGATAGAAACAATTGATAAATATTAAGTATAGAAAGGAGAAAAAAGGGTAGCATTCAAATTTTTGAAAAGGCTGTTTATAGGCAGAAAAATAAATATTTCATATTCTTTGAGACTGTGATGAGAAGTTTTAGTTTTCCAAGGAAAAACCATGTAACTTTGATGATAGCTAAGCACTATGCAACAGGTCACCTCCTGAGGCTGTGAAAACCTAGTCCTCAAAGTTTTAACGTTAAATTAAACAAACCTTTCTAAATATATCTGGTTCAACTTAATAGGACAACAAAAGTCATTAGTTTCTGCCTTAATATCATGTGCAGCCTTATGTTTCTCTGCTACTATGATCTTCTACAAAGGGATTTTTCTTTGTTATGGGGGACAGGGCATCCTTTGAATGTGTTTTAGGATGTAGTCTGTCACCATTACCTTAGTATATGTTTTTGTAATGTTTTACCTGGTTTTCAGTTAAGAACTGAAGCAAATACAAAAACCTGAATTGGCTGTTAGAATTAGGGTGATTCTGTAACTCCCTGTAGTGTGCACATGTCTGATTAGGGGCCAACACTGTCATTACTAGAGGAAAAAATTTAGCATTGGTGCATTTTACAGTGTTAATAAATTATGCCCTCATGAATTTTGCTCACTTGTTTGTCTGGAACTGACATTTTAAATTTTAGCTCAGTCAGAAGATGTTAGTTGATATTCATGGTAAGGTTCACATCTGCATTTGAAATGTAGTGGTTTTGGCAGCTAGGTAAACAGCGAGTAAGAGGGGAGGAGAAATGTAGCAAATAGATTTATGAAATTATTTTTTTATAGTATCTTGCATGAATAATATGGTACAGTGCTCTTCTGTTCATATTGATAGAGAGGCATTTTGCATATCATGGTGTGGTACATGATCTCAGCTGAGATGGGAACAAGAATATGCAAGCTCAATAATAGAAAATCTTGTAAAAGCAGAGGGGTGTCTCCATGTACCTCAAGACAACAGCATATCAGCCTTTGATTTATTGCAAGCTTGTCTCTACAGAACTTTGCCAATGCCTAATCAATGTCTGAAACTTGACAAAAATAAAGAGCAACGTTGACTGCTTCTGCATCATTTGAAAAAAACAAACCATAACTGAAAAAGACATGGACAAAAGCTACATACAGTTGAGCAAGCAAGTACTTTTGCCTTTCACTTTTTTTTTTTAAGTAATCATTTTAGCATCTCTTGAAGAAGACTTTTTTACTGTTTATTAAGTTAATCCCACATTGTATCTGTTTTAGTGTCTGTGGAGAGAAGAGAAAAAAAAGCGGTCTTGCAAACAGTTGGGGCTTTTCCTGTAGCCTTGTAAACCAGAGCATTTTGTTTCATTTATTTTTTTTAGAGCCTGACAACTATTTTGCGCTTAATTGCTGCTTGCCATAATTACTGGAAGATTCCTGGGGGGTGTCTATTTTATTTGAATTAGACAGTGATGGTTTCACAGTTCGAGAAGTGAGAGAGATCCTGAGGCGCTTGCTCAAGGCTAGTCAGTCTTGAATTGAATGATAAGCTGAGGTACTTGCTTTTTAACCATGTCTTATGCTGAATACTTTTTTAATGCTGTAAGGGCTGATTCATTTATTAGTTTTTAATAGAAATAAAACAAAACAAAACTTTATTTGTAAAGCTTTTCTTTGTAAACTAGATGGAGAATGGAGGAGTCACCTGCCTCATCCTCTATGCTTTATGCAAGCATAGATAGAGTGACTGATACTGTTATCTCTGGCATCTCTAGGTGATGAGAATAACGTTACGCAACCATACAGTCCTTTGGCCCATAGTAGTGTTCACAATGGGAGTTTTTGTGTGTATTACATTGGGATGTAGAAAATTCTGTCACAGGACAGGAGCCCTTTCTTGTAGGAGCTGGTGCTGTTTTCGACTCACTGTAACCCCTGAAAAAAAAACCTGAGTCATTTATCCTGTAGACTAATCAGTGCAAAAACGTTTGCATTTGAGAACATGGCTTTTTTAGTTTATTTTCCAAGTGTTCTTCAGCCTAAGTGTGGCTGAATCCATATTTATTTAAACTCCCCATACCTACTGTGAGGCACAGAAGGGTGCAGGAGAGCTTTTCTGAAGGATTTTGATGCCTAGAAGTTGTATATGACCAAAGCCATAGCACTTGAATGTGACACTATGTGTTGTAGTGCTTGCTTGCTTGTGCTTCACAGGTGTTAGAGAAATACACTTGATTTTTATGTGCCCCATCTGTGTGTCCCAGTCATAATTATAATCAAAAAAAGGGGCAGTGATATATTTGGTGTACCTGTTAATGTCAACGTGGAGTTACAAATGTGTAGCAGTGTTATTGTTGCAGTAGTGCTGGAGAGAAATGTGAGGCCTGGACCACTGTGGGTCTGTGGACACTTAAGTCTTTTCTTAAATAGTCTTTGAAAACAAAAATGCTGTGACAAGCATCCTGTTTCACCCAGCTCTGATCTGCTGTTGTGTTTCAGATGCTTAAAGCAGATGTGGTCACTTGGCAATTAAAAAAAAAAAACTACCACCAACCCAAAAAACTCCTACCAAACAAAAAAAACCCAAAACAAATCCCAAAAAACCCACAACCCAATGTTTGTCTTTCAAGTGCTGTGTGCTGCCCTTGCTGTTTTGCACACTGTGCTGGCTGTGCATGTCCAATTCAGAGAGATGCTGCTTGGCATTTTACTCTTTGCTGGGTCAGTTAAGGTAACTTGCTCAGCTTCAAGTGTTACAAAGAAAATGAGTTTCGTACACTTGCATGTAAAAGCTCAGATAGTTTCAAAGTCTGTTGGAGAGGAGCTTCATTTTAAGGTACCTTTCTGTAGCAGTCACTGTAATAGGTTTCTGAATAGAGTGTCAAACTGCAAGCCAGCTGTTACCTGAAAGAACTCTGTTTATTGCTTCTGGAAAGTAGCAGAGAAAAGGACTTTGAAGGGAAAATGATATTTAGTCAGCAAAGAATCAGAGTTGAAAGTGCCTGAACAATGATGGTGCTCTGGAAAATACGCAAACTTTTAAAGCGGTGAAGGGAGATAAGTCATCACGGGGCTTTGCTGTACCATGTGAGTCTTGAGTTCACAATCTAGTTTTTGCAAGGATGCCAACTTTACAATGAGTGGGGTTCAAATGTCAAAACTTGAGATGTATCTGTCTACAGATACATAAAAATATGACGTAACTATACTACATTGAAAATTTAGTTTAACAGTAATAAAAATAACCCCAAATGTTGCCTAATGGAAGGTATCAGAAAAATACTGAACCAGTATGTTTCACTTACAAAGACCCCATATAAGCTTGCTATGTCATGTCAGGGAGGAGGGAGGAAAAAAGAGAGAGGCCATAAAAGAAGGAATCTGAGGAGCACATGTCATGACACTGCTTTCTCTTTAAAAGAAAGCTACTGAATACAGAAAAGATGTCTGGGGGGTTTTGTTTGTTTGCTCGCTTGCTTGTATTTTTTCAAACTTTGTACATTCTTGAATGGACTGTTACAGGAACACTTTCTCCTCTTTTTCTACACAGTACCTTTGACATAGAAAAACTGTGAGAAACTACACAAGTGTAGTACATGGAAATTTTTTGGGTTTGGATTGCCTTACAAACAAGCATCTTGATTTTTGGTGCATAGACTTGATTGAATCCACTCACCAGGGCACAGGAAATACCTGAATGTGTTTGCTGTTGCATCTTCAGCATTTACATTGTATACTTCCTGACTTAAAAGGAAATTTTTAATCTTTGTCTCCTGACTCTGACTGTGGTTAGAACATTTGATTATGCATGAAAAAAAAATCCATCAAGAATGTCATCCAATTTTTGTGAAGTTTTCAATTTCAGACTAACAGCTTCTTTTCCTAGCTGTGACTGCAGCTGAGATCAGAATAGAACCCTGTTGTTCACAGTGTTGGTAGTGATTAAAAACAGCTACTAATATAAAAACTGGCTTCTCCTTGGCAGAAACTTTCTGGTATCAAATTTAATCTCTTTCCTGCTGGTCCAGTGGTTGGACTAGCACATCTGGGAAGAAAGTCAAAGTTTTTTAAGACATGGCATAACACTGTGAATCAGTACTTCTGGATGAGAACGTAGTTTCAGGGGCAGAGGTGGGGAGCTAGTGAGAAGACCATGCTTTTATTATGGTTTAAGTATGGAGTGCAGAGTAGAGCATGGAGAGGCTGTGCCATGTGATCTCTGTGGGTGGCAAGAGATAATGTTTAATGTGTGGGCCTTTAAGGACATAGTCTTTATAATGCTATCTGATTTAAAACTAAAAATATGACTTTCAGCAACCCTCTAAGATATCTCGTAATTCTGTGCCTTTGAGTCTAATCTAAGAGCCATATGATGGTGTTTGATAGAAATGATTTTAGCTGCTATTGCAGCTGGCAATTCTGTATCTGTTACTTATCACAGGTTTTCTTTCTTCCTTGACCTTTGTGTCACTGGATATCTTTCTGTGGCATCTCCCGTGAGTGCAGCTCTTGTCCCTCTGTAATTGCAAACCAGAAGGAACTTCTGTCCGGTTCTGGTGAGAAGATAGCATTGATGTTCTCGTCAGAAACACATTAAATATTTCAGTTACTTCAGGAATTTTTTTTCAGTTGACTTTTAATATCAAGTTGGGTAGCATAGGAGAAATATAAAACTGGTAAAAAAATAGGCTGTGTCAGGACAGGAGGTATATAGACCTTATCAAATTCTGTATGAAGAAGGAAAAATAAAGACCATACATCTTTCAGAAGGACTTCTAGATGATTACATTTAAGTGGCTGATGATTCACTAGAGAGCTAATGGTGGTCCCAGTGCTCCTCAGGCCTTTGCTGAGGGACGTATGTTGTTGGACAAAACCACATATGTGGGCTGACTCCTAGAAAGAGACTTAAGAACCTGCATTAATTACTGAGACATTCTCTTTGAAGAATACTGGAATACCCAAAGGAACAAACTGATGTAAAATTCATGTCAGAGTTTTCTTTAAATGGATCTTTTCCTAATAAGACTGTAAATTCAGTGAATTATGAATGTTGTGTATGGGGGAGGCACATGGATATAGCACAGAGGGAAGAGAGCTGGGGTGAGGGGGTGTCTGCATTTCTTACAAGCCTCTTTGGCCAGTAACATCATGGGAATATTTAACTCATAGTTGATTGCCCTAGAACCTCTATCTTTTAGAGTCTGATAATTTTTAGGTATGGTTTAGATTTATTGTCTTAAACTTGCACCTTGTAAAAAGAATGATTAATGAAATTTTTGAGTATAAAAAGCTTTTGCAAATGAAGTTGGTTTATTTCTAAGGTCTTTTTTACCTTTCTAGTTGCAGTGATTTCAATAACTGTCTGAAAATTAAACTTACTTTCTCTGGTAGATAAATCAGTTACAGGATCAAAACACTGAAAAGCGGGATCAGGAACTCTTCGACCTGTGTTGAAGATTGACACAGAACAAAGCGTCTTAGATTTCTTCTACTTCCATATATTTTCCCTGGGTTTTTTTGTGGACCTTTTAAATTGATTCATTTCCCTGTTAGCAGAAATTCTTGTGTCTTCAGTACTGACTAGTTTTACAAGTTGGGAACTCAGATGTGCCCTACAAACCTAAGAGCTTTCCTTGGAAATGCAATCATTTGGTAACCTTGGAAGATTTCTTGAAGGTGGAGCTCATTTCAACGCTGAAGCTTTGCAAAACTATGTTGTATTTTGTTTTCAGGTCTTTCAAGCCTTTGAAGAGTCTTGGCAGTGCTGTACCTCTGAGGTTTGCTGGGTCTGAGCTGAGATCATATTTGGGGAAATCTGAAGGATGAGAAATAGGGTTGGTTTGAGGGACAAACTGTTTCAGTTGCCCATGATTTTAGTGAATTTAAATGAGCACTGAATTTGCCCTGGGACCGTAGGTTCTGGTGAAGGCCGTTTTGCCCAAGTCAGTTCATTCACCCCCAGTGCAAAACATATGCAGAAGGTTTCCTGAGAAGTATGTGCCTCTGACTCTTTCCCCCTCCAGTAATTTGTGCTGCAGCAATTGTGAGGCTGGAGCAGAATAACCTTCCCTGGTTAACTGACAGAGAAAAAAGAAATGGAAGGAACCATTATTTTCCCGTCAGGATTTCCCTGAAACAAAGAAGTGTCGAATTATGCATGCTGAGGGGTGTCTTTGGTCCTTTGATTAACAGTGGAGGCCCAATTTCACCATCAAAAGCATTCTTAATTATTAGCCCTGTTGAAAAGGCTGCCTTGAACGTTAAAGAAATGATATTACAGAGCACATCTATCTTTGCTTAGGTGATCTGCAGGCTTTTTGTGGGATTGTTTTATTAAAATCATTGGAAATACACAGAGAACAGAGAAGAAAACTAAAAATATGTTATTTGTTTCAGTATAATCACAGCAGAAGGCATTGCATCACTGAGAAACTCAATAGCTGGTTCTGGCTTGAGTGTGAGAAAGCTTCCTGCTTTGCTACCTTAGCAAAGTCTGATATTCTCCCCCTGCAGCTGTGACATAATGTGTATCACAAGGTCTTCCTCAAATAAAAGACATCCATCTTGGTTATTTTATGACTCTGCTGATTAAAGAGATTTTATTGTAATTACTATGACTAAAAGGCTACAGTGGTAGATGGAAATGTTAATTTACAATCTGCTTGCTGACCAAGTGTCATGTGATAATGGATTGGGACAGACTGTGGTTTGCAAATGGACCTGAATATTCGGAGTCACTAATTTGAAGTGGCAGATGAAGTGCCCGCATGTAGGTTTCAAAAGGGACGTGTTTGATTAACCAGCTACAGCGCAGCAGTGGGTGTTTGACAGGCTGGTTGAGGAATGATCACTTTTGGTTTTACACTGGTGGCAGCCATGTACATGGTAGAGGAGGGGAGGGAAGAAGCAGCAAGACAGATGGACAGGGCTTGTAGGTAAATCTCTGCTTTATAATATACAGACTGTGCTCCAGACCCACTTACGTTCCCAGTGCGCATTAAACAAAGGGGATTTAGGTATCCAGCTAGATATGTAGATCAGGTCTTTAATTCTGTCAGTCTCTTAAAGATGTGTATATAGTCACAGATGTAATTAATTCATTAAAAAAATATATATTTTTCCAGCTGTAGCATTGGCCCTGCTCTTTTTTCAGAGGCTTTATAACTCAGGATGCAAGATGTCAGGCATCCTCACTCTGATATGGTGCCAAAAGATTTGAAAGAGTTTCATAGTTGTGGGCTCAGGTGTTTCTGACAATAATAGTGGTGGTAGTCTGATAGCAGTTCAAAATGGTTTTACTGTTTCTATGGAAATTTTGAAGTAGAATGTTCCATAGCTGAGGGATAATCCTTTCTGAAATCCCCCATCTTGGTTTACGTGTCCTATTCAAAAGATTATCCTAACATGTGAACTTACAAAACAATTTCTACAAATTTTAGTTCTTTATGTATGTTACTGAAATCTCCTGTATAGGTTAATTTATTTACAGTACTGCTGAGTCTTGTTATGGGCTCTTAATAGGTGACTGTATTGAAACTGCAATTGGAACTGCCTGATACTAACAATAAACTAAGAGAATATTGATTGTGTAAGTTCTTATTTTGGAAAGTGATATTAGGTTACAGAAAGAATAATTTGCAGTGCAGAACACCTCACTGTATTTGTGTTGTGGCTTTGAAGTAAAGTTTTTGCATTAGGCACTCTAAAAGCACTGATGTATCTGATAGCATCATGCAGAACTTCGTGGGTTTTTAAAATTTTTCTACTGTTCTGTATGATAATTAATAAATAAGAATAGGACTTAAATTCATCATTGCTTTACAGAGTGATGTATGATGTTGCTGTGATGTCCTTTAAATTATAATTGAATTGCAAATGATTGATTACAATTATGCTCCAGAGATGACAGTGGAAATGAGGAGTAGCAGTAGCCTTGTTACACTAGGTCTTTTTTACATGCTGAAATATTGCAAGTTGGAAGCAACAAGCGTATTTGCAGTGTATATTAGGGATCTATTTCTGGGCAGTAGTTACCACAATATGTTGTATATTCACTACAAAAATATTTCTTGCTGAATGTTGTGAGCAGATACTGAATTTCTGAAGAAGATATAAAAAGTAAGAAGGCAGAGCTGAAAAAGGCATTGTAGTGATTGGCCCCCAAGGAGCAGATTCATGAGCACAGCTTGAAATCTAATGGGATTAAGAGCTGATTTTGTCAGAATTCACTCTCTTTTATTTTGATCTTTGATGGGACAATATTAGGGGTTTGCTGGTGTAAAACCAACTGTCATAAGCAGAAATGAATTGGAAATTCTCAAACTACAAAGTTCATTGGGATATTGAGTGGAATAGTAATAAAAACTTAGTTGGCTAAAAAGGAAGAACCTGGTGCTCATCGTTAGTTTGTTTTGATTTTTTTTTCCCTAAAGAGTTTGCAAAAAAAAAAAAAACGCACCAAAGGGAGAAGGAGGTACTCAAGTGAAGTCAGTGTTTTATGCAGATTTTTGAGTTGTTCTGCAGATCACTGTGGTGTACATTGATACAGACAGATGCATTCTTAGGCTTGAGCTTATAAAAAAGCCTTGTCACTCATTTATGTCAGTTTAAAGGTAGAACAGAGTAATCTGGTAGGCAATAGTAAGGCAGGTGTTTAAATTACGAGGTACCTGTTTTGGGGTGGCAAAAGGAAATCTACTGCTCTGCTTGTTGGGGATTCTGGATTCCACCAAAGTAAACACTAAAGCAAATGCACTGGTCTTACCATTCACTACCCTGAAGTGTGCGTGATGTGTTCATTGACTCTGTCACATTTCTTAATATTGAGACAAAAATGTCAGTGGATCTGTTATAATTTTATTAGCATGTCATTTGCGGTAGAGCTGATATGCCACAGATAGTAGTTGCTGACCTCTATGTAGTTATCCTGTGACTGAGAGTGCTGCTGTGGTGGAAATCTGTGTTCAAGAGACCATGGAGGATGTACCAAAAGCTTATGTCAGTCCTTGAACTAGTCCCACATTCTGAATGAGAGGCAAGGGGAAAAGGGCAAATAAATCTTGACAACCTACAGCACCACTGAAGAGCACGTGCACTGTAGCGTCAAATAAAGATGCTTCACCTCACTGTCATCTCTGTGGGCTTTGAAGGTAGCTGAAGTGCAATTTCTAGCCTGTGATGACATCGTGTAGGTCTCCTGGCCCTGGTCCCGGGCTGCCTGTGGTGAGGCTGCCAAGGGCTTTGTGGAAAGCGGGATTTCGGAGATGTGCTTTAGCTGAGTGTATCAAAATGTTGTTTAGTCATTTTTTTCTGGTTTTCCAATTCTTGTAAGTTCATTCAAGGTTTTGACAGAGCTTGAATTATTGTTGTGGTGTGACATGACTTTAATGCAAGTGGCCTACACGGGAGGGGATCCAGCTTTCTCTCTAGATGCCATCACTGACACCTTGCATGTCTTCTTGAAAACAATCTTGTTTTCACTCTTTATGAAAGAAAAGGTGATCCTTATTGCCTATAAACAAACTTTTGGAGATTTCCAGACAAGTAGTCCTGTATTCCCAGAGCTTGATGCATGGCCGGTGAATGATGGTGAGCAGTATTGTGCGCAGCAACCTTTGACCATAAAATCTTCCCGTCTGTCCAAAGCAGTCTCTTGACGTGGCTCTTTCAGGAGTGGTGTTCATTGCCCTGTCCCAGCTCCTTCCATGAAAGAGGTTTTCTGTGCAGTGAATGTACCAGCACTGTGTGGCTGGGATAAAAGCGGTGATTCATCACCCAAAAATAAGTGCTGTGCTGATTATAGCTGCCAAATAGTCAGTCATCAGTTTCCTCCCTGTTAAGCATTTGCCACCTTTCTGACTGTGGTGTAAGCAGATGGCGGGCAGAGTGAGTTAACCATTGATGAAGATAGTCATTGCTGGAGCACAGTGGTGGTCTTGTAGCTGCCCAAGGCTTTAGGGACGTGAGGCTGTGTCTGCAGTCCTCCCAGGAATTCCTGTTCTTGTTTTGTTAGTAATCTTGGTAGTTAAAGCAAGCAAAAAGCTACAGATCATTGTTCTTGGAGATCAGTTAAATTTAGTTGCTTTTAATGGAAAATAAAATCTGGTTTTCATATTGCAGGCTACTTCATCAGAAATTGTTATTTCACAAGGTGAACTGATTCAATTCATCTAATTAAGCTCCAAACTGAACTTGGGCACGTGCCATTTAGTAACCACACAAGTGTTGTGTTTATTATCTTTCCATTCATTTTTTAGCTGTAGTAGTAGTATGTAAATCAGAAATTATATCAGGTTACATTGTGACTTCAGTAATAGAAGCTAAGATTAAATATTTTAATTTTCAGTACTTTTGTGATACACTGTAAAACAGAAAAGACAGCAATTCATATGTGCCCTACTCATTCTTTCTACTCTCCTATGTATTTTTAATTTTCCTGTTCAAAAATGTCTCTATTATAAATGCAAATAATGAATATTACTCCATTTTATCAAAGTAATTCATTACTGTAGAGATATTTTTATTGTGTTGGTCACTTCAGAGTTTTCTGTTGAGAATAAATTGAAACACTTCACTGGTTTCTGGTATTAAATATTCTCAGTAACTGTGGTTCTCTTGGTTGTCCTAAAGGTATTAATACCCTTCCTGGGAAACCTAGGCTGAAGTTAAAATTCAGTATTCTGGACATCCTCAAAGTCTAATGCCTTCTGGTGGTGCTTCATTTAAGAAGAAGAAAATAAGTCCTTCTGGAGCATGCTATTGTCAGCTCTGTTTTAGTTTGGATGAGTAACATTGTGCTATTTCTGCTCCCTACTGTGCTTTTCATGTTTGTACTGCAGCTTCATTCTGACAACGTGTACCTTTGGCCAAAAGTTAATCTCTTTTGAGATTCTGAGTATGAATAAATAACCTGAGATTTCCCTCAATAGATTCACACATTAAGTTTTTTTAGGGTTTTTTTTGGCAGCCACACAGCCCTACTGTTTTAACTATCAGCCCTGTTGGGATTTATTTTTAATAGTCAGAGTGGATCAGTTGGTAAATTCAGTTTTTTGGCCAGTTGAAAAGTGGTTCCCTCAGAATAGGACTCATTAGTTTGTTCAGCAGCAGCCCTGGTTGCTCTAAGCATGCCTGCATCCCATGGGACTGATGTCTGGGCTGATGCATTGTCTAGTGTTATACTGAAGACATAATACATCTTAAAATGAAATAAGCAAATTTCAGAGGATGATACGTTCACATACAAAACACAATTAGAATTTGGCAAGCAAAATTGCTTTATTTAATCTGCGAGTGTATTGGTTTTGTATTCCTCCATGTAGCACAGACACTGTAGTTAAGTCTTTGGGCTAGTACAGCTGGCTTTGTATGTCCAAGTGATGACCTTTCAGTATGATCATGAACTTCCTTTAAGTTTAATAAAATGTAATATCTATGACAGATAGTAAGATAAAACTGGTATTTTCTTTCCTTATAAGAACAACTCACTTTTTAAAAAGGAGGGAAGGGGGGAAAACGGCAATCAGTCTTGTCATTAGATTCCAGGATAATAAAGCAGTACAGCTATCAATTATATCCTGTGCACTGTATAGTTAGTAGCTGAATATAAATGGCTGTCTAAGCTGTTGAGTTATTGGGTTTGAAGTTTGAGTGCTCAGAAATGCTTAGTGTGCTTGAGGAATAGTCCCTTGTATATCAAAGTTCTTGTTACTGTGTAATGTGATCAAGTACCTCATCTGTCTTTGAAGACCACCTGGGTTTATATTAACTATGACTTATTCTATAAAACTCTTGTAATGGGATTATAAAGTCTTTTCACAGCACTGTTGTCATGTTAAAGTTACCCACTGTTGTTCATGTCAGCTAGTTTCTTGGACACCTAGTCATAAGCAAGTGTGAATCTGACTTTCCTTTGCCTCTAATTCTCTACACAGCAAAATAAATGGGCATGGAATATCACTCGAGATTTCAATACTTTAATTCAAAAGTGAAATCCTTAAATCTTCTGTTTGACTCCAAAAAATTTGGAGGACTGTAATGTTCTTTACTAATAATACATTTCCTGAGGCCTAAAACCTTGTTTATGAGTTTGTGGTCCCCTTAAGGGCAGAGCAGCTCAGTGCTGCATGCATTTAATCAGCACTAGGAAGAGAGGCAATATGTCTCTCTCCCATTGAGGGTATCTGACCTGGTGGTTGAGATGTTAAAACTTCTACTGCTGTGACTCAGACTCTGCTTTACATGCCCTGAAACACTGTGTTTTAAAGTACAGAAATAGCAGGTAATGTTCCTGCTTTCTTTTTTACTTGGAAGCATGGGTCACTTAACCACTAATGATGTGGAAGACCTCAGTTCAGTTTGCACCAGTGCCTGAAGGGATTCAAGTCTGTCTCGCACACGTGCAAGGAGAGCTCTATTTATGAGGCTTTTTTGTGGTTTATGAGGTGCGGTTATGAGGCTGTTGTTCTGAGATGGGATCTTCTGATGCATCCTTTTCAAACTGGTCTGCTTTACAGGTTTTACAATATACAGAACAGGAGAGAGAAGGAGAGTATTTGGATCATAGTTTACTTGCTAGGCAAATTTTCAGCAGTGTTGTTCTCAGGAGGACTTTTCTCTTAACTGGCTGGGTATTACCAGACGGATAATTCATGACATCTTGATTCCTTGAAAGACAGATGATTGTAGCATTTAATTCCTGCTGTGTGCTATTCACAGTCTACCCACATGCCACATTTGGTATATAAGCCAGAGGTTGCCAACAACTGTGCTAGCGGAAGACAGGCTTACGCCATGTCACACATTGCTTACAAAATACCCTTCACTGATTTAATCCAGTGATTATGTAAATAATGTGGAATCAGAACTCCAGAGTCCCTCCTCAATGTCATTATTTTCTTAGAAAATTCAGAACAAAGGTCAGTGTGGGACTTGGTTTTCCCAACTGAACCTTCCTTCTTCCACAGGGACTTTGGTGCTGGAGTCTGGTGGCAGGTGGTGAGGATGCTGGGTGGCTTAGCCCAGCATCACCAGGACAGGCAGTGGGATGTTGTACTGCTCTGAGAAACCACTTGCCTGCTAGCTAGGCGGGTCTCTATTCAGTGAGATGGATTTTGTTTGTTGGGGATTTTTTTTTTCTTACAAAGTTAATCTGAAGCATTTAACTTTCTCTATTATGTAATTACTGAGGGCATAGGAAACCTTCCTTGTCATCAGAATTTTCCATACCTGCTTCAGCCTTTTTTTTTTGAAAATTGGCCTGTTCAGTTAAGAGATGCAAGTGGTAGACCTGTTGTTCTTTGCTGATGCAGCAGTTACTGTGAAGTTTGCTGCTTGGGAAGTACACAGAAGAGATTTTTGCCATGGCCAAAGTATCTGTAAAGATGAGCAGTAGCTACCAACCTTGCCCCTGTGTAGTCGATTGCAAATCAACTAGACAAGCTGTTGAAACAAGAAGTAGAGTACTGCAAAAATCATACTCATCAAAGCATGATTTTAATTTATACTATCACTGTGCCTCTGAAAAAAACATTTTGGTGAGTGGACGAGTAGTTGGCTCTGTACCATCCAGAAAGGATAGTCTGTGTTGTGGATGAGAGCATTTAGGCTGATCTGGAGGAGGACCACAAAAATAATCAGAGGGTTGGAACAACTCTCCTATGAAGAAAGAGTGAGAAAGATGGAGTTGCTCACTCTGGAGAAGAGAAGGCTCCAGGGAGACCTTTTTACAGCCTTTCAGTATTTAAACAGGGCTTACAGGAAAGATGAATAAAGACGTTTTACCAAGGCTTTGTAGCAACAGCAGAAGGGGCAGTGATTTTAAACTGAAAATGCATAAATTTAGATTGGACATAAGGTAGAAATGTTTTATGATGACATTGGTGAGACTCTTGAATAGGTTGCCCAAAAAAGCTGTATATTCCCCATTATTGGAAATGTTTAAAACCAGGTTGGATGAAGCTTTGAGCAACCTAGTGTAGTGAAAGATATCCCTGCCCACAGCAGGGGGGCTGACTAGATAATCTTTGAAGGTCCCATCTCCCACCCAAACCTTTCTGTGATTTTATGATACCTTTGTGTGTGGATGTGTAGGGTAGTGGAGGAAATTGACCACATTGGAAGGAGGTACCTGAGCTAATTGGCGCAATTATGCTGTGGCCCTGCCCCAGGCAGCCCCGCAGAGGAACCATGGCCCTGTTTGTGCAGGTGTTGTTCTGTATCAGAACCTGTCTTCTGTGTTGCTTGAATGCAGAAGTCATGATTTATTGAAGCAAACCTGGGAGATGCCAAGCCATTTATGAAACAGCTGCATTCTTACAGCTTTTAGTTTTCTCATGTTAGATTTTTCTCATGTTAGGCTGTAACATGCAATTATATGTATATTAAAACTACAGATACTCTTTTTAATTCAGTGGAAAAGAGCCCCTAAACCAAAGTGTGAATTCCCCTATTTAATTTGTAATATATTAGGAGCTGTCAGTACTAATTAGTACCGTAAAATAGCTTAAGCACAGGACTCATGTGTCAACAAGAGTAGTAGTGACTATGTCTCAGAAGAAGCAGAAATTTGAGTATGTCTATGCAGAGGTGTATTTGGTGTGCTCATCTCTATCTAGCTGTGCACAGTAATGATGGTTAGTGGAAAAAGAATGATTCAATTTATAATTTTTTTTTTAGGTTACCTGATGCACCCCTCCCAAAGTAAATAAGCATGTTGGGTTTGCAAGCTTGCAAATTCCTTCTGAATCAGAGCAGCAAGGTATCACACATGGAGGGATCAACTCTTGCGCCTTAAACCGTGCTCCTTGGACAACAAGGAGGAGTATTTGGAAATGCTCGGTAGTTTTGGTCCTTCGCATAAGCTTTGACTGTTGAGTAGGGTGAATACATGCATCCGTTTCTGCATGTAAAAATGCAAGAGTAAGTTCTTGGAGTCAATGAACACACAGTTAAGCACCTTCTTTCTTTGACCGTAACAATAATTTGAACTCAAATATGGGAAGTGTTTTCAATGATGTGGCAAAATGTCAGCTCTGTAGCCAGTATCAGATGTCCTGTTCAACCTAACATGGGTATATGTGACTGTGCTTACCCTGACATCATTGTTGTGACATTACACAACATCACATCACAGGTTTGATGTCTGTAATTAATGTCTGTATTTAAAATGAAAGAAAGCATTACAGAACCTTTTTTACCAGCACAAAGCAAAACATGATTTTTTTTTTTCTTCTGACTCCCTCTGTGCTTGCATGAGGTGCTTGTGTGCATCTTTCGCTGGGTTTGCATAGGTAACTAATTGCACAACTGCCAGCATTGTCAGCTTTTGTCCTCAGAGGCACTATGGTCTGCTCCAACCACTGTCATTGCCTCCCCGTGAGGGTTCCAGAGCCCCTTTCCCTGAGCTTCATGCTGTCCTCCCTCCTCCAGGAGGTCTCAGATGGCACCACGTGCCTATGCTTGGACATGCGAGTTCTGCTTAGTGAAAGAGTCAAAGGTAAACTTTGTACAAAATGTTGTTTTGTTAACAAAGGAAAGGGGTAAGGAAGAAGCAAGGAAAGGGGAGATGGGTCAACCAAAAACTTTTAGGAATTGATTTCAAATTCACTAGCTTGTTATAATTAGCAAAGAAATAACGAAGATCGGAAAACAATTGATATGTTCTTTGACTGCCTAAAGTTTAAATGACTCAATGTGTATCATTAATAATGGACCATTTTAATATTCACTTCTCTTCCTTTATTTTTAAATGGGGAAATTCTAAGGAGCTTGAAAATATAACTGTTCGTTTTGTTGAAAAATAATTCATGCACCAAAATAAAAGGTATCTTTTTTCCTTTTCCATTTCTTCCACTTTTTCTCTGGACAAGCAAGAGAAATAGTTTGTGTCTAGTTGTCCCTGTCACCATGGGAAGCATATAAGAAGTTTCCATTAAATTCCCCCTCTTAAGGGGGCTCAAGAGAATTGTTTTACATACAGTTTAGCTTTGGGTGTCTAATCTGGTGTTTTATATGTATTACTTGATGAAAAACACAACAGTTTTGTCTCTAGCAGAATTTAATTTTGGCTATTGTCATATATTCTGAAGTTGATATAAGCTTAAAAAATGAGAAGTTATTAAGCAGCTGTTACAAACCCCTTCTTTGAACATTAATGTTTGTTCTGTTTAAAAACAATTAATTCTCCAGAAAAAACTTGGAGTGATGTGATAACTAATAACATGGTGATCATACTAGTTTTGTATTAACTCTGTTCTGAGGAAAATAAATACCCAGTTTCTTCTGCTGTGTAGTAGTATCACTGTGATATTGTTACCTATTAAAAAAAAATCAGTTTCAGTTCATTTTAGTTCAGTTGTTGAGATATTTATTGTTTTAAGATTAAAAGTATAATGACATATTGAGTGTGTACAGTTGTCTCAGATTTCAGATGTGAGCATTTCAAATAATGGGAGTTGTTATAGATACACACTGCAGGCTTTACTTTAGAGCAGGAAAAGTATTGTGAATAATGATAGATTTTGTTTTATGCTATTTATATTCAGCCCTTAAAAGTCAGAAAAATAAAATAATATAAATAGGGTTTCATTGTTAGAATGCATTTAATTTTTTTATTGAATATGTTTTAATTCCAATATTGTAACTCTAAACTTTGATATTGGAGTACTGGAAAAACTCAAGAGAGTCTTCCCTACATTTTCCCTTCTGTAAACTGGAAGTTTCTGTGTTATCCCCATTTAAAGAAGATTTCTGAAGACTAATAATTTTTCAGTAATCAGAAAGTGATTATTATTCTCATAGGATAAGAACTGAAACAAGGAAGTCTTCATGGTCAGCTTGAGAGCATTGTGTTAAATGGTCTGTAATGGAGTCTGCTGGTCCATGTATGGTGTCAGTGAGTTGTCCCCCTCATAACTAATATCCTGTCCCATTTAGCCTTTAACTGTAAACTTCATAATCTGTATAAAGACTCAAGGTGCACAGAGAGGGTTAGATTTTTACTCTTTTTCTATAATAATATGTACTATAACATGCCAGGTCAGTGAGTTGAATCAAAGTCCATTCCAGAGACATGAAAAATATTATATATTTTCCAAGTATGCACATTCATAGTTTATATACAACGGCGCTCATTTTGGGGGTAGAAAGTCAGAATTAGCCATCCTAATCCTACCTTCCCAAAAGCCAAGTTAAAAGAAAATTGGTAAACCTGAATGATGAAGCAGTCTGGGCAGTGTTAAGAGAAGGCTGTCTGTGCTAGTTTTGGTCAGGCCCTTAATCAGCAATTACTGCAATATGCACTTCTTGCCTTCATTTTTTGTGTACGGGTGTTGCAGAGGGACAGGATGTTTCACCAGTGGGTTTCAAGAATATCTGCTGACAGCAGAGGAATGGTGAACCTCAGCGGCTTCAGGTCCCATGCCAGGCACTGGTGGGCTGTTTTGCTTTACTTGGCACAAGCCTTTTTTGTGTGGTCATTCCAGGCTTGACCGATCGATCTCCTCTTCTCCAGGCTGGGATGCTCTTCTTCACATCCAACCAAGCGCCACAACCTTTCCAGCCAACCCCACAACCAATGACATGAGCACTATTTCCTTCCCACCCTCATCTTCATCTCATAGGCCTCCCAGTTGTATCTGAGGTGACATCAGGTAGCCAATGGCTTGCTTAGGATTTAAAGTGCGTAATTTCCTTAATTTTGCAGACTCACCTCACATGACCCCTTGGAGTCCATGTTTCTTTGCTGATGATATTCCAGCCTTCCCAGCCAGGACTTATTACATCAGTTTCCCCTTTCAGGCAGCACCAGACCCAATCTCTGCATTTTATCTGTCTCTGTAGGTTTTTTTTCCCAGCCAGTGTTATTCTTCTCACAAATTTGGCTCTTTGTCCATCTTTGAGGTCAGATCATATCCTCAGTGCTGCATGGTCCCAGAGGAAGGGTGGCAGTGGGAAGCAAGAGGAGTTCAAGGGGGTTAGAGAGGCAAACCACTTGCTCCCAGGTTAATGAGCTTGGAGTAGAGCCACTCACACTTGGAGGATGAGAGGTTTTGGCTAGACAAATTCAGGCCATGGTCCCTCAGTATGCAGTGAACAGTACCAGGCATGTTTGTTTGACTAGGACCAACTATAACTTCGAGGAACAGACACCAGAAAGTGCTAGTTTTAGTAAAATTTGATTGAAATGTTTTCTTTCTGAACAGTTGGGGTTTTTTTAAAGGCATTGAAAGGCTTAATTTCAGTCAGACCTAACTATCTGTTTCTACTTGATGTATTTATTTCAGTAGAGAAATGTAAAAATTTAGATGCAGTCTCAGTTGTGAGATCAGAAGAGCAAAATGAATTTAAACTTCAGCCTGAAGGATAGTAGACAGAAGGAGGTTCATTTGGGAAAAATGAATCCTTCTAGTGGAAATTAAAATGAACAAAGACAAGCAAAGAAAGAGAGAAACTTGGTTGCAGTATATGGATAACATACTAGATGTGTGTTTCAGGCATGGCACCTCCATTGCCACCACTCCTGATGTTTGTATGTGATAGGTGTAGAATATTTGAAGCAAGACTGAGTAATGAGGAATGACTGAAAAGAAGTAACTGCCCAGTTTTACACCTTTTTCACGTCAGCTCTATTTACCAAGTGCACAGAGTCCTCATGCAGTATCTGGCACTGCTTGCCCGAGGAGGAATGATGTGGAAATGTAAGACCAGTTTGTGAGTGCTGAGCTCTAAGTCTGGTGGGGACATGGCTGAGTTTTGCCTGGAACTGGGCAACAGCTTACAGGTGGTTAAAGGGTATCAGTAATAGTTTCATGCATCGGTCATTCATATCAGTCCTTTTTGCTAATACATTTATGAATATTTTGTGATAATGTGCAGAGTAAGAAAATGTTTATCAAAACTTTGCATCAAAATTTTAACTTGTGGCTCTTTGGCGTATGGTTGGCTACAATTTATTGTTAATATTTTCGTTGTTTTTCAGTGTAAGTTGACTTATGTGGAAACATTGAATGCTTCCATATTAGTCTGAAAAACATCACAGAATATAATTTGATTATTTTCTCCTAGAAATGTAAATGCCGATAAGTGCTTTTTTCAAAAATTATTTTCACTAAGCCTTGCTAATTTGGTGACCCTCTCTATCAACAAACCTGCTTGATAGGTACTTGTGGAAAGTTCTTGATGTATTCCATGGCAGACAAAGTAACTAGTCTAGACTGACAAAAGAGAATTCACTTAGAAAAATTGTACTAGATGCACACTGGAATTTTTTACTATTTTCTAATATAAACATCAAGGACTCAAATTTATTAACTCAAGTTTTCAGATAAATAGAATTGGAAGATTCTGATTTAAGATTGGGCTAGAGAAAATAAAGAGCCAAATGAAATCAAAATGAGAAGAATTACCCCAAAAACATGGGGGGAAAACTTGAAAGGAGAGCTGCTAAGGGGATGTATGAATTCTTGTTGTCTGGGATTTTATAAACTAACCTTTTTTTAAATTCAAAAAATAAATCTGAATTGGGGGCAATATAATATTTTTTCCTGGTATTTTACCTCCGCTTTAGCAATTATTTAGGGATCTGCTATTTTTTGAGAAATTTTCACATCTGAAGTTTCTTAGTACAAGGAATACAAGTATGTTATCAGTATTCTTTATATGCTTAAGCAAGTAGTAATCCAAGCACCACACCTTTGTTAGACTTTTTTCTCTTGAAGAGTTGTGTTGACAGATTGTTTCTTTGACAGAACATTCTAGTAACACTGCTCATATATAAATAATACATCTAAGCTGAACATGTAGTTTCCTGAATGTGTTTATGATTTAGGGAACAAGGGAGTAGGTTTTGTTGCTTATCAAAAATGTCACAGCAGGCCCATGTAGAATTTGAGATATTGAGAATTTGGCCTCATGTCAAAGAAATGTATCATTTTTACATTTAATGTACCAGATGGTACAGGGGCTGATTAGGTTATTTGGTGTAGAAATCTGTAATCATTTGTTCTTCTGTACTGTTGTAGAAACCCTTTGGTAAATATGTCATTTCAGGGACAGGAGGATTAGATGCCAAGTAACCTTAATGCTTACTTGCAAATGTATTATTTAAAAATAAGTATTTTCACACTAGATGTGTTTGCATTTATTGTTAAACATATTTAAAAATTTATACTGTTTGCATAGGGATCTCCATTCATTTCGAAGCACATTTCCCCAGTCCTAGTTAGAACTGCTACTAAAGGTTGGAGCGCATAGTACTTTTTTATTGGTGAAGTGGTTGGAAATAATACCATGGTGTGACTGTTCAGGAAAAGTTAGAAGATAGTTTTTACAGCCTTGGAGCTTGAATTTTGCTTGTCTATGAATGGTTGATTTGCTTTTGGTCTCCCCGTCTCTTAGTTAATTCTCTTTTTATTTTGGGGTATCTTCTGGAGGTTCTACACATTTAGCAACACTCTGCTAATAAAGGCCACCTGCACCTCATAGTATGTGCTGAGTTTCTTTTGTCTCTTCAGACTCACAAAGAGAATAGATATTCTATTTTTAGGCCTTGAGGGTTGGAAACATCCACTTTGAAATCAAACTTCCAAGTGTTATGCAGAGATAATGATACATTAAGTGAATCATGAGTACTTTAAAGTGAGTATCTCTCAGTCTTTCCTGTTAAATTGATTCCAGTTTGTTTAAATGCATTTTCATTGAGCCTTTTTTCATTTTAATAATTCCTGGACTCTACCGCCTGTCTATCTCGGTGCCAATTGCTGCTTCAGTGTGAGTTGTTGTAGCAGTCTGACTCGACCTTACTTGGGAGCGCTGTCTCGTGGGGATCTCTTTTCTTCCCTGGAACACAAATTTAACCTTGACCCTGAGGAACCATTTGTTGAAAACTGACAGTAAGATACATTTTAATTTATACTTCCAGAAAAGAAGCAGAATGATCCAGCTGTCTTGCATTTTGCCCTCTTCTTCAGTGTGACCTCCTGCATTTGTCCAATGCATCCAAGCTGAGCAGTTCTGTCAGCCTGGGAACGCCTGCAGCAACAGCCTCGAGCAAAAAAGCACAAATGCCCATTCCAGCGTTTGCATTTGGGAACAAATTTTTAAATATTTTGCTCAGTTTTACTTTTCAGCTGTCTACATGTTTGCCCTTCTGCCTTTATACAGCTGTCTGTTACCACTGTAGTGGTACATCCTTCATGCACAGATCAGTAATGATAGCCACATCTCAAATTAAGCATAATTGACTCTTGGGTGTGTTGTCTTTTCAGGAGGATAGCAGAGTGTTTCAAGTAGAAGCTGTTTAGTTCATTTTTTGCAGGTTGTATTACTTCTTCCTTTTCTTTTTTGGTTTTTTTTTTTTTTTTTTTTGCTTTGGTTAAAGTGGGGATTTTCAGGCAGAAGCAATTGTTGCAAATGTAATTTCTCATTATGGGAAGGTGTTTTGCAAAACATCTCTTCCTGTAATTTTAAAGAGAGTTCACTCCTAAATTAGCAAGATAAGCCAAAAAAAGACTCTGACTAAAGCGCTGGGTACTTGAGCCATAACCTGCAAGGCTTTTTGAGGTGCCCAAGCTGCTGCTTACCCAAGCTGGCTGTACCAGTCTTTTTACTCAGCAAGTACCTAGTTGGAGTGGGACAGGACAAAACCTGCTATAGCCAGATATGCTTCATGGCATGCACCCACCAAACTGCAATTTCAGGAGAATGAACTTTCTACCCTTGCCTACGAGAAGGATAAGGGAAATATTCAATTTTAATTTTAAAAAGCAAATTGTGTGCAAAAGATGAGCACACCATATCCTATACTCAATCCACCTGCACATCTCATGGCATTAGAGTTGTAAGCACATCTGTATGCTATGCAGAAGCAAAATGACTTCTACTAGAGCAAGTGGTTTTTGTAATTTAAAACATATTGGTTTGTTTTACTGTGAAGTGTTAGACAGTCTGTAACCTGCAGAATATTTCTGGTTGTTTGGGTTTCACCCTCCAAGCATGATGATCAGAGCTGAAACCTGCTCTAACTGGGCACAAGTTCTGCACTGCTTACCCACACAACTGCATGCCTGCACTTCCAAGCCTTAACGTTTTGGTACCGCAGTAGCAATGATGTAGTTAAAATTGTGGGTAGCTTTTCAGATGGAGTGGGATTTTTCTCATCTCAGTCTCTTTTAGCTGACAAAACAAAATCATCTCATCTGAAATTTCTCCTGCCAGAGCAGAGTGAGGTGGGACAGCATGATGTCAAATAAGAACGGGTTTTTGAGTGATTTGACTGAAGAGTTAAACATTTAGCAATTTATTTTTTAACTTCCTGTCCTCAAAGCTAAATGCTAAATTTAGTCTGTTCAGTTTCCGTCATCAAGGACAGCTTTTTTGGTATGCTTTCTTACAAAATATTTGACCTTGAGAGATTGCTGCCAGAAAGGAAGACACTTTAGTATCTGACAGCTGATTGTTGGAGGTTTGCAAACTCTGTTGTGTGGGAGCAGTAAAAGTCCACAAAGGTAGAAGGATTCACTTCAGCTTAGCACCCTGTGAATCTAATGAACTTCAAGGTGTGAGGATGAGTTGCTGAAAACAAAATGATCTTTGCTTTTTGTCTGGTTTAAACTGTAGCTGGATGGAAACTATGAGCTCTTCATGGTTTGGTTATGGACGGGAGACAATATTGGTACACAGAGGAGATTGCCATGAGTAAAATAAGAGAATTGAAGGGGGCTATTGCAAAATTTCCTCTCAAGTAAGTTAAGAGGAGGTAGAGTTCAGGGGGCTGAAAAGAAGATGAGGAAGAACTGTGCAGGAAAGGATGGCCATCCAACAGATGGGATGTTATCAGCCACAACTTCCCATGCTTTGCTCAGGGTATTATGGCTTGTTGTGAGTTTGACTGGTTGTTTTTCCATAATGGTCTGGGAATAAGGCAGTAAGGAATGCTTTTTTACTCAGCCAAAAAAAGCTTCGTGAATAGGGAAATCATGTGTTATGTTCTTGGCGGTGTTTATTAATGACAAGCTAATGAAACAGAGCACTGCAGAGAATACTGGTGTACAGCTTTAAAAGGGCAGGCACAGAAGTGTGAGCCAAGAGCAGTGATTAATAGAGGCTGCAGCTTTATTGAAAAGCCTTTTGTAGCAGGGAGCCATCCTAACCTGCCTTCCAGTTCTCTCTCAGACTGGATTTGAGTGGATGGTGAACAGCATAAGGATGCAATGACAATGTTGCAGAGAAGGGCATTGCTGATATTTGCTTCTGAGTCCCAACTGATGCCAGGGCTGAAGCTGTCTGTCTCCTTTGTACCAGCAGGCAGGAGCAGTGAGATGAGGGAAGCCACGTGGAGCTCTACCCCTTCATGTTGTATTTCCGTGGTCTGGGAAATACGTCCAAGGCAGCCCACTCAGTTTCAAGGACCTCAGGCTGAACCCTTTCTAACCTACCAAATGCTCTGGAAGCTGCCAAACTGTCAGCTACAGAGTTTAGATGCATAAAACCAAAATGAAGTTCACAAAACCAACACAGACACTTTTGGAAACCAAACACAAAAAACCTGCTTCAGATGCCCAAACCAGCAATTAGCTGAGCCTACACCACCACAAGAAGCTCAGTTCACTAGATGAGGATGGAAAAACAGGACTAGAGAGACAGGAGAAATAACACACAACTGCTTGTTTCTCATCCAATTGACTTTATGAGCTGACAGAATGGCTGATGCTATACCTCTGAATATCCCAGCCATAGCTTTATTATCTTCTCAATTAGAAAAGATGTAGTTCCATTAAATAAAACTAACAACAACATTCATTGTCTAGAGAAATTAACAGTTAATTCTCAGTTAATAACATTAGTGGGAGATGCTAAGAAATAGTGTGCTGAGAATTCATCCATCTCTTTCAGCTTCATTGCTACACTTCATCCTGTAGTTCTTAATTCTGGAATAGTCACCATTAGGAAAAGTTTACTTATAACATTCATTTTCAGAAAATAATGATAAATTTAATATTCAAAGTTTTGAATCACATACTGATTAAATAGAGTTTTGGCAACTTAGATAAAATTTGAGATCATGGACAAACATCTATACTGGTTGTAGGTCACTGTAAGGGAGCGTGAGTTTTTGGGCTAGGTCTTTGCTCACCACCAGCAGAACAAAATATAGCACTTGCTTACAATTTTTATCTTAAATATGAGATGCACAAACCTCTTTTCATAAGGATCCTCTGCCTTTGTAATGTCAGCTGACATCAGTCATAACCTGAATTTACCAAAAAAAGGGCATTCTTAGTTTTACAGTTTTGACAGTGAAAGGAGGTCATTGAAGGGTATACCAGTTTTCATCCTGTTTGAAGAAAATCATGAAGAGATTGTAAAGTTTCACGCTTAGTTTCTCTGCTGAAGACTGAAGTAATTAATAATATCAACGACATTACCACAGTACACGGAGACTGCCTGGTCCCTCCAGCAGCTCTGGACAAGAAGAGAGCACCTAGGGAAAAATATATGCAATACAAGGAATGTACAGACAAAAGTAAATGTAGACGAGCTCTTAAAAGAGAATGTGATTTGTATGATAGTCTGAAGTTACATGATAATTTTTTTTTTTTTAAGTCTCAAAAAACTAGGTGTAAATACTGAGTAAAACAAAGGGCTATTCTTAGCACAGTCTAGAAAAATCTGGAAGCTAATGACCCGTGCTTTGTCGTAAAGACCATTAGTTCTATCCACAGAACAAATACTTTGTCTGCCATTAACTACATAAGGGTTTGGGGTTCTTCTTTACTCTTCCTGTGGGGGACCTAGTGCTGCTTGCTGCAAAGGCCAGAGGGACTTTGGGGCAGATGTGCTCCGTTTGCTGATAGACTGCTTTTGAGATCCATGTGGATTCTTTGTGTCCAGTCTCAGAAGTATCTTGGAAATTAGAAGACTAATACTAGCAGTCTGACATGCATACACTGGGTACATCAAGTCCCCAGTTCCCTCAGAGCACTTTAGAGTGCTCTGAAGAGCAAGGAAGGACAGCAACAGCAGGTAATCCATCCTTCAGGTCACAGAATAACATATTGTGTAGCTGAGGCAGGCGGCATTGGGTCAACCTGAAATCTGCCTTTGGCACTCAGAGGAAACCTGGAAGTATGGCAACATGTAGGATTTCCTCCATGGTGGATTTATCTGCCCTGTGCACAGAGCTGGCAATTCGTACTGCTTCTATATGACACTTGTGCAGCCATGTGCACAAGGGGATCTCTCATCTCCCTTGGATGCAAGTTATCCCCCTTCTCTTGAACATTTAAGACAGAGGATGTTGCCTTTGGCCTTATGAAGATTTGGGTATAATCTGTGCAGGGTGTCCCTCTCTGCCTTGCCTTTCCTCTGTCACCAGTCAGTTTAGTTTAGCAGAACCAGTGTCCCCAATTGCAAGTATATGAGACTTGTCAAGACTTGACAAATGAACTACTTGTGCCGTGTGTGTTTATGGTTTTGACTTCATGATGGCACAATGGGGGATCTCATGGATAATAATCCAGGCAAGGTGGTTTCAGAGGAAATTAAGAGGCATCATTACTGGACAATTACAGGCGGGTTTGCCTTCTTAAAGAAGAAGTTTTCATGGACTTCTCACTTGTAGCTGTTTATGCACTTTGAAAAGTAACCTGGTCTTCACTCTGTGTTCTTTCTTAGCAGATCTTCCCACTGTCTTTACAAAATGAGATTTTTTGCTTTTGTTATTTGTATTACCACAGAACAGCAGGATCCAGGATCTAGGTGAATCCTTTATTTAGATGGTGGTCTCTATTTTATATTGATTTGTGTGTGAATAGTGAAAGACTCACTGTTCCAGAGATGTTCTTGCTTTCAAATGGGGGGAAATGTCAGATTCAAGAACCAGACTAAATCAGCTAGATCTACTAGAACATCTCATGTTTCAGCATGCCAGAGATAATATCCACTTAGGTTGTTATTATTTGAGTTTTTAATATTAGTGTTTCTGTTTTCCTTTTGCAATAGAACTCCATTCTGTGTTGAAATTTGACTCTGATGCAAAACAAGGAGTGTTTTCTGTGAAAATATTTAACATACTTGATTATAAAAATCACAAAATGAATTAATAGTTTGCTTGATTGTTAGTTTATTTAGAGTAGATGTGTTAAAATATTTCTAGCTTAAATATTTCTGACTTTATATTTTTAGATACTTACTAAATATTGTAATCTAGAGATCAAGATAATACATTTAGAGCTGCTTAGGTACTGTAAAAAGATTGCTTGTATATGGAATAATTGCTTTGGATCAAGTGAGATTTGAAGTAGCATGGCAAACGTTTTATACTCAGTTTGGTTTTCTGTACTACTGCCATAACTGTGTGTGTGTGCCTGTCTGTAGAGAAGCTCTGCTGCAGTGCAGCATGATTTGTACTTTAAAATTATGAGCTGACACAAGAAAAGGAAAGAAGTCCTGTGGCTTTCATGACCAAATTGTGTGATGTGCATTAGCAATTGTGTGTGCAAATTGTCTCTAGCCACATATGTAACTATGTCCCTCTGTACTTCCTCAACAGTCTCCAAACGTCCACAACTACCCAGATATGGATGCTGTACCCTTGTTACTAAACAACATGAAGGCAGACCCCACGGAGGATTCATTATCTACAGACCACTTCCAAACACAGACTGAACCAGTGGACTTGTCAATAAACAAAGCCAGGTCATCCCCTACAGCAGCTTCATCTTCACCGGTTTCCATGACAGCATCAGCCTCCTCCCCTTCTTCTACTTCTACTTCTTCTTCTAGTCGGCCAGCTTCATCACCCACTGTAATAACATCAGTATCCTCAGCGGCGTCTGTACCGTCAGTATTAACTCCAGGTCCTCTTGTGGCCTCTGCATCTGGTGTTGGAGGCCAGCAGTTTTTGCACATTATCCATCCAGTACCACCTTCAAGTCCCATGAACTTGCAGTCCAACAAAATGAGTCACGTGCACCGTATCCCTGTGGTGGTACAGTCGGTACCTGTTGTCTATACAGCTGTGAGATCACCTGGGAATATGAACAACACTATAGTAGTACCACTGTTGGAGGATGGGAGAAGCCATGTCAAAGGTAAGGTGCAACCAGTTTTGTGCATCTGTAGCATCTCCGAGACTGCTCTTACATGAGAAAAATATAACAATATTAGAAAGCTGTTTGTTTCCATACCGTGTTGTTTGCTGAAAAGACATATAACTTACACTGTAAGGAGGAAGAAATAGGACAATGGAAAAGTGTCAATATGTAAAACATCATAGATGAATATGGAGAACTCACCAGGTGTTTCAGGTTTAGCAAGGGAAGGAATGTCAGAGAGATTGGTCCCCAGCAAGGAGAAAGCAATCATTCGTCTGTAGGAATGTGAGAAAGAAAGGCTTTTATTAAGCTCAAGGAGTGGCAGTACAATACTTTCAATCAGGTTTCTTCTTCCAGATTAAACAGCAGAAAGGTTTCTTCTTCCAGATTAAACAGAAAGGGAAGGAAGCCACACGAGGCTGTATACTGGAAATGAGTTTTGCAGACACAGGACCTGAGAGGCGTGTGAAGGGAGGAAGAAGGACGGATACACTCTTGAGGTGTCCAAAGAACACAGAAAAGGGAGCTGGAAAGCAAGTAAAAGTGCAAACATAACAGTTACTGAGGGAGCTAAAACTTGTTAGAGATGGTGAGATGATGGGTGGAGGAAGAAAAGAGAGAACAGTTGTGCCCAGATACCTTGAAAACTATAGCTTTATAAAGGCAGCATTAGTGACAGAGATGGGAATATGAAGAAAGGAATGAGAGACACTAATTTCAAGGCTCACTGCATGTGAGTGAATAAAATACGGTAATTCTCCCCTGAAATGAGGTATTGCTTGAGGTGGAAAGGGAAGGTATTGACATATAACCTTACTTTGGGGCTTATGAGACTGCAGGACATTTCGTAATGTATCTTATAACATCTCTTCCATACCTAATTTCATAATGACCAGGTCTCTACAAGGTTTTGCCTCACCTTTCATGTCTGTTTTTGATAAACTGGCAGGTGTGTATTATTGCACAGGACTACAGTGATGGGTCACTCTGATGTTTAGTTGTATCTGGTTGTCTATTAGCCTCTGATTCTGCTACTACTCCCTCAGTACCCAGGTGTGGATTGTGCCCTCCCAATGGGATTGGACATAGGAAATGGACTCATTGTTGATCTGAGTTTAGTTTTAAGCCTGAAAATGATGGGTTTTTTATTACACTTCATACAGTGATGTAATATTAGCTCTTTGTGTCGTTATGTCAAGAAATTATGAATAAAAGCAGAACTTTTCACCATATTGTCTAAAAAAAAAAGAAAAAGGAAATTTTTAGTCTGTATTTTGATTTTGGAGCCTCAAGCTGCACCTGACCTTGAGCTCATCCAGAAATTTTTCTGTTTGTTTTCTTTTCAAAGGTGCTAGTTGGCTCTGGTAGTAGTCTCCTTTATAGGAAGCACTTTCTGGTCTCGTAAAACTGGAACTTTGCTACCCCAGTTCCATCAACAAAATTGCAGAACTTAATGTGCTGTAGGGATTTCAGCCCATGAACTCCATGCCATCTGGGCTGCCCTGACAATATGACCTTTGTGCTATTATTGGCAGAGGTCATTAACCAGCCCTGCAACACTTATTAACGAACAGTTAAAGAGAAAAGGGATTAACAGTTCTTGAATTTATCAATTTTTTTTTGCACCAGTTGTACCCGTTTTGCTATCCCTAATGCTTTTGATATAAATGTTCTGGTTAATTTGAATAAATACAATCGAAGAATCATGGGTGGCAGTCCACTCTAGGTATGAGTTTTGCTGGAGTGTGTTTTTCATTCTTTAATGTAAAACGATACAAGTAATAATATGCAATGATATCGCACAAATTAACCAATTAAATAAATTTATGTGTGCAGACTAAATTTCCTTCAGTGATCAGCTCTTGTGCTGAAAACAAGAAATAAATGTACACAGATCCTAACAGGACATTGCTGTTAAATTGAATTAGTTGCTAGCTCTCTACCAGCTGATGGACAAATGCAGGTTTGGAGTCATCTAGAGTAACAACTTCCAACTTCTACATGAACGTTGATAATTTTCAGAAACAAAAAAATACACACATTGAAGCAGTTGATTCACAGACAGCATTGGCAGCCTAGTCTCTGTGTTGTTGCAGCTTTGGTGCTAATTCAGAGACTGTGTTGATGATCCAGGAGTGTCAGTTCGGAAGCACTTAAAGTTAGATTTACATTAGCCTCTGTCTAATTCCTTTTCACTCAGTTGAGACTTGGGCGCTTTCCCGAACAGAAATTTTTTAATGCTAAAATTAGTGAAAATTACATCAGACTGAAGTTCAGACTTCTCCTGTTTTTCAAGGTTTCAGGTACTGAGGGGAAAAAATGGAAGAAACAGGATACAGAGAAAAATTTTTTCCTTGTTATTCCCAATTTTGTTTTTCTCATGCTGAATTTTCCTGTTCATTCCTGATTTGACTAGAACCATTTCATTTTTAATTTTATTGCAAAACCTTCTCAGACTGCCACCATCCCTCCAATCATGCGTCCAGGTGTTTTGCTCAGATGGCTTTCTGCTTTCCCTGATACTTCCCAGTCCTCCTTTATCTCTCTCTCTTAGACAAAACTGTCTTCCTGGTATCTGCTTTTTTAGGCAGTTCAAGCAAATACTTATTTCTGTTTGAATTCTCTCTTCCCTCCAGCACAAGAAATTGCTACCTTGTCTTCTCTTTCCCCTTCTTCTTCTGTTTTTTCTACTTTTCTAGTCCTTCCCATCTTGCTGACTGCTCTTTGAGTGCCATTTTCAGCAGCTCTGTTTCATCTTCCCCTCCTTATCTGTTAATATTTCTAACCTATATTGTCATCTCCTCAGCCACTGTGCATCCTTTTCCATGGCGTCATTCATCCTGGCATTCTTTGTCTCACCATCCTTCAGGAGAGTCTCAGATCTCCTTTTGTGCCTCTCAGTTTGCTGCTCATTTCTGCTGTCTGTCCTGCCTCCTCTCTCCCATTTTCTTTACTTGCAAGGTTTTGCGTGGTTTTGAAGAGAAATAGCCCTTGTATACACAAGCAACCAGCAGGATCCCATTAGGACCCGTTCCACGTGCTACACCTCAAGGAAGGCAATGGGAGACAGGGCTATGATGCTTCAGCAGCATCCTTATGTCAGTGATGCTTTTTGTGGGATAAAAACCTAGTCTAAATCAAAACCAAGATTGAAACATTTTTAGGAAGTTATTAACAACACCCAGTTAGAAGGTAATTAGTGGACGATATGTTCAGCATCAGTAATACAACATCAGCCACTTACAAAATCTTACTTAATTCCTACAAGTTCTTTACACTATTTAATCCCCCAGCACTCACATATATGCACACACACCCCCAGGTGCATGCAGACTCCTCTGCTGACCATGTACCTTCCCTCCCCGATGCAGGAGGCAGTCCAACGAAGTCCACAGAGCGAGAGGTCTCTGTGTTGCTCCCACAGCACCAGCCCAGCTGTACAAGTTGTACCCTACAACCTACAGCTCTTGGTTTTTTGTGTGCACAAAGCATAGTGATGTGTTAGGGCTGTCGGGCACGGAGGGGAAGGGAGCCAGATACAAGTCCTTGTGGGCACCACAGGTGTGAGCTGTACCCTCTGCCACCCCTACAACATGGCAAAGAGACAAAGTTCACTTCCTTCAGTGGTCCCTGCTCTTGTCAAGCACAGCCTTAAAAAGTTCTTTGAGATTTTTTAATGTGTGGATTAGGTGGTGGTGACAGAACGTTATTGTATGTTAAAATATTCTGTAAAAGAGCATTGAAGTCCCATGAAAAACTCTTTCCTTGCCTTTTTTTTCTCCCTCTTCAGCAGTGATGAGGACTGATAAAAGGTAATTAGAGGCAAAGCAGGTAGCAGCACCTATAGATAAAGTTGCCTGATGATTTCCCTTAAAACTGTATGTTCAGTTGCACGAAGTCTGTCTATATGTTAACCGTTTAGAGTAGCATTTTCCATACTGCATATCTGCTGCAAGCTATTTTTATTTTTTTTTCTTCCTTTTGTAGGAAATTTTCAAGAAAAAACTATGCCACTCTTCACAGAGCATGGAGACAAAAGTGTAGCATTTTCTATGTTGAAAAAATGTATTCTACCTTTTTTTTTTTTTGGTAAAAATCTGTAGAACCTCAGTGTTTCTGTCTCATGAACCTCAAGCTTAATTTGGACCATTGTCCTTTGCTTTCAGAAGATATCCATAAATACTACTGGCAAGTCGTGTCCCTCTAGCAGCAGGTTTCGCCATACATAATATCCTTTCTGTTGTTCAGAAGAGTTACTCCATTCATTGAAGGGCCTTTTAAAAGCTCCTTCCTGGTGGTGGTGCACCAAGGACAGGAGCTGTGCAACTTTGATATTTCTGGGGATTTGGGTTCAAATTTATGGATTCTCATTCTTACAGGTTTTTAAATTTTCAGAAGATACAAGCATTTGCAAAATCTAGCGGTCAGAACATTATAAATTTAAATCTGCTGACTGAACTTTATCTGCTTCCTGTGTACATAAACAGCTGTAATGACATGGGCTTGGACTATTTTTATATTATGTCTGTACATAGACCTGACAGAAATACAGTTGTGTCTTTTAGCAGTTTTCACATTCCATATTCCTCACTGTGAATATATTAATAAGTAGTAAATCCATACCTTTTGCTGCAGATTTTTTTGTGACTTAGATAGTATCACAAGACAACATTATCCACTGCCCATGGTGGTTTTTTTAAAGTACAGCCTGTTATTTCTGCCTACTGTAAAGTTTATTCCACAGAAGTAAACACAATTTGTAGTACAAAGTTAGAAATTAACAGAACTGTTCCATATGTTTAAAGGTCAGATTATATGGTCTGTTTGTATAAATTATGCTATGGAAGAGACTTTTAATTAAAACCAATAGTGTTGCCTTTTTTATTTCATGTGAAGTGATTATCCTTTCTACATTTTAGGAGATGGTTATTTTGAATTTGAGCACTGAGGCTGAGAGTTTCTACTTTAGCTGCAATTTTTTTGTTGTTATGCACAAAAATCCTTTGCAGCTGTGCATATTCCAGCCTGTCCACCTCCATCCTGCTGCCCCCTAGAATGAATCTCTCTCTTCCCCTTTTTCTTGGTTCAGCTGGAAGGAACATTAGTGGTTCTTGGAAAGGAGAAGCAGGTTGGCAGTGGCTAGCCAGGAGGAGAAACAGGCAGAGAAGAGGCTTGTATTCAGGGTGGGGCCTGTGTTCCTGAAGGTGGTGCACACATTTAAGAACTAGAGCAAATAATAATTCTTGCCAGAATGCAGAGTTAAAACACAGGCTATAAGATACACTGTGGTATTTGAAACTGAGAAGGAGATTGAATTAAGACACATGCTGTTTTAAGATTAATCAACAGTGGATTGTATGTTTTTATGTATTTTATGGATTATATGTTTTTAAGTAGGAGCAGGTTTGGTGAAGGGAATGAGGTAGGTGCATATTATTTACAAAGCCCAGCATAAGCAGGATGAGGAAATCCATTTTGATGTATCCTTAGTCCCTGCACCTCTTGGAAGCTGTTAATTCCTTGTCTGCCATGTCAAGAATGCTTTTGGTCCTTCAGCTCTGTGTTCTCACCAGGGCTGAGCTTTGATCTGGTTGCTTTTATCCCAGATTTGGATCCAGCAGAAGCACATGCCTGAAACTTCTCATTTGTTTTATCTCTGCGTTGGGTTTTATTGTGTCTTGGACCAACCTGCTGGAAACTTTCTGTTGTCTAAAATATCTCTGGATATTTGTTGCAGTGTGTAAGTTGCAGTCTGCTACCATTGTGTAGTGGCTTTGCAATATTTTATTAAATATTAAATATATTCAGTCCTTGTTTTCTTTGTTTACTTTTGGTGATAGAATATTTGTGTACTAAATGCTCGGTGATATATAAATCTCAGTAATCCTAGTAGTTTCTTTTTTTGTGTAGATGAGGTTTTGTGGCATTGAAATAGCTTAGAAAGAGAAAAGTCCTTTGTTTAAAAAATGGTTTTGTGTGTTTATGTATACAATCCGATGACAGAGATGCTTAAATATGTGCATATTTTACATCCATGCAATCACTCTCACCTCTATATTTCTCCATACAGCTATTCTTTTACAGGTTTATGGCAAATTATTTGACTGTTGAAATGATTTTAAATATTACCTTTGATTGGATCATAGCAATTAATATTCCCTGGTAGATTAGTTACACTGTGCATTCAGTGCCAATTTCCATTCTCTGTGAACCATAGCTATGGTAGGTGCAGTTAACTGCTCTAGCCATATAGTCCCATAAAATCTCAATAAAATCTGAAAACTGTGGAGTATGGGTAATCTTGCTATAAATTGTAATAAAAATTACCCCTGTAGACTCTATATTCTGACCATTACGTTCATGGATACTGCTGCTTTGTACATAAAGTTTTATGAAATAAATCGACCAGTTCTACTGCCTCTTCTAGGCACCAAGCTGTTTTGATTGAAAATCTGATAGGTGTGCACAGAGCATTCTTTCCATGCATAAATCATTTATAATGAACTTTAAATAGGAAGAAAAATTCCGTATATGTGCTTCATGTAGTATGGACCAGCTTAGAAGGAGGAAATCATCAATACTGTTATTCACATGTATTTGTTAGGTCCATAAAGACAGGATTCTGTTTCCTAAAACACATTAAATAAACCTGAGTACCACACTTAATCTCTGATGTTATAGTTTGAAATAGCTCCTGTACATCTACATCTGAAAGTGTCGCTTCCACCATTAAAAACATGTACTGATGTCTGTTACATTCTCTTTTGACATCTTCCTGCTGGACAAGTCTGTGCTGGTCTCCTCTTCTCTAAAAAAATTTCCAAGAAGGAGGATGTTTAGTTGCTTCAGATATCAAACTGTAGTCTGAGGCTGGGCTTGCACAGTTGTGAAATCTATTTTACAAGAAGGATGAGATGAGTTGGTTCCTCTGCTTGGTATTTGGTCCACCCAGGTACATTTTTTTATCAGAGGCATTTGAGACAGTTTCAGTTTAAGAAAGCAAAGGAAGTCACTGTTGACCAGCAGTTTCCTTCTTTCAACATTTCGGGTACTGAACTATGCTGTATGCCAAACTTAGATTCCAGAGTTGTGGTTTGGACACAGCAGTATTCATAATTGTTGGCAGATGATTATTTTTGATACGATTACTTTGACCCTTTGTGAATGACTTCTCCACATTTGCCTCCTAAGGCCCTGAGGCCAAAGATCCTTTTCTTTAGCTTCAGTGTTGGGGACTGAGGCACCTCTTTGACATTAAGTGAACAGTGACGGGTGGGAAGAAAGTGGGAGCGAGCAAGCCTGCATAGTGCTGTTGCCAGCACTGTGCAGCTGTCTGATCTCAGACACTTTCTGGGATCCCCCCAGACACTTTTGCTAGTTTCCCTGAAAACCAAGGTGTTGCAGAATCGCATGGCAAAGGCTTCTGTTGTCCTCTTGCCACCAAGGAGCAGGTCCACAATGGCTCAAGGGGACACTGAGTCTCCTTCCTTTGCCAGGACTGGTGGTCCAGCACCCAGCAAGAGGAGAGAGGGGGGCTTACACTACTGAATTTCCCGTGCAGCCCATGGAGACGAGTAGGCTCAGCATCCTGAAGGCACCCATCTCCCTCTGATCGGCTGTGTGGGAGGGTTGTCGATGGTTCTGTTTGCAGTACAGGTACCTGAAGACAGTGGCACTTCTCTCCCAGTGTCTCCTAGGTCCTGAGGTCTAGGGCTCTGAGAGGAGATGGGGGCTGATTGAAACATACTGTTAGCATTGTTAGGTCATGGGGTTGTTGCGAGTGGCAGATTATTATTATTGTTATTAGGTTCAAACTAAGATGATTTCTTCTTTTGCAGATTAATAGCATATTGTGCTACAACATGAGTGCCCTACAATTTTCTTAGCCATATTTTCCACTACCATCCTTATAGGAGTTTGGCAGCAAATGTCACTTTGCTACTTCAATCCTTCATGCTCTGCAGACACAGGGACACACGTGTAACAGCAGTAATAATGCGATTCTTGTAAATGTCAGTTTTGGCATGTAGGGTAATACTGGTTTTCCATTCCTAATGGAAGTAAGTACACAGCAGCATTGCTTACAGATAATGATGATCTTTAACTTGTATGCCAGCATGCACTCGAAGCCACTGGAGAGGAGTTTCTAAGAAACAGTAATCATGACCCTTTCTGACTTATTTGAGGCACCTCATATTTCTGCTTCATTTAAACTTGCATCACAATTAAAACCTGGGGCTGTGTTTCCGAGAAAAAACACGTCACCCAGGCTTGGATCAGAACTGGCAAGGCTGGAGGGGCTTCCCCACCATCCAGGCTGATGTCTCACCTAAAAAAGGTGTTGGGTGTTAGTCCGCACACTGCAGAGCCACATAACCCTGCTTCTGACTGGCAAGTCTTAGTGGCTGGATGCCAGGGCCACAAAAAAATCCCATCATGAAGAATCATTTTGATTAGCAAGTTGAAAGGCATCCTTCAGAGAAAGCAGGATGGGGAGTTCATATGTGAAACAGAAGCAATGGAACTCTGAATTTGTAAATCCTTTCAAAAAGCAGAAATAGATTCTTAATTAAGAGAGCAACTAAACATAATTCAGTTTTTATTGTGGTGTGGTGTATCAGCAGACCTACTTGTATGTATGTTTAAAAAGTTATTAGCAGAGAAGTTAATTCAATGCAGAAAACTGAGGTTTTAAGCTGGAGTAGACAGAGCCTTCGGTATTTCAGGATGCTGAAATTTTTTCTCTCTGCTTTTACACCAGCAAGCATCATCTCATAATGAGTCATTTCAACATCAGGTAATTACTGTGTGGCTTAGCTACAGACATCGATGAAACTCCTGAAAGTTACTTAATTTTCTCCTGTCTCTTAAATATTTTGTTTATCTGTAGCCCAAGTGGCTCATATTTGCCTCTAATTGAAAGATAGTATGTAGACATGAAGTTACTTCTAGTGGGTCTTCATAAGCCTACTGATGGGTTGAGTTTTCATCCCTTTCACTCACAGGAAATGTGACTAAAGTAAATCAGGTTGCAGTAACTGAAAACTGCCAGTGGTGACAGCAGCATGGTGGTGTATGGTCCTTTTCATGACACCTGCAGGCATCCAACTGCAGGATTTCTGACAGCACTTGGCTTTGTCTGACCACATCAGACAAAGGTGTGTATCCCTAATTAATCACTGGAAAGAAGCAGAGAGGTTAGGACATACTTGGGTGAAGCCCAGATATGACAGACAGGGACAGCATTTACCTAACAGCTTAGTATGAGCAACACATGTGTGAGAAGTGGGAGGAGACATGCTGGGTTCTCATCAGCCTGGAGCAATTTAAATCCACAGTCCCCTCCTTCCCAAGAGTTTCCAGAATGTGGACAGGAGCACTAGTTTAGAGAGTGAAAAAAACAAAAAAAATACTGTGATGGTGTGGTTTTGTGCTTGGGTTACTCCCCTGGGAAGGTGGAGGCTGTGTCCTGTTTCAAGAGGTTCATCTGTCCTTAGCAACCAACAGCCTGGATCCTTCCCAGAGATTTTGCTTCCTTGACATGGCTAATCCCATACCATGTCAAAACCAATGCAGCCGTGTGCCAGAAAGCTCAAATTCATTCAGTACTCATTGGAAAGCTACTGTGCAAGTTTAAATCTCTTACAGCACTGTAGAACAGGCAATTTTGCCCTCGAAAGCAGAATCAGGTATTGTCTGGCCCCACAGCCAGAAAAAATTTTAAAGCCAAAAACTATTTAGTTCAATAGAAATAGAAGCAAGCTTGTACCTGATCTGGATCAGACTTTTTCCTACTGGCAACTGACAGCTGGCAGATACAGTATTAATGATGGTAGACCAAGTTCTGTAGTATTTACAAATTGATATGTGCCTTATGTGAGATCCATTTGCACATCTTACTTTAAAACAAGTGCAGAAAGTGAATTTCCTCGTACTGCCCAAAGGGAAACTCCTGTTTGTTAGTTTGGCAAAGGGGGCATTGAGAAGGGATTGCATATATGTATGTGCATTATGAACAATTCTCTGTACTTTCTGTAGTGAAAAAGGACCATTGTTTCTTGAGGGTAACAGCAGTGTGGTCACTTGCAGCCTTCAGCACTTGCAGATGTTCTTAAATAACTCCCCTGGCTCGCCAGTCTGTTCAGCATGGAGAGCTAACAGCTTGCTTCTATAGCTCCTGTGCACTTATTCAATGGCACCTTTGTCCCATGAAAGCAGCAGTCTCTGACTTGTTTCATTTTTCTTGCCTCACCTTAACTTCATTCACACTTCACAAAACCACCAGATAGCTCTGTTGGACAAATCTTGCCTTTCAAGAGGAGCAGCAAGAAAACCAGTTCAGGTGTAGGGCTTGGGCTTTATTAATTAAATGTGTCTGCCTGTGTTAGGGAGGACTCGATTCAGTGACCCAGACAAGTTCCTTCTGGACCCATGGCCCTAAGTTCAAGGAAAAGCTTGGTTGTTAGGGCAAGGTACAGCACAAAGGGAGGTTAAAATGCACTGACATGTTTTGTGGGCTTTCTTCCACTTTGCTTGCCAGTTGCATTCCATCACTCACTTGTCCTGCACCTTTTTAATCTTATTTGCTAAATTATCTCTTACCTACTTCTCTTCATTCTTTCCCGTTTGATGTTCATTAGGCCAGTAATTACTTTTAATTCAGTGTTTATGAACTGAGGCTGGTATTTATAAACCTTAGTGCCAGCAGTTCAACAGTTGTTCTTAGATGTCCAAGAGAAAGTCAAAGCTGTTGACATAAGTAGGAGTCATGAACTCTTAATGTATAAAAATCCTGTGCTGCAGTTTGCACGCTGCAGTGAGTGGTGAGGAGGAGATATCTGTTGGGCTTTTGGCCAGTTGGTTATTCTCACGGCTCATTTCGGGTAGGAGAATAGCTTTAAAGGCTGTTTCCCCCCTGGCAGCTGCAGCCATGCTGATGAGAAAACAGGGCAGTTTACACCGTCTGGCTGTGGCAAAGTTCAGCTTCCCGGTTAGTCACCTCAGCTACCCAGTGCCTTGGCCACTCAAGTCTGCAAGCTGAAAAGAAGTGACAAATGGGGAGGGAGACTAAAAAGGATGTATATGTGGGCCGACATAAAGAAAATAAGGGAATAATCCCTAGATCGTTATCTTACTTAATTACAAGCTTTGGTTAGGTTTATTGCAAAAATATAACAGAAAATGTCCTTGAGTTCCTTGCCTTTGAATTTGCCCACTGGTACATTTCCATTCCTTGCCTTTTGTCCTCACTGTGCTCAAGTGTTGCAGCACCTCATGGTGTGTTCAAACATCGGTGTCTGATGGGGCAAACTGTGCCCATTGTGCCGTATTATCCCTAGGTGCGAAAGTACAACCCCATTGGCAACTTCATGGCTGTGTTAGGAGTATGCGGAGTAGGACTTACTTGGCAGACACAAAAAGAAGGTAATTGAGAGTTTTCATCCTAGCACATTCCTCTAGTAATCTAAAACCAATACCAAATGTCATAGGACTCTCAATAGTATTTGAAGAGCCAGTAATCTGCAATAATAATGAAGCAACATGTCTTATGAGGAACAAAAGTATGTAAGATTTTCCATATGTATTTATACCATGTGTTTTTATGTAGGTGTATTCATGCTTACATGATCAGAATTGGTGTGTAATAACTGTATTACAGACTAAATTATGTAACAACTTTTTTCATTTCAAGTTAGGCTTAGTTTCTGAGCTAGCTACTTAAAACTTCTACTGTAGTGCAAGTCAGATTAAACCACAGTTTACATAGTTTTTTGTTAAAATTTTTCATTTTGTTGACAAACAATTAGCTTTCACAAATCTGTCACCTGTAGCACATTTAAATATTGGGCAGATACAAACATAACTTTTTGTGATGAGGTTCACTTTCGAGAAAAAAAGCTTTACTCAGAGGATAGTGAGGCACTGGAACAGGTTGCCCAGAGAAGTTGTGGATGCCCCATCTCTGGAAGTGTTCATGGCCAGATTGGGTGGGGCCCTGAGCAACTTGGCCTAGTGGAATGTGTCTGCCCCACAACAGTGCAGTTGGAAATAGATGATCTTGAAGGTCCCTTCAAGCCCAAGCCTTCTTATGATTCTGTGAAAAAAATGAAGTATTAATGAAACCCATAATAATAATCTCATGCTTTTAAGAAGGAACATTAGGAAACGAGGCAGAAGTAACACTTCTTTCCAGTTTTCTGGGACTAAATCAGCTGACTAGATGGTTCAGTTGCTCTTAAATCAAATGCTAGATTATCCCTAATGCTCAGGTACACATTGAATATCATCATGTGTAAGTCGTGATTTTAAAAAGCACAGTCAGAATGGTGCTCTTTCTGCCTAAAATAATTAAATGTTTTGAACAATTTCTAAGTTGCTGTGTGTTTGTCTCGTAGGTCACTATTCATTGTCAATAGTCTTTGGTTTGATAAGCAAAAGATGTTTAATTTACCATACATGAAAGAAATAATAAGCAGTCCAAACATAACCAACATTACTGAGACACATAAACTGTGCTAGGAGAAAGCTAGTAGAAATAGTACTGTGCAACTGTAAATGCACTGTGATTCCAGAAGGGGTTGTTCATCAGCTTACTGAACATATTTTCACTGTATTTTCTTTATGAAGTTCTTTAACATAAAAAAGAAAAACAGCTGAAGGGTAGTTTGTAATCACTCACTATTCTTTTACTCAGAGGTGGTTCACAGCTAAGACATGAATTAAAATTTAAGACCAACTTTCCCTCGAGTCATCATTCATTTGTGGGGCACTTTCTTTTCAAGAGCCCAGCAATCCATCAGTGCTACTCTATGGCTGCACAGCTCCTGAAGTATCTACAGCCCTCCCATTTTTCATTGTTAACTCAGTCCTTTTACTAGAGTCAAAGAACACTGTAACATAAGAAAGATGGCAAAATGGGAACTTTAACTGTGACTTTTGGGCCTTCCTCCCTAGGTGAACTGGGCCTACTGAACTGTTCGTGATCTCTAGAGGAAGCCTGTGATACCTGTTGTCCAGGTCCATGGCTAGCCAGAATTGAGTAGGAATTAATACCTTTCTCGAAAATCGTGTTACAAGACCCAGAAAGTGTCCTGTCTCTGACACTGCAGTACAGGAGAGCACAAACTAACAAACTGCAGCAGTTGGCTCTTTAAATAAATAACTGTGAATTCCCTTATTTCATCCAACCAAACAAAATAAACACATTTTACACAAATCTCCGCGTGTCTTTCCCCTTCCTACGCTTCCCTTGCGGAGTCAGGCATCTCTCCAGTTTTGCTCTGTACTCCAGCTGCCTTCAGTGTCTCTCAGCATTTACTAATCCTATGTGGTATTTCATGAGTAAGAAGGAATGTCTTTTTCTCTACATTACTTCTGAAGTTTGTCTCTGGATTTGTCCCTTGGCACAAGCAACCGCCCCAGTTCCTCTCGGCACTATCCCAAGTCACACTTGTGCCCCATATTTTCCCCCATGCCTGTCTCTTCATTTCCTCTCCCTCTCCATTTGTGGATTGTTCTTTCTTCCCTTTGAAGGGCAGCAATCAGCATAAGAGGGAAGGCAAGTCACCTGCCTTTCTGCTCTCCTCTTGTTTCCTGTCTCTTTGGCACAAAACCTAACTCTGGTGGGTTGATTTTGGCTGTCTGCCAGGCATACACCCAGCCACTCTCACACTCCCCCTCATCATAATAGTGGGAAAGATAAAGTGGAAGAACTCAAGGGTCAAGATAAAGACGGGGAGATCACTTATCAATTACCATCACAGACAAAGAATACTCAATGTGGGAAAAATAATTTATTGCTAATTAAAAGTAGATTAGGTTGGTGAAAACCACCCCCCCCAACCCCCTATTCCAGGGCTCAACTTTATTCCTCTTTCTCTGGAGGAAAAGAGATTTCCAACTCTTCTCCCTCCCCCATCCCAGGAGGATAGGGAATGGGGACTGGGGACTGTGGTTAGTACATAATGGTTCCTCTCTGCTGCTCTTCCTCCTCACACTGTTCCCTTACTCCAGTGTGGGTTCCCTATAAATAGCAGTTCCCATCAGGACAGCCTGGTCCACAGTGGTCTTTTCTAGGGGCTGCAGGAGAACTTCTGCACCACTATGAAGAACCTCCTCCCCCCAATCTCTTCTCATGTTGGTGCCTGCAGAGCTGTTTCACAGAATCACAGAACTGTTAGGGTTGGATGGGACCTCTGGTGATCATCTAGTCCAACCCCCTTGCCAGGGCAGGGTCACCTAGAGCAGGTTACACAGGAACACATCCAGGTGGGTTTTGAATGTCTCCAGAGAGGGAGACTCCACAACTTCCCTGGGCAACCTGTTCCAGTGCTCTGCCACCCTCAGAGTAAAGCGTTCCTCATACTATTTTTTCCTCCCTCCTCTCTTGGCCAGTTTTTTTGCTTTTTCTTAATCCTGTTTTCCCTGAGACACCCTCACCACAGCTGCAGGGCTCAGCCACATCCTGCATTGGGTTGTTGGAGCAGCTCGAACTGGCTGTGTCCAGCATGAGGCAGCCCCAACCACTCTGCACAGAGGTCCCTGCAGCTGCCATTGCCAGCACCTGAGCACTTACTCCATTGCCATACAGTATGGATACTGTAAACTATGAAGGTATAAAACAGTCTTGCAATTCCTGATATTCAGATATTTGTAAGACCTGAGACTACGGGACTTTTCAAAAAAATTTGACTAGGCCCCCTGATATCAATCACTTAAAAGTTGTTTGCCTGTGTGAAGTTATGTATGTAATGTAGAATGAAGGATCCTTCAGAGGCTGACATCAGTGTTGAGCTGACATCAATGTGTGAGAAATAAGGACAGCTGCAGTTTTAGATACCTAAATTTTAGTTGGATGGAGTGACGTGGATTCCATCCTGGTACCTCATGATGAACGCTTGAAATCAGAGATTGCTCCTGGAATTTTGCTGTAAAATGTGTTGTTGAGTGTTCTGTGTTGCACAAAGCAGATGTAGCCCTTTCCCTTCACTTTCTGAAGATAGGCAGAGTAAGTAACTTGAGGGTAACCTGAGTTTTTGTTGGATGTTGCATGTACACTTGTATTTCGGTAATGCCAAGTACACTGGCATAGCCTTTGTGAATTCACACACCTGTATGCGCTGGTAGTGCTTGCACCCAGCTATGGCACTGCTGGATGACTTTGCCCACCTGTCACCTATTTGGGAAGCTCAGCACAAGCAATGCTACCTGGCCAGAGCAGGCGGATGTGTTGTGCGCCCTGATGTTGTTCTGGGACAAGATTAATTTCAGCACGCTCATATTAATCCGTTATATGTCTCTTTCCAGCACAAATGGACCCCCGAGGCCTATCTCCCAGACAAATTAAAAGTGACAGTGATGATGACGACCTGCCAAATGTGACCTTAGATAGCGTTAATGAAACTGGATCTACAGCGCTCTCCATAGCCAGAGCAGTACAAGAGTAAGTATCATATTCCCAGAGCAAGATGAGTGTTGCTGAGGTGTTCCCAGGCTGATGGAGGCACCGGTGCCACAGGGGTGTCCTCTTGGCTGCGGGCTGCATACCTGCCAGCATCTCTTCCATGTAGCTTTGTTCCCTTCAGGAAGAGATGACTGTATCTCTCATCTCTCATTGTCTTTTCCTTTCTTTCTCTTTACCCTCATTATTAAGTTGAGTTTGAAATTGAAATAGTTTCTTCCCCTTCATTTACTTGCAAAGCTTACAGTGGTTTTATATCCTTTCCAAAGGGAGATCAGGTTAGATTTCCACTTAAAAAACATGAAATTTTTTTCTTGACTAAAAGCAGCATCAAGAAGTGGATTCTAGTTGCTATCAGACAGGAACTAGCTACATTTCTCCTGAAGGACAGTGTTTTTGGAAGAAAATTAGTGAGTGGCTTTGAACGGTTTTTCCATTGCGGTTATTTTTCTATGTACTTTACTAACTGGACGGACAAATAAGTTCTCAATTTAGTGTCTGCATTGCTTGTTTGAAAAAAAAGAAACAGTTTATCATGAACATTAGCAATTCTGTAGATATATGAGCTTGTTCAGTCACTGTAGCAGCTGGAAGGGAACCAACTGTGAGGTAAATAAGTATTAATATCCCCATTTTTTAGGTGAGGAAAATGAGGTTATGCGTAAAGGTCACCCTGTACCTCTGAAACAGAGCTGGAAATAGAACTAGAGCCTCCAGGCACTGAAGCCTGTGCTAGACCCACAAAACCCATTACTTTATCTGAGAGGTTCAAAATATGGGTATTCTGGACATTATTAAAGAAAAATGCATATAATAAAGGCCATTAGACATTGTTATTTTATAAATTATCATGGACACATTTTAATTGTCTCTAACACAGTATCTAAAAACTTTTTTCTTTGTTTTCCTGGACATCAGTAAACAAAACCAGTGACATTCCTAAACCATGTTTGAGGAGGAACTGTCTTTTTTTGTGTGTGTGTTTTCACCAGACATATACTAATTAATCTTCTAGCCAGGCACAGTAACTGTGAACCTCAAATCTATATTATCCTTAAGCAAGAAGAGATGTTTTTATGGGCAAGGAAATGCAAGGTGTTGGCTCTCGTGATTAGCAGACTCCCCTTCTGACCGTTATAAAAGAAGGGAAGGTTTCTTTGCCAGTGACATTATTGCTTGAGAGACAGGTCCCTTATGTACTTTGAATTCGCTAGTTGCAACACTAGGCCCTGAAGTGCTGAGTATTTTGTTCTCAGATTACAGCACACATAATAAACCAGAAAAATAAAACAACCCAGCATGATTTTGCACTAAGTGGTTCTTTCTAATTAATGAAAAAAGGAAGCATGGAGCAATAGCAAATAATTTTGATATATTACTGGCAGACAGATACTGTTCTCTGTGATGGATATTGCTTGAACACTTAGAGAATTGGTCAAACCATGAAAAGCTTTTTTAGCTTTTCTACAATGCATTCTACAGTTTGTGAAGGTAATGCGTTGAATATTACTTGGCTGGCTCTGGAGCTTCAGAATTGAATTAAGAAATTTAATAATATAACATCAACTCATCCTTGTTACAGGTTTTATTTAAACAGTAATCTGTTAGTTTATCTCAAAAGCCCCATTAGGAAAATCTAATTTGACTGTGATATGCAATTTGTCGTCTTTACTTCATTCTCAATCACAGACACCACACATACAGCTGCTGAGCTGAAAAGGAATGTTGGTGCATTACACCAACTTCACTCAATCCATTTCTTTCTTGGTCTGCAATATTGTGCCCTACAGGCAGGCTCTATTCTGATTTTAGGCATCTAATACGTACCTTAATATTAGATGTTTAGCAAAAGAGTCCACTGAAAAAGAAGCCCACATTCTACATACCTTTGTTTCAGAAAGGAAAGTGCCTTTGAAGCCTTCCAAAGGGAGATCCTGTGTACTCAATTTCAGTATCTAAACTTAGCAGACGGGAATTTCCTCTGAGGATGTCGAAAGGCACCTACTGTTCTGCTGAATAAGTGGGCAGCACAGGGATGTGCATAGTAAGACCACTTCAGTAGTCAGTAAAACATAGGTCCAGGCCAAGTGCCCAAGTGAGGCAGGCTGGCTTCACGTATAGACAACTGTCCCACAGAGTGTGTTCTTCTCTAAGTGAGCCTGTAAACTATTGTGAATAGTTACACAGTTAACAACAAAAAATACTTTCTTGCGTGTACTGGCTGGGAGCATGGCACTTCCAAAGGGATGGCAGCATCCTTTCCTTCAGTACCAGTTACTGTTGTGCGGGCCTGGCTTTGTTAGACACCATACCAAGCCTAGTTTGTAGATGCTAGTAGCAGGTGCAAGACAACAGTTTACCTTTCCTGGTTGGTTTTCGGACATATATTAAGTTATTCTGCATAAGGATTATAAATATATATATGTATGTATATATATTTGCCTATTGCCACCTATTCTCCAAGAGAGGTAAGGGATTTCAAACCTTGTGGGGATTTCACTTATCCTGTGGTCGGCATTTGCTTTGTGTTGATCCTGCGTAGCCCCTCATGCCGTGTGTGGGGTTGTGGGGATTGCCTTGGTACCTTGCCTTTCCTTGCCTCCTGGCTTTCCCTGTGCATCCAGGATTCATGTTGCCTACATAGGTATCTGCATCCAAGCTGGCTATCTCACCTCCCTGCATATGGGACAGAGAGCACTTGGTATGTTCAGACAGTAATTCTTTTGACCTGTTCTAGCTGTCTAATTTAGGGAGAGAGAGAAAGAGAAAGAGTCCATCCTGTGAGCGCCCATTCCGCTCCATTGACCGCAGGCAGTGCAGACAGCTGCCTGGGACACACATCAGCACTGCAGTTCTCTAGTGTGAGGTGAGGGTACAGCAATCCACAGTGCCTGACTGAGGAGTCAGCGTGCCAGAAGCTGGTAGTGACAGCATCATACTGAATGCTGCAGCTTTTTGTCTTGAATCTAAGTCCGCTAGGTGGAGTTAGCCAAGGTTGTAACCACAAGCTGAAGGAAATCAACTAGTCAGTTTTTGGGGAGAAACCGCTGTTTTAATACAGCCATTTTTAAGCTTTTTGTCTTGGAAATTATACTTTGTGGCTGGGTCACAGGTCAGTTTGGAATGCCTACATGAAAGCTTTGCTTTTCATGTCCTCTAAACCTGGAGGGCATCCACCTGTGTTGCTGCTTTGTTTCAGGTCCACTGTAGTCTTGCAAGAACAAAATTCTTAGCAGTAAAAATTGTGACAATGAAACACTGAGAACCACATGTTTGGCATTAGTTCTTATTTACACAAACAGAATGTAATTTGCTTGCATATTTGTAAAATAACCAAGTATGACTATTTTTTCTCAGGGAAATTGCATTCTTGCTGCTAGCTTTATATTGACTGAGCTTCAAGACTTGTTTCTTAGTAGTTCTTTTGGAATGACTTCATAGTCCTCCTTCAGTTCAACAAACCCAATCAATAATGTAAATTTATAGATAAACAAAGTCATTATTTCAGACAGGGTACTTTGGTGAAATTTCTTCATGTGCCAGTGCTGCTTTATGGCAGTTGCTATGCCTTGAGAAATATGGACTAAGAACAATTTATTAATCTCAGATCATATGCTCTGGCTGATAATAAATATTGCAGCATTATGGAGATTTCAGTGGGCTTTGCATTGTAAGCAGCATTTCATCCTTTTTGTAGCGTGTTTTACAAACTCACTTTGACATGTAGCTCTCTAACAAAGAGCAGATTTGCCTCTATGCGCCTGACACCACTGACGCTAATTGCACAGCAAGAATAGCATCATTATATTCAGGGTCAAATCTCAGATATGCTCTAGAAATCTTTATGAAGCCAAGGGAAGAGAAGGCATTAGTCAATCCCTAGAAGACCAGTAAAACTTTTTAAGGGTCCCCCCCAGAGGCAACAAGCTGTTTCCTTGGCCTGGCAGCCCTTCCATCCCTGGGCTGCTCTGATGCACTGGGGCTCAGGAACCATCTCCATGGTATGTAGTAATGCAAGCCCTGAACAGGGCATTCATCTCCTTATTTCCCTGCACACTTGTGTGGTAAAATACATTATTTTACAGCATACAAATCTCTCTCTATGAATATGCACAACTTAAGGTCTCCTGTGTGCAGAGGCTGAGGGCAGAAGCAGGAGAAGCAGAGGGTGATTTTTAGCATGAACTTTTGATCAATATATTGGTAAAAATTCAGAGATCCAGAAATTCCTCTTTCTCTCTAGACTTTTTTCTCCTTAGGCGTTGTAGGTGGAGAGAACTTTTTTAATGATACCATTTTTTCTTTCAAATGTCAAGGAAAAGAGGAACTGTGCATATAAACTGATGATACTTCAGGTAGCATATTGCTTTTCTGGGGTAAGGGAGAGACAGAAAATTCAGAGAGGAAATCCCGACTACTTGTAGTTATAGCTGCAGTTAATTCAGAGAAATGGAATTTGTCATTTGTATGTGACTGCTGTGACCTTTAACAGGAACTCTTCTTTGTGCTGAGCTGGGTGCCTCTGAGTGCTTGTATGAAAATGAGATTAGGGACTTTGACCCCACCCTTGTTCTCTTTGGCTACTTTATGTGATTGATACATGAAAGCTAACGTGATCATCTTACTTTATTTTTAAATTCACTGGCTTCTATTACTGCAATACAGTAGGAGTTGGTTTTTGATACTACACTAGTGAAAAAGAAATTCCACAGCAGACAGACAGCATACACACCATACCAATGTACTCTCTTAAATTAGTATATGTTTTTTCAAGTCTTAATTTTTTTGCCCTAGATCTCTTTTTGTCTCCCTCCTCTTCTTAAATGTAAATCAACTTTTGTGGCTTATTTTTATCTCTTTTGAAGTTTGTATCTGTGTTTCCATCAGCTGTTCATTTTCTGCACTGATATAGCCTGCTTTCCTGCTTCAGCTGCAAGCATTGCTGCTATTGTGCTATTCATTATAAGGAACTTTCACCTCAGTTTTTCTTCCACTTACCGACAAAAGACTTTGTCCTGAGTCTCCAAGAAACTTTAACAAGGTTGTTTTGGCAGTACTTATGTGTACTTCACCTCTCTCTCCTCTGGTACATCCACCCTCCGTGAAAAAATGCTCATTTTAAAACTGGCACACAATTGGATACTGGTTTTACAGATGGACAATTGACTAGTAGTGGTCCAGAATTGCCTCAATAAAGGATTTTTTCACTGGAGAATGCTAAGTGGTCTAAAGTGAAATTGTGGGAATATGTCAATTTCAATTTTACTTTTCTCATAAAGCGTTCCCAAGTCTGGGATGCATTTTTCCATTGCAGTAAGACTTTAGAGAAGAAGATTGCATAGTTGCTGCAATCCTCTTGGAAGAAAATTGGACCACATACTCAGAAAGAACTGTCTGTGGGCCTCCCACCTCCCCATAGGCTGTTACGTGTTATAGGGCTTCTCCTTGGCCTCCTTTGGAGTCACTCTACAAATTGAACTGACTTAATAAACACTGAGAGAGAGGTATGTATGCAGATCTGTAAATGAAAGACACTGGTGGTGTAGAGCCCTACAAGGCAGGCAGTCATCTGTGTTATGGTTGATGCTCCCACTGTGTCATTATTTCAGGGATTTTATCTTCTAGTTCTGTTTTATTTTTTGGCAGAAGTCTCAAGTAGGTATCCTGTGGCAGAAAAGAAGAGATTTCTGCGGTGAAAAGTGTTGCTGGGTTGGAAGCTGGCTAATAACCCAAGGGCACCATTGAGCTGGCAGACATGTGCTGTGTCTCAGCTAGCTTAGGCAACTTGTGGGCAATGCTGACTGTCCAATTTGGACATAACTTTGCAGCAAAGTTCATCTCTTCCAATGCAATCTACCTAAAAGTTAGGCTCAAGTATTTTGGATTTCCTCAGTTTAGAGAGATGCATACTCCAGTCATCTCATCAGTTGTGATCACCTTTTGGAGGAGTCTGTCATCCCCAGCAGCTGTAAAGAAACCTGGACAAGTGGTTTTGGGAGAGTGATAAAATCTCAAATGGCTGAAGATACATATGAGGAAACCCCCTCTCTGTTATTTTCTAAGGCCATTCTGGAAGTCTGTGACTTAAGAAGAAATTGAGCTAGTACATGTAAGCTTTGGCTTGGTGCAACTACTATAGGGGAACTTTCTGCTACCTACATGCAATTCATATAACTCACTGAAGAAGTACTGACTTTTTCTACAGTGTGTTTATATGGCATTTTACAAACTGCTTCCTAGCAGAATCTGAATTCTCAGAAACGTCTGCTTGTATATAAAAAATTAATGTGCCTAAAGCTATATTGAAGACTTCTATCCAAGACCTTGAAAAACCTATATACCTCTGGGAAATGCTCTTTTGGGCACTAAGTATGAATCTTGGGTTTCAGTAATCCAATGAACTTATTCTAAAAAGGTTCTTTTTCTTTTTTTTTTTTTGAATATGTGATATTTGACAAAAGAAAAGTTTAATAATTTGACAGTTGTTAGTAAAATCAAAGGATGCCATTCTGTGCATGCACTAGTATTTTTGGTGTGAACATTTTTTGATATATGTTCCAGAGCCTTTTGCCAGGATAACAGATTTCCCATCAGCCAGCAACCACAAGGAACAAGGGCTAGGTGAATGACAATTGTAAATCAAAAGCATCTTCTTCAAAGAAGTTGACATCACTGCCTACTTTAAAAGGACTATATTGCTTAAGTGACAGTGTATCAGGGGATAGGGGTATTGTCAAATTGTTTGCTGAAGAAAGCTAATTTGAAAATAAAAGTGCTTTTATCTTGGTCTACACAAAATCATGTTTTCCCATTTCCCTTGTAAGAGTAAGTTTCCATGACTGTTGAGTAGATGATTGTAGAACAAGGCCATATTGCCATTAGGATGTCTCTTCTCTTGAATCACTTAGAAGGGGTGGCCATTGCTCTTAAATACATATTTTACCCCACCATTGCTAGAAGTAATATTCTCCTTTTGAGAAAAATATTTAAGTGCATAAGCTGGAAGAACTAAGGAATCCTGCTTCTGTTAAAGTCCAGAGGAGTTTTACCATCAACTTTGTTTGGTCTAATGATTACTCCTGAAACTGTAACAGAAGTCTGGATGCTAAAAAGAAAACCAGTAACTCAACACTTGGGCTATTTTTGGAACCAGTATGATGCAAAGAGAGAGTTATTTGCAATATGTATTCATTGATACCTTCTGTATGTCTCTTTCATTTCCTTTATACATCACAAGCAAATTTGCTAAAATCTTGTTTCCCAGCTTCAGTTTAGTGTCTATATTAAACTCACATATAAATATCTTCTCAGAAATAAATTAGATTTTTTAATTAATTTAAATTTTACTCTGTGAAATGCCGATCATTTCAAGGTAGTTACCAAACTTTGTCATTATTGGAATTAACATTTCTAAACATGTTTACATAAATTTGCTTTGGAATAAATTGCCACAAAACAATACCTTAGGATTATCATTCACATAGCACTTTTTATCTTTGGAGTGCTTTGCAAACATTAACTAATTAAATTGTACAGGTCCCCTGTGTGTTCAGATATTATAATTATCCACAGGTTAGCGACTAGCTCAAGGCCATGCAGCAGAGCAGAGAACGAGCTGATATCAGGAATGTCTGCCTCTTACTTCCCTGCTTAATCCACTACAATGTGTTGCTCCAGAGTCATTAGTTGGTAGATATGTGAAATGCATTTTATGGATAGGAAGGTAGACATTCTATAGTTGCTTGAAGAGCATGACACTGAAAAAGGAATTATAAATAACATTATGAATTACTGCTACCCAGTTAGCAGTTTGTACACCTATTTGGTATCTGTTCCCCCAGTGATTCGTTATTCAACTTTTTATGTTTTTTCTTTCTAAATGAGCGCAAAAAGCAGGGACAGAGCTGTGTCTTTAGAAATTCAGGGCTGTAGCAAATACTTAGAGGTGTGGATTAGATAGCAGAACACTGCCAGAAAAAAACACAATGAAACTACCTCATTGAACTACTACCTTGGCTTACTGATAAGAAAAAGAAAGAGCATTGTCCTCTGCTGTCACTTGAGCCAAAATTACTTCTTTTTTCATTATCTAGATCAGATAAGTTTTATCTTTCCTTTTGCATAAGGCAGTTCCTGTGATTTTGTGACAGACAAATATGCAGCACAATTAAATCTTAATAGCAGTGCTTATACTGATTTATGGAAAAATTGTCCTATTTAGATCAATGCATGCAAACTACAAAAGTTGTGTAGGTCATGGATATGTAAAAAGCATGCAAAGGAGGGGAAGTATTAAGAGACAAACACTGTTCAGCAAGACAAAATTGAATGAGCATGTAAATACAGGGATTAAAAAAAAAAAACCACCACCCTACATTTTTTCCTGCCATTTTCCTGCATAATGGGAAAAGATTGTGCTAGATTTTCCTGTCTATTAGTTCAATTCTCTGTGACTAGAAGTGACTCCACCTCAACCTCATTTCTCACAGCAAGTTCTTTTTGGGCTGGAAATAAAAGAGAAATGAAAGGAAGTTCCTGGGTGATGGGTACAGAAGAGTTTTTTGTGTTGAGCCTGCGTGCCAAGGAGTTGTCATTGTCCATGTGTTTGTGACTTAGGACATGAGTGTTACTATTCTGAATACATCACAGAAAGGATACTTGGAGCATAAAGTCACCATACACATGAAATTACTCTAGCCAAAATGAAAGGAAGTGAAGGCTGAAACAAAGACTAAAGCAGCACAGTGACTGATATTTTAGCATCTAATCCTGAGTAATGATGGTCACAGATTTCAGAGTCAAACTGAACACCTCCATCATTAGAGCTGTGACAAAAGATGCATCAAGGAGGAAGTTTTGGGTCATGTTTTTCTTTATTTGTCCTTCTGAGATGTACTGACTTGCCACAGGATACAGTGGTGCAAGAAAATATGAAAGCTGAGGCAGGAAGAAAATAAGGAAGAGACCAGGGTGGATCAGAGGAGGCAGCAAAGGCCAAACCTCTCTTGCCTGTCGCTCACTCAGGTGTCATGGGGCAGGCTTGCAGGTACTGAGGTCAGACACTGCCCTAGAAAGTGCTCATCCTAAGGCCTGTTTAGAGTATCTGCTGCTGGCAGAAAAGCCCAGCATTGCAAACAGAGCCTGAAAAATAAATAAAGCTGGGAATGACCAGAAGCTGACATCAGGCACTAAAAAACTTGATTTATTTACATGTTAAAAGTCAGCAGTCTCAGTCTTGTCAAAATACCTCTCTCAATTATTTGCATGAAAAATATTTAGCACAGGACTGGGATAATGCATGATAAATCAGGGACACACAATGCTGTCAGATAGACATAGAAGGCACCGTGGTGTTTATCTTAAGAACTGATGACCACTGCTGTTTCTGTAATCTGTTGCTTGTCAGGGCCAAAGAGTCAAACAGTTCACAGGAGGAACTGGAATAATGACTGAAATCTCAATCATAAAAGTTTCAAAAGCACAGTAACAGGGTAATGTTGTATAATAAATTATTTGCTGAAAATTATTTATCCCACTGAACAGGTTGATTCCCTTTTCACTCAGTATTTCCACTTCGGGACTGCTTGCTGTCTGTATCACCACATCATTTCTGAGATTCTTAGCCACAACTAAACCATAGTCAGAATAATGAAATGTGGGTTTCCTCTCGCTTGAAAGAAATTACCAAGTACACGCAGTTCTGTAACTGGTACATCCTTGTCAATGTACTGCATGGCATAGAGGTACCACTGTCCCCAAATGTTTGCAACATGTGTGAAGTACTGCAGGTACCCAGGACCAAGGTGGACCATAATAGCACGGGCACTTGAGACAAGATGCAGATTGCCTGCTTTGGGGGAGGTCTGGTGGAGATGTTGTGAGGTTATGAAATACGTGATCAGCTGCAGCAGTGTTTCAGAGCACCTGCACAAGGCATTCAACACTCCCACAACATAGTCAGCAGAGTTAAAGGCTTTGAATTTCAGCTACAGAGCAGCCAGCTTCCTAGAACTGTCTCCACTGACCTCCTAGGTAGGTATTTGGCTTTGAGTCATCTCTACTCTCTTTGGGGCTTGGGCTTCTAACCTGTAATTGTTTGTTAAAATACAGTTCAGGAAAAAAAAGAATGGCTCACGTTCCCAATTTTCCCGCTGTGAAAATTAAGAGATCAAGTACTTTGTTCTGAGCTTACCTATTTCTACCTATTGTAAAACCCAGATCGTACTCTTCGTCTTCCTGATAGCCATCACTGTTTAAAAATGTGACAGCCAGCAGCAGCAGTGGTGCAGCCACCCACCTATGGCATAAAAAACTAGTGGTTGCAGCAGTAACTCAGGAAGCTAGATACCTACATTTCTATGCAAGGAGAGATCCAGGAGTGGTCCTTTATCTCTTGTTTTCCCTCTTACACTTATTTTGGATTGGGAAGATCTCTTTTGTGCTGATTACCTGTTGTTAGATGTGTTTTTGCCATTTTCCTATCACAGATAAGCTTCAAGCCCCAAAGACAAGGGTTGGCTATTTCTCCCCATGATTTCTCAATCGGAGCAGAAACTGGGTGGGAGGCCACAGCCCTTTGGCTTTCATGCCAAAGAGAGAGGAACATAATAAGTTTTCGGTGTCTGTGAGGTTGATTGGATAATGTCTGGGTGTCTTTTCCTTCAGTGTGTGGATACCGTAAGTTCTAATCAGAGTTTTAGTTGTCTGCGAAATTTCCCACTGACAAAAATTCAGCATGAAAATACTTCAACAAGTGTATTTTTGTCTGCTCTATTGCTTAGTTGTTAAAAAGGGTCCTATATGAAAAGAAGTGTACAAAATTTATAGAGTTATGACTTCTGAATAATCTATTGTTTATATCAGCTGTAGGAATAAATAATTTTCCAGTAAGACACAGAGGTGATTATAAATTAATTGACATGAAAGAGAACAGTCATTGTTTTGGTTTTCAGTTACCACTTTTCCAGTGCATATTGCTTTCAGTTGAGGGCTGATGGGGCAGGGGAGATTTTTGTCCCAGTGCCCTTTGATTAGGTACTGACACAACTGTGAAATAAAATCTGTACCTGAGGTGACTTGGTCTGTTCAGCCTGGAGAAGAGGAGACTGAGGGGAGACCTCATTGCAGTTACAACTTCCTCTTGAGGGGAAGAGGAGGGGCAGACAATGATCTCTTCTCTCTGGTGACCAGTGACAGGACCTGAGGGAATGGCCTGAAGTTGTGTCAGGGAAGGTTTAGGTTGGATATTAGAAAAAGGTTCTTCACCCAGAGGGTGGTTGGGCACTGGAACAAGCTCCCCAGGGGAGTGGTCACAGCACCAAGGCTGACAGAGTTCAAGAAGCATTTGGACAATGCTCTCAGGCACATGGTGTGACTCTTGGGCAGAGTTTAACCCTTCTGTGTAGGGTTTAAGAGTTGGACTCGATGATCCGCGTGGGTCCCTTCCAACTCAGCATATTCTGTGATTCTATAATACTGTGGGACAAGTACCTGAGATATGTTTCTGAGAAGAAAGAGACTCTACATGAAGAGTGGAAAAACAGTTTGGGAAAAAAACCTGTATCGGGCAATGGTAGAGCTAATAACTTAAGACTTCAAAAATTCTTTACATCATTTTGTCATCTGCATAGCATATTTCTGTCATTATCAGAAATCTAGCATCTAACAACTGGCAAAAACAGTAAAGAAAACAAATATTTACACTTGAAGCAAGGCAATCTGAGCAGTTCAAAATATGCAGTGCAGAATCTAGAGAGAAAATAGATTATTTGTAGATTTCCAACATCCAGTAGAAAGTACAATTATATAAATCAAGAGAAGTTGATCTGAAAATTTCCTTTTCACTTTCAACAATTACTGTGCCAACCTGGCCATTTTACCTTTATCTTTATGAAAGATCCAAAACATTTTCAGTGCAAATGCATTCAACTACTACTGTACTAGATCTTTTTTTATGATTCATATTGTTACTCTTAATATTTTTGCTAGTTTCTTGGGCGTTGGCCTCAGACTAATTTCATAGTACATTTGAGGTCTCAACCACAGAAAGGACTAAAGGGATTATTCCTGTTCTTGGCTTTCTACAGGTTTTTCTTTTTTTTCCCCCTAACCTGGTGGAACCAGTTTCAAGTAAAAAGCATTAAAGCCTATGTTTTTTCAGTGATGTGTTGGGAATAATATTACTTATGCAGCAGAATTCTGGGAGCTGACATTCACTCCAGCCTCTATTTACTCTTTGTGCAGTGTCTGTCTGCTGTAGATTCTTGTTAATGTTTACCTCTTGATCACTGATTATTTTTTAATAAGAAAATATGATCCGTCATGATCCAGAATTACGACTGAGTGACATGTGGCCCCTTAAGCTTTGACTCTGCTCCCATGCAAATTAATCACAGAGCTCCTAATGACTTCCTTATCATTAGCTGGGACCTCTACAGAGCAGTTTCAGTTTAAGAAGAGTTTTAAGTGAATGGGAAAATCCTAAAATGCCTTCCACACTGAGGCTATGTGCCTTACTTACTTTGCAGTAAGTGTTGCTCGAGCTTGTCTAAGTCCCCTTCGATTGTTTAGGGTAACTTAAAATTCCTTATTGTCTGTGTTCAATTTCCAGAGAGAGCATGTGGGGCTGTGCCAGGTCAGCTGTTAACCCTTTTCGTTTTTTCAACTCCAGGTATGAAGCATTTTATTGTGTATTATATAATATTCTGTTTTATTGACAAAGTCTAGTAGCAGTGCTTTTCAGGTTTCTTTCCCTCTTTGTGTCATGACTGGGGGAATATGTGTGGCTAGAAAAGGTCCAAAGTTGAGTTTTCCAATTGAGTTTTATATTTTGGGGCTGAGAGGGTGGTGGGAAAGCTGCATTTTTGTTTTTTCTTCCAAATCCAAATGTCTGAAATACAAGAACAGAAAAAAAAAAAACCCTCTCTTATCTGATGTTTAATAATGTCTGTAGTTTAAAAATGTTCATAATAGTCTACTGGAATTGAGTACCAAAGTTAATGTGAATCATTGTAGCTCGTGTTATAATGGGCCATTGCCAGTTACCGTGAAACAGCTGGCAAGCAAAGCTGTAAAGTGAAGAAAGTGCTCTCATCTCCTTGCTTTTTTTTCAAGGAGGGCATAATTTTAGAACCTTACTGTGTAATGTGCCTAGTAGATGCCCTGCTTTAGGGTGCAGAGTTCATATGCCAGTCCAGTGTGGGGGTGACTGGGAGGTTTCAGCAAGTGTTGTGATGCCATAAGGGCCTTCAGGTTCACCCCACTTGCCTAAATAGAAATGATGTCATGTGACAGCAGGGACATACCAAAGCTGATAGGTTTCTGGTTTTGTTGGATTCATTGCTGTTGTTTTACTGGGTTTTAAAATAGTGTGCAATGAAATGTCCACTCTCAGTCTTCTTGCTGCCTGTTTGTCCTCCTTCCTTTCGTTTGTTTTGTGGGCCCCTCAGAAGATTCCTTTTGAGTCACGGTCATTGTGTGACAGATGGAAACCCATCAACTCACTGCTTTATTTATCCTTAGTAATCCATGTGCCTGTGGAGTAGAGAAGGAAAAACAACTTTACACATTCAATACAAGCAAATAAGTTGCAGAATAAATCAAATTCTTCATATTTATAAGTACAGCTAAGCTTCATAATAAAATTAGGAAGAAGTCATGTTTAAGAGCAGTTACACTTTCAAATTGGTAATGAGTAGTCAAATACAGAAATCATTCCCTAAATCTACTCCTATCTCCAGTTTGCAGTTAATTACGTTACAACTGGTATATTTATATTAAATTTTGCAGGATCTTATTACTCAAACATTTTCAAAGAAGCAGCAGGAACAATTTCTCTGTTAAAGCCAGTACAAAGCTTTTAAGGTTTCCTTGGCTATGAAATTGAAACCATACATTTATTTTTTAAAAATTCCTAGAATTTTCTTTGATCTGATTGAAATTATCAGTGCAACTTCAGAAATTATTCTGAAGAGCTAAGTAGTCTCCCAAAATGTTGTGTTTCTAAAATATATGTATATTTTTAATGCAGGCTTATTTAGCTGAAATGAACTATAGTATTCTGTGTAATCACCAATTATATTAGCTTCCATTCTACAGAAAGCATTTTCAAGAAGGAAGTTTATGTTGTTAATTTTTTACTCCTTTTAAATGTTGTCAATATTTTGCTTAAAAAATTGCTCATGGATTTACATATAGAGTGCACACAAATCATAGTAATGAATATGAGATCCTACTAATGAGGCCCCCTGAAAAACATGCATGGTGAGATGTATATGAAGATGACATTAATCACCTGGAGAAGAGGAAACTCAGGGGAGACCTTATTGCTCTCTACAACTATCTGAAAGGAGTTGTAGCCAGGTGAGGGTCGGTCTCTTCTCCCAGGCAGCCAGCAGTAGGACAAGAGGGCACGATCTTAAGTTGAGCCGGGGGAAGTTTAGGTTAGACATTAGGAAGAAATTCTACACAGAAGGGGAGTGATTGGGCATTGAAATGGCTGCCCAGGGAAGTTGTGGAGTCACTGTCTCTGGAGGTGTTTAGGAAGAGACTGGATGTGGCACTGAGTGTCATGATCTAGTTGACAAGGTGGTGTTTGGTGATCTCAGAGGTCTTTTCCAACCTAGTTGATTCTGTAATTCTGTAATCTCATGTAGCAATTTTAAACTGCTGAAGGTTAGTGCACTGTGACTGGAGCGAGATGAGACTGAAGTGTAATATTTGGCAAGGGAAATAGATTCAAATAAAAACAGAAATTTGGAAGAGAACTTTAGGGGGTTTATGTATTTTTAAAATAAAGGACCAAATCGATCAAGAAAGTTGCATCTACCAAACCTTATCTAGGCCATAAGAATCTGTCCGTAGAGTGAAAGGTGGAAATTAGATCAATGAGATTAATATTTAAGTCAGTGTATTATTTGAAAGTGTGAATTCTTACCCTGCACTTAATACTGCTGACACTGGCATTATTCCTCACAGCTGGTCCTGTTTCTTGGGATACGGCGCTGTTGCAGTTTAGGAACAATAACTGCTTGTCGGAAGTGAATTTGGCTACAAGTAAATGCAGCTATATGAGTGGATATATTTCATTTGAATTAAATTTTATGCCTACCTGGATTTGGTTTTTTTTCAATTTTGTATTACTAAAGTTGTCTTTTTCCACTGAATTGGAAGAGAGTTATCCTTCCATAAAATTAAACTCAAAATTATGGTATTCTAGTTATGAAGGTGCAGAAATATTCTTAGATTTTTGATATCTTTTGGGATGACGGAGGAACAATGGATCACAAAGTCTTGAAGAAACATTTTTTGTAGGCTTTTTCCTTTGTTTTTTTTTTTTTTTTAGTTGGGTTCTACTCAAAGCTGCTAAGTTTTACTCAGAAGCAATTCCACACGAATCTTCTACATCTGCTGACTCTCTGGATGGCCACAGGCTGGGGATGTTGCTTCTGTTCATGCACATCTAACTCTTCATCTCCTATAAAATGTTGAACATTTTGTCCATATTGCCTCCCTTGATCCACCAGGACAAAGTGATAATATGTGTGAGTTTCATGTGTTGGCAGGCACAACGTGCCTCTTCATCCTTGGTGTCTTGCAGATGGTACTTCTTTTGCTCTTGTATAATTTACCCCTGTTCTTTTTTAACACCTTGTCCGCAGGCCCGGCCAGATGGGGATGTTTGGCAGCTGGAGGACCCAGATGCCAAATTCTGGAATATAGCTTTCCTGCATTGGCCTGTGGGTTCATGGCTGGCTTCTTGGCTTGCACCTCCGCTAGCTGCTTGGCTAGCTGTCTCTCTGGCAGCTGTAGTACTGCCTCTGGGGCTATGTTCAGGTCAAGCTGCTATGGAGTTGGATGACTTTCCTGATCTGAATTACCCTGCCGGACACCATTTTCACCTTAGATTGCTTTGACTCTCCACTATTCAAAGACAAACATTTGTAGTGTTCTGTTTTATTTCTGTCATTTGTAAGACTAGTTTGAAGCAGTTTTTCTCATTTGTCACCAGTTCAAAAAGAAAATAAGCATTGCAGTGCAGAGTACACTGTTTGACTTGTACTGTTTGACTTAATTCCCATTAAGTTAGTAAGAATGTTGAGGCCCAAGTCTGTGCTTGCAATTCATCTCCAGGACAAAATTGTTAACTACAGAGCACAGGCTTTAAAAAATGTATTCCTTATGCCTAAAATTTGATTGCTTTCAGCTGAAAGTGAATCTAACATCTGTCAAACAGGAAAAAAACCGCACATTTGCAGAGATAATCTGGATAATTTTTAAGAAAAGGATAAAGAGTCATGATGATGATAATGAATAGGAAGTTACTGGTAACAAGAGCACTGCCAGAAGGATATGCTTGATCTGCTACTTGCCTGGTTTGGAATGTCCTCATTTCATATTTTAGTTTTACCTCAGGGTTTTTACTGTTTTGGGGGTTTTTTTTTGTTGGTTTGTTGTGGGGTTTTTTTCATGAAGGAGGTAATGAAAAATTAATGCATCTAGGATAGCCAAAGCATTTGAAGTAATTCCCTAATCTACATCTTTTCCTTCATGCAGCTCAGTGCATAAACATTACTTTCAGTGGGAAAAAACTGCAAAATCAGGAGGTCACTAAGACTCTGGATACTTACAGTAAAGTGCAGATTAGTCATACCTGCTATGAAATTTTCATTCCCTCTCTCAGCTGTAGTGAGACTATGTTGTGCTACACTGGAGGTGCTGATGTCTCTGTTACACGCTCACAAAACTTTTTTAATGCTTGAGCAAGTAGCACTGGTGCCTCACTGTGAACACAAACTTCTACCTGTATGTTAAAGTTAAGCTTTGCAGGTTGATCTACCTCTGAGGAAAAGCACTTGAATTCCTTATTATAGTCACTGGAAAGAATTGCATGTCTCCAGAGCAACCAAAAAGGAGCCCCTACCCATCTAGTTTAGGTGTATACTTCGCTGATGGCCTAGGGATCATAAGTGCTTTTGTGGGAATACAGCCCATTTGGGTTAGGTAAGTTGTTATGGACTACAGAAGGAACGAGTAGGAAATAAAAGTGTCACTTTCCCTCAGATAATCTGCATAGCCCTTTTTATATAACCGTGGAGCAGAGATGATTCTTTTGACAAACAAGCTGGCAGCGGCAACAGCAATATTGCCACCTCTGCAGATGGGCTTCGTTAACCAGCTTGTCAACAAAGTCGGAGACCTGAGATGTAGGTTCTCAGCACAAGCATCACAGGGTTGTTTTAATCATTGGAATCCTTGGTGCAGGCCTAATCAGATGAGATGCTTGGGGAGCAGTGGGGTGTCTCATCTCCATTCTTGCTGAATATGGGCTGTTGTATAGACAGAAGCACAGAAGTCATGGGGTGAGAAGGAGAGCGGATAAGAAGAACCTGTGTCCTGCCTGGATGTGGACAGGACTGGGACTGTAGGCTCCATTCACTGGAGCAACATCAGACCAGAAACAGTTGCGGATACTGATATAGAGCTTTCACTATTCCCCTCAGAGAGCTGTGTCCAGATTTCTAGTATGGAGCCAGGATCCTCCTTTTCTGCCCAAACTTTTAGCCTCATGGTTCTTGCATTCCTGGTTGCAGAGTAGCCTCACTTTCACGGACACTTATGCAGAAGACCCTGTGTCCTTATGGCTAGGTTATTCCTGGGGTGATGCCCCTTCTCTGGGCTACAACACAACACCTTGCCGGTGTTGTGGTGCTACCACCATCAGAACTCTGCTTGCCTTTTGGGACTTCTTTGCAAGATGTAGACAATGTTCAGGACGTGGCCCTGCCTGTGGGTGGAAAACAGGCAGTTGCCAGAATGAGTATGTGTGAACACGTGCCTTGTGGTTGGTACCCAGAGAAGCTCCAGCTTACCAGTGAAGGACTTCATGGGTTTAGGGACATGCTGTTTAGGACTGTTCATGGGACAGTGGGTGGGAATGTGGTCATGGACCTAGGAATAGTCTCCCAAATCAGGGTTTCAGCGTGCCGGTTTCCACACTTCTCCATGTATTTCACTTTCCAAACTGTATTTTCTTCTTTAAAATTAGCAAGCTTTCAGTGCTTTTTAATGTAGTAGAATTAAAGATGGTATTCCAATTGTCTAGATTGGTCCTGTGCTGCTCTTTTTCCCTTTTCCCATTTTACCTGTTTCTGCCCTTTTGTCAATCAAAGGATGGATCTGGTTGTCCTTAATTTTTGCATCTCAGCCACAATTTCTGCCCCATCAAAGAGATTCTTGTCAATTCCTATGCCCCAGGGGCTTTGGAAATCATATATAAGATTGAGCTAATTATCTTTCTTCTTTTTTTTATTTTTAAAGGGCCTATGATTGTTGTCCCTTATGTATTCTTTTTAAGCAAAGAAACAATGTGTGCTGTTAAAAAGGGAAAAATAAACAACTAGAAAGCTGTTTTTCCCATCTTTTGCACCTCTAGTACATTCTGTAACCCAGTTACTGTAATTGTTTTTAAACTTTTTTTGAACATGCATACTGTCAAGAGGTTGCAGTAAAAAAAGTGTTTCTCATAAGGCCAATGAGACCACAAGGGACGAAAAAAGATGACTGAGCAAACAGAAAATCCCATGTTTTGTTTATCAACTTTTTTTTTTTTTTTGGCCTAATGGCATATTCTTGGAGAAAGAATCATGTTACTTCAGTGAAAGACTAGCTTAGGGTTTGCTGATTCCCAAGGCAAAAAGAAGGCACAGTTTCCAATTTGCAGGCTATTCAGTGTGTGTGATGAACTGAAGTCATTTGTGGATTTCTGTGTTGCATTTTGACGTGATTAAAAGTTTTAAGTCTATTGATTTCATGCTGGGGATTAATGATGCTGAATGAAGGAGCATCAAAGAATAACACATGTTTACATGCTCGATTAAAATACCTTAAAAAAGGAGCCAGAGTACCTATTATTGGATAGGAATGCGATAAGAGCAGCACAAGACCAATCATGCATTCTGCATCAATGGGAAAATGAATTAACTTCTTTAGGCATAGAAAGAAGAAAAACAAAGATTTGATAAGGATTGACTGTACCTTTCTGAATGCTTAACACTCGTGTTTGACTCATTTTTTTGGAAGAGGAGATTAAAGAGGTTTCATTATCAGTTACCACAGATCTGATTTACTGGATCAATCAAAGCATGATGCTTAGCTTCTGGGGATTAGTCTTTTAACTGGAGACTAGTTGGTAACAGCAATGTTAATAAAGGACAAGACCCAAAGATATTCAGTGCAACTGCGGACATGAGATACAGTGAAGATGGTGTTTGCTGCTTTGAATTTGCATAATACTTTTAGATCTGTTTGCCTTAGCATATTAGCTCAAAAACATATCGTTATCTTAAAATGTTCATAGTGCTAATTGGTTTGTATCTGCTCTCTGTAAATGTTCCTAATAGCTGTCTAGATTCATGGATCATATCTGGAGTTGCAGTCACATTCATTTTACCAAGATGATAGTAGACTGAGATGGAAAAGACCTGTTTGCTTGTTAAATCCACCCTGTTGCAAGCACAGTATAGGCTCTTCCAATAGTATTAAACTAACCCCTGATAGCCAGAATGCCAGGGAGAAAATTTGTTTATGGTACATCTGTGGAGAAGGATGCCTTAATGATCAAGTTATCGTGTGAAATACTTGATGCACATGAAATACTTTCTACTGAGCCAGGGAGAAGTTTAAACGTGCAGTTTAATGCAGCAGAGTAAATGTCTGACAAGACCAGCTCATGCACCCATTCCTTCTTTCTCTGCTGATGCTGATCCAGATTAGCGTATGTGAGATGAATTCAGCATCAGTCTGATACAATTCACCTCAGAATGGGTTAAATTATTATCTTGGGTTTGAGGCAGCAGAAGGGTTTGACAACATGAGGTTAGGGGTTTTTTTCTGCCATTTCCATTGCTTAATACAAGACCTGAAGCCCTTAGTTACAGAACAAAGTATCTGAGCAATAACCAAGCTTGTGCAAACCCAAGAGAAGAGTAATGACTGTTCCTTGCAAGCTTCCTGCCTCAGTGCAGGTGCAGGAATCAGGAGGGCTTGAATAATTCATAAAGTGCAAATTAGCTCCAGCTTGCTCCCACTGCTCGAATTTTGCTTCTGCTTACCTACCTAGTTGCTAGAAAGAACAGAATAGAGAACGCTCGGGAAACCAGAGAGAGAAGGGCAAAGAGTGGTACAGTTTAAAGGCCAAACTCACAGAGACTCCTGAATGCTGGGTGTTTAAAGGCTTGGTGCTTATTGAGGAATTGGACCATATATTGATTATTCATGGCTTGTTTCTCAGGAAGAAGGAAGCTCTGGGGACCCATTCCATTGCTCGGAGAGGGAGAAACTTCCTTTTCAGAATTAGATTTTTCCTGTTTTATTGTTATTGTTTCTAAAAATTATTGGGCAAAAAAAAATCTTAAAAGTTCATTTAAAGCCTAATGAGGTATTTGAGAGAGTATATATTTATGATGTCACTCAACTCAAGGGTCCAGAGAAATTTGATGAGAGATTTTGGATGGTAGGATGGTTACTGCTTAGAGTAAATATAGATTCCAAGAGCTGATATGAAACTACATATGAAAATGCAGTGTGCAATTAGTTTGTATTTTTATCATTTAAAAGGCAGCATTCCTCTGCTTTAAATACTGTTAGAGATGGTTACCTTTTCTGTTGGGTTACATAGCTGCTTTTTCTGCCTGAAATAACAAAATGAGAGGTGAGTGGTGTTTAATTCTTCTGCTGCACAACATTGCAGCTCACCCAAATATCAAGTAAAAGGTTTTGCTGAGCACTGTAGTGGGAGAAGGGAATTCCTGACGCAAATCTTGAAACAGTTTGTTGGTCGCCATGCAGTACAGAGAGGAGCCAGCCTGAAAAAGGCAGATTGTTTCTGCTGTGTGCCTGAATATCCCTTTGAGATACCTCATGTGGGAGATGGAAACATCTAACATCTCCAGCAGGAGCAGGAACAAGGTAGCTAGTTCTCCCTCTTGGCAGGTGTTCAGATGGAGAAAAACTCTCCTAATATTTTTGCTGTGCTGAATATGAAAAGAGAACAACAGGAGGAAGAAAAGCTTCCTTTTAGTGGATTTTGGGGGGTTCTGTTTTTTCATTTGTTTCTCTTTTTCAATGTATACCCCTTCTTTCTCCATTTCCTTTTACCCCACCCCCTCTTGGCTCCCACGTGCAGCAAGTAGATCACGTTGCCATCGTCTGTTTTCGTATTTCCCTCATTTGGGTAGCTGGAATAGGAGCTGGCTCTCATTTCTATCTGATTCTGTCATTTCCGCTAGGCCCCAGCTTGGGCAAGTGCCAAGACCAACAGGTGATCCTTGTAGCTGCAAAGCAGCAGGAAGAGGGTTGTGCATGGAGGAGATGGTGCACCAGAGGGGCTGCCTGGCCCCGCTCCATCTTGCTGTATAATTAATGCCCCCCTCCCCAGCCCCCCGTACTGAGGAGAAAATCTGTGCAGAACAGCTCATCTGTGGCAGCCATCATAGGGAAAATGGTAATAAAGAGTCCTGGAAGAATATCAGCTGTGTGAGCGCAGAGATGCACTCCCTCTTAGGGAGAAACCGTGGTTGGTCCTTTGTAGGAATAGGGGCAAAATTGTATTAGCTGCTGTAAAGTAATATGCACTCTCTCAACCACTACAGGAGAGTAAGCATTTCAATAAATTTAGGTGTTATGCTCACGGGCTTTCTTATTTGTATAGAAACTAGTTTGGAATGAGATGATAATTCAGTTAAGCTTTTCTCTACAAGAAGTAGCTTGCAAAGTCACGTGGAAATTATTTGGGTAGAGAGTTAACTCTGGTTGGGAAGGGCTGTCTTGAGCTGCAGGACTGGGGGCAACTGGAGCAGGAGCCATGCAGGCTCTGCGTTCTCTGGGTGCCTGCAGTGGGGAGGGATGACTGTGCAGGGCTTCACAGAGATGATTTTTAGAACACATGAAAGACTTCCAGGAATTCTCAGGATGGCCTCAAAGAGCCATTTTTTTCAGAGGAAACTCCTAAGGCATTTATTTTTTTTATTTTTTTTTAATGAACTGAAGTTATATTTAGATGACAGTGGCTTAGCAAAACCAGTTTCAAAACATATCTCCAAGACTTAGATTAACCCCTTGGCATATACCATAATGTGAGATAATGTGTCTCTGAAAACCCTATAACTGCATGTTTGTATTTGAGAGGCAGGCTGATGCTTTAAGATAGACACGTGGTAACCTTAATCCTCTGAAAAATAGATGATATGTCAAATTGTCTCTGCTCAGTACACATAGAAGCCAAATTTCTGCTTCTACCTGTGGACTCAGTACTACTGGTTTGAAAGCTGAAGGTTTTATATAGACAAGGTATAAGTTCCTTGTATGTACTTCTGTAGGGAGCTAGACTCTCAATACACTACATCTCCACAGTAAGGGGAGGGTGTTGGAAGAAGTGAACTGGGAAGCCTCAATCAGCTCTGCTGCAGCAGGTCTGCACAGCAGCAAGCATCACCTTGCCTAGCTGTTCCTGCTACACACAAAACAGAAACACAAACAGCAATGAGATCAAATTGTTATGAAACACCAACATGTTTAGTAATGCTTCTAGCAGCTATTGTCTACAGTCCTTTTGACTAAGCCAGCAATTGTTTCTCTGTGCGTTGTTCCACAGTTTGTCAGTCATCTCTTGGGGAGGAAGCGCCCTAGCAGGGGTACGTTTCATCTCAGGGATACACTGTGTGTGTGGAAACCTAAAGGTGGTGCAAGACTTGACCATTGCTCATGAATACACACTTTACTTCCCTTGGGTATGTATCCTCATGCTAAATGGTACACCACTGCAGTGGTGCAATGGACACTAGCTTCTCAGGGTTTTTTTCCCCTTGTGCCCCTTCCTTTCTTCATACTGGTTTACTGCTTTTTTCCACTTCCAAAACCTCTGGTATATGAGGCTGTTAGCAGGGAGTGAGGTCAAAACTTGATGAATTTTTCTCTTCTCTCCTCTGTTTCTTGGAAGACCATCCTAATCCTTACATTTTCAGTGAGTCCTGGACAAACCTGAATAGTCCCTCTGGCAGCCTCCAGTCTTCCTCTTTCTTACCTTTGGGTTACGGGACTAAGGGGAATGATTTCTTTCTCAGACTCTCACCTGTGGCTCTAGTGACTTCTGTTAAGCCTCATGGGAAGAGCAGGATGCTTTTATCTGTAGGGTGATGAGGGATCCCAGTGACTTTCATCAGGAAGCAGCAGTACCACTTGGGGAGGCTGGAGAATGAGCAGGGATACTTCCTACCTGCATTTGGCTCAGTATAGCCTCAACTGGACAAAAGCCCTCCAAAGAGTACTGCAGGCAGGAGAAAAGCATCCTTGGGCAACACCCAGAAAGTCAAGTTTTCCAGTGCCTTTGGCAGGCAACCTGAAGCAGATCATTCCTTACTCCAACCCTGTAGAGTGCTACCCCTCACAGCTCTCCCTCGTGTTGCAGCACATACCTTACTATTATTAATAGTCTGGAGATGCCAACCTCTGGAGATGCTTTGTTCTGGACAGTATGTAGTTGCCCAGAGTGCAGGGAACTGCGTGGCAATTGGGTTTGTATTGGTAGATGGATTTGGTAATGAGCACTGTAGTTTTTCCTGGTCATTTCTTTTTAATTCACCTTCCTCTGTTCTGCCTCCTCCCTGGGCTGTCCCCACTGCACTGCAGGTGAAGGATGATGTAATCCTTCCTGCAGAAGAAAGGGAAGAGCTTCAGGAACACGGAGGTACATGGTAGCCACAGGCTCTCACGGCATCATAGCACCTATGCTATGTAGATCAGCTATGCCAAGCAGAGTGCACAGTTCCCTAAACAGGGAGCCCTAAAAATCAAAAGAGCAAGTGAGAGAAACAAGTCAGTAGTGAGTTCTTCTAGCTTGTGATGTGAGTGTGCAGAGTCCCACGATGTGGTTTGTTGGTCTGTTATGTGGCGTGTAGGGAAAAGAGCTCCTTCTGTGCATTTGGCCTAGTGCATCTTGGCCCAAAGTTACGGACTTTTGTGCCATCACTGTGAAATCAGTGAAAGTTTCAAAACCTGTGGCTGCTGTTTGTTGAATCCTTAATAGGTATATTAGCTTTGGAACTGACAAGACTTTTAAATATATCTGTTTTCAGGCTTCAAAACCTTCATACAAAAAAAATGCAGATTGGCATTTTGCAAATGCAAGCAAACAGCACTTTTAGAAAAAAAAAGAGTGGATTTGGAAAGCATGCTAATAAAATGTCCAGTCGCAGGGATTCCTCTGAACTCAGTGTAGAATAAGAAGAGGCAACATGCACTGAACCTTGTGTCCCCCGGATTAGTAACTGTTTAATGTTATTCCTGTAACCAGTATACTTCCTCCTGTTACACCACCTCCTGTTTTTCCACCCTGTGTACTTCTACTGTTTCACTGAGTATTAGCTCATTGTAGCTCATAGTTTGTCTTTTTAACTACTTTGTGAAGTACCTAATGCTCTTTTGGGTGCTATAGAAGTAATAATAATAATAACTTGCCAGGTGTACCGTATCAAATTGGTTTTGTATTGTTTGTTGTGCAAACACAAAGTAAGGGTGACGGCTGAATGCTGAAAACTCAGCTGTAAGGTAAACCCCTAACACAGGAAGGGAAACTGGCTGGTTTATTTATGAGTACACTCAGAAACAATGTCTGCCTTCCAATATACCTGTGCTTTTTAAGATAGCACATTTTACTTGGATGCAGTATTGCCAAAGGTCAATAATAATTAGGGCTAAATTGCTTACAACGCAAATGTAATGAAACACTGTCATTACACACCAGGCTTCATTTTCATTGTTAATTCAACATTGTTTAACTTTTCACTGATTTCTCCCTTACAAATGTGGTAGTGCGACAGCCAGGCTGAGCCATCTGCTGCTGGTGCTTGAGAGGTGCAAAAAGGCACTGCAAAGAAAATTGATTGACTGCAGTTGACTGTATTAGGGAGAGACCTTACTTGAACCGACAGTAACTGGGGGGAAGTGTGAACTGGCTTTAATTCTCTAGGAGACCTCTGAATATTAAGGATGTACACAGCAGTTGGGAGGACGCATTCAGAGTCTGGTCATGTTCGAGATCACATCCCCTTGGCTTTCTCATTGTCTCTGGTTGTTTGCAGCTGAGAGGAATTCACTAGCTTTTGGATTTAGTGGTAGATATGTAATTGGGCGGAGAATTAATATAAACTTAAAATAATTTGGTTTCACAGTCATTATACTCCTTAGCTTTAAATTATTTAGCTTTGTGTCTCTGTTATGTCCCAAAAGCCCTGCCACTACCAATCGTTTGACTGTCTTTATTAGCTTATATTTTTTCCTAAAAGCAAGGCCTCGTGTACAGTGTAATTATCCAGCAGTGCTGATTAATGGCATAATTCTCTTTTTCTGTAAAATGGCTGTTTAAATTATTTTCATTTCATAAAAATTACTCAGGCAATTTTGTGGAGGGTTTTTTGATTTTTGTTTTAATTTTTTTTTCATTCCCCCTTTCCAAGCCACCCTCTCTATCGCTGTGTCATGGTAGTGTTGTTAAATATCATTTTGTATGATCTTGGTATAAGCACTAAACCCTGCGGTGATTTCAATTGAGTAAATTCAGGTAGTTTCCATAGTATTGTTACTTCTACCATCAGACCTGATGAGCAAAAGTAGCTAGGATAGCCAGTTCTTAGCGTAGAGGTGTTTTTGGAGATAACTGTCTTAACAGCAGGATCAAGGAGACTTCTTCTGTTGAGCTAGCTTTTGAAATCTCTGCCACTTCTCAACCTTTCAGATTGCCTGTTGCTGCTTACAGTATGCTTTCAGGAACATAAATGTCCATTTTTTTTTTCTGCTCCTCACCCTTCCTCTAGCCTCTTGCAGTGAGACTGAGAGGGAGTCATATTCCTTCATGCTCCCTACACCTGCTTCCTGGGCTAGATGATACTGTCATGTTCTTTTTGGACTATGAAATATGCTTGAATAGGAAGGGGTACTGTGCTCATCAACTTGTCATCTGGATTTGACCTGCACAAAACAATGAACAGTGTACAGTGAAGAGCCCTGCCTTGTTGGACTGAAGAATAGCCTTAATATTGCAAGTAGAACCTTTTCCTTTCTGTTGAGCATGTGTTTCGTTTGATCTGCCTTTCTTAAGAAAGCTGCCATTTGTTGCATGGGCCATGTATTTGTAAGCACTCCAAGCAATGTAAAGTTGGGAGGCCATCCTGCTGGGATAAGAACCAGCCTTCACTAAAGCTGGCATTCAAGAGCTGGTTTCAAAAGGGCATATTTCACTAGTGTGTATATAGAAACAACTGACCAAAGTCTAAAATTCTTCCTTCTGAGTCCAAACAAATCCAGTAACCTTGCTAGTGTTTACCAAAAGAGCAGAAAAACAAGGTTGCTGTTGTGATTCTTCCTCTGGAATACCCTATGTCCCGCCCCTTCTCTTATTCATATTTTACTTTATAGCATACAGGTCAAAACCGTAGGGTCAGATACAATACATCCTTGGGCAGGATGAGCTCATTAGCCTTCTGGCAGTCATCCTAGGAGAAGGACAACTCTAATCCCAAACCGGGGCAGATGGAGCTCACTTAGCCCTGTAAGGCTATCCATCTAAGAGAAGGACACTCTAATCAAACCTACATCCTGAGGACCTTGCTGCCACCGTCCAAGCTCTCTTCAGTACTAGCCATGTAGTTCAAGACTCAGCAACTCAGTCCGCCTCACAACAACCGGTGAAGAATGAATTGGATATTGCCCCTACTATGGGAGAAACCCTTAAGGCCATACAGCAGGTGAAAATCAGCAAGGCAGTTGGGGTTGATGGAATTCCACCTGAAATCTGGAAACATGGGGGCCTTGCACTCCATGCTAAATTTCATGAGTTTGTGGTGCGCTGTTGGGAACTAGGCAAGCTACCATCAGACCTTCGTGATGCAGTCATCATCACTTTGTATAAGAAGAAAGGAGATAAATCAGACTGTTCAAATTACCGTGGTATTACTCTGCTCTCCATTGCTGGCAAAATCCTTGCAAGAATACTTTTGAACAGACTAATGCCCACTATAGCAGAAGGAATTCTACCTGAAAGCCAATGTGGTTTCAGAGCCAACAGGAGTACCACAGACATGGTATTTGTTCTCAGACAACTGCAAGAGAAGTGTAGGGAACAGAACAAAGGTCTCTATGTAACCTTTGTTGATCTCACCAAGGCTTTTGATACTGTGAACAGAAAAAGTCTCTGGCAGATTTTGGAACGTTTAGGTTGTCCCCCCAAGTTCCTTAAAATGATCATCTCACTTCATGAGGATCAGCACGGCCAAGTCAGATATGGCAATGCACTTTCTGAGCCCTTTCTAATAACTAATGGTGTGAAACAAGGTTGCGTTCTTGCACCAACTCTATTCACAATCTTTTTTGGCATGATGCTCCAAAGGGCCACGGCAGACCTCGATGATCAGGACGGTATCTACATTCGATACCGTACTGATGGAAGCCTATTCAACCTAAGGCGACTGAAGGCCCACACCAAGACCTTAAATCATCTTGTCCAGGAACTGCTTTATGCTGATGACGCCGCCCTTGTTGCACACACAGAAGCAGCTCTGCAGCGTTTAACATCCTGCTTTGCAGATGCTGCTGAGCTCTTTGGTCTGGAAGTCAGCTTAAAGAAGACAGTTCTCTATCAACCTCTATAACACCATCTATAACGCTGCTGTTTCCTTTGAGAATGCACACAGGATCACTCTTGAGGAGAAAAGACAACGCAGAAAGAATCGTACCTTGCAGAATATACCACCTAAGGAGTCTTTCTGCTGTGCCTTTTGCAATCGGATATGTCTATCTCGTATTGGCCTTATTAGCCACCAGCGTACTTGTAACAAATGTGGATAGAGCCTCCTAAATCTTCGTTCGCAAAGCCTAGCCATGATGATGATTATAGTGTAGAAAAAAATTAGTTGTTTCTGAACCTCAGCCTCTGAGGCTATTTCTAGACCATAATGTGTAATATCCATATATGGCCTTGCCCTTTGTGGACTTGTCTGATCCTCCTTTGAGCTCATTTATGCTCTTGTCCTATGCAGTAGCAGTGAGTTCTAGGTATGTGTTGCATGAAAAAAAAGTTCTTCCCTCTGCTCAGTTTAAGTCCTCTGTTCCTGGAAAAAATAGTGAATAATCACTTCCTATCGCTACATTCTTGGCTGTGCAGAGCTCTACTATCTCCCTCAGTTATCTCACAAATTTGGCATTTTCAGGGTAATATGGTTGTGGGTCAGCTGTCAAAGATGTGGCTGAAATCATTTTCACAGGAAACCTTTTCACTCTGCTCTCTCTTCTTGAGACCATATTAATTCTAGATCTGCCATCATCTGAATCTGTTACTAAGAATAGGATAAATTAAAGAAACTTTCTCACTATGAACTGTTCTGTCGCTCTTTACATTCCGAACATCACTACAAATCATTTCTTGTGGCAAAAATAGTTGCAAAGCATAAAACTGCTGAAATACCAGTCATTTAGCTGCTTTCACCATTTGCTTCTAATGAGATGGTACCTTGTTCAACTCTCTCATTTTTAGGTATGACAAAATTATGCTCATTGCTGTTCTGTTGCTTTAGCTGTTGGCACATCCCTATAGAGCTCCTCATTTCTGCAGTGCCAGGAAGAGCTAGGATTACTGTACCAGTTGTTATAGTTATTTCCAAATATCTCTTTAGCTTGTATTTCTAGAACTAATTTGTTGTCTTTTTACATTTTGTTTAATCTCATGCACCTGTGCTTTTAGACTGTACGTCCTTTCACTGATATTCTGTGTGCTGCTGTGAGCTACAGCAATGACCAGATAAAGTCAGACGAATAAGTATCTTTTACGATTTAAAGTTGAAGTCTTGTGTTTAAAAATGCAAATGTGTGTTTTGTGTTGCATCTTTTCCTGCGTTTTAGACTTTCACCACTCAAGTTAAAAATTATCCTGATACATTTTTTTTCCGTGGTTTTTCTAGTCTCAGTGACCTTAACAACCAGTATTTTTGTTGACATGTGGCTTGGCAAATAAAGACTGAAATAGTAAATGGACTGTCCTCTTCGATGTATTTCATAACTGGTTTCCGTCAGACATTTGCAATAGTGATTTTAAATGTTTAATTATACTCAAAGTCATTAGAAACCTATTATATATGTCTGACTTGGAAGTGAGAGAAGTAACCCCTTCAATACACTTCTCCCTCCTCCCCTAATTCCACTGTAACATTGTGACTGATAATAATTTCTCATGTTAATTAGTTTTATTATCACAGCGTAGAGATCATTGTCTTTAAATCTCCATAGGCCTTCAACTAAAGATGGAACAGATTTTTGCAGAACATTAGGGAACACTATTGTTCAGAGTGCCATAAACCAACCCTGTGTTTCCCCCTACACCGTTTCAGTACACCTCCATACTGCAGAAGGGATTTGTGTCAGTATGGGTACTAAAACGTTGCTCTGCTTTAGCAATCTTGTCCTTATAATTGGGGAAAAAAAAAACAAAACAGAAATGTGTTGCTTTGCAGTAAGGATCTGTTTAATTGTAACAGAGGTTGGGCTGTAAGCCATGCTAAGTCATAAAGGTCACAGCTTCTATGAAAAGTTTCTCTATTAATAGTCTATAAGTATTTTGTTTCTGCCAAGCCAATGCTTAGAACCAAATTAGTTCCTCATTACAAGTCTAATACATTAAAGTCAAGGGTGTATGAGCATGCCCTGTGTTGCCTCCAGACACCCTCCCCAGTCCCTCACTCAGACTACATTTTCATAAATGCACACATATGGTAAATATGAGTAGACAAATGACTAAGCAATTCGTTGAGCAATGTAACAACTTGTAAAACAAATAAGTCTTTTTTTTCCTTCTCTTTTTCTCTGCTCTTAAGGACATTTTGCAAACCTCCATACCTGTTGCATTCAGTGTAGCAGCTAAAGATATAGCCATGGATAAATAAATATTATGTGCTTCTCTTGGTATGACTCTTTTCGTCAGTAGAGTTCATTCTGCATTTAATGGAGAGAGGTGGGCTTGTCCATCCCATTTTAAAACATGCATGTCTAAGACACATGAGGTGAATTATCCCAGGAATTACCAGTTTCTCCTTGGGTCTGTCTTTCCTTTGGTTGTCAAAGAAGTCTAAGCAAACCACTTAGAACAGAGAAAAAGAAGGCATTTTGAAGAGAATGTAACAAATATAGTGGAGATGTAAGGTAAAGATACCATCCTGGAGAAGAAAATCCGTCTTTGAAAATTATTATGTGAATTCTAATCCTAAATACCAAAACTTAGCACCTAGGGAAAGCCAGGAAAATGGAGTTTGAAGTATGAGTTAATCTTGAATCACATACACCTTTGCACTCACTAGGTATATGGAATTGTGACTCACGATTTCTTACCTGCCATATACCATCCTGGTTATCATAGATTTCTTATGCCCTGCTTTTTAAGGATGCCCCAATCACTCATATTTAGCATTTCATTCCATTCCATTGCATATTTCTATTCTATTTCTATTGTTAAAAAAAAAAAAGAAAGAAAAAATTAAAAAATTGGGCAGTTAATTACTCTGTGTGTCATTCCTTTGTCTGAAAAATGGTAGTAACGTTGTCCATTGGCCTCACTTGGGTATTGAGAGAATAAATTCATAAATCTGAACTCTGTTCAGATTTTATGTTGATTCTCATAGTAAAACCTATGAATTATAGATAAACCTGATAATAATTGAGAATAAAGGGAAGATGAAGGTTTACTGCTTTGTTTGCTCTTTTTGCTCCCTCTAGTAGCACAAAAATGAATTGTTCATTACTGTAGTCCTAAGGTGGGACCCCCGGTGATTTTTGCTGCTCTCATAAATTGTGTTGGACCCAGTTTTTAAAGTGGCCATGGTTCATATGTCATTTCTGAGTCATAACTGTGTCAGACACAAAAGCAATGATTTTTATCCCAAGGGTGCACGTGCAGTCATGCAAACAAGCCTTGCACCTTCAGAGAACATCTTTAATTTTCGTGGTGTCTCATGTAGACACAAGTTTGGCCATTTGGATCCACTAGCAGGATTTAACATTTAGATCCACTAATTTCAGGTTTTTTTACCCTCACACAATGCAGAACTATGTACGTCAGTGGGGGGTAGTTGGGACTTTTCCTTAAAAAGCACTGAGATAGTGTGAGCGTGGTCTTTTAGAAGACACTTTGTATTGGGATGCTTCAGTTATATATGTGGATGGAAGTCTTCACTTGTTAACTTAGGGTTTGAGTCCTTTAGCAGTGATGTAACTTGGTGATGTTAGTTCCTTTTCCAAAAGTAGCAGGGATAACTTGATTGCACAGATGAATGGACAAATCTAATGGTCCAAGTGCAGTCCCTGTTCCTAGTCATGGTTATTCAAGTGCAGTGCCTGTTCCTAGTCATGGGTATTCACCACTTCTCTTGTGGGGGTACCCAAGTTCAGCTGAGTTCTGATCAGTCACACTGGGGGCAGCACTGGCACACGTTAACTCCCTAATCTACTTCTCTTTAGGATTAGAGGTGTCTGTGGCTTGGAACAGAGAGGGGAGAAAGCAAAACTGTTGCCTTTATTAGATGCCTGTGGCTGCATCATTTCAGGTGTATGGTAAAACCACAATGTGAGAAATATCATGGAATGATCATATAATTGGTAGTGGTGGTTGAGTAACAGATCTTTTCTGATCTTGCAGTAGAACTGAGTCAGAGATGAATTCAGAAGTTAAATTTTGTAATTTTTTTTTCTTACATGTTTTTATATTTTTTTGGTACTTTGTGTCAGTCTGCTAGTCTAAAATCCTTAGTTCTCAGAATCCTTTTTTTCTCTTGTTCCTATACTTCTTATAGAAAGGTGAGGATGAAGATATCTTTTGTCATTTTCTATGCTTTTGTAACCTGTATTGTTGCACAAGACCATGTGTGTATGCCTCATAGCAAGGCAACTAGGTCCACACTTCAGCCTCACAAGCCTTTGGATTTTTGGGGCCTCAAATTGGCATGTAGAGGACTGAATTGTGTTTTTTTTATACAGAAAGCTGAAGTCCATGAGTTGCAAAGATAGCCCAAACATAACTTGTTCATGTGTTGGAGCACCACATTTAAGTATCTCCAAGCTGTAACTATTCCGAAAGGCTGTTTCCTGAGTGCTCTCCAATGTCCCTGTATGTCCTGACCAGGAGAGCTAAGACCGTGGCAACACATGTATATGGGAATCCTCAAAATGCTGACAGTATGTGTTTTTTAAAACGCATTTATGGGAAACTTCACAGCGGGGACTGATCCAGCTGAAGTGAAATTGTTTGCCAAATAAAGTGTCTTGTGTGTTTGAGGGCTCACAGAATCAGCCTTCAGTTGCAGCTGTTTACAAATGTTAAGGAATTAGGCAGGCATAGACTTTTAGAAATTTCTGTTTAAGGTATTTCTGTATTTCAGTTTTATTCATGTGGATATCAGAGATGTTATCATGACAAAGAACATGTGAGAAATCCTAGAGAGCTGGAGGAGGTACGGTACCCTACCAAATACCCATTGGGGGCAAGACACTAGCAAGAGAATGGGGAAAGAACATACTTGCCAAGACTGGTGGCTGAGTGGCAAAACTAACGGTAAATATTAGGAGAAGAGAAAAGGAGAGGCGTTCAGACAAGGTGTTTTTGCTTGAGCAATAGATTTCCTTATGTGTTAAGTTTTACGATGCATAAAGTAGCCTCGGCTCATCTAATAGACTCCACCAGCATAGTGTCAGTACATCGTGTCCAAAGAGAGAGATTTGTAAAATTGTTCAGTGCTTTAAAGCCATATTCTTTACGTAGACTTTTTTCCCAGTTCAAATTCATTATGAAATGGCACCTTTTTTTCCCATTTCTTCTGTGTCTCTTCTTTTTTTCTTTGTCCTTTGCCTCTCCCTTTCTGAGGGGCTGTGTTTAGCCAAAAAGAAGCACTGTTTTCCAACATTGCTCCAGGTGACTGATAGGGGAAGGAGGAGGGGAAAAATCTTCCTTTCTTTTTTCCCACTTAAGGCCTCCATTGTTCTGTATGCTTTGAAGAACCTTGTAGCTTCACTGCAGGGAATAGCTTGATTCCTTTTAGTGAAAATGCCTTCTGGTCATCTTCCCCAAGCCGTGCAGCTTGGAGCACTGAAGTCTTTATTTGGGGGAAGAGAAGGAAGGGTGGAATTGTTTGGAGGGTTAAGAAACAAAGACCAGGAAACTAAGGAAGGAGAAAACCAAAATCTAAAGGAGGCTGCTGCCATCTAGAGTCGAGACTTAACGCTGTTGGCGTTTTTGGAATGGCATTTAATTAATGTATCTGAAAACAATAGTAGAGGAAAATGCCTCAGAGCAATGGTACTGCTTTTTTTTGCTTTTCATTTCAGCGGTAATAATGGAAACTTCTAAAAGTATCTTTGATTTTTAGTAAGTGCTTTTTTTTGTGTATGTGTAATCTAACTATATTAATTCAGATTAAAATTTTCCCATCACAAGTGAAAATTGAGAATTAACACAGACAGTGCTAAAAGGAGGACAACAGTCTCTATGTAAATAAACACTGCTGATGAGACCAGGTACCTCTGCTCTCCTGCTGTGGGGCAGGCAGAAGCTCCCACTCTCATGTTTTCGTGAGGACTGGGAAGCAAGCTTCCTCACAGCACAGCCACAGCACAAAGCAGTACATCCCTTTCAGCTCCTGAAGACATTAAAAATCCCACTGCATGCTTGTAGCAGAAGAAGTATGGCATTTCAAGCAGAAAAGGTAACAGACTATCCTGACTTGAATGTATGAGAATGTCCCATCCCTAATCTATGGCTTGCAGGGTGGTGGAACGGCCTCATTCTTCTTGGTGGGTTGTAGATGGGGCCAGAGGAAAGAGGCTAGACATTAGGTGGAGCAGAGCAGAGCTGAGCTCAGCATGGCACACACAGGCTTGAAATACTGTGCCCTAATATTTGGTTCTGTGTGCTTTCAGAAGAGATACCTATTACCATTACAGGATCATTATGTCTTTTCACCTCTGGTGCATCCTACTTCCAGAGCCTTGATGTAACTGTTGATTGGCAAAAGTTTACATATTTCCATTCTCTGTATAAAAGGTTATATTTCAATCAGCCTTTTCTCACTTGTGTCATTCAATACTATTTTAATTTTCAGCAATTCAAATTTTGACCTCTTGGTTTTAGTCAATTAAATGTGGAAACACACTTTGTGTTTGAGAACAACATTTTAGCTAGATATATAGAGACACCTGTGCCTATCTATGCAGCACTCCCTAATTTAAAATCAGAAAGTGTTCTTTGTCCCTTTCTTTGGCTCCGGCAGCATTTCTTTGACCTATGAACAGAAAGGAATATGATTGTGTTTTCATGGAAGTTCAGCTTAGGATCAAGGATTTCACACACTTTGGTGAATCTGCTCAGCCACTTTTTAAAAAGAGGTCTGTCAAAAATCGCTTTATAGTTTTACTCTTCCTTTTTGTTCTCAGTTCTTTTAATGATCCTATTCTGAGTCTTGAAAATAACTTCACATTTGTTAGTAGTTTTGTCTTTTTCCATTTTTGCCCAGTATGCTCTTGTCTTGTTATGGCAGCCTAGACGCAACTGTTAAGAAGCTAAAGTCACAAAGTATGTGAACTCTTTTTTCTTTCATCTCCTTTGAACTACTTGATCTCTGTATTTAATTCTGAGGTCTAAAATGAAACCCTGGCACTGTATCTTTCTCTCTACCTTGCTCAATTCTCCACAGCTCTGAAAGGAGAATTAGACATATGACAGATTACTCATACTATTTTTCTTTGTAGTTGCTGCAATTAAGAAGATTCACCAAAAACTTTTTGAGGGTTTTGGGGAGATTAAAATTCTCTGCTTGCTGGCCTAACATGATTACCTCCTTCAATCTCCTTTTCTGTCTTCTGGTTTAATAGAGTTTTAAACTAATACAAGACTTCTGTTTACTTTCTTATTTGGGCATAAACATCTCAGAATTTATGACCAGGATCTTGGTTTTAAAAAAATAGGTAAATCAGTTTGCTTGTATTCTCTGACACATCTATCATTTAGTCATTAATAAATTCATTGCATTCTTTGAAATAAGAGCTTTACATGGAAAAAAATGTGGAGGGGAAGAATATTCCTCTCAGGAGGTATTTACCTGGATTTTAGATTTCTGCATGCTCGCTTTGATTTTGTGCTGGCAGTTCCACCCATGCGCATTTACAATGGTTTTTCCTGTGTAGCATCCACACAGTGTAATATTTTTATATTACACATACAACATGTGGGGCTCATCCTGCAAATGCTACTGTCATGCATTCACTGAGAACATGGCATTATTTCAAGGAACTGTGCTGCGTTCAGTACACTTACAACTATGAACAATACCTGAGATGAGCAGCAAACTGCTTAGATTTCTGGAGGGGATAGCTAAGAAGGCAGAGTAAAAGAGTTAAATACATTTGGCTTGGCTAAACAGCAGTTCAGAGGAGTGCAGCATCACATCTTGGAAATGTAGAGGAGAGAAGGTGGTACAATAAAGAATCAATTAAGACCGTACAGGAAAGTATTAGGTAAAAACAGCGACAGCAGATTAATTTAGTCTATTTAACCCTTAGTTTAAAAACTTTCTGTCAGCACCTTTCTTTTACATCACAACATGAGCTGAAAAATAAAAAACCTTTAGATTATTTAAATGAAGCAAAAAATTGCAAGGATCCTTTATGAGTGGGAACCAGAAGAAATTATGACAGTGGGCTCTCAATTTGTTGGGTGTTAAATTTGAGGAAATCTCCTAGTCCTGTTAAAAGGAGTAGCTTGCATAGCTGCTGCTTCTTAGTACATCCCCCTTTCGCCTGTCAACATGTCCTGTAGGGCCATTGTTATTACTGGTGATGTCCCCATGCAGTTGCCTTCAGGAGAGAGGATGAGGTGTCAGGTGAAGCATATGTAATTCAAAATTCAATACCTTGCAATTTGTCTTGTCTGTGCAGGGAAAAAGAGCATGACCCATGCTGTGTGCATGCCTTCCTGTATTCCCATCATGTTAATCCATATTTCTATATCAGTTGTCATGCTGATAGTCTGGGCAGTTTTAGTTGTAGACCTAAATCCAGGCAGAGCTGCAAAGGGAGTAGGGATGGATGGGTGAAATAATGGCTCCATGGAAATCAGTAGGAGGTTGTTAACCAGTGTGGCTAGAATTTTCCCCCAGGTGTGTTAGTTATATTCTTGTAGATTGACTCTTCTGCATTTCATAATTTGAGCCATTAGAGACTTTATTAGTTTATTTCTTTTTTTTTCCTATGATATTCAGTGAACAGTTCTTCACCAAGATGTCCTGTTAGATTTTCATTAGCCCAAGTAAAAAAAAATTTATATTACTGTCTCCATTTAAATAGGCATTACTGTCCTTGAAATGTCAAATAAAATATGACATGTCAATTACTGTATGTCATGCACATGATGTATTTTCAGCCCCTGTTGATTTAGATGGGTTTTGATGTGTGCTTGACGTATTCTAATGGTGCTTCTTCAGTTCAGCAAATGTCTTGAAAACAACATTGAATGGCACATAAATCACAGCACCACCTTTTTCAGGGACTTCTGCCAGAACATGAAGTTAGCAGCTTTGCATTCCTGTGAATATTTGATCAATAATGGCTCTTTTGTCCCAGAGTTGGGAACCTGCAGTTTCTGGCAAGTTTGCTAGCAGAGCAGAAGCAGTCTGATCACACAACTGTTTTACACAGTTATTTTTTAATCATTACTTTAGAAAAAGAAAATCTAATATTTTCTTTAGAGATTTTTTGAAAATCCCATACCAGTATTTGGCTTATATTTTGTCTGGTGATGTGTAGTAAAGCGTGAAGTAGGACCATAGGCCTCATCACCGTACAGTGTTAGAACGGATTTCTTCCTAACCATATTCACCTTAAATACACACATACATTAAGGATGAAACACGCAGTTACTGTCCTTGCAAAAAGTAAGTTGCATTTGCTGACTTATAGCAGAGCCAGAAAAGGGAACAGGTTACTTTCTGATCTTTTGTACTATGTACTTTCAGCATTTGCTAGTTGTGACTAGCGCTAACATTTACTCTTCCGCCTGGAGAACATGTGTGTTCATACAGTCGTGTGATTCAGCCATTTCCCAAAAAGATGATACACCTTGGTACTAAGGTGTCAGGAAGAAGAGGGAGAGAGGGAGGAAAGGGTAGTATACCCACACTTTCCAAATCAGGAACTAAACCACAAAAATAGTGAGGAGCAGGACTAAGGATACCCAGGAAATGATTTGCAGTGCTCTGCGGCCCCAAGCTATGTTCTCCTCCTTTCACTATCTTCACTATGTTATAATGTAACACATTGCTTTAATGAGAAGCTGTGCAATTAGTTTGATTGTACTTTCAGATGGTATTGTTGAATAATACCGGCTTGGAAATAATGTGAGACTTCATAACAGAGTTGTCCTTCAAAATGGCTTTTAAATCCAGTGCTTTCAGATGGGTACAGCTAGGCTTCAGCCCTTCAGAAATACAAGCTCACTCACAGCACATCTATGTAAACCACGTCTCTGCTCTTTGAACTCCAGAGGCTGAAATAAAAGCAACCTGTCACAAAAACAGATGAATACTGGGCCATTTTTTGTTATTGCTCAATATTTTGCCACAGAAATGAGACAGGATTTATCATCCTGGTGTGAAACAGAGAGCAGTGCAGTGTATGCTGCTCTTTTATCTGATATTCTGTAATTTTACATACCATCTCCCTGCCTGCCTTTTCCAGGAAAGGTTTGGCAGACTTCTAGTATGAAAAAATGCAAGGGGTTCACCTGCTAGGCCACTGACCACTGAAAAGGTTAAAGATGTTTTGAAAACTACTATAATTTCCTGAACATAAAACGCATTGAAATTCAGATGTCTTGTTTTTATAGGAAAGAACCTAACGAACAAGAAATAACTGGCCAGGGAACACAGCTATTTAATGCTACCTTGGGCAAATATGTTGGCAGAAGTGCTACAGCTTTATTCTGTACCGGCTGCAGGGCAAGTGGTGGGGTGGGTATACCTGTCCACATCCTCCACCTACTTCCTGTATGGTAGGAGAGGGACTTAATCGGGCCACAAGGTGCTTCTACATCACACTTAATTAGCATTACTAAAATATCAATTCTATCAGTATTAAAGACTTCTCTACCTACATGTGTGTAACAAACTGTGTTGTATTTGAGTAGCCAAACGTGAGATGTAAATGAGAAATGGATTTTTTGGCTGCTGTTACAGCTAATATGAAACTCAGAACAGACCTCCACTTACCCAGGCAGAGAGGGAAGAGGTGGTCTTGGAAGTGTGAGTTTCCAAAGAGAATTCAGGGGTGTAATTCAAATGGATGGCTTCCCAACAACGTTTCTGAAAGAAATGCGTAAGGGCACATCAAGTTGTATATCCAAGTTGTGATCTTGTGTCAAACTCTACTTCAGTCTGCAACGACAATCCTCCTCACTCCATCCCTGCTGTATAAGATTAAGGTATATATCAGGGGCAAAGAAATTATAACTGTGGTAGCAAGGAAGAGCCCTGCTCTCTTTTGCTCCCTGAAATGTTTCTTTACCTCTGAATGGGTGTCACAAGGTGAGCGAGCAAGATGTCCAAGGACCCTTGTGTCCAAGACAGTGTCATCAGGGTCACCTGCACAAAGTGGTGGGTGGCTCCACAGGGCACATGGGGTATGGGACCCCATTTCCAGGGTGAGATGTCTAGCTTGTCTTGTTCAGGCAGTCACTTGCTAGGCCGTGGTTTTCTCATCTGACCCTGTGCTGAATGCCACTCTAATGTCTCCCTCTTATCTCCCTTTCTCTTATTTACTGTAGTTACAGCGATATCATTCTGTTGTGCTGGGAGTTCTGGATTTGGTTGGGGGTTTTTTTGTACTTCTTCCAAATGAATAATTGTGACTGCAAAATGCTTTGATAATTATCCCTTTTTACTGCATGCAAAGGCTCTAAATTTTTTAGGAAATTATGGGTGGTTTTTGATCTTTACAGTTCTGGTATGTTTCATCCCATTTAGCAAAACAAAGCAAAACAGCATATGTTCAGGGTTGAGTTTTGCAAGATTTTAACAGACTCTGATTTCTCCAGTAAAAGCTTGAGCGTAAGCATGCTGGTTGTTCTTAATTGCTATATTGGCAATACTAGTTGATGCTTTATTTGGGGACTGATACTGTTTGTAAGATGTCATGTAGTAAACAGGCAGAGATTTTAACAGATTAGGAAAGGGAAAATATCCAGATGTGGGTGTGGAAGATTTTTCAGATTTTCTTTTTTCCAAAAGGGAAAATTAAAAAGTAGAATTAAAGAAGTCTTGATGTGAATGTAAGTTATTAAGCCAAACATCCTGTTGGTGAAGATATGGGAGACTAAAGCTTTCAGGGAGGCAATAGAAATTCCAGAGACGAATGAACTGGATCCTGGGTCAGAACAACTCACTTTGGGCTAAAATATGCAGGAAAACTGTGGCAAATGAAGGGACCACTGGGTCCTAGACGGGGCTCCTGACTGCACATTTAACATACTTGAAATTCAGAACACTGTGTTCTAGCCACTCAGTTGTGTTGACCTGCGCTAATGAGCAACATGCATAAATTAGCAAGGTGAATAGAGTGGCCTGTTATTATCATGCCTTGATTTCTTAGCATTGTAGGAGATGCAGTTGGGAGGGATACACCATCTTCAGAGAGAGCAGCTAGGCAGATTCCCTTTCCTTCTTTGCAGGGTTTCCTTTGTAATGTGGGTGTGCTTTCAAGTGTGAAACAAATTATGGTGATGGTAGTGTAAAAAATAAATACATCAAGTATTGATAACAAGGCCATAAAAATATTCTTTAGCACTCAATAGGAGAAGGAGTATCATGTGGATGAAGGACGTCTGATCTCCATTTCTAAGGTGTCTGCAAGAAATTCTACTGGTGACAAGATGATTTTTCTGCATAGGTGGAAACTTAGTTTCTTCCCTCCTCCCTGAAACAATTTCAAATCAAAGGAAAAAGTGTGCTCATCTGAAAAAGAGTGACTATTTAATCCCCTGTGAAAAAGTGTTCATATAAATACTGTACTATATGACTATGAATTCTCTTTCTTTTGTTAGGCAGCATTGTTTCTAAATATTTAATTCTTATGGGATGAAGCAAAATAAAACTAATTTCCTAAAGCCTACAAACATGCAGCTTTTTGCCTGTTACTAGTGTTTAGGGAAGGGCCAGGTCAAAAATCTGACAGTTGCAAAGCTTATTCAACTTCGTATGTTTTTATGCTTTTTTAAACAGAACATTCAATGTCTGTTGGAAAGAGCAGAATAATTTCCGTCAAACAATAATTGACATCCCAAAGGGATACAGACACTCTTTAACCACTGGGAAGACATTTCTTTTCAGGAGAACGCATTGTATTACATTTCAAAAAACCTGAAGAGGCAACTTCTTTTAAATCTCACCCAATTTAGATCCTCCCATAAATTCACATATACTTATAGTTAATATATAACACCAACTCCTTAGTCCAGTTTTGCCTGAGCAGAGCTAGAGCATTTATAGAGCGAAATCTTGACCCTTTATTTTGATGGCAAAAAGCCATCAGGATTTTGTTCTCTCCTTTTCTAGTGGGTTGGCCTTGGCTGGATGCCAGATACTCACTACAACCGCTCACTCTCTTCCCTCTGCAACTGGACAGAGGAGAGAAAAAAAAACAACAAAGGATTCATGAGTTGACATAAGAGCTAGGAGAGGTCACTGATCCACCATCGCAGGCAAAACAGACTTGAAGTGGGGATATTAATTGAATTTATTACTACCAGGATCAGAGCAAAAGAGTGAGAAGTAAAATAATCTTAAAAACACCTTTCCCCCACCCCTTCTTTCTTCCATGTTCTCCCTCCTCCCCCCCAGCGGTGCAGGGGGACAGGGAGTGGGGGTTACGGTCAGTTGTTGTTTCTGCCGCTGCTCAGGGAGAGGAGTCCTTCCCCTGCTCCCCTGGGGTCCCTCCCATGGGACACAGCCTTTGATGGACCTCTCCAGCATAAGTCCATCCTTCATGAAACTGCTGTCCTGTGGGTCACTCCTCCATGGGGTGCAGTCCTTCATGAATGAGCTGTACCAGCATGGGTCCCCCCCAGGGGCCACAAGTCATACCCAGGAAAAACCTGCTCCAGTGTGGACTCTTCTCTCCCTGGGCTGCAGGTCCCCTGATCCATCTTGGGCCTCCCACAGGGTCACAGCCTCCTTCATGCATCCACCTGCTCCAGCATGGGCTTCTCCATGGGCTGCAGGTGGGTCTCTGCACCCCAATGGTCCTCCATGGGCTGCAGGGGCACAGCTGCTCCACCATGGCCTTCGAAGACCACCGGCAGAGTGGTTTCTACAGCTTTCAGGGACACTTTGCATCCCACTGTGCAGATGAAGCCACTAGAAATCTTTCAAATACTAGCAAATACAGTGAAACTGCAACTACATAAATTTCCATTTATGTAAATATCTCACTGAGTGACAAAACCTGCCCCTGTGATTCTCTAGAGAGACAGTTCCCACCTGGTGAATTGGCAGCAAGTGTGGGGGAAGAGAGGAGAAAAATACAGACAGGAAGAGAAAAGAAATGTCAGTCCTTGGGAAAGGAGTATGAGAAGTTGCAACTGGTGAAGCCCATAACATTGCTTCAGGTGAGACTATCTTATAAATAGGTGTGGAAAACCACAGATGCATAGAGAGGTAGTGGGGTTTCTTCATACTGCAGGTAGTGTATTAATACTCTGTTCATGTATTGGGGCCTCACTGTACTTATTTTGCTTTGCAAACACAAAACAGCCAAAAAGATGTAGGAAGGATCTCGTAATCTAAATGAAGAAATACTTAATTGGCACGCATGACTGTAAAGCCAGGTACAAGCTAGCTTATTGAATACAAAAACTGGCTTCTTATATAATATAAATACCTCAGGATTCCTCATTGTAAGCGATAATGCTTAGTAACACAATCCATATGGCCTCGGAGGTGTAGTAACAATTTTGATTTATGGGATATTTTTCTCATGTTCTTTTATTAAAAAAAATTCCTTTCAATAGGAGAGGGTTCTCTGGAAGGAAAAAAAAAGCAAAACTATAAATCTCAAAATTTATTGATTAGAAAGTAGTCTTACAGAAAGAAACCGAAACTCCTGAAGTATGATCTTGCGCTCAGTAACTTTTTTTGTCCCCAAATAAATTAAATTATTCAGTCCCTTTTTTCCTAGTTAGATCAAATAAGTATGGTACTTATATTATCTCTGCAATAGATTAATTCTTTGCAATATATACTCTCACACAGGAGCTTGTAGGGGACTGTGGGGCATAAAAAATTGGTTTTCTGAGATGACATTCTGTTTGGGATGGCAGGTTGTCTTTACATATATATAAGCACCAAAATGTATGCTTCAGTGGGGTCAACCATTTAGTAGTTAACAAAATTTGCTTGATGACACGGGGTATGACAGATGACCACCCATAATTGTATTACATATAGGTATGCAGGGTAATCAAATATTTAACTTATCAATAATAAACCTTCTGAACAGGAAGAAAGTAAAGGTCATTCACATGAGTTTCAGTCCCAGTGGAAGCAATGTTCTCATTTAATATCACTGACTTGGCAAGATGTTAGTGGCAATTTTGTCATCTAAGGATATAGAAGAGGGAATTTTTAATCACCACTGCAGTGATATCAGTTCCACATTTGTTAGTCCAACCAACAAGAGGAGGTGGATGCACAAGTGAGAATCATCATTGTACAGGCACTGGGACTGACTACTGTGATGTGAAAAATCAGAATCAGAGATTGGAGAATAAATGAAATCTGGAGAGCAAGGTACAACACGCAGGGAGTCCTGCACTAGAAAGTGGAGCATCTGTCCTCTTTTTACAAGTAACCAGAACAAATACGAAAGACATGAATACATGTACATACTTATTTCCATGATGAGGCTTGTTTGTATATATGTTGCCAGAAAACCGTGAAGAAAAAAATACAAATCAAAAAGAAACAGGAGAGGTAAAAAGCAGGGCCCTGTGCTCTCAGAGCTGAGTTGTAGGTGCTCAGTTACCCAATTTTATGCTCTGTTTAGAAGGAGACAAAAAAGAAAGAACAGACTTGGCATTGATGCAGCCTGTCTGGAAAGAGGGTTAGGGTGGCTGGTGCTAGAGATTCTGTGAATGATCACTGCTGTTCTGCTAGCTTTGAAAGGGGGGATGAAATAAGATACTCTTTCTCTGCTAGACCAGGATCAGGTCTGAACTAGCATGCATCAAACATGTTTGGAATACAGGATTTCAGGAATTATTCCTGCTTTCAGGAGGATGTACAGTGCTTTGTCTTCAGATCCAAAGAACAGACATTTGTTCATGCACTTTATTCCACCTGCAAGTTCATTGTGAAGATATGTTTTTCCCACTGCTTGAGGTTTCCTTGTTTTCATGGATTTTCACTTCAGTTCAGAAAAACATCGGGCTAAAGCAAAGTAAGCTAATTTATTTTTTTTTTTTTAAGAAATTCAGGTTATGTTAGCTCATGGTCACTCAGTTATCTTTCATTACAATATGTAGATATGTGTATTTATGAATATAAACTTTTTGTAAGAACTATTCAGAAAAAGCAAGCATTCATTAGAAACTCCCTTTTGAACGTGAGTATGGCTGAGCACTGGAACAACATTGCCCAGAGAAATGCCTCTTTTTTTTCCCATTTTTGAACATTTTCAGGCTTAACCAGGACAAGACTATGAACAACCTAATCTAGCTCTGAGGTTAACCCTGCTGAGCAGAAAATTTATAGGTCCCTCTCCAGATGAGTTTTTCTATTACTCTTTATTCCATGGTAATAAGGCATATTACAAAAAGACGTGTTAACGTGGGCTTCAACATGTATTGATGTTGAGCCATCCTGCTGATGGGCTGGAAGGGTCGATGTTGCAGTTCTACATCTTTTGTATGGTGCACGCGTTAGAAAAAAATACTTCTGAAACATACGTTAACATCTGCGGTTGTTCATCATCTCAAGATCTATGACAAAATCTAAAGACAAGTGTCTTTATGTGAGTCTGTCTGTCCAAACCAAGGGAAATGCAGAGAACAGTGAAATAGATTTAAATTACTGAAAGGGTTTTGTCTATGTGTAAAATATCATAGCCTTCCTGTCAAATGTTTGTAAAACTTCTGCAGGTAGAAACAAGCTCTGTATGTCCTGCCATGGTAGGAGAAATGTGAAATTCGTCTTAGTTAAGCATCATCTCAGTAATTCAGTAGGGCTGGTCTGGGAATTGGTGCTGCCCATGTTTCGTTATTGCTGGATATAGCGGTGCAAGTTGTCATACAGCCATGAATCTTCTCAGAACCAGGAATAAACATTTTAATAATGTAGGCAATGCTTATATGCAAGGTAGTAAACATGTAATTCCTTTGTTTTTTACACAATAACTTGAATTAACCATTTTCTTGGTTAATAAGGGTAAAACAGACAGAAAGTTTTTGGTGTGTTTTTCTTTTCAGTGGCATTTCAGAGTTCATCATATATTTTGTTTATGGTTTTTCTCTGTCAGAAGTTTGCTTCGCAGTCTTCCAGTAATCAGATCTGGGGGACATGCTGGAGCATGTCGTAGATACTTTCTGGCTCAGCTTCCTTTCTTTAGAAGCCTAGCACAGAAGAACAGGGTGAAAGAGAAAACATGGTGTGTATTTGGGTCTCGGCTCAGTGTGGAGCTGGGTTACACCTCAGGACAGCACAGCTCTCGGAGATGTGCTGCTTCTGGATCCCAATAGCATGAATACAGATCAGGAGGATCAAGCAAATGTCTCATTCCATGTCTCAGCTTAACACAGCTGATAACAGAGATGATGAATAATTTTGGTAAGTTGTGCCATGGTTGACATTAGTGCTTTTCCTAGTAGACCCTAAAGTTCTTTCTCTCTGCCAGAAGTGTATAGTTGTGTTTCCAGTTCCACTCAAGCCAGAGCAATGTTGTGACACACTTGGGTTTTGCAAGGAAACTCAGCAGTTTGAGTACCTTTATCTGGTCTCAGCACTAAATGCTGCAGATGAAGTCATGGTCAAAGATGTGCAGGGTGTTTTGTTTCCCAACTGCCCAGGGCAGTTGGGAGCATGGGAATGGCCATATGGAGCTGGAGCAGAGGATCTTCTTTACCAGGATGTTGCCTCTGGCAGCACTCAGCAGTGGACACCTAGGACAGAGCATAACAAGACAAACTAATGGTGCTCTTACTGCTATTTCCCCATCTGCTCCAAGTGCAATTTTGCTCCATCTTCAGCTCAAGCACTTTCTGAACCAAATATATTCAAGTCATCTTTTATCTCTGTACTGTTTATCCATGCAATTTTCCCATTTAATGTGTGTGCTGTTTGTGTATGCTGCCAAATTCCTCCTTTCTTTCTTGACAAAAACTATAATTTCCAGTATAACATCACCTTCAAGTACAGTGATTGAAGTAACTACTGCTAATAAAAGAGTAGTACATATTTTCCTTTTATGATCGCCTTAAGTACTGCTTGATATGTTTTAATGTCTAAAATTCCTAAGGCAGCTGTTTGCCTTTCATGAAACATTAATTAGAATCTAAGAATAAAAGAGGGCAAAAAATATATATATACATATGCGTGTGCATCTGTTTTGGACAGGAAACAGTAGAAACTTTGTATTTAAAAAGGAAAACAGTAAGTAAATATTTGAGTGAAAACGCTTATCAGGAGATTACACTGATATTTAAGCATTTTAAAGGAAAAAAAACTACTGTGTTTTTATTTAGTAGGATATTGACATCTCACCTCTAGGAGGAGTTTTATAAACTGTAATGAAAAATAATCCATGTCATATTTCTTCATGGTCTAATGTATGGTGTTTACAAGGATACTTTCACCAATATCCTGAGCGAGAAGGTAACATTATATGACCTATCAGAAAATTAAATTACATTATGTGAAAAGCTGCTACAAAAGAAAGTAATTGAGAGCTGGAGTATGGCAAATGTGATTCAATACCCCTTTTCAAAAAGGCACAGAGTACCCAAATCATACCTGTTAGCTCTGACACTTAAGGTCTTTAACTGATAGAGGATATTTGTCTTAAGTGAAATTAACTCTCTGAATGAGTGGTGTGCTGCTGTGGATGTGTTCACTCTATTCAGAAATGTGCTGGAGGAGCTAAGCAAAGGTGTTGGGGCTGCGGTCATCTCTGCTGATTGTCCTTGGTGGGGAGCTGCTCTGGGAGCCACGCAGCTTCACCCAAGGGAGCATCAGCAGCTGCCAGGGATGTGTGTGTGCATGCTGCTCAATGTGCTCAAGGGGTGCCATCCCACCATCGGATCCAAAGGCCAAGATTTTCAAAAATAATGCGTAAAGCTTCACTTATGCCTGTAGTTAGTCACTATAAATGTTAAGCAGCCAAAACCTATAATGCTTCTTTCTGCAACCCAGGTTCCCTTTGAATGCTGAGCAAATGCTAGAAATCTAAAGATTTTCTTCAGTGGCTCATTATCATCTGAATGCAGGCATGTTACATTCTAATTTTCTGCTTTTATTTAATTTGCCTGCACTTATAGTCACTACAACTTACAGGTTGACCTATAAGCTTTACATGTCTCATAAAGATTCACATCGCTAGATTTATACACTATTTGTGTATTTGAATACTGTATATTTACCCTTTTTTCCCTTTAAAACCAAATAAAACATGTAAATATCTTCATGTCCAAAATTGACCTGAGGGTGGGATATGAGTGTTTGCTTCTTGGTTCTATCCTGTATTGCCAAAACACATTGTCAACTCCTAAGCATTTAGCATGATTATATCTCCCAGTTTTTGTTTTCACCCTATCTATTTATGTGTTTATTTTTCTGTGTATTATATACTCAAGTATCACAAGAAATATCTTCTCTGTGCAGCAGAAGGTAGATTTTCCAGTTGTTCCTGGTGTTGATTGCTTATGTCCATGTTCTTGATTTCTTTGTGCATATTCTAAATTTCCATGGAAGCTTTGGTAATCACAGCTGGTTGCCACTGAAAGGGGTGATGATACTCCCTTGACTCTTGGCCACAGGTTTCCATCCTCTTCCATGTGTCAGTGCAGGTACTTGATACTACTTAGGGGTTAAACTGCCAAAAGCTTCTCAGGTTCTTTTGGCAGAATTGACTTTTTGTCACTGTGGGTCCCTGCACCAGCTTGCTGCAGGTTCAGACAAGTGCCTGTGCCAACACCATGGAAAGCAACTGGAGTGGGACTGTCCTGATATACCATCTTAACAAATCACCTACGTCGCAGCCCAGAGGCTGAGGAACAAAAAAGGACCACAACTTGTGTTATGTCCACCTTGTGGGACACAGTCTGGCCTGCTGAGCCCTTCATCCAGGCTGAGCAGATGCTGCACAGGGCTGAGCCCAGTCTAGTTTTCTTCTCATGGTAGCCAGAGTGGAGGGAACATGCCTGGGTCTCACCCCAAAGGAAAGATGACATCTGTTTTTAGGAACTGTGGACTGTTGTTAAGGGCAGCCACAAGTCTCTCAACTATGGGACCAGCTAGGGAGGAAGGTAATGCAGTCTGAGTGCTGTAAAGGAGAGATGTGTGGTAAGGTGGCAGGGATATTGAACACAAACTGGTCTTTACTTGTTGGCCCTGGGTCAGTGTGTTTTCCATGAGGTCTTTGGAGGCAAGAAGGATGCATAGCCAGAGAGTCCGAGCTCACAGTGGAGGGGCCAAGGAAGAGTAAAGGTGGCGATCACAAGGTTGAAGATGCAACATTGGGTCATTGTTTAGGTTTGTAGAGCAAAGGGCAAAGCGTAGCTTGCTGCACGTCACCGGCTCCTCGCTGGTTGTGTCAGCCAGCCTTCAACTGGCTCACTGGGATGCCAGCAGCACCCAGAAGCTTGTATTTTGGTGGCCGAAGGTAACCCTGCAGATTGGCCACAGAGTGAGTGCACTTGAGGAGACTGTTGGGAGCTGCCAGCGAGCAGTGACTTGTGCATGGTGTGTTGATGGTGTGTCACGAGGCTGAACACAGTTCAAGTCTTTAATAAACATATCATGCTCCCTTGGAAGTTCTCTGGGCAGCTCTGCTCTGCATATTGCTCAGAAAACACAGGATCGGTATAAAAAGACCCATTACATGTGATTTTTAAGTGTTACCGCATATGCCAAGGACCATTCACAGTCTGCGTAGAACAGAGGCAAAACACCTAGGAAGTCATGGGTGGGCAGCATTTGTAGAATGGAAAAATAATCCTGCATTACTAGGGTGTTAAAATCCCTGTCTCATGCAGTGCAGATCACATTCAGCAGAACTTGATGGCCATCTACTGGCGAAGCCCCAGTCAGTGTTACACTTTGCAGACTTTTTTGCATCCGAGAGACAAGCACTTGGCCATGTGTGAGTGGCAAAGATGTATGTTTTCACTTCTAGCTGGAAATAACACAACTGAATTTTTATAAATCACCCTAAAAGCTCGTGTTGGTTTTACTCATTTCACCTTACCAGCCAAACTGACTGCAGGTGTTGCAGCTGCTCATGTAGGCAACCAGCAGCCTACCAGGATTCCTGTTAAGTGTAACAATTTCTATGCTAACATAGAAATTACACTGGTTTTAGAAATAATGAACTGCAAATAAATAAATGTCAAACTGACAGGTCAGAACCCAGTTTTCTTCTTTGTTAATTTATCTTTCAAACTTGATGTATCAGCAGTAAGTTGATACATCCTGAAATTTCACTGAGCTGTTATGTGTGGGGTCAGTCCTATTGTTAAAGCCCACCTTGAGCCTTAAAGGCTGCCTGAGATCTTGGCCATGAACAGGAGAACTGGCAGCTCTTCCTCTTGAGTACCTTAGTAGCTCTTGGCTGATGACAGGTTTCCAGGTCTTCCCTCTGTGCAGTCTGCAAGGGACACTTAGATTGAGAGAGACCGCTACACTATGATTTACTTGGGTTTTGGTTTAGGTGGGGGGGGGTTGTAGGTTTTTTGGGTAGTGTTTTTCTTTATTTTATAGAATTTTGAAACATTTTAAACAAAAAGGAAAAAGAAGTCAGTTAAAAAAATAAATACCTATGAGTTCCCTGACACATCCATGCTCAGTCTTCATCTACCATGGTGCTGTCAAACAGTAGTTTTTGGAACCCCATGCTGACCAGAGCCATCTGACAGAACTTCCATGGCCTTTAAAAGGCACAAAACATGGTTTTGAGGACTTCTTTTATGTCTGTGTGGTGAGAGAGAGTGTTTTGTAGGAATTACTTCAAAAAGAAGGTGTCCCTTTACTGCTGCATGGCAAAGGGAAAGAACATCAGCAAATCAGCTGGAAGTTACTATGTGAGGGACTAACCTGAGGAAGCTCATAAAAGCACTTAGTGCTCTTTTTAGGGCTTTTTGTGGTATCTCAATTTTTAAAAAGTTACACAGCTTTTGACAGACTAAAACAAAGCTGGTGCTATCAGGTAGATTCTGGCTCCTTTTCCACCAGGGAGCATGTCTGCACTGTGGGGGTCCCCCTGTGCCACAGGAGTTAGAATGGCAGAGGAAAATCACTTTGGATGTACACTCTCACTTACCATGTGAGTCTCCTCTGGTGATTAGTTTGTCATTTAGCCTGCACTGCTGCAAAGGAAAGGCATGAGGTTATATTTGCTGGTTCTGGCTGACAATTGCTTTTCTCCTTGGTGTGCTAAGTAAGCGATGACTCTGAAGCTCTCAGGGATTAGTGACAATGCACATCACCTTCTGTGGCTTATTCTGTTACTCTTCCTCCTCCGGAATAGGTAAAGTCCTTCACTTTTTAGAAAGGGAGCAATCCAGTTAAGAAGCAGCAGCATTGGTCATGTGCCTCATTCACAGCACTGCTTTATGCCACTCTCTCCTGTATAAATACCTGGGAAAGCACAGAGCAGTTCCCAGCAGTGAGATCACTTTCTTGTATATAACAAATAGCTTTTATGAGGTACTGACTCTTCTCAAGGTTCATTTTGTCTCCAGGCTGGAAATTGCAGCAGCATTATAAGCTTGATCCTCCTCCCATTTAAATGAGCTGTACTATCCAGGATCTGAACACTGTTACAGAACAGGCTTTTAAGACAGCTCATAAATCATGTGCAGTGAAAATGATGCACAAATATTTATTTTTAAAGGTAAAGATTTTCTGGTCTTGAGTACTGGATTTTGTATGTTCAGTATTGAACTTTAACAGTTGATTTACACATTCACTTTTATTTCAGATGATGGGATGTTAAAAAAAACCAAACAGCTGGAGTAGTGAGACCATTCTCAGTGAACCATCTAACCCAACACTTTTATTTGCCCTGAGATGCAGATGCTTAAACGCAATTCCTAAGCCATTTCTGTGAGAGCTAAACATACCTGTATTCCAGTCACATAGTTAAAGTACTAATGTGTCTTACTCTCTTGTGGACAACTTTTCACTAGTTAATGTTGATATTACAGCCCTTTGTCCACTTCTTTCTGCATTTCAGAAATTCTCTGCGCACCCATTTGCACGCATCATATTCTAGGCAAAAATAATTACTCTGAAAAATCTCTTGCCTGAAGGTGAACTATGAATATGTATGAAGTGTTAAGAGAGAAAGAGGACTGTTGGAAAGAAAATACCTTTTTCTTTTTTAATAATGCTTTAAATTAGGGTTATACTATAAAAATATTCAAACAAAAAGAAAAATGAATAATTTGGACTACCACTAATTCAAGGCTTAAAGGTTTGCATGCAGAGAATTAGAACATCTCTGAAATCACATGGTAATTGTGTGAGATACTTTATGCGAAGTTTTAACCCAATATAAATAGTCCTCAGCAAATTCTGGAAATCTCTAGGAGTTAAATTTATTCTGGAACAGCTATAGCTGTAACAGTGGCTGTTGTAACAGGAGGTTGCAAATTGGTGTTAACACAGGAGCTTCTCAGCGAATGCATCAACATCAGTGCTTCTTTCAAATGCCTTTCTCAGTATGATAGCTTCACCAAAGGTTCATGCTTCTTCTCATTCAAATTGGTCTTAAGAGTCTAAAAGAACTGACTAATGAATCTGTAGCTTATTTAACTTGAATGTCAATAAATCTGGGAAGCCCCAGAAATCTGATGAAGGCCAGTGTTGTTCCAGTATTTAAAGTAGCTAAACAGGTTAGTATAATTGGGGTAACGTGATTGTTGTGCGATATAGTCATGGCGAGGTTGATAAGATGATCAGTTAATAAAAATTTATGGCTGGAAGTCAATGAGGGTTTGGATCTTAGCCCACCAGCTTGATAATAGTTTATCTAACCAAGCCAGATGCATTGCTGTAGCAGACTTTTTTCAAGTATTAGACTCAGTACACACTGTATTTAGAATATCAAGCAACGTTGCTGTAAATGGAGTATCTTTGATGAGCATTTGAGTTTCTCTGGGATTGTTCTCTGGCCCTGTGCTAGTAAACTTTATTTATCGGTGGTCTGAATGGAAAATAAAATTGTTTGGCTTGCAAGTGGTAGATTGTGAATTGTTAAATAAGAAAATGGAAAAATCACTGCTGTGTGGTGATATGAATCTGTTAGTAGTTTTTATTCAAGCAAATAACAGGTGTTTGGCCTAATGCAAAGATCCATAGTCCAGATCTGGGTATTAGAAACACTTTTCATAAAAGGTTTCAGGCTTTTTATTTATTTAAAGTTGTCGAGGAGAAGTTGTGGAAGTTATAAAGTTGTTTAGAAAACAGAGTTCAGTGAACTTGTACTTGGACATGTGTCAAATAGTAAAGTCAGGCTACTTCATTATTGGAGCAGTGTTTCAAGGATTGTGATGCTTTTTTTAGGGCAATAAGCACCTCTAAATCAAGACTTCAGTTGTTTCATATTGCAAAATATGCTCTAGTTTAAGCACTGATTGTGTCAAATATGTGCTGTGAACTACATTATAGAAAGGGAAATAATTAATTGTGTGTGTCACTTTTGTCACAGTCATATATTACAGCTGATTTTTTGGGGCCTAGGATGTACACTATGCTCTTGCTTCATTTCTTTGTTTCTGTTCTGTTTTTCAGTTCAATTTCACCATTCAGTATTGAGAGCACAAGACGTCAGAGAAGGTCTGAGTCTCCAGACTCCAGGAAGCGGCGCATCCATCGGTGTGACTTTGAGGGATGCAACAAAGTATACACAAAAAGTTCCCACCTGAAGGCTCACCGGAGAACACACACAGGTAAGACTTTGTTGGCACTGTGCACCATGGTTAAGACAAGCAGGTTCCTCTCTGCCTAATTTAGGACGTATTGAGCTTGTTGTCCTACACTAAGGGCCAAAGGCCTTTAAATAACAGAGATCTTTGCGAGTGAATCAGCACTGGCATTCTGGGGCAGATCAAGAGTGTCCCTGTCATCCCCCCTTTGGCAGTACTAGAGTGGTGTCAGCACAAACCAGACTCCTCTCCAATGAAACTAAACAGAAAAGTGGCCTTCAGGGACATCACCTACTGTGCTTCAACAAACAATGGGTGGTCATTGCTTGGGATCAACCAGAGCTAGTCCAAAGAAAACCCTCCAGAAGAGCATATAATGCGGTCATGAATCTTCAGCAACGTTTTTTCACTCTACAGATCTGCTCAGGTCGAGCTACTACTTGCTTTTACGGATGTGGCCTTTGAATGCCAGGTGCTCCTGAGAGCCTTCAGTTCAACTCAAGTGTAAACTCAAGTCCTCAGTATGTCTTTCTGGAAGGCTTTAGGGAGCACCTACCCCATAATGGAGAGGGAAGTCAGTCACTGTATGAGAATAGGTTGTACTAGGTCCCTACAACAGAGGTGCAGGAGAGGTGCTTAGAGGAGCTAGGTCCCATTCAGTGATGATAATACTTAACACTTAGTCAATACCTGGTGTCCTTATTAACTTTGTGAATTGTTAGTCTGTATGACAGGCACGTAAGGGTAGCTGAAGCAGTGATGATGTAATAGTTGTAATTTTATTGTGGATAAACTCAGGAGCAGCAATTTGAAATACTAAAGAACAGTTTAAAAGGGGCTCGATTGGATGGCTGGAAAGGCAGTGGACAGAACACTCTGAGTCTCAGTGCTATTCCTTACTCTGCTACTGATTTGCCTAAATTTATTGATCTCTCTGCTCTTAATGGACTTCAGCATTCTTGTAACTCTTGAAGAAAAGATGGTGTTTATCCAGCATGTAGCACAATGTTGTTTTTTGCTGAGAATCTGCTGGCACTTTTTGTGGTGTGATGTACTCTAAGGAGTATGAGATACTATTTTAAAAAATTAAGTGATGGCTTCTCCATTTCAATTGAGGCCATGTCTCCATCACTCTTTCCAATATGTCTTTTGGTTGGTAGGACTTTTGTTGAGAGGAATTCTGAACAAGGCTCCATCCTAGTACCCCCTACTAAACCAATTTCGGTAAGGTAAGAGTCCCTTCCTTATACAGCAGAAATGTTGTGTTGATCTGGAAATTTCATTACATTTCCCTCCAGGCCAATTTTCCTGGTTTCTCCATATCTTCCCATTAATGCTTGTGCCTTCTGCTCTCTCATGATTTATAATTCTTGTCTTAAATCTTTTTTCTTTTTCCCTATTCTTGCCCAACTTCAATGTGGTCTTTCATCCCTACCCTTCTAATATATTTTATATACCCTTACCCTTTCACTTTGTTCTCTGTCATTCTTGTTTTACTTCTTTTATCCCAGTCTAACCCTACTCCATCCCTTTCCTTCTCCCGGCCCTGATTTCTGTGTTGTTTCCTTTTCTTGCCTGTACAGCCCTTTGAGCATTATAAAGCTGTAGCAGATTCAAAGACAGAGAGCCCAACAGAGACATAAGAACAGTAGAGTGTTTGGTTTGAACCAAAAATACTGTTTATCTGCTTATACCATTGGGAAGTCACTCTTTTCTAGCCTGCAAGACTGGCAACCAACCCAGGAGTATAAGCAATCGTTGTGTAAAGAGCTGAGTTACAAAACTAGATGTGAACAACCTCAGAAATGTCATACCCAAGTTAGCCCAGAAACAGAGAAGGCTCTTCTCTGCCATGACATTTTGGAACACTGAGAATTATATTTGTCATGAGTCTGTAATTCTTTAGTGATTTCATGGGACAGACCAGAGCTTACAGGTAATGCACTCAAATCAGCATTAAATAGTCAACACTGCTGAATCCCAGGCTGTGCACTTAGAATGCTCAAAACTAGATACTGAAGGCTTGAAAAGGGTATGGGTGATTACAGCTTTGGTGTCTGTAACTCTCCAGGCAGCATGAAGGGAGTTTGTCTACCTGCTGTAATGGTAGGATCTATCTCCTCAGCCTTGGTTTCCTGGCAGCTGGGTGTCAGGGCTATGCTATCTGTCTGGGATCTCTGGGTAGTCAGAGGAGAGGGATTGGCACCTCTGGGGCATGTTATTCCCTCTTCATGTATACCCAGAGATTGGCTTGCCAAAGGTGCTTTTCTTCCACTGCTGAGTACAGAGGAAACATGGGTACCTGCCAGGCTGTTAGCTGGCTGAAATGAATCTCCATGCCAAAAGACAGCTGCCTGTTTTGCAGTTATGCTGGAAGTTGGTTTATTACTTCAGAGAAAAAGAAAAGTAACATCAAATCAAAAACCTTGATTAAATGGTCAGCTGACAACTGCTTTATATTGACATTGCAGCAGGCATGATGAAAGAAGCGTAGTCTAGAAGGTGAGAGCTGAATTTAGCCAGTGGATCCAGTGAGAAAATCTGTATCATGCTGTTAAAATTAAATGCATTTTACTAAACACTTCTCAGTCTTGGTAAGAAGTTGATATATTCAGACTTACGTGCAGCATTGGCCATGAGTGTACTCCATGTACTAATGTCATTTTACATTTTTTATCTTGGTCTTTACTTTTGCTTCGGGCAAAAGAAGTCAATTATTCACGTATGACCCACAGTAATTAGTGCAGTTTTGGATAAGTATAAATGAAGTATGACAGCTATGCATGCAAGGGTGAGCAAGTTTCAGTAGGAAACTTTCTGAGAAAAGATCACAGAAACTCAGCATTGCATAATCTGGAGGGTTGTTGTTTTTTTTTTTTAGGCAGGCTGCTCTTGCTGACAATTGTTTACTTAAGCAGGATGTATTTGAGAACGTTTGGGTTTTTTTCATTTACTCAATGATCTTCAAAGGTCTTTTCCAACCTAAACGATTTTCTGGGCATAGCCACTAAAACATTCATGGTAGTTTGGATACAGGAGAAAAAACAATGTGGTATTTTGACAGAAAGAACAGCTTTGTTGGTTGAAAGGTATACTTCTTTACACCTTAATTAAAAATGGAAACAAAATAATACAGATGGTAACAGTTGCATTTAATTCTCTTGGAGTAATTCATAGCTTGTGAAGGTATGCCATTGTCTAGCTTCCCAATACTTGTCACCAGTGTCCTCAATCTTAGTGTACTGGCGTGGGCAGAGAGTCCACTGGGGGGCGAACTTGAATTACGTATCTTCTCTCTGACTAGAAAAACTGCAAGTGAAACCTGTAATAATTAGACCATTTCATAAATCACAAGCCCTGGTATTAAATTTCTCATTCTAGTATCAGCTTCTTGTTGTTGTTTTGCCAGATCATCAAATAAAGCTATCAGTAGGTATTGGGTGTGATGGAGAGCCTTCGGGGCTCGCAGGCAATCTCGCAGCTCAGGTTTATCAACTCCTTCTGCAAGGAGAAACTGTGAGAAATTGACTCACTGGAGTTGTGTTGAGTTAGTTTCTGCTTCAGTGAACTTAAAAGAAAATTACTAATGTGTGACTCTACAAAGGAATAATCTTGAGAAATGGGAAGACCAGCAGCCATGGGTTGCGTTCTTGGTTTGCGTACATCTGTGTTGCACTTGGCATAGGTAGTGGTGCCTGCCCCAGGAATGGGGAGAGTGTAACTGCTGTTCATGTGAGGTCTGCACCCATGCAGCCCTGGTGGGACTCACCTTCTTCAGTTTGCTGCTTTTACTTGGAAGATGGAGAGGGAAACATCCGTAGCACTATTTTATGATCTCTAGTGGCTATTTCAGGCCTTTTTTAGGCAGTACTGAAGTTGCCATTGACATCCAGTAGGACAGCTGAGCATTACAGACTCAGTAATAGTTGTTCCTTCCACTGTGTGAACATCTAAACATCTGAAGATGCTTGAGGTTAAATCCTGTATCTAGCTCATCGTGGCTATCCTCTTACCTGCTATATGGAAGAGCCCAAAGAGTTTAAAATATTGTGTGAATCACCCTGAAGAAGTCAACAAAGAAAGAAGATGCCTGCTTTGAGGTTATGTAGAACATAATTTTACCATGTCTGATACACAAGAGATTATTCCGTCTCTCACCTCCATAGGATCTCTTTTACTGTAGTAGTAATCAGCATTCTGTATTTCTGTGCAACCTTATTTTAGTCATTAGTTACAAATTTCTGGAAGAATGTGACAGAGTAGCTTTCTGGGGTCAGTGGCAGCAGAAGCCTGGGACTTTCCAGTTGGCATGAAATGGGAACAGTCCATGAGTGTAGGGCGCTGTATATCCACAGACATGGCTTTGCTTCTACCTCAGAGGAGTGAAGGAGTGGAGGAGGGCAAGGTCTGTAACCAGAGCACCTTCTGTGGTAGCTACAACTGTCCCTCTTCATGCATGAGACCACACTGGCTCTGAATCACTCTTGTCAGTGCTGCTGCTGCAGAAGATGGGGCTGCCTTTTCAGGCTCTTACAGAGGCAGGCTGAATATAGCCCCCAGGCCAAGTGAATTTTTTTGTGTTTGGTGCTTTGTTCCTTGATCAACGCCTATATCATTCCTGAGAGATGAGAGCAAATACCTTTGCCACAGATGTAATGAAGCCTATTTGTCAGTGTCAGGGGGTCTTCAGCAGTGTTATATGGAGACAGTAAACATGTCAGAAGTACAGATTTGTACCTGAGAAAATGACAGCATTCCCTCCTCAAGATGTTCCTTTATAGCTGACTGAGACACCACCCTAGAAGAAAGAGGGCTAGTGAGTACATGGGTGTTTTATTTAGTCTTTGCTTTTTCAAACATTGCATTCCTCTCACTCACTGTTGCACCATATATTATTTTAATACGAAAGGGCCCCTGTCATTAGTCTTTGTTCACATTTTCCTTTGAGCACTTTCAGAATGGACTTAAGAAGTCGAAGGCACCAGAAAAGTTATTTTTGTTCTGTATGCTTTTAAACTTCATTCATTACCTGTTGTTTTCTTAAGGTCTCTTTAGTGCCTTTTGCTAACTTTAAGCTCCGGAGAGATATTTACAGGTTTGTAGTCCCTTCTTTAGACAAATGTTGGGAAGAAGCAACATTTTTTAAATAATCCTTCTGGATTTTACTTGAACTGTGTAGATTTTTGGTCTACTTTAAAATCAACACCTCTTTATCACCTGTCCTCCAGACTCACTCTTCAAAAGCCCAGTTTTTCTTTTTCATGTCTTATGTGCTCCTTATTCCTGAGTTCTCTTTCCTCCATGTAAATCTGTCAGGTGAAAAAAACCTCCAACAGCAGGTTCATATGCTGTTCCAGAAACTGGGAATTTAGATAAACAAAGGCAATTTAAAAATTAATTTGTCTTAAGTAAAATAGAAGGTTCTGTTTGTATTGGGTGATGCTTTTATTTTTTAAGAAATACTTTCTTTTAGTGTTTAAAATTTACTGCCAGTTTCAATAAACAGTAGAGCTTTCCAATGTGAAAACGAGTATATTTCACGGAAGTTTTCCTTTCTAGCTTTTCTAGTCTTTCTTCATGAAGTTTCTCTTCGGAAGATAAACAGATTATTTAATACATGAAGCCTCAGCCTATTCCCATTGATGTGATGGGGTTCACATTTCAGGACAGAAATATATTTAAAAGCAGATGACTGTTGGTGCAGTATGCACCAGGGTGTAAAGGCAGGCTTACCAATGCCACTGCAGCCTAGTAAGGTGATGTAGAAGAGGAACCTCTGGATGTAGTCAGATAGTTATCTGAGTCCAGCTAGTTACAGGCAGGTGTCCATACCAGAAGAAGCTTGTACATCCAGTTCTCTTCCAATAGCTGCTCTGTGGAAAGATAAATGATTTCATTTCTGGCACATTTTGCAAGCTCTGAATTCACCTTACACACAGGGAGTCATTCCTCTGCATTGTAGGTCTGATGCTGTGCCGATATGGAAGAGTGCCCGTATGGTTATTCCAAGATACTTTGATGGGAAAGCAAGTCTAATTGCATCTGTGATTACTTTCAGTCTCTAGATTACGAAAAATATTTGTAATGGTGCCCCTTGACTTTGTAAATATGGGGTGCATATGTGTTTTGTCTGTGTGTGGCACAAGGGAATAATGATAATTTCATTATGCAGAACAAAATTTTCTCTAAGCCAACCATTTAGTACTTAATGTTCTACCTCCAAAGAACTGCAGTTCATCTGAGGTCTCAGGCATGATTGTGGTCTACCATGTGTAGCCCTGAAGTGGCATGAAGGCGAGAAAGACCTCTTTTACTCCCATTACTTCCAAAATGCTTTCCCAGATGTTGCACCCAGACCTGGAGGAATAAAGACACAGTACAGGGTTTCCAAGTACTTTAACTCTTGCAGCCCCCTCAGTCTCTGACAGAGGAACAGGATAGCAACTTACTACTGACATGCCCATTACTGGTGATACCTCATGTCTTTAGGTAACTGTGAGTGAAGTTCTTTGTGCCCATCCTGTCCTTGTCAGGCCAACCTTCCATCGGAAATAGAGTCTTTGAGAGTGGAATATGCTCAAAACTGCAAGTAAGCTTCACAAAAACCTTTGTTTTAGTGTTTTATACAGACTTTCCTTTTTTCATGTGTAAGAGGAAACAGGTAGATCCTGAAAGGTAGTGTTTTCAGTCTTCACATTTTTGCAAATAAGTGGTTAGAAACCTGGGTAATTTTTACAAAATCTTCTTGTCTCATGGGAAAGTAAAAAGCTCAGATGACACTTGGGTAGGAGGAGTTATTTTCTGCACTTTAGTGTTTTCTCCATGTAAGATATGAAATAATGGTATTTTGATCACATTTAATCTAATGAACTTTTCCCTTTTCATGCATATTTTTGTCAGTTAATATTTTTCTCTAGCATTATATATATTTATTCTGCTTTTTATTATGATAAAAAGTGGTATTTCTTCATTTGGAAAGTTTAATTCCATTCACAACTCACTTAAATGGGAGGTAGGTTTCTCAATGGTCTTATTTATGTAGATAGCCCAGCACACCAGTGTTTCATCCTCTGCTTGAGCCTGACTTCTAGCACAGTGCTAACAACAAATAATCAGTTGTGCAAAACTGTGTGAGACAAAGCTCATCCCTTGGAGCCTTTTTGTTGGTTTTTGTGGTGGTTTTTTTTTTTTTCTTAATTTCTTTGGCAGGTTTCTTTTGTTGTTTTGTTTTTTACAGGTAGTGGAAGGTTTAAGTTTGATACTGGGAAACATAAACATTTCTCTTGATGAACATGGTGGAGCTATGCCTGGAGCATCCAGGAGGAGTGATAGTACCAGTATTGTAGGCAGATGGAAAGGGAAGTGTTGCTTGTTTGACATCTCCCTTGCAGTTATGGACCACAATGAAGGAAAGTTGTTTTATTTGGAGAGGCCAGACTAAAACCCAAGCCTGCAGCACCCCACATAGAGTAAGTGTGCAGGTCTGCTGGTACCCTCCATATGCTTGGCTGATGAAGCAGGGATCTGTTACATCACCTTTTCCCAATACTTTTGTGAATGAGGGCTGCTATGAGGTAAAATCTCAGCCTTTCCACGCAGCATTGGAAATTCAGTAGTCCCATATGTTTGTTGTATCTGGAGGAAAGAACACTCTTCCACTACAGATACGTGTGTAATATATATGTTAAGTCTATATATATATATGCACTTAACATATACTTAAATATTTATATATGTACCATATTATGCAGGAAACAAATTTCAGGAAGGTTAATAAAACTTTTAATAAAAACAGTCATATACTGTTGGGATTTGGTCTAGCTCCTGGATTCAGGTGCACAGGAAGAGACCTTTTACATTTCCAAATGTTTTACTTTTTCTGTTTTTACAGGAGTTAAAATTTATCATTTTGCATCAGCAGTGCCTTTGGCAATGTACAAAACTAGTCCTGTCCCAGAGCGTTAATTCATTTCTGTGTTGCACAGCGCTTGGTATGGCCCACTGTGGAGCAAAGTCTCTGCAGAAGCCTGAATTATCAGAAGTAGAGCTTGTAAATAACTAGTTCAAGAGCTCCCAAAGTGTAATGAAGTTCTGTCTCCTCTTTTAAAGTGGAGGTAGGCACTGTATTTTTGAATTAAAGAAATTGTTTTGTCCCTGTGCTTTGCCTAAGTCAAACTGAGAACAAGAAATAAAAAACCTGAATTTCAAGACGTGTCCCAGGCAGCACAATATGTTCCTGTTCTGTTCGTAGAAATTGTTTTGCCAGACTTGCTCAACTGATACGAAACTAATCTCTTCCTGGAAAGATATTTTATTTGCATATTTTGACAATAGTGAAACACAAAAGTCAAATTACCTGTGTTCACCAAAGAGATACAGTGAATTAGTAACTAAATAAATAATTGAATTGGATTTTTGCTCAAAATGGTTGAAAATATTCCAAACTTTTAAAGGGATGAAAATAAGGTCTAGCACTTTCATTACAGAAATTAAGGTTTTCCTAATATGTAAGTCATAGCCTTGCTCTTCACATTCTCTGCAGTTTTGGGAAGGCTGCTGATGCTAGCTGTTTTGGTTTTCATACCTGCAGAATGGACATGATATTTGTTATGCAGTGCTACTATGAAGACAGACTTTTATGAGTAGTTACATTTTCAAAAAACTTTTATAAGGCACTTGGAAATGTAAAGTGCTTTATAAGTGCTCTGTTTTTTCATTAAAAAATTATACTAATAAAAATATCACATAAAATGTAAGAATTGTCATTTTTCCCTTTCCCTTGTGTCTGAAAGTTAAGCTCCCCTCTTCCTCTGCGAGTGCCTGAGGATGTTCATTATCAGATAGTGGTTTTACTGTAAAAAGAATCTCTTTTGCCTGAAATTTCTTGGGTTTAGTAGAAATGCAAAATCGAATTAGCGATTATTTGTGGTCTTCAGTGTATGATTTCCCCTTCTAGAGTCCTGTCAGTATGGGTGAAGTGTGACTGTCCCATATGTTTCAGAATGATTCTAGTGTTTACATGAGACCTGAAACCAGCTGACACAAAAACTACACATTACGTATATTGCATCCTGTAGAAGGAACCAAACCAGGAATCACCAGGAGATGTCCTCAACCCTGCAAGCTGCAGATCTGTTCACTTTGACTAGAAAATGTAGCATCATCAGACATAGGCAGAGGCATGCTTGCTGGTTTAATATTTTCTTTCCACTTGTTTTGGGCTAAATCCTTAGGATGTCGCTCTATTTTTATTCGGAGAATACTTTTCCAAGAGTAATGGCAGTAGAAACGTGGGGTGTACAGATGTGTCTGTATATAGCAGACCTCGGCAGGTGCCACCTAATAAACTGTGCAAATTTGACTCAAACCCATTGTATTTTGTGAATGTGGTGAGGGGCAGCATTTCCACCATGCTCCCAGCCACCCAGTCTGGAAACACTACACAAACTTATATGTCAAGTTTTGTTTCCACGTACTTTCAGACTTTGTTTTTCTCAGAAGTGGATTTTCAGCATGTGGCTCTTCCACAGGGTGCTGAAAGCCTAAATACAGAAAGAAATCTGACTAGATGGCTAAACCTTTACCCCTGTGCAGTCCCTTGTAGTGTATTTTCTAGTTGACTTATGTGGAGTAAAAGTGTTACCCAGTGTTTCAAAATGCTGAGTACTATTGCAGGCAGGGCTGCAGAGAAGTGATGTAATAACTCAGTCATGGTGACAGTTCTGACAGTTCTGTTTGCAGAAAAAAATGGATAGGTAGGGATGTCTGAAAAGGACACAAATACGAAGGGATGTGGCACTCACCTGTGATACTGGAAAAGAGAGGGGAGTTCATGCCAGAGAAGGAGAACAGTTTACAACTTGAGTCCTGGTAGTATACAGTGTTACTTCGTGGTTACTTAATGACATGGTTGCCAAGAACCTGCTAAACTGCTGATTAAATGAAGCTTAAATAATACACAAATGAAAGGAACTGCAAGTGCACACAGAGTACACAGGGCATCTGCAGTTGCAGTAAATAAAGTTCCTTGCCTAAGGAACATAAGACCAGCTCTGTTTCCTGGAGTTACAGGGCAGTTTCCTTGCTGGCAGAATAACCCATAACTGTTTACATGGTGGTTTTGTGGTGCCTGTCTTTGAAGTTTCTGGCATTAAATACTGTGATACCAGCTAGTTGATGGGCAGAGGATAACTGCTGAGGAGTGTACCATGAGGGAAATTCTACATGGCAGAGAACAGAACCTGGTTCCTTCATGTGTTACATGACATGGTCTTATGCTGATACCTAGGTAGAGCTTTTTTTGTAAGGAATATATGAATGTCATTGGGTTGTAAAGTAAAAGTTTGAGAGAGATTTATTCCCTTGGGTGAATGATCTTCAGATTTCTAAGTACACAAATAAAGATATGGGAAGACAGATGTTGGGCTGTGTGAAGGGTGGAAAATTTTGGAATCACTGGCTGAACAGTGGTCATTATTCAGCATTATTAATTCAGTATTTGTTGAGTTTTGGAAGATTTAATGAGCAACAGCTGTAACCATGTTCTTAAGTGCTTAAGTGAGAGGAGTCATGGTAGGGTAGGAAAAATCATACAATAAAAGTAATTAAACTAATTTGGATTGTGGCATTGGGACTACAAGAGGTAAGGGTTTGGAGCACTCTTAGAAATAGATGTTTTGTTAATAGAATATTAAAAAGCTACTAGTTCCATTTGAGGTATTGAGTCATACCTTCAAAACTTCATAATTAATTTTCCCAAACAGTAGAAAATACTCATTTTCTACAGAGAACTGTCTAGAAGAACTTCTTCATGCTCCAGGGTCTCTCTTGATCTATGTAAATACCTGTTGTGTTGTACCCTTTACTGCCTATATATTGCAAGACAAAGCTGTGGAATAGTATTGGAATACAATTTCTGTGTTTGGGGGTATTTTTGTCAGGTTACAGGACAGAGAATAGAGCCCTCAAAGGCAGGTGCAGAAGTAGAGTCACCTCCTGTGAAAACATTCACAGCTTCAGGCATCTATTTTTAAATTGTTAGCTTCTTTAAGTCTAAAATCTTACAGATTCAGAAGATTGAACTAGCAGGGTTGAATATTTTTCCAGTTTTCCTTTTCTCCTCCTCTTAATTGCTGCATGGTTTTTAGTCTCTTTCTGCAGCTCTCCTTGCTACCATTTTCCAAAACCTATCTGCTATTTTAACTTCTTCATTCTTCTGTTTCCACCACCCTGGGCAACACTCACACCACCCGCTTTTGCTCCTTAGAGCTGAATGAGAATTTGAGTGTCTGGGTGCATGAGGAGTCGAAATGTGCTCACACTTTGAGCCCAGAAGTTTCTTAAACACTTAAACTCAAGTGCTTGCACAGAGACGGAAGTGTCTGAGTCAAAAGCATTGAGTATTTGACTTCAACTCCACTGCAATCCAGTCTTGAAATGGAGATGGATATATAGAGAGGTATATGCACTGGGGTTAGGTTCTTCCAATTAACAGACTAGTTTTGTCCACATCCTCACTCACTGCTTTCTAGGTTGCCCTGCTGAGGTCCTGCTCCTCTCTGTTGATTGTACTGAGAATTTCAGCTGTGAGTGCTCAAGCTCATCAGCCAAAGCTGTGGTGTGTGATACCTGGCACCAGCTTCTGAGCTTCTAGCAATTCTGCTTCTGCGGTCCTTTTTCCACCCTTTCAACTCCTGGGTCTTCTGGTTTTGACAAAACCAGTGGTTAGTCTTTGTGTCTGGGATGTTTCCAAACAAAGGTTGAGTTAGTATTGTGTTGCCTATGAAGAGCATTTTTATTCTAGCACCTGTCCATGCACAGATACTGCAGCCGTTCAACAGAAAAGTAGTAGTATTATTCTTTCCCTAAAAATTAGGGTTGCGTAAAAGGTTGATTAATCTTAATGAACAATCATATTTTTCACAGTTTTCTTAACAGTGGCTTTATTAAGGTGCATATGAGTGAATGTCTTCAGAGTAATGCTACTTGGGCTGTTTTTTTCCTTCTTACACTAAATGTATATATTTAATTGAAAATAATGAAAGGTCCTCTTAGGTTGAGCTTATAAGAGTGATTCTCCTTCAATGGTGTAAATAGCTTGCAAGGAATGTGGTTGGTCCTGTCTCTTACACATAGTTCTATAAGGGCTGGGTAAGCAGGACTCAATGAGGAGGGACGCTGGAAGCAACACGTGGGAACTCCAGCTGAGTGACCTGCACTCACATCCTTCCAGCAGCTGACTTTGATTTCTTACCTGGAGTGATGCTGTTTTAATGGATGAACAAACTATTTCTGGTATTTCTCTTACAAACCATCCCTTCCTGCATCGGGTTATCTGATTTCTACTAAGGGAAAGAAGATCTGGGATTCTGTGTACCAAGGAGGAAGATTTCATAGATATCTTTAATATCATTATCAGTGATCTTGACAAGGGGATTGAGTACACCCTCAATAAGTTTGCAGATGACACCAAGTTGGGCAGGAGTGTTGATGTGCTGGAGGGTAGGAAGGCTCTGCAGGGGAATCTGAACAGGCTGGCTGGATAGGCCAAGGCCAACAGTATGAGGCCAAGTGCCAGGTCCTACCTTTGGGTCACAACAACCCCATGCAATGCTACAGGTTGGGGACAGAGTGGCTGGAAAGCTGCTGGTGGAAAAGGACATGGGGGTGCTGGTTGACAGCCGGCTGAACATGAGCCAGCAGCGCCCAGGTGGGCAAGAAGGCCATTGGCATTCTGGCTTGTATCAGAAATAGTGTGGCCAGCAGGACTAGGACAGTGATCACCCCCTTGTCCTCAGCACTGGTGAGGACACACCTCAAATTGCGCGTTCAGTTTTGGGCCCCTCACTACAAGAAGGACATTGAGGTGCTAGAGCAGAGAAGGGCAATGAAGCTGGTGAAGGGTCTGGAGCACAAGTCTTGTGAGGAGTGGCTGAGTGACTTGGGGTTTTTTAGCCTGGAGAAAGTGAGGGTCAGGGCGTGCCTTATTGCTCTCTACAAATACTTGAAAAGAAGTCGTAGTGAGGTAGGGATCGATCTTTTCTCCCAAGTAATAAGCAATAGGACAAGAGGAAATGGCCTCAAGTTACACCAGGGTTGCACCAGGGTAGCTTTAGGTTGGATATTCAGAAAAAATTCTTTACTGTGGCAGTTCAGTGAAATGGTTGAGTTTCCATCTCTGAAGATATTTAAAAGATGAGTAGATGTGGCACTTAGAGCCACAGTTTAGTGGTGGACTTGGCAGTGCTGGGTTAATGGTTGGACTTCATGATCTTAAAGGTCTTGCCCAATTTAAGCAATTTTATGATTCTGTGTGATTGGAGAGATATAGAATTTCACATGCTTTTAAGTAAGAATTTAAAGCTTAAGAAATATCTCCACACTGTGCTTTGGAGGTCTCTGTGATTGAAGAAACCAACAGGGGCAGTATCTGGCCAAAAAGAGAGTTTAAAAGTACATTGAGGATGGACAGGACAAGTGATGCACTTGGAAAACTTGATGCAATGTGACAAGAGCGTTAGAATCAACCTGCCAAGTTGGATGGGGGTACTGCTATGTTTGTACGGTGCTCTGCACCGTTTGTGGCAAGAATATGTATGTAAGACAGTTTGGTGGCAAATCCAAGCACATTTTGTAGCACTGTGTCATTGGCAAGTGTGCAGCCCGCCATCTGCCGTGTAGCTTGTGTCTGCCTGTCCAGCTCACAGCAGCTGCTGGATTTGAGATGCCCAATGCTGCATCCACCCCGCTGGCAACGAACACTATTTGGTGCTTTGTGCTTGGCTAAGGAGTATAAAATTATCTAGGCTTAGTCACTGCTGGTGCAGCTAGAGGCTGCGGTCACCTCAGCGCCCCGATTGTAGGGTCTTCTTGCAGCAACTGTTTGCCACCCCCGTCTGACATCAAAACTGCAGCACAGCCCAGATGGTGCACAGAAGGTACCGACCCAAGGAGCTCAAATGATGCTGACAACCTTGTTGACATGTCATGCTGATGTCTCTGCAGCATTCAGTTTCCTCACAGAGGCCTTTACAGCTGGATTTTTCAGGACTGTTTGAACTTTGTGATGATATTCATACTTGGAAATTTTCTTTTCGTAAAGCATTTATTGACTTTTGAAGAGACGCAAGGAGGGAGGTTCTGCCTACGACAAAGCAAGTGTTGCGTCACTGGTTCATGTAATTGAAATAGTTTCTTGCAAGCTGCTCATGATTCATAAGAGATAATAAATAACTGAGGAATGATTGTGCCTGACAAAGCAAACAGTTGTTGCAGAGATGCTCTTTTGTTGTCCTGGTTGTGATTAGCTGGTTTCAGAAGGGGAAGTAAAATTTTTGACACATGAAAGGAAGATACATATGGACCTCACACAGTTTCCTTTCCTCAGTTTTGGTCCACACTCAACTGTGAGATCAAGGTAACTGCCAAGGGCATTTAACCTGTTTGAGGGCAGGTGATAGAAATCACAAAGTATAGTCTACAAGCATGGCAACAATGGGATTTTATAATAGTTTGCTTTATGAAAGCACCAAATCCTATTTGGCTGTATTAATCTCCTCTGACAGAGTACAATGTAGAATGTGGGGCGTACATAATTCTTACTTTTAAATATAAAGCAGAGGGTGGGATTTTCCAAAAATCCACACTTAGCCCAAGTCTGAGCTCACTGAAGTAAATGGGTGTTTCTGAACAGTGTTGTGGAAGTCCCATGGCTGAGTACATTTAAAAATTGTACACCGTTCCTAGTAACATCTTATGCAAAATTAATTTTACTGAAAATAAATGCAGTAAATAAGAGGACATTTTGCAGGTTGAATTTTTATGTTTCATTGGAAAACAGTAGTTCATTTTTACCAGCTTGCTAAGAAATGTCCTGCAGTGCTGTTTACACAAATAATGAGAAACCTTCATAAACTTCATAAAATAATTGGAAGTCTGTGGCAGCCCATGGTAAATTGAAGAAATAACAGGTAATCTGGTTCTTAGGGGAGAAAGTGTAGCCTGACAAGATGAGGGTAACGAACTCATATGGTAATTATGAGAATAATTACACAGCCCTTTGTCCTGATGTTAATCCCCGCATCGCCCCTGCAAGGTAGGATCTATATTATTGCCTTAATCCTGTTGATTTTCTTAGTTATATGAATGCCACAGGAATGATAAATCTCAAGGCCCTTTTCCTCGTATTCAGCAGATCTCGTACCTCGTAATTGTGTAATTTGGCCTACAGCAACCCCTAGGCAGTGGGTGTTCATGGGAAGCATGCAGAGGGGATTGTGGGGATTAATAGCAACAAGGGGAAAGTCACAACCTGTTTTTTCCCCCCCCCTTTCCCCTCTTTCTTTTGTTTCTCACAGGAGAAAAACCCTACAAATGTACCTGGGAAGGCTGCACCTGGAAGTTTGCTCGATCCGACGAACTGACGAGGCATTACCGCAAGCACACGGGAGTGAAGCCATTCAAGTGTGCAGACTGTGACCGCAGCTTTTCCCGCTCAGATCACTTGGCGCTCCACCGCCGCAGGCACATGCTGGTTTGAGAAACGCTACCTGTTCCAGCCGAGTTTAAGAGCTGGATCTCTTAACTACCCAGAGTGAATTCAGCAGGGCTGAATCCCCCTCTGCAGTGTTAACAGGCAGGGCTTTCCCTGATGTCTGTAACAAAAAAGAATAACAGAAATTAAAAAAAAAAAAAAAGCAGGAAAAGAAGTGCCACTCTTCTCCTCGCCATCTGAAGTTAACCCCGTCTGCCCCTCAGCATGGCTAACCCTGAAAATGTCATCACAATCACCTGGGAAATAGCAGCCGAAATGCTACAGGAATGGGCATTATTTTACATGCTGCATCCTTTGACAAAAAATGTTTATAGCTTGTATGTTTTCTCAGCTGCCAGACATTTTGTTCCTGAAAAATCACTGCTGATTGGAGGATTAGATACCACAAATCGATCATGATGATGATGACGACGACAATGATGATGATGATGATGATGAAAGCAAGACCACTAGATCTGTATTATCCCATCTTTTCCCCTTGTTTTGAATACCATTTGGCCGGTGTCAGCATTACACCTGAGCTGTGCTACAGACAAGCTGCGTGTGAGTAGGCAAGAAGATTCTGCTGGAGAGATCCTGCTGCTGAAGCTGACGGGTCACTTAATCAGACTTTTGCAATAACGGTGGTGGCATTTTAATATTGTACCACAATTTGTCATTATGCCCTAGTGGACACCAGCCATTTAAACTTTTTCTTTTATGTTTTTTTTCCCTTTCTTTTCTTTTGTTGTTGTTGTTGAAGTCTGTAAAATAAGCAAAGGGCAGCAGCATTTCTGCTGAAAGTACAATATTAAGTATCTGTATTTTACCATGGACTTATATAGAACCATTTTCTGATTTATATAGAAAGAACCCATCTAAAAACTACTACCCCGTTCTCAATGTGCAGTTTTCTTTCATGCAGGTATCCTCTTCCCCACAACCATTATTTGAACACAAGGAAATAGTCAGATCTTGTACTTGCTGGTACCAAGGTTAGTGGTGTAGCCATTCGTGAAATGGAATTGAATGTATCGTCAGAACAAAGCAGAGAAGAAATGGCTACATCTCTTGCAGAGAAAAAGCAATAATAAGGTAAAATGGCTCTTGAGACAATAATTTACTCCACACCAACAGAAGTGGGGGGTATGCAGAAATAGCATGTAGGATTTAAGCATTAAAGTTAATCTTTCTGATGGCTTCACTGACCTGCTAGGTACCACAGTTAAGTACTTTTATTTCCTTTAACATAATACTTGTGTCTGGAAAGCATGAAAGATACAGGAAAGAGCTGATAGTTGAGGAGTTAGTGGATGAATTCTAAGTAGGAAGGAGAAATGTTTCTGCAGTGGTGCTCTGCAAGACATTAGGTTTCTCCCTGGGAGTTAGGGAATAACAAGATTTTGCCAGCTGTCTAGTATGATATAAATGGCCCTTTATATGTGTACCAGTGGCTGCCTCTGGTGGGATTTTCAATCCAAACCTTTTCAGATTAAATAAAAGGAAATTCTTGATCCTTCCCATACAGCCCTATAATTGCGAACCAATTTGTATTAATTGAATTATATAGGAAAGAGAAAAACTCTTAGTCATCAGTTATTCATGCAAACAGAATAGTGTTTTTCTGTTTTCTTTCCTCACAAAGATCTGCCTATTCAGCTAAATTTGACAAAGAGGAGGCTTGGCAAGACTTTTTAAGTGTTGAGATTTTCATATCTTAGAGATAAAAGATGAATACGTAAAGGCCTTTTGCAATGCATTTAATTATGACTATTTGGTTCCAGGAATTGCACAGATTAAACTTGTAATGCCACTTGTTTGTTTTTAAATGTTTGACCATCCCAGTTAATATCTGATTCCTGAAATAAACATAGTAATGTCGTGGGGATTCTGAAATCAAGGTAATCTTTAGGAAAAAGCAGCACAGAGTACCCATACAGATACAAAAGCAATTACAGTTAATTGAGGATTACTGTGACCAGGATAATACTTTATAACAGCATTCACAGGCCCCAGAGTTTGATTGTCTTTAAATATCCTTAGTATTTCCCCATACTGGATAGTTTATCAGCTCTCTGAAAGAACTTAGTACTGTAGAAGCTCAGGCTCCCCACTGAGTGGTCAGCAGAGAAACCCAATACAAACTGCTCACAACCATGGAGGGAAAAATGCCTTGGTCAATTCCCATTGACCATGTTGGTAATCAGCTTCCACCAAATTCGACAACATTGTAGAATCCATCTCCAAATCAGGGACAGATCAGGGCTTCAGGGTGGACCACGAGGCATTGCAGGGAAGCAGAACTGTGTCTTTACCAGCAGCATTACTGCTGTTGGTTTAAAAAATGGTTGTCAAGTGTTGTGCGTGAGGTGCTTCATGGATTATGTCTGAGGTCTGTCTTTTGTGTACTTCAGTATTGTCCCGTTCAATGCATCTGTCATCGGTGTTTAGGGAAAGCAGTCAGGTCAGGTAGAAGTCAATTGATAAAATTGCTTTCCTGCCCAGGAACATTTTACCAACTAATTATTTGAATAGCAGTAATTCAGTTGAAAAACCGATGGCATACAGAATACCTTTTGGAACCCATGTTTTTTTTCTCCCATAGATAATTAAATCTATTTGAGCAGCAACTCTAGAGGGCATTCTGCTAATGTACAAGAGGATGTGATATTACTGAGAGAGATCAGTGTTTCTGATCAGAGATGTGTAACTGGGAGAGATCAGTGTTCCTCTTTAGGCTTCCCCTGTAGTCAATGAAGAGAGAAAAACTCCTACTAGAGAAATTGAGAGACCTTAAATTTCAGCATTGAGCTTTGAACTGCCCAGTGGGGGAACATATGTATCAAAGACAATGGAGGGGCTCATCTCCCAAGGCCGAGGTTGTTCTGTGTGAATCCTTGGTTTTTCAGCTTGTTGCCTATTACTTTATGCATTGGAAACACTGCAACAGAAAGAGGGCCTGGTTTTATTCAAGGAACCCTAAAGTGATAGAGGGTTAAAGCAGCACTCATGCCAAGGGACACAGGCACAGAGTATGTCAATAGTAACAGAATGAAACCAAAAGGTAAAGGAGCTTGTGCTATATTTTATTATTTCACAGGCAAGAAGTATATCCTCAACCTTTCCAGCACATGTGCAAGGGCTTCTCGTGGTGCTGTTACCTCCAGACAACTTACACAACCAGCAGTAGTCCACCACTGGGTTTCAAGTACCCAGTGTGGTTCTTGACAAGTTTCTTATTCCTACCAGCACCTGCAGACTTGGATCCCAAATACTCTCTGAGGTTGTTTTCTGGTTTTCCCCTTCAGAAATATTTTAAGAGAAGTTACTCTGTGGAATGGGGGTGTTTGAATGTGGAGTTGATGTCCCCCCGATCCTCAGGGTGTCCTTGCCTTCAGTGCCTGTGGTTCAGACCTGCCAAACTAATGTGCTTGTGCAAAGACCAAGGGCAATTGCTCCAGGTTAGTATCCTCAAAAGTCCTGGTATCCCACTGCAGGTCCATGACATTTCATAACCATGGCGAAGGCTTACATCGTATGTAGCATGCAGAAATATGAGATCTCATCTTCACACAATGTAGTAAGTTCATCTTAATTGAGCAGTTGTGAGACACAAGTATATACCAGTGTCCCATTCTTCCAGAGAAACAGAGATTTAGGCTTTTGAGTAAAGGATAGGTAATAGCCACCATGCTGTGACATTGCCCATTACAGCCTCGCAAGGGAAATTATACCGCAAAGTGTCAGATTTCATATGTTTTCAAAAGATTTAAACAGATTTGACAGGAAATCTCAGTAGCCAGCATTATAGGAAAATGCAATGAGCAGACAGCTTTGTTACAGGACTTCTAAAATTTTTAATTGTCATTATTTTTTGAGCACCTGTTATATTCAGCACTGTAAAATTGGCTCATTGCAACAGCAGTTTTTAACTTGGGGATGAAGATGCAGTATTCCTTATTCTCTCTCATGCTTACATAACTAATTAAATAGATTTAGACTGACTTGTATGTATGATTATTTGCTGGAGTAACGTATAACAAAATTAACAGTGTTGAAAATTACATCAGTGATGTTGATGTTTGGGGTAAACTCAGCACAGAGCATGGACAAATAGCTGGACAGCCTTTCTCCCCTTTAATAATGGGAATAACAGTAATCATAAGTCTCGTTTTCCATTAGCCACATTGAAAATGTATTCTAGTTGCCATTTATAAATTTATCTTCTGATAATAAATGTTGTTTAATGTAAAAAAATCTCTCTCTCCTTTATTGAAGATGAGTACCTCAAAATCAGAGTAAGTTTGATTCAATATCCCACTTATTTTTTAGTTTGAATTTTGGTTTGGAAAGGTCAGTGTGTGAAACTGCATCTTCCACAGCAATCAAGTCTTAAGATCATTCAGTAAATCCACGCTATTCCCACATGCTCATCATTACACTCATGCATATAAACCCCAGCACTTCCATGTTTATTTAAAATTAAAATGAAAAAAAAAAATCAGAAAAGGAAGAATTTTAAATAAACACTGTTACAGAAAATACTACCTTAAGAAACCAGCTCATGTTATTGTGTTGTGCCTTTGTCTGTGATACATAACTGGAAAAGTGCACAGAGAAATTTAAAGATTGTTCTCTTTTCACATTTTTGCTGTAGCATAACAGTTGCTGTGTAATGTGTGCTAATGATGTCATGCCCATTGGTACCTTGAAAAGGCTTAAATTCTCCACAATAAATCAGGTTTTAGCATAAATATGTAACTGTAAGGATACTGCATCTTTAGAAATCAAAATAACTTGAAATTATTTTACTATACTTGTAACAGTTTAAATATTCTGCAATATATGTGATAGTGGAAAAGTATTTTCCAACTCACAATTTTACATGGGGTATTAAATAGATTAAATGAAGTATATTTTTAAAAAATAGTTTTCATTGGGAAAACTGGTAAGATAATGCTTTGCAAAGCTTACTGACAAAACACAAGAAGTAAATTGTTCTGTTTTATCAGAGTGTGTTTTCTCTGCAAAATGGAGTGGCCACTTCTTTGCTGTTTTGCAGGTGGCATGAGATATAGCAAAGTCATTTACACTGAGTCCTTCAGTGTAAAATAAGTCAATACTCCATGTCTTTGACTGAATAAAGGTAAAAAACACTTAATCAAAAGGAAAACCATATAGAAGGTTTGGGGGTTTTGTGATTTTTTTTTTCCTTATGGCATTTTACAGTGAACTCCAGATACAGTAATGGCAAGCGCTCATATGATTTTATTTTTTCTTGTATTTCCCTGACTACAATGCATCTTCATTAAAGGTTGCAGAGCTGAAATAGGCAGCTACTTTTTGCTGATTCGGGGGGAGTTTAGTCTTTTAGGTGCAGTAACATGTCAAGAAAATTAATTGTACCAGGATGGTTCTGACATTTAAAGTACTCATAGACTTCAGTGAGATAGCCTAAAATCTATTTTAAAAGGTGAAACAGAAACTGAAAGTGCCTGTAATTAGAACTGATGGGATGTTCCTATACTTTTACACAGCAATAACTTAACAGGATTCTGTTAACAGTAAGGTGAAAATTAAATTTTACTTGGAGAACAATAATGCAGCACAGAAACAAACACAAAGTGCCATTTGTATGTTCACATGTTGAGATACTGTGTTAAAGGTTTTAGTTATTTTCTCAGATAACATCTGTCATATATTTGTAAGAAGAAAATAAATCTTAGTTTACAAATGACTCGTAGCTGTATCGATTCTCAGTAGATGTGATTGGAGGTCGTTGTCAAGCAGTGTTGTAGGGGATTTCTGCCTGTTTTATGTTGGATGTACCCATGTATCCAGGGTATTCTCTAGTGAAGTAATCCAAAAACCAGCAATAAACCCAATGGAGGTTTTTTTAGGGAATGTGATAGAACAGGGATTCTCTTGAAAAATCATTTGCATTGAACTCTGGAAACACAGAGTTGACCTTATGTCTCCTTTCTATTCGTCATGTAGTGCTCATAGTATTTAATATCATCTTAGAAATGGTTGACTTCAGGAGTGGACAAAATATATCATTTTTCTTTCTTTTGGGGACAAGTGAGTGAAAAACAGGACTATCACTCTAGCGACTATTTGAATAGCAAACAAGAAGTTGATATTCCTAAAATAAAGTGTGGAGATTTTTATATTGGATGGCCTAAACATTTGCATCAGTAGACTAATTGATCTTACCAGTTAACGGCCATTTGTGACTCTTGTACTCTATTTTTTCTCAAATTTTTTTTTTGGTAAATATTAACTAGTGCTAATGGATTCTTAAAATAGCAGTGTAATGCCAGCCCTCATGCTTCTTTTATTTCTAAAAATTAATTTATTGAAGATGAAAATGTAACTGGTTGTCCTAATGCCTTTGACAAGGAAGATTGCTTTTTGTCCTCTGAATTTGTACCTGTCATTTATCCAGGCAGAATTTTGTATTTGAAAAATGCAACATTTTATCTAGACTTTCACTGCCATCGGTGGGTTGCTGCTGGAATCTCACTGAGGCAGAATTGTGTGTGCACAAAGATGCTCATATACAGATGAAAGTGCAGGTACAAAAAAAAAAAAGAAGCACATGAACCCACATGTAAAATAATGAGATGTTCATACACATTGGTTAATCGCATGTCAAGACTGCTAGTTAAGTAAAAAATTTTACTGTTAACCACTAGCAGAAATAATCCCTTCAGAACATGCATATGCTTCCTCTGTTGTCCCGAGTTTGATCTCCAGATATTAAGCACACAAAAGATTACAACTCATGCTGGGGATTTTAGGAGGGCACCAGGGAATGAAGAACAAGAAGGACAAAGGAAACATTAGTTTTGTACCTTGTACCTGAGCTGTAGCTGTTGCTGGAGAGGAGACTTTGGTTCCTTGTTCTGGAGCAGCAACACTACAAGGAGGCACTTGTAGAAACCTGCCGTGTTGGAAGGTTTGGCTGATTCCGGCCTTACATGTGTTAGTTCCTGTGTAGGAAAGGGCACCTTGTCTTCACCAGCCCAAAATGATCCAGGGGTTTTTTCCCTTCATGTTGAGGTTTTTCCCTTTTGGGTTTTCTTTTTCTTCCTTAGCTATTATGGAAATAATAGAAAAAAGTTATTTGAGATCCTGTTGTCCCAATTCAGTGTCAAAAGTTTCAATGAACCAAGATACTGTCAGTTTTAAGAGAAGAGGTGGTTCACACATTGACTTGCTAAACCTTGCTCTTCGCTGTGACCTCTGCATTTAAAAAACAACGATTCAGTGTCTGGTAGGGGACCACAGGTGATGGCTTTAAAGGATTGTCATAAGCATGAACCATGAAATACACAAATAGGTTCAGATACCGCTTTTCTCCCTCGCCCTGCCTTTCTGTATGTAAAAGAGCTTCTTTGGAAAGTCAGCTTGAGCCAAATCTTCATGGCTGAACTAATATTTTTCACAATTCAGACTTCATGTTGTCATTTCTGATTTCAAACTATTTTTCACTGCTAAATTTGCATCTTAAAAAAAAGGCACAGTTTATTTCTTTCCTTATTGTGCTATACATGGCTTCCTTGGTAATTTAAGTTCTTTGTTGAACACCTACACAATATGCTCTCTTGACCTCTTGCTGTCTGTCCTTAAAAAGTTGTATTTCCCATTTGCACATTTCTAGAATATACACCAAGATAGTAATGAATTACTGAAGTTTCATGCACCATCAGCCTTAAGACTTTCAACCCACACACAGACACATGTATTCATACACTTCAAGGGAAAGAGAGATTTGGACACTGCTGTCAACATGTGGGGTCAAAAATACCATTAAATCAGAAAGTTCTTTCAGCTGTGTTTAGGAAGAAACAACAATAATGAAAAATACCATTCTTGGCCAAGTTACTTATGGAAGAAGCAAATTCCCCTAGGGCATTAGTTGAATGAAGTGCTAAGGATGGGGTTGCATTTGGCCCCAAACTGTTCCTTCTGATCAGGTCATTATTGTTGTATGTACCAATGAGTGTTCATTTGATCCTCCTGTGTAAAAATACAAAAACATCCCGTCATTTACCAAGTAATTCGTTTGGGACCGGAGCTTCACAGCAATGGAATTAGTATGTACAGCACCTCAGTCTTTTTCCTAGATAAGATGCGAAAGGGAGGGCCATTATCGGTAACCCTATAGAGATAATAGTGTCAATAGAGGTCCTACACTTAAAAGGAATAAAAATACCAGTGCTAGCAAGCAAACGTTTTTTAAGTCTTTCTTTTGCCTTCTTTTCAAAAGCTTTTAAATACAAAAATTACTTTTCTTCCAAAATTAAACTTCTGAAGATCTAATTTCCCAATAGTTTCCTCTGCATTTATATACTATGTAGTGTTTAGGCAATGCCTATGTTATAAGTTTATTAATATTATGTAAGTGTTGTTCTTGTATTTATGTATAGTGTATGTATTGTAAATATACTCAGAGCTTTTTTTCCTCTTACTGTAAAAAGGTGATTTTTGCCCTATGATAATGTAAAGGGAGTCCCCTAATGAAGTTCTGTCAGAGGATGATTATTCCACTCTATTCTCAAAGGTTTAAATGAACAAGTGTTATCGTTTTAAATGGTGTCTCAGACATATTTTGTTGGTGCATTGCTTTTCTGTATTCAACTTTCCTATTAATTGAGCTGTGAATTGAAATAGAGTTTAAACCTTTAAATGTATGCATTTGTACAATTATCTGAATGGAGGCATGAAGGTTAAATAAAGCATTTTGTATGGAACAAAACCCCTAATTATTACTGTGGATGACTCAAAGCTTCTGGAATACCCAGTTATTAACTTTTTTAAATTAAACCTTTCTTTTCTATAAACATATAGTGATTTTTAATGGAATTTTTGCTTAAGAAATGGATTTTACTTTTCTGATTTTTTAAAAGCCATCATAGAGAGTAGACATTCTTTCTCCTTTCATAGTGTTTGTGCATCTGTGGAGAAGCTGGAACAAATAAAATAGCACTCAGCAGTATAAACAAGAATGTCCTGGTATGATATAAAAATATTTTGCATTACTGTATAATCTGAGTTCCCTAAGTACTTTAAAATGGAGTTCTGTGTCTGTCTCGCTTTGCTTCTGCCCCCGTCCTTTCCTGATGTGTAGAGAGGTGGGTACAGTTAATGTGCAGCTTCCTTGAGGTACCTGTGCAGCCAAGAGGGGGTTTGTTCACTGTGTGCCCCTGAAGTGAAGGAACAGCTACTAGAGAAGGGCAATGGCACACTGGAAACAGCAACTTCATGCCTAGTTGAAGAGACTTGGTATTTGGGATTGCTCCTAGGGACATTTTGAGGCCTGTGAGCTTCTCCCTTGTGTCTCACCATTCCACAAAGAAGCTTCCTTCACGTTTGAGTAGGTCTAGGACATCTGTGGATGTCAAGTCAGTGGCTTGGAGCTGCACTTTGCCCTTACAGGTGAAGTTTCTCCTTAAAATTAATTTTCCCCTTCCCATGAATTTCCACTTGCTTGCTTTTAACCGATGTGATAATTCGTCTAATAAAAACCATAGTGTTACATGGTTACAGGCAGGGGAACAAGTAAACAAAGTGATTTGGACACCTCTGAGCCTTACGAAGAGATGTGTTTGAACCAAAGCTGTGCTAGAACAGATCTTCAGTCTCTAAAACCGCTGATGAATTTAAAAATCAGATAGTTGTACTGGCCCTTCCAAAGCACTTCTGCTTTCCACACAATAAGCTGTTTGTTGTTCATCAGTGTCCTGTGTGTGCTTAATTTCATTTTTCTCCCAACAGTGCTGTAAGTATAAAATGCATCACTGACTGTTTAGTCTGACCTCTCCAGTGAACGCCCACACCATCCACTGCCCTGACCCACGCTCTGTTCCTGAAAAGTTATTTCTTCCACTTGCACAAACAACTGCTCAATTGTCATCTAATCCCTATTCCCCTGTTCTTTCCTTTGTTGTTGAACAGTCCACTTGGAATGAAAAGTTGGCACATTGTTTTAAGTACATCTTATGGGGCACGTCTGGCTCTCTGTGAGCATGACAAGGAGTGGCCGCTGGTAACGACCTTCAACTTTGCACATCGAGTTGCTGGATCAGATAAGGACAGTTCCCTCTCTATGGGCATAAAAGAACCACATTGGCGTCATCCTTGAACCTGGGGTACCTGCCCGCCTTCCGGGTGGAGCTCTGGCACTACACTTTCACCCATGGATTTACAGTGCTAGTCATCCTGTCCAGCCTGTAATGGGGAAATGCACCCGTATGGGAGGTTTGGGTGACAGGCCTGCTTGCTATGCTGTTGCCTGCTGCACTGTGGCCCAGTGGCACAAGATTTTGGTTGGGAATTGAAAGGGGAACTAGATTTTGGTGGTCACCAAGTATTTGTCCTTTCCGAAGAGAAGCCATCTCTGTGGGGCAGACTGCCACAGACATAATCAGTCTTCAGCAATGCCTGTGGTGCACAGTGTGGAAATCTGTCTCTGAACAAGCCTCCCATCCTTACAAATTGGGCAAAGTTATACCCTTTAAATAGACAAAGAACAAAAGGCAATTGACTGAAGCTGCAGTGACTCAGTAGTTAAGCAAAAAATGCCCTCACAGAATGGGAGGTGTTGGCAGGGACCTCTGGAGGTCATCTGATCCACTGCCCGTGCTCAAACAGGGACACCTGGGGCCAGTTGCCAGGATTGTGTCCAGATGGCTTTTGAGAATCTGCAGGGATGAAGACTCCACAGTGTCTCTGGACAACTTGTGGCAGGGGTCAGTCACCCTCACAGTGAGAAAGTGTTTCCTGATCTTCATAGTAGCACCTACCCATTTTGAGTACCTCCTCTCTCACTTTAGCCATTAGGCAGAATGGGCTCCCCATTTTGGTTTTGACCCAGCCCATAACTGGCTACAGTTTTTATACCCATGGGTATTTTCTGTGAGAAGACCCAAATAGCAGCAGTAGCCGTAGTCTTCCTAGCATATTCCCAAAGGCATTTACTGCCTCACATATTTGTCTTACCAAAAATATATAGCCCATAATAACTAGAACTGCCCCTTACAAAGGAATGAATAACCAGATTTAGCCAGTAAGCTGAAACATGTCAATATATTTTATCCTTTATGTTTTTGTTTGTATCTTTGCACAACCTTGCTCACAAGTGTACTGTGCCCTTTTCTGGTTATCTTTCTCATTTGCTGGGGATATTGATCTGTAAAATCTCCTTGTAAAGTATTTCAAACAAATCCTTTGTTTTTTCTGGGGTGACTTCTCTACACCTGTATTTTTGGGCCTATGCAGAGTATTAACAGACAGAAACTAACAATAAAGTCCAGAAACTACTGCAAAAGCAAACAGTGAAACCGAGATGCTTACAAAGCGCTATAAATCTCTACTGAGCTTGAGTTGCTGTTTAATCTTTATATACAGGTACGTCTCAAGGTTATCTGCTCTTGAGGGTTTCTCTGGAGGCTTTTGTGATTTGTCATCCGCTCAACTTCTTATCAGTCAAAGGTATTTCCCCTTGTAACATTTATTATGGGCTCCACTCTGTGTTTTTACTAATGCAATGCCCTGAAGAGGCTCTGGTATGCAGTTTGTAAGGAGTTATTAAATCTCCCTCTCCCGTGATCAACGGGATCGTAAATGTGACATATGCAGCATAGCATGTGTGGCAGCATTGATGGCTGAAATGCCATCACTGAGACTGCACGGAAACAAGGAACCCTGCAGCTCTGGAAAGGACTTTCCTGTCTCTGTTTGGAAAAGTACAGTTAAATACATTCATTATATATGTCATGTATGTAGAAGAGAAACTACTGCAAATAGCACCATTGTGGTACCTTAGCTAAAACACCGGGTTGGATTTGGAGGTGGAAAAAATCTCAACCATTTCTGCCAGGATCATGGCCATCCTGCTGTGCCATTCCATTTCGGCAGAGGCAAATCCAGCCGTGGCAGATGCAACCATGTGTCACCATTTCTGAGGAACCAGCAGACTTGAGAGAGGACCACTGTGAAACTGTTTCATTACTAGGATGGCAGGGAGCCTGTCGGTATGTGGCTGAGGCTGGGACAGCAGGGAATTTCCTGGGAAATGGCTTTCTCTCCTACCTCCACAGTCTCATGGAAATGAGTGGCCAAAAGAGAAGGCTGGCTGCTGCAGGAAGCAGGATGCAACTGTTCCCCCTCTAGTGCTTTATCCAGCAGAGAAGGCTGCTTTAATTCCTCATTTGTCCTTAAATATCTGCTGTGTCTACATTGGCGTCTGACTGGTAGCACGTATAGGCATGCAAGTACATGTATATATCTGCTCAGTACATATATATGTGTGTATATATATATATATTTATACATGCATGCACTGTATGCATATATGTATGTATATACTGACTAGCTCTTTCTAAAGGAGTCTGTCTACGAATTCATGCCTGTGGACACCAGGAGCATTACTGGGAATATCTTTGGGAGGTGGGTGTCCATGTAGCTATGCAACAGCCGAATAGCAGTTTTAAAGCTCTTTAATTTAAGATATTAGAGCCAAAATGGTTGTCACATACCTAGAAGTATTACGGGCGAGGTTGGATGGGGCTTTGAGCAACCTGGTCTCATGGAAGTTGCCCCTGCCCATGGCAGGGGGGTTAGAACTAGATGATCTTTAAGGTTCCTTCCAACCCAAACCATTCTATGATTCTATGAAAGGTCAAGGGGAGGAGATGAATGCTCAGGTTCCTGCTGTGTCTATTCCCCATGCATGAGCTGGTGCTTCAAGGGGTTCTCCAAAGCCCCATGTGCCCCCCAGACCTGACCTGTTCTCATTTCCCTGGCTGGCAGCATGAGTTCAGCCCAAGCCCAGCCTGCAAGGTGCATCTGAGAGGAGACAGTATGGCCTCCCCCATGACAGAGGGGTCCAAGGTCACCTGAACAACCTGGAGTCCTGCTCACAGCACTGCCACCTCAGCACACAGGCACAGACAGAGGCAGAGCCCCGAAGGACAGCAGGGACATGAAGCAGAGGTTTTAACTTCAGCTATGTTAGGAGGCTTATCTCACATTCTGACTGGTGGATGGGTCTGCAGGTAAGTAATGCAAGCAGGAAAGGGGGGCTGCTCCTTGGGTGCCCTGGGACCCTACCTCAGACAAGCAGAGGTCTGGTATTTCACTGTTTCCAGAAGGAGTCACAGCGTGGGAGAAGGAGCTTCATGGAAATTGAAAACCTGGAATTAACTGAGGCAAAATTGGTCTCCATATGTGCAAATTGATAACATGGCTGTTTCAGTCTGCTGGTGAAGTATGCAAGCTGTTTCTGAGGCATTTTGTAAAAAATTAGAAAAGGCTGGTAGAGGGTTTCTGCAGAGCTTTTTTTGGTTCTGATTATTCATTTGTTTACAAACGATCATTTAGACCATCTGGGGCTTTTCAGTGTAACTGAGAGAAAACTCTGAGCTTCCCAGGACTCTACAAGTGTGCCAAGAAGGCAAGACTGCAAAGGCTTTTGGAGCTAATAAAACAAAGGCAGAAAAGTGGCTTGTTGTGATGTGGTAGGGGGAGGAGAACAAGGAACAGGACCCTTTTCCTTCCCCAGACTTGCTTTGTTTCCCATTTTGTTTGACATTTCTAATCAAAGCCTCAGCACCTTTGCTTTAGTTATAATAACTTTACTGTAGTTATTACATGAGCCTCCACAGATGTACACACAGCACAAGTTTTTAGCCTCCGGCACTGACCACTCCCCAGACAAGATGCTTGTTCCTGTACCACAGTACGTGTGATTCTGCAAGTTTCATTTATCACAAGGCAGCAGTACAGACACAAGAAAAGTACAGCAGGAGCCAGGGGCTCAAGATGAGGTTTGGCACACAGTACATCGACATCAGAAAAGGCTTGTTCCTTCAGCTTTCATCACTAGCAACATCTGGAGAGATGAATGTAACTCAGTCATGGTTACTGCAAATTAAAATAAATGAATAACCTGCCAAGTGTGGGACGGGAGTGCTACATTCATGTGTTTTTGTGGGAAAACTAATGTGGCCCTTTGGGATTGTCAGCTTTAGTTTGATTCACATGGATGGCCACATACCCATAAACTTTGGGGAGATTTCAGGGCTCAAAATATTTTCCTTGATTATCCTAGCAGGAAGGTTATTGGCAGGAAGTAGGGATGGCATTGACAGCAATTTCACACTTGAATTTAGCTCAGAGAAGTAGTTCACAGGCCATAACTTGCAGGAGTGGTGGTGATGCCCAGTAGATAGGTAGCCACTTATCAAAGACACAGTGGAAGGTGACACCTTGCTATAGGAATCAGGAATGGCCTAATAAATATATGAGGGAATGTATCTTAGCCCGGAGAAGTTTGCAGCCTTTCAGTGCGTAAAGGGGGCTTACAAGAAAGCTGGGGTGGGATTTTTTACAAGGTGATACAACAAAGGGTAATGGCTTTCAACTGACAGTAGATTTAGTTTAGATATTAGGAAGAAGTTGTTTAGTGTGAGGGCGGTAAGGCACTGGAACAGGTTTCCCAGAGAGTTTGTGGATGCCCCATCCCTGGAACATTCAAGGCCAAGTTGGATGGGGTTTTGGGCAACCTGGTCTAGTGGAAGGTGTCCCTGTCTATGACAAGTGGGTTAGAACTGGGTGATCTTTGGGTTGGAAGGGGTGAACCCTTCCAACCCAAACCATTCTGTGATTCTGTGAAACTCAAGTGCTTTTTTCTGTTTAGTAGCTAGTCTGAGGTGGTGCTTTTATATGTAGAAGGACCACAGGATGCAGAATTCAGATAAGATACTGGCAGTAGCCTTTTGCAAACAGCTGCATTGCTCCCAACCACAGAAAACACCACTGAATAACACCGGACACTTGTGGAGGCTTCTTAGCCCAAGATGACAGATTTTCTGGCCTTTTTGCAGGCCCAGCACAGAGATTTAGCTGTGTCTATTTGAAGCTGTGATCTTCAAATCCTACCTAGCAGATGGTGGTGGGGCTGGGGGAAGGACTGGTAACAGCAGTATGAAGTGGTCAGGCACCTGTAGTATGAACCAAGACAAAGACTGAAGTGAGATGTGAAGTCAGGAAAAGGAATGAAAGGACACAGGGAAGTATTAAAAATCCTGGGGCTAAGATGAGGGTGAAGTATGACTACAAAGTGGTCGTAGGTGTCGGGGTTAGGGTTAAAAGAATGGCAGCAGCACTAAGAGTTAAAAATAACTAGGATACAAAATGCTGAATCAGATGGTGCCAAACATAACTGTTTATACCTTCGTTACACCTTTATCTGTATATCCTACATACAGGTTTTTAGAAATGTCTTTGCAAGCTTTGTAAGAATTATTAATGCTGGTGTATTTCTCCTCTTTAACAACATGGTTCCTTACTTACCCTCAAGATTCAAACTAAATGAATACAGAAAGCAACACTTCAAAAACTTATACAAAAATATTTGAAGCATTAATTGTATCAGATTTACCTCCAGCTTTGTTAGAGAAAGACCAAGCATTTTGTATCTTCTGTGAAAACTTAGTTCTTCCCATTCTTTTTGTAGTATAAAACCAGTATTTTTAATCGTAGTGGGCAAGACCGTCATGGGCTTGAGGGTTCAAATCAGTATCAAGTGAAGCAAATACTACAAGAGCGGCATTTATTTCTTTATGATAGGTGTTAGAAGTTTATTAAGAGATTGGAGATTGGGCTGATTCTTGAAAAGTGTTTTTGAAATTATTTTGGATCCACAAGGAATGTTTTTGTATTTGAAATTACCTTCTAGTCCAGTTAAAACTCAAACCATAAATTTTAGGTATTTCTAGTGAACCTTCAGGAAGCTTCCTTTGCATCTGCCTAGAGATACTGAGCTTTTCTTTTTTTAACTGCTAACAAAAAATGGTGAAAGTTGACAAGAGAGTGTATTCACTAAGAGGCTGCCAGGGATTCATAGGGTCCAGATAATTGATACTCATTAGAGATCTGAAAACCAGCATGGACTCATTTCATGGGCATTTAAATATCTTGACTGGATCAGTGGAGCTCAGCGAACCAACACATTTTCAAAATAAACTCTCTTGTGGTGAAAAACTGTTGGCCAGTGTTCATCTAAATGCGATCGAGTAGATTATACAGTCCAAGACTGGCAAACAACGGGAATTAAAGCCTAATTTCCTTTTTCTCCTGAGCATACTGTCTGCATAACAGCAAAAGATGCCACATACTGAACCCACAAGACTGAGAAGTGTATGTATCATGTTTTTATTCTGTTTCCATATAGAAGTACATTATCATATTTTAAATGTGCCACGACAATAAAGCTCACCAAAAGAAAAAAAAAAGTGGTGGCCCCAGTGCCTGACTGTAGCACAAGCTCAAACTCTGGTGGGCTTAACTGCAACACCAGTGACATATCAGCAGTTTATGGACTGGAAAACAAAGCCATTAAGTTCTTTTGGCACTGTGTTTCTTACAACAAAAGAAGGTCTGAAGAAAGGGAGTTACAAAAATGTGTTTTACACTGGAGACCCATTAGCTCTATTGGTCAGAGAAACTGCTTTGCAGCCTCCACCTGCACTATTGTGTGTGAGGGATTTATTTTATGCTCTGTTCATCACAACAAACAGACCTCCCGAGTAGCAATGTGTGTTCTTATATAAAAGATAATTTGGGGGCTCTGAAGACTTGAAACTCAGATTTGGTCCTGATTATTAGAAGGTCACCTAGGAATTCTGGAGCTGTTTGTTTATCCTTATTCCAGCCTGCTAGGTCCAAGAAAATACATTTAATTCAATCCAGGTGACTCTCCATTAAATATAATCTTGTCTTAATTGGTGCCACCTTGACCTCTACTTGTGAAGTCTGTTTTGTGGTCTACAAGTCTAGCTTTAAATGCTCAAACACACATTTTTCTATCCGATTCCCCATGATTTCATTATGACAACAACACACTTCATACCAGGCTCTCCATGTGTGTGTGAAATGCAGGGAAGGTTTAGTAACAAGACCACGTCCAAGCAGGATAGAGGTCTTCTTCAGGCTGCCAGCCATGATGGGCTCTGTTACTTGAACCCAGATCCGTTATCACAAACTTTAAGATGTCCAAAGTCAAGGGATCAGTGAGCAATTCAAAGGCACTGCTCCCTGGGGCTTCTACAGCCCATCCCGCTCTCTCTCCCCAGTAGAAAGGTTGCAATGTCCAATCACCAGGTAGGCTTCATGCACCCCTTGAATTTCAGTTTACATCTTCACTGGTGTGCTTTCCTCCTTGAAGTAACCTGGCAACCCTACAGCAGGCTTGAATTCACCCTAGTAGAGTATTCCTAGAAGACCTCTGCCTCTGTCAGTGATTTGACATTTCAGCACTGCTCTAATGAGGGAAGGAACAGCAAGGCTGAGGTGCTCCTACCAAGTGGTAGACCAAGGAGCATTAAGAACCACAGTTCATAGCAAATGCCCTCCTCTTGGTATCAGATGCCCCCCTCTTGGCATCAGGATTTTTAATCTGATCTGGCATTTCAAGCTGATGAAAAGATTACTCCGAATTTCCATTTCTGACAGTGGCAGAGAAACAGAAGCTCCTTTATTTTGCCAAAAGCCACAGTTTCCATTCTGGGAAGGAATACAGAAGTTAAGTAGCCCATATTGCAGGCAATAGCCAAGTGAGAGCTTGTCATGTTTGATCAATTGCTGGTGGAAGGAGATTTTCTGTGAAATGCGGTAAAAAAAAGAACAGACTCAACCACTGACATAGATTAATACACTAATGATATTAAACTTTGGCTCCAATGCTGGCTGCTGCTTCAGAGGGCTTGAAAAACTGAAGTTCTGAATTATGTACCAAACCCAGGCCACCGATTCATCTGGCAATGTTTACAAATGTCATATCAATGCTTTGCCAGCAAAGAACAAAGCAGAAACACTGACAGGTCCCAGCAAGCTTGGAAGAGAGAATTTGGATAGAAATTCATGTGGAGCACTTAAAACAGGTATGATCTGGATTGAGCTATAAGGTTAGTGTCTCAGGTAACTTACACAAGTAGGAGGTTTGAAAGTTTTCAGATAAATTAGATTAAAATCAATGCTGCTAATAAAACTGCACCATATGGCATAAGGAAGCCAAGCACTGCTTGATACAATGCACAGACGTATTCACTATCGAGATAATATAAAGTGCATTTTATATGCAGAATTTGAATAGCATCTACATTTTGCACAGCAAAAGGCAGGTATTTTGGCTTTCATTAAAAGATGCAGTTTCTGAAGTCATGTGGCATCATGAGACGCAGCCCCCATTTGAGTGGGGGGCAGGAAATGGTGATTCATGGGGTCACAGAGAAAATCTAAAAATTGGAATTGTTCAAGAACAGAGGGGGCAAAGAGAAGGAACAGATTTCTACACCATTGTTTTTAAGGCAAGTTCAAAGTGTAAACCCTAACAAAGATTTTTATAATGGTATTGATAATGCTACTCAACACCTTGGACTAACCCGAGTAACTAATAGTACTTCATTACAGAAAAGATTGTCATATTGCTACCCAAGAGCCACATGCAGTTCCTGAAGCAAAACCCAGAATCTTCAGCTTCCTGTTGGTGTTGTGGGATTCAGCATGTGCCTCCTTAAGGCATCTGGGTGGGATCTTACTAGAGAAAAAAAAGGCTTGAGTGGTAGAGATGGGTGGGCATAATTGTGAGTCCCATTAAATCTACCTAAAAAAAGAGACTAAAGGAGGTTTCAAGGTCCTGGAACAAAGGTTTCTTCAGCAACAGTGGTGCAGGGAAGCAGCACAGGAGATACTATTTTTAGGGTATATTTAAAGGAATCAGTTTAGAGGACAAACAGTATTTTATGAATGTGTGCTGAATTTCTTTTTGGAGAGCTTAGACAGGATGAAACCTGATGGGTAAAGTGAAGGAGTGGATTGGTAATCCCATATATCATGTTGACAAGACATGGTCAAACCTCTTCTGTGGCCTGCAGATTGTACCAGTCTACTGCTTTTGTGTATTACACAAATAGATACCCAGAAACTTATTTGTGTCAATGAACCTCACTACAAGCCAGGCTTCAGTCCCACCATGACTGTCGCTGTTGGTTTAAGTGAAATAGGTCACCATTTCACCTGGGAGTGCTCCCCAAGTTTGTCCCCAAAGACCATGTGGACATGCTGGCCTCACTGGATTGCAGCTGTGGAGTGTGGTAGCAGTGCTAATTCAGGAACTAGATCCAGAGGAACAAGGCATGATTCCTCACTAGGGAAAGGATAGAAAGGGAGTTCAGACAGTCAACTGGTTCAATTTTGTACTGGGTGCAATTCAGCTACATGCTTATGCCACAGTGAATCCCAAGCTACTCCAAGAGCGCTTTAGCTAAGCTGAAGTAATTAACAAACTATTACCGGATGCCTCAAATACTTTTTTTTTCCTTTTTGTGTTCAACTGACCATGGCTTTCAAAGCATATTATGAGCACAGAGAAGCATCATTCATTATGTAGGTGTATTGTTCCCCATTTAACAGATGCATTTCCAAAAGACTTGAATTAGGACAAGAGGGCACAGTCTTAAGCTGTGCCAGGGGAGGTTTAGGTTGAATATTAGAAAGATATTTTTTACAGAGAGAGTAATCAGACATTGGAATGGGCTGCCCCGGGAGGTGGTGGATTCACCGTCCCTGGAGGTTTGTAAGATGAGACTGGATGTGGCACTTAGTGCCATGGTCTGCTAACCACGGCGGTGTTGGAACAAGGGTTGGACTTGATGATCTTGGAGGTCTTTTCCAACATGGTTGATTCTATGATTCTATGAATTCACCTGGGTGGTGTTTTCTTTCACAGTAGCTTTGGCTTCCATGGTACTGTGCCAAGAAAGTCATCTTTACTTGTGCCCTTAACTCTCAGTGGTGTCAGCAAATTACTGGCAACAGCATGTATTATTTTCTTCATCAGAGTGAGAATTTATGATGTCACCACTAAATCCATCAGGGACATTACATCCTTATAATTCACAGTTGACTCTTGAACACATGAAAGGAATGGCAGTATGCCAGCTAACAAAGAATAATTGTGCTACTTACCTTAGCCATGATAATTTGATTAAATAATGAAAATATGCTGGTGCAACAAGGAAAAATTAATGCACCGATAAACACACAGCAGAAAAACAGGGAAGTACTGAGCTGTATATTAAATACACATCTTTATGGTAGCACTATTTTCAATTTCTGATACTTTAAGCTCATGGGAGCTTTGAACAATATTTACACTTCATTCAGTCTAGAGGAACATGGCAGCATTATTTAAATTTTATTTGATGATCAAAAAGATGGCAGTACTTCATGGCAAGAAAAAATGGTACAGGCAACAAGTTGCAGTAAGTTCATATTTTTAATGCAAAATTGATTGACTGTGCCTGAGAAAGTATATTAAGGGAGTATTCCAGGAACCTAGTTAATCTGGGAAAGAAGTGCAATTCACTAATGAAAGCAATTGCTAAAAACAGACCCCCAGTGTAGATTTCTAGATTCTTCACTGCTCATGTCTTTGAACTTTTTCTCAAGGAGAAAAGATACATAAAGATGGGAATAATAGAGCTAACCAGAAAATGGGATTTCTTTTCCCATGAGCATATTATTACTATTGTTACCATTATAATTATTATTATTATCATCATCATTGCTGTTATGAGGATCATTGCAAAAGCAGAGTTTTGTTTCAAAACTGCAAAATGTTGACTAGAAAGTACCATCTTCTGTATGAAAAATGTGTCAAGGTGCCTTATGGGAGCTGTAACCAGAGTGCTTCTGTGAGCTGAACCCTGTGGAGAACATCACTCAAGCAGCACTGGTTCTATCTTACTGAGCTGTGCCATGGGCCTGCTGGTTATTGTGAATGATGGGAAAAGTAGTTCAAGCAGCACACTTGACTCACAGGGGAGAATTAGGGCATAAACAGATTTCTGTGGGATACAAAGCAGTCATGTTGGGATCTATGTACCAAGAGGTTTTATTTGCAAAGTATCCATTATTGAATCAAAATACCTTTGCTTTTTAGCAACCAAAAAAAAAAAAAAAACCCAAACCAAAAACCCACAAAAAAACTTTCCTCTCTTTCTCTACTCTCCATCCTGAAAACTCTCTTTGAAAAAAATGTTTTCATTAAAATTCAGTCTCAGTGGAACACTTTGAATGAATTCACATTAGTGTGGTTTTGGTAAAACAGACTTTGGTAAAGCAAGCTGAAGAGGAGCATATACTGAAGACACTTGCCATATTAAACCATATCTAATTTATTAAATACTGGAAAGGGCTCTGTAGTCAAATAGATTTGCTTTTCAAAACATCACACTTAGAGGAGTGGGGGAGAGAGGGAAAAAGGAAGGGGAAGTTTGGTGCAAGAAATAATCTATACAACCTACAAAGGCTGCCAGACAAAATATTAGTCTTCTGTTAAATTATACAGCATGATATGAAAACACTTGCATTTCTGAAAGGCAACAAAAGAGAAAAATGTTGAGAAAGAAACTGAATCTTCAAAGCCGGAGTCAGGGATGTTATTCTATGCTCCGTGGTAATCCCCAGTTTACACCAGCTCTGTTTGGTCCTCAGTGCCAAGGGATGGTAAGCTCCGGTGATTTCACCATCACTATCCTGCAGCCTATGAATCAGAGAGGTTGTATTACTGCCAGGAAAAGGAAACCTGTTGAAAGAGATGTGCTCTGTAACCATGGCAGTCATCAAGAGGGTTACAAATTTTAACCACATTAGTGAGTAAAGTAAAGCAAAGCAAACTGTCAGCATAAACCTGTGAAGGGGAAAAATCCAGAGGGAGGCAAACTACTGCAGTGATGATATTTCCATGATTATGTGAGTCTGGAGAACAGTGCATACCTTGTTATACAACTTATGAAAGAAGTTATAATTTATGCTCCTTACATTTTGGAAGATGTGCACTGCCATAGATCACGTCATTAATGGTAAGAAAAGTTGTCTTATACTTACTGCAGTAAGATTAATATGCAGCCAGACCAGACATTTCTAGTTTCTTATCCAAAACTTGTGAAGCACAGTTTCTCCTGCAGCTTCTATTAGCCAACCAGAAATGCTACTAAAATTACTCTACAATATGTCATGAGTTGCATGGGATACCTGAGTCACTTTGTATTCTACACACCTCTAGATCTTTTTCGTGTTTGGTGTGAATGTTATCATGTTGAGATGGGATTTATTGCTATAAATAGTTTTCTTATGACTCTTTCCTGGTGCTTGTTTGACAGTGATAAAAACTAAACTGACATATGTTCATTGTGTGGTAATGCACTTAATCCATACCTTGTTTCTGGAGTCTTATAATCTGTAGCTGCATTGCATAAAGGAATGACTTTTACAGTATTTCAGTCTTTATAAAACAACCATTTGTGGATTAAGAGTGCGTTTCCATACTGATACACGTTGGCACGCCCACTTCTAATTTCCATTGTATAAGCCAAGAGAGAATTCTGCTTAGTAAGAACATGTAGGTGTATTGATGCAGGTGCACTACATCTCAAAGGTTACCTGAGGCCAACCAAAAGCCAAATCTGGTCTGGGAGGCCACGAGGTTGGTTCAAGGGAAAACTTTCCTTTGGAACATTTTAGTGCTATATGTGCTCAGGCAATGCCAGCCTATTTGTAAACTGTCATCATGCCATGAGAAGGTCAGGGTGCACCTGAGGAGGTCAGGCCAAGCAGACCTGGACAGACTTTTTGGGGGTTGCATAAGAGGACCTAAGGTGGACAGCAGGTGGGATTGTGTATTCACAGCTACAGATGCAGCTGTAGCATGTCTTGGCTAAGCACATGTACATGTGGCTAAGTCAAGGAGGAAGCAAAATCTATGGCACCTTTATTTGAATTAAAATTACTAGTGGAATTGGGACTAAATAACATCTTGCTCCATAAGCATGAACCTGCAGAACACAACACATTCACTCAAGCAGCTGAAGAAAATACTGTACCAAGGAATCATCTCTAATATAGGTGAGTGCTAAGGTGTGACATATTACTCACTTGAAATGCTGTGTCAAAATGTATGTGTTTATGAGTAATCCACCCCAAAAATGTGGCTTGTATCAATCAATCTGTCCTTAAGATGGTATCAGATTCAAAACTACCATGATCCTGGTTTTTGGATTTGATTCAGATATGACCAGAAACACAAGTGAATGATTTCTATATCTGGAAGTATGATTTCTAAAGGTCCATGCATCAACGCTGCTGCATCCAATTGAGCTCCCCCTATCTGTGGGCACATTTTGAACCCCAAAACAAACACAGCCTACACCTCTCCCATGTCTGCAAGGTAACGTGTTCTTACCTTAAGTACTCTTTTGTTGCGAGTCTTACAAGAAGCCAAATAATTTATGTATGGCATAAAATATATTTATGGTCTCTTACAGGTCAGCTTAAGCAACAAAAAAGGCAGCAACTTCCTCATAATCTATTGTGAGTAAAGAGGGTGGCACCAGTTTAGGAGGTGAAGGTTCTTTTGAGAGCCTTTCAGCAACCTATTCAGGAATCGAGAGGCAAGATCAAACCTGTTGATTTACAGGCCAAACAGTTCATACCTGTGACACATGCTGCAAGTGGGAGATTATTGCAGCAGAACAGCTATGATCTCAGGATTGCTGACTAGATCTCATTGCTATTGTCCTTGTCCTATATGGACTAGGTCGGCTGCACACACTGTATGGAGCAATGGGTCAAGGAGGCTGCAAGGCTTTTGAATAAAATAGTATGATAAGAGAATATCACACTTCATCTCTAGATGACGTATAATGTGGTGATCACCTTGTGAGCCAGAGACCAGTTGATGAGGGTTGTCTTTTTTTTTGCCATCAATGCTCTTTCAGCAAGCTGCAGTGACAAGGGCAGAAAGAAGTCTGGGTGTGGTGTTGCAGAGGACAGATAATTGCTACCTTGCATCTGAGCTTCCCTATGTTCAGCAAGGGACTGAAAATCTATCTCTTTGTTCAGGCTTTTAGCCAACTTCCTTCTCTGATAAAAATAACTTAATAGTGAATGGCAGTTTTGAGGCAAACTTGCAAAAGTTTCCACTTGCTTTTCTTTCAAAACTGAAGTGCTCCAGGAGTTCACAAGATGTTAGTTTGTAAAACTGGGGACTATTTTTTTAATTGAAGGTCTGAGAGTACCTCAGATACTTGGAGTAAATTAAAAAAAAACAACAAAAAAACAAATCAAAGAAGTGAGAATAATGACACTCTTTGTGTTGAGGAATGCCATTGATCCCCTAGACTGCTTTCGGCACGGTGATGTCTGTCTGCCTGTTGCTGTACCCCTCTCAGCATAACCACCGGTACCCTGAACCTGCAGCAAGTCTATGCTGCTCTGAGGGCTTCCCAAAGAACCTGGAGAGACTCCATCAACATGTTACAGGCCTTTGTTCTTAAATACAGATGAATTACTTGTGATATTTTCTTACAAGAACTTAATTATCAGTCAAAATGGTGACACCCATGTCTGTCCAGGACTAACACTTTGCTCAGCAAAAATTGTTATGTGGAGGGATGGGAGAGAAAGGAACACCTTTTTTAGTTTTCTTCATTTTAATGAAACAACAAACTCTGCAAAATAACCAGAGGAATACCTGCATTTCTAATTCTCCAGTATCCAGTTTCATTCAAAAAAGCATTATTTCTTTCATGCAGGGAGGTTAGTTTGAAGGTACTTATGGAGACTGTTTGCTCTGGACCGGAAGTTCAGCACACTGTTAGTTACAAGTTTGGCAACAAAATCCTACTTTGGAGAAGGAATTGCAGCTCACAATGACCAGAAGTGCAGTCGCACCTTGCTATTAAAGGGTCCTTCTTTCTTGGTGACCTTCCACAGAATTGAAAATTAGGTGTATCTTTCTTTATGGTGGGGACTCTGTATTGTATGAAGTACTCTCCTTGAGATATTTTCCAGTATCTGCTTTATTATAATGTTCTATTTAAACAAACTAGCAAGCCTGTCAGAAATGGTACTTATTGCAGGGCAAGAGGCTTTTGACCTTCTGTGTAATTATTCCCAGCTCACCCTTGGAAGTCTGCATTAGTCTAAACTGAATTTGTGGCATTGTGTGGTGCAAAAAGGAACTGAATTGTATCCATTAGTAAATTTGAACTGGAATGCACAGTAAATGTCAAGACTCTTAATTCTGCTTTCTATAATGGCTTCCAAGCTTACTAAGGAACAATCAAAAGCTATTAGTTATGACTAGGTAAACATTTTAATGATATGCTTTTTCCAGAAGACTCTTTACTTCTATTTGATGAGTCTTTGTACATGACTTAATGTAAAGCTATGAAAGAATAGATGTGTTTGTGATAAAATTAGTCTGAGGACTTTTATGAGAACATTCAGGCCTGAATACTCACAGTTTCAAAGTTTCAACTGTAAATTTTTATGCATCAGTCTATATTATACCAAAACCTTTCTTAGACACTTATGCTAAAGTGTCTAAGATGAATTCTTACCTATGAGTCTACCTTCTGTGCCAGACTTTTCTCATGTTAGACATTATCTCTTCCCTGCTCAGCAGTATTAAGTTGACAATGGAAATGTTCTTCCATTTTATGTGAAATCAGTGACAGACAATCTAGACAATCCAGATAGACAACCTAGATAGGAAATCTGGTTTCTTTTCTAGAGTAAGATTTTTATTTTTTATTCCAAAGCTGTACAACAGTCTTGTGAGAGATCTGATCAAGAACAATATAAAGAAAATTTCTTTCTTTGGAAATCTCTTACCCAATATTTGACTGAAAGCTAGGCAGAAGGTAAAGACTGTAGCTGCTTGCAACAGCTCCTCAAAAGCCAGTGTTATCTGACCAACAGTAATACATCCTTATCCAAGACTGAGAATCTGTTCAAAGACAAAGTAGTTGGCTGCTGCAGCAAGATTGGTTAAGATACAATGCTTCTGCAGCCAGCAGCACAAACGGGAACAACGTATTTAGCGTTAGATCTAGGTCAGATCTCAACTCACATAACCACGTATACATTTAAGTTGCATGGAGTGGAAGCAGCTTTCAGCAGGAGAATGAGTTGAATTAAGTCCAGAGCAAGACTTGAAATCTTATCAGTGAAGCCCTAGTTCTGCCACCATTACTCACATTCTTATTTAGATATTCAGAAAAAGTGGGTGTGGGGCTATGTCCCATGGCACCTCAGATAACTTCCAAATTCTGACATATAGCAATAAGCAGCAGCAGAAAAACAACAACGAACACCCCTCAGAAAAAACAAACAAGCAAACAAAACCCCAAAATAAAACAACAAAACAAAACAAAACAAAAAGGCCACTTGCTGAGAAGCAGTTAAATAACTTGAGAGGCATTCTTCACTGTTACATCTGGACACCAAAGTGCAGGGTAAGACAGTGAAAAGTTAATATATAGCCTCCTGGGCTTTGTGTGTCCTGTGTCCCTGCAGACATAGGGATGATCAAAAGGAGACACAAGGTGTAGGGAAGTACATGTAATTTAGACTACCTGAATCTAGGCTCAAGCGCTTTAATGTTCACCACCCTAAAAATTTCTTCATTCACTGTTCTTAACAGCAGCTGCTTCTTAGTAATCATTAAATGAATTTATTCTGATTAACCATTAGAAGATTATGCAGATTTTAGTAGAAGATAAGTGTAAAATCATTAAGAGATAGTTGCTTTCAACTGGTTCCTTTTGTCCCCCAAATAGAAGCATCTATTAAAGCTATAGAGTTCATCTGAACAGGGATTGCAAAATTAGAGTTGTTGTCTACAGTGACTATGTGTGAAAACAAGGATGCTCTTAAGAATGCAGTGAAAGAGACATTAGAAACTTTCTGAGAAGCAATCCAGAAAGCAAATTCTTCACGAGCAATTTTTGAAAAGATTACTGAAGATAAAATGTCAAAGGCACCTGACAGTCAATAATATGCTTTGCATCTTGATTTTTAGTCTCAAATAATAGTGTCATAGGAAACTGGAACATGTACTCAAGAAAAGTCATTATAAGAAATATTAGTAAAAAACTCATTTGCATATAGTTTCTTCACAAAATTAATTCAGATTGTGGGTTTATTAATATAAAGAGGTGGAGCTTGAGTAGAGAGGAGGAAGAATGAAAGATAACCACAGCAAAGGAGAAGGGATAACCACCTCTATGCCACTAGAAGAATGAGAAGACAGAGATAAGCAAAAGCAGTGTTAGATGATGCCAGTGATGACCTATTTCTTTTTCCAAAGAGCAATATTGCTCCATTAATCCTTCTACCAGTGCCCTATCTACATGAAATCAAACTGTCCCAGTGCTTTGCAACACAGCTTGCTTATATCTTATGAGGAGGTGCTGCATTAGAGATGGATTTGCCTTCCCTTTGTCAGGTAGCTGGGCTGCTTCAGTCACCCAAATGTTTGTCATTGATTCATCTCACCCCCATGCTACCACTACTGTCCTGGCTTTAAGTCCAGTAAGAGACTAAATTCAGGTACTCAAAAATCCTCATGTATCCCTGGTGGCATTTGCAGCACACACATTCATGACTACATATTTCCCTAAGCCGTGGGTTAAACTGATTAATAACTGGAAGTCATTATAATATTGTTGGGCAAACGAGGTCTAATGGGCAGCCTATAAACAAAGCAGCAGGCCATGCAGAGTCTCCCTCCCTTTTAGGCAGCTGCGGAGGAGTGAGACAGTAGATCTACTGAAAGCAGGGTCTTTTGGGGGGTCCTTGATTTCTCATGAGCACAGACTAGCTGGGAGGGACTAGTTGGAGATGAGGGTGAGTTTAGGTTTAGCTCTGTGTCTAGTCTAACAAAGCCATAGTCAGAATGAATGAGTAGGAGAGGGGGCTTTTCAGTAAGTGCAGAACACTGGTATCCTACTGCTCTTTGGGTATCTCTTGCCTGATGCTTGGCTTCATCTGAGCTGCTAGTATGTGTGTTGAACAATGCCTCAAAATATCCATTGTTTTGAGGTTTTTTACTTTCCCAGTAGAAGCCAGCACCTGCCATCCTTGTCTCTGATACCAGATATGCTTGAAACACACCTAAACCCATTCTGAGGAGCAATGTTATTGTTCCCATGGTAATAGACCTGGCCTTTGGTAAACACCTGATGGTGAGATGACACCACCACTTCTGGACTGAAAGTGCACTTCACTACATCCTGGGGAGAAGTGAAATGATGAACAACTTGCTCCTCTACCTCTGCAAGGCATAGCAAAGAGAAACTGGGGTGGGGATGGTGGTAAGGAAAGGCTTTAAAGAGGCCTGAGGGACCTAAGAGAGGGGAAGAGAAGTTAATTCAGCAACCTGAAAAGGAAAGTAGGAAGGCAGCAGCGCTGAATGCCTGGAGAGACCGTGGATACTCTGACTGTGGTGGCAAACAGCCACATCTATAACCAACCACAACTGATCCTAAAAGGGAGGACATGTGCCCACACTATGTTGTACGTATGAAAAACCCACAGGATTTATTAAGATTTTAAAATGTAGGAAATGTGACAGAAGGATGAAGTGAATGTATATTAAAAAAAATCAAACTTACATTGTCTAATGTGTGTTCATGAGCAGCATTCATCTCTGAATGTAGCTACCCCACCTGATCAGGACCCTTGTTCTGTTTGGGATACTGTTTTCCCTGAGAAGCAACCAAGGGAGTAATTAACTCCCCAGGGAAGTCTGTAGATGCCTACCTCTGCAGTAAACCCTTGTTGTTTCAGAGGACTGCTGAAAGCTGGGGAGTATCACATGGATGCCTCCTTTTGGGTCCAAAGAACTGACCACCTCCCAGTTGGAAACCTGACCATCAGCATTAAGGCCAAGCATCACAGCAGTTCATCTCTCTTGCCTGGGTGGATAGTGATTTCCACGGGGCCTGCTGTCACCCATTACACCCACAGCAATGCCTGAGGCTGCTGAGTAGGTTGCACACACATCACTTATAGACAAATGTTGGCTGCTGAGTGGCCTTCCTCTTCTGTGCCAGATCTGTCAGGAGCTCACTACTTTAGGCAACCTGAGGTTTACAGGACCCCAGGGAATCACATGCCCTACACTGCTCATAAGACATGAGTATGGCTTGCCAGGGGGAGGTGGGAAAAAAGAAAAAGAAAAAAAGAGGTTGTAATTCAGTGGAAGTCAATCAAACCTGTGAGGAATTTTCAAGTCATATACTGAATTGATCCTCTCTGCAAAGGAAAGAATCCACCCAATGAACCCAAGCACTGAGCTGGGCTGGCTGCTCTGGCTACAATTACACCTGTAAGTCAAGGAGTGGTGGGAAGCACTCATGAGCACTGCAGTGCAATTGCCTGTACTTTTGTACTTTTGGAGTGGCCTCTGGCCTGCACTACCATTCTTCCAAACAACAGCTGAGAATCCTTGAGAAATGAGTATGGTCCGAAGACCCTTCCCAACAGGCAACTGAATGCTGCTATCCTATTTTGGAGGCTGAGTTGAACAATGTAGACAAGAAATGTCCTGTGCCAGCTGGCATCAATGCAAGAAAATGCTTTCAGGGTAGGTTTTTTTTATGTACTAGTGTGCAATTAGGTAGTAGGGAAACTTATTTGTTCTTGCAGCTTGGTGGCCTGTGACTTCAGCAGCAACTTCATCCACATGTTTTTAGAAGTCGAAGCAGTTTCTATTTTATTCCACTTCATTGAAATCTAGGGGCCTGCTAAGGGCTGTGAGTCAGAGATTTAGGATATCCTAGAATCATAGAATATTCTCAGTTGGAAGGGACCCACGGGGATCATTAAAGTCCAACTCTTGACCCCAAGAATTACACCATGTGCCTCAGAGCGTTGTCCAAATGTTTCTTGAACTCTGTCAGTCTTGGTGCTGTGACCACCTCCCTGGGATCCCGTTCCAGTGCCAAATCACCCTCTCTGTAAAAACCCATATATAAACCATATATTAAGACATGCATGAAAGGTTTTAGACAGCTATGGAGGGAGATAGCAGAGCTGAGAGATTTTGTTTTCTTTTCCTGTGCAATTTTGAGTTAAACTCATTAGCTTTTTGTGGTGGGCAGAGAGCTGTGCACAGCTAACCACAGGCTGGGTGAGGTACAAGTTGTCAGCAAGTGATTGTGGGCAGGAGAAGTGATAAGATGTGTAAATTTCAATTCATTTATCTAACTGTGTATATCTAGCATAATCAGAGATGTCCTAGAGTATCGTACCTGGCCTCAGCTGCCTCTCCATGGAGACAAGGGTCACCCATAGGCCAGACTTCACAGCTGCTGATTCCATGTGGGTTGCCTGCTTGCCTGTGTTTAAAGTACTGACTTGAATCTTGTAGAAGTCTTTGCCTGGAGTATCTGGAATATCTGCTGTCTTATCTGAGGAAGCCATTGAAGATGAAGACCTTAATGTCTAGGTGGTTGATAGTAGGTCTAGGGAAGAATTAACTGTCTCCTGCAGGCACCTTGTACTGCAGCTAAATGCAAACCTTTGACTGGGAGAGGTGTCTATGTGTGCTTTGGATGCATAGCTTAGGGCAGACAAATTGCAGTGAAGGAGTCTAATAAATTGCTGTGTCACAAGCACAACCAAAGCAGTAATGGGCTCGCATTCAGTGGAGCAGGCAAAGTTCTGTGGAAACCAGCCAGTATGGTTTAGCACTGGCTTTAGAAGTTCCTTAATGTTGTTTGCTAATGGTGCAATTGTACTTACTTGGGAAGGACTTTATAGGGATGAGCAATCACACCGTCCTGTAAAGAAACTGAAAACCAAACACATTTATAAATGACTCAGTGAAAAATGCAAAAATGGCCACACAAAACAGCCCTCATGGCCATCTGCTCTCCTCTCCAGCAGAAGTGTAGGAGGGTAGATCAGGCAGATGGTGATGCCTCCTTCAGGGTTTAAAAGCCTGGACTAAGGCATCTCCCTGTTTTCCTATCCTAGTATTTAAAATTCATTTAGGGAACTCTCAGTCCCTATTTAACTTTGAACACAGTAGTGTGTCGGTGGCAAAGAACCACAGTGGTCCGCGAGGCAAGGATTTCCTGGTGCAGAGTGCTTGAGCATCCAGAGTCACTGAGATGTCCTGGATGAATTGCTGCAGTCCCTGTGACAGACCTCTACCTACCACAGAGGCAGCGAATGCTTCAGGAGGGGAAAGCTTGCCTCTCATAAAAACTGACACTCTGATGATTAAAGGTGCCGTCTCAAAAAGTCCTCAGAAGAGCTCAAAATGCTTTCATTAGGGCCAGATAAACCAAATTTAAGTAACTGTGTAGTATTATATAGCAAACACAGTCATCTTCAAATACGTCATTTTTTTCCCCCGTAAACAGTTGGAAGAGAAGGGGACTGACAATTAATTGAGCACTGGGACAATAGGTTTTGATTTAATTCTATTACTTGGGTAAGCTTATAAACAACAGAAGAAGCTATGAAAAAAATAATAGATCCTATTCACATACATAAGGAAATCCCAGAGGATACTGTTGAATGAAACAAAGAGCTAAATAATTTTAAAAAATGGATTTTATTTATTTGGTCATAGCAGGATAAACAAGATGGAGAACGTATTGTGCCAATTCTCAAAATTGCATCAGAGGAACAATAATTAGCCTTTTTGTTACTTTCTTCTGTAGTCAGCTTAGATCGATAGCAACTTCTCTATTTGTTTTATTTGAATCCCATTATTTTTCTTTCTTTCTTTCTTTCTTTTTTTTTTTTTTTTGAGGGAGGAAATTGCGTGACTGTGAAGGTACTGGAACAGAGAAAAGATCTTAAAGATTTGGCAGGTGAAAGCTGCTATAAGTGACACGTATGTGCCCCCCCTTCAGTGTTGCTGAAATAAAGAGGAGATTTGTGGTGTGTATATTTTTGACAGGACAACAAAAAATCAGACCTGAGTAAACGAATCTCTGACTTGTTTCCACTTGCAAAGAAGGCCTCCCTAGACTGAGCACACTGGTAGTGACTCACAATCACAGTTAAGGAATAATAAGGTTTTTATAAGAATCACCTGTTTAATCACCAGGGATCTGGGCTTGACAACCCAGGCCTGCATTCCTAAAATGGGTTTTATATGCTAATGTCAAGAGCATGAAAACAGGGAAAAGAGAACTACCTAAAAGATATTTTAGTGAAGCCTTCTCTCCCTAGTCATCAGCTAATTTCATCTTTCAGCCTGGCAGCAGGCAACAGACCAGAAATTTCTGCTGTATGCCTCATTTTCCTGAGGATCGAGAACATTTAAGTGGAAGACCAGGTTCTTCTCAGAGGGCCATGCTTAGTATCCCATTCATGTAAGTGATGTTGAAGAAGCTCCATAAATTAAAACAAAAAGACAGAGAAATCTAAGAAGGAAAGGGCCAAACTTAAGGTGCATCTCATCCAAAACCAAACAGAAGCCTCACGCTTGCTCAGCCTGACTGAGCTCACTAGACTTGCTGAACTGATTTGCTGTTTGACCTTAGAGTTGCCTTGGTGTTCACATGCCCCAGCATGCCCCAAAACACTGGTTTGAGTAGTTTCAGGGCTTAGCTTCAGTTTAAAACATGCTGAGATTCAGTCTGACAGAGCAGAATGGCCTGATCCAGAGGTTTCAAAGGGTGCTGCCACGTACGAACCTAAGATGTGGGTTGCAGTCAGCAGGCACTCATTTTCTCACAGCCTAGATGAGCATCTACAGCTCTGGTGGAATGACTCCTAGACCCTGGTGCCTACAACTGGAGCATTCAAGAGCATCATCTAGAACCTCAGCCATATCTGTTCCATTGTGCCCCTTCTGAAATGATTATTTTATTTACAATAAGAATATGCATATAGAAAATATAAATTTTAAGCAGCTGAGTGAGACGTTGGCAATTCACTCAGACAGCTACGAGCAAATGAAAAAAAAAAATCAAGACTTACTTTATCATAGTAAGGTATCTGTATGGCGATGTCCCATTTTGCAACATTGTATGCAAAATGTTTTCTTATATAGGACTTCTGGCTGAAGAACAAGTGCAACAAGAAAAACAGCTATGTAAACAATTCCGTTTAACTACATTTATCTGGGCAAATACACAGAAAAGTCTGAACAAACTTTGGCTCTCGGAGAGATTCTAAAGCTGAGGGCCAGAGTGCCAAGATTTCATTACTTTTACGCTGAAAGAGTTATTGTTGTGCCCCCCAAAAAAGTTGGAAACCTGCATTGAAATACTGAAAATGAATTTGTGCATAGTACTATACTCCTCCACTGGCAAAGAGAGAATTAACTGGGTGATGTAATAACTATTTTCCATCTCAAAGTTCTACTAGGCGGTACATTTCCTTTGATAATTGTTGTGATTTCTTTTAACAACTTGAAGAGTGCCTCGAGCTTTGGCAGAGTAGGGCCTTTTGTTAATAGCAACATTATTAATTATAATAATTTTGTATTTCAATAAATATTTTATACTATGGTATATTTTGCTGTTCCTCCATGAAATTTCCAACAATTCCTATTTTAAACTTGGTGACAAAATTGCTGAAGACTGTGTGTTTTTCCAACATTCTGTGGAGACTGGAATGGACAGTAGCACAGAAAATGGAAGTTAAATTTTTTTTCAAAACTTGACATATTCTCAAAACACAGGGTGTCTGCTACTTGGGAAGTTCATTTTTTAAAATTTCTTGCAAACTGGAAATTCCAGTAGAATAATTAAGTACATAATAACCAATTAACTAATTAAAAACCTGACAAGAAGTTTGGGGCTTTGTCTACTGTACTTTCTCTTCTTCAAGGGACAAATGTAGAAGTGTTGACGCAGTCTCCTCAAGTAGCCAGATACAGCTTTAGCGATTCAGTCTTGTTATACTGAGTTAAAGGATGAAAGAATACCAGCCTGAAAACAGTCTAATGATATGAAGTATCTGCCATGACAATTAGGTGAGAGAGAAGGAAGAGCTGTCATAAATACTGTAGTAGATAGAGGATACCTCATGCAAGCATTTAAAATCTAGTGGCAGTGCAACTTGCTTTATACAGCTCTGGTAGTATCATTTAGTGCTTTTGATTGTGGATAGATATTTGCTAAACACATAGTTTGAATTTAGTAACTCCCTTCTGCTGTTTTATCATGTGAAGTAGAAGGAAGCAGAAACTGTGCCACGATTCTGCATTTTCCTTATGACTAATCATAAGAAGCACAGATTAACAGAGCAGTTATTATTCTGTTTCACTGCTGAACTGTAATACACAATTTAATGAAACTTGTACTGTATATGCCTGTTATGGAGAGATTTACAACACAACTCAGAAAAACCATATAAAAGATACCATTCTAAGGGCAAAGTATTCCAGTCTGAGATAAGAGGTTCAAAGATAAGAAAATACACGTTTGTGAAAAGAAGAATCCCTATGTTAGATATGACAGCTATATGGAGATGACAAAGCTACAACTCATGAATGAAGCAGGTTGGATGTGCTCAACAACTGTTCTATATTTGAAAATAGACTGTAAGTTGGGTCAATTATATACCATGTCGTGGATGGAATAGAGAAATTACTGTAACTGCACAGGAGGGAAGACAACATCTGCTGGAGAACTTGCGTCTAAAAGTCCTAAGGAAATTAGCCAAGATCTTTGAAGACCTATAGTAAATTTTTAGCAAAGCTTGGAAAACTGAAGGAATTCCTGAGGATTTAAAAACTCTTGGTACTGCTTCGGTGTTTGAAAATGATGAACAGAATGACACAGGTAGCTATCAGATAATTATCCTGACAGTGTTGCTTAGAAAATGTAGGGCCGTGGGTTTTGGACTGCAGAACAAAGAGTTAGAAGCTGTAAGTATTTTGGTTGGAAGGTAGCTTTTGTTTGTTGTCTTTTGTTCTGAAGTTGGCAGACAATGGTAACTATACTGATGTCACATACTTGTATTTCTCCAAGGCATTTGACTTTATATCAATTACATTTTGACTAAGAAACATGAATTATATAAAATTAACACAGCATAACACATAGCAAGTGTGTCATAAAGTGACTCCCGGAGAGATCTCAGGCAGTTGTTACAACGGAAGAGAAGATCTGTTTCCAGCACTGACTCTTAAGCTGGCACTGTTCAGTATTTTCATTAACAACATTGATGACCATACAAAGTGTTTTCAAGTGAGGTTTGTAGGCAACATAAAGTTTGTTGGGTTAAAAAAATATAGAAGAGAACACATGAAGGGCAGAATCAACATAATTGTCTGCTCAAACATTCACAATCCCATAAAATATGTTTTGGTACAGACATCTATGAGACCTCTAGAAACAAAGATACAAAGAAACAACTCATTTTACGGGATGGTGGCCTTCACTCTGGATAAACTTCACTTTTAACAGAGTCTTACTGTCCTGGCTACTTTCCATGGTCAGTTGGGAGAGACAGGCATCTCCTGAGGCTCTTTCCAAATACAGTCAAGTTCTGACCAGTGTTCATTAACATTTTTAAATCTTTTATTATTTAGTCTTTTCTGATCAACTTAGATGCAGTCAAGGGGCCATAGTTTGAGGGGGTAAAAAGTTAGATGAGATGTGTGTAGTTCTGGGCCCCAGAATTTAAGAAGGATGTGAAGGTACTCAGGTGCATCCAGAGGAGGACAACAAAAGTGGTGAAAGGGCTGGAAGGCATGTCCTGTGAGGAGTGGCTGAGGACTTTAGGTTTGTCTAGTTTGGGCAAAAGAAGCTGAGGACTGACCTCATTGATCATTCTACAGCTTCCTGAGGATGGGAAGTGGAGATGGAGGTGCTGATATCTTCTCCCTGGAAACCAGTGACAGAAGACGTGGAATTGGTTCAAAGCTGCACCAGACGAGGATCAAACTGAACTTTAGGAGGCATTTATTTACTGAGAGGGTGGTCAAACCCTGGAACAGGCTTCGTAGTGAGGTGGTCCCAAGCCTGTCAATGGCTAAGATGCATTCGGACAATGACCTTAATAACATGCTTTATCTTTTGGTTAGACCTGAATTGATCAGGCAGTTGGACTAGATGATCATTGTATGACCCTTCCAACCAAAATTCTGTTCTGTTCTAGTCTAGTCTATTCTGATGAGCTAAGTGTCTAGTTTCCTTCTTTCTACCATAGCTCATAAAGAAAAGAGAGAAAAAACACAGTCCATAAACATGCTGGTTCTAGCATCAGGAAGTCAACAGACTAACCCTCGCACCTGCATGCAGTTTCTGGATTAGAGCACATCCTTAGTAATATTTCTGACCATATTTAAGAGACTCTAAATCCACTCTCAAGCTTTTCTAGTTTTCAACTGTCCTATCTGCTAGGAAAATGCATCTAAGGTCAAGGACAAGTTTACCTAAATTGAACTTCAAGACATTACCTCTTATTAAGCCTTTGGCAACAGGACTGGAAAGCATGCCATTATCAGGTCTCATCATACACACTAGCATATGGGATAAACTACCTCCCCTCTTCTCTTCAGTGAATGTAGAAAGCTATAGAACCCTGAGGTCACATTTATAGCCACACTGATATTTTCACATTTTTCTTGAAATGTGGATTTCAGACAGGCTTGGTATCTCTACCACAGTAATGGCGTTGTCAAAGCTGTGTGGACAGCCTTGGTATTTCCCAGTCTTTATGGAATATTCTCCTTTTTATTGTTTAGGATCACTGATGCTGTTTTGTCACTGGAGTATTCTGAGATTAATTTTTTCAAAATTATTGAATATTTCTTACAGCCACTTTTTCTATGGAGAACAGTCAAGACAATAGAGTAAAGCAGAATAGAATCTAATTGAATCAAATTGAATAGAAGAAATTTCAGTTGGAATGGACCTAACCTACAAGGATCATCCAGTTCAACTGCCTGACCACTTCAGGGCTAACCAAAAGTTAAAAGCATTGTTCAGAATTTGGCCTTGTTAAATTTAATCTCATTAATCATAGCCCAGTGCTTCAACTTATCTAGGTCCCTCTGCAAGGACAATTGTCCCTCAGGAGAGCCATGTGGTGGGGAGCTCCATGCTTGTTAATTTCCACATTGTGATAGAGACCTGGAGTGTATCTCACGTGTTGCATCTTTCATAGCTTGCTGAGGAGGAATTCCCACTCTTCTTTGTGTTCAATGCCCAGACACATTTGTATGCTTATGTACTTTTTCCTCTCTCTGTATCAGTATGGCTTTTTCCCAGTGGAGGAGCACATCAATGTTCCCAACACATCGGTGTTCTCAGGGGGAGCAGTTGCAACCTTGGTTTCTCCTGCTTGCATGCTCAGGAGTCAACTAATCACCAGGTTTGAGTCAGTGCAGGCATCAGTAGGGCTTTCCTGTTCTCACCCTGTTCTGTACTTTTCCTGTTCTGTTCTACACCCTGCTGATTCAACCTTAGCACAATTTAAATATTATTTATTTATTTTTCTCCCTCATTTGGGACAGGACACGAGGACTAGAGTCTTTAACAAAATTGCCAACAAATTGGTACCATCATTCTGTAATCATCTGCCATGCTGACTGCCAGCTACTTCCAATTAGGAATATATCAAAGCCACAAATAAAGATGAAGCACAGTGCACAGCTGTAGTCTGACTCTAATATAGGCCTGTTCTGCTATGCTGTTTCAGCTATGCAAAGCTGGATAAAGAAAAGAGACCCACAGGTGATAGTGGAAGTGAACTATTTCACGCTGTAATTTAGAGGGTAAAATATTCAATGTACTAGCACTGGAGTCCTCTGAATGTTGCTTTAGTAAATATATGCTGTCAGTATGAATGATTTTTGGCTCACTAGTGTTTTGGGAGGTCATGGGCTGTGTAATGCTTACGTGTGAGTAATCATTATGAAGGAAAACACTTAGTATGTCATCTTACATTGCCCAAAATCTAAGACTGGACATTAACTCATCCAATCTGATGGACCTGGGACTCTAAATTACTATGAGCTTGAGTATTTTGGAAGCCCCAAAAGATGTATTTCTGAACTCATACTGTACTCTGAATACTGTTCTCCACCCATGGCATTGCCCAAACCTGATACAATTTCACTATTATTAGCAAGTCAAATAGATCTTAAATGAAGAACAGCATTTGCATAAAGTGGAGATGAAGAGGTTTAATACATGTCTCTCCTGGCCATCACAAAATATTTACTGCAATTTCAGTAATAATGGGCAAGAAACTAGCAGCAGTGAGAAGGCCAGCAAGGCCAGCTCCACTTGACTGGATTTCTGAAGTAATGGATTATTATTCTTATTAGTTAGTTAGTTAGTTATGTAGTTAGTTTTAAATTGGGGCTTGGGATGTGAAAAAGCAGAGGTGTCTTGAAGCTAGCTGAGCTCCTGCAGGCTGCATCAGCAGAACTGGTCAAATGACAATAGGAACAGTCCTTCTGAGAGGCCCTAGATGCTGCTCAGGTAGCAAGTCCCTCTGCTGCCTGGTGCTCTGAGCAGGACAGTAAAAGAGGGACAGGCTTTGTGTTAAAGCCAGCGTGTTCCATACAAGTGTGTAACATTTTTGTAGTGGTGGCTTGTGAAGTTTTATTTCTCATAAACTGTATCAACTCAGTTCAATTGCATGGTTTTCCTTTAACTATTTATTGAAGTCATGTCCACCTGCTGGACTATTTTGCCTGGTATGAACATCGGGATGACATATTGACAATTATCGAGTCACCTCAATTACCTTTCTGAAGCGTTAGCAGAATGCTTGGTTGGGTGGGGAAAAGTGTTATTAATTCTCTTGATATTAAAATGTGGCAGATGTTTCCGATTGCTCCTCAACTTTTCATTTTACTACTCTATTGTTCAAGAAACGTACTTCTGTAAATTAAGAAATGCCATTTGTTAGGTTTCTTAATTACTGATGTGGTAGAAAGCATTTCATCCTCGATGGGTGATATGATGATATAATGGAAGAAGATTTAATGACTTATTCTGCATTTTTGTGCATTATGAATAAGTTACATGTGGGTTGTTCAGATGCTTCTGTAAGGTATAGTTGTTGCAAATCTACTGGAAAGCCAGAGACCTTATTTATTATTCTGTGTTATCTTATTTTCATTCTGTATTCTCAGTGGTTATCCAAGGTGTGGGGATTATCAGTAGCCCAAAAGATAGCATGTCATCATTAGATATTGAGTGAGGATGTACAAGGAATACTCTTGACTGATGATAGACCATCTCAGGGCAATTTTAGATAGTGTTAAAATTAATTTGTATTTCACCTTCAGTTTTTGAAAATGGCTGGGTAATAGCTACAATGCTTAACATCTCTTATGTATCATTACCAGTCATTAGCAAATGTCACCTGTCACGTTTTCCAGTTACCACATTACAACATGCATTTCTGCTTCTCGATGACTGTGAATTGCCCCTGTTCAATCCTGAACTGTTGAGACAGCTGGTGGGAACATCCAAGATGTCAATTATCTCATATGTTTGGCAGATGGACAAGAGCTTTTCCAAAAGACCTTTCTGACAGACTCTTGCTGAAGCTGTCATATCTCCCATCTGACCCTCAACCTTACTACATTTGCTTCTGTCAGAGGACTTCGCTATGTGTTTTCATAATTACTTTCCACAACTTATCATATAACTCATATTCTTAGCGATGAACTGTGAAATGTAACAGATGGCATTGCAAACCCCCAAAATACCAGCAGACATTTTCCATGGTTGCTATATAATCATGCAGGGATGTTACTGACATGTGAAATTGCTTGAGACTTTCAAATCTTTCAAGAACACCTGCAAAAGGGGTGCTGATTTTTTGTTTAAAAGTAGCATGAATCTCTGTAACTGTTACCAATATTGCCCTGTAAATTCAACCCTTTGACTTTAAAAAATGTCCTGAGAGAGAACTGTCCGCCAGAAAACTTCCAAACCATGTAAGGCACAAACTTGAAACAAAAAAAAAATCACAATAAAAGTCACTGATGGTTCTGCATTGCTTTTCACACGCAGTGAGAGGAAACAATCGAGTCCTACCACCCTAGATTATTATACTTGTTCTTGTAGAGGTGCCAGTTTTGCACTGTTCCACTGGGCAAGTCCCAGTAATAAGGAGTACGACTAGTTGCACAGAAATATCACCTTTTTGAAAAGCCTTGAGGTCACCCCAAGCTCTCCTTTGCACCAAATATTATTGATGTGCACAGTACCTTTGTCTCACTTAATTCTATGTGAAATATTCTGGGCATCTACAGAAGGTACGTACATTTGAGACTGGTTAAAAAAACCCATTAGAACAATATCCAATTCCTATTTTTAAAAAGAATGTTTACCTGAGGCTCCTGGCCAAATTTCAGTCCCACTAGTTATGTTTTACTGAAATAAGTTATCACCTGCAGTTTTACTTGGACCACGTATAGTTTTTTGGTTGTTGCTCCTTTTACAGAATTGTTTATTTTTAGGTAAGTAGTGTTGCTGTATTTCATTGATAGGTATAAATCACAGCTTATTTGGTAGAGAAATACAGACCAAGATGCTTCAGACCTTTATCATATCTGGATGGGATATTCAGGCTGTTTTACAGGTAAGGAGGTCAAAAAGGTCTCCTGAGACTGAGTCTGACCACAGTGACTAGTGTGTTCAGCAGGTTAAAGCCCCAGTCCAAAATCATGTTTGGCTTTGCAGATTCTTGGACATACTTAATTTCTGCTTGGGACGTGGTCCTGATGACAGTTACTTGTGGAATCATTCTTATGTACATACTTTCTCCTGTTAACTAAATTGAACTAATCACATGAATGAAGTTATGCCTGGGATCAAAGTATGAGCTCCTATGTTTCTAAAGTGACTTGGAATGAATTTTTTGTACTTCTGTTTTTTAGCATAAGTGGTGTAAAAATCATACTACTTCAGGAATACTTTAATGCTTCTTAGAAGTAGTATTTTCTGATTTTTTTTTCAGTTGCAGAAAACAGTTTTTATTATGGTCTCTGAAGACCAGACCTAAACATTATTTAATTTCACTTACAAGTTCTCCTCTCAAATGCTATAAAACTGTAGAAAATTCACTAAGAAAATTTGGTAAGAAAATATTTATATTCGCATTCTGGCTGTATAACACAAATATTTTGTCATCATTAACATTCCATGGCAGGTTAAAAATCAAAATGCATACAATATATTTATTCCAAAGTGCTGAATTTATTCCTTTTCAAAATATTTTCAAATGCCTCATAAATATTAAGATGAATCACAGAATTTCTTTGAGTTCAGTTAGCCAGAACCATTATATTTATTCTGTCTTGCTCTTACTGGTAATCAAATTTTTGGCAGCTCTCCAGAAGTGCTCACAAGCCTGAAGGGAGAACAGTGAACAGGACAGCAGAAAACTGGCATCTTGGAGTATTTCTACTTGAAGGGTTGTTAAAACACTGTCATTCAGCTTATGGCCAGATATGACTATGGGCCAGTCCAGAATCTCCGTGGCCCTCTCAGCATAGCTCTGGTGTCATCTAATACAGCCCATACTAACTGTGACCCAGTGTTGTGCTAATAGAGTTCCTATAATGCGTGAACTCCAAGGCTGTTTCTCACCGGTTTAGAGCAGAGTGCAACCACTCTTTCTGCACCTACCTGGAGGGAAGCCCCTCCAGATCTCCTGTAGCCAAAAGGGAGCTTATGCTCATTTATCTAAAAATGTCCCCTTTACCTTAACTTTCAAATGAAATGATGATATGTGAATGCCTTTACTGAAGCAGTCATAAGCTGAAGGTTGGCACATTCTGGACTAGATGTCAGGGCATGTTGCCCTCCTGGTCCTGGGCAAGCTATGCCTCATTTTGTGCCTTGGTTTCTTTGGCTTTGCATTGAGGCTAATTATGCTTCATGTTTGTTCTCATTTTTGAGGTCTACAATCTTTGGCCAGCAAGTCAAATAGTGCAATGATAAGCGTGAGGAAGTCCTTGGAAAGCCAACCATGGGACACTTTCCTTTCCCACCCTTGTGCCCATGAAGGACCTCCTCTCCATGCCATGGCTGTATCATTGCCACTTCCAATGAGCTGCATGTGATTGATTGTTACCCATAATAGATCCAAACCACCTGTTGAGAACTGATTATCTACCATAATCTGATGCCCAATAGTAAGAATCTAATTGCACTTAGGGGTAGGATAAAATCATCCTAAACTCTAGCTTAGGTCATCATCACCCAAACCCTGGTCTGATCCAAGGTGAAAGTTCAACTTGCCTGCTTTTCAAAACTGCTTAACATTGTATGTTCTTAAGTTTTCTAGATTCCTTCCTAACTTACCTGAAAGGTCCCCAGGCATTTAGGTTTAGTCACCCACATGTGCCTGGGAATATCTGTTCCTGGTTAATTACTTCTACCTGTAGGTAGACATCTGAATGCTGTTGGTTTTCCATGAAAAAAGTCTCTAGGCTCACTTATGGTAGAAACTACAGTCAGTGTCATTAGTAAGGGTCATTCTTGGTGGTTTGTATAAGTGTCAGGTAGTTCCACCTCTTCGCAAGCTTTCTTCCTTCTCTTTACAAGGAGGGGGAGATTTCAGTTTTACCCATACAAGAACATTTGGGGTTGTTGGGTAAGTTGCCAAGGCTTGCAGACAATGAGATATTCTTTTTGAGCCCAGTAAACCAATCTGGTTTTCTATTTCTGCACTGAAGCGAGGTCACTGCAAAATGAGGCATCCAAGAGTTTAGGAGCTGTGAAAGCAGTGATATCAGAGACTACTTCTAGTCTAGAGATTCAGTTGCTCAGCTGAAGCCTCTAGAAATTTGTTCTTGATTTTTTTTAGGAATCATTGTGCATTTCCAGTCAAGACTTTGTTCTTTGTCCAATATATTATGTGACAAGCAGATTCATCCAAGGGACTTGGAATGGAGATCTGGCTCTGCAGCACATACGTTGCTTGTAAACATACGGAGAGCCTTTCTTAGAAAAAGTGTCTGCACAAGCACTGTGAGCAGGGGTATCTGAGTTCACCACAAGTGATGCTATCATTGTGCTGCTGCTGCTCTTTCTTCCTGGAGTTTTAGGAAAAAATCAGAGCACTGAGAAATCGTCATAAGCAATAAAGACGGCACAGAAGCTCTGGGGGATACAAGTACAAAAGTAATAAATTTCAGGCGACTCTCAGTTATCTGTACATCTTGTATCCAGATTAAGGATTATGTGGGTCAAGACCATAGGGTCATATAAGCTGATTCAAGGTCAAGTCTGCTTTAGTAGCTCAGTATTGGCAGCCCTGAACACAAGTGTGTTGCTTCTTAGGGACAGCTCATACACACTGTAGCCACTACAGTGTGTCCTGCAGTCCAGACTAAAAAAACTTGCTGAACATGTACTAGTTCGGGGCAGAACCAGCTCAGCTGCCCCTGCTTCATATCTTTGGGATCTAAACAAGTACAAAATATGGCACGTGCTACAACACCAGCTCATACCTAGCAGGGTTTATTAGCCTTCTCTGACCTGAGTTACCTTTGTATAGTCATTCTGTAGCCAGTTAAAGAATCTCTCCTGGTCCTCGGGGTGTTGGGAAACATGGATATAGAGGCACCAGAGAGGATTCCCCAGCAGCTCTCTTGGGCTGTGTTAGTGCTTTGGCTAGTGCTTTTCTACCCTAATGAACCCAAGCCAACGAGTTTGGCTGGACATTATTATCATCTATTCAGGCACTGTGCTATCCAAGATCTTTCATCCTCAGTAGCCCAGATAATGAGGAGCTGCTGGTGCAATTCTTACAAAATCACGTTTGAGATAATCTTCAGACTGATGTTCCTACAGCTGTTATACATCCTGTTGAAAATACAGAATGTAACTTAAAGAGCAACTGTTCCCACAACAGGCTGAGACTTGAAGCTTCAAGCCAGAGGGAGCTAGTTGGGGGGGGGGGTTGTCTGGAGTGCCCCAACTCTGGATTTCTGACAGCAAGAAAGATTACCAAGTCCTCAGAGCCATTTAAGAGCAGACTGGGAAAAAAAATAAGCTTAATTTGCACAGTCTCACAGTTGGAAAGCCCTCAGCTGACTTCTTCAGGGTAATTTTCTTTTTCTTTCATTCTTTCTTTCTTTCTTTTTTCTTTTCATGTACATCTCTTTGAAGTGTTTTGCATGAAAGTGTTATTGCATATTTTGGGAAGTGTTATTGTCCCTGTGTATTTTTTTCCAATGTAACTATAAATTTCTATCCAAATATGCTCAGAAGCTGTTCACTGTCAGAACATGAAATCGACTAGTAGATAAGCATACACAAAGGTCGTTATTTCCATAGACAAATCAAAGGCACAAAACAAATTAACAACATTCTTTGAGTCTGAAACACAGGCAGCTATATGGGTGGCAGGAGAGGTGGTTTGCTTTTTAAAGTGTGTTTCTTAAAGTTTAAGTTTAGATGTCCCAAAAATTAATTTGCATCTGGCGATGTTACCTTTTTTTTCGCTCATGAAACTCCACCTCACATCTCAAACTGTAACAGATCATTAATTTTACTTGCCTAAAAGTTAGACAGGTGGTATAAGGTATGATTTGATAGCCCATGGAGGAAGAGAAGCAGCTCCCAAATGTCATCATCCTATACTTTAAATATGTGATAACCCATATCCCATTTCAATTTTAAAATTCAAAGAATTGAAAACCCTGACCTGATGAATATAGAAAGAGTGGAGACCAACTAGATTGGATGAAGAACGTGACTTTTAGATGGTTAAAATTAATTACATTAAATCCTGTCCAAAACCATAGAAGATGTCTAGCCGAGACTAAGTTTAGACTAACAAGTCATTCACCACAACAGGGCAGACCAGAGCTTAACAGCAAAGGCCTTACAGCTATGCTTACTTTAGGCAGTGCTCCGGAACTAAACATCCCTGCAAATCCTGTTGTTCAAGCTATGTGAAGAGCCAGTCATTGGGTTTAACCTTTACATGCTACCTTGGGCTCAGAAACCATTGGTGTACAGCTGGAGCAGAGTTTTTGGTTTACTTTCTTTTTGAAGGAATCTGGTCTATCTTCCCCCAAAACTGCCTTGTGATTGTGCCAAAACACAGGACACCTGGGGAACTGGGCTACCACTACAATCCAAGGTACTTGAGTACAACCTCAGGTTTTTTTTAGTGTCTGCTAACAGAGGCTGCTGTTGGTCATCAAATCTCAGTGAAATCAATGAGACTCGGCTGGACTGAAAAGTTTCCATGGACAGATCACTCTCCCAGTTACGAACCACTAAAGTGTATTGATAGGGGTTTTATACCAAAATGAGTCTCTAGGCAAGATTGTGATCTAAATGAGGACTTACAAGTAAATCACAGGACAATAAATTAACCAAACAATTTAAGCAGACAAGCTAAGGACAGGCCGAAATCTTCTCTCTCTTACTGTTTCTCACTCCTAATTTTCTGCATACTCATTTATATTTAAAAAGCATTATCCCCAATCGTTTATTAAATTCAGGTGTTGATAAGCTGCCATTACAATAGTTTTTTTATGCAGAAATTCACAAAATCACAGAATGGGCAAGGTTGGAAGAGACCACAGTGGGTCATCTAGTCCAGCCTCTCTTCTTATGCCTTATCCTTCCACTCCATGATTTTTGAAAGACACTGTGTTTTTTAGAACTGTAGCAAAAAAGACCAAAAGAAATAGTTTATCTCATTTAAAATAAAAAGGAGAGACTTTTTGGGCTGATGCGTCTACCTGAGTTCTGCAGTTCTTTTAGAACATGATATAGCTCAATTCAATATCAGGATTTTAATGGCTGGTAGTTGTAATTACCATCTGTTATCAGGTTTTCTTATGCACGCCTGTTCCATGTGATAAGTCAGTTGCTTTACAGTCAATGTCTATATTACATGAATAGGGGCCTGCTGTTACTTTGACTTGGTACACCAGTAGTTAACAGATTAAATAAAAAGGGTAAACACTACATGAATCAAATACTGAGAAGGCAGCAGAGGAATATTTGATTCCTGCCAGCAGCAAAAGAATCCATCTGGGAGAAGCTCAGAGTGGTACGGCAGAGGTAAGATCTGTACATAAAGAAAAGTCAATAGAAAATTTTGTTATGGCAAATTTGCTATTGGTTTGGAACTGACTACGCAAGTAGACTAATTGAATAATATCCAATGAGCTTTTGAGTCATGTTGTGTTTTCCAAACTATCATGAGCTATTCGAAAAACTGAAGATACATGATTTATTCAACAATATTTCATGCATGGTTGAAAAGATAATGGGGAGATGTGGGGAAACACTGACTGACTCTAGCTCCAGGCAAAGTGGTTGAGATCTCTGAAAGTTTTCTAAAAAAGGTGTATGTACCTCATTGCATAGTATATATGTAAAAAAACATTACCTGTTTCCCTTAGTGATACAAGAAGAACAAATTTCTGGCTATTGATTATTAGCCATAAAATATTTCTACAATTCATTTTGGATTTCAAAATGCACTTTTTATTAACATTCTAAAAATGTACATTTTCAGTGACCTTCCCGCATTGAAATAACTTTTGTCACAGGCAAGTGGAGCACTTACAAAATTTACATTTTGTTTTGCACGATGATAGGCTGTTTTTGCAAAATATCTTCAGGGCTAATTGCTTAATTATTAAAATATTAGAAGAACATTATATGAAGTCAGACAGAATATTTCAGTACATAATTGAACTGTGGTCAATATTTTGGATTGTGTTCTCAGCTGCTCTAAAGAACAGGGGGTATGCAATTGTATCTCTGTCTATGCTACTGAGCCTGAACCTTCATATTCTTCAGCTATTCTGAGTCACCAGGCACAAAACCCTGTTCTTCTCTCTGCAGAACTGTGCTCCAGACTATCAGATATGTCCTGGACATTGAAATACATAAATAAGTGAAAGTTCTGCTGAGTGATTGGTCTGATAACAGCGAGGAATGTTTTAAGAAGAAAATTCTCATAGCTGGAATTGCAATCATTGGAGTTACTCTGAGTTTGTCTTAAAGCAGATAGATTGAACTTTAATCAATCAGTATGTTTTTTCCAGATGGCCATAAGTATGTGTTTTATAATCTGTGTTTTAAGGAGTGTTTGTTTCTTAACTCCTGAGGTACAAGTAAATTAAGATATAACCCTGAAATCAGTTTAAAGAACACCACCAACACTAAAGCCTATTTTCTTTCCAATATATAAATAAGATATGAGTGAGAGATAGTGATAACCTGCTTTTCTCTGTTTCTCTCACATGGATATGTATGAAATGCCTTTGAATACTATGCTGCCAGCACCTTTCATTACTTGTTCATGAACACTAGCTCTCAGGTCCAAAGTTAATTAACGTTGCTCCAGACTTTTGCCTCTGAGTCCTGGATGCTAGACAAGAAAACCCACAATTATGAGAGCTCTGGTAGAGGTCTTGAACTCCAGGGATCTCTGATGGCCCTTGCTCTACCACTAACCCAACTTTTGGTAAATCCTGTCTGTGCCATGGATGGATTTCTTTGATCTGTATTTCCCATTTGATCAATCTAGAAAGTCCCTTGAGATCTGCAAAATCTCTTTTCTTGCTAGTCTTGTTCATTTAGAGGCCAACTGGGCACCTAGCTTCCCTTTCCTCCAGGTCAGAGTACTTTCATGTAGTCCTTTGGTCTCTAAACCTTTGGTGATTCTGGGTTGGCCACAAAGCACTGCCGGTAGCTGAGTCTGCCTTTCTGGTCCCCACACAGCAGATTGCTCCAGAGGGTAAATCTCAACTGCAAACTTCAGGATCAGGCCCCAGCATCTGAAGTAGGCAGACGGCAGCCCAGGCCTGGCAAAGTGCATGTCCCTCTCAATAACTTCTATTATCTGCCCTTAGGAAGGAGCAGATCTGGAGGGAGCCTCAGTTGTATAACACTAGTATTAGCACAGGATCAGAAATGCCCTAATTCCTGGAGTAATTTGGGGTTGTATAATGTGATGAATGAGCTTTGCTATCGCAAATGCTCTGGTGTGGGAAGGAGGCACTTGGGGAAACAGGATGAAATACACTGTGACTCGAATGGATGCAGTGGATTAAGCGGGATTTTAAAACAACACAAGCATTAGTTGTAGTAGCAGCAGAGCCAGAACTCACTGCCTCTCCTTCTCTGTGGGAAAAAGAAACAGGGCAAAAATCAACCACAACACTGTGGGGCAGCTGGAAGCTTCAGAGCAAGAATATGGTACTCGAGGCTTACAAAGCCTGCAAACTCCCCTTTTACAAGGTTGAGCCTTTCAATATTGCTACCACTAAGTGCCCTATCCCCAGTGGCTCCCCCACAAAATTAGTGCACTGCTTAACATTTTATTATTTAGTATCTTGTGGAGTGAAATTATTTTCTTTATGTTCCACTTCTGGGGAAACGATGGACTCAAAATGCAGGTAAGCAAAGAAAAGAATACAAAGGACAGCTTAAAAAGAAGCATTTTTTCCAATACAAGGGCACTAGTAGAGTACCCTTTGAAAACCTTTTAGAACGAAAAAAATGAAACTAGCTTATCCTCAATGTGCCAGAAGCTCTTCCAGGGACTGTTTAGATTCAGACCTTGGTTTGAGTCTTCTTCTGGAAATTCCTCCCTCTCCACCGGCTGTACAGAGAGGGTAAGATAGGTCTGCTCCTCACACAGGCTTTTGTTTAGGGACCTAGAACAAGGTGGGATGAATCTGCAGCTGGATGATTATGTGTTCGCCAGGGTGAACCCTATGCAATTTGCCCCCGAGGACTATAAAATAAAAAGCAGAGAAGCAGGTCAAGATGTAGCTGCAACTGTAGCTACAACTCTCCAGAGACCTCTTTATGTTTCTCTTATCTGGCAATAAATGTGTGGGAACAATTTGCTTTCCTTTTCCCTTTACAGTTCCACCTTTTGATTTTGTTTTTTTCAAAGTATAATCAGAAGATGTTCCCAGGACAGATCTGTACCATAGCCACTACTATGGATGGAAAAATAATAAGATCTACGTGAAATTAAAAATCTGATTCGAAAACAGCCTACTAGACGTGTATTTCAAACTCAACTCACTGGATTCTTGCAAGATACATCCTGGGATTTTCAATTTATACTGAAAGGCTTAATGTTATTTTGGAGGTTTTTTGAAGATCTCTAAGAAATGTATAAAACAATAACTTGTCTACTGGACTGTCAGTACACAAAACCATGTACAGCACTTAGGATGGAAACATCCATGTAACATTCATGCAGTATAACTGGTATTGTTTCCTTCCTCTAAGTCACTACGGAAAATCTTTGTGAGTGAGCAAATTCTTCCTCAGACCACCACATTCTGAAACCAAATATTGGAGAAATTCAAAGGCCCTGAATGGAAACAAGATTTGTTTGCTGTACTTAATGTCCTGCATCATGTGGCTGCTTGCATGCACTTGTGGGAGAATATTTGTATGCACAGAAATAGTGCCACAAGGAATCTTGGCTGTACTCTTGAAGGTTTTTTAAACACACACACACTCACATATATATACACACACATACATATATTCACTATTTGCTTTTTTAAATTGCTGCTGAGTTGAACTAGGAATGACTTTTGTCCACTTTCTTTCTTCTCAACTCTTTCTGGGTATATTATTACCTCATCTGGCTTATTATTGTACCTTGTGTTCTTTTCCTTTTTTGTTACAACTCTGTAAAAGGCTTTTGGGCTTATTGTTAATTTTCTCTCTCTCTCTTTTATTTTTTTTGCCCAGTCTTAATTGTATATCTCTGAAAATGTGTTTCTGAGGTTTTAGCTTTGGCTGCAAGCACAGTAGTTATATTTATGGGTCGACCATCAGCTTGCTACAGTTCAAGTGATTTTCTGCTTTTTGCTTGTTATGTTTTTGCCTGGACTTGATATACTTTATGAGTTTTTCTGCGATATTGGCTTGTATATCTGGCATAGATAATATTTTGCCTTTCTCCTAATATCCTATCAGAGACCCAAAGAGCAATAATTTTTCTTCCTGTGTAATGTTGGGAGATTATTTTTTTAAATGAGCTGGAAAGCTTTATTAGTTTACCAGAAATGAAAGCTTGTAATGAATCCACATGGAATTCTTTAATCATATCTTTGCTATTTTATAACTGTACCTTCAAGTGGAATGTGTTTATATTTGCTGAGGAAAAAAAAGTTCTCTTGTTTAGCATTTCAGCATTATGCAGGAATTTTCAGTGCAGGAGGTTGCTCATCATTTTTTCCTAAGTACAAAGTGTACTCAGAAGGGAGAGAGGAGAAAGGTGAGAAGTGTTTTTCCAGCCTGAGAAAGGTGAACGAGCTGCTCCTCTTTGCCATCAGAGATTATGCTTCTGGCACACTGATTTGTGTGCTGTAATGTAGAGCTGGGTTGTGATGCTATGAATGACACAAACAGCTTCATTTTGTACTGAGGGTTGTGGAGAATAGTTCTGTTTTATTAAACTTTGTCTCTGTGATAAAATTCCAGGAGAATTTTTCAGCTAAAGGGCTTTTACCTGCAAAAATTAGTAATATCCACACTTTTAAAAGGTGTTTTGACATGCACAAAATTTCAAGCAAATGAACTCACATGAACAAATGAAAAAAACACACGTATCCGTGTTTGTTTGTACCTGAAAGATCTCTTATTTTATAAAGAGATTTTATAAAGTCAAATGTGAACTTAGCCCAGCCATACTTGGAGCTGCAACCTCAGACTGATCTGACTGTAATCCAGGACATTCTGGGTGGTGTGTACCAGGCTGGAAGGTCTGCTGGGTGAATCTGCTCTCTACAGATGGGCAGTAGGTGCTCTCAGGGAAGGATGCTTGTCGCCTTACTGCTGTGCTGCTGCTTTTTCTACATAGCCTCCATGAAAGTTTGCTGACTGCACAGCCTTACTAGAGGTAGGTGGTTTTGAAGACTATGAAGATACTCCATGCAGTATAAAGCAAAAAAAACTTTTAGCTTTTATATCAAAATCAGCTTAAAATGGCACAACATAAAGGTAAAGAAAAAGGTCCTCTGAGGGGCTAGGGGAATTTCAGTTCTAAATGTTAGACATCATTTTTTAAATACTGGATCCTAACAGATATCCTATCTGGTTACAGGAAAGTGAGTAATAGGCCTGGAGTTTTTCAGCTGATCGCTGCCTTTCCTAACAAAGCATTAAAGACTTAGCAAAAGATTTGTGGGCTGTCTGGTTAAAAAATCTAGGCTAAACAACCTGAATCCTGCCACTTTCTGATGTGCAGAGGAGGTTCCCCTTCTCCCACACTGCTTTCAGCTGCCTTGCAATTGCTTAACACAGGGAGTATCATTAGACAATCATATTGTTGTGAATTTCATGCTTAGTGTCACAAAAAAGATACAGTTATTTTCAAAAGCCCCATCAGACTTTCTTTTAGGAGTACCACGGAATTCCAGATTTCCCAGATTGCTTTCTTAGATTATGGAGAAATTGCCGTGTCTCTTTCATATATCAACTGTCTTTTCCCCAATTGTTATATGGCACTCTAATCGTTGGCTTTCAATTATTCTGAATTATTTTCTTCCTTCCCAATGCAATCATACCTACATCGCTTTGTTTTACAATTTTCTTTTTACAGTTTAAAGAGGGTGTTTTTTCTGTCATTCTTCTTGTTTCTGAAAAACATTTATTAAAAAAAATCACAAATTAATAAAAAAAAAGATAGTTAAGACCAAAGGGGGATCAAATCGGAGACAGAAAAGAAGAACCGGCCCCCTGAAAATTCTTATATATTACTCTGTTTACCCACACTTCATACATCTTACCACGAAGGCTTGGTGTAGACAGCATGTAACTGGTAGTAAAGAGAAGGGAGGGTAGGTGGTGTTAAACTGAAACAGTGACTACACAGTGGAGAGCAAGCCAAGTGCCAAGGGCAGCCCTGCACCTGAACAGAGGCCAGAAGATGATGCCTGCAGTTCAGAGAGATTCTGATGTTCTGTGGTTTGCTTCTGGTGGAGATCTCTGGTGTGTTTTTTTGTGTAGGAGGAAAGAAACAATGAACAAAACCATTAAAGAGTGCCTGCATGTGAGTGAGGGCATCTTGTGCTAGAGGAAAGTTGTGAGGATCCTCTCCAAGCAGAGTGTAGGCTTCAAGCCTACAGTCCAGCCAAGTGCCCCAAGATTTTGCAGAGTCACTCTTGCTCCTTAAGCTCCTCAACATTCACCTCTTCCAGCAAGCTATACAGATACAGTAGGAGGCAATTGCCATAAGATCCGGATTTAATAAGGCTTCTAATAGGGTTGAGGTTGTGGTTGATCCAGATTTTAGCCTTTGTCTCCCTGAAAAAAGTATAGAAAGCTTTTAATTTGGGTGCTGTCACATTTCCACATCAGCAGGGCACGTGTCCCTGCTGTGTCTACCTGGAGCTTGAGTAAAGGTGCTGAAAAACAGGGTTTGTCATAGGGAAAATATTTCCACCAGCTCAAATGAGCTCCTCATTTGGTCTAATACATACCCTGGGGTCTATTCAAAATGTATTATATACATATGTAAATGTCTGCATTTTTCTGACTTATATGTCACATTGCACAAGCTGTCTTGAGAAAAAAACAAGTGCAAGTGTTTAGTAGGAGCTGCTGACACACTTCAGAATTCCAAATAAAGTGTTTCTTCAGAGAAGTGTGAGAAGCACTCACAGTGTCTCTGCACTTGGTCAGAGAGTTTTAAAGGACCTTGATTTTCAGGAAGTGCTTTAACACCAAGATCTTTTATGATAGCTACTTGAGTAACCTGAAACAGTTTAAAATCCCTATATATATTTGAAAATTTAAATCAGGAGTTTATTTTTGGTGTCTCTTGTTAATCAAAATGTTTTCTTTACTTCATCTCCTTACAGGAGATTGATAGAGTACTAACACTATATATAAATATTGCATGGATTTTTAGATTGACCTCCCTGTGGATGGTTTTTTTTCACTTATATAGAAAGATTTTATTTATCATGTCATTTGAAGTACCAAGCTCTTTGCACCATGCTAGTCAGGGAGAATTCAGTGTCTTGGTACAAATGGCACACTATGTATGAGGTTTTTCCATGTGGGAAAAAAAAGTTAGATGATACTTGAATAAAATGAAGCTTGACTTTTCAGTGAAAATTTTAAAAATGCTATAATTTTTAAACTGTATAACTTCTAGGGCTGTTATTACATATTTGAAAGGAGAAGAGAGCCAGGTCAAGTGATAACACTGTGTGAGAAAGAGAAGGAATTTTCTGTTCACTTTTGGAAGTCCACTCAGACCATACTAAGAACTTTTCATTCCCCAGGGTCTCTGTCATTTCCCTATGGATTTTAATAATTGATTAAAAATGAAGAAATGAACATATGCTTGAGAGATGCAAGCACTAGGCTATGAAAATGAGGGAAAGCCAAAATGAGATTAACAGATGGCCAGGCATGAGGTCCCATTTTAAGACACACACTGTCACTTTAAGTTGCTGTCCTTCTGGAAATGTAAATGCATTCAGCAAAGGAATAATGCTCTGTCGTTAATTATTCTTCACTATGTATATGGAAAGATTTTTTATTACCACTTCCACTTCAGTTGTATTTTCATTGTAAAACGAATGTTGAAGATAGATGGATAATTGTTCTCTGGAGATGCCGATCTATTTCACTGAATCCGAGTATTCTGAGTTGGAAGGGACTCACAAGGAACATTGAGTCCAGCTCTTAAGTGAATAGCCCATATAAGGATCAAAATCATGACTTTGGTGTTATTAGCACCATGCTCTAACCAACTGAACTAATTTCTCTCTATTCATACAGTCTAGAAAATCCTCAAAATTCACTTCTCTATATATTAACTTGACAGAGAGAAAGAGAAGGATTGTGGCATGAATTTGATACTAAAGCTAGGTGACAAATGGTTTTCATATCTAACTTTTTCTTCTTCCTCAGCATTCCAGACTTCATTGTTTTCTTCTCTGTTGTCCTGTTTGTGCGGTCCTAAACTTTTCCTTAGAGTTTCTTTCAACATTTTATTTTTGCCTTTCTCTGCCCACAGCTCCACCTCATTGTGCTCACTGAACTCCACCTTCCCAGCCTTTCTCTTATCTTGAACCAGGACTTTTCCTAATTTTCTCCAAGAATGGAAAATGCAGGTACCCTGATAAGGAAAGTGGAGATACTCTTTGAATCTGAGTGTAGGACCCCACCTTGCCCCCTCCACCTGGGCAGGCCTCGTGCTCTGCTCAAAGATAAGGAAAAGCAGGAAAGAGCATGAAGCAACCCTAGGATGAACCTTCTGACTGGCCATACATTACTAGTCCTTAAGATGAACCTTCTCATCCAACAAACTGGCTTTTTCTAACCACCTTACTTCCCCACTCTCTCTCAGGACAGGGGGAAATCAGACACATCTGATGACCTACAGTTTCAAACTGACCTCATCTGTTCTCTATCACAGGAAGAAAATAGATGGAGGTTGTTACCCTTTAAAAACAACAACTAGAAAGCCAGAAAGGGATATTTTTCTTTTGTCTGCAGCCTTGTGTTAGATGTCACCCACAACAGAGAGGCAGTGCTCAAAGGTTTTACTTGCTCCCTTAAAGACATAAAGTAGAGTTGGATGGAAAGTAGTAAGAGTTCCATGAAATCACATCATCATAACAGAAAAAGGTATTTAGAGGGCTGCTTCAGGCTTAGCAGTCCATGCTTCAAAAAACCCCAGCAATCTGACTCGAAAGATGGTTTTGCTATGAGACAAAGTCTGATTTCTGTACATGAAGTGGCTATTACCAGCAGTTATGACAGTAAGTTCCATTGTACATGTGTAGCTTCCCAGTGCTCCTGCAATCCTACTGTACTTTTGCTTTACAAGCAGTCACTAACCTGTGGGTATGTGTGCCTGAAAAATGCTGTCTTTTCGCTATTCCTTCAGTGAGGCTCAGAGCGCCTTGGGAATGGGGTACAAGGATGTGTATTGCTGGGTGTGTCTACACCACTAAAGTCACCACGCCAAACCATGGCCATGTGCCACAGCTTAGTTCCTCTGTGTGCTGCTTAGTGCTGAATCCCAAGAGCAAATTTTCTTGGGAGGAGCTAGCAGGAGTCCTCTGGACCAAACCCAGGAAATAAGCTCTGTGAGGGGGTTGGAACCCTGTCAGGAGACCCATGCTGGAGCTTAGTTCCTGGCCTCCTTGATTTTAGCAGTGTCTACATGCCAAAAACTCAGTCCTGCACAGAATTGTTTTTGTGTAAGAGCCATTTAGCCCAGATGAGATCACAGACAGTGTACTCCAGACAGCCCAAAATGCCACAGTCCCAAAACTGTCTCCCCAGGGATGGGGACTCTGCAGAATCAAATGCCCCACCACTTTGCAATTCTGCAATCATTCTCAGTCTGGTAATCAACATTTTTTTTTACAGATTTCTCTTCAAATGCACCTCTAATGGTTCTGCACATATTTGTTTCTTCCTAATTGTCGGTTTCTATAAAGCTTAATGTCTCCTCTCTAATTTTTCAGCTAGAAATATGTGGAGAAGATCTGACACGGGTAGGGCTGGTAATTTTATAAACTCAGCCTTTAATTTTCACACAGGAATCTGTGAGGTAAGTAGTGTCTATTAAAAAAAAAAAAGGAAGAAAACCATGAGCATCTACTGTTCTTTCAGAAATTGTTCTGTACTTATGTAGCTATGATATTGCCAAAATAAATTCCTCCTTCCACAGTAATTTCAATAGACTTTGATGTGTTTCAAATGGCAAAAGAAGGCACTTGATAATTAGTAAGTATAAAAGTAAAGAAAGTCCGTAGATATTCAAATGGAATTCAATCATGGAGTTAACCTCAGAGTTGAGGTTACTTAGGCTGTAAGTAAGGTTACAAAGTTTACTTAGGTTGGATGATACTTAGGTTGGATAGAGCTTGCTTTTTTGCTCTATCTATGAACTGGTGAAATGTTTACTGCTAATAATAACTTGGTACAATCAGCCAACAAGATGATTCTTGGACAGTAGATCTTTATACAATGAAATAAGGTAAAATTCCAATATGTAAAACAATTCTTTGGTTGCTTTATGGTTTTTCTTTTTTTTTTTTTTTTCAATTGAACTAGCCTTTTATTAGATGTCCTAAGACATACATTTCCTATTCATAATTACAAAAACTGATTTTCTGTTGTCCTTCTTAAAAGTGCATTTTAATATAATATCCCTCTGATGTGTACAAAGATCAACATATTCTAAAATGTACTGAGTGATTATACATTTGATAAGCAATCTAAATATCATCAAAGTGGAGACTGTATTTAAGAACCGGAATGAAGAAAAACAGTATAGTACAAACACTTCCAGGCATTTAGGAAGACCAGAAAATAAAATATCTGAAACACCCTTCCATACAACAAAGAGTACAGAAAAATAATTGCAAATTCTGGAGAAAACCACAGGGTTTTCAAGGTGGCTGTTAGAAATTCTGAAGTATTTAGAGTACAATAATATGAAGGAAGAAGAAACGGTGAAGTTATAACACATGCAGACTGTCTGTAGTAATACGAAAATGCAATACTATGAAAATCTAATCCCCTCTGATAGAGCCACACACAGACCAAAGAGATGCTATCTGAAGAAGCATTTCTTCAGCACTAGCAGTGGGAAGAGATGGAGCAAGCCGAAGGTATACTCCGTAACAAAAAAAAAAAAAAAAAAAAAGAGCTGAAGTGACATTATTTCTCCTGAAAATAACAGACCTGGAAAAATGAGACTGTGGTGGGAATGACTGCTGTCATCTGCCTTCTGCTTAATGGAGATGGTGAGAAAGGAGGGAGGAGTTTACAGTTGGATAAGGCTTTTACCTGAATTTACAGGGTATGGCTAACACAAGTTGTAATGAAACTTTAATATCACATTACACCTATCCAGTAGGTGGAATATGGGAATTATAAGTACTGTGTCTCTTCCCACCGAAACCATGTATGTATTTTTCAAGATATAATAAAGTGTCAAAATTTGATGCAACCTGATGAATTGTAAAATTTTCTACAGATTCATACAGATATCTCAAACTTGCAGCACATACGGAAAATGGTAGCTCAGTACTTCTAATGACATTTCAGGTGCAGATTCAGAAAAACTTAAAGGGATATCAGTTGTCCTTACCTATAGGGTCTGATTCAGAGTAACCAGTTCTCCACTCCCTTTACTGTCTCACTGCTGAAAAGGGACATCTCACACTGCAACCCAATTTTAATTTTAAGCCCCTAACCACATATTTTAGTAAACATTATATGAAGTTAGAAAAAATAAGTCTTTCTAACTGAATTTTGTTTTCTGCACAAGAATTAGCAAAAAATTCACCTGAAATCAAGGTGTGATTATTCATTCTGTTTCACAGACTAGAAGTAAATTTTAAGCAACCGTGATCTCCTTTTTTTTTTGGTTTCTATAAGCCCTGCATTGAGTAATTCTTTGTACTGTATTAGATCACATCAACAGACGTGACATGATGTACTACACTTGTCAAATGCATTTAATTTTGCCATGCATTCTGTGGGTAGCTGAGAAACAAGCACATTCCAGGACCTTGAAAATCCTTCTTGTTCTGCAGAATGGGAGGGCATTTTTTATTTTTTTTACAAAACTTTTTACAAGTTATCTTATAGTATTCACCCTGAAGGACAAAAAGAATTTTAAAGGGATGAGAGAGTAAATCAGCCAAATGCTCAGGAGGAAAGAAAATATGCCAGCTCCACCCATTGTTTGAATGAGAAGTTCACCTTATAGAGATATATAGAACAGGTTAAAACCAGGAAAGCAGTTGTGCTGACATGGTGCAGAGGCACATGCATGTTCTAGTCATTACACTTTTGCTAGCAAAATACCATATAATTCTGTAGCTGATGCTTCACATTCAGCTTAATCTGCAATACCTTTTTTTAGCTACAGAATCAGCTGCCTTGGTCACACAAGGTTAGGACTATAAGTAGCTCCAATGAACTCTGGAATGTATTTTCCAGTAACAACATCTGGCTATTGAAAATTCCACTGACAGCTGCATTGGTGGCTATGAGAGGCTATCTTCAGGTCAAACTGCTGTAGGGCTGGCTGAGCCCTGCTTTTCACCAATGAGATTTACTCTTTCCATCCCCTTCTCCTTGAATCTGGACAATATCAAGCTTTCAACCTTTCCTTGGACTCAGGAAAAACACTCTCATCATACTAATCTGTGAACTGATGTAAGGATATAGTTGAATAACAACATAGTTGTGCTTGAACAGTTGAATTTAGTTGAGCTCACAAAAAATAATTTTTGTGACCTTTGCCTTGCAAAAGTAAGTTCAACAGCCATGTGTATACTATATTATGAATCAGGTAAAGCACCTTGCCCTGCTATCCCACCAGCAGATCCTGTAATAATGCTGCCTCCTCTGAGAATTACAACTTTTTCCTCATTTCTCTCTCTTCCAGGATGTTATCTCAGTGCCTTGAGAAGTGAGGTTTGGCGTCAGTATGTAGGTTCCCAGAACACAAGGAGGGGCTAAGTCACATATTCTCCGAGCTTCCCACCTTCATCCTCTACCTCAATACTTATGGTATGGTGCCTTGTGTGTATTGCCCTTGCTCTTCTCCCCACGGTAGTCACAGCAGAAGAGAATCCATGAATGGAGAAGTCAGGCCAACCTCACTCCAAGCCACAGCTGAAGGGCAGGATATGATGATGGAGTCTCTGAAGTGATCTCAAAGAAACTGACTGCTTACTTGTTGGTTTGGTTGGTTGGTTGGTGAGGTTTTTTGTCGCAAACCCTTGACTTTTACTGATTTCAGGTGTCCCTTACTTCAAGAGCTTTAGTCCACTTCTTTAACCTGGCAGAAACTGCAGAGTTTTGCTAACCTCAAGCCACAAGCAATAAAGCTAATATAAAAAGTGAGAAGGCAGGTAAGGGTGTGCAGGTAGATAGAGCCCATACAGTCCAGCCAGTTTTTCAGAAGTGTCAACAGAGACACCAGTTGGCATCTGTGGAATATCCAACTATGCCTGAAATAGTTATGTCTCTGATGTCTTTAAAATGAGAATCCTGATCAATGCCTGGAAATATCAGTCCTTTTCTAAGAGTTTGATTAGCTTCTACTTTGGCAAAGTCAGTCAGGAAGGAGATTTCACATCCTTCTGTTTACTTAGTTGTGTTTATTTCTAAATTTCTAATTGCTCTGAGGTAATCATCTCATTGAAGATGATTTCCAGAGAATGAAAACTGGACTGCTAGGTAGCACAGGAAGAGTTCTTTCCAACAGGAATTAGGAAAGATCATTGGAAATGTTAGCGGTTGTGTTTCTAGAGCTTAGATAACTTCTTTCCAGTTGGCTTTAAGGTATGATTAAACTGTTTTGCATAGCCAAGAACTGCAGGAAGACTGCTGCTTGTGAGTACTTTACTAGGAAATTGTTTCAGCTAGAACATTATTTTTGAAAGTGTTCATTTGCCACTTATTCTGGAAATGTTCACACCCAGCCCTCAGTGGGTTTTAGTGTTTGCAAAGGGCTCAATCAAACTTCTACTGAAATTAATGGAAAAATCTGAGTAGTGGAAAGGTCTCTAAATATAATCAAGTGTATGGTTCTCTGCTTGCTCAGAAGACTTAACTGTAATGATTCATAAATGAACCACAGACAAGGAGACCAACAGATAAAATCCTGTCCAATCTGAACAAAACTGGGCTGTCAGCTAAAAGGCAGAGATGACACTGCCAGTGTAGCCTTTACTTCCTTCCTGTTTGTTCTTCTCTACTTCTGTCATACTTCCCAAGACTAATGTGCATTGTAAATTAGATTTTAACTCTGAATAATAACTCAGCATTAGCGAGGCCTAATTATGATCTCTTTGTATATTTACTATTGATTTTGTGTAATCTTGATATACAGAGAGATAAGAATTAGATCATTGCACCCTGGTTAGATATTGTACTGTTGAAATCAGTGGGAGCAGGACTTGGCCCTAATCCAAAGCCTGTTGAAAGAAATTGGGATCTTTTCATTCATTTGGACATGTTTCATGTCAGATTCGTGAGGAGAACCAAAGGGAAACTGTCACTGAGGTACAAAAACTTTCTGAATGAACATTAAAACACTATCTGGGTAAAGATTTACTTTTTTTCTTCCCTTCAAATTCAACAAAGTCTTTTAAAAATAGAGGGCAGTTTAATATTTCCATTGATAATCTCTTTCATACAAATAAAAATAGTCATGTTGTATAAATGACCTTGGGTTATTAAGGAAGGATGACTGGAAATGGAAAAAAACATTCCATTTGCAATACTGAATGTAGGCAGCATTCGTACCTGGCAAAAACATTTTGTATGCTATTATATTGGCTTTGAACTTATTTCCCATGGGAGTAGCTGTTGCTCAAGAAAACAGGTGTTTCAGTATAATACCTGGAGGGCATTATTTAAGTAAGTTAAATATTTTTTGTTTAAGGAACCCACTCAAGGTTTCTTGCACTTTGTTTTGACAGAGCTTAGCAGAAGATATTTATTAGGATTTAAATAGTCCATGGTTCCTAAATGTAAATGCCCATGACTGCTACATGAATCTGTTTAGACCTGCTAAAAATTTAAAACTGAACCAAAACATCACGTTTTCTAAGCTCTAGTTTTGTCTCAAAACTCTGAAAAAATGGCATTGACCCTTTGGGTTTTCCTGTCTGGAATGTCAGACTGAGGTTGCTGCAGTTACGTTGGCCAGTGTCCTGCTGCTGGCTCCGGTGAGCTGTGACCCTTCTGTGGAAGGTGCTCGCAATCTCACCCTTGGGGGACCAGATTTCCCTTACCTAATGTCAGCATCTAAAAGTCAGACAGAAGTCTAAGGCAATTGCTGCAGTTCCCTTAGATAACAAAAAAGGAGAACATTTTCAAAGGGTCATTCATCACCCCATCATCCAGTGTGAGGAATTGCCAGTTGAGCCGCCCAACTCTCGGTTGCTGATGGAGAGAACCTCTGCAACAAACAGGCTTTCTGCAGCCAGCTTTTTATGTGGATAATGTTAGGGGAATTAATCCTAGGGCTGTGACTAATGATTTATGGAGCATGCCTGCACAGGTGGGTACAAAGGGCCCTGAGTTCATCCTATCTGCACTCCTGCTCTGTCAGCTAGCTCTGAGGAAAGGCAAAATGAGCTCAGGTCTGCCTGCACCTGCCTAGGTAAATCATGCCCTTGCAAGAAGAGGTGTAAGTGACCAGTTACTGCTTTCAGCTGCACCCATGAAGATCTGCTGAGGTCACTCCTGGAAAAAAAAAATTAAAAAATCAATAGGAAAAGATAACTGAATGATGTCCCAAAAAGCCCTCTTTCTGACCCTGAGTGTGAAAAGAAGAAATGAAGAAGAGAGGAGCTGTGTCCCAGGAGATATAGTTAATGAATATGTGAGACTAGGATTTCTTTTTAAAGTCCATTAAGCTCTAATTGCTCTGAAAGAGGCCAAGTTCCATAACACCAGCTTCTACACAGCAGCAAGCGCTCTTCTTCCCATGCACAGGCCGCTCTGCTCTGTGTGTAGAACAGTTTCAGAGGTATCTAGGACATGAGTTTAAATACTTATTTTTGAAGCTCTCTTCATCTTTTCTGAGTGTTGGGAGTTCTATTTTTATGATGAAAGTAAGCACAGTAACATATGAGTGCTACTTTTTAAATGGCATGCTTGATGCACTCTAACAAATTAAGCATATTGAACGTGTCTTGTAGTGAAATTTGCAAAGAAAAATACAGAAAATATTTTTGTTTGTGCTTAAACATATGGTTTTAAAGCTGGCATGTGTGCTGTTTAAGAATGTTGTTGCTTCTGAGTATAGATCTTTTACTTTTTTTTAATTGGAGATTAAATGAAGATGAATCAATTCTGGAGGCAGATCTCTTATTATCAGACTGTCTACCATTTGACTTCTGATTCTCCTAACAGAGAAAATCATTCTCTAGGTTAAGTAAATCTTGATAACACTATACCTCCTTATTCCCACCTACTTCTTTCAGTGTTGCCACTTGATTGGATGGATAATGCTAATGAGGTCTCATATTCATGAAGAATCTGTTAGGTTATCTGTTGCAAAACTACTTAGAAATATCAAAGTTGATTCTAAATTATCTGTTGATAAATACAACTTTTTATATTTAGTCCAGATATGCAGTCTGAAAACAATGCGTTGTTGATGTCAGTCAAGAACTACAGCATTGTGTCATACTTCCAATGTAAGCTGTGAGAAGGAGTGAAGTTCCGCAAGGAGCAATGTCCTAGGATGTAGCTGTTATTTACGGTTTGGTTTACAACAGCATTCAGCTGAGGCAAAAAACCTCATTTTAAGCATACAGATGATAAGGCATACAGTCACCACAATCTGTGTGACCTGAGAAAGAAGAAGGTAGACGAGGAAACACTGGCATGGAAGAATGGAGGAAGCAATCCAAATGAAGAGTCTCTCTACTATAACTGCAATATGCCAAACTAATACCCATATCCACTTGCTTTGCAGGGTTCTATCAAACTTAGAACCATTGGTATAAATGCTGTTATGCAATACCATCTGGCTTTGAATTGTTCTGTTGATATAGAAAAGACATTCTGAGATCTAGATCTTATTTGCTTTCTGGAGCCAGAAGACTATAGTTGATATTTTCCTCATATACACTTAGACACGTAATACAGTAAGATAGTCTCAATGAACAAAAACTCCCACAATGAAAAATTACTTTGATTAAAAATTGTTTTATTTTGAATTTTTCACCTTTTTTTTACCTACATATTTTTGGAGTGTTTGGGGCTTGCTGTCACATCTATCTTTCTCTTTTCTTTGCATATCTACAGATTTATGTACCTGTGTCTAGGACAGAACTCACTGTAGTGTGTAGTCAGAAATCAATATATGATTAATGTTGTCTGAGTTCTCTTCAGTCACTCTTTTCTCCTACTATGTCAGTCTTCTTGTGCCATCATCAGACAGAGATGTCAGTGAAAAGGTAGTTCTGCTTGTCTAGCTTACACATCCAGCATGCTTCTAATTTTAAGTTCTTGGTGAACTTATTCTATAAAAGTAGGTGCTTATAAAGTCAATGGAAAAGTGTACATGCTTTCAAAGCCATCCAAGAAGAATTACTGCCCATTAAGTTTTAGGTATCTAAGCCAGGTACCTACTTTTCTTCTTTTGCTATACACAAAACTCAGGTGCTTACTGTAATGATTCCCCAAATCCCTGAAAATTAGTTGCCCAAGCTAGACAGAGGCAATCAGTTTTAGTGGAATTCATGTGACCTGTGCTTAAATATCTGGATTTGAACTAGTTATATTCTTATACATCTAATCTTTTTCAGAAATCTTCCTCAAGAATTGCATGATGGGATCTTTTCACTGATTAAAAAGGATGATTATCTCAGAAGCAGGTACCAAAAGAGTGTTGCTACTGAAATTTGGAAAGATTAGTATCACTGTTTGTAAATGTTGACTCTCTATGGAAGAATTCCAAAAAAGTCAGACTGTTCATTAAATTAGGAGTCATCCCATCTCAATATTTGTGAGACATTATGTGACAATAAAAAGTACAGCTTTACAAGGTACTTAAATATTTGAAATGCACATGCCAAAACCAGCAAATAATTTGGAACAAAAACTTCCACCTGGTCCATCATGATTTCCACCTACATTTGTATCCTCGCTAGTTACATCTATCTTGTTAGATTATTATTTACTGTATATTTATCTTACTGTTACCTGAAAGGATATGGTTTTGTAGAATAAGGAAAAGCTGAAGAACTACTGAATATTCTTCTGTTTTACTGGAAGATAAAGTTGGATCTCCAAGCAGATTCAGGATCTCACCACTTAAATTCCACACTAAGAAAGAGAAGCTCTTTTTATCTTTTATAATAAATCACAACAAATACTTGAAAGCAAGATAGGAGATCCTCAGCTTCATGTGACTTCAAATTCAGTGTTGCTAATTATCATTACTGAGAATAAAGACCATGTGAAGAGCAGATCACAACATTATGTGCAGTTCCCTGTTATCATGGGCAAACAGACTATAGAATGCCTGCCATAAACTGATCAAAGCCTTTTCTAAATGGTTAGGCTTTGTCCTTACATAAATTTTCCTGTAAGACTCACAACTTTATTTCATGGAATCATGGAATCATAGAATGGCTTGGGTTGGAAGGCACTTTAAAGACCATGTCTTTCCAGCCCCTGTGCCGTGAACAGGGACACCTTCCAAGTTGCTCAAAACTCCATCCAATCTGGACTTGAATACTTTGAGGAAGGGGGCATTTGTTTCTTATAATCCTTCTTTTATTTTCTAGTCTGAATTGTGTTTGTTACTAATTTTTAACTATCCGCTCTATTCTAACATGATAATTTAGCTTACAGTAATTCTTTTTGCTCTTATGTTTGTCCTCCGAGTTTAAGGAGAGACCATCCATTTATCCTCTCAGCCTTCAATCTGCTTAGTTAAAGACTGAAGACCAGTTCCACACTGGGGGACTTAACATAGTAAAGCCACACAAATTTTTGATCTTTGAACACAAGAGTGGGAATCACAATCCCAAGTGATGCATTTAAATTCTTCGACCAAAGATTTGGTACAGCCCAGTGCTCATGAATGATATTCACTCACAAGAGCCAACATGCCCATGCCTAAACTAACCCCAAAAGAAATGCCAGAGAAAGGAATGTGTTTGAGATTCTCATCATGGCCTGTACCATGATACTCATATTTCTGGTTTTATTTTTACTTGAAATACCTGGTCTGATACAACCTAAGAATACCATGCTCACCCATTGTCTTCAGAGATCTGAGTTCCTAGTTCAATATAGAATCCAACCAGGATATACTGGAGTATTTATGCATTAAGCAGAAGTTCAGACTTGAAATAGCAAATATGAATTGATGTGACTGGTAGAGCTATCCCTGAAATTGTTCACAATGGCTGTGGATTATTTTGAGATATGGTGGGATATTCGTGTGGTCTAAAATCTACAGCTTTGACACCAACAAAACAAAAAATGAATACATTAAAAGAGATAACACTATCAATGGACCATCATTTGAATGGTATTATGTTAGTACATTTAGTTGTTCAGGGAAAAGGATTTAGAATTTCTTTATTTTAAAAGAACAAAAGCATCAGAACACATAAAGAAAGAAAGTATACAAAAGTAAAGCAGACAAAAAGTGACATGAAATAAGTCATACAATGGCATTCTGATATTAGAAAAGTTTAGTTTCATACAGATGAGGTGTTTGCAAAACTTATTTTGTTAATCTATTACAACAGTAAATCTTTCAGCTTCTCTTAAATCTTTTTCTTTCAGTCTGAGTCACATTTCTATAGGCTACTAAGAGAACATACCTAGCTTTTTGCACAAAATGTGAAGGCTGTTGTCATCCTGATTGTGAAATTCTATGAATTCATAATTGCAATTATAAGACCAAATATAACCTTGTTAATAAGCAAATAACTAGTTCAAATGTCCCTCAAATCTCCTCCACCCATCAATGTAGGATATATCAAGTTTTTCACAACCTTTGTCAGATTTATTTGGTTGTCAGTTCAGTTACTGATTCAATTAAAAGGTGCTATGTAAATATTACATTTGTGGCAGAAAAACCCCACTATTTATGAACTTCACTCATTCATCACTGTTTTAAAAACACTTTTTGGAGTTTAGTTCCATAGCAACATTCCATTCAAACTTCCCCATAGGCTAATTTGCCAGACTTGCCAGAAATGTATCATTCAGCAGGTGATGGTGGCAGTTAAGTTGGGTATTGTGATGAGATAACTTTGTTTCAGTGAGCTAAACATTTGTGCACACACTAATGCAAAATTTAAGATTTCAGTTACTGGGAAATTAATCTAAGATGCCTTCATGTTTGTTAAAAATTGTTCCATTAAAAAGAATTTTTTTTCATTGCAAAGATCCATTTTGCATCTAGGAATGTCCACATAATGTTGGTATGATCAGTAGACAATGCATTTATGTATGTTAAAATAATTGCATAGGAATGTTGAAAATAGAATGAATTCTTTACAAATTATTCAAGACATCTTAATTTTTTGTTTTGAAAGCAATGCAAAGGCAAGGTCAATTTATCTTATCTGCCTCCAGGATGTCAATTCAGTATATTTGTCTAGTGACATCTTGGATTCTTTAGGCTTATCATGCCTTCAGCTCTCTGATCAGAAGAGTGCAAGATGTTTGGATTCTGTTCAATGTCAGGTCAACACAGATTTTTTAGAGCATCTAAGATATCAGTAGTGATGCTGGATGCCTCTGTTTATGCAACTGACTTGAGACCCCAGACATTAAATTGTCTTTTGGGTTGAGATTCGTGCATCAGCATGGAGGTGTCTACACATGAGCGAACTCTCTAACATGAGAAAGTAATTTGAGCTCAGTCAATGCAATGAAGTATTGAATACAATGGAGTATTCAGCTGACCAAATCTAAGCATCTACTGTAGGGGGAGTTGAATGACTCTCCAGATTTTATTAGTTCTACTAAGAATCAGCTCAGCTCTGCAGATTTAAAAATTGAGTTCCATATAAACTGTTCTAAGATATTCTGACTGGCTTCCAACTGCTAGTCCAAAAGGGTTCTGGGGTTCTTACATACGTATTCTGTCTGCCAGCCCCAAACTATGCCCCAGGTACCCAGAGTAATCTCCTTGGCACCCCTGAGAAGATATATAAATCAACCCTTGAATCACCATTTAGTAAAATGAGAACTTACACATCTATCTCACATGTAGACACCTACACTTGCTCACATTCAATGTCTACAACCTGGATTGATTCCTTACATAATCAGCCAAACTTAAGCTTGTCTGGTATGTCTCTAGAACAGTAGCAACGGGCACCTCCAATGGGAAGTTCAGACCTTCCTAAGATCAGAGATAGTTAGGGTGACATGACCACTTCTCTCCCTCAAGAATCCTTCATAGTTAATGCAGATTGCTGAAGATTTGTGTTATCCTCTCTGTGTTATGGTCACTGTAGATGAACAAAAGGTTATGCTGAAGTAAGGATCTGTGTGAGACCTACGGACATCAGAACTTACCCAGAATTGTCTTTATGATTCCAGGAAAAAGACATCAATAATACATGACACTAGGGCTAAGTGATAAGAACTTAAAAACCAGGATTCAAGTGGAAGTCATAAAAAAATCATTACTTTGAGGTCAGTCAAACTTGTGAATGTTTGTACTTCAGATACAATCAATATTAGGGGCGAGCGGAAGGGGTAGTGTGTTGGCATTTGTTGTAAGTTCAAAGGTGTATGAAGCATTTGCCAGATGTTATATTTATTTTTTGTTTTCATCTAGTCAATGAATGAATAAGACACGATTAAAAAAGAACCCATAATCCTAGCATAGAACTGTCTTTAGGTGTATGTTTTGCAAAGAAAAAAAGAAAGACAGTGGGAATTCACACTTCGAGATCTTCCTTCTATGTGGGCTGAACAACATAAAACAGTTTCCTTTCATTACTGTGTGGGACTATCATTTACGACACAATCTGAATGGATATGGAGCAGCTGTTCTTTAGTTCTCTGGTCTTGAGTCTGGCAGCTTAAAATCAGTAAATCAAGAGCTTCAATGAAGTTAGAAAAAGGCTACTTTGCTTGCTGCTTTTACCAGGTTTAGCAGTTCATAATAGGGTATTATGCCACCACCCAATGTACAATGAAATGCAGAGTCAAAGCCTTGATTTAAGATGATGGTTTCATGGGTCTTGGTTTGTACCTCTTGAAAAGCTTAGAAGTTCTTAACCCATTATCTGTAATCTTGTTGAAATTAATCTAATGTTAACTGTGTGGCACAATTAAAATATATTCTTACCTTCTTTTATCAAAAATAGAGAGTCAATGGTAATACACAACTCTTCTGCTGGACATGAGCTGTCACTTTGGATTTTAGAGATAGTGGGAGCCAAGACAGGTCAGAAGATAAATGCTGGAGAATTAGCGACTCTCTAGGATCCACATCTCTGGATCCTTTGGCTCTACAATTTTTTCAAGTTACCCATTTGTTTTCTTCTACAGATCTGAAACCTTTTCTACCTATTCTTTATGTCTTACCCAAAAGTGGAATTAGTAAAATTACTTCTCTACACTTGGCTGTGCCTTAGACTTGTACCAAACAGTCACTCCATCTTCACCCAGATACATTTGATAGTTAAATCCTGTCACTATTGTTTTGGCAGTAACAAATATCAGTTATGACTATTATATAGTTACCTGATTTTGACATTTAGATTCTTCCTGAAGAAAAAAAGGATCCGAACAGTTTCAGATGTTAATTGCAGCAAGCGTGACTCTTTAGACCACTGAAAGAATTTCAAAGTGAATACATTTTTAACTCATAAACACATTGAATATAACTCTAAGTATATATATTTGTATTTACAAAATGGGGAAGAACTTCTAGCATAATCTGCTAAAAACATAGAAATGGACCTAATTTTTCTATATGGGTCTATTTGATAAGATAGGTAGATGCATATATTCACATGAGCATATAAGCATATCTGGTCAGGCTTTTTAATTAGTAACTATTTAATTTGCAAAGAATGTTACCATTATTAAAGACATTTTAATACCAGTGGATAAACTAGATAATCAGTTTTTATAAACTGTCAACATGTAATGACATTTTATGGTGTTTCTTTATGACTTTCATCACAGTGAAGCGCTGGTTCTGTTTTATAATCCAGTCTGTTTTACTGACTCACAAAGGCTGGAGTAAAATGCGAAAGTCTTTTGGTCCTTCAGTTAGAACTTTTCATAATACTGAGTGATTATATGTTTATCTTCTTATTAACATCAAATACAGCATTATGTGAACCCATGATCCACAATTACCATTGTAAAACTAACTTTAAAGTACAACAGAACCACCTTGACATGTAAAGAGATAGAGAAAAGTGCTAGGTCTGAGAATATGCAAATAGAACTCTAACCTGTCATTAAGAAGTGTGTGTGAGGGGAACCCCAACCATCATGTCATGAAGACTAGAATTTGGCTAGAGGTCAAGGGCTCTGTGTAGCAGGTATTAAATCTTGCTTGTCTACCATAATAGAGGAGTACCTGTATTAACTGTTTTGGGGCAGAGAAGAAAGTCACCACATGTGTATGCAAATCTGCTTGAAAGTCTGCTTTCTCCCCTGTTCATTCACGGACGTGAGGAATTTCAGTTTAAACAATAAAATTGGGTTAATTGGATTAATAATCCACTCTTATTTGCTGTTAAAAAAAAAGGGTATATGTAATATATATAATCTATAGAATATATCATATTTCATGTTTTTTAGACATTCATGTCGTGTAGGGAGGAGTCAAAGGTTTTGTGAAAGAGCCTCTCTTGGAAGTTTATGGTATGTGCCTAAGACTGCAAGAAAACTCCAAAGCTCCTATACACAGTTTTCCTGAGATTTTAGAAAGTGTTCTTAGTTTGAGTAGGAATGAAATAGAAGACTTTCACAATCAATAAATAAAAAATGAGAAAACCCCCTTCCAAAAAGATTGGTTATCACAGCTTCGAAGTGCTTTCCTGTCCTGTCATTTCACATATCTCTGGTAAGGACCCTCACCACCAAGTTACTACTCAGTTTTTTAAGATGAACCTTCTCTATTATTCCTTATGCAATTCATAGTAGTAAACTTACTTTAGCATCTAATTATTAACTGGAGAAGAGATCTTAAGGAGGGACTTATTCATCTGAGATAACTATTAAGCATTGGACCAAAACTACGATAATATTTTATTTTAAATTTCTCACTAGAACCAAATGCATTAAAAATCTCAATTGCAGCAGGATAGGGAGGAAAAGAAGACAACAAGGAAGAAAAAAAGAAATTCAGACTTGATCCTGTGATATTCCATATTTTGGCAAGCAAAAACTATCATAAACATTTCTAAGTGACTTAGAAACCCAAACCTTGTATTTCAAAGAGGCAGATTTTTGAGGTCAGCTAGACAGCTAAAGATTTAAAGAGAGACATCAGGGAAAGTTTTTTTAAAGCATGGGGCAGCCAGCAGAATATGACTATTGAAATCAGTAGGAGTTTGTTCTGGCAATAATGCATTGTTTAGAAATCAGCCAGAGCTGGGATGTCCAACCATTTTTGAGGTGCAATCCTCATACCTAGAGTAATAACTTTCCTCTATCCCATTTTGTAATTATTCCAGAGAAACTGAAACAGCCCAAAAGGGAAATAAGGAAAGATATCCTGTCAGAATGGCTGTTATCTTGCACTGTTCTGGGAGGTCAAAGTGAGCTAAATGCTGATGGTGAAAGCCAAATCTAAGTCTTTCTGAGTGGTCAGGCAATTTAACCACTGTACTATGGACTGAAACTGCAAAATCTTTCTGACTTTCTCAGATTCCTTGGTCTTCTTTTCTCCTTATGCACAGGGCTTGATGCTATGAAAAGGCCTTGTGACCTGAAGCTGCCAGATGTGATAAGTGGGGAAGGATGTAGGTTGTCCCAGCTTTTGTTGCCTAATGTGCCTAGTTGCATACTACGGATCTAAATTTCTAACAGGCAAAAATTTAGTGGAGTTTTGGAAACAATTCGGCTAACCAGATGTGCATTGTTTTCTTAAGAGTGACTTGAACTGACTAGGTCTCAGTTGACTTCAGCAAGATTGTAGAATCGCTCATATAGACTCCTAGACTCTACATAACTTATTTTAGGCCATGTGCTTTGAGAAGAGCAGTACTGTTTTGTCTCAAATAAATGTAAACCCACCCTACATTCAGCAAATCTAAAGTGTTTCTGTGAGCATGTAACACTTTGAATACCTAGGCCTGCCTTCAGTGAAAAGAACAAACACCATCAGAGAACAGCTTAATTCTGGAGTGAGACTAACCACCCTCGGGAGATATGTGTCTCCTTTGACAAGAAGGGATGCTATGTTGCATAGGTGCTTAACTTAAGTAGTATGAAACCAGCCTTTCCAGTCTGGAGCTTCTGTGTTGTGGCATGCTTTTGACAAACTCTTCTTAAACCTTTGACTCAAATGATCTGCGCTTATGTTTCTGTGTTGGTGTGTATACACAGTATGTACACATGTGTGTACAGCTACAAAATATGAATGTGTTGTTGGTGAATCTATTGGCTTCAGAAAGCATAACTACCAAGAAAAAACTGAAACTTATTATCCGAATTGCATAGTTTTAAAAAATATGCATAGTGGGACTGAAGCCATTCTAGCCATTGTCATTAGCAACTATAAAGGCCTAGATTTATTGTCATGATGTGTCAGCTGTGAAAGGGACATAATCTATGATTCCTGTATCCCATGGTCACAATTGTTTACATTAATAAACATCAACTTCAACACCTACTTGATTTCTAACTACTTTGTTATCCTGACTTCCATAATAAACTTTGTAGCATGTTTAGCTCAAGCTCTTACTCTTAAGATCTTCATATAGTCACCACAGAAGCAGAGGTGAACAGTATAAATTATTCAAGACTGTAAGAATACAGAATGAAACCTTTAATGAAGAGGTCAAACTTCTAACAATACCAGTTTGAAAAGGGTAAACCTACTATGGGTAAGCCTACGTGGTAATTAACAGTAGTCTTGAAAAGCCAGGACCTGAGATCCTTCCATTTATATTATTCCCTCAAGGACTGAATGAACTGGCCCTGCCTGAATCCCTAATGTGTAGGAACCTGGGTGAGAGGAGAGAGAAGTCAACACAGCAGGCACGGGAAGCATACTTGCCCTGGCAGATACGCAAGGTCATGGTTTGTCCAAGCCTCAGGCTACTATTACATGCCTGAAAAAGGGACAGAAGATGTGTCTGGTTTTCATGGTGACTGCATGGAGATAGACACCTTGCTGTAAATAAATTTAAAGAGGTTTCTTGGAAGACTTTAAAACCAGGGTTGAGACCTAATATTAGGATCACAGCATTGCTATTTTGCATGACAAGTTGCATATTTGGTGTTTCATTAAAGTCCAAGTTCCTGAGACAAATGGTTATCTAAAGATCTCAGGTTTTTTTCTCTTTAATGAGAATTTAAGTCTAAGCAAGACACATTGCCCTTTCTGTATACAGTAGATGCAGAGAAAGAGACACCTCCAGAACGTGATTCATCTCATCATAAGATAGGCATCCAAGATAGGTCATATAATTTGCCTCTGGTGGTGTTTATTTTCTCCTACACTAACTATAAAAGGAGCCTTGGTTGACTAGCTCACGCTTAGATGTTCAATTTTCAGACATCTGGAAGCCATCTAAAGGCACTGTTTGAGAGCTCCAGTAATAAGACTGGTTAGCCTGAGCTTCACATTGTGTTAATGGGACGCACATGGTTTTTGACTTGAAGACTGGGCAGAGCACTCAGTGCCTGCAAAAGACTACGGACACACCCTGTGAGAGATTAACTGAGCCAATTCCCTGAGTAGAGAATTTTTTATCCTACCTGCAGCAAACCTTTGAGCAAGAGTGGCAAAAATGCTGTAAAGTGCTGGGGAGAAGTGATGAATACATGAAGAAAACTAGAAAGGTATCTCACAAGGAGCAGAATTTCTTTATCTGTCCTGACCTCGGTATGAGGAATAGCCACAGGGAACAGGAATTCCTCCATACATCTACCACCCTGAATAATGTGAAACCAATGACAATGAAATATCTGCAATTTCCAGGCACATTTGGCCTAGGGGCTTCAAGTGGTCACAGCAGGTTTCCTTCATCCTGCCAGTTTTTACAACATGTATCACAGACCTTTATTCTTCCATTTCAGTTTATGGCTTCTTGTACATGACAATGGATAGGAATCATTGGCCATGTTTATGACAACAGTGTCCCCAGCAATTCAACAGATGAATAGACTATCATCTCAGACTTCACAAGCCACTTTTAAGAAGGAACTTAAAAGATTTTTATAGCTAAGATTTATGATCTTCAGGATTAACCAGGAGATGCACCTGCTTTCCCAGGCTTTGACTGAGCAGAGAAACAGTGGATGGACTAAATGAATGATGGCCTTTGAGTGGACTCATGCAGAAATGTCAAAAGATTCTCTAGTGGAGTCTGTGCAGCATAACTCAATAGCTTAGCGGTCATGTTATGCAGAAAGAGTTGGTCTGGACTTTAATTCACTGTTTTCATATTTCAGTCCATAAATTCTTCAATATGTGCAGACTACAAGATAATCACAATAAAAAAGTAGACAAATATATACTGTGAAATAGACTTGTAATCATCAGTCTGAAAAAGATGATCATCCTTGATTAATCAAACATGAGTGGGATAAATGGTCTGGAATTTCTGTTCAGCTGCTCATTTGGAAGCTCAAAAACCAACTTGATAGTGCTGTCATATGAAATAAGGAAAGACACACACCACATAATTAGCTAAACTGTTGAACCTGGGTGCAGCAGAAGGAAGTGAATGCCTTCTACATTTCCCTCATGTACAAGGAAAACATGCTCTGTTTTGTACATAACCATTCAACACGGTTTCACTCACTAATTCACTTAATGTGGACCAGAAATGCTGAGTTCTGCACACACCATGAAGTATGTCTGGGTGCAAACCATGCACTGTCACTCTGGTAGGTCTGATATATTGAATTTATTACTCCATAGCAACGTGCAAACTTAGTACCTAGATGTCCAAAACCCTTCAAAGAGTCCTGCCCAATCTTAGTTAGAGCTGTTATGAGATTTTCTTCACAATGCTATTTGACTAGTTGCAACCCAAATTAACCCTGAGTAATTTTAAAGGTATCCACACATGGAGTAAACAGCTCCACTACATGTATATGTGACCTAAACAGTCAATAGGGAGAACTAGACACTTCTCAGGGTGCTGAATCACCTTCCAGAGGTGTCTTGCTTTCTTTGTTGACTTCCCAGGGGCCTGGAGCAATGAAGTTTCTGGCTTGCATGCTTCAGCTAAAGGTGTTTGGGGGAGGAATTCAGACCATGTGATCTCTGGCAGAAGAGGACAGAACAGGCCAGACTGCATTCCCTTGAGTGGCTTTCTCATGGAGCCCCACAGGGCCTGGCTATGTGGTCTCCACCAACAAACAGCAGAGATCTGGGACCCGGTCCCAAGTCAAGTGATGCTAATTGCCTCGTGCCCCCACTGCTTTGGGCTGGCTGCCTCTGCAGCAGGTTTCTTCTCAGCAGAAGCAACTGGAGCAGCCCAAGCAGAGAACAATAGCAATTAAACTGTGTGAACCATTAATGCTCAAGCTTGGTCTATGGCCCTGGATGACTTTTCCAGTCTTATTATTGCTTTATGCGCTAGTATTTAGATTTTTGAAAAGTTCTTAAAAATAGCAATCCATTAGGTACTCAGTCTCTGCCAATACTAGTCAAAGATGCACTTTCACCAACAAGGATTTAAGCTTCAGGTTCTTTAGCGAAATACCTATCAAAACTTCCTATTCACCTCTCAGTTACTAGCTCCAGATAATTAGTCTAAATTTGAAAATTAATGTATATTTGGACGGTATGTTTTCACATGCCTCCAGATGGACATCTGAACCACTCTAGCACAGAAAGGTACTTAAGTCTCCCTGCAACTATTTTTGACTCTTTTTGTTAGCATTTTGGCTGTATATATCTCTGTATTAATTGTAAATATTAGAATATTTTTAGAATTCTTTGGAAAATGGTAGATTTGGCATAAAAAGGTGTCCAAGAAACTGTTTTGAAAAATCCTACCCTTATGCTTTAGCCCAGTGTTACTCATTCTGCAGTCACTGGCAGATGGTTCATGAAATATTTATTGAGAAATTTAAAACAATAACAACAACATTGACAACAACAGCTTATATATACACCTCTTCCAACAAGTTATTGAATGAAAACCTTTTCCCTCGTGAGGACAATCAGATAGGGTGCAGGCCATCCAGAGATTTTGTGCAGTGTCTGTCCTTGGAAGTCTTCGAGACCCAACTGACCATGGGCCTGAGCAACCTGGTCTGGTCAAAGAGTTACCTCTGCTTTGAGCATTAGGTTGGGCTGGAGGGGTCTTCCAGTCCTGTGATCCCACAATCCTATAAAACCAGTGTGAGTGAGAATATATAACAAAAAATATGTCTCCTGACATTTATTCCAATATTGATTCGATTGTAAATGAAAATTACTGTAGCAACACAGGACAAGGTGATTCTTGTGTCTAATTGAAGAGATGAGTTGGTTAGTGAAAGAAAAAAGGTTTTATAGAAAATCTAATCTTAGTAGTTAATCTATTGGACTTTTTTCAGTCTAACTCATTATTTGCATGTATGATTTGCGTACTTTGAGTGTTGTTTGTGAATTTGTAAGAATTCTTGTCAGGAGCTTCCAAAAAAATAAAGCAACTTATCTGAATATGTAAGCTTGCTGCAGTTTTCAGTAACTATTACAGTAAGGTTCAGTCAACTGCAGTTTATTTCCACATCAGATGTGTTATCTATATTCCTTTATTTTCAACACAAGAGCACAGCCTGTATATCATAAATGTTTATATTTTACTGTTTACTTACAGACTTGTTGCACTTAAGTGGTTCTGTGTTTTGTTTCATAGTTCAGTGCTTGAGTCATTAGAAATGGTCCATTTGCTTCAGATTTTTAAGCCAATTATTTAACTAGAAATAACTCTGACACCTTTTACCATATTTTTTCTGAGAATGGAAAAATATTTAAAAGAGAATAATCAAAGGACTGCTCTGTACTCATTTGCTTAGTCTCTACACAAAGATAAGAATCACACATTTAAAATGCTACAGGTAGCAAACATGACTGTTATAGCTAAACATGCTGGTTTGAGATCAAAGGTGAAGTATATATGTCACCTGGAAGAGACTGTTTGATAATTGTGTGGATAAAGACTCTTGAGAGGAATCCTGCTTACCCTTGTGTACTGTTATTGATCTCTTTTGTTGTAAATGTGTACTTTGGGGATAGGTAAATCACCCAGGAACATGGGGGAAGAATCTTGCTTCCTTTGTCTCTTTGTCTTTATGTCTTTTACTTGGGCAACTGATAAAAATGAATCCCTGATCCATGAAACCTGGTGAATCAAGCAACCTACAACAAGAGCAGAATCAGCTGGTCAATTCCCTGAGCACAGCACAGGGAGATATTGTGAATGCCAAGATTTTGTAAACAGCAGGAAAAATTAAAAGTTGCTTAATCACACGCTGCCTTCCTGTATTCACTAATGTCAGTGATGGAAATCTCTGTCCTTTTTCTTAATGTCCTGAGCTTTTTCTTGGTGCTGCTATATGCACACAAAAAGTATTTCAACCCAGAGTTATTTCCAAGTGGTTTGATGTCAGAAGTGGAATGTCTGAAACTCACACAAAGCTTTGTGACCGTTATGTTCAGTAGCAAATTTGTGTTTATGGGGATGCTGTCAATCCTCTTACCATACTAGCTGAGATCATCAAATTCACAGAGGCTAAGGACAGAGCAGAAACTCTCAGTATCCTACTACATCTGTAAAATGTCTCGCATCAGGACCTTGGTCTTTAGCGGCCGTTTGGTGTGCAGCCCATGTAGGATTAGGAGGATTAGTATCATGGAAAATTATACCACAGCAATTTTGATGTTTTGATATAATTTCAAGCATTTTCCATGGCATGTGAGATTCAGAGAAATCTTGAATGAAGGCTGACAATGGCATCAAAGAGATCCAGTCAGCATTTTCTACTATCTTCTCAATTCAATAAAAATCATCATTGTTCAGTCTGAGTGAAGAGTGAAGAAGAAGCCCTGAGTCATTCCCTGCAGTGTTAGCCATCAAACCATCAATGAAGTATTTCAGTCTGTGCCTCTGGCTCTTAAACGCTTACAAACTAACAGTTCAAATACTTCTTTTATTTTTCATGGGCCAATTCTCCTCATCCTTTCCCTATGGTCTAGTTGGGAAAAAAAAATAGTGAAAAGGAGTTTTAACTTGTACAATCAAGATGGTTTTGCATTACAAGTAGGCCAGAGTGACTTGTACTTAGGGAGAAGTGTAACAAATAGTCACTCTGCTGTTGTGCAGTTCGAGAATTACTTAGAAAATACCTTTTCTTCTAAAACTAAGAAAAAAACTTTCCAAAGTAAAAAAAAAAAAGGGTACTCATTTGATATTTATATAATTGAGATAAAAATGAAGAGGCAAGCATATAAGAAGTGTTGAAGAGAAAATAAATTATATTTCAAGAGTCTACTTGTGACCTCAGTGTGTGGTTCTCCTTTGAAAAATGATTCTCTAAAGTTTTTCCTGTTCCCATCCTATACTCCAAGCTCTGTCCTTCTCTTCACTCATTATTCACAGTTTTAAAGATTGTGTGGGCTAACTTAAAAAATTAAAGAAATCTTTTTAAAATGGGCAATTTTTTTTTTCCTGATCGTAGTCCAATAGAAAACAACTATAGGCCTTTCCCATTGGTTTCACAGCTCCAGAAACACATTTGCCAAAATGCAGTTTATGTAATTTGCACTTCAAAATGTGGGCACATAACCTCAATGCTCTCGGAGTTGTGGGAATAAACAGAATTTCTCCACAAATCTTCAGGGGAACTTTTAATCAAAAGTCTGCCTGGGGCCGGATGTTATCATGCAAGATGAAGAAGCAGGATTGTGATAGATCTACTCCCAGAAAGGTTTAATCAAATCTGTTCAGTCAGAGTACTTGAGTCACTGATGGGCATAGACAGTGCAGAAGTGATGCAAGAATGTCCTTAAGGGAGCAAGGCACTCTCTTGTCCCTTGCATTAAGCATAGACAGCATAGAGCACGAAGCCCTGCCTGCTTCTCACTCTCCTTGGGTAATGGGTAATGTGTGCTCACTCCCGTTTCTAGCTCCAGAATAAGCAAGGTGGAGTGAATTCAATATCCTTTAAAGTCACATGCGTTTGCATGTGCCTCTGGACAGCGTTTTCAAAACTCATTAACCGACAAATGAAGAATAATAAAAAAATTTATCATCATCAAAAGAGTAACCCAGAGGAAAAATCTGTCAGAAATTAGGCACCAACAGTACAATTTATTTATTTATTTGTAAGTTTATGTAAAACTGCATATGAATTTGATATTCTAAATATTTAACTAAACATTTATTACTATTATAGAGGTCTAATTTGAATCTCAATTATGCTAAGGTAATTCCGAAATAACTCCACCAAGTTAATGTTTTTGAATCCAGCAATACATTAACACCTTCGATCTGGAATTTCCTCAAGCTTACGCTTTTTTATCTGAGACTGTGGAATGAAGGCTTAGGTCTGGAAAGAGGCTAAAACAACCATGAACAACTTGCTTAGGATGCCAAGGCATCAGAAAGAGATCACCATTGAAAAGTGGCTTAAGGATTTACTCCGCAAAGCAAAGGGAGTGGAGCAACTTACCTGTGGTACTGAAAAACACAGATATTGGGTTTTTCCTCCATGCATCTGGGTTCAGAAACGAAGGAGCATTTTATATAAGGTGCTAAGTCACAAGAGTGAGGCACAAAATCTCCATGAGCAGCTTCACTGTGAGTTGTATTACCCCTGTATAGTAGGACCCGTGATATTGATCACACCATGCCCCTTGTTTAGCAGGGCCAAATAGCCCTAAAATTAATAGGAAGTTAATTTTCACTACCTGCTTGTAAAATTAATCAACTGCACTGGTTGGGCAATGATTGGAACAATATTTATTTTAACATTTTCCACTATTTCTTAAACCAAAACATCTTCTGCTTAAAATACATGGGACATTGAACTTTTAATAAATATGACTGTGTTGGAATGTGGTTACACTACTTCATGTGTATAAGGTAAGGAATTATTTTGAAGAAATGAGAGGACTCAAGGTATTACAAATGATTTCTCAGTTCAGTAAAAGAAAACATAACTTTTAGGAAAATGATTCGCAGTAACTCAGGTTTTGGTTTTCCTCCTACAGGAAAAGTACAGGATAAGTAGGGATAGAGCTGAGTAGGAATTTTCAACAATTCAGACTTTCAGTTGAAAATAATGATTCAGTCAAGGGAAACCTTAGCTTGGAAGAGATTTGGTTTTCACAGGTATTTTTCTACCTACAGGCTTTTAGGAATTATTTTCAAAATTTTTTTTTCTGTTGCTAATAACAGTGGAAAGAGCAGTAAAGAAAAGATTTGTTTTTAAGCGAAGAAAGAGGGAATCCACAACAATTTCTAGAAGAAAGCTGCTCTACAGGAAAGTTGCTAATAATTGAGTATCTTTGTCTTGTTGACCCTATACGTATTTATTTTTAAACAGTTATTTAGACATATAGAAGTAATTTTAAAGAGCCCTTTGGAATACAAGGATTGTTGGTACCATCCCTGTTGCCCCCTTAGCACAAAAAGCCTCACTAATAGTAGGAAACACTTGGCACAGGAAAAATGGAGCTATCCCAAGCTGTACAGTGCAACCACCAGACTGTTTGGGTCATGCCTTTACCTCTCTGTGCTCAGACATGGAGCCTCTGCAGAGAGGCTGTGAGAAGGCAGAGGGGAGAGAGTTTAACCTGCAGCATTTTAAATCATTCTGAGAGGGATAGATTTACAGCACCCATTCAGGAGGTGTACAGTCCTGCAAAGAGGGACTAGAGATGTTTCACAAATTGTAAAAGCAGGGAGACAAAGACAGAGCAAAAGCAGGAGTGAAATCTAGCCAATCTTGTGAACTGCTTGATAATTCAGGCTCGGAGTAGGAGCTGAGACTTCATCCCCTGAGTGAGCAACCTTTGCACTCATCTTATGTTAAGTTTCAGACTGCATTGATGGCGGCTGTAAGTGTAGGGAGTACAGGTTCCGTGAAAGGTCTGAGAGCACACATGAAAGCAGAGCAATTACAGAGGACAGGAATGAAGGGAAAAGCATTGACTCGCTGTGTGAATGTGAAACAGATCTTGTATCTTTCATAAATATTTACAAAGTAATTAGAAAAAAGGAAAGAAAATACACATCAACAAATGAGGCACATCAAAACACTGTCACTAAAGCTTGCATTTCAAAAACGGTTGGGAGGAAGAGAAGCACAGCTGTAGTCTATAGAAAACTTCATTAATGTTTTCAAATCACTCGTAGGATTTAGGTGCTGAAAGGCATGCTAAATTGGGATTTATACATAATCAGATCATTGAAAAACATACAAATGGCTGCCAGAGAAAAGTACAATGTTCACTTTTGAAATTACAAAAAATCCTTTGTTTCAAAGAGTGAATTAACTGAAGTTTAGTTTCAGTGAAGCATGTTTTTGCTTTGGGTGTCATTATTTAGTTTGGCCTCTTTGCCAGAGAAACCTTTTTACTGACTGCAGTTCCTTCAACTTGTTTTTATTCTCCAGCAACCAAAAAGAAAAAAATAAAGAAAATTCAAGGCTGCATCAGATGCTTCAAATTTAAATGAGAACTGCTCAGTGTTTACCTTTAATTTTGAGATGGCAGTGGGGGTGAATTGCATGGGGCTTGATTGCTTGCCAGTATTTCTCAAACAGATGTATTTGAGCCTCCTCACTTAAATAATCTGGAAAATCAGGTTGGACTGGTTGAATAAAAATCTTGGCAGTGGGTAAAGAAAACATCCATCCACCTATCCATCTAGGCACCTATATCACTCCAATCACCATGGTATCTGCGCACCTTCAACACCAACGTCATGCAGCAGCTTCAGATTCCACACATCACCAAACATGCCCTTGGCAAAAGCCCAGCAGCCAGCAGCTTTGCCAGAGATAAGGGATTATGGATGTTATGCCTGTGCATACTAAAGAAAGGTTTTTTGCACTTTAACAGGAGTTTCTAAGGTTTCTATGGCTAAGATATTCAAGCACACACGTATCCTAAATCTTAGGGCTTAGTAATGATGAATAGCTCTGAATGTGCTCTTACAGTACATTAATTGAAACCCTGTGATTAGAGAAGAAATAAAACACATATTTCCTTTTATTTATAGTTAGATGGAGGTAGGAGGTAGTTTTTCCAAATAGTTACTAGGTAAACTCTTTTGTCATCATCTTTTTTTTCTTTTCTCTCTCTCTCTCTTTTTTTTCTTTTTTTTTTTTTTTTTTTTCTGTGAATGCTGCCTGTCTCAACACCTGTAGAGACAGGAATTATTAAAGTCTGAGTACACTCCAAGGAGGGGGCAGGAAATGGGAGCAGAGCTGAACTGTCTGTTTGGACATCCACCCTTGCTGAAGGTAGTTCCCATGGATACAACAGGAAAAATATTTCTCTGCAAAGAACGAAGTTCCAGTAGATAAGGGGCACAATGTGTCCTGTGCAGTGAGAACAAACTCTGATCCTCCTGAGGTGCACAGTCCATACAGAATATTTGAGAACAATACAGAGGGTAAACGCAACCTGTGTCCAAGAGTAGCATGATATGAAAAGGTCTGAATAAGGACCTTGAATCATTTCTTCCCCTCCCCAGCCCAAAGCTAGCATATTGTACTGGCATTAATCTAGTTTACTGGGATACTTCATGGGATTTTGTATTGCATGAACTTTGTGATGATTTAAGAGTCAACTTCTTGCCAAGAATCAGACTAGAAAAAAAGAACATGTATCAAGCTTTTCAGTATTACATGTTTATAGAGAAGTACATGGTATGAAGGGTGGGTCCTTTGCATCAGGGCACTGCTTTCTAAGCAACCACTATTGGTATCACAGTTCCCATCTTCCTTAATGTTCTACCAGGTCAAGAGACTACTTCTTTTTTCTATTCTATACACTTAAGCTGTGGAAGTCCTTCCCAAAGATGCTACAGATGTAAGATCTTAAATTTGTTCACACAAGATTGATTGAACACATGATATACAAAGACTCTGAGGGTTATTAAACACAAAGCCATCACCTCTGGCTCAGGAGGCACCACCTGACTTCATGAGGAGGACAGGAACAGTCCTTGCAGCCACTGGTGGAGGCAAGGTATGGGGAGAAGGAATTTGGTCTCCGACTGCTACAGAAGTTTGTGCCTTCTGCTCTGTTTCATGGCTTCACAGAGCCATAACACACAACAGCTTTCCTAAATTTAAATGCTTAACTGAGATTCTTCAGTGAGGAAATGAGATGCACCAAAGTGCACTCACATAGCCCCTGGAGAGGGGTTGAGAGAAAACTATCTACAATAATCCGTGTGTAACATAGAGGAACTGGCCTCATTCCAAAATGTAGAATTTAATCCTTGAAATATAGGTGGAAAATTCTGAGTTCTGAGCATTTTATTTTAATGTTTTTGAAATGTCTTTCATTTGTGTGTTTCTTTAAGGAAATTTAAAACTGACAAGTGTTTTCAAAAAAGCATTTCAAGAGAAAATAGTAACATTTTTTCTTTTGAAAATCCTCAAAGGTCACTAGGGAACAGCTTTTGTTTACAGATTTCCCATTAAAAAAGAAAAAAAAAGGAATAGAAATTTCAGACAGAATGCTCTGTTTAAAAATTGTTATTGTGGTCAAAAGCCACTTTTCAATTAAAAAAATGCCAATGACACAATGTCTTCGAATTCTAATCTCCAGTTTAGAAGTACTTACTGATATAAGTAGTATCGCTGATTTCATTAAAACTACTTGTAAATAAAAACAACAGTCACTTAAAGGTGCATATAATATACCCTAAAATTACAGTTTTGAAAATGATAACAGTGTATCTCATTCATGTTGATGCAATTTGAAGTCTTTCAACAACTTGCAAAACTCAGATCCCTGTGCTGTTATTGGCAGCGATGTTTCAGGCATCATTGTTATACTGTTATTCTTTTATAATGAAATAATACCTAGACCCCAAGCCTAGACAGAGCATTGGTCTAATGCATATGGTACAAGGGAAAGATAGTTTGTAAAAGGTTTCAGAGAAATCACCAAAACATGTTGCAATGCAAATGTAAACAGTTTTCAGTTTGGCTGAGTATTGACACAGTTATGTGGCTAGGGTTGGGGCACTGGAGTTTTGTGAACTCTTATTTAATTTGGGTTGGATTTTGTCAGCTTTATTTATACGGAGTAGTAGTAGTGGAACCCCTGTCTGAATCAATGAAATATTTATAGAGCATGAGGCTGACCATGACTAAGGACATGTTTACTATGAGAATGAAGGTGATGCAGAGAACCCAAAGCCAGTTCTGAGGCTGGTATTATTTCTGAAAAATTATACAATGAAGTCAGACCAGTGTGACACTGTAAATACAGTCATGTAGAACAGCAGAAATGGAGATTTGCAATCCCTAACCCTGATAAAAGCCCCTGCTCCTCATCAGACAGGAAGACCGTCTCTGGGAGGATCCCCTGCCCAGTTCTAGCCTCCCTCTCTACCCAGCAAGCTCTAAAGACACCTGACTTGAGGCACTATACAGCTGTCAGTCTGACGGGGGCACAAAGCAGAGAGCTCAGCTTGCCACACTCCACTGTGAGGCAGCCGAGAGGCCTAAACTGACACACACACTGGTCCCTAAAGGGTTAAACAACCTGCTTTCCCCTCCACCTTTTTTCTATTGCTGCTGTGTGGACTTCTGTGTCTACACAGTCCCCAACCACCTTGTTACTAAGATTTAGATCACAAATCTTGAAACTAAACCGAGAAAAGCTATAAATGGTTAGTTTGAAATTTAATATGTTTCCTTACTTATTCTCAATTTTTTCTAGAAAAAGGTGTATGATTTAATGTCCCTCTTTACAGACTCTAATGTGGTTTTGTAATTCAGATACTATGTCAAAATATGTATTTGTATCTCATTTCTATTAGACAAAAGTAGCCAAGGAAACAAAAAATTCTCTCTGAAAACCAAAAGATTCAGCTTTCAAAGTGCTGTTGTTACAGCAAGAATAACAACCCCATAAAGGAAGGAAGGATGATTTTATCCAGTGCCAGGTGTGATCCAGTCACTAAAAGTTTTCTTATGCTCAATACAGTAGAATAAGTAATGAATAGGATGTTCTTCATGTCATGCTGGTGTATATGTGAAAGAGACTATACGAAGAGGCTGGCCTTTGTTCTTTTCTTTACCCTGGCAATAAAGGGAGTATAGAGCAATGCAGATGTCTATATTATAAGGTTTGAAGTTAGGTGTAAACAAAATATTTACTTCTGGACTAGGATGTATTGGTGCCATAAATGCTCAAAACTCTTCTTTCAGACTTTCATACATGCTAATAATTAGGAACTTGGCCCCAATATCAAAGATATTTAGAGATGAAACATATTTTAGACTTTTTTTCCCTAATTTACCTTCTGTGTTGTGGGGGGGAGGTTCAGCCTTCAAGGCACATTTTGGTCACGTATTTAAACTCTCCCTTATAATGAAGGTTAAAGCTGAAGTTTAAAAGTCTTATGTAATCAAATTATTCTGGAAAGTCGAGTTTCAATACTCCTCTTACCTTTGCTAAAAGTTATGACTGGGTTTATAATGTAAGAATTTGAAGTAAGAGTTTTCTAGAAAAAAATATATGTGGCTTCTCTGAAAAGATTAAAAATCATGTGGGCTTTTTTTTCATCGCGAGTGCTGCGAGATGAATAATTTCAGAAGAGTTGTGGTTGCACAGCCACAAACACACAACATAATGCTTTTGAATGACACGTAGTCACTGTGGATCCTGTCTGAAGAAAATGTTGCTAGGTGGCTGATAAATAAAAACAAAGTGGGTTGGATGCATAGCTGAGTCTGAACATGAATTTTCAGAACCAGCAAATGAATATGCCATGAACAAAGGAGTCAGCGAGGAAACAAGGAAGAGTTTCAGAGTAAAGCTGGAGTTACTTGCATTGCTTTCCAGACGTAATTAGGCACAGTCAGGTGCAGCAGTTGTGCTGTTATGTGACTGCAAAAATTAAGACAATCAAGACAAAAGCAAGTTAAATTTAAGGTAGAACTAAGGCAGTGCAAGTGGTGGCCTTGGAACAGGCAGAAGAGTTAACTTCCGTAAGGGATGAAACCAGGTGCTAACAAATCAAGGCTACACAGCAAGAAAAACATTTGAAATTGTTTATTCTGAGAATTATTTAAGTACAGTCTAATTCTATCTAGTTATTTGACACAAAAAAATACATAAATACTCTTTTTAAGTGATAACCTGCAAAATTCAGTGAATTTGTGAGATGACAAGTTTAGCTTGAACTGACAAGTGTAGCAAACTGAGGCAGGTTTTGATTTTTTCATAGAAAATAAATAAAAGTTGGTAACTATCGCCTCAAAGTTATTATTTTGTTACTCTAACCACAAGTCCATATTGATCTCCTGTAGTGGGACCCTAAAAGTGGAATCAGGCCATGCCTCCAATATAATGACTTCCAATTTATTTTTTTCAACCATAGATTTGCACAACATACCTAGAGACCTCAAGATTAAAATATGGACAAATTTTCCCTCTTAAAATGGAAAGCATTTTGAATTTCACTGTTCTAACAGTACAGCTGTATCTATTTTAAAGCAGGTGAAAAACATTTTCTTCTTTCCCTTGAAATTGAAATTTCCCCTCAAAGATGGTAGAGAAAAAGGGAGGTTCAAAATAGGTGACATTGAGCCACATGGAGGGATGAATTTAAAAGCACCTTATACCAAATGCATGTTCAATAGCTATTTCTTTAAACATGTTCAGCTCTGCTGGGCTGGGAACAAGAACTTCATATTAATGCTTCTAGCTGAAAAGGTCCTTCAACAAATATTTGCCCCCAGAATTGTGACATTTTTATACTTGGGAGTAGAGATTCCTGAAGATTTTTACGGTTCTTCTTGACCCCTGAAAGACTGGATTCATGGTAAGTAGGGCATGTGGCTTTTCAAGGCTACATAGCATAGACTTAGTAAAAACAGGCAAAACTTCCTCACTGCTCTGATGGTTACAAACCTCCTTATAATTTCTAGCTTCAATGTATTCATGGTGAGTTTATACCATTTGTTCTTGTGCCAACCTTATCCTTTACTTTTAATAGCTTTTCAACCTCCCTGTATTTACCTCTCTAATGTATTTATAGAGAATGATCACAAGTCCTCTCAGATCTTTGCTAACTTTTTCAGTGTCCTCTGGTAAAATACATTTAAAAGATTCTGCTCTAACATATATAGCACATGCAGAATACATATTATAGTAAAATTTTTTTCTGCCACTTAAAATGATCTCCATAGGTTACCCACAGGTTTCTACTGCTAAATACAGCAGTTGCCCTAGTTTGGGTGTTTATTTCCTTCTTAATATAGTCTCCTTTACGTCTATATACATGTATACTATGTATCTTATTCTTGAAAAAATTACACTTTGCTCAGGCTGTAGATGAGTGACTATATGAAAATACAGTTTATTATTTTTAATTAATCACCTACACTGCCTTTGACCTGAAAGTAATGCACATTTCAAGGGCTAAACACAAAGTAAACTGGTGTAACAAGGAGTCACCTCACGAAAATGAGTAGAATTGATGAGACTGTATGAACATTCAAAAGTTATAAACCAGACCCCCAAATTAGCCATAAAGCCCATGAAATTAAAAAAATTTCTTGAAGTTTTAATGGAGATCTTGACTTTTTAAATTTTCATGACCCTGACCTTTCTCTGCAACTTGTAAGGATTATGAATCAGTGTCATAAAAAAGTAAGATAGATTTTCTTACTTCTTTCTTTCTTCCACTGACTTCAGTGGAAGCTTAGGTAAAAAATACAAAATATTATGAGACTTGTGATAAAATCTTAATAGTCATTATTGCTGAGTTATAGAAACAGAAAACTGTAGGTGGTAGGATCCAAGGGAGCAAAACAGGCATTACTTGGCTGTTGATGGAGTATCAGGAGGTTCAGAGAAGAATATGTCTTTTGGAAAAAACAGAGGCTTTAGAAGGAAAAATTGAAAATCTTAACAATGTTTACACTGGAGTTTTGAGAATTGCTGTGAAGAGGATCCCTTCTCGTGAAAAATTGCTTCACACAGCACCTATCGAAGCTCTGCGTCATGAAAGAGGCTTTTGGCTTCTTAACATGCCATCTTCTGCATACTTAGAAGTCCTGCGGCTGTTTAAAAGTGTGCTGTAGAGTAGCCTCTTTCAAACAGGAATTTCACAGCAGAGATCACTGGAGAACAGTTTGCTCTGGTCACAACTCCTCCAGCTGTGAGAGTTGTCAGCTGTATATTTCAGGCGGTTTTTCAGCTTTTGTGTAGCCAGGAGTGGATCCAGGCCAAGATGTTTGAGGTACAATAGGTTAGAGCAAGTGCCTGAAAAGTCCATAAAGCCAAGGGAGTTATTTTGAACTGAATCTTGAAATCAAAAAGAAGCTATTACAGTTGCTGCAATGTGGGGGTGATGTGTCCGCACTTCTTTGTACTTGTGAAAAGGTGCCAATAGCACTCCACACCAGTTCTAGTCTGGAGGTCTGGGATTTCTGGAGGCCAAAGAGAAGCAACTTTACTGATGCCAATAAAAAGTATATGGTATGCTGAATTTTAGTTCAAAAGCAACATGACTAGCACACCTTCCAAGGGAACAAATAACCACAAAAAAGAAAATCAAACCATGGAAATTGTTTAAAGACAAAAACTCACATTTAATTGTGAATCGCTTCATGTGAGGTAAGGGAGCCAAACCCACGGAGCGTTTCAGCTGTGCTTGATTTATTGAGCACAGTGGGCTTGTCTCTATCACCTGACATAATAATTTTAAACTATCTTTGAATTATCTTTTTAATTAAATTTCTGAGAGATGATTGGATTTTCTGTTTGAATGATTACTTGTTTGCTTAAAAAACACACTAGACATCTTGCTGTTTGACCTTTCTCTTACTTAGAGGAGGGCTTAGAAACATTGAAGAGCTGGTCACTTTGTTAACAGCCAGTTGATGGTAGCTCCAAAGCTGGAACATCCTTCCCTAGCACCTAGGAACATCCTTCCCTCCCCCACGCTAGAATTATCCAGTAACATAGAGCTCAGGTAGCAGTCCACACGCTTCCCACCAGCATTTGCTGCTGAGGTATGATATTTTGTATCCGTCTGTTCCCTGTCAGCCATCTAGAACAGCCCTGTAGTCTTTTCTGTGGCTACAGCTTGGCCACAGCTGAGAGCTCTGGGGAAGGTGTAGAAGAAACTTTAATGCGTTATGTGTACCTGTGACAGGTGCAAAAGAGGAGAAGACAGGTGGAGGGGGATGAGGCTGTAGGTGAAGCTCAACCTTATCCAGTGTTTTTGTATCACTACAGAAATAGTAACTGTTACACCTAGAAATAAATAGAAGCAGTTAACTTTCTACAAATTACAGTACAACCAGAAATGGGCATTTCACTGTAATTAAGAAGAGTTAAGCAAAGCTGAATGTTTCTGACTAGTCTCCTTCCCATCTCCCATATCACAGAATAAGAGGTACGATATCACCAGTGGTTTTTGGTTGGTAAAAAGTAGGGAGGGGATTAAGCTATTTGGCTACATTATCGCTAGAAAAGTATGTCCTAATAGGGGCTGAACAGGCAGCAATCATTCTAATGTGAATGCTGGAATAAACCCAGAAACAAATTTTAAAAAAATGACCTTTTCAACCACTCATAGCCACAATCAACCCTGGAATTAAGGCACTGCTCAGATTAACACCGAATTATGGAGTCCTTAGATTTTATCCCAAACAATGCATGAATCATCAAAACAGTGACCATTGCACTGTTCCATTGTGGGGTTTGGGGGTTATTTTTGTTTGGCCGATTTGGGGGTTTTTTTATTGGTTGGGTTTTTTGTTTGTTTGGGTTTTTTTTTTTCTCTTCTTTTGAGCGAAAGATAAACATTATTATTATAAGGAATTTTAATAAAAAAGATCACAGGCAGATCTGGCTCTTCTGACTGTTTGCCATACTTTGTTCCCTCTTTTGTTAGAAAATCCTAAGCAAATTTCTCAAGAGTTGGTTAGGGATCTGATGAGCCATTTGGAGAAGATATTTTCTCACTTAATTTTGCACTTGTGCTATGTAGACATCTACATCTGATCTAGTCATACTGGTTATTGTTGATGAAAGGAATAAGCACACAGGACACATTTCATCTGAACTGGCTTAGATGTCTCTGTTATGGTAGACATACATCACACACTACAAGCACCTTTTGACTCCAGTGACTGTTAAGGAGAACCAGGTTGATTAACTCAGATGTGAACATCTTTCTATAGATGATGTGTAGACATCTACATGCAGGTAATATACTCCACCCTTTCTTACTCTTATGACATAACATTACATATGATTCTAAGTCTTTCTGTTTTGCCTACTTAATTGTTGTTTGCTTGTTTGTTTATAATGGCTGGAATATTTCTGTTTTACCACCTTTGCATGTAATGTAATTTTTTCATATAAGTATACCCAATTTCTGACCACAGAAGGTCTGAACCATTCTTTCATTTTGGCACATACAAACATACAAGTGCTTGCTCATGTCCAAGTAAAAATCATATTATGAGAGTTGATCTCATAATACCAGCAAAAAATAGTGATTGTTCTGTGCTAAATGACCTCAGTCATGACCTGCAGATTATCTGCAGATGATCTGTCCTCTGTGACTCCCTGTTTCTCAGGCTGTTCTGCTTCACAGTTTATGACTGGCTGTGATGAACTGAGCCAAATTACTCAATTTTTTAGTATCTCTGATTAAAATATTATGCTTTCAAAATCAGTTAAACAGTTTTCATTCAATTCTAAAATGGAAGTTTGTTTCTGATGTGAAGAAAAATATTTGTTTTATTTAGGATTTTCATTTTTAATGTTTGTCTCTCCCAGTTGTTTTGGGGGTGGATTTTTTTATGCTCTTATTTCACTGGAAAATCATCAAGATTTTTTTTTTAATAATTGGAAAGCATATTTCTCAACTTTTGAATCCTTTTAAACTTCATATTAGAAAATCTCTTGTTACAAGTACACTATTCATTCTGTTCAGTCCCTTTCCCCTTGCATTCTCCATGTTTTCAATGGGAGAAAATGGAGGAAAAGAGGAAAAGACAATGAATGAAATCTGATACATTATTGAAGGAACATGTTCTTTGTTTTGACATCCTTTGAAACATTAAACATTTGTCCAAATGATTTTTTCTCCCCTTTTTTTTTTGTGTCTTTTCTTTTTTATACAAACACAATCTTTCCTCAGGAAAATTACAATAAATTATAATTGGTAACTCAGTGTCTTTTAAGATGGACTTGTATTTCCTTATAATGCTGAAGCAAAAAAAAAAAGACGCAGATCTTTACTGCTTTAAAAAATGGCTTATTTCTTGAGCACTTTTGGCCAGTCAACATAGATCTCATCCAACTCCCATGTTTATTTTCTATTTTCAAGCAACCTAAATTTGCATTCACACTTTAAAAGTTTTTAACATTAATACTGTGCCCAGAAGAGGTGAGTTTCAACAGCTCCACCCAACCAACCAGACAATATTGTTTCAGAGGAAAGGAAGGCAAAAAGTCTCTGCAGGTATTTATACTCCACCAGACTTCTTAAGTTCTCCACGCATGAAGTTTTAACTAGGTTTATACAGAAAGCACCCTTCCCTCCTGTTTCTCCTTCCCAACATTAGCTTACTACTATAGCATTGCATCTGAAATCACTGAGGACACAGGGACAAAGGAGCCCATGTAGACTTCTTGAAAGTTTCTGAAAGTTTCAGCCAGCTCCTGACTACCCCTCGTGACCCCCAACAGATACACAACTGAGCATAATGAGAGAGAATGATGAGCTGCTCTTTGTCAGGAGCCACCTTACAGGTCTGTCTGCAGAAAAAGTGCTTAGCAGCAGATAACCTTTGCATTGTCCATTCTGCTCCAAATGGACAGATGAGAAGAAAATAGCTCTGAGTAGATGTAAAGCCAGAGATAGTAAAATGGAGTTTGGGGCATTTGTGCAGTGAGGAAAGGCACATAGTGTTGGTGAATTATTTGTCTACGTGATTTGATTTTTGAGACCCACTTTCATGTGGCTTTAACATGATTGTAAAATGGTCCTCATTATTTTTAGTCTCCTCTGCCATGATGTGAAGCAACAGGGCACAAACCAGAGCCAAACAATGTCAGCTCAAGTGCTGAAAGCCAAGTTTTTAGCAAACTACACGCTTTTACAGTAGTATACAAATTGTGGTACATACACAACATCTCAGAATTTAGACTGAGACATAGTCTAGGTATAGTGAAGACAATAGAAATGGGAGCATAAAGAGTCAAGTTTTTTTTCCAGCATTCATTGAAAAAAACATCCACTTTCATATAAGTTTTTAAATATTTCTCATAGAGATGAAAACAAGCTATTGTTTTCTCTTTATTTTTGTTATGAAATGTCAAAGTAGTGTTAATGTACTGTTATTTGGCATAACAAGAGTATTGCTGAGAAGCAAAAGTCTCCAGCCCTTGATTCTAAAGGTGTTAAAAGGTATGAATTAATGGATTTTTCAAAGGTAAGTATTTAAGTGCTTACTCATTTAAGTGCTTACCCATTTTTAATCCCATTAAAGAGCTCTCTGCATCTTACATTTCTTACAGGCAGTTTTAAGGATTGACCATCTGTTTTAAAGAACAGGTTTTGGACAGTCATCTTGAAATCACTTGTATTCCTCTTGTTTTATAAAAATGTCAGTAATCTTATGAAGTAGCAACTATTGATGTACCACACAACAAACACCATAGTTTCTAACAAAGAGTTTGAGGTGTGTACAGTTTAAGTAGTTTATGAATAACCTATATGCTCATACCTCACAGAGAGAGAAAAGACTTCTTTTTATTATTTTTTAGGAGGTTTTTTCTGAGCTCTACTAGACAATTATTAGAGTTCCCACAATCAGGGTTGTTGGGTTTTTTGTTTGTTTGGTTGGTTTGGTTTTGGTTTATTTGTTTGCTTTTTTAACATTAAGTATGCTTTCTCCTCCCCAAGGTTACCTTCTGTATTTTGCAAAAATAAAGCATGTAAATGCCTACTTTAGAAACTGGAACAGGGAATTAAAATGATATTCAAAAGAAGCTGAATTCATCTAAAACTAAAGTACATTGTCAACCACCTCCACTTGCTCCAGGCACTGATGCCATGATTAGCTATGCAAGAAGCTACCTGCTGGTTTAGAATTATATGAAGTCACCTCAGGGTATCTACAAGCTTCTCACGCACAAGATACTGACAGTTTCTTTACTTGGCTTGAAACGCAGTCGTTGCTACATCCAAGTACTATATCATAGATTGTTATTTCACAAGCTGTCATTAAAGTAGCTTGCCTTATTCTCACCAAACAATTAGTCTGCAAACAGTAATGGTTTGTTCCAAATACCCTCAAAGACTACAAGACCTCTAGCATTTTTCAGGTAACAAGTTCTCATCTGAAGTATGAACGTGCAATGTTTTTTTAATAATAGAGAATTAGGGGGGATAAGAGTATTATAATCTACCTTTACAAAGCAACTTAAACTGGGGAGTGGTGGCAGGAAAGAGGAGACTTATTCTGGCACAAAGATGCCTGGTAACAAAGGTATCTGTAAACCTAAACAATAACACGTATGTACAGGAATTTGGAGCTGAAAGCGTTTTTACCCTAACTGGCCGACTTACATTGGAGAACCAATATTTTATTTTAATTGTTTATTGTCAGTTACTGTGTACATGAAAAGCAAATCCAGACATCTCTGCGGATTAGATATAAGATCATATATAGTTCAACTGTCTCAACATAAGCAGCATAAATTCTGTTTAAAGTCAGTGAGAATACTTCAGTTAGAAGGGGCTTCACCTGCATTGGCTGAGGGCTTTTGCACACTTTGCCTGATGATTCTTAGTTATCACCAGCTCACACCACACAAGGAAAAGATGAGCAGTTCCAATTAGATCAGATGTTTTGTACCCATCCTTAACACAAATGCATCAATAAAACTCGATGTGGACAATCAGTTCTTTGTCCTTCATGTTAAGATTTCTTCTAGGCTGAAGTCAACAAAACTGGTTGTTTTGCATTTTGCAGCTCATTTCTGACATGAACAAACATTTCCTTAAATGGGTGCTTCAGTAATTTCACACTTCATTATTCAAGATTTGGTTAGGATCAACTAATTCATTTTTACTTGTTGTCTAACCAGATCTTCATTGCTATAAAAAAATCTAACAATCAGTCTTTGCTCTGATCTTCTCAGCTTCTGTGCTTAGTTATTCATTCCCCTGAAGTGCATCCATACAACCTTCCTCATTCAGGTCCTTTTACATTTTTCAGATGGGACTCATGATATTTACATGTGTTTGCATGTCAGGAATCCCTGTTTGGCACAGCAGGGCACGAAGGTGCCTGCTAATAATTCTAGTAGGGAAGATGGGAATAGATGCTGTCAGCGCCAGTCAGGAGTAATCTGGACCTTTGAAAATGAAACCATTTATATTTAGATACATAAATATAGACCGAAGAATCTAAATTTAAGTCTTAGGTTGAAAATGTTGACCTCAATGAACAAACCCCTCTGGTAAAAGCTGTAAGGGAATGGCATTACTAAACAGTTGAAGAGAATGATTTGAACTCCTCACTGCATTCATCTCCTGGTATAATTCTGTTGTCCTTAAGGAAACACTTCCTTGAAACTTATCTTGATCTTAACTAGCACAAAGGATTCACAATTTAATGTAAGTGGCATTAAAACAAAATGCAGCTGCTGAGCAATAAAAAAAGCTACTTTTATAACTGATGAACAGTAAGACATAATGTCACCAGGACCATATACCTGTGCTTTGAGAAATTCATGCATGGGAGTGTGCAAAGGGCTCAAAGCAAATGAGATGTTACATGCAGAAACACAGGCACACAGACACACATATATATGTGATCTTACTCTCAAAGAGTTTATTGTAATCACAGACAAGACATAACATCAGAAAACCACAAAAATAGGAAGTAGAGAGAAAGAGGAAGAATGGAAAATAGTCACCCTAATGCTAATGCATTTGCTGCTTCAGCTGAGATTTCACACTGTATGTTATTCAAAAACATACTCATTAGTGACTTCAAAGCACACGGAAGTCAACATAAAGGCTCCTATTTGTCTACCATAAACGTTTAAGCAGGCGTTTGAAAACACATGGCTACCTGCTTTCTGTCAGATGGTGTTAACCAATGCAGAATGTCACTCACCAAAACAAACGATCTGCATGAATAGCTTTTCTACTTCTTCCATATTTTGCTGTCAGCTTGTCATACATAAGTTGCTTCACAATAATAAATAGACCATGGCAGGTTGGATTAATATCAGTTTTTATTACAGTGGTTGCAACCATTAATTATCTGGCTGACTAGTGATGAGATGCGGTTCTTATCTAATAGGTAAGGGTATCAAGTTCATTAAAGTTCAACAAATATAAACTAAAAAAATTGGATGCTGCAACTTTTCTAGAAGTCTCATAACAGAAAAATTCTCAAACATGCACATTCATATGACTTTTACTTTTCCTGTTGTAGTATAAAACTAAAGCTGTATTAAACAGGAAGAGCAAATGAAAATTAGTTGGAAGAGTATTTCAAATCTCTCCCATCTTAAAATCATTTCTTCTTCCCAAAAAAATATTTAGTAGCTTCCTTAGTGGGTGTTTTCTGTTATGATTTAGAATTATATCTTATAAATCCCTTGAAGAATTATCCTAAAAATACAGGATGAAACTCAGGCTTCTTGAAGTCAATGCCAAAACTCCCATTTACTGCAACAGAGCCAGAATTCCACCCACAAAAAGATTCAAAACAAGAAATTACAAACTGTCCTTTCTGTAAATGCTTAATGTAATTTTTCAATGCCCAATTCTTCAATGATTTTAGTCTTCATTTTTACTTTGTCTTTGAATGAGGTTTTAAATCCTAACTCAGCCTACAAAACACTTTTGAGCAGGTTTTTCGTGCATTTATGCTGATACTTATAAAAATATTCACTGCACATGGTGTGACTCTTGGGGATGGTCCTGTGCAGAGTTAAGGGTTGGACTCAATGATCCTTGTAGGTCCCTTCCAACTCAGCATTTTCTGTCGTCCTGTGATTCTATAATATCTAGAGAGAAACCTACTTTAGTGTATTCAAACATTTTGCTGTTTCAATTTGCATGTATATTAAAAAACTTGATTAAGGTAACTCAAAATATCTACTTGTAAATGACTTCAGGGATAACTGTTTGCCTTAGAGAAAAAGCAAGATTTCTGTAACACAAGATAAGAGTCTTTCTTAAACGCACTACACCTTAAATTTTAAGTGTTTGGCATCCAGATGACATTTTAAGAATTTAATGTTAATATCCAGGAAATAATAAAGTTGTTATAATTTATACACAGAAATCTTGTTTGTGAAGCTCACAGGGCTGCTACATATGCAATGTATCCAAATCAAGGCTAAGCAAGGAAATGAAACTGTAAGCTACATGAAAGTATGCAGATTCTACTTTTCCTTTCAAAACTTGCTTATTATTTTCAGAGCACCAGGTGCTACACTCACAATGAAACTTCCTTAAGAGCCTGCCACTCTTTTAACCACTTTTCCCAAATAGTCATTTAACTAAATTTTGCTCTCAAAATGTAAAAGCCACAGGATGAATATAGGGAGTCACTCGCACTGAGAGACAATCATCCGGCAAACACAAAACCAGACCACGAGGGAGAAGGACTCTCCTTCAAACTGAGCAGATACCTGGGCACAGCATGGGCACAGCCATGTGCATATCTGTCTCCAGCAGTGCCCCACACAAAGCAGTCCAGGCAAACTGGTGCCTCCCTCCAGAGACATTGGGAGTCGACAGTCTGACCTCTGTTAATGAGAAATAAATAACCAGTGTTGCCATATAATTCAGTCCCGTCTGCAACAGTTTTAATGAGATTAAGAATCTCACTGAAAAAGTATAATTAATTCACTGTTTTCATTCTAGATCTTTGCATTTGCTTGCCAGATGAAAATGATATAATAGGATGATATGGTGTCTCAAGCAAGAACCTAACTGCCTCTGGCCTCAGGGTATTAGATGACTTATTCTCAAAAAAGGAGATATTAATAGTACTCATTAAAAACAGACTGAATTTCTTTCTAGAGACTTATCATAACTCAGAAAGGCAAGAAGTGTCCGTTTAGTTGGGCCTTGGGCAGTGTTTGTTCAGCACACTCAGAACATGTGTCCATGAGGCTGAGTTTTTCAGGTAGAAAAAAGAACCTGTTACCCTGAAGAGCTCTTGTGTAGTTCTGGGAGTTTGGGAAAGCATGACAGACAAGTGAAGCAGCTTGTCAGCATCTTCAGCTCAACATTCATACCAGCAAAATAAGACTTGATGTCCTCCAGGAGTACATCACCTGCCACTGTTTTGAATTCTGCAAGAAACAAAGGTTGGATAACTCCTTTCATTTCTAGATGACATCATGTTCTGAGTTAATATAGGACCCGAAATCTACTTTTGACCAATGTTCACTCTTCTGGATGCATTTGAGAAGGTGGTGACTTTCTAGAGAGCTCCAAGAGCTCTTTACCCTTTGTGGCTGTCTCACCCATCATGTCCCATACTGACTTTGATCAATTATGAGAATCACCATTGGTCTTTGTCCTCAAGGTGAGAAAGAGGCAACAGCACATTCTTCGCAGAAGCTTCACAGGACTGGAAATAACTTAGTCCTGTGAGCTCTCAGAGGTAAGACTGTTGATTTTTTCAAAGGTGAAGCAGACTCATTAATTGTACCATTTCCTCTATGTAGACCTGTAATCACAACTTCCTTGTTTCGGATTGACAGTGTTGTTTCTGATCTATAAAATCCTGAAGGGCTTGACATATGTTTACTTTGAGAATTATCTCTTTCCCCTCTCTGTGCTGCTGCAGCTGAGAAAAGGCAGCTGAAACACTACTCCCAGAAAACAAGGTCTTGGTGTACCAGGAAGATTAAATAAGTCTGGTTGGATATCTGGAGGATAAAGGTTGTTACTTTGCTGTTAATGTAAACTGTACTGCACTTTTAAGGATCTTTATGGGGTACCTGAACCCCATTATAGTGAAGTGATGCATTTATGATAATGCTGGTGGACTCATTAACTCCAGTGCAATGCAGAATGGGGAGCACAGAAAACAAACAGCAAAGATGACATGGACCCCATGTGCTGTTAACTCCTCAGGAGGACATTACAGAGCCTTCTTGTAGGATTCACACTTGGTCCCTGCTGCTGCTGTCTCCCAGGAGCAAAGCATATTCCCTTTTTATGCAGCCTAGCATTTCCAATTCTCTGCCTACAGGCTTGGAGTCACCTACAGCTAGTTTCTTGCTGATCCACAAATGTTTTTGAGGGTCCAAATATTTTTTGTCAGACAACTCTGACTCACTTGTGCCTGTAAGGAAGCATCGCCAAGACTACCTCAGTCCTGTCTTTCCTCCTTGAGTTCTTCTCTTTTCTTCTCTGCATGTCTGGTCACATGAAACCATGGCAGCCAGCATGAAGGCAGCTACAGGTACATGTATGATAGCTTCAGGCTCTCTCTGTAGGAGACGATTTAACTCACTCCTCTCTGCTAGGAGTAGTCCAGACCCTTTCCCCAGAACTATTTGAAGCAGGTGTTATGGAGTTTGCACTGGCACTTCCAGTGATGTTTGGAGAATCTCACGAGTATTTCAAGCATCCCTACACTCACTAATCGGTAGGTATGTAAGATCCTACAAATCTTGTCATGGTGAGATAGTACCTTCTCTCGTTCGAAATTGTTTAAAGGATTAATGGTTAAGAATATGCTTTCATGTCAAAGCTGTGATTGTTCCTTCTCAGCACATGAGAATGTCAAAACAAACAGGGTGTAGTAAAGGATTGTTTCAGGTAAAGCTATGAAGGCTGCATGGTATTTAGTGAGGGGAATGCTGCACAGGGACATAAAAGCAGTACACAGAGGCTAATTTTAGTCTAATGAGGTTCACCACTCCTCCAGAACAGGTTCAGCACACTTAAAGCTAGGCTTCTGCTCTGCTTTATCAACAAAGTCAGACTATCAAGACTGTACTCCCCATCCTGATGTCCGCCTTTGAAAGCACGAACCAGAAACCAGTTTGGGTTTGAGTGACTTTTCAGAGTAAATGCTTATAGCAGCCATAATCCCAGCATGGGGGAACAGAGAAGGCTACTAGGGACAGGGTCGGGGTCTGTCAGCAACTATCTGAGCTGCCTGTCTGCCCAGGAACCCTGCAGATTACACATAAAGAAAGGAAGAGACACATGGAGGATAACTCTCAAGGGCTAAAGCTCAGGTAAACATACCAGAGCTGCTCATCAGTTCAGGCAAAGCTAGCAATGAAGCTGCAACAACAGAAAACTTTGGACAAGGTGCAAAGGCTGATCAAAAAGCTGACAAAATACTTGGGTAGTTAGCTCATGCACGTGTTATGTGCTTTAAGGGAATGGTTGATGTCAGTACCTGGGGAAGGAGGCACAGATTGAAGCTGACAGAGGGACAGCTGCACAAGCTGGAGTTATTACAGGAGGCAATGCAAGGTAACAAGCTCCTTGTCAGAGGTGTGTGGTGGAGATGGAGTAGTTCAGTTACCAGACGGTATTTTTACTTTATTCACTGTACTCAGTGAATTCAAAAAGTCCTCCACACTCAGCAGAAGAGTGTCTAATAGATAGCAATATCATACAAGTGCTTGCATGTTAAATCTGTTTGTGTCCTTTGACTAGGGACTTTGTTCCACTAAACTTTTCCTCTTGGCTTTCTGGAAGGCCAGAAAAGGTCCTCATTTTGTCTGCCATTATTACCTACGGGGCTCAGAAACCCCCCTACATCATCTTAGACGTTCGTCGCCTTCAGAGGAATGCTCCTGTCTCTGAGGAAAGCTCAGCTGTGTAGACCATGACCAGACTGATTGTGTTTCACAACACGGAGTTCAAGTTGTAAGGAAAACAAAGCAAAGTACATGTCCTCCCATCCTACCCACTGCCTCTGACAGAGGTGGTGTTTTAGAAACCAAGTAAAAATACCAACATTTCCAAACAGTGATAAGTGCAGTTGGGCCCTAAAGCTGTATTCTGGCATCCACAAGGTGTAATTGGTTTTAAGATCAGAGCTGGTGAGGACTCACAGTCCCTGTTAAGAGAGAGGCATGCAGACTGTTAAGGGGCTATCTGTAAATCAGGACAGTGGCCTCAGGCCTACCTTTGGAATAAAATGCTCCACTTTTATAACACCAAAGCCCAGATCCTCAAAGACATTCAGATGCTAAATTCCCATTGACCTCTCTTTAAGGTTTCAGGCTTCAAATTTCAGCATTTAGGAACCAAGTACATAAACACGTTTCTCAGGTCTCTCTAAAATCAACATTAACCCTCCATTTGTTTCCAGCTTATAATTTATATCAAGCAGTGATGACAGAATTCAAGGCAGAGTATTTGACAGGTAATAACAACTTTGCGTCTGCTTTGTGTTTCTGGGTGAAAATCCAACAGGAACAACTAGCAACAAATTCTTTTACTGTACTGCAGCCTTTGGTCATGCTTCTATGACTGCTGAAACAAATTGTACTTACAAATACTAAGGGCATATGTGGACTATCATGACAAAAGTAAATTTAAATTGGAATGACAGGGTGCCCCATGAATTACACTTCCACAATGTGGACATGTTGAACAGTCAAAAAAAGGTTAAAAAATAATTTATTTTGGTAAATTGTAAAATTTAAAAATAAATCATAGAATCATAGAGTGTATACCACAAAAAGTGGTATAATGTTCTGAACAATAAGTTGCATGTATTTCATATTACAAATAATCTGTAAGTCATTTTTAAAGGGATTTAAAAATCAGTGAAGATATTTAATTTCAAAAGTTTGTAAAGATACCTCAGAACTTAAAATGTCTTGTTATGCTGATCCTGTCAGTTCATATACACTGATCACGTGGATAGGTATAATATTACATGTAATGGAGAATAAGAAATTTGCTGAAATCCATGCTTGAGGAGGGAGGGAATACCAGTTTTCAAGAAGTGTCTGCTAAATACTGAATATGAATGTCTGAAATAGTATTTTTAAATGAAGAAATGTTATGAAATTAAAAAAAAAAGTTGATTCTGTCTGAACCAAAACTACAGCTCACCAAAAACTTTTTTCTTGCCCACTGGCCAACAAGTTGTCCAAGAATATTTTTGGCATTAAGTAGTTTAAATTAAAACCACAGTGCTCTATTTCATCACGATTTTTTTGATACCCAATGCCAGACACTATACAGTTTGAATGACAGAGCCACATCGCAGTTTTTAATTCCAAGTGTAACCTGTGGAGAGGCGCGAGCATTCCAACTGTGTCTAGAGTATCTGGATTGCCAGACTTCAAATCCCTTGTAAACAGCGTGTTGCAAACCTAAAAATAGCTGGACATGTGCAGGACCTGATGCAGCAGCTTTCAGAAGGAAGATTCCCCAGCAGAGAGACAAGCAGAAGGCATTAAGAGTTCAATGAATTATTATAATCGATTTTCCTTTTAGGTTTTTCTTCATTTCTGTCTACCTCTTTGTCATGCTATAAATAATACTCCAAGTCAGGACATAATTTAGAGGATGCTGGAACATGGTTTTTTTTAGCCTTTTTGAGATGTAAGGTGCAATTTAATTTTAATTGTTTTTTATCCCCACCTAAATATTAGCAAAACTGCCGTTATAGAGAAGGTTTATATGTATGTACCTTGCTCTTTGACAGCCGAACTCTAGTTATTTCAGGAATAAAAGGATTTAGTCTTCTTCCCCTCACTCTTATGAATGGGTCTTTTGGCTTCTAAAAATACCTCAGTGTCAGAGTTTCCAGAAATTTTCCCCTGAATTATCAAGAATTTTCTTAGCATTTACAGAATTCATTTATGCTAGTGATGTGTCTTGGGTTGTATGAAAGTCTTCCAGAAAAAAAGCAAATTTCCACAGACCATCTTAACTATTCTCTTGCAACAGCTGGCCCACATGTATAGAATATATGGCTTCCATCAGACATGGAAGTAAAATGAGTGTTCTTTAGTCATGATCTGACATATGAGGGAAATGTTGAGAACACTGCTAGCAGTATCCACAAAGGATCCACAAAGGGTGTACACCTTTAAGCAACCATCTGTAAAATGTTGGAGGCCCCCTTAAGAAATGCTTTTCTGTAGCACCACATTTCCTTGGTAAAGGTCTCAGTATCAGCATGTCTTTCCCTGCAGTACTGCAACACAATGTAATAATTAGCACAAAGTGATAAAATATGGGATAGCAAAATACCCATTCATTGGCCCAGGAGGCAAGTGCAAACAACTGCAGTTCTGTCAAACTTACATGCAGGTATGGTTTATCGAATAAGTGTATTTGAAATATGATTTATGTATAAAGCTCATGATGTGCTTTTCTGATGATTACTTTGCCGGAATGACTATGTAAACATGTTATATAAAGTGTTTTGAAGTCTTAAAATGAAAAAGGCCTGGCACTTGTTATGTATTGCAAATACACATACATGCTGAAATAGGCATATTTCAGCATCTTATAGCACCTTACATATGCAGATCATCCTCTCCAAAGAATTTCATTGCATGGATGTTTTGAGCACTGCTCTATTTATATTCATCCTTCAGCAAAGTACATTCAGAAACTACTTCCATGACTTCAGTACCTATTTTGAAAGAACTCTGTTCTGGTGCATTTATGTCCTACATACTTAAATCTGTTATAATGACTGCAGGCATTTACCAAAAGGGTATTGATACCAGAGACATTATGAAAAATAGACAGACTCCATCACTCATTTCACACTACACAGAGCCAGATGAGCTTTACTATTACTGTATCTATCATTGAATCATAGAATGATAGAATCATAGAATGGTTTGGGTTAGAAGGGACCTTAAAGATCATCTAGTTCCAAATCCCCCTACCATGAGCAAAGGATGCCAACTACTAGAGCAGGTTGCTATGGGCCCCATCCAAATTGGCCTTGAACACTTCCAGGAATGGAAGTAATTTTTATGTCATAGAAATTTTAATATGTTCAGGTGCAAGCAACAAGTTAAAAGTTCACACTGAATTTTCAAACATACAAAATCTCAAACCAAAATAGAAGTAATATTCTTTTATTTCTTGTAAGGGGAAGTAAACTAGTACTACTTCTTTGCACTGAAGAAAATCAAGCTGTTATGAACAGCATAGCCTACATTTTCACAATGGCTCATTCCTACATGATAATCTGTTATTTAACATTTACATATGTGAATATTTTTTTCTTTTAAGTTTATGCCACTGTAAAGACAATAAACAAATTTCAGTCCCCTCTGATACTATCATTTTGTCTTCGTAAGTCACAAATACTCCATTTTTCTATTTTGAATTGAAATGTGGCCTGAAGCATGAAATTAGTATCACTGCTCAGAGTGGGTCAAAGGCAAAGCCTCAAATACGGGCTCACTGAAATTTGCAAGAACTTCAATGGATTACAAAACCAAACTGGGATTGAAAGCCAAGCTCTCATTCAGATGGATATCAAATCTCATCAGAATGAGTATCTCCAAACTTCTTGTTAGATTTTCCATAATGCTTATCCTTGAAACTTCACCATAATTGGATTAAGAACCTAATCTATCCCATATGGGCTTGACAGTAATGTTATGGGTTCTTTTGTGGGTTTTTTTTTCCACTCATTTGCTTTACTGAGGGTAAGTACAGGAAAGAAGCACACTAGGAAGTTAATGTTTAGTAAATCTCAGGATGTGATTCAAGGAAGTCATCATGAAAATAAATACAGGGAAGTTGTGAAATATAGCACAGAACTGTGCTATTAATTAGCAAATAGCACTTTCTTCAGCAACAACAAAAAAAACTAAACAAATGGAATGCCTCCTCCCTTCTGCCTCTCCATATATATCTCTGCCTTCTAGCAACTTACCATCTGACATTCAAACCATGCTACGCCTGGAATTACATAGTGCCCATACTGAACATATATTCCATGCACCGACAGACACAAGTGACATGGGAGCCACAGCACCCACAGGGGCAGGGAAGTCCAGAAGTAAGGAGGGAAAAGACCTCCTCTCAAGTGACTCTGGGATAGACCAAAAACCAAACATCTCTAGGCATTCACCTAGGAGGCTGTTCTAGCAGGATTTTGAGTACTGCCTAGGCACCTGGGACTCAGGGCATGCTTACCATCTAGGCTCCCTCCCAGCTGAGGCACCTACACAGAACCTTTAAGGTTGGAAAAGACCTCTAAGATCATTGAGGTCTTGAGGACTTCAGCCAGGAACTGTGGGGAAGAATTATGTTGGACCCAGGTCTTGCAAAGGCTTTGGCTAGCACCCTAACAACCAGAAAATCTTTCCTCTTGTTGTTCTTTATCATTCAAATGTTGAAGAATGGTCTTGCGGTTTAGCCCCAGTCGGGATCAGAAAACATGGAGCCAAGCACCCCAGGCATAGGCAGGAGCAACAAGAATTGTAATCACTTGGAGTCACACCCACCCTAAATCAAAGGTACATTTACTTCCTGGCTCATGTTCCTGGCTTAGACTCTGCACAAGTCACTTGAACTGCTGGTGCTTCTGCTTTCCTTTCCTGTAATTTTAGGATAACAAAACTGGCCTCCCTCCCAAGGCTACTGTGGGGATCCACCAATGCAGACTCATAAAGGACAGTGGGATTGCTGGTCAGGAAGCTGTGTATGAATGCATAGTACAGTTATCATAAATGTTACTCATAGAGGACTCAGATAAGTAACTACACATGCACACAATCATTTAGCTTTATTGTTTCATTAGGTTCCAGTGAACTAATTGCAGATTACTGTGTCATTATTCTTAAATAATACTCTTTCCTGAATTACTGATTAGCTCAGTCAAGCATCAAAATCCGACTGAATATCTTTAAATAATTTGGGTCATTTTTGCCTTCATATAAATGAGCAACTAGTTTTACAAAGTTAAAAACCTGACTCCCAAATTTTTGTTAGCTAAGGTTTCAATCACTGCCATCAGCCATCACAAAATGTTCTAAACCAATTGAAAAATTTGTGAAAATTAATAACTTAGACTGTTAGCCATATCCTTTCTTCTGCTTCAGAGCTGCCCATGTGACATTCCTGGCCAGAGGCTGGTCGGCAGGAGGAGTGAGCATGTGGTGGGTAACTAGTAGGGCTGCAGCCTGGTTCCCCTCCCACTGGCAGTTCTCAGGCATTCTGCATGCTGCCCAGACTGCTGCTGCATCACTGGTGGCGTCAGCCCAGCTTTAGATGGGGCTGTGTAGCTTGCTGCTGGTTTGCCATGCAGCCAACATATTCCTGAGGAACTCAACTGGGAGGAAAGTGGGAAATGTTAGTAGCGTGAAAGTCAGCCAGTTCTCTAGAAAAGGCATTTGTTTCCCTTGCCAAAAGTCAAAGTCTACTATATACAAAGGAGGCATTATAGCTTCTCATAAAAAGGTCACAATAATCTTTTGTAATGGAAAGTGGAGTACAGCCTAAATATAGGATCTCTCCCAGAATTCCTATAGCATGTAGATTAAATTCTGTTTATTAGTATTGTGTGGATTGCTGTTACACTGTGGTGTACAAAACTCAGCAGTTGAAAGAGAAGAAACTCAATCTGTTCTGTGTGTAGCTGGAAGGAGATGTTGTTATATGTGTTTTAAAGCTGAGGAATTTTAATTTATCTGCAAAATATTCCAAGATGAGTCACTGATCTCTCAGCCTCTTATGGAAAAGGCATCTGCTTTCTTTATCTTCCTTCCTTCATCAGAAATGTAACCTGTGGCACGTGCATTTGCACAAGTGGGAATAATTTTATATGAGCTTTCAAAATATCTCAAGTATGGTTGAAAATCTGGCAGGCATCACAAAGAGCAAAGCAACATATATAGCTGTGCTGTTAGACATTCACTCCTAGGAAACTGTCCTTTTGACATTACAGATCTTGAAATGGGGAATTACTGGTAATTTTAACAGCAGAAAATTGAGCCAGCATTTTCCATGGAATAGCTTTTCCTCTTTCTGGCTATATTTCTAGTCACCCAGAAACAAAACAGTCCTTATCTACCAGTACCTTTTCTATTCCACTCTCAATCGTTATTCCAGCAACAAACCCCACTCAAAAAGTGTGCAGGTTACTATTAATAAAGTCCATTTAGAAAAAAAAAATCAGCTTTTGCTATTTGATTTTTTTTTTGTGGCAAAGAAACAATCATTAACTTTTATAGTTTCAGCTCATATTACTGCTTGCATGAGATGGTGCAGCAATCACTTCTGCTGCAAACACAGCAAAGCATTTGCAGAAGGCACGTCTTTTATTCTTTTTATATATACATTTATACTCACATGTATGCATGCACATGCATATTTGTATAAGATCTGTGAGAGAAAAATTGAAAAACAACAAAAAGAATCAAAATAGATTTTCAAAGTATATATTTGTAAATTGCATATCACTAGTCATCATATGCAGAATGCTATAGAAAAATAATAATAAAAAAAGATATTAATATCAAAAACATGTTTTGGATTCCGACCATTAAAGCCTGCTGTATGTTCATCCTTCATAGCTTGAAGCAGTGCAGAGTTGGAATATCAGTGACTCTGACTTTATCTGACTTACACCAGGGGAAGAAACAAACAATGTCACAGACAACAGAAGATGCATTTTTTTTAAAAAATACATGGTTGCTGGAGGCCATGATTCTGGTGGAGTGAGATTCCTCTCCTTATTTTTGTTATCTAAAAGTGAAATGTCTTTTCTAAACTCATCACCTTGATTCTCTCTGTGGAAGTCAATGGGGAAGTGGCAATTAATCTTAGTCTACCGTAATTGCCTAAGATAGGTAGATGAGCTGCCCTTTGTAGGCATCTCATTCTTTCCATTGACTGAAGAAAGCCAAGATAAATTATATAGATTTTGTCTTTTTAGGTGATTAATGGTCAGTGAGGCAAATACCACCTGACTCCCATGGGAGAAGAGAAAATTTCTTACTTCAAGGCCAGTGGAGGGAACGAGCAATCCAAGACTTGGAGGCTGCAGGTAATAATATGCCTTCCTTGCGCCATATCAGCAAGTCTGGAGGGAAGGAAACCCTCTGAAATTAAGGGCATGACTTTATTCAATAATCAGGGAGAAAGATTTGGATTTCCCATGATGTCACTGCCCTTGAAACTCTCTTTGCTTCTGTTTCTAATGACAAAGACTGGCTCTCCAAAGAAAAGGATGGGACTGTCCTTTTTAACAGTTGCTCTGATGGTGCTGCGTAATCATAGGCAGTATTAGATCTCTTTCCAAAAATATTTCTTGTGAGACATAGTGGTCTTCTGGAGAGTATAATAGGTAGGCCATGTGGAGGGGAGATATTCACTAGTGATCAGTGGTTTTTAGCCCCCATAAACACTCCGTCTTTGGTCATGCCTCCTTTGAACTGCCAGTGGATGCTGATCAAAAGCATTTTCTGCAGACGTGAGTGTACACTTGAAGGAGATAGCTGACCTTTGCACAGGTAGACAAGACAGTGGGAGATCACTTGCTCTCTCTGACCACTCCACCACACCTAAGGAGACGGATTCGATGTGTCCATGTGGAAGTCTGAAGACATTCCGGCATCCATTGTAACTCCAGTAAACCCAAACTGAGCTGCTCTGGCTATTTAGACAGACTTCCAGGTGAAGCTTATTCAACTCCCTAGGACTTTCCTATAAAATGACCAGACCATTGTCTGGAGACAGAAATGGCATCACAGGCTGTTCTTAGGCCTGAAGGAGGAACGCATGCATGCTAATTTGTTTTACGGCAAGATTAATTAACAGAATAACCACAGTGCACAGGGCTGAGCGCTGATCCAATCAGCTTGGCATGCATGTTTTTTTCTATTACCCTTCATTGCATTAATACCCTCTAAAACAGGTGTCAAAATTAATAAGTGACAGGGGTAACTCCATTTTGATGGTTAGTGAAAAGTCTTCAGTGATGTGAGTAGTTCTGAAGGAAATAATTGGTGACATTTTCTTTGTTAAAATTCTCAAAAATACAGCTAGCAGGAAGCAGCATAAACTGTATTTTCATTGTGTAAACATTACAATTCCACCACAAAATGTTGACCCCATTGATGAAACACTCGTGGAAATTTTGCCACTTCTTTGCACCTGATGAGGAACTGATGGTAGACACGGCTACCTTTTTTACGCATTCCTGTTTCATTCCTCTTTGTGGCAAATGCTCAAGTTGCTGTTCCCTACACTCAGGAGGACTCAGATAAGGGCAGCAGATCTGCATCATGTCTTGAGTCTCTTTTACCAGCCACATCCCAGTGCCGCTTCTGGCAGCTTTTCTGGTTTTCTGTGTCTCCTCTGTCTCTGTGGTATTTCTCACACTCTTATGCGCAGATGAAGTACGCTAATCCCTTTGCCCCTGAGGCATATCTTCATAACACAAGACAGCAAAGGCTAGCCATATCCCATGCTTGCCCTGACCTTCAGAGAGCAGCAGAAGGATGTCAGTGTGGCTGCATCACTTAAAACCTGGATAAGCATCTGCATTGTGCAGTACATTGTGCACTGTAGACATACTCAGCTAAGCTTTCCATCATACACTAGTGACTTGGTAATGCACTTATTTTGGCTGAAGAGCTTTGCTGTTTCAGCTATGGTCAACTGCATCTTAAAATTATCCTGAGTCAGAGGAACTGTGATACTAAATAATGCCAGTGAAGGTTAGCTTGCCAAATAAAAATTTACTGTAATACACTGATAGAGTCCCTGACCCAACAGAGGTATCACTTATAAATCTCTAGTCTTCAAAGCAATTAAAAATAAATACTGTAAAAATCTGCTGGAATCAACTATAATTTTTACTAAATTGCTTGACTATTTTTGTTTATGTAAAAAAATAAAAAGAATTGCTTTTGATATCTTAATCTCTGTTTTATATCAGCTTTCTGTTTCTGGAATGTAAAGCAAAGATATTAAATATCCCATAAATCTATAACCAAGCTACTGGGAAAGAATCCATGAAAAGCAAATGTTGTAAGAAATGCAAAAGCTGGTTTGTCTGTCTAGTTAAGAAATTTCTAGTCACATCTAAATAGTTTCTTCTAAACAAAGTAGTACTTGATTGTTGTTAATCAATTGCACATTATAGGAGTTTAGATTTTTGCCTTGGAAACACGTACACTTGTGACATGCAAAGCCACAGGTAGTTGCTTTAATTAGTTTTTCTTTAGAACAAGACACTTATTCCCTGGGGCAGGAAAATACATATATTAGTAAATTATTTAAATTATAAATAAAGCAAAGTCTAATTACAAAAAGGCTGAGAAAAAGTGTGTGGTCCAAGCACTCTTGAACTGTTTCAAATGACTTAAAAATCTTCTTTAAAATCTTCTTAAAAGTTTTTAGCAATTCAGGCCCAGTGTATTGCATTGGCTACAGAAGTGATCAATTTTGGTTCTTAAAGGGGTTATACATACATGACAAGATATTGAAATGATGCAGTTTATAAATCCAAAGATAAAAAAACAAAACACAACTCAAGCACCCCTGCACATAGTCTGCCCTTGCAAAGAAGATCTAGAGCATCATGCAGGGGTGAAGAACACTGTGTGCTAACTGATGAAGGGTTCTGGAGAGGGAAAGCATTTTCAGAAATGAACTGGGAGTCACCAGAGCCACCCACACTTGTTTTTGCCCAGTAGTCTTTCCCAAGTGCAATACTTAAAATGAATAATGTACTTTTTATTGTTCTCTTTTGTTCTGTTTATTTTTTGTTACTTTCTTCCCCAATGAATTTCACAATTCCTGTACTTATCAAATAAAAAAACATGGTACTTTCCAGAAGTATCCAAAAGACATTTCTCCTGTCTATCATCATGAAAGGTTACCCTGTTCTTTACAGTTTTCTTCCAGAATATTTTTTTCATTGGCCACTGTCTGTGACAGGATACTGCGCCAGACAGGTTACTGTGTTAGGAGGATCTGTGGTCATATTCAGCAGGGCTGTTTTTACACTATGTTCTTACAATACATGCACATAGCTTTTGTACATTTATTTTCTGCAAGTCAGTAAGGCTGTATTCCACAAGTTGGGATATGACAAGTTGGGTATGTCTTAATCCACGCTGTTTAAATTGATCTTTTAAATTGAAGTGTGTGGTGACCAGTTCCTAAAGCCATCCTTTCAACAGAGAATTCATTGTAGCCCTTACTATAAGTAAGTTAATTATGTTTGCAAGCAATTGGCAAGTATATTTTGGAGCTCAAAATTTAGCATAGATGATCAGAAATGGGTGGCAATTTCATTTGAGCAGGATAAATGAAGATGAAAATGTATGTTCATTGCTTGAGTGTAATGGGAGTAATGAAAATTCTAAATAATATAAAAGGCTACAAGTTCCCATTTTTTAGCTGGCAATTGATAATGACACAAAGGTGGAAATATATGTGTTAGGTTAATATTAAGTGGAGATTGTTTTTGAATATGGGGAATGAATAATCCAAGCAAGAGTGACCTGCTAGGCAGAATTCAGAAGGTAATCTACTGTCCTCAACTGCAAGGCCCTGAGCCTTGTAACTGCAGAGTTGGTCTTGCTTTGAGCAGGGGAGTGGACCAGAGAACTTCCAGTGGTCATGTCTGGCCAAAATTATCCAGTAATTTTATGTTTCTCTGTCTCTCTCTCCTAAAAATAGGAAGAAGCAAGGAAAAGTGAGCAAGGAGAGTGAAATCTCTTGTCTTCTCCAATAGGGATAGAGAAGAAAGCAGCTGCCCATATAGTATCCACTGTGGCCTGGGTAAAAGAATGAACAACAAGTAACAAGCTCCTCTATACCACGAAGGCTAAGGTACTTTCCACACGTGTGGAAAGTAGCTGCAGAACTTTGAAGTAAGCAGGATGTTGAAGGTGCTGACCAAAGGGATCTGTAAATGTGAAGATACTGTGTGGGCTTTTAAGATGGTAATTTTCAGTATTCAAATACATGGATCACCCTTTTTCTTGAAACATGGCAGCAACAGGTAGTAGTGGTGATGTTAATGGTGCAATTATTCTTTTTTAAAGGAATAGGATTGTTATAGCTCCTACACAAGTTCTAGTAAAACTACTTTAACACCTGAGCTATAGGATAAAAGAGAAACTGTGGTTTTTTTCATGAACTATATGACTATTCTCAGGACTTAGATAGTAAGAGCTTGTTCAGTGGCTGAAAATTAGCTATTCTGAGAACAGAGTTCTCTAGTGCCTTGGGAATTCAGAGGCAGCTACAGGATGATTCAATAAATAAGTTCATGTTTGCAACAATTTCTTCACAGACTACATAGGATGTACAACATTAGGATCAATGTGTCAGTAATTTCTCTGGTTTTTTATGAAAGAGGAAAAGGAAGCAAAGAAAATATAAGAAGACAATATTTCAGAATGGAATAATAGAAAGCTGTGGGTATTGATTTTGGATGGGACTTGGGTTAGTTTTGTAGGTTTTTTGGTTTTGTTTTCTTTTTTTTTTTTTTTTTGCATAGCCTTATTCAAATGTAAATAACTTTGAATTTTATCCTTGTATCTTACTCTTTTAAAACATGCTCTCTGTACATTTTCTGGGCAGAAACAGTACTTGCTCTTGGCAACTCTCAGTTTTGCATAACGTCTGTAATGAGCTATGAAAATTAGATAAATATCATGAACTTTTTCTTACTTTTTTTTTTTTTTTTTGCTAATCAAAACAGTAGATTATGTTTCCTTATGCTCCAAGATACACAACTTAGGAGGAGGGGGTTATTTTGTCAAGAATATTTTACTTTCCTTATCCCTTATATAAACTCTTTCTGTTTCAAAACAATAGTCTTTCATTCCTGAAGTCAACTGTATATGGAATCTTCAAAACACTCCCTTAGCTTAAAAAAAAAAAACCCACAAAAAAAACCCTCTTCCCTTTGATGAAAAGGTACTTATAAAACCAGGTCAGGTTAAATAGAAATATGTGACAAATGGGGTAGGCTGAAGCATACATCTCCTTGGGTTTCAGAATTTTATAGAGCACCAGCAGCACTTCGTGATTTAAATTAGTAATGAAGACAATAGTGTATAGAGCATCTCATAAGGAGTTTGTGGAAACCTTAAAGGGAGTGAAGCAATCGCAAACACTCATGCCTGATAAATAAAGGACTTCAGGACACTTCAGCTCCAGATGTCCTCTCTACCTCCTAAGATACAGGAAGCTATCCACAGGCTAGCTTTTATTAACTATGAGGTGTGCATTCTGAATAGGATGTATAGTAGTACATGAAAGAACTGCATACCAAATAAAAGAAAACCCCATAAGATTCTAATCCTAAATTTGACAATTCACTTTATTATCCAAATAAATTTGTTTTCTACAGGAAAAGTTTCTTTATGTTGTTTTGATCTTGCAAGTCAGGCAAGCTCCTGGGAGGCCACATCCTCAAGTTTTGCACTTGAACTTTGGGGTTATATTGCACAAATCTCTGTTGCTCACCGCAATATGGCAAACAGCACCAACATGTATTTCCAATGAGACAGTGGAGCATGAGGGGGCAATACTAGGTCAGCACCTGAAAACAGATGAAACAGTTCTGTCAGCACAGCGGGGTTAATAAGATTTATCTTTTAAGTCTTTGCATGGTTGCTCATTTTACCCATATAGGTGAAAGCAAAATTATTTTAATGGAAGTTGCATTAAACTAATTGAGAATCTCAAGCTTTCAGACTTAGATATTTGTGTGAATATATGGAAAATTTTTTTCAAGATATCATAAACAATAAAAATAATTATTTTAATTGTTTATTGTAAAAGAAAGAAAGCAAGAAAGCCAGCCTTTTATGCTTTGCGTAGCTTGGTTATTTTCTGATTGGAATTTTCATAAACTCCTGGAAGCGTTTGGAACCCCCTTGCCACATTATAACTACAATAAAATCAACCTTCACATCTCAAACTTTCTCCAAAGGCAAATCTTTCCTCTGTGTCAGGAAGGAGTGGGAAGAAGGGGAGTTAACCAGATTAATGTTTGTCTAGCTAGCAGAATGCTTGTCGTTGTTGATCAGGACTCTAATTTATGTGACCACATGAGAGATAGAGACTCTCAGTCATCAACTCTCTTGCTCACTACAGGAGGAAGATATTGGCCAAATTTCAAACCTATTATTTATTTTTGAAAATACAAGTTCCACTGGGATTTCCGTGATGAATAATTTTAGCCAGAGAGGGAGGTAGGACCAAATTAATATAGCCAGAAGGTCACATGGTGTAGCCAATGGCTGCTGAAAACTCTTAATGTAAAACAAAACAAATCAATTATTTCTTATTAATTATGATTTAATATTACAAAACTTCAAAATTCTATAATATTTCCTAATATTAAGCAAAGAAACAGGTTTTATTTGTTTGAATTAGAGGTGAGTTAAGGAAAAGAAGAACTTGCCTCAGGAAGCAAGCATGAAATAAAGATGAAATAAAATTTGATATCAGGGCTGAAGTCCTGGGTGATAGTAGACAAGGAAGGATGAATAATGGAGTCATTAATTATCCAGGGAAGACTGGCAAGACTTGAGGACTATCTTCCCAGATGGAAAGAACTGAAATGAAAGCTAGTGACTGGGTCTTACAGGAGGGAGCTGGAAAGGGGTAGCAAGCTCTGGTTTAAATATGATGAGAGTAACTGTTCAATGGGAAGGGTAATGAAAATGTTGTGCCAGAAAATATAAAGCAGGAAGGATGAGTTTCACCTCACCTCACTTTAAAAATCTTTGAGTTAGTCATTCAGACTCCCTTTATAGGCAATAAGTACTTCCAGGGAGTGAGTCACCTGACCTAAATTAGACGTCTATCTTGAGATGAGATGAATCACACACTCAGAGTGTCTATTGATATCTATTGACTATAAAAGGAACCAGGACTTGCTTAGATGCAGACATCTACATTGCAGATGAATATCATCCTTAGGCATTTTACAGAGTAATTTGATAAACACCAAGAAAATCCATTATTGGGGGCCAAGCTTCAAATACAGAATGTGGGCACAGGGAATCTGGTACCCTCCACCTCACAATATAACTGGAAATAGGATTAATAGATTGGGTCTTAGGATAATCCTTTACTGAGTTGAGAAGGAGAGGCCACAGAAGGAATGTTGCTCTGCAGAAAACTACTGTTAATGACAATAATTAGACTGAATCAGAGGCTCTGCTTAAAAGACAGAAGTAAGATATGTGTTGGGCGGAGGAGAAAGGGAGCAAATGGAATGTGGGATACTGCATCTAATCAGAGACTGATATCAAAGTGTTAAAACTTTATTAAAAGCAGAATCTAAACAAATGCCTTTCTACTCCACTCACCCTCCCAAATTCCTTAATGGAGAGTTTAAATGAAAATAAAAGTTCAAAATAAGTTCAATCACTCTAAAGAAGCTCTTATATCTGAACATTCTGCAATGAGAGCAATTTGTTATATATTAACTGTAAGATTTAAGAAGTCAAATTTTAGAAAGGTGTGGCTCATGCTAGCAAAAAACTGCCACATATTTTAAATTTCCCATTCTTTTAAATATCGTATGTTATATTTACACTTGCAGGCTATTGAATATAATCTGTGTTTTTAATTCTTTGATTGCTTTCTGCTCTGTAGTCTCACTTATGCACTGTGTCATCACTTGGTTGAAGTGGACCAAAATTTTTACATTGACTTCTGTTGGTGCAATGCCAAATCTCATGCATCTACAAACACAAGATATCCATCATCAGTAATATTTTGCTCTGTGTGCAAAAGATCAAGCAGAGGTGTTGATTTTGGCTACCTTGTTTGGGGACTGCCAGTCTGAGAATCCCGGTGGAACCTCAGGTGCTATTCAATATTCACTATTATATTCACTATTTATATTATATTATTAATATTATATATATTATAACCACTATTTCAATAGTGGAAATAGTTAAAAATTAAAATTTTACTTTTTGTTCCACCTTTTCTCAGATAGACACACCCTGTCAATACACAACTTCCCTACACTGCAATTAGGATGTTGCAGTATGCCCTGCATGGGATCACCCCTCTTCTTTGTGGAGGTAACTGTTTTCAGAAAGTGTTCTGCACTCTGTGGGATTTTCTGAGCTGTAATAATCAGCAAACAGGGAACCAAAGCATTTTTTCAAGGTAGCCATGATATAAGTTGAAATATAGATATTTAAGTCAAATACTGTTATTAAGCAGATGTACTTATAAAAAATTATATTGTGTCTACAGTACAATAAAGTTACAACACTGATGACAGTAATTTTGTTTTCCCTAATACTGTACAGGAATTTTTTGAACAGGATTGTGAGTGCATTACTGATAAATCAACAGCACAAACCCAGCAAATATGCAATAGATTAAATGAGGTATATGGTAAAATCCGCCCTTTAAAACTACAAAACTCCAGGGAGGCTAAAACATGGAAACATCTACATAAAAGTTGCTTGCATAATTCATAGCAAGGCTTAGTATCATCTCCATTAGAGCCAATATAAGGAATACAAAGGCAATTTTAAAACAACCAGTGAAACATTTAAATTTGCTCTGCATTCAGTCTTAGTGTGGAGATTCCAGTGAATCTTAGAGTGCATTTCTTAGTTTAACATTTGTTTTGCTAATTCCTCCATGTCTCCATGGATTGTATTTACTGTTCTGTTGCTAATGCATTTTAAAGCTTTAAAGCTTTTAACCTTTAATCTCCACTTATTCAAGTGAGGTTAAGTGATCTTTTTCCTTACCTTGTGTCCAAAAACAGGTCTTCAATCAAACATTCTTCTGAAAAGACCACACTCACACTTACCTACATCCTCATAAGCTTCCTTTTAAATGCGGAATCCTTTCTTAATGGTAATTCATAAGAAACATATTAAACAGCTAGTGCAGCATTCAAGAGCAAAATAAACACTGTTTTTTTCCCTGTGTCTTTTCACATTTAAAGGGGGAGATACAAAGCACACTTGACAGAGACACATAGACAGGGTGCTTCACAGCAAAAATGATATTACATTTATTTGAAGTAGTAACGCAATACTACTACTGTACTGCAACACATAGATTTTGCTGAGATAAGAGCCGAGCGTCAGGGAAAAAACCAGAAAATCAGATATGCTGTATCCAGGCAGATGTGTTTTTAAACAAATCAACTTCAGAATTAGTTTTGTCAGTGTAGATACTGAGTTATACTTACTTCAACAAAGACTTCAGGAAACAGCAATGTTTCTAAACATTCGTTCAGCTTTTCCATTGGCATTCCTCCCTGATTCAATCCCCAACACATTCTACCTTCCGGAGATGCCTTCATCTTTTTCTTGATGAAGAGGGAGCCTGGGAGATGAGCTCGGAGCAAATAGCCAGCCTTTTGACAAAGAAAACTAGGAGTTAGTGTTCAGCTGCCTTACACTACAAAGGGAGGCACACAAGTACTTGAAAAACCTGTGTCTACTATATGCCCTTTCAAAAATGTCAAGTTTTGCACCTTTGTTCTTGCTGTGCATGGGTAAGATAGGAATCTGAGGACAGCAGAAACAAAAGGCCTGCAGAAGAGGAAGTAAATAGGCAGGAGGCTATACAGGTCCTCAGATGGGTCTCTTAGTAAAAAAAAAAATCCCTCCTAGAATGGAGATTCACAGAGTACCTAAATCCAATTCTTATTTACTCCTTGGCCTCTAGGCTGAAATTGTCAACTAAGTCCCTGGTTAGCTAATCTAAGGTTTGTTAATGAGATCTAATCACATGATTTGACCATGAAATCTTTCTTCTAGAATTTTCCATATCCTCCAAGATTCTGTATAAAAACAGTATGTGAAAACAGAGATGACATGAAAGTATCAGTTCAGGGAAATGTTGACATGCTGTTTCATTCTATGTGGATTACTGAACACAGACAGTGTCAGTCTTGAAATGAAAACAAGTGAATGAGAAATCCAAACTTAAGAGGCTACAAAAACTGTGACTTTGAATTATGAGAGACAGATTCAAAACTGGTTGTTGTCCTTAGGAACTTTTCTGCTTACCCTACAATCTGTCAGTCAGCTTCCAGACAAATCATACAGCAAAATATCCTTTCAGTATCAAAAGCTCAGGGTTGTTGTTTGTCTACTTTGTTCACATGGTAAAAAATTACAAGAAATTTGAAACCAAATTAGTTCAGTAACTCGTGGAAAGTAGAAATACGGTTGACTCTCAGATGATGTAACAACATAAATATTGTGCTCAGGGACATTGCAAACCAGCAAATAGCTCATTTCAGTATCCAATGGTATTAAAAAAAAAAACCTTTAAAGGAATCTCACGGCAAGTTTGTTCAAAGATAGTATTCTAGGGTGTTTCTTTTTTTGTTTTGGTTTTAATTATAGCAATTGCCATTAATAAAAGATTCTGAGGTAAGGACTTGTGCATTCCATTCACTCAGTGCCGTGTTTAATTCCTATCAGTGTTCAATCACTTGTTACTTTATTTTTAGGGGCAAATTTATAGCAAGCTGCTGGATCACATGTACCCAAGTATTTGAAGTATCTGCAGCTGCTTACATTGCAAGAGATCCAAGCTGCATTCCTGTCATGAATCATAGATTTGTGAGGGCAGAGCCACAAATATATATTAAAAAAATGCAGCTTACAAGGTTTGAAATCAGATTTTAAACCACCTTCCTAAAGGGTTCATACTGCCAGAAGAGGTGGGGCACTCCTTCACCCAGGTTATGATCTCTTTCCCTTCATGGGGCATCTTTAGCTTCTCATTGTGAGCTTCTGCTGGGATGTTTGCTGGAGACACACCATACTCACTGTGTGACTGTAGATAGAAAGGATAATTAACAGAAAATTAACAGAAAATCATTCAGGACCAACTTCCCAGGGAGGGACAATGGATTTTGCATTGTCATTGGCGCAAATTCTTTCCTGCAGGATTTGCTTGTGCAAACAGGACTTGGACCTATAACTTACGTCCTTTTGCTATATATGAGAGTGTCACCAAACGGCACGACAGCTACTGGTGGTGAAATAGGTGAGATAGGAAAGCTATCATGCAAAAAATCAGTCTGTGGTGAATAGATCTATGTATCAGTGAATGTCTGTGTGTGTGAATGGACACAGACAGTGTAGTTCATTCTCAATCACATTCTCTATTTTGAGAATGCTGACAATTGCCAGGTTACTCTGAAAATATTTGGGACTAAAAAGTTTCCCAGCTGCTGTTCTGACTAGATAATAAAAATGAGAGTGATTGCTGTTAGTCACTAGTGATTGTTTTGTGATTCATTTTTAGCTTCCGATCATGAAGGAAAAAAAACTACCATGTGACACAGATATCAACCCAACCAATACAAATAGAGTTAAACAAACAGTTCATGAACAACATGTAGACTGAAATTAAAATTGTTCACCACTCCTTTTGTTTTTCTTTCCTTTACAGATTGGAATAATTCTGAAGGGAAAGAGGGTAAGTTCATATGTGAGTCACTAACCAGAGAGGGCTGAACTGCTTGCATAGTTTGAAAAAATTCTCCGTATAATAAGATTAACATAACAATATAAGTATGTTCATTCAATAAGTAATAATTGTAATAATTATACTATGAAAATTAGAATTTATTAGAATCCTTTGGACTTCATAGAAAGTTCTGCAATTTTATTATATAAGACAAGAAGTCTCAAATACTGTACATGAAGGCAGGTGAGACTTATAGATCACAGAAAGTTCCAATTTAAATGAAAGCTATGTTTGCCAATCTGCATATATTTTATCCTTCAAAATGGCCACAAAAGCACTTGTCCAATTTCTTTCCTATTTTCCATATCCTGTATATCTTCCTGCTTTTCTTTCGTAATCTACAATGCCAGTTTAATGATTCAAACAATTTTTATTCCAGGTCTTCTTTTTAATGACAGATTAATGTTCAGTCCCCTGATAGTTTATAAAGAAACTGTCATCTTGTTACTTGCATTCTGAAGGAGATGTCTGTAATTTCTTGATGCAGGGACAACATACAAATATTTTTCTCAGATAATAAGAAAAGAGTGAAGAATAGTAAAAGAGGATTTTCACAAAGCAGTATCTTGGGAAGATGAGAGTAATGCTTTATTTCAGTATTTAAAAGCCTCTTATGTGCTTGCCTGTGTTCAGTGCTAAAAATGAAACACTTTTGACATGCATACATACAATGAAATGAATGTGTCACTGCTTTTCTAGGATCATGCATTTGAATAAATAGTTACCAGACAGACACAACAGTAGTAAGGCTGATATCAGGAGTACATAATCACGTGGAGTAAAAAGCACCTGAGAATTATAGTGGACTGGGAAGTAACCCGTGCCTTTTTTTTTTTCTTATTAACACTTTTTGTCAGTGCTTTATCTACCCTACAGAAGGAGGGATAGTTATGAGCTCAAACAAATACTGTTTCTGAGCCCCTTCATGCACCTTGCCATCTGAGTTTAATTTCCCCTCTAAATCAGCTATTTGTGTGATCTCTTAATGTTGAGTTTGGAGAAAAGAACAAAATGTAGAATGACTTTTGTGTAAGAATGCCTGTCTTTTTCACTTCTGAATATTATAATGATGTTTTATACCAGATTTTAAAGGCACATCTGTTTATCATTTCAGTGTTCATAAAGTGCTATCAAAAAATAATGACATATTATTTATAGGTATTGCAAAAGTGCTACCTATTAAAGGGTTTTCTGAGAATAGCAATCTATTACTCATCAATCCATGCTGACTAGCAGTCTTTTTCAGACAATTTCCCACATTTGGTAAGTGTATGTATGTTTACATGGACACACACAAAAGCCCAGAGAGATTCTTTGTTGAGTAAGAGCAAGCTGAGTTTCAGACAGTTCTGCCTGGAAGTTTCATGGCCCTGCTAGTATGGAGTGCTCCTGAGCTAAAATAATCAGGGGAGGTTTAGGCTGGATATTAGGAAAAAGTTCTTCACACAGAGGATGGTTGACCACTGGAACAGGCTCCCCAGGGAAGTGGTCACAGCACCAAGACTGACAGAGTTTAAAAAGTGTTTGGACTCACTTTTGTCTCAGGCACATGGTGTGATCTTGGAGGTGTCCTGCGCAGGGCCAGAAGTTGGACTTCGATGATCCTTGTGAGTCACTTCCAACTTGGAATATTCTATGATTCTTTGATTCTGTAAAATACTCTTTCTTGCACAGCACTCTTCACCATGGAGCTAGGCTCTGTTGTTAAAGAACAATATATATGATTCTACAGATTTTCCTAAGGTTATTGTTTTGGATTGATGACAGTGTCTAAAGAAACACATAATATAATTTCCTTCAAATTACTTATAAAAGTGTGTTCAAATATTTGTTAAAGAATTACAGGGCAAGAATTTTCACAGCTAATTTGAAATCCCCTTGATTTCTTTTCTCTTCAAAAATGTTGTGGTTAATCATAGAGCAGAAACAACACCATATGTTTAATATCAATAAAAATAAAGAATAATTTTGTGGAGAACAAAGAGAACAAAGATGTATTCAATGCAACTATCCTCATTTAGACTGCACTGTTACCAGTACAAGGACCTTTTTTCCAAGAAGTCTGCAATGTAACTATGACGCCTTTTGCCCTAGCCTGGTTCAGACTTCTGGCTGCTACTACAGTGCAGGTTATGTTTGTCAGAAAACATTCACAAAAATCAGAGCATGTCCCTGTCTGATTCCTCAACAAAAAATACTAACTAAACCACTTTCTTACTATTCCTTTTTTGAAGTATTTGCAAACAGTGACAGCAAAGGAACAAATTAAATCAGTTCTTATGTGAAATCACAAAAGATTATTTTGTTGTATATGACATTCAGTCAGACTAAAGAACTACGCATTTGCATATCCTTGTTTCAGACTTTTATATAAAGTAAATGATCAATCAATGTAGAAGAGACTAAAAATCAATAAAGCAAATACATTTTCCTTGTAACTTGTCCAAAGGTTGTGATTTAGTTACAGTGCAACTTAAGTTGTTGATTCAGTTACAGCATGTACGACAGTAAAATGTCTTTTTATTGATCACAAACTATGTGATCACAAAACAAAGAGAAGAGAGTTTAAAAATGCCAAGTCCAAAGAAGAATTTTGTCTTAATGGGCTTTATTACGACCATTTCCCTCACTGTGTCTTGTTCTGAAATCCAGAGGAGTGGATTTCAACAACTGTCTTTCCACTGACTGCAGTGAGTATTAAAATGGGTTTTTGAAATCTTATACAATTAAAAAATGGTAATAAAACCTACATATGAGAAACTTTCATTTGCCAGAAGCATTCCTCATATGGTGATTGTGTTGATGACAGTGACATTTTGCCATACAGAATGCAAACAGAAGAACTATGTAGAGAAGGAATAACTCACTTGAAAATTAAAAACCCAGATTTTCCTCAATTTTTAAAGTGGAGTTACTGGTTCAGTTTTTTAAAAAGTCATCTTTTAATGGAGGAGATTCTTGTTCATTCCTGAAATGGAGGACTTTGCAGACCAAGCCAACCACAGGCAACAACCACTGTGTATGGATTTTTTTTATGTGTATACACAAGTGTATATACATCAAGTGTAAAATGCCTCTTCTTAAAATCAGTTGTAATTTCTGACCTGGGAAGGCTGGCTAAGGGCAAAGGGAGAGGGAGAAGGATTTTGTTACCACAGGCATAAAACAATTCTGGCACCAGATTTGCAACCACAGAACAGAAGAGAGTAATGATAGTTTACATTTTTTAAATTTCCAGGAGGACATATTTAACATCCTATGGGCTTATCACTTAAAAATATATGCCATCAATTCCTCAAATAAAATTCTTACTTTTAATAACTTCTACTTTGACCTTGCAAAACAGACAATGCCATGATCAATTATCCCTGAAGCCTTCCTCAAATCTCCTCTAAAATGTTGCCTACTCCAGTGAAAAAAAAAGGATCAGGATTTATAAAAAATTTGAAGTGAGGTGGTAAGTGACTGCCATCCTTTAAAATCAAGATGGCTTGGACATGAATTTCCATGCACCCCCTCCCTAATGTGAGTCTCTACCAAATAGACCATTGAATTTGCCTTCACACAGCCTGAAGTGTCCCAGAAGGTCCAAAGTAACCCAACCTGAGTAAATAAAGAGATGGATGTGTTCCTGGGTTCTGGTTTTCCTCTGTAGTTCCTTAACACATAATAGATTTCATGTAGTTAGTCCATTAAGCAAAAGATAGCGAGATTGTGGAAATTATTATAATTTAGAGTCACTTACTGCCTGCTTAAGACAAAAACAGAAACTGTTTTTCTAAGTAACTGATGAGAGTATTTACCTAAGGAATGGAACATCCAGGTACAAATCCTCACTTCAGAATACCTGTATACCAAATAAAATAGTTGTGGCAAGGAGAGTTGAAACCAAGGAACTCAGCAGAATAGGTATGTGGGTGGTCTGGATCCAGCCTCTGCCCTGTATGAGGTGAGAGCCTCTGTCACACTCTTCTAGCAGAATAGCTTCATTATTAGTGTGAAGTAGAAAAGCATACCCTATACATGTTGCTGTATTTCGACCATATTCACAGGATCAGGCCCATGATATCCCTAATGTGAGATTCCTGCTTTGGCTTAAACTTAAACAGCTTCAGTGCCTGTGGTGATTTAGACTTTAAAAAGCTTTTCAAGTCCACCTCTACTAAATATTTAGTAGGAATACTTATTATCACTTATTAATCTTATTTGTACATGGTTCTTTCAGTGTTCATTCTTGTCACGAAGGAATTGTTCTCTCATCGGAGAGATCTGATCACTAGCATGAGGTGGGGAAAAGAGAATAGGGTACGTGTGCCAAGATATGTGAAGCAGTTAAATACAGAAGTTATAGCCAAGCTCTTGCTTTGGCCTTCGTACACTCTGTGATGTTTCAGTAAAGTGAGAGGTCATGGTACATTCTCAAAGCATCTTAGTATGGGCCACCAAGTGTTAAAACAGACAACAGAGCAACACAGCCATGAATTACAAAGACTGGTAGGGAAGTGTTAAGATTTTAAGTAAAAAGTATGCCAATGCTTTAAAAAGTGCAGTCTGAGCTGGAGGATTTTGGGATATTGTATTCCTCCCTCCCTTCCCCCCACCCACTTTCTTCTTCTATATTCCTATATTCTATATTGCAATCTGTAAAAAAACTGTAATGCATTTTGTATCACAGCTGCTTACTGTACCAAAATGCAGTACTGAATTTGGAAGAATGCATGGCACATTTTAAAATTATCTGTACCACAGATTCTGCAACGATAAGGGTTGACATTCCTGGGAGGTCAACTGCCAAATCAATTAAAGACAATTCGGATGTGGAGGCTGAGCTACTGATGGCATTTCTTCCCAGAAGATGATATGAAAGAAACACTCAGCTTCCTTGCTACAAACTTTCTGTTCTATTCTGCCTGGAGAAGGGAGAGACTTGGAAAGGATGTGTCCCATATATTTAAAGTGTACAATAAGAAGCTTCTAAAAGGATACTGAAAACAAAAGGAAAATTTTATGAAAATTTAATAACAAATAAAGATGAAATAAAAGAATATGACGCGTGAACTTGGCAGAGGTAAGAGAGAATGGTTATCTTCTGGGAAGTGAATATGTAAGAAGATAAAAGACTTTTTGAAAATATATCTAAAAGACTTTGAAAATGCATCTTTGGTTTGGTTGGTTGCTTGGTATCATAGTTCTTTGTCACATTAGTTTTTCTATTACAAATAAATGTTTTGAAGAGATCTGTTTCATGAATTGACCTGCTAGAACAGTACAAATATGCTCTTTCACGTTACCCTAAATTGAATAAATAGCATTCTTTTTTTTTCCTTTGAAAAAAAGTCACTGTTATTCCTCTAGTTCAACAGTCTCTCACTTTCCAGCATTGCAAGCCAGTTTTAGTTATTCTGATGAGTCACAGGGTTGTGCTGCCAGGAGGTTCTTTTGTGTAGCCAATGCATTATTCCAAGACTCTTCATTTTATTTTTGCTAGAACTTTATCTAAAATAACTTTGGCCCATTTAGCCCTAGATTTGTCCCACTCAGGTTTCAGGCACATAACTTACATAGAGGAGGTTAACAGCTTCCTGAATATGCAGAAGACACCCTCAAAAGTTAAATCAAGTTCAATTCACCGCAACACTTCTTATTGTCATTTCACTCAATACTGAGACAGCCTCAAGTGACTGCTACTTACAGACACCTCAGTTAGGTGGGATTAATTCAGGTCCTGAAGTCTTTAAATCTGTACTAAGCACCTATTTTTAAAGACACACTATCTTTCATACAGATACCATGGCTCTGATACAAAATTTACTTGTGAAACTCTCATACATTTGGCAGGTTTGATCTTCAGAATGACATCTCTGAGCCTTAAATTCGAGAACCTAGAAATTATGGCATAAGGTATAGGTCTGATGGGAAATGTCTACAGGTAGTCTAGCTACAATAATTTTTACTAGTTGAAAAGTATATGAAATGTGAATTAATGGGATATGCAGTCCTGCAATCACCAAATCATGTTGGGATATATACTAGTGGGTTGCAAAATGAAGCAAAGTTTGAATAAGTAACTTCAATTTGCAATATTCTATACGCAGCATAATTTGGAACAAGATACACCAAGATCTTAGTTTTTTTTCAGATAAATTTGGGTTGCAAAGATTTGCTTCCCTTCCCTGTATAACTGCATTTCGCTTTGCTGTGAAAGACCATTTCCTGATGAACTGACAACTGTTCAGCTTCTAGCAGCACTCCTTGTTACTGTGTAAAGGAGTTCACTATACTACAGTCGCTGAGATTGCTGAGATTGTTGCAAAAATTCTTCACCAAAATGTTTTTCTACATACAAAATCAATGGGAACATTTTCTGAACTTTCAGTACTTCCCTTGTCCCCTCCTTTGTGTGTGTTTGTTTGTTCTTACTCAGCTCCATCATCATCTGGCATTGTTCTTGACTAATTGTAATGGACTGATTCTTAACACGTGTTGTCAGTGGATTGTTTGCTGGCATATCTGACAATATTACCATCTACTTCAATCTCTTATGAATTTTGGTGGTTTTATGCTGTGGAAATTTAATAAACAGACTGGTAATTTAGAAAAAGAAATGTCAGCAAGATGTGTGGGATAGGACAAGGCCTACTCTATATCCCATATTCTTCAAATGCAATTGTTTCTTTTCAAAGCAGCACAGCTGTTCAGCAATCAAGGACTATCTGTATCCCATATGCTAAAGCCAGATGTCAATATCACTGTGTGTGAATTTGCAATGCACTGTTCTGAACAGTCAAACCATATTTCAGGGGAGGACATTGTCCAGGGAACAGAAGTGGGAGAGTTTCCAGCACAGCTCCCTGCCAAAGTAGTAATAAATCCTTTCTTTAGGGTTTAGACAAAAGCTTTGCATTATGTGGAAAACTAACTCTTCTTTCTTAACCAATAAAGCAGCAAAACTACAAACCAGTGTTTTAAAACATACTTACCTCTCTCCACTGCCTAGGAAAGGCACAGAGTGTGAGCAGCTCAGATGAAAGCATCTACTTTTTATCAAATGAATCCCACCCTCAGTGCATAGTCACATGTGATTATGAAAGCAGAGATTTACTACCCTCCACCCCTACAGTGCATGCTGTATCTTCCCACTCATTCCACCTCCCTGCATGAGATATGTTCGTCATATGTGTCTTCCCCTCTAATCCCTTTAAATGCTCTTTGCTCAGCCAGTATTGCTGAGGTAGGTGGAAACCTACCACCACTCCAGTGACCCCAGCAGCATTTAAAATGCATTGCTTTCTTGGTCGTTTACTTTCCCATCTACTTTTCTTCTTGCTCCATATCTGAATCCTATCAGCACAAATCACTGATTTAGGTAGATTGAGGGAGATCATGGACAGATCCTGTGTCCCTTGGAGCACAACATCTGTGTCAGGGTCGGATGTTGGAGAAGAGCTGTCTCACATACCAGGATGACTCTAAAGATGATATTAAAAAAAAATTGAGACTACAATGAAAATTCTTCTAGAGATCTATTCTTGTGATGCCATGAAAAAAAATCTTTCTGGGGTAAACCAAATGTTGGTAATAAGGCATTGAAATTCCAGGCAAAACTAATGAGAAATGAAAACAGAAGTGATGTGGTATTCAGCATTCTGAATGACAATTCTTAGGCAAAATGAAGGGGCAGAAACTTTGAATACATACTGGATAAAAGGAAATACATTATTGGATTTCCTTTTTTATTCACCAAACCCCTAGGGTCCCATCACATACTGAATTCTCTGCAGTTCATTATAATATAAATCTCACCCTTTTTCCATACACAGTGCACCTATTCATCATCAATGAACAACTATCTTACACCATTAATTTTTTACATTTAAATCCAAGGCTGTTGCTGGCATGGAAGCTACAAGACCCCCCAGGAGGCAGTATAAAATTGTGCACTGAATCATGAACATTAGAAGTTACACAACCACAAGTGAATGACCTCACATTTCAAATAGTTTGATCCAGGATGGTCTTTTTAAGTGAGAGGCACTGCAAGGTTGCTTGTGTGCACATAAATCAGTGGAGCACATGGAAATTGTATATAAGAATATTTCAAACAGAATTTTTGCTGTGTGTATACCAGTAACAGTTTGAGAAGCACAAAGCTTACACCAAAGTTGAAATGAGTCTCTTCTTTTTCATATATGAATATAATTCGCCTCACATTCTCCCCCATACTATTCAAAGGACAGATGTAATTTACATTTTTCCTTTCCTGGAAGATACCAGATGGTTAACAAAGTGCTGCAGGAGCTGGATTCAGAGGAAAAGAGATGGATCTTATTTCCAAGAACTGTATAAAGTTCCAAATTTCTGTTTAAAGGTTTTTATGGCACTTTGTTCCCAACAGTTTATTGCATCCTGACTAAAGCAATTTTGGCATACAATCCCAATAGGATAGCTTTGTCCTCATATATGTTAAAACTACTTCAAATCTTTGACATCTGATTGAAAATGTTAACTTCTCAGGCATTATCTTTAGCTTTGTTAGCCAAAGAACAAAAAAGATTACATATTCGGCAGCACCCAGGATACTGACCTCAAAATAGCCCCCAAAGTAAGTCAATCTCCTCTTACTGCACAATAAGGCACATACGGTCTTTGAGGGACTGTATGTAAAGGAAAATTGTTCTAAAGCAGCTGAGTAGCTTGACAGCTACTCAACACATTTGAGTCTCATGAATGGTAACTCTGAGACTTGTAGGTGTTTAGACACACTCTCAGTTTAAAAAGAACCATTCCCAAGGGTTTTAGAGAAGCCTGCTTGACTTCTGAATTGATTAATGCAATCACTGGATAAAAGGAGGTGTTTGCACTGCATGAATGAGCTCTCCTAACAAGAAAATGGCTGGGATCCAGCCAGCAGAAGACAGCATCGACCTATCCCTTCTCCAGAGCTTAGTCCCAGGATTTGCGGAGATGCGCGCCTAATTACATCGGTTTCAGGCTGTTGCACACAATCTGATATTAGGCATTCACAAAAGCCCAGCCTGCTTTTCTAAATCCAGCCTGCCTTCTGCATAACAGTTTATGATTTAAACACTCATGAAGGATGCAGGAAGTTCAGATGCCTGCGTCTTTTTAGCTTGAGCTGTGTCCTAAACTTCATGCTGTAGACCAGCTATGCACTGTACTTTCCTCCTGTATAAACTTTGTTCTTTTGAGCAAGGTCTGGATTTAAGACAGATAATTTTCTTACTGCTGGAAGGAGAACAACAAATAATTCAGGAACCTCTTGGGTAGGTCACTCAGCTGGGAGAGGGGAGACCTGGTTCAGGTCCTGACCTTAGTCTCTACTTTTTTCCTAAGTCTCACTCATGCAAACTGCATAAACATCTCTGGGAGGGGAATCAGGCATCTCCCTGCTCCCTGCAGAGTGCCCTAACTGTGAGGCCTCAGAGATGTGGGCAAGTTATCACTCAGCATGTGGGACACTGAATTATCCTCTCAAGATGCCTAACTTTCTTACTTGTCTGACTAAGCTGCCTGAACACCTATTTTAGGTGCTTTGACTTATTCCCTGAGCACTGGGCAGAAATTTTGTAGGCACTGCAAAGATAAAGTTCAAAACAGGCATTATCAAACTAGCTCTAAATCACTTTTCAAAGGTCTTGCAGAAGTCCTAAGTCCACTAAATGCACATGAAAAAAAAAGTCGCCCAGAGTAGTTTCTATTTTTACATATTTGTTTTGCCTCAGTCATTCTTGCATCTGTTTAATTGCTGGGAAACTGTGCACTAGTGCAGTCATTTCCTAACCAGGTATGTTCTCTCCAATTGCAGATCCTTAGGTTGGCCTGACAGATAAAGACATCATCATCATCATTGCCATGAAGGTGAACAGAAGATGTGGCAAGGCAGAAGAATGGTTGACAATCCGTATGGCAGTATGCCTGGCAGGAGGTGTCAATTCCCTACCACAAAGGGTGCCCTCAGACTCTTCTCCTAAGGAGAAAACAAGAGAAATCAGACTGCTCAAAGGGACACAATGTGGAAGAGGACAAAGGGCAAGCCTAAAGAGAATAGCAGAGTATAGTATAGCACTGCAAAGAATACAGTATTCATTCTCTGCTCTTGCCTCCCAGTGATTTTGCTGCCTTGCCCTCTGTACTTTGTATTCTTTAGCTATTAAAGGAATTAAAAATTCAATAATGCACATTAAAAACTGCAGCCTTGACCTGAAGGAATGGAAATAACTGTTGAGGGTCTCTAAACTTTCTCAGAGAAAGCACACAAGGACATTTACAAACTTGCAATTCATAAAAGAGCAGCAAATTATTTCTTTATTCTATGCATCTCTAAGGCTTGTGTTACTTTTATGCAGAAGGTCAAATTAATTCCACATGTAATTCAACATAGCAAGTGAAGCTGTATTGTGTCTTCATATGGTCATATAGATTACCTAGACTATCATTTAAAAAACAACTAATTGCCACAGTTAAAAAATATTTGTAATAAAACAAATTGACATTTCATCATGGTCCTTCCTATGGCACATTAAAACTGCAGCTGTTGGTCTTCTACTACTCTTAAATCTATGACAGAGTATTGGAAGTGTTTTTTGGCCTGTGGTTTGAGGAGGTGTTTGGAATATATGTTCCATGAATGCTTCAGGACTATCCTATTTTTTGCATGTGATTGGAAAGGACTGGTTTTGGTAGTCTAGGTGGTCTGTTCTATCCTGTGATCTTATCTTTTGGTTTTTCAAAGTCTTCATCATATACTTTTCAATATATCTTTCACACTCTTGGACTGGATTGCTACTCTCAAACCGCTGATGGATAAAATTTAACTGTTTGTTACAGAGAAAAATGTCTGGTGTCAACTAGTCGGACAGTATTCACTTCCAACAGTGGGATATCAATCAGAAAAAGTGCATCTCACCATAGGTTAAAGAAACATCTTTCTCCGTTTTGTGACTTTAGCTGTATTTTGTTTCTATTGAAAAAAGGTATTTTTCTGTGTAAGGCAAGTAGTTACTACTGTATCTGGCATCTATTTGAGACTCTATCTGGTCATCCTGATTTATCTTTGTCAAATAGTAAGCCCTTTGGCTACAGCCTTATTTTCCCCACAGGTGTAAAAAATGTAAAACTGTAATTTATAAAACAGAAGATGACAGAATCCCATTTGTACAATACATTTAGATGCCAAAAGGTAATCTTATTACAAATAACACAATCTTCTCACAGCACTTGCTATATTATTTTCCGGGTGGTCTAAAAAGTTGATTCAGAGAATAATGCCACAACAGCAACTCATAGTTCCTAAGGCCAAATAGCCAGATGTGTCAATAATCAGTGCAAACTGGAAACAGATGTACGTCCTTGCTGAATAACAAATGTAATGAAAATACTTCCTTAGCTCTCTCATGCTTTCACACACACAAGAATTTATGTCTTCCATATTTTTTAATTGAATTTATTTGCCGCTTCATTTTTATGTCACCAGGATCTCTTTCAAAATCTTAGTCACTTCACAATGAAGTGATAAAGATTATTATATCTGCAGCAATTGCTTAATATCTGGTTGAATAGGTTCTACCTGATCATTTTATCAGCAAAATTCCTTATCATTGAGATAAGATGAAAACTGTTTAAGGCGGATGTGAAGGCCAAGTCTGGGTACTCTCTCGCACCTGCGTAGTTTCTCATGTGTATGAAAGTAGATGGTCTATAGGACTGATAACACAGCTCAGACCACTAGCCAAATCCCTGACATGGCTAAATAGACTTAAGTATTAAGTGAAAGTAAAAACATTCTTTCCTGAGTATTTCATGCTATCAGGATCTTTGTGAAACCTTGTATAAAGCTACATGTCCAAACCTGATCTGTACCTTCAGTCCTTGCTTGAAAGTGATGACAGATCACTTATGTGAAAAGCTACTTTAAAACAGAATACCGTCTTCAAAACTGAAAATAAATACTTTGTGAGCTAAGAATCCAGGTACTATTTGCTTAGATTGTGATGTTCAGCGCCAAAAAAAAAAAACCCACCCCAAATTCTTTAAAAGGGAAAAGTCACATTTTTCTCAACTAAAGTAGTTTGAAGCTTTTTGATCAGTATTTTACCCCAGATTAAGGTAACATTTTTCACTATGCAGAAAATACAGCATTAATGTCAGAACCACAAAGCCTTTATACAAGCTTATATTATGCCTTTTGAGACTAACTGGAACTGTCACCTTATGAAATTAAACAGGAAACTGAGAGAAAAAATTATCTGTCTTGTTCCCAGATACCAGTATGAACATTGATCCACATCAAATCTTTACTAGTCAGACAAGTTATGTCTGTGTATGAGAAGGGTAAAGAGCATGAAGGAAGAGCTCAGGAATGTGAGTCATTGCCACAAACTGAACCAGGGAAAACACTTCACATGAAAACCCCAGAAAGATGTTAGAGCACTCATCACTTTTGTTAAAAATGAGAACAGGAGGATAAACAGTGTTGAAGGTAAAAAAGGATTGCAAACTTGTTATACTACTGTTTTCCAAGACACTTTCATCCTTTAGGCTCTAACTGTCTCCTCTTCCTTCCCCACCTTCTTCCTTCTGCTCCTCCTCCCAGTCGTTCTCCTTCTTCTTCCCAGTGCTGCTGTGCCAGGCCCCCCAACTATACCAGAACAATTGTTTGATAGACTGGGCTCTGAACCCTACTTAATCAGAGCTTCTCTTTAGCTCAGACCATTTCAGAATCTCAGTGCACACTGTAGCTCTGAGAGTGGTTAGTCAGTGCAAAGGATGGGGCTTCTGCTCTGGGATGAGAGCTGAGCAGGAAGGCGGGGAGCAGAAGATCCAAACTTTTTAGCTATGGCATTGCCCCATAGCTACTGTATCCTGAAACTGCAACTTCAATAACAATGTTTTGCTCTTCTGAGTTTACTGTAGATGAAATCACAAGTGTAAAAAATAAACTGTGTGAAGGGTATACTAATATTTATACATACACAAGTTTATTACCTTGACATAGGAATGTGACTTACAAACAACAGCTGTATATCAGCTCCCATGTGTCTCCTTGGATGCTGATAACACAATACAGAAAAAGAAGGTGGATAGATTTAGGCAAATAGGAGCAAACTGCACTCTGATTCTTGTGTTAAATTTATAATCCTTAAATAACCAAAACCATGGGCAATTAGGGATGTGTCAAAACATACCCCTTACCCTAGTTTCAAAATCTTTGAACTCAAAATCAAGTGTAACATGGGTTAGATTTGATCTAGCAACATTAATTGTCATACAGCCATAGGGAAGATGAAAATAAAAAAGGTTAGTCACATTTTCCAGATGACTGCAATTCAGAAAGCAGTCAGACCAAAAGAACACAGAGGTCAATGTCCAGAACCACCTGAACATGATTCCCAATACATGTTGTTGCAAAAGCAAACTAAGACATTTCTCAGATACACAAGTAGATTATTTTTAAGCTGGAGTTGGCTGGTGGAATTACTGGTGTTTGTGACATTGAAAAGTCATGTTTCATGTATCTAGTTTTGCTGTTCTCACAGAAATGGATGTTGTAAACCTGGTGAGGACACATACAACAGTGATCTGTGATTTAGAAAGTACACCTTATGAAATCAGATGAAAGCCATGCCCACGATCTCATAGCGCTGCTCAGTCTTTGCTGCACAGCCATCCAGGCTGCTCTACCTCCCAACGATACCCAATTACCTGTCATGGGCTTCTATTAGATCACTAATTAAAAATCCAGAGCTCATTATGAGCTATTGTAGAAGCAGCTGATCCTGAAATTTAGCTTTCTTTCGGTAGTAATCTAGGATTGCTTGGGCCTTGTGGTGTTCAGCTCCCAGGTCCTCTCCCACTCTCCAAAATCCTATCTCAGGTGACGAGAGGATTCAATTTTCTTCCAGCAGGGAAGAGACACCAGCTTCACTCTCCCACAAGCTAGGTACATGTCATATTTGGGGAATGCTTTGTGAGAAACATCCACATCTCATGCCTCTTAACTTGGCCAAGAGGTGCTGCTCCTGCATCACTGGAGAAGAGATGTGGCACTGGTCAGGGAAACACTGTGATGTTGAATCAGCATAAATCCTAAATTTATCTTATAGATAAACCATACCTCTCTGTTTCAGAGGTTGTTAATCAGGATAAACACCTCAAAAGTTGTCAGACACAAAGACAGGACCATACAGGTACCTTACAGAAGCAGGTGGGTAACAGCAGTCATGAGACAGAGACATTAAGACAGCTGGATTCTGAAGTTTAGAGACGATGGCTGCTACTGGGACCACCCTAAATTTCATAGTCCCCAGAAGTGCACTGACAATTTTTTATAACATTACTAAAGTAGGGATATCCTTCAGAGAGGTTTCCCACCTTGCTTTAGGTTTGGAGATCTGGAGAATTTGTCCTATGTGTGTATAGTCTGTTACTAACAAGGGTTAATTAACCTTGTGAAAAACTTCATCTTATTTTCTGCTTAAATTGTGTTGACTTAACTTAGAGCTATTAGTTCATGTAACAGCTTTGATAGATTACAGAATCATTGCAACACTGACTGGAGCAATGCCTAAATACCTTTGAAAAACAGGCCTAAGCTATGTGACCAAGGAAGCCTGCTGAAAGAAGAACCTTGACTTCTCAACTCCTGGACTGGCGCTGAAATAATGTGTCCATTCTTTTTCTAATACAGTCTTTCTATGTACAAACAAGAACTAAAATTCTTTATCAACTCTCAATAACCTAAAAGCCCATTGAATATAGAATTTTCCTTCACTGTTATCTTGTGACAAATGATGGAAAAGAGGAGGTCTTTTCCAAGAGAAGATGACTCATAGAGAAAACAACTCATAGAGAAGACTTAGAAACTCACAACTTTCAATACAGCTGTCAGTGAATAAAAAGCTCTTTCTATAATTATTATTTTTTTTTAATTCTTCCTTGTTCCAATAGTCACAGAGCATATCACGCTAGTCATGTGTACTTTAGCACATTAAGTTATTATTTCTAGCAGGCTATGCTGATTAGCAAGTTCATACTGTTGATGCTAGCCCTCAAAACTCTAATTTTGTAGGATAAATTAATTTTCACTGAATTCCATTTTACCTTAGTTACACTATGTCTAGTATGTGAGAGAACTTAGAAGTACGTTCCAATGCAGAGGTATCAGATAGGATTGGTATGAGTTAACTTGTAACATTTCTATTTAAATTGGTCATCCTCATCTCTTAATATGAGATAAGAAAATTAAGGCAGTAAAAGTAAAAGGTTAATCTCATACTTTTGTAGGTATGTAAAATGACTGTGAAATAAGTTCCTGTTTGCCACCACTGACCACAAAGTGGTAACTGGATCAAATATTGCTGTAACCTTCATTGTCTAAGGACAAAGGTGAAGCAAAGTTTGTAAGTAGAGGTAATATTTTCTATTTGAACAACTGTTAGTTTTGGTAAAAGTAGCAGAACTTCTGGACTTTTCAGTCTTTCTGATTTCAAAAAAGGCCTTGTAGGTTTGAACCTAGTCTTCCTTTCCCAGCTATAAAAATTGACCTAATAAAATTTCAGTCTCTACCAGTAAGTCTGGCCTTAACTCAGATGGAAATATCTACATCAGAAACCTCTCTGTTTGGTCAAATCCACCTTGACACTAATTAATGTGTTTGTCAAGATGAATCTTTATTCAATATCCAGATGAACAATAATTACTGTTTTAGTTGTAAATTATAGTTCGGAATTAAATACAGCCCAGAGGGAACACTCATTCTCAAAGTTCTTGCTTATGCATCTCTTACAATTCTGTACCTTGCTTGCCTAATTTAACTACCTAATAAATATCTTACCTCCATAAAAGTTAGATATTCAGAACGGACATAACACTTTATGGATAGGGAGCCAAAAACCCAAAAAAAAACAAAAAAGGGGAAAAAAGGAAAAAAGAAAAGAAAAACTGTGCCAGGAAGGTAGATTGACTCATGGTTTGTAAAAGTATTGACTTCAGAGGCAAATTATTCAATCCAGAGAGACAGCACCCAATGTGTACTCTGGGTAAGCTATCAAAATGCAACTCATCCCACGTGTAGGAAATTATTCCTAAAGCAGTTAGGTATAATAATATCAATAGGCATAGCTTTCATCTGCATTTTTCACTTAGTACATAATGTTTTAAAATTTTTATCTTGCCTTACTTGAACCTGGAGTTTGTTAACTTGTATTTTTTTTCAAATATCAGGCCCTTCATTTTGTCTAGGATTATGGAACTTTTAGTGACATAGTTTTGCTCTGAAAATCTCAAAACACTATTCAGTCATTGCTATGGCCCTGATTAATTAGTGGACTTTTTATTGCAAGCTGTACATTCCTCACTTGTATCTCCCACTGCACTTTGCTAGCCATATTAAAGAAAATCTTGCAGGAGACATGGTAGCTGTTATATCTGATAGAAAGAAGGACAGAGAGAAATAATAAAGTATGGTTTTCCCTCTTTCGTTTTTTCACACTTTTCAGAATGACAAGATAGGACATTTTTTACTAAAGATCTAAGTGAAGAAACTAGTAATATCCATGATACCATCACACTGTTATGTCAAAACAAGGTTTATTAAGAACCAGATGAGCTATTTTTGCAAAGCATTGCATAGCGTGATACAAACATACTGTCCAGAGACTGATGGCAGGATCCTCAGCCAAGTAATGTGGAATGATTGCATCTTCACTGCTCAAATGTAGCTACATCACTTCTGATCTGATGTAGCATACAATGTCTCATGTTACCACCATAACCCTCAAAGACAGCTAACATTTTAGATAGATAGATAGATAGATAGATTGATTGATTGATTGATTGACTGATGTAGCCAGTGTAGTTTAAGATTTGCTTTATAATCCATTGAGTTTTGTTCATTTAGTGTGAGATTGAAAATAGTTGTTGTATGTCGTGGTGTGTGTTATGAAGGCACCAAGAGGATTTTGAGGCTTCAAAGCCTTCAGAGGTGTTGTTGGAGGACTGTATAAGGCAGAGAGAGACAAAGCTGTTGCGAGTCTTATCCTTAACTCACCATACTGGAGCTTTGTTTTAGATGAACTACTTGAGTCGTTACAGAGAATAACAGCTTGGCAACAAATGAACATTTATGCAACATGGACTGTAGGGGAATAGAGACCCAGGAATGAACTGAGAACCTAAGTTGTTTGATATTGTAAATATATCCTAAGAGACATCAGACATGGTTGATGCAGGTTTAATAAATAAGAGTGTATGACCTTACATAGCAAGCATCTCCTTTTTCTAGTTATCCTGATCTTGAAAATACTGCATGCAAAACCACAGTGATGTGCAGTATAGGGACTCCAGAGTTAGATTTCAGACACTCTTTCAGTCTCACTCTTCATCTGAGCCAAAGTGGATTGTTGTAATGGACAATGCTATTTAGTCTATCACTTACGCATTGTGGAGAAATGGATTTGAATGGAACTATGAATGCAATTTTTTCAAGATATAAATTATGCTAAACATTGCAAGACAGTACTTCTTTCAAGTGTTGTGAGTCTCAGTTACTGCACCAACTTTAATCTTTTCGGCTAAAGCAAAGATTGAAGTTGGCAGCTACATAATTTGACAGCCTTGTTGTCCTAGTTGAGAAAATTTCAGGCATCATTTTCCTCATTTCAGAATTTCTCAGCCAAGTCGGATGAATAATCCGTCTTAGTTTTCATGGTTACTTGATAGCAGATCTATTCCTGTACACATTGTCCCAAACACTTACATAAATTCTTCTGACTCTGCTTTTCAGGGCTTAAGTCACAGTATTCTTGTTCCCCATTCCAGAGCACCTCTTCTTGCTTTTTTACATTCTAAAATAGGGGGCTAGGTTGAAAAAACTTGCTGGATACAACATAGATGTCTTTTAAAAGACCTGCTCCAGTGACACTTAATGAATTCCCCTGGATTTCTCAGGGTTTTTATCACACAAAGAGAAGTTTGTAAGCCTGATTTTAAAGCTTGTAAGCTGACTTCTGCAAAAAAATTAATACTTCCTTTCCTCATATCATGTAGATATCTGTTAAACAGTAGGTTTCCAAAATGTTCTGAGATCTCAAATGCCCATTCTTAGACATGATAATAAGTGCAGTTGCATGATATTAGCCCACATTATAAAAATGTTGGCAAAATAACTCCTCCATGTTATAACAAACAAAGAGCTGGCTGGCTGATTTCACCTCCTACAGATAAATTGTGCTGTCTCCATACCACTTGAATAGCTTTTAAATGGAGATACAAATTGAATATCATACCAAGTCCTAACCTTTACATGTTTGTATTGTGCAGCAAGTAATTGCACATTGGAATAGGTTAGAGAACTGCCAAATAGTGTAACTAAACTGCATCTTTTTTTTTTTCAGACTAGACTGCAAATAATTAAAATTCTGATAAGTCATGGGCCAAGAGTGTATGTGTAGAGAGTCAGTGATGGTCATTCAATGAACAATAAGTCAATCACCTGAGTATCTCATATTCTCCAAAGTTTGAATTTTAGATTCAGTTCAGCACACAACAGAAATGCATAGCTCTAGGCCGATCCACAATGCAAACAGTGAATCTCAGTGCATATGATCATTTCTAACTCAAGGGTTTGGCTCTAGGAGTCAAACCACTATGGAAGTTATTTTTGATTATTGCAGTTCCTTCTCAGTTCCATGGGACTTGTTTTCTTCTTTTCCTTTTTCAGAATCACAGAATAATTTGAGTTGGAAGGGACCCACAAGGATCATCAAGTCCAACTCTTAAGTGAATGGCTCATATCAGTATCAAACACACAACCTTGGTGTTATTAGCAACATGCTCTGTTTGTTTGTTTTGTTTTGTAAGTTCACAGTTGATCATGATGTTCATTCAAATTAAGCATTTTGCAAAAAAAAAAATATTTTGGAATAGTTTTCATTCCTTTAGTAGTTTTTCATTGGACTTCTATCACTCGAGATAGAACCCCATTTCAATTTAATGAGATATACCCTAAAACTGTTTATTAATGCATTTCCATAAAGAATAAGAATTCTACAACAGCAGAGAATTTCTCAGTAATCACTTTATTGCTTATTCTGTTGAGGTATTTCAGACAACATTGTCACAAAAAGATCTACTTTATTCTGTAATGCAGTGAGAAGACTGGAAGGTCTGTCCACCACAATTTCACTTAACAGCTGAATGTTAAGACTCCTTAGTAACCTGGAAGACAGAGCTGACAGATTCAAGTTATCAATGCTTGTCTTCTCCGGTGACAGTGAATATGGTAGCTTGAGGTGGGGGGGCTTACAGGGTTGGAGAGAGAAAAATAGTTTGGTTTTACTTTTTTTCCTTATTTTTTTTAAGCTCAGCGAGTGATGAGTACTGTTGAGAAAGCGCTGTCTCATTTTAGTAGGTTTAACTCAGTGTAAAGGAAATTACAGCTGTCATTGTCATGAGGTATGAGTTTGCTCAGCAATTATTCTGCTACTAAAGGCTTGAACCAAAGGGAATTTCTTTGCTAACAAGTTTCTTCATCCATTGAAATTTTCTTCTTACTTTAAAAGAAAGTCCCACTAGGGATAAGGAAGAAAATTTCAAATTTCATGAAATTTTTGAAAGAAAACAAAAGAATAACCAGCTCAGACATTTTTATATTTTTAGTCTGACAATAAGAAAACATTTCCTTTAAAATCCTATGTGACCAACATAATTTTTATTGCAATCCGTATTTCTAAATAACAAACAAAGAGAAGTGGAAAAGCAGAGGGGGTTTTTTTGTACATTTCAACAATTCCAAACATTTTCTCCAAATGATTTTCAAGACTCTGAATATATAAAACTTAATTATCTTTTATGAAAAGTTTTGGCTTTGAAGGACTTCCTCCCCCAACCCCCCCCCCCAATTAAAAACATTTCATGATAATTTAGTTGTATTCCAAAATCCATTGAAGTCATTACAAACTGCCTTTGATTTCAGAAGTTTTTGGATCAGGTCCACAGATGGGATTTATGTGAGCAGGGTACAAGAAAAACAGATTCATTGCACTAGTACAGATTTTAAGTTCATCCCTACACATATAGTTTCCCTTTATTTTAGAGATGAATACATGTAAGGGCAACATTTGGCCTTGAGATGTATTTTCAAAAGCAAATTAAATAGAACCTGAAAGTTTCAGCTGAGAAAACAGCTGATTTACTTTTCAAATTATTATTATTTATGACTTATACATTAATGATAAGTATATTATTACATGAAAAGAACTTAAGAGACTACAGTGCAGATAACATTTTTTTATTAAAACACAGATTTAAATCTCAGCAATTAATTGATTTCTTATTATTGACATCCACTCATTAACCACAACTCAGTTAGTTTCTGCATAAAATAAATTTAATAGAAAGGAATGTTTTAAATCTGCAAAGTTTGGGCACATATTCCAAGTAAATTATTTTATTACTAACACACTCTTATTTTACTTCTCTTTTCCTGCATTGATGAGGTTCAAATCTCAACTGTGCTTAGTTTGTTCTAAATGACATTGTCACTGTGCCAGTCCTGGGATGGGACAGCCCTGAAAGCTGTTGATTTCATTGTGGGCACCTGGACTGTTTTTAAGCTCACATCTTGCTGGGGCTTGGCGGAGTGTTCTTTGGGAGTGTAATAGAGCAGCATGCGATCTCTCGTGTTCTGGTAAACACAGTTGGCAAAGTGAATAGAAAGGGATTTAGAGCTTGTTACAGTGTCATTCACCATCTTAGGCCAAATCTTCGAGGCCGTTTTCTAGTTGCAAAGCAACATGATCAAGCAATGAAGTATGGAGCAAGTCATACAAGTTTGACAAAGCAGTGCTTACATTGCATATGGGTATATGAACAATCAACCGCAGATACACACAAGTGTACAGCTATCTATTTATCTCTACTATGTCATATAGGTCATATGCCAAACTCAATTCAGAACTACTGTTATGTATACTAGAGTATATGTATGTACATGTATTCCACATTTTTTTAAAAAGGGTGATTTTGAGGCGCTGCATGTAATGTTATGGCATGTCATCAAAGAACACCAAATGTGTACTTGGACTTCAGACGTATACTGTCAGAAGACAAATAAATTTCCATGTTTTATTTTGACTCCTTTATATGTGTATATATATAGATAGATATAAATATAGATATATTTAAAAAACTAGAAGTCTTTGTGTGTCTGAAAGTTTGTCATGTTTATTCACCTAAAACAGTTAGTTACCTTTCATAACAAACCTTAATTTCTTTGTGTACATAAACATATGCACAGGTACACATAAAAAACTTGTTTTCCTTTTTAATAGCAAGTTATATTGCACACATATGACATCAAAACTCAGTATAAAAGCCATTTTAGCATGTACCTGGATTTTATTTTTTATAGTAACACTTGTTCCACTTTATGATCTATAGTGAAATAGTTCACAAGTAAGCCCCTAGGCATGGATTAATCTCATTTAACATTATACCTGTAAAAGTTCAGAAGTTAGTTATTCAGCCTCTGTCTTCAGTGAAAGGCAGGAGACAGGCAAATCACCCCTGTGTAGGACAGGAATCTAAAACAGGTAGATGAATCACCAGCTGAGCATGCCTATTTCTCTATGCTAAAGCATGAAACAAGTAGTTACATTTAGACAAGCAAATATTAGATGTCCAAAGTCAGCAGCACTGAATCACATGCCACCAAGCCACCAGGAGGAATGCATGGGGAAGCAGAGGAAGGTAGCTAGGTACCTGAGACTGAATGGCATTAACACATTGTTCTCCTCACACGCACCTGCAATTGGACACAGTCTGGTCTCCCACTCGTGGGTGGTGGGGGAAATGATATCCACAAAGTTTAAAGTGTGGCTAATGTATTTGTTCCAACAACCTAAACATTCATTAACTCTGCCCTTTCGACAAAATAGGGTACATGTGGGACATCATGCTACCAGGCAGCAAAGAAGGACTGTTCCATGGGCTCAGCTGCGGTTTGCCACAGGCTCCCTGCATCAAGCAGGGCTTGTCTGAGCGGCCTCAGGCACATGCCATAGAGCTACTTGGTGATGGGATGACCAACAAGATCAAAACACGCACCCCTTCAGTACCCTTGCTGTGGATGATGATGACAATGATGAAGAACCTTGCAGTGACCCTGTACCTAATATAATATATGCTTTCTGATTAGAGGCTCTGTCTCCTTTTCTTTCCCACTCAGTCCTTACCTACAGGAAGCAAGAGAGGAAGTTGTATTTCTGTGTGTTTTGCTCTGTCATACTTTTAATGATCCCAGACTCCTCCATTAAAATCACATGGAATAACAATATCCATGGGCATAGTAGATTTTTCTTCTGTCTGCGAAGAGTTCCAGACAATATAGAGGTGAAGAAGGTGCATAAAAATGGACTGAAATTGTGGGACAAGGAATATGAGGCTACTCACTGTATGATGTCCTATATTCTGATCCTCCTCCCAAGGAACCCAGCTTAATTCTTTCCTGTTATGCAACCAATTTCTCTGAAATGACTGAAGTCCGGTTTCAAAATATTGCTATAGTTCCTGAAATTGTACTCGGAAAACAAGAATACAAAAACTTCTCACTTATACAACTTGTAAAAACTTTCTATGTACAAAAAAAAAGCTGTAATTCACTCTGAGATTCAGGAATGCCATAAACCTCCAGAGTTGAGTTAACATAATTAATCATCAGAGCCACAAAATTAGTTTCCTTGTACTATCATAATCTTTGTCTGTTGTTTTATCATACACATTTAAAATATTTCTACCTTGAGATGCTCTCTAAGACATGTTATCTTAGTGATAACTGAGTTTATTTAACATCAGTCATAGATGATTACTCTTTCTCTCTAAACTGAACAGCTGTTACGGAGCTGCAATGAAAATTAGCATGAGCATGTAAGCTGTGGGTGAAATGGTGCTCCTAAATATTTGAGGGTCAAGCACCTGACACCATACTTCCAGATTACCACATCAGATATCCTTTTCTGTTTCTACTCCTACCTGCTTAGAGTAATGAAACTCAGCTTCAAAGTTAAGTGAGGGTGCAATGGGACATTATTTCCCAACTGCTAAACAGAAATACATGGCTTGAACTCATATAATTTGAGTAAGTAAAACATGTAAGTTAATATTTTTTTCTTCTCCAGAGCTCCACAGAAAGAGTGAAAGAGGCTTTTCTATAGGGTAATTAATCAATGTAATTGCTTTCAGCAAAAGCCTCTCAGTTCTGATACGCAGTCACTTGTGAATCAAGACACTTACTCAGCTAAGCATTTTAATAGCTTTGCCACTCTTTCAGGTAGCGATGGTATCATTCAGATATTTTGGTAAGAGGTTGGGGGAAAAAAACAGCTCAGGTAAGCAAGTGGGGGGCAGACGCTGATCCTCTTGGTCTCCAAAATGGATTGTTGCTTTCTCTGTGTAGGCAGTAGGATATCATGGTTTGCTCCATTTTTCAAAAATATTGTGTTTACCTGTTCCCAGTGAGCTGTAGGCAAACAGGATAGCTGTGCTGGCAGTGAGCCGCTTCTATTCCAGGCTGTGCCAAGAGGCACAAGGAAACTAGGCCGCTTTTGCTCTTAACCCCCACTTCTCTCACACAGGGTTAGGCTTCATCTGGCCATAGTAAATACTTCAGCCAACTCATCTTAGAAGAGAGAACTTGAGTCACAGTGTCTGTGAAATCCTTGGTTTTCATCATTACGAAAATGTATCCCAGTGCCAGAGTATCCTGTTGTTTATTCACTCTTCTGGCATAACCACGTAAGGGGGTGGATGCCAACACAAAGCAGTCTGCAAGAGGCAGACAAACACAGTAGATGAGACTGGTTAGGAGGTACAGACTAGACACCTCCTTCGTAAAGAGCCAGTCTGTTGCCAGTACGACTGGGAGCCCTTGGAGGCTTCTGAAATGTGCCCTTTGGTATCTTGGCTTAAAAGTCAAGAAAACAATGTATGGTTTTACTATGCCCAGCAACATATCTCCTGCCTCAGGAAGAATTAGATGGCTTGCTTTCTGAAAGTAATGGGGGAAACACTTTGAACTAAGAGATTGATTAATGCATTGGCAGTTATATAAAACGTATGTTTCTGCTGGAGCATCTCATTGTGTTGCCACCATTTTGGCATGCCAATGTGATGAGCACGTCAATTAACCACATAATTATGAAGAAGATGCAAATAGGACTGTCTCTTGTGCCTTTTTCTTCTTTTAGATTAGTAAGTAATATGCAATCTCCACTATAGTATATATAACTTTTGGAATTAAATCAGGATTTCCTGCATAATGTCTTGCAGTTACTGTCAGTTGCATCTGTTAATAAACTATTTCCTTGGCTGTCAACAATCATTCTATATGTCAATTATTACTAATTTTCTGTCTGAAATTAGGATTTCAGTAACATTTTAATGCAAATACCTCCATCAAGTTATTATATTGTCAAAATCTTACACTGAAATAAATTCTTCCTTTCTCTCCCTGTGTCAGAACTACACAAGGCTGTTGAAAAAGTGAATGACATACCTTAACAGCTGTGAAAGTTCCCTTTTACCTAGATCAGCCACATTCGAGTTATAGAGTATTCACATTTTCAAGCATTTCTACAACCTCAGTTTGAAACAAAAGCTCAGACTCTTCTGTAAGTATAATACTTCAAGGAGGTAACATTTGAAGGAAATTATTAATTATCATAAGGGTTCATAATAAAATCTTGAGATACACCAACAAAGAGTCATTTTCAGGACAGAGGGGAGTAAATAGTCTTTAATTTAAGAGGATACTGATTGAATTCCAAATTTTCCCTTAGTTACATTATTTTTATATGATAAAATGCCAAAATTACTCCAAATTTTAATTTACAACTTGACACTAAAGGTCTAGCTACATTATGCAATGGAGTATTATTCGAAGAGTCCCTCATCCTCTCCAATGTCACTTTAGAACTGGAAAATATATATGATTATAGTAATACAAACCTGTTTATAAGCTAATAATATTTGTTTAGAGGTACACTGAATTAATACGAGTGTCTGTTCTTGTTCTCTATGCTATTTCATTAGGTCTCAAGAGTACATGTTCACAGGATTTCAAGACATGACATCTAGTGGGAAATGTGTCTCTGAAATGCAGCCATTGAGCAGTAGAGATACACCTGGAAAGTAAGTAGAATAGAATCTTGAATAACTTGCAATATTATATATTTATTTATAGAGAGAAAAAATACATAAACTCATAACAATTTGAGGGCTAGAAACATACATATTGTATTATTTTTAATATGATATCTAGAAAATGCTGTCACTAGGGACTACTTGATGCTCTGTTGTGTTTTCTGGTGCTACAGAAATAATCATAGCATAATATATATAGCAATTCTTCCACAGTGATGATCTTTCCTAAAGCTTTTGAACAGAGAAAATGTCAAAATTAAGAATTAAATATATTAGAACTTGAGGTTTTAAAGTAGAAATAAATTTTATACTTTTCTTGGGAGATAGAAATGGAGTTTCTTGAAACTACATTCTTCTTGTATTCTAGTGACTGAAAAGTGGTCCAGCTACAGGCTCCATAAGTCCTGTGAGCATCCATATTGTTCTACGTTTTAACATACACACTAGTCAGGTTTTGGTGCAGGCCAGTAACCTGTCAGAAGGAGCCTGGAAACATGGATAACATGAGCCAAGGACTGTTCCCTTATGTAAACTTAGTTTTGGGGATGAAGGACCCTTAAGTTGCTCATAAACAACATCTTGACAATTGCCCTCAGGATTAGAGAACAGTCCTTTCTCATCTACCTGTACACAGCCAGGTCACTGGGTCTTTAACAATTCAAGATGCCCTAGGATGTACAGGATATCAGCATGTGACTACAAATACCCCACCTCTGAGCAACCAGACTGAGCTACCTTGTCTGTAATGTAGATCTGCAGAGACTTACTCATGAGGCAAAGAATATGCTGACTTCTGAGACAGCAGTTCCGTACCATAAATGACTCTGCTGTCTCCTCACAGAATGATGGTTGCACTGAGGTTGAAGAAAAGCCTTTCATTGTTTCCCCTTAGTGATAAAAGCCATGTTGACTATAGTTTAAAAGGACTAAAAGGCCCAGTCAAGGCTTACCATCTGCCTGGCTCAAACTGTTTAAATACGATTGCAATACTGATATTGCTCTAACCTCTGTTATGCCTCTCTCTGCCATCTGCAGAGCTGGGAGAACAGGTTTTCTTTATAGTCACCATGACGAACTGTGTGATAGATTGAAGGAAATCATGTTTATATAAATACATAGTGTGTATACAATACATATAAAATAACTTGAACAGCTTGTCTGACCACCAAGTATCCAGGAAAGGACAGTAAGTCACCTCTGCTATCAAAATGCAAACAGAATTTTGTTCAGCCAGAACCTTACTGAAACAGGTGGCACGCAATATTATGTTTGAAGGTTATGTGTTTATGTCAAACTTAGCAACAATAACTGGTAAGAATAGAAAATTCTATGCAATCTATGTTACCTGAAAGTCAAAGTGATAATGTCAAACTTCCTTTTTGATGCAGTAAGAAAGTGTCAAGAAAAGGAGAGGTAATCATTTTATGACTGGTGTTGGAATGGAGAAATTATATTGTATGTGTGTTACCATAAAATAAGCCTTTATGTGTAGAATGATAATGAAGAAGTTCATGCATTCACTTTAGCAACTGTCAAGCATATAAAAATATAGGGAGATATAAATAAAAGAGAGCATCTCACTGACATTGGAAAGTGTGTCACAAAGAGATGTTTAGAGAAGCATCTTGTCTGAACACAAACCCTGTGTCAACAGGGCTGCATGGAACACCAGGGGCAGTCATTTGCCTAGGTATATAATTTTGGAGTTAAAGTGTTATTTTAAGGTACGTGCTGGTCTTTCTTTCAAAGATGGCACTGTAGGGTGATCTGAGAATTAAAATGCCTTCCTTTGGCGTTTGGCAAAACTCTTCAGACCCACACCACAAACTGCTGAGGTCATTACAGACTTTTGGTTGAGCCCAACAGTCTCTGAATCATAGATGTCATATAAGAACAGTGAGAAAGAGGACAATTAGTGCTAGGCACGGAGTGACACAACCTGATAAAAGAGGAGAGGAATTGAGTAGATGTTGACAATGCTCATTTCAAACTGCAGGAGAATTTTAAGGAGGAAAGGCTAAATGTAATCCTTAAACTGGGAGTTCACAGGAACCACTATTCTGAAAAGCACCACAGCATTGACTGTTCACCCAAAATGTGGCAATTCAACAGCAAATGCACCATCATGAGCCTGCCAAGAACCAGCCTGGTTCTGACTCAGAACAAAAACTATAACCTAGTGATTCATCAGCATCACTTCCTTCTACACATTTAATTTCCTGAAGAATTTCTCATCTGCTTTTCCTTTCCTTTAAGATCTAGCAAAGGCATGGCTGAAGATCAACATATGAAATTTCACACTGACAGAATAGAAAGAGGAAGAATAGCTCTTCTCAAAACATGTACCAAACATTCTATTTACCTGTATTTTATGGGAGTGGCAGTAGAAAAGGCAAGACAATTTATAATTTAGGCCTGTTTTCACAGTGTTGTTTTCAAAGTGAATCATCACCTTGAGTTGATTCCATTTTCTAATCTAAAGAGTTTAAACATGCAGAAAAATGTACTTTTTCTCCCTTTATCTTATCAGGTACATCATCAACACACTACCATCCTCTTCCACTAAAAACATTATCCAGCATGCCAACTATGAACATGCCTCTGGCTTATTTCTTAAGAAAGATTAAGTATTACCTCATAGAGTGCATTGAAAATACGTCCAACAACAACATAACATCTAAGAAAAATGCAGAAACCATTATTTTCTGTCAGTGGGGTTTGAAACCAATTTTCATCTTAGTCTGGGGGAAAAAAAAAGGGACAGTTTTTCACTTTACCATTTGATTGCACCATTTTAACTTCATGTTCCTTTCAGCAGGTTTACAAGTGAGACCAGACTGGTCAGTTGATTTTATTGTATGTATATTTTCATTGTCAACACCTAGATTTCAAATTCTTATGGAAAGCAAGAGATAATAAAATCAAAGGTTCACCTTATGCAATGATTATTCATTAGAGCTGGCACAGCTCTCATAAAGTAAAGAAATGATGAAAACTATGGAAAATTTCAGCGAATAAGATTTCCCTTTGGCTAGTAGGAGTCATTACTTACCCTACAGTAGACACAGTTGTTTCTAATGATTTGTCCATTTGCACTTCACTCTTGGTGTGACTGAATTTCACATATCAATGCTTGAATTATGTTGAGTAGCCTCCTCCACTAAGCCTATACCTGCACACTAAAGCTCCTCTACCCCTTTCTCACCTAGATTGAATTTTCTTTTGCCGTTAGAGAATTCAGGTGCTATAAAACCCCACAGCAGTGAGAAGGAGAGCTGGTTAGGCAACATCTCAGAGAATACTCGCAGTTACTACAACCATTTTATTTTATTATGCCGAAGGGAAACCCTAGTAATGGAAATTTCCATAGCTGATATCCTTTCTTGACATCCTTATGATTTCTGCTGCCGTGACTCACAAGCAATGACCTGATGTACAGGACGTGAGAGTACTTGGAGACTACCTTAAATAATAGCTATGGGACAGTTCTGTGAATACAAGGTTCAAATTTTAATTTTTTGACCAAAGAAAAACAATGTGTAAATCTACAGCATGATCCCCAATCTTGTCCAGATTTCCAAGATAGGCCCACTTCTCAGGGAAGCCACAGAGGCTGCTGAGACTCTAGTGGTGGCATGATCTCTAGCCTGGATTGGTAGATCTAATCTGGTTAGTTTACAACAAACTTAACGCAATTAGACACCCACTTAAAATAGCCTCTGGCTAACTGTCTGACTTTCTGTCCTATCTGTGAAACTGGCAAACAGCATTGGGGTATCTGAAAACTTTGGTCCTATCCCGCTTTATAAAAGATCTCCATGTATATCCAGAATATACAATCTGGCTTCATTTTGTGTGGCTTCATTGTGTGAGAATCAGGCTTCAAAAAAAGAATAATCAAATCAGTAACCTGTTGCAAAAGTAAGGATCAGACCATGATACGTAAAAGCTCTAACATGAGACATAAACAAGAGTCTGTCCTTACAGAATTCAGTGGTGTTACCGTGCCAGCACTTCCCTATTTCGTGGGCAAAGGGAAAGATAAAAATGCATGAGTTTCATAATAGTTTCTTAACAGCATCTGGTTTAGAGGTTAGTATTACATTTGTCATCATCCAATACACATTTCTCACTACCTTCAGCAGTCATTTGCTAACCAATGAACTAACTGTAGTATGTAGGAACATCCAAGGGTAAGTGAGACAGGGTTTTCTCTGCGTCATCTCTAGGAATTTCTAAGTATCTCTATCTGAAGAAAGCAGTCCTAAGATATTTCCTACCTGTCTTGCCAAAATGAGGGTTTCAGGAATCCAAACTGCTTTTGAGGTTAACAAAAAGATGGTTTAGGGGTTCACAGGACACATCTACACAAAGCCATTCCCTCAAAAGAGAGATCTGTGGCCTGACAGTACTGCAGGGTGATTTACGGCCCTGTTGGCTTAGACTTCTTTTGTGCCAAGTGGGAACACCGCAGCTCCCTTGAAGCTCTAAGGCATAATGTCATGATTTAACCTCCAGATGTCAACTCAACCCCACACAACTGCTCATTCACTTTTTCCCAGTGGGACGAAGGAAAAAATCAGAATAGTAAAAGTGATAAAACTCATCGGTTGAGATAAACAGTTAAATAGGTAAAAAACCCCACACAGACTAGCAAGACAAACAAGACACCTCTCAGCAAAATTCTGGATTCTAGCTCTAGGCTCTTTCCATTAGAATAATCAATGATGATATTTGATGAGGCTCATTCAGACATAGGCAAATACAAATGATTTCACTCACTGTTCATCTGCTTGCTGATCTTGGGTTCTGGGAGAGATGTGAAAAGTTGAACTTCACATTCTGTATTTTAGTGGGATAGGGAACACCAAGCTCTGAGAAATTATGTGTGGGCTTTTGGGAAGGATTGCTTTTTAAAAAACATGTAAAACCTCATCTACTGCCAAATATGCTACAAACACAGAAGATCAAATTGAGATTTCTGAAACAAAATGGTATAAAATTTCTAACAAGAAGAATTAAAATGATCAGAAAGTCCTGTGGGAATTTTCTGAGGGAACATGGAAACGTTTCTTCTTATGCATTTTCTTTTTAATGTTATTTGAATATACATATTTGAAATGTGTTTCCTTTTCTTAGAAAAACTGTTGAGAGGAAACATGTTTTTCCTAGCTTAATGTGAAATTAAAAAAAAGGAGAGAAAAAGGTCTATATATTATACTGAACATATATATCAGTTCTGCAAAACTTAAAACTTTCATTTATAGTGAACATCACCAACGCACTGATCCAGCCATGTGTTCTGAAGTCAGTTCATGTTTATGGAATTGTAATAATAACCAATGGTAAAATAAATTAAAATATTTATGTGCATGCATTGGCACAAATGCATCAGAGCTGAGCAGGACTTGCTGTACTTCGGTTATGGAGAAAAGGATGGACCTCAAGAATTTCTCTTCTGTTTCCCATGCCCCTTCACAACAATTCATTCATTCAATTGTTAGAGGAAGCACATGGAGACATCATGCAGAATGAATTTCTTTGATGATAATAAAAATCTCAGTATAATGTAAATAATACCTTATCTGTGCTGTTAATTTAGGGCCAAATTGAGACCTGAGAGACAGTAAATGGACTGGGAAATAAGGGAGTGTTTGATGACAGCAAGAGTGGCAGAATTTGGACCTTGGAGCAAGCTTCCTCAAGTGAAGACCTGGAGGCCAAATGCAGCTCATAATGCCCAGCCAAAGCTCCCGACAAATTTGCCTGCCTGGGGAGCGGCCTCAAATCCAGATGGGATGAGTGATAAGAGCCCTGGGATCTTACTCATGCTCGTGCTCCTTACTCATGCATATGCACGAGGCAGGGAGAAGTAGCTGAAAGTAGCAGCTATAAGGGCACAAGCACATCCCATTCTTCCTGTTCATATGTGCTTCTGAACATACTCCCCCTTGGGTGTTGATCTGTCTACTCTTCATTATTTTTTGTCCTTTCAAGAAAGAGCATACACTTTTATTTTTTTCCCAACTACTCTGTTCTGAGTGAAAACTTAAAAGCAAATTCCTTGAAGATATTTCAATAGTACTTTACCTCATTTTTTTAAAAGAAGCCAAAATTTGAGCCCTAAAGTACACCCATGAAGATAATTCTCTATGGTATTTCTGCATATGGTATTTCTGCTTCCTTTTTTCTTAAGCTGGTCCATTGAAAGAAGTGTTTTGGCTTGAATTCAAAAAATATCATAAAATTTTCACATAAATAAATGCTTCAAACATAGTTCCGTGCTTGTCAGTTGGTGAATATGTTTAAATGATTGTTATAAAAATTGTTATACAAACTATAAACAGAGGATTAGAACAGTCGATGGAGTACGTGCATACTGTACATTTACACAGCTTGCAAGTTAGAATAGGATTACCTGCAATGACTGTTTACCTATGATAAGCCACAATGGGTACCTTTATACAGACAATCTGTCAGTGAATTTATGCATCAGACTCTTGATGGTCGCACTGCTTGTATCTTAGCTCACTTCTTGGCCTTGTACTGAAGATTGCCCCTCCATGCAGTCTCTGAGACGAGTCTTCTGTAAGAAGGATTGATGCTAGGCAGCACTGATGCAAGACAGCCAGCGTCATCTGGCCTCCAGGACAGGGAATGGTCCCTGCTTTTTTTTTAAGCCAACATCATTTCATACACACGCTCTGTCTCTTACGTATGAGATTAACACACTCTTATCTTTACCTGGCAGTACACGTCTTCATTTCAACCTGGCAATTATGGCCTTAGGTTAATAGGAAGACAGATGGGGTGTCAGCATAGCAATCGAATTTTGAGTGCCTTTCCCTGAAGTTGCCCCTTAAGTGTTGAGGCACTAGAGGTATAAAGGCTAAAGAAACCTTACTACCTGCCAAACTCTGCTGCATTAACCTGTGAGGTATTATTTTGGAACTTATTAATATAGAAGACGCGGTGAAATAAATGAAGTTATATCACTCTACATGCCCCTTAATATGTCCCTTAGTATGCCATATTAATATGGTCCTTATAGGGCAGAGGATATCCTGTCACTAGTGAATTTCCCTAGAGAATGCCTTGGATGATGGGACACCTCAGTTCAGAGCCTTGTGAATGAAGGTCAAAACCCTACTGCACTCCTTACAATCAAGGCTTGTCCTGCATACCATACTATCCAATATTATTTCAGCAACATGTTTGTGTTGCATATACTTGTAAGGTCCACAGTTTATTATTCTAGCTGTCATCTTTTTTGGGGTGGTGTTTTTGTTTGTTTGTTTGTTTGCTTTAAAAAGTAAATCTTCTAGTAAATTTTTTATGCTACAGTTTCATGATTCATTCCAGCTTGGCTTTAACACAAAGTTTTTCCACCCACATAGAAAAGCATGCCAAGCCTCCAAGGTTTTGCAATATTCTTTTGTAGTATTACTTTTATCAGGCAATCAAGTAAATATTAATATAACTCATTTTTTTTAAGGAAAAGCAACTTTTCTTGCCAACTGCACAACTTTCCATGTGATAATTTGAAGTATCAACATGTATCTTCTTCGAAAAATTCAACTTATATATTCCTAAACATCTGTAGTGTTAAACTGCTCATGGGTATGAACTTAATATCACAAGCATTTTTACTTTTGTTTTTTTTACATAGGCTGTTTGTGTTGATCAGGACTCAAAGTCTGTTCATTTTATTCACTTGAGCATTCCTATTTGACTCAGAGTAGGTAAAACCCAGCAGCTTTATGACCACAGCTATATGCTCTGTTGCAAATAGTTATGCTGGCATGTAAGTTTTAATGTTATTATAGCTTATTCTAGATCTTGAGAGGGCATAACCTGCAGCAGTTTCAGTACTTCCAAAATGATAATAGCATTATTTAAACTGACGTATTTTACCAGTTTAACAATATAATTAAACCAGAAAAACGTTCAGGTTTAAATCTGATGTCAGAGCACAAGAATCTGGCTCATATGCACTTCAAATGATGGGGTTTAGATGATTATTTTAGAGACGGGTGAAAACATAGATACATAAGATATACTGCCCAGTTTCACAATCTTTTTGCATGATGAATCATTTTTGCTCACTTACATAGGTGAATAAGTATTATGGCACTTCAAGTGAACACAATCCAAAGTAAAAGTTGCAGAGTAGAACCCATAAAATACACAATATACCAGATAAGCTTTTCAGTCATGCTGCAAAATAATTATTTCCTGTCATATCACTGCATGGCAATTTTTAGTTCATGATCCAGTAGTTCCTACTCAGTATCCTCTCTAAGATTTTTAATGCACTGCAACAGGAATATAGCTACCAGTCTTAACCCATGGCTACGGTTGCATAGAAGTGTATTTCCTTGTCATTAACAAACTAGAAGAGACACGTGTTCCTTATATTAGTTAACAAACACACACACACGCACGCACACACAGAATCTATTTCAGGTTAACTGAAAGGAATTTACTGTATAACTTTCAGTTCAACCACTAAACCCCAAAATCCATTATTTGCACAGTTCTATTTCCAGCACACATAAATATGCCACTCGTGTTCATTATTAGTACCACAACCTACCTCTGTCCTTTCTTCCCTGTGAATAGGGCTATTCTTCACACTGCCAGCACTTGTTTAGCACTTCCATTGCATTCATTATGAGATATTGAGTAGAATTCAGCTTCCCTGAATTTGAGCTATATAACACAAGTGTCTGTATCTGAGCTTGTCCAAGTCCCCATCAGAGTTAGGGGAAAGCTCAGATCCAAGCCAGTTTCCTGGATATAGATTCGTTATTGAGGTGTTAGGTGCTACTTGCTGTCACCCTTAGGCTGTTCCAGAAGAGCACGGATCTTGGGTCTTACCTTCAGGCTTTATGAAGATGTCTTATATTCTTGATGGCATCTCAAATGACGTTACAAGGTTGTGCTTAGGCAAGCTTCAAATTCTCCATTAACTTTAATAGGAGCTTAACACCCAAGTGAGGTGCAGATACCTACACTGCAGACACCATAAATTAGGCTGAGCTGAATCCTTCTCACTGAGATCTGAAGAAAACAGACACTCATCTGTTTTGGGGCTTGTGGAGAGTTCTCTGACTAACCTATCTTGACTAATTTGGGGCTATTCTGCATTCAGACATCCTTCTCATGAGGTGCTTTTTCCTTTGCAGTTATGCCTAAAAATCTTACACATAGGCTGAAAAAAAAGTAATTTACACACTTTGTGCATCCATTTATGTAATTGTAATCCATTACTATCTGGCATAATAAAACACCCAACAAAGTACAAAGTCAAAAGGATTATCTACACACAAAGTGTGAACTCTGCACCAAGGAAATCAACTAATGCTCAGCTGTCCATAAGAACTTTCTTTAAAAGGAAACATACTTTTTTCAGACCACAGTCAGCACCATCTGTAGCCTCGTTGCATTCATCAGTGTGTAGGAGAACACTCACCCTTGAGTGACCAAAATAAATGGTCATTCCAAAAGGCTCTCAGGACTCTAAGAACAAAATATCTTTCTAAGACAGCAGACAAAGTTTTAAACAGCACTGTTCCACTCTTAATGCGGACAAATGGAATAACTGCAAATTGAAATGAGGTGGTTCTGGATCATTTATTGACTTCTCTCAGAGTTCTGCAGTGAGTGTCTCAAAACCTGAGCTATCTAAGCCTACAGTTGCTTTAGCAAATCCAGACCAATGGGAAGAGGTGCTGAGGAATGATGGGTACTCTGCACACATTTCAGGGGGTTGACATCAGACTAGTTCTAGTTTAGTGCTGTTGACTGAAGTTCCATTAGCAATGCAAGGGTGTCAAGTAGTCTTCTGGAGCACATTTTCTAGTTAATGTCGTTCAAAAGGAATCTTGCTTAAATGCTTTGAGAGGCTCTGTGGTGCAAACGAAAGCTTCACTGAGCAGTAGGTCGTGGGAGGTGATTCTGTCCCTCTACTCTGCCCTTGGTGAGACCCCACCTGGAGCACTGCATCCAGTTCTGGAGTCCTCAGCAGATGAAATACATGGACCTGTTGGAATAGATCCAGAGGAGGGCCATAAAAATGATTAGAGGTCTGGAGCCCTTCTCCTGTGAGGAAAAGCTGAGAGGTTGTCCAGTCTGGAGAAAAGAAGCCTCAGGGGAGACCTTATTATGGCCTTTTGATACTTTAAAGGAGATTATAAGAAAGACAGGGAAAGACTTTTTAGTGGGGCCTTTTCTTATAAGACAAGGGATAATGGTTTTAAACAAAAGGAGGGTAGATTCAGAAGAGATACAAGACAGAAATATTTTATGATGAGCATGATGAAACACTGGAAGAGGTTGCCTAGAAAGGTGGTGGATGCTCCAACCCTGGAAACATTCAAGACCAGGTTGGATGCGGCCCTGAGCAACCTGGTCTAGTGGAAGATGTCCCTGCTTGCTACGAGGGGGTTGAACTAGATGAGTTTTAAATATCCCTTGCAACTGAAACCATTGCCCTGATTCTGTGATTCTATACTAGCAAGGGGTGGTCAGGAGATTCCCCTCAAAGTAGCACTCACAACCCAAACTAAAACACTAAAAGACAGCTACCTGAAATATCTCCTTCTCCTGTCTTCTGATTGTGGTAGTAGATTCTGCTTGTAGTTCCTGGGATGCCTTTGTACACTGTATATATTGATTAATCTCCAGAGATATTTCTGTTCCCTAACTGCAGTATTCATTGGGATAGAAAAAAATCAGAAGTCTGGGTAGACATGGATATTAGTGTCTTTGTATGATATGACTGTGGTTGCCCAAGTCCATTTCCCAAATTACAGATTTACATTGAAGAAGTTATTGTTAGTAACACTCTTCACGCAAAGTTCAGCCCAATCTCCAGAAAATGAATTGTCAGCATTGTAATACATTAACTAAGCTGGGTTTCAGTGAGAGTTTTGCATTGCACTCCTATGACTGTACTAGTCTTTTCTTGTCACAATAAATACCTGCCACCTTTTGCCATTTCTTTGTATAAAGGAGTGTATATGTATTTTACTGATTTCATAGTCACTGTCTTCCTAGCATGCTTCATTCATAGCTTCTTTGCATCTTTACATTTGGTGATGTAGCAAATGGAGGATGAAGGGTTAACCAGTTTCCAAAGGGTGCTGTTAAATGATGGTTGTCCCTCTGAATCATGGATTAGCAAATAATCATTTGTTCTGATGATGTAATATTTGTAACTTACAGTAATGTTACTAAAGGGAGGAGTTCTGTGAAAATTGGTTTGAACTGGTCTCTCTGGTTTATGATCCTTCCTGTTTCCCTGCTAACGCACTGGCTTAATCTTACTCAGTAAACACGTTTGTTTCCTAATTCTGCTTCAGACCTTGATTTGCAAACATCTCAGGGGAATCCTATCCTGCTTTTAAACCCAAATGCATAAAAAAAACCCAAATCCAAACCAGCACTTTTGCCCTAAAAAGCAAAAGAAAGCACTGATTTACTTCCAGTCATTGCATTCTAACTTGGCATAAAATTAACTTCCTGGAGATTGCTGATAAATACATTCATCTTCCTAAGCTTTCATTTGGTTAATAATCTAAAGTTTATCAAGGGTTTCTTTTTAAGGCAGTTCCCAAGAGGCAATACTAAATGCTATATATTGTTACAAGAGGTAAAAAAAAATCAAAACCAATTCATTTATATTAATATATTTTCTACTGGAAGCATATAATGTTTAAAGCACTTACAGACAGCAAGTGACATTTTTTTTGTAGTTGCTAAAAGTTACTGTTTCATTAGGGCTGCAGACTTTCTCAGCAATATCTTGAATATGTACTGATAAATCCTGAAACGGAATTCTGCATTTTTTCTCGATTTTCTACTCCTTTCCTACCACAGGGAAGTGAGTAGGAGTAACATCATCTTGTACTCATTCACCCTGTCAGTGACCATTATCGAAAAATCAACAACTGTTATCTGTTGTCATACCATAACATGTAAAGTAGATGGTTACTTTCAAGTATCATATACCAATACAGACAGTATTTCTGCTAATGAAGACTAATAAATATTTAGTTTCTAATGATGCTATCGTGTGCATCCAATTGTGTACAATAAAATATAGCATATGTGAAAGACGTTGCATTCAAGATGAATAGTCATGCTTAGACTGTGGAGGGGACAGGATGGAGGAAACCATTATTCTGCATGATGGATTGTGTTTGTGGATTTGACAGTTGCAGGGTGGCTACTCCTAGCAAATGCCAAGCCACTTCCTCTGTGTGCAGCTGGAACAAGCCTCAATTTACAAACCACCTTTAATATATAGTCCTGGGCACAGTCCACCACTGACTTGTATCTGTTATCTGTAATAGCACCACAGCGTCTCTGCTTACCATCACATGAGAGATTTCTTACTAACCAGAGAAAGTGGATTTTTACAAGAAATTCAGTGATATCAGTACCAGCTCCACGCCAACAAGAAGCAGCGGAGCTGCTTTTTTACTATCACTGTTTATAAATTATTTTCTCAGTTGAACATTGAAGATTTTGTGTGCTATTCAAAAGAAGGGCAAGTTAACTCAAAAAAAAAAGTGAAGTAGGCATATATGTAGGATTATGTGAGAATGTTCCCAAACTGTGAAATAACTCAAATAGATTGGCATGCAATGATGCATAGGTCAATCAAGTCACAGCATGCTTCTATTTAGTTTAATAGTAGATGCTCAAACATTTGTAGTTGCACAGTGCATAGTCAAACAGTATCACAAATGGATTTTTTTTGTGTGTGTTCTTCAACTCATATTCTATTCAAGGCAATGTAAGGTTTTTCTTTTTCTGATTCTCTTTTTTTTTTTTTTACAGCTGAATAAGTCTCTAGTTACTTTCTTACTATTGTTAGAAAACACTTTGGTAAGCAGCTATATTTAATATATGTTGACCTTGAATTTTTCTGAAGAGTATTCATCATATCCTTAAGCACTTCGCTTATTTTTGCATCTTAAAGTCGAATTATTTGGGTAGTATCCAGTGGTTAGTGGCAATGCAGTCCATTGACCCACTGCCAACAAAGATCACTGAAATCACGGGATCCCTTGCTTTCCAATGCTTCACTCAGTCTTAAAGATGAGAACTGATATATCAATGGCCCTCTTGTTGCTGGAACAGAAAAGCTGGTTAAAGCTGTGAACACAGTCCATGTTAAATATAACTTCAAAATTTGCTTCGGTGCTGAGTCACAACTGAACCAAACATTTTAAAAATTGCCACAGAACAAAAAATTTTATATTTTTATTTTAAAAATTTTCTTGGAGAGGAATTCTGATTTCAACCCAAAATTTCTCATTGTTAGTAAAAATTACAGTTATTTACTTACTTTTATGGCTTCATCGTGGAAGTCCATAATAAACCATATACCATAACATATTGTTTGAAACAGGATTGCAGGATAATGGAAAGATACAGTAAACAGCTGGCTTCTCTAATTTGTATGTTGTATGTTTACGTGCTCCTTTTGTTAAGTACCAAACTGTTTCATCAGGACAAAATCACAAGATACTTTGATCTGAAAAATAATGTAAGATGTTTCAATGACACATTGCAGCCACAATTCATCCTACCTAACATTAATCACCTATGTAAGGCATGTAAATTAGGGGGTTAGTCACCTCAGACTCCCTCTAATGTTGCAGGAGGATGATGGGCACTTTCTCAGGGTGGCAGGGAGACTTGGTGGCTCCACAAGAGTGGAGGGAGCCAGGGTGGCTGGGCTGTAACACTGGTACCTCAGCGGTGGAGCCAAGTGTAGGTTCAGGCACTACCTCATAACTCCTGGTTTCCGAAACAAGTCAATGAAATAGTGTAATTGTTCCTACTTCGTAATTCACTTAGGAGATGGGTTTTCTTTGGTAGGAAATATAAGTAAAATCTTTCTGATTCTACAAAAATTTCTGCGCCATTAGGAAGCAAATTACATTTGGTCCAGATAATCCCACCAGTTTCAGCTGTGAGCAGTGCAAAAGTGCTATATTACCAATTCATAGAGGGAAAGGTGTACTTTCATTCTTCAGTAAACTACATTTATGACTTCAGAAATGGGCTTTAACAGGATCTGGAAAGAAGCCAAATCAATTTGCCCTTTAGCCTACAGGCAGATCAAGCAGGAGTGATGATTTTGAGGGCCAAAATGGGAAGATTAGGAGGACACCTGAACTGCAAGATGAGTTCAGCAAGAAGCACATAAATCCCCTAGCTGGTATTCTTTTTTTTTCTCTGCATTAAACTGTTTTTTGTTTTGCTACAAAAATGTGAACTCAGAATACATTATTGCAAGCGTATGGCAACGCCATTATGGGGTAAGGCAGATACATATATGTGTCATCTTGAGCAAAAGTAAAGGGCAATGGAATGAGGCTGGTATAGTGTAAGGTGTCAAAGGTAAAGAAGCCTCTATGACTAAAAGCTTTCTAGATTCCTAGAACCAGAGATCATGGAAAAACCTGTAGGAACAGAACTCTGGGGGTCATCTACAGCAAGCCCCAGCTCAAAATGGAACTATTGCAAATACTGGAGCATCTCAGCTGGGCCTTTTTCAGCTGAGACAGCGTAGAAGTCCTCCAGGGATGGAGATCCCACAACTGCTCTGGTTTTTGTACTAGAGCAAGTCACACAAAGACATAGAAGATTACCACATGGTCACTACCTTCAAATAGATCTGCCTTTTCAAAATCAAAGATTGATGCTGGATGGAGAAAGAGGTTATTGTACTTTGTATGTATCACTGCTCCCAAGCAAAAATTTTGAGGACACTGGAGGTAGAAGCAGTAAGGTGGGGAAGATGAGAGACTGCCTCCATTTCCTTAGTTCCACTCAGTCTGATCTCAGAGCCTCTTTTCCTCCAAACCTTTCAGATCTAAGTAATTGTATTTCCTCAGAGGACTCCACCAACTCCCAATTAATCTGATGTTCTTTTCCTGAGGGGAAATTTCCTCCCCTGGTGCAATTCCCAGATTTTACACTTTGCTCTTGTAAGTGTCGACTATGTCCTGACTTCTCTCAACCCTTCCTCTGCTCTTCTGCAGAAAAATCCCTCCCCCTTGAACTTCCCACATACTCTCTTTCGTCCTTTCAGACTAACCCCCAAACTCAAAGTTCCAGTTTTTCCTGTCCATCTGATTTGACCTCTCACTCATTGTCCCTCACTTGGACCCTCTTGCTTCAAGCTTTCCAGCTCCTGCCAACCCTTCCTTTCCCCATATGGAAGTGACTGTCCTGTGCCACTGCCATCTTGTGCTGTCACCATCACTTTAGAGATCAAGCTCCCACTGGATATAAAAACCCAGAGCATTCTCTGCCTAACCCTTCCTGCTTTCTGGATTTCCCTAGTGTTTCCTCTGCTTTGGCAGGGATTTAAAGACCTCACATTCTTCACTAAGAATACACTTTGGTGTTTGCTTAGTGTTTACATCCAAGAAAAAGAGAAAAGACAAAATCCATAGATACAGTAGAATATAACCTTCTTGCCATTGTGAATATTTGAAGTCATTGTCAACAAAACTGATCACCTATAATGGAGGTTAAATGAGAAATATGTGGGTTCAGAAAGAAAGTGTACCTAGAAAACAGCAAAATTATATAACTAAATGAGAAAGTTGCTGGGCTGTTGGTTAAGGTGCAAAGGAACTCAGACTGGCATCACTTAGTCTTACAAAGAATAACAAAAACCAAGTACAGTTGTAGCCTGTGCATCTCGGCATTGGATAGAAACCAGAACCTATGAATGGAGCTTTAAAAACACAAATAGGTGAGGTGCCCAAGACAGGATTCAAATCTGCATTAACACCATATTTCCCATGCAGGATCTTTCAGCTACTTTACAACGAATACAAAGGCAAAGATATGTCTTACTTGGCATTCAGAGACCAGCATCTGGAAGAAGGTGTCTACATATCCTCTTTCTGAAAGTATACTTCTAAAATGGGCTGGTGATGGAAATGTTTCTGTCTATTTAGTACAAGTAAGGTTATAGAGGACAAAGTGGGAGACCAGAATTTAATTTCCTCCAGTCTTTCGAGTGCCAGATGTCCTACTTGTTTAAGTTGAATTGAAAGGGTGTTGACCATGAAGTGTATAAGCAGGTCCCTGCCCAAAATTACTTTGTGGAGGCTACAGAATAATGTGTCTATTTGGAGGTGCCTGTCTAGAGACTTTCAAAGTTTTTTGCTACACATTAATACAACTTGAAGAGAAAGAGTAGACAGTGTGCATGAAAACCCATCTCTTCCCCTCTAAAGAAAGTCAAATCTGATGAGAGGACATTTTCCTTGGAAAAATGTTAGTTTCAACCCCTTCAGTCAGAACAAAGTGTTGAATCTGAGCCTAACTTCCTTAGCAAATGACTTAACCACAGAATTTTGTATGAAAGGTGGGTGGCGGATCCTCCTCCACTGTCTGTTCTAAAAATCACCCACAAAGCTTTTTCCAAGGAGCTTTCTGGGTGTGTGTTGGGTGTTTTTTTGAGAATGTCTGCAGGTTTGAGCCCCCCAGGAGACTTCAGCAGAGGAATTCCTTGCTTCATTGGTGGGAGATAGCAATCAGGCTGCTTAAACTGTTCTGGGCACATGCCAAAGCAGTGCTCTGGACACCCAGAAGAGCTGAAGTTCAGACAGGCAGGTGCCTTCAGCAAGACTCAAATAAAACACCTAAGCACTTATGGTGCAAATGGAGAATTTCATCAAAGAAAGTGAAAAGTGATTTTCTCTATAATGTTTGCCCCACTAAAGTACTCAAAATTTTCATTATAAAATTTACTTCCATGCTTAAAATTACCCCACTGACACCTTGACTGAACTAAATACATAAACCACCATTTCCCAGAGTGCGTTTGGGATTTACAAAGCAGGTATTCCACTGCCTAAGGCCCCCAAGGATCGCAGTCTTCTAGACATGCTTAGGTCATGTCTAATACATATGAACAGCACTAACTTCAATATGGGACTGAGCTGCCACAATCACTTTAATTCAAAAACACTGGTGTAGGAGAAGCAGTGGTGGTGGTGGTGGTGGAATTCACTTTTGCATACTAGCCTATGGGATTGACCGCCTACACAGCCATGGATAACCCAGGTTCATTGAATTCTGGAATCAGACTGCAAACACGGAGAGCAGATAAATCCTTTCTGGTGAAGCCATGGTGTTATCTGGCAAGAATTTTATAATAAGGTAACTATTGGGGTTTTTTTTATGGTATTCCTAATTAAGTACGTTTTGAAGAATTATGGAAGTTTTTCCTGTCGCAGCTGGTGTCCTGCATGGACCAGTTTGTCCCACAGTTAAGTTAATTAATCTTTTCTGTTCAATAAGCTTCCCTGCTCTGTAAAAGAATAACTCAGTCTAACATGTCATGTTCCAAATGCACCACATTTGGGACTGCACCACAGCCGCCTACCCCCATCTGCAACTAGGATGAATTTAGCCCATTGCCACTGAAAAGGGCAAACAGTGACAGCAGCTGTCTGTGGGACAGGATGTTAACAAAGTGTGAATACAAGCCTCCTTTTTACGTAGATATTATGCAGATTATTCTTATTTGGTAACACTTGGAGTATACTGAGAAACTTAAACACATGCTGTTCAGTTAAGTAAACTATAAAAGAATATGGGAACCCAAAGGCACTGCAAAAAAAATAAAGCTCAAACTCATTGCCAGATTGGATTCAAAGTTCTGCAAAGCTGGTGAAGGTAGGCTGAAGAAAACAAAAGACAGCAATGCTATCTACGACACAAGAAGAAAAATAGGAAACTCAGCACAGGGTTTCAAGATTTCTGTGGAGGTGGGTGAGTCACTGTTGCTCACACTTTGAAGTGAGTGAGACAAGCCTGAGCATCATATGTTATTTCCTCTTAATCTGCAGAGAACAGGCCATCCCAAGCCATTGATGGAAGCCAAACACTTCAAGCACAAATGAAACGTGACTGGACACGGGTTTCTCTTAGTCAAGCATCCTGGGAGCCTAGAACCACAAGTCAGACTCTGTCAGCAGTTGAAATACCTTTGGTTTACAGGTTAGCAACCTGGTGATAAAAATGAACTGTGGCTGAAACTAAGCCTACGTGGGCCTAATGTAATTAAGAGCCAAGTTTCATACCGCTATAGGGCTGATACTACACCCACTGAAGTCAATGATAATCTTTCTGTGAATAATAGAGGCAGATCTTTTCATCTCTTGATACCTGCACCTATAAGACAGGGATAACGGTACTTTCTTTCTCCTATGTTTGCAGCCTCAAAAACATTTTACAAGGACTGTCTCTTTCTAGGCATTCCATGTGGCATTTAACACCTCTAGGTTGCTCTCTTGTTTGGAATTTGAAGCTAGAAAAAGAACACTAGGACTGGCATGACATTTCCAGCAGATATGATGTTTGTTGTATACAGACTATCACAGACTTGTGGAGATCTGAAGATATAATTCTATAGCTACCAATGCAAACACTGTAAGTAAGGGTTACTGGCAGTTTTTGAAACCCCTGTCTAAAACCTCTGGGTTTTTTATTTCTTCTTATTTGATATACTACAGTGGTATAAAATTTGTGAAGGCAGCATAGCTGTTACATATCTCAGAATTTTGTAGGACTTTACAGGTGCAAGGTTGACTCCACTAGTGAAAGATAACTACTTAGCTGAGTTGGACATGTATTTTTTATTCACATAATGCTGTTTAAATGTGTAGCTCAACGTTTACATTAAGAACAGTTTCTACCATGTGCAGGACGTATGGCAAAAGAAAGCCTTGCATGATCTCTAACGTATTGATTTGTATTGATAATTGAGCTGGACTCTTCATTTCGTCTTTAAGTCATTTATATGAATGTATGCTTGGTTTGTTTTTTTTTTTTCCCATTATGGGAAGCAGCTATACCTTACATAGACTGCTATTATTTGCTGCTTTGGAAGACATACTGGCAGACTCGTTAGTTTACATCCCCTGCTGGGCTTGGGTCTTCTTTTTATTTTTTTTTCTTTTCAAGTAAATATATGTTTAGTTGAACATAAGCTGAAAAAGCATTTTGTCACCGTTTTGTAACAAAGCCCCACACCATCAAATACCATGTAAATATATACCCTACATCAGAGGATATTAATCCTTATTTAAGCTTAAGTCGACAGAATCAGGACCTTTCTAGGGTCTAAGCATCTTATTAATGAACATGATCAAATAAAATTATGTTGACGCTTGAGACGAATATTTTCCCCGAGTCCTGAAATGTCCTCACTTAGGCCTCTAGACCCTGACAAACTATTGTTACATCTCAGCATACTTGAAAGGTCACAATTTCAATAGAAAAGCCAGAGGTAACAGCCCACCAGTCCTTTGTAGCTTGCTGAGCCCTTCCATCTTGAAAATCTGGTGTCTATCTTAGTGGAACTGCACATTTTAAGGCTAGAAAATTCTCTCAAAATTACAGACTCTTTTAAAACTTTTGTAAGCCAAATACTTTGCTGTTGCACTTGGAACAAAACAAATCCTTGGGCAACTGAGCATAGAAAATAGGGCTGAACAACCTGTTCAGAAATCCCAACCTGCCTAAACACAGCAAGTTTCAGCTTGAAGCAGACTGATTGTGCTGAGCATGGCCTGAAGCCCATATAATGCAGCTAAACTTCCGTGTCAGTTAGTTATGAGTTTCAGTGAGCTGGGGTAGACGCTATTCTTTAAAGAGAAGGCTCCACTCATCTATTTGAATCTGATTTAGTTCTGCTTACAAAATATAAACAAGAAAAAGCAAAAAAAAAAAAAAATGTACTGAAATAACCTGGGTGGCATTTTTTCAGTATTATAGACATCATAATCTCTTGAGATGATTGTAAGGGTTTTATGGATGCCAATATCTTTCACTGCTTACTCGGAAAGGTCCCAGATGTGGAAAATTTCCTTGAATCTCTCATGGTGGCAGTGGAAAAATGTAGAAAGGAGCAAAGGGTACTGATTCACTACATTGTTTTTTTCCAAAATGACACATGGATGTAATATTGCTGGGATCAATTAAGTCACATAAACATAAAACTGGGCCAAAGAGGTAGTGGATTTGGCTCAAAAGGTCTATTAATGTTTTGAGGAAGGGGGGACTGCCTCCTGCTACTTCAAAATAGCCTACAATGTTTTTTATGTAAAACAACAGTGGCTGCCAATAATACACCAGGCTGGTTGAAAACACTTTCACATGACTGCAGGTAAACATATGTTATAAACTAGCTGAGACCTGGGAAACCACTCTAGGCAGTGGTAGGCAGACAGGTAAACTGAGCTCCATGCTTTGCTTTTAGAAGTTCCAGTACATACTGCCACAACCAGTTTTTGTTTTGTTTTTCTTCCCAGAGAGTCAGTCTGTAACCACAGACAAATGTTTTTCTCTGTTGAAACTCATCCTTATGGCACGACAGCCTGGTTAATTCTTGGTTATACTGCATATGTAATAAGAATGCTTTAACATAAAAGGGATGAAAGACCAAAGCAGGAGAAAATTTCTCTGCTAAAAAGCCAAATCTGGCATACCCAGATCTTTTTGTTGGTTCTCAGTGCTCAGACTGGGGATGTGAACAGTAGCCATTGATGCCATTTAGGTTTCTATACGTATTTAAGAAATCTTTCTCTTAGGCTTCTCCTTTGTCATTTTTTTCCTTCCTATTCTCTCATGCTCTGGATTGAACTCTGTTTAATAGCCCATGATATGCAGACTTTGTCTTCTAGTTTCTGTTGTCTAGAACATGTCATCTAGTTTCTGTCTTGTTCACCTTTTGTGACCAACCTTGGAAATCCTCCCTTAACTCACTTGTGTAATTATGCCACTAAAAATTTCAACAAAATGACATTAAGAGGCCTTATGTTTATGTCCTGTGACTGTCTCAAAATAGTCTAGTTAGCAGTTTAATATGAAAAATAATTTCGTTCTTTGTTGTTTGCCGTAAAAATTCATCCTTGACATCTGAAAGTCAAACTGCTCTTTCTCCATACATTTAAAGAGCTATAAAAATTCAACTATGGAAATCTGGGCCCCAGTTCAGCAAAGCACAACTATTTACTTAATAACGAGGTTGATCCAGCTCACTTTTCTATGTATGAGCCGTGCAAGGCCAGCCAGAGCTAGGGAAGTAAGAAAATTTTTTTCATAAGCAGTACAGGTGAGCACAGTTGAAGGAAAACTTAGTCATTTCATTCTCATGCGTATTTTTATTCCCACTTTCCATATGGTCAGGGATCCTCTGGCTTATGCAGGTGCTTACCACATTCCGGAGGGGGTTTGGAGCTGCCATTATGGACTGAGATGGATATTGCCGACAGGATCATTCTCACACAGAGATGTTGCTCAGCTACACAGCTGCACCAAAGGAGCCAATACTGTTGTTCGGTCATATTCCAACTATCTTTACTCACAGTGAGTAATTCTTTTGAAGTCAGTGTGTCTACGCAAGTGAGTAATGGCCTCAGGATCTGGCCCTTCAATAGTGTATGACGTGTTCTGTTTCAAATGCTTCTGCACTGTTGTTTTTCATTGCAATTTACCTACTGGAATTATCTTCTGAATAGCTTCTTTCCATGGATTCCATTATGTATATTCTTTTATTTATTACATTTTCACTTTGATCTGCATGCCAATCAAGATAAACTCAATAAAGATAGAATTTTAATGAACACAAGGAACTATGTGTAGCTGCAACAGCCAGTTTTACTAGTTTTATGGGTGTGTGCATTTATTTTTACTTGTGTAATATCCAGCTTGTCAGGCTGCAGTGTGTGAAACACTTCATATTCGTTTGCTTGTTTTAAAAAATGAGAAATCTCTATAATTTTCACGACTATCTAAATACCTCATTTTATCTGTTTGAAATTTTTTCTTCAGGGACTGTTAACTGTGAAATGTCTACCACCTGGCTCCAGATAGGTTATAAATGGATGTTTCCAAGGTCAGGATCAAAGAAACTTAAACCTGTTAAATCCCTTTGCCTGGAGAAGAAAGGCTTGGAAATAAGCAGCAATAGTTGGGTATCTGTATCTTTTAGTAGATGAGAAGTGCAGCAGGATGGAGAGGAACATGTGGAAAAACACACAAGGAAGGACTAAGGCTTAGATGGAGATGTTCAAGACTTTTAGCATCTTTCTTTACTATGTCTTTTGATAAGTAATGCATGGGTTACTCAAATAAGGCAATCAACACATCCTCTTGGACAGGCGTTTTTGTACACGTCAAAGCCAATTAGGTTATGATCAGGAGATAAAGGCAGTTTTCCTCAGTCCAAGGTCCAGCCATAGAGCCTTTAGAGTGACAGTTTCTACCAAAACAGACAGGGGCCAGGAAAAGGAGCAGGTTCCAATTGTGAGAGATGTTTAAAAAAAAAAGAAAAGGAAAAAAAAAAAGGGAAAGAAGAGGGGTCTGTGGTAGAAAAGGTCTTGCAAGAGTATCTAAAACAGAGTTTTCTCTGAAAACAATGGAAGGTGCTTTAACAGGTAACAATGACCACAGCTTTGTAGGTATATGAAATTCGTTATAGTAAAACTATAATGTTGTGGACCTACCTCACAACATGTTGATTCTGGAAATGAAGTTGATACCAGCTGCCTGTAAAAGTAGATTTCTGTACAGCCATCCCAGATTGCTTTACCATTGCTACTAGAATTTTATGCTTATGTAGAGTGCTGAGGGATGCTTGGAGGTTTTGATTTCCCCCTTTTGGAGATACCTTGCACCACTCACCGCTGTTGGTGGAGTGCTCTGAAGGGAGCCCTGCAGCCTCAGCTGACTGGGTGCACTCACATATGCACTGCACAATTCCTAAAACAGACAAAAGGCAAATTTGTGCCTAAGCAATCACCTCCAGAGTACTAAATTGCCAACATAGTTGCACTAGTTGAGTACCCACCTACCCGTCTGGGGAAAAACTGACATGAACCAAACTCATTCCCTTTTCAAATTCTGGTGACAAATACCTGTACTGGAAGATATTTATATTTTTCTTTACCAGAGGTTTACTACAGTTCAGCAACAGACAACAAAATCAGCACCATATGTCTAACCAGCCCTCAGTGAAACAGCAGTGGAGTATGAAGAATTGTCTCAGACTAACCATCATAATTCTTTTCTGTATAATAAAATGTTATGATAAACAAGGTAGATGCAACTGGCATCCAAATTAAGAAAAAAAAAGCAGATTCTCTTTCCTAAGTTTTCCTACACCACTGAGTGCAGTTTCAGAAGCATGAAGTATCACAGTTCAAAGATCATTAAATTTTAACCAGTTTCAAGAGTTCATCTGACTATCTTGATGACAATAACTAAAATGCTTCTCTAGAAAATAACAGAAGGATTCCAGCAATATAGAGGTTGTAGCAGCTCAAGCAATTAGTGCCACAGAGATAATAATAATATTCAGTGTCCCTGAGACAGGGGAAGTGTGGAAAACACAGTTCTTCCCGAAGGATCAGGAAAAGGAGAATGGAGTACACAAATGATGAGACACAGCATGTTGTTGAAATAACCAAATATATTATATTATATACATTAGCCAAGGAGCAAGAAGGTACGCTTGCCTCGCAGTGATGCAGGATTTTTGACTGTTCATGGTTTGTCAGTGCTTTGTCATAGAAATTGTTTATGCTTCAGTCTGAACGCATGTGTGACAGTTTTTGGTCCTAGTCTTAACATTTTGCTCAACCCCCCGTCTCTTCTGTCAAGCTCGTTCTTCTTTTTTTTTAGAGCTGGACTTTTTCTCAACATGTCTTTAATGCTTACCCATACAGCCAAAGTTTGGTCTGTGTTCAGCATTTCTGCAGGGACAGTTCTGTCACTACACATGGGATTTCCAGTTTTCAAAAATGTGGACATACCAGTAAGAGGCTTGTCTATACTGGCCGTAGGCCTGGAAGTATACCACTCTTACAGCAGTTAAGTATTCCAATGTGGATTCATAGAATAATGGACTGGTTTGGGTTGGAAGGGATCTTAAAGATCATCTAGTGTCGTGGGTAGGGAACCTTCCACTAGACCAGGTTACTCAGAGCCCCATCCACGCTGGTCTTGGACACCTCCAGGGATGGAGAGTCCACAACCTCTCTGTGCAACCTGTTCCGATGCCTCACCATCCTTAAAGAATTTCTGTATTCTATAACAGAGAATATTTCTATACTCTTTGCTTGAAGCTTTGTGGACGGCTTCAAGCACAGAGTACATATCTCTGTATTTTGTTCAGATGTGATCACAGTCTTCTGTCTTGTTTCAGGGAAAGTATTAGTTTGATTTGAAAAAGTGGACGAATCTCATTTTTCAAGTAGAAATAATAAAGTAGGAATCATTTATTTCTCTTTACTCAGGTCTATGGTATAACAAGGTTTGAATTCAAATCATTAACAGAAATCTCTTGCTAAAACTTGGGATTAACAACTGGACAAAAATCCATACAATAATAAAAATAAAAAAACTCTCTCACTGATTTAAGAAGTGAGAGAAGTGAGTTAAGGTTTTCTTTGGTCCTGATGTGTACTTTGGTATAACCTGCACAGTTATGACACAACAAGGTATAAATATAGTTTGGATACCAGCCTCTGCACTTCCAAGAGCCAGTCCTGCTTCATTGGCTTCAAGTAAACCTAAAGAATGAAACCAGAATATGGTGCCCTACAGGCTGGGTAAATACACAGCAAAGATGTGCAGCTTTGCAAGTTTCATCAAGGAAAGCCAACAGCAAGAAAAAGGTGTTTGCCCATTACCTCAAAGAAAATGAATGGTATACACCAGGCAAATAATTTCACCTCCCTAACCCTTGCCTCAAAGGGAAAACAACCACAGGAGGTGCACTCTTAGTGCATACGCACCTTCCTAGGTGAACGGACTGGAATAACGAGCAGGTCTCCTGAGATCCCTGCAGCACTGTGGAACTGCCCGTGAACTCTTACCAAGAAAGAGTCAAGTTTGAGTTGGTGGAGAGGGAATTTCAATGGAATACCTGGTAAAATCTTGCTGGGCAGAGGAAGCATCCCATCTGGGCCTGCTGACAGCATGAGGAAGCACACATACAGAATCTACCAGTGGCTTTGGCAGCTGTGGGGTGGTTTCACTGAACTGACTTCATGCCTCAGAGACCCGATGATGAGCTGCGCTGCCAGGCACCTGCCTTGCTTGTTCCCCAGGGCTGCAGCACTTTCTCCACTGCCATGTCCCTCCAGGAAAAGGCTTCTGTTTTTGATTGGGCTGGGAATCCATGGCCTGTGGGCTGGGCTGGAGCTGGGGCTGGAGCTGGAGCTGGAACTCCGTTCCAGATGACCTGCAGCCACCCCAGTGGGAGGAAGGCGGTCACAGATGTCTCACTACAGCACAGAAGGTGAATGTTAATTGTATTGTAGTTATCATAGGAGAATCCTATTGTGTGCATTAATGTGCAGCCCACAAAGAATGTGTCAAAACCCCAGATAAATCCTAGGCTAAAAAAAAATTCCCTTCCTGTGACTACAGAATCTCCACTGTCCATGAATCTGTGGCGAATGATCTGTCATATCAGCTGCAGCAATGTCTGATCCTTAACATGCCTTAAAGCAGATGGTCTATCACCTAACTGTCCACATGACAGAGCCTGTGTTATTATTACAATAAGCATAACCTTGGACTCTGTCAGTCATTAAATTATGTTTGTCTCTTCAGTTAACAAATAGATTTTGTAATAAATGCTATTGACAGGACACAAGGACTTTCATTGGAAGAAATGTGGATTTAAAACAAAGTATTTTTTAAATTACTGTCACCGCCTCCCTAAGATCTTGCTTTATGGTGAACTTACCACCAGCCGCCTCAAGAGAGGAGCCCCAAGGAGAAGATACAAGGACTCTCTGAAACAACATCTCAGCCTTGGTCATATTGATCAACATAACTGGTCTACTCCAGCCTCCAATCGGGAGGTCTGGAGACACATTATCTTTAACACTGTTGATGCCTTTGAGAAAGCATACAGGATCACTCTTGAGGAGAAAAGACAACACAGAAAGAATTGTGCCTTGTCAATACCACCTGAGTCTTTCTGCTGTGCCTTTTGCAACTGGACGTGCCTATCTCGTATTGGCATTTTTAGCCACCAGTGCACTTGTAACAAACGTGAGTAGAGCCCTTCCCAAATCTTCATTTGTGAAGCCTAGCCATGAGTGAGTGAGATAATTGCGTTCACAACTTTTTTTTCCAAAGCAAAACTGTCTCTCCATTGCCTCTGATGCAAAAATGAATGAAGCATTTCAGTTTTCTTTTAAATAGAATGCTAAATTCAATTTGAAATCTGTGCACATTTTCTTCTCAATTAATTCAAGACATAGATGACAACAAAATGTTATCAAGATAACAAGAAAGTCAATTATTCTCACAATCTTGTCTCATTGACTATACTGAGGGCAACATCCAGAGGTCACTACTTGTAGGTAAGTACATTTGTAAAAGACAAGTGTTCTGAAAAAAACACAATGCAAAGTGATGCAAATGACGCAAATGTGATGCAAATGAACATTCTTAGTGCCAGTAAAAGTACTGAGATAGAGTTTGGAAACTGGAGAAGCTAGACAAAAAGCAATTGGAAACGTATTGTACAACTAAATGTCAATATGTATGTTAAAAACAAATGTTACAAGTGTTCTGAGAGAGAGATTAAAACTTTACCCTCTGTGAATAACTATTTGTGAGGAAAGAGATTAAAGAGGTATTTGACATCTAACAAATACCTACAATATTACAGTAAAATTATCTAAAACATAATTCCGATTTAGAAAAGGCCTTCTATGAATATTCATGAAAATCATCAAGTAGTAAGAAAATACTAACATCAGAATTATGAAATTTTTTGTCTGGAAAAAAATAGTAAGGTGTCATGCTAAAAATACACCACTTAAAGAACTCTCCTAATAATATATTTTAAAACACATGTTTGATTTCAAATGCAGTTTTATGGGGTGGGTCAATGAATCAAAGGAATAAGGCTGGAAATGACCTTGAGAGATTGCTGTGTTCCCAGATCATCCTTACAGGCATTTATCTAACTCATCCTTAAAAGACTCTAAAAAAGGAGATTTTCAATGCCCTCAAGTGAATCTGTCTTTTTATGGTAATCTCCTCCTGTAGTAGACTTTTGTATCCTCTCTTCTGTCTTCCTCTTTCAGACCAAGGAATTGTCTTTCTATGGCTCTTCTTTTGTGTGTCATGTTTTCTAAACCTCTTACTCTGATTCTTATCCTCTCCTGGAGTTTGCCTACATCCTTGTTCAAGTCCAGCACCCAAAAGTGGGCAGAGTCTTCCAGGTGAGGTTTCATCAATGTCAAACAGAACTAATTAGTCAGCTCCTGTCTCTTATAGATGATGTCCTTGATCACATCATACTGAATTCTTCTTGTTCACAACAGCCTCAGATTGCTGACTTGCCTTCCTTCACAGTAATCTCCAAATCCTTTCCTGCTGCTCTCATTATTCTTTATTTTATTTCTGTGGGTTTTTTCCCCTCCGAACTGTTCTCTGGGTTTCCCCCTGCTTAGTTTCTCTGTGGATTTCAGCTCATCCCTCCTCTTTGCCCATTCAGTTTCTGAAGATCTCCAAAGTGCTTGGAGTATCATCCTGTCGGTGCCATCCACAAATTAACTGTGTGTATGTATGCTCTCTAGCCTGCTGTCTAGACCCCTCCTGAAAAACCAGATTAAGGCTGGGCTGAGGACAAAAGCCTGCAAGGACCCCACTTGGAAGGACTTCACAATTTTGTAGTAAATGTTTACTCTTTAAGAAAAATGTTTCAGGCTGTCCTTCTTCCCAGTTAGTTATTATAGGCTGTTTTTCCTTACCTTGCTCATTACATTGTGAAAGATGGTGTCAGAAAATTCTCACCAAATATTTATCTGCTGTTCTTTCACCCTTCAGCAGGTTAGCTATCCACTTAAAGAAGGAAAAGGGCAAATTGCAGTAATACTTTCACACTGAATCATACAATCCTTATATTCTAAAAAAATATCTAAAGTAAAGCTTTTTTTTAAATAAATGCCTGAACTTTTCTATCAGTGATTTAAAAAACTTCCCATGTTAAAAAAAGAACAAATACAATAAAGACACACCACAGGTATTTATACTTCTGATACTTCTGATCAGACAGCAAATGAGTAAAACTTACACTTCACTTATAAACTGTTTGCTTTGGCATCTGCCATATAATGTGTCTGTACAAAGAGAAGGCTAGTCATGCAATATAATTATTTTCCCACCTATTCTTGTCACAAAGTTTCCTGAAAGTGCAGTTTATTTCTTCACTCCCTGTCTGTAACCTCAAAATAGTATCTCATGGCCACAAAACTCTTATGTTGTGTAAATATCTTCTGGGGCATTTGATCTTTTCACTCTTCTTTCCTCCTCTTCCATTAGCAGTTTTTATTGCAGCCGCTTGAATACAAGGTAATGAAAGCTCATGTTTCTGTTTGCACTGGCTCATATTGGTACACAGAACAAGAGAGGAAACAAAAAGCCTGGGCATCATTATAGAGGTTGTCATCAAACAACCACTATAGTTTAGGAATGACACTTCAGGACCCGGTATTTCATGCTTTAAAAGGACTTTTTCTGGGATTCTTTGCAAAATACTCTTTTTTCTGTGTGCAGTGAAAGGTAGCACATTTTAACTTGGTAAATAATTTAAATTTGATAATAACTTATGCTTGTGCATGATGCATGACCAATTAGTGATTTGTGATTGCATAATGCTTTCTTTTCTTCAGACAGGGTATGCGGCTCCACTCAGCATTACACAGGAACAGGAGGTGAACCAGACTGTTACTTGCATATCCTGGGAGTCCTTTGGACTTCTGCAGGAGAGCAGTGGAAAGTCTCCAAGGGTGGCAATAGTGCTGTTGTATCACACAAAGGATAACGATGACAAGAAAAGCCAGGCAGAGAGCGTATCCTTCTTGCAGCTGCAAATTCTTAATGTGCATTAAGAATCGAATATGGCAAGGTTAAGATAGATAGATAGATAGATAGATAGATAGATAGATAGATAGATAGATAGATAGATAGATAGAGGGAGGGAGGGAGGGAGGGACAGATCTGGTATGAGGAACTGTCTACCCTCTACAAAGATGTGTGGTAGGGGAAAAGTTCTATTTGTATTCAATCAGTACATAAATATTACAGTTTCCATGGTGTTGGTATTTGTCAAACTACTTTCTAAGGAGAAGTTCAAATACTGAATAGTTAAATGACTAAGAATGTCATTTGAATGTTAGTTACTTCAAAAACTTAGTATGTAACAATATCCACCCAAAGCATTTACAAATTCCAAACCACCACAATTATTTTTGAAATTATAACCCCTCCCATAAAATATGTATAAACAGAACTCTCCCTAGTGAGTGCTTGAAAATCTGGCCCTTTGGCCCCAATCTTTGGTTCCTTGGTTAGTTAATTAATAGGCTTTTCCCAGAAAATAAATTTCATACAAATCCAAACAATGGACAAATTCATGGAAAACGTGAACAGCTCATAGGCAAATCATGAACAGAAGAAACAGTTGGAGTTCTTCAAACAACTTGATAGCCCATAAGGTTTCCTATTTTGCGTAGTACCAGAAAGAGTAAGATCCTAATATTTCTGAGAGGCAGTGTGGTAATAAACCTGTAGATAGGTAACTTAATTCTAGAGAGGAAACGACAGTCATGTATTACAATCATTCAGTCTCTCTCTGTTTCTGGCATTCCTGTTAAATTTAACCTGTTTTCCCTTATTCTCCATGCTACAGAAACTGCAATTTGTTGAAATACATTACTATACAAGTGGGCTCTGCAATTGTTATTCTCTAATTGCTACATGGAGTAGTAAAGAAATCATTACAGAATGAGTGACGAACATGTTTAAGCACCTTTAAAAATCCCGTTGCACCACATCTGTATTTTTAGATGCTATTTTCAAGCCCACTGATAGCTCATCGCAGAGAGAGGATACCGTTCACACACTTGAAGTTATAAATGTTCCTGAGTGCTTTGCAAAATAAAGGTCTCCTTTATCTATCAAATGGAAATACAAACAGCTGGAAACTCTTTATTAAGCAGCCGGAAGGGAGGGAAATAAAATGAGAATTTAATAAAACATAAAAATGTTCCAGTGATTGGTTTTGCATGAAAAATTCAAGCAAGCTCCAAGCATTTTGGGATGGAAGTCTCAAAGGCACATTAACGTATTTTGAGTAACAAAACCCGACCCTTGCACTCACATATTTCATTTACCCGCTTGCTGGCTTCATCCTGCACTTTTGAATAAGACAAACTCTCATTAAAACTAATGGCAGTTTTGCCTAAACATGCACCTGCAGGATTAGACTTCAGTTGCTGAAACTCACATTTATTCCCTGAAACTACCAGCAGATCAGCATGTTGATAAGCACTGAATACATTACCACAGGAGAGCATACAAAGCTGCATTTGAACAGGTGACATTTCCTTTTCAAGGTAGATCTGTTCAAAAGTTTAGCATTAATCATTTGCAAGCAAGCACAACAGAATTATCTACTATATCTGTCAACTTTCTGCTTCTTATAAAGGCAAAATTCTTCAACCCGTAGAAAGTGATGTCAAAACCAAAAAAATAGGGCCACTGATTAATGACTCAGCGCAATTTAACAGCAGCGTCAGAACTTGCTCTATCAACAATTGCTACAAGTCAGCAATATATATGTATATATGTATACATATTTATATACTGCTTGAAGTAAGAGAAAATATTTGCTTTAGTTACCTCAGGCTCAGTTCTGCAGAGCACTATTGTCACAACTGACTTTCCACAGAGGAGTGAATACATTGAACACACCAGACTGGACTAGCAATCAATATCCATGTAAACTACAAGAGGGTGCCCCAGATGCACCTGTGTCCTATTTTGAAGGGCCTTCATGAGCTTTGTTTCAAGTACCTGAACCTCTATAATCTATTGTTTGCAACAAACAAAAAGGAAAAGCACTTGCATGCAACTAGCAGTAGCTGTAGCACTCTAGAAGTACCTATTAGAACCCACATAAGTGCCTATGAGGCTGGGAAAGAGGGTTGACCTCGATCCCCCTGGTTCCTGTTTGTCCTGGTGTGCCTGGCAGAGCTGGCTTTGGGATGGGAGGCTGTGGGGTGCACCACAGGATTGCGAACGGAGCGTGAGTTTCTGGGACTCTGTAAAGTAGATTTCAGACACAGCTGGAGCTGTGCTTGCTGATTTTGTTCTTTGTGCAGCCCAGCTGCACTTAAACTAATGAATGACACTTGCATGGGACCAGCATCCAAACTGGCCAACTCACAATGTACCATGCCATTAGTATTAAACTCTCTTACTCCCCTAACCGGGGTGGCCAGACCCATATGGCCACCTGGGAACACTCTCTGGACTCTGCTGAGTCCCCAGTTGTGTCAGGGAATTGTTTCGGGAAGTGCTGGGTGGCTCAGGCCAAAATCATGTCAGCAACCACACTGATGAGTTAAGTTCCAGTGCCCTGGCACCATTTAATCTACTAGTGGAGAGGCGAACTCGGTGCATGTGGTCTTGGGAGCAGCCTCAGGGAACATCTCAGAGTGAATGTAGAAATATCCCCTGAGGCTATTGATGGGACAAGTAACTTCTTGAGCTGAGCAAGATTATCAACAGCTGGCCTATAATTAACACCACTGTCCAAGCTGGCAATACACTGATAAAGTAATACTTAGCACTGTTATAGCTTGCTCTGTTTTGATTAATGAGTATGCATTTAACTAAACAGTATACATTAACTATTATTAACAGCACATTCATTGTTAACTGCACAGTACCTAAACACTTCATTAGATAATTGTCTCTCCATTAATACATTAATCAATATGCCTATAGATTACATTATTTGAAAAAAATCTCATCTGTATATCAGAAATAATTATATTAAATTATTACTCTGAGAGGATACTGATTAAAGAATTCTGAGCATATAAATTCCTTTCTTACTGGGATATTTTAACTAATTTGGCTGTGGAAATACCACTCTGCTTATATGATCACCAAACAGTTACCACATTCCTATAACCTCAGATCTTATCACCATCTCTACAACCTTTGCAGCTCCAATTATTTACTCATCAAGAAACTCTCATTCCATAATAAAAAAGAATTTCAGTGCCAGAGTAATACATGACTAAGTCTTCCTGATAACCCCAAATCTAGGAGGTTTTATTTGGAATTAGACTCTTAGGTTTCCATCTCTATTTGTCTTTGACAGGAGGATAAGCAAAACTATATACCCAGACATGACTGCCAAAGGCACTAACTTGAAAGACCAAGCTAGACAACAGAGTGGCTTATACCACCTTTTGTAAAGCCTAGACAAAGGAAGAGCTGCCAACAACTGCTTTGTATACAACAACTTAGCAGTTAGCGTGTTCATGAAGAACGTGGAAGAGATATGGAGCCTATAGGAGTTTCCCATCTGGAGAGGTTCAGCTACCCATATTCCAAGCCCCCAGTCCCCTAAGGGAGTGCTCCAGCCACCATTGCATTAAAGTTGCCACACTGCATGAAAAACAAACACAGAGACCTACAGAGAGAGAAAGCAAAAAAGGGTATGATGGCATCCATCACGGAGGAGAAGAGTCCTAGGTGTCGGTCCTTGTTCCAAGGGTTGTTTGTATATTTTATCTAATGATTACTTCAGGAAACACTCCTCATATCAGGGATGTGAAACTCTGGGAGCGATCCAAAGCCCGTTGAAGTCAATGGAAATCAAAGCTAACTGAAGTCAATAGAAAGCTTTCCACAAATTTCAGTAGGCTTTGGATCACTTCGGGAATACTTCTTGGGTGGTAAAGGCTCCATGCCAATGCACTGGAGGCATGGACCGATTGCATGCTAACACACACGTTGTTGTGGCTTATTGCTATATTGGAAACAGCCTTTGAAAAGTATCATAATATCTTGAGGCAAACTAGAGAGTCAATTATTCAAAATCTTGGTCTTGGATGTTTCAAGGCCCAGTCATGGGCTCCTTTGGGTAAGTTCCCATTGCCTGCAGTGAGAACTTGCTCTGAGGAGGATGGGCAGAGTCACACTCTGAGACTCACATTTGCAGAGTATTTTGATGTCCCTGGCACAGCCACAGCTGCAGTTGAATGCAAAGGTAGCCAACCTGACTTGAAACCTTGTAATGTGGGTAGCAAACACAATTTAGCTGTATTAGCATAGCACTTCATATGGGTTAATTAGTCCTGCCAAGAGGCAGAGTTCATTAGCCTGAGGAGAAAACTGCATGAAGATAGACTATTTCCGACTCATTTAGAGGTAGCTTTGCAAAGCAGTGCTTTGTGCCATGTAGACCTGCTAACTATCCTCCTGTTCCAAACAATATGCACCTGATGCTGCAGCAGCTATGGCAATTGTCCACTTACTGTGGACCCCTCTGCTCTGTCCATGCAAGGGTCTGTCATGCAATTTGATATTTCCATTACCAGAGTGCACACATCGTGGCTTCTCTCTCACCAGGTAAATCAGTCCCAGGATGAAGATTGGCATACAAAATTTTAGCAAAGAAATTTTAATTACCTTCTTTTTCTTTTTCAGCAAAACAACCCAAACTAAATCAAACCAAAACCAAACCAAAGATCACTCATCTTAGTGATTTCAGCAGTGCAAGTCTTATATTCCTGGAGACAATTTCCAGCACAAGCCCACGTAGTCTCACCATCAAGCCTTGACCATGACCCTCATTCCTGCCTGGAGTTGCATGAGCTGCTGTTTCACATCCCAAGATTCCAGTTCAGATTCCCTTTTCTAAAGACACACCTTCCATTAAAACTGTTTTTCTGGCAACTATGCAAGTCTAATTTGCTCAATGCAAGTTTAAGCTTTGTTTATTAATTTGTACAGAGTTCCAGGTAACATACAAACCATCTCAGTATCCTGACTGTAATAGCACCTAACACTTTACTCCAGGAATAAATTCAGATGCAGTACATGATTCTGCAATCCATTTTATGCATTATTTATACTTTGGTGTCTTGATGAATATTTTGCTGGATCTGCCCATGTCTTTGACTTAGGATCTCCTTGTGGCAAGTGTCAACGTCTCACTCCAGTAACGTGTAATTTGTGAGAGAACTAAATGGGAACTGAAGTTGCTCAACTGAGAACTCCACAGAATTTTCCCCATAAAAGGAGATAAGATCTTTGCCGCATAGAGTTAGAGATGAATTAAACACTAGCAGACAGATAGACCAGACACATGCCGTATTTCTCAAGTGAGTTGCCACATTGTGGGCATTCATATTACCAGCTGGTGAGGTACAAGAAGAGGGAGGAGCAGTGTTTGATTTGGTGTGAACCACCTTCGTTGTACAAGCATCTGTACCCGGTAGGCAGTGCAATGCAAAGTAAATTTTTACAGCCACCCCAGACTGTTTGGAAGTTGCTGGCTGAACCATGCGCTTGTGCAGAGTGCAAACTGCTGGAGGACATAGGGAAGACATGCTTTCCCCCTTTTGGAGGTACCCTGCATCCACACTGCTAGTGGGTTACTCTCATGTCATTGCTGCATGACTCCAAGTACAGACACAAGGCAAACAATAACTCCCTCAGAGCACTAAGTAGCTAACATAGACAGGCCCACTCAGTACAGCAAGCACTTCCTTATGCAGGCCACCAGAGCTACCAAGGAGGAAACTGCAAGGAGATGCTAAGCCCTTTGCAGGTTCTGTCTGTAAATTTGGTTTCATGTCTGGCAACGAGTCATCCATTGCTATGGCAAGACACCAATGCAAAGACAGTTCTTGACCACTCCTGCTCAAAGCTGTGTTTCAAAATCTGCTCAGACAGTTGCACTTAGAAAAATAACTTCTCAAAACGACAAAGTGATGTCCAAACTTAGAGAGGGGGTAAAGAATAGAGCTGTCACCATAATGTAGATGCAGTTCTGTACTCAGGAGAGAACTGTGCACTAGTTTTTGTGAAAAATCTGGATATTTAAAACTGTGATAGCAAACAAGGGTTTCAACCATCATTTACAGCATTCAGAATTTTCATAACTTAAAACTCACAAGAGTCCTCAATGGGCAAACACACTGTGTGCTTGTTATGTATTCATTTGCCCAATAGGCTGTAAAACTTCAAAGAAATTTACTCTGCTGCATGCTAAAAAAGCCTTTTTAACATTATACACCTTCAAAAATGTTATGGTACCTGGTGCCAAGAGGCTGTATTTTTAAAATTCCCTACTTCAGTCTGAGTTCTGAACCCATTAAACTCAGTAAGAGTTTTGACTTTGACTTAAAAGAGTGGAAGATCAAACAATTACCTGACAGACTGTAACAAGACTCAGAAATAATTAGGGAGTTTTGAAGCCTATGCAGGGGATTTTTCTTTGCTTTAAATAAGAAATGTATGCACAAATGTATTTTGGAAATATTAATTTAAATTTAGAAGTGGGAATATTTAGCATGAAGGAAGATGTTTGACTCTAGTTTTTGGTCTTGTTTCATATGTTTTGTGCATTTTTGACATCTCTTCTAATCTAAATAAGACTAGAGGAAGCCAGGATGACAGTAAAGTTGGTTCTAACACAGTCAGGGATGGCATCTCACATAGAAATACACTTCAATTATAATTTTTAAATTCTTTCTTTTTGCCCCAAAAATTCAACCTAATTCACGGAAGACATCATGAGAACATCATTTCACTGAAGTGTGTGGGCTGCAGTAAGATTTTTTGTATATCTGCAGTTAAAGTGTGGGGGTAAATTGTTTTAAAAATTGAATTTATCAAAAGAAAAATATGTGGATTCATACACAGGTCCCAAGTAATTGATTTCTGCTGAGACATATTGTCAAAACACAGTGTATATTAATAGATAAACTTGCAGCCGTATACAACAAAGCAACCATTTATGTTGTTCTCAGGCCCTCAGAAAAAATTGTGGAAAAAAGCGGCCATAACCCATTCCAAGTCATTACTGTAGAAAAGGCCAAACTGTTATTATGAGATGCTGCTGCTGATATACCACCAATACTCTCATCAGTCTTCTAGAGCTGAATAGTAGCTGGTCCCAGTTGTGGATATGTCCATGCCATGGCCTTCTGAGCAACCAGCTGCCCAGACAAGGTCTTTCCCAGGTCATACAGATGTGGGGGACTGTGTGTCTCTGTCCCTTGGGACCAATATGACTGGGAAGTATGGAAACAAATGTGTTATTGAGAGAACTTAGTGTATTTGCAGGTATACACACATGCACACTTTACCCTTAAAGGAGAAGATGTTAGCATGTCTTTAAAGAATCTCTTGGGTACTCCTTGAGTATCTCCTTTATTCTTCACGTGGCTAAAACTATTGGTGTCAGTAACTTTTCTGACAACACAGACTACCTGAGTTTTTCTAAAATGTGCTATTGTTCTTGTCAAATCTACATATAAATTTTTATATACAATCTTTTTCACATTGAATTTCTTTAGTACACAGATAGCAGCACAAGCCCTTTTTCTACCACTATGTGCAGCCATAAAACCTAGAATAAATGATAAGATAGTATGAAAACATTGATTTGTGTCTCATGATTTGTAAAAGACAAACTGACATATCTTCTTACTGTAACAGGACAATCAATTTTGTTAACAAAATAAAATTCTAATAACTGCATTGCCTCCTGCATAGAAAGACTGACTTTCAACAAGGGGAAAAGTATCAACATGTAAGGCCCAAAATTTTGAAGGCAAAAGTTGAAGGCCTTTTATTTTTTCATTTGAGTTTAGCTGTCAGACCAATCACTACCTGGCAAAACAACTACCTCCTTTCATGTATGAAAAGGGACAAGTAAAAAAATGTGGCTTTCTGCTCCACAGAGAACTTGGACAAGTAGCAGGGAAGCAGAAGACAAGGACTTGGACATTTCCTTCCCTCCCCAGTAAATCAGTGCTACTGTCCAGCAGTGAGAACTTGAGCTGCATGCACACTGCAGTCAGTCATGTGGAGGGAAACCAGGGGATGGGACTCCCAACTGCCTTGCAGGACTCTGGGGAGGGTAAATCCTTGCATGCTGAATGGGTCCCTACTGTGGGTAACTACATTTTAGTGAAGAAAAAAAAAAAAGGAGATACTTTCTTCAGGTGCCATCTACATTCCACAAAAACATTACATTAATGGTTCAGTTTCAGCTCATCAAATTGCCTCAGATTTGCTCAATTCCCTGCAGATAATTCCTGGTGTTTGGGGGGTATTTTTTGCAATATTCAGTGTCACCCCAGGCAGTTCATTTAAAACTCTGTATAGCCACTTGTCTATGAAAACTGGACTATACAATCCGTTCGGTGGGATCCACAAAGCTACTCAGCTCATAGCAAGAATGGCCTAACTATCATGAAGACTTACCACATAGTTCTGGACCCCACTGTGTTGGCTAAAACTTAACTGACCCTGCTGGTTTCTCATGCACTTGGCTCCTATGTTGTGCCTGTAATGAGACCTAAGTTCAGGTTTCTACAACCTGAAGCTGAATCCCATGCCTTCAAACCATCATTTAGGGCTCAATTCAGTTGCCTGGACTCTGATCTTTAGAGACTTCCAAGGTGCTGTGATGTATCTCACATGGCCTTCAAAACATACCAGCATTCCTGTGCCCTATCAGCCTGCCCCATCCTATTCCCTTGGCTGCTGTGAGAAATCCAATGGGCATCACACACCAGGTGCTCATCAAATGGCACTAGACACCTAAGTTCACACACCTGACTCAAGCCCTCAGTTTGCACAGACATAGCCCTACATCAATGAGGCTCTTGTTTTAGCTGCAGGAGATGTTCAAAAAGGGGAAATAATCAGCCAGATTGCATAATCTTGCTCATTAACTGATATTCTCTCAGCTTTTTTTTGTGGCCCTTGCTCAAACAATGATTTCAAAACCCTCCATTTTTCCCCCATCAAAATAATTTAAAAAATGTTACTTTAATTGTAGTTTGATTTCTTAAATTGTCACCCCATGTTTTCAACCAGTAGTGAAGATGTGCCAGCCATGTGCCTCCCCAGCAGCACAGGTCTGGGCTGGATGGCATCCCTCTGCAGGCTGCCACACTCAGTTCTCTGATGGGGAACTCATCAACCAGGGTGGAAAAGATAGGAAGGGAATTTCTCCTTATTCCATGTCTTCTCTGATTGAACCACAGACTTGCGAAGGCAGCGGTATGAGAGCAAGGAATGAACAAAAGCAGCAGATAAGATCCAGCACACAGTTCAGACACTGAAGGATCCTGTCTTAAGTCACAGGACTTTGTTCCTTCTGAGTTGTCAGTGGCCCTTTAAGTGACCTAATCTGTTCTAGCTACTGTTGAGATCGCTACTTTAAAACAACAGGCTTTGTCAGATATAATCCTTCCAGTTTAAAATAGATACAAGTTCAACGAGTTCTATATTTTATTTCTTTAATCCATTTCCTTATGGCCAGCGTTTATGAGAAAGCTTTAAACTTTTAAACTTGCAACTGATACAATTTCAAACATCACAGATGCCTGTCTGTTACACTAAAATAAGAACTGCTGCTCTGCAGGCATTGCTGACCTACAAATAAGCCCTTACTACAGCCTCAAAACCAAATAAAAATATTTAAATAGAGTCAGGATAATGCAATATTTCTCATTATGCCATTTACAATCATACCAGTAGTAAAGGACCTGAAGTTTATTTACTTGAGGGGGAGACATTTTTTCGAATTCTATTATTTGGGACCTGAGTGGCTTTTATATAAATTTACTCAGCATGATTTCCAAAGGTCTCATTACTTAAAGCCAACGGTCTATACTTATGGGTATCCTCAGTAAAATATTCATGATTTCCCACTGAATTTACTTATAGGTCTTATTAGACTTATGAAACAAAAACCAAGTGTACAGTGATAGACTTGGGCTTAAATTAAACACACAGACACAAATGCCCACAAATGAGATCTAAGCAGTAACTTGGAAAATTCTTCTAAATATCTGTTTTGAACCCTTTGAATAAACACATTTGCACTAACCACTGCATTCAGAAAATAGACACACGAGTGGAATGAAACAATCTACTGAGGGATCAAGAGGATTCTCCACCTGAGACCCCTAAATAAAAACTGGATCACTCTTTGAAAAGACACATCCCAGCTAAAGTGTCTGCAATGCTGTAGATTTGCTCATCTCTTTGTTATATTCTGGTTTTGTTAATCAAGTCCTGAAGAGGCTGCTACTACTGTATACTTATGTTGTGTTCAAATTAAAAGAGATGAGTCAAAATAGGTCAAAGTAACTGATGGAGAAGTAGTCACAGTATCTCATTTAGAACATCTCTTTTACTTAAACAAAACTGATTCGGATCTTGTGTGGTAAATTAAGTGAGATCCACACAGTCAGCTGTTCCAGAAAGGTGTTTTTTTTCAGGATAACTCTGTGGTATTTGAAGTTCTGTCTCCTGCACCTCCTAGACATCAGTGAATCTCATCCTTTCCGTGGTCTTTAGAATGCTCCTTTGTAGTTTCTTCTCTCCTGACTGGTTTTTCCTTTTGAATACCAAAATAACCAGATTGCCAACACCCCTGCTGTATTTAATAGAGGTCTGGTTGCTGGGACTTGTTAAACACACGGAAGTTTTGAGTGTCCATTGCCTTGCAAAATCAGGCCAAACTTTTTATGCTAGAAAAGTCTGACGTGAATTAACCATGTAAGATCTCAGAGAGTTGTCAAGTGTTGTCTGTTACTCCTTTCATGATTGAATGAACAAGGTTAGAAGTAACGAACTGATAGAGAAAATATGCAGTGGTTTCTTGACAACACAGATATTTTCATCAGTAATTTAATTCCACTTAGAGCACTTGTATGGTGAGCAGAGGGTAAGGGAGTGGGGCTTGTTCAGCCTGGAAACGAGACAGCTGCTGAGGTATCCAAGAGCAGACTCCAGTACCTACAGGGAGGCCAGCAAGGATATGGAGTCAGGTCCTACAGAGTGGTGTGTGACAGGAAAACGAAAGGTGGTGGCCTTAAGTTGAAAAAAGGTTAGGTTCACAGTGGCTATAAGAAAAAAAAGTAAAATCACAACCATCTCTTGGAATTTTTCAAGACACAACCAGATAAAGCACTAACAACCTGGTCTGAGTTCGTGTCACACCTGCCTTAGGCAGGAGGTAGGATGAAAGACCTCCCGAGGTCTCTTCCTGTCTGAGTGATTCTGTGATTTGTATCTTTTAAGAGCACACGTTTCCAGGTTGTATGTATATATGAGCAGAATGTATGAGACATATCTACCTTTGTCTGAACTCACTGCAATGATTATCCCAGGACAGAGAGGATGATCCTGTATTTTTGTACAGGCAACATGAGGTCAGAAGAAAGCTATATACACAACATCTACATTTACTATTTTAGATGTGCAGCACAGGTGCAATTTAAAATAAAGTGAGGGACTTGTGATCTTTATATAATCTTGACAAAGATAGGTGCCTCCAGAAGGTGATAGGAGCATCTATTTTGGATTCATAAAGCTATGATCAATGTCTCCTCAGTCTTCAGGTTGTGCAGGTCATTGATTTGGATGTATGTACGTATAGAGATATAGTTCTCTTACTCCTTTCACACAACTAGTAGCTATATATGGACACTGTTATTTTGATCAGCAACTGGTGTTTAGATATAGCATCTTCCTGTTGGCTGTTATATTTTCAGCTGTGTTGGAGATGTGAGTAATATGTTTATTTTGTATGTCAGTAATTTGTAGTTTGCATCCCATGGTACTTTCTGTGTGTTACTAGATTTCCCTTTTTTATCCAAGATGCTTTGTAGAATGACCTGTTGAGAATTTAACTTTATGATGAAGATACTTTTTAAAATTAAAAAGTTAAAAAGGCTTTACATGAATAGATAGCTTTAGAAAATAACTGGTATGTGCATACATTTGTTTAACCCCCTAATGTAAATATATACATTCTGAAATGTATTTTAGTCCTCTAAAGAACTAAGAGCAGCTTTCAAGATCACATGACAAGCAAAACATTTGTTAATCAGAGAAACTACAACCTATTCATGCTTACTGTTTGATTACTTCCACTCTGAACTCAAAGATCCCATTGTTGATTGAACTAGTTATAGTAACTTCTATTTATTTTTACAACTAGCTATTATGAGTGCAAACTATCCTTATCTCCAAGTGATTGATAGGCACATTAAGAAGCTGTTCAACAGGTTGCTAGGTTTGAAGAAATGCTTAAATCATGATTAGTTATTCCTTATCAGTCAAGAATGGGAGCTAAGCTCAGATAAATACATGGTGACGAAAATTAGATTTTCAACATCAAGTGTTCTCTCACTGTTTTCTGTTTGCTATCATTAAGCAGCAGTGCTACAGTTTCCTTTCAGTTTTATTTAAGGAGCATTTGGGCTTTCTTAGCAAACGCAGTTGTCCTGTTAGTGTGCTTAGGAGAGCTAAAAATCTTGTTCAATGATAACATGCATCAGGGCCCCTATGTAGCTTTAACAAGTGGTGAACTGTGATTTATACTAATACATATTCATACTTTCTTCTTTAAAAATTTGAAATTACTTTATGGTTGAACATTTTAAGTGTGTGAATGTGAGGCTTAAATTCTCACAACGGGATTGATGACTTTATTTGTGCTATTGGGAGCATTTCGATCAGCCAAGGCCAGCTGTGCAATCTGAGGACCAAAAAAAAACCCAAAGAAAGGTAGCTGTAGGAGGTATAGCTCTCTGTGTTTTACCAACATTGTGAGTCTCCTGTATTAATTGTCTGAAGAAAACTCACACATTTTGGTACATTTCTACCTTTATTTCAACACTTATTACTCCAGGTAACATGCAGTGTGATTTGATACAATTTGTGAAGTCAGTATATGGAAAGAGGCACAACTTATATAACCAGAAAATAAAAAGGAACTCAGATCATAAGTTGTTGGTTTTAGAAAAGTGCACTGGAAAACTTGAAATCAGGTGTCTTAAAGGAGGACTGGTTTAACATATTTGTCAAAACGGACTCTACTCAGTTTCTACTCCTTGAGCTGTATTTGTAAATAAAGTCACAAAACAAAAACTGACAACCAAGTCACAGGAGATTTTCTGCATGCAAGGTTTGCCAAAGCAGAATATTTCCTTTTCCAGTTTTGAATCACTATTACTCCTAACAAACCTTCAAAAAATTAAAGGGCAGATGAGAGCAGGGATAGAGAACTAAAATAAATATACCAATCTGAAAGCTAAAAAAGTTTCTGTTTTTCCTATCAACATCTTACAAAGGGTGAAAGGGCTGAGTTTTCACTCCAGTGTACACTCAGAGTACCTGGAAGGGGGAAGGGAAAGATGGTTTTCCGGTGGTTCTGAAGCTATGAGATGCTAGAAAGACAGAATCTGAAAGTAAGGTATTTGTATCCAGGGTGATGAAGGCCTCAGGTAGGACTGTGTGACACAGCTTGGTAGCAAAGCCTTTATGGAATGTACACACATAAGCCATGCTCTACATCCAGTGCTCAGGGAACATAGAGCAGGTAGGACCATGAACACCAAGCCTGAGTGGATGAGAAAGGACACAGTACCAGATGCTTCTATACTCAGTACCTCCCATTTAAAGCACTTGCTCAAGATATTTAAGAAGCTGCTTGCATCCCTTTGTGAGCCAGAGGAGGCTCACACAGCCTCCTTCACACCTTCTCCCAGGTATCCCTACCATCAGCCAGGGATACCCATGACATACAGATGGGCTGTCTGATCCTTCCCTCAGAAATGGCCCCATATTTAACAGAATAAATAAATATTAATTAAGTCAGGTACAGAAAGAAAAACAGAAACAAAAGAACACAGTGCTATGGCAAGCAAGGGCTATTGAGCAGGAAAGAGAGATGGATGCCCCAAAAGTTCCTGCATCAGCAAATCTGTTATAAAAGAGCAGTGACAAACTCATTAGAGGTCATGATCCCCTCCAGTTATCACAGAACCATAGTTTTCAGGGTTCCCAGATTTTCCCATGAAGACATATAGCAACAGTATGCAGGAACTCCTTCTTGGGAGTCAAGCATTGTTGACTATGTCACAAGAGAGATGCTGCACCACAACACCTAACACAGAGAGATTAGAGAAGTCTCTGTGTGTGGCTGGCCTATGAGGTTTACGCAGTGCAGGTATTTTTGTAGGCAGCCCCCATCTCTGACTTGCCAGTCCAAATGGCTGGGTGTCCATACCCAGCAAAATACCTCAAACACTGCCCTCTAACTGTAAAAAAAACCCCAATTATACCAACAAACTTCCAAATTTTCATCTCCTTACTGATTTGTGTTTATCTTATGCTTCTCCTTGTTTACAAATGTCAAACATATGTGGGATTGCAGGATCAAGGTAATGCTGGATTCTCCCACTGTGTCCTCAGTTTGCAATTGCTTCCAGCATCAGCACAAGGTCAGTGCTCTCTGTCACACGGCCTCTGCACTTTCCATCCCTCCATGCAGCAGAGGAAAAATATTTGACCCCTGGACTGTAAAAGCCTTTTCTACGCTGTTGATCTGCCCACCTTAGAGACATACTACCTTAAAGGAAGGAAACTTCATATGGAAATTACAGATTCAAAATCTGCCTTAAGGAAAAAAGTGGGTGGCAGCACATAATTAATAGAAGAAACCCTTCAGAAAATACTTGCTACAGACACAATCAGTCTTTGCAGGAGACAGCCGTGACAAAACCCAAACTGTAATCTAATTTTTGTGGTATGTGCATCTGAAAAGAAATAAAAAATGCAGTTTTAAGAATACCTCTCCCATTCAAGTCAGACTAGAACCTGATACAGCTGTGGAACAAAGAGACTGTGAACTGCTTGGGTTTGGTATGACAGGTCTACCTGAAAGTCCCAGCTCTTCTTGGCTGTAGTAGTCAGAGTAGTATAAAGGATTGGGGATTGTTAGGTTTAGGCTGACTTGGATGTGGTATGAGACCTGAGTTGTTTCATTGCGGTTTGTGTCAGTCAGCTGGTAGACTTCAACAGCTTCAACAATTTTCATACACACCTCAAAGGAGCCAAGGAACCACCAAGACAATATGAAGTTAGCAAGACCTAATGCAAGGAGCTAGTGAAGTGGTGTGTTGGAGGAGGGGAAAATACAGAACTGGGAAAAATAACCCTGCACAAAGGGAGTGAGACAGCAGTTGACCCTCAGCAAACATCAGCTATGTGGCAGGTCCCTGAGAGGTGTGGAGCCTCTCTGAGCTCCTGGGTTTGGGAGCACGTCCAGATTCCACTAAGAGGTAAAACAGAGATGCACACTGGCTCCTGGCTGCTTGGGCAGCCCCAGAAGGACCCCAGCAGATGTCTCAATGTGAGACACAACAGCTCAGGACTGTAACTGCCTGCCATCAGGCAGAGTTAAGTGTTGAGAATCAGACTCCAGTGACCTTACTAATACCCCTTCCCTGGAAGTGTTCAAGGACAGGCTGGATGGGCCCTGAGCAACCTAGTTTAGGGGAACATGTCCCTGCCCACGGCAGGGGGAGGTTGGAACTAAATGATCTTTAAGGTGTTTTCCAATTAAAACCATTCTATGATTTCATGATCCTGAGGGCTCTGCCCTCCAGCTACGCCTTAAAGGCCATGACCAGGTAAGATCAGTGTTTAAAGAACCCTTTTTAAATATATCCTAGAGATATGGGAAGGCAAGTGCTTCTCAGGAGTGCCCTGTCCCAAAGAGTGATCTCATACTGAGAGGCAAAGCCTTTATGTCCTGGGTTCATGAAAATGCACAGCAACAGACAGTCATGCCTTTGAGTGCTCTCTGAACCTGACTAGTAATAGCCAGGCAGTGGTGGGTGGTTCTTGGGTTGATAGCAGCTGTGCTGCCACCACAGATCCAGTGAGCATCTCAGAAACAAGGCTGGTGGTGAGGACACTCAGGCTGCCTTCTCCAGCTCCTTCCAGGAGCATAGAGCATGAGGCTGCTGGCTGAAGATGACTGTGCTTGGGTCTGTTCCTGCCACAGCGAAGGGTTAGAGCACAGAACAGTACAAGTCCCACAGAGTGCTGCCCTTCTGAAATCTCTGGACTTTACTCACCATGTTCTTTGCCTTCTGCCTTATCCTCCCAGCCATCCAGAGCCCTTTAGAATACAAATGTAGGCATTTCCCAGATGAGGTAGGATTGCTTATAATCTAACAAAATGTAATAATATAGCCTGAAATTTTACAGGTGTCTGTCTATCTCCTGCAGTGTTTTCTTTTTATTCCCCTACTATTTCTGAAATTATTTTTGGGCATGCAAAGCAATTCTTGAGCTTTTCTGTAACACACCCCTGGGTTCCCACATTTTCTAGGCAGACCTCAGAAGTCCAGAATGATGGTAAACCTAGTTCTTTGCCTTTCCCTGCTCCAATGAAAATCTATCCAAATTCAGGAAATTGAAAATTTTGAAAATTTGAGGTATACACCTGCTCAGAGGTTCATCTGAGCAGGTACTTAAACCAGCTCAGGCTAAACCGCTTCAGTATTACTAAACATGCTTGCATTTCTCACAAGTTCCTACATGTGACTGTACTGCACAAACATGGTCCCCAGCACGGCATGTAAGTCTGGGCAGGTATCTCTTTCTAAATCACCCATGCAAGACTCTGGCCTCACTGTGTATGTAAAACCAAGGTGTCCCCTGTTGACACTATGGTCAACAGTAGGTCCAAGGCATTTGGCATCAGATCTTTAATGACTATGGGATCCTTTTCCAACCAGAGGGGAAAGCATGATTCCTGTATAACTGCGCACTGAGTGTCCCCACAAAGCAACTGGGCAGAAGCAAAGAAGGCTTTCTTCATGACTTAGTGGCTGATAGCAATGGTTAAGAGTGGAAAGGGATCACATACAAGAACCAAGAGAAAGAAACTTATCTCTTCTGCATCCTCTGGGAGATTGCTGCTGGAGCAAGGCGGTGGGAAGAGGAAGCAGAGATGTGGTTTGAAGGGTGAGACATCAAAGTCAGACAAGAGGATCAGAATGGGATCCACTGGGAGGATAAGTTTTGTAAGTTTATCCCAAAGCAGGGAACAGAAACCTAGGCTGGCTGGGTGTGGAGACAGGAGTGATGACTGAGTATGGAAAATTGGACTGAGACCTGGGACTGAAGAGCCAGATAGCTGAGAAACAGAAGCTGCATCTGTACTTACTTGCTCTGCAGCATATCTTAGGGCCATCATTTCCTGGTCATCTGAACTGTCAGGCCTGTTGGGACACGCTGCAGCTCCCATTCAGTGCACATGTCCAGGTTTCCATCTCAGCATGCAGCTGGGGCATGACTAACCACAGATCCAGACATGGGAACTGGGAAGCACTCTTGGGTCCAATGGGGTAAACATAGACAGCAAGTCTAGATAAGGAGCTTGAGAAAGAGGAAGACAACAGCTACATGCCTATGGTTTGCTAATGGAAACAAGCAGTTTGGTCATAAGGAAAGACTGTGCAGGATACAAAAAGGCAGTAAGATGGAGTGTTGGATCTGGAGGACTCTTCAAGTGAAACCTTGGGAATGGGAAGCAGGGCTGGGGAGAACATGAGGGTGCAGTGGACATGGTACAGTGGTATGGAAACACCACAGACCGGACTTGGCCTGACAAAGCCAAAAGGCTGGAGAAGTGTGACCAGGCTGGGTTGTAGCAAATCTTGACAGAGGGTTGGGACCAGCTGTGCAGGGAATCAGACGTCAGGAGAGAGGCTGGGTGCAACTGGTGCCTACTTCTGACATTATCCACTGCCCGTTTAATCCTGTTGTTTCATTCTTGCCTAACTTGTGACACACAATCAGACATTATGATGCACCCTGTCCAGTAAAATGTACTTGACATGCTTTGTCTGGTTGAGGCAGTTGCAAGCAGAGCGTTTTTACTAAATGAATGTATGCTTTTGCATGTGTTATGATTATTTGGGTACAGAAGACTCATTTATTTCTAGTCCTAGCCTGAAATACTGAATACTGAATTCTTTGTTACCTATCAAAAACATAGGTCAAGCCTTTACAGATTCTCTATTTAAATCCAATCTGTGAAACCTTTCTTAGGTTGCTTTCCTGCTACTCACATTATTCTTTAAAACACTCATCTTTATTATAACACTTTAAGGCTCATTCTCCTGACTACTTAAGCCAAAATCCTACTAGTGCTAAGAGCTTCTTTTAACACTGATAACAGAAGCTGGAAACAGACTTTCCCAGAAACATTATGCTGAAAGCCTTAGCTCCTTTTTTGGGGATCACATCCTTATACATGGCAGTTACACTACATATTTTGTCTCAGACAGGCTTTTCAATAAAACTGCAATGTAAATAATGTACCTTTGGACTTTTTTCCATGGAGCTCAAGAGAGTCTGTTTGCTTCACAAATCTCACTCAGGATTGCATCCAGTTTGCAACCATTATATTTGTAACTGAAAAAAAAAAATTGTTTCCCAGCAAGATGCTTGCCAGGCCCCTTTTAGCAGAGGCAATAAGTAGTTTATGATCAGTTTCAACTGGCAAAAATTCCAACAAAGCTTTTTTACACCTCATGGCCTGGGACCAAGTCTTCCTTCTCTATTTGAGTGCTGTGATGTTTTATTTCTATAAGTACCTATGACACATGATCCACTATTGCTACTTGGCTGGTTTCCAACCAGTCAGGCCAGTTTTGCTGTGGCTTGTTAGCTGGTGGCAGAACAATTTAATCCTGGGTTTTCCTTATATGAGGGGATTGGGGTACTGCTGTGGTAGGAGAAAGCAGGGGGAATGCAATGGGCCTGATGGGGCAAGGAAGAATTGGATGAGTCTCTCTCTGCAGTCTTGGAAAAGGAAATGGTCTTCCTGGTAGCAGGGTGGTGAGATGACCTCAGCTAGAGTGAAAAACCCGCCATACCACCATCCAGGCTGTCCCTAGGGTTGCTGTGATCACAGCTCCAGTGGTGAGGAGAAAGGAAAAAGGAAAAGACAGGCTATGAATGATCAGGATAATATAGTGCTAGGACTGGGAGATAAAGGAAGATGAGGGAAAGAGGATGATTCGGAGCAAGGGAGATGAGATGATGGTTTCTATGTCACTGTGGAGGTGAAGAGACTAGATAAAGACCAGATAAAGACATCTTGGTCAAAGGCTCAGGAGAGCTGCAGTTCTCTGACACTTCAGTGCTGAATAGTGGATGGCTTTCAGGTAGGAAAACAGGCTTGCACCTTTAGATTGCTGATTTTTCTTTTTGTTTGGGTTGGTTTTGTTTTGTTGTTGTTTTGGTTTTTTTGTTGTAGTTCGGTTTTTTATTTCAAAGATTGCAACCTTATCTGCAAGTTTAATTGTGCTGTTGGAAGAGGTCTGAACAAGCCCTGTCATAGAGCTGTCTGTGGACAAGTTTGCATTTAAAATAATAACTTCTAGATTGTGTATGTCTACTTTACTGCTATGCACCGTAACAGTCATTGGGTTAGAAATTATTTAGCTGACACAAATCCAGTTTTCCTTCATACAGTCTTCCTTTGCAAGGTGTCCTTGTACCTTCCTGTCTACCAGGGCAAGGCTATTAGAGATGCCATGCTGGTGGCACCTCAACAGTGGGATAATATCAAATACCTTCTGGACCTCTCAGTCTTTGGAAAAGTAGTCCTCTGATAAGCCTTTTATGCAAAAGCTGGCTACCACCATCATTACCCCTAGTAAGCAAAAGGTCTACTGTTTTTAGGCTAATCATAGAGGTAACCTTATAAGTACTAGCAAGCTGGCCATCCTGACAATCATCCAGGATTAGGCACCTAAAGACCACTGGAATCCCAGTTTTAACCTATACCTAGGAAACTACTTGCAGATAGTTACAAGGGTTAGTATTTGTCTCAGAATCCAGACCTGTAGGTTCTGCTCTCAACTGGGCCACAGCCGTACCATGTCTTTCAATCGAGGCAGCTCTTAATGCTTTCATTTCCTCAGATAGGACATTGCAGAAGTTACTTCACTAACTTTGGAATGTGCAGATCACAGTTTTTCAGAGGGTTCCACTTGAGTACTGTTAAAATGCTGATGCTATGTTCTCTTAAAACAATAGGCATCTCAGTCTAATGCAAATATTAGAAAAACTACACTGATCATTTAGAAGCACAGTTGCAGGCAAGAATATTCCCACATATGCCTGCTAAGATGCAATGCAAGCAGACTGGGATGTCAAAGGTCTGTGTGGTAATTGTTCATTTAAAAGGGACATTAAAAGCACTTACTGGGAGTAGGCAGAAGAACAGCAGAAAATACTGTAAGGAAAGGTGAGAAGCCTCAAGCAGATCTGACTCTAGGTGAAGAGTTTCAAAGAGCGGAAAGTGGAAAGCTGAAAACAAGAAGGAACCAAGGCAATAGAAGAGGTGACCAACTTGGCAGCCCTGTCAAGAATGAAGGAAAGGGGCTGACTCTACCTGTGAGATGACAAGGTGTTGAACCACTCTGGCTCAAGCAGAGACCACCAGCAAATTTAGGAGGAAGGACCAAGATTGAGAGAACACATGGATGTTACAGGAAAAAGATGGCTTTTTCGCAGTGTCTTTCACTACCACTTTGACTGCCGTCTGCCCCTCCTTTGAGGTATTCTTATTTCAAGATTTTCAGTAAATGAGCAATCGCAGTGTGTGGCAGGGCTCCTAAAGCAAGTACTACAATCCCTAAAATCATCTGAGGTTTGTGACAGATCAAAGTCAGCAAAGTTGGGTGCTAATTAATGGATAGATACCACTATGACCACATTCAGGTATTAGAAATTTGTTCTCTTTCCTAAAGGAGCCAGGTTGAGTTTTCTTCAGCTCTCACCTGTCCAATGGTTTATGGATTCCCAAGGTCAGGAGCAATAAAATATTAACATCTAATCTGTCATACCACCAATGAAAACTATAATCTGGCCCATGACCTCACGTGAGTACCAGGTTGTTAACTAAAGAAAGGAATCAAATCTTCCTCTAATAAATACTCCAGACTGTGACAGGTAAAATTCAGGTCATATGTCTCCTTTGAAGTTTTAATGACCACTCCAATTTTATGATAAAGCCACTCACCTTATGTTTGTAGTAATTTTGCAAAGCCTGAAGCGGCTCTAGTCATCTTTGGTGCACAGTTCCCAAGGACAAAGCTCTCATAAAACTGCAAGCTTCAAAGGGATTAGACCTCTTCTTTTCTCTCCTTTTTTTTTTTCTCTCTCTCTCTCATTTTTTTAAAGGAACATTTCTGAATATTTCCTCCCCTGTTTTCTACATAGGTCCCTGCAGAGACTCCCAGCTGAACTGCCCAACTAGATTTCTTCCTCAAGTTCTGTCACTCACTAAAATAAAATAAAATGAAATTAAAAAAAAATTAAATGTCTTTTCCTTTTTCCTAATAGTAAGGCAATTTTCTGGGTAATTTCTGCTCTTTGTCTTTATTCTATTGTCAATGCAGAGTAATTTGAAGCAAATCAATAGAGCCTGTGTGTTTGCATATTTGCATATTTCTCAGGCTCTAGGAAGGACCACATACAGCAGAACTACTCCCCTGAATGCCATGGGGTTTTGTTTATTTGCTTCCCTCCTTTTAAAGTCAGGGGGAAGCTGAGTTGAATCTGCCAAAGTTTGAACTCCAAAGTTAATGTCCATCCTGGTAAATGAAACAGCACTGGGGAACATTCCCAGGCACTGGAAGGCAATTGTCTGTGCCATTCAATTGTTAGTACAGTGCTTGGTACAGCAGAGCCAGGGCCAACTTTCCCAAACAATTCCCGAGCATGGGCCAACAGCTGGCATGGGCTGAGGACACTCTCAACAGGCGGTTTGTGTGCAGGGCAAGGAGGAGAGGGGAGGTTGGTATGGATGCACCATTTCCATCTCCATAGGACTCAGCACCAGGGAACAGTCTGGACCACATTTAATTTACTAGTACAGACACAGCTGTGATTGCTCAAACAATGCTTGTACAACTATGCTGTTGCATGGAGAAAGCTGCTTATCCATCCTGACGGTATAAACATATATATTTGCTTGTAGACTGATTGTATACATTGCCTTGGTTGTAAGATTGATTTGTTTCCATTAATTGCTAAGGGTATGGTTTTTTCAGATTTTTAGGCTTAAATGCAAGGCTGAGACACTTGTGGGAAAAAAACAAACCAAACCAAACCAAACCAAAATATTTATTCATTTTGCCAGTTCCCCAATAGCACTAAGGAGTAGAAGTCCAAGCTGGAGCAGATGGGAACTTTCTGCACTTACACTAAGCACTGGGAAACAATTCAAATCAGGTGTTTGTCCAGGTATGGGCCAAACCAACCCCAATCACAATTCTGCAAATAGCATACAGTTCAAGTTTATTCAGTTTTATCAGCAAATGCACCCGTCCCAGATGTTTCTCCAGACATGGTAAAGTGCACCAACCCATGCACTTTATGGCAGAGATGGCTGGTGGCATTTGCATGGAAAGAATACTTGCTTGGAAACAAGTTGAAGACTGGTCAGATGATCATCCTCTTTTGAGTCACCAGACACCAGCTAAGGCCCTGTTCCCCACTCTGGGGACAAAGTGAGTAACAGGGAGGAGAAACAGGAGGAGGTGCCTCTAAGGACCATCACAAAACAGCAATCTCAGCCGAGAGCAAATAAAGGATCATTTATCAGCCATTATATGCACGCTAAACAACATAAATACACTAAATATTCTCCCAAAGATAATGAAACGGGAACCTGTAGGTTCCCTGAGCTTAATTTGTCTGCAGATGGTACATGTCAGAAATAGCTGGTATTCAGAACTTTCTTTTCAGGGCACACTTCTTTAAGGTTACTGAAAAGCTCCTTTATTCAAGAAATTAGCTTAAATGTCCTAAGGCACAGAATGTACTCTGAAAATACTCACATTTCATTTGATTGCTGTTGTTAATGTTTCAGAAATGAAGTAAGTTTTCCCCTGGGGACATTGAGCCTGGCTTACCTATTTGTCTGAGTTTCTTCAAAGGAGGAATGACTCTTAGTTCTAGGCTGATAACAGCACAGGAGAAAAACCAAATGCAGTATTAGAAAAAACAGTGATTTATTAATTTTTGGGATAGAGGGGAAGACACAGGTAAATTTAGTAATAGTATACAAATATTTGTATAAGAAAACTGCTGCTATTTCATTATTTATATGAGAAGTTAGAGAATAAAAAACAAGCCAAAACAATTTCTACTTCAAGTGTATCTGAACATATTTCTATTGTTTTTCTTACCAACAGTTTGTGAATTTGAGCGTTCATTCAAGGGATTCATCATAGATGGGATGAGGGGAAAGGTTTGGACCATGTAAGGCTCTTACTGATAATGGGCAACACAGGAAATGGTGTTAATCTGGCAAGAATTCTGCTATCTTCTGCAACAGAAATCTTACTGTATTCAAACAAAACTGGAAAATAAACATCTTCTGAAGGATCAAGTCTGGATCCGGCCCCAGGAGACATTGCAGATGAAAAGACTGGCAACCAGAAATTTGTTATGAAAACTCCCCAAGAGCAATACACTCAGACTTTAGGCCTTCTTTTGTGTTGTACTTAAGTACATCAGTTTTTCAAATTAAACCCTATTTTGTGTGTATAATTTCAATCAGCAATCCAGTTCCCCAGTCCAGCCTGAAGTGTACAAGGTTCCCAGAGTCACCTACAAGGTAATGGCAGTGTTCATCTGATGCCAGCTCTGCACCATTACTACCAAGGGAAAAGGCTGCTCCCACAGACCCAGATTTCTGAGCTGTCTCTGGTGCCAGTGCAGCCTGCAGAAACAGATTTCTCAAGCCTGCTCCGGTCATGTGAGTTACCGAAGTTGCACATTGCTGCTTCTCACAGAAGCAAAACATTTGATCCACCTAAAAGGGATTTAGCACTTAAGGTGGTGTGTAATGTAAGCATGCAATCCAAAAAACCTTCATACTGGCAATGTTTAACCCTACAGGTTAAACTCTGATAAATCTATAAGTTTAAAATTCCTTATGGTCTTAGAGCTGTGCTTGTGTAGATATGCAGCAGAGCCTCAGGTTTCATGCTGTTAGGGACTCAGGTCATCTTCATTCCCTTTCAGGATCCAGAAATGAGGTATTATCCTGCCTAAATCCTCTCAGGGTCCTGATGTCAAAGGCACTCTTCCGGTTCACTTTCTGTATGCACACAGCATGAACCTTCTCACAAGCTGCTGCTGCTTTTCCTTGCAAAGCCACTGTCTTGAAGGAATTTGGTGGTGGTTCCCTTCAATGATAGACTAACCTATGAAGTAGGACGATCCTCCAGTGGCCTGGAGATGTGGTACTGGCTCATTCTGGCCATAAGAAAGACAAAAGTCCCCAACTTCACAGGACACACAGTAGGTCATGGACTATTCAGAGACATAGTGAGAGCTCACTGCGTTCACATTCGTCCTCTTCAAAGCCAGGCCAGCTAGCAGCCAAGATTGGTGGATTCATTGGACTGGAAAAAGAGAAAAATGAGTCTGCATCCTTGCAGCATGGGTACTGACCTGGGAGACTGGGACTCTGGTCCCTCTGAAGGGTCTGTGTCCTTTTTTTGGTCTAGTAATCCACCCCAATGGGTTGGAAATAATGACAAACCGCAATAACAATAGCCAGCTAAACAAAAAAAGTATAAACAGAAACAACAACTGAGGCTGGGAAGAGAAATGGCCTTTGGGGATATTATTTTGAAGAGACTTCTGACTTTGATTTCCCAGGCAGGGGAGATGGCAAATCAGCCAGTGTGACTCCTCATTTCTTGAAAAACAGACAAACCATATTTTTCTAAAGTTTTCTGTAGCCAAAGTCATTGAACAGACTCTACTACATTAAAAAAGAGTAAGGCAGGAAAATGGGGAGGTCAGCGCAGAAACCAAGGCTGGAAACCCCATGACTCCACTCTGAAGAGTTAAACCTTTCTGAGTTAATGCCTCAAAAGTGCAAGAATCTCCCTTGGCACAGCATGCCTTTGCTCGATCCCATGAAAAGAAGAAGGTTGTAATTATCTTCCTGAGCCCTGTGTGGAAAAAAGATCACACTAGGTGCAAAAGTAGTAACAGCATGTCCTACGTATTGACACAAGCACTGTACATAAAGGAAAAAGTTTGCCCCAGTTATACAACACAGGGAGACTGGCAGAAAGCCACAAGTCAATAACAAGCCACACTGTTATTCCTTGTGCCACAAATTAAAAACAGAGGCAGGTGAGAAGTGTGCCCCAACCAGTAGAAGTGCAGCAGTGGGCCTCATGCAGACAGAAGCAGGGGCAGCACTGGCCCAAGCCTGTTGCCAGCAGCTGCCCAGTCAGCTGGGAAAGAGCAGCAGGAGCTGGAGCTATGGGAGCAGTGGGAAATACGAATTAAGCCTGAGACTGATGGGCAACAGAAACAGGATGGGGCAGAGACCAGGAAGGAAAAGCAGAGCTAAGGAAGGAGGAGGCCTGCTTTGACAAGCTACCCTTGATACCTCATTTCAGAATGCTATCTGCTGCCACCTGTGCAGGTTCTTCTGCAGAAATAACTCATATTTCTAATCTGCCTAGCTGAAGAGTTACTCTCTTTTTCAGTGTGAATTCACTTTGTTTCTGCGATACAACCACCCTTCCCTCTCACCACAGTTCTCTCTCTCTCTCTCTCTCTCTCTCTCTCTCTCTCTCTAGTTTATAAGACTTCAAAACAAAGCAATAATTTACTCCTTGGAAACAGAAATTCACTGTTGGATTTCTTTCTCAATACAGTACACATAGAAGGGAACACAGACTTTTAAATTTCCCCAACTGTTTGGAAATTTGGTGTGGAAACATGGGAGCACCCATTTTCTCCTGAGCTAACCTGCGGAGTTCGGTGGTGTGACAGGTTGGCAAAAAGTAAGTCTTTGCCAGGATTCAGAGTTGAACTGAATATGCAAATGAACCTGCACACACATGCCAATATATATTTACATACATATTTATATATAAACAGTAACTATTTTTAAAAAGGACAATAACAACATCAAAGGAATCTGGGGAACCATGGCACTCTTCGTTTACCATTGACAGGTCTTTGTTGTAGACAGACTGGGCTCTGCCAAGTCTGTCATGGGCTCTCCAGTTGCCTGAGTCTACTTAAATCCCAAATCCTAAACAAGCAGCATTACTGAGGGTGCTGGAAACACAACAGATGATGACAACAACAACAACCTAATGGTTAGTAGTGGAGAAGAGGAATAAGTAAACACAAGCAAAGTATGCAAGTCACTTTATTAAAAGCATACCCATTGGGCTGCTTCTGCTACTTACAGCCGCTAATAAAGTCCCTCTGTCCTAATACATTTGAAGTGCCAGGATGCATTATTCAGCACATGAGTAATCCATCACATTCTTTTGGCTAATAGTCAGTTGTTGAGCCAGACTCTCATTCCTGAAGGTCAATAGCAACACGACTATTATAGCTGCAAAGCATGGCAGAGTCTTGTGGCACCTTACCTACCAGGTTAAAACAAGGATCCATGCAAGGATCCCATGTAATGAATGTTACAAGGTTCCCAAGTGGGCATAGAGGTACTTCTGTGGAAGGTCAGGCCCTAAACTCACATTGAAAACCACAGGAAGGAACTCAGCACCCAGTCAAGAGAACAAGGTGTTCATACGGCCACCAGAAAAGCCAGTTGGCCCACTGAATTTTCCGTCTTCATATGGAATGATAATTTGGGTTCTGAAGGCTAATTGGAGAGTTGAATTTGAGAGTGGCCTCAGATCCTTGGGGGACTCTGCGCAACTACTTTAAAGGAACTGAGTGGGGGGCTATGGTGACCTGCTTTTTCTTGCAGGTTTTTAGATTAGGCATGTTGTTGAACTCCCATATTAATATTCTGCATTGTAGCTGTAGCACTTGCCAGAGAAGAAAGCCCCTCTACCTCTGGTTTTGTAATGTATCCTGGTGCATGGGTCTGTTGTGTCTTTCTCTGTTTGCATTAGATTAAATGCTGCTGAAGTAGACAGGCCTAATTATGGCCTTTCATTCAAGATTAATATGAAACCATTAAGCTGGTTTATGCAACCAGGTAGCTGAGCAATAGAAACATCTAAAACAAGTATGAGGCAATGTTGGAGGCTCAAATCCTGCAATCAGCGGGCTTTTGTTGTGAACAGGCATGGGAAACACAGAAGCGAGTGCTGCCCTCATCTACGGACTTGAGACAAAACACAGCAAAGGGCTACCAAACCCGCCACCAGTCCAGCCCCAGATTGGAGGGCTGAGCTAAACAGGGAAGCTTGCTGCTCTCCCAATGCTCCATGTCACCGCTGTTGCACTACCCTGTGCTCAGCAAAATAATCTCGGGTAGTTCTTTCACAGTGACAGCACATGGATGATTGCCCAATTCACTGCCAGCTTCTTCTCCAAGCAGAAATGCCTCAAAGAAACTTGGGCATTTTTCTAATGGCTAGATCAGAAAAGGGCAATGCCACAGCAATGCTTCTGGGAGGTCTCTCCCTATTCCCCAAAACATCGCCCTTATCTTTGCAGTTATGCAGTTAGTGAGATGCAGGGAGATTTTCTTGGTAATTAACAACATCTTCACTGACTTTGTTCACGCTACCCTAGGTATTTTTTAAAAGGATGGATTAGTTGACATGGGGGAGAGGTTAATTAAGAGGGAAAAATTAATTTAAAAAAAATCAAAGTTTGATTGTAAGGAAAGAACAGAGAAATTCAAGAAAGGATTTATGAGTCAGAGTTTACAAGAAAATAATGGAATTTTGAATAAATTGATAATTAATTTAATTGGATTATCATAATTTGCTCATAAATTGTATTTAAATTGATTCTTTTATTAGTTTAAGATAAATTTCTTCTAAAAAGTCCAGCATGCCTGTTTTTTTTAAGCTTGGAGAAAAGGAGAAGACGACAGATGTACCCCCACCCCAATTTCAACATACACATCCACTCAAATTTTTCAAGTGAACTATATTTCCTTCTCCCAAGGGAGAAATACCGAAAAGGAGATACTGCTGTGGCAGGCATTGTATAGTGCTGTTATGGGACCTTCCTGCCTTTCTAGGGCATGAAAGCACCTTTCTGGGGAGAAACATCTTTTGGGCATCACTGCTGATGAGCGTGAATAGGTTTTAACCATTTTGAAAGTGGGAAAGAATTTGTATACCTCTATACACCCAACCTTCGATTTCCAATCATGCTACTGTAGATGGACAATTGCAATCGTTTTCAGGCAACCATACACTTCCTTTAAAGTTCAGATGGCAGAAAAGCACCATCCTTTATCCCTTCACATTTATTATTTCCATCAGGGCAGGAGGCAGAAGTGCCAGGTATTTTCCAAAGGGGCAGCCCCTCCTATGCAGAACAGACACTCTTTGCTTAATATTGCCATGATTTCCAGCTCCCACTGCAAAGACACAGAACTTTCATTGTCGGGAGCTAGGGAGAGCACATGCACGCACACGCACACACATTAGGCACTTTGTTTTATTTTGCAAAAAAAAAAAAAAAAAGAGTCTTTATATATAAACCATTTCATTCTCTCTCAAAACATTCTACAACTATACAGCTGTTTGCTCCATCATTTGCATAGGAAATACCACAATACAAAAATAAGGTAAGGGGGAGGCAAAAGAAGCAAAACAGCAACCAATTTATGCATGTGTTTCCACGTATAAACATTTGAAGCCTTACAAAATTATTTACATCATTTGTCAACTATTTACATTAAGAGCAACATTTCTAACTATAACAAACAAAACTATAATTTATCAAGTATACGTAAAATTGTCTTAAAAAAAAGAGTCTATCATATACCACAAATAAATAAAGACAAATAACGGTTTTAACAAAGCAGGGTTTCCTGCAAGACCCTTTTTTGGTATTTTGATTGTCTATTCTAGGCTTTGGTTGACAGCTTAATATTACGGCTTGTGAAGTTCGGACACTTACTATTTTGTTTGGTTTTCTCCTGTTGTCTGGCCAAATCCTACCTGGTCTAACCTCATCTTTGGCCCTTCATCTACTATTTCAAGGCTGAGCACGGTGGATCAAAGTCATTGTTAGCAAAAAAGGGCACCATTTCTTTGACTTCAGTGGAGTTTCAGCTACTTTTGTCAGCAGTAAATTTTCCCCTGCGTGTCAATCTGAACAGTGGATTAACTAAACTGCACCGTAATTTTAAACAAAACTACTGTATCCTTTACCTCCTAGTAAATTACATGCAATATCCACATCAAACTAGATCATACTGGTGCTGAACCAGCTTAACATGTCTGTGTATGGAAACTGCATCCTAAATCCTTCTTTTTAAAGAGATACTAAGTTTAGCTTATAGTAAGAGGTTTAACATTCTGTGTTCATTTTGACTATCCCCGTTATTTCAGCTTCCGACATTGACTTTACAGTTCACTCTGCATGTTTTGCCCTTTTAAGCAACTTGAAAACAAAATCCTGCTTTGAATATTCAGTGCACACCATTGAGTTAACAGGTACAAAACATCTGAAAGGCTTAGCTCAGTTCTCTTAAGAAAAATGAAGCTAAGTTGGTTCTGTTTTGAGAGGTATATAAGTAACTTTTTTTCATAAATGTGCCATGTTATCAAATGTAAAACAACTGCTTTTTTCAGATGTTTCTTAGAAAACTTTTGTAATAAACCTAAAAAAGCTGATCTGCATATTTACAAAATCTTTGTCATAGCAAACATGCAACACACAGAACAAAGTATTTTGTTCTATGGCTTTTTATGAATTTTTCTATGTATTTTATATCCACAGAACTCCTTAACATTAAAAAAAAAACCACAAAACACATGTACTTAATATGTCCAGTAAAAACCTGACAGATTACAGTTTATGGCTTTTCCACTGTGTGCATTCATCTGCATCCTCTCATTAATTTGTTTACCAAACACTGTCACCATAATGACAGTGCTTTGGTCAAAACACCGCAAGAGGAAAAAATATGTATGAAGCTGCAATGTGTTGAGATATAATACTTGTAAAGAGATGAACCTGCTGACTAAAGCCATATACATTATGAAAGCAAACAAATGACCAAACACTCCGGTATTGTGATACAGTGTCTTCCCTTTTCCCGCATAAATATACAAAATATACATTTCCAGTTTCTTTTGAGATTTCTTTTAAATGGATAACCCATACTCAAAAATTAAACTAATTTCAGTTGTATGTTGAGAGTCAATAGGAAATTGCATAGATACAAAACAGCCTCAGTGACAAGTCCGGGTTTTAGTTCTGATGCCTCTTCATGTGGAGAGCCAGGTGATCGGAGCGGGAGAAGCTGCGATTGCAGACGGCGCACTGGAAGGGCTTTGCCCCCGTGTGCTTCCTGTAGTGGCGCGTTAGTTCATCCGAGCGAGCGAATCTCCAGTCGCAGCCTTCCCATGTGCACTTGTATGGTTTCTCACCTGAAAGAGAGCACAGAGAAGCGAAACTGTCAGCCATCACTCTTTAGCAAAGAAAACTGATGAGAGATCACATCGAATAGCACTGCTCTTCCATCTGAAGAAACAAATGACAAACAAGCAGCTGATGCCTCCTAGTTATTTGCAGCTCTATTCATCAGGCCCTAAACAAGCAGCCCCTTTGTTTTTTTCAGCAAATTTTGTTCTTGAAAGCGTGATTTAATACCTCAGTAAAACGTAAGAAACTTCCAAATGCAAATTAGAGACAGCTACGGTACAGAAATGCAGAGTTAAGAAGCCTCCATGAGACTGAAATATATTCCTTTACACTCACTGCACTATGACAGGGAGCAAGGAAAAAAAGCAGCTTCACGTGACAATCTAGCCAAGTTTGTAACTTATACTTGCACCTCTGAAAAATGGGTAAGTTATACAGAGCTTTTTTAAGAGGTCTGAAATGGGAAGGAAGACTTCTACGAAGATTCTTTGTAGTGTGCAGATCTGTTCAAGAGCTTCTGATGTGTGAAGAAAGGGGCACGGTGTGATACAAACACAATGAGGATAGTATTTTCTAAAATGTAACAAGCAATAAAAACTTGTGGTATCCTGCTTGAGGCTAGCTATATATAGGTGAAGGCACCTTCAAGTTCAAAGCACCCATTTTCAGAATGAAATGTCTACAATAAGGTGCTTAAATAGCCATATTTTAGAGGTGGAAAGTGCCTGCTGTTTCTAGCAGTCTGTACTGATGTAGGGGAGCATGGCATCTCTGAAAACTTGCTGTGTTACAGCAGCTCTGAATGCAACTTCAAAATATCCACCTAGTCTTGAATACACTGGTCCAAGCACCTCAAATGTTTGCATTCATCCATTTTAGAACTATAAACACAGTATTTTAAGCATGCCTTACAATTTACAGGTGTTTGTTGAAATGGGAGAAATATAAATTCACAAAGCCATGATGACTTCTGTGGCAGTAGCTTCATCTGAAGCAGAAATACACCCAAGCCGAGCATTCCAAAAAGGCCTTTCTAACCTCTTCTATCTCTCCATTGGTCTCAGACCTTTACCCTCACAGTCTCAGTACTACTGCACTGTTGAGTGCCTCCTGCTTTTCCATTTTTTACCATCACACAAGCATGTGGAAAAAAGAGAGAAGCCCACATCCTGCAATCTGTTTATTCTGCATAAGCTATGCAGGTAACACCATCTGAGAAACTCCAAAACATTACTTCAAAAGCCCTTATTTATCATGCAGATGAAATTATGAAAATGGTTTTTGTCTGGGAGTTTCTACTGCTTCTTCTGATCAACTAGAAACTTTTCATCTCCTACTGAGTGCAGAACCAGCCCTTTGCTCACAAGGGGGATGTGGCTTCAAGTTAGCAGGGTCACAACCATAACCAGACCTCTGCAAGAAAAACTAACCACCCAACCACCTCTTTGCAAAAACAGCAACTAGGATTTATTGAAATCACAGTGGAAATGTAACATCCCTTAAGAACAACAAGAGCCTGGCATCACCTCTCACAGAATTTATAATTACTTGGTGGATCGCAAAGCAGAACACAAATGATCATAGATTTCTGTCATAGCTGAATTTACTCTGACTAAATTCTGATGCTGATTGAAGACCGAATGCTCTATCATATAGGATTGTTTTTTGCTCTGTGCAACACATATTGTAGGCTAAAATACAGATGTGTAAAATACAGTGTGTAAAGCTTTTGTAACACCAGAGAAGCCAAATAACACATTTGGTCTTCACAGTAGAATGACAGAAAAGGTCCCTCTTCAGTGGGGGACCTTTTGCACTATATACATTGATGTATTTTAACTGGGTTATTAAGGGTGTCTGTAAAAGACCGTTGCTGATCAATAGGCACAGCACCAGGGAGATCTGCGAACACTTTGCTTTAAAACACACATGCACATACGGACGTTACACAAAAGCATTACTCCTGCATTTGAAGCATCTTAACTTAAAGCCAGTGTATTTATTTATTTTTCTCATTTCTTTCTCTTTTCTCCCTACTAGCTTTAAACTCTTCTTTAAAAGTCTTCACTTAAAACTGCCAGCTTTATACTTGATGCTGAACTCCTAGTCTTGTGATCCTGCCCCCCCTCACTGCCCAGGGAGAGCATATACATAGTTAGGTCTCTATCTACTCCAAATGTTTGCTCTTACATTTTGCAGAATTACACAAGGAATGACAGAAAAGGTAAAAAGGGCAGGAAAATAGCACTAGTTAATGAAAGCCTAGAAATATCCAGACCAGATCGGAATGGAGACCTGGAGATTAAAATCTGTTTCCAAGCATCGAGGAGATATGAAGTACATGCAACTTTCACCAAGTGTTGGACTACACTGCATTGAAAAAGCAGCCTCGAAGTTGTCTTGTGCAGGTGGTACCTGACCCTGTTAGAGTACAAACAGAAAAACAAGTTGTCCTCCATTAAGACTTTTCCTCATGTGTGAGCAGTGTCAGCAGTGATACGAAGGCTCCTGGCACACGAACTGCCAGCAGTTGGGGCAGCAGTGAACCCTGTACCTTGCTGGGTGCAACAGCGTCCAAACCAGCGTCGAGTCCAGCAACCAGAACGCCCATCAAACTCCAGGGCACTCAACTTCGTAGAGACACTGTCTCGACATTTACCGCACTGTCATGGTCACTTCAGTGCCAGCCACCGCCAGAATCCTCCCGGGCAACAGCGTTGCTCAGGGGAAAAGCTACACGCAGAATAGCACCGCTCCTCCCTGCCAGCAGACTGCTGCAGACCTGAGCTAAACCAAGCACTGCTCAGGGACGGATGAACAGAGGGGAACAAGCTGCTGCCTTACACAGATTGTTTTAACAGTGTTACTTTTATGTACTGGAAATTAAGGTCAGAATGCTGCTTTTAACCCCTGCTTTGGCCAACAGTGAGAACTGGAAAATGTATTTTTAGTGCCAGTGTAGAGGCTCAGACTATTTTGAATAAATCCTAGGGGTAAAATACTGAATATCTATGTTTGTAATGCTAGTTTCCGTTGGAAAGTTCTATTTAAGAACTGACTCAATTTCAAATGTTTTCCTTTTGGGCAAGGAGGAAGCAGGGGCAAGAAAAAGTAGGTGGAGATTATTTTCACTCTTTTAGAGCAAGTAGAAGAACAACTATCTGGTAGTATTTTCTCTCTCTCAACCTATACACATGCTTTTTGTCACTTAGCAGAAATAAGAATTTGGTTTAAGTTCCTGCAAGAGAGGGAAAAAGCACCTCACATTACATATTTTCTGAAGTGATCCTACTTCTTTGCTATGCTGACTTTAAAGCTCTGAGAAATCTGGGTTGAAGATTTATTTTTTAAAAAAGCAGGTATATACAACAAGGGACACTGAACCCTTTATCCACTGTTTTCGTTGGCTACATAGTAATGTAAGATTTGTTTACTTTAATGATTGTGAGAAATACAGTAGCAGTAAAGTTTTAGAAATATTTGGTTTTCCTCCAGCAATTTAGGGCTTCTATAGGGTGTTAAACCAAGAATGCCACTGGTCATCAAATATGAAGGCAGTACAGCTTGGTTTTCTGGAACACGATCACGGTATCAAACAGATATTTCACTGTAAAAGCAAGAAAACAGCTAACTCCTCCACTTCAGGGGAGCTTCCATGGGATTTGTTAGAATGTCAACACTGTTCAACTAAAACACCATGAAGGAAGCTGGTACCGATTTCCAGCCAAATAGCACACTCCAACCCTTTCTTCCCTAGCCAGAAATATTATACGCAGCACTTCTGGGAAACAGAACTGCTTTCCTTTAAATTAGACTTCAACGGGATAGGGATTTCATAAGTTTAATTGGATTTCTGCATAACCTCCATCCAGTATCACTGATTTAAAATATTTTGCTAGGCTTATACATCACAAAATATATCTTTAAGTTCCTGAGCTCTTAATACATATCCACTCTCCAGTGTAAAAAGAATACATTTGTGGAGCATGAGAAAGAGACTTGTACTTGCGCACAGAAATTTTAAGCTCTAATGTTTAGTTTGGAAGCTCTTTTACAGAAAGTACCTACCAAGAGATAAGGGAGTTTAACCTGAAAGGAGACTATTTTGCTTGCAATGTGCCCGTTACAAAAAATTATTTACAATGCTATGAGATTGCAAGGATGTCAAAAAGATACGTAGATATCCACATATAACATGCTAACCTAACCAGTCACTTCAACAGATAAAATTTCCTCAAGGTAGATCCCAAGGTTCGGGTTTCTTATCAATACCACAGGAGAGTGGTCTGGACCAGTAAACACACTGTGTTGCCTCTTCTCCCTTTAATTTATCTTCTTGTGATTTAGCCATGTCAAAATGCACCAACTGCTTTCCAAACACTAATTCTAGTCGCTGGCAGTGACACTCATGGCCATGCTCATTTGGGTAAGGCACAGTGCCACCCGTGCGGGGGTGACGGTCATTTTGAAGACACCCTCTATCTTAAACATGCAGCCTCTATGCAAGAACATGTTTCTGTTTAAAATTCTGTTTGGAAAAAACAAGTCACTGAAAGCTTCCATTATTGATGAATTTCCCTATTAAGAAGAAAATAAACTTCCTTATTTCACTGAAGAGATTTATGACTTTATTTCTGCAATTCACTGCTAGGATGGTTTTCTTTAAATATAAAGCTGTAAACAGCAAGGGCTGGATTTTCAAACCTAAAGTTAGGTAACTCTATTGGTATGCAGAAATCCAAATACAGGTATTACACCAGGCAACGCCTGCAACTTCACTTGTTTGCTATCAGAAATTTTTGTCAGAACAGCAAGTTTGGAGCTTCCTTGACAAATAAAAAATAGCATGCTTTTCAAAGACTCCAAAAAGACAACACCTGATTAGATCTTGTAAGAAAGTATAAAGACACCCTCTGCCAGTCTTTCCATTTTAATATTACTTGTGTTTATTATGGAACTATTTCTAGTGGCAAGTGTCTGGCCTTAAAAAATTTTCAGCTAGGTATGATAAAAAAGTGGTAGGGAAAGCAGAAGTTTCCGCACCATAACTGCACCAGTTATGTACATAACCTTTATCATGTTCAGTTTCAAACTAGATTATTAAAAATATTTATGTTGCCTCAAAGCTTTCCAGTGAATTTGTTTTCAAATTTTTCACATGTTAACATCAGTCGTCTTAATTCCCTGACATGCTATAGCCTTAAATTTTTAGAAAAAAATAAGAACAAACAAAATATTTTTTTCTATTTTAGTTTGCTTGAAATAGTGTTTCTCTAGTTCACAGCACCACAGTTTTAAACTATGGTCTCTTCCAGGCTGACTGGACCGGAAAGTAGTTACTTGGGTGTATGCCTGCACTCGTTCAGATGTGTTTTGCTCCCAGTGTTTAGTTAAAATCAGACCTTCCTTCTGCCATTGACCAAGTGCTGCAGTCGTCATTAAAAGCAGCTTCTTGGTTTGTACTTGGGTTGTGGTTTTTTTTTTTTAAAAAAGAACAGAAAGCTGAAGTTTCAAAACAAATAATCCCTTGGGTATTTAAAAGCTCTTTAGTGCACCAAAATTCTCAGTTGTCCAAGAGGTCTGGCAGCACGAAAGGTATGTCCAGCTTATTTTGTGAGTGACAAAACAAATTTAGTCCTTGAAACATCCATCCCATCAATGATATGAATGAGCAGCATATGCTGCACGTTTTAAAATGTGATAAAGCCACTACCTAGTATAGTAATGGTTGGAGTGGGACCATTAGGTACTACTTCACAATGAAACAGCATTTTAAGGAATTTTTTAACAGAGAGCTATTGAGCCCTCGAAGTCCGATCACTGATAAATCAAGCATGGACAGGAATAAAAGATAACTGAGTGGTGAGCAAAGAGGACTGAAAAGAAACTGTGCATCATCTACTTTCTGACCAGAGAGGAATTACCTTCGCAGGGCTCCCATCACTTCTTGAAGTACATTTATTTTGGTAAGTGTTGTCTTATGCAGTTCAAGGATTACTGGGGAATCTTGACTGGCCTGTGCAATGGTTTATTTTCTTTCTGGTATAACATTCTGTCTTAACAGAGGTGGTCTCTCTTCAAAGAGATATGCAAACAAAGAGGAAAGGAATTTTTTTAAAGTAGGTTTATAAGAAATCCCTGCCATCTGGGGTGCATGGCTGTGTCTACGCATTTCCTAAGAACACATTTCTTAACCTATGCCTGTGGTACAAGAACAGCTCTTTAGCTCTCTCACCAGTAACACTGGCTTTTGTGCAGTCAGATAAGAGGCGCTCTTAAAATGAAATTTATTAAACATGTACTGTAGACTTCCAGATATCCATCTACTGTATGCACACAGACACACAAAAAAAAATTAAAAATTAAAGCAAAGCACAAAAGCTATTTTAACTCAAAGCGAAGCACTGTACACTTGCCAAAATCAAAGGTTTTAATATGTCCTTAATCAGAGTTGTTAGAGATCACTGAATATAAATAATGCAGCCTGACAGGACAGGAATGCTGCTACTAAGATACTCAGACTAAACTAGGACATTACTCAAATGTTTCTAATCTTTCACCAATGGGAGGTGCAGGTCATCTAACAAACAACAAGCAACACACTACTCTGGCTGGAAGCAGGAGTCAATCATCCCAGTCAAGCTCAGAAATTAATTACAATAAGGAATGTCTGATCAAATAATGGAAAGTTTTAATCACTGGCAATTGCTGTGAATCTTGGAACTATATTAGCCTATGGAGGGCGGTCTCAAAATGAACTATATTTAAAGTCAGTCTCTTAGGTCAACAGTTTCCTTATCAGGAATCAAATATCTTGGAACTGAAGTTTAATCCTCTCAGGGAGCAATTGACAGAAACAACAGTTTTTTTAAGCTTTCATGCTTAGAGGGACTTTCTAGGCTTTTAATCAAAAAGAAAATATTAGGCTTTTCTTTTCAGTATCTAAAATCTGAATACCCCTCACCTGACACCTTAGAATTTAATTCCTGATTCGTAAAAATTGTATGCTGATGTGAATGATCAGTAATATTTAATTAGAATATAGTTTTAGGTTGCTAAAATTTCACCTTCTTTTGAGCAACACATTCTAACACTTCTCATTTAGCTTCTGACTACAGATAAAGAACCAGATCAATTAATCCCAAGGTCTGCAATTGTTCACGAAGTGTTTGAAAAAAAAAATGCATTATTTTCCCTTAAACTGTGGTTTGCACAGGAAAATAATGTACTTCCATTTCTCACACAGGCAACTAATGGATTTAGAAGAATTCATAAATAAAAGATGCTAACATACTCTTCTGCACTGTCTAGCAACACTGCACTTTAATGCACTTTGTCAACAGTTTTATTTAACTCTCTTCCACTTTTCCTTATGGTCTCTATCAATGATGGCATTTACTGACAGCTCCTTAAAGTATAATCTGTGCAACTGACTCATCTAACAGGTCAAAGAAGTGGGGTCTGCACAGAAATATTACTTAGTATCTGTTTTCATGATGCAAAGATTTTTCCAGGATGAGGTTTGCTATATGCACAGACGGCTGCAACCATGAGCAAAGCAGACTCTTTTGGGGTCTCCATTCCTCATTTGTGCTCCCTGAGTGAAATCCGTCACCAGAGTCTCAGGATGATCTGAGCTGATACATGTTTTCACAAGGTGCTTTTCTTCCACCAGGAGTCAAACTACTACCTATTTTCCCTTCTCAACAACAGGCATCCTGAATTCCTGGGCAATTCTATATGGTACCACCTTTAACAAGTGTCCCTAAAGAGCACCAAGTCCTAGGGACTGCTCAAGTCCACTGCACACAACTGGTTCTAATTCTGTTGTACCATCAGTCTAATTTTGGATCTATCAAGGCAGAAATCTAAAATAAAATAAAACATTTAACACCTTGAGGAACTGCACAAGTCAGCAGCTGTTCCATGCCTATATAAACATTTGAAATAACTAGGGACAGTGGAAGCATTTTGAGTGCATCTCATTTAGAGAAATGCCATTTCTCTTGAGTGATCTCGGCTTCCACTTCCCATCACTAAATCCAAACTAGATCTATAGATAGAGATGAAATAGTTCTGCAGTTAATGCTAGAAACTATTAATGGCAAGCCCATCATGTGACCAGAGAACATGCCTGTACAAAGACTCTGTATACAGAAAACCAATATGCAGCTGGAAAATGTCCGCAATGTGCGTGCCTTGATGCGTTCAAAACAATGACAGATTTTCCTCCAAAAAACATACGCAATTCTGAAGCGTGCAGCTGTTCACAGAAATAATAATTAGAAAACCCCTGGAGCCAGCAGTTCTGCAGTGTTGCAGGTAGGGTATTCCAGGTACCCACATATCAAACACTCAATTTCCACAATCCAATCTTTAACATATAAAGAAATCTAAAAGGGTAAGTCACAGGGCCACTGTTGCTAAATGATTACGTGATATATATATTTATATACTCAGATGCCAGAAAAGGAACTGAATGAAGTTTATCTGCAATACGCAAGTAACTGCTTTTCATTGATATTTGGCAGGTTTTTTAAGTTGGACATATAGCTGTTATGCCAAAGGTTTAAGGTGGTTTTACTGCCGAACAGCCTGCGATAAATGCACAACTCCCTCACACATTTTATACCATAGTTGCACAATGCCGGGCATAAAAAGAAACTTGTTCCACGACGAACAGGTAAAGTTATTTTAAAAGGAAGTGTTTTAAGGTATTACGATGTACCAGACACCTGCATGGAAATGGATAAAAAGCGTTACGCATCTTTTCAACATTTGAATCTTTGTTCATATTCTGGTTTGGGTTTACCAGTTTTGAACTAAAATCTACTTCATCATTTACAAATGCTAAAGCATTACATAGAGAAAGAAAAATGTGTGCCTGCCTCTGCAACTGGTACCAATACTTAGCTCTTAATGGGAATACTGGATTCCTAATCAACAGCAAGAGTCCAGAGTAATTGCATTAAATCAGCATAACTATATTAGCTTATACCACCTGACTTGGTGTAAGATAAACACCTTGGGAACACTTAAGAAGAAAAATGTATGGGATTTTCCTCTTGCCCATTTCCTACAGTTTTATTTAAATGTATCTCACAAAGTCTGACAGCGTGTTCATATCCCAACTGAAAAAGAAAAGACTACAGCCTACATTCCACCTATCAAAAATAACATTTCCCTTAGCTTTGTTCTCAAAGAACGTCTACTAAACCCAGGGAAAAACTTTCAGAAGGGAAAGGTTGCTAAATAAATACCGTGAAAAGGCTGAGATTTTCCAATACAAAAAGAAAACCATAAGGTCTGTCTTGACTTTTAATGGCAGACAAACTTTGCTGCAGGCTCTTTTATTTTAAAATGACAGATTGCTGAGAAGGGTGGGGACTGGTTGGGATGAGAAAGAGACTGCAGCCAATTTTAAAAGGTATTGTTAAGAAACTAAGAATAAGGAGAGAACAACTTCAGTGGTCCATGATTACTAAAGAACGGGTTTAGCCAGATAAACAGGTCTGCTATCCCTGAAGGGATTTGAAAGAATATCACACACAACTTTATTAAAATGGACTACATGACATTTGCTTTAGACTTTGAAGGTAAAAGCTTCACAAAAGTCCTTTAAAAAAAATTTAAACTAAAAAAATCAAAACTTATTAGTGCTGTATGAATTCACAGTTCAGGGGGATGGGATGCACAGAGGCACACTCCCTAATTTAGCCCTCTGTGCATTGAGTCCTTTGGAAATCAATAGCGAGACTCCCTAGCACTCCTGGGGGAGCTGAGCAACTTCTCAGGTTTCCCTGAGTTTGCACCCCTTTACTTTAACATTCATTAATCGATTTAATGTTAAGTCAGAGATCTGGCTCTTAATACACACTTCAACCATATGTTAAGGCAGAGATCAGAATCAGTGCTGAAAATCTTCAATTATGAAGTGAATATTCAAGAGAGTTAAACTAATCCAAACTCTGAAATATTGCAGGTAACAGGATACGGACTCACATTCTTGCATGTAATGCACGCTTTAGACAGTTTATCCCTTCATTCACCTCCCCAGAAGACCCTTTGTATTACAGACCTGCTTAAATTCACTAGATTTTTATCTAAAACAACATTCTTGTTTTCATGAATACATCAGTTCCTTTGACCTTTGCACATCTATCCACATTTCTAGGTAAAAAAGTGAAGGCAACAATAAACATTAGTGACCCTAAGCAATATATGTTAGCAACGTGGGATGTATTTCCATGCACACACGTATTAACTTTGTAAACCCTAACGTCGTTACTACTCAAGGTGCAAAAAAGATATAAATTGATTTAAAAAAGAAGTGTTCATTTCAAATGCTGATGTAATGGTAACTTTTAGACTAAAGCTTTGCTTTTATTTCTCTTTCTAGCTATTATATAATAGTAAATGAGATATTTAAAACTGGTATTTAGTTCCTGGCTGAAGTGCGTAAGTGGAAATTGCACACTCTTAAATTTACAGATTATTTATTAAAAGGGGTTTCTACTGTCCAACACTACTCACATTTACATCCTCATGAAAATATTCCTTTCTTACTAAACTTACTGCTAATGAGTGATTACATATAAAAAGTATTTTTAATAGCATTTGTGTTTAGTCTGTTACTAATGCAAAGCAATAATCTTTGTACAGCTGCTTTCGATTTTTCACTGTGACTGCAACACAGGTAACTTTTGTTTAACAAAAAAAAATTTCCTTAGTAACGTTTAGCCTGGAGATACTCAATTTCTTTACGATAATCTAACGATCCATTCTAAATAGCTGCTGAACAGAAAGCCTTGTTTCCATAGAGATAGTGAAACATTTTGTTAGATCACATCTCACGACAAGTTTTGTTTTGACTTCTGGTTTAAACTTATTCCTTACTTGAATGGCACAGGCATCGCACTGACAGCCTGCTTCAATAACAAAGTTGCTTGAACTGTGATTTGTGTTTTGCTCTGATTCAACGCCCATGCATAAAAACCACCAGGCTCATACTCGGTTTTAAAAACAGGAGCTGCAGCCCTCTCATTTGATTTGATACTTTTCAGTGATTTAGCATGAACAGTTCTGTTCTAAGATCCTGGCAAAGAGCGGTACTAAGCTTCCGATGTCCTAGTGGCGAGTTTTTCTCCCCGTTTCCCTCTTTCCTTCTCCCCGCCTCAGCAGGTGAATGCTTAGGAAGAGCACCTAGGGCAATTCCACCTCCCAACCACTGTCCTCTGCATGCACAGCTCCTGCACCTACGCACAAGCAACACCATCCCCAGCTCCACTCCATGCGGGCCCGAGAACGAGGACTGTCTCTGCAGCTGCAGGTGGAGTTTGATCAAGGTACAAAAAACAAGTGTGACTCACTGACACTTTTAATTGTTTCCACTTTAATGTCATTCACTGACAAAAAAAAAAAATGAAATTATGTTGTTGCTTTTTTAAAATAAGTATGTAGAACTACTTGTCTTTCAAAAAAAATAATAAAACACAACGCCAAGGACGAAGTAAATGGACATTATCTTGGGAGTTTTCATGATGTTTCTGAAAAATTCTAAGATTAAAGAATTCTAAAAGGTCAAAGAGAAAAACCCAAACCAGAAAATTCCATTTACTTAGATAAATCTTTAAAAGAATACGTTTACTATGCTTAATTCATTATTCAAGGGGGAAAAGGTCTATTTTTTAACACGTTAACGGCATTTTAGATTGAAAAGACAAGTTTCCATCTGCTTTATTCTCAGCTATTGTGAGTTCCGTATTATAAAAGGTTTAACAAAACTGCATTAATAAAAGCAATTTTTCTTTTCATTGACCAATCCCTAAACATTTCTTAACTGAACTGCCAGTTTGTACCTACACGACTCTAGAGAAAACAGGGAGGAGATGGCAGACCAAACATGCTTGCTTTCTCAGAAAATGTCAGCCATGAACGAACAAGAGACAGTAAGAGAGTGAATACATACCTGTGTGAGTTCTCAGGTGTGCTTTTAAGTGAGAAGACTTTGTATAAACTTTTGTGCAGCCTAAACCAAAACAAAAAAGCAGAGAGGCTTCAGTAGGGAGAAGAGGAACACTTCACATTACATTTAAACTTCCTCAGTCAGTGTTGGGGTACTATCTGGACACATTTAAGTTTACTACTTTCTGGCATCATCTTTGTCATTTAGAAGTAAAATTTTACATAGAAAGCTCCTAGGGATATGCTGCTTTACATAGAAAAAGCACGTATGTTTCTGGCAGAGCTGCTACAATCTATGTACAGTAACACCTGCTACGTAAATTAACAACTCAGTAAGGGGCTTCATCTTTTAAAAATTTCCCAGAGGACTTGATCAAGCCAGACTCGGTGTCACTGTCACCCGGGGCTCAGCGTAACTCTTCTACCGAGCACTTACCACACTGCACACCGAATGGGTGCTACACCACCCAGAGTTATGTTGCTCAGGGGGAAGAGCAACCACGAGCAGCAATCTCTCTCTGCACTACAACGAGTGTGAACATCTTGTATCTGGGATTATGTACTACATGGAGGCACAGTTTACAGTCAGGTCCCTCTTCCCCTTCAGTGTAAGAGAAGGAAAGGCTGAAGACAATCTACCGGTGGGCAATTTTCAGAGATGGTTTTAATGGATTTTTGAGGGCAGCTGAATCTCCCGTTCGTAACAGGGAAGATATGGCCATGGCCTCAGCTGCTAGGAGCCGAAATTATTCTTTCGGTGCCAGAAGATTCAAACTGAGCTGTACTGCGTTGGACGAACTGAGCCTCTGCTCCACCACAGATACTGGAAGAATGAGAGTAGGAGCTGCATAGTCACACTGACTTACATTAGCAAAGGTCATAATTTTTTTATTTTCTATAGAGTAAAAATTTTGTGACATGGTAAAATGAACTCAGTTGTTTAAGAGAACAACAAATGACATGAAGAAAACAGTATATATTATTTAAAGAATGTGAAAATGTCCCATTCGAAATAAAACAACAAAGGAGAGAAATTCTACTTTGACAAGAAACTATTTGGTTCTCCCTAGGTGTAGACAACAGCTAAAGAAAAACCACTTATACCTCATCCATGATTATTCACACTCTTTTTATTGTAAGGGCTGGGATTTTCTGGCATAGATTGCTTACCAGGATAGTCACAGTAGTGGATACGTCTTTTCTCCAAATCTGGGTTACTTCTCCTGTTGTATCTGACCGGTTGGATGTTCTGGGGGGTTATGGGCAGAGTCGCTGGTAAGTTTGGATTGTGAATCGCCAGCTTAGAAGCTATAGTTGCGGCATATGATGGAGGGGGGGTTAAATTCTGCAGCATCTCTGCTTGTCTGTCTGGACTTCCAGGCTCTGAGCTTGGGGGCGAAGGAGGGAAGTAAGTGGCCTGTTGCTGCAGAAACTGGTTTGGCATGGTGTAGCTACAGGGGGGGATACCCTGGAACTGTTTCATTGCAGTCTGTGGAACAGCCGAGGAGAGCGTGTTAAGGCCCGCCATGGCAGATGGCATGGAGACATTGTTTAGGGAGTCCATCACGGCTGCCTGAGTAGTAGTGTTGGGCATATCTAAATCCGGTGAGCTCAAGAGCTGATACAGCTGGCCTTGCTGGGGTGTGACAGAAAGATGAACATCTGGAGTTGGAAGCTCCTGCTTGATGAAAATGTTGTTCACATCAGGAGTTTGGTGGGAGCTGAAGATGCTGGTAAATTCGGGGAGGGCCTGAGTGGGAGTAGGGGCAGGGGCAGTAGTTTCGTTCTGGTGACTGAAGATGGTGACCGGCTCTGTCTTGATGTGGGTTACACAGGGTCGCTGAGATTTGTACAGGCCAGTTCTCAGATGGCTAATGTCGGGGAGGAAGACGTTCATGTTGATGCTGTAAGGCAACCCTTCGCTGTCAGTGAAAAACTGGTCTACAACCGAGGCACTGTCTCTTCTGTATTTCTTATGTTCGGGGATGACAGGAACAGGCGGGAGCTGAGGTGCCAAGTATTTCTCCATTTCACATCTTGTCTACAAAGACAAAACAGACCATAATCCACATGATTTGTTACCAACCAAGAAAGATGATGGCATGCAAGTCATGTGAGGTTTTGCAAATAAAAGGCAATACTCTTCAGCCAGCCGCAAGACATCTACAGAAGAAGTTATGAACGCTCACACTAATGAGAACCTGTCTTTTATAATCACACGCTGATCAACATCATCAAGGACAAGGAGATAAAGTCATGGCATAAGTCACTCACACATTAAGATCGATCTGATGTTTCAGCATACACAAACTTTTCATCTTTTATGCCTACAAGATAGTGCGACGCACAGAAGTGACAGGCGCTGTGCCTAATCTGCAGATCTCCTGCTATGGAATTCACTGCTCGAGCAGGGTGACTGCCTATCTGTTTCACCCGCTTTTCTTTGAAATGCTAACTCTAAAAGCCACATCCTCAGCTGGCTATTTGAATGCTAATACTTCAAATAACGCTTATATATACGTACATATATTTCTACACTTCCAGGATTTTTCATCCATAAAAGAACAGTATTTGATTAGAAATATGACACTACAGTGTAAAGTTATTAATAATATTGAATAACAAGAAGAGGGGTTGACTGCATCAGAGTACTCTTTGTGTAAAGTGTCTCCAGGACTACACTTAAATCAGTAATAATCTGCGCAGTGTATAATTGGCTAATAGCATGATAAACATGTCCCGATCCATGCCTCAGTCCTCGGAGAGCTCTTTAATTACTGGAAAATCATTCTCTTAGCGCAGTGGTGCGAGGGAATCCGTGGGTGGCTGGAGCCCTATACATTACTGGTGTACAGTCATCGGCAAAACATTTATCACGCACTCTCCAATGGGCAAATGCTACATTCCCCCCTGCCCTGTCAAGAGAGCGCTCATACCAGACCCGTTTAGCACCCCGCAAGAGAAAGCAGCTGACAAACAGCAACTCTGCCCGAAAGCGGATTTTAGGACCTTTCTTCAAAGACCCCCAGTAAACACCACAAACAAACGGAGCCGCCTTCCCGACTCTTTGATCTGGATCTGCCTCGACATGCCAGACTACTTTTTCTAGCTCTTGTTTACGAGCCGAGGGTAGCTCGCTTTGAAGCCGTGAGTTATTTACTCGCTGGGGAAGACACCACCGAAACGCAGCGCCCGATAGCCCGCTGCGGCACCGGGGGCTCCCGCCGGCCCGGAGAGCGCGGGCGTCCCACAGGGGCGCGGGGAGCCGCCCCTGGAACGGGCACCGTCCGCGGGCTGGAGCCCGGCTGCGACTGGCGTCTTCCCGCTTTTAGCTGCTCCAGCTGTTTGCCTGTGGATCCGCTCCCAAACAGCCTCCTGGGATAGTCAGAAAATCCCGGGAAGTCCCCCCTTACCCCGTGTGTCGTGTGCTCTCGCCCCCCCCCCCCTCTTTCCGAACATGACTCCCTGCGTGGGCGAGGAGGACAGGCGGCCGCTCTAATTCTGCCGCCGGGCAAGTGCGAAGGCAGCAGCTGTAGCTTTCAACACAGCCGCGGGGGCAGCCCCGCTCCCCCCGTCCGCCGCGGGACGGCCCGCGGAGCCCGCGCCCCGCCTCGGCCCCGGCCGCCGCGCACTGCTCCGCCGGCGGGAACGCGGGAGCGCTCCCGCTCCGCACGGGCAGCGAGGCCGCTCCCCCGCACACGCACACATACACATACACATACACACAGCCCGCCGCTGCCGCCGCAGCCCCGCACCTCAGTGTCCGCCGCCCTCGCCCCGCGGCCCGGCCCCACCCAGTCCCACCGCCCCCTCCGCAGCGGTCGCTCCCACCCGGGCGAGGCGCGATGGCCGGCGGGCTGTGCGGGGACCCAGCGCCCACCGGCGGGCTGGGAGGGGGTGCCCGCAGCCTACCTGAACCATCTCCTCCGCCGGCAGGGTCGCGCCGCCGCCCCCGCCGCCCCCAGGGTGCTGCTGCGGCTGCTGGGGCGGCGGCTGCTGCTTCAGGTCCTCCCCGGGGAAGATCGCTGCCTCCCGGGCGCCTAGCACGGGCTTGAGCTGCGCGAACACCGGCTCCTCGGGCTGCTGCACGGGCCCCAGGCGGGCACTCATGGTCAGCACCCTGGTGGCCATGAGGCTGGCGGCGGGTGCGGCGCGGACGGTCTGCCCGCCCCGGCACAGAGCGATTGACCCGCGGGCGGCTCCGGGCGGGCGGGCGGGCGGCGGCTGCTCGTGCGCTCAGTGCCCAGGAGCCCCAGCCCAGAGCGCATCCACTCCGCTGTCGTCAGTGCCTCCCCCTGTACCTGGCCGCGGGTATCTACCCGGTGACACACACCCGCCTCTATTTCACCCTACTCCACCCCCGGCCCCCCCTACACCCCACCCAGACCGGCGAAGGGGGCCGGCCCTGCCGCCCGCCCTGCCTACGGGGAGCGCGGGCAACTCCTCCCCGCCGCACGGCCCGGCCCGATCCGGCCCTGCCCCGCAGCGGCGGCACCGGCGAGCGCGGCCGAGGCAGCGGCGCGGAGCGGTCCCGGTACCGACCCTGACTCCGGACCCGACCCCGACCCCGACCCCGACCCGACCCCGACCCGACCCCGGCGGTATCGCCCAGGCAGCAGCCAGGGAGCGGTGCCCGGTGCAGGGTCCTCGGACAGGGTCGGCGGGCGCGATGCTCGCCGTGGAGTAGAAGCGGGTTTTCAGCAAGTGCGGCGGTCCGCCGAGGCCCCTCTCGTGCTTTCACTATTATTTATAGTCTTGTAAAGAAGCGCTGCTAATGTGGGCACTTTAAAACAACTGTCTTGTCCTACCTTTCATCTTCAAAAGGGTTTTAAAGGCAGTCATTCAGATTTATTATTTTTTGTCCCGAAGGCAACTCGTACTCGAAACCTGCTGATAATAAATTTCGGCGCTGCGATATACAGCCCCCCTACGCTATGAAAATGCTGTTTTTCAACGTATCACATATATATCGCAGATGAGAAGGAAGACAGGTAGAGGAAAAGAGGTAGCGAGGATTGTCTCGTCTCTTCCCCCCCCCCCCCCCCCCTTGGATGAGACAAGTTTCTATTTACTTGTTTTAAGGTGTGGTTTCGACGCAAAGCATATTTCCTCGTAGACATAGGACGGTGAGCTAAGCTCCCGCATGTTTCGCTGAAGGAAGAGAAAAAGGAGCGTCGCTGTCCTTTCGTGCAACACCGGCGGGATCACGTCGTATGGGAAAAGTACATCACGTAGTGGAGCCTTGGAAAAAAAGCACAAACTTTCCACCTTTTTCCTGGCTCTGCCAGCTCTGCACTCCCGGTTTGCAGGGAGAGAGTCTGTGAATCCACAGACATGTTGCAACCTCCCCCTCCCCGCATTTATCCCCTATCATTTACAGATAAAGCTCTTTTTAAAAAACGTAAAAAAGCAATTTTTTTCTGGTCAACCTGGCACTCCTCCTCTTAGCCGCCCAGTCCACAGCGAGTAGGATATCTCAGAGCCTGCATGTAGACAACTAATTACAGAACCAGGAAAGAGCTCAGCATAACATGTCTTTAAACAAACTGTCTGTTTAGCAATACGTAGCCGCTCGATGCTTGTTATTACTAGCGCAGATCCGACTACTCCCGTCAGCGTAGCATTTAAAGCCGTGCAGGCTAATTTCCATTCACTAACACTAATACGTATTTGCATTTAGACAATGAAACTTCAATGTCCTTTTCTGAAGACTCCTGGCTGGCATTTCTTTCCTCACTCAAGCCTATAAGCAGGTGTTTTAACCAACAGATTTTTAAATCATGTCTTGTTTTTGTGTGAATGCCCTTCACATAACCCTAGTTTAGGGCTATACTTGAAACTACAGTTTTTGAATGCCCGTCATGTCGCCTGTATTAAGCCAGTTAGGCTCCAAACTACGTTTTTGACCCTCTGAAAGGACTGGTTTAGTATAAACTGCTTTTTAACAGCTTTAAAAATGCAAAACTAGCAATACTACACTAGGCTATCTGGAAACTAATTCTTCTAGATCAGGCACAACATAGGGCTAGACAGCATCTGATTAGTGCATATTCCAATAACTTTCAGACATTTCTGTGAATTGTAAGGCTGTAGTAACTGAAATGTTTCTGAGACTTGTGTACTTTAATTGCATGTTTTCTCTCCATCTCCTTATGTGTGTGATAAACAGATCATTTCAAAATTTGGGGGTTTTTTGTTTTGCTTTGTTTTATATACGTACATCGTTAAAGGGTCTGCTCTAGCAAATGCTTTGGCAGGTTAATTAGAATGGTATCACTGAGTAACGCTTTGTGTATACTTTAAACATTTTCAAAAACATCTCTGAATGTGTTTTAATACAGATAAATAAATCCAATCTTATCACCATGTTTTTGTGCTAATGATGGGCCGGGTCCTATAGTCTTTTGTCAAGCAACAATCAAATGGAAGATTACTAAGGACTACATAATTTTTAAAGGGTGATGTTTTATTTTGACATTTCTACTGTCACTAACAATTAAACAGATTGACTCTTGTTCCTGATCAGGTTCACTGCTTATCTGACCTACACAGTGCTGCACTATTTATCTTACAGACAGTCTAAATGCACTTTTAGATCTAGACAGAGAAATTATCTAATAGCTCATTTTAAGAATTTCCATTGTTATTAGATTTTATACTTTTGAACAAATCATTATTATTTACAAATTTAAAGTCAGTAATAAACTGCCAACTAAAATCATCTTCTAAATTAAATTGAAATGAGAATATGTTCGGAATTGAAAAAAAGAGTTTACAGCTATAATAATTTTGGAATGTTTCTGCTTCTTCACTGATTTTGCAGACAGTTAGACGTGAATTTACACCTTAATAGACAAATTTGCAGCAGAAAAACAAGTAAGCTCTTTTCAATCCAGCTTGGCCCTGTTTGTGTAAGTAAGACTTCTGGCAGACACATTCAGGAGTTACAGTAAGTGGTCATTCCTCTGCAACACAATTCCCTGAGCATCTTATAAAAATAACAACTCAAGGCCTTTAGTTACTGTCCTGCAGAGCAAAAAAAGGAGAAATAAAGCCTTGAGTGGTAAGCACCTAGAGCTAGGGATGTGAAGGACACCCTTCAGTGTCCATGGTCACTGGTAAGAGAACTGCAATGCTCTGCACTCCAAAGAATGTTACTAGGTTCAGGGAAAAAGGGTTAAACTTTCTGAAACTATGTAAATGCTGCAGGTTCTGAGCGGGCAAGGATCCAGGCTTTCTGAATGAATGTAGACTCAATTACTTTGAACTCTCTTGTTCTGTACATTCCTATTCGCTTAGTAGTGCTATACCCATTAGGGGAGACAGGAGAAAACAAGAACAAATGTCAAGTCCCAGGCGGTCGGGAGCTTGGCAGTGGAGGAGCCTGGTGGGAGTGGGGTTGGGAGCAAAGGAGTTTGGCAGAGGGGCAGGACGGAGACAGGCTCCCTGGTTTCTTAACTCATCGGCTCCACCAGACACACCTCCTAAGGAAGGGTACTTGTGTCCCACTGTCCTGGTGGGAGGAGTAGGGCCAGAGTTGATGGGGACCTGCACATATGTTGTTTGGAGGGGTAGGGAAGGAGTGGAAAGACATGGACAAGTTGTTTCATAATGATGAGGTGAGGGAAAACTGAGGACCTCATCTGAACTAAGCCAGGCTTGAAAGCCACGGGAAGATGTCTGATAATAATTTCAGGAGCTTTTAGCACATTCAGAGGCCTGTTCTGAGTCAGAAAATATCCACCTTATTTTTTCACATAAACTTACTAGAGAAGTGGAAATTAACTTTCTTCTTGCAAAATAGTAGCTGTCTGTACTTTGGCCACTCGTTAGACTCCATCTCCTCAAGGGGAGAAATGGTTTCTCTTTTTACTTCTGACTTTCAAAAGAGATCCAGTACAATCCTTTTACTTTAAGAAAGTCGTTGTTTTTCTCATTCTAACTTTCCACCGAAGACAGGATAGCACTAGCCACAAGGTACCATCTTAACTCATGACAGGCTTTGCAAATGCCACTTGTGCTATATAATACAGCACCACCACAACGAGGAATGTAGCAGGGTGACTTTCTGTTAAAGTGAATGTGGGAAATCATGAAGTGTCAGTCTATTGCTGTGTACCTTTATCTGTTGCTGTTTCAGGATTAATTTACAGAGGTGTTCCCTTTGCTTATGAAAGGCAAGCCCAGTTCCCATTTTTCACTTTACTTTACCAGAAATACTGTGATAGACTATATGGAGAAAAGGATATTCCTGCTGAAATAACAAATGGCACTCCCCTAATTATTTCAGCCTGGCATTTTGAGGAAAAACACATTTCTTCTTGACTTCTTTTCTCTCTTAAGATTCCAGTAGTCATCCCGTTCCACCTTTCTGCTCTAGTGTGCAAAGCCTTACAATCAGGAGAATGCCTCTAGTTCCCCTTGGACAAGGCTTTGTTGTGAAGCATGTACAGAAAGTGAGATTTCATTTTGTCAGAGCCCCCTGTATACCCTAGAGGACAATTTTGTCAAACCTTCCTGTTTCCAATGCAGTTCTTCAGGCTTTCTTTGCTGTACTGCTGGGAATGAAGGGTGTACTTTCCTGAACCAGCTTGGCATTTTTGTTAATGGAATTGAATTGGTACATCTGGCCTGGTAGAAACCTTCTCAACAGAGTGACTCCAGTGTTAGAGAACTGGATTTGACATTTTTTTAGAATATAAAGAAAAAAAACCTGCAAGAGAAATTATTATCTTACAGGCCCAGGGAGAGTCACCATTGCAAAGCTTGGTAAAGACTATGTAAAATGAGAGGTGTATGCAAGGTTCTCTTTTGCACGGATAAAAATTAAGCAAAACTTTTAAAGTTATGTTTGAAGTTTGCTAAGATTACTAAAAACACTCAAATGCAATTGTACTTGTGGTTTGTTTTTATCCTTTAGCTAAACATATTTTTCTTGCACTATAGGATGAGTAATTTAGAATAGCAGTGAAGGTTTGTGACAACTAAATGAAGGTATGTAAACTTACCCACAAATAACCTTTGAAAAAATCTTTTTGCAGCAACAGGTAAAGATCCTACCATGTCTGCATTTTCTGTGTTTTGACCTGAGCCAGTCTGCACTGTATAAAGCCTAATTACAGATTAATTATATAAATCTGTCTATGCAGAGATCTGTTCAAGTATTTTCCCTCAAGTTTAACTTGAGCATGTGTGTATACACTTGCATGCATCAGTCTGATTTGCTATTTATCAAGGCCAGTGCTGACTTGGCAGAACAGATGTTTCAAGATGGAAACTTAAACTGCTCATTACTTGAATTCTTGGATTAAGAATCATCAACCTGTCTGGAGCAAACAAGACATCTTACTCAGTATCTGAACCCAATCTTTAGTCAGATATTAGAGAGTCTTAACTTCAGGTAATAGCCTCATATTACTAGGTTTCAGGTACATTTCAAATATTTTTGGCCCATCTGAGAAGCAAAAATACAGAAAAATCTTTTACTGTTACCAGTTTCATTTTTTTGACCTCTATAGGTTTAATGTATATCTGAACTGGAGGCTGTTTATTACAACAGGTGTTTTTGAGAACAACAGGTCACTGACTCAGCTTTAGGAGATGAGTCTTTCCTATATTTTCATCCATTGTCATACAGCTGCTCGGCTCTGACTTGTTGCATGGTAGGGCCAGAAATGACAATGACATGCTCCTTAATCATGTCATTTAATTATTTATGTACTATTAGAGCAGATGGAAATCTATACATGTGGAGCAATTAGACAAGATTAATTAAAATGCGTACTTAGGAAATAGCATTCACAATTTTTGGAAAGGTGGTTTTCCCGTCACTTGGAAGTTTGGTGGGAGCCACCACCATTCTCTTCTTCCACCTCCCCCATCCAACACAGCGGCTTGCCCGCTTTATAAAAGCAAATGCTGTTGGCAATGCTTGTTAGCAATAGGTGGTTTTATGCTGATGTTTTAACTGCTTGAATATATGAGACAAACCCACATTCTTTACTACTAAAGAAAGCATTTTTTGGCTCCAGAATGTTATTCTGAGAATCTGTTAATAAACGCTAACTCTAAAGCTGCCGTAATTGCGTATTTTTGCTGAAATCTCCTGATTAGAGAAAAAAATGTAGTAGAGAGTCCTTTGGGTCTCGTGAAATCCTGGTCAGTCAGGTGGGAGATGGAGCCTTCACAGGCTTGGTTGTGCCAGAGGGGATGGTCTGGCTGGACAAGCTAGGAGGACATTAAAGCAATGACATGCTACGGGCTTAACAGTCACTAGGAGCATAATGAGGTAGGGAAATGAATGCTCATTTGGAACTAAGTCCTGATGTTGAGAGCAAAAATAATTAAGGGATGTGGTCAGAAAAAATTCCTGCACTTCTTATGCTATGTTCTTTCAAGTAGGGGAAGAAAGGATAAGCTCCTTAATCAACTGACTATGAGGTGCACAAAGATGATCCTGGGGCCTTCAGAGCCTAATATCTGCAGGGTTACAGTGTGCTGCTTACTGCAATACGGGGAGCAGTGCAGAGACCCTGACAGACCGCTTTGGCTGTCCAGAGAAGCTAATGAGCCCGTGTGGCTGATGTTTCCTGTGGCACCTGAACTGCCCCATTCAGAGGAAGTGTGGAAAGCTAAATTTCAGGGTGTCATGTAGCTATACCCTTAGTGGCGAAGCAGGAGAGCTCATGCTATTAGCGCTAGTGTGTTCATAATTCGTAAAACTAAGCTATATCTCTGTACTCAAACAGACTTACATCCAGCATAGGTGAATTCTACATTAGACAAAACAGAAATAAATAGTAGGCTGTGTGAGGTGAGTACAGTTCTCAAAGTCTACAATCCCACAGAACTAAAAACACCCCTTCTTGAAAAGAACGACCTCTTTCCTCCTGCCTCCTTAGAGGGCATTTTGTAAAGCAGTTATAATTATAGACATTCAACAGCTGGGAAAAGAACTAGTAACAGCAAATATAACTTTAATGGCGGTGATTATGGAAAAATAATATGGAGGAAGAAAGATGCCTAAGAAGCCAGTGACCTGCATTGAAAAGATCATCTAAAAGAAGTCCATGAAATGTATTAAGAACTCTAACAATTGTCTGGTTTTAGATGAAAGCTGTAGAACTGTTGATAAGCAAGGAGAAAAAACATGCTAAATATTCCTGTGCTGCACTTGGGGAAAGAGGAGGAAATATATTTGTATCACATAATGACAAAATACATTTCAACAGTAATTCAAGAGCATATTAAAACAGCTACTATTTATGGTCTTAGATGAATATGTCTGGATAACCTCACACCAAGAATTTTAAAAGAGATGGTCAGTGAGTTTTCAGGATTGATATTTAGTAATTGTTTGCATATTAGACATGTTCCAGAAGACTGTTAAGAAAGCTAGAGTTAGAACCAATACTTAGAAAGTGTAAACTAAATGATGTAGGTAGTTATAAAGTTGCACTGGGACATTAATTCGAGCAGCTTGATGTGAACACTCAGTGTGGCTATTTATTAAAATAGAAAGACAATATGATTTCATTCATTATATGCTTATGAAAAACAAGACTTTGTTGAAATAACTTTGAATAAAGTTGGTCACAAAAGATAACAGAGTTTATGCAAAACACATTTTTTCAAAGTGTATGACTGGATTCAGCTCATCATTTTTGGCTAAAATTCCTAACTGACAAGTCTCAACTTTTTTTCAAATGGAATATTCCTGGATTGGTGTAAAAGATCTCATGTAGGGGGATTGGTTTTTAACAACAAGTTATGTACCAACATAATAGTTGATTAGCTTTATTGAGGAGATTAAGTGTGGGGGAGAAATAAATAATGAAGGTGGGAATGCTGTCTACTGAAATTAAAAATCCCTACATTCCTTGGCATGTGAGATGCTTCTAAACTGTACATCTTCCAGTATAGATATATATGAAGACATGAAAAGGTTCATGGCTTAATTATAGCTAGTTAGTTAGATTCCTCAGAAGGCCAAAAAGATGAAAATCTTAGATGCCTAAATATGTAAAGTGAACCTCATAGAGCTGTTATACTGTAACTGGCACCAGTGAGGGTGTTTCACTGAAATGCTCAATCTTTTTTAGCATCCGCAGTTCAAGAGGGGGTGAAATCACTCCCTCACACTTAGCTGTTGAGCCTGCATGCACTTCTAGTGTCTATTCAACTATTTGGTGTGTAGGCAATGGAGAGAGCTGGGCTTCAAGATGGAGGTAGACACTACTTCCCTTGGAACACCGTAATTCTGGATGGACCATGCAGTAAACTGAGGGGCTCATTTTAACAATGCAGTTTTCAGTCTTACTTACTTATGCCCCCTCCTACGTATGCCTCCTCCTTTTATTTTTTAATAAAAATAAGTAATAATTTAAAAAAAAATACACACTTAAAATCTATGTGCAGTTTAGATGCCTAAATAGAGAAGAAACTGTGAAAATGGATTCTTTGAGCTATCAGATAAAGATCTACCAAGGTCTGGAGGTTGATTGACTGGAGTTAAATCTAGACAATTTCAATGTTGATCAGTCTCCCACAGTGAGGTTGCTTGACTATCAGTGCTTGTGGTCCAATGGATCTTTTTTGTTAGTATTTGAGAATCACACAGAAGCAGCCTACAGAACACTGTTGGCATGCACACCATAGCTCAGGAATTCCTAATTAAAGTAAATTTATTGCTCCATTTTTGCTGTCGCGCACCCCAAATCCATGATCTGTGCAGAGGAGTCACCCCAACTCAAAGGAGCACAAAGAATTAGTTAGCATATCCTGTCTGTCTAAACATTATACCCTTGAGGAGAAAAAAACCCCAACAACCAGAAGGAACCAGCCTTTCTGGTATCAGAAACAGCTGCAGCAGCAGTAAAAGTAGGATTTTCAGTCAGTCAGAGGATATTAAAATTACTACAGGATTCTCACTTGCTTAACAATAAGGGTAATAACTCACGTGACCATTACCATTTTTCAACACATCCTGGTAACTTGACTGACATTTTTTGAAGAAGAAAGAAGTTTAGGAATAAATGAGTAATTTCAAAAAAATCTCAATAGCAAGTACTGATTTTCTATGCATCTGCCTCAAGACTATTTGAGGTTTGCCCTCCAGTGAAGACACATTGAACATCTTTCAATAAGTGAGCTGAATAACTAGATGTCACTTGTCAGGAGGCATAACAGCAAAGTAGAGATTACAAAAACATACCTCAGGTTGCAGTAGAAGGGTGAGCCAGGAATCTGAAAGGTGCTTCCCAAGAAAACTTATGAATGTGTGCTTGATTTTTCATCCCAATCACTCCATAGAAGAGGAATGTCTTTTTGTGATGAGAATGTTTAAAATCCTGATCATCAAACCCCCAGAAATTAGAGAATGTATTTAGACTCACTGGGGAAGCTAAAAGCTTGCCAGAGCATCTGTTGTGTTTAGTGGCCATCACAAGTGGACCAATAAGAAAGATGAATGAACCAAACGCTACCAACCTCAAAGACTTCAGTGCTCCACTACGAGGAAGCTGATCAGCTTTGATAAAATGTGGCTGCACGAGTCCTGTCTCCTGTTCGCTTGGGGGTTGATGACAATATCGATCTTCCTGGGTGAGGAAATTTCTGTATTTTTAATTGTGTAATGTAATGAAAAGGCACAGCTGCATCCACCTTCATGGTTTCTATTTGCCTCGTGATGAACACTTTCCATCAAGGAAGGAACTGCCTCCACACAGTTTGTTTAGTTTAATTTACTTGAGGTAAAGCGTAGTCAGAAAATGACAGATTTGCCAACACTGCGACGATCTAGAAATAAGATGATAGGTGAAAAATGACAGTGATGACTCAAATGTTTGCTCACAATATGTCTTTAGAAGTGATATACATCTATCAAAATGCATAAACACAGAAACATCCCTCTTCTCAAATGTCATATAAGTAACATGTCCATTAAAAAAGAAGTCAAATCAAATGTTACATAAGTTGAAATGACATAGGACAGTATTACATATCTCACCCTAGTTTTGCTAACTATATTATTCCCAGGAGCTGCAGATGCATTCAAAGTCCTTTAGAATGTTTTTAATTTAAGTTTTCAGACATATATTAAGTAATAGATTATGGCAAATAATATTCAACATAGTTAAACAGTTAATTAACATAATGCTGCTTTTTTTCCCTCATCATTGTTTTGCCTTTCTGAAAATATTTAGAGCCTGATCAACAGAAGTGAATAATGTTTCAGTGAGAAAAACATGAAACACTTTCTCAACACTGGCACTCATAGCTTCAGCTTCAAGTGTCAGATTATTTTCTAAAAAACATGTTGGTAAAGCATGCAACAAAATGTTCAGTACAATATTTAATTCAGCTTTATTCTGCACCTATTTTAAGGATATTAATTTATTCAAGTAATTAAGGATATTGTTTTTCAAAAAGAGGCATTTAACTTGCACTCATATGTTACAACCAGCTTAGCTAGTTTCCACTTGTATTATACTAATATTTTCCTAAAAGTTCTTTTCATAATTTGTTTTTGAAAATGCTTTTTGCATTATTAAATAAATAAAAAGAAATATTTTCAGAACAAGAAACCAATATAAAAACCTTTCTCCATTTTAATGATACTTTGTTTATTTATTTATTTTTTTTTTTTTACTTAGAGCTGCTCTAGATAAAAACATGTATGTATTAGGATGTTCACATTTGACCCATAAGTATTCTTGTTGCTGGGTGACTTAATGGAAGTTTGGTCTATGCCTATTGTGTTATGGTATGGAAAACTGCTGTTCATGAATGTACAGCTCATTTAAAATGTGTTTACCTGACCGGTTCATAACATGCTTAGTTAAGCTACAGAGCTTGCTTACGCACGAACTCGTAAGTAATGTGGCAAGTTGGATGAGGCAAGACTTTAACAACGTCTTAATCCCTGTGCTACTTGAAAGACATAAATAAGATAAAGGAGAGGAAAAGTTGATTCAATCTTTTAACAAAACAAGGCTTCTTTCTCTTTAGATTGCATACTGATAACTTTGAGGAGTAACAAAATACAAAGCTTCTTTTAATTACTAGAAAACCTTGTTTCTCTGTGATTCAAGAGTAAGGCCTAATGATTCATAAATCTGGCACACAGTGTTGGGTACAAATCACCATAAGATACTACATAACTGCATGTAACATGTGGGGAAAAAAATGTATTTTATTGCACAGGAGAAACAAACTAATATTAAAACATGCATTTTCTCAGGACCAGGATAAACATCCTGTTCTACATGTTTTAAAGTGTCTTACTGTGCAGGACTACAGTTTTTAAAATTTTAAGTTTTGCATTCAGATATGACTTCACTGACAAGTAAAAGAAGTAAAAGTGGAAGGGAAAAAGAAGTTACCTTGTTTCCTTTTGCTTCATATTAGCATAGCCAGATGATGCAAATAGAGCAGGTTGCAATTGCACAAACTGTCTTTCATCAATATCACATCTGCATCCATTCCTGCTATTTTAAATCTTACATTAAAACAATTATTTGAAGATAGTGAAATTGACCTATGAAATAATTAATCATAGTAGGTTAGACCAGCTTGGTGCACTGTGTTCTATCAACAGAAGCATTTTGCAACAATCCATTGCAGTACTTCCAGTCCAGGTGACGTTATTTATAGTATGAAGCAGTGTCAATAAGTGTCTATGTTCTTTATCCCAAGGACATTTTGGTACCATTTGGTACCATTAAACTAGTTTCATGTCAGTATTTCCTTCAAAAATATCACACTGAGGCACAGTGTGATGTAATGCCCACCTCCCTCTACTCTGAATGCAGGAGTGAAAACTGGGCTCACAGAAAGCTAAGTAATAACCAAACAGCCAGAAAAGTTGCCTATTCACTGAATTATGCAGCTTAAGGAATTCCACTCTACAATTACTTTGTTAATCACTAATGCATTACATTTTTAAATATCCACCCTCCATCAAATGCTATGGCCCTAATTTGTTTTATTGTATTAAATGTACTCTAACTGGCAAAATACAACTGAAAAGTTCTAACCTTTGCAAAGTCAAGTGTTCAAGTAGTCATGGCATCCATACTCTCTAATATTTGTCAAAGGTTCCTTACTCTTTCATGAAGTCAGGTACTTAAGGATGGGATAAATAAAAACTAGAAAACTGGCATTTTTTAAAGTATACATTAGAAAACAAAGGAAGAGGCATATATTAAATTCAGTACCCTATCAGTACTTTGGAGCTTTATATGGTCTGTAGAAGGTGCCTCAAGCTAATAGACTGGAAGCTCTGAATGTTGTCTTGGCAGTTTCTTTTCAAAGCTGAAGGGCTGAAGGTCACTCCTTTCTTCAGGAATGCCCCCATCATTATCTTACCCAAAGTTAACTTCTGTGAACACTCAGCAGGGTTGATCAGATTAAATCCTATCCACTACCTGAGGAAAATGGTACATACTCATTTTCTTATGGAAGCAGTATAATGACTACAGAGCACTGTGAAGCCAATAGCCTTACCAGGTTCGTTCAAACTGTTTTTGCTCTAATAAATCCACGTTCAGGATCATGCTTGTTCCTATTGCAAACCCAACAATTGTTGTTTCATACAGAGTGAAGACATGTTAATACTGTCATCTCTCTGTGTAGAAGTAGGACTTTGTGTTGTCAGGACTAGGACAAGCCTAGGTGATGTCTGAGAATGCCAGCATATGTCTGCTTTTGGTACCTCCATGGCTGAGGGGCACCCAAGCAAGAGAACCTTACGGTTACATCTTTATGTTTTCAGAAATTAGATAGAAGTGCTAAGAATATAGAACACAGAAAATCTCTTACACGGAAGAATAACAAGAAATATAGCTGAGAAGCTGGATCAGGTAATCCTGTTTCCAGAAACATCCAGTGAATCTGGAAGCTTGCTTATCAAAGATAACGTATATTTTTATGAAAACTAGGGCTGTAATTCAAATCAGTAAATGTGGTGCTGTCCACTGTTGGCCCATGGGGAGTTTGCACCTTTCTGTCACAAATCTTACAATTCCTAGAGCCAGAACAGTAGATCAGACAAGCCCATGATGGTGATGCAGTACAGTTATATATTTTAAAATAAAATTAATTTGCAGATACTTTATTGTCATTTAATTCATGACCAAAAGCACCTTAAACATGGATGCTCACAGAAAAATATTTTGCTTTGTATTAAAAATAAATATAATTAAACTCAAATAATTTAACTTACATTATGTTAAAAATGTGTATGTATATATACATAACATTTCAGTTTACAACTACAAAAGAATAATAACGAATTATTAAAGATCTTGATATTACCTGGAAATATAAGAACTTTATATAGTTTGTTTCTTTGTAATTTCACAGAGTTTATTGGTTTGAAAATACTCTGAAAATGTTATAAATTATTCAGCTATCTCAGAATTACTATCATGGTGTAAATATATTTGACAAAGGTTTCAGCCTGCACAGATTTGAAATGACACATCAGAATGAAAAACCGCTATATTTCATAGTATTGGCTATTTGGTTTTCATGGACAAGAGATCTAATCAGCTCTCTCAGGTTTCCCTAAGGGAGGTTTCAGACAGTCTCATTGTGTAGGAGGGCATCCTGGCTGCCAGTGAGATTAGCCTGCAGAGATTTTACAGGGTTGAGAAAGAAAGGTAAGCTCCCTCCTGCTGCTGGTAAACACTGTTATTGTTCTCCATTCCCTGCTGAATGGCACAAATGCAATTCTGCAACTTTAATTACTGCAATAATGAAAGAAATGACACAAAATGACAAGGAATGTGCTAATTCAGTAAGACTCAAGTCATTGACGTGTTAGTCCCTTTACTGCTCATTGTTACTTTCAAGCACGTACTCCTTTACTCATAAAGACTGAGCGAATTCTGGGGACTTAGTATTTAAATAATAAGTTAATAAAATAAAGATTAATGTGCAAGAAGTGGTGCCTAATGATCTCTTAGGAGTTGTCTGGTCAGTACCCAAACACAGAACATCTCTGATGAAGTATCAGAAAAAAAGGATTTAGCCATCCTTGCAGGACTTGCAGACTGTTTCCCAAAAGTCAAGACTCACTGGAATGCTATTTATATGCTAACCTCCAGGAAGGAAAAAAGACAAGTGAATAGACTGCATCAAAATATTGTATTTTTCCCTTGCTTAGAATTCCCACAATACCACAGATGACATGAGTGATATTAATTTTTTTGTGAATGTCTTACATGTAGCTCCAGATGACTGCTCCACTGTTGTTGGGAGTTGTGTGCTTGGAAACTACAGGCCTGTGAAGCACAGAGTGATAAGTGTCCTGTATGTGTGGGACTATACCTGCAATGGGGAGCACGAGAATGCTTGGGCACAGAAATGACCCTCTCTCAAGGCCTCAGAGAGAACTCAGGGGGAATATTTTCAACTTTCTTTTAAAAAGGACCACTCTTCTTAGGTAACAATCCTGTATTCACATGTATATTCACATATACATTTTATATGAAAATTCCCTTGTAGAAGTCAAGCACTACATTGCTAGATCTACCTAATAATAACACACAAAATAAACAAATTCTTCTAAAAAACTGAATAAGAAAACAAAAGACAGTCTTGCATGCCACAATATGTATCTCTAGAATCACGAAAAACAGGACCACTGGGAATTGCTAACAATTTCAGCTGCAACAGTGAATAATCTAAGTAATCCTTTTTCTATTGAACCAAAAGGAAAAATGAAAAGACTTTCATTGAAATACAGTCATAAATTCCATCCATAAGACTTTTCCTGCAATTAAGTTACATTTACTGATCCACTACTCCCTTAAAAGGAGCATTAACACAAAGACTTCAATTATTCATGGTCAAACAAAGTTGATTCTATTACTTCAGTCAAAGCGGCATTCTCTTTTACAGTGGTTATTTCTGTAGTATCTTCAAAAAGGGCACACAGTCTCTGAAAACATGTAAGTTTTTGAGTAAAAGCTATTTCCATGATCAATCCTAACTTTTTACATTTAATACTTCTGCCATTTGCTCCTTTTATGGGGATGAAATTTGCTGGGAATTTTAGTCCCCTTCATCCTTTAAAGGGTAAGCTGATTGAAATTCACCATTTTTTTGAATCTAATTCCAGTGTTCTGAGAAAAAGTCTCTGTCTCTCTCAAAAAGAAAAAAACAAGAAACAAAACCCACAAGTATTTACTGTTATGGAAAACTTATCAGTGAGGAAAGAAACCCGGGGAACTCTTCAAAATGAACTCTGTGGAAGCAAGTTCGTGGTTCTTGTGCTGTCAGCAGAGGGCTTAAAGAGCTGCAGAGGGTCTGACATCTGCGACGAACTGTACCTACTTCTACTGCTCCAAGCTTCTGCAGTACTCGCCACTCCCTCTGCCCTAATTCCCAAGTACCGTACATTTCCGCTAGCGATGCTGCCCCCTGAGAGCTGGCACCCCATACTGCTGTCAAGTGCTGCCCAGCTTCAGTCCGAAATACCCCAAGTGTAACTGCCTTACTTAAGCTACGGAAGCATGCATTTTAAAGGTCAAGAGTTCCCAATCAATCCTAGGAATTTAAGAAGGGGATAATATTGCCCAAAGACACTAAGCAAAACTTGATCTTCTCGAGATACTTATTTCATTTTCAAAGGTTGAGAATGAATACAGATTCTTGATATTCTTTGCTATACGAAAATACTAGGGATACATTTCTTTGACTCAGTAAGAAGTCTGGCATGTGATCTATTAAATGTAATGTTAACAGGGAGAGAAATGCTTTCCTCAGTAGATCTCCCTAACGAGCACAACCCTGAAAGATGACAGGATGTTACGGACTCAGATTGTTGTGTATAAATCTGTTTTCATGTAAATGTGCTATAAACTGACAATTGATTGAGGCACACATATATAATAACATAAATACTTTTTCAAAAGGTAATAATTTGTTTCTACATTGTCATGTTTTCTGAGTCATCTATTTCAAAGACATGGAAGTTGATGAATGCTTATCAGGAGTAAAAGAATTCTGCCTGATCGTCTTGCAGATGTCAGAGGTTTAATAGACTTAAGTGTTCCTCTTTTTTTTCTGGAACTAGGTATCCTACAAAAGTATAACTGAGGCAGAAAATAACAGCTAATGTATAAGAGGCAGGAAATTCCAGAGATACCGACAAATACTCAGACAATTAATATTTGAATTTACAGTTTTTCATCTTTCACAAGGTTTCATCACTGTTTTGTACAGAGAATCCTGAAAGGGATGAAGACTACAAATCCCAATGACATATTGCTTCTTTGTACAGAAAATATTTAGAAACTACATTGCCAGTGAATTATGACCACAGGATTCAGCAATAGGCCATAAAAGTTTAGGTCCTTATAAAAAAAAAGTAATTATATGTTTTCAATTTTTTCCTCAAATAAGAGATTACCTTGATGCACTAAAGGTTCTTTGGTTCAAACAAGGGACAGAAAGGAAAGAAAGCAATTACAGTGTTAAAAAATAAGGAAAAACATCCTAACCTGCTCTAAACCACTGTCCTTCCTTCTTTCCAGTTCAACCCCTATATTTACAAAACTTATCACTTAAGTAACACCTACTTAATGTACCACGAAATGTAGTAGTGGATAGAGATTTATTAAGGCTTTGCTGCCTTCGGTTTGAAAAAGAGGAACTGAGGACGATTATGTGGGTTGGCACTTCAGTCACAAGTTACTTACATGCATGACCGGCCTTAGAAATTTCTCTTTACTTCATTATTTTTGACTCACACATCATTGACACAAGGTCTGCTACAATGCGAGACTGCAAAGACCATGAAGAAGAATTTTGGAACAATTCACTTGACAACTATGTTTGTGGGAAAGAACATCAGTAAAAGTGCTGCACAGGTAATGCAACTGCACCTTTTCATTACTTAAAGAGCAAAAAGCTTAATTAATTTTTGCTGTAGGGCATCTTACGTTTGAATAGTTATATTTAAGTGACATTCTAGCTTTCTCATGAGAAGCTTAGAAGGTCTCCTCCTAGATAATTAATTATAGCCTTGGAGTCTAGTGAGGAATCACAGGAAAAATACAAAATATTCAACTGGAAAAAAAAACATATTGAGAAGATTTACAAAGGGCCTACATCGATTACAAGAACTTGCCAACAACATTATATGTTATCAGTGTATTCTAACAAATTACTTTTATTTTTGCACATCTAAAGATGGACCTCAGTAATAATTTAAAAAAAAATAAACAAACCAAAAAACCACAATCCTTTGTCAGAATATGTCACTTTGTCATCTGAAGAACTGTTTAAATGTTAATAAAATTTCACCACAAATCAGCCTAATATTCTGGTAGCCTTATTGGAAAATTGGACTGCATGGAGGACACAGAACTTTACAATGCACAATTCTGTAACAGTCAAAATATTCCTGTGTTTCCTGTATTTCCATAGAAGAATTAAACAGAATTTTGTCTTTTGGAAGGTAAGAAGCAAATAAATGTCACTATCTTATATCAGTATATTTCGAAATAACACTATAAAGTAATTTAGGTTGGACAAGAATTCTGAAAATCAGTTATCTAGTCTATCTCAAAGTCAGGTCCAATTATACCAGTTTGCTCAGGACTTTGTCCAGTTGAGTTCTGAATATCTCCAAGGATGAAGATTCCACCACCTCTCTAGGCAACCTGTTCCAGTATTTGACCACCCTTACAGTAAAAATATTTTTCATAAGAGCTAATTGAGTTTTCTAGTGCTCCATCCTGTGTCCATTGTCTCTTAAGCTATTGCTGTGCACCTCTGAGAGGCTCTGCTGTCTCTTAGGTAGTTGGAGACTGCAAAAAGTTCCTCCCCTAAATCCTCTAATGTTAAGGCTGTATGAATCCAGTTCTTTCAGCCTCCCCTTCTACATCAGGTGCTTTAGCCCTTGATCATCTTGGTGCACCTCTGCTAGACTCACAGCAATATGTCAGTCAATGTCTTTCTTGAACAAGCCCAAAACCAGATGCAGTGCTCCAGATGTGATCTCCCATGTACCAAACAGAAGGAATCACTTCCCTGCATTTGCTGGCTATCCTGTTGGTAATGCCACCCAGGATGCAGCTGGCTGGCACACTGCTGACTCATATTCCATTTATTGTCCAGTAGGACCTTAAGGTCTGTTTGTCTATAAGGATACTATAGGAGAACAAGTAGTAAATACTTAAGATTGTAGCTAGTATCTAGCTAAAATAGCTCACAGTCCTTCTAGATAATACAATTTAATTATTCATTGATAACAGACAAACTGGATAGTCTGGGAAGTTAAACTGGGGACTGATTCATTATGAAGTATCTATTGCAAACTACAAAATTACTGTCTGCATATAGGAGCTGTTTCATGGGAAATAAAACTTAAGGATTCTGTTTACATAAAAATATAAATTAAATAAAATCTAGACTTCAGGAAACCAAAGTTATTCAGAAATGTCTATACTGATAGGTTTGTGTGATTTTCTTCCCCAGTGAAAAGCCTAATAAAAGATATCTCTATCTACACACTTGGCCTCCCTCAGTCACAAAATGATAATTTTAAACCTGTGATGTGCAATTGCTAGCATTTTTACCTCACTCTCTCAGAAATAAAAAAGGAAAATTAAAGAAATTGAAGCTTTTCTGGAGCACAGGAGGTATGGCAGTGCTTCAAATTGCTGTTTGGAAAATGAAGAAAAGTGTATCTGGTAATCTTCGGCTTGATATAACTCAGTATTATAGAGTAAATAATTACTGTTTGTGTCCAGGTAGGAACAAATAATCAATTGAAGAAATATTGTCAAGGAAAAAGAAGCTAAGAAAAAGGAGCTTTCTCTTAAATGAAATTCAAGCAATATTTTCAGTATGCAGTACTTAAAACAATATAATCTATATTTATGTTATATATAGAAATAAACCATATACAGTCAAAAGTGCTTTAAAATATTAGAGAACTTTTCTATAGTCAAAATAGATGGTGGAGTAGAATAAGTAGAATGTCTTCTTGGAAGATGGGGCTTATTTTCATACAATTAAATATGGCAAGTTACCCATTTCACCATTACAGCCTTACAGTACTCACACATCAGGGTTCCTTTTTTATTATTTCATTGATGTAACTACACTACTATCTAGTCCATTAAGTATCAGTGCTGATAATTAGGATGCATTTTATTGCTTCTTTAGAGTATTTTTAATGCCTTTTTGGTTATACAAATGACATCAAATGACAAACTACAAATCAAAGCTGATAAGTAATTTTTTTTCCAGCTGACATGAATTTCCTTCATAGAAAGTAGGATATAGTTTAATGCTAGATCATGTATATTTTTTAAATTTCTGTAAGTCCGAACAGTTGCAAGGAATGTGGCATGAAACACAGGGTCCAAGAAAAATAATATAAAAAAGCTGAAACATGCATTCATTTGAACACTCTGAATAACATGTCCTTTAACTGCCCAGATATAAATGTGTACAACATGCTAATGTTTATTTCTCTTTTAAAATTCAAATATATGTTAGTAAAATCACTGCACACATTATTTCCACACATTTTATAGACACATTTTATTCACATGACAGATTTAAAAATTATTTTATGAAGCATAAGATTATTTGACAGTTATAAAAGAACCAAAACAGTTGCTAAAACCAAAAGAGTTGTTTGCTTTTATGGTAAAAAGGGCATCATTATGGGGAAAATAACTTCCTTTGAAGAAAAGTTCCACAAAGAATTATTTTGAATACTTCTGGAAAATGCTATGGTTATGTTTTCTTCTGCAGTTTCTTGTACCATACAGGTGCCTCTTTGTTTGTCTGTAAAATAAAGAACATTTAATTGTGAGGCAGTGAACATCAGAGAAAAACATGCAATCTACACTAAAGTCTCTTTCCTTCTTCTGTAGTTTGCAGGGATAATTGAGTTTTTTGCTTAAATGCAAATATTAAAAACAAAAGTATGCATTTAGGGTTACTATTACAACATATCTGTATTAAAACCTCCCTATTTCCAGGTTATAAAAAGCAGACTATACAGTAAAAGCTAAATGATTTTTAAAAATATCCATCACAACGAAAACATGTATAACTGTGCCATAAATAGGTTTCATTTGAAATAACATCATCTGACTTTCCCAGTTGAGAAGAGAATGGAACTTAGCAAAGAGATCTCAGGTGTGCCAAAACTGACCAACACTTTATGCAGAAATTTAGTTCTTAAAAAATGATAAATAAAAATAAAAGAATTCAGGAGTTTTCTGACACTGTAGACAGTATTTTAATTGCAGAGAATTATCCGTGAGCAACTTTGCCTTGCCTTCATAATCCTATGGGCTACTGCTACACAGTCAGGATTGCTTAACATTCTTGTTGCAAATTCAGTGGTGGTTTGTATAAAAGAAAATAGTTTTAGTTTTTATAGAAATAAAACTAATGAAGTGGAGGTGGAACACAGTAAGGACTATTCTGCTTTCAAGGTTGGTTATAATCTCTTGAGTTAGTGAATACCATCTCTTTAGTCTTTTGTCCTTAAACTTTCTAGTTCCATTTTCTGTCTGCTCTCTATTCATTCTTTCCTCCAAGACTTAGTAACCATTCAATTTAAAGATCTACTTTATTAATTTTGAAGAATTCAGTTACAAAAATAAATCTGCTCTATCTGTGCAAGCTTTAAAAATTCTAGAAATTGACCTAAACTAGCAAAATTTTCACAGGACTACTAATTTCTTTTCCCTATCTAACAAGAAAACCTATGCCATCTATATCCCTAAATAAGACAGGACAGATTATGCTCTGAAACCCTGGATCATCTAGGCAAACTAATTGTTTTCTCATGTTTTGGATCACTGAACAGCTCCATCAAAGACAAAGTTTGAGCAGTATGATTTACCACTACCAAAAGGACTGTGAATGAGACAGCACTGGGTAAGCCTCTGTTTAGTCTCATAAGCTATCCAAGCAAATTCTGAACCCCTAAAATCCACCAATGCTCTCACATCATGTCCAAGAGATGCAGCCATTTTCTACATTTTGTGTTATAAACCCAGTGTCTGGTCTGCTGCAACACAAACCTCATACTGTTTAAGACACTGAATATTAAAGTGCCCACCAGGAAAAGAAAAGAAAAATATCCAAAACTCATATTCGGACCAAAATAGCACATATGCTCTGTAGTGTGGATACACCCTACAGAAAAGTAGCATCATGAAGTGTAAATAGGAGTCATGATTTGTTTTGAGATTCAGCAGTGCAAGTTGTCTCTCTTGAATTTATCAGTTCAGACACAGCCATAGTCAGAAACTTCTAAACCATTTTCATGAAGCTTTCAAATACCAGAGGCACTAAATCTGAAGTGGGCCACTTCATGTATTAAAATCCAAGCATTTAGTTTCTGAAGGAGTAAAACAGGGGTTTATAATATCAGGTATCCTTAGCAACAGAGGTTGCTAAGGATATCAATACTGATCTTCCATTTCTTTAATATATATTTAGATACATACACATTAATATACATCCCTTTCCCAAATCTTCGTTCACGAAGCCTAGCCATGATACATGACTATAAGTATACATAAATACACCTATTTCCTCACTCCTGCTGCTCAGTATATATGCACACACTCCACTCATACATGATCATGATAGATTTAAAATAATACAGTTGGTGAATCCCTACGACTATTAAAATTTTGCTAACTACTCTTAGTATTGAAATATTACAATTTTTTTTTAAAAAAAGACCTAGTTTGCTGTGAACTTAAGATGTAGAAAGTATCAAATAGCTAAATAACATAAAAAACTGCAATTTATCTCCTCAATTTTGACCACTTCATAAAGAGCTGAAAGTATTTAGCTGAATTAATTATACATCTTCTTGACATATGAACCCGTGTTTTTCTTTTTAAAAAGTGAGAAGAATTTATCAAAAAAGTTTATGGCACTTACTCTTACCATAGTACTTACAAATAATGTTGGCTTAGGTGTAAATATATTTTCTTCTTCATGTTCTGGCAGCAGTTTTACTGAAGGGTTTGATTTGTTTTTTCCAGTTGCACTTCTTACATCAGTATGAGACTGAGGTAGATTTTGTTCATAGTGTTTACCATGTAGACTAATTAGAAACTGCTTCATTGTGGCTAGTTCCTATAAAACCACAAAAGAATAATGCTAAGTTATTCAGTTAAATTACATTTGAACTTATTAAATATTTATTTGTTAATAATAACTTTATATTCACCAAACTAAATGTGTAAGTGGATCAGCAAAGATAACAAGAATGAACATATACTTGCTATAATTAATAAGATTACTAATTGGACCCCAGTAAACGTAAAAAAATAAAATGGGCACGGAGGATTTACATAAGTCAAATTTTGTCTTGCTTAAAGGCAGCAAAAGAGAACATTTACTGTACAATAGGAACCCACTATCTCTTTTAATTTAAACTTCCATTTAATTTAAAAGAATTTATTTGCATTTATTTTGTCAGGCTGAGAGAGTTTACAAATCTAATTTGAATGACTGTGACAAACTGGACTTTTGAGCACTATTACTTGCACAGAAATCATATAAATACATTACTAGAGACACATATGTGTCTTTATATCCAGATTAGAAAAGAAAAAAAACAATGAAAAACCTTAAGAGCATGTACAGCAGAAACAGGATCAGAGTGGAAAAGAAATTTTGTGGAAAATTAAAGTTCCAACATGGGAAAAGAAAAATGACAACATATAGAAATGCAGACATTTTCTGGATATCCTAATAATTTGCTTTGAAAACAATTTGGATTAATTAAAAAAGTAATCTTTCCTTACTACTTAGTTGAACAAAAGAGATTATTCAAAATGTACAGTAGAGTGAAAAAGGAAAAAAATAGCATTTTCTGACTTTAACTGGACATCTTCTTTTGTCATCTTGCATCACACTTAGTGCCTAATGTTCCCCTTCTGGTCTATGGAAATTACAGAATTTAAAGCATGAATTATTATTATTACTACTACTACTATTATTATTATTTAGAGCATTCAGTATTGTAGAACAGAAAAGCCAGTAGAAAAGCCTTTCAAAGTAAATTTTAAGATGCTACATTTTTTTAAAACTATTATTGTTTCTGTTTTCTTACTTTTTAGAAATGGTGTTGTCTTCAATAAGCAATACTGTTACTGCATTAACATTCTTTATAATTAACATTTTATCTTATCTCTCAACAAGAACAGGGCAATTCATATTTATAGCTGAACGACAAACATTTGTTACATCTTACCTATTTCTTAATACTTGCCAGAAAATTACATTGATGCACATTCTATTTTCATTGCATTATTAGTAATGAGTTAAAAAAAGGCCTCAGGCTTTTAAAACATTCCTGCCATATACCTTCTCTCTGTCCACTGCTGCTTTTAGTACAAGATACAAAGTCAAAAGAATCATGCTGTAGCCTTTAAATTGTCGCACACTAACTCAGTTACATGAATGGATGTTACACTCCACAGACTGGCTTTATCGAGTGTACAAATTGTTCTTCTATCTCAGTCATTTAATATTAACTATTTGCATAATTCTGCCATGTGTGGTGGCATGTTGAAACAGCATGACTGCAGAGCAGCTGTTTAAAAGGACTGCATAGCTGATGCCAACATGTTTTTCAAAGTTGTAAGCTCTGCAAAGATGTTGCCAAAGCGACACATAGACAGAATTTCTTGATGAAAATAACTCAAGTGAGTATACAGCAATAAATACACCATCGCAGGAGATTAAATTGTACATAAACAATGTTTTGACATTAGCAAATGCTGTTCCTATACTTAAACTGTATTATTCTGTGGACCAAATAGTTGCATGTTTGAACAAGGCAAAACCCCAAAACTGTCACACAGATTTATTTCAGAAACAGAGCTGAAACTTGTATGTGTAGGGTCAAATTCTCTTGTATCAAGATCTACTTGGCAGTCTAAAGTCTTCTCTACTTTAAAGAATCTGTCCTGTACTTGACAGCACTGTCTGTGTGAGAGGTGACTCTCCAGGGCCTATTCCAAGTCTGAACACAATCTTCCCCTGTGACAGGAGGATTCTCTAATGTAAAGCTGTAGGAAGGAATGACAGGGACTAGGGATGAAAAATTAGTCCACAGGGATTAAGTTATTTTGGCATCACAGACAAATTTATCATGAGGATTTAGCTAAGGTTGCCTTAATATTTGTTCTAAACCCCCTCCACATTTAGTGGGCAAAACCAAACTTGGCAAAACAGCACAAGAAACACTGAATCCAACAGAATCACTGGTATATGTATCGCTAAACAAGAAAAGAAAATCGGCCCAACAGATATGCAAGAGATTTGCTGTTTTCAACCAAGGAAATACTGAAAACAAAGTTCCATCTTGAACTGCAAAAAATTTAACCATATCTTTAGATTTCTCTGCTCCTGAAAACAATCTTAATCCTTACCTTCACTTTTAAGTTATAAACGAGAGTCATTAGCACTACCTGCTACTGTTGGCATGCTACTCGGATTCCATGAATATGATTTTCCAATCCTAAGATCTGGTAAGTTGGTCTAAAAAGCTAGTAAGGAAAAAGCAGCTCTGGAGATTGGGTTGAGAATGTGAACTTGTTCCAATGGGAACAGGACCTTGTGAAAAAAGGGGAAAGTAGGTATTAGAGTTTAAAGCAGATGGGAAAAATCTTTTGTGTAGAAGGATATGTACTAGTTTCAGGATAAGCTAAGAAAGGAAGATGTGAAGAGGAAGGGATGATTAACATTTTTGATATATTTTTAATGTGTCGAGTCCATGCAGAGCTGTGCAAATTGTTTACTTACAATATTCCCTTCAGTTACTCAGTGCACTGTAGAAAACAGTGTTGCTAAAGTTCTGCATTTCCCAATTTCCCTGTGGAAGTATTTGATCTTTGCCATGCTGACTCCTGGACATCTAAGCAAGTGATGCCATGCAAACTGTGTGTCACTGTGTTGAGGCTTCCAGGTCTGAGGGATTTGGCTTTAGAGAGCCAGACAGCAATCCTTCTTGGGAGCATTACGAGTACTGACACCTCTGAGTGGATTCACCCAGTTCCTCTCTGGGTTCAGTGAGTCTCATTGTCACAAACTCCAGGAACACAAGCAGCCGCTCACTGCTTATGCAATATTCTGTGGGGACGTGGCAGTGCAGACACATGGAAAACAATGCAGTTAGCAAGATGGGTTAAGATGACACGAGGAAAAAAATTAAATACTATGTGGCTGGTACAAAAACAGTGTTTATGTACTATTAGTGTCACCCATACAAACAAGTGTCAAGACTGTATTATTAAATATTTTGAAAGTCTGTCCATAGAAACCTGAAGAATTTTTGTTAGGGATGCTAACCTGCTCTGCATACCAGCACAACTGCCAAAAATCAAAGTAATGAGCTGTGTGACACATTAAGTGGGATTTCATTCAAACTTATAACACCTAAGTTGATGTATCTAAAAGTAAGTATCTAAACACGAGCTAAGAATCTGATTTCCTATTACGGACAATGTAGCTTGGAAAGTGACTCCATTCAGAACTGGGATGCCTATTGGTACGCCGGCTGAATCATGTTGTAACAACACTACATATTGACTAGGCTGCTCTTAACTACAAAGCAAAGGAAGACACTTACTTCACCACAGACACCTCCATTTTGATACCTAAATTTAGTTGTCATAAACTGAATCCATTTCTCACGTCACTATCCTTATCACTTACTTTTCTCAGACTTCTACTTCAAACAGCTTTCATCCTGAATAGCCAATGTACAATCATAATTCCCCTTGCACGTATATTGGAAGGATCAAATTAATTTTTAAAAAAGAACTGCATTTTTAGAACAAGCTTTCACACCACAGATTATCTACTTGTTTAAGTTTTCCAAAACATATATTCATACTCTAGAACAATCCAACATCCTGTATTGCACTTACTTATGCATATCAATTCACATTTAATGAAGATTACTTTAACTATAAAAGAATAATTGGAAATTTTGCATACATAACCAGAAAGTAGCCAGAATTCAAAATAAGTGATTAAAATGAATGGACTGAGAACACAGGGAGCAACGTAGAAGGAAGGTGAAGTAAGGTAACATGTATTGCACTGTAAATAGTATCAGAAGAAATTACTTGCTTATTTCCATTTATGTTTAGTAAGATATGTCCAACAACCTTAGTTAAAAATAGCAAAAGCAATTTTGTGTGCCAATATACAAACAGAGAAGGAGATACAAAGATTGAATTCAATGATCTTGGAGGTCTTTTCCAACCTTAATGATTCTGTGATTCCATATTTAGGTACAGACAACAGATAGACATCAGACTTTCCCATGGTGTTAATTAATTAAAATGTTTTCTGATTTGGCATATTTTCCAAATTCTACCTTGCTAATTTATTAAGCTCAATGCTATCAGTGTTGGTGTTGTGGAACTAACTGAAAATTATCAAGCTTTAAAATAGTGTAAAAGGAACCAAAACAAAGGAGTGTAAGTAATTTTTAAAAGTTAAGATAAAAAAGGAAAAATAGTTGGATGTTACCTGCTCATATGACTCATATTTTGGAAAAATATGAGAGTTTTATTCTGATGTTTGATTTTAAAGCAAAAGTAAAAATAAGTTATACTTTATTTAAAATTGGTTTTACCTGTTTATTATGGATAATTGAAATAGTACTCAGAAAAAGAGAGACTGAAGATCAGTATTGGAATACAAAGGATAAAATTTGATTCCTTAAACTAGCAATGCAACTAGAAAAAAAAGATTCACAAATGCAAAAATAAGGCATGCAGCCTTATTAATGTATTTTGAGTTATAGATACTATAAAGGGATCTCTGTTAACATTGGTTTTGATGTCCTTGATACATGTTCACACACACATGTACAAAAAGAGCATCTTATATTTTCATAATTCAAAATCAGTATAATATTAAATATTATAACAAAACCATAATTTAGATCACCAAAACAAAATGGAAAACAACTGTCTGACAGGGAAAATGACTGAGGCATAAAAAGGAGTTGTTTTATCATGTAACTAATTGATTAAACACATGAAAAAAATTGCCTACATTAAGCACAATAGGCATTTATCAAGAGTCTCATTTCTTTTCAGTGAATTGTTAAGAGTATAATTTTTTTTTTACTGTCTTTGTCATGTAACTATAATTGAAGAAAGAATCCTCTGTGTACACTCAAAAACTCACAATGGCACTTAACATTATATATGTGTGTCTATAATTATAATAAATATGCGAATCTATATAAACAGTTAAAATGATACATATTTATATGTCATGCTCTGGAAGCAGACGCAAAAGAAAAAAAACAACTGGCTTACAAGAATCAATTACATACACATTAATTCCTCTGTTCTTATGGCAGGGATGTCTTGCGCCTCAAATAATCGCCATAAAATGATCTTAAAAAGAAGCTTTACACAGATCAGTCTGAACAGCTGGAAATCCTCAGTAGGAAGAACTGTCTACCTTTGTGGTCTGAACATAGTTAATTTGGATGGTAAATCTAATGGCTTTTTCATATCACTAAAATAACCACAGAAGAAGCCTAAGGATGCCAGATCCATCGGACTCCTTTCTTGTGCAGTAAAGCCCGTGGTTAAGTATCCTCTCAAGCCGAAGTGACTCTCATAACAGCATGTACAGTTAACTGAACCTTTACCATGATGAATGGTATTCTACTTTTAGCTTTGCATATAGAATTTAGGAATTCTATATGTAATTTATGACTGCATACCTTTATGAATTTACAATTGCAAACTTCACCTTGGATTATAACTCCATTTTGAAGCAGAGAACTTGTATTGTGGAAGCTGAACAAGAGATTTCTGCCCTAGAAAATGTATCAGGTTCTGGCAGAACCACTGAATTCTGATGACTGACAAGTGTTCCCAGAGAAGAAAATAGCATAAAAGTGAAAGAATGGAAACACAGAAAAGGCACTAAATACTATCATCTTTAAAAAAGAAAACCAATCTCACTCACAAAATCAGAAAAATCAGTTGAAAGAGAGACAAAACTAGAGGTTTCCTTCCTCAGAGATGCTGCTCAAAAGTTAAGGTCTCTCAAAATTTGTGAGTCAAGCACTAAGGTGATGATTTCATTCCTACTCCCAATCCGTAAGTCTCCTCTACTGTGAAAGCAAAGCATGCATGTTTAGGACCTCCTTTGAAAAGCTTGTATTCCTCACTTTAAATGCCATATGGTCCCCATGTGGTTAAATTATAACTCAAAAAAAAATATGTATCCAGTCTGGAGAAATTTGAGAGATTACAGCACTGTCTTTAGGTCCAAGAACAGTTGACTGTACATCTCCCATGCATGAAAGGAACTGAACAAAACATTGCTTCAAAAAGAGATTTAGTACACTACAACTTGAGCCCAGAGACTCGACTCTTCTCAATATGGAAGCCAAATAATAGGTTTGACTTTAGCAGTCTGGTGACTACATTAACTTCGAAAATAACAACAACAATAAAACCAATACATATAATAGAACATGCAAGTGAGGGAAAACAGCCATACTGGGATGAAAAACAGGTTCGTGGCAAGTCAGTGAAATCTGTCTTCACATGCACATATCCTCCCATTTAGGCAGCTATTGTAGTCTTCAAACAAGTCTGCACAGGGAAAAGCAGTTCAGAAAATGAGGTTATGGGTATATTAAAGAATACTGATTTGAGAAACCTAAACCAGCACTTAAGAATGCTATATCCATTTGGTAGTGTCCTATAAAGAGCTTATTTCAGAATGACTTCTCAAGTCTCTCAAGAATTAAAAGTTCATGTTCAATACACAAGTGTTCATAGAGAGATTCAGAGAAAAAAACCCCTTTTACACTTCCTATAACTCTTTCTTGAGAGAAAGTGATCTTAATATGGAAAAGGGCAGGGCAGGGTGGTTCAGAAGTAACCATCTTCACAGTTATCTGTCTCAAGGTGTTCACTAGGGTCAAGCTTGATGGGCCTATCAGGTGATGGTAGTGAAAATACTAAGGATATTGCCCTCTATGAAGTCCTGTGCATTTCCTTACTTGGATCCCCCTTACACTCCTACTGTAACTTTCTGTGAAAATAAAGGTGTGTTAAAAATAAAGTTGTATCACTTAATCACTGATACTAAGATGGAGAGGGATCTTTGTGAGAACTCTGGTTGCAGTTTGGCTTTGGAACATGTGACTGGATACATGGTTGAATTTCCTCACATTGTCCTTTAGGTATCTTAGGTAATAACACTTAAGCCTAGGCAAACTAGCTTGTCTGATCCCTCTATATAGCTGTTGGTTAGAAATTCAAAGGTAATATTAATTTTGCTCATTTTAAATGAAGATATGTTAAATCTCACCATAATAGTACCTGTTTTTCTTTTCTGACTACAAATCACTAGATGATTGTCAGATGCAGATATCTATACTACAGATTTTTAAAATTAGGCAAGACCCATCTCTGCTACTTTGTCACTTGACAAACAACTTCTCAGATCATCTTTACACTGGCAGTACTTGTTAATAGCACTGGAGTTCACCAGTTAAAACAGAGGTAAACAAACGAAGCTCTCTGTACAGACTGTTGGCATAAACATATTTCTAGAGAACAACAGGCTAGATGACCGAAGTAGAACCTGATTCTACCTTTCAACATACGCAATGACTTGTACACAGCACTTTGAAGAAAAAATCTGAGTATGATACTTGAACTTTGGAGTGCACTAGAGAAAAGAGACATATGTGTCATTATCAAGGAATGAGACTCTTGAGAAAAAGTAGTACCTACAATGTCTCCTCTTCAAAACTACTGACAACTCAGACAAAGCATTATTTTAGAACTGTTCTTCATGGGTTTTATTTCTCCCAGAGACACACTGCAGAAGATTGCCTACAACCTGGAATTATGTCTCCCTTTTTTAGCTCAAAATGGAAAAAAGACCAAGACTATTAGCACACATTTAACAACACTGGACAGTAACATGAATGATGACAAAATGTGAAATAGGAGAAAGGCACTACGGAAGTGCCATTTTGATGTGACAGCAAAATAAAGCAAATGGTAAGTCAGTCCATTCCACTGTTTAAGACTGCAGATAGATTGGATGCAGTGGCACAACTGGTGCAAATTCAGGTTCAACAGTGGAACTCTTTGAGCTTGTGCCTATCAGCAGTAGAATGTACATGCACAACAGAGCTCGAAGAAGATTTTAACAACTGTCTATGAAATTAAGAAAACATCACAAGTCATGGTTCAATCCTTCAAATAAGGCAGTGTATTTGACATAGTTGCATCCTAATTGCAGCTGTCCTGGAAATATGAGAAGTCAGCAAGAATTCTGGTGTAAGAATTGCACATATGGTCATCTTAGGCACATGGATATACACTGTAAAGCTGGGAACTGGAAGACAGTATGAAATGTCCTGATCAAACAAATGAACCTGATAACTGGGTGGTGGAAAGACGCCAGACCATATGCAGGATGTTGATAGCTTCTCTGCACTACACTTAATTCACAAATTCTCTATATCCCAGTGCATATAAAAACTTAAAATGAACTGACAGATCTGTGACTACATGGATCTACAAACTACTTGCAGTTTTATAAGGTGAATGCATTAGAACTGTGTCAACAATAAAATGGCCCAGACATTGCAGTGAACAGCTTCTGGTTTTTTAGATACATAAAAATCTCTGCCTATTTCAGCTGTGTCTTGAATTTGTTCTTAACAGTTAAATCTTCCTAACTTAACAAAAACAGGAAATTATTTGCCTCATAATTCAGAACTTGCATGTTAAATTCTTAAGTTTTTTTTCACTTTTGTATTGAGAATCAGAAGTATATTTGTAATTGTAACTAATTTCCCCAATATTTTTTTAATCTGAGCTATTGTGATATTCATTTAGTCAAATTAAAGTTTAATAAAATGTATGCTTTCTTTAGGAAGTATGATTACAGGAAATGGATGCTAAAATACTAATATGTCAAAACGCCTTTATTTTCATAAATTATTATGTAGAAGTTACTGTATTTTCTGAGAAGGTAATATTCTAGTTTGGTTCTCCCTATGTCTTTGTTATTTCTTACAGAGTATTTAAAATCACTTTCCACTTGGTAATATTCAAATGCTACCATAAAATGAATAAAAGTAAAATTTTTACAAAGTTAGATATGCAGCAGAATGTGATAGAAATATTCATAGCCAATACAGAAAAAAGGAGTATAACATTGATTAAATGTTAAGAAAATCTGAACAATTTCAAATTGATCAACAGCTAACAATTTCTTGTTTAAACATTTATCACTTTAACTGATTCTGGCTCTCTTAAAAATGTGTAATTTAAAATCCACATGCCAACTCCATCCTATAATCCATACATAAGTTGAATTTTCCCTATGAAACTTCCTGCTTAGTACACAACTGCTCAGTGTGAATGGAAAGAAAATTCTTTCAAGAATACATATGAAAATAGTAACACATTCTGAACAACACAGCTCCAAGAAAAGAATGAATGTACGCGGTCGTTAAGTCCTCCCTTTTCCTAAATTCAGCACTATTTGGAATTCATCTTTTATTAAAGCTTGACAGAAACAAAAGAAATAACAAAAAATGAGAAATACTGCTTAGGAGAGTATTTTTCTTTGTAAAAGATGAGCCAGGAACTTCTCTACACTCGACTAGCAATGTAAATGTCACTTTGTTTCTCCAAGCTTAAAGCCGAGAATAGCTCCGGGGCTTACTTATGATGCAGAAATGTCCCTGTAATCTACTTAGAAAACATGCAGAACATTAATAGAAACTAGAATCTTGGAACATAAACGTAGCATAAGAAAAATGATAATTACTCTCTGGCTTAACATTTCAAAAGAGCTAAGCATTGTACATCAGCATTTATTTTATATAAAACAAGTTGCAGCACATAGATGAGCAGGAAGTCGTTCATTTTAGAAACACAAATAATTTTGACATTATCGTGTACAATCTTTTTACACAGAAAAGAGAGGGAAGAGGCAGCGATAGAGATTGTTTGATGGCACCTGTTACCAATCACATCTTTTCACTTGTGTCTTCCAAACCCCCGCAGATACCTCTTCCTTCCCCTCTCCTCCAACAAAGCGGTTTTCTCCTTTTATCCACTAAGCTTCCATCCCTGGTTTAACACGTACTGCCCTCCCCCTTATGACTGCAAAGCTTTTTATGAGCGTCTGAACTTCTCTCTACCTCTGTTTTTTGCAGATGGCAGCTGCTACTCTCCAGGTTCCTAAATCCAACACATTGGCTTTCTGTCCTAGGTTATTCCTAGTCAATCTTCTTCAGCACAACTTAATTACAGCTAAAGATAGTATTAGCCAGACTTTAAAGTATGACTAATAATGAAATGCTGAAAACTCATCTGGAATTCTCAAGGTCATTGCTGAGACAGAATTAAACTTTGGGCACAGAAAACTTAGCAGTGAGGGGCAGGTCCCAAAGGCAATGTGAAAGTAAAAAAGATAAACATGGGAATAAAGGAGTAACTGGTCAAAGTAACGTAGAGCAGAGATACTTCAAGAGACCTTGCCTCTCCACATAAGACGACAAAAAGAATAAAACCATCTGACTTTCATTTCATTTTTGTGGCCCAGATAAAGGGATAACTACTGAGAAGTACTAGGGTTTTGTGCAGGATACTGACATGAGATGAATGCAATCACTTGAGCCTATTCTAGAATCTCAGACACTGTGAACAATGTCACAGAATTCTGATAATTCACATGGCCATGTTTAAAGTCTAACATGCATAAAGATTTACATAAATCCTTGGAAACCTTAGCCTGATAGTTTATAGAAGCTCTGAAAAAACTCTTAGGGCTATTAACAAACTATGCATATCCTAACAGGACTAATTATTAGCTATTCCTCCTGCTTGATCACGTGGACTCTCTCCAATCTTAAACACAACTGGAGAATGCATTTGGCAGCTATTTATCAAAAAACAAAAAAAGGTCAGATTTTCTACATTTTAAAGACAATGAAATAACTGTTTTCTGTTCTTAATTTCTCCTTTCTCTCTCACCTGTTCGGTCTTTTTCTCTGTGTACATCTATTACATACGCAATGTTGCCTTATGTTTATCTCCTTTTCTTGCACCTCACCAGATCTTCTGTTTGCTTGGACAAGATAAACTAGACTTTCAATCTCATTCACATGAGACCTTCAGCCTGCTGTGAATTTTATCTTTTTTCCCCCCCAGAAAATATGATAAAAAAAATATAAAATATCCATTCTACAGCTCAAAACATTTTTTTTTTAATTTATATTTTAAATTTTTAAGATTTAATTATTCATAGACTTGCAGGTCTTTGGAAAGTGGTCTTTTTCAGGAGATTAAAAGTGAATGTAAATTCTCAGAATGAAACAAAGTGAAAATGTAATTTGTTTGTGAAACTACTTCCAAATAGCAATCAGTTCCAATATAAGAAGATGACTTAGAGAAAAGAGTTAATTTGTGTCTAGTTAGGCAAAATAAACATTAAGGAGATTTTCTTTTCAGGCTTTTGAACTTAAATATGTAAGAAACAAAGAATGGTTGTGATTAAGATACTACATTAGGACACATGAACTCTTAACCTCTGGCAAAGAGGTTGGGTAAAGCACCGCTTCTTTTATTTTGATTGTTCCTTCTGCAAAACAGGGATAGTTTTCTGCTCTAAGTTGTGGGTATAATATTTGTGAGATAGGTGTGCAGTTACTGTGGTGAAGGCCAGAGAAATATTCAGTTATTAAACAGGATTATTTTGACATAATGATAAGGAAGTGTGAAAACCTGGAACGGGGTAGAGTTACAAGGTTGTAGAGGAAAAACATCACATTTACTCATAAATGGTGAGTTACACATCAGATGTAGAAAGTTTCTGACCTGGCAATTGGAAAATAAGTTCAACATAGTAGTCACTTGGGCAATTAGCATTTTAATATTAACCTGGTATTTTCAGCAACAACAGCTCAGTGAGAGTTTTTTATACTTTAATATGTTTTAAATAGAAGCTTGCAAAGGCTAACCAAAATAAATTTTAACCCAATCTGTTGAAAGATTCCTACCAATTCACGTACACATATTGAGACAGATTTAACACTCAATTTGAGTGACATGACAATTTACTGACATAAGCTAACTGGCCTTAAGTAAACAAAAAGCAATCAAACCTCATGTGTCTGTATCCATTTAACTGATTGATATCAAATAGGTTTATTTAAAGTACTAGTACATGTTTTCTACTTTGTCCCCTAGCAGACAGCCAGAGCCTGGTTTCTGGTTGCTAACTTCTGCTGAAGAGCTTTGGCGCAGTAACACATGAATGTGTCAATAAGGCAGGTGACTAGTTCAGCAAGTTTACATTCTATCACTTGTATGCACAGCTGCTAGTGCACTATGAGTGCACAGATGTGTAAAGGAGATAAAATATCGGTAGGTTGTCATATCTTTTTAACCAGTATATAATATTCATGTGCTGATAAATATTAATGTCTGCATAAACAATTGTGTTATAGGAAATTAATGACTATTGTAAGCCCTAATTTGCACCATTTATGTCCCAATTTTTACCCTTTTATTTCTTACTACGATAGTTTCACAGTATTAGTTTTACTTTTATAGGTTGAAAATTACCATATTGTGAGACATCAGATACTGGTGATTTCAAGTAGTTAAAAAAAATAGATAATGTAAATCAAGTCCCTTATATTCATACAAATGGAAACTGATCTTAGCACTTGCAGGAACACCTACTGAAGTCTTCTATTGTGGTCTCTTATACCACTGTCTCATTTTTTGTTTTCAAGTCTCCTAGAATATTTCTATTTAAAACATAAAAAGAATCCCTCCATTTGTTCTACTTGCTCTGCTTTTTTCCCCCCAAACCCCAATTCATCATGAACTCCACATTAAAAATATAAAAACCAGTTTGTTAATTTTCAAGATTTTAGAAGTCAGTTTCTACACTCCGGACTTAGAATTGGAAAAGCTAAAATAGATTTAATTGTGCACATTATTAGTTTTCTTTACTATGACACATCTGCATCTTAAATATCTGAAGAAATACTACAATGCTATACATCAAAGCATAGCAAATTTATAACCTCTTAAATGTAACCTCAGGAAATTATTACTAAAACTTCTTGCCAAACATCTGAGTGCTGACAGACTGCCCTTCCAAGTTTTCATGTGAAGTTTGAAAGCCAATGGATAAAGTCTAGAATTGCACTTCTGATGTTACAAAATACTAACAACTGCATCGAGTATGAAAGGCAAGATCACAGAGCTCATGGTAAATGTTTCTTTAACTCAAAGGCTGACTGTTGGAAGGAAAAAAAATGCAACAAACTAGATAAAAGGAATGATGGATCAAGAGCTTCAGCTAAAAAAGATTTAGTAGATTCATCCCACTTAACTTTAGCACTAAACAGAGAACTGTACTTCAGTGCCTTTAAGTTATAGATTCCCATTATGTGCACAACACGATAAAGTTTGGATGCAGATAAAGGATGGCACAGAAGCTGGTGTGCTATACTCAACAGTTTTGGACATAAAAGGCCCTCTTTATCATAGGTAAGTAATACTGACACATAAATATTTTTACTTGCATTTTTCCTTGCTGGACTCTTTCCAAAGGTGATTCAAATTGCTAACCTAACAGTCAGCCATTTCGTAGTTTTCTTTTTTTGGCCAGGTTAGGTTTCTGTTCAGTGATTTGAATGGTCCCAGTGCAGCATTAGAGATGTGTCAGAGTTTGTGCAAGAGGAGGAGGTAGGAGGAGAATCAGGAGTAAAGAGGTAAGGCAGTGTTATAGCTATGTGGTCAACTCATGCATAAAGTATAATTTCATCTAGATTTATGCTTTTAAGGAACATCCTTCTCTACCTGTGCTTCCCTGACTGTACAAAGACTCTAGGGCAACAAAGTCCAACTCTGGAATAAGAGGTGCAGTTAGTTAGTTAGTGGGAAGAATCAAGACTACAACTTAGGGGGTTTTTTTGGTGTGGTTTGGTTATCCTAGTTAGAGGGTCAAAAGTGTAAAGTTCAGCTGATTAAAAAGAGAACACAGACTACAAATAATAATGCTAAAAAAAATTAATCTGGATTTGAAATACTCTTTTAAAAAAAAAACCCCACACTGTTTACTAGAAGCTTATTAATGAGAGACTCCATTGTTCCTCCAAACAATGTTTTATGCTCTTCTGATGAATCTGGAAAAACAAAGATCTTGCAACACATATAAAATATCTTATTCTAAAATCAACTGAAAAATTTGGCTGTACTAACTGTACTTGCTGTCTTGCATGAAGAGACTTACAAATGGCACCAGGATACTGCATACCCCAGTTCCTTCAGAGATGGCAGTGGCACAGGGAAGGCTTTATTATGAACCTCTAAGAACATAATCTCAACATGATCCTGGATACTGATCATTCAAGATAATGCCATTGAGCTCCCTCTCAAATAGGAAAGTTTGCATTTATCTATATGAAGAAGACAAGAAATTTTATCCTACCAACTGATTCTCAGTGATTTAAATGAAAAGCTGGATTAAAAAGTTTTCCATGTTCATTTAATAATTAATTCAGGAAAAAAGGAAGTAGCAGGACAAGAATATAGCTGAAAAAAATAAAAGCTTCCATTATTCTCCTTCATGGGTGGACACTTTAAAGACTTTGTATAGTGACTAGCTTTCACTTTGATTTCCCACAGCAAAATATAATAATCATCATCAAATTAGATGTCTACATAATTTTAAATAACGAGCTATTTTATTACATTAATATCTAGTGTCATTTTTTTCCTGTAATAAAAGAGCTCATGTAAGAGTCCTATATAAATTCTTTCAAGATTCAAAGTTTAACTTTTTTCTTCCAAAATTAAAATCTGTGAAAAGAGAAGTAAGATTAAACATGAATGTAAGTTCTTTTTTTAAAAAGTGTATAAAGTGCTATAATTGCCTCCAAAGCAACATTACGAATCCAGCTGATATCACAAAAAGATAGAAATAAAAAACCCCAATCCCTCAAACTCTAACATTGCATTAAAAAGAGTTAATACATTCTGAGACCACACAGGCTGGAATACCTTAAGTCAAAACTGTACACTTATTGAAACATGTTGGAAGACAGCACTAACATTGTTCTGGCATTTTGCTTGTACTTTTAACATACCTAAACTTCATTTTATGTTAAATATGAATATCTTGGGTTTATCTATTCAAGAATTCTAATGTTCTACTTGTAAACATGAAGGCAACAAGATAATTCCTAACAAGACATGACAGCTTAGTATGTGCAATGACTAAACGAGACTGATAGTAACCATTTTACATGATAGCATGAACACAACACATAAACCCATAATTCATATTTTTTTCCAATTGCATAAATCTGTATTTACAGGTTGCATATCACTTTTATTTAAAAACACACACCTTGTTTAAAAGCAGTTAACTCTTTACTAACTCAAGATAAGAAAATTTAACTTTTTTATTATGATGACAAAAAAAATATAATTGAAGACTAACTCACTACAAACTAAGTTGCCCTATCATGTACAAAGATTTCAAAGCACAAGATAATTGCCTTTTAGAGAAATTCAAAGACTGTAAAACTAATGGAAGAAGTACATATTAAAAGTAAAAAATAAAAGGCTGCACTAGGAATAAACAGAAATGACAGAATTTAAACATACACACACAAACAAAAAGCTATTTGTTATTTTCACACATTTTCTGGAAACAATTTTAGCTTATTTTTTGTTTCTTAGGTGTTATTTTTGTGCATAGTACTGGCATTTTGTAATTTTCTTCCCTCAAATATGAGACTTCTAGTGTTTCTTTTTTAGTGTTTATATCCTTTTCTGCATAGGTGTCTTTAAAAACCATTATCACTGTTTGGCAAAACCAGTATGACTAATGTGGCCTATTTTTAACAGATGTAAAAAGAAATTTGAGAAAACAGTAATAATTTTGGAAATATTTGCTCAATTCAAACATTCAGGGTATGAGGAACATCAAAGATAAAGTCTGTTTCAGACTCAAGTATTTGCTTTCTTTTCTAATCAAGCCCTTCCTGATCATTTCGCACAGTTTGAAAATCTTAAGTGGTGAAATGACACAAAGAAGCAAACTGCTGCATATTAGGAAGAGATTACGAGGGTACTTATAGGGACTAATGTTGTTTGGATGTAAACAATGTTGCACACCTTTGAGTTAGAACTTTTACAGCTTTCTTAGAAAACATTACTATATTTTACCTTTCTTTATAATTTACTACTGTTTGTAATTAGCTGCAATGCATGTCAATGACACTACTAAAATGAGGAACCCAAGGCGTAACTATGAGAACATAACTATTTGGCAGTAGCCCTACTTGGGAGAAAAGGACTGGGAACAGGAAACTTTGAAAGAAATTAATTTGAAATCAGCCTGCTAAGAGCCTATCATAGAAAATCCACTACATTTTTATAGAATTGTTTCCTCACAGTATTTTTAATATAATTAATACAAGAATATGATAAAGCATGAATATAATAATAAGGCTTAGAAATTATCTAGAAATGTTTAAATCACAAAATGGTTTGGGTTGGAAGGGATCATCTAGTTCCAAGCCCCTGGCCATGGGCAAGGGGAGACCAGAATGCTCAAAGCCCCATCCAACCTGGCCATCACACTTCCAGGGATGGGGCATCCATAACCTCTCTGGGTAAACTGTTCCAGCCCTCACCACCCTCACAGAAATTAATTTCTTCCAGTAACTAATCTAAACCTCCTCTCAGTTTGAAACCATTCCCCCTTATCCTATCACTATATGCCCTTGAGAAAAATCTCTCTCCATCTTTCTTGCTGGCTCCTTTCGGGTACTGGAAGGCCACAATTAGGTCACCCTGAAACCTTCTCTTTTCCAGGCCAAACAATCCCAGTTCTCTCAGCCTTTCCTTATAGGAAAGCTGCTCCATCCCTCTGATCATCTTGGTGTCCTTCCTCTGGACTTGCTCCAAGAGGTCCTGTGCTGGGGACCCCAGAGCTGGGTGCAGTGCTCCAGATGGGGTCTCACCAGGGCACAATAGAGGGGCAGAATCCTCTTCCTCGCCATGCTGGCCACACAGCTTTTGATGCAGCACAGGACATGGTTGCCTTTCTGGGCTGTGAGCACACATTGCTGGCTCACGTCCAGCCTCTCATCCACCAGCAACCCCAAGTCCTTCTCAGCAGGGCTGCTCTCAATCTGTTCATCCTCCCCAGACTGTACTGATGGCAGGGGTTGTCCCAATCCAGCAGCAGCACCTTGCACTTGCTGTTGTTAAACCCCATGAGATTCCCATGGGTCCACTTGTTTGTCCAGGTCCCTCTGGATGGCATCCCATCCTTCAGGTGTGTCAGTTGCACCCCTCAGCTTAGTGTTGAGGGTGCACTTGATCTGTCTCTGTCATTAATGAAAATACTAAATAACACAGGTCCCATTACAGACTCCTTGAGGAACACCACTTGTCACTGATGTCCATCAGGACTTTGAGCTGTTGACCACTATCCTCTGGATGCAACCTTCCAACCAATTCCTTACCCACTTAACAGTCCACCCATCAAATCCACCTCTCATTAGTTTAGAGAGAAGGATGTTGTGGGGGACCATGTCAAAGGCCTTACAGAAGTCCAGATAAATGACACTGGTAGCCCTTCCCATGTCCACTGATGTGGTCACTCCATTTCAGAAGGGCACTAGGTTGGTCAGGTAGGACCTGCCCTTGGTGAAGCCATGCCAGCTGTCTCAAATCATCTCCTTGTCCTCCACATGCCTTAGCAGAGCTTCTAGGAGGATCTGTTCCAAGATTTTCCCAGGCATGGGGGTGAGGCTGACAGTTCAGTAGTTCCCAGGGTCCTCCTGTCTACCCTTTTTAAAGATGGGTACAATCTTTCCCTTTTCCAGTCGCAGTTACATTAATAGAGACCAGTGCATTTCACATAAACAAAGAAATAACAAAACCCCCTCCAAAAACCCAAATGAAAAAATCCAACCCAAATCCAACCCAAGCCAAACATCTGCCTTTGTTTCAGTCTTGAATTTAATATTTAAATATACATGTGGATACAGACATCAGAAATAAGAGCTATTGAATGATTACTTCTGATGCACCTGCAGATGTTCCTGCCAGGTCAATGACACCTGCAGTTTGGAGAAGTATGTTCAATTATTCTCTTCTGAAACTTGACTATTTTAATCTCTTACGCATGGAACTTCACATGCACTTCAATCAATTTGGAGAGTTAATGGCAAAAACTGTTCTGTGAGGAAATTGTATCAGCCAAACATGCAGTGCAATTCAGAAAAGAAATGACATGATTTAAGAACTTGCTTTCTTTTTACTTTTAGGTGATTGTTTCACATTTGAGTTCTGCACTCAAGGAATAGAATTAGAACAGTCTTCATTTAAGTTGAGACTCAGACTCAGCTGTCAGTAAAATTATTTTGTTTTGGTTCTAAGAAAAAGTAGTTTTTTAAGTGGTCAGGAGAGACAAACTGGTTTGGACCAATTGATGACATGAGTTTTGGTTTACTGAATGGAATGTGGGGAATAGCATGAAAAGTAGATGATGGAGAACAATTTTGGACGTGCAGTGAGAGGACTTCAAGAGGTGCATGGATAGTCAGTTTTCTATGAAAATAATGTAACAGAATGAGTGATAATGCAATCTTTGGGGAGTTGTAGATTCCTTGAAAGGAATCTCCTTATCTCCTCTCTTACCATGTCTGAAAGGAATCTCCTTATCTCCTCTCTTACCATGTCAGGTAAGTACATAAAAAATTACCCTGACTCTTGTCTGAATGAAACCTGTGTAACTACTGTCCTGTTTCTTCTCCCCAACCCCTGTTTTGGACTTGAAAAGAAATTCAAATTAATGTATTGGAAATTAATTGCACAATGTTTTGGTCCAGGTTTTGGTTGCAAGGATTAGGGAGCACAAAGAGATCCTGGCACATAGAGATTGTGGTACATACAGGCCTTGCAGATTACAAGTGTATCAATTTCATCATCTTTATCTAGATACCTGCTAAACGCTTGAAAATTCTAAACATGTTGCAATGCATGTCTGTTGGATACGAAAGAAAAAAAGGACAGAGACTAAATCATCAGAGAGAATTTAGCAACTGAAAGTACAAATGAGACCCTCTCCAGTACCTGACAGACACAATCATCTGTGTTTCTCAAAATGACACAGATAAAAAAGCCCCAAAAATCAAACCAAAGGAAACCGATTTTTTCTCCATGGTTTAAGGCCCAGGAGAGAAGAAGTGCACTTATGGTAGTAATGCTAAAAGATGAAGATTACCTCACGGTCATTTAGAAGTCTCTCCAAATCTGCTGCCATTTGATTCTTGACACGCAGTAAAGCTGTCTTTTCTTTATTTAAAAGACTGGTAAAAAGAGGATAGGAAATGCAGTAATAGCAACACATAATCTCTTTTAATCTCGTATTCTGGCTGAAACATGCATTTTCTAAAGCTAAATACTGGCAACAATAAAAGTCTGCTTGAGCAATTGTACCTAATGATCCTTTTCTATATTCAAGCACTGAAATTTTTATAAATGGGCCTGAATGTACTGATATACACAAAATCTTATTTCAGTCAAACAGAAAAACTATTCAAAGCCTTCATAAAATGTTTTTGTTTTGTTTTGTTTTGTTTTTTTTCTCCAAAGGGTAATTTAATTATCAGAATATTCTATAATTATCTCTTTGTTTCTTCCAGGGAAAATGAGCTTATTTTATAAGCAAAGTAAGGCTCCTTATATCTACACTTCTATATCAAAATGTGGATTTCTTTGTTGTATTCATCACTAGTAGCAACACACACTGTTCTCAGTATCATCTCTTTTTATACTACTGTATTTAGAATTCTGAAAATAGCAAATTGAAGGAAGAATAACATCCAGCTCTCTTTTAGCTGTGTAGTTTCTGTGAAAATTGTAAATGTATTTTTATTATTTTTTATTTTTTATTCCGGGATAATGCATGGGATCAAATTTGTCCTATGAACCAAGTATGAAAACTGTTTTAGCATGAAGGCATGCTTTATTAGCACAATGTCAAGTTTAAGTCTAATTGTTCTTTTGTTTTGTAATTATAGAATATGAACATTTGAACTGTTTAGCATACATATCGTGATTCCAGGCAGCAGTTCTATTATAATTAAATGTATTTTCACACTTAGCCCCAACACGAGCTTCTAACAATAAACTTCAGACTAATGCATGCATACATATAATCTAGTTTGTTAAAATAGCCACAGAGATTTTCTTGGAAGACCAATGTTATATATGCCATGAGCATGACTTAAATAAATAGGCTGTACAATATAAACTGTAACCTAAATCAAGAACTATGAAAAATGTAATTCTGCATATGGAGTGCAAATATGTAATACTGAATACAGGTCAGGAGTTCAAAAGCAAATGTATTAAAATTTTATAAATGGAATGGAGCAATTACATATGTTGTAAACACAGATTATTTAATATTTCCAGTATTTGATCCAGAAATGATCAACAAAATAAATCAATCTTTAATTGGCCATGTATCAACCGCTTGTTTCAAATAAGGAACATCCTCCTTTGCCCCAGAGATTTTCTGGCAGTTCCTTGCAAGCCCTGTATTGTAAATTATGAGTGTCAATTCCTTCTAGGCATCCATTAATTCTCAGAAAAAAAATGTATGCTTTTGCCAAATTGCTAAGCTGTTTCAGCTATTTAAAAGGAAAGCAGTAACATTTATGAAAAGCTATAAAGATATTTTAATATTTTCAAGTGGGTTTTTTTCTGTCACATTTTTAATCACGATGAAATTGCTGTACTACTTTTTTCCTGGGTTCGTGTGTTGTAATTTATTGGTATGTCACTTTGTCTTGGATTTCTGTATTTCCTAAGAACATAAACTAATCCTTCAAGAGGCTGGCAAACTTATTAGTTCTCAATGACTTAGGTAGTGCACTGAATAAGCATAAACATCACTGTTTGTGACTTAACCAGAAGTTCATGTTCAGGTTCAATTTCATCTACAGAACAGAACCTATTCTACTTATACCTTCTGAAACTATATGACATGACTGATCCATGTGAAGCAGTTCTAAATTTCTTTGTTTATAGTCAAATATGGGACATAGACTCTATAACATTCAGTAGCACTTGATGTGTTTTCTGTCATACATACTAATAAAGAATTACCAAAGGATGTGCAGACTTTAGATTTAGTAGTTTTGCAATACTTATGCTTTTTCATCATTGCAGATAGAAGGGAATAAATCCTGTACTTCTGAAAGAATACTGCTAGAGAGGCATATATACATGTAACAGAGCAAGAAAGCAGTTACCAGACAGAATGATAATATATTCACACCTGTAATGACTATGTAAAGCAGAGATACCTTCAAAAGTTCTGTTTTGGGAAGAAGACTGACCATTTCAGTCACTGTTTTAAAAATGTTCTGAACCAGTGTCTTGGACATCAGCAAAGAGGTTCTAGCTTTAAACTACCTTACACTTTCATCAAAGAGTAGTTTAACCTGATCCAGTTTTAACTGGCAGTGCAACAAATCAGAGAGCAGCTTTACAATTACTTTCAGATGACCTAAGTGAAAACTGTTGCTGAAAGATAATCTTTCACTTACCACATTCTGGTAATCTGCTCTTCGTGTTGGTACTGCAAAATTTGTGACTATGTTAAGTAGGCCCTTTCACCGATCTGGATGGAAGTTGGAGACTTTTTAAAGGGTATTTTTCACATGGATCACCAAAACAACTGGATTTACCATGTACAGTGGAGACCCACAGCTGAAGGCAAGGATGAGAGTGCTCCATTTGGTGATGGAGGGCCTTAACTGCCTTGCTGTGATTCTGAAACCACAATCTATGAGTCTAGACAAACCAGCTTCTCACACTGCAGCTCAAGAGTTATAACTTTGATCTGAAGAGACAGGATCTTCTTGACCAAGCGTAGACCACGCTGTGTTCCACGGTCCTGGCCACTGATTGCCTCACTCTGCGTGTGGAGAAGGTGCCCTTTGTGAGATGTGGGGCTATAACTGTAGCCCCAAAAGTACAGGTTGGAGCACCAACTGAAAAGCAGTGCAGCTCCTGCTTTTTCTATGTGCTTTTCTAGAAGAAACTGAAATGTCTGGGAGAATATTCAGTTTCATTCCATCATGCTTTTAAAGCTTAGCCAGGTATGAATCCAGGTACCAGGAATGCAGGAGTTACCACAAAATACTTGTCATATACATACACATTGCTCATAGCAACCACTGGCTTGTTTTGTTTTCTTCACTCAGGATCTAAAGCCAAAGTAGCTTGGATTTTACAAGTAAGACATTTTTAGATTACATAATTTTTCTAGAGAATGGATACTAACATTTCCCAGTTTCAGACTACCCTTTTCAATTTGGGCAATTAAGTCATGTTAATGCTTAAGTTTAAATATACTAGCTACTATCCTGTTCAGAAGCTTCTATTATTGGATATTCTGAATACTGAACAGACTAAATAAACATGGTCTAATACATCACTGGGTTTTATTATTACTTCTATTCAGTTAGAAAAAAAAGCAGGTTTCTTTTTCACTGAACTGTGTACTCCAAATGCTGTAAGAAATAAGGATTGTGCCTTTCTGTTTATTTCCGCTTACAGCATGAAGTTGAATAGCCCAATCTTGAATTATTTTTTTGCATTTTATATTCAGATACAAATATTACCATCGGAAAAAATCAAACACAAATAGTATATGTGAAGGTTTTGTACATGAAATGGAATATATAATATAGCCATATAGTGAAGCTACCCCTTCTCTGCCAATTACAGATGAATAGTTCGGAGCAGATGGTTAATTATTAATCTAAGTCAAATTTTGTTTTTAAGTCACATAGTTAGAGAGGTATAAAAAGTTTTGCAAATAAAAGTTCTTTAGAAGAAAGAATACATGATGAATTAGTGCTCTCTCATTGTGCAGGCAAATGACCACAGCTCAGATTTTAAAATGGATTTAGGAGAGTATTGCTTAATGATTTTAATTGGAATGCTTCAGAAGGGTTAAAAAAATTTATTAAAAAAAATATCCATGAAGTGTCCAAATTGAAACTACTTTTTCAAATTGAAAAAAAAATCCAAACAACTTTTTAAAAGTAGTATTACAGGTCAGAAAATGTAGAGAAAATTATGTATTTCTATAAATGTTGCTTGGACCAGTTCTCAGGTAAACTGAAGTAGCACTGGAATAAATGATACATATTTCACAGAATGGTAATATTCTCATAAAAAGCTCATTGCCACTCTGTGATGGGAAAAACTTATCTAACACTGTATGCCAAGTTTTATGTTTGGATGGCAATTAGAGAACCCAAAATGTTTAGGTAAGGAACATTTCAGTACAAAGCTTCTTAGTGAGTGAAATCCTTATGTGTCTTCTAGATTTGCCACACAGTTAAGGCTTTTGAGGAGTGCTTTTGGGTAAGTGAACCTCTTTTAAAACCAGCCACTGGTACTGAGAAATTTGAGTAAGTAACTGCATTTAAAATAAATATCCTCTCTTTATGAGTGAAGTCCTGTTTAATGTCTCCAGTTATTTATAAACCTGGATGTTTTTAGCAGAAAATTACGTACTAAAACTACAATTACTTCACTATACACATAAGAATGAAATTCAGAGATTTGTTTTCCCACAGTATGACAGTTACAAGCATTTCTTTTCAAAAGGAATGCTAAATGTGTTATTTTTGTTTCTGACTAAAGAACTGTATGCTAGAGAGATTTCTTCATAGTAGCAAGGAGTCATCCTCACACATAGCACTACTCTTATTAACCAGTGCAATTTACTTTCATTAATGAGAGTGCTATGTGGTCTAACATAAATAAGAAGTTATTTAACAGAATATTTTGAGACATGTGGACCACCTATAAATTTACCCTGCAGATGCTCTGTCACTCAGTATCAGAGGTTTTGTATCTGAAACATATATGCAGGTGCATTGGCTCAGTGCACAACTGTTCTGCTTCCAGAGCCATCAAGTTCTCTTCAAGGCCAAGTGCCAGCACAGCCCATGGCCTGTCTGGGAGAATTCTAAGGGTATGGGAATGAGAGTGGTAGTGAACATTAGGTGTGGGTAACACCTAACAGAGCTTCCATTACCCTGAAACAACCTCTCCTTTTGTCTTTGAGTGGTAATACACTTGTGCCTTCACACAGAACCTAAGCAGTGACATCACCACACCTTTAATAACCTGGCAATGGGTCCCTAAGTTGTTCATGCAAATAACTAACAGCTATGACAGGTGCTCAGCTAAGCACTTACCCCAACCACAACAGCTCTTGCAGCTCCTAGTCAAGGTATGGCTAAAGACCCACAGAGCTGTGTGAAAGATGTCCAGAACAGACACACTTCTCAGCAAGCCACTAAAGTATCTCCAGTTCTGGTATAGTACTTTAAGAGATTAATTCTGTCTGGTAAGTATTTTGACTACTCCTTTCCTTTCAGTGAGAAGTTGGATGGGGCTTTGGGCAACCTGGTCTAAGTGGAACATTTCCTTACCCATGGCAGAGGGGTGGAACTAGATGATCTTCAGAGGTCCCTTCCAATCCACACCACTCTGTGATTCAGTTTGACAGCTATTGACACAAGCAATCTTGTGCAGTATTTGGACAGTCCTTCCAAGTGAGGAAGACATTTTGATACAGAGGGTCTCAAAGACAGCCTTAGCTCTAGAGGTAATGACACTTAATGATAAAGGCATGTAAGCTGCTCCAGTGGATGTGAACTTTGAAGACCATGTTGAAAGGAAACTTAGATGGATCTGCAGGACTTCTCAAAAATATTATATCAAAATGGTCTGCCTGAATCTGTCCCATTCCTGTTGTAGAAATAACTGCTGTCAGAAATGAAACTTTAATAGAATTATGAGGGTGGAGAATCCTGAACACACCTGTTGTCTGTAAAGGGACCACATTATAAGTGACTTTAGGCCATTTTGTGAAAAATTGGTAAAGATATGGCCCAAGAACATCCGAAATGAGATTTCAGTCATAGATAGCCTTCCTCATAATTGCCTTCCTCTTGAGCTGATTTCAACAGGACGGTCTATTTCATCATAGAATCAAGCTCACATCCAGTAGCAACAAACAAACTTCTCAAAAGACACAGAAATTCAATTATTGCAAAACATTTATAAGGTTGCAAGAAAGTACTGACTCATCATCCTTGGAAATCTGCTGGAACCTAATCACCCTAGGAGTATGTTCTAAAAAGATTATTGGCCATGATCACTGTGTACAGAAGCCAATTATGGATTAAGACTAAAAAAGTAAATTCACTTGCAAATTAGTCCTTGCTGATCCCTCCACACTCAAGTGAGACGTGATAGAGAACACTGGCACTGATAACACAGCTATGACTCCTCTGCTTAGGGAATCTGTGATTTACATAATGCAGAACCGTATTTCTTGATGAGCAGATGACATAAAAACACAACACGAAAAGAACATTCCTCCACCACAGATTCTGCACACAAAAAGTAAGGAAAATCACGATCAAGCATAGGGCAGCTGTAAGGGTAAAACTAAGTATTTGGTCTTCATTATGAGGGTGCAGGCATATTGATATAACACTGATTCATCTAGAGTCTGGTACTCATATATAAGATTTAAAAAAATATATTAAAAAAAATCACTAGTATTTTTAAAAATCAGTCTGAAAACAAGAATTCAAACACTTTTCCCGTTAGCTGGTACTTGTGAAATTGCTTTTTAGAAATACAACTAATGCATTTATTGTATTTAAAATTAAAACAAAACCCATATTTTGTGTAACTGTAGCGCAAATTAAACCTCAACTTAGAAAGGCTTCTGCAGAATTGCAGTATTAACTATTAATTATAGGTAATTGTTGAAAGAACAATTTTTTTTAAATGGTCTTACAAATATTAAAATTTTTCCTCAGCTCTGAGATACAGAGAAACAGGGCTTCATAAACCATGCCTAGTGTTTTCACTAATGCTTTTCTAATAACACCAACATTATCTGCAGAATTTAGGGCTCTCCTTGAGGAGCATTAATTCTCTGAACTCATCCTCTCAAAAATATTCCACACACAAAGCAACAAAATGCTGTTTAATAAACTAAGAGGGTTAGGAATAGTGGGCTAAATCTTTTGATCCAGCACAGCTTCAGTTGGCATATATTTGCTAGGGATTATCATTAATTTACTTAAATCCCATTCTGATTCAGTTCTGGAATAGCTGGGAGTTCGACTCGGCCACAAAGTAATCTGAAATCACCTAAGGGATATTTTAATTTAAAACTGTCATCAGTTTCCAATCTGCAATCCAGCAGATATCAAAAGGTTATCCTCATGACAAAAGATTGCTTGAATGTAATGGTTCCCTGGTTAGAAATCTCTTACTTTAACATTCCTCTCACTTATGGGAAAGTAAAGGACCAACATTACCAATTTATACCAGATTATGATTTCTCTTGTGTGCCGGGGAATGCCACTAATTTAGGACCTTTGTTTTAAATATGAATAGCAAGGAGTTATGAATAGCAAAATTAGGGACTACAGATTGTACCAAAAGCCCTGAGACATTAGACTGTTTCCAAGAATTTCACTGGCCTACGAAACAAGGCAAACTAGGGGAATAATAGCTGTTTTTAGTTTACAAGGAATATTGGAAACTAGAGGAAAAAAACTTCTTACCAAAATATTTGATGTACAAAGTGTTACTTTTTTTGCTACAATATTTTTTTGTCAGACCACACTTTCCTTTACAGGAACAGAGACTAGTGGTGAGCACACCCCAGCTCCCCACAGTAGAATACTGCTGGTATGTTTACCATGAATGGTCACACTGTGGGGAAGATCCATTTTCTTCCTTAACCTGAGGCACTTTAAGATGAAAAAAGTTCCCTTTACAGTTAATGGAGAGTAACAGGCATCTCTAGGAAATGACTCACTCCATCCAAAATCTGAATTGCTTCTTGGAGATGTCACTTCCACCAAGGAAAGTTGACCTCAATCCCTAATTTAGGTACCTTAATTTGTAGGCTAAATTTAAGACGAATACCTGGGCATTGAGATTATTTGCAATGAGCCATTGCATACTCCAGAAAATCAATGTTAATTATGCATTCAAGTTCTTACATATTTTAAAGCATGAAACATACACTTTCAGAAATGACCTCATCTATTTACTTCCTTTCTTTTCTAACTTTTGAGAGACTTTTGGATTACTATGTGAATAATGAAAGACATTTTCCTATTACCATCATCTAAAACTGTATGATGCTGGGAAGTTGGTCAGTGGTCAGAAAGTTCTGACAGACAAATATAACAGCAAATCAGAGAGCCTCCACTAGAGAATAAGCTCTGCTTATGCCTAAAATAACCTTTGCTGGTGGACTAGTCTATTATTTTTCTCTGATTATATTTCTTTATTTTTTACTTTTGTACATCTGGTGTGTCATTCTTTCCTTTTACTCTCCTGAATTTTCCTCTGCTTCATGGGAGCTCTTCTCAACTCCAAATTCACTTTAAACCTGACTGCCATAGCTGCTTTTCCAAACGTAAAGCCCCTTTTTCTGACATTACGAGTGAAATCACAGATACTAGAGTTCCAGCATAAAGACTGGAGTTCATCAATGATGAAGTGTTAACATCTCCCACTTTGTGGTCAGTTGCAACATTTTTTCTTAATGATAAACACATAAGTAATTTCACTTTCAGTTCAAGAGAAAGTGAAAAAAGAAATAGTGATTTTAATTACCTGACATCTTTTTCAAGTTGTGTAATATGTTCTTTCTGTAGACTTATTTGAGAATCTCTCTGTTGCACAGTTTCAATGAGATATTTGTACGGCTGTTGTGCTTGGTTCAACAAAGAATTTGCTCTGTCAAGCTGTCAAAAAAAAAGGTATTACTACTAAAAATTTTATTATTTATAAAGTACAATTACTTGATTATTATTGAATTACTATTAGATATTATTGATTTTTACCAGTTGCATAATAATATACATCCCAAACAAAAAAAAAGGGGAAACAAACCACCTTTAAATTAATAAGTAGTATATTATCCTCCCAATTTTCTGTTCTAATTATATGTTATTTTCACTGCAATCATGCTACTCTCTACACTTCCCTAATCTACATTTTCAAGAGTTTTAATGTAACAGCTTCCATTGATTAAAAAAAAAAAAGTAAAGTCAATACCTCTGTTTGTGGTGTTATTGACTGGTGACTTTTAAAAACAGTATACTATTACAGTGGAATTTTCAGCTCAGAAATTGAATCTAGATAAAAATACAGTCCAAATGGAAAAAAAAAAATCCCTTTCTTCTGATCCGTTACTCTATATGAACAGCAAAATCCAACAAGATGCTTAAAAGACTAGTATAAAGTAACTGTCATTCCCATAAGTAGGAAATAAACCTTTCTAGCCTTGTTCCCTAAACAAATTAGGATCACTAGGTTTAAAAATCTTGCATGATATGGTCTGCATCTTGAGCAATATAACAAGATCATTCACTAAATTCTGTACAGAATTAAGATCATACAACAAGATTTAGTAGTTTCAGCAGCTGGAGTACACATAAGTCACGAAAAAATACAATGTCCGGTGAAGGTTCCAAAAAGGCATTCAGCTGCAAGCCCACTACTCAGCTAATTAATTTGTTCATTCAGAGTACCATTTTTTCTGTATACAGACTTGCTAGTTGCTTTTTAAGTTACCCAAAGACCATATTAGCCTTCTAGACAAAAGGGACTCTATCTATCAATTGTGGCACTGCTGTTCAAATTTCTGCAAAGTGAATTAATTCCAAAATTTAGATTGGACTCTAGATGTAGTACTTACAGATCACTATTTTGCAGAAGCTGATATATATAGGCTTCCACTTAAACTGAGAGTAACTAAGTGAGTTTCAGAGGCGATAAATGGATTATCACCAGCTGAGGATCTTTCTCGGATCAGGTCATGAGAATTCCTTTATTCTGTTTGTCCTAGGCATGGTCAACAAACCTTCTGTAGTAGAAAGAAATTCTCAATACCTACTTTAACACTGCAGGTCACTGCTACACAAAGCATCAGAAACAGGACTTTAAGGAAAAATTCTTTTCTAATGCTGTCGAAATAGGATCCTGCAGTTAAGTGAAACCTGACAAACTATAATAGGACTAACAGAAGACTGACAAGTTTTTCTTCAGTAGCTGAGCTTTTCCATAGGGTTCCAACTTTCAAGTACAGTATATCAGACTTCCTTAAAATGAATGAAATTATGGAGAAGTCAGTATTTTCTTCTTGGTAATGCTGAACCTTCCCAGAGGATCAATATGATTTCTTTCTGTAAAGCTCAACAGCAATTGTTTCAAGGACAGACCAAAAGAAGAGTCTTACAGCATCCATTTTAGTTATTGAATTATTTTTCTTTTCCACCCTCCTTTAAAAAGCTAACAAAACCCAGTTGTATCTTAAATACTGCACCAAAATAGCAGTATTTAATGCAAATTCAAAACTAAGAGTTGATATAATCACTTTTGCCTCAACTTTTTATCCATTTTCTAGATTTCTTCTAAATGACTGAACAAAGTGTCAATCAAAAGAATAATAATGGGCTCCCTAAGCATGCTGTAGTTTACAGGATCTCTCTTTTGTTCTTAAAAAAATAAAAATCAAGAAAGTTACAACAGCTTGGAGTAAAAATCTATCTTGGCTCAGGGAATGATTTAAAGACAGCAACACACGTTTGAGAACTTTAACTATATAAAAAAGATAATAGATAGCAATCAGTATAAAATATGAAATGCAGGAAATTTACCACAGGAGCTACAACTTCAAGGGGGTAGTTGATACCAGCAGACAAAAAATAGAAGCAAATAAATTCTAGAAACAGTACAATCCAATATGGCAGAGATACAGTAAAACTGTATATAATGTTGATGAAAACACAGAAGTTTTCAATAAAATTTTTGCATCTGTTTGAAAACAAGTCAGATGATCAGCTTGTGTAACATGAGAACAATGGACTACTTTCCACTCCACTATGTTCACAAGCGTAAACTCCTTGTGCACATACTGAAGGATGGCAAGCAGTATGGCATAAGTAATTATTATCAAACAAATTACCTATAATCATATGCAAAATTAAAAAAAGGAAGAAATAAATCTGCTTTAGTGCTCAGTCCTGAATGCCAGACGTAAGTTTAACTGAAAGCAGGTCTTAAAAGATTTTATTTACACATAAGGGTTTGATGTTAGTAGACTGTGCACTAGCTATCTGCAAAACATTTAACTTTGTACTGGATTACATTCAGATCTAAACTATAAAATTAAATGATAAAAATCAAGAATTTAATGGCAGAATAAAAATGAGGTGAAGATGTTCTAGTGGAATTTTGCCAGAATTTGAACTAAGGTCACTGGTACTCAATCTTTCATCAGTGATCTAGAAGCAAATATAAAACTAATGTGGGTAAGAAACATATTGAAGTGAAAACCAGAAAGATTAAAGATTAAAGATAAAGAACAATGATAGGGAAGAATACCAAGCAATAGATTCACCAATTTCCTGATGTCTGCAAGTAAAGATTTGAAAGACTATGTTTCAGTCAAATACAAATTACTATGATATACTTAAGAAGAATACATAAATTATAGTATTGGTTAAAAAAAAAAGACTTCACTGTTCATGCATCTTTCATTAAAATACTATATATAATCATATATATACATATGAAGTACATAAAATTCATAATTTAAAAATATGTAGAAAATTCAAATATTTGCCCAGTGGAGTACTTGGGTGTAGTAATCCTAATTTATAAATACCATGGCTTTAAAAATCAAACTGTTAAATAACATTGTAAGCTTAGAAATTCCATAGTGGCAATATATAATAGAAAACATAGTTGTTCTTTGGTTCCTAAGAGAAAGTTAAAAGACAGTCTTAAAAATACTTCATAAAATTAGTTTGTCCTAATTATGGGACATTTCAAGCTAAGTTTTGTTTAGCGTTTGTTCTCCAAGTCAAACGAATATGTAATTTCAGGTATTATATATAGAATTTTAAAAGATCATTAAATTAAATTCATTGTAACAAAGACTCAAAAACTGAACAATTGTAGAAAAGGATTTACAGAAATGTCTTCGAAAGTGATTTAAGAGAAAAGCTGTATAAAAAGTAACAATGTATTCATTGAACAATTAAGTATCAAACAGAATAAACTAGTCTGGCTAGCTGGTCTTCTGTTCAGAAATCAAAATGCTCTCTGTCTGCCTCACATTCTTGTTTAGTCCCTAAAATAATCCCTCTTTCAATATTAGTTTCAAAATACAATAAAAACTTCTTTGAAAACTTCTATCATAGAGCTTTGGTTAATTATGAGGCCATTTTTTTACATCAAATAGATAATAAACATTTCATTTTACGAACAGCTGTTCTGCAATGTTTAGAGTTTCTACTGATTTGAATTTTTGTGTAGCAGTAATTTACCTCTTGTGAAATCTGTGTTACTTGTTCCTTCTGATGTTCCAGATCTTTTACAAGCAATGAGTTTTGCTTTTCTAGTTGCAGTAATCTTCTTGCCAAGTGAACACTGTACCAATAAAAATCAAGCTCAAGTTGAACTTTTCCCAACTTAGGACTATTTTCCAAAATAGGTAAAAGAAATTCTCGCATCATATTGCAGAACTTGATTGCCTTAATTTCTCACCAATACTTAAATACTAATATATATCAACTACATAGTTAAACATGCTGCATGGTCAAATTTAGAAAAACAATGAAAATATTACAAAATTTAAAAGCACTGAAATAGCATCTCCACAGTTATGCCAATTGTAGTATTTTATACAAAGTAATTACCTATATAATTTTCCAGTACTATACAGTTACAGCAATACTGTCAAAATGCTTCATCTAATTATGAGTATTTATTTTTTAGCAACTTTATAGAATCACTATAACAGGTTTCTCCTTAAATAACAGTTTAAAAAACCACACATCAATATACATTTCATAGCAGAACACTGAAAAATGTAGTATTTTATCATTTTCAAAACAGAAGCAAAATTGTTTTGTCCGACATTTAATATGCTAAATAATTAAACGTTATTGCCACTTTTTAAAAATAAACTCTTACATACAGTCACAAATTACCTTGAAGAGAAAGGATTATTGGGACACTTAACAACCTAGTTAAAAATAAGATCCTCAATCTCTTGCACACTTCATGTCCCAAATCAAGAGTTTATCATCAATTTAACAGCACAGATCCATAGGCAGATTCAATATGCAATTGCAGAGCCTACTTCCAGACATCTAACCTAGTCTTCCAAACTATTATTAATCACAGTAGGACATGGAAGGGACCACAGTGGGTCACTTGGTCCAACCTCCCCGCTCAAGCAGGGTCATCCCAGAGCACATTGCACGGGATTGCATCCAGAGGGTTCTTGAATAACTCCACAACCAGTTCTTGACAATAATAGGGAATCTATGAGAGGATAACTGGTCTAAAGCAGACTGATAGGGAGATTATATTTACCCTTAAGCTGAGGCTTACACTGTGTAAAGCTAGTTGAGTGCACAAAGTTTCTCTGAAAATTTGACCAGTCATAACTTCCACCTCCTCCTCAGTAAAATGGAATACACTTTTAGATTTGGAAGAAGTCTTAGTATTTTTCATCTGTGTTATAAACCTACCCTTTCATGTAGAAATCTTTTACTTTTGCCTATTGTGAGAGGAACTACCTACAATTTTCAATAGTTTTTACCATGAGGTTGGTTCTCTCAGTTCCTCCTACAAGGAACATTAGGTTGTGTAAACAGTAACTGAGAAAAACAAGTTAAGTCTCCTAACTAGTTATTTAGATTTTTGTTTAGGAGATATGAGATATGTGTGAAGATCTCATCTAGCACAAAAGAGAAATGAACCACTTCTTTGACTAGTAGCTATTACAGTGTAAGGGAAAACTTGGATACCTTCCCATGGCAACTTTAGGAATGCAGCCCATCTCAATTTTCCCAGCTACAACTATTCAGTGAACTTGACCTGAATTTGCAAGTATTTAAGGATAACACAAATACGACTTTATATGTATCTCATTGATACATTTTTTGACTAGTTTTAATTTGAAGCAAAGGCATAAAGGGACTGATCTGCAAAGACATCTTATTCTGGAAACCTTTTATTATAACTATACTAGAAAATTATGCACTGCTCGAGAATGTGATAATTTATTGTTAGCAAACCACTAGAGTCACTCTGGTAATACTCTGTATTTTCTCATTTACACTCTCCCAAGCAGTTCCTAGGCACGGGTGAGAAGTTAGCATGGGCAAGCAAATCATTGCCAATGCGTCGTTCACGTGCAGCTTAACCCACAATGAGAATTTAGTTTTATGGAAATGGGATACTACATGCCATTTGGTCTTGATGCTTCAGAGTGTTCCCAAGGATGTTTAGTTTAGTACTATGGGTGTACGGTGCCTATGTCCAAAGTAATGAAATAGTTGTTATTGGTAAGTAGGTAAAGAAGTACAGATCCCACAATGCCCTATGCTTGAAAATGCAGGTTTTGTACAAAGTTTCAGAAACTGAAGTGCATGATGCGAACTTAAAAGAGCCTCTCATTTAGGATCCCATATAGCAGGGACTAAAGAGCAGGTAGTGGACTCCAGAGCAATCCTAGAGAGCAGAAAACTTACCTGTGTTTCTTTAATGGTTCTAAACATAGAAGCTTATGTCACAGAGTCTTTGCTTAAAAACTCTGGGAGCCGAAGGCAACACACACATTTTCTGCACAGCAGGTAAACCATACACAGACTTCTATGGCTTTTTTAATTTTAAAAGACAGAGAAAGTCTATGAAGTGTCCAACATCATTATGAAGGATTAAATCAGTTTTATTAGTCAATGCCTTTTGGAACAATGACATTCTGAATGACAGAGCCACTTCTAAGCTCAGAAAGTGTCTTCCAAGCATATCTGAAATCCTGGCCTACTGATCATCAGATTCAGTATTCAGCAGTGATTTAGCACAATTCTTATATATGTAAATAATCTAAACTGAAGCTAATAAGGTGGGGAAAAACAAGGATATAGGCTGAAACTCAGAGAAGTTCCCAAACTATTGACAAAGGAGGAAGAAACTGAACTTTTAGGAAACGATACTATAGGACTCTCAACAGTTTCCTAAACCAGACCTACAACAGGGTTATGGAAGTTTTTTTTCCACACCCCCACACCCTTGTTCTTTTCTTCTTCTTCGTTTTTATGCAGTGTAAAGAGAAATCTTACAAGGAAACAATCTGAAGAGGCTTAAAAGAGCAAATTAAGCCATGTTTAAGTTAAGTACAACATAAAATCTTTTATGGTAGTCAGCAATATGTAACTTGGTCCACAATAGGTCTAATCTGATTGACAATCATATCGACAACATTTGAAAACAAATATATAGGGCAGAAGAAATAGTAGGTGGTCCATAAATCTTTGCTGAAAATATGAACAGACCATCATTTGCCCTTAATTCTCATTAGTAACTTTTGACATTAAATATTCTTTGTCATGGAGAAGGTGAGGGTTAAAAAGACAAACCCAATTAAATAAAATAATACTTGTAGTAAAAAAACAGCTATAAATTACAAAAACTGCAATTAAACCTTCTGAATGATAGAAATGTACACTGTGAATCTATGGTGTATGTTCACCTTGTCTTTATACTCTTCTTGGTGTGCCCACCAATGATGGTGGAGTTTCTCATTTTGGTCAAAACCTACCACTAGCACAATTATGCAGCTGACTTTCCTACACTTGAGCAATTGTGGGCACACTTGGATTATGTGGAATAAGCCTCATCCTAGGAGAACTACCATCCTAATTTTGAACAACAGCAGAGGTTTTACTGTAGTCACAGTCTAAAAGTATTATGAATAAATCCACATTCATAGAATCATTAAAGTTGGAAAAGACCCCCAAGATCCAGTCCAACCTATGACTGAACACCACATTGTCAACTAGACCATGGCACTAAGTACCACCCAGTCATTTCTTGAATCCTTCTTGGGATGGTGACTCCACCACCTTCCTGGGCAGTCTGTTCCAATGCTCGACAACCCCTTCTATGGAGAAATTGTCCAACCTGAACCTCCCATGGCATAGCTTGAGGTAATTTCCTCTTGCCCTGTTACTAGTTGCCTGGGAGAAGTGAGTCATAGCCACAACACATGGGCTCACAATGAGTCATGCAAATGTTAGTATTATTTCTTAAAGGCAATGCATAATATAAATTTATTATTTAAAAATGAGTATGAGCAAGAGGTATGTTATTCACCTACAAGTCCTTTTAATCTATTGATCAAATTATCAAATTGGTCAAATCAATGCAAACAGAAAAAATGTAAGTGGAATCAGATCCTGTAGTCATAAAGATGAAATAGTGATGTTCTGAAAACTTGTCTTTCCTAATTTCCTGACATTCCTGTTTTTCTTACCATTAAATACAATAACCTTTACGGTATTAGTAATATATTTCCTATTATATAAATGTAAAGAATGTAACTAACCTGTTTTTACAGCTGCTTAGTTTTATACGATTAAAATTAATCTTTCTGAAAGTCAACGAAAAGAGATCTTAAAAAGACTTAGAAAAACATGTATATGCTCATTCATATGCATCAACCACATTAACAGGTCCTAGTCCTCAATCTATTCCCATATACTTACGTAATTAAAAAACCTCCTTATGTTAATCAAACTGGATGGATTCCAAGAGAAAATATAACGCACTTATCTTCATTTAGTTTATCTTGAATAAGTAAATTCAGGAGGTGCTTTTCTTTACCTTTGCTTTAGTCGTCTTTTGGCTGTTGTAGGAACATTAGCACCATATCCATATGAGAAGAGAACCCTTTCAGCTTCAAATTCATCTTCCACTGAAAAAAATTGCAAAAAGGTACTGTTGAAAAACAGTGCCAGAACTTATAAACTTCTAAGCAATTCTATTTATAACTCTACACATACAAAAATATTTTTCTAGAACCTAAATTTTCAGTTGGTATAACCTTCTGGACTTAAATGGAACAATTTTGTTCACAAATAACATTAATACAGTGCTATACTTTAATTTCTTACAGCACCTTTTATTTTTATGATTAACATAAGACATGAAATAAGAAAGAAAAGGAAAGGAGTTCAGAGGCTTTGAATATTCATATTATTGGTATGGTCATAAAATACATACTAGTAGTATAAGTTCAATTCAGCAGTAGAGGATTAGACTAAGTTTTTTTACTAAAGAATTAATTTTCTGTGCATATATGAGGATGTAGAGGAAGATAAAATTAGGAAGTGTTTAAGGCGACAGGACATAACGAAGCCCATGGGACCAGAAGGGACACATCTGATGTTGCTGAGGAAGCTGATGTCACTGTGAGGCTGCTAACTATTATTTTTGAAAGACTGTGGTGGTCAGAAATTTCACCACATTTGAGGAAAACAAATGTCATAAACATCTTCAGAGAAGGGCAAGAAGAAGATTCTTATGTTTATGCAAAGTAAAAATATAAAAAAATAATCTCTGCCTCCATAGATGATTGATTTTTGAAAATGCATTTCTAAGGAATTTAAACACATTACAATTGCTTTGAAAAGAAATCCCAATTGCAGCAAGATTAAAATATGTATAGATTTTCATATTTCAGCTTGTGAAATTCAGGTTTCCTCTCTGCTGTAAGATGAAGTGGGCCAGAAAAAAAAAAAAAGAAAGAAAAAGAGAAGTGTGTGTGTGAGTTAAAGGCAGGGGCAGAGAGATGGGGACAGTGAAGAGGGATAAAGGGGGACCATGAGAAAAGGGGAGTGGCAGGAGAGAAGGAGGGAGGACAAGTGAACACCAGCCCAGGCAGCACACAACAGCTTTGATCAATCAAGTAGTTGGGAACAGGAGAAACAAATTGAGGAAATGACATAAGAGTCCTATCTGACTCATCTTTCCTAATGCTCAAGTACCTCAAAATCAGAAATACCTTCACTTCTCAACAACTTGCACAATGCTATAGCTTCTGTCTTCACTTGCCTAATACCCTCGTAATGCTATTTTAAAAAAGGATTCTTAAAACACATTGAAGAAAGATAAAAGCCTCTAGTAGAGCATTTATGATAAGTCACATATCTAGTTATGTGAAAAATAATACAGAAATTCCAGTAAGTATGACAGAAAAATTTTACTAATGTGGCATTACAAATGCACCAGAACTTCAGGGTTGTTTTAAATATGACAGGGAACTCTCCAGTGCTGTTAAACACTTATGGTTCAGGAAAACATAAAAGTAATTTAGCTTGCCTTTGTCAATACCCTTCTTTTTGATTACAAATTCAGTGCTGCATGTTGCAGAAAAACATCAGTGAGATCCTGCCCTGTAAATTCATATCTGTCAGAAGTGTTCAGTAAATGTCAGATCATGAAAACAAGCACAAAAAAATTGAAATGTTGTAGGTATCAAGTCAAGGTAATGTTCTGTATCAGTGTGTGCTTCTCTTCTCTTCTGACATTTCAGGTTCTCCACCTGACTGTGTGATGGAAAACATACATTTTACAAGTTAGCGGACACTTATTAACAACAGTTTTATACACTACTTGCCAAAAAAAGTGCCATTGTGAGGATATAGATAGGTTTGTCCTTTTTCTTAGGAAGATACTAACCATGGAAGCAAGAAAAAATCAAACAACTAGTCTACAACAAAAAAACGCTAGAGTGAAGATTTTACCCTGAAAAGGAAGACTAGATAAATGCCAAGAAAGTTTATTTTTGTTATTCATGTGGAAACCACTCAGACGCTATAAGAAGTGGGTATATAAATTCTTGATAGTTTCCTGAATAGTCTGTTTCATATCATTTCAATATTAAAAAAGTGAGGCATAATGATGGGTTACTCACAGTACAAATTCAGTGATCTCTTCCACATGCACATTTTCCAAAGGAAAAATTAAAAAGTTTATATATTTATTATTTATAATATATATAATAATATATATCATTTATATATTATATGACAAAAGCCATCTCACATGTGCAAACACACGGCTTACTAAAAAGTCCAGAGAACCCAACCTTCACTGGCATCCCCCCATATTGTAAAACAGTGGAGGCTTTATGACTCAAGAGAAAGAAAAAAATATTATATGCTATTTAAATATAAAGAAGTGATCACAGGACTGAAGACTAATCCTTATTATCGCTAAAATTCATAGAAAGTTAAAACTGTCTTCCACACAATGCCTCAGTCTAAATTATATTCCCCAGAAGACAGACTAAAGTTTTTCCATAATATATTCAATTTGAAAAATATTTCCTTTCAACTATTTTTCTACCTTTAGTTATATTTGACATGTAAATATCAGGACATAATTTGAGACACAGGAGGAAGTATATCTGTCTTCCCCTTCAAAGTGTTTTTTAAAAAAAAATACTTTTTTTCTTCTGTTTTCCCTCAGATACTAGTCTTAGTACTAGTAGTAGTATTAATCCTAACTTTCTATATCAAGTACACTATAATAATAGAAAGTTCATTATTAAATAAAAAGTAAATTGAAATAATATTAAACCGTAACGTCTTTTTTTCTCCAATGAAATCAGAAAATGAATAATTATATTTTAAGAGAACAGTTCATTTGGAAACTTTTATTTCTCGAAGTCATATTGTAGCATAGACTGTAAATTGTAATTAAAATAGATACTTAAGAAGAAGTTAAGAATGATTTAGTTCTGTAAAATCTTTAATGCCATCCTAAGATGCATAAGAAAATGTAAACCAGTGAACAAAAACCAGCTTTCTGAACTCTATCTTCTCCTTGGAAAAAATGAAGGTAAGATCCAAAAATTCTTTATTAATACATAAATTCTCTTTAAACAAGTTTCTATATACACTTCCAAAAACATGTTACCAAATAAATATAAACATGTATATAGCAAATGTGCTTATGGTCAGATTGGAACCTTTGGGTAGTCAGGTCATTCTAAGTACAAGCTGCAGTGTATAAAATTAATAAACTATGTGTAGTCTAATTACTAAAAATACCGTGACATCACTGCATCTTGGTAATACATACTTTGATATACACTGTTCTTTGCATATAAAGTTTATGAAATTATCTTCTACCTGGAACACATTATAAATTGTGAATATTTTTTGAGGAGCAAAGAAAGAGAAAAGGATAAGAAGATAGTTGAATTAGTTTAGAATCTTACTCTATTCTAGTTTAGAATTGTACTCTATTTACGAACAGGCTAAAAGACTTCAGGATTAGAGTCAGAGTTTCAAATTAGAAATTACTTGCTTTGTGGACTCATTTAGGCCGAGAATCAAATCAATAGAGGTTTTACAGAAATTTTGCTGTTTGGGAACAGATATTTTTATTTTTGCCAATCAGACACAAATATGTTCAAGACTAATCAGGTATGAATTTAATCCATGGTTTAGTACTCAATACAGACTTAGCTGCAACAAACAAGTACTTAATATCCAATTATTATTAATACAACACATGGAAGAATTTTCCTCCCCTTCCAATTAATTAAAGAATTCACATTAATCATGTATTATGAAACCTATATTTGTCTGTCAAGAAAGAGGGTTTCCTAATATTTAAAATAAATAACAGCAGAATCCTAAAAACCATATCCAATTATAATGGATTATCAGACTAAGGAAAAGAGAAATGACAGAATACTGAGATGATTTTTAATAAACACAAACTTAGACATATGGATGTTTGATACACATTTACAGATACATTTAGAAACCTGTCATTAATATTTTCATCAAAATAATTACTGTCTTGTCAGGCGTAAGGAAGAATGACAGGCACTGTATTACTTTCCAAGTGCCATGAAAAAAAAGAAATCTTGTCATAATGCCAGAAACACCCCCAGACAGAGTATAACTCGTTACAGAACTTACTTTCTGCTGTTTGCAATATTATCTCATCAAGCTCTTTTTCAAGTTTTTCATAAGTATCTAGTCTTGCTTGAAACTCCGAATTCTGTGTTTGAAGCTCAATAATGCGTGTTTCACTAGAAGCCTGAAGACTATAAAATTCCTTCGTAAGCACCTATGAGAATGAATAATGAAAATACCAGAGATTCAAGCATTACAGCTACTTTTGAAAGTGGCAAAATACAATACATGTAAAATGCATAGCAGTAGGATATTAAATATTTCATGTAACTTTTGCACAGAAAAGATTAAAATACTTTAAAAAGTAGTTATTTTTTCAATTATATGATTTTGCACAGATTACAGTCTCGAGTCATATCACTTATGCCTATCTCCAAAGGCATAACTCTAAGAATCACTGAAAAAGCTGCAAGAATTTTAAAGTTAGGAAAATCAAGGTAACAACTAAAAAAATTCACACACGGCAGTCAGAATAGCGTAAATGCAATTATTTTTGTTGCTTTAACGGGATTCAGATTTCAGTTTATCAATTCTTTTAAACAAAAAACCTCATGTTCAAAAGTAAAAGTTATGAAGGCCTGTATAATAACTAAAGTTTGATAGAGTGCTTTATAACAGGAAACAACACTGACCACATAAATATACAACAAACTGGAATAAGCAAATTCTTGAGAAGTAAAGTAGTAATCTACATGCTTTGCAGAAAAATCCCACCAAAACAGGTAATGTAATAACCAGGTGGGTACTGCAGTTAAATTTAATACTAGTTTCCTAAGTAAAAATCACACACATTCAGAATGACAAGTGAATACAGATCTTGAGACACAGAAATATATGAATAGTGTACATAGCAGTAATACCAGATTCACTGTCAACACCACTAAAGAATGCAAAATGCTTAGAGAAACAAGCCACCAGAATATAAAAAGATCAGTCTAGTGTCACAGAAGAAATAAATGTATAGGTTAAGGCTCAGCAGCATATAAACAATCTGTTTCCTAGTTAGCAAGAGAAACTACTCTACGCCCCAAATAAAAGCAAGAGTTAGTTCACAAACCAGCTGTAGTTGAGCCACAAGACACTAGTGACCACATTATGAATAAAGATTAGTATCCTAGAAGAAAGGTAAGGAAAAAACCTTAGTGCATAAATGTTATATTTAAGAAAGGAAATAAAAACCCTAAGAGAATTCAATCATAAGGAACAAAAAAAAAAAAACTTCAGACATCAAATATTTAAGTTCTGCAAGAACATTTCTTCATGAAAGAGCACTGGTTGAAAAGTGTCTCTCTAAAGAGAAAAAGAAGTGCCAAAAGTGTTAGTGGAACTGAAAGTCAAATATTCAAGTTATAATTACATCAAATACATATCCACAAAGAAAACGAAAATATAACTCAAATTGAACTACATTCTCCAAGTTTCACACGTCTGTGCAATTAAAACTCTGTTTAGCAACCTCTAAGTCTAGCAAAACTGGCATTTGCAGTGTTTGTGACCACAACCAACCTCATCAGCCAGTATCTGAATGTCCCAATACAGACAAAACAAGAAATTACAGTCTATCTAAAACTCCCTGTTTCCACTCTATAGTTCCTGGGACCTGAAGATTGGCATCCTTTTCCAAAAAACAAAGGCTGCCATTGCTGGCACTTTCTTCTACCCTTCCAGTTTCTGCCCTGATATTTGATTTAAACATACACCGACAATCTCATTTAAATCTCACAAACTGGACTTCATGATATGATTTTGGGACTAACTGTGGACAGGTAAAGAAATATTGTTTTAAAGTAAATTTTCTCTGTGGAATACTCACATTTCCAAGACTAAAACAAGTGAACAGGATATGATACATTTTTGGAAGTACATGTTTGAAAGATAATAAATTCTAAGCTTGTAGAGATAAGCAGTCATTCAGGTCTATGTAAATAGGTGCGTTGTGGGTGCAGGTGCCCAGATTGTTCCTCTCAGCCAAAGCAGTGGTACCCCCAGGAAACTGTACTTAATTGAGGACAAAAATGCTGCATGGCAGTGAGGAGTGAAGGAAAAAATGTGAGAAATATCCATGGTGTTGACACTAAGGTGAGGGAAGGAGGGGAGGAGGGGCTCCATGTGCCAGAGCAGAGGTTGCCTTGCAGCCCACGGTGAAGCAGGTTGCCCTCCTGCAGACCATGAAAGCACACCGAAGCAGATGTCCACACTACAGTCCATGAGGACCCCAGGTTGGAGCAGGCAGACATGCCCCAAAGGCACTGCAACCTCTGGAGAGCCCAAGTATGAGATTTTCTCCTGAAGGAAAAAGAAGCCCAGAGGATCCACACCAGAGCAGGATAAAAGTGTGAGGAGAAAGAATCATGGAGAAGAGCTGTTAAGGACTGACTCAAACCCCCATTTCCCATCCCTCCCTGCAGTGCTGTGGGACAGGGAGGTACAAGAGTCAGAAATGGAGAAAAGTTAACACATAAGAGAATGGAGTGGGGAAAGATGTTTCAGTTTTTTTCTTTGTTTCCCATCATCTAAATGTGTGTCAATTGGTAATAAGTGAAATTAGTTTTCCCCAGGTCAAATCTGTTTTGTCCATGATGGTAACTGGTAAGTGATCTCCCTATCTTTATACCAACCCATGTACTTTATAGACTTATTAGACTTATTTACCTCAGCCCCATTCTCTTCAGGAAGAGGAATGAGAGTGGCTGGATGGGTGTCTGGCACCCAACCAAGGTCAACCTACCATGCTAGGAGTAGCAAGGTTAGGTCTTTTCAATTCTGTATACACCATGCTCTCTTTCACTTTTTTTAGTTGCAAAAATTTGTTCCAGAATTGCATATCAATAAAAAGTATTTTATTATGTAACAGCACTATTACAGATCCTAGTTTTAAATAATGATACTGAATTCACCGTAACTGATCTGGTGAAACTGTCTTCTTTCCCTACAATTATCACATAGACTGACATAAGCAGCTTTGTGATAAAAGCAGTATATATACCTCACATGAATGATGCACTCTCTTCAACATCTCTCCATGAGAGATTGTTTTGCCTTCTTCCTCTCTCTGAAGTCTTATTCTCCACTAAAGTGATGAAACTTAATAAGCTTTGTCGTTCAATCTTACCTCAGCAGAATTTGGTGGAGATACTAACTCATCCATGTTACGTTCTTTGTTACCTTCCCCCCAAACTTTTCCATTTTAAATTCTAATTGAAAACAACTACATAATGCCTGATAAAATGTCTCTTTATATAACATACCTCCAGCTTTCTCTGATATTTCTCACATTCCATTTGGCACTGTGAAAGATTCTTAGCTGTTTCTTGTTGCAGGAGTTGAACATGTTCAGTTTCAAAGGACTTTAACTTACTTTGGTGAAGAAGTTCAGCTACTTTGCTTTCTGTGCCAAGCTGCATTTGTCTGTACCTGAAAGGAAAATGAAAAAATAAGTTTTAATGATTCAAAAATAAGCAAACACAGAATATATGCTAGTTCTGTTCATTGCAGGTATAAATTTCAAGAACCAATACAGTATTTTGAAAGTTTCATAGGTATTAGTATGGTTATCTATGTAACTATTGTAACCTGTATTTGAAACATCATTAGGAAAATTCAATATTATAATGACAATGCAACACAATGTATGGAAAACTCAGTCTATGCCTTTCCTAAATATGTAGTTAATAATCAAATGACAATGACCTCACAGTATACCTTATTTTTTCTTATTTTTAAAAATGTTAGATCAATGTGAATCTGTTTCTTGGCACACAAATGCATGTAGTGAAGTGTTTTCCTGGGAGAGATACTAAGGAAATATTTTCTCTCTTTACCACCATGTGTTACATGTGATAGGGAGAAGTGGTATTAGGCATCAGTGATATCAATGGTGCATCCCTTGGGATATCATGAATATCAGCTACACTACTTTTTCCTGCACCCAAAGACATGAAGAACTGTCAGACCACAATGGTGTATTAATTTCCACAGTCACTCAGGACCACAGGTCCTTCAAAAAAAGCAGAAATGAAGTATAACTTCGAGAAAATCACTACAACGTAATTTTAAGTGACAGATAAATAATATTCTACTCAGAAATGGACTTCATCTATTTTACTCATTCATTCTACTTAACAGACAATCTCAAAATCGAGGTATAAAAAGGTTTGCTGATAGAATACTAAATTATTGGACTGTAGAAAATTAGGGTGAGGTGAAGAACAGCAGAAAACCTCATAAATCTTAGCATTAAATAAGATATGAAATTAAAGGAGATATATGCAAAGTAAATCACAGGTTTTAAAAATGCTCCTAACCATCTACATAGAGTGATGAACTCCTAACTGACTGTTTTCATTCATGACTGAGATCTTGGGATTATAATAGATAAATCCATTAAAACTTTGGTTCAGTTTTAAATAATGCTCAAAACTAGCATTTTGGGAATTACTGTAAAAGCAATAGAGAAAATACAGAAATCACTGTGTCACTTTGCAATTCCATGTTGCTGCCTGCATTACTGAGTGCTGACAACCATCCTAGTACTTCACCTCACAAGGAATAGAGCTGGTAAAGCATCAGAGAAGGGTAGTTAGGACTGCCTTTGACAACCAGCAACATTGCACACTTACACAATCGCACTGTGTGCAATAAATTACTTCTGCAAGCTAGGACTCTACAGCTTGGAAAAGAGAGGGAAAAGGAAGAAATAGGAAGCCTGTAACATCATGAGCAGCATGGAGAACGAAAATAGGAGTCGACTGTATTTTTGAATAGATGAATGAGAAAGCAACTAATGAGGCAGAATGTAAACAAATATAAGTTGCTATTCATACATGAAAGCTGTGAAATTCCTTACCATAAGATGCTGGGGATGCTAAAAATTAACACTTTCTCAAGAGAACACTGAACAACTTGCAGCAGAGAAATCCTTTGATAACTAGTAAGTGGAAGATGGTACTTCTCACACCGAAGCCACTTAACAACAAATGGTTAGATTGCCAGATGAACCTTTACTCCAACCCAGCATGGCTGTTATGTTACTTGCCATTTGTCAAATTGCAGTTGCAACACAATTCCAGTCTATTTAGCACCTTATCTTTAGGTGGGATTGAGAGTGTTTAACAAAAACAAGGGGATTACTTCAGATATTTTCCCTGAGGATTTCAGATGTAGGAATGTTTCTAAGGCACAAAGAGGAAGCAATTTTCACTGGAATTAACTTGAATAGAACAAACAGGTGCCATTATGATGCCCCTGATAATCACTCTGAAGACATCTGTGTATGTGTAAACAGTCCAGTGCATGAATGAGATTGTTCCCACACAGGTTGAGACTGGAAGTTCTGCTTACTGAGCTCATGAAAAGGTTTTTCTTTTAAAAACAATTTTCTTTTTCAGTAGTAAGACATTTGTTCTCAGTGTTACTGCACTCAAACTGCTAAATGCCAGTTACCTATCTAGATATTGACTACTACTGTCATTTTTGTTTGGGGATGCTTTTCAAGTGCGGATAATTTAAGTATTTCATCACTCCTTCCTGACTGTATGTTCCTATTTTCATTTTATGATACAAAAAAAAATTCAGCACTTTTGAATTCTCCATATTTTGTACATGACTGGTTGCAGACATGATACTAAATCTTTTCTGGTATACACATTGTTTACAATCCTGGGAAGAATGCTTTGTTCCAAAACGAGTAAGTCTTCACAAAGATACATGCCATCCAGCCAACAGTGCAGTGAAACCCACAAATTTATTTAATTACTAGTCATATTTATCGACTCTAAACAACAAATTTGCACCTTCCACCTCAACACAAACAATACCTTCCTGTCCACAGCTTCAGACCTTGGATTAGTCTGAGGTTCAATGATCTGTGCCGTACTGAGCTTCCACACCGGAAACACGCATAAACTTATGCAAAGCAGAAGTAGGTACTTCTCTGTATCTATTTTCTATACTTTCCAGAGAAGTCTGTAGCTCTCTGATGATTCTACTTAATCAACTGGGTGTTTCCAGAGCATGCTTCTCAACCCAGTCATGAACAGTAACTTCAGAAATTTATTTTTTTTCTGCTTTGTTTTGGAAATTCGAAGCAGCTTACATGTGCGTGATCTGTTTTGTACTGACAAGGTTACAAAGGGTCAGTTTTCTTTTGACCTTACTACACTGTTGATCGGACTAGTAACTCCTCCACCGTAGCACCATTCAGAGTTTCTTTGTCATATTTGCTTTTACTTGGCCAGATAGTATCTCTGGCTTCTTGGCTACTATTTCAGCACAAGTGTGTGTGCATGTGTGTATAGAGTCATGTAACACAATGTGCTGAAACACATTCCTTCATCTGCCTAGATGGTCTCTAAGGGAAAACAAAAGAAAACAAAACCACCCTATGCTTTAATACTACTATTACGGAAAAAAACCCTGTGGAATGTGGGTCTGCAGGATTTTTCTCCATCAAGAAATTTTAGCAAACTTGATATAATGAAAGAGTAGAGATTTTAATCTCACAGAAGAATGAGGGTTGAGAATGAAAGGGAAATTACAGATTGAGCCAATGAAAAAGAATGGAAAAGAAAAAACATATGGAAGAATCATCTAGAATGAGGTTCCAGCTTCATTATGTCTCTGTGCCATTAGGCTGACCAGTCAATGATGCCTGAATTGTGCTAAGGCAGAGACATAATGGTTATAAAAAAAGTTATTTCTAGAGTAAAGTAGAAGATGGAGTATTCAGAGACAGATTTACACTCTGGTTTGTAAGGATGGTTTAAAGATTTTTCAAATCAGAGGAGTTTGTTTTTGCAAACAGTGGATAATGAAAAAATAATTTGTCAAAATCTGCATAAAATGAGAGCAAACAGAAAGATTTCATGGTAAAATCATGCAGTGTGTATACAGAAGAAAGTATGGCAACCAACTGGTTTTTTTGAATGGAGGAACCACAAAACACATCAGCACAGCCTAACCTAATACCGATAATCAAAGATTTCTGTCATATATGTATAAAGTGAGATTCACTTAGCATTTCCAACTTCTTAAATGAGACAGTAACTGTAATGTTTTTAACTAACTGAAATAGACTCTTTTTTACCATTGTCTATCCCATTTACAAAACCCGAGATGTACAGCAGTACTCAAAAAGGTAATTGAACAATGAAGTACATTAGAAGACAATAAATTTGTAAAATGAAGCATCCCAGCAGCAGCAAATCCTAATGTTAAGCTTATTAATAAGAAAGAATGCCAAGCAAATACAAATAATATGTCTTCCAAAGGAAGTCCTACCAACATGATACAAAACACCAACCCTTTCTAATTTTGCAAACCTGATTATACCAACCTGAAGTTTTTTGGGATATATTTTAAAAATTATTTGCAAGTTTAAAAATATTAAGAAAACCCTGTAAGTTTTGAAACCATCCAGAATCCACAGCTGAGTCAGTTCCAGATTTAAGATTTTTAAAATAATTAGAATATACTCTTCTATTTGTACAAATGTCTGTGCTTTGTTTCAGTGCCAAATTTGCAACACATCCTAAATGCTACAGACATTTCCTCCCTAACCTATTGCAAACCTACTTCCAGTCCCAACATGTCCTCTAATGTTCCTGCCCTTCTCCCTCTCTGTCCCAGCACCAGCCCTGATGTCTTCTGAATTCCAATTCTATTTTCATTCTTTATACACAGGGCATCTGTTTTTCTTCTTACCTAAGTTCATATCTTATTCAACTTCCATTCCTATCTTGTAGCTGTACTCTCCTAATTCTGGTTTTCTTTTGTCTCTAATCCTATGTCACCTTGTCATTTAGCATCCTTCATCAAATCCTACCCAGACTTCTTGTAATATGAAGTTCAAATCCCAGTTTAACTTTGTCACCTGCAACTGAGTCTGGCTGTTAAGGTTTCCTCACTTCTAAAGATTCCCAAGCTAAGTACAAAAGCACAGAACTGAATTTTCCTTACTCTTCATTGTCCCACTTGGAGTCACTGGAGTAATAGTGGTCTAGATAGGCCTAAATTAAATTAAAGTCATGCCACAGACAGCACAAACGCTGTCCTTACATGCAGCAAACTGTGAGACTCCAGTTCAAACACTGGTATTCAAAGGATCTGGCTTCCACTGGTTCTCTTGTTGATCCTTGGTATTAAGAACTGGTTGGCTCCTTTCTGAGCAACCAAAAATTTCCCCGGAATTGCATTCACACGCTACCCATTAAGTAACTGCAAATGTAGGAACTCTGATCCGTAGTTTCAAATGCTTTCATTGTTCAGCTTTTCCAGCACTGCACATAAGTCAGATGAGTTATATATCTAGCTGGTTTCACAAACTGAAAGTCTGCTCTAATATTTACTACAAAATGAGTAAGAAAACTGTCATTCCTCATTTAAATACACATATTTTATGAAGATTTTCACACTAAGTTTATAGGCACTTCAGTCTTTTGTACTATTTTTTGATTCATTCATGCCTTGAAAATAATTTATTTCTGATCTGGTCTAAAATAACAATGCACTTAGTAACAACACATTTAAATACCTTCAACAAACAACAAAGAAGTTCTGAGTATAATGACAAAACAGAAGATGAAGCACGTCATCTACAAATTGTTTAAACAATGAAAAATTTGTTTGCTGATATAATTTTCACTTAACATTTATTTTCCCCAAACAACATGCTGAGATTTTTTTATAGCACACTATTCCTGGTTCAGGTTGTAATTAAAAAAAAAAATCCAGAAACACATAGCTTAAATGCTAAAGGGGAAACTTGATTTAACATGTAAGTTCTTACCAGATGTCACATTTGCTTCGTATCAAGTAATTAAACATACAGTACTCTTGCATGTGATTCAGTAAAATCTGCGAGAGAAAGCTTAGAAGCTTTGTTTAAAGCTGCTTGCTTCAAAGCAGATTTTTGTGTTTTGCAGCATTCTAAGCATTTATTTTGCATTGGCCTCTGATCCTCATTCTGTCAAAACAAATTCCTTGGAGGCAACACTTCCACATAGTATTTCACCGTGTGTAGGAAGTGCTAGTTCCAAACATCCAGACTCAGCAAGATAAACATCTGGTTTACACTACCTGTAGCTTCAGGACACCTAAACTCAAAATTAGTTTTGCAATAAACAGGAGTTCTTCAGTATGTAGAACCCATGTATTCCTTCTATCCTAACTAGACTAATGCCCAGAATACACCAGGCTGGACACTTTTTCTGCATCACCTGATGAGAACATGCATACTTCCCGTGTATTCCTATGCCTTATTCCATAGAAAGAAACAGGTTAGCTGCTGCACTGATCTTCTCACTAACCTGTTACATGACTCGGAAGGAGCAAAGTTAAAGGTGGAGCAGTAGAATATACATCTAAAAGGTGCATCATGATGAATTACTATATAGGCAACTGCTTATCTCTGTTAATTCCTCTACAACAGCTACAGTGAGCTAGTTACCATGATGAGTGTTCCATCTCTTAAGAACTGGAAGAATAAACAATATAAAAGATGTGTCTGCTTTAGATATATCTGCTGAATCATGCTGATTGACAGGGACTGAAATATTTTTTGTTTCCTTGTCTCTGGACTATGCAATAGTGCTTCCTTTCATTTCACTCTGACTCTGTAAAACTTAAGATTAGCTCCTGAACTGAGACATAACTTCAACAATATTGGCAGAGACTGCTTCAGCCTAGCCTATGCTTTGAGTTACACTTCAGTCATGAGAATTTCATAAAAAAACTTCAGTAGGGAGTTTTCTCTCAATCCTGGAGCTCTGATGGATGTCAAATCTAGTCTTTCACTCCCTAAAAGTGAAATTATTAATTTTGGGCTACTTTAAAAAAAGAAGAGCAACTCCTGTCATGCTTTTTTTAAAAAGTAAAATAGGGTGTGGTTGCAACTCTGATAGTTCAGTGCTGCTGATGCATGCTTAGCTTGCTCAAAGTCACTTACCTAGACTGTTATTCGCCAGTTTGAATAATCAGTCCTGATTAACTCTTTTTTATGTGCTTCAATGAAATAAACACACTATCTATTCAAATAACCTAACTCAACTTTATCAGTATGAAGACATCAGTAACAGCATCCTTAACAAAAAGAAAGGATCTGAAGAAACCAATAAACATATAATAAGGGATGTGATATAATTTCAGTGCTTCCTCCTCAAAAACTATTTTTAGATACATAAACAGGAGAATAGAGTCACCTTGGTAATTTTTAGGAATCTAATGGTAGCTGCTTTTCTTTTTGCCTAGGTACATTAGTCAAGATATATAACCTTGTGTTCTTATTTATGTTTCTGGGGATGATAAGTTCTAAATCTATAAAGAACTATATAAATGTGAAACATAGGAATCATCAGTATACATGGCTGGTCAGGGAATACCTACCAGATTAGCTATTTCAGAAGATGTAGGTACAGAGATAACTAGTTTGTAAATCCAAAAATGGAAATTACCACCTCACAAGATCCCCTGGATGAAGCTTCAAAATAAGCCCAAAGAAAGATAAAAGATTCATCTTTTTCAAACAGAAAGGCTATGAAATGAGTTCTCTAAAGCCTAGTGAAGAGATACCACAGGAAATAGTTTCAGAATTCTCCAAAGTCCAGGGCAACCATCTAAAGTGGAAACAAGCTAAAGGGTGCAGACAGCAGCACCCAAAGCCAAAAGCAGTCAGAAGAAGCTGAACAGTTCTACTGTTTCTGGCACAGCCTTGATACACTGCACAAAACTATCTTTTGCATCTGTCTGCACTAGCACATAAAATGGCAAAAGTCACCAATCTTGAAAGTATGAAAACCATGCTGAACAGAGGTGGACCGAACATCTGGACAAGCAGCAGAATAAGCATGATTAGATTTTTCATTGCCTAATCAACATCTTTGCTCAAACAAATAAAAACTTCACTAAAAAAAAAAATCACTTTGAAGCCACAGATTGAAAACAGTCCCTGCTCTGCAATATGGTTTTCTGTATTGAACACATTTTAATCCAAGAGCAAAGAACCCAAAGTATATTTATTAAAACCTCATTATGTCTTTAGTCAGATTTTCTGTGTATAGGCTAATTCAGTATTCTGGGAAGTTTCAGAGTGCCAATATGTGCAGGTAGTTTGACTTTACATGGCTCAAATCCATTCTGAGGTAACATTACTGACCCTGTCAGCTCAAACTGCCCCTTGGTATGCATTTGTATGCATTCCCTTCACTGATAAACTAGGGAAATAATTCTTCTAGATGGTAGCTGAAACAAATGTAAGATTGATAATTAAAGAAACATGACATAACTATAACTAAACCATCAAATTTACATGAAGTTCTTGAGGTGAACAATCAGTCAATATTCCTAATACAGTGTAGATCCTCTCCAGGAAATAGATTTTTTCTTTAGTAGATTTTTTTTCTTAAATAGATTTTTTTCTTTAACTAATCAATCCACGTTAGTGTCACGGTGAATAAAGAACAGTGCACCCAAACATGCATGTACGTACACACACACAAAACCCAAACTCTGAAAGAAATCATAAAACCTTCTTTGCTAAAGCTAGTAGATGTTTCAACTACTTTTTAAAAAAATATCTTAAGTCACAAACTTTAAACTTCTGCAGACACTGAAAAGAAGTTGCTGACGACTTCTGATATACACACATAGGTCAAGTCTAAACCATAAACGCATAAGCGGAATGTGACTTAAGGAAATAAACTCTCTGGATGTTCATGCTTTCAAGGTTATTTGCCTTTTCTATTATTTAGAAGATTCACATTGTGAACACATTGATCTGTACATTGCATATACTTTTCTCTCCAACCCTTTCCCTTTGCTATTCTTTCTACAAACTAGGTTGCATAAAAACCATAAAATTAAAACTGGAATGCAAAGATATTTTGAAAGAATATTATGGGTCATGCAGGGGGTATACAGATACGTTGTAGACCTATAAAGAAACTACTACTGAGCAAAAGGCGATTAACCATCTCATACAACTTTGATAAAACTTTTGCAGTAAACCAGAGGCTGAGAGTAACAAAAATAACAGTCTAAATAATGAAATTCAAATCATATTTTACACATTAGAAATATAAAAAAATTCCACACTGTTTATGAAGAAAAGAAACTTAAATATGTATCAGCAATCTTATCTTCTACCCTCCACAATAGCTTTTGTCTGTGGTTGTATATGCTGCCATTCCTCTGATTTAACAGAAAATTAACTAAGATATTTTTAGATGTAATTATATACTTAATAAAAGATAATTACTGTATGATTTTTAATTCCATTAATGCAAAAAGAGAAAAAGTCAATATGACTGACAGAACAGCAGTTATACCACTGACAACAGCAATAACTGTCTCTTTTTAACAAATAAAATCTAAAAAGCATTAAAATCACAGACAGCTACAAGCAGAAGAAAAATGTTTGGAATGCCATATACCTCCTTAAAACAGAAATGAACATACAAATATGTAAGTTCTTAACTCCATAAATGCAACCTTTATGTAACTAAGAATACAAAAACTAAAATTCTGCTCCATACAGTTATGGAAGTTTTTGTATGAAAAAATAAGAAAAGGAAAGATTATCCCTGAAGCTTCCCAGAAAAGGACAGGGAGAGAAATGAGAAAGTGGGGGCAAATCTTTTGAGATGAGGCTAACTGGGAGACCATCAGACAAAGCTCCTCTGACATGTGAAAAGACATATGTAACTACTATATTAGCAGAGAGACTGCTTACTCCCCCTCCCTTTTCCCCACTGAAAACCAGGCAGAGTAGGTCAGAAGGTTAGGGTTCAAACTGCCATAATTTAGCAAATGATTGCTATGTCCTTTATATCACACATAACAAGTTTGATTTCCTGATAAGCAGAGTTCAAAGTACAGGCATACCTTGTTATCTGTCAAGGAGATGTTCCTACAAGTGCTACAGTTAGCAATGAGGGACAGCAAAGTAACTTTTCCCCTAAAAATTAATGTAATGGATGGCCTTGGTGTTTGCAATGACTTATGAGAGGCCAGTGTATTGCTGCCTAATATTCCATTTATTCCTCAGTAAAATTACCTCTTAAAAATAAGATCTCAATGATGCAAATGCAAAACAATTATTAAATAATTCAGATTGGATGGGATTTCAGAGGCTATCTAGTCCAACATCGCGCTCAGAGCAAGGTCAACTATAAAATCACACCAGGTTGCTCAAAGCTTTAGCCACTTGAGTCTTGAAAACTCAGGGATGGAGACTGCTCATGCTTGGTTGTAGTGAAAAGATTGTCCTTATACACAGTCAGAATCTCCTGTTTCAACTGATGCTCTCTCATCCCCCTACCATGCCCTGCTGTGAAGGGCCTGGCTCCATCTCCACGCTTGTAGGCACTAGGAACACTGCTGATAGGCACCCCAGAGCCAGACTGAACAAACCCCTCGTCAGCCCTTCCTCACAGGGCAAATGCTCCAGCCCTGACCGTTCTGCTGGCTCTCTACTACGTTCACTCCAGTTTATCATTATGTTGCTTGTATTGAGATGTCCCAAAAATGGACGTTCCTTGATGTCTTGACTATTGTGCTGCTAATACAACGCAGGACGTTGTCAGAGTACACTGTTGGCTAATACTGAGCTTGCTGTTTACAAAACACATTTGTTCCTCTCAAATAAGGATGCTCAAACACAAGATAATCTGCATTTCCTTATTAGTAGTTGAATGCTACACAGTAGCTATTAATATATGAAAAATTATGTACCAAAGATTGTTATAAGTGTACTTCCAGCAGTTGTTTTAAACAAAGTATGATACTGGAAAAATCCATGGCTTTCCATCTGTCTTTCAGAACTTAAAAGAACTTCCATTTAGGTGCCTGTAGGCCATCAGGCATGCTTCAGTGCAACTAGGCAGCTCAGGGGAGTTTTTGTTAGAAGAGAAAAGGATGGAAAGACACAGCAATGGTAACAGCAGAGAGGGGTCTTACAAAATCAAAGCATACTAAAATGACTGACAGACAACCAGTGGGTAGGGGAGCACTACTGGATCTGTCTTCTTTCAAGTAAGAGATGTAAAATATCCTTTCCTATGCAGTGACAGTAATTGGAACCATATTAACATTACCATTAATGGGAAAACAAAGGAGACAGTGTGAAGACTGATCTTCATTCATATGACTTAAAAAAAAAAAGCTCATCAATGGTATTTCAGCTCTAGAGAAAACTATCAAATAATAAAGTGCTGTATATAGCTAGTTTGTCTTAAAGTCTTAAAGTGTAGATACCTGTGTGTGTCATTATTCAGAAATGAAACATATATTGTTTCTAAAAATTATTTTTCTGAACTGTACCAATCTTTCAAATCAACCAGAGAATCTTCTGAAGATATTGTAAGAACAATAAACACACAGACAACGGCATTAATAGCACTAGAGAATATGGAAGATACTCTTGCAGCCCAAAACAAAAGGAAGGAGCTACAGTCACATTCTGCATGCTTTTAACATCTTCAAGCGGAGCAATAAATGAATCCTGAACAGATACATCACCAAGCTGTTTATGACACTAATGAAACAATCTCATTTCTCTTCATTTGCAAACAAGAAAAAGTGCAATGAATCTAAACTTTCTATAAAGCAGCCTATCCCAATAAATTCTTCAGTTATCAAATTATCCTATATTACCTGCTGAGGCATGTAAAATGTGAAAATACTTCAAAAATGCAGTAACTACTGTGAAAAATAATCAGTTAACTCCAAGCTGTCTCCACTCTTGAGCATATTTGCTCTCACAACATACTTTTCTGTATTTTATCAGTCATCTGACAAGTTTTACAAAATTTTTATAGACAGACACAACTTTGCCTTTATTACTCAGGTTATTAATTTCAAAGACTAGTATTGTGGAAAGCAGCTAAAAAAGAAAACAAAATCCAGGTCTTAATTTTTCTATTTCCCTCCCATTTTCTCTGTTCTCTCTCACCATTTCAACAATTCTTTCTTCAGCTGAACTATCACAACCCCTGCAATAACCACACCTGAGAAATAAAATTTTCCTTCTTCTTGTAGTGGACTTGAAAACAAATGTTTGTTCCTTTGCATCTTTTCCCCTAATGGGACCTGTGGACAAGACACTCCTGATCTCCAAATATTCCCTGTCCCAACTGAGTAGTACGTCTTTTTATTGAGGAAGAAAGAGAAAACTACTACTCTATGTGTTCAGTGCTTGTTTCATTTCATCCCTGCCACCATCCATTCTTTCTGCAAGGAGTCCTAGAATATGGTTACATTTATCACATTACTAGGGAAGCAACTGCAGATGCAATTCTTGTACTCACTGAACAGCAGATGGAAAGTTCCCTCTAACATATCATATTGTTAACATTAACTCCTTTGATAAAGGACCACATTCACTGAACAGTATGTTAAAACATGGCTTTAACCCTTTGCATTCTTATGGTTTACAAGAAAGACTTCCATTGAATGGGGGCTTAAATACAGGTAGGAAAAGTTAACTCCCTTTAAAACTGGAAGAATGAACTGTTGTACTTCAATCTGACCACGCTAGTTACTGGTTCTGTGTGAATATTAAGTCATGACTGAAAAACAGTCTAGTTACCACTGTACTTCAGTCAACCTTGTTTTGTGTGATGTGCAATTCTTTTGCCTTCTTTACTACAATAAGGTTTCAGGAGATGGAGGTGTTTAATATTCTTGCAAACTATTTTAAACTGTATTCCCCTCTGAGCTTCATGTTCAGCATTCCATTCTTCCACAGTTAAGAGTCTGAACCAGGTTAGAACCAGACTTTAGGCTTAATCTAAAACTACCTAACAGGGTAATAGTTCAACTTGCCTTAATTCAAAATGGAGTCAGTCTTTCAGAAAACAAGAAAATCTGCATACTGCCAGCTGTTCTTGACAATGCAGTGTTTATAGGTACATGACACTGAAGCATGCTTGTCTTAGCAATACTAATGGGGCACACAGTCTAATACTTTGACTGCTGTTATATAAATGGGGTGGAGTTTGGCCCATATTTTCACTTCTTCCCAATCTCGAAATTCCTGGTAACCATAAACAGACATTCAAAGGCAAGCAATAAACAGTGTGCACTGCAGACATGCATACAGAAATTACACCTTAAAAAAAAGTTGCAGGTAAATTGCTTCAGAATATCCACAATGTTAGTGACTCCAAGCTGTATTCCCCACAAAAACACCATGTGTATGGGTAGGGAATCTTCAATAAAAACTGCAGAATTACCATCCTGAAAGCAACACAAAGCATAAAGGTTTCATGAGTTAAAACTCATGACTTGCAGTGCAAATCTCAGGGGTGAACTTGTGCTAGGAACCATCATAGTGACACAGGCATTACTAGATTATGATTAAAAGTTTTAGAGTTTTTTCATCCAATGAGAGCTCTGAGGTGTCGAGGTTCCCTAGGATCACTCTGCAACATGTTAAAAAAGTATTTAGAAGTTTGAAATCTATTAATATCAAATGAAAGCACAACAGCTATACAAGCAGTGTATAACTTCCCTGCAGAAAAGTAAAAGGGAAAGGAATTCTTCTTTCTGCCTGACAGAGTTAAAGGGACAAACATTTCAAACTGCAATAAGTGATAAAGCACTAGCCACAAATATCTCAAAAAAGGTCAGTGACCTAATCATGAAGTAAGTCAAGAATCTGATTGACTCAGACACACACACTGAAAAATACTTCATCATATCACTCTATCCAACGACTTCAATGAGTAGGAAAACTGACAATTTAGAAGTACTCCTGATAGGGAGAATACTACCAAAAACTTTATTAGTTATCTTTCCATTTGCAGAATCCTCACTGTTACAGGATGGTGGGAATTTACTGTACAGATGATTCTGGTCAGCAAAAGCAACTAGGAAAAACACTCAGCAGCTTTCCCAGCAAGAAAATAAAAAATCCTTCTCGAATTTATTCCTGATTTGTCCAAATTTGAAGAGAAATACTTACACTTACTTCCTGTTGGTGTCTAATCTTGTGTTATCTCCAAGTTCTTTGAAAATAGGTCTTAAATCATCACTCTTCGCTTTAATTATCCTTCAGTTGGGAACAAGCAAGCCTATTTACTAATTCATTCAACACTCCTATCAGATGATGAACCAATTCAATTTGATCAGTTATTCCTAAGCGAGGAAATCTCATTTTGCCTTTTTTTAGTAAATGATATGAGAATAGTGTCACTCCATCATTATTTATATAATGATTCTGAACTTACAGGCAGAGGACTTTGTGAATACTTATTTCGGATTCCTAAATTCCAGGGATATGGAAGTGTAAACTGTCCTCCACAGTGAAGTTTAAGCCTTACATCAGCAGATTACTGGAATTAAGTTCTTAGATGAAGTTAAAAGGTCTCTGTCATGGGAGTGAAAGTCTTTGGAAGTGAAGTTCAAAATCACTTTTACTGAAAATAGGACTTCCATCCAAGTTTCCTGGTTTTGTCACAGACTCTTTCAGAAAAGACTCTTTCTGGAATTTTTAATAATAGCTTTTCTTTGTCAATGTTTTGAACCTTGCATGAAATGTCCCTCTTTGAAGCAGAGTAAGTAAAAAACATTAGTGTCAAATTTGAGAAAGTTACTCTCAGTGAGAAAGCTACCAGTGGAGATGATAACCCTGGAGAAGTGACGATAAAGCAGAAATCACAATATAGTTCTGGACCTCGTGCTCTATCCTTGGCTTCATATTGAAAGAGAAGTATGAGAATACAGGACTGTGGATCGTAGGTGACATGCATGAATTACTGAATACTAAACAAAGAAAACTGTCCTTAGACTTGAGTGTATGAATGTACATATGTGGAGATGAATACTAAGGGAATCAGTATTTCATTAAAAAGATGGGACTTCTAGAGACGTAGTGCTAAGATTTGAAATTCAATTGGTCACAGCAGGTTTTCAAATAGATGTCTGGGCTTTCAACAATGAAGAGCATTTTCAAAGACTCCAGTCAACACATAAGCTAAGCAGAACAGTAAATTAGTCTTCACTTAACTTTGTGATGAAACTAATAACGGTATACGTGCAGACTAGTATAAAGTTAGAACAGATTCATTCAAAACCACAAGGAACTCTGTATACATAGTCTTACATATAGCCAAAAGTAACCACAGAGATTAGCTTGTTTGACCCACTTTAAGTGAATGACTTTCCTGAATTCTTGTTTGAATTAAAATATTTTGGTAAGAGCAAAGAATATATGCTTTAAGAGAAACAGTATTCTAGATACGTGTCAAATTCTAAGCAGAGATTTTTGATGTGGCCTGTGGCTTAAGGTATTTGAACAATTTTCTTTGAACTTTGAAGGGAAATTCTCTCCTTCAGAAAAATAAAAAATATCAAGCTAATTCAACTCTGCCTGTAACACCAAAACTGGGAAGATACAGAATATTTAGTATTTTATCCCATCTTAAAATAGTTTCCTCAAAATAGAAGGAAATGTTCTTTATGAATCTCCCTTTCCTAGCCATAGAACATAACACAACTCAACAGAACTTGCTCGTTTATATAAAATATAATCTCTTTTTTAAGCCAATGAATTATTGGTTATTTACCACTTACCACCAAACACATTATCACATTATAAATTAATGAAAGAATAAAACTTTTTACAACTGCAGATGTTTTTGTGCGTGTGTGTGTCAGTGACAAGAAATACCTTTCCCTTGCTGGACAGTAAAGAATTACTTGTAGGTTTGTAAAGTTAATGACTTTGACAGAATTCAGAAGTCATTAGTTCTATGCCATAATTAGGGACTTTAATAAAATTCAGAACAAGTCTTTTTCTTAAAGTACAGTCATATACATTTTTAGCATTGTAGGAACCAAAACTGTCATCATGTAAGTGCAATAGTGTGTGCCAGGATTTTTACTCCATTAAGTGCTACACTGTTGAGTGTATGCCATGACCACTCCTGTGTTTCTAAAAGTGTGTATTAATGCTAGACATGGCATTATTATACACAGTGCTATATAATTCTGTACTTGTGTCTTATTAATACTTTTCCTTTACTTTCCAAATTTCCATTTACTCTATTACCTTATATTCTTGCTAAAAATGACAACCAATCTCTCATTTGAATTATTCTCTGTAGCACATGGAATGAATTTAAAGACTCTAGCTGTTTGTGTCAGCATTAAAATAGGACAAATATGTTGCTTTGGCACAGGGAAGTCAAATCCAGGCCACAAAAGTTTGGATTATGTTCAGACAACTCCTCTCTTCACCATTCCTTGGTATGCTATCATTTACACATACTCTACAACATGAAAATTCAAAGAATAAAAAAGATTCTTGCAAATATATTTACTTAAAATGTGAAATACAAGGAATTAGACACATTTGAAACCATTAAAGACAGAGAACAGAACTATTTTGTTCATTCAGATATTGCAGATTTACTGAACTGGAAGATAATCTTTGACAATTTCTACAACCAACATCTACACTTCAAGTACCTTTAACTCCAGTTTTGATAAAAGCATCTTAGATTATTTTTTTTTTACTTTGACCTAAGTTAACTACTGTTTGAGTGTTTTCATAAAACACTACATTTTTCAGCTGTAACAGCATCTGTCATTCTTGGCTTGGAAGCAAACTCTTGTATGAATGTGAGCAATCTTTTTTGCTTCTTTAGAAATGCAGGGTATGTTCAACAACTGTACTATGGATCTATAGGAATCTAAAGCATGTATTTAAAGTAATTCAATGCTTCTCTCAGATCATGATCAAATACAGCATGCAATATGATTAATAAAGTAAACAGCATACTTAAGTATTTAGTACTCTTACATAGACATAAAATAGAACCATGAACTTTGCAAATAGGAAAGTAATTAAAATATATACTAGAAGGAGAATTATAACTTGCATTTTCACTTTTTTTTTGGATTTAATAAAGAAAAGTCTGTTGCTGCTGCAAATATTTTGGTCAGATTTTTTTACTTTAAATTGCAACACCAATTGCAGCAATACTTAGTGCTTTGGTACTATTCTTCTATGAATTTCAGTTTCCACTGCTCTGACGGCATGTACAGCTCTCATTCTACATTTCTCACTGACTTCAAATTAGTTTATGCAGCTTTAAAAAAAAAAAAAAAGAAATGCACAGATTGGGACTTTCAAAAGAACACCAAAGAGCAAAACAGTTTAAAAAAAGAGAAAAAATAATTAAAAAAAGGAAATAGAGATACTATTTGACATTGAAGTGACTTGAGAAAAAACCTATCTACAGTACTATTTAAAATATGTTTCTTTGTGTTCCAGAGTTTTGCTACTGAGTTTCAATAGTAAAATTTTCTATGTGTGTCAAATGAACTGTATTTAACCTGGCATTCCCAAAGTATTATTACTTCTATATGTATTATTAGTTCTCAAAGTATTATCATTATTAGTATGCAATAAAGTGGCCATTTCTGAAATTGTAATTTGAAAAAAATTACAAAAATAGCAAAAGGAAGAGGTCTTGAGCACAATTCAGTTGGCAGGGATAGAACGCACATTTCCATGAAGATCTAGAAAACCATTCATATGCATCAGTGTTGCACTGTGAAAACTATTCTTCTTTCATGTGGAACAATCACATTTCAGCTACCTTTTTTTCCTTATTTGAGGAGATTCTCCTTCATTATATTCCCTCCACAGATACACAAACTTATTTGTAATTTTGGAAAATACATCCTGGTTCTATTTTTCAAGCAAATTCAGCTTAGAAGATTGCTTTAAAATAGTTCATTTCCTATTTCAGAATTAATGTGACAATAACAGAAAATGACTACTTTCTAACCGTACTAAAGATCACTGAACTGATATGGAATATGCACACATGTGAGATCAACAAAGAATCTTTTTTCCAGGATCATACATTTACATATATAAAGTTCTCAGACTGTCATTTCATAGGAATGTACTAGCACGCTACTAAATGTTCTAAGAGCTTGCATTATGAATCATCCATTATAATTTGTACTGCTGGCAACTTGGTATCAATTTGAATATACAAAGGTTTATTTTGTAGGGTGGTAACGAGTAGGAAGGCCAAGGCAAGTAAGTATAAAAGCTGTCAGAACTGCAAATATTATGGAAAAATATCAAGTACTAATATGATGAGTGAATTTAAGAAGTGATGCTTAAACATGACTACTCACTTCATATATGAGCTATAATACATAGGTAAAATCTCCAAGCGTAGCATGCAAATGAAAGCTTAAACATATTGTTTGAACTGTAACATAATTTATATTATTCTCTTCCTTAAACCCATAGTGTAGTAAAAAGGCATTTTTACAAATATTTTCTGTTTACCAGGACACAGAAAGATAGCCCATATGTCTAGTAATTAGCAAAAAATAAGTGACTAAAACCTAAGTAATTCTAAAAGACAAAAAACCAGGAGTGTTACTCAACATTTCCATAATAAATAAATCTGGTAGCTGCTAAATAAAATGCATAGAAGAGTTAAAACTTAGGCAAGTACAAAAATTACTAAGAAACCAGTGTAATTTGTTTTATGATTTTTCATAACTAACTAATACAGAAAAAAAATGCCCTGACAGCCTTGCATGACCTGTTAAATGATAAGAACAAGAAACAAGCTGAAAGTATTTGCACTTTTCCCAAATGTTATTTTCACCTCACTACTCAGTGATGCAAAGCTCACTCTGATTAGCATTATACACCAGTGCTAAAATGACAATTTTTGAAACCTATTTCCTTACTTTTTCTTAGCAATTCAAGTTTTGTATGCTATTGACACATCATTGAATAGCTGAAGATCTGAAATGTAGATTAAAAACATGTTTCAGGAATGATAATAACAGACATATGGCTCCTTTGTAAGGGTACTCAGCACAGGTACTACATTTAGCTGAGTTGTACCTCATATTGAGTATTTGGAGCAAAATGACTGCGCATCTTCCAGTGTTGTGCTTCTCTGATATGCTGGAGAGTGTGATTCTTACAGAATAATAATAATTTAACCTAATCACAAAACAAATAAGAATGTATATACAAATGCAAGACTTAGAGCAGGGCTAGGAAAGGTGATGGTTCTCTTCATCCAGACTCTTAGAAGACAAAGCAGACTGAGGAAAAGGATCTAGATTTGTTTCATGATACTAGGACAACTAAACTGCTAACATGACCCATCTATGCCAAAGACACACAGTTCCAGGAATCACATATAATGGAAACGATGGTATCATACAAGATAGAGCAGGAAATTATTTGCAACATTATTCAGAATTCCAGTTATCTGTGTTAAAGGGAGGTCAAGATTAAAAGAAATGGTACTCAGATGTCCAAGAGAACAGGGAATCTATCCCATGAGAAGTCAAATAAGCTACAATCTAGAAAAACAAAGTCTGACTAAGATTTTAAGAGGGCAAAACAACAGATATTTAAGGACGAATGCTATCATCAGAACTCCACGTTATAAACCATGAGAAAATAATCTTAAAACAGAAATTGAAATCTCATCTGAATATAACAACTAGAATAGCTTCCAAAAGGAATAGTACAGTTCAGAGTTTAATTTATGAAAAGATGGTTACACGCAATGACAAAAGAATCAATGATCCAAAAGGCTCACTCTAAAATGAAGGTTTATAAACCTGATAACACATTTGTAAGGTTTGGAGGTTTTTCTTCTTCCAATAAGGGAGAAATAAGTACAAAAAAGGCAATTACCTAGCTAGAAGACCTTGAAAGTCATATTTCAATTGCATTTTTATATTTTTTTGAGAATCCGTTCGACTGACTTTCACCAAACAATCCCCAGAATTTCTTTATTTTTCCTCTTTTGTGGCATTTTGCTGAACTTATGCATTACGTGCATCAAGACTTGTTGCTATTACTTCCAGGCAAATTGACACAACTTCCAGGTTACACCAAAACCTGTTTAAATAACTAGGGAGACAGAGAGAAAGAACAAGGGTCTTAAACTTCCTGGGAAGTACTTGAGGCACATTACAAAAGAGGCAAAGCTTAGCCATTACCTCCTCTTCTAATAGTGTTCTGGAGTGAACTCAATGATTTTGAATGAGTTAGCCATGACCTAATAAAAACAGGCCCTTCAGGGACTTGAACAGAGTTAAAGCACCTCCCTACCATATCAAAATAAGCACTTAACTTTCCAAACCAGGAGACTTCCGAGCATGCAAAAGGACCTCTACCTAGATGAGCTCCAACTTGGAATGCAGACTGATTTCAAGTGCCTCTGAGGTTAGGTGGTGCTTGAGAACAGGAGGAATTGGTAAGACTTCACTGGACTCTAAGTCATGGAAAATCTGCCCCCAGATAACACTATGACAACCTGCTGAAAAGCCATTAGCATGTGTAAAACCTCTACTTACCAACCATATACATTCTAAGAGGGGTGGGTTGCCCCTGGCTGGATGCCTTCTGCATCTGGACTGGACAGAAGAAATGTAATGAAAGTTTCATGGGTTGAAATAAGGACAGGGAGAGATCAGTCCCCAGTTACCATCATGGGCAAAACACACCCAACTTGGGAAAAAATTAATTTAACTTATTACCAATCAAATCAGAAAAGGATAAAGAGAAACAAAACCAAATCTTCAAGTAAACCACATTCCCCCCATCCCTCCCTTCTTCTTGGACTTTACTCCCAACTTTCTCTACCTCCACCCTTCCAGTGGTGCAGTGCAATGGGGAATGGGGGTTGTGGTCAGTTCATCGCACATTGTCCCTGCTCAGGTGGAGGACTCCTCACACTCTTCCCTTTTGCTCCAGCATGGGTTCCCATCCATGGGAGACAGCCCTCCACAAACTCTTCTAATGTGGGTCCTTCCCACAGGTGCAGTTCTTCAGGAACAGAGTGCTCCAGTGAGGGGCCCCTGCGAGGTCACAAGTCCTGATGGCAAACCTGCTCCAGTGTGGGCTTCTCATAGGGTCACAACCTTCTTTGAGCAACCATCTCCCACTCCATGGGCTACCATGGATCTCCATGGGTTGCAGGGGAACAGCCTGCTTCACCATGGTCCTCACCATGGGCTGCAGGAGAATCTTAGCTCTAGTGCCTGGAGCACCTCCTCCCCCTCCTCCTTCTCTCACCTTGGTGTCCGCACAGTTGTTTCTCTCACATATTCTCACTCCTCTCTCCAGCCACAATTGCTCCCCCGTGGTAACTTTCCCCCTTCTCAAATACATTACCCCAGAGGCACTACCACCTTCGCTGATTGGCCGGTTGTGGGTCCATCCTGGAGCCAGCTGGCATTGGCTCTGTTCGACAACGGGAAAGCTTCTAGAAGCTTCTCACAGAAGCCACCCTGGTAGGCCCCCGCTACCAACATCTTGCCATGCAAACCCAATACACAGAGTTACTGCATATTTTTTTTAATAGTGCTGCCACATTAGACCCGAAGAGACCTATGCATTTTATATTACAAAACTGGTATGGTGTACTATCCAATTTTTCTCTGTCTTTTCTCTCCTTTTCTCTAAAAAGACAAATGCAAGCTTCCTCTTCATTTGGGTGTGGCAAGAGCTACTGTAAGATAGCTAAGACTGAAAATTTTGAAGGATCATGGTATCTTCCAACCTTCTGTAGTTTTATTAACCAGATCTAATCACAACTCTAGACCTACATTTACTGAACTTCTGTCACTCAAAATACTTCCAATCACAGAAGACAGGAGAGTTCTTCACAAAAAAACCCAAAAAACCCCCGAGCACAGGAGCATACAAGCCATATAATAGTTCATAATAAAAACATTCAATTTTATGACCAGCCTTTGAGAAATGCTTAAAGGCTTAAAGAATCTGCACTGGAGGAGGACTCAGTGAGATGTTAAAGCATAAAAGCTCCAAAGCCCACAAATTTATGAAGAGTCTATGCAGAACTACTTTAACTCAGAAAAGCCAGGTGAGTCTCGACTCACCTAGCTTCCACTGTTTACGGTGTGGGTACATCTGAGCCTGTTGTGTAAACTCCCTCTAGAAGTCAATGGAAAGAAACAAGTACCTTATGGACATGATCCCATCCTGGCACTGGCATTTAAAGCTAGAGAAGACTGATGACAGCCACAGTAAACAGTGTACTGAAATCCATGTTGCATTTACTTACTTTTCTCAGGAACTAATGTTTGAACTCATCCAAAGTCTAAAGTATACTACATTTAAAAAATGCTTCAAAAAGATCACGAAATTCTAAAACAGTGGTATGAACAAAACTGGGTTCTCTGAAAATGGATGTTCAAAGGTTTTCAGTGTCAGAACTGGAAGATGTTCAACCAGTACTAAACAAAACACATTTCAAATAAATTAACATCAAGAAGATTCACAGTTTCCATCTCTGCAATTAGTTATACAGAGACAAAGAAATGGACTCTGCCATCGACTGCAACACATGCCTTCTACTTATCTTCATGCAACTGTTTTGTCTTTGCCTGGCTTAGACAACTCTTCCAAAGAGAAAGACTGGCAAACTGCACTATATATTCTACACTCAGATGAATCACACTCTGTCAAGTTTTCATGACTGTTTTGTTTTCTCTTTTTTTATTTACTCTATTCCTTTCCTCATCCCTTATCTTTATTACCTTTACTCTTTTGCCTATCATCAATTTTCTACAAGGTTCACAACTTAAGACATAATGGAAGGACAAAAATGTATTTGTCTGACAAAATAATTAAGTCTCTCAATCCCCTAAACTAACTTCTTCATCTCTTTTTATGATTTCTCCTTGATAAAAATTTACTATATTAAAGACCAATTTTGGGGTGAGGGATAGGGAGAAGAGTTTTGAAATAGGTTTCCTTTATATTTTATACAATTAAGTGAAAAGGGATTCCAGGAAATCTTTGAATGAAAGACTTAGTAATCCAAGTTTATATGTTTTCCCCATCTTCTTCTGAGTCTAATAAAAAGTTAAAGACATTTTTAAGGGTAATAATTACAGTAAAACCTTACTGATAATATGGTGCTGCATCATGGACAACATACAGATGGTTAAAGTTGGAACAGAGAATGATCAGAAATTTGCAAAGTTATCCCTACCATGCATATTAAACAGATAAGACTAATGCTGCCAACAAACTGGAAAAAAATTAGGGTGGTATTCAAAGCCCGACTGCAGAAACGTGAGTGCATCTAAGCATTGGTATCACATGTGAGCAAAGTATATAAGGTCCCATTATAATAAATGTTCTAGATGCTAGGAAGTCAGGGTAATGAAGTAAAAATAAGAAATATTCTTTAAGTAAAGACAAATGAAAATAAACTTTATCAGAAATGAAACACTGGCAATTTTTTGCTAGGGATTTTGGCTGTTGTTTTTTATTTTTAAATATAAGTATGCCTGGTCTGCCTCTCCCCTTTTCCTCTCACTCCCATTCCACCCCCATTAATCCTAGGTCTCTTTCAGGCACACAAACTATTTAGTCTTGAGTCCTTTTCTAAGAGTTGAACTAAGGTAACATATCAGAAACAGATTAAAGTGGGAAATGGATATATAAACTTAAACAATACCATATTAAAGCAGAGATGGCATTATATTTATTTTGAAAAAGTTACAAAATTGAAAAATTATAAAAAAAGCATGAAACTTTGCAAAATTCAGTTAATATACTTGAAGAAGTTAATATACTTGCCTGGCTAAAATATTCAATTACAAAAAACTGCCTGTAAATCTTAAGGCTTTTTCACAAAAGTATTCTCCCTATTTTATAGGATGGTTAAACCAAAACATGTTAAAGGTGGGGAAAAAACTCCAGTAACAAACAATCCAAAAGAAAAGACCCCTGTAAATGCTTTTAGGTTTATCACAAAGGACACTTCTGCATTCTGAAAGATCTATTCACAGTCTTCATTTTAGTAAAATAGTATTTGGAAGCAGTTTCTAAAACTGGATGTAACATTCATTTACACGTATCTGCCAAGTTTTTAAATCCTTTAGAAGCTAAACTAAAACATGTTGAAAATGACTCACTGTGGTACCAGAATATGTACTGTAGGAAATAAGAACTCATTTACAAGTGGGAGAAATATACTCACACTTCATCTGTGGGAATTCACTAGACTTCCCTTCCAGTAAACATTATATTTTTAAATAATCACGGAAAATACGTTCTTTTAACTGCAGTTTATGAAAAGATTCAGACAGTTGGCATAAGAAAAGAGACTTACAAAGATAAATGCAAGAATTGTCTTTAAAAATAATTAATAATCCTGCCAAAAGATATCAATTTAGCAATAAAAAAATATTCCAATCTTTTTTACTTACTCTAATGGCTAAACTAAAACTGTTTAATACAGTTGTTCTGTACAAACAGATAACCACTTCAGATAAAGGACAAAAGGAAGATTTGGGGGAAGGGGTTGGGGGAAAACCCTGGCAGGCAAATAAATTACCATAAGGTAGCTCTTTTCTAACTTGAGCATGTCAGCTAGTTTCTATTCATCTGTACACTTTAATAATACAAATACCTTGCAGCGAACGCACTACTTTAAAAAGTTTTTTCTTTCTTTGAAAAAAAGAATTCATCTGGCACCAAGAAAATAAACCTCAAATGTACCCCATTTACCAATACATATAGAATACTTTGGAGAAAACTCAGAACTCTGACACAGAAAATTAGACGCAGATTTCACACCTTGTAACTAGGAACAGAATCCTAAAGGACAAATCTAAAACCAAAAAACCCAGCCTCACTAGCTTCTATAAAGTATACTGTCTGCAAAAACAAAAATATCCTAGAGGAACATGCAACAGACAAAAAAGATACAATATTTCCTCACGTGGTTTTAGGTCTAAAAATCTTAGAATTAAGGTATCAATAAAGGTCCCATTTCAGCTGATGCTGGGCATTTCACACGCTGGGCATGGGATTTACATCAGTCACACTTTGCTCATCTTTTACTATTCAGAGAAACACTCTATACTGAGTATACTTGGAGATTCAGGAGTCAGTTAATTACCTGAAGTGAGTGACATATGAAGACAAGAGAAGGACTAGGGTTTCTAATTACCCTCATTTACTTACAGTACCATTTTGCACAAATAAAACCTTCTCCCCTTTGGGTTTTGAACGGGACAAATTCTTCCACTTTCTATAATCCACAAGTAATTCTAGTGACCCAAGCAATGTATCCAAGGTAAAATGGGAAGATGCAACTTTTTGAAGCATCTTGCAACTTATAATCTAGATTCTATTTCTGGAATGGAAGAGGTTAAGATCTCAGAAAAATCAGAGCAAACATCATGCAAAATTTCAGAAGGGATGAATCAGTGCACTTCTATATCTGTCTATCCATGGCAACAAATACTTTCCATGAAACAATTAGAATATCTATGAAAACAATTCCAGATGACAGGTTCGACATCAAAGCTTAAACTACATTATATGCATGCATACACATGCAGTAGTATTTATATTAAAATGTTAGCCAAAAGCTGCAGCATTTTAACAATATATCCAATACTTAAATTTTAGAAAAGATACACATATAGGGTTGTAAGTGCAAGTATGTATATTTACACTTTACATGTATATTATGAAATCTAACGTTTTATGGAAAGTCTAAATGCCTGATGGGTATATGCATTTTAGGTAGTACCCAAGCTTCATCTCAAAGGAACCTATTTCTAGTACACTTATTTCTATAACTACACTGCCACTTGACAGAAAAAGTTTACTTCCCTTTAAGAGAAAGTTTCTCAAGCTTGTTTATTCCATGAGTGAGAAGCTGGCATAAACTATGGTAATTCTTTTGCTTCTGGAACACTTCAAAGGGGCACACACCCCCCATCTCTACACTGTCCATGCTTCATGAGTCTGTAGGGTGGTCCGTGCAACATTATCTCCAGTTTGTCAACATTTGTTTCTTTTCAAGTACGAAAACCTGCTATTAAACAGGGCTCATAAGAAAGGGCTGGGGCAGTAGTAGGTGCATATGAGCAGCATCTTTATGAATTCTATGTAGTGGTAAGAACTGCAGAAGCCCTTTATCACTTGTAGTAAAGCCCCTCGATTTATTCTTTCATATGGATCCCTCCATTCCATCTTGGTTGCGTTTTATTCAGTCCTCAAGTTCTGTGTCCTTACTGCTTCTCACCACACTCCTCCCACAGAATTAGAAATCCTCTCACTAATGACCACCAGCGACCATCAGGAGCAGGTCAGCAGATCTGCTTTCACTGTGCTCACCTCAGCAGCCCATCCAGAACAAATGTTCCCGTCTCACTTTGGTCTTGCTAAAGTTCTAAGTCGCCTTTTTTTTTTTTTTTTTATTTAATCTAAATCCTGTTCCCCCTCACTGGGCTAAATAGCTCAAAGTGGTACCACCCTCTTGGCATCCTCACGATTCAAATGTCATGTCACATCTAAGTGTCACTATGGTTAAATAATGTTTGGCAAAAATGTTGCTGACATGTCACATTGCCACCCTTCAGCTACCCAGGATCAAGGTACTCCTTGGCAAACTTTTGAACTCTGGTTAACTGTGCATTGAACATTAATTGCATGTTCATTTTGCTGGTTTCACAGAATATGCTTACAGAGTTACCCACATAGTCATATAAGTAGGCACAATTGTGCCTTTAGATCATTTAGCCAGGAACACAAACAGTTGTAAAAATTATCTAAATAGCTTTGCTCTGAGTAAACTGAAGGACATGGCCTTCCCACTATCAATATGTGATGCAATACTTCAGTGTTGAAGACATACAGTTTCAAAATAAATTTACTGGTTTCCCTGTATGTAAACAACTTTCTGAGTCAACCTTGACACAAGTCTGGGATACATTCTTGAAGCAATCTTATCTAGAAACAAGACCATATAAAAGGGTAGTCAGCCTTCCAAGCCCGGTCTTTCCATTCTCTCCTCATCAAGGCAGTGGCCACGCAACAAGCCAATCTCATGAAGAGAGAAAGCAACAAACAGGCTGCAAGAACTTGCATGGTTGTTCCACCAGTTGTGAACACTGGTTTCACCAGTTGCAAGCACTACATGTAAATATCATACATACCTCTCTTTCAGGAAGTCCTTGATGTGATTAATTAGGCATATTGAATGCTGGATGGAGTAATGTACAAGGCAAACAGCTCCTTGTGGCTTATGGCCTCCTTGGCTTGCTGATGTACACTTTTGGGAGCGTGTGCATGAATACCACGATGGTCCTTCATCTACTCACAGTCTTTCACCCATTTACAAATGGACTAGCTATCCTTCATTCCAGAACTATATACCACCAATTTCCTTATTTGTAAGAGTTACTCACAGGAACAGGTATCCCCACCATGGAAATAAGGACCAGCCTAACTGCTCTCAGTTACACCTAACATTCAGTTACACCTAACATTTTCTCACCACTTCCAATATAATTCTGCAGAAGACAAGCTCTGGCCAAAACTCAGTCCCAAGCTCTTACTCATAAATATTAAGTCTTCATGACAAACATTGCAGAGTTTCCCATGAGTTTCCCATGAGGTTCATAACGTAAGATCACAAAACTCTTAACTGCCTTCTCAAACCACACAAGCACCTATTCGGACACTGTTCTTCAGAGTTCAATATCCAGATATGAGAATAGAATCACATCCTTTTCCAGAGAATAATAAGAATGTAACCACAGCCTCTGAATGTAATTACAGAAGATAATTATTGTTAAAACTTCTATGGTTTTATTAGGTTGAAATACAGTATTACATAAATAGCCATCATTTGAATATTAAATTTTTGTACAGACATACAGAAAATACAGTATCTCTGGCTTTGTAGAATTTAGCTTCAGATTAGGAATTATAATACACAATTTTGGTAAATTCATGCAACTAACAATCCCTGTATGTATTTACGGTCATGTTGTTATTTGTGACATGTTTTTCTTTTGTATTCTAAAAAACATATACTTGGGATTTTCCTAAAACAGATTCTTTTCTCATTTGTAATTGAAATGTTAGTGCTTTGGGGTACTTAATGCACAAATTTAATCTTTCAAGCTCAAATGATTAGAAACACTCCAGAAATAAATACTATTTGCATAGATAAACTGACATAACACCAAATAAAATCACATTACCAACTTCTTCAGATAAATGCTTTCATTTATATCTTGTCATTACATCCATGTAATGTCACCTTTTCAAAGGGACACTAAGCATATGCAGTTAAAAGGTTGAGAAATTCCTGTGTTCCATAGCTTCTATTCTGTTCTACACAGAATAGGTGTAGTGTATAAGATGAAAGGCCCATGTAGCCTGATAAACCTGTCTCCCAATTGTAGCCAAAAGTGTATGTTTTGAGAAAAGCAAGAAAACTTCTGCATAGATTGTATTTCTCCCTAATCCTCTGACGCTATGTTAAACTATTTCTAGCTAAAGTGTTTCTTGAATTGGATGTGTTTTCTATTTGTAAAGCGATTCTCAGATTTATCTCTGAGTTCTTCCTGTCTCCTTTTGAACCCATGTAAACTTTTAGCATCTGAAACATGATTTGGTAATGAGTTCCAAAGGATCCCTACTCATTCACCCTGGCAGTGCTGACCATTAACGAGAAGCTGTGTGCAGTGAGTCACAAAAACAGGTGTGTACATGAGGAATACTAGCAATCACAGCAAAATCATGGACTGCAGTGGAAGTTTCAACCTTATAATTCAAGAACTTTACGAAGTCTAAGCAGTAGCACCCTTATATCACAGAATGCCTCTTTGAAGGTATTTATAACTGCTTTCAAATTTGTTCTCAACTGATATATTTTCAATCTTTCCAGGTTAGTAAAAAAACTTAAGGACATAAAAGACCAAATAGTTTCTTAGGTACTCAGCATAATAGCCATCACAGAATTTTAGTATTTTGTTTCTACTAATCATAGTATTTTAAGATTAAGACCTTTTGGCTAGTGGGAAATCAACAGCTAAAATGAGAATGTCAAGGCTTAAGGAAAATCTTTATGATATGAGGATATGTTCATATTACAACCTTTCCAAAGCATACCTCAGAGGCTAATAATATTTCATGAGAATTATTGCTTAGGAGCTGGGACAAGAGCTACTGAAATAAAAAGATTTTTAGAGCTATAAATATAATCACTGAACATTCCTTGCACAGCAAGAGAATAAACTTCAAAGCCTGTGTTCCAGATGTACTGAAGTTCAGGAAGGCCAGACATTAGACTAACTTAGCATTCCTATGAGTCTTCATGTTGATAATTCTACAACATCAAGACAGTTACAGTTATGAGGTGACCGGTTACAGGACTCAAAGCCTCCATTCTGGAAGAACACTATCTTAGCTAAGAATGTAAAATTTTGAGATCCTGATTAGGAATCTAACAACCAAAGACAACTAGGCATGCCCTAGAGAGTGTGCAGTCTTCCTAATAGCTTTATTCATCTGTTTAATCAATTCAGTTAATTAGGTTTTCTCCTTCTGTTTATTAAAATGCAGTTTAGAATTATCCAGTAAGATGTAAAGTTCAAATAAACATATCCTTAGAAGAAAAGGAAAAGAGTAGAAGCCTCTCTGGTCATTTCAGCAGAAACATAAAATGCATAGACTTGTTTTGTTATGGATTTCAGTGCTGCTTCTACAGCTTGGAAAGAAACTAGACCCAGTCACCTGGGAAATGGACTTTTTCATTGCTTCTCCATCATATTATCACTCCTGGTCCTTTCACTGGTTTCTTTGCATTGATTCTGAATTTTTGAGAGGATGTCTTTCAGTAATTTCCATGACATTCATAGAATTTTATTCTTTTAGCTGTACCTCATACTTTACTTTTTTATCAAGAGAACAAGATGAAGGTAGTTTTACAGGAAATGTGCAGTAGTTACTTTGGCTAGGGCTGAAATCTAGACAAAGTCTAAGAATAACAGTGAAGGGCTTGGTTTTATTCTAATAGGAATTCTAAGTGTTATAAAATTACACATACACATAATATTATAGAAATCATAAATGAATACAGCACCAGCAAATTATTACCAAAAAAGCATTTTAGAATACATTAAAGATGTTAATTGAAACTGAAGATTTTCAAGACCTACATAGCTCTGGAATTCAAGGGATTACAAACCAATTCATATACAAATGTAGCAGCCATGTCCAGGGAGTAAAAGACTATGGCAGTAGTTTTTAATATAAAGTGATGGCAGCTTTGCCAAAGAAATATTTTGGTCAGCAGTTTTCAGTATGGATCTCTTTTTAATTCGTTATTGAAATCTTCATTGTATATAAATATTCTTGAAGAGATAATAAGCCCTTATTTAAATATTACCAAGAACTCCAGCACTTAAATACATTGACTTAATAATTGTAATATTAGAATCCTGTCACTGCAGTCAGCAACATTCAGGTTATAAAAATATGTTAACAGAAGGGGAAAATAATTAATTTTAATGTTTCTATTAACAATGAATGTTTAATGTAATAAATGAAAAACTAATAATGAGATTCCCGCATGCTCTGCAGATATTCTAAATGCAAAGCAGAACAATTATTTATTCAGTAAATCTATCTAATTATTTTCTCACCTAACATAGTCCTCTAGACTTGTGTGCAATTAATAAGAAGATAAAGAGATCTTAATTTCATCTAATTTAAAAACCTGTTTGATAAACAGGATTAATCCCATCTCTCCATGACCTACAAAGTTTAAGACAGATGACTAAAATCAGATAACATTCAGCTCCAAGTGAATTTAAAAAAATGTACCAAAATTATGAAGAACAAAGAAAATAGGGATAAAAAGAGATTCAAATTATAATGATTATGGAGAGACTAAAATTAAGTCTCCAAAATGTATACGCATCTTGTAGCTGACTGGAAGGAAAAGTATTAAATCAGTAAATACAAATACGCAGAGAACTTTTTGCGTACTTCTCTTAACCTGTGTAGCATAGACAAAGGCTACAAATGTAAATGACCTTTATTCTATTTTGCTTTTTATTTGAGAAAAGCATTTCTAAATAGAAACACTAGAAATACTCCTAAAGGTATTTTTACCTGCAGCAGATCATCCACTACAAATCTCATAATTTTAAATAGCTATGTACACCAATCCAGAAATGTTTAAATAATAATAATCCAAAATACTTTGAAATCATTATAGAACAAACCTAAGGGTCTAAACCATTTTTGTAGTCATCATCTTAACTTAACAGAACTCCAAAAACATTGTATAAAAACGTCCTTTCATCATCTGTGCACATTCAAATAAGAAAAAAAGTACGTACTTAAAAATATCCTATTACCTCATGGACAGAGATAGGAATTTAAACCTCCCATTAGCTTTTACCAAGACCAAGGGTTTTTTTATGAATAGGGTCCACTGCAAAGTTGAAGGAATAGCATTGCCACAACACAGTTTTCTTGAAGTCTTCTTCTGTTTACTGCATACCTATTTTGTTTCTCTTCATTACTTTACACTTCTCACTTTATCATCACAAAGACAGGAAAAGAAAAATCACCTTGAGTACATCACATGAGTGGCAATCAGCTATAACAGAGCACAGATTTTTTTGTCACTAAGAAAAATAAGATTTTGTAAAATCACACTAACTATGAATTTCCCTTGTGTTCCCAGTAATTCTAAAATTTTCAAACCAGTTCCCACTGATAGAGCTGAGTCCTGGAAAAAGACATTTTACTCCTTTAAAGGAAGTTTAAGGAAGTCAACAACCAAAGACAAGAGATGGTTCTTGTAGATGTCCTCTGAGGTGAAGTGCTCTACTGTGAGTTCACCCCATTTTTGACCTTAGACTCCACTTTGATCAAAGGAACCATTTCAGTTTGATGCTGCACCTTTCACAAAACTAGAAAATTTAAACATCAGGAAAAAACCTGATATAAAACCACGATGCATTCATTCAACTACTTGTTGTTTCTGTTGGTGGTGTTTTGGCGTTTTTGGCAAGGAGAAGTAACAGATTAACAGTCAATAGTTTCAAAATAACACTCCAGGAATATTCAAGAGAAGGAAAAGCTGGAACATATTTAGCATCTACACTTAACTATGTCATAGATGATGGAGCTATTACAGAATTGCTCTCCTTGTTCAACCCCCAGACACTTTAAATCACAGTAAACCAGTTTTAAAATTAGAAAAAAGTCCACCAATAGTTTAAAACAAAGTGAAAATGTTTCCATTTGGTCCTAGTTTTTTAGAACATGCGTGACATTGACAACAGTTTAATCTAAAATATCAAATAATTTTTTTTCATTGTCATGGGTAAATGAAACATGGATTCTCACACAGAATTTACAGCTGTATAATAGCAAAGTGAGCCACAAAACTTACATCCTGATATCACCGTGATCTACTTTGAGGTTGAAACAGCAGATCCTTTCTCAGTGTAAATCTTTCATGAATATTATCACTTTGGTATTTTCTTGGCATTTGTAAAGAGCTGTTCACAAAAAGCTATCACAAACATCAGTAAGAAAAATGAAAATAACTGCACTTGACTAGAAAATTGGGTATTAGTTACACTTCTGATCACAAGATTTGCCAGGGGCTTTATTTAACAACCATTCAGGCCAGTCAACATTCCACATATTTCTGAAGCTTTCAAACATGTTTGTTTATATAGATTATGATACCAGTGGTAACTACGATGAGTCATCTTGTTTTCACTAATGTAGAACAAGCTGTTATAATCACTTAAATACAGAACTGGACAATACAGGTACTCCTTTTTAATCTTAGGGGTTTCTGTTGATATCACAAAATTTCTTTGCTCCACAGAACTGTCACATGTCAGTTCACAGTGAATTCAGAATCTGGGGTCTTAAATTAAGGTATTTATACCATCTCAACGTGCCAGTTAGTTACTTTGTAGATCATTTAGGTAGTTGATTTGGAATGTGGAGAAAGTCCCAGTCTTAACATCTGTAGTGTGGTTAGAAGTGAGGTAGCTTTAAGGAGAGACACCTACATTTTAAAGAAGCATACTATGGGTTTTCCATTTTCCCAAGCAGAAAAACATGCTCTTCTGAGCAACAATCTACTTCTTAGAACTCCAAAACCCCATATTAATCAACTTTTGAATTTATTTAAGATGAGGAAAGGAGATTTTTACTTAATTGGAGGGTTTATCACTGGAAAAAGCTACAGGAGCCCAGAAGCATAAGAGTATCGAAAAAGGTTCTTATGTTTCTGATTGCAGGGAAACTTCCCTCCTCAAAATCAAGCAATGATACGAAAAAATACAATATATTATACAAGTGGAAATACAGCAGAAAAGTATTTTGTCCATGGTTCTTAAGTTTGAAAATAAATATAGAATTGAAAGCTGGTATTTTCATTAAATAGAAGTGCATACTCAAATTATCACACACCAGACCTATTTTCCAGAAGAGTTTCCAGTTATATATGAACTCCCCACATGTCTTAGTAAATCTTACCACAGTGAAAGGTAGGAGTCTCATCAGAAAGAAATGCAGGTTGACTCACATTAGCATTTTATTTTGACTCTGGTAGTTTGGAACCGAGTTTCCTGGTTGTCCTCACTTAACTGGCTTTGATTTCCACATTTGTATTGTGGAGCCATCATCTCAGAGTTTGCAAACTAAATTCCTTTTTGAGAATCCAAGAACACCCACAATGCACTCTAACCACTAACAGGCATTCCACACCCTTGGGCCCATTCAGCCTGAACTAGAATTAATCTGAAGTCAAATCCCTGAAACCCAATGTGGATATAAAGTCTTCTGACCCCTTCTGCTTACTCTAGACCTACTTCTGTTGTTTCACTAGTTAGTAATGACATTTTTTCAGTCCTTAGGCAATGCTATTTCTTCAGTAGTATCACCAGAGCAATTTAGGAGTTATACATAAAAGTTAAAAGCTTTAATAAATTCATGCCTATGCTTAAGTTAATGACATTTTTAAAAGTATTTAGAGAAAAAAAGGTTAATTTAGTGCTTTCTTCAACAACTTCACAGTTGGTTAATAAACCAATCTCTTCATATTAGAAAAAAACGTATTTAGGTTAAACAATGAATTAAATCCAATATTAAGGACACATGACAAACTTAGCCTGAACAACTTTGATTACTGTCCATAGTTTTCCATTTCCTCATAACTTACCACAGCTAATACACTAAATTTACAAAAAGCAAGGAAAAAGTGTTGAAGAACAGGAAAGTAAGACTGATTGTAAACACTGCAGAAAATCAACTCCAGTTTCTTTCTCCATATGAATAGACTTGTACGTTTTTAAAGACAACATATTTTATACATGGAACATGAAAGGGACAGTAGTAAAAAAAGAAGCACGTAGCAAGCTTAATTGTTCATAGCTACTGCTCTCTATCCACACTTTATAAAAACTATTACTTGAAGTCATCATATAAAATGATTTTCTACTTTCAACTAAAGCAAAAGAAACCACAACAGAACAGGTTCACACTTTGACCACTGCTACTGCACAGTATGAAATCCACATTTTTGCTATGAGATGAATAATTATGTTTGCTTGTCTTTACAGGAGTGTAGGAGAAGAATCAAACTTTCATATTATTGCTGCACTGGTAATGGGAAAATCTTACTACAAGAATTAAGCCTGTAACATAAATTAAACAAAATGTAATTAAATTTGTTCATTATAAGCAGAAAGCCAGTACTTCCTCCTATCTAAAACTCCTAGATATAAACATAGTTACACCTTTAGATTTATTATATGCATTTTAAAGACACTTACTGTTCCAAGAGTTGATTGTACTTTCTTAAAGCATCCTTCTCAGCAATAACTGCTCTTTCTTTTTCAGCAACAGCATTATCTCTTGCTTCTCTCAAATTTCTGAAGGAAACAAGTTATTCTGTTAAGAACCATTTACGAAAAAGACTGTTTTGCTTAATTAATTCCTACTGCTTGATCTGAATTTCAATACTACCACCTTCAACTCTCACAGAATAGTAGAAGGGTCTGTCTATCTATATGCCTATTTTTTACAGAGGCTTTACTTGAGGTTACTTTCATATATACCACCAAAGCTTCCAGCTCTGAAATTCTAAAAACCAATGATCAAATTACCTATTTATACATAGAAACATATAAACCAAATTATTCTAGAATACTAGAACTATAGAATATTTTTTTTTCAGGAATTAAATAAATTGCAATAATTTTGCTTGGTACTTCACTAATAACTACAGGAATGCTGTCCACCTAACTGAGATGATTCACAACTTTTATGACAGAGCAAGAAAAGATTAGCTGGGCATAGAAATCCTACTTCCACTTACAACTAATTGTCTAGTTACTCTGATATACAGGTTATTGTGTATCATTGATGTCTCCTGGGTTCTAACAAATATTTTATTACAATCAATTGATATTTTTTCTTCTTTTTTTTAAACCAAGGATCAGTCAAGAAGTGCAAGCCACCTCTATTATTCCACTGACGTGAATGAGAATAGCATGATATGAAGAATAATACTGATAGTATTTATGTTAAAACATGTTACAGTTATTAATAGTCTATTATGCTACAAGCAGACTACAGGTTAACACTGCAATAAACTGTATCTATTGCTTAGATAGTGTTTATAAGCTCTATGTCCAGTATTTAGTGCAACACAGCACCAGCCAATTTTCAGAGCTGAGTGGTTGCTGAGGACCAGACACCTACGTTATGACTGGTTTTGAGGATTTTACTTTACTCCTGGTTTGCTTCTGTGACCTGAACATTCACTAGCATTTGGAATATACTACATGATCTTAAAGATTCCTTTCAATTTCGTTTCATCTGAAAGAAATCCTGTTCATGTGCTACAAATGTGAGCACATTCAAGCACAAACTGCAAGGCAAGCAAAACCCCTGGCTAACCACAATGACTAGGGGGTTTCACTTTAACACCACGTTCTTCATCTGAACTAAACTCCTAACGTATATGCAACAAAGATCTTCCCACAGAAGTTGTTTCTCTCCCCATTCCCCAAAGCAACCTTCTTAAAGCAAAGTGAAGTTATAGGCTCAGGCAAGATTTGAAGAAAATAGAAAAGCCAAGATATAAAGGAAAACAAAGTTATTAAGCCCATGTAAATGTTATCCTAGGTCATTATAGCCACACTAAAGGTATATAATTTCTGTTTTGAAGACTATTTTCTAGACTGGCACTTTTCTGAATTCAAAGTAATTCATACAAACAGGAAATAGTTACTTAGAAAAATCAGAATTAGGATTATGTAGCAGTTAACTGGTTATGAGAGGAAAATGAAAATTTTCTTTAAAAATAGAGTTACTGGGCTACAGAATTCAGTGCAGAAATTCAGGGACTGACCTTGAGATTAGATTCTTTAAAACTGACTCTTACCAAAATATGGGAACATGACAATAAATTTTGTTAACAGCATAAAGATCAAGCATATTATATCTCATAGTAGGTGTCAAGTGTTGTATCCTTAAGGCTAGAGTAACAGGAGTGGGATAAAGATCAAGTGATAGGAGATAAACAGAGACTCATTTAGAGAATAAACTATTTTGCTTAGCTGAACAGCTAATCAATTGAAAATGCAATAGGAGGAAAAATAAGGACACAAGTGAGGTACTATTCAACCAACAAGATGACAACTACAGATGTGATGTAACTTCTGTTGTAATATTTTCTAGAGAGCCAAGAGGCACATTAACAATGCTGCCAGTTTTCGGATTCTGTGATTGTGTGATTGTGGTTTCAGAAGAGGTGAAGTGCCTGTCTGATGGCTGCACAAAGAGGCTGTATGGACTGTCAGGTATCTACCCAGCCTATCATACAAGTGAAAGTACCCTTTTAAAATGGGACAGAAATACTACCTAGAGATTCAAGAATGGGTATGGGGGGAACAAAAAGGTGGGATGACAACAGGGAAGACAGAAGCTCAAGGGCTTCTGTGTTAGCTTTTTAAACAAACCTCTTGGCAACTGCCATTTATTGCACTTCGGTTCATATCCCTAAACTATTCTAGAATGCACAAACTGGATTCCAGTCAGATTGAACCAAGTCAGAAAACGTGCTCAAGGAGAGCACCTCACATGCTCAAAATGACTAAATTGTGTTTATCTGTGGGAACAGACTCCAGCTAATCCAATGCCAAACCCGATGCAGACATTCACATGCCCTGTGAATTCACTCATGCTTGCTATTGCAAACATAGCCAGTGCCTACAACCAAACAAGTGAAACTGATGCCAAATAAATTAGGAATGATAGAATCACCTTTTTATTGGTGCCCCCCCTTCCATTTTAGTTTCTTGAAGACTCATCCAAGTGTAAAATAAGCACCAATAAATTCAAGGGAAGTATCAGACTCATCAGGCTTGGCAAAGTGGTAAAGAATAAAAGCAACTGAATATTAGATTAGCTTAGATGTAATACCATTCTATTCTTTGAGCTTGAGGATGAAACCAGCATCTTTATTTTCAGTCACAATCAGCGTCTCAGCACATCATATAAATTCACTGCCAATTGCCTTGCTAGCAATTTGGGTTTCCCTTTATCTTGCCATTGAGGCAGATTGTCTTATGGTGGATTTCTTTTGTATTTTATAGAAAGAGCATATGATAAAAAGCCTTTTTGTTTCTGTAAAACATGAAGGCAAATCTAAAGGATTTGCAGTTCTGAAGTAATTGTTTCAAAATGAGGAACAAAACTGTAAATCAGTTCCAGATAGAAATGAAACATCTTTCAGTAGCTTTCTCAATGATATACAGACCCTTGTCAAATCTCCACAAACAGTGCATGTTTAAATTTCTACTTCGTAATTCAAAAGAGATTGGCATACAGGAAGTAGAGTAGATGTGTATGTATGTGTATATATTTTACTTACACTTGAAAAACTACACCATGATGTAACTTTTTTTTAATTAGAACATTTCAGTTGACTGAAGACAGACAGCAGAAGTCATGTTCTTTTTTTCCACTCTTCCTAGCAGTAACAAAACTACCTATTAGAGGACCAGATGCTTATGCCATAAATATCTTTTTACTACCATCAATTCCTTCTCCACATGACACTTTCAGGACATGTACAATGAAGTTATAATTAATTATTAAACAATCCTCCCATTTTAAAGGAATAAAACAGTCAAAACACAAGCTAAAAAAGAAATCCAGTGCCAAGGTCCAAATCCCTAGATCCCTAAAGTATTACATGTAATTGTGGTATTCAACCAGTTGACACACTCATAAAATTCAATATGCAGGTCTTTGCAGGACTAGAATTTTCTTCAAAAGAGAATTTTATAGTAATTGACATGAAATCCACGTTTTTTTTTTGAATCATCATGCTGTAAACAATCTCAATTAGATTTATTTTATAAAGGCATAAGTCTTATTGGTTTCCCTCAGTTTTTTTCTGCCTTATTTCCTGCATCAACACCACCTCTTCCGGATTCTTGGCACAGCTTCAAGACTGCCCATATAAGCATGACAGGTAAACTAATGCATTCTGTATTAATTAACTAACATTATGTATCTGAACAAACTTCAAACCACCAATGTTTATCTAGAGCATGAATTTTAATAATCCTTTTCAACTGATAATTTTGGATGACCATCACTTGATAATAATATAACACCATGTATTTACTTTATAAGTATAAATTCATTTCAGTGTTTAAAAGATTCTCATCAGTTTTACAAATGACCTTAAGTTGTTAGATTTTGAACACCTCTCAGAGAGCCAGTCAATTAGGATTATAACTAAGCACAAAACAGTGCTTGGTCATTTCTGCTCTGATTAGGTTATTGCCTACATCTTATTTACCTGTTTTCACGTTCATACATCTCTTTTGAAGTGCTTCTTAGTTGCTCAATTTCTTGGTTTGTTTTCAACCTTATTTGCTCCAACTCTTCATGCAGTCTCTTTTCATATTCTGTTTTATAGTGATCTCTGTAAATAAACAAATACATTGCATTGGTCAAAATATCAAAACCTCAGGTACAGTTCTACAACTAGGGCAGAGGGCTTCTTGATTTTACATTTTATTTCAATCCTTACTCATTTACCTCTCAAATTACTTGAAATACATATCAGCCTATACTGTTACACAAATTAAATGAAAATCAATCAGGAATAAATAATATTTAACTGGGAATAAATAAAAGCTTTCTGCATACTGCTTTAAATTTTTAAAGTAATTTGATATTGATTAATCACATAACATTAAGCTTAACATTCTTCCAGAAATTCTTTGTCATTCTCTAAGTGCGCTTATATTACTTCACTACTTAAAAAAACCCAAACCCTCACTTTCCTCTTCCTTATTAGATATGGATTGATTAAACTTACTAACTTGCAATACTGCCACGCTACTACAAGACTTCTTTGACTACTATTTGCACCTCATATGGGGGAAAAAACATTACAAGAAACATTGAAGATTACATGCAGAGATTTGTGAAGTCAAAAACCCCCATGATTTGAGAATTTATACTGTTAATGTTGCATGTAAATTATTTAAAATACATAAGAAAGTTTTAAAGCAACAGATATCAGAGGATACCAAGACAAAGAATTTAATTTCAGAGAAATATTGACATATTTTGTAACTTTGGAAACACATGACAGATTGTAGGGAATCCCATAAAGAATCTCTCCTACAAAACTACAAAAAAAGGTTTATGTTGTAAGTATTTAACAGCTAAGGAATGCAAAAATTTTATAGCATCTAATTAATGTTCAAGAATAATCAATCAGCAATGAAGTAACTGATAGAAATTACAGGTTTGGAAAAAAAAGCATATTATGAAGAAATGTGCATTTACAACCACAAAAGGTCTTAGATTTCTTCTGATTTCCAATTGTGTGACAGTCCACAGTTTTCAGAAATCTGTACTTGAGCTAGCCAAAAACTCCTTCACATTAACCGAAAGCCCCAAAATATTGAAATGTCAGAAAGCTTGTTGCCAGGTTTTCCTGTTTTCTTCTTATTGAGACTCTGAATTTCAGCTCACCCTTCAAGGTAAAAGTAAATTTTTCTCCTCTCCTTCCTCAATTGTGCTGCACTACAGCAAATAATGTATGAAGATCTTGGACAAAATTAAGAGGTTTATCAGGAAAAAAAAAGAACCAAATCAAAACTGAACCAAAAAACATGCTGTATTGGAATGCAAGGGTCCTCCCATTAGAAACTTTGTGTTCTTTATGTGTTATATGGCTCAATATGAAGAAAAAAGCAAAGAAAAGAATGTTGACAATCAGAACATAAGGATACAATTCTTATGTGCAGGATCAGTGAGCATTACCATTTTCTTGGTACTTAGACAATTTGCTATTACCATTACTACTTGCCAAAAAAAATTTCTGACATTGCAGAAATTACACCTTCCCTCCCATGGTAAGACAGCTAAAAGTCAGGAAGGTTCACTGAAAAAATTAGAAGTATCTGGAAAAGTCATGAACATCCACAGTGATGTCACCATAAGACAGTTCAAAGTGATGCTTATCTTTATGAGGACTAAAACAAACCCATAGTATAGTAAAGCGCATGTTCTGATTACATAGTTTGACTGCCCTGTCAATGCATTTAAATAAACATCAAATGAGTTGCTGTCTAAGCAAAGGATCTTCATTAAGAATAAGAGAATCATGACAGAATGATTTGGATTGAAATAGACCCTAAAGATCATCTAGTTCCAAGCCCCATGTCATGGGCAGGGACACCTTTTACTGGACCAACCTGGCCTTGAACACCTCCAGGGATGGGGCATCCACAACCTCTCTGGAAGCCTGTTTCAGTGCCTCACTACGCTCACAATGAAAAATTTCTTCCTAATATCTAATCTAAACCTACTGTCAGTTTGAAGCCATTCCCCCTTGTCCTATCACTACATGCCCTTGCAAAAAGTCCCTTTCTAATTTTTATTCCTGACCTGTTGTTACAGTCTTTAGAAATGGTTTGCCTCATCAAGTTGTTGTGTCTTCTTGAGGTTGCAGACCTTTAATGAGCTTCTTTCCAGGGCTATTACTAATAAGGATTTATATTGTGAATAAACTAAACATGATCTGAGTATTGCAATGCAAATATGAACCTGTTTTAATATTACACATATAAAGGGAAATAGTTTTTGTTGGTCTGTGCTTACATATAGATTCCTAAGAACTGTAACTATAAGCTGCAGGTGATTTCTCATGCCACAATCTCAACCTATTTCGAAATATGTCTCTTTAAAAATTTGGCAGGTTAATGCCTCATGTTTCCTGAAGTCTGTAATTTTCTAATTGCAGTACCCCAATGCCGGCAGTTCTGACAGCAACCAGAAGGTGACTTACTCTTTATTTCTGAAAATAGATACCTGGGTTTGTTTTATTCATCTTCATTCCTGAATTACAGCAGCTCAAAGAGATCCAGATGTGAAGAAAGCATTAAAAAGCTTCAGATTCTTCAAAATGTAGCAAATAGAAGTTTATTACCCAAACTGGTGTCACCTCCAGAAACCACTGATGACTGTAGAATATCCATTAGCTGGTATATTTTTTTCTTGTCTACTTTTGTACCTCTCTAATTTATTTGTCAAATAAGTAGGATTCTAGAGGAAGACTGCTCAGATGTACATGACTTCTTAAATCACCATTTAAAAGTATAACTTAAAAATTTATTTAAAATGTAGAAGTTCCATGTGAACATAGTTCTGAGACATAAACAAGCAAAACAAATTAAAAAGCTTGAAGTGACCGCATTGAAAGGAAAAATAGTATTTAAAACAGTTCTGATATGGGCTAGAACTCATAGCTGATCATTTCAATCCTGTGGCCTTCTTTCCCTTAAATAACAGTTCGTATTTTAGCTGTATTACAGGAGAGTCAAATTAGCACACTGCATCTTAGTTATACAAGGACACAAGATTTACAGATACTATTTTCAGTTCCATCTTCTTGATTCAAACACAAGGAAGAGGCTGAGGAGGAGATGAACCTACCTCATACTCTTAGCTTAATCATTCAATCCACAGGCGTCCTTTTAAGGACATTACTAACCAAAAAATAGGTTTATTTTCATTAATGGAGTGCATATAGGCAAACATTTGATGTAATTTTGGGATATACATTGAAACAATATCTTTTAGCATCTAGCTGTAGGGAAATAACATGAACTAGATAACCTTGAATTGGATGATGCTCTTAGTCATACGAATTAGTATTGGTAGTCCTGCAAGAAGCAGAGAGTTAGATTCAGTATTCCTTATGGGTCCTTTCCAACTATGATTCTATGAAATTTTGTAGTACAGCATTACATATGTAGCAAGATATGTAGCTGAGTAGTGTAATGTTTCCTGTTCGACATCCCATCCCATCTCTGCGCAAAGAGCATAGAGATTTGATGCTATTCAGCAGTGGTTAGCGTACAATGATAGATCTATTTCCCAAGGCTACACTTAGGGAATCTGTAATCAAGCTCAAGATATGAAAGACTGATAGCTCTAGTAGCTGATACAAAACACACTATATTTAACATTTGTGACAACTGTATATTTTATTCTGCAATAATAATTTAGATTGTCTATGAAATACTCCTGCTTTTAATAAAGGTAATTTGTGGTGGTGGTAGGTCAAATACGTAACATATGCACTTTAAAGAGTTTTAGTCTCTTTTGTAATTAACTACAGTTACCTTTCTAAATTTCTGTGTAAACCTACGAGATTAATTGCCATAAACTTTCAATGCTGACATCTTCACTACTATGGTCTTATATCAAAGGTTTAAAAAAATTTTCCTGATACACATTAAGACCCAAGAAAACTGTTTCTGCTTCTAGTTAAATATATATGGACTTGCTTTCTGAAAAATAAAATTAATGAAACAGGATTTGTGCAAGAAACAAGGGAAAACAATTAAATAACTTGTCTACAGATAAAAGTGAACACACAATAACTTGCCTGGATGTAACATATTTTTCATACATTTCTTCCCTAGCTTTTTTGGCATCCTCTAGCTGAATCTGAAGTCTTTCAAGACGATCTTCTTCATGTGCACAGCGAACACTAAGCTCCATGTTCTGGCGATTAAGATAATCTTTATCTTTTTGCAACAAGTTGAGGGATTGTTGTATGGTTGCCAGCTAAAAAAGGTATTAAAAAGAACACTTTAACATGAACTTCAAGGTAAGTATTTAACCTATGTACACATATTTGCAATTTCATTTTAACTCTCTTCTGTGAGAAAAACATAACTGTGCTCTCTCTCCAAGTAACAGGTTTTATATATATATATATATATATATATATATACACACACATACATACATACATATATATATATATATATATATATACATACACACACAGTGAACAGACATCCTGGATTACTGCACGAAGAAAGAAAGCAGTTACTGCTCCTATAATTAGTCCCCCCCGGAACAAATACTCTGTCAAACACAATTGGATGCTCCTCCAGTACAGGACTTGTGATGCTACACCAGTATACACAAAAACCAGCAGGACCTTCCAGGAGATTAGAGCTACTTTTATTCACTCTCATATTAATTTAGTATGAAGTTAATCAAAAAAGCCATTGTTTTTGCTATACTACAGTATTTGATGTGTACATACAAACTGGATGTACACAACAATACTTTTTTGGCCACTGTTATATGGAGAGAACAAACTTGCCTTTTGATGTCCTCTAGCAGTGATAGAACACTGAGGAATAAACAGCCTAACCAAGCCTTCAGATTGATATCAAAGAGCAGAATATAAAAGGTATTTTCTAGTAGAAACTAATTTTTTTCCCTAATATTTCTGACAATCTCTATGTCTGTAAAATTAGGCAGAGCAGTAGCATGTTTGAGGTGGAAATCATAGCCACTATTTTATATGTAATATTGTTATACAGAGACACTAAGGAATGCAATCTCTCCTGGATACTTTCAGGAGGAATCTGTTACAGCTGCTAAAGTGTTAACACACAAAAATCCTCCATATTATTCTTCCCTGAACCAGTGCAGAAGACAAGAACAACCTTCTCATGCAGTGCCTTTCAAATGATATTAAAAAATAAATTCATAAATTATTTCAGAACAGCTAATCCATTATTTCCTCTATTTCTTTTGGTGTTTCCTGGAATAATTTCTGTACAAAATCACAGCTTAAAAATAGTCTTACTTTTGCGTTCAAGTTGCACTGAGCTACAAACCATCTGATAATCAGGCAATGATGATATAAACTGAAAAGGTTTCTTTCTTGGGATTCAGTAAAAGTCTATTCTCTCTCCTGAAAAGCTGTTGCAAAGTTACACCTACAAGACAGGAAGGGGGAAATCCCTCAGCAATGCTAATAGTTCTGGATGATTCTATCCTAATTAGCTTACTTAAGGTGAAAAATTCATCCTGGAGGTTCAGTGAGGCAATCCTCCCTATGAACAATTTGATGCAGAAATAGTGAAAGTGCATACTGAGTAATGGAAGCTTGTACTGGTATAAACCATCGCAAATCCTATAGATCAAGGCAGTGAACTTGGAAACATTCTCTACATACATTTCTTTTTGAGTCCCTTGACCCAAAAGTTATCATACATGTCCATCACTGCACACAATTTTTGACTCTTGGATGAATGAATTATTGAATGGAAAAGCAGCAAGGGGCATTTCTTTGGATCTAACAGGCCTCTGCCTCTTGGAATGTCCTTGGAGAAGCAGAAATGTATTCTCCTGTGCAAAACCAGTGTTACGAGAATGGTAATGGCTGAGATTTGAGTAAAATGACTGACCTATCTGGATCACAACTCACTGGAATTCTAACAAAGATAAGAACCCCTCTGCACCTGAAGAGGCATTTATTCTCTGGCAGAGACCAGAAGAGCTCTACCAAGATAGTCGTGGACTGCAGCACACAATGCAAAAGGGGTTGAGAGAAATGTTTGGAGCTTTTTTCAGCCTTTAGAAGAGAAATCTGGTCAAGGAAAATCCTATTGTTATCTTCACTTATCCAAGTGGAATGCATAGAAAAATCCAGATTCTTGGCAGTACATAGTGACAGGACAAGATGCAAGAGAAAAAAGCTGCAACAGTTCTGATTAGGTTTTACAAAAATATTTGCACAAAGAAGGCAAACAAATACTGGAACAGATTGTCCAAAAAGCTGTGCAACCTCCATCTTTGGAGATACTAAAAACTTGACAAAGCCTTTGTGGTGGGGGGAAACAGTTTTTCCCCCTGCAGTTATAAAATGGTAAAACCCCAGGGGGCAGTGACCCTTGGAGTTTTGAAGTTTTACCCAATGAGTGCTTCTGCGAAATATAAACATACCACACTCAGAATGGAAGAGAAGGTAGTTGTAGTTTGGTGGTAGAAGAAGTAGCCATGTTGTGAAAGCCATGAGGAGTGAGGGCAGGAGCCCCCTGGGTGGCTCTGGTCCCCCCAGCTGGGGCTGGGGCTGCAGGAACTTGGAACAGTGTTAAGTTGGACTATGTATCTGTAGGTATAAGCCGGGGGATGTTTCTCCACCGTGAGCAGCAGCAAGAGATACTGAAAGCAGCGGTAGACCAGCACTGACCAGAGAAACCGTGGTTGAGAGCCAAAAGAAAGCAGAAAACAGCATGCAACCAAAGAAGACACAGAGTTGTCTGAGAGAGCCGAGAACAAGAGCCAGCAGCAGCAGAGAGAGCAGAACCAGCTCTACAGAGACAGAGTTGGGGTAAGAACTGAAACCAAAAAAACCCCCCAAACTCCTTGGAGACCCCTCACGTCCTAGAAAGGAGGGGTGAAGTGCAGGATGCACTACAGAGAGGAGCTGGAAAGCTCCGAGAAGAATGCGGAGGGTGACCTTGGTCCCCCCTGCTGCTTGAGACAGAGCACAGGAGCTCTGGTAGAACTCTTGAGGCAAAGGCTTCTAACTGAAAGCTGCCCGAGATGTTCTGACTCAGAGGTGAATCCCCTGAGGAAGGGACCTTCATGGGGGTCTTACACCCCATGATATGACTGTGGTGAAGTGAGTTTTGTCCTTGTTATGCAGTCCACAGAAGAGAAGACCCTCGCTTTAGACGATGGGCCACGAGGGCTTGGATACCCCTCATGAGTACTGGCAGAGATCCAGTCACAGCTGCTGCATGCATGAGAAGAAGAAAGCCTGCTGCCTTAGAGATATTGCTGCTCTGAAAGTGGAAAAGGGATCTTTTCTTCTTCCCTCCTGGACTTTTATTTGGAGGGGAGAAGAGATTTGATCCATTGTAAATACTTATGTCATGGTAGAGATAGCTAAGATTGTATATAATGCATTGTAGTATTTATTTGTACAGTCATTGTAATATATATTCCCTTTCCCCCATTTTGAGTCTCATGTAGTGTCTGGAAAACCCATCTCACATTGGGTTGAGATGTGAGAGGGGGCTTGGACTAGGGAATTAGATTTTTGGGGCTCTCAAACCATGACAGCCTTAAGCAACCTGACCTAACCTTTTTCTGCATTGCATGGGAAGGTTGGAGCAGCTGGTCTCCTGAGGACCATTCTAATTAAATTATTCCACGATCCTGACAGACTTGATTAGACAAAGAATCAAATTCCTGAGGTGAAGAAATACACAATTACTAAAGTAAGGACTTTACCTCTTTTGCTAAGTCGTTTCTTTCTTTAGCTTGTGCTTTGTATGACACCTCTAATATTTCATATTTTCTTCTGAGTTCTGATAATTCATGCTCAAATACATCACGTTCACTGTTAAAACAAAGTAAAACTATTAGATGCATAAAGTGTAACGAACAAGATTCCTGTTCATTTGTAATTTCTCAACCTTATTTCAGTTCGTGACACTGACTTCTTCCATAGGGCAGTTACTGATAATCTTACTTTTTCAGTTATTAACACCTAGAACAGTACCTTATTATATGAAACAATTTAGGATTATTTAATATTTAGAAACAAAGAAAGTTCTATTACAATAATCTTCAATTCCCATCCTAAATTATTTCATCCTCCTCTGATTATTTTTCTTTAGCGTAACTTTGGGCTCCCCTCTTAGCAATGAACTGCAAGCACCCTTATCCATAGCTTTAGCTTTACCAAGCTTTTGATGTTATTTTCCATTATATTCTCCTGAATCTTTTGCAGATATTGAAGCCCGATGAAAAAGTGAAGAAAGTTCATTCCCATCTTCCTAATCAAACAGAAAGAAATATATACTTGTACTCAGTTGCTGTTCTCCTTTGTATACAGTCCCTTGATACTAGAGAGGGTTGTACTACTCCTGTTTAAAATATACATGACACAGCTGCAAAAATTATGTTAGTGTCCTGAACAAGAGTGCTTTCCATATGCACAAAGAAGCATCTCTGTGTCTCCACTCTAACCCTGTCAGAACAGGGAAATGAATGAGCCAGTATGAGCTTGCAGTTCGGAAAAAAGCTAACCAAATTTATATTAAGTATAGCATAGCTTTAAAACTGAGATAAGTTGTAGGGCAGCAGAACTAGAAGATCTGACATAGCATTTTTTAAAGGCAGAAACAAACCTGGAAGTGATTAACTCCTGAAGTGTTCCCAAATATCCTCCCTCATACAGTCATGCCAACAGTGCTCTCCCCTCCCCTTCATCTGTGCCTACACAGATGAATGCAACCTACTCTCTCATATATAGTTTTGGCACGTTCATTCATGCTTTTCTCAACTCAAGACTATTTTAAATGCACACTACTAAACACTGGGGCCATTCACATGAACGTTATTACAATCCACTTATTAAGATGCAGTTGCACATAGGAAGCAAGCCATAGGATCAGTCCATCCTATTTGTAACAAGCTGCCAGCTAGATTCCAAGGCTGTCTTAGTACATATAGCTGCGAACCAGAAGAGCTGTGAATCCAGAAGACATACTCTCCTTCAAATGACTTAGTGGCAAAGTCATTTTTGTCAGTAACTCTGCCTGAGTTCATTCTGTATGAACAACTAAGGAGTTGGCAGGGTGTTTTCTATTTATAATCCCCATTTTTGAATCCATTTCCCAACAAATGTGCCAAAGGCGGTATTTCTTGTACTTGCAAACACACTAAAAATGCCTTTTGGGAGCTGGACTGCAAAGTATATGTCTATGAGTGTATTTATAAGAAGTCCATTTTCACTATTTTGCAATTGTTTTTTGCAAAACCTTGGCTAGAACTGTAAAATCTGTATTTTTAAAAAGAAACATGCTGGAACTTCCTGCAGTTAAACCAATCCACTAAGGTAATCCTAAGATTGTCTGACAAAGACTTCTCATAACAGCCCTTTCAAATTTATGACTGTAAGCATATCTTAAATTGTAAATATTAATTCCAAGGTCCTACCCTCTTAATTCACTCTGTAGGCACCACAGAGTAGAGCCTTTTGTTAGAACTCTGCTTTTAAACTAGGAAAAAAAAGAGTACTTGTTCCAAGACGCTTGGCATCAACAGCTCCCACTTCCTTAGTTGCAAAGAGACTGCTAGGCTCTTCTGAAAACATAGTAAATCTCAAAATATAAACTTTTAGGAAGATAATTTGATGCATCAGTTTTCAAAATGTTGTTCATTTTATGTCTGCAATATACTACAGGAGATAACAGAACCATTAGTGGACTGAGGAAAGGAAAAATATCTGTGGTGTGCGCAAGTCAAAAATAAAATTAAAATCTCTAGTCAATCAAGGTTGATGTTTATCTATTAATATTTGTATGTTAACACTTGAATTATAGAGATACTTACGATTTTACTTTATCATAGTTCTCTTGTCTGTAATCACCTTGCTGAATCATCTGCTTGGTATCAGCCAGTTCCAGTGTTAAACGCTGGCATCTAACCTCAAGCTCGGACCGACTCTTCCTCTCATCTTCATAGCTCTAGAAAGTAAGACATTTTGAAATGATCACAGCTACACTGCTATTTACTTAAAGCAATTACAAACTAAGTTTTGTGAAGATCTCTTATGAATATTTACATGGGAGTATTTTCATTTGTCTCAGTACTAGGAAATTTAGTACACTTTACAAAGTAACCAGTGATAACGATACTCAGCTTATTTTTATCTTATTATAAATAGAATCATAGAATCAACCGGGTTGGAAAAGACCTCTGAGATCATAAAGTCCAACTCTTGATCCAACACTGCTGTGGTTACTAGATCACGGCACTAAGTGCCACATCCAGTCTCCTCTTAAAAGCCTCCAGGGATGGTGAATCCACCACTTCCCTGGGCAGCCCATTCCAATGGCTGATTACTCTCTCTGTAAAAAATTTCTTCCTAATATCCAACCTAAACCTCCCCTGGCACAGCTTAAGACCATGCCCTCTTGTCCTACTGCTGGTTGCCTCGGAGAAGAGATTGACACTCACCTGGCTACACCCTCCTGTCAGGTAGTTGTAGAGAGTGATGAGGTCTCTCCTGAGCCTCCTCTTCTTCAGGCTAAATAGCCCCAGCTCCCTCAGCCTCTCCTCATAGGACTTGTGCTCCAGTCCCTTCACCAGCCTTGTTGCTCTTCTCTGGACCTGCTCCAGCACCTCAATATCCTTCCTGAACTGAGGGGCCCAGAACTGGACACAGTACTCCAGGTGTGGCCTCACCAGTGCTGAGCACAAGGGAAGAATCACTTCCCTGGTCCTGCTGGCCACACTGTTCCTGATCCAGGCCAGGATGCCATTGGCCATCTTGGCCACCTGGGCACACTGCTGGCTCATGTTCAGCTTCTGGTCAATCTAAACTCCCAGGTCCCTTTCTGCCTGGCTGCTCTCCAGCCACTCTGTGCCCAGCCTGTAGCACTGCATGGGATTGTTGTGGCCAAAGTGGAGGACTCGGCACTTGGCCTTGTTGAACCTCATCCTGTTGGAATCAGACCATCTCTCCAGCTTGTCCAGGTCCCTCTGTAGAGCCCTCCTGCCTTCCAGCAGATCAACACTCACCCCCTAAATTGGTGTCACCTGCAAATTTGCTGATGGTGGACTCAATCCCCTCATCCAGATCATCAGTAAAGATATTAAACAGGACTGGGCCCAACACTGATTCCCTGGGGGACACCACAAGTGACTGGCCGCCAACTGGAAGCAGCACCATTCACCACCACTCTCTGGGCCCGGCCCTCCAGCCAGTTCCTAACCCAGCAGAGAGTGCCCCTGTCCAAGTCTGGGCTGCCAGCTTTTTCAGGAGAATGCTGTGGGAGACAGTGTCAAAGGCTTTGCTCAAGTCCTGATAGACCACATCCACAGCCTTCCCCTCATCCACTAGGCAGGTCACCTGGTTATAAGAGGAGATCAGGTTGGTCAGACAGGACCTGCCCTTCCTAAACCCATGCTGGCTGGGTCTGATCCTTTGTATATCCTGTAGGTGTTGTGTGATTGCACTGAGGATGATCTGCTCCATAACCTTGCCAGGCACTGAGGTCAGGCTGACAGGCCTGCAGTTTCCCAGGTCCTCCTTGCAGCCCTTTTTGTGGATCAGCGTGACATTTGCCAATTTCCAATCATCTGGATTGAAGTGAGCCAGGACTGTTGGTAAAATGATGGAGAGCAGCTTGGTGAGCTCTTCCGACAGCTCCCTCATCACCCTAGGATGGATCCCACCTGGTCCAATAGACTTGTAAGGATCCAAGTGGCTCAGCAGGTGGCTAACTGTTTCCTCCCAGATTACAGGGGGGCTATTCAGCTTCCTGTCTCTCTCTACCAGTTCTGGAAGCCAGTCGTCCTGAGGACAACCTGTCTTACTGTTGAAAACTGAGGCAAAGAAGGTGTTAAGTACCTCAGCTTTTTCCTCATCCTTGGTGACTATGCTCCTCCTAAGATCAACAAAGAATGGAGGTTTTCCTTGCCCCTCCTTTTGCTACTGATGTATTTGTAGAAGCATTTTTTCTTATCCCTAACGGAAGTGGCTAGATTGAGTTCAAAGTGTGCCTTTGTCTCTCTAATTTTCTTTCTACATGACCTAACTATAATCCTAAATTCTTCCTGAGTAGTCAGGCCTTTTTTCCATAGTTGGTAGGCTCTCTTTTTTCCCGTAATTTCCTTCCAAATCTCCCTGTTCAGCCAGGCCAGTCATCTTCCCCACAGGCTTGCCTTTCGGCACACTGGGACAGCCTGCTCCTGTGCGTTCAAGACTTGCTTCCTGGAGCATGTCCATTCCTCCTGGACCCCTTTGTTTTCAAGGGTTGTTTCCCAGGGTACATTCTGAACTAGTCTTCTGAGTAGGCCGAAATCTGCCCTGGGGAAGTCCAGGGTAGAAGTTTTATTGATGGCCCTCTTTGCATCCCTGAGTATTGAAAACTCTACTATTTCATCATCACTGTGCCCCAGATGGTCTCCAACCACCACATCTCCCACCAGCCCCTCTGTTTGTGAACAGCAAGTCTAGCGGGGCCCCACCCCTGGTAAGCTCATTTACCAGCCAGAGCAGGAAGTTATCCTCTACATATAAATACTTGATTAATGTGCCTATTTTTTATAATGCATTTGTCTATTAGCACAACTTCCAAGACACATAACTCTCATATATACAGCTGTTTAGGGCAATAGCCTATATAGACTGTATGACATAAAAACACTCTGATCAACTTCACAGGCACCATCAACTGAAAGACTGACAGAATGCCTTCTTGAAAAAACACACCTAAATACTTGTAGGACACTACAGAAAATCTCCCTAAGCTACTAAACATACTGTAACTATTCTGTTAATAAAAAAGAATTATTTTTTTTTATATTACACAAACCTAGTCATTTTCACTTTAACTAAAATCACATTAGGTCACAATCTCAAAAATCACAACAACAAGAAAGACAGTTCTGGATGGTCTATCATTAAAAACACATTATTTAAAGACATGATTGTTACTTATCCTAACATATACTGGTACGTATACGGTTTATTTTTATGTTTACCCTAATTAACAGATATACATTCAGCAAACCACTATAAAACACTTTCTTCTTAAATCAATTAACATGCCATTATTTATAAAAATGCAACAGTAAAGTCTCTGTCAGACATTTTTAAGAGCTGTTGTCCACAAGTTAGCTAGAGTTTCAAATCTGTAACATAATGGTGTTACTACCCTGCTGTGCAGTGCAAACATGATTCACCCTGCAATAGGAAACGTCTGTAAGGGCACTTAACATTTAAGTGCAAATCAAAAGATTAAGTTTAGAATAAAATTCTTTTGTGGATATCCTGTGTTATACTGCTGCTAATATCAAGCCAGAATTCATACACTCTTCACTGAGTGGGCTACTGAAGCTCCTACAGTATTACACATCTGGTAGCTAGAAGACAACTACCTAAATTATAAAATTAAATTGGGTAATCTCTGGACAAATTTTTCATAAACAGCTTTAAAGCACCAATTAACAGAACAGTTAAATATCTACAAAATTAGTTCTTTCTAATACCTCAGCCACAAACTTAGGTTTGAATTTTATTTAACAAATCAGTTATTAATGTCATGTAGCAATATGGTGATGTCAGGGAAAGGAAGTTAAATTCTGCTTTTGAAAAGTGATACTAAGATATACCTTAAGTATGTGGATTTGTTATGTTTGTTTTTTAAAGATTTAATATAATTCCTGAAGGAACACTAATTATACTGCACAGGTCACTGTTTTTCATCTACCTAATTTTAAGGTGCCAAAGTAGTATTTTAATCACATGAAGAAACATGACAAAGCTAATAGTCATTCTAGGCTGTAAATAGGCTAACACAAAAAAAATCTGTATGGTATGCATAAATCCAGGTAGCAGATACACAAGCTTCTGGACTTCCATAGCAATACATCTTAAAGACATACAATCAGGCTGCCTGTGCTTAGGAAGAATAAGATTTGCTTTGCATGTAATGAAGTTAATTTAGTTTATAACAATGTCCATATATCCTAAACTGATTTTAAGATATCTGCAATGGAACAGCTTTATCTTTCAATTTATCTTCAAGAGCTAGCTTGAAAGTCTTGATGAACAGCTTTGTCCTGCTGAAGTAAAAAAGGGGCTTATAAAAGAATCAAGACACAGAGCCCTTTCAAGTACAGGAATGAGGTCCTGCAAATACCAATAAATAAAAATAACCTAAGTAAGCCCACAAACATCAAAATAATTAAAGGACAAACAGTACTTCCTCACACTGAATGTGACTGCAATAATAATCCCAACACCACATGGCTTTTCTTCAGTTTCTTAAGAATTCTTTGCTACTGCAGAGAGCAGCAACTCAGACTGACGAGATGGTTAAAACAAACAAAAAAACAAACCTATCCTCTGTGAGACAGATAGGCAAACATTGCCCAAAGAAATTCCTGACAGAGCTGTTTAAGAGAACCAGTATTAACCAGTACAGGTACTTTCTACAGAGCATGTGAACCAGTCCCTACCAAGAAGTGCTTCAATTTGGTTTATAAACACTGTCAACACATGGATGTTTCAAGGAAGATTCCAAACTAATGATCTGCACCACTTAAAACCCGAACTGATAGAGAAACTAAAGACCTAATGGCAGACCTCAGTTTAATGATATTGAGCTTCACTGTTATCCTCAATCTGGAATGAATAGCAGTTTACAGCAGTCACCAAAATGAACATCTACTTCAATTGCAAGTACAAAAACTAGGTGACATATTTTTTGAACAAAGTTAGTGACACCTAATACACGGTAGGGATTAGCTGATCTTTCAAAAAGCCTTCAGGGATAAGAAGATAAACAGAAATGCAGGGAAAAGATTAACCAGCCAATCAAGCAGAAGTAGCATGACTTCTTCACACTGTCTACAGATAGCCCTGTGGAAGAAAGTGATCCTGCTTTTAAAAAGCTTTTTTAAAAAGATCTTTATCTTTGAAGAATCACTTACGCAGGCCAGTATTTTGTTCATATACTAAGGTACCTAAAGCCCCTAGACAAATACAAAGCTACTGTATGATTGTGATGTGAAAACCAATTCCCTCAAGTTACTTGGATGAGGTGCTGCTCCTTGGTAAAGATGACATTTTGCTTTAATTGTTTACACAGTCTGCATTCAAAAACTATTGGTAAATACATTATTTATTGGAATACAACTGCTCCAATGTCAGGAAGAAGCTATACATAATTGGATGAATAAGACATCTCTAGTACATTGATTTGAAATTGGTAATCTGCCAAGAATTGTAGAGGGGTTACTATCTGCCCACAAAAATTAGAAACAAAAATGTTGAGCTACTCCAAAATAGAGAAACTCGACAAGAAAAGTAAGAAAGAAAAGCTTTGGCCTAAGTGCTTCTATAGCAAAAGAAAGTAGGGGGGAAAAAAGCTCTTTCTCTAGATCTGAGCTTACTAGAATCTCCAGTGAAATATTCTCAGGTGAAAAGGATCCTTGAGATCACTGCATTACAGAGTAGTATAATTAAACCATTTGGTACTTCTGAACAGCTAGCAGTCATTATGAGCCACAGCTATGCATCAAAAGAGTTAGAAAGATATTGGACAGAAAAGGGAACTTTCACAGATAAATCATTTCCTTGAGTCTTGGAAATGTTAAACTGCTCCCTCAAGTTCATAATTACTGGTAGAGGATCTTCTTTGCAGCTTTTTTTCTGGAACAATATTAAGAACAATGAATGGGAGGAAAAAAAAGCATGTACTTCATCTAAGACTGAGGCCTCATCTGTCCTTTCTAGAGAGAGTTATGAAAACCAAGTAATCAAGGTACTGCTTGAAAGAAGTGGTGTCAGGGGGCTGGGGAAGTGTTCTAGACTGCAGTCTTTACATATATGCAAACTTTAGGAGAAATCTGAGGGATTACAGTCCTTCTGGAGTATCAAGAACAGCCGCAGTTTTCTAACATTCAGATACATCTAGTGCCAACTGATCCTTTGAGTACAAAAGCTTAGTTTATTCTTTGAAAACTATAGATGGGCTTTTCCTCCAGTTGGAAAATATTATCAGAGAGCAAACTGTTACTTATGTCTAGCAAAACTTGAGAGCTACTAATCCTGATTCAGAGACAAGCCTTAGAAGAGATCTTTGTCCTACACATAACCAGCTTTCTCTTTAGGTTTACCATAGGTTTTAGAGACTGTCATACTATAAATTTTATTGCAAGTCCTGAAGACAACTTTACAGAAAAAATAACTGAGGAAAGGAAGCCCTGATAAACCTGTATCGAGACCGAATTCCAGGAAAACACTGCCAAGAAACTCCTAGCCAGAAAAAGAAAGCAATACTTAATCTTCTAAAGCTATAAAGAAAAGCAAGGTTTCCTTCCCAGACTCTCTCTAAGTCTTGAGAGCAACTCATGAGTAGTAAATTACATCTGTTTGAGGGAAGGTTCTGACCACTTTGGAAGCAAACAACTCTGAAAATACTAAACCGATGTTCTGCATGGGAACACACTCATCAGAAGCTGGTTTTGTTTCGAGGAAGCTCCTGGTAATACACCCCTATAGCTGGACTTCCTTTTCTATCTGTACCTCCAAAGGTGGTGGTGCCAACATTACATAAACTTGAAGTACTAAGCACTGTAAAAGGAGGACTAAAATGAGCCTGTACTACACATTGAGTAACAAGTCAGTCAGCACTGCAATACAAGAGCATCATTTTACCAGTTCCACTGCCTCCTCCTGGTCTGTGGCTGCTGTACCTAGATCAGATGCAACAATTGTGCATAGAGAGCCATTAACTTAGCAGCTGGACAGCAGAACCACTTATACTTACCACTTTAAAAACAGAAAGTGGCAACACATCTTTTGACACTAGCTGTGTTTATCAGACTATGTTCCAGTGCTAGAAACCAGTCCTCACACGCTATTTTCTGCTACCAGTTGTTAGAAGCAGCTCCTTGCCCGGCTGGTCTGTGTTACAGATTCAGCAGCCTTTGATTAAGTGCTAAGAGCAGCTACACACAGTCAACAAGAGAAATTTACAAAGTCAAGAGTTTTAGTGGTCTCACTTTTCAGCACACTAAGAACTAAATGAGTGCTAACAGGGGCTAACACACACTTAGGCCCTACTGCACCTTCTGAACCAAGAAAATATATTTTCATACACCTTGAGTACAAATAAAGGTGACAAACATTCAGAAGATGTGTTTCGTGCCCTAAAGTTTTTCTAATACAAATGAATTAATGAATTGCCTAGAGATAAAGAACAAGTGGATTTGTCAAGTCTTAGAAGATTAGTTTCTAGAAGGTTACAATGACAATTCAATTTTTACAGAAACAAGCTTCCTATCTGGTACAGTTGCTTATAAGCTCAGTTGGCTGAGAGGCCACAATATCAGGCCACTACACTCACAAGGTCAGGCCAGGTCTGTCATGCCAAAACCAAGTATGATTGGTTTCTGTTTGGTATGGTTCCCTTCCACCCTCCAGGACAAAAACAAAACAAAACAAAACAGCACCATGTAGCAAAAAAAGATTTAATGGGTTTGAATACCTGATTTTATATAACTAATACTGAGCCAGAATACAGGCTCATTATGACAGCATTTGGAGCATAAAACTAGTCTGCTTTATTTTCTCACAAAACAGTATATACAGGCTCATGATAGAGAAAAAATAAATTAAGTCTCTTACATTCACACTATGAAACAAGAAGACTAAAATTACAGCTCATCTCCCTTGACCAAATTTAAAGAAGGCAGCCATCCTGTCACAAAAAACCAGAACTGATGTCAGGCAATGGTTGTCTTATATGATGAATTCATTTCACATTTAAACTTTCCTAGAGTTGACTTAACATATTAAGATAAGTTTGAAATTTCCTTCAAACTTTTTCAATTCTTTGTTGGCTAGATAGACTTTCCTATGAGCCTAGAACTAATTCTCTCATGTACCTCATAACCTTATTTCTGGGTGAATATTTACATGCATAGAACTTACTCAGACCTAGACAGTCAGCCATGAACAATCAGAAAAGTCAGCAAAATCCCCCTTCCCCAAGCCATTAGTAGTTAATAGAAAGATTTGGGGTAAACATATTTTTTGTTCTTTCCATGTTCCACAAAGAGGGAAAAACCCCATGCTGAAACTCATTAGGAAGAGCCTTAATTATCTGCAACAGCAGAAAAAGAAAGGAATGCTTATTGTAGGAAGTGGTTTATTCTCACAAAGAAAAAAAACCAAAAAAACGATTGTCTTAACTTCAATGATTTTGTATTTCAAATGTCTGTATTATTAGTTTCCTAAAGAAGCTTTAAACTCAGAAGAGACACTTTGTTGATAAGCCATGTAGAAAACAGAAATATTGCAGTGGTTGGAGAAAACTTAAAATTTAAGAAATGGAAACCCAGAAGAAGGTTTCAAAGAGTATAAATTATTAAACGACAGGCAAGAAACTTAAGCAACCATGTTTCATGTACCTGGAAAAAAAGAATGATTGAAATACAAAAAAAACCCCAAAAACCACTTCCAGTAAAGAGTATAAGAGCTTAGGTAAGGCTATTAACAAAAGTTTATTTCCTACTCATAAATTTCCTTGCAATAACGTTTGACCTTACTGAAGGAGCTCAAATAAATAAGTTACCCCAGCAGTACCCCTTGAAATCACTTCATAAACTGCAAGAGATGGTAGGCATGCCAGCTTCAGTGTACCAAGTACATTACAGATTCTAAAGTACCTTCACATATGGATGATGCTCCTCTTCACTTAATATCTGTAACAGCCTGAGGTACCTTGTTACAGTGACACTTACCAAGGCACAGGGTCAAATCTGAACTTGCCAGAATCAAACTACAGAGGCTCTTAAAAATACCTCATATCAGGTCACTTTTCATTAAATACCCAAACCACACCATTGCTTTGTGTAACATACAGGATAAAGATTTGGAGGTTTTTTGTACCTACTGAAGAAACTGTAGTAAGTGATCTTATCTGAAACCTGAGAATTTTGTGACATTTCAACATCTGGATCTCTTCTCTGATTTTTTTCCTGGAGAGTTATTAATTTTTACTAATTGCCTCTCACTTTAAGCATGTAAATAGAGTATAGGCATTTAAAGAAGCACCTCAGTTGAACATAGGCAACATTTTAGTGCTTCTTTTGCAGACATAAAAGCAAAGCACAGCACACTTAAAACTTGGAAAAATAGATCAATGGGAAAGGTGGATACTGCCACCATGTGGTGTAAAAAGAACAAAACTGGAAGTTTCTGTATTAAAGGTCAATGTACCGAGAAAATTGTTTCTAGCACAACTTTAATTATTGTTATCTACTGTCTTGTTAATTTGCTTCAGCAAAAATTAATATAGATGTCAGTCAAGTCTCAGAAGGCTAAATCCTTCTGAATAATTTTATTAAATCAGAGCATATTAAATGCACAATGAAGGAAAATGCTTATGTAAGACAAAATGAACAAGATTAATTTAATCTCAGTTATGACCAGAGATATTACAAAATAATGCTGAACCACATAAATGTACACATTTTATTGACTACTTTTTCTAATTCAATCAAAAAGAGAAATGAAAATAATTTCAGAAGATAATCTTATGTAAATAATTTCTCATACACTTGATTATTCTGTAAGTAAATTTCAGAGGCAGAAAAAGGCAATAAATAAAAAAATATTCTCAGAAGTAGTAAAATGACAGTGGCATTTAAAGGCCCTGATAGCCAAGACTTTGATAAATATACTATGGGTACCTAAAACTATGTGATCCCAACTCCACATTTATGTGGAACTAAGCTAAAACACAAATTACCCTGGATATATACATGCCAAAAATACTATAAATACCTTAAAAACAACATTATTCTTATACTGTTTCAACTCCTTTGCTCTTTGAAAATAAAAATTAAATATATTTATATAATTTGTTTCTCTACTTCTGGTGTTTAGCCTTTACTTGAAATCAAATTATCTTTCTCTTTAGTACAGAAATAAATAGGAAAATTAAAATATAAAAAGTTGAAAAGCATAGCAAAGAAATGCAACCACAAAGAATTATTAAAAATCCATTTTTATATCACTAATATAAAAGGTGAAGCAAATTACTATCAAGACATCACATCTCAAAAACTATACACTGAAACATCATGGTGTCTTCACCTGCTGCTGGGTGGATCTCCTGTCTCAGCTTCCCCACCTTGAACCTTGCCCTCAGAAAGCACCAGACAGCTGGTAAGAGAGTACCCTGAACAGTCTCATGAGTACATCTTGCAGGGTAGCCATGGCATAAAATTAGCTATTATACAGAAATGTACACACCATGTTTCTTCTTTCCCTCCCTTCCTCCCTCTCTGCCCTCTTCTCCCCCCAGTAATTTTTATATAGGAAAAAAGCTTCTATATCTTATACATGAATAATGATTTGGAGAATGAGGTTTTCACAATATATATATTTACACAGTTTCTTAACTAAGATAACTCAGAAGTACAGACCTCTGTCAGAGACTTCAGCTGGGATTTGTACCCACTTAGTTCTTCTGTAAGACTCCCCTTTTTCATCTGTAGATCACTTAGCTCTTTTCTTAAGGAATGGACTACTTCATAAAATCGGACCTAGAAGAACAAGATATATATTCAAAATTGAGACTAACAAAATTGCAATTGCAAAACTATAATCCTCAAAACAAATCAGCTCAACATTTTACGGCAATAATTCACTGAGTTATTTCTAGAGCACGACAGAAACCTGGTTGGGGAGTTGGGATGCGGTGAAGTAAACGTTACAGCAAAACCAGCACCTTTCTTCAACCTTTAACAGCATCGGCTATGAAATAATCAAAATATGTTTGGCACTGAACAAAAGAGAAAAATAAAGGTAAAGATTACATTACTGGTCAACTAAGGCAGGTCCAAGTCAGGCTTCCCAAATTAAAAAAAAAAAAAAAAAAAGGTTGCTAGTGAACCACATGGCCCCCTGCACTTATTTGTGCCAAACCTAGAGCCTATTTGATTAACAGTGCAAAAAGCGAAAAAAACAAACCCAAACAAACCAAAAACCTATTTAGCAATAACTAACTTAACATGCTAACTTCCCCCAAGCAAACATGAATTTTTATGAGGTGTGTAGAAATGGTGAGGGATTAATTTTTGTTTTCTGCCAGTTCAGTGTGCTGAATTTGCACCAAGAAAAATGCAAGAGCCAGCGCAGGAAAGCAGGAACAGCACATAAGCAGGAAGAACTGTGACACACACACACCCCATACACCTTCAGCAGTAATATCTTGTTATATGGATTCAGCTGCATCAGGCAACTAGGCCTCTGAAAGACTCGACTCTGCTAAATTAAGACCAAAAAAATCCTTGTAAAAGGATTAAAAATAAATTAAAATCTGCAACACATACTCTGCTCTCTTCCCCCACTTTAGTTATAGGCATATTAAGTCTCACATCCATAAAACTTTTTCAGAACATTTCTACTGACCAAGAAAAAAAGACTAGAAAATACAGCAGTAAAACCACAAAGTCAGTAGTAAAAAGCAAAAAGAGACAAAACAAAAAAGAAAGTTTTTTTGGGATACAACCCCCACACATACACAGAGGTTATTACTCTCAGATTAACTTAATACCTTAAACTATTGGTTTTGGGGGATGGTGGAAAGAACAGACAGGCACTGTTTTCCTGCAAAAGCTACTGCATACCCTCCATCACTAATGCTTTGTTTGATATATGATTAAAGAATACAAGCAAGAAAGCACAAATAAAGTGACCATTCAATAGCAACGTGTACTACACTTCCATGCAGAAAGAAGACAGGTCTTGGTTTTGCTACCTGTAAGTAGCAGAAGACAAAGGAAAGTTTCAGGTGTATTTCATATAACTGACAGCATACAATTCTAAAAACACAGAAGCCATAGAAATTTGTCATGTAAACATAGATGTAGTTTGCTTTATACAATAAGGCAAGTGTGCAACATGACTGGAAAATGAGTATTTGTAGTTTTAACTGTAGCATCTGATGATTCAATTGGTCATTCTTAATACAAAAAAATAACCTTGATTATCACTAATTGGTAACCATTTAAATCATTGTGTTTTTTTCACACCTGCTTTTCCAGTAAGCTCTTGTATTTTTACTGCAATTTCCCTAGGAAACCTAACTTATGCTATCATACCACATTTACTTCTCAAACCACAACCACCTTAAAACAGATTTCCCAGTAGAAACCAAGATATCATGGGATACAGGTATCAAGAATAAATGTATTTGCACAGCCCTCCCAAGAAAAGATAATTACATGGTAACAAGAAAGTGCAAATGAATGCAGCAGATAAGGGTGAGGTTGTAGCAGAAATTCAAGTGTTACTGTTATTTAGCTAGTTTGGTGACCAAGAAACATTCATGTAACTCAACAGTCAAAGCACGCATTGCCTCTCGCCAACTCAATAGAACAGAAAGAAATTACTGGAAATGGGATTTCCAAAACATATCTTAGAAATTACAGGTTTATATCAATGTGCTATAAGCAAAGAGTTACTATTTTCCAGGTAATTTTTAAAAAACTCTTTGCGTGTGCCCACCACGTTTTATGGAAAACTAGAATTAACCTAAAAATGGGTGGGTGCAGAGGATGAAAAAGTTGGCTTCTGTTAAATGAAGTTATGTGAAAGCAGTTGGATCAGTTAACTGTCTTCTTAGACAAACAGCAACTGAGCTGTAGTTAGCAAAATGATACAACTGAAAGACACAGCAATTAAAATAAGATCAAACAGAATTTGCAGACACCGTTTTTAAACAACTTGCTGCAATTTTTTATTTTTTTTTATGACAGACTACACAAGAAGTTCACTTTACTGAACAAACTGAACTGGTGCTTGGCAGCCAAAATACTTAATGGCCTGAAGTATTATAAAATTTTGCATACACTGTTTCTAAAAAAAAAAAAATCACTCTTTTAAGTGGCAAAAAAAAAGTTTAAAAAATCTGAATTTTTACTTTTAAGTTAAAAAAAAACAGAAAAGCATGATTTTCAGAGAAAGATGCTTAAAACATAATTTTTCAGTTGTCATCATTAAATATTACCTAGTCCTCGTTCTAACATGTCATTACTCCATCCTTTTGTGGAAAAACAGTAAAAAACATCTCACATTTGCTTTAATTCCAGTATTTTAAACTTGAAATATCCCTATATACAAAATCTCCATTTAAGCTCTTCCTGCTGTTTGTCCATTATACCAGGTTTCAAACAAAGTCTAAGCATTGTATACATGTTTACTTCTATCCTGAAGATTGTAAGGTAGTATTTTATAACTGATTAAAAAAAAAAGTCTGAAAATGTCTTGCTCAAGTTGTCTAAGCAGGACCCTTTCTTGCCAAGGAAAATTTTACCCTAATATCAGTAGACTATGCTGTTAGTCTGGAGCCAGAAATTTTAAATGCCTGAGAAATAGAAAATTCTTCCTTAGGCAAGCAAAGCAGAAAACAACATTCCTTTCAACATCCTTTACCTAGCTGTCAGAAGCCAAATGGATGTACAGACAGGATAAGCAAAACAGTTCTGTAGCCACCCAGCATCTGCATCAGCTGAATAATTCAAAGTAAAGATAAACAACCACCAAGCTTAACTGATACTTTCAGGTTCACACTAATCCTCTTGCTAAGAGAAGTAACAGCAAACAGCATTTTACCACATCTTTAGAATGCCTTCTCTGGGGGAAAAAAAAAAATAAAATCAGTCAAAAAAAGTCACTTCTTCAAAAGAAAAAAGGGACATGTTAAGAAGAAAGGGGCTTCACTGAATACATAAGTAGTAGAGTTTTTGGCACAGACATAAGTAGCATTTACCCATTGAACACAAAAGGAAAAGAAAGGTAAGTTAAGGGCAGAGGGTGGTTGCTACTCATCTCTCCCACTTCATATCTTTTTGAGACCCCCTTTCTACTCACAGTCTAAGCACCCTAATTGTGCTGTGACAGCTTCACTTAGAGCAGCTGACAAGGTTACTAACTCCTGGTATCTGTCCTGCCTGGCTACATCGTCTTTTGTACTGACTGTCAATCAGCTCCCAAAGTTCCGAACATCCTGCATGCACGCCAATTTCAAGCAAGTTGACGCAGATTTCCACTTTGGTAAAAATATTGCTTTTTCAACCATTGTGGTGCGGGACTCAACAAACACCCCTCAAATACTTCTGTAGAGGGCGGTAGGTACAGTAGACATCTAGAGGATAATAATGCAGAAGGGCCCAAGCCCTTCCTGCTGCTTTCAAAAGTCCAAGTTTTGGAACTTCTTAAATGAGACTTTTGCAAGATCATCCTTTAGATAAGAATGACAATTTAAGGTACACTATCTCCTGTGTTTGGTCAAATAGGGAAAGGCCAGATGGAAAGCGTGAGGGAAAGGTAAGGTTCTTTTTAAAACATCGGTCTGAAATTCCCCTCTTTACTGGATGGAATGCAGTCATAACGGACCAATCCAGAAGCACACCTTCCTCTGAAGGTCCTTCATTTCTAGCTGGGGATGAATAAGAATTCTAGGATTATAGACTGGTTTCTACTCCACAAACAGCCCTTTAATTCTAAAAAAAAAAAGAAAAATAAAAATTAATTTACAGCTTGTGGTGGGTTAACCCTGCCCAGCAGCCAAGCACCTATATGCCTGCTCACCTACTTGCAGCAAGGATACAGCCTATATTTTAAACTAATACAAAGCAAAATACTCACAGAAACATATTCAGAGATAGAAAGCTGATCTTCAGGAAGAGACTTTAGCTTCTCATAGCAATCATCTGTTAATTCCAAATCTCTCAAGCTATGACGGATATTTCCAGCTCTCTCCCTCAACTGATGATTTGTTTCCTCCAGCTGCTTCTGTCTCAATAAAACAGTTTCCATTTCTTGTTTCATTAGAGCCTGATGTTTTCTTCATGATTGATTTGAAAACATTTGAAAAAAGAAGACATTAAGTAGTGAGTAACACAAGTGACAAAGCTTCGAATACCCTGGCAAAGGAGTGAGTTGTGTTCATTTTGCAAAAGGGAAAATTTACACAGATTAGTTAACTAGCATAAGAGTGTATACCACCATGGTTACATTAACATATCAGACACAGCATATATAAAAAACCAGGAACTTTATAGTCACTGACAACACAAAGCTGAATCTGAGAAGTGACAATCTCCACATATGCTGACTTGAATTTATAAATAAATCTTAATTTACCAATCAAAAGGTTAAAACATGAAAAAGCAGAAATATTTCCACAAAATCCCCAAGGAACTACTATATCAGCAAATAAAGCAATAGTAACTTCAACTTGTGTTTTATCAAGTTTCAGCACATGGATGCTCATGGTCTATTTCACACACAACCCTTCATTTTCTAACAAGTGTAACATAAAAAGTCAGGGTCCTTTTAAAAAAACCAACCAACAAACAAACCAAACACCATTACATTAAAACAAGTAACCTTACTTCCAGCCTTAAAACACCACCACTACTATAATCACCAGTGACAAGGTATTATACAGCAAGAGAAACTGCACATCACTTAATGATGTTTCAAAGTGTTTAGTTTATTTTATTCAAATCATAGAATCATAGAATGTTAAGGGGTTGGAATGGACTTTTAAAGGTCATCCAAGTCCCAATCTTCCCTGTCATGGGCAGGGACACCTCCCACTAGACCATGCTGCTCAGAGCCCCACCCAGTCTGTCTTTGAACACTGCCAGAGTTGGGGCATCCACAACCTCCCTAGGCAACCTGTTCCAATGTCTCACCACCCTCACTGTAAATAATTTCTTCCTAATATCTAACCTAAATTTCCCTTCTTTCAATTTCTACCCCTCATTCTTTGTCCTATTACAACAGTTCTTGACAAGGAGTCCCTCTCTGGCTTCTCTGTAGGCCCCCTTCAGATACCGAACGGTTGCTATGAGGTCTCCACACAACCTTCAAATCAAAGATGACTGACCTACTTTTTTGGAGCTATAACCTACTTTTTTTTGCTATAACTCTTGAAAACATACCCAAATGAAATAATTTTTTACAACACAGTCATTCCTGCACTATTTAAGAAGTAATACAAAAAATACTAGCTAATACTACAAGGTGACATCTGCCCCACTGGTTTAAAAAAGACAACTGCCTGAGCAAAGCAGTCACACGAGGACGTCTTCTTTAATGTGTACAATTCTACTAAATGGGGATGAAAATTGAAGTAAAAGACTGTCAAGAAAACTAATGGAAAGACTGGGGAATTTATGCCTATTAATAACAGTTTGCACATCAGTACATTTTTACTGAGTACTCGAGATAACTCAAGTATGGCCAACATAAAAATATTCCACTGGGGTAGAACTAAGCATACAGAGTGACAGATGTTTTTCTGACACAAACAGCTGCTCTTAGCTGAAAAACTCTGCTGTAACTAATCTCAGGTCTGGCTTCACATCCCTAAATCTGTTCTAGCCTTACTACAGAATGTGATTTTGAATTAGCCACATTTGTAAGCTGGTGCATCCTTTACTGTAACATGAGACTATGTAAATAATGCTCTTCCTTCACAGGTGTTTTAAAACATTTAATTGACAAAGCAGTTTGGAGAAGCCTTCTAGCCAGTCTGTTTTTCAGCTACAGATTAACTAAAAATATTTCAGAAAACTAGGATAGAAAGTGAGTTTCTACATCATCAACCGCAAGCATTTCTGACAAATCTGCAAGCTTGACTGGAAATGCTAAACATTATTCCCTTACCTTTCTCAAGTCATCTACACTGCAGTTACTAAAAATTCAGTTTAAACTGATGAAAATTCTGCTCTCTCTGCCTATTCCTTTTGCTCTTTATTGGTTTTAAGAACATTTTTATTCCTCTTTCCTATTAAATGTTGAATCAAGGTAACAGTAAAACCAAAACCACAAACTTCAGCCACTGAGAGTTGAATTCAAATTTACTTACATGTAAATTAAATATGCAAATTACATATTTAGAATGAAAATACTAAAACAATCTGCAAAAGAAATCCTACTCCTGCAATTAATAATTATCTGCTTCCATTAATAACTTACTTATACAAATTTAAATTAATTAATGGACAGTAAAAGATGAAGTTCTTAATTTTACTTCCATCATACCTAGCATCTTCTTGCTGTAATGCCAACTGACTATCCAGTCGTAAAGACAACACCTGCTTTTGATGGATTGCATCATTAAGCTTCTCTTCTAGCTCCTCGATCTAAATACAAAGTATAAAATGAAGAAAAGTTACCTTAGTAATTTTTAAAAAATATTTTACAAAAAGGAACAACTTGAGAGAAAAAAGTGAAGAGCCCAATGTTGTGGGAAGTGCAACAATGACTGTCTAACAAAACCTCTAAATATGCTAAGGCTTCATTGATACGATACAGATTTTGTCCCAATGAAATAAAAATAAAAAAAGACTTAGTTCTTAATTAGGTCTTTTTCAACCAAATATCTACTTGTACAATGACTTTCAAATTAGGCTTAAACTCAGAGCAGCAAGCCAATGAAAGCCACAGTTAGTATACAGTAGCTTGTAAAAATGAACTGCATGTAAATGTGGCAAAGCTTTTATGCCTTTCTTAATTTCATGCATCTTAGAGAAAGCTGGGCACAACACAATCTACTATTAGCATGTTGGTATATTCTAGCCACATCTTTATTAACAGATCATTAAATTGTATTTAGATCACTTTTTCTAGAATTTCACAAGTTCATGTTCAAAGCCCTATTAAGCTGCTAACATCAGTTTTTCCTTTGTATTTAGAAAAGGTAGAACTAATTAGATCACACCTCATATATTTATAATGACTTGGATAAGTCAGCTAAGTTTCCCATATCTTTGTTTCCTTTTCTTCTCATTAAAGAACCCAAACAAAACCCAAAGAAAATCACCAAACCACCTAAGCAGGCTTCCATCATGCAATTCAAAGAAATTTTTTCAGAACAGAAGTTTCTACCATATTCTAAAAGCACCAAAACCAACAAAAGATTATATAATGAAAGGAGAAACACTCCTTACCTTGGTCAAATATTCCACTTTCAAGTTGTCAATCATCAAGTTTCTTTGAGATAATTCTATTTTAAGCAGTTGAAGGTTATGGAGCAACTCCTTCCGTTCAATCAGCTGCTTAGTGATTTTTACAGTACCTTCTTTCTCTTCAGAGGAAGAAACATCATCAGTTGGCATTGTGGTTTCTAAGCTAATATCTTCAGATTCCAAGGAGCTAGAAATGTTTACTTTCTTGGTTTCCTTAGAGCTTTCTTGCGACATTTTCTTCCACTATTTGCAAAGCTGTTTTTAAGCTACACTTCGAGATGAGCCCCTTGAAGAGTTAACAGCAAGAATCAAAACAAATGAAAGGCATTATGTCGTTATGAAAAATTAACCAGTTAAACTATACCACTAATCAAGTAATGCTCCTCAGTATTGCTATTTATCTTTTTTCCACCTGAGAAAAACATACTGACAAACTCTGAAGAGGGCAGTTGCCTAAGGACTCTCTTGCTGAACAACTATTAACAAGGGTTTTGACCACAGTAAGTTAAATACCAGTGTGAATCTAGTTTACTAGTATGATAAAGATGTGTAAGCTGTCAGAAGTGCATGCACCAAAAACTCAGGAGACCCACGAGGCATATACTACATCAGAGAACATCCCGTAAGAGGCATAACCAGACTTTCCAGATAAAAAGGTAAAGGAATACTTTGATCACAGAATCACTTAGTTTGGAAAAGGTCTCTGAGACCATCGAGTCCAACCTATGGCCGAACAGCATCTTGTCAACCAAACATGGCACTCAGTGCCACATCCAGTCTTCCCTTAAACACCTCCAGGGATGGTGAGTCCACCACCTCTCTGGGCAGTCCATTTCGATGTCTAACCATCCTTTCTGTGAAGAAATTTCTCCCAATGTCCAACTTAAGCCTCCCCCGGCGCAGCTTAAGACTGTGTCCTCTCGGCCTGTCCTTACTTGCCTGGGAGAAGAGGCCGACCCCTACACGGCTACGCACTCCTTCCAAACGCTGACTGCCTTCCCAGCAGCAGTAGCTGCACTGTTCTTACCAGGCTGGTGACCCAGCAGCCACACGGACTTTCACAATCCCCAGGCACAGACCGCGGTTGTTTCTCACAGACGGCGCTGCTCAGAGCCCTGTCGAGAGAGGAGACGCCGCGCTCGGAGCCCGGTCAGCGACAGCGGGGCTGCTCCCCGCGGGGGCTCTCCGGGACCACAACCCCCTCCCTTCCCCACGGCAGGCGGGGGCGGTTCAGGAAGATGGGATGCTGTTCTGCCCACCGAATGCCCCGAGCTGCAGAGCGGTAACTGCGGGGGGCGCTGACCCAGCCCGGCGGGTCCCCGGGGCAGCCCCCGCACACCCCGACCACCGGCGGCTGCGGTAACACGCGCGCGCGCGCGCTTCCGCCTCCCCTCAGCGCGGCGGGGGCGGGGCGGCTGCACGACATCACCGCGGCGACGGGGGCGCCGCTCCCGCGCCGTTCCCGCCTCCCGGCGCTTCCCTGCCCGCTCCCGCGGCCCGCGCGCGCCATGCTGACCTCGCGGACGTTTGTGAAGCGCACGCGGGCGGGCGCGGTGGTGAAGGTGGTGCGCGAGCACTACCTGCGCGAGGACATCGCGTGCGGCGCCGCCGCGTGCCGCCTCTGCCCCCCCGCCACCGGCGCCGCCAGCGCGCCCGGGCTGGAGGCGCGTCCCAGCGGCGCCAGCAGCAGCCTCTGCCCCGGGCCGCACTTCCTCCTGCCCGACACCAACCTCCTCCTGCACCAGGTGAGGGCTCCGGCAGGGAGCGATGAGATGGGCGACCGCCTCAGCGGAGCGACAGGCCCGGGTCGCGGGAAGGGCCCGCCGCCGCCTCCGTCTGGGCCCGGCCGTGCTCCATGTGGAGCCTCAAGCCCTTCCTGCTCTGGCCTTGGTTAAATCCGTGTGTGGGTGAATTATCCCGCGCCCGTTACGCGTGGGCTTCCGGTGTCTGGCGGCGCGCTGTGGGCTTGGCTCCTCCCATTGTTCCCTGTGGCTACTTGATCCCTGGCTGGCCAGTCCGTTCCTTCCTTGTCAGCTCCTCAGCAGAGGGCTACAGCATCACCAGCTCTAGCTCCGGGGGTTTGGGGTTTTTTACTTACTTGGGTTTTTTTCTGCCTTTTTTTGTGAACGGTAGGAGTAAACAACAACATTTGTTTATTTTGCTCGTTGTGATCTGATGTGGGTATGGAAAAAGTCAGTCAGAGAGAGTCGGTAGACTCTGAAACAGTGATTGGGATCTTCTTGTGGTCACTGAATTTTCTTCTCAACCAGAATTTTCCCTAAATGCCTCTTCTGTTTTTCAGAATGTAGGTTTGTGTTCTCTATACTGTGATGTTGATTTCGTGTAATAAATAGAGGTCACAAAATCATCCCATGTGCAAGTCTGGAAGCAGTGGGAGAAACTTTACTCTGTAGCCCGTCAGTAGTTGTGCAAAGGTTTGAGTCTGAGCAGTGCAGACACTAGACTGCCTGGGAGACACAGGAATCCTAAGATTGACATTTAATTTTTTTTTTAGTTGCTTTTGAATACCTGTGTAGAAGGTAGAATAGCCCTGAGCAGACATTGGAGACTGGAAGTAATTAATGAATCCTGACATGGAGTACTCAGAAGAGGGGCACAACACTTTTGTATTTTAGCAGTTTTACATCCCAAAAGTTGTAAGTAAGGATTTTCTTCCCAAAACAGCATATCAAAGGGTGTTTTCAGCCTGTTACACGTGGACTTCTTGTTGTCTATTGGTAAAGTTTGTATGTGCATCCTGTGGAGCACTCTGAGAATGTGCCAGGGTATGCTGCCACAAACTTGAGAAGTGGGGATTAGGAAGTCTTGGTAACAGTAGGGAAAGGATTTGCCTAGCAACTGAAACAGGTGTTCAAAAGTAAGGCTTGGCCTGGTACTTCAGCTTGTACGTAGAATAATAATGGATTTCTTCCCTAATGAACATGGCTCTAAATCTTTCAGGTCATCTAAACATCAAGGTCAGGGAAGCTTGGTCTGGCATTGCTTTTGATTCTTTTAGCTATACCTTCTAGAACCTTATTGCTTTCTCATTCTGCAGGTGGGTTTGCACAGTTCCTTACCACAAACCTAGCAAGTGGAGCTCTCATCCTTTTATGCTGACAGCTTGCTTGGATCCTTGGTGTGGATCTTTGCAGACCATGACTGTCAGGAGTTAGCAAAGAAAAGTGCTGACAAATTTTTAACAAATTTCCTTAAAAAAGAAAAACATCTTTTAAAAGACAAGAGCAGCTAACAGAATTCCAATTGGTTTGACTCTGTGCAAATTAAAATTGCAGTGCAACAATGGGATTATTTTTGGAGAACTTAAGCCTACACGTGCACGTCCAGGCATGTCCTGTCAACTGTGTAACAGTGCTCAGGTGCTATTTTATGGCTTGCATTGCTCACAAAGGCATATGCCATACAGCCTGCAAATTATGGCCGATTACTGTCAGCTTGTGCATAGTTGTATTTTGTTTACTAAGATTACAATTTACAGGGACCCATTTTATGTAAATAAAATTTCTAGTGTACAATTGTCCTTACATTTGTTTGGAGACTTGCATATGTTGGGGATGAATTTGTTGGAAGTCAGAATAAGTCCTTCTCTTTACTCCAGGAAAATTCAGGTCATGGAGAATATGGAAAATCCTACTTGATTTTTTTTTTCCCATGAGCAGGAGGAAGCAACTTAATACACTGTTCAGTTTCCCAGTAGTGAGAGAAGAAGACAGAAGGAGTGCCACTCATTATTCCTGTTAGCTTCTTATGTATTAACCAAACAAATATTTTAAGTCCTGTTATTGGATACAATTAAACAGCAATTTTGATTAATTTCCATTTTGTTCCTCAGATTGACGTCCTTGAAGATCCTGTTATTAAGAATGTCATTGTGCTACAGACAGTCTTACAAGAAGTCAGGAATCGGAGTGCACCAGTATACAAGCGAATTAGGGACATGATTCAAAACCCTGAAAAACATTTCTATTCTTTCACCAATGAGCATCATAGGTAAGGTGTGGAATAGGGTATAACAAAGTTGTGCTGATGTCTGGTAAAAAAAAGTGGGAAACAAAACTGGAACATGTGGACTAGGAAGAAAAATTAGACTGGCGTGCATAGAACTGCGTACTTCTAAAGAATCCTGTTGGGAAATAGTTGCATGTTCCAGGAACTTTTCTGTTTATAATTAGTATATATGTTATGAAAGGAGGATTGGAATACTGAATAAACTGTATAGATAGCACTGTTATCTTGAGCAATAGAATACTGATTTTCCATTTCCTTTTAAGCATATTCCAATGCTTTATTGTCAGCTCAGTCTGTAGCAGAATTCAAAAATCTGTTAGTAAGTTAGTGACAGAAAGCTCTAAGAAATGAAGATGCAATGAATTTGCATTTATCTGTGCTCACAATTAATTTCCAATACTGCAGTATCGTAGTTTTAGGAATCTCGAATCCACAGTTCTAACATCTTGAATGCAATCCTCTTCAATTGTCTCTGAGAAGGTTGTATTAGAAATTAACACTTCCTTCCTATTTTCCTTTACCTGGCCCTTCAGTGGCCTAAGAAGCGTTACACATACTTTAAAATGGGTACAGTAATGATTCTTTTGGCCTCACAGCCTTGATTTTGTTTGTCTGGAAAATTTTTCTGAGTGGAGATACATGTTGGGATTTTTTTTGTTTTGTCACACCCTGCCTTTTTTTTTTTAAATTTATTTAGGGAAACGTACATAGAGCAAAAGCGAGGAGAAACTTCTAATGACCGCAATGACAGAGCCATTCGGGTAGCAGTAAACTGGTACAATGAACACTTGAAGAAAATAGAGGATGAGGAGAAGATTCAAGTTATCTTTTTAACAAATGACAGAACTAATAAAGAGAAGGCTTTAGAGGAAGGGATAACTGCTTATACATGTAAGTGAAATAGTATGTATGTTTAATTTATTGTTCAGATAAACTGTGCAGTCTCTTCATACCTAAATCCTGTGCATCTCTCACATAAATATTTATGTGTGTGCTTTTGTAGGTGAGGAGTATATAAAAAGCTTGACAGCTAATCCTGAGCTTGTAGATCGTCTTGCTTGTGTATCTGATGAAGGGGTATGTTTTTATTTTCTTTTTATAAAATAAATTAATCAGAATAATATTGGATACTGTATGTCAGGCTATTAGCATCCATTTAGAATATGAGGTCTCTGGACTTTATTCCCATTTTGGCAATTTAACTTTTTGTCAACTGAAAAGTAAAAAGGAAACATTGCAGCCATTTTTAGTGCTGCTTATATGCCTGTTAGTAGGTGTCTTGTTATTTGCAAAAAACCAGTTGCTTTAGGCAACTTTTGAGACGATGAGAATAATAACAGTTGGTTTAAATAAAGTGTATAAATATGAGAAATAATTGAAACAAAATGAAAACAAAATATGTTGCTGACTACTTAGATTTTGGCTTGTGTGTACTTGAAAGTTTGTTAACTTATTGATCAAAAGTATTTTCGTGTGGTGATCAGTTAAGTTGGCATAAATGCAGTCTGCAGTTCAAAGATGAGCTACATCCTCTTCTGTTTCCTTGTGCTTTGTGTTTGTCAGAATCAAGACTTATATTTTCACACACAAACTTATAGAGCTGAACACTAACTACAAAAAATGGGAAAGTTCATTTCATCATAGTTCTAACAGAACAGAGCTTTAACATGTAAGAGTAGGAAGAAAGTGGAAGGCTCAGATATCTTCTCAGCAGCTAACTGTAGATCATTCGGGTTCTCCAAAGCTTAGTCACAGTAATGTATTTTCATAATGTTTCATATTGCTTACAGTGTATACCCTCTGTGCCATACTCTTCACTATGTAGTACTGTACTAGTATTTTTTTGTTAAGTGTATGTTTAGTCAGTATAGCCAAATGAAAAGTGTATGCCACTCATGCAGTATCATTTTAAGTAACTGCAGGCAAACAGGAAAACAAGAGTTCCTGGAATTGTCATGTTTTTATGGTTTTTTTACTTTTGGTGCTTTATTAGAAAAAATACTGCTTAGTAGTAGTTTTTTATTACTGTGCTTATTCCTACCTGCACATAGTTACAATTTTGGAGTTTGTCAGCTTGAGTGTCATGTTCCTGAGCTCAGTTTGGAAATAATCATGAATATAAAATACTGAAAATTTCTTCTCCTTTTTTCCTAAAGAAAGAAATAGAAAGTGGAAAAATAATATTCCCAGAACATATTCCTCTTAGCAAATTGCAGCAAGGAATAAAATCTGGTATTTACCTCCAAGGAACTTTTAGGGCGAGCAGAGAGAATTATCTTGAAGCTACTGTTTGGGTTCATGGAGATGCTGAAGAAAACAGAGAGGTGAATTTTTCATTTTATCTTTGTGCTGTGAACTTTAACTAGCCTCAGTAATGACTTAAAATTTAATTCTTTCATGGTGACGTGTGTTAAAATGGAGCATTTTAGTAGTTTTTCCTCTTCTTGTTTTTTTCAGTGTTTTTGCTGACATTTTCATTTGTTCTTTGTATGGATATAGACTACTGAAATGCTGACTGTGCTCTTTGTGAAAAAAAGAATAATGTGTTTAAAATTAGAGTTTGATAAAGTAATTGGTAAAATAAAACTGAGTCTTGGTTGTTAATAGTTTTTCAATTGACTCAACAGTTTTTAAAATCAGTTTGAAATATATGGTGAAAGACAAAGGAACAAGTGTGTGGTAGGATTTTCAGAAAAAACTGTCATAAGGCCTTGTGGGGTTCTCTTGCTTTATTTCCCCTCTTATTTTCATGCTTGGTGAGGAGGGGATGGCTTTTTCCTGCCCAGCAGTCAACCCATCTGTCTCCCTGCTGAATTCTCAGTTGATACAGTTGTACAGACACTGTTTCCAAGCAGTGGCAGTTGTCTCCTCTCTCCCTATTTGTGGTTGCAAATTTATTCCTTTTTCCCAGTAGTATGTGGAGTCCCCAAGCCTGCCAAAAACATTTTTTTATAAAAGGAATTGGAATCCTGAAATAAGATCATCAGTACTCTAAGAAACCTAGACAGAGGAAAAAAAATGAGTCACAAACATGCTTTATAATGTTCTTTGGAGTGCAGAGCCTGTTATACGTGTTTACTCTTCTGTTACACTGCTTTGATTTGGGTGTTTTGTGTTTATCATCATGAATATTTGCATTTTCATTTTGTTTTCTAAAAATCCAGATAATTGTTCAGGGACTGAAACATTTAAACCGAGCTGTTCATGAAGATATTGTCGCCGTGGAGCTGTTAGCAAAAAATGAATGGGTAGCACCATCCTCAGTGGTCTTGCAAGATGAAGGCCAGAATGAAGATGACATAGAAAATGAAGAGGAGAAAGAAAACATTGTATGAAATGAATAATTTTACTTAACTGTTATGTTAAGAGAGAAATTCAATCTGCAGTACCTGACAGTGTTAGGCTTTAGATTTATCCATACTTTGTATAGGCTGTGAATACAGAAATTATAAAACTTAATTTGTAGTTATACAATTGTGTTAAATAGATGATCATGTATAGAATAGATACTTTTTAATTAATCTCAGTTAGAAATTCCCACATTACTTTATTAAGCTTAATAAATCCGAAAGTTATTGAGTGGTAGTCAGGAAATAATGTAAATCTGTATACCAATGTGCAGATCAGGATTTGCTAGCATAGGAGCAGGTGTTGTATTACATTGACAGTTACCTTTTATAGGGAGTACATTTGGAACCACTTGTAAAATATTCCTCAGCTTTCTACAGTAATTGCAATTAATGTGCATGCAGTCCACACACGTATGTCCTGACCTAGAAGATCATTCCTTTAAAAATGATCCTTCAGTTGAATGTCATGGGAATTTTTTTTTAATGATCATGTTGAGAATTACTGGCGAATTTTCAAGCAGCATAAAAGGACTCCTGAAGATTAAAATAGGTTGTAAAATAAGATGGAGATTGTTATTTGTCTGGGTTTTTTTAATGAACATAATTTCAGAAAAATGAAGAACAGCAGAAAAAGACTGGAAAGAAATACTGTCTTGTCCCACTATCTCTACTCACTCCACAACTAAGAAGTTGTGTCACTTACTGAAAATGCTAAAAGTTATGCAAAGCACAGGGAGGCATAGTTCTGTTTATAAGGTTATAATAGAATTTATGGCATTATAATGAGACATAAAATGTTACTACCAAGGTTTGAGGTATGTGCTGTAGTCAAACATGTTTACATGAGTTTAAACAGTTTTGTATTTTTAATCTTTATGTCCTACCAGCTGAAGACTGCTGTTAACAAGGACATGCTGAGACCTACAGGAAAAGTAGTGGGCATCATAAAACGAAACTGGCGACCATATTGTGGCATGCTTTCCAAATCGCAGATCAAAGAGGTAAAGAAATAATCCAGTTAATAAATCCAGAAATACACCTGGAGGTATAGGTTTTTGGGTTTTGTCTTTAATTGGGAATTAATTGTTGTTTTTTCTGGCTGTTAATAGGCAAGGCGCCATTTGTTTACACCAGCTGATCGCAGAATTCCTCGCATTCGAATAGAAACCAGACAAGCAGAAACATTGGAAGGACAAAGAATAATTGTTGCTATTGATGGTTGGCCCAGGAATTCCAGGTATCCTAATGTAAGTTTAAGCATTTTCTTTTGAACTTTTAGCTATCTGATTTTTATGTGTTATTAAAATGTTAGTTATTAAAATGTTTGTTATCTGCAACACTGAGCAGCTGCAAACAGCGTTGACATGGATTTTAAGTTATTCGAATGCCATTCGATGGTGCAAATTAAGGAAGTCCTTAATTGATGTAGTTTGCTCTTCCCCCCAAAAAACAGGTATGGATTATCATGCTTTGAAAGCTTACTCGTGCAGTTCTGCAGTAAACATATATGTGCTACTTAAGATACTTTATATGGACTAACCATGGACCACCTTGCATGTGGTGTGACTCTTGGGGTTGTCCTGTGCAGGGCTGAGAGCTGGACTTGAAGATCCTTCCAGGTCCCTCCCAGCTCAGCATATTCTATAATTCTGGGATTGTTTTAGTCTGGGTTCCTAGAAATATGAATCTTTTGCTCTGATTTTGCTCATTCACGCATACGGATCACTGTTCTGGCAGATATTTAACACATAGGCCAAATTCAATCGAAGTGCCAGTAGGACTGAGTTACAGGTAATTAACTTCTTAGAAGTTGAGTGTAAATAAATACGAGGCTGTATGAGAAACTAAAGACACCAGTGCCAATTTGTGTTGAACACTAGCTAGGTTTTGAAGAGGCTTCCAGTGGCTTGTGTAGGAATGCATAGCTTTTAAGAATGAGCACACAGGTGACTCATGCAAGTTTAGAGAAATGAAAGGCACATGGAATATATGGAAGAAGCATTAAGACAAAGCATTACTGCAGGGGATGACAGAAGTGAGGAATAAAGTGTGACACAATGCAAACCCATAGAGAAATTAGAGTTTATTAGTTTTGCTGCTTATTCAGCAACGGCTTTTCCTTCCTGCAAAAAAGAATTCACGTTTACAATTTTTTCTGCCTTAACTATGTAGAATTTAGTGCCATTCGAGGAAAAGAGGGGGATGTACACAGTGCAAACTTACTGAATCAAATAAATGTTTAAAATGAAATTTCTCTCTTAAAGATGAGTAAGTTAACTAAAGAAAAAAGATTGCCCCTACTGGGTAGTTTAATATATGAGTAACCTAAGGGATAATGTTCTCAAATACTTATTTTTGGGCAAATGGTATCACTTGATGTATGCATGTGTGTGTATGTATATTGTTTCTCAGGGTCATTTTGTAAAGAATTTGGGAAGTGCTGGAGATAAAGAGACAGAGACAGAAGTTCTTCTACTTGAACATGATGTCCCGCATCAGGCTTTTTCCCAGGCTGTTCTTAGTTTCCTACCAAAAATGCCATGGAGCATTACAGAAGAGGTAATTATTTGAAAATTACTGTAATAATTACTGTGCCTTCTGTTTCAAAGCAGACTGACATTTTTGGATATTCCAATGCACCAGAAATAGGAGAAATGTTGTCCAGGACTGTTTTGTCTTAGGTTGAACTTTCAGCTGGATTTCCTATGGAAACAAGACCTCTGCAAGTTTTTGGGTTTTGGCTAAAACTGTGTTTGCTGAGGATAAACATTTTAAGACAAAAACGTATTACAGGTTTCATTAAAGAATAAAAAGATAAAAGAATGTTTTTGCAAATGGGAGGCTGCAATTCAAATAATTATACAATCATCCCTAAGAGTTTTTCATCTTGCAAAATAGCTTTGTAACCAAATGTGGCAGCCTGTTTCACAGACAAAATAATCTGAGGTGTGGAGACTTAAATGTATTTCTGCTATCATACAGTAATTAGAGAAAGAAGCAATTCTGGAAGGAAAATTTCTGTTTAAATGCAGTTAGTGAATTTCAGGTTTGCCCCAGTAGCTTAAATATGGGAAATGGTTGCTTTAGAATTTATGGGAAAATGTCATCGGGGGACAATTTGAGCATAGTTTTTGATTTGGGCTGGGCTGAGTGTTTTTGTGTGTGCATTTTAATGTCTTGGAGGTGGGCTACTTTTATTATAATTTATTACCTACTTCTCTTTTTTTTAATGGAAACAGAAGGAGGGATCTTCGTGTAAATTAGCTCACTATAAGTCAGTTGCCTAGTCTTAGATACTTGAGACCTTTTTACAGCCATTGTACAGAGGTAGATGCTTCCAAAGTGTGCAGTTCCTTTCAACTGTCTAGACATCTAAGCCTTAGAAAGCCAGAGTTGAGAGCAGTCATATCCTAAACAAGTCATCCATCTGGACATGAATCAAAATTTCACTTCAAAAGATCTTGTTTCCTGGTCCTGCTAATTCTAAGATCATAACAAGATTATGGTTCTGTTCCTCTTCCTGATTGCTGTAAAACAAACAAACAAATTATTACTTGATAATCTTCTGTCTTATTTTTTCTATCATTGTAATTTATGCATATCTGTTTTAATCTTGTACTAAAGAAAAACAAAACAAAAGCATTTTGAAAATGCTTGCTTGGGAAAATCTTATGTAATGTGCCTTTCTCAAATAATTGTTTTTACTCTGATATGGAAGGTGTTCTTGAAAACAGTTTTTTGTTTATTTTAAATTTCAGGATATGAAACACAGGGAGGACTTAAGGCATCTGAATGTTTGTAGTGTTGATCCTCCTGGCTGTACGGATATTGATGATGCATTACATTGCAGAGAAATAGAAAATGGAAATATAGAGGTATTGTATCAAGCCAATCATTTACTTATTTACTTGTTCCTTTATTTTACAAACAGCGCAGTAGTGGTAATAGAATAGAATAATATATGACATGACTATAGAATAGTATATGACATGAGCCAAGCTCCAGATCTGTTATAATAAAGTAGTGATGTTTGCACAGCTGCAAGATTGCAATAAAGAAAGGGAGTTGATTTTCATTATATCAGTGTGGGAATTTAATGTCTTCTAAATTCACCCTGGTTTATCCTTGTATGTCATGGGAAATTAACATAAAATGTATTTACTGCTTTAAGTAAGTATTATAAACAAGGATATTTATCCTTATTAGAATAAGGAACTGTCAGAAAAAAAAAAAAAGCTAAGATACTGCTATAATGCCTATGGTATGATTATTTTATTAAAAAAAAAGGCATTAAAAAGCTACAGGCTTAACACCAGCTCTCTACCCTCTTATATCTAATTTAGTCAGATTGTCTTCCTTTTGGAATTCAGAATTGTAATAGCAGGGTGTGCCAAAATGGAAAGTAAGAACTTTGTAGTGAGCCTTGAAGAAAATGAAAGAGGTTATTTGAGCCCCCAGGCAAAGAGGAGTTGCATTGGTAATGAATATAACTTCCCCCTAAACGTACACATGTCTTATTATGTATAATTGCTGCAACTATTCCCTTTCTAATATCTGTATGATAGGATTTAACTATTCCTATTTGTAAATACAGGAGCTGCTGAAGGGAACTGGCAATGGATAAGTTGGGTTGTAAATAAAAACTTGAGAAAGTTTCTTTGAGAACTCTTTCTGTTTCATGAGATGCATAATGTGCTGCTTGTTTTCCAGGTCGGTGTACATATTGCAGATGTCAGTCATTTCATTCGCCCAGGAAATGCTTTGGATGAGGAGTCAGTAAAAAGAGGAACAACAGTATATCTGTGTGAAAAAGTAATTGTTTTCTACAGCTTTTGGTGCTATTAAGTGGTTGGATTTTCATTGCTTTCCCCTTTTACTTCTTGGGAGTAGACACATTCTCTCTGAATTAAGGAAAAAGAAAGCAGACTCCTTCAGGCTGCACTTAATTTGTCCAAGACTTTTTTTTCCCATTTTATCTTTTAAAATCCATTATCTGGAGAATATCCCTTTCAACTCCTGTTTGAAGCATTATTGACGTGCGGCTCTGAAACTGGAATACTGTTTTAATACTAATCTGCAATTGCAGAATTGGCCTGGTTTTGCCTTTTCCATTGTGGGGTTTTTTTTCATAATAGCTAAATCTCTGGTGTTTCCTATGATTTGCATTCGTTAACACTGTAAACTTGGTCCTGTTTATCTTATTTCTTACAGACCACAATATTTTTTCAGAAATAACAGTTACTAAAAAAAAAATAATTTAAATGGATCTTGGAATGAATTTCCTTAATGTAGCATACTTTTCTTTCAGAAATCTGAGCTTTCATAGAAAAAAAAAAGTCGTTATTACCTCTAAGCTTTCAGTATATTAAAAATCAGTTAAGTTAAAATACATACTTTTAACTACTTATGATTTTTATTCTTTACTTTGCAGAGGATTGATATGGTTCCAGAGCTACTTAGTTCCAACTTATGCTCCCTGAGATCTAATGTGGACAGGTATATGCATATGATCCATAATTTGATCCTGACAAGAAACCACCCATGTTTTTGTATGGATTTTAACAGATTTTCCTCTCCTTCTCCCTCTTTTAGACTTGCATTTTCATGTATTTGGGAGATGAACCACAAGGCTGAAATTCTAAAAACCAGATTTACAAAGAGTATTATTAATTCCAAGGTTAGTCACATAAATATTATTACACTTCTGAAAAAAAGCTGAAAGCTGTATTATAAAAACAATGATCAACAAACTTGATAATATAAGTTTTCTTTCTGCTTCTTGATTTATATTTTCTTAGACTTACAAAATTATGGTGGAATCCTAAAAATTAAGAAAATATTATATTCTGCCCTCTTAAGCCTCTAATGCTGCAGTGTTTATGTGTATGGTTACTTGGTATATGATATATATAGGACATGGTTGATATATACCAGCTAGTTATATTTTTAGTTAAATACTGTAGATTCAGTTAAATACTGTAGATGTTTAATACCTTTCTGAAAATTAGATCTCTGATGTATAAAATACATCTGTGATCAGCATAAAAAACAATAAAATGCATGGTATTTCTTAATATCTTGCATAGATCTGTCCTCATTTGTCCATTATTCTTTGAGGATGACAGGCATTTAACTTTATATTATTGTGAACCAACTTTGACAGGAAGCTGCGCTTCCTGCAAGACAGAACTATGTATTCAATTATGTGTCTTGATGTCTCTCCTTTTTTAACCTCTTCAAGGCTTCTCTTACATATGCTGAAGCACAGATGAGAATTGATTCAGCAACTATGAATGATGAGATTACTACCAGCCTTCGTGGACTAAACAAATTAGCAAAAATTCTGAAGAAGAAAAGAATCGAGAATGGGTAAACCAAGCAGTGTACCTATTACCTTTTTCCCTGCTTTTTTTTCTGTAGTTAAAATGTATGATGGTCCTATATCCATTTTTCTAGTGAAAAAATCTTACAAAAGAGAAGTATTTGTCCCATTCTGATTTGCATAAAAATGCTTATCTTCATTTCCCCAAAAATATAAACTTGAAATGTTAACTTTTTCTTCACAAGATCAGTCAATATAGATCTCTTAAAGTCGTTATAAAAACATAACCAGATGAGTAGCATTTGAAATTTTAGGAGCTACTATGGTATGTATCAGCATGACAGTTTCTGCAAATTTGAACATTAATTGCACAATTTCTGCTAATTTTAAATTATAGTTTCATGATAGATGTTGTGTACAGGCTTGCAGCTCAGCTGCTCTGTCTGCTTTACTGTAATTCATAAATACTACTTACTGTCTTCCAGAGCCTTAACACTTTCGTCACCAGAAGTTCGTTTCCACATGGACAGTGAAACTCATGATCCTATTGATCTGCAGACTAAGGAGCTCAAGTATGCATTTTATTTATTAGTTAATTCAGGGTAGGGATTGATTTAAAGACATGTTTAAGTAGAAACATTCAGTTAATAGTGTACAAAGTTCCTATAATAGTGCAGGACGGTCATAGAATGAGAGGATGATTTGGGTTGGAAGAGACCTTTAAAGATCATCTAGTTCCAACTCTCCTGGCATGGGCAGGGACACCTTCCACTAGACCAGGTTGCTCAAGGCCCCACCCAACCTGGCCTTGAATATTTCCAGGGATGGGACATCGACAACTTCACTGAGCAAGCTGATCCTTGGAAGAGAATTCCTGTACTCCACTACTAGTTTAGCAAGTTTTGAACTGTATTCTTCATATATGAACTGGTGTATTTACTACTGATTCAACAGAGCACTAAGTTTCAAACTCTACATCCCACTGGCTTCTCTGTGGTGCTTTTCTACTGGTAGTAACAAAGGAAAGAAATTAGAACTTGGAAGTTAAAGATTACTGAAACTTCACGAACAACTGAGCAGTTATGGCACAAACGCAGTGCTACAATTTTACAGAGGAGTTCTAGTAACAGAACTATTGATTCCATTTCTGAAGATAAAATACTGTCTCGCATACTACTACTTAGCTTCTGTGCTAAAATCTACACTAGGTTCTGTATACTGTCACAACTTTATGGTGTGCAAAATGGTGCTTTCAAACTTCATATGTGCAATATTTTAACAGTACCCTTAGGAAGAAATCAAGAGGCTTATCTGTTGGCCTTTTCAGGCCTTTTAAAGAGCATTTTTCTTTAATTTGATATTCTAGAGTATTTCAGGTTTTTTCTGACTCTATTTGAAACTTAATAAGTGTTATGTTTTTAGTCTTGGAATTGCTTGCCTAAGGGTATAAATGATCAAAACCACTAGTTAATATTATAAAATATTGTTAGGATTGTGAAATGTTTCTTCATTAGGCACTCAAAATAAATGTATAATTTAATGCATTTCTAACAATATAAAATATTTTATCACGATAGAGAAACAAACTCCATGGTTGAAGAGTTCATGTTGCTTGCCAACATTTCTGTAGCACAAAAAATTTACGATGAGTTCCCAGAGTTTGCCTTGCTCCGGAAACATCCTGCTCCTCCCCCATCAAATTATGACATCCTTGTGAAGGCTGCGAAGTCCAAGGCAAGTTTTTACCATGTTAATTAAGTGAATTCATTATGAAAAGCATTATGAAAAGCCATGTTTTCTCTCTGGTTGGCCACTTACCCAAGAGTAAGGGTTGGAAAGCAGTATTTTGAAAGTGTATCAGTTACCCTTTGAAAGTGCTGATACTTGTAGCAAGATAATTGTACCTCTAGATGAAAGGAAGACTCTTGAGTTTTTTAAACCCTTTCTTAGGTTAAGAAAGTAAATCACTCTCTAAAGTCTTGTATTGTAACACTTGTATGCTGTGAATGTTTCTCCTCTCCAAGTCACATGTGATTTTTGAGCCAGTTTTTGGCTTTGGATCATATACATTATTGATGTACTTAAAAATTGGTCAGTCAAGTCGAATATGTTTCTCTCAAAGTCAGGAAGTAAGAAATTGTGTTTATAGTTTCCATCCTCTCCTTAGATCAGCTAAAGGTTTATTTAGCCTGAAACAAGTCTGAACAAAAAAACCTATTTTTTCAGTTTCAGGATCTTTTATTCGAGCTAAACTTTTAACTTTGTAGATACTCTGATGTGCATCCATATTTACTTTCCCTTCAACTCTTTCCTCACCCATTTCTTCTGATTTCCTAAGGGCAAGAGAGAAACTCCCAAAATCTCTCAGTGTGAGATTAACAGACAAGCCAAAACCTAGCCCATTTAATTTTCCACTGGCATAAAATTGGAATAATGATAATGATTTCATTTGTGCTCTGAAAATTATTTTTAAAGTGCTGTTTTATTTGGAAAGGTAAATTTCTGTGCGTAGATAAACATTCTTTTAAATAAACCAAAGAGTTTTTTTCACTACTTTTGACACAACCATCACAATTAGGTATTAATATGCTATATTTATACTTTTTAAATATGCAGTTATTTTACCATAATACAGGCATAATTTGATCGCTGGATCATACTTTGTTGTCAGTGGTGTACATGAAGGAAAGAGCATTCAACTGATCTTGTGATGAAACTTGCTTTGTGTTTCTGAAAATCTAAAATGCACTGTATTTTCACACTATCTAAATTTTTATCGGAGAAAACTGGCAAACAGTATTGACATACAGTACTAGTTTTACAAATCACTTTTATAATAATTTTGCGGAGGAAATACAACAAAGTCAATTACCTTGTGCTTGGATGAAAATCTCTGTGTGGCATAAATATGGGGGGCATTATATTCCTTCTGATTTATTCGGGGGAAAAAGCAACTTAGTAATATTGGCATACAGTGTTTTTTCATTGAGAATTGATGTATTTTCTGAATTCCTAGGCTAATGACATTTCATTTTTTGCACAGAACGCTAGTAATAATGAGGGAGGGACCTGCGCGTGGGTAGATTTTTATTTTTGTAATAGTTGCATTCCATTATGTTATTAGGTGTGATACCTGTGCCAGTTGCTAAGATTACCATGGATGTAGCTGTTGCATTTCTGCTTATACTCTTAACATTTGCTAGTAATACCTGACCTTTATTATATTTCTTCTTCTCTCATTTCAGAATTTGGAAATCAAGACAGATTCAGCGAAGGCTTTAGCTGAATCACTAGACAAAGCTGAATCTCCTACATTCCCCTACCTAAATACACTGTTGCGAATTTTGACCACTCGTTGCATGATGCAAGCTGTTTATTTCTGCTCTGGAATGGATAATGATTTTCATCACTATGGTTTAGCTTCACCTATTTATACCCACTTTACCTCACCTATTAGAAGGTACTTTTATTTTACAGAAGTTTCAGAGAACAAAAAGAAGTGATTTATTTGTGAAGAAATTCTATTTTAAATTGTAGTGCTCTGTTTGAAACAAAGTACTGTTTCTGTTCAGTGTTAGATTTCAGTTGAAACAGCAGTGGCTTAGATCATGATCCATCTTCATGTAAGCTCCCAAATTTATTGTCCACAACTCTTAAGATTTAGTACATTTTTTTAAAAGACCCATAAAAATAATAGAAATATATCCCTAATACAGATCTCTGTCATAGAAATGCACTTTGGGGTCAGTTAGCATTAATCTCAACCAGAGACTGAGGCAGAGTTTGCCTAGTCACTTTTTAGATGGAAGCTGTGCCTAAATTTTGAGGAGACTGTACTTTACAAACACTGCTAATTGGAAACTTGCTTTTGTAGCTGTTGCCTTGTAATGAAATCATACTTCAAAAAGTAGGTTGTTTTTTTAATTCTAACCAAGGATTATCAGAGTTTTGAGGAAAATAACTGTTATCATCTTTTGCTCCTTAGAAACATTTCAAGTGAAATGTCTTTACATGCGGATTAAAATTCCTACACGTTTATGTGGATAATTTAGGGAACTTCTAGCATCCAAATAGTAATTTTAATTCCTACTAGATGTGTTAAAAAGTTCCTTGCTGAGGTTCTAATAAAAGTTATGTACTAAGAAGTTCAAATGGGATTATGTTTTGCAGATCAATGGCATTGTAATACTATTCTACGCTAAATTTGTCTAGTTCATGGCAAAGGCGAGAGGGATTAGTTTAAGATGCCATGGTGAAACATTCTTTAATCCAAAAATAAAACTTTGTTTCTTCTTTGTAAGCATTCAACAATACAGACTCTATTGATACAATATAGAAAACAGTATAGTTCATTCTGGCTCTGCAGTGCATCTTTGGTCAGCAAAGAGAGTGATCTTGAATTGATTCAGGGAGTTGCCATCAGACTGTCATTATTACAAAGACTTTTAGATCTGCAAGATTCACAAAACCAAACTTATATTCAGAAACTTTTTAATTTTCAAAAACTATGTTTTGCTATGTCATTGATCGTTTAACCTCATCTCTGCAGGTATGCTGATATTATAGTGCATCGGCTTTTGGCAGTGGCCATAGGAGCAGACAGTACTTACCCAGAACTGACAGATAAACATAAACTAGCAGATATGTGTAAAAATCTCAATTACCGACATAAAATGGCACAATATGCACAAAGAGCATCTGTTGCATTCCATACACAGGTAAGTAGTCCTGAGATGTTACAGGGTTAACCATGGACATTCACGTTCATTTTAAAGCAAGGGGGTAACACTGGTACTTTATAGTGCAAAACCAAGTAGGTCTGCAGAAGTGATCAAGGCTGAGGGATGCTTCTTTGAGGAAAAGCTTAAAGGCTACATTGCTTGTTCTGAAAAATTCGGAATAATGGCATCTTAAGAGGTCTTTTAGTTTTGTGTTTTTTATAAATATGGTGAATGCTTAATACTACAGTAATGTTATAAATGGTTTATGGGTTTTTTTTAAATCTGTCTTCAATATATGCTGTGTAATTCTCATTAAGTATAGATTGGTATTTGAATGTTTTATTTTTCTAAGGCAGTATATCTGTAATTCAGAAGAGAATGTTCTAGTGCTTTTTTTTCTTATTTCTGTATTTTACTTTTGTTACAGTTATTCTTCAAAACCAAGGGAGTAGTAAATGAAGATGCATATATATTATTTGTAAGAAAAAATGCAATTGTGGTTCTGATCCCTAAGTATGGGTTAGAAGGAACAGTCTTCTTTGAAGAAAAAGACAAACCAACACCAAAACTGGATTACAACAATGAGGTGTGTTATTATTATTATTAAGGTTTGCTCTTAAATACCTTTATTTTTTTATTTGGTAATTGAGCAGAATGACTAAAATGTATTGTAGTTGGATTTAGAAGGGTACAAGAGGTTTTTCTAAATGCAAGTTTATTAATCCATAGTAGTAGTGCTGCTATAGTATTTGTAAGTCTAAATAAACAGGTTCTGACAAACAGGTTTCTGTGATACTGTTGATATCTAATTATGTGTACCAGATATTATGGCACTAATTTGTGACCATTTTTATTTACATGTAAGATTGAATTTTCCTACAAAAATATTTATTTCTATAAAAACGTAAGACATTGCAAGTATTTATACAAAATATGAACTTTCAGGTACCATCACTTACTGTGGAAGACACAACATTACATGTATTTGATAAAGTTAAAGTGAACATTACGTTAGATGATTCCAACATCCAACATCAGAAAATGCGGATGGTCTTGGTAGAACCGCAGGTAAGGCACAAAATTCACAGAACCATATTACCCTTCAATAATGTTACAAAATTGTCATGTGGTAAAATTGAAATTTAACCAGAAGAAAAGAAAAACAATTTAGCAGGAGCTTGTGATGATTGCTTCATATCCACTCTCGGTAGAACAGAGGTCTGCTTTCACTGGCTGTTGAAAAGAATAGAGGTGTCTAAATTAAATTTCTGTTCTGGGCCCATTGGGATATTTCCGTTGATGGGAAAGGTGATGATTTGCTGAAGTAGTATCTTGAATTTCACTGTTCTGTAATCAAATCTCTCTTTGAAAATCTGCCAAAACTCAGTATGATCTTCTTGCTCCAGTGAATTGCAGTGTGATGGGTGGCTCAGAAGTTAACTCGGTATAATTGCTGGCTGTCATGGCAGTTCTGTCCTACAACTCCCACAATATAAAAGTTTTCTCTTGATAATGTTGTAAGAACTGTAATGTCCTAGTAACTGCCTCTGGCTTAAGACTTTTCAATTCCAGCTTATTAGTGCATCTGGGACACTGGGCTTTTCACTTGGTCTCACACCTTAGGCCTGTTAAGTATTTTGCAAGACATTACAAGATTGTGCACTTAAAGTTACATGTGACTTTCTTTGTAAACATATGGTTGCAGTAATTGAGTAGCCCTAATCATAGAGGAAAAAGACAACCCAAAATATGCAAGAGCTCCTTGTTGTTTATGCAGTCAAACATTATTATTTCTTTTTTCCTTGAGAAATCATGTTTCCAAATGCATGTAAATATTCTGATCTTTGAGCTCTTTTATTATCTTGAACCATAGAATGGTTTGGGTTGGAAGGGACCTTAAAGATCATCTAGTTTCAACCCCCTTGCCATGGGCAGGGACACCTTCCAATGGACCAGGTTGCTCAAAGGCCCCATCCAGCCTGGCCTTGAACACCTCCAGGGATGGGGCATTTACAGCTTCTCCGGGAAACCTGTTCCAGTGTCTCATCACTCTCACAGTAAAGAATTTGTTCCTAATAGCTAATCTAAACCTGCCCACTTAAAACCCTTCCCACTTCTGTCACTACAAGCTCTTGTGAAAAGTCCCTCTCCAGCCTTCTTGTAGTCTCCCTTCAGGTACTGGAAGGCTGCTCAGAGGTCTACCTGGAGCCTTCTCTTCTGCAAGCTGGACAATCCCCATTCTCTCAGCCTTCCCTCAGAGGAGAGGTGCTCCATCCCCCTGTGGTGGGCACCCCAGAGCTGGATGCAGTGCTCCAGATGGGGTCTCACCAGAGATGAGTAGAGAGGCAAAATCACCTCCCTTGTCCTGCTGGCCACTCTGCTTTCAATGCAGCCCAGGATACAACTGCCTTTCTGAGTTGCAAGCACACATAGCCAGCTCATGTCCAGCCTTTCATCCACCAGCACCCCGAAGTCCTTCTTGGTAGGGCTGCTCTCCATCTGTTCATCCTCTTCAGACTGGACTGAGTTGAAACTAATCCTTGTGATTTTAAAAACTGAGAGTAGATAATGAAATTTGTAATAGAAAGGAACCATTGTATTCTGTTGTACATCCACTTTCTGAGCTGCTCCTTGTTTGTGCTCACCAACTAAGCTCACCAACAGAGCTACTGCTAGGGGCATGACTCAGGAACATTCCTGCAGCTGTGACTCCAGTCCAAGGGACACACTTTTAAAACAGACACAAAGTAAGACTCATACAAGCTGATGGTTTGGGGTTTTTTCCCCTGTTCTTCCATTCTACTTGTACGAATTTCTGGGAAGGTCCTTACTCTACAACAAAATAAATGCTGTAATTTGAGGTTATCCCTTGATCCACGATTGGCTGTACTGGTTAATCCAAAATACTCCGTCATCCTAAATATCAGTTACTAGTCTTCCTTTCCAGTCAGAAAGGAATATAGGAATAAGATGCACACGCAGTGATCATTCCCTTTGTGTCCATCCAAAGGTTCCAGCCACTTAAATACTGTCTCACAGAGAGAAGCACATCTCTGGGTCCAGTCTATAGTCTTGGTCTGTAAATTTGATCTTTTCCCAGTTCTGATCCCCACACTGTCTTGTAGCAGATGATTTTCTAAATCAAAAGGTTCTGACGTTGATGCACTGTATGTAAAAGTTTGTACAAGTAAACTCAAGTTTTACCAGGATAGAAAAAAATTGAGTCAAAAATGTTTTGACTTCTTTTTTTTTCCCTTACTGTAGATACTAGGAAAGGATGTGTCTGCAAATCCATCTACAGAGGCGAGCAGTGAGAATGAACCGGAGAAAAAGAAAAAGAAGCTACAAAAATAGCTGAATATAAAAGTTAACAAGAAATCACACAATTATTTGCATTTACTTATTTTTTCCCTATGGGCAAAATGCAAGAAACTAGTTTTTTTTACTTTTTAAATACGTATTTTAATAATCTGTAAAAATTTTTTTAAGCAACTTTTTTATGACTATGTATGCAGAACAGTATTTTTAAAACCAGCTATTATCTACACCTTTGTCTTGTGGGTGAAAATAAATGTTTCTGCAAAGTGAAGGAATGAATGTAGGGTTTCTTTTTAACAGCTTGAGAGAGCTTGACAGAAGTCTGTCTCTTCAGTGCATTATCTTTAGCACCTCCAAACTGAAAGAAGTAATTGAACAACACAGGTATGAAAGAGATGTCTTTATTCTGTTCCTCTACTCAATTTACAATTAGACATGTTAAAGGACTCTCATTAAAACTACTGAAATTAATTTAATGTAAACAATGACCGTTTTGTGCAATGTGTGCCAACCAATGCATTAAGAACAACTACAGAAACAGAATGGTCAAGTTATTTCCATGGTAATTTGCACAGTAGGTTTCTTCTCCAAATCTGTTGTACAAAACACAATAAAAAAATATATGCATGTTTTCATAAAATAAATATTTCCCATCTAACTGAAGACTACAAAACAGGACAGAAAATACAGGCAATTTACTTGGGGGGATCCTTAATTACTTCTCCCATTCACACACTTCTGCTGTTACTTTTCCCTAACCTTTAAGAACGTACTAATACAGGGTGAAATTAAATATTTTAATGATAGATTTTTTATTTGTGAATACTTCAAAAGCCTCCAATCATTGAACATATTATTAAAAATTCAAAAAATTATTTAAAAAATATAACCCATTCCTAATTACATATATAATGCAGAACAGTTCAGAAAAAGATAATTTGCTTCTTAAATTTGTTAAATTAACAGTACTATTTTTAGTAATCATAGTTGCAAAAATAAATCGTGTGTACAGTCCAGAAATCTGAAATTCCTCCTTTCAATTGATTATTGCTAAAGAAAACTGTCATGAGAAACAGAAAAGACACAAGGTCATACATAACTTATAAACCTTAGACAAGTTATGTCCTGCTTTTGAGTGACAAAACTTACAAGCTAAAGCTAAGAACATTTTGAAGGCTCTATTGTATAAGTTCATATACAATGAAGTATATTGTTCATTTCCTACTTTTAACAAAATCATCCCCTAAAAGTTACCAAGTCTGCGTATTTCCAGCTTTTAGTAGAGCACTGGTTGAAGATCATGAAATAGATAATTTAGGATGCTAGATTCAATTACTGTCAATCCAATATGCATTACAGAAATAGTGATTAAAGTGCTACAGAAGTAAATATAATGCACATCATGGTTGCTGGTTAGAAAACTAAAGTAAATTTTCTTATATTTATTTCTGCAATGTGAGAAGTAAAACCAAGTGCTGTGTATAGAAGCTTCCCTTTTTCTTAAGTATGTTTTTCAGAAAGCCTTCACTGGTGAATTGTCAATGAAAATATTTCAAGAACTGTTCTATTCAAACAACACACGCAAGTCTCAGGTCTAACATGTTGATTTTAATGCCATGCAATTCTGCTCACAGAAGGAGTTTTAAAAAAATGCTGTCTTTTGCCTTCAAATTTAGGTCTGACCAATGGTTTCAGGCTTAGTGTGCCAATAGCTACTCATCAGCCACCACCTATCACTTTGGTACAAGCTTTTCTGTGGGTTGTGGAATAGAACAGAAAGCAGCCATCCAGCACCCTGGGACTGAACATACTTGCTAAGACAGACTACTTCACCTGGAATACATATTAGAACGGACTTATGATTTTCATTAACCCAAAAAATTTACTCCAGAGCTCTACGTAAACAGAGCTTGGAAATCTCAGTATTTCCCTTATCTCTTCTTCCCCTCTTAGTCACTAGGACTAGAAGATTACCACATGGATTTTTTTTTCCCCATTCACATTTATAAATGCCACAAGGTTCTTTTAAACAAATCCAATCAAATGTAACCAAATCTGATTTGATTAGACAAAGGGAGTTCTGGGATTCTAGACCCTCCTCAAGTCATTACTTTAATCGTTGATGATTTTCTTGAAAGCATTGAGGGTTTGTTTATATTAATACTTTCTGAAATAAGTGGCATGCAGAAGTTAATTATATTTTTAAGGGTTTATATAAATATTTTGGTAATTTCTGTAAGCAACATAAGAATACTGAGAATTCAACATAAGAGAGAAGTAAAAGTGTAATGGTTTACTTTGATAGAAGAAAGGCTGCACCATTCTCTTAGTGATGTACTGAGACAATTAATCTTAGTGCACCTTCTTGGGTTCCTTCCAAAGTGTACTGGAGCATCAATTTGGACACAAGTGTTCTTAGGAGACACTGGTGGAGTCAGGTGATCAGCTCCAAGGTTAGTACTAATACAATTACTAAAGCAACAACACTACAATTTAATTTTAAATAACCAATAATACATTTCACTCAAGTACATGGTAAATCTAACTGACAGGTAGGCAGCCTTCTGTCAAACCAAGCTAAAAGCTGTTCAGAGAACTGCTAAATAGCTGCTTTTGACATAAAGCTTATTTTGTATTACTAAAAGAACTAAACTTTGGGGTTTGCTCTCATCACACCCCCAGCAGTTCATTTCTGTTCAGTGACTCACTCTTGGTACCAGTGCTAGTATTCATGAAGCCACACAATAAATCTGACTGGGGACAAGCAATCCAAATCAAAATTAATATTCCTTTCCTTTTTCTCTCCCCCACAAAAAAAATGTCCCTCATGCTTTTAGGAGGGACAAATCTTAAAATGTAGCTGGTTTTGCAGTTACGTTTGTTCCTATGCAAGTTATCCTAGGTTTGCTCAATCTATCTAAAACACCCATCTGGAAGTTGAAGCTATGTCCAAACATTCAAGACAAGGCTCCTCATGGAATCTACCCTAATCACAGAAGGAACACAATTCTGAAAAAAAAGTATTGCTTCTCTGTACTAACTCTAGACACCTTAATTTTCAAAAAAGGATCACTTAATAATACCAGTAAATTTGTTCATAAGACCTGAAAAATCCCACATTGTTTAAAAACTCCCTTAATATATAACAGACAATTTATTACATTTGCATTAACAAAGCAAAAAGCTAGGTATAATCCAGGTAACTGAGATCATATGTATAAAAATTTATTAGACAACACAACTTAAATTCTCCATCAGAAAACTACATACCAGTTTTGTGAAATCCCTGACCTTGATTTTCATTTTTATGTTTCCAAGCAGAAATGTTGCAAGTTGCATTTTTTCCAAATATTGTAGTATGTGTTTTTGCCTTTTGGAAACAGGATTGCATCTCTGGAGATTTTGCTCTCAGCAACTGATTGTCCTTATGGCTTAAAACAGAACACTCCTAGATCAATAAGGAAAAGTTAATTTTAAAACCATTTTCACAGAAATTCTCCACAAGAAATAAGATCCAAACCTACTATCTGCAAATTTCAAGTACAATAAGTACCTTAAGTACCGTCTCTCCCCTTCTGAAATGAGAAAGAAATGAAATAATACGTTTTCTCTGCACAGATCTTTGAAACATGCTGTCAGCAAAAACCACCTCCTTTCGGAGCTCACATGCTCTGAATGAGCCAGACTCTATTCTTTCTGCCAGCAATGTCTGTGCTTTTTTATTTCCATTCTCTGGAGGTTCTCTCTCTTGTGAGAGTTGAATGAAGTACTTAATGCCTTCATACTTAAATACTAATCTGAAATGCAAAATTGGGCTTAGTCAGGATCTAGCAACTGAAAGACTAATAGTGGGAAAAGAAAGCTGCATAACATTGGTGAGTCCCTCTAGGTCAGGTTTGATACTATACAATTGTTTCTGGGAAGTACATTCACACATCTAATCCACGTCCAACAGGGTGACTGGGGCAAGACCTCAGAGTAGATGAATATTTTTAGATGTTAAAGATAACATATCCATCTCCTTTTAATTTTGTAAGGGCACATTTATCCTAGTCTTAAATGAGCAGAGTTCAGAATTTGATGTCAATGGTCTGTAAGACACCATCAGTCTGTACTTCACCTTGGCAGAGAGTTGGCTATTAGCATGTCAGATACAGAAGTGAAGTCAGGGCTGAATGGGCCTACTTGAGGATTTTTTTATAATTTGGTACTACGGGTCAGTATTGTCTGCCCTTCAAGCACTGTAAACACCACTAAGTCGCAGACTATAAACTACTAAGTTTGTAAGACCATAATACCGTAATTACTAAGTGAGAGGAGATGATCTTTGCTCTCTTCTCCAAGGAAAACAGCCTTGCTTCCAATTCTCTACAAGAAGCAGAACTCCTTCCGATCAGTCACAATATTATTGGTTTAGGAGTCTTGCTAGATATGTATTGTCTTTTGTAATGTTTTTTTCAGATAGGTAATCAAAGCACTTGTACTGTACCCAAGCAGGAAGTTCCCCACCAAGTCAGCATGCTAGGTATGGTCTAAGAAACTTACTAATGAGTTTATGAAAATCAGCAGCGGACGATTTTCCCCAAAAAATGTCCTTCTCCACAGGCACACATTTAGAAATTTAGCAATAAAAGAAAGCAGCAAGAACAACAGAAACAAAAGTAAGAGACAGACTCCAATACATCTGAAGCCTCACAACTACCATTCACATATGTACCTCAGTTTCCTCTGAAAAAACCTGCCTTTGTCTTAAAACACATTAATTTTATTGCCACCTTAAGATAATTTTTCCTGCGTTTATTCTCCATTTTCGACATACTTGAAATGACACTACATTAACATCTTTAATATCACCTCACTGTCTCGCCCCTCAGGCTACCTGGAACCAAACAAAATGGGGAATGGATGCTTTAGATGGGAAGCCTCTCACTTTTGTATCACAATTTAACTCCTACCTTTGTTCTAAGCATCTGAGATTTATTCTGAAAAACTACAGTATTCACATCATTTTCTCTGCAGCTGTTTTCAGTCCCCACAGTATCCATAATGCTGTTTCCATAAGTCTGTGTGTTGTAACCACTGTCCACCTGAAATCAAGAAGCAGGGCTTGAAAAATGTACTGTAATTGTAATACCAATAAATCCCTCGGATACTTGATATGATTTTCATTTGATTAACAGAACTTAATCCAACAAACCAACTACAATCAGTTAACAACAAAAGCAAATTGTAAGCAGGTTTGTCAGAATTAGCTTGGATTATGTTAAATGCATTGCTGTACAGAGCAACACAAAAATAATTTGTAATTGCTATGCTAACTCCACCGAGAGCAAAGACGGGATGGGAGGGAAGCGATAAAAGTCATGATACCACCAGCATGCCACAACCAATACAAGAAAATAATAATTACTTCCAGAATAATATATGTATTCAAAGTTATTATGTCCGGTTCAGTTTCAGAGAAGCAAAAAAAAATTTTATTTTTACCTGAATACTACTGTTGTCACAAGGAATTGCACTGCTTTCAGCAAGAGGTGACATGCACATCCGAGAGCTTTCAATACTGAAAGTAATGCCTGTCATAAAGCTGGTCATTGGTGTATTGCTATTGCCAATTGTTTCTTTTATCCAAGTGTTTTCCTCTGACACTTCAGCTGCATCAGCCATATCTACAGTATTATTTTCTTTTAAGCCTTCTATATCCTGAAATGATGACAACCTTTGATGACAAGATTCTGAGTGATCTGGTGCAATAGACACAGTTGCTACCACAAGACGTGTACCATGTGCAAAAGTATCACTGTCTTCCTGACATAAGTTTATTCCATTATCCATTTCTGGGAACCGAGCTTCTGCTGGAGAAGCATTTTCCTTGTCTTCCTCATCCTCATCATGAGTCTCAACTGCAATTGGTATTCTAATGACAGAAGTCTGATACTGGGCAGTCCCTCTACAAGCTCCAAGCCTCATAGGAGAGCAATTTTTAATTGGAGAACAACCATCTATGTAAGGACTTCTTGTACTTGGCGGTGTCATTCTATTCGAGGAAGAAGGAATATCTGGAGAACGAAATGTAAATTTTCTTTGGTCTGTAAAAAAACCAACAAAGCTAAATTCCACATAATAGCTAATAGAAGAAATTCATCATCCTCAAGGGCCAACTAAATAGCATTTCACTGACCTCAATCTCCCAACCAAATCAAACAAACAACCCCAAACAAACCAGCAGCACATACTAACTATCATGGTAAAGGCAAGTTTCTTTCCCATTTTTACCCCCAAATTTGTTTTCTGTGACATGGTTTACTGCACTGGAGACCTTCTATTTTCAAATGGCAATACTACACAGTATTCAAAGGAAAGTGTGTGAAGGCTGGTTCTGTGGGTTTTTCCCAAAGAAGTATCAATACATATATTCTATAGGTATTTAATTTTTGGCAGCAATAAAGTTTAAGATGATCAAACAAGTGAGAAAACACATATGCAATCTCCACATATAATGGTGTTAAATACCACAAGGCTCATAACATCAAAATCACGCATAAACGTGGTGTTAAAGCCTTTCCAGGTTAGGGACACAGCATGAAATACTGACATTTTCTAGAGCAACAAAGACACAAAATGTTTGTGACTTCTTCACTCATCAGTTTCATTTCAAATAATCTTCATGATTGCATGATTTGAAAACTCAATCTAAACATTCTTTGTCCATTGACATTAAAATGCTTCAGGTTGGGCCAAATCAGAATTGTGACCTGACAGTTCAGACATGTGGCTTTAAACTCCCTCCCACACTAGATTAACCCTTCTAACTTTTTTCACTCTTCTAAGGTCTCAATGTCTGCTTCTAAAATATTTTCCCTAGTTGATTTTTTGTAAGCATATACATTTCACTGTCTCACATATTTCACTGCTAAACAGTAAACGTGTCATATAGGAGGAGACTGCTGGTCTGCCAAGCATAATAACTTGTCTCCTAACAGAAATGGGTTCCCCTAAGAATTCAGCAGTTTTTATAACAAAACACTTTTATAATAAAAAAATTTTAAAATAAAAATATATGAATCAAGAAAGAACAACATATACAATTAAACCATACCTGAGAGTGGTGTTTTTCTTATGTGAAAAGCAATTGGTGAAAAAGTAGGAGAACCAGTACGTGCAGGAGACCCCTCTGAAAATGTGGGACTGGTTATACTTCCCAGACTGTAAGCTCTTGTTCCTCCCTGAATAGGACTTGAAGAAAACTGGCCCTTCAGGGAAAAAAAAAAAATAAAAAAATCAAAACCACACAGCATATTTTCATAACATTAACTTTGGCTAATATGTATATATAAAAAGTGTTCCAAAGTGTTTTAATTTAAAAGTTTAATATGCCAGCACTGAGAAAGACTAATCCTCTACAGTGACAATCTCTATCATTAGTTTAGCTTAAATATTTCAGTGCAGCTCTTTACCTGGACCTTATGCCTCCACACAGGAGAAGACAGCAATGGACTCAAACTGTCACATAATACCAACTAGGCCTACTACATCCATTAGATTTAAGAACTCTGAGAAACTTAAACAGAGAATTAATGCTATCTGTGTATCTAGTCAAGTATCTGATCTAAATTTCTTGCTCATATCAATGCTGATGAAAGTCAGCCACTATCTATATTTTAATGTAATCCATATTTTCTGAATTACTTACTTCAGCAGCAGGCAAAACAGGAAACTATTTCTCCTTAAGAAAAGAGCATTATACTGCAAGAATGTGACTACTATTCTGTTATAGGAATTCTTTACAAGGTTACCATAGTAAACTTTTTTTTAAGCCACACTATTCCTAGGGTAGTTTTTTTCCATGCACTTCAGCCACCAAACAGATGAAACCATATCACCTAAACCAGTTTCGCTGTGCTATGTCCACCCAGGAATAAGGTTTACTTTGTTTCAATTAAAGAACAGTCATTATGTTCTGTGTTCTAATAAATGTCTATTCATCTGAAAACTCTGGTCAATGGAAAAGGAAAAAAGTACATTTAGCCCTGCATTCAAAGATTCACATTAATGTCTTCCACTATAAATGAGTTTATGAGCTATCAGGGAAATAATTATATCATAAGTTCATATCAACTGGTATTTTAGAGAGTAGTTCATGCATTTAAACAGGACTTTTTTTGTATACACATTTTATGAAGAATAGGTTCCAACATGCTTTCAGCAAGTCTTTTGCATGTTTTAATTTCTACTTCCATTTCATAACACTAGAAAATAATTCCTTCTATACAAAAGAATAGCAGCACAACAAAATAATTTGATAAAATAAAAAGTCAGTAATATATTCTTTTAATACTTTTAGTTCACACATTTTTTTCTGAATTTGGAAAAAAAAAAAACAAACCACCATCCTTAAGTCTAGCACCTACTCCTTCATAAAGCACAACCCATCCAGCCCACGAAACAGCCACTTACTGAACTAGATGTGTCCAGAGGGCTTCTGCACCGGACTGGAGATAATTCTATTGAACAAAGCACTCCAAGTGGCTGACTACTGCATGGACTATGCAGAGAAGGGGACAAACATGCAGATACACTTCCATTTTCTTCTAAAAACAGCTTTCTTCTGAGTGATGAAGAGCTTAGATTTTCCTGAGACTGATCTGCAAATTCTTCAGTTCTAAAATATTCACCTAGAAATCGCAGGAAAAAGTTGTTTCCAATAAGAATGCAGAAAAAAAAAATCTTACTACAGAGAGATATATAACTAAATTAAAGCATTTAATCCAATTGATCAATGCAGCAAATCATTAATCTAATTAGGCACCTATCCCAAAGGATTGCTTGTTGCCACTACAAAAAGTCCACTCTGTCCACAAAGGTTCCACTTCTGCTTATCATCGCTTAATACTAAGGTCTGAATTAAAAAAAAAAAAGTATATATATAGGCTAGCATCTACTTACTGGTCTTTTCCCAATTCCTCACATCTGAGTTGCAAAAGTGCAAAAGTGATTATTTTACTACCCAAGAAAAACTAAACTAACTGGATATTCCTTGTAGAAGAAATTTTTAATGAACTCAAAAATTATGAGTTGATGGAAGCATTTGTTAAGACAAAAAACAAAGGCAATAATATGGTATTGCTTTTCTGTTTTAATTTTGATGACCCACAGTCAGGGTTGTGAAATTCAATACTGGGATAGCTGCACGCAGACGAAACCCTCTGAGCTGGTTGTACCCACTGTTCCCACATGAGAACAGGCCTTTCCGGCCTGAGAAGCTTGAGAAGGTGGCAGCAATTGCTTGACGTAGCATTTATAATCAGAGAGTTAATGTGGACTGTTGCCTCTGTTGCATCCTCACTCAACAGTCATGGCTTTTTTGCTATCACATAACTTCTAGTCACCACCATGGTTTCAGTTAAATTAAAGGCAGGGTTACAGCAAAGCTTTACTCAAGGTAAGGTTGGGCTATGTAAGTCTCACAACCAGTCATCTGTAAGTCAAACAGCTCTGCTGAGTTAAGTAACTGCTCTGTTTGGGGGAGGCAAGAGTTATCTTCTGCTTACTACCTTTTATGCATTTGTTAACTGTTAATCAATTTCATAGAATCATAGAATATCCTGAGTTGGAAGGGACCCACAAGGATCATCAAGTCCAACTCCTGGCCCTACACAGGACCATCCCCAAGAGTCACACCATGTCCCTGAAAGTATCATCCAAATACTTCTTGAACTCTGGCAGTCTTGGTGCTGTGACCACTTCCCTAGGGAGCCTTCTCCAGTGCCCAACCATCCTCTGGGTAAAGAACCTTTTTCTAATATCCAATCTAAACCTCCCCTGACAAAACTTAGGGCATTCCCTCAGGTCCTGTCACTGGTCATCGCAGGGAAGAGATCAGTGCCTGCCCCTCTGCTTCCCTTTATGACGAAGCTGTATACTGCAATGAGGTCTCCCCTCAGTATCCTCCAGGCTGAACAATTCCCAGTTGTCCTCCATATCCCTCCTTTTCTGTCTTTACGTCCACACTCAAATCATATCATTTAAGTCATGTCCTGTGCAACACACACTGTCCATTTAGAACACATACTTAAAACTTGTTCATTCATTTGGTTCTCAGTATTTCATAAGACAAAAACACCCAGCAAACATTTAGACATTCATAAATACAGATATTGCATGACATACCTAGTATTTTCTCTAAATTAATATCCACTGGCAAAGACAGTACTGTCTGACAAGCAGCTGCAATGAATAAAACCAACAAAATTAGCTTAGTGACCTTTTACTAAAACTGTAGACAAACATTCACTTTCAAATCGCACCACAATTGAGCTATTTAAATTACAGTTGCAATAAGGAAAAGTGTTAATTAAAGCTGTGATTCTGATTTGACAACACTATATGCAGCACATTAGGCCTAGAGATAAAAAACCCAGGAGTTGTAAGAATGCCTCTCTAGAGGCTTTTATGTTAACTGAGGAAAGAGGTCTCTGAAGAAAGGAAGGATTCAAAAGGAAATGAGAGAAAAATCATCAAATTACCCTGGGGAAAAACACTACCTATTTATCTAAAATGATATAGTTTAAAAGATGTATTAAGATTTCTGCTATTTGTTTGGCATAGAAAATAATCAAGATTCTCTAACCCTTAACAATCCAACACATTACAGGTTTCTTGAAACTGTAATTTACCCACAAACCTGAGGTTTATATTCACCTCTAAATTCAGAAAAAGTGCATACACTGAGCTGGAAAAAATGCACCCCACAGTCTTACAGGGGACTTCATTTTTTACTTCAGAAAAAATACCAGAGAGTATAACAGAATTAAATTACTATGAGAAATGGACATTAAAATTAATAGTACCATTCAGTTCAAGAAAAACTATTTCTAGAGGAATATTAACAAACAAATAATTCCCCTTTTAAATTAAACAGCCATTTAAAATGGGTTATTTTGCTTCAGAGAAAGCCTGTAATTTCAGACATTGCCTTTTACTCACCATTGCTCTTTCCAGGCTGCAAGCTTAGCTGTCTTCCAATTGGAGAAATGTTATTTAGATCAATGGCTGTAAACCACAGAAGAACTTAAATTTAAGCATGCATTGCATATAGAGTTAAAATATTTAATACAACTAAAGAAAATTTTTGCCTCAAAGTTTGGAAGAGATTAAAAAGGAGTACTGAAAAAATGTTACCATTATAGCTGATTAAGAGAATTTCAGCACCTTTCTATTCAAACAAAGCATAGTGAAATACCATCAGCGTTGATCAGACCTTTGTCTCCTGCAGCCTTCTCTACATTAGAGATTTAAAACAAACTAGTTTACACTTAGCTAAACAGGCTGTGTTCAAGTAGAACACATTTCTATAAAATCACTCAGTCTGGACTTGAGGTGAAGAAATATTTCAGGTTTTTTATACAGCTAAAGAACACATTAGACCATCTTCCTTTACCGCTCACTTTTCCAGATCTCAGATTGTGGCTCATGTTATCTGCTCAAAAAATGATGATCTTACAACTCACAATTAAAAATACACTATCAACAAGCTGCATCTCCTTGATAAAAACCATTTAAGTTTAGCCTTTTCCAAATCTTGAAAAATCACCACTTATTTAAGAATTTCCTACCCAACAATACTTCATATCTGACATTTGTCCAGCTTGTAGTCCATTTACTATGTATTCTGCTGGTTATATATAAACTTCAGTAACAATAGCATTAAGAATAAAATCTCACATGGGCATAACCATAATGAACTTAGGAAACCCAGGAGCAGTGACTATGAGTTAGCAGACGCTAAGACGACAACAGGTCTTAGCAACAACGGCAAGGGTAAAAAAATATGGAACTCCATTTCCCATATGCTTATATGGTGAGGAAAGCAGTCAGAATAAGGAGGACATGCAAATATCAGAAATAAATAGCAAAGTAGAACACTTGGCTATTACCAGTATCAACACTGCAATTCTGTATGCAAATTAAATTAGTTAAAAAAAAAGTTTATTAAAGTAAAAAGATTTAAGAACAAGAACCAAAAATAATAAAAAGGAAAAACTATACAAGACTTGATTAATAAATAATTCTTAAAGAGAGCACTTGGAAAGAACAGCTGAAAATCTATCAGTTGTGCCATATTTTATCACCAGTTCTTAAAATTTAAATTAAGATTGAAACAAATTATGCTTGATAATTTCTCCAAAAGCTAAACTATTTTGGACAGACACACAAAAGCAACTTACATTTAGTTGAATTAAATTGAGAAACTTGTTTGCCTTCATGTTCAATCCAAGGAGAAGGAACTATGAGCCTTTTTGTGAAAAACTAGAGCAGAATAAAAATAAGCATCTCAGCACTTTTAAAAAGTTGGTGATTCTCAACTTAAATTTAGATCAGTACCTTGAACGAGAAAAACTGCAGAACTTATTTCATTATTTCAGGCCCAGAGAGATTAAAAAAAAAAATAAGTTGAAGATCCCCATATTCTTTATGACACATAGCACCGCAGATCTTTCAGAGTGAAAACTGAAGAAAAGTTTCATTTAATAATTACTAATTTAAAAATTTGAACTGCCACTGCCTCACTTATTGCACAGTAGTTTAAAATAATTCTTTACAAATTTTCAGTTTGTCAAGTTGTATTTTGACAATTGAGCTATTTCACAGAAGTGATAAAGAGACACTGCAGCAAAAGTGATAAACCAAGGCTTTTTGGCAACATTATTAATGTATTTGGCTAAATTGGTTAGCAGTGAAACATCTATGAGTTACTGGCATTTCAGTCTTTTTCTTTGAACCAGAAATTGTATCTATCATCACAGCTGCACTATGGAACACCCTGATGCTGAGGAGATGAACACCATTACATAGCTTCAAGAAACACATGGCAAATCTTGTTTTCACAATAAATGCAAGACTCAAAGTAAAAGAAAAAAACTCAGCTTGAAACACAACTATTAAAGATGTAATTTTTATTAGAGACATGGTTTCAAGCTGTTCAGCTGCAGAATCTATTAGGTTATACCTCACAAAGACTTGTCTTTCTCTGCTGTACAAACGGATAGTAAAAAATAAAACGAAAAAAGGATGGAAATATATACAAGCTACGACAATAAAGTTGTACATCCAACTAAGATGTACATCCAACTAAGAACTAGACTTTGGAAGGAACAAAAGAAATCACAAAATTCTGCAATATTTTTAAAAATGCAATAAACCACTAATGGCTACTGTAAATCCCCAAATGCTCAATCATTATTTGTAACCTGAAGTTAACTATTTATAAGTTAGCTTACAGCTACACTCGCCAAGCTACAGGAAAGAAAAAAAATCTGTTGTTTTGTCCTACAGGTGTGTGAAAAAAGATGGGAAGAAAAAGAACACGTGGATTCCAACTACAATGGATGAGGATGCGAAATCACTTTATTACTGAAATATAACAGGCTTTTGAGTTTTGAAATCCTATAATACATGTGGACCTTTTTTTGGACAAAAAACAAAACAATATTTGATAGCACAAAGTTTTATTACCTCCTCAATAGCTTTTTGCCTTCTGTCTTCTGTCTCCTTATCAATTCTAAGTAACAAATGAAAGACAACTCAATTATCAAAACCATCACATAAGTAAGAAAAAATGTAAAGTCCAACCGTATAATAATTTATAGATGCTCAAGAGGAACTTTATAAATGAAATTGCACTAAACCCTAAATCGTAAGATTGTTTTTACTGTTATGCACAATCATTTTATACTATAAATTTAGAAATATAAATGCAATTTTCGGTTCAGTTCATTTGAAAAAGATCTGTACTATTTATAAGTACACATTTGCAAATCATCTATTTACTCCTTGTATCAGCAAGTCTAGACAAAAACTCAGTCACTTCTGATCTTCCAAAATTATGTCATATGAATAGATTTTACTATTAGTTACAGTGAGATTAGTCTTACACTACAAAACCAGGCAGAATAAAAAACTGGGCTACAAGGAATTGAAGGGCAACTGAAGACACTCCTGGAATTTGCAAACTCAAATTCCTGACGCAGCCCACTTTCCCAGCAGAGTTCTCTCTGCCAAATAGATAGTCTGCCTTATTTTCTTCAGTTTAGAATATAACATCATATTTCAGTTTCTAACAATGAACACATTCTCTTATGCAGCTTTTAACTTGTCTTTTAAAAAAATATTGTAGTTACTTCAGCCATGATGTACGAGATTCTATATTTATATTTCCTCTAATGGTCACCTCCTAGTCTCACTCAGTTACTACTATGGAATTTATGGTAAAATTTTTTGAAGCTTACAAATGTCCATCATAGTCTTAGCTGAATTGCATAATGGTTTCATATGCAGATAGTATACTTGAATTAGCCTTGAATAATTTTAGAAATCAGTCAGACAACACAACATTATTAGCTACGCAAACACACACAGATGTGCCTAATACATAAATTCTCTTTCACAGTTCATTCTTTCATGCTTATCACACTTTGAATGTATCTAAAATGCTTGGGCACACCATCTTCAAGTATGTCTGCCAAGATGATGCTAAAGTGACAGTTCTATGAAGATACTTGCACAAATTTCAGTTACTATACCAAAAAAGAATAAGCACACAATCACTGTATATTTATGCATAGTGGATGACAAGTAATAAGCAAACAGAGGAACTGGGAAAACAGCTCCCACTAAAAGTGCTGGTTAGTGAAAAAGAGGACCTTTTTTCTTCAGTGCATAACTCCAGGAAAATAACAAAGTGAAAATGTCATATGTATTTAACAAGAATAAAACCAAGCCAGTCTTGTATGCAAATTCAAGCAACACAGCACTTGCAACTGTGGCACAAAGTATGCACGATGCAGAAAGACATCTTTTAATAATTAACGAATAATAGCATAGCATCCAATTTAGAAACATTCAACTTCTATCAGTAGAAATAAAAAAGGAAGGGGAAAGTTTGTGGACAAGATTGTGTCAATGTGTCTGCTCAGCTATTGACAGACTATTTTTCACCAACAAGTCTGCCAGAAAAGTATTCTCCTAAACATCTTATAAGCAGTTTAATAAACTGGAAACAGTAACACTACACAAAATCAAGCCTATATGTGTTACACAGTCAGACTTTTCCAAGGTTTTACACTGTGCTGCTCCTAAGACTGTTTTACTGTATTATAGAGATTTCACAGTTTGAAATAGCTATACGTGGAATTACCTATGCTTGTGGTTGTTTTCAATTAATTCAGAAAATTACTTGATAACAAGCATTATAAATTAATTACTCTTTTAACAAGAGTATATAGTGCATGTAACATTATGCATGGGCTTCAAAAACTCAATTCTTTTATCATGAACTTTCAACATCAAGAGCTGTATTTATGACACTTTTGTTTCCATAAAACTGTATTTATGAAATCTAAATTAAGTTTTTACGCAAAATCCTACACACACACACACACACTCATATATGTATTTAACCATGTACAGCTTGCAGCCATCAGAAATAACAACCTCCATCTGTACTACACTGAAACATGCAAGCATGGACACAGCAAATCTACACATAGTCAAACCAGCCTCTTTCTAGTCAGAGGAAATGACTTAAAAAAAAAAAAAGTCACAGTGGGTATGAAACAGTGGGACAGACTAAAAGGACCCACTGAGACAACACATCTGTAGGCCATGTCACCTAAACCATCCCGTTTCTGTGTGTCCAAATAGGCTTCCAGAAACAGTGTAATCGACTCCCTAAAAAACATAGGGCTTAAGGCTTTATAACATATAAAAAGCATTAGAGTCTGAAACCTACTGGCTGCTAGAGGAAGGCCAGGAAAGGCCAGGCTATTAAGAACAAAAATATTGACATTAGGACATGGCGATTCACAGATATAGCTGAGGACAGTTATATTCCTTCTACAGCTCCTCTTATTCAAAAAGAGAGATGCAGGTTCAATCAGACACTAAGAACAGTAAGTCTATTTCACTGTATTTTTTAGGAGGAGGGTGTTGAAACACTGGAACAGGTTGCTTGGAGAGGAGTTAGACGCTCCTTATATCTGAGCGACCTGATTTAGACAGGACGGAAGATTGGTTTATTATCCTATTACTACGATGCTTCATGCCACGAGATGCAATTCTTTGTGGAAGTTTTATCTGAAAAAGATACAGGAGTATCTACAGGGTTCACCATTATGGCCTCCCTTGACTACCTTCACTTGACATGTTGTTCTGTACTACTGGTATGTAAAATTATCCTCAAGATGAGCTCCAAATACCAAGCCTATTTTACCTACTCATTTTCCCCACGAAAGTTATTTTCAGAGAAAGGGAAAAGTTGAGATAAGGTTCCCGAACTACTTCAAGTAACTAGCATTGGTCCCCCCTCCTTCATGTTAAGTCTAATCTATACCTTTGAAAGGGAGTGCTGGCTTCCCTAGGTAGCTTTCCCAGCTCTACCCTTCTGCAGGAGGAATACTCAGAGAAGATAAACTGTGTTGTAACAAGGAACAGAAGAGGTAGCCTGGTAACAATCACCGGCAAGACATTTTCTTGCTTCCATTGACTCCTTTTATCTGACTGTCTTCCAAACTGTAATCAGAGTGGATCAGCGGTTCTTAACATCGAAAAGAAGGAACAGCAAGGAAGCCTCATTTAAATATTATATCCACATCACAGACGTGTAAAAATTTATGTTAAAAGATTTCAATAAAAAGTCTTTAACGCTATGCTGAAATGTTAATAAAGCAAAAGAACAGTGTTCTAGTACTAATGCTAAGTTAACTGCATAAAAACAGATTGCAAAGTTACCTAGCATGGCTCAAATACATTGCTTGGCGTCGAACATCTTCTGAGTCGATTTCCACAGGATTTATTAGAGCAAGCTGATCAATAGACCATCTAAATTTTCCTGGTGTCTGAAAAAAAAGAAACAGGCATCTTAATGCTTACTATTCTAAAAAGATAAAAATAGAACTACAGGACTAATCTGAATGGAACAACACAATCACTGCTCCCACATAGTTTTGGACAATCAAAAGAGTTTCTATTTAAATTATCTACTTTTAAAAGAAAATTATTAAGTCAGTCAAGCTTCTTACCCTGATAGCGGTATTACAGTGATTTACAAGATAATATTAAATGAAAAGTTATAGCTAATATTTACAAACTGAGGTGTCAGTTTCTTCTCAATTTCTGAGGACAGATCTACTAAACATACATAACTTGGGATAAAATTTAGTCGTTTCTAGATTGCCACAATCCAAATTGTAGTTCCATGAACACCCAGCGTCTGTACCTAAACCATGTTATCCAATAAAAGAGAAGTCTTCCTTTCACCTCCCATGTCAAAGACTGAAGAGCTGCAACCTCATATGCATCTTGCAAAGTCCCTCTCATAATGCCGTGAATAGTGCACAACAAAACCCAAGTCAGAAATAAAGCAGCTTCACTCCTTTATTTAACAATTAGCAAGAACTGTTCAAATACATTTGAAAAATTATCTACCAAGTCTTTTTAGTTTCATTAGTACGGTATCTTCTCTACTGCTTACCAGCAAATAATTTCAACTGAAAACCAAAATGTAATTTGCAACAACAAGTTATATATACACAAAATCAATAATTTGAATGCATAAACAGCTCATAGCAGAAATGCAACTAAGTTTTATTATTTAGGAACTGGGGCTTTTTTAGCACTCAATCACTTAATATCTAAGGACTAAATTAGATAAATTTAGAAAGGTAGGAAGACTAAGCAACAATGTTAGTATTAAAAGCAGCATATTTCTGTAAAGAGAAGAAACTCCAAACGCTACCAGAATTCTTCGGCTTAGTATATACATTAAAGTACACTAAAAAAATATCCTTTTAAATGCATTTGAAAATATTAACGTTCCACGTATATACTTAAACAACTAAAGACTAGATCTTACTGATGAGGACTTTGTTGACTTAAAGACTGAAGGACTGGAGACAATCTGCTCCTGAAGAGTGTAATAATCACTGGGACTTTCAAATGGATTCAGGATTGCAACTCGTCCTGGAGTTTCTGGTGCTATCTGCATTTTACCTTCTTCTGTATCACCCATAACACTAAGCTACACCTGAAAAAAAGAGAGGGAGATGAAAAATTAAGGGAAATAATGAAACCATAATTTTGACATTTTAGGGTCATGTTGAAGGCTTTAGGAAGAGACAATCAATTGTTTTAAGGTGCCAGAAGCATTTAAAGGACTAAAAAAACCGAAGTTAGCTTTGGCTTGGACCTACCGGCATAAAGCCGATAAATCAGGCTGCTATAAACAATTAAAAATAAACAGAACCTAAAAAAACGAGACAAGAAAGGGCATGAAAAAGGGAATTAAAACAAACAAACAAACACCAAAATAACAAGTAACCAACAAAACCACCCACGAACAACCACTAGAAGAAACAGAACGGTCAGGAAGCCAAACACGCTCCTGGAGGGCAGCTCACGCACCAAGTGCGGGCACTCAGGGGCTTCGGGAATAAGGAGGGGCTCTCTCTCTCTCTCCCCGCCCGCCCCGCGGTGCCCACACGCCAAGCAGCGACCACAGGGGTGGGACGGATTGGCGAGCGGGGTTGCGGGCGGCGAGCCCGCCCTCCTCCCTCCACACCGGAGCAGTCCAGCAGCCTCTGCCCGCGGGAGGACCTCGGGCGGCGGGAAGGGGGACGCGCGGTGCCGCCCGCGGGCCGGGGCAGCAATAACGCCCCGAGCAGGTCCCGCTTGGCCCAGGCGCTAAAACCGACCACCCTCCCCCGCCCCAACTGGCCTGGCCTGCCCCGGCCCTCGAGGGCTTCGGGGGGCGGCACCGCTCCCTCCCGCTGCAGGGCACCTCCCGCGCCCCCGCGGCGGCGAACAGGACGGGAGCCCCGCGTGAGGGGTCCCCGCTTAGCCCCTTCTCACTCTTCTCCCCGGGATGGTGCCACCGCGCCGAGCCGCTCTCCCAGTCCCCGGGCGCCGAGGGAGCGATGCCGCGGGTGCCGAGGTCGGGGGCACAGACACCTGCCGCCGTTACCGGGCCGCTGCCGCCGCGCCGCTCGCTCATCAGGCACCACTCGCCGCTCCCGCCCCCGCCGCGCCGGGCGGCCCTTTAAACAGCCCCGCCCCGTCCGGCCGTTCTGACCAATCACGGTGCGCGGCCTCCGCCGTCGGGCCAATGGCAGAGCTCCTTCTCTCTCGAACGGGCCAATCGTCAGGGGTGCCTCTGCACAAATTCGAAAGAAAGCCCGCCCTCCCGGCCGTGCCGCTGCGGTGGGCTCTCACGTGGGGCCGGAGCTGGGGCGCATTCCGGTTCCGGGGGAGGGGATGTGAGGGCGGTGCGGGGTCGCCATGGCGAGCAACGCCGCCAGCCTCAACGCGGTCCGGGAGACCATGGACGGTACGTGGCAGAAGGTGGGGAGGGGGACGCGCGCGAGGCTGTGGCCAAGAAACAACGCTAAGAAGCAGCTCCAGAGCTTCGATTCCGCCTAGTCAGGATGGAGGAGAAAGCGAACGCCTCGGGCGCCTCTCCTGGGAAGAGGGGTGCGGGTTGCGGCTGCTGGAAGATGCAGCGCGTAGCAATGTCTTTTTTGCTTCGTGTTATTCATAGTGTGTGAAACGCTTTAAACACCCGCGTAGTGCGAGTGAATTTAGACGCCGAGTGGCTTCTCTTGGGGATCTTTAGATAGCTAAGTACTTAATAGAGAATACTATTGGGTTTTAGTATTTATAAATATACGTATATGTTTACTCTGCTTTCTCGTTATTTGTACCGGATAACGCAGATTATGCTACCTGGCTCTGTGCGTCTTGGATTTAAGCCGGGGGAAACGAAGGGTGTGGAAAGGAAAGGCAGGACCAACCCTGCCAGTACCTGAACTGATCTGAACCCTCGTTCTCCTAGATGGCTCAAGTCAGAAAACAGAAGTAAACTAAATAAAAAAACAAACAAACAAACAAAACCAAACAATGTAGTGAAAAAGCTTTGAGAACAGTAGTCAGTGTTACAGAATTAGAATAGTTTCTGACGCAAAAAAAAAAAAAACAAAACCAAAACTGTTATGGGATGAGGAACGTGGGAGTAGTGGCACTGGGAGTGCTGGGAAATATTTTGGAGATTTATAAGCCAAGAAACGTGAGCAGGTGAGTAAAGGTCAGGTGTTCACTTACTCTTCTGGCCTCACTATGAGGAATCAAAGCTGGTACATCCTGGAGTTGTTTCTTAGTGTAGTGTGAGACTCTGGAATTCTATGAGATGCCTATGCCAAAGCCTTATATGCAGAGTGGAAAGCTGCCAAGAAATCCCCTGAGGGTTCTTAAATGTAAAGACTTTCTCTGGAAATGCCCTAGAGGGCGTAGAGGCGAAGGAGAACATCTGGGGGGGGTTGCTTTACATTTGTTATTTTCTCAGGATCTTCCCTTCTCTTGAAGTTACATAAGGGTTTCTTAGCAAAGACTTTCACCAGTCGAGCTGGTGTAAAAATTAGCATTTCAGCCACTGATCTTCACTCTCTGACCTGCTGCTGGAGGCAAGGCAGGACTAGCAGAATTATGGCTGCTCTGATGCTGCAAGAGGTTAAGACTAACTTGTGCAGATGAAGAGAGATTCCTTTGGGAAGGACAGAGAGTTTAAGTTCTTGACAACCATTCTCTCCATTTATGCAGGAATGTTTTGGGCAGGAGGGATGACATGTGGATTTAAAGACAAAGAAAGGCTTTTGAGAACAGATATGGAAAGTGCACTGATCTTCAGATTTAGGAGCCCAGGCTCCCCATGTAAAAATGTATATCTTTTATCTAGGATAGACATAGATATTTAGCAGTTGCTCTCTGCAGAGCTAAGAGCTCGGAATTGTGGAGAAACTGCTACATCTCTCTGCCAAAGACACTGCCCCAACTAGTGACCACAGTTCTTGCTGACATAGAAATTGGAACTTATCTTCAGTTATATTTACTGCTCTGCCTTCAAATATGTCACATGCTTAGTAAAATTTTTGATAGATTTTAAATGGTTAAAAAAAGGAAGAATTGTTTCTTTCTGGGAAGTTTTCAGTCCTTCTTAGTTCTGTAGCTCTTGAACATTCAATGTCATTTTAGTGCAACTGCATCGGTTTGTTAGTTGCAGATGCTTTTGTATGGACAGGGCATGCATGTATAATGTGTTTGGAATGGTTTGCTTTCAAGCCAGCATGAAAAAGAATGTCTTGAGGTGGAGAAGGATAAAAGCTCTCCGCCTCCTGGCTTGTAGATAGGACTTTAGACTGACAGACTGCTTTCATGTCTTAAACTTGTTCATATTCTTAATCCAACCTACTTGTGTGGGCTTCAAGAATATTTTCACATGTAGAGATTTTTTTCCCTGTGTCTTCAATGGAACTGACTGGATACATTAGGTTGTTAATGTCTTGGGTAAGTGTGACTCTGAGGGTGTGCTGCAGGATGTCACTGTAATATTTTCATAGTTGTCAAGTGGACAGTAGTCACTTGCCATGATGCTTTTACGTGGTGAGAAAGACCTTGTATTTCACTTTTCCCTAGCTTGGGGGAGGTTTGGTTACATAAACTGTGTGAGTAACACCTGTACAAAATTAATCTATATTGGAGCTTAGCTTCAAGATGGAGGTTACTGTAGAAACCAGAAATAAAATCTCAGTGAGTTGTTCTGTTGCATCTGTGACAAACTGTTTATGAGAATCAAAGAAAAGGGACCTTCCAGAGAAACTTAGGAAGGAGTGAGAGAGATACCTATTTTTTAACAAAACTGACTGGAATCTCCTTCTCTGGAAGGTCTCATACTGACATGTGGCGCTGCTCGTGATTCAGGACACATAAAAATTGAATAATATTGCTTATCATTAAACTTGTGTTAATGTTAGACCTAAAGCCAGGTTTAGTTGTGGAAGAAGGTGGCTAGGAAACTGCTGATGTTCTCTATGAAAGCTTTAACAATGTCCTTCCCAGGCCATTTTAGCAGGGCATCATCAGTATCTGGAGTTCTAAAGTACAGTATTTTTATAGCCTACCTTTTACATAATTGGGGAGCATGTTAATTGTTGAATTCTTCACTTATTTTTTTTGTTTACCTTTCCAAAACCTGTTATCTAGTAATAAGTTTCCTGAACCTGAAAAGCATGGTGTTTATGTTGGAAGCTGTAACTTTTAGCTTGTGCTGGAAAGCTGAACGTGAATGCTGTTGTTGAAGTTCAGACTGCAATGGACAGCTGCCATGTTCACACTCTACTGTAGAAGTTAAATGTTGATGAATAAGGATTTTGATAATTGAAGTTTCATAGTCTGTAGGGACCAAAGTGCTTTCATTTTTTCTGTTGCAGTTCTGTTTGAGATTTCAAGAATATTAAACACTGGCTTGGATATGGAGACATTGTCTATTTGTGTGCGGCTTTGTGAACAAGGGATAAATCCAGAAGCATTGTCATCTGTTATTAAAGAACTACGCAAGGCTACAGAAGCTCTAAAGGTAATGCTTTTGTTTAAAAAGCCTATAAATTTGTTTTTAAGAGTTGGATGTATGTGCAACTTGCTATACTTCAATTTGTAAATTGTACTTTAAGATATGATTCATGTTTAAATCAAGGAAATTAACTCTTCCATGGAAAAGGCAATGAATACAACTGAATTAAACATGATGCTAGAAATGGTACAAATAAAATAGTTAGATTAACTCTTTTGAAGGGGAAGATATAAAAAACGAAAACCACAACCAAAACCCACAGATTTTTATTCTGGGCATTTGTAGTCACTATTTGCCCCCTTATCTGCATCATATCACAAATAGATTGCTACTTTCTCCTTTAACCAATATGACCTCATTTCTATAACCTCAGACTTAACAGTATGCAGCAGTACTTGTAAATGGGTACATGCAGCTTGGTAGTGTAATCTTCACATATTTCTTTCACCACATTAACCTGTGCTTTGAACCTTTCCAAAGACCAGCAAGAGGGGATTTCATGATGTGTGTTTATATAGGGCTTTCCATATATTAGCATTTACCTCCTGTTTAACTAGTAGAGGGTAACAACGGTTTAAAAACAAATCCTCACTTGACTTTTAAAGGATTTTGATTCTTTATGGTCCACCTAAACATCACAATCACGATTGTTTTCTAGTGGATCTTCTACTTGTTTATTTCTGGGAAGTGGAGGGGAAACCTGTATCTTGCTTCTATTCTAGAAGACTGCATACTTTATTTTTAACTTAACATTTTTCTATACTCATGCTCATGCATATTTTATATTTGTACTTAAAGGCATGCATACATATGAATTTAACTATGCATATTTCAGTAATTGAGGGCTGGTTTACTTTTTCATTTGCTTTTACTGATGTATCATTCCTTTTACTATCTTTTGACTGTTTGTCCTTTAACTGGCTAAAATCTTCCAATGTCAGTCTTCAACAATGTGCCTTTTTGGTTGGGTTGAGTTATTCAGTAATAAAAAATACTAATATTCTTAATGAAATAATTGGCAGTGTGATTTATACGGTTATAGTTAGTGTAATTCTCCTAAGTTTTGTGTCAATAGCTTATCTGTATGAGTGGGAATAATAATTACCACAAATTATATCAAGTAGTAAACTCCAGAGGTAAACATATGCATTTGAGCACTCCTTGAAAGCATTAGGGTAAAATGTACAGGATACAAGTTGCTCAGATACAGGACATAAAATTTAATACAAGCAAACAGGAATGGCTATTTTAGAAAAGGATAATGGCAGTCGACAGCATTATTTTTTTTTTAAAAAGAGTGTTCATTAGAGAAATGTTCATAAGTAGTTCTTAATTTTTAGGTTTGGGTTTTTTTGGGGTTTTTTTAGGTCTAGGAAAATTAAAACAGTTACAAGAAAAGATTAAATTTAATCTATATGATGTCTCTTTTGATGACTTGCAATAAATGTTTTTTCTTCTTCTAGGCTGCTGAAAATATGACAGGCTAATATGGGCAAAGATTTCTGCATGAGAAGAATGCCAAGATAAACTTAACAGGAGCTCTGAAGATTGCCACTATTCAGACAAAAATGAATTAAGTGTGTATGCAAAGGTTTCAGAATATTTCTGTAATATTATTCAAAAGAATGGTGCATATAATAGCTTTGAAAAATTTTTTAATAAGTTCACCAGTAATATCATTACATGGTATTTTTGTGAACTGTTTGTGAATATAGTGCAATTGCTCTTCTTTGGCATCCAATACTTTTAAAATCATGCCAGATACTGTACATCTGTTGAATTTACTAGCACATATCAATGCATATTGTTATAATGAATGCAGCTTTGTTAATGTATCCTTTGGAAGTGCTAGTATATCCTGGGTTTTATCTCTTGCTTTGATGAAAAACTACGTGTACAATTTTAGCCTTGCTTTATGGACCATAGAGGAATGAAGCCTAGACTGACTTTATTTTAATTAGAGCAAGGCCAGTGATTTAAGTATCAATTTGAAAATAAGAAGTAAAGCATTTTTGATAATATAGGTAATGAATTGTCCTTTTGATTTTGATTCAAATTGCTGGGAAAACTGTTTCACTTAGGTAACAAAGGTACTTCAGTTATCCATGCAGAAATGTATGTAAATTTAAATTCTAGATGACGTGGGATGTTTTATGGAGATTAAATGCTACATTTGTTACATTTGTTCCAACTACTGGATCTAAAAGTATTAAGTCTGTCTGTTATTTCTTAGTCAAAACCTGAATGAGAAGCATCAGATTTGGTTCATGGGTATCAATGAGACTTAAACAGTCAGTTGGTGTAGAAATGTCTTCTCATTTAGAACTAGGAATCTTCACTAGTGCCAGAAGAAGTCTTAATTTCCAGTAAATATCCTTTCATCCAGAAATTCTACTTTCATCCAGAAACTACTTTTGTAAGAAAGTAGTTTCTTGTATATTCTTCACCTGTGGCTTTTAAGCTTTTTTTTTTTTTTTTTTAAGCTTTTTTGATTTTGGTTGTCCTAGTTTCAAGGTGTGGTGCTAATGGGACCTAAAGGAACTCCAGGGTTAATAGAGTGAAGCACATTTGGAAATGAACCTGGAATCTTTGTTAAGCCAAAAGTTATATTTGTGCAGAGATAAAAAGTTCTTTCTACTCTGAGAGTTTACAGCATATGCACTCTAGGTCATAGCTCTACAAAAAGCAATCAAGGAGGCTAAATACTTCAAATTGCTGGTAGAGAGAATAGAAAAATATTTATATTACAGTGAATCACTTACCTTTATTTCCAGTTAGAGTGTCCCAAAAATCATTGCAAGAGAATGCTATAAAAACTTCTGGATAACCAAGCTGGGGAACTTATAAATAGTGTCATTTTTCACACTCACAGCACCAATTTACAAAGGGTTTTAAGTGTTCATGACTTGAATATTGGGTGTAATTTTTTTTTAAACAGTAAGATATCCTTAGTATAAAAATATATCAACAATGAAGTTCCTCTTAGGAAATCTGAAAAGTCAGTAAAACATCATGAAAACACCAGGTCAGATCAGCACAAATTAGCAATTAGCTGTTTACTTAATTTTCTCTAAACTCAGGGCTACATGTCAAAAAAGAGAAAAGATGTGGAGCATTCTTGTTCTCAGGAGGCACATCTAAATCTGTGAGATTACCCTGTGTAACTTAAACCCTGAAAGTTTTAAGTAAACTATAGCAAATGTGCCTAAAATAATAATGACATTTTATTAGGATGTATATTTCTTCTGGTGCATTTCCTTTTCCTCCATTGCCAGATCTTTGAGTAATTCAGGAAGTTGTGATGACTTCCACTCTATTGACTACTTTGCATTTATGTATTTCCAGGGGGTTTTCTAGCTTGTAAGCTTGATTTTGGTTTGGGTTCTATGTCTTTGAAATGCTTAAAAAGAGCTTGCAATTACAATATGAGAAGATATATAGTTATACAAATTATATATATAAATAAATAAATATATATATATATATAATTCTTGATCTGTCCAATAAATTGCATCTACCATTTTGCCATCAGTAGGCTTACAGTTTTTATGCATTTAGACACTTTCTGGTGGACCATTTGTCATGCAGAATTATAGAAGCAGGGCATGTCTTTGACATTTGAAACATCAATTTGATGTCTATAAAACTAAAAATGCATTATTGCTATTATTACATGGAACTAAATGGTAATATTGGTTACTTAATATTAATTAATATACTTAAGGGAGAACATGTTGTTTCTCAAAACTGGTGTAAGAGAACTCCTGCTGACTTTTGGTTTGGGGTACCATCCAGAACAAATACAGTATGTGTTTATCTCTTCTTCCTGGTAAGAAATAAAGAAAATCCCTCTAGTAGGAAGTTTCATATTGGAAATATTTACTGCTGTAAGGTAAGTCTGTCATTTAATAGTATCCCCATTATGTGAACATGAATGCTCAGACTTAGCACTGATGACTGAGAAGTCTTTTCTGTATTTCTAACATGCACCACCTTCTACTACGTTTAACTAAAAAGACAAGAAAACAGACGTGCTTTTTCTCTGTGCTCCTTACTTATATGTTCCTGAAACTCTTGAAGATAAACATAGGAATAGCTATACAGGTCCTGACCAAAGTTGTTTTTTTCTAACACAATAGCTTCTTTTGTAGTCAAAAGCAGCTGACTGAGAAAGGGTAAAAACAATAGAAGCACATTTGGTCATTTTTCTTCTGTGTTCTAGCTTCTAAGTGTCTTCCAGGCTTTCCTGAACATCATATGGTTTGTCTATCTAGTAACTCTCAGTGCTCAATTTTCCAGTACTTGTCCAGTTTCCTTTGGACTATATATGCTTCCTGAATAACAGCAGACTTTATCAATTTATGTTTGTTGCCTAAGGAATTACCACTTCTTGTTTATTTTGAACTAGCTTAATTTAATATGCCCGGCATAGTAAACTTGTATCTGCCATGCCTGTGCCAGTCAATGTTCTCCAGATATGTTACAGTCACTTTTAAATTTCCCCTTCTGAACTGAAATGCACTAGCTAAAATACTTCTTGGGTGACCAAAGGCATAGAATAGCTTCTGTATTTACTGTCCTTTGAAACTTTTCTGGCTCTCATATTATTTTCTGAGAAGGGAACCAAAACTGCATGCAACATTAGCCATGCAGTTGAGTACTGGCCTGTTTGTTTACTTTCTTGTTCTTTATTCCTTTCCTAGTAATTCCTGATATTTGACTTGCTTTTTTAATATGAACCAAATGTTATGCTCTTTCCATGGCATTATCTATTGTTAACACTCTTGAGTGGAATGTTAAGCTCAGAGGCTATTTTTTCATATGTGAAACTACAGTGGTTTATCTCCATGTGTATAATTTTTTGTCTATGGTGAAATACACAGGCCATTTTCTTTCCTAATCAGTCTTACATGTGTTTCTACGGTTCATCACAGTTTGCTAGTAGTCTTGCTACCCTCACTAACTTTATAATTGGGAAATTTTGTTGCTTTGTCCCTTTTTTGAGGTTAAGTCATGCAGCACACAACCCAGTGAAGACGCTGCAAAGGACCACTGGTGACCTAGGGCAGGAGCTGACTGTTTATTCTCATTCCTTTTCAGTGATCATGAATAAAATGCAGTCCTGCCTACCACTTACAGTTTCTCATTCTTACACCAAGTATCTTTAGTGTCACATATAGCAAAGCTCTGAGAACTTAAGCACAACTGTGAATCCAGTCATGCAGAGAGCATGGAATGCTTGATAACTACCTGGATTGCTGACATTTGTAATTTTACATTTTAGAAATACAAACTTAAGTAAGAAAATAACTTCGCATGAGATTGCTAGTACTAGAAAAGAAGATAAACATATGATCCTGAAGTCTCCATTGTAACATTAGAGAGTTTTTCATAGAAAATCGTGTTAACTAAAAAAACGTGTTAACAAAAAAAAAGCTGAGTGGTGATTAGGCCAAGACACTTGCCCTAATAGGTCTGTATGCGTGAAAGGTTATATATATATATGTTAGCTAATGTTCTTTCCCGCCTGCTGTTCTCTGGGTAAGTAAATACTGGTTCAGTCCTAGACTCACTTTTTGATTCAAATGACTAGTTCCTTCTGAGTTTAACTTGTATGCTGTTAGTGTTTCACACTTTACTGCAGGGACTGCTCCCAGCAGGCTGTGTACCAGGTCCTGTTCTTCCCCAACACTTCACCTTCAAACACAGTAATCTGCTTTTACAGGCTCGTAGTTTCATGCTGTAGAAATGCTTCAGTCCTTATTATTTGATATACTTCAAAAGAAAAGGCAAAAAAATTACAATAACCTAAGAATCAGCAGTGACCCATGTGACAAGGTGGTAGTTAGTATGGCTGTAGACAACCCGCTTTAAAGAGATCTAATGCTGAGCAGTGGAGCTTTATATTACTCTGTTTGATCTGAGCTAGGGATGTAGGCATGGCTTTAGTATTAGGGATTCAACTCTTTAAGCCACAAATACTAGTTTTTAATTAAAGTTTGGAAACAGTATTTCAAAGAATGTCAAAGTAATTTCAACATTTAAAAGTGCAAGAGCAAGAACAGAATTGCAGACCAGTCACCTAGCATCAGCAGTAGCAAACATCCAACTGGTGAACTTGAGATTTCATCAGCAAAGAATGAAAGACAAAAAAAGTCAGGTTACAAAGAGACAGGAGGAAAGGAAATGGCCTCAAGTTGTGCCAGGGGTGGTTTAGATTAGGTGTTAGGATAAATTTCTTCACAGAAAGGGCTGTAAAGCATTGGAACAGAGTGCCCAGGGAAGTTGCCATTCCTGGAAGTGTTCACAAAAAGGGTGGATATGGCACTTCAGGACATTGTTTAGTGGTGAATGTGGTGGTGCTGCTGGGTTGATGGTTGGACTTCATCGTCTTAAAGGTCTTTTCCAACCTTTATGATTCTGTGATTCTGTGTCAATGTATGTTCCAGTTTTTGCAGGACAATTTTCACTTCAAACACCGTTGGCATCATTCAGTAAAAACACAACACTGTGTTGTTTTGGTGTCATGTTACCTTGGGATTGAGATTTGAAAAAAAAGCTTTAAAAAATGTTAAAACCAAAATCTCAGTACTTGAAAAATGGTAATTTGAGAAGGATTTTTGAAGCATTCTGAACAGCTACTTTACTGTGAGGATTTTGTGAAGTTGTGGAAATGGTTCCTGTTATATATATGAAATAGGTTTATCAAGTAGAAATAGTGAAGTAAAACCATAGTCCTGTTCACTGCTTCTAGACCCACTGTTTATACTGCAAGAAAGTACAAGGATAACTTAAATGAAACCATAAAGCTGTTTTAGAACTGAAGAGCAAGCCTGATGAGTTCTCAAAGAACTTAGGAGTGTGCAGGTTCTCAAAGAGAAGTTGAGAAGAGACATAATGACCCTAGTTATGGCCTTGAACATAAAGGAAGTCTTGTGGCTACATCTTTTTAACCTGACAGGGAAAACATACCAGATCCATTACCTTAAAAATATGGCACAACTTCCCAGGAGTGAAGGTAAGTAAACTTTGACATTGCGAACTGGCTACTGCTTGATGTTGTTAAAATCAATAGTTCTAAAAGACATGCTTTAATCCAGTTTCTTGTGCAAAGTCTACAATACCTCTCTAAAGGGTGTCAGGGTGTCAGGCTGTAGCAGTTCCCTCTGACTACAGAGTCCAGGAAGGGCAATGTGGAACAGCTCTAAGTAAAAGTAATGTGAAGAAAATTAGGAATATTTAGGATGAATATCAGTGATGTTCCTGTCAGTGAGATAAATGGAAGCCTGCTTTCTGAGATATTTAAACATTACCCGATCAAAAAAACCAAACACCACAACTATTAATTATCTGAACTGGAAGTCTAGAATGTGTTAAGTCTAGGCATTTTATTATCACTTTATAAATATTCTTATTTTCTTACCTCCAATTTTTACATGTAAGGAGAGACCAGCTCATGAAAATGGATCTCTGAAAGAGCTCAGTGGTGTCATTATGTAGGCAAGTGGAAGTTTAACACGCACATTTAACTTTCAGTGAAGGAGATAGAAAATGAAGGAGTGGAGGAGGTGGTGCCCAACCATACTGTGGTTCCCTAAGGAACCCTTAGGGACAGCCAGGAGGAACCCTTGGTAGGGAAGGAGGCCTCAGGAGGGTGAGGGACATCCCATCTTGAATGTATTATGATTATTTTATTTGTACACTTGATCCAAAATTGGTATGTTTGAAGATACCAACCGTTATCTTCCTATTTAATGGACAGGAGATACAGAAAAGAGAGACTTAGGATGTCACATTGCCTTGGCATTTGGCATTGAAGCTGGCACTGGTAAGACAGGTTCACCAACCCCTTCAACCATCACTGCCTGTTGGCATAACTTGTGAGGATGCAACTTCAAGGAGCTGAATCAGCTCTCACTTTGTACCTCTTTTCTGGGCTACCAGGAAAGCTCCTCATGATGTTTCATCTTACCTACTTGGAAAGCTGCTTGTTACATACCCTGGTTTTGTTCTCAAGCCAGTTTATAGGGGCATATGATTGTGAAGAGGATGTATATAATTTTGGGAGAGGACAGCTAATGAAGGACAGAAAAATATAAAAATAATTCTTGTGACCAGTGACCTTGCGTTGAACTCAAAGCTTATTGTAAGCAGCAGGTGGTTATTTTGAAGTAAAGATACAAACAAAAATATCTGAACAATCATTTCCTAGGACATACAAAGAGGAGCCTCGCTATTCTCTTAGGGAGAATTCAGGGTACAAGTTGAATTGTATAGGATATTGTATATAAAGAAATACGGACTGAAGTAAAATAGGCTCTTCTCAGAGCAAATGCTTTTCTAATTTGAAAGTAAGTGTTCTGTTTAGCTTCACTGTTCAAGTAAAACCAGGCATAGGAACAACTCATCAAGGTACACGCACAGCTATTTACTCCTATGTGCTGTGCTGATTGCACTCATATTGAAGGCAGAAAAATAACTGGCACATATGCAGACTGATAATCTGGCCTACATTTTTAGCATGGTATTTTCAGCTATGCATTTCACTCTTAAGCATGATACCAGTAATAAAGCTGCCACTCTTTGTCATAGAATCACAGAACATGCTGAGTTGGAAGGGACCCGCAAGGATCATTGAGTCCAACTCCTGGCCCTGCACAGGACTATCCCCAAGAGTCACACCATGTGCCTGAGAGTATCACCTAAACGCTTCTTGAACTCTGTCAGCTTGGTGCTGTGACCACTTCCCTGAGGAGCCTGTTCCAGCACCCAACCACCCTCTGGGTGAAGAACCTTTTTCTCATATCTAACCTAAACCTTCCCTGACACTTCAGGCCATTTCCTCAGGTTCTATCAATCTGTGGCTGCCTGTTTGATCTGATTAGATGACTTTACAGCAGCCATGCATTTTTAGACATGTTGGGCCAAACTCAGCATTTACTTGCATTCTGTGAAGTCTTACAGAAGTTAGTGAGAATAGCAATACAGCACATAAACCAACAGAGGATGTGGTCATTGTTCATCTTAACTGTGACTGGATGGAGGACAAAGACATGATTTTGTTTGGGCAAATCCTTTAGCTTTCACATGGCCCGACAGTGTAGTTAGAATAGCTTGTTTTCCTTCCTATAAATATTAAAAAATAACAAAAATTAAAAAAGAAAACTATTTTACTAAAACTCCAGAGATTTTAATTCAGTATAGTGTTGTAATTTGTTGTTCTATGTCTTGTGCTCCCATTTACTGTGAACTTGGTCTTCTGCCAACTACAGCTGCCACAATTCACCATTTTCCTCTCCCTTATTCTCTTATTAGAGGGAGTAATTTCTACAATATTTCCCCAAGATAATCAGGTAGTATTCAATAATAGTTTTCTTGGTGAGTGCTTTTTCTCCTCTATCAAAATTCTATTTTGATAGAATTACTTTGATTGGTCCTAATATGTGCACAACTGTCAGAGAAACTGGAGTTGTGCAATATCCTTTGTGCCTGAATCTGCTCTGTGTCCTGGTGCACAAACTTCTTTATTTATGTTATAGTGTGCAGTGTAGGTATCCAATGCATTGGCATATGTATGCTGGTGTTGTATGGAGAGAGATCCCATAAGTGTCAGAGATACTCTTCATTCGTCTAAAATACATCTTTTATTTGCTTTTTGTTATTACTGTCCTGGGATGAGTCCAAGTCACATTTGGCATCTGTTTGTAGGTTTAGCAAAAAATCTGTAGGAAAAAAATTTTGGGCAGCACTTTGCCTTATTTTCAGCTTGTCTTATTTTATCCCAGCTTCTGGGATAATCAGCTGACAGAACCCGATTTGTGTTACAGAACTTGGTATCCACAAAAATTACTCTTTTGTCTGTGCAGCAATTAGAGTTTGTTGCTTAATAATTTTATGAAGAGGGTACTTCTATCATGCTTTTCATGTGTGCTTCAGTAATTTTTTTTAATGCACTTCCAGTATTTGCAAAACACAAAATAAAAGAATAAATAGAAACATTATTGGAAACTGTTGCATATTCCACTAGATGGCAGGCAAAGATTTGCAACCACTGCTGCAGCACTGTAAAATATCCCTCTGTTAGTTTTGCATGGATTCTAATAATTTTAGGATTAATTTCCAGTTTAATGAAGGATTGTTGCAATTTAACCTTTTGATTTATTTTTAAAGCATTTTAAAACTAGAAGGAAGAATAAAAATATGTACTACCAATTGCAAGATTTTGGCTCACAAAAGAGAGAACTGAGGTTTAAGCACTTAACATTTTGTATTTTATGCATTTAAATTTTACTAAGATGGAATATACCAGTAGTAAAATGGCCACAGCAAAGACAATTTTCCGTATAGCAAATCTGTAGTGGTGTCTTTTTCCTTTCATTCACAGCAATAAAATTACCACAAACTGTCTTAGAAACTGCACCGAAGGAAGTTTTGTCACCCTTTGTAGTTAGCCACTTTAGCTTTTCTCTTTTCATATTATGTACATCCTGGCAGTTAGTCAGCAATCTACAGTGTTTAAGACAAGAAGGCACAATCAAAGTAAGGGTGGCACATTGACTAACTGTAACATAGGAAGATATACCTCCCTTGGTGAGGATATATCAATGAATGTATGAGTACCACAGTAGGCATCACAGTTTAAAATAAATACCAAATAAATAATCACATTTATTAGATCTGGTGGATTACATAAGAATTAAAATAACTCTTACTGTTTCCAGTAGTGAAAATAGAAGGTAGAGGCCTACCTGCCCTCTGTCCAGGAGCTCATTTCTGCCCACTAAATATGTTTCTGAATCTCCTGTTTCTCTGTGGTCTCCAAAATAAGAGGGGAATGGAGGTAGGATGGAGATTTCCTAAAGCAGGATATTTAAGGGGGTAAGATAGAAGTTCCATATTAATCTTCAGCCTCTCTCCATAGATGATAATCTTTTGGAGACAAGGTGTAGCTCCCAACATAGTTGGATGAGGTTATCAAGGGTTAATTAGTGAAAAGAGAGCTGTCCCCATCCCCAGTCTTCTACTCCCCACAGTTCACCCACTAAGCCCTTTTCCAAATATTTAATAAAATTGCAGTGTTATACTTTATGATGGTGGTATTTTAGTGGAAAAAAGAAAAACAAAACCCAGATTATTTCAACTATCCTTTAACCTCTGTTTTTCTCTGCAGTCAGTGGATAGAGGCAAGCTCTCGGTGGAGAGGGGCAAATAGAGCACTAAAGTTATTCTGAATTGCTCTCTAAAGGAAACTCTCTATTGACTGAAGAGGTAACCCAAGGAGACTAGTATCCTGAGGCTAAGATTAGTCTTTGCAAATATTCCCATTAGATCACCTACTCTGACTTCCTGTATTTCACAAGCCTTTGAATTTCACCCAACAACCTCTCTATTGAGTTCAATAACTTGTGTTTAGATAAAGCATATCCAACAAGACATTTATTCTTTAGTTGAAGACATTAATAAAGATAGTGTATCCACTGCTTCCTTTGTTGGTTTGTTCCATAGTTAATCATCTCCACTATTAAACTTTGTGTGCCTTATTTCTTGTTTTAATTTATCTGGCTCAAGCTCAGTACACAGCTGCTTGTTCTGCTTTTTCCTTCTTAACTAAAGAACCCTTTAGTCTGTGGGATTTTCTCCTGAGGGAGCTATTACAATCAAGTCACCACACTATCTTCCTTTTGATAAGCTGAAAGGATTTTCCTTTCTGTAAAACACTTTTCTTTTTCTCTCCAGTGCTCGTTCTGGTCTTCTCTGCAGCCTGTGGGTTTGTTTTTTTTTTCCCCTTTCCTTCTGTCTGATAGCAATCTCACCTGTGCTGTGTGGAGATAAGATCGGCCTGTCCTATTCACTATTTTGCTCCAGTATCACACTCATGATTCCCTTTCCTTTGTGCTTCCTCAGTAATCCCTTAGGTCCTTTCTGGAGTTACCATTTTGCAGAACTTGGTCCTCCACTTTTCAAGGATGGTCTGACTTATTGCTATTTGTTTAGCTTTTCATATGTCTGCATTAAAATGGATTTAATTTGAATTGGTCCACTTCACTGAACGGTTCAAAATCCCTCTTTCTGTCTGTCTTGTCTTTACATTTACCACTCTGCCAGCTTTTGTGTGAACTACAAACTGTATCAGCAACAATTTTTTCATTTAGTTCCAGGTTATCCGTGACAAAGTGTCAGCTCAGCTACTCAACCTTGCAGCACCCTGCTAAAATCAGGATGGGTAGTACTGCCTGTGTGTGATCTTTCATTATACAATATGGTCACAACGTGTTCTTGTGTACATGTCCTGTCCTTATTAAAATCAAGTCTCAACAGTGTCTTTGCTTTTGGAAACTGAATTTTGGATGATTTAGCCATTTCTCAAGCCCATGAAAGGAGCTTTTATAGAGATTGCGTAAGCCATTTAAAAAGAAATAAAAGGCCATCAGGATTTCTAAAGTCATAACTCCCATGAAAGTCCAAAAGCATGCAGTTACAGATAGAGTGGTGACTTGATTATAAGCCAAATTAATAATCCCATCAAAGAATGAAGTAAGTTTTATTTAACAAGACCTATTTTCTACGAAACCATGTTGACCATCATTAATTACATTCATTCCTTTAATTTTGTATTAATTGAATCCCACATCAGCTTATTAGCCTTTCTGTTAATTTTTTCTGGCTTTTTTGTGATGCTTACTGGCTTTAAGTTACCTGAGTCATCACAGTTTCCCTTTGAAAAGAATGGTACAATATTAGTGCTAATTCAAGAATTATCTTATTTCTCCAGATTTTTAAATACAGAACACTAGACTGAAGATCTTTTGCTTAAGTTTTGCTTAATGCCACTATTTCCTTTAACTGTACATAACTAACTCCTTTGTAGTATATATATACTGTAGTATATATATATATTGTAGTATATAGTATGTGTATACTAATATATGATGTAATATTTTAATATTTCTATTTTCTACAATTATATCTCGCTCTTTTAGCTCCCGTTTGTACCATAGAAAGTAGTCAGAGCGCTTCCCTGACCCCAGACAGTATACAAGGATGAAAATGCTATTATTTTTTTTAACTGGTTAAAATGAGAATTAAGGCATTCCTAATTATTGTGGGTATCTTTTGTGCTACAAACTTGTAGCTGTTGAAAATGAATACTCTTGTTAGGGCTGACTGTACAGGAGTCACCAGATGGCACTGTTGCAAGTGTCTTGTTGATTCTTTTGTCTAGAGGAGACTACGTAAAAAAAGGTCTTGAAAGATATACTTTGTTGCTGTTTGTTTATTTTTCCCTTATGGTAGCATAGCCAAAAACTATCACAAGCTAAATATTTTCTCACAAGCTTTGCAGTAGTCCAAAGATTTTGCCTATGAACGTGTGCTCAGACTACAAACCTCGCAAGAACCAGATGGCCTAAGGGGTGGCCGAGACTATGATGTTCTTTGGTTGTCTAAAAGGTTTCTTGAAAGTAAGAGTCGTCCATTGGAGAGTGAGAAGATTAAGGAGCTCCTACACAACCTAGCAACATTTAAAGCATCCTGAACTACTAAAATGCGAGGGAAAACATTCTGTTATTTGTTTCTCTGAGTCAGACAGAAAAGTAGGAACATTTATAATGTTTCATCATCAAAATCAAGAAGAAAAAGGGGGGTAATAGAGTTATTTTAGTGTAATGCAGCTTCTGATGAAGTTCTGAAAAAGTTCATAAGCCAATTTTAAATCTGATACACAGAGAAGAGTAGCAAGACAGAGAACTGACAATGACAGTGACTAAAAAACTATGAGGCTGTGTAAGGAGGCTCATACATCTCTTAGGCTCATTTACTTATCGAACTACTAGTTGTAGTAAATTCAAATAAAACATAAAATTTGCAGGAATATATGGAATACCATTGCAACAATACCTGCTACTTTGGAGGGCTTGTGTTGCATATTTCCTATAAAATTATTTTCGTGTGTTAGTAAAGCTGTGAATCTAGCTCAGCTTGTTTAGGTCCTATACACTTAAGCCTTATTTGTTTATCTGTTTGCTATGCAGTACAAGGTTTATGCCTGGTTATCTACATGGGAAATATACCTGCTTAATCTTTAGTTTATAACTCACATATTCCAAGTGTGGAGCCTAGTATTTGACACTTATTTAGCACCTGGTTAAACAACATTGAACTACTTGGCACTTAATGTTCGATAATGTTTTTTCTGTTAAAATACCCGTTGGCATTCAATAGAATAAGGACAATCAGTTTCATGAGGAATGTCCCCAAAGAACACCTGTCCACATGTAACTTATCCCAGCTAAGGAAAACCAAATTATATCTGTATTTATCAAATTGTATTACCTTTGTATTTCAGATGTCATATATATATCTATGTTTTAGAGTAGACTCACACCATATTCAGCATAATTCCCTAAGGAAATATTATTTGATATATTGACACCCAGCAAATCCTTGCTCATACAAAGTGAAGCACAGGAACATTAGTATATACATTTAACATAAACTTCAGGTTTTAAAACTGTGTCCAAAATAAATGCCCTGTAAGCAGCGTAGAGTACCATTTCTCTCACTGAAAGGTGAGAGGCCTAACCAGTGCTGCAAGTCTTGTACAAGTATTTGCTAGAGTGCAAATGTTTAAGGTGGAATGTTAAACAAATATTTTAATTGCTTCTGTAAGCTTTTTCATAGCCACCTCAATCCAAGTTCACCGGATGCTGTCAGTGTGACTTTCCATTTTTAAGTAGGCAGCCATGTTGCACACCAGTAATTTTGCTGGATCTCCTTTAGTCAATGGTAATTTGCATGCAAAGAAGTAAGAACTGTTATCACAACAGTGTGTCAAACTATATATGAAAAAGAAAAATACTCTCAGGAGCATTCAGGAGCTAATACCTATTGCAGCCCTGTGCTGCGAATAGTAGGAGTCATCCTCTCTCTTGCTAGGCACCAGCTAGAGTTTTCTGGCTCTCCTACATGTATCTCAAATTGCCAGTTTAAGTGCATTGGTGAATAAGAGCCTTCAGGTAAAGGTACAAAAGTGTTTCAATACTATGGAGATAAAAGACACATATAAGTACTTAAATGGATTTCTTGTGTTGTTGGTCTGTAGACATTTTCTCATGTATCTCTTGCCAAAGATAATCATAGTCACTTTACTCTTTGTGTTCTTTAGCAGTCATTTACATGCTGTCCTCACTACACCTTTTACTCATTTATGTGCTTGCTGTTACTGGGTTGGGGATAATATTTTCTCAGGCCACAGCTGAAATTTTAATCCATATATAGTAATTCTGTCACCTCCAGGTGGATTACTGTAATTCCTTTCTGGTGCCTACCTGATTGTAAAACTTCACAAGTTCTGTTTTACATAAAATGCTGTGGCTGACATGCTTATTCATCTTAAACCAAATTAGCATATCACTCTGGCCTTTTGATCCATGCTATGGCTGCCAGTTAGAATAGTGTTTCCTTCCTGTATGACCTGGCATGCATTGATGCTTGATGATGGTTTCTGACCACAAGTATTAATGCAAGCATATAGTTTAGGCAGTAAAATGTTGCCTAGCTCCTTTTGCACACTTTAAACTGCCTTTTTCTTTGCTTTATATTGATGTGCTAACACTTCTAATAGCTGTGTTTAGGAATAATTCATATTTTCCTAGATATTAGGAATGGGAATGGACTCCTTAAGCATTCTAGTTGCAATGTGTCCTCTAGCTGCAGAGTCATGTTGTAAAGTTCTCTTGTAAATGAGACAAACAAGACTCCACTGTTTGCTGTTTCCACTTATGGAATATGGAACTATTTAATCCTGTGTCTTTGTGTGGAATAGCATGGTAAGGAAAGGAATTCACAAGCAGCTATCCCCAGACTCTATCTAGGGTTTGGAAGTCTTTAGCAATATAGGGAATGAAGACGAAATGTCATTTTTCCTGAAACATTTCCATGGGGAATAATACCACCAAAGCACAACACTGTTTTATTTTAGATCTAGGAACACAGCATGATTTTTGCTGATGAGAACATAATTCATAAACTAAAATTATTTGAAGTGAACCCATTTAAGAAAAGTTGATGACAAGGAATGACTGTCTCAATGTATTCTTTCATACCTATATAATCCATGAAAGCATTAATCTTATTCCTACTTTGGATTACAGTCCTGTCTTGAAGATATTTATTTTTTTACAAGTTACAGAAGAATTCCCATGCAGTTCAATAGTTCGACATGGAGACCTGCTTCCCTCGTGCTATAACCTGAGTTGGATATATTTAGCTTGGAGATTCACCTTGTCTAACTTCACATTTGCCTTAATGAGGTCTACTGCTGAGCTGGTTACCTTAGGCATGTTCGTTTGTTGGTGGAGAGAGGCAATTTTGGGGCACAGTCTGACTTGTTTTGTGGATAAAGCAAATTATATTAATCTGCTAATTATCTAAATTAAACTAAACACAGCCTTTTATAATCAATCAGATGAATTTCATTCATGGAGGCACAACTACCATTACTCATATAGTATTTTTGCTGAGTGCAGTGGAATTGGTTGTATGAATAAATGTTCACATGCTGAGGACCTTATACTACAAACATCTGAAAGTTACCTGATTTGGTAAGTCTCTATAAATCACATAGGAACTAAAAGATACCAGAGGAAATTCTAAACTATTATTATAATCTAATGGCTATTCAATGCTTTCACTCTCCTTACTAGTGAATTACACCTGTAGCAGGCAAGCAAAAGAATAAAGCCCCAAAGCACTGTGCATATATACATCTGCTTGGCAACAATAAAAGATATGTTACCTGTGAACATAGTACTATGCCTTTTTAATCATGTCTATAGACTGGAAAAAACTACAACACAGGAGGATGTAGTAACTTGGTGTACAACCTGGATCACATTCTCATACATGAATGTGCACATGAATAATGAGACCCATTTTTTGGTCTTCTCTAGTAGCAGAACTAAAATTAAAGAGAAGAGCTCTTTAATTCCTTCCACTATAATGCTGCTCATCTCAGCAAATTTAGGAACTTGCATGATACTAAAGCCAGCATTTTTATAGGCATTTCAGATATGTAGACATTTTAAGTATAATTATTTGAAAAAATAAATTGAAATATGGCTTGGAAAAATAGTAAAATAGACTTGATATTTAGTAAAATGGTTTAATTATTTTGGTTAGATTGCCTGTGCCTTAAAAGTAGTGAATATGTGGTATTTACTTTTTGCAAAGAAAATTAAGCAATTACATTTTCTGAGCAAGTACAACTTTTCATGTTACTTGATTATAAAGTTTTCTTATATGCAGTGCTATTTAATGACAAAAACAGAGAAAGATTAAAAAAAATAAGAATTCTACATATAGTTGAAATTTGGCATAGGTTGATATTCCTGAAATGCCTAACATGAACAAGTATTTCTGGAAAGTTATTGTGTGGGTTTTTTTCTTAAAAAAGCACACACACATATGTACTTAAATCTACACCAGATAATTAGTTGTCTTTGTACTATTGCATGAACACTGTAGTGCACCGAAATGCCTATTATTTAACCTGTTTACCATGAATATTAAATCTTGATTTATTCATAGAGCTGCAATGAAATACAAACATGTATGCACACATATGTATCACCAGTATTCTAATGGATTGGTCCTCTGTTTATTCTCAAAATTGTTTCCCACAGGCTCCGTTTCTGCTACTGTACCATCTCAAGTCGATTTGAATTTGAAAGTGTCCTATAGTTTTGAATGTTAATGGATGTCATTGCACTATGGCTCTACAAAAAGGAAGAATATTACTATCAAATGAAAACACTGGAAGTTTTGAAGAGGATAGTTTTTAAGTCACAGATCTGGCAAAAATAAAAATGCTTTCATTTTTGCACATGAAAACAAATTAATCTTGCTGTATAAATAAAGGAAATTTATTTATTTATGCAGAAAGCATAGTAAAGCTTGTGTAAATGTGCAAAGTAAAGGAATCAGATGAAATTATTATTGATAAGAAATGATAATTCTTATTATGTTAACATTGTGGACAAGGTCAAGACCTATTCTGGGTTCTGCACAGAACTGAAAGAAAATCATTCCGATGTTTCTTAAAACTTGACTTATGCTAGCAATGAATATTTTAAAAAATGAATACCCAGCCAATAATCCATCCTCTGTGAAGATTCAGCTAAACCTTGTAACAGAAATTGCCTTTTGGTTCAGCCTATTTATTTTAAATCTAGGACTCCCTTATTTGGGATTTTAGGAGAAAGTCATTTTTTATGGACATTGCAGTGTAATAGATTAAATGGTAGCAGGATTTGTTTACATAAGACTTGGTAGAAGGAAGATATCTGAGCTCATACCAAAAATATCAGCAAGCTGTATGCTATACTGTAAATCATGCTGCACACATTAAAACTCTCACATATACAAATGAAATTTGTCTCAAGTAGTTATTTTCAGAAACCACACAATCTGGGACAATAGTATGTAGGCCATTAATTTGGTTTTTCTTTCAACCAGTCTTTCCATATCAGCACTTTTTTTTTTTTTTTTCTTAAAAGGTAATATGGGGCAGCTTGCATGTCAAGAACCTGGGGTCTGGATATTTTAGCCCTTGCTTTAATGAACACTTTTTATTCCTATAAAAAGTCCTACCCATGCCTATGAAATTTTGCATGTTGGTATTGCTCTTAGAGAAGATCTAAGAGTTTTACCTTTGGACCTCACAAATATGAAAACTAAGCTGTCAGAGAAATTGCTATAAATCAAATTTTCTGAAAGTTTTTTGAAGGTATGGCAGGGTAAAACTGGTGAGATTCAGTATGATGCTCACAGAGATGAGAGAACAATGATACGAGAACATCGTATGCACCTTGGCATTCACATGCAATGTATTAGTGCTAGGATGCATGAAATGTTTTGTTCTGATTATTTGCTAGTAAAAGCTCAGGCAGCCAATGGTTCGGTTATTCAGTATATTAAATAAGAAGTTACGTAATTTTTCAACTCTCTCTCTCCTTGATCTTTGAAGTGTGTCACTCTCTCATTTTGCCATTCAACAGCCTGACATGCAAAAGCTTTGTTCAGACAGTTTAATTTAATCACTGCCACTGGTTCAACAAGATGATAAAATCCCGTGTTGTACAACATCCAACATACAGCTCACTGTTATCTGATACTGTTTGAAGCTCCTCTCATGAATGTGTGCTGATAACACAAGAACTCCAAACATGTCATAAACAATATATTAATACCCTTGATTGAATTCCATTAGAATAAGAATGAGATGAAGTTTAGGCCATCCAAGCAGGCCAATGTAATAAAATGTAATTTGGACTAATCTTTCCAAAGAATGCCTTGTGTTTGAAGATGACAGTCTCCCATCAGAAGCAGAAGTAATTGCTTGTTGAATAGACTGGGAACTCCTTTGAATTCTGGCCTTTGTACTTTGTGCACCTTCCAGGTGTCTCATGCAGCAGACAATCTACCCTTTTGTTTCAGCAGAGGGATGGTAGGACTGCAAATAATAAAATAGGCAGTGTTTGTTTTAATGAACGGTGGGAGGCCAGATGGAATTTCTAGGAGCTTAAGACTAGAAGCGGGGCTGTTTAAGGCAAAAACAAAATGAAAGACCTAATAGGTAATGTAATTCAAGTAATCTGTTTCTTTAAATTGAATCATGAAGAGGTAGGAAGGTATTTCAGTGAATGCATACCTACAGATAGCAGAAGGCATATAGGTTAATCTGTCTCAGGAACAGATCTTTATACAGCAGAGGAGTAACACTGTAAACTTGTTTAGCTAGTGAATTTACCTGGTTTAAACAGGAATTTTGGGGTGTGTAATTTGTTAAATTTATACGGTTGACATAAAAAAATTGTATTTGCTTTTGTTAACTAGAAAGGATTTCTTGGACTTCAGAAGCAGTAAACTAAAAAACTGGCAGTACTCTGCTTTTGTAATGAATTTATTGTTTATTTGCAGCAATTCCTCCTTTTTATTAAAAAATTGTCAGACACTGACAATATTCTTCCTGCTCTAGAAAATCTGTAGGGCAGGGAATTTTTCCTAGAAATTAAGTGTTTAAAGACAAAAATAAGGAGGCTCTGTTTAAAAGAGGAAATAGCTTTGCTTTGTTTAGCTCATTTTCTGTTCAGTGCTGTTGGGTCACGTCTAAATCTTGGGTATCGTGGGATAAGGACAGCACAAATACAAGGTCATAGGAAACTAGGTGTCTGGAGTTGTCAGTGCAAAAGGGTAGCTAGTTTATTCATAGATCAGTTCTGTGAATATTTCTACTGAATTCAACAGCACTTTACACTCTGGTCCAGTAAATGTTTTTTTTGGTTCTTTTTTTCTAAAAAAATCAGAATTGCATTATCATGGTTATGTATTGAGACTGTTTGTCCCCTGTTCAAGAAATGTTTAAATATTTCTTGATGAGGAAGAGCATGTTCCACTGGGGGAAGCTGAACTTTTCCATTTCAGTGTGAAGTTTTCTCTTTCAGAAATCAGATTTCTTCTATGGGAACTCTACGTTTTAGCGCAAATACAGAATTTCAGTTGTGCTACTTGCGGAACTCTCTCACAGCTGGTGAATGCTCTTTCAAATCCACCTCCACTCTGAAAAGATAGGTTGGTGCCATTTCCCCATTCAGACTATTTTTTCTGTCATATAGTGAGCTCTTAGCTTTGCTATGTGAACATCAAAATATCAGCTGAGACTACTAAGATTACTCCTGTGAAAATATTTGCCCTAACCAACAAAATTCAAAAGCATCTCAGCACCTTGAAACCCTACTTCCTTTTAGCAATTTGTACAGGTGGAGTAAATTAGCTTATTTTTCTCTCTCCCTCTCCCATAACTGAGGAGATGGAATATTGTCTTTGGCAGAAGAATAGTTTCACATTTGTTCTGTTTGTCTCAGTAAATACATGTAGTTCTTAGCACTATTGTGACAGCACTTTCACCATTCCCTATTCTCTTTCTGAGAGGCTGCAAAATACAGCCTCTTGAGAAAGGGTAATAGCTGCAATTTTAATTTGAGGTAATTTGAAATAAATACAGCTGGCATTGCACAGAGATAAACTCTGATCGTGACAGAATTGTTTCCTGTAACATCTCAGCTTCTTTTAAGCTAGAATCTGTAAACACATATGCTTAACTTGAAATCTGTGAAATCAGCTGTGCCTAGCTGGAGCTGCTTGTATGTTTGGAGAAATCAAATGCTTGGGGGAGGCAAGTGTAAAGTGTTTGCTGGATTAAGACCTTCAGCGCTGCATTTTGGGTGTTTGTGTTATGCACAACATACATCAACAGCCATTAAAATATGTTTCAGGAAAGAATTCTTGAGATTGATTGTTTCTTCAAAAATGACTCAAAAAAATCAATCAACTGTTTTAGAAATATGCCTACTATGCACCAAGATCTAGTTTTCTTTTTTTTTTTAACAAAATTTATCAATCCATTAAAGAGGAGACAAGCAAACAAAAATGAATTGTCATTTGTGTTATTTCATTAGTGTCACATGAGATTACAGCCTATTATTGACTTTAAGAATATTTTACCCAAGGAGACTTGTTTTAACTTGCACAAATCAAGATCAATACTAGATATGTGTTAATTTTCATAAAAAGCTACAAGGCATTTTTTTTTACAAATCCCATGATTATACTTATAGCTCTGTGAAAAAAATTCATTGTGACCAAATAAGGACCTAGCTAAGATTTAATTATTAAAAAATGGATTATTATTTGCATTGTTGCTTACTGTCCCAGGTGTATTATTTACTGACCAAATGTAATTTCTATGCTCACATGGTTATAGAGTGGAGTTAGATTGCCTGCACAATTTTTGCTGACTTTGCTGCCTTAGCTTGCTTTATCAATTCCTTTTTTTCCTCTTTTTTCATTAGAGATCACATATAGTTTAAGAGCTGTAATCTGAAACCTTACAGCTCTAGTGGATACTTAAAAGACTCATTGATACACTTTGAAACCTAGTCAATTGAACAGCATTAGCAACAGCAGCATCTAGCCATTAGGCTATTAGGATCATTTGCAGAGGCACTAAAATTAAATATAGGGACTCTAGCAATTCCCCAATTATATTGTGTTAGTATAATGGCAGTGAAAAGGATATTATTTTAGTCAGCTCAGTGCCACTATTGCAAGAATCAAGATGCTTTCCATTTTGTGGATGTAGATATGTATTGGGCAGGAGACTTTGACATTAATTTAATTCCCTCTGCAAGCAGAATAGATCAACACCATGGACAAGATTCAAATCCTACTAGTCAATAGCAGCTTTTCACAGGCCCCATATTTAATAATATATGGGGGGAGGTTGTTAAACATTTGAAATGATGCATGTAAGTATCCATCTAGAAAAATATTAATATTGAGGAGGCATAGTAAATGGTGCAGAGTCGAGGGAAAGAAATTCTTTGCCTCTGTTAGCTGGCTCCTACAGCTGCAAACCCTCTGGTTCAGCCTCCAACATGAAGAATATATGTCTTTGAAGATCCCTGGAGAGAGTGCTTCCAGGGAAAAGAAAGAATTTGATCCAGAGTTATAAAAAAACAAAGATAAAGGAAGTCTTGGTATAGGGCTTGTGTTTTGAGTTGTGTGCAATGCTCTATTGCAGTAAGAGAGAAGGAAAGTAATATAAGTTCATTCATCATGAGTTAGTTTTTTTCCCAATACACAGCAAAGCCAAGTTGTACTAAACTGAGTGGTGCTAATAGCAATATAAGAATGACCATATCACACTAAAACAGAATTCCCATTAGCCCAATCCCAACACAGACAACAGCAAGTGCCTAAAAAAGTACATGCAGTGATACATACCCAGCATACCTTTGCAGCTCAGGGACTTTTGGACGTAACAGTCATATCTTTTACTTGTTAGACTTCGATATTTTATTCATTAGTTTGTCCCTTTGCAATTTGAACCCAGGTAACAATTAAGCATCCACAAAATTCTTATGTCTAAATGTTCTGCAATTTAACTATTAATTATAAGGAAACAAATGTCCTTTGATCTGCTAATTTCATCTAAGGCTCTGCTCATCTTTTATTAAGAACAGCGTGGGACAATAAGGGATCACAACAGTGCTATTAGTAATGTCTAATATATATTTACCTGAGTGTGAGATGATCTTTTCATATCTGTTATATTGGATTTAGATACTACTATACTAGCAGATTTTTTTTTAACCGACTGTTCCTGAACTAAGAGATGGTGCTAGTTTAGACTTTCTTTCAGTGAAAAATGAAAACATCGTAGAAGAGCTGGTCTTGGATCAAGCAATCACAATTTGATTAAAATTGAATTCAATGGAAATATATCTGTAGCTGAGTATATTAATTTAAAAAAAAAAAAAAGACAAAGTTGAGCAATTTCAAGTAGGGTAATGAAGTCATCTACATCTACAGGAGACTTGGAATTTCCTTTAGTTAAAAATACATAAATTAGAGTTTGTATGCAAAGAATGTGGGGAGACATCTTGAAAAACATCCTAATCTAACAGAAAAGATTGTATATCCTGAAAAGCATTTTAGGGACAAGCAGAAAATGTAAATAAGAGGTAAAAGCAACTTTCAAGAAAAGAACACAGAACGAAAATGAATTCTGAAAGCATAGGAGCCAGTAGCAAGTACCTACACTGGGATAGCAGACAGCTGGACTTAACAACTCTAGCTCTGCTTTCCTTACTAGGGCTGTTATTCCTACTTTCCTGTAACGTTGATCCTCTCTTGCTCTGCTTTACATCTCTGTCACTCTTTCTGGGTTATTTGTTTTCAGCACTGATCCAGGTTAGGCACTTCTACTGAATTTTGGCGAGGAGTTAGCTTCCTTCTTTCAATACAAAGAAATTTCTGTGATATCTTGTAGTTCTGCATCTTTTCACTCTTCCTTCTATCCTTTATCACTACCTTAATTCAATAGCTTAAGAAAACATCTTTTGTCCCACTCCAGTCTCTATCCAGTCCTGTTGGTTACAATTGCTTTCAACATTATTACTGTAGTTAACCATTATTTTGACTCTTGTATTTTTGATTTTTGGATGAAAAAAATCCCTTTCTTCTTTCATAAACACATATGCCCAAAAGATGATTCTGTCTAGGTGCTATTTTAATTCTAACATTCCCTTCATCAAAATAGTTGGGAAAGCATAATTTTCTCACCTCAGCAGTCATGTATAAAACAACATTGAAAAAAAAAAAAGAAAAAGAAAAATGCAGCTTTGACTTTGGGTTCATTCTGACTCAATGGATGGTTTATAGAAAGAAGCTCCAAAAGGCTGTGTTGAAGTGGCAAAGTCCTGGAGAAAGAGCAAGGAGAAAAGGGAAGCCTGAGACGATGAGATAACCCACTGTAAGAAAACACTCCCCCTTTCCAGTATTCCTGCACTTCAAATAGGCCACAAGCTGAGTACCTGAAAGTGATAAAGTGCAAAGTTATGCCAGGGACTAAACCTTGTCTGTTATATTTTAAATGGAATTGATATCCAAGCACTGACAACAACAACAACAACAAAATCCAGGTTTTGACCTTGGTTCTTTCAGCACAATTTTGACACTTTTTGCGGCACTTCATGAAAAAGGACTCTTCCAATTACTAAAATAATAGGTTGCTTTTAGAGATATTTGAGAGCAAGCCGTTACTTTTAATCTGTATTTACATTGCATTACAATTTGACATTACTTAATATTTTAATCTGTCCTTAGACTGAATGGAAGTGGTGGGTGGGAAAGTTATAAGGAAAGTGAAAATGCCATTCTGCTGCAGTGTAGATAAGCACTATGATTTCTCTTGTTTGAAAATTTACAACGGTTCTGAGTTTTCATGAAGGATGTAATCAACCTGTGGAGCAAGGAAGCATTAGAAATGTCTGGATCAATGTTTCTGAGTTTAGTAAAGGGTTTTGGAAAAAGAACATGGAGCTTTTCTGTCAGGAGAGAAATACTCCTCCTGTAGCAGACAGCTTTTTATAGCACTTTACAGCTTTATTTTTCTTTTCTTCTTCTTCACACTGTAAAAATATATTTCTTCCCACAAGCACAACTCAAGCATGTTCTCTAGACAAAATCTAAACAAAAACCCTTAAAAAATCAAAATGAAAATAAAGTTTGGTTGCTAGTGTTGAGGTACAATGTAAAAATTTTTTCTATCTTCCCTAAATATGCTTGTCAAATCTTCAAGAGCAACTAATGCAAAACTTGGAATGACGAAATTAGTTTGGAATAGGTCAATGTACTGTGGTAACAGCATTGGATTTTTCTTCATCAGCAGCTGAATCACATTGCCCATAGCATTTTCTGGACGCAGTGTTCATGAACTAGATTGCTGCTTCACAATCATGCACTATTAACTTTTGATATAAATGTGGTTTTGCCACTTGATAATTGGATTAAAAAAAAAAAAAGCTAGCAAACTTTTATTGAGGTTTTTGAACCCTGTAGAGAATTGTGAGATTCCCATCCACTAATTTATAGTATGGCATACACTGAAATTAGTTAAGTGTGCATATTACAGCTATAATAATTTTGTAATAAAGTATAAAGCAAGCATGAGAATCTACAGCAAATATTTTGATTCCATCAAACCCAAAGTAAATTGGTACTGAGACCCAGCCAATCATACCTTCTTCTCATAATATTACATTTGCACCAACTAGCGAGCTAAAGCACAATGACAGGGTAAAGGACCATCAGGATGTTGGCAAATTCTGAACTTCGATGAATATATATTTTCTTCTACTCTGAGATAGTAACGTATTAGGTATAATTTTTAAATAGAAACTAATAATGTTATTGTAAAAATGTGCTTGGAAATTGATTTTATAGAAGACTTTGACAGATTTTTTACTGTACAATCATGGATAGCAGAAGTAAGTGCACACACAAAAAAAGTATCTTGGACAAAAAGGAAAAGAAACATTTTAGTGAAATATTTGTGACTTTTTTTACTCTTGCTTTTTGACTAGATTTGTAAAATGTGGGAAACACAATGCAGGGCAGTGTCTGCAGTATTAAGTGAAAATGCTAGAAGTATCTGTATTTTAATCCAGGTTTACTACATAGTAACAGCAGTTGAGGTTTACTTCTCTGCCAAAATAGGTAAAACCAAAAAGTTTGGTATTATTTTTGTGTTTTCTAGGTCTTAGCAACCTAACAACAGGATTTTTAATGTACTCTCCTAAAAGTTATTGTGTAACAGTGCTTAATCTGAATCAAAGTTTTCCTTTTTTATTCTTTCTTGGAAATAACCTAGTACATAGCCTATATGAACCTAGGCTATGATCAGAATTTGTATGTATTGCAGTGATAGAAACCATAACAATTTAGTGATGGGCTGTTTTCCAGGTATACAGCATTATTTAATAAAGTGCACCAGAGTACTGTCCTTAAAAACTCAGTCTTAATCTTCTATGTTGTCTGGAATTGTATTGAGACTTATTGTGGGAACACTGGTTAAATAAGCACATCCACAACTTCTTGGGTGGAATTGGTAAGACAGCTTTATTGCAGGGTGAGCAGTAAAAAGGGTACAACTGAACAGATCAAAGGTAGGCAAGGAAAAAGCTTTTACACAAACTGGCTCCCACCTTATATAATGTGGGGTAGGAAGGTGCCAGAACAAAAGGTGGAGTTAAGGCGGACCATGCAAATTATAACCATATATGGATAACTGGTGCAATGCATCAAATAATAACCAATAGGAAAGCAGGGTTTGCATATATGAGAAATAATACATAATACTTAAAGAAATGAATAATGCACAGAATTTACAATCTCCCAACCAATCACAGATTACAGGCTGCAACAACTTATATACATAATAATGAAGGAAGAACCTAGAATAATCTTATCTCTCTTCACCTGCAACTTTTGACTGTACCAGTACAAGTAAACCAAAGAGGTTTGGGTCTTGGGCTTAAGCATAGTTTGGAATCACCTGTCTTGTCCACTTGTGCAAATGAGTCATGCTGATTTGCTCTCTAATGATAGCTGGACAGAGTTCTGCGTGAGCCAAGGGCTCTTCTCACTAAGAAGTAGAGACAGGGATATTGTGTTTGAGGCAAAAGGATTTTAGTTGTAGAGGTGCAAACAGTATCAGATGCAAACAGAACAATTGTAAGACTCAGCCCTTGCATGGGCACAGTCTGCTACTGCACTGTTCTCTCAACTGGCTACTGTCAGGTTGAAGTGACTCAAAGGCCAAGATCCCTTTTATGTACCAGTATGTAAATCTACACCTGACCTCGTCATCCTAGCTGCTTCTATACTCAGTGGAGAGAAATAAGCATTCTAATGGTGTAAAATACTTATTTCAGGGTGGGATGAGTCACACCCTTTTCTTTCTATTGATATTGTACAGAAAACTTGCTCAGATATATCTGTTGAACCAGTAAGCTGCAAATGTCCAGGTCGAACAAAACCCAGGTTCAGTCACTCTCAACCTTCCCTAAATCTTTGGGCCAATGGAGCTGATCTGCTTTTCAGGCAAAATGGGATTACCCAAGGTACCTGTGCAGAACTGTGTTGAAGGAGAGAAAGACTGCAGTTCCTTCTCCCATTAGCAGTCCCTAATGTGATATATGTATCGCAGGTCACTTGATGTGCTGGGGAACCCCTCCAACCTGCTCATGTCTACATTTGGCTGGGAGCATATCACATATAATTGTCTTCTAGTGACAGATCCACCTATAGAGGTTCCTGGAAAAATGTGTGACAGTACTCCTTTGAAGGGTCTGAAAAATCTGCTGGGCTGAGATAGTGGTCTGTGTATGAATACTTGTCTTCCTTTATCTGTTAGAAGGTGGAAGAACCTGTTCCTTCAATGGTCCCCATAGAATGAGCTTCTTCGCTCCTATGGAAATAATGGAATAACTGGTTTTGTCTCTCTTGATTTGGAGTATGTATCAGTGCTGGTTCTCTACTCAGTCAATTAAATCACGTGCCCAATTGTTGTAGCACACTATTAAATATTAAGAGAAAGGGAAATTAAGTAGCACTTCACCCTTCTTAACAATTTATAAGCCCACCTAAGCTAAATGACAAATTTGAGTAGGATGCGTTGTGTCAGGCAGATTTAATGTAATGCAGGATTTACACTTGGCTGCTGCTGTAGCGAGTTAGTGCTAACCAGATGTGGGCAGGGTGGGGCAGATTATGTGAACCCTTCATGGCCAGGAGAAACTCATCTAGAGAGAGAGCTAAGGCAGTTCCAGCCTGATTCTTTTTAATGTCACAGTTCATTTGCAGAACCATAACTGGAATCAAGAATTAAAAAGCCTTGTATAAAAGTCAGTAACATTAAACCTTTAAGACTCATGTTTCATGTGTCATAAAAAGTCTATGAAAGGATTTTATATTCTGTACAGTGTTTTAGCACTTTCAATCATTTTTTTTCCAACATAACTTTTGTGAACACTTTTATAGCCTCTAAATGAAAAACTAAACTATGTGTCATTCAAAAAAAGATTTTATGGATCACAGAATTTAATATAAGTTCTGCACCATAACAAGGAACTGATAAACCTATATTAGAATTAATTTAAAATCTAGGAAACAGTTTTAGAAGATTGTGCATCACACATTGTGGTAAACAACACTAGTGAATAAAAAAATATATTGTATACATACACTCTTTGAGAGTGAACTGCAATGCCTTAACAGAAATGTTATTGGTTAAAAATTTATGTTTATGTCATGTATATTGTAATACAAAATTTTCAAGTAAGTGAAAATGTTTTCCATAAGTGGAATATAATCAACTCTAAAAAAATCATCAAATGTACATGACGATAAAACTCGGGTTGAAACTGAGTCCAATAGTATACAATATGACATAAGGTCTAATCTTTCTCCAGGGAAAAGACAGTTACTCCCCAGTGTCATTAACATTTATGAATTAAGTCTTCTTTATGAAATGGAAAAATTAGAATTATAGTCTTCAGGTGCTAACCCTGTATTATACATCTGTTTTACACTAATGAGGAATCTCTTATTTCTTTAATACATGATGGTTATGTGCTGGTATCAAAAGAAGACTGTATCTTAGGAAATATGTATAAAAGTAACAATTTGCACATTTCATCCCCTGTAAAATGCTGCACAAGCTTGAACAGTAATTTTCCAAAGACTTTTACAAGGTAGGTAAGTATAATCTGCCTAATATACAGACTGTGAAATCTCATTGATTTTTCCCTGTTTCTCATGCTGTTTCTTTTCAAGCCTATCTGTTCCTGCTGCAAGAGGGCCAAACGGAACCTTCCGTCTATGCTTTCTGTTTATAGGGGCTTTCTCTTCTGGGACTATTTTTCTGCCATTGACCATGACTATAACTCCATAGAACCAGAGAAATAGTATCAATTATACCAATACTAGTGACAACAAAGAATTGCATAAGATTAAGCATCACATTCATTCCTCCTAGCTTTAGCTGTTCAAGAGCTTGTCATCATTTTTGCTTAATGCGAAAGCAATCGTTCATTAGGGCTGAAATCACGCCTCTTCGTTCACCACTCCTGCCTGGAATGTTGACTTCTAGATGTTCCCAGCAACAAACAGTCTGTTTGAAGGCCATTATTTATAAGGGATGGACAGTTTGATCTTGGCTAACTAGGTCTTATCAAAGGAATAGCAAATGTGGGAGTCACTTCGAGACTGTTATCTAGATGTATATGTCTACATCGCAGACATCTGTACCTGAGGTGTTTAAGCTCACAGTACAGTCAGTTGCACCATTCATGCCTCATGCATACATGCCCAGCTCTGTTTGAGGTGAGACCTTCTGAAGTAGCAACATGAAGTTCACTGGGATGCTTTAGAGTGAGTCAGGTGGCAGCAGAAGCTGCCACATATGCAAATAAATCAAGCCCTGGACCTTTCTGTTGACTATAACTGGAACATGGACACCTAGCTCTCACATTGCATGTGGCTAAATCTGAGTGAATGTGACACAAAATCTTACTTAATCCTACCCTGTCAGTGGGACAAAGATTACCCATACAAGGAGACACATACAAGAAGACCAGGAATGCATACCATATTGTTAGAATTGCAGTATGGTGAAGACAGTATGGCAGCAAAACATTTTCAGACTTAGAAAGAAGTTCCCTCTAGTTAAGTGTCAAAACCTTCTCCGTGGCATTACCTATGGTTGGACACATCTTTTCTTGTGCTGACATGATCCTTAGTTTCCTTTTGCTATCTTTGAGAAGTTCAGGGACACTTCCTATTTTTTACTATTTCTGTAAAGTACAGTTTCGTGATTTCAGCACTCACATAGCTTGTAACCGGTTCACTGCCTTCACATTTCAAAGACAGGGATGTAGGCACAAATTGGGCGAGAGAAGAAAGCGGTGAATATTTGTACTGCTTGTCCTTGGCTTTGCTGTCTACCTGTGCAGACTGTGAAGAAGCAGTAAATTATCTCACATACTATTTTTGTCAAACTTTTTCAGAGAACCACATACTTTTTTATGTGCTTGTCCTATCCTTTTGATGCTATGGTGTGCCCAAGGAGTCTAGGGTACCATCATCATGGTATGCAAATTCTGGTGTATACTTCACATTTTTGTCCATCTCTCCTCCTGTTAGCATTAATATTGCCAGGATATAGTCTGCTAAGGAAATGCCTATTGAGCTTAACCACTCAGTACCTCTTATATTAAACATTTAAGGATGCGCTTAAATTGAAACATACGTCTATGACTTTCCTGATCGACAAGGTATTTAAACATGTTTAACTTTTGGACCTAAAGAGTGGTCTTACAGGCTTTACTGAATTTGTGACAAAATAAACTGGTTTTGTTAGTTGCAGCTTACTGGTTTTGCTAGTTACAGCTTCTTGTTTTGTTAATTCTAAGTCAACAGCAATAATTTCAATTTGCCGTATGCTAGCTTCTGCTACCTAGTTTTAATACACAGGAATTTCATTAGATGTGAATTCACTGTAAAAGAAATAGCCTTGTGGTTTTATGAATATTTCAGGGAATTTAAGCAACAGGCTCATTGACAATGTGTTGCTTCTCTCAAAAGTCAACCTTGTAACTTGTATAACTATGCCTAACCTTAGCAGTACTTTTAAAATTACTTGTACACACGTCACCTTCCCTACATGTTTTGACAAATGACACATTTCCTTTGGTGCTTCTTTGTGGGTAACAGCGTGTGAGGATATGGTAGTGGCAAAATTTATTACGGTTATTTTGTAGTTGATATTAAAGAACATGATGTATTATATCAGGTGTCTGACCTTTAAAGATCTTAGGACCCAATTCATTACAACATAAAATTTACATATTATTCAACATTCTACATTCCTTTTATGAAGAAGTCATGATGCATATGTACATGAGATTTAGGGCAGACAACTATCCCTGCAAACTGAAGACATAGAGATTGAAGACAATATGAAAGAAAAAATATTGTAGTTAGGAAAAGATTAACTTTTTTAACCCGTGAAATGGATGACTCTGGCTGCACCTTTTTGAACAACATCTTAGAAAAAATAAATGGAGCACACTGAGACAATGCTATATTGGATATGAGCTGTATTCCTGTGTCTTTTGTAAATCCTGACAAGACCTACCTGTCTCTCTTCCTGCATTTGATGAAGTTTTGCACAGATCTGATATATGAAGAGTCAGCCTGGGGGATTCATTAGTGAGAAATTGATGAGTTTTTCTGTGCATTGTGTTTGCACATACTCAGCTGGAACCCACTCTGAACACTATACCAGCATTCCTACCTTTTTTGTTCTGCTCAATTATTCTTATTTTGGGGATATGAACACACATTCTTTGCCACAAGAGATAGCAGCAGCTGCAGTCTGCCACTTTCTACAGTTAATACACCTCAGGTGTGTAGTTGATATTGTGCACCTGGTTGTTGCACAGTTGGTTGTGGATATCTGGAGATGCACCAGGTGTTCAAAACAGCAGAACTAAGCTTGCTTTTCTGCTACATCTGTGCCAGTGCCCTAAGATCTTGCTGTTGGAGAACACCCTATGATGTCATATCAGTAAAATTACAAAGGCAATACATGAAGCTGGGTAAGACACTTGATATAGCAACTGTAAATTGTCCAAGGTGCAAAATCCGTGTAGAGGAGTGGTAATGACAAATAAGCAGTACATATTTACTTTTGTTCAAGTTGGATAGTTCTTTCATGCCAAATATTCAGCTGTAATCTCTTATCAAGGCTGTGCTGGCTTCTCTACTGATTTTTGTGACTTTGTTGGCATTTTATGGCATCTTGTGTCAGCTTTTCCAAAGCATCAGAATTTATTGGCACATTTCAATGTTTTTGTTAAGATCATAGGCTCAACATGATTTTTACTTGGAGAAGGCTGGATCAAGCACTTTGCTTTTTGTTATTCTAAGAGTCATACTCCAGGGGTAAGATCCAGATGCCTAGATTTAGGTAGACAGAGTTACTTTATGGAGGTCTTTTAAACCATCTGTTTCTCTCCATTAGTTAGACAGAGAACATAGTCACTTCTGAAAGAATTGATTTGCTAGACTCCCCCAGAATTTGGATTCAAGCTCAGTGATCCTATTTTATCTAAGGGTTGCTGATCATATAGCCTTTAGCAAAGAATTGGACCTGGGCTTTGAATTTGAACTGATTCTCTGTGGATTGAAAATTTTACCCTCTGTTAGGATACAGAACATGTTATCACAAAATGTGGTAATATAGGCAGTAATGTGCATTAGAAATAACAAAGAGGACTGAGACAAGGACATGTCTTGCCTGAGTTAAGCAGGGTTTTACTTGCAACCATGAACCAATGCTGAAAGAATGTGACTATATTTTCAGAAACTGCATAGACTGATATAAAGCTGGGATTATGGTTTAATTTACCCTGACTGGACATATGCATTATGAGACTATTTTTATTTATATACTCCCTCTTCATAATTTTTGCCATATTTAGTTAAAAGAGTGAACCTGGCCACCAGGTATTTATCAGATTTTTGTGAAGAATGGTGCTGTATATTTATTTTCTTACAGAAAATAAATTAATACTGGGAAGGACTTATTTTACCATAAATTAGCCTTCTAAATGTGGGGTGCTTATTCTTAAGCTAGTCTGGAATCTCTCTGTAGTCAGTTGGAAAAGACAGACACCTACTCTCCCATCCCATTTATGCTTACTTTAGTTTAGTGATTCAGCCAATCTCCCTGTTGTCAACAGAGAGGCATGACAACCAGCTCAGGGCCAACTTTTAGGTGGTTCAAATTTGATGAAACAATCCCATGCATAGTGACCAAGATAAGAGATTGCAAAAAAAGGAAAGAAGGTGTCATGGTTAAGGGAGCTGAATGCAACCGTAGGGAATTTTACCCTATCTGTGCATCTGTCAGGGAATTCCTGTGGGATGCTTGGCAAGTCACTGAACAGGTGGTCAATAATTGTGTGGGTTTTGTGTTATGGGTGTCTGGAGTCTGGTTTACAGAAGCAATAAGCACTCACAACTGAAATTGAGGTAAATTGTAATTTTATTGTAGAATGCTACATGCTCATAAATACTTGGTTCTGTTGTTCTTAAACTGAATGTCGCAAACCAGTGAATACTTTGGGCCCCACATCCCTTGTGCCATCATTCCCAACTGTAAAATGGGAATCTTCCAGAGGTGTTAAGAAAGTTAACTCATTACCGTCTAGGAAATATTCAGGAAAGTTTTATAAAGAAGCCCTTGGGGAAACAAATAATTCTGTGTTCAGAACAGAATTTGAATGGTGTGCAGCGAAACCTTGGGCCATATGCTGAACAGTGAGGAGGCAATAATATTCAATACCTATTTTTTGACTGAGCGTTAACCTTAACATGAACTGAAAAAAATAGACTGTGATGATGCCCATTTAAAGACTGCTTAAAATGCAGGGGCAAATTAGAGTTCTCAGAGGCAACCTTATGTTTGATGCTTCACAGTTTTTGAGTGACAGAGTTTTGTAAAGTTCTTTCACCATATTTTGGTTTATTTCTAAGACAATAAACTGAAAAAAAAATCCCATCCACAAATGTCATTTTATGTCGTATGAACAGCCATCAGTAGTGCTTTCTAGATGGTGGACATCAATCACAAAAACATTAGCCACTTGAGTTAATGGGTAGGAATACTAGATTACTGTATTTGTCTTGTTAGCACAGCAGATTCATCCTCTTCACTGAATACATTGTGAGTTATGTGGGGCATACAAATAAAGATAGTTTCACAATGCAGATGTCTTGTGGGGGCAGTGTGGTGGTTTTCACAGATATTGGCTCTCAGCAGACCTGGGAATATTGGGTTTCCTGACGCTCTCTAGGAGGACTGTACTTCTGGGCACAATCTCTGTGCATGGCTTCACACTTAATGTGTACTTTAGTTACCCCCTTCCTCAAAGCTGCACTTTTCCACATAATTTTAACACCAGCTCTCCATTTTCTCCACCAATCATGCTCAGTCTCTTTCCCTCAGGATTTTCAACAACAGATGAGTGAATTCCATTTTTCCACCATCCAGCTTCCTGTTGAAACTCTTTTCCCGAGCTGCCTGCCAAGCATCCCTGTCTCCGGATCCGCTCAGTCCCCCTGCAAATAATTTTTCACATGGTCCTTATCCCATATGTCTCCTTGTTTCCTTCCAACAGACTTATTTACATAGGGATAGCTACAGTGTAGATACCTACATTTAGATAGCTTGTATTCCAGTTCCAGTTGCAAGAAAAAACATTTTCAGTTGTGATGGGACATGTCTGACATGGATAGAATCTCTCAGGAATTAATCTGACAAATCTTAGTATCTTAAAAGCATTTTTTACATAGTTCCAGGGATTTGAAATTCACTCGAATTTGAGGTAGGTTTACTGGGGGTGAAAATCCCCACTGCAAGGTAAATTGGACTTTGATTGCTCTGTAAATACCCCCAGAAATGTCTGCTTGGGACTGTGCTTGAAACAGTCCTCCCTTCACCCTGCTTCTAAACTGCTGTACCATGTCCCTGCAGGCTGTGTCTTACAGTCATGAACAACAGACTCAGTCTGCAAGAGATAATGGGAAGTTTCATGTAGTTCCCTGGTCCAGTGGAGAAATGCATTTCAGATGTTCTTTAAGAACATCTATATCATATCCCAAAGACAATGGGAGAATTTCCCCACAGCCATAGAACTGTACCTCTGCATGTGGAAGATGTGAGTCTTAAAAGGGGAGGAATAAAGCACAGCAAGAGTGAGAAGATGATGCTTGGTACCAAAATTGTCACCCTAAAAATTAATTTTGCTCTTACAAGCAAAACAGTGTCTTGATTGGAGAAGTTCTGGGTAGCTTTCTTAATAGGTAGAACCACTGGGACATCTAAAAAGTCCCTATCTCCTCAGGAAGCTGTGCTCATTGAATGCTTTCAAAATTATTTCAGATCCTTCAATGGAATCTGCTATGTCTGTTTTATGCAAATAACCAACATCTTCATTAGAAATATGAACACTATCCCCATGAAAATGATCTCAAACGCTAAAGGCATGCCCTCTATACTTTTGCTGACTTTTCTAACTAGAGCATTCAACACACGTTTTTTTCCCAGCTATTAAGTTTGAGAGAAATAAAGTAAGCACATAAGCAACAAGAAAATTAAATGAATAAACATTTGAACACAAGAAAATACAAACTATAATAACAGTTTTTATTGAAATAATATAAACTGATAATAAAGCTTACAATACAGGTTGGCAAGACATCTTAATAGAACACATAAGTACTACAGAAAACCTACTGATATTACAAGGCATTATTTTCTGTAACCAGGGAAATAAATTGTCACATAGAACCCATTTCAGGTTTTGATGCATTAGCTGTGGTGTGAGGACAGTGTATGAGCAGGCATTTTATAGATGAAATGTCCATTTATGTCCTATTACAGGCTCTCATGATCTAAAGAACTTTGCTTTTAAGACCTACGCACAACTTGCAGTTCGGTAACCTTCATCCAAGCCTGCAAGGTGTCTCTGAGCACTGAGCTGGTAGCCATGTTGTGAGCACAAAAACTGCTTCAACCAAGACACATTGTCTCCCTAGAAAACGTTGCCCATTATTCTGATTTCATTTCTGTCAGACTAGCAGTGGCTAACTGTACTATTTCAGAGCATTGGCTCTGACTCGATAGTAATGGAAAGGAAACAATGCCCATGAAACCAAGGCAGGGAAAATGAGCAAAACTGCTATGAAAAATAAATTGAAAAGAGGTGGGTTTTTTTTTTTCAGAAAAGCATTGATAAAAATTACGTGAATGTGAACCCTTTATTCAGCCACTGACTACACTTCCCTTGGACAGAGACCTAGAAATCCATGTCTTTTTGTAAATAAAATATTTCTTGTCTTTCTAGCACTCCATCAATTTAGGACACAAACTGGATTTCCAAGGATATCCTTTGAACTGTATCATTCTCATCAACCGACTGGTCATCTGTGTACCACCAAGAGGATCTCTCTCTTTGACCCAATGAAATTTCTTTGATGCTGCCCTGGAGTCTGAGTCCTTGTGTCAGTGAAAGTTTCTTGCTGCATGGATCTAACCACAGGATCTGGCATGGATAAATATACACAAAATTCACAAAACTTCACTAAACTTCAGCTACAGTGCTGAATCAGACTCCTTGTCTGTGAGCAGGTTTAACTTCTGGGTCCTAAAAGGAAGCAATTAAATAAATTATTTCATTAAAAAAAAAAAAATGACCCTGCTGTGCAAAACTAATAAAAGACAGAAAAATAAAAAAAACTTGTTTCTCAGCAGTGACAGATGCTGGGGTGTTTAATCATTGTTTTATCACAGCAGTTTTTAAGGAAAACTTTTTCCACAGAATTACTTTGAAACCCTGCATGTATAGAGAAAATATACACTAGTCCTTCTGAGTCACTAATTCCCCTTTTAATCCACTGCTAGGAAAAAACAAGGGCAACTTGTGTGTGCATGCATGTGTATGGGAAAAGCAGAGTCCTCAAAAAAAATATCGTTCATTACTTTAGCCTTAATAATAATTAAAAAAAATATATTCAGAGTATCAACAATTGCTGTGTCAGCTGATAACTGCAGTAAAAATCAGTTCTCCAGAAACGAAGGAAGGAACTTACACTGTCCTGTGCAGGACGAGAATATCAGTCCCACAAAGTGTGAGAGAGGAAGATTATTTAGTGTCCCTTCCAACTCAGAATATTCTATGAATCTATGAATCTGTGACAGAAAAACTGAGTAAAATTTAATCTTAACAGAAACACGTGAAAAGAAGCTGGAAGAGAGAAAATTGGTCCAGAAAGCAATTTGTTATGAGAATGTCTTTGAAAGCTGCTAATAATCATTACTAGATAATATTAATCATGGGTGTAAAGCACCCTCCAGCTGCAGGTATCGTGGGGTCTGGCAGCATCGGCAGAGCCCACCGTAGCAGCGACAGGCAGACGGCGCCAGGTCTGGCTGCGCTCAGGCTGCCCGTGGCCGGACCCCGCACCTGGACCCGTACCGCCGCCGGCGCTGCCCCCGCTCCCCTGGGTGCGGGGCGGCCCTCGGGGGGCGGCGGACAGGGGCGTTGCTGCGGGGGGAGACCCAGCACAGGCTGATGTGCTAAAAGTTCAAAACCCCCGCTGGGATCAGCTGCCACTGGGAGGTCGGTGAGAGGAGAAAGATGCTCCCATCTGGCGCGCTGGGTGAAAAGGGGACCAGCTTGTTGCAGGGAAGTGTATTGCGTAAAGCACCCCGAGAGCCTCTTTAGTCACGGAAGTTCGACCAAGTGTGACTTCGTGAGAGTCCGTACTTTATTACGTGACATTATTTGCGAGCAAATACAGCTTTAAAATTCGGAGCTTTGCAATAAATGGGAGTAACGCGCGAATTATCTGCTGCGAGATAACCAGCACGATTCAAATACGCGTCACAAAGTGGCCTTGTCTGAGAGCCGCTGCCTTTCCCCTTCCCATTGTCTAATTGCAGCAAGTTTGTTTTGCCCAAATAGCAGTGACTGATTCACTTGGTACTTTCCTTTTTGTTAGGAAGAAAGCCTGGGAATCCGTAGTGCAGTTTGTAGCGCCTTTTTTTTTTTTTTTTAAGCGTTCACAGCTAAGCTTTCGAGACACGATAAAAACGAAGCACAGGCAGAAAATTAAGAAGGAAGAAAAAAAAAAAAGGAAAGAAAAAGAGAAGAGAAGGCGACTATGATTTCGGATTCCCGTTCCCGCTGGGAAGCGGTGCCGGCCGGCGGGATCGCCGCCCGCAGCAGAGGGTGCTGTCTGCCCACGGTAGCGCCGCCTGCACGGGAAGGTCACTCAGCCTATTGATAAATCACTGTGCCGTGATTCCTAACTGACAGCTCAAACTAACATCAAGCTGGATGAGAGAGAACAAAAGGCCATCAAGCAGCCATTTTCTTGACACTTTTATTCAATCACCAGCAGATTGCTTACGACAGCAATAGCAGCTGTTTTGTCTTCATCTTTCCACATTTGATAAAAGGTGTCAACTCAAATTTTTGTAAATAATTCACTTACCCCTACTGCACACACCAGCACTGTTCAGCATATGTATTCTGTGCGAGCAGATCACTGAGGCAGGTCAGGGCTCAATGATATCAGCTGAAGGTCATCTGTGATCTAAACGGAAGCACTGATAAAGCTACAGTCCCTCAAGGTCAAAGATAAGAACTACACTGAGATATTTGTAACGTGGACAAAAGGTTAAACAATAGAGAGAAAAGTATGGTATTGTTTCTGTTAACACACTAATGATTTTTCTATTGTTCTTTAGGAAACACTGTTCCGGAGGATTCAGACACTTAACCCTTTCTGAGTACCGTGTACATGTAAGTGCTGGATGTAGGCAATTAGAGAATATCACTTCCCAAAGTTGGGTAGTAGCTCGTGGTTGAAATATGCTGCTGCTAATATATCTGAACTGCAGAAGGAAGAAACAGCAATTCTTATTGCAGACGTCAAAAAGAAAGAATCCTCATAACTGGACAGTGTATCAAACAGTAATGGCTAAAAAGATTACTGCATTTAAGTTAAATACAGCTTACCTTTAATTTCTCCTTAAAATAAATTTAAGTCCCAGACCTGAGGAGAATTAGAGACTGTTCCTAACATTTCCCATTGTAACAGCTTCGTTTACTTTAAAGGCTCAGAGAAACTAATAGAGAGATCCTTGAATTATTGCAATATGACATGCTATCTGATGTTGGCAGTAGCCAAAGCACTGAGATCAAAAATGATACATCCTTCAATACTAGGCTGTTTTTTCCCCACCCAGTTATATTACTCAGAAAATAAATCTAAACAACAAATAGTCACTGTTTATCACTATTTGGTTTATACTTTCTAATAGCAAAAGTATATGTGCATTTGAGATTCTGTCTGTGCTCAAACAGCAGGGAATTTATAGCATGCAATTGATGTACATGAAGATAAGAGAACAGTTGCCTTACATTTTCTGCGTCAGTGCTATGGTAAAAACAACTTTCCTTATTCCAGTGTTCTTCTGATAGAGAAATAACCAGAACTAAACAAAGGAATGTCTCTTTTTATTTTTAGCTAACGGTACAGGAATAATTTCTTACTGAAAGCAGGAATCCTGTCTGCATCAATATAATTCGCTACCTACGCAGTTGTATATGAGCTGACAGAAACAGTGTTAATTAGAATTAAGCAAATGATTTTTCAGTGACTCGTTTTATTTGTGGACATTGCTTAATTTTTTTTCTTTCAGAATATTTGCATTGCAGCTTCTTCAAAGATATATTTTTCAACTTACTTAATATTCTAGGTGATTTCAAAGGTCTTATTGAATCATCTAGGAAAGGTTTTTGGTGAGTTTATGACTAAAATCAAATTGTATTTCATGGCACAGACTGATCATGGCAATATTTCCCTCTGTTGGCTGCTGTGTCCTAGATACAAAAGGATGGCTTGAAAATAACACTAGGATTTTGAATCTGTCATCAAGTATGAAAGACTAAAAACTTCAGAAAACTTTCCATTTTTGGTCTTGCTACTAACTTGTTCAAAGTGTCATTCTTACAGGAAAGTAGACCACTAAAAATTAGTGTCTGTCTGAAGAATTAAAATGTGATGTTCTTTCATCACAAAGCCGTTGCTCGTGACTGCATACTTGTAGCAGTGAAGGGTGCTGTTATATTATTTAATTGTCTTTGTGGAAAAGCACTAGCAAAGATTTATAAGAACACTGACCGTTTGTTTTAAGTTGTATTATGTTATGTAAAAGCAATCAATGTATTCCATTTGCCAGTTTACTAATTCTGCATTTACCTGTCTACGGCACTTGACACAGTAACTCTAGAGAATATTTTGCGTGCTTTAGACGTTTGCATCCTTAATATTAGCTTAAACCTCCTCTTCCTCAAGCATTAATGCAGAAAACCTGCATTAGTCTTGTTAACTCATATTTGGTTTCCATGAACATATAAGAAGTATATGAAGTCAATTTAAGCTGTATGTAATTTTGCAAAAAGTCACAGAATTATTTTTCTGACATTTACTTCTGGAGCCAGATATATTATGGAACTGCAGTCACTATGAGTAACTACATCAGAAATTATCCTCCTGTCCAAGACCAATTTCACTACCTACACCTCATGTTGACCAGTACTGACCAGTCTCCCTGGAATTTTGCATCGTGTCTTATACATAATTTCAGAGGAAAAAATTACAGGAACAATTTTAAAGTTCTGAGCCTAGTTTCTTAGCTTATATAAATCAACATTTTGTTTCAAGGTAAAAGGAGGAAGAGGGAGAAGATCTGTTATTATTCTTGGACTTAAGTACAAAGAAGGATGACAGAAAAGAGCATGTAGAGAAATGATAAGGGAAAACAGGAGTGCTGAAGAGTGAAGAAAAGAAACATTTAAGGAGAAGAGGCACCAAAATGGGCATGGAAGGTGCTATGGGACATGGACAAAGGATATTGATGAGAAGAAAGTAGGGCAATGCAGAGGCCATAGTAAGATGGAGTCTTCCTTCCTTGTATTGAACTTGAACACTTTTTTTTCCCCCTTAAGTCTAAAACTAAAGGCACTTAAAAGAATAGCCAGGTATTTTTAACTTATTGTGAGTAATGTGATTTTGGCCATGACTGTGGGATCATTTGTGATAATTGGTTCTGGATGAAAATGCCTCTTTCTCATTCCTTAACTTGCACACAAAGTTGACTTGCACCAAGCTTCAAACCAAGAGATTTTTTTTACTCAATTCTATGTCCTCCATAATCTTTATTATTAAATATCTTTCTAGGTAACTATCACTCACATATTTGACAAATAAGAAAAATAACAGTTTGATAATGTCACTGGAATAAATCTATAAACAGAGTGCATCTTGTACTATGGTAGACTCACATGCTGTTTACTGTATTGCAATTAATGTCAAATGGAATAAACCATTTATTGTGCACACACTGTTTACATAGCTTTTTGTTAACAGAGTGGACCATGGTGCCTAAAGAAGCACCATGAGCACTTATGGTTTTAAATGCAAATCTTCAAGTTTTATTTTTATAGATGATCAAGCTCACCTGTGAAATCTACAATCCTTAGTCCTCAATTTGCTTCCAAAGAAAACAAAAATGTCCCATATTTATTCTACTGCCTTTTAAATACTCTAGCAACCTTAAAAGAGAAGTCTGTGTTATGTCTTTGCAAGACCAGATCTAAAATGGTAAACTTTAAGTATTTTTAGGACTACTCTCTGGCACCAAGACTGATTGACAAGGAATGGCTGGCATCTTTGTTGTTAAAATCCTTACACTCCAGGGTAACCACATGTAAATTACTACCACTTAATCATGGTCCTTGGTACTTGCTAGCTCCTAAATTATGCCTGGGAATGTCTGGAAGAAAGTTGTTTGGCCTGGGCCAAAACCATAGAAAAATCTGTTCTGAGGGTTTAGCAACACAAAGAACCAAGATCCAAAGTCTGGTAATATTTCTAGGAAGCTATGGTTCCTGAGAAAGCACATCAGGCTGCTGCTCTCTTTCCTAGCTCTCCATGCAATTACAGTGCCTCTCAAGATTGAAAATGTGAAATCTTCCATGACTGCAAGAATGTTTTGGTGTGTCTATGTATAAACCACACAGAAATTAATACAAATTCCTTGCAAAATTGACTGAACTTTTGATACACTTATGATACACACTCTGGAAGCAATCTAGGCTAATTTTTTCTTTTTTTTCAGTGCTTGTTTACTACTTAATGGAAGTGGATTGTTTAGGAAGAGGTTGAAATATTTAATTGTAGAACGTGTGTGGCATTGAGAGCAATGTATGCAGTGGATATTATCTTTGTGTCCAGAGGGTGGACAACCTTGCCTGAGTGCTCAATAAAGGTCAAAAAATGAATTAATAAGCTTATCTTTCCAGAAAACAAGCTTCATTCTAGAAGGCATAACATTAGTGTTTACCGGGCTGCCCTGGGGAATCACTAATGATGTACAAAGCTTTCTACCTATAGGTCACTGATTTTAATCCAACCCAGCTCAGCAAAGACTAATTTTTCTTGTGAGTGCCTTGTGGCTTTTGTGTGAGTTGAGTGGGTTTTCCAGATAGTGTGACATACTTATAAACTTTGAATCTGAAGCAAGCTTGTCTGACAAAATAGATGCTTTAAAATTTTTCCAAGTGGCTTCTACGTCAAACTTGTAAGTTTTTGATAGCTAATGATTTTTTCAGAAAGTATCTAATTTAAATGTAAAGCTTTTGAATGATAATGTGTCAGCACCACCTCTGAAGAAATGGTGCCATTAGTTAATTAATCTCATTTTAAAAAATACCGTATTGCTAATTAGAATTGGTTTTGAGAAGGAGGGTTGTAAATTCAAGTCCCAAATCACGAGGTCTGTGCTGTTAGTTTGGGACACTACTTGCCACATCTCCAATGTACCTATAAAATGCCTCCCAGAAAACTCAGGAACCCTAATCATTTGACTTGCAGAAACTTACAAGTAGAAAAGAAGCAATCCAAGAGATTTCTGGAGCCAATTTAACACAGATGCTAAGTGAAATGCTGCCCTGCTGGAATAACTGGTAGGGGGTGTGACAATCAGTGGTAGTCTTCGATGTAGCTACTATTAAACAGTGTTCTACAACATCTTAAAGGGAGCAAGGAAGGCAAGTAGCAGAGAACAGACCATGGGCTCAGAGTGGCTAGACTTTGGTTTTCTCAGAAAAGCAATAGGTGAGATCCTGTAGGAGGCAGCCTTAAGGGAAAAGCGAGCTTAGGAAAGCTGGCATGTCTTTGAGAGCAACTATCTTCAAGCTCAAGACTGGGCCACTCAGATGCTCAGGAAAGCTGGTGGATGTATCAGGAGACTGGCTTGGCTGATGCAGTAAAAAGGCAGTATGACAGTATGACAGGCAGGGTTAGTGAGAACAGGGTGCACATGAGAACATAGAAACATTGTGTAGAAACGCAACGGATTTGAAACAATCAAAATGCATCAAGTAGAGCTTCTACCACTACCTACCCCATTGCTGAGGTTTCTGCTGATCAAGGGGGCTAAACTTGACCTAGCGTTGTGCCCTGGAAGTGATGGAGGCTAACAGCAGGTGCTTGGACCAGAGACATCTGGAGATCTCTTCATGCCTGAATGATTCTGTGATAGTGCCAGTAAAACTGGCATTAATTTAGTTGCCAGTTGTGATAGAGTTCAAAGTTTTGATGATAGAAATAAACTCCACTGTCCAGTTTCTTAATAATATTAGTGAGTTTTGAGGCATTTGACATATGATTTTTGAGCAAAAATCTGCCCTGCTAAATGTGGGCTGGACAGTGTATAAAAGTGACAATGTATCACTCTCAGTCCTCAGTTTCAATAACAACTTGTCATCAGATATTATTACCAGCTCACATTGAACAAGCTCCACCTTGAAATGTAGTTCAATAAACTTTACTGGGAAATCTAAGAGCTGAATGGGAAGGATGCAAAAAGAGCACCCCACAGTCTCCAAAGAAGTGCAGTTGATGCTTATTACTGAGACAGTGTGGAAAAGATGTGCTCAGCCAGTGCTGGTGATGTACTTGTACTGTGGTTTAATAGAGTACTTCAGTGTTTGGGGCTGTCAATTTCAAAAGGACTAAATTTACTCACAAAAAATAACTGACAGATGAATTTAGAAAGCATTTTGTTGCTCCAGCCCTGAAGAGGGGACCAGGAGACCTTGGTTCTATTCCCACGCCTGTCACAGTCTTCCTGGACCATCATCTTACATCTTTGTTTCTCAGTTTCCCCTTGGGTATAATATGGATAATACTTACCCACTTTACAGGACTTAATTCATTAATGTCTGTAAGGTGCCTTGAGATCTGTGTGCACGAGGCACATTAGCAGTGCAAAGCATTTAGTATATTATTTTATTATTTAAGACATCTGGGACCATTTTCACTGATGTGCTCTATCCATTTTGCACTGCTTTGGTGCTGCAAGGCAGCCATATTCCTCTTTAACAGGCCAGTGAGGCTGAGTTTATGACTGTCTTAAAATACTAGTCATCCAAAGAATCTGAAGGCTACTATCAAATATGGATCTTCTTTTTCTATCCACTTGCTAAAATGGTGACTTCTGATTCTTCTCTTCAGGGTATGGGATCTGTGGAGAACTTTGCTTTTTAATGATGACATTATTCCAATAGTGGTAGAATGTCTTGGCCAAGTGAAACACAGGAATTACATTGGTGCAAAAATATATAGGTATATATGCTAGGAAACTCTGATGTGGACAAGAATGGAACGTCTTCTGGCAAGCTGAAATTGGCCTGAAAAACCTGTGGGGACATACTGGGCCAAACCCTGGCAAGTTCGATGCACCATTACTCAACCTCTTTCTACTTTTTCTTTGAAATGTTGTTTTTTTCTACATTGCTTTCATAAATATGGTCACTGAAATTTCTTAGATAAACTAGTACACAGCAGTTGCCTTTTCAGTAGAATAGCAGTTGTGCACCATGGGGATTATTCTCATTAAAATAATAAATACTAATTCAACTTTATACATCTTTTTCACACACACAAACACCCACGTGCGTGCACACATTTATGTGTTCCGTGTGAGATACAAAAGGAGAGACCTAAATATCAATTAGCTACTCCTAGGTCCTCTGAATGAAAAAATTGTCATTCATTTATTTAAAATGACAATAAAAAGGAACAGTTTAGCAGGGGGTTTAGCCTTTTGTGGGACACATGGAATGAAGCCCAAGTTGCAGCACAATCTTGATATTGATCTCTTAGCCAGAGAGTTAATTTGTCAACGCCTGTAATTTGCCAAGCTTTATGAATCCATTCTTCTTCCTTTGGAGGAATATTTCTCTTCTAGATCTGTGCTATTACTTTTTTTTTTTTAAATGCAGTAAAGATAAAAAATGACATAAATCTCTGAAATCTTTCGTATACATAGAAACAAGTATGGAACTCATAAAAGAACACAGGACTGGAAGGCACACTGACAGTCCTCTGTCCATCTCCTTGCTTTTAAGGGCTCTGTGCCATGTAATATTAATTGTTCTCCTACCATAGTGCCCTTGGAAACCAGCAAAAATTATGGCCTGGGTCCTTCTATAAGAAGGCAACTCCAAAAACTCAGTACTCAGAAGAATAGGAGAGATCTTTCAACTTCCCCCCAAATTAAATCATGTACATGGGCTACATCCATGTTAGACATCCTAACCCTGTTCTTTTCCCTGGGTGAATTGCTCAGGAGCTAAGATGGCGGGTCTGGGAATCCAAGTCCTCGGACGAGAGTGGGCAGTGAGACACAGTCAGGAACAGCACATGGCTGGGCTACTGCTGGGAGAACTGCTGCTGACATAAAGGTCTCTCCTTCTGATTTCCCTGACTATTTTATTGGCCTTTCTCTAGACCTTTTTTCCGCATTTGAATTCATCTTTCCTGAACAAAGAGAGTTACACACAGTACTCCAGGTGAAATGTGAATTATGCGTGATGACATTAATGTTTTCCTATATCTGATAGATATACCTTCCCTGATACTCTCTAGGAAGTGGCTTTTTTGCAGCTTAAACACATATAAGCATTCTGTGATTGACTGACATATCCTGTTCTTTCTCCTCTGTCATTTCTAATTTGTAAGCTCCCAACTCATAATCCAAATTCTTGTTACTAGTTCTTAGTTACGCGACCTTCCATTTTTTTACAGTAATCCATTTCAGCCCATTTCTTGTATTCCAGAACTGAAGGTCACCCAGTCCCTCCTGTAGGATATTTCAGTTCTCCTCCAGACTGATTTTATCTTATGGCAAGAGTAGGGATGTTGAGCCAGGTGGGAAAGCTGAGCTCCAGTGGTGCCCACACATTCCTACTCAGAAACAGGTGGCTGAGTTTTGGCTTTACATCTCAGAGGGGACAAGAATGACTACAAATACACCCAGTGATCCAAACCACTGAAATGTTCTATTAGGTTCCTAAAGAAGCTCATAAAGGGGCTGTAACCAATATAGCCTGGACAACTAGGTACTCTGAACATACAGAAATTATCTTCACCCTGTGTTTTGACTAATACACGATTCATTTTTCAGTTATTAAAATTAGTGAGTAAACACTTGCATAGAAAATGTTTCCCTAAGCCAACATCAAGAAAGATCATAAAGTGGTATTTTAAGTTATATTGGGAATATAAATTCAATTAAAAAGATTGGATTTGTCCTGTGTTGGGCTAAATCCAGACAGAGAATAATCTCTTTGGTTGTAAAACCAAATAGATTCCATCCATGGTCACAAATTCTCATCTGTTTGGAACCTAAGTAGTTTTTACATGGATAGCGTTCTCAGGCAGCACTCAGGGGTGCAAGAAGTAGTTATTGATTGACTTGCCTATGCAACTAAATCTCTCCACACTAGTTTTTAGATATATTTTAATATGATCAGCTAGGAAAGAATTACTGAATTTCTATTGTTATATTTTGTGACCAGGTTGGTCCCTTTTGATCTTGTTACAAAATTTTAGATTTAATTTTATACCTCTTGCTCTGACAGCTTTTATAGTTTCACTCCAAACACTTCCTTTTCTTTTATTTCTAAAGGTCCTGAAAATACTGATCTTTAAAAGCACATAAAATTCAAAAGTTTATTGTCATGTCTGTAAAAACTGAGATTAACTTCAACCCTAATAGGTTGGTCTACATCTACTTATATTTTCAAAGGTAAATATTTGCAAAGAAAGGTCCAAAAATCTACATTATTAAAACCTGACAGTAACTATAATATTTTTCAGATCTTTGAATGAAGATGAAGGGTTTTGATAGCTGTACATTTTTTATTTATATTATAAGCAACAATCTAATCACATCTCACAGCTTCCGTAACAAAAAAGGCTGAACTGTAGAGTGGTCAAAGGGTAAATGTGGTTGACTTTGACCAGTGAGTCAGCTCTCATCTTGGTGTAGATTGTCAGTGTGGAAGGAACAGAAATATTTAGCAACCACAATCATTAGGCATAACCTTCAGAATCACACAGCAGCATTAGCTCTAATTCCCTGAAGCCCACATGGTTTTAGAATGAAGGAATTGTAGATGACTAGTGATGTCATAAAATACCATTTTATTTTTGAGAGCTTTCATGAGATATTATTCAATGAAATGCAAAGAACTTTTTATGCTAGTTTAATGCAGCATCGCAATAAAAAATGCTGTTTTGTGACATGGTATTGATGTTTAGTCAGCATCTGTCCCTTGCCTGAAAGTGCACATTGATAAGGACAATGAACAGACATGAGACTGGGTGCCTTCCTCCAAATAATGATTTAGCAATTACACAGTGTTTGATACAACATCCTTTTACGAAACAGAAATGGATGCAAAGGAGACCAAGTGGTGGCACTTGATTCTGCCTGTTTGTCCATTAGGATGAGATGAACTGCAGTAGTGTAATTACATACAGATCCATTATATATTTGGTAACCGTACTATGACTGTAATTTTGCTAATGACCAGCAAATTGAGGGTCAATTTGGAAATAATGCCAGTTTTGGGGCCAGAACTGATGGTACCACTGTATGCAAATTCATGTGCTTTGGTTCATACCTTTAAGGACTTGAATGCATGGTGCAGTTTTTCACTGAGGTGTGATGATGCTGTGTCAGAACTACAGTGAAATTGGTGTTAGACTGTCATCCAAATCAGATTTGCGCTGTTTTGTGCAGTTGCCACAGCTGAACATGACTAAATATCCCATGTGAATGCCAATTGCTGCCTAGGATGCACACAAAAAATAAAGCAGACACTTGAGACTGAAGTTTTAAAATGGGTAGATGCACTTAGAGTAATTTTCGACTTCACTGAAAGTGCTGCAGTTAATGTCTCTTCACCTCCACATCTGAGAGGCAGAGATTTTCTTGAACTTCCATTTCATAGTCTCCCTAGCATATAATCAGTATTCAGGGTGATTCTTGATACCAAGAATCAGTTCCCCTACTCTTACCTTGCCTTTATTCTTGTAGATATTTAAAAAATAACAAAAACCAACAAAGAAACAAACAAACACCTCCCCCCCTTAACTGCCTTCCCCCCCAAGAAGTCCTTAACAGCCTGCAGATATTTAGGACCAGGATCAGCTTCTCACACACAGGTGTGAATTTACCTGAGATATTCCAGCATTTACCTGAGAATTTGGACTCAAGCAGCAGTGGCAGATGGATGTGGGTTTCCCATAGGTTCTGTGTAATTTCTGTCTCCCTGTGTCAATGTTCAGCATGCCTAGGAGACCCCAAAATTGAAGGGATGCCTATGAATGAGCAGGTGAGCCATGTTGTATAGTGTCCACAGGGTATGGCATCTAGGCTACTGCTGACTCAAAGAAGGCTTTTGGTGAGATTCACGCCTAAAAATAGGTTTATACTGTCATATCAGATACTGTGGGGGATTTCATCTAATTCCACTTGCTTCCCCAGGAGGCCATAAGTTTCCCAAAAATTCTGTATCATGTCTACCAGCCCTGTGAGGATGTCTCAGATTCATGAGGGCCTCTGAAATGGCTGCAAGTGCCTTTCTTTGGGCAAATGAATTTCCCCTAGCATGTCCATTTCATAGCAAACTAAATAGCTCTCTAGTTTCTATAGGCTATACTTGTACAGACTGTAAAAAAGAACTCAGACATGTAGGACAGCAGTCAATTGTCCAAAAAGAGGCATCTCGTGCCTTTTAAGACATCGCTGTTATACACATGGGACTGGCAGGTGTGACATGGGACCCAAGGGAGACCTGAGTACTTCTGGAACAGCAACTTCCTTCCAACACAGAGACAGTTCAAATGGTACTGGATATTGACAGTTAGACTGAGCTCCTCGCTTAGGTAGAGAACCTAAACATAGACACTGATGTAAAGAAGATCTGATCTCAAACTGAATCCTACCCTACAAGCAAAACTTATCTGCCGGAGCATGAGACTGCTGTCCCATGAGGTAGCCTGGCTTTTCTCCTGTCTTCAGCTGTCAATCCACCTTGGGCTTTCCATACATTTTTTATCATACTGGTCATCTCTGTAAGCTTTCTTAGGGGTATTTGAGGTGACTCTTGGTGCCTAACTTGAGTGACTAAATGGAGTTGGATCCTTGGTACTGAACTTTTTTCCCTTCAGTCTATAAAAATCACCACCTTTTTCCTTAATCTTACATTAGTCCTTTTCAAGTCGCTGACCCTTGCTACACACCAGCAACAAGATGAAGTGAAATTTTACAGGTAAGTTTTACAGATATTTTCACCTTTTCAGTACCAGTCTTAGAGACCTACATCTGGACCACTACGATGCATCTAGGAAGGAAAAAATGCAAAACAAAACGTCCCCCAAGCCCTTTACAAGGTCAGTGAGTCTTCACAGAAAAAAAAAGTCATCTTCATTCCTCAAATTGCTAACCCTTTCAACATAAAGAAGCGAAGAAATTTTTTCCTCCTGTGATTTTGACATGCAACCCTTATAAAGGAGGAGATGGCTCTTAAGGAAATGTGCCAGGGTATCCTTTTCCTCTTTCCACTCAATATCTCAGGCAAAATATTCCACTTCTCTATGCAAAAATCTCTTCCACGCACTGAGACAAGACATAGGCATTTATTCTTATCAGCAAACTCCCTGCTAGCAACCACTCTGCAAAGATATCTGAAAAATATCCCTTAATTGATAAAAAAAGAAAATGGTAAAGATAGAGACATTTAAGATAGTGTATTAAGAACAGGTCATCATTTTAGAGGTTCATAACTTAACTATAAAAATTTGCTCAAGGCTGAAACTTGGCATGGAAGGCTGCCATATTTGTAAGTAGGTTATTTCATTTCAGGCTACATTACTAATGCACTAATGCGATGTGAGCTGTTATATTTATTAACTTGCATTGATTTTTTTTTCTTAGAAAACGACAAAAATGCTCCTTTCCTGAACAGGTGGAGTAGGGATATATGAAGCTAGAATTTGCCTTTCCATGTGTCAGCCTAAAAGGAGAAAATAGGAGTCAAACATTTATTTCTTTCTTACATAAATAAAGGGAAAGCCAGCAAGTGTTTGTTTTCCAAACTGGTTCTGAGATATTGTAAATGCATAATAACCTTTTTTACTGTGTATTAAATTCAGAGCTCTGTAGGCAGAATTATCTGCATAAAAAGCTCAAACTTTGTCTTCAAATGGTGTGGAATATCAGGATCTGCTATTAATTTTTGCAAGATTTTTTATTTTTGGAAAAATAAAAAGGTATTTTTGAGAAGATACCAAAACAAGCATGAGGGGGTGGAGCCTTCTAATGACATTAAAATGGTCTTTAAATCCTTGAAAAACTCAATTTTGGATAGCTTAGTGGGAGATATTGAAATGCAACATCTACAGCAGATTTCCAAGGAAGGAAAAGAGAACACAGAAATAGATTTTTCTGGGACTTGTGTAGAGTTCTCTAAATACTCAATCCCCTTCCAACATGCTCTTCCAACTGTCTCTCCGAAAGATTTGTCTAGTGTGGAAACCTTGCCAGAGTGTAATTTTGGTGAAATTTCTCTCACTGCTCCCTGTCATGAATATTTATTTACTTCCCAATGGAAATCATTGCTCATATGAAAGGGAGTTAACGGTTCTTAATAGCCCTTTCTGATTTGATTGATGTTTTTGTCACTTCCTCCAGTAAATAGGTTTCTATTAGCATACCAAATATGCTATCTGTCCTTTTGCTTCTGCAGGCACTTACCTGACCACTTACTTAAGATTTAAATATCCCTCCTAGGGGTTTTCTATCAGTTCAGGGGCTGTTGTTCCACACCAGTGGGTGAAGGACTTTTTGCATTGATCTTGGCTACCTTACACATCAACCACATTGGATCTGTTCAAACTTACTATTTGGAGGAGTTCTGTAAAAACAATAGAAATTTGTCCATACCTTATACCAAGGACTTGTGAAAAGGATAACACTACTGGGCAAACAATGTACAGGGACATTTACTCATATATTTATATTTCAATTATCTAGATATATAAAGGGATGATGTTTCATAGGTAGAACAGAGGCTGGACTAGTTTTTTTTCATGGAAGTACACCCCAAAGTCATGTATCATTTATATGCCATCTGGTAACTTTGAAAAAGAAGTGTTCAGAGCTAGCAATGTAGCATTGCTGCTAAGGAATAAACTCTTTCCATTATTAACCACTATTTTCAAGACTGAAGTGTCCTAGTTCCAAACCAAATACCTCAGTGTTGCTCAAGTGTTTTTAACACTGCAAATAAGGTAAATTTTGTGTATCACACATAATAGCCCTCGTGTTGGGCTGTAGCCAACAGCTGACATAACGGAATGGACATTTTCATCTTTTCTCTGTACAATACTCATTTGTGTGTATGGCTCAAATGTGTAAATTGTTGTTTATGTGTTAAACAGAGGGATTTTTCTGGATGACCTGGACAAACCAAAGTGAAAGACTTGCCTTTTTTATTAGTATGGGTAGTTTGAGGGGGAGGGAAGACTTACATCAACAAGTAGTTTAAAGTGCAGTTGCCTACTAGTTCATATAAATTTTACTATTATGCAGTAAATCTGTATTCTAGTGAAGATAAAAGAACAGAGGAAAATAATTTATGGAAACATAAAATAGGAGCTATGGTTGTAGGAGACACTAATTTTTGGATTATTCTTATTGCTTAGTAATTTTCTGCCTCAGAAATTCAGTTTTTGATTGCAAGAAGATGTCTGGTTCTTCCCCATGAGGAACACACAGGGTGAGGTGCAAGATTAAAAAAATAAATCTACTGCATTTTGAAGGGTTGTGTTGGAAAATAGGTACCTAAGTCCAAGAGAAGGAGGCACAAGACCACTATCTAGTGCTTGAAAGTCTATATGTACTCAAATACATACCAATAAAGTCAACAAAGTCATCTGGACACCCTTGCTTCTAAGGGTCAAAGGTACCACCTTGCCTGAACTGACATCCTAGTTCATACTTCCCACAATTCACATTTCCAAGTTCGTCTTCACCAAATCTCTCAGAATAACACTTCTTTGAGCTAGTCTTAACCTAAAGGAATAGCTAGAAAAATATGATGGGATACTTTATGAGCAATAGAATTAAAATTCGCTGCAGTACAGCTAGTGTAAGGAAAAAAACCACTACGTGTAGTTCCATTTGTTCCCAGAAATGGTAGAAGTGTTTATAATTTTGATCAGTAACTTTAAGCTGCCATGATTTATTTAGTATTACAATGAAAGAAAGAATAATGTGAATTTCATGTAGCAGAATGATCAATGAGCATCAGTCTTGAAATTGTGTGGATACTACTGTGATAAACACACTGTTGCCCCACCACTCTAAATTAGACCACATCAACTACCTCTCTCTAAGACAATTTCTTGTGAAGGGGTGTCTGTTAAGTGGTCCGTGGTACTTGGCCCTGGAGCAAAGTATTTGTTCCTGACCCAATGTTAAGTAGTGGAATGGATATTGTTTCATTCTTCACTTTAGGGCCAATGTTTGAATTAAGCCCTTTTTGATTTACTGTTTTAGATCAGGGATGGATTTTCTGTGGCAAAAGAGGAAATGTAGTCCTTATCAACCAGCACTGCCTGATCTCACGCTTCTAATTGCTGTTGCGTAGAGCACTGCACATGATCTTGATCAATTAAACAGGGAAATTTTCATAAAATAAACTCTCCTCACACAGGCAAAGACCTGTTTTTTATGAATTCTGCATTTATTTAAGACATATAAAGGCTTTAAATTTAATATTAATATAGTACTTACTCTGTTAGGCCGGAGATAAACAAGATTACCAAATTTCCTAAGTTAACTTGGACAGCAGTGGCTACTGGCAGTTTTCATGGCTTCCTAAGCTCACATCAGTCTGAAATACTATGTTGGCTAAATCAAGCCTTTAACTAGGTTAGAATTTCATACTTTTTGCTCAATTATGGAAATGAAAAAAAAATACATCTATGAACTCCCTTAGTGTATGGAGAAACAATCTCCAAACAATCTCCAAATGACAAATTTCAGTACAGTAGGATTCTTTTTGGCTAATATAAAGCCAGAAAACACCAGACAGTTCCTCACTGCACCAATGCTACAGCAGCACTTTTCTGCATTTTAGCTGTTTTCCAGAGAAAAAACTAGCAAGCAGTACTTAGGCTAAAATATAGTCCTATCCTTTTTACATAAAATATTGATGAGGAATAAACACTTAGTATCCCTAGTGTGAATTCACTGGACTTCACAAAACCCTAATATATGGATTAAGAAAAGTTAACATAATCCTTTTATGGGAACTAAAATCAATTACACGTCAGCTTTGTAGTATTATAAATGTATTTAGTCAGTATAGAATTTTTCCACCAGCAGTCGTTGCAGATTGAAATTGACTAACCAGATGTTAAATATTAAATAGAACTAATCAAAGTATGGTTCAAGAGATTTTAAAAACAATGATCAAAGAGAGCTATTTATTACCTGATTCATGTTTCTATTCAAACACTGCTCCTATGATGTTATATCTACCTGAATTTAATTTGCTGCAAGCTCTTAATTTTTTCGGTTTAACATGAATGAGAAATATAAATCAATAAAATTATGTTAATGCAGTACGATAGGCAGAAAGGCACAAAGCTCAGAGAATTACAAATAAAATTTGCTGGAACAAAGTGTATATTAGGAACAAAATGAACCATAGGTCCAATCTGAAGATGATCAAATGTGGAGATCTTTCCATCAATTATAGACAGTTTGTCTTAGGGCCATTATGTAAAAAATAGATTTTATATTGCTTGCATGATAAATTTCATACATAACTTAAACACCATTGAAACAATAGCAAGAATACCTACTGACTGATATGAAATCAGGAGTGTCTCAGTCATTGCAAAAGAAAATCATGGATTATGCTTAATTGCTGAATTGTTTTAACATAGAATCTGTAAGTTTGGACTCCTTAATGCACAAAAAGTCACTCAATTAGCCTTTTTGTTTTCAGGGGGACTGAGCACTTCCCAGTCTCACTGAAACCAAGAGAAGTGCAGGTGAGGGGCTGGCTGCTCCCCTGCCTGGTACTGCACAAGGACTAAGGAGCTCTCCATGCAGTCAGAGAGCAACATTTAAAATGGATCAAAGGAAATGTTCTGTTATACAATGCATAATTAATATATGAAACACATTATCGTAAGAGTTGACAGGAGCCAAGGACCTGGCATTTGTTGCAAGAGTATAACTTAAAAGCATAGTTGTACAAAATGACTACATGTGCTGTTGTGTTCGATAAAATTATTCTGTCCCTATCCATTTTATAGTTTAAAGTACAAGTCATCAGAGATGGCAGAAAAACTTATTTTCCAGAGGAAATCTTGTCACTGTCTGTTAATGAGATTATGTCTTGATTTAACCAGCGGTAGATGCTATCAAAGGCAGATGACTTAAACAGATGGAATATTATGCTGATTGTGTGTGGCTTCTCCTGCACTGTGATGGTTTCTTCACACCGTTACAAACCCCACATCAGGAAAAATCACAGCAAATATCAAGCAATTACCTGTGATATTTTGTTCTCTGTGCCTCTTTCTCTCTTGAAACACACTAGCGAGTGAGGGATGTGGAAGCTCTATGTGAGCACAGACCTCCAGGTCCACAGCCAAAGGCGCTTTGTGTTGCTGAGAGGAGGAAAATGACTCACAGATCCCTAAAGTCTCTCTCTTCCTTCTTTTGTGTTACAGAGAGTCAGCTGGGCACCTAGTTGAGAAGCCGATAGATCTGCCAGCAGCCGAGGGACAGATGCAGATCCCAGAGTAGGGCAAGGGCTCCAGCCTTTGGACATGGAGGGCAACAAGACCTGGACACCACTGGATCCTTGCATAGCAAGCTTGCAGAGCAGCAAGAGTGGCAGGACGCACCTTTGGGCTTCTAGTTGGTAAAGCTTGGTTTAGTTAAAATATATAATGATAGCCCGAAAAAAATTCTGTCCTTAGCTAGTATATTCAGTGGCACCATTTAAAGTAATAAAGCCAAAACCAAATATCACTCTCTGTATTATGTCTTTCTGGATTGATTCTTAGTTTTCCCATCCTGGCTTTACAGAGTGGCAAGAATAATTTCCTTGTCAGGCTACACAAATTCCATGCAACTCCTCTGGTAATGAAAATTATCCTGCCTTCTGTAACCCCTAACATGGATGTGTCTTCCCTCACCCTCCTCACTGCAATCAAGTCCTTTGCTCCTTCAGGAACCTCCCAGCCCACTCTCAATATACCTGTGTCTTCCCACCTTTAACTGCTTCAAAAACTTCCCCAGGAAAGAAATCTCATTCTCCGGAGAGATGCAGCCCTCTCTTTCCAAAAGTTTTACCTCATCCAGAGTGGAGATGATGGAAAGAAAAAGAAATATACACATATGCATATATATTATTTATGTATGTGTTTGCCTACACATGTACATACACATATATAAACAATGTAGACACATAGGTGTATATATATATATATAAGCACACACAAAAGTAAGCAGAGACAGAGAAAATCAGACACTACACCATTTGTCACAAAGATGTATTTTTCATCCAACACAAGGGGTTATGAAGGCAACTAAAAAATACAATTGATGACCAATGGTCTTTAGCCAAATGGGAAAATTTGTGGAAGATGTATGGAGTCAACTACAGTTTTTATGAATAAAAAATTTTCTCTAATCTTGTTCTGACAAACTTCCAAAGTCCTTTGCTGAATTGCTGCTTCTTCTCCAACAAACATGGTATAACCAGGCAGAGGCATAGAGAATTGCGATTTCATGATTCAGCTCTGCCAAAGTTATGAGTAGCTGAAAACAGTGTTGTATTTATGGAAAATGCTAAGCATCCTTAATTCAAGGTAGCACTACTTTTGCCACCAGTGCAGCAATTCTTTGGCTATCCTTGCACTGAAAAGCATTTAGAATTTTCGGTCTTCATGATTAGCCAGAAAATAATTTATCTTATGAGTAAAGAATCATTTTAGACCAAGTTTTATGTTTAATCAGAATAAAAATGATTTTTTGGTGTTATTCTCTCTGTTAGAGTTTAGAAATAAAATTAAGTAATGCATTTTTACCAAATAGTGTGGTAAACCTGCTTAGTCAAAACTGGATACTCCTTGGGAAGGAAAAAGGAAACTAACCACTATTTCTAAAAGCTACAAAATGGTTTACTTTTATTGCTTTTGCACAAAAAGGCCCCAAAGCCTCAGAGCTATGATTCTCTAAATCACTGCTTTGTAAGCTTGACTGATTGATTTAAAAGGTGCAAGAGATTTATAATGATTCACTGTGTAAGCCACTGATTTTATATTTAAGTCAGAAGACTGCTTTTAAATGACAGAAAACTTTAGACCTAACATTGGACTCAGCAGGTGATCCACTGCTCAGAATTAAAATGGCAGCATTTTGCTGGCACAAGTGTTTGAAGTGGGGTTTTGAAGCACAGGCAGAATGCAATTTATCTAAGATTATTGCAGAGAGCATTGAAATCTATGCCAGAATTTTCAAAGCTCCCCCCTCTCTGTGTTTAATGTGGTAGGTATGCAAATAGCTGGATGATCAGTATTTTTCCACAGGTATTCTCAAAGATAATTTTAAGCACCTGTCTTTTGAGATTCTGTACAGATGGCCAGAATTTGAAACAAGATTAATTACTCTAGTAATTTTGTGTTGGTCTAGAAGCAGAATTATTTTCACAGGCTGATTGATTGTGCAGTAAAGAAACAAAAGGAGATTCTGCTGTACAGTGGATATAACAAACCATATATACCCTTGTACTCATGAGTAGTGAAAACAGAAAGGAGAGTAGAGGAGGAAGGAATGAGGGAAGAGAGGTTACTGCTTCATCTCTTCTAAGGCTGGATCGAGGACACAGCAACTGACCTCAACTGTTCTGTAGGGTAAGACTAGTTAGACAAGACAGCAAATTTTATGAGGGCACTACAGTTTTTAGCCATGAGGAACAGCAAACTTGCTAGAGATACCTTGTCAAAAACACTTCTTTGATGTGGTAGAGCTTTATAGGGAAAGCTAATATGCTAGGCAGCCTGCGTTTGGGGAGATTTAGGTTTGCATTTCAGGTGTCCCCCATCTTGATCAGGATGATAAGAAAATATTTGATGTCAATACTCAGTTCAAACAGGATTTACCAGCAGTAACCTTGATTGACTATGCCCCGACACTTCTTCTATATTTGTGAAAGTGAATATTGGTGTCGTTGCCAGCCTGGCATGAAAAGACACCTTGAACCACACCAATACAATAAATCTGACACTAAAACCCCAAAAGCTTTTCCATATTATTTCTACAGAACATCTTACTTATTCTTTCCCTTCACTCTTCAGGCAGTGAGCTTGTCTCTGAAGTCCCAGTGTCTACAAATTTGAATGAAATGAGTTGCTCTCTGAATCTATGTGTTTAAGGACACTGTACAGGCATTTGTTTGAAATTTCTTTGTCTGAGATACCTGTAAGCAAGGTAGGGATTGTCTTCCAGATTTAGGGCTGTAAGTGCAGGATGGAAAGTTAAGCCGTAGTTTCAAAAGAAGATTTAAATATTTTCAATAAACTTTTCACCAAAAATAATGTGAACAACAAAAGAAGAAATTCCTTGCAATATTGATCTCATCACAATAGATCACACATGCTTAGGAATGATAATCAGCTGTATAGAAGCAATCCCTACTCAAAAGTATGTCCTTTAGTAATTGTGACAAATAGAGAAACACTGTTTTATTGCTTTACGTATCAAAGTGCTACTTATTGGCACAAAGATTGAGGATGAGGGTCTTGGTTTTGATTTCTTTTATCACATAAGCTTACTGCATGACAGTAAGCAGGTTGTTTCTCTGTTAGTTAATATCATCAGATCTCTGTAGTCTAAGAGGTACAGACCGACACACTATAAACAACCTGGGAAGAGAATGGCCTAGCTGTGGTTCCCTGTGCATTACTGAAAATGAGTCTTTAAATCAAAATGTGTGAAAAAAATAATAACAGCAAGCACCAGCATTCTGGACCAAGCCATGGCTGTGAAGTCCTCAGCTGGATGAGGCCAAGAGTAGGGAAAGCAGAACTCCTGTGCTACTGGTTTCTTGTATTTAATTCCTCAGCAGATGGTAAAACCCTGTCCATAGCCACATATTTATTCTTGTCTACTCTTTCTTGCTGGTTTAACATTCTATAGATTTTTTTTTCCAACTGTTTGTTACTGTAACCCAAACCCTAAATCATCATACAAAGATCTTGTCTCATGACCATTTTGTGACTTGGTGTCACTGATATCTCATTTTAACATGTAGTAAAGACACACATTATTAATCTCTCCACAAATTTTCTGTAATACCTTTGTCTTTAGAAGGTAGATTTTAGTCCTTTTATCTCTTTTTAACCCAGGGACTAATATTTTTTGTTTAAAACTTTAAAGCTTAAAAATGAAAGCCTAGATTAAATGCTTCAGGAAAATCTGAAGAGAACTGATTTTTTTTTTCTAAATTCAAGAGCTTTGTGTTTACAGAAAAGTTTTTGAAATGCATTTTCTGAAATGTTTATAAAGTGCCTGCTGCCTGTGCCCCTGCACCTCAAAAGGGAGTTGATTCTAAGACCTGTTAGTTCTACATTTTCTATATTTATTTGGGAAAAAACCCAAACCACCAGGATAATTATCTGTATTAACTGTTTTATGTTGATGGTTTTTCCTTTTCCTTGTTTAATGTTGCATGTCTGTTAGAAGAGATGTCTGAAACAACAATTCAAGACCTGTTGTAATCTCAATCCATTTGTTAATATTTTTTTTTTAATTAGAGATGGGAAGCCAATCTTTTTATGTGTTTGATGTAATTCTTATAGTCACATCCCAATCCTCATTGGTTTGTGAACAGTATGGCAGTACAAACAATACAAAGCATTTGTTTTCAATTATAATTCAAGATTCAGGTTGCAAATGATTTGCATTATAGCTCTTAGCATAGGCTAGATTTACAGCAAACACATTAAAATAATTAGCATTGTTCTTAAATATGAGTCAGTAAAATTGAAAGTGACAGTAAGTTGATGAAGGTAATAAAAAAACCTTAATCTGGTTGAGAGTGGTTGAGCAATAAAAAATACACCTTTGTAGAAAGCAAATGTTTCATACCAGTAAACCTGCAGAGAGAGTGTTCTGGGCGTATTCAGTTGGGGCAGGCACTGCCACTCCTGCACCTGCCCAGGTTAAGTCCAGGCTCAGTCTCAGCTGACCCAGTCTTTCTGTATTAACAGGTCTTCAGGAAAAATGATGGCACAGAGCTACTCAAAAGGCTCTATCCTTGCAACGGCTTGGATCAATACCTGTTTTCAGAGAGCTTCGAGACACACGGTGAGCTACGGGGCAGGAGAGGGAATAAAGCTGAGTTGTCAGCTACTTGAGGATAGGGAGACCTGTGATAGATGGCACCTGGCTGATGCGTTTGCTGGCTAGTTTTTCATCAATGTATGTCATCTTCCTTTTAAAGAGATAGCCAAGAAAGGCAGCCAAAAAGAAGGCATTTCTTTCCTTTATTTTGGTGGATGCATGGGAGTTGTGGGATACTGTGTAAAGAACAGGGAGACCTTGGCTCATCCCTGGGAGCAAGTTCTGGGAAAACTTTCCCAGTTGTTGCTGCTGGCAGGCAGGGATTGAGAGGCACCACAGGGATGGAACCGGTGGGGCACTGGGTACGGTGAGTGCCCACAGAAAGCAGGAAGCTGACAAGCAGCCAAAGCACTGAAGTGGGGAAACTCCCCCAGATTTCTCTCAGGGACCTGGAAAGACACAGTTGCTGCAATAGAAAGGCTGTTGGCCAAGGCACAAGCCTGAAGAAAATAACATATCCTGCCAGTGGGCAAGGGGGATAGTGGTCTATCAACCCTTTAATTTCTATTGTCTGTAATTTTCAGTAGTCTTGTTTAAAAAAAAGAAAAAAGTAGAGTCTGTGCCCGGAATTTTCTTTTTTTTTTCCTCTTTTTTTTTCTTTTTTTTTTTTTTGGTGGATGTAAGGGGTTTATGAAGATTCACCTGAAAGGTGAGTTGAGGTCCCGTTTCAGGGCTGCATTAGTTAGGAGGGCCATATATCCTTTACACAATGATATGTCAGCATCTTTCTTCTTTAATGGAAGGCTTTTACTTATATGAATGTTTATTTGCAGCCTTGCTGCACAGAAGCTTCACATAAAATATGCAAAGACAGGACTTTGGGTCTGTAAATAGCATTATGTGTAAAACTCTGTTAATGGCACTGTACAGAAGCTGCACTGTCTTATCCTGTTGTCTCACCTACATTGTCCTTTCTGGCTTCATGGATCTCCTCCTTCAAAGACAGCAGCATATTCACTCTGCCAACAGGTTTTGAGCTGGTTCATCCTGCATAAAGTGAGAGCAGGGACAAGTGACAACCACATCTTAAGCTTAGCATGAAACAGAAAATTGAGGCAGAGCCTAGACATGCTTTTTGTCTGCTGGTTATTTTGCTATAACATACACAGCAACAAACACAAAAAGTGTGCCAGTGTTTTTGCTTTTGAATTGAACCGTATAGAGGATTGCTTTCTTTGTTCCTTCTAGATTTCTGTGAGTCAAAACAATACCCAAATGTCTTGATATCCTACTGGTGTAAATACAACAGGGTTGATGTAATTCAATCGAACAGCTCAAGATCCAAACACCTGATAACAAGGAGAATTGTTGTGTGAGTCTTTCATATCCGTGGAGATGCCAGAGGCTGATACTGTGTGCCATGAGCCAGGAAACAGTGTAGCTGCAAGGAAACGGACCCACAGAGACTGCGCTGGCTTATCTCACCTGTGCAGAGGTATGAGCACTTGGAGCAGATGAGTGCTGTGAGGCTTGAAAACTGTATGATCAAACATAGAGCAGAAATCACTCACACTTTTCCCATGTTTTACACGTACCTAAAGAGTCTGTTAGGAGCTCTGCTCAGTTTCAGCGATAAGGAAGAATAACTATAGTTTTATAATCAACTAAAAGTATGCATGAAGGAGTGTGGAGAAAACCAAGTAATTATAGTTAGCAGAATAGGTTATTGCCAACGCTTAAACACTTCCTTCAACAGCTTAGAAACTCAATCTGTGGGATATGAACAGTTAATGAAAAACACAGACAGGAGCTGGGGGTGCATGAAAGACATGGTTTCAAGACCCATTTAAATGTATTTTCAGCAGTACAGAAAATAAAAATTGGTGAATTTTGAAGGTGATATTTACTCTTAAATTCTGCATCTTTTTTTTGCTGCATGATGTTACCATAACCCCTAGGTGGTATTCAAACTTTATAAATCAGATTTGTCTGTTATTTATTCTATTTGTCATGCATTTGATGTGTAGTGCAATTTTCAGAGATTAAAATGATATATCCCTAATTCTTGGATGCTCTTTGATCATGTTTATTCCTTTACTCCTTTAAACGTTGCTGAATAATTGTATATGCATTCACTAGCTGACGAGTACATTCCCTGTTTGATGGGCTAACTATGGAAACATACTAGTCTCTTCATAGTTAAGTTTGTAACTAGTTTTGAGCTGTAAGGCCAGTTTTGATGTATCGTCTACCTATACCAGAATAAATCCCTGGAATAGAAACTTAAGATATGTGGAATAGTTGGAGAAAATTTTGTGAAGTTTTGTAGCTAACTGTTGCAACAGACATAATTTAATATTTTACTGCTAGAAAATAGTTTTCTATCTTGTTGACCTCTCAGAAATACTGTTTATTTCTGTGCTGGGAAAGTATGACACATTAATGTTGTTACTCCTGGATAGGTTTAGCTGGTTCTAAATGAATTTGGGAGAGCCTGTTAAATCTATCAATCATGGGGAGGGGAATTTCAGCATTTCACTCACAATCTTTGGAGGATTTTATACAAGTTTCTGCAAGACTCCAAGAACAGCAAGCACCCAGACTCCACAGGGTGGGTTATTCTCCTGCATGACCTACCTGTCCTTGTATAGAGTTATACTTCCCAGCTCTGTGGAACAGAAGAGCTAAATAAACCTTCCAGAAATGAGTTCAGAACAACAGGGTCACAGAAAAACCTTCAATATCCTCTGAAATTCCAGAAGAAATGTGTTATTAAGGAGCTGCTATGTGAGCAGAGCCAGCCCCGAGTCTGTACCTGGTTGAGACGTGCTGCTTGGCTAAATGGGGATGCTATAGCTGTATTTAACAGCTGTTAATCTCCCTGGAGTTAAACTAGCTAATGTTTCTGGCAAAATTAGATTTCACATGGGAATAATAAGTTCTAATTTGGTATATAGTAATAGCCATACATCCTCTTATCCATCACAAAGGACTCTGCTGGGACAGAAGACACAGTGAGACAAGAACCAGCTAAGGTGCAGAAACACATTTCTTGTCCTGCTACATATATATATATATATATATATATATATATATATACGCCCAGGATTCACCTGCTGCTGTCTTACTGGGATGAAAAGCCCTTTGGGCCCTTCCAGCCTTCTAACACAGCAGAGCTGCCCAAGGTTTCAGGAATGCTCACTTAAATACCAACAAAACCAGACCAGTAGAATGTAGAAAAGAAAACCCCAAACTACACAGAGCAGTTTGTTGGTATGGGAAAAATCCATCCCATCCCTCACACCTGGCAATCAGCCTTTCCATCTGCAATGCAAGAAAGCCAGCAATTAGATGCAGGGAGAGGCTGAAGCAGGCAATTGTAGGCAGCAAACCTTCTGAGGATAGGGGCTCCTGTCAGCAAACTCACTGAAGGGGAACCAGTAACTGGTCCAATTACAGGGAAAGCTGTTTCTAGGAACTTTCATCTCAGGCTAACATTGTAATTCTGGTATTGCACGAGGCTCCACTTCCCCTTGAAATCTGTGTTGCTCTTTGCCTGGTGGAGGGGTCATCTGTATTTTGTATTACTATACCTACACTAATGCAACTTAACTATGTATACACTAGCATATACACGTGGTAAATGTGTGTGTTTATATGCATATGTGTACAGAATAGTGAGCTAGATAGATAGATAGAGATTAGATATAGATACAGATTATAGATATGGATATGGATATGTAAGTTCCGTACAAGAACTTTTCATTCTGTAGGGAGTAAAGCTGTGCTTGGATACAGATACGCATATACTCTGATTGTATTCACCCATTTCACTAGGGTGAGGGCTATACTAGAAATTTTGGCTTGTATTTTGTGCTCGCCACAATGGTATTTTACTTTTCACAGTATTTCCATTTTGACAGAAGGTGAAGTGTAGTCAGTGACAATAATGAAGAAAAAAACCCCTGCATTCACTGATAGAGCTCCTGTTTGAAGACCTGGCTTAGGAAGTTTTAGTAAGTAAAGAACTCTTTTGTCAGCATAAGCTCTATTTATATTGGAAAGGCTTAGTGGAATAAAACAACAAGCCATACATGATTTGGAAACCTCACCAGGGTTGCACCACTTCTGATAGTGCAACTTTTCTGAGCACAGAAAACCCCAGTGTGGTATGCTTTCATGCCTCTGGACAGGCAGGTTTAATGAAAAGGAGGCATGTATGGGTCTGTCGGCTTGGCATTGAATAAACACATATCTAATTATCCTTATTATAGTTTTCCTCCTACTTTTGACCATTTTTGTGTCATATTACATGGTTTATTCCACAGACATTCTGATTTCTACTACCCTGTTTGCAAACCCCACTGTTCTTTTTCTAGGAGACCAAATATGAAAAAAAAAATATTAAATGTCAGCTTTCCAAGTTGCAATGGCGTTCTGACACAATGTTCATTAATACAGGGTGTGGTGATGTGGTAAGAGCTATTAATTCAATTTCTTTCTCATTGTCTTCTTTTTGTTTCCCAGGGAAGCTCAGTCTGTTTCATCTTCTGAAAGTCTAATAAGTATTTTGAACAGGTTAGAACTATAAATCTAGTATTGCTAAATCCTACAGAAAAAAAATTGCTCATGAAATATATTGATTACAACTGATAATGATTTTTCCACCCTCTCTTCACTGGAGGCAAATAAATAACTATGGAAGTACAATGGCATTGTCATGGCTGGAGGTTTTGCTTTAGTACATTATAGAAGTCTGTGAATACCCGTAGCAATAAGCCTTATTTTCCGTGTGATAATGTTCATTGTCTGTGCTTCTAAGTTCTTACTGAATTTGATACTGAATGCTAGTGATTAACAATTACATGTCCTCAGAATTCCTGATTTGTTTCCTCTGTCAGGACTGTGAGTCTATTAAGAAGTGATTAGGGAGGATCTCCTTCAAGTCTCCTTCACATCAGGATTCTCCCTTTTTTGGTTCAGTTAACTTGAGGTGGGAGTTGCCTGTGGTATTTTCTACATTTCACCTTCCGAGGTTATGGGCACTATTCATATGCTGGATCTCCCTCTGAGATGAATAAGTATGACTTTTATGAATTTTTCTTCACTTGTAGAATTTAATTTACATGAATAATTAGAGAGAGAGGAGTTAAAACTGCTATTTAAAGAGGTAGCATCCTTTTGTTAGCTTATTGTCCAGCTTTGGAATCCAGTTGCTTTAAAAAGTATCTGGGCTTTTCTCCATAGGGATTTTCCTCTTTGTAGTTTTACCTTGATCTAAATCAGCCTGTTGTAAAGTAGAGTTTGGAATGGAGTTTGCCAAAGAAAAACTATTATCTGGAGAACTAAAGGGACTTTCAGTTTTCCCTCGGAAATGTTTGCTGGCTTCTTTTTCTGATGTGGTCAGGATTTGCTACCAGATTTATGACAATGTTGTTTAATTCATACATCAAAATAAATAAATTAAGTGCTTAACTTCATTTAGTTCTTTGTGCCATTTCCTGTGCTGTTAGGGCTTTAATGAGCCCAGCTGCTCTGTAGAATTGCTGAGGGTGGAAGTTGGCCTGGGAGGGGAAGGAACAGCTTCTCTTTGAAGTGCTGTCATGGCAGGATCACTAAAGCAAAGCTTCGAAGGGGAAATTCCTGTTTCCCTTCCTATTCTACTTCAGTGGTCTTGACAGCAGCAGTTAAATAAGGAGCAGCACTAAGGTTTTCATACTTAGATTCTCAGTCATTTGATGTCAAGCTTCCAATGGGAACTGAGGGGGAGAGAGAGAGAGAAATAAAAGGAAAGAAAGGGAAAGAAAAGGAAATAAAAAGGGAAAACATGGAAGGAAGAGAAAGGTGTTTATAAATGCTCTGTACAGCCACTCATCCCAGAACAGCACCCACCAGCATTCTCTGTGTCCATCCAACACTCATTACTGGATCTGGGAATGCTAAGGTTACCTGTATTTGCCAAGATTTGTTTTTCTAACTGGTCTTAGGTCATGAGGGGAGAGGGAGCACAGCTTTAACTGTGAGGGGTAAGAGAGAAGGAGAACGACACCTCATGGCAAGTGGTGCCTCACTGACTTTCAGTGAGGCTGCAGAGTTTTTCATAGGCATTCAAAAGTGTTAATTCCAAACAAATTCAATTACAGCAATTCTCTAATCTTTCCCTGGTAATGTATTTGCTGAAAAATTGTGGTCAAAGTCATTAGCAGTCTTATATTTGCTGAATGCAATTAGCTACTCTGTGTTTCTAAATACATATGTGTATTTACATGTCTGAATGAAATCATATGACAAAGTAAGACAACGGATTACTCCCCTTTGTCCCCCACCTCCTTCAAATTTGGAAATGACCTGCAAGTCACCAGCATCCAGCACTATGCATGCGATGGCCAAAAATTTTGTCCTCCTAAAGATTAGTTTCAAAGAGCCCCCTTCTTTACCTGTCCTATGCATTTATTTTAGGGTGGCTTACCCTATGAATTCCTTATAGTTAATGAGAATATGCTGGATATCCACTTCAGGAGAGAAATTTAAATTTTAGATAGCTAAAGTTAGTTGAGATAAATCCCTTTAACAGTACCAAGCCTGAAGAGGCAAAGCTGCAATGTTGAATTAGCTGTTCTCAGCAAAGTACCTTCAGAAGGTTCCTTCTTACATTTCAGGGCAGAAAAAACTATCCTACTGTTGTGGAGTAAATGAAGGAAAATAAAGATGAAAATGAGACAGTAGTAATAGTGTTAAGTGTCTGCTGAGGAATCTTAGCAAAGTCTTCCTTCTTTTTCCTGAAGACAATCATCATCTTGGGTACCTGCAAAGCAGGTACTAAGCAATAACAGTGTCTTACTACAGGAAAGCTTTTTTTAAATTTTAAACTTTAAAATTTATTTTTTTAATGCAATCTAAAACTCTATCACGGCTGTAGAGCAGAGTGCACTTGTTCTTATAAGGTCTTCAGAATATCTTCTGTACTTGGACTGTGTGTCTTTTTAAAATATTTAGGACTAAATCAACTACTGGATTTAACAATAATAATTGATTTTGTTTTTTTTTTTTTGTCTCAGGAACAACATTTCAGAGAAATATGGGTTGTTTTGTACCTCTCTGTGCAAGTTTTGTGGCCAGGTATCTAGGAGGATGTAGGCAGTTAAATTGGCCATGACCCTGCTCTTTGGAGAGACCTAGAACTCTCTTAGACACATTATAACTTGGATTGCATTTTAGTTTTACAGTTTATGACGTGGGGAAGGGACCTGTTCTGTAGCCTCTTGGGTATGGTGGTTTTGAAGTAGGTGCTCAGTAGACTTCCTTGAATCCAGTGACTGCTGCTCACAGCTGTGGGCACTTAATGTTAGTGACCTACCTTGTCCCTTTCAGTCCTGTGTTCTTAAAAACAGCTGCATTAGCACTACTGAACTGACACCTCTTTCCTGATACATATATTGGTTATATTTAAAGACATACTAAATGTGGGTTACTTTGCAGTTGTTGCAGTAGTCCTTTGTATATGAAAGAGGACTTAGTTTCAATAGCAGTGTTCAACGGTGTCATGAATGTTTTTCGTCTGCTTGTATTCTGTAAAACTGTGGGGTAGCACTGGCAATTCTTCTGTTCTATTCTTACCTCTGTAATAGTCAGACAAGTCCTTGGAGTGCTTGGTTACATAGCCAAGATGGTTAGATAATGTAACATAATTTGTATTATTTCAAATAAAACACACTTCTTGTGTGCTTGACTTTGCAAAGCTAGGAGATCTAAAATGCTTTTTTCTTCTTGAGAATTTATGCATCAAATTTGTTTATCAGTAAAGTCTTTTTTTTTTAAAGGGTAACTGTATTAGAGATATCAAATTGCTCCCAATGGAATATTGTTTTCTGATACTTGTAAGGGACTTCTGTCTTCTAATGGAAAGACCTAAAGGCATTCTGAAAGCTCAAAGGAGTGAATGGAAACTCTTTTCCTTTGATTTTTACGCATCTGTAGTATCAAAAACTACTCAACTCATTCTTTATTCATCTAAGTTTGCCCAAGAATCATAAAAGATACCTTAAATGCATTCTTTGACCTGAATTATGATACAGATAATACTCTGAAATATAATATGCTTCACCACACAGTAACCAGGTAACATCAATTTACATCATTGCTTTTGCTAAACATGAGAGTTCTGTATCTTTTTTTTTTTTTTTGCATTTAACTCTGCTTCTCCAGAAAGAGTGAATCTCATGTGATTCATACAGATTTTGAAAAATTTAATTGAGAGTTTTGTCCTGATTCTATTTGCTTGGTGATACTTTCAAGGGAAAGGTAAAAACTTATACTTATTTTCTCCCTCAGAACTTCAGATGGCAGAGTAAAGAAGCTGATAGCTACCTCATAAATCTTTTCATTATTTGGGGAGGGGGTGAATCAAAGCAGTCATCACAGGTTAGATATTTCCTCCTTGGACTTTTGGTTTTACATGTATCTGTTTCTACAGTAGCCTACCAAAAAAAAAAAAAAAGAAAAGAAAAAAGAAGAAGAAAAGTAAAAATAAAGCTAAATGGTGCATGTCAGGCTCTCCATTTTAGTTTTCCTCTTTTTCTTCTAGCAATGTTTCTTATCTCTTCTCTGTCTTATTTTATAACCTGTTCAAATTCTCTGTTTATATGGTCTTTGGTCTTGGCCTCACAGGTTTGTTGTCATCCATAGATTCTCATCATCATCTTGAAATCTCCATGTGGCTTCTACTAGTCATTTCTATTTTTTCCATACTCCTCATTCTACTGGAGAAGTAACAATTACCTGTACAACTGTCTCAGCAAACATTTGTCTCCCTTCTCTATATATAAGCCTATTGAATGCCACATGGTTCCTCTACTCACATTATTTCTCTTTTATGTTCACTGGCATTGTTTACACCTACAACTGTAACTTTTGTTCATCTCTACTTTTTCTGACCATCTTCATAGGCTTAGCTTTTAAGTTGGTTCCACTTCCCTGGCTGTCTTTCCTGTTTCAATCACTGTTAGACACGTCCTCAATTACAACTTCAGTCTTCTGGCCTTTCTTGACCCTTTTAACTGTTAGTGCATTATTTGCTTATGATGAGTCACATCCTCGACTTTCCTATCTAAACCGTGTTCAGGTCTAAAGATCTTCTCTTTCTTCTCAAAAAAAATATATGCCTATCAACCTCTTTCCACCTGGAGATAAAATTCTTACTTTAAAACAAGAACAAATTCTCTTTGGTGTCTATACAGTTTCAATAGATAACCATTAACACAGTGTGCTGAGTATGCGTTGCATCTTCAGTTGCTGGTTTTAGCTGCAAGATTGATGATTAACTGTTCTAAAACACTTTTCTTTCATGTTTTTATGTAATTGCTTTTAAACCTATTTTGTTTTACTGTGGTTTTGTTTTGATGTGGCTTCTAAAACATATGAGTTTCATAATTTAGTTTTGTGTTCTGTGGAAGAAAACTTCCTTTTTGTATTGTTTTTTTCTACTGTTGTCTAAAAATTAAACTATGACCCAACACTTCAACACTATGATTAAGCTTAGAAAGAAAAAGCAACACCTACTATGAAATTATGAAGGGCACATTTGGTTAAAAGTTTAGGAACAATTTTGAGTTGTTTTGGTTCTTAAAAGTCTTTAACAGAATATTGTAAATAATATTTCTAGCTAAAAATCAGATGAAGATGATAATTTATGGTCAAGTTAAAAACTTCTAAATATAGGTCTGACAGAGCATTAACTGCTTCGGGAACCGATATTTTATACCAATTATCCACTGATCATCTTCAGCCATCACACAATGACAATTAGATAAAGCTAGTAGAAACTGAAAATCTTTGGTAATCTCTCTGGAGATATGTCAGTGAGGGGTAGAAACAGATGAATATTTATAAAGATTATTAATAAAAATTATTTAAAGAGGGGAAAAGAAGAGGACTATAGGTAAATCTATCAAGAAAGAAGACACTGGTAATGAAAACACTTGTTTGGATTTTAAAAAAATCTGCTTTTAGGTTTTATTTGTTTGGTTGTGTTAGTAAACAGATGTATGTTCTTGCATCCTTGTACTTCAGCAGCAAGTGGATTCATTATGATCATTAGTTTCCTGTGGTAGTGCTACATCAGGTACATTTTCATCAGTACTGCTGCTAGCGTTATCAGCTAATGTGAAGCCTAAGATAAGCAGAAAATTATTTCCTTGTATAGTCCATATGAATCTCAATATCAGTGAAGAAGAAGAGCCAAATCTCAAGAGGGCCTAAGAACCTACACTTGGAGTTGATTCACCCTTTTCAGACCCTGTCAGGATCTGTGTATAGTAATAATGTCACTGCATTGCTGCTTAGATCTGACTGCAGTGTGTTAGCAGCCTTCATTCATCAACAAAGTTCTTTATTTACTTGTTTGTTTGTTTATAATTTAACCTTTTTAGTCCTTTCAGTTCATTACTGAGTCAGAAACATCACTGTCTAGTATATTTCCTCACTGTTTTCTATCTCTTCGACTTGCACGTAAAGAAATAGTTACTGATTCACTATAATCACTGACATTTACTCTGCTTTCATTTGTTTCTGTACTGCTAACTGTTTCCTCAGTTTCATTATTATCAAACAGCTCTTCAGTGATAGACTGCTGTTCCTCATCTTCATATTGATAATTTTATTTTCACATGCATCATCCTGATTTTCAACATCTTCAGTGCAGTCCTCAGAAGATGAGTCATTTGCAACAGGCAGATTTTCATTACTGGAATCATCTTTAGTGTCAGAATGTGTTGGTCTATTCTCAGGGATATTGTTTGCTCCTCTGTTCCTTTCATTATCTCTTAGAAGAGATGTGCCTGATGTACTTGCTTGGTCATTATCCAGATAATTAAAATCAAATGTACTTATTTTGTAGATTAAACAAGAACATTTTTTATTATGATTGTTTGTGTTTGAAGCTTTAAAAACATCTTAGTATAAATGTTGAACTTAATTTCACTGCCTATTTAAACATTTAATGTGAGAAATATTTTCATTCAATAGGTAAAACAACGTTAATTTTTAATAGGTTTGCTTCATGTAAATATATATGTTGACATTGCATAATTTTGAAAAAAGTGGAGGAGGAAGACATAAAAGTAGAGGTTCTGGTAGCTTCTGTGTAAAGGTTGTAGTTTGCATGTGTTACAGCAGTCACTGGTGAAGGCCAGAAATCATAGAAGGTAAGAAAGGTCAGTGTGGCTGCAAGCTGTATGTGGGTAACATTTCTAGCCAGTAGAAGGCATAGAGGAAAGGGCATATATGTTACAAACCACAGTTTTCAGAGTCTGAGACTGTCCCAGCCAACTTGCCCAGCCTAAGCTAGTAATGTTGACTACCTCCACAGTCCATGGAGAAAAGTTCCTGGGGAAATGTCTCTCCACATGTTGTAGGCATCTGAGCCAAAGATGAAATTTTCTCTACAGCTATTTCTCTCTGCACACTGATAAGTGATTATGTTATGAAAAGGAGGTATTTGCCACCACCCTCTGGGTGCAGCCTGTCAACCTGTGGGAACCCACCACACAGACCACTTGTCTAGACCCTCACACATCAGTTTCTCCAGGAGGAGGCTGTGGGAAATCATATTGAAAACCTTGGACAAATCCAGGTAGACAATGTTCACTGTTCACCCCAAATCAAGCCATCAGGTTACTCTGTCATAGAAGGTGATCTGATTTGTTGAGCACGATTTACCCTTGGTGAATCCATTCCAGCTTTTCTCAATTATGTGCTTCACTTAACTTGTGATAGCCCCCAAGAGGATTTGTTCCATAACATTCCCTAGGACCGAAATAAGACTATACTATAAGTTCCTAGATCCTCCTTTAAGCTCTTCTTGTAAATGGAGGTGACCTTAGTCTTCTTCCAATTCTCCTACCTCCGCAACTTTTCAAATATTATGGAAAGTGTCCTCACAATGATGTCAGCCAGCTCTCTTAACACTTTTGGGTGGACAACATCAGGGCCAATCAATTTGTAGGGGTAAAGCTCTTGGGACAGTTCACAAACAAACTCTTCCTTCACTGACAGTGGGTTTGTGGTTGCACCAACCTGAGTTTCTGTCCTAAAAGCTGGGGACCCAACAGTGCTGTTAAAGACAGAGGTGAAGAAATTGTTGAGAACTTTTGTCTTTTCAGCATTATTCGTGACTAATTCTCCTCTCCTGTTTTTTTTTTTTTGTGTTGTTTTTGTAGGCACTTCCAAATCTGTGGAAGTAGATTTGACCTATGGAATTTTATTATGCGTATCTGTAACACTGTTATGAAATTTGAATCAGTGTGTTCTGTAGTACTTAATTCCGATCAATGTCAGCTTCCCTAAAATCACTGTGCTTGTATTTCCTTGTACACATTGTGTCTTCCTGACTTAATATTTCTAATACTGTTTGTACAAGATGTTCTGTAGTTGCAGCCTTATGGTGCTAATCATGCTTGGCTCATTCCATTGAACTGGATCCAGAATAATCTCATTCTGCATTAGGGTTATCCTCTTTGAAGAGTCCTTATATCCGATGGAGGGATTTAGAGTCTCAAAGAGTGTGATCTAGTTAAGGCCAACATTCATATTTTTACATAAAGTAGTGTGGAAACTAAAACACTGTAAAGTTTCAGTTAAGGGAAGGGACTTAGTAGACAGCAATAAGTTTTGCCACCGTTGTCCTATTATTTTGCTTTTGGACATCCTAACAATTTTTCATCTTCTTTTGTTCACCAAATTTCTTTTGTGCACATTTTTGGGCTTCCATTAAAAAAAGAACAACAACAAAATCCAACCAAACAAAAACCAACAAAAAAAGCAGCAGCTTTAGAACTCTCTACTTGGAGTTAAAACAAGACAAAAGATTATCCTGTGACCTTTAATGTTCATTACCATCCTGATTTGGTTGCTAGGAAATATATTTACTACAGATTGTGAAAACAAATTCTCCGGCTTTGAGGTTCCAATATATATTTTGAAGAAGAATGGTCATTTCTGTATACAGGTAACAAGTTTTGAGGCAAATTTCTGAGCCTCTCTTGAGTTTTGTACATAGGCTGAAAAACAAATGCTTAATTTTTCCTTCTCTATTTTTCTGTCTAAAAAATCTGTAATATCTGATTCTTTGTGGGTTGTATATAAATGTAAAGATGGTGTCACTGAGAGTAATAATATAAAGAAATCATGCTCATGGAATTGACAGTGCCTGAGAATTACCAGCAGACATTTTGGTTTTGCTGTATTATCTTTAATAATACAACAAATGTCCTTTTCTGAAAATAATGTAGAATCCAGGAAAAGAAGGAGACATTAGCTTTCAAAATATGCATAATTTGAACAAAATAATTTTTATGTTTCAAATTTTTGGAATAAGAATTTGTTACTATTAAAAAAACAAAAAACAAATTTTTAAACAAGAGATTTAGGAGGATAAAAAATTGGAGGCTGAGCCAACTGAGTGAAAATAATTTGCACAGTTCTAGTTACAAGTCAAAACTCATGTGAATCCAATCTCATAGTAGCTGAGAATTGTTTTCACATTAAAGTTGATCAAAGACATCTGAAGGTCACTTTTTTCCAATCTGGACAGTATATATGTCTCCAAACTCTGTTGGCATTGTCATGCCAATATGGTCAACCAATCTGGTAAAGGACTAAGCAAATACAAAGGCTTAGCTTTCAACTTGGCTTGAGAAGTTGTCCTAGAGAAAGCCAGGGACATTTTGGCGGGCTAATGTGACTAAGATGCACAAGATTCAGCTCCCTAGTAGCGTTTCAAACATCCCAAAATGCTAAAATACTTTGGCATATTCTTTATTCTCTGCCTCTAAGGAAGAGTGACTATAGCCAAAATAGTACTGGAAAATGCTTCCTTGCAGATATTCCTATGTGTTATCCTCGAGACCAATCCTTGTTAGAGTCTGGAAGGAGCCAGAGTATTTGGTAACATACAGTATGGAAACTCATGGGAAAAATTTTGAGTTTTTGTATTGGCCCCATTTTATACAGTAGTGGAGCAAATTCACATTCTCTGGGTCAAAGCTGAATCTTGAAGGTGGACAGCATTTCTGTCTTCAGCTTTTTCACTGGTTGGAAACCCAAAGGAAATTTTTGCAAAATACTGGTACATGTTCTCAGGAAAGATTTTGGGCTCCAAAAAGTCAATGCTTGCAGACTTCACAGAAAAACCACAGAATATTCTGAGTTGGAAAGGACTCTCAAAGATCATCAAGTCCAACCTCTGGTCCTGCACAGGACCATCCCCAAGAGTCATACCATGTGCCTGAGAGGATCATCCAAGCTCTTCTTGAACTCTGGCAGGCTTGGTGCTGTGACAACTTCTCTGGGAAGCCTGTTCCAGGACACAGCCACCCTCTGGGTGAAGAACCTTTTCCTAATACCCAACCTAAATCTCCCCTGACACAACTTCAGGCCATTCCCTCAGGTCCTGTCACTGGTCACCACAGAGAAGAGATCAGTGCCTGCTGCTCCTCTTCCCCTCACAAGGAAGTTGTAACTGCAGTGAGGTCTCCCCTCAGTCTCCTCTTCTCCAGGCTGAACAGACCAAGTGACCTCAGATGCTCCTCATATGGCTTCCCTTCCAAACTCTTCACCATCTTTGTTGCCCTTATTTGGATGCTCTCTAATAGCTTCATATCTTTCTGATATTACCCAAAACTGCACACAATATTCAAGGTGAGGCCGCACCAGTGCACAGCAGAGTGGGACAATCCCCCCCTCTCGACTGGCTGCTGATGCTTTGCCTGATGCCCCCCAGGACACGGGTGAACCTCCTGGGTGCCAGGGCATTGCTGACTCATATTCTGCTTGCCATCGACCAGGACCCCAAGGTCCGTTTCCACAGCGCTGCTTTCCAACATCTCATTCCCCAGTCCATAGGCTTTGGAAAAAAGCAGAACTTAGTATTTATTACTGTTTTGGGGACTAGAGACATAGTTATAGATAGGATTCTGGATGTCTGAAGGGAGAATGTGCAAAGCAGGAGGTATCTTGTCCTATGTGGTACTGCAAAAATTTCATCAGGTTACTATTGCTTATTTTAGTGCTGGATCCCACAGTTACCTGATCAAGAAGGAAATTCCCTATTCAGAAAATGACATCGGAGTAGGATTGTAGGGCATGGGCTTAGGGGGTTGAAAGAGGTTGCTTGTTTTAATGAATATTCCTTCCTCATTGTTCTGCTGCTGCCTTTGCTAAAGTAATACATCTTCATGACTGGTCCAGCATTTGGGAGTGCCTGGCTAAAGGCACTACAAGTGCAAGATATTCCGTGCAGATAACTTTGTGCATCTCCATTATCCTGTGAATCCATACCTCACTTGAGAAGGAAGCTGCTTTTTATGTGATTGGTGAGATGACTGATTTTCACCTGTGTTCGAAAATTTCATGCATTTTTGGGAAATGACAAATAAAATACTTTCATGATGGTCTGCTGTAAAACATTGCAGCTATTTGCCATGATGTTGACTTTCAATAACTGAAAATTAAAGGTCTAGTGAAATAATTTTGCTCCCCAGTGATTTAGAGAGACCCAGTCTTACCATAATTTAGGCTCAACTTTTCATCCCTGCATAGTTCCATGATTTGCAAGCTGTTTCTGGCAGCCATCGCTGTCAAACTAATTATATTTCTCCTTCTTCTCCTAACTTTCTGGCCCTTTTCCCTCATAATTAATTTCTTCATCTGATTTACATCTATTTAGGTCTACCTTTCTAAGGGATATAAACTCCTGAATGAAAATACCATGCTAAGAGTACTTTATTAACCCATTTCCTTGCCTGACATGATTGTATTTTTCATATTCAAAATTCAAATGGAAAATTCCTGTTCTCACAGATGTTCCATTTTGTTTCATATCCTTAGAATATGAAAAGTAAAGCTAAGCATTTGCATCCTCAAATTTCAGGGTAAACTACATGTTAATAGAACTTCAAAATGCGATTAACTTTGTTCATAAGTTAGTTGCAAAATGCTCTTAGTTTTTAGGCAAAAATGAGGAAAACAGTAAGTTAATGCTGCAGCTTTGATCAAACTGTTTGGGAAACTGCAGTTAACTTTAATCTTGTTGAACCTCTTTGTAACAAGGAAGTAGCCTGATGTACTTTCTAGAAATAACTGATGTACTCTATTTGCTGCTCTCTCTTCTGTCTCTCGTGTAATACCTAGGGCTGCCCATATCTTCATGGGATCTTGTGTTTCAAAATAGTAAAAAGGAAACAGATCAATCTAGGTTAAAATCAATGTTAAATCTGATGGGGAAGGGACAACTCAGTCCTTTGGGGTTGTTTTACTTCCTGGGCCTATAGAAAGGCCCTACATTTACATACAGTTGTATGCTTTTTCCCTTTGAGACCTTCAGTAAATTTCTGGATCCAAACCCACTGCTCCACGCTGAACCAAGTAATTTCTGAGTGTGATAAGTGGGTTCATGTTCCAGCATTTATATTGCCTGAGGCCAGTTGATTCCTGAGGTTCTCAAGGACCTACTTATGCTCTGTTACAAATCGTGATTGAGAAGGAATGTTTCTATCATTATCTTTGATATGTCAGAACTTTTATTTTCATTACAACCTGTGATGCTGATACCCATTGAAAGAATTTGACCTAATCAACTGTGAAATAAATCTGATAATTCTACTTCAGATGGTGCTCTTGAACAAAGCTTATCTCAGAGAAATCCCATTTCTGTAGAGTTTGTTTTGCCACCAAACTCAGTGGAAACTGCTACTCAACAGTATGATAATATAATAGGGCACAATGCTACTCTGCTGAGATGGAGACCTTTGAGCCCATTCCTCAGTGTCTAATACAATCGTTCATCTCAATTAGCATCATTTGGTATCTTACAACTTTCATTAACAGTCCTACGAATTTAACAAGTAGGATGGTTTATCAAGATACAAAGCTGGATTGAGAGACAGAAGCTTTAATCTGTTTTTCATCCCTTAGGGATGTTAGCATGCGTGTCCTGTAATCTGAAAATAGGATGCTTATAATCTCATAGACAATGTATGAAATAAAACTTCAACTTGTTCTCATAGAGGTGAAAAAACTGTGTTCTGTCCCCATTATCTGAATTACTATAAACCACTGCCATGAGCCATGTCCTAGTTTTGCTAGGTGCTGGATAAAACCAGAACAAAAAGTTGGTGATGAATATATCAGGTTCTGAAACAAAACTAAAAAAACACAGCAGATTGATATAGACAGATGAGAGAATAGAAGGAAACTATAAGTCAGTGTGATGAGAAGTTGCCAGCACTACCAACCTAACTGCTACCAGGTCTTTCATAGGCCTTGCATCAAATGGATTTGAGGATGGATGTTTATGGAGAGCTCCCAAGCATGAAGGTTAGCACGAAAGAAAGTGTTTGAGGATGCAACAGTTGAATGATGGGCATGGGCACTGTTCACTGGCTAGTGCTGGGAGCTGACACTCTGAAACATAGAGGGAAAAAATAGTGGAGTGGCTAGATCATGAAGGGCCTGGGTAGCAAATGATGTTGTTAGGGGAAGAATTTCTAAAAAAGAGGTGATATGGTCTAAACAACAGCCCACATAAATGGGAGGCTTGCACTTGTCATGAAATGTTGCCATAATCAAAGAACAAGAGGATGAAACTCTGGGCAAAATTTACTAATTGTTTGAATATGTAAGAAAGGCTATGTCATTAAGAAGATATACATAGAAAATCTACGAAATTTAAGTATAACTTCGACCAGAGTGATAAGCATGATATTTGGGATCTAGGCTAAGCTACTGCCCACAGATGCTGAAAAAGAACAGCAAAAAAAAAAATAAGAATGTATTAGCTCTGCTGAACAGGGCTTAAAAACTTAGAAAGTGGTGCTGAAAATAGGAAAATCAGTTTTACTGACCAGACATGCTGGCTGTGATTTAACTGCATACACCTCATCATTGAATTCACATTTGTGTCTGAGATTTTCTTAAAGTTAGGGGAGCAGGGACCCTAACCATTCTACACCCTCGAAGTTAGAGGCTGAACGAGAGACTAGAGACAAAAAAAAAAACAAACCAACAAAACAACAAACCCATAACAAACAGAAAGACTACCAAAGAAATAGGAGGACTAGGACAGCACATTGTCTAGATGATCAAAGGAAGACTTGAAGATGTTTGACAAGTAAACAAAGGTTGAATGTGGCCTTCACCAGTGAGGAAACCGAAGCCACAGGGAAAGAAGTTTCAGCAGAGGGCAATTCTAGAGATCTAACATGGATTTGAAAGAAAATTCTCAATACTGACTGTAAACACTCTTTAGTGAGGTTAGAGATGAAGAGGAAGAGCCATGCCAAGCAGAGATGAGTGGGAGGCAGAGGATGTGAGAAGTTTCAGCACTGATGACTGCACATTACAGAAGTTCAATGGAAGCATTAAATGTGGTCATGTTTGGGTAGCAACACACAGTAATTCTTGTCACAGCAGGTTACAACTAGTTTTGCTTTGTTCAGACCCTGTTCCCACAGCAATCCCAAGCGAAATTCATTTGTCTAAGATGTATATGATGTTAAGTAAAATGGGTTTTCTAAACCAAATACTGAAATATTGGAATGTGCTAGCAATTCAGTAATAGTACATTATTCTTTCTCTTTATAGTTTCACTATAATTTTTTTTCAGAACTTTATTGAGAAAATTAGGCTTAGTGGGATAATTTGTTCTAGTCTTATTTATATTTCACAATAGATACACTTAAAATTCTTCTTTTCTTAAAACAACTTAAAAATAAAATCTGAAAACTGCTAAAACCCAAGAAACTCTTTTTCTCTTGCATAAAAATTCAAGAAACCAACTTAAAAAAACCCACTATATTGAAGTTACACAATTAGCAGCTTTCAACTTGACATATTTCATACATGAAAATGTTTCCTTGAATTTTTTTTTTAACATTTTATATAACAAGTTAAAAATAAACCTTCATGGTGATTTAGTAGCATGAACTGAGATTAAAACTTCAAAGACAATTGTAAATGTGCTGCAGTTACTGAGCATGTGACTCTTTGAAAACATCAGTCTGGAATATCAGAGTTAAATGTCAGAGATCTGTATTTACCCCAAATGGTATAGTTGGCCCATGTTCAATGACACTAAGGGAACAATGCTTCATTGTATCTTTTAAAATATATTTTCCTGGAGTTTTTTTCCCCTCTCCATTAAACAGACCTATTACTGTATGGTTAACATGAAATGCACAACAAACTAAAACTCCTACATTCTTTCTGGGAACAAAATAATGAACTAAGAAGTTGAGGCAGTGTTCAAGATAAGGGATTTTCTTGTTGAATAACTGGCTTGATAAACTACTGCTGAATACACATTGCCAGGAAAACCTAAGAATGCTAAATATGCTAAATATAAATTAAAACAAAGTCTATATATGTTTGGTTTCCAATTTGCTTTTGAATATTCAGGAATGGAACACATGGGTACATACTTTATTATCTACAGGATTTCTTTTTTTTTTTCTTTATTATGATCCTGGATTGCTACTTTTTATCTGGGAACACTGAGTGAAGTTTCTACAGTGATCATAGATGAGATATAGATGTGGCAATGTTTCCCCAAAGTCAGCTCTTGGGAGATCAAATTTATGTATATTACTGCCTGTCATGCTAAGGATTCTGTCTCCTTTGTAACATCCAAGTTTATCATGTAAATCTTAGGAGTTGCAGGGTAAGTACAAAAGCTGAGGAACCTTCTTTCCCTTCCTCCTTTTGAAGGAATTTCCTAATCTTTTCTTGGCACCCAAATATTGTTTATTTTCTTCCCATTTGCCGTTCGATCCCACAAATTCCTCCACAGAGTTCCATTTTAACAGAAGGTGATTTAAGATCTTGACATTTCCACTTTATTCATCCAAAGGAACCCAACTGCAGATGTTCCGAGGTAGAACACTTCAATGTGCTGAAATTGTTACTCAACTCTCTTCTGCATCATGTCACCGGAAAGATCAGGACTGTAGGGCTGAGTAGTGCCACAAACCATGCAACTCAGTCATATCACCTAGCACAGGGCACACTTCAGGTGTTGGACACTGGGCACAAGGCAATAGTCATGGATACCTGTACACGTGACACGTGTATACCACAAAGATCTATTTTCTCGGTATCTGTGACTCTTTTGAAAGCTCACTTTTTATTGTAATGTGGAACATAGGCTCTTTTGCTTTTATATCATTCTGCTCTTTTATAAGTGCTTTAAAAGGTGGGTCTACACTGCTAAAAATAATGAATAATGAGAATGAGACATAATACTTGCTGTTAAATGTCTAATTTCCATCTGCACCTCACCTCCCTCCTCATCACTGACTTAACTACTCATCATACTAGCCAGCATAGGAGAGGAAGGAATGACATTGGCTCCTTCCTTTCCTGTGTAAACATGCAGCAAGATCAGGTGATCATCTGTATTCTGCTCTTTTTTATAGATTATCATTATTATTATTATTATTATTATTATTATTATTATTATTATTATTATTATTATTACTTTTCTACTTAATGAAGCTGATATTTGTTCACTGAGCACTAATGAGCTTGCTTGCTGGAAATACAAATGTTGCTTTTGTATTTGCAGTTTTTCCTCAGAAGTGGAAATTGTGGAACTTAAATTCTCTTGAGAGTTAGTAAGTGCACTGGCTACAGACAGTAAAGCATTTTTTCCTGCTGGTGTGACCTATGTTTTTGGTCATTTCCCAAAAGAATTATTACATTGCACCATTGCCTTCTCTGCACAGGCTGAATTCCATGTAAGATTTCTGAACTCACATTTGACTGAACAATATGAAATCTGTGGTGGTTCTTCTTTCTGTGGATGCTGTTTTATGATTGTGGAACTGCCAGAAGACTTCTGAAGAGTGAAGTTCTACTTATGTTGAAGGAAGTTTGAAAGTTCTATTATGCCAAAGACAAAACTATCTTCATCCTTTTGCTTTGCATGATATCTACTATGCCGAAGTCTGAACAATACAGTAGGGAGCTGTAGAAAAATAAAATGTGTTTGCAGTGATCTGTATAACATCAGTAATGTGTGACACGTATTGTTACATTTCCTTTGGACTTAGGTGTTGAAGTCTTTATGTCCAAATATCACATTGCTGTAATGTAGGCAAAATGACAAATGTGAATAATTGAGGCCAAGCTACAACTTTTTAGGATGAAATGGAGTCACTGAGCCAGCTGGAGAGGGAAGAAAACATTTACCACGAGCTTTGCCAGATACACTCTAAGGAAGCTTTCCTGAGGCTGCACCAGGAGCCATCAATGTCTTTCCTGGAACATAAGATTTTGAGTATCTTATATCAAACCTTTTCAATAACCATCCACACTGCCAACCATGGGCACTTAAAAAATCATAAATCAGATCCCAAAACAACTTGGAACTGACTTAAAAATTATAATATATGAGAGAAAAAATGGGGTTTATGTATCTTACTGATCTTCTAGCCTGTTTCATGATTTCCCTTCCTTTAGCTTTCTTTAAGGGGAATTTGGAATCACGAAAAAACCCCAGAGTTCTGGAGACTGCAGTGAAAAATGTGGGGTTCACTGGCACTACAAAGGGACCTGGACATGTCTGAGTCCTCTGCCATCGAATTAACTGGTCCTTGAGTGGACAACCAAGGGAAAGAGAAGGAGTAAAATTGTGAAAATAACAGGTGGGGAATGGCTGCTCATTTAGAGGGCATAAAATTTTCTATCACTCTTCTTTCACAAGTTTTATAACTAGGTGAAAAAGGGTTGAAAAGCTGGATGATCATGCTAAAGCATCTCCAATGCATTCAGACTTCTGCTGCATAGTTTGAAGCAATCTAGCAGACAGTGAATTATGTGAAAACTTATTGTCATGACAAAGACCATAAAAAATGGAAAATGAGACAATTAAAGACCCCGTGACAAATTTTATAACAGGTATAGAAAATAACACAAAGTTAATCCATAGTATTATCTTTTCAAGGTGCTTCTTACATGTTGTAAATAGGGTTTATAGTACTAGCTATTTCTTTGTTACTTGGCCATCAATCACCCTGAGGCATTACTAAACTGTTACTTATCTGCTGACAGGTAAAACGAAACTTTAGTGCTGATATTACTGACGTTTTATTAGTAAGCATCAAGAGCTCAATAGTCACCAAAAGAGAAAAAAGTAAACTTTGTTAAAATACCATACTGAGATTTTTAGGTTGCTTGTTTTCTTTTGCACTCATGGAAATTGTTTTACTTGAATCATTTGAACGGACTGTAAAGGGAAGTCAACGGACCTTTCAGTTATTCATGGCTGACAATTTTTGTTCTTGTGGGTTAACTTTTTAGTAAGCATTTTGTTGTACTGGTACCTGATACCTAGAGAAACTTCAGGTTTTGGACAACTAGGTGTTTATAAGGGGTATGAAATGTTTGTACTTTTCTTTTAGGTTCCCAGGGTGTCCAAATTCTGAGAGCAGGAAAATGTTACAGTACTGGAAAATTAATGATTTGAAATTAAAGTATTTTTATGTCATTAATTCTTATTACTAAATTAAGAGATTTCTGCAGGAATCCTAAGTTTCTCTTTTCATGTTAACTTTGACAGCAATTACAAACAGGATATCATTATCTCAAAAGTAGGTATTGCAGAGAACATCAGCAGTTTAAATAGTGCCACCAAATCAAAAAGAACCCTGAGACTGTGAATTGTATGAAACATAGTTGAAATGGGGGTAAATTGCTAATTATAACCATCTAGGTTATCTGTTGGTGAAGGTCCCCTTAAAATACATCTTGCCCAATCTTCTTGTCTTGTTCAGCACAAAAGGAAGTTGGATGAATTTCACCAGAGTCTGTCTCTGCAAGCATAAATTTTAAATATATTGAAGGTTTATTTTTGCTTCATATTTTTCTTTGAATAGAGAAGACCAAAAATCAATCATATATCTGGGATTTAGCTGCTTCAAATAGAGGTCAACTGAATAAGAGCTGTCTTGGTATTAAAGATAATCTACAATGTCAAGGTAAATGTTTAAAGCAAGCAGTTTTTAAAATACTGATTTTAATAAGTTGCGTGACCCTGATGCCTGTTATTTAGTATTGCACATCTTGCTAATATTAGCTTTTCTAGACTTGGCCTGCAGAGAAGCTACTGTCATTTGCTTCAGCAGCAGATGTATGTATTAAGCTTCTTCATATAGCAATTTCTCAGCCTACCAAATTTCTATTCTCCTGCTTAGCCCAGTGATGGGCTCAGCCTGCTAATATATCTAACTGAAAATTAAAATTATTTTACTATGGACTAGAATGGACTTCATTCTAGAAGTCCAACTTTTAACAAGTTTAGTTGTTTCTTTGTAACTTACTATTGATATGCATATATGATATGTTGTAGCCCTTACAATAATGTTTTTTTTAGCTTTTACTTCCGATGCTTCTAAAGGTATGAAAATACAAAGATTTCACAGATAATACTAAATTGAGATGACATATGAAAATTAGAATGTACAGGTGATAAAGCCAAAGGACATTATAGTGGTTCGAGTATCAGCAGGAAATAAAATTAAACTAATCTTGTAAAAAGTAGTTTGAAATATAAAAAGAAATAATGTAAAATGCATGGATAAGAAGACAGTTTGGATAAAAACCTGAGAATGCTGAATTCTGTGGGAGCTTTGCCATTTAATCAACTCAACCAATACTCAACCCCTGGCAAATAATATTCAGGGAGATCAAGGGATGGTAGATGGCAGTAAACTAAGTATGAAGTTGTTTGAAAAAGTTTGCTCATGTAGGCAAGTTGGTATGTTGGATGTGTAAACACCCGTGTTAAAGAATCCAATCCAAAAAAACATATTCTGTAACTGGTATCTCATTGCACTTTAGCTCCAGTTTCAGCCATGTCATTCATTTCGAACAATGCACTTATCTGTCATTCATACAGTCAAGAGTGACGCTGGAGTTAGTTTGGAGATGCTGAGCATAGCACGTGAGGAATGTGGTCAGCCTTTGTGATCAGTGCTTTCTATCACATTTGCTGTGCATTTTGGAGTAGATACCAGTCTGCTATGCACCTTCCGTGCTTTTCCTGATGGAGGACTTGCAGTTTCTTTTCACAGAAGCCCATGTTTTCCTTCATATTGTAGGGATAGATACATCTCCGGAAGAGTTTGTATTGGAAAGTTAGGAACTCGGTTTTCACTAGGAAGGCCTTCTGACTAAATGGTAACTCTTTCTCAAAGGCAGTTTCAATGCTTTCCCCCCACCCCCCACATAGCACGAGAAGTTCTCAGCCTCTCTCTGTCACTTGAGAGGAGAGAGATAGCCCTAAGAGACATGCACAGAGGTCTTGGGAAGGTGGAGAAGAAACAGAGAGGATAAAAGGGACCCTGAGGGGGCAGGAACTCGCCTTTTGCCCCTGAAGGTCCGATATACCGTATTGTAAAAACGTGGTCCTGAAATAAACCTTTCTTTTAATCCTTCCACTGCCTTGGCATTCTTGGGAAGAATACCTACATATGTTTACCTTACAACATGCTGTTCTGCTGCTCTTTGTTTGAACCCATATGTCGAAAAAGCTAGCAAGTTAGTTCATCATGTCTTCAGGATGATCTTCAAGCCTTTTCATCAAAACCTAGAATCGTTTAGGCTGGAAAAGACCTTCAAGATGGTTGAGTCCAGCCAGTAACCCAGCACTGCCAAGTCCACCACTAAACCATGTCCCCAAGTGCCACATATACATCTTTGAAGTACCTCCAGGGATGGTGATTTGATCACTGCCCTGTGTTTCAATGCCTGACAACCATTTCATGAAGAAATTTTTCCTGATATCTAATCTAAACTTCCTCTGGTGCAACTTGAGGCCATTTCCTCTCGTCCTTTCACTTGAGACAAAGCAGAAGAGGATGATCTCCACCTCACTACAGCCTCATTTCAGGTAGTTGTAGACAGTGACAAAATCACCTCTGAGTCTCCTTTTCTCCAGGCTAGACAATCCCTCATAAGACTTGTGCTCCAGACCCTTCACCAGCTCCATTGCCCTTCTCTGGACACACTCCCACACCCCAATGTCCTTCTTGTAGTGAGGGGCCCAGAACTGGACACAGGATTCAAGGTGCAGCCTCATCAGTTCAAATAGAGGGGGACAATCACCGGCCACATTATTTCTGGCCTTGTTGGCCACCTGGGCACACTGATGGCTCATGTTCAGTTGCTGTCAACCAGCATCCCCAGGCTCCTTTCCAATGGCCAGCTTTCCAACCACTCTGCCCCAAGCCTGTAGTGCTGCAGGGGGTTGTTGTGATCCAAGAGCAGCCTCGGCCCACCAATCCAGCCTGTCCAGATCCCTCTGCAGAGCCTTCCTACCCTCCAGTAGATCAACACTCCTGCCCAGCTTGGTGTTGTCTGCAAATGGACTGAAGGTGCACTCAATCCCCTTATCCAGGTTGTTGATAAAGATATTAAACAGAAACATCCCTGATACTGAGCCCCGGGGAACACCCACTGATGACTGTTTGCCAGTTGGACGTGACTGCGTTCACCACAACGCTTGGGTCCCAGCCATCCAGACAGCAAAATTTTCATCTTATTTTACTGGGCAGAGAGACAAGTAGAAAGGTTAAATGGGGAGATCTAAAAACATTTATTTTCACATATGTCTTAAAATATTTGAGATATAGTCTATTTAAAAGCAACTAGACTATAAATGTAGAAATGCAGTGAGATTTACAGTCATGTTGGAGAAAACATGGACAGAACAGGTTTGCCTGTCATAACTAGAACATGTATTAATACATTGCTTACATCCTTGGGCTGAGGAAGAATTGAGAAAACTTTTTTTTTTGCAATTTTTCCTGTAAAAGAAAAAGAAAATAATAGTTGTTTGTAACAAAGACATACTTACATCATAGTCCTCATACCAACAATATCAACTGTGGAAGATTCACAAAACTTTTGTGAAAGAAAGTGCTAGGTCTTGACAGTGGGCAGAGCAGGTAGGATGTTCCTCTGAAAAAAAGGTCACTGGGTTAAGGTGTAGATTAGAATTTCAGAAACTGCTACAATTCCTTTGAAAATTCCTTAGCCACCAAGCTGTTGGGTTATTTTATGTGGTTAGTGATTTTCTTTGAGAAAAAGGAGAGATTTTAAAATGGTATGATATGTTGAATTTTTATCAGCTAAAAAGGCCATTTTTTTTCTTCTTTTACCTGATCAGAGACAGGATTCAATCCCTTAGATCTAAAAAAATGAATGTTTGGTCAAATTTTATCATAAATTATTTGATTCAGCAGAGTAATTGACAAGAAATGCCCTTACACAGTAGTTCAAATAATCTGCTTCATAATAAGAAATATACATGAGAATTAAAGATCATAGTTTATGAAGAAAAATTAATTTTTGAAACTGAAGATACAATGTGTTATTTGGGACATAACATCCCGAAATAACTGTTAGATTCACAAGCAGCTCAAACTTAATGTCTCATGCTAGGGCCATGAAGAGATTTAAGTGTGTTTTGTGCCTTTTTTTGACAAGTCAGAAGTATATCAACTGTGTGCCACAGCAGGACCACATTAGCGATACTAGGAGGCTAACCCGCAGAATGATTTGAGATCCCCACCTGTAGAAATGAAAATGCATAAATGTCATAACTCTTCTTGTGCTCTGCAGCAAAGGCAGCTCCACTGCGGTACCTCAGTCTGCCATTTGCCATCTGATATATCTAATCTGCCTCAAATGTCCAGTCTCTTGCTATGATTCATTTCCTCAATATGTGTTTGTCCTCACACACAATTTTGCTACTTTACATAGAGAATCAGTTCTTTCCCCTACTGAGATACAAAGACTGGAAAATCTGAAGTTTAAAAATTGTATTCCAAAATACTGAAATTAATAAGTATATTCTGTACTTGTGAGAACTGCTAGGCCCTCACACATCATAAATTTGTAGAGGACCTCTGTTTCTTTCATCATGTTTGCAGAGCTCTGATTCTCATTTTTCCCTCCTTTATGTCATATTTCAACATTGGCTTTAATCATATTTTGAGTTTTCTTTGCCTTCAGATTCTAATCACGTATGCTTGTTTTCCTTCTGTTTCCCACATTATCTACCTTTGCTATTCCAAGTATTCTTGGAATAGGTATAGGTCTGAAAAATATTAATTTTCTTTTTTGCACAACTTTTATGATAATCAGGACTTCTTAAACGTCAGGTTCTTATATTCAAGATCTTATGAGCAGAATTTTCTGAATTTTCATTCCTGTTACTTAACAGGAAAAATGAAGAAAAAAAAAGAATAAGTCTTCAATCCTGAAGTTTGTAAAGAAACCTGAGAGATATATTTGGACTGAACTGTCCTTGTTCCTGATCATCTAGAACAGGGACCTACTCAGAGTATACTGTAATTCCTTTCCAACAAAGGTGCCTAAGGAGTTCTTCCAGTGGGAAAGAAAGGAAGAAAACATATACACTCATGTCTTCATACTGGTTTGGAATACGGATAGAACATGAAGCTCTCACAGATATCAACTTATATTTAGCCAAAGATTACCACCCATAACCTCACACAGAATTCTTGCTTTCATATTCACCACCACCGTCACCAGTTCCTGTCACCCGTGCCTTCCAACCTTTCAACTACCCCCACACCTAACACTTGTCTTAAACATCTTTATCCACATCTCCTGACATTGAAATCTCCTTTACTTTAAATGAGTTTAAAATTCAAATGGCTTCTTAATAGATGCTAGTGAAATGCAATATTGCCACCATTTGTCTTTGATAAAACACCATTTGTCATTATTGCTGAGACCTCTGTTCCTCCTTCCCAAAGTCTGCTGACAGGAAGGAGGTGTTATTGCTGCCTTTCTACCTTTGCTTCTGTCACGTGTTTTGTTTTGATTTTTTTTAATTTTTTTTTTTAATTTTACTTTTTTTATTTTTTTTTTAGTTTTTCCATCTTTCGGGCTTGCTTAGATGATGTCTGAGGGTGGCATTTCTTCAGGAGTGGAAGTTCTGCCCTTCTACTTCATCCATCCCCAAATGCGTTAAGATACTGAGAGAAGTAGAACCCATTCCTTCTTTGCTAACATTTTACCCTTCACAAAACACAGAGCAGGAGCAGCACAATGCATTAAATATTCTTCAGCATTTTAGCACTGCCCTCAGATGTGAGAAATTCAGTTCCTCTATCACCTTTTTCCCAGGGACTGTTCACTCTGAAGTTAGGGCACTGCAAAAAAGACAAAGGAACTCATTGACTTCCTCTATCTGCCCAGCTACTAGAATTCTTTGTGCTTTTTGTTAGTCTATTTTTACAAAGAAAAACATATGATCACAAGTAAATAGTAACGTAGGCTAGACACATTGGCCCCCAATGACTTTAAGAAAGTCTTCACAATTTGGCATTAGCAAATGGGTTTTCTAAGGCAGTTGCTACAGCAGTGTCTTCTCCTCAAGAGAAGTAGCCCATAGAACCATTTTGTGAATTTATCTTGAGGTTCCTGGCTAAGGGAATTTCAGTGAAGGTTTAGTGTTTTATGTGCAAAGGTTTTAGACTGAAGTATTTGAGTAGAAAAATTAAACATACATGAATATGTATAAAAAAACCACAGAAGAGAGGTTTTAAAATAGTAATTTTTTGTTTTTTTCCAGGTACCGTTTTTAGTATAAAACCACTTTTGAAAGAAGAGAATCCAGATATTGTTTGGAAAAGCTCAGAAAAGCCAGATCAGGACCTATATAGGTATTCCATATTTACTACCAGAACGTGTCTGGAGACCTTGGAATTTCTTCTTTTATTCAAGTATGTCTGTTGAAGTGATCTGCCAACTGATGTTAACAAAATACTCCCACCAGTTTCATTGAGTGATGGATTGAGCCCTGAGGGCTCTGCGTGGTTGTTCAGGCAGGTACTGACTAGTTGTGTGTGTCTGCTAATTTTTTTTTTACCCATCTAACCTTGCCACACAAAGAGTGTTGGTAAACTGCATAATGGAAAGCATGTAAAACTAGTTTTCAGTAGAATATAGCCCTTGTGGGTAAATAATCTTACTTTCCTCCTCCAAGTACTGCATTAGAAACAATATTCAGTATAAACTGATTGTATAGATAGCCTGATTGTAAAGCAAGATTAATATGAAAAGGCAAGAAGTCTGCAATAAACCCTACTAACTTAAATCATCTACATTTGTGTACAAGCATTCATATTTAGCAACAGTCCCAAGGCTGAGATTAAAGCTGTTTGGTAGGTTACTTCAAGGCCTTTTTATTGCTAAATCTTATTATGTCTCTAAAATGTAGAAATTAATCACCTGTCATCAAAGCTACAGTAGATTATTGACTTCTAAATGTCTCTACGAAGTGATTCATGACAGAATGAAACAAGAGACTGAACTAGCATTGAAATTCTTTTTGCATGTGATAAAAAGGGTCTATTAAAAGTGTTTGAACAAATGCTGGCTATTAGGTAATCATCACAAAGGATTTTGTTATCAAAACGTGGTGCTTCTTGAATAACCTCATTCAGTTACATAGATTTGCAACACTATTCCTCTAATGGGAAAGTTATCTGGAGAATTTAGATTGTTCATCTGAGAAGCCTGACATTAGCTAAATTGCAGCAGGATTTTCTGATCTACCTGCAAGACAGTGATGGTAATGTATTGTTTACACTTACTCCCAGGTATTTTACCCAAAATCATGTGGGTATTCCAATTAAGAATCATTGGGTTGTGACAGGAAACTTTCTTATGATTTGGATATTTTGCTGTATATTCAGTATCAGTTTTTCTTTGAAACATGACAAAAAATACCATGAGGATGTATTGCTGAGAGGAAGAGCAATCTGGCTTTTGATTAAGGCAAAATTAGTTTCTTAAGGACTTATAATGGTCCCCATTCAGTTATAGGTATCATATCGCTGGACAGTGGCTGTGGCATGTGATCTGGGGATGCAAGCTGCGTTGGTTAGTGCTTCTGGGAGAAGTCTATATAGCCCAGATTGCTCCTGATAAACCTCTGTTTGTCCTACTCAGTGGCCCTTCTGGAAATCTGAAAGAAAGTCCTCAGTAAAGATATGCTGATACACATTTCTTTTTCAAAAAGGAAAATGTTAAAATTATTTTCTAAGAAAATCAAGATGGAGAACATAGAGATTCTGGACAAATATCCTAGGTGTTCTGATTATATTAGAAGGCCACATTTACAACAAAATCTTTGGAAAGATGATTTTTAATGGATTTTCACTGGTCATATTATGGGTCTACAGAGAATGCCTCAGTTTTTGCTTCAAACAGGTAGGGGTTTTGGCTGAGGGGTACTTCCTCCCCAAAATTCCACAGCATTCTTTCCCACAGTAACTCTTTGCAGACTCACCCTAAGTGTACCTGCATTTGTCTGTTGCTTACATGCATTATAAGACAGAGGTTTACTGAATTTTCACTTAGGGTCACTTTTCTCTCTAGTACAAGTTAGGGAAAAATGAAGGAAAGATATGTTTAGAAGACTGACCGTTATGCTTTTAGGTAGGAGAATTGGGAAAAGAAAGATTATAATTGCAAAAAATAATGCAACAGCAGTTTTCTTAATCCATATGCAAACCTAGAATTTTTTAGTACCCCTTATCTGCAAGTTGTTTGGCATGGCTTAGCTGCTAAAGTCAACTGTCTTGAGTTCCTACAGCCATCCTTGTGATGGCTTCCATGGGGCTCACTAACTGCATCTTCCTCTACTCTTACTTCCCTTTTCCACATGGATTTTTACAGGAAAATAATGTTGATTTGAATAAAACTGAAAATGCTTTTGATAACCCCATATGGAGTCAGGCAATTTGGGAACTTAAAACGATTATCCTCATTTGATCTAACCTGCTCACAAGGGGATTTCTGTGTGCTCGTGTCTGTGTTTTCCTGCTTCCTGTGTGCTATGAATGGCTTTTTTTGCAAGCTTTAGGGTCTGCAAAGGGTTTTCTGCCTTTGATCCTTGTCGACTTGCTGTTTCTATACTCATTGTCCTAGTTGGTTTGTTCATTTTGAACTCCAATGTCTTCCTTGTGACTAAGAGTATTACATGAGACCTCCTTAGATGTGCATACATGTTGTGCATGTAGACTGTGTGCCTATGGTCCCTGCAGAGACCCTAGATTATTGACACAGAGAATAGAAATATCTTGCTCCAGCTGGGCATGACAGTGTGAGAAAATGTTTTCTGTCCTTATTCCCATTCCCCTCAATTTTAACAGACATTCCTATGTTTAATAGTTAAACACAGACTAAAAAAATGCTGATGTGCACTTTCGGTGGTCACAGAAACAACTGTGAGAGTCACAAACCTGTTGATTGGAAGAGAGCTCTGACAGTCATCCAATGCAAATCCAAGTGCTCCAGGACTACGCCCCACTGAGCACTGAAGACCGCAGCTACTCTGGGCATCATGTCCCCTCTACAAAAAGTTTTTTCCTTAATGCCCATCTGGAAACTCACAATCCACAACCTGTGGCCCTTGGCCTTTGTTACTGTCTGCCACTGACAGAAGAGTTTGGCTTCCTTGTCTTCCTAACTACCTCTCAGGCAATTGTGGGTTACTGTTTGATCATCCTTTAGTCTCTTCTTCACAAAATAAATAAGCCCATCCCGTCCTCTCTTCACAAACTCTAAGCTGTAAGTCCCTGACCATCTTCATAGACCTCTGCTTCCACCCTGAAATCTTTCTTTAGTTTCAGCATGTCACTCTGGATCTGTGGGCACACACTGAACATTCAGGGTGCAGCCTCATCTGCACTGCACAGAGGGGCCCGCTGCAGGGCACGCTCCTCCTCATGCACCTTACTTGTGAACCTGCTGCTGGCTTGTATTAGTGGTGTCTTCTGTAAACTAACTCAACAGTAGGTACCTGTGGATCTGTCCATTGGGCTGCTGTGCTTGCAACTTGGCAGTTTCCTTGAGGAGCATCATGAGCTTTTTGTTGGTCCAGCGCTCAGGTTTCTCAAAGTGCCTCTGGACCAAAGCTCAGCCATTCTCTTTAAATTCAGTGTTGTCTGCAGATTTGCTGAGGGTGCAATCTGTGTAATTATCTCTGTTGTTAATGAAGATGTTGAAAAATGTGAGCCCCAGCACTGACCCCTGGGGTACTTTGCTTGTTACTAGATACAAGTCATATGTTGAATCATTGATCACTACCCTTTGGGTATGGTAGTACAGCCAATTTTCAACACACCTGACAATTCAGCCCACACAATATTGCTATTCATATAGAATAACATATCCTTTGGGGTTTGGTTTTTTTTAATTATTTTAGAATAGATAAAAATGCAAAAATGTCAACTATCTAAAATATGGCAGGTGTGACCAGTGATGAAATCAAAGTCCATGTTGGCCTCATACTATATTCAGAACCGTTTGGGTAAATTTTTGAGCCAAGTAACAATGTCACATCAAAGTGACTGTGAATAACTTCTTTTTTGTTTTCATTTTTTTAATATGTATTAGCTCTCAAATTTCTACCCTTGTTTGTTTATTTATTTTTCCCTAGAACTTGGGGTCCACTTAAGGTGAATAAAAGCTTTTCTGAACTCCTAGGGATATTGCTGGGTCATCCTAAAATATTTATCACTAGTATTTGCAAACACCTTATGGCATAGCTGTAGAAATGTAGGTGAAAACAGAAGTAATTAAGATTCAGAGGTGACTGACGCAGACACCATAGCTGTCAACTTACTAATAACAGTGGCAAAAATGAGAAATTAATTTTCTAGAAATACAGTCCTCTACCATTTGAAATAAAGCACTGTATTGCTGTCTGAAAAGCTTCACACTGATGTTTCCAAATTCTTGTGCATTTCTAGACAGGAAAACAGAAGGATTCTTTTTTCATTTTGAATCGTCTTCTATTCTTTCTCTTAGAAATATGTTAGAAATATGTTACTGCTTATCTTATGAAGCTATGGTTTTTGTTTTCACTTGAACTTAACTTTTAATCAAAACGTTTTTGAAGAAATATTTTCAAGATTAAAGCAGAAGTGGTAATTCAGTACTGGCCTATGAGTATAGAGAAGCAATAACATGACCTGCTGGTTGAAGAACATTAACTTTGTCTCTCTGCCAGAGACTAGCAGGAGAGATTGGCCTCAGATGAGCATGCATCTTAGAAAATTCAGAGTTGTAGAGACCTCGCCATTGTCTCCAGGTCTCTTAAGGCCTTTTAGGGCCTTCTGTAGGTTTTCCTTTCTGACAGATACTAGCTTTCCTGGTTTTTCATTCCTCTTTCCTGTAGATGCTAAAAAAATTGAAGGAAGAAGTAGGATTGAAGAAAGCATAAACTCCTCTCAAGTGTTCTTTCAACTCAGCTGCAATTGCACATCTATGAGACAGGGAAAAAAAGCAGCTATTGGAGGAAGGACTTGAGAAGAGAGAATGAAGATGACAACAACAGAGTGAATGACTCCTGACCGATGTTTTCATCTTTGGATGGAAGTCTGTGTGTGTGTGTTTATCTATCAGGAAAATGGGACATGCTTATTCCTCTAAAACACTTGTATAACAGGTGTAAAACTGTATAAAACTGTATAAAACTGCCTGTACTGAGAATAACAGGAAGTCTCCTTTCAGTGTTCCGTGTGAAAATGAGGACAGTGAAAGCTCCTTGTTCTGTAGTCTCTAATGCAAATATTATTGTTAATGAGCATATGAAAAAATGGGACAGGTAATTACATTTGTTGAAATTATGTGTTTTGAACTGATTGGTTTTAACAAGATTTTTGTAAAATACTTTCTATGTGGAGTGTTTATTTATAAATTCAGATTCACAGCCACATTGTGCCAACAGAGGTTGCTCTTCAGGGCAAAACTCACTTGCAAAGCTATGCTACATTTCAGAGACCAGATTCCTTATTATCAATGAAAGAAGGCAGGCACTCCAGAGAGCCTTTCACTGTTTTCTGTGGCTAAAGAAAACCTCTCAAACCTTGTCTATCTGAAAGAAGAGGTATCTTTGTATCTTGTGGAACACTGAAGACACATCTTTTCCTCTAATCCTAAAATTGCATCCAGTAAAAGAGTTTAGATGAGAGCCTCTAAATCTCAGTGATGCCTCTTTAATTATGGTATACCTATCTCAATCTAGATACAGCACCTTTGCAAAAAGAATCTGCTGGCAAAAGCAGCATGAAGGTGCAGTTCCTGAATGGCTTTCCTGAATGGAGAATTTGTATTATGATGGTGTAAAATATGTATAAGTGAGATCATAATTGGGTTGATTAAATTAACTAATAGCTAACCTAACATCTCATAGTCTCATGGCATCTGGCACTTAGATACATGTTTTATTACATAAGTCAAGAGCTGGGATATGTTTTTCTGTTTACTCACAGTTCAGTAGTTCAAAGGAGAATATCTGTGAATGTATTGTATATATTTGTGGCCCCTGGGGCACATTCTCCTTTGTTTCCACTACACTAATCCATTGTAAATTCTCTGATGTCAGATGACTTTCTTGTCCAGAGAGTGGTATTCTCTGCTGGATGCTGGATTTATGGACAACATAATTTGAGCCCTCATTCTTACATTCGCTGCTTTACTTCTTTTCAAGTGAACTTCTTGCTTCACTTTTGGTGCACAGTTGGCGAACCCCAAATCCTTTTGCAGAGTTACAGTTTCATTAGTAGCATATGGCTATCTAACAGGTGAAGCAGACTCTGTACAAATGAGAATTTGCCTTTGGGTCTTTTCATACTTTAACTTTCATGAATCTGGCTGTTACATATCTTACTGATTTGCTATTTTAAACTTGATTATTTTTTTTTATTCATCTTAATCCAACACATTTCTGATGTGTCTGAACAAGTTTAAAAGATTGTTACAAATTGAACACCTCACTTGCAAAATTTTATGTTTCTTGCTCCTCTTACTACTCCTCTCCCTCTACTATCCTATTGTTTTGGTTCATGATACTCATTTAGGTGTGGCAGTACTTTTTTCTTGTCTCAAGCCAAGCTATCTAGGCTCCTTCCTCAATGCCTCATTACCAATTTGTGTAAGCTACCTGCCTTGCCTTAAGGTTTGATTACCATTTGGATGGTATATACTTGCCTTGTCTCCTGCTTCTTTAGAGCAGGAAGGGTGGACAAGACTCTTAGCATATTACCAATAGCTTAGAGGAGCCATTGAACTTGCCAGAGAGGATAAATAGGGTGGGTTAAGGACTATTTTGCATCGCTAGACTCATGCCAAATAACCAGTGAATCTGACCCACTCTGTTTATGCATGCGTACAGCATCAAACACACTGCTGAGACTTAGCAGACAATAGGATAATGGATGAGTTAAAAATACCTATGACAAATTCAATACAAGAATTGAAATATAGGGTAAGTGGAAAGGTGAAGTGTTGGTGAAAGTCTTAAATCTCAAGCTGACCTTTTTTTTCACCCACAGGACTTGCTTTTGCAACTTCTGTGCTGTTCTGTGGTTGCTTTAATTTATATGACTAATGACATGAAAGATGTAAAACCTGTAAAAATACAGTGTTTGGCTGCTTAAATTAAGTTTATGAGTTTTTCTTAAGCCTGCCAAACAACTTAAATATTTCATGGCTTTCACAGGCTACAGTTCTAATATTTATAACTCTTGTGTGCAGATTTCAAAAATTATAATTACAACTCCCAGGATCCCAGATATAGCAGATGTTCAATATTTTGTATGATGTCGGCAGAAATGCTTTTCATGCTCTTTTTGATCTCAGTACCCCATGTATTGTATCTGCTACAACAAGCTGTTGATAAGAGAGTTTATTGTTATTTCCCTGTAAAAGACTCTGTAGGGCAGATTCAGGACGGCATATAAAGGAGAATGAATGAGAATTCAGCCCTAACAAATAATGAGGAACCCTGTGCAGTGCATTCTTTCAAATGCTGCCCTAGTAAATGGTGTATAGGTTGTCTCTCATCACATAGATCCACATAGGACTTTTGGAGTTATTGTGACCCTTTCATTTTAGGCTATACATCCTTTCCCCATTTGCCTGTATTGATGAATCACATCATTTCTCATTCTCTCTTGTATATTCACCCCCATGGTGCCTGTGTTCCCTCTATGAGAGTGCAAGAATAGCCTTATTTGAGTCAAGTACCAAAACCCACATATATGTTTTAATCAGTGAGTTGATGTGTGAGATAAGATTGTAGCACTGACTCAGACTTTTCTAATGATCTGCCTAGATAATAAGAAGACAAATGAGCTTTAAGCAGCTGGACTTATTTCAACTCTTGCCATGTTTTAGTTATATTATATATCTTATTATTATAATTGGGTTTTTTTCTTACAGCTATATTGAGTACTCAGTTAAACTTCGCTGTCACTCAAATCATTGCCCAAAATTTACAACACTATAACTTTAATCACACTCTACCCTTTAACAGGCAGATTTTAATTTCAGTCCACAAAGGCAAAAAAAAAAAAAGAAAAAAAGAAAAAAAATCACATTAGTAGATTAATACAATATCCTACAGTATTACTGTAAATGCATAACAGTAGCAAAGAGTAGAGATCCTTATATGTATCAAATTATGTAAATTTAATTATACAATTATTCATTACAGTCACAATTAGAAATGTGCAGAAGACATTAAATTTCACACAATTTTTTAAGTATAGCTTATTAAAAAATTCAGATTAGTACCTGGCATTTGATTTTCATAATTACCTTAAAAATATCCACACAAATATAAAAATTAGATTGAAAACATAATAAATTTTGAAAAAAAAAAAATTACATTTATATGGACCTCTTCTACTACCCATGTCTATAGTACAACTATAAGAAAGCTAATATGCAATGTTTTCAGGAAATCGTATTTATTTGTGTTGAAGCTTGTTTGTTTGTTTGTTTGTTTCTTATAGTTGTTCAAACAATGAAAACCTCAAACAACGAGAAATGTTGCCATTTTCTATTTACAAAAAAGGAATCTACCAAAATCAAAGTATAAGTTGCATCCAATATGGTAAACCCTTACAGAAGCTTACTGAGATTTTCTAGAGCAGAAGATGGTAAATAAAGTGATGTTTCCAAATTGGTGACTTCAGATCTGATAAAACTACTCTGGATGACAAACAGTTGTAGGAGATTGTATGATAGTTAACACACATCATTTTGTGAGTTTGAACACCACTACTCAGGTAATAGTAATAGATTAAAAGTTGTATTACTTAAGGAATATCGTAGGGCAATGTTTTATATACTAAATGTAAGTTGAGTTTAAAAGAGTGGTTCCAGAAAATTGATGAAGATAATTCAATTACATATGTTGTACTTGTCTGTTTATGGGGCAATATAAAAATCAACATCAAGTTATGGAATTGGATGTCTGGAATCATAGCAATGCTTTTTGGCACGCTGGTCAAACCCCTTTCACTGTTTTTTTGTTCTCATGACCATCTCTTTAATCCTCTTGGAAGTTCTGTGCATTTACTATCTTTCACAAGTTTGAAATTAGTGCTCCTTTTGCTTCTCCGAGGTACAAAAGCACACAGATCTGAACATCAGTGTTTGTTTTAACACGCTTTAATTGCTTTTAGTTCTGTTGTTTTAGTATCCAGTATTTGTAAACTGAAAAGATAACTTGTCTTTTTAGCTGGGGGCGCTGGGTTCTCCTGCAAACTCTAGGTTACAAAAGCATTAACTCTGTGTCTCTCCAGAAGATACATTAACATCCAGAACTGATGCAGAGGAGTTACTCAAAAGCCTGTAAAATTAACAGCATAGCCATGTGCAGTGGACTGAAAATGCTAATTAATGTCACATCGTGGACTGTGGGATGAGGTAAGATTCATTATGTCCTGGCTCTGCCACTTAGTTCATTCGGGAGATTTTGTGTTTTAATGTAACTATACCTACATTTCTGAATGAACTTTGTTAAATAGTCTGTTCACAGACTATTTTCACATACTTCTATGAGAGAACATTTTCACATACTTCTGTGGAAAATAAATACCTTACAGAAGCATCTAATTTTCCCTGTACAAAGTTGTTATTTATCAGCATAATTAAACCCATGCTTCACTCTAGCAAATCCTATTGTTTCCACATTTTATCTCTGTCCAATTTTAAGTTACAATTTTCAGTTGATCATTACACCAGACTTGAACTTGCTGGGCTGCCCTTTGCGCAGAAGCAAGTTTTTCTGACACGTCAGACCAGAAAAAGTTCAGATATCTTTAAAAATCCACATAATGGGAGTTTTATTTCCAATACTTTAAAAATTCACCTAAGATACAGACTTACACTTTCTTTAGACTGATGTCTTATGTCAATAAGTGATTACTAGGAGCTGACATTTGGAAAGGAAAAAGTCACGTTTTGTGGCTTCTTAGGATCTTCAAAATGTATTTCTTGCTTATGCATTGAATTTTTAACAGTAAGATCTCTCATTTACTACAAGTGCTATGTTAGTAATAGTAAACCCATGTGGTATCTGGGAAAGTCTGTAAGTTCTGCTACATCTTTGACTACTGAAAAATGTGCAGACATGAGGAATGCAGGCACAGAATTGTGAGGGAAGGCTCTTCCTTGCATTCCATCAAAAGGACCACCTGAAACAAAACAGACACTCTGTTTTGATGGAGCAAACAATTGAAAATGCAGATTGTATTCCTATCTCCAAAGTGTTGTAAGCATGCAGGTATCCATTAATGTTTGTGAGGTTTTCTGACACTTTTTATATGTGTCATAAAAACAAATCCTAGCAAGGAAAAAGATACTTATTTTTAAAGTGGAGCTCGGATGTTGCTTAGTAAATAAGGTATGGGACTGTATTCTGAAATACGACATTAGCAGGAAACAGAGAATAGCTGTCTCATTCATGAACCCTTGTCCATATTGTAGACAAAATGTGGCAGTTTTTCCTATGGAAATACATTGTGTGATTGTATAATAAAAGACTAATTAAAACAAAGATGACAAAAGAAACAACGACTTTTTTATGATTAATTTCTTGACTTTTGATGATTTCTCTTTGCAACTCTGAAGTAAAATTTATCAGAAGAAAAACATCCCTCTAAACCTTGCCTCTGAAGTGGGTGAAGCTGGTGTAACCAGTTAATCTGGTTTCTTGGAGAGGTATTCAGCCCTTCAGAGAACATACTCAATTGTTGTGGAGATTTAACATTCCTTTGCTCCAGGTAGTAATTAATCATGATTCTTCAACTCCTTTTTAACTATATGATTGATGATTTCTGATATGTCAGAAGAAAATTAAACAAACGGAAATCAATTGGGAAATGAGACTGGAAAAAAACCCAAACCAACAACAAAACCAACACTGTGAGCACCTAGAATGCTGCATAGAAGTAGAAGGTGTGGAGTAGGAGACGCATTTTTATAATAGATGGACAGAATCCTTCTATTATTGTAAGGACAATAGTTAAAAGTTAGAAGTGCAGCTAATTAAAGTCCTTGTCTTCTCATGGCTGTAATCCTGGTTTGCGTAGATGAACTCATTCTTCACACCTATGATTGCAGCATAAGGACTGACAAAGCATCATATGGCACGAGGGACTTGCCTGGAACCTTTATTTATTAATATCCAGAGTTTTTTAACGTTCTTTCTCACTATCCTCCTTTTCCATCTGCAGTCTGAGGCCTTAACGAGACTGCCGTTGAGTGTTAGTTGACTCTGCTCTTAACATATTTTCATTGTCAACTTAAAAAAAAGTGTTGGGAATACTTATCTATTGTGCCCGGAACATGGACTACAATATATGGTAATGGGTGAACTCTGGGAAACAAGATTAATATCTCCCAGAGTAAAAATGGGAAGAGTTTTGTATATGATGAACTTTGTAGAGCAAGTAATAGGAAGCTCATGAATGCAAGAAATTCAAATGGGGCTGAATCCCAGGGAGCAAAAGAGAGGCCAGCAGAGCCATTGTTGGCTTGACAATGCGATCCTTAAAGGTAGAGGAGCAGAAGCATTTCAGGATGTCAGACACATGTTGTGCTCTCTGTTTCTCATAACTTCTTTGAGAGAGAGGTGAAGGAAAACAAAAAAAGAGTAGAGGTCACAAAAACCAATGCACACCCCACAGCTAGAAGGCAAGAAAATGCAGAAGTGCAAAAGGCCATTGGCAGGGCACATTTTTCTATTTCTAAATAGGAGGGAAGAAGTGATGAGCAGCAGGAGGCCCATAGTTGTGAGGCAGTGATCAGCAGGAGAAAGGGAACCAGCTCTGGATGGAATGGGAATCATCTGGCCAGTCAAACTATTTCACAGTCTGCTGTGAGGTCTGGCCTCCTCTTTCATCTTGAGGACCTTGTAAGCATAGTTCTGAAAAAAATGATGACTGGACAGAGAGGTTACAAAGTCCTCTGTTCTGCTTTAGATTGGATTTTTGGGGGTTCATATTTTTCAAGGATTTTGTTTGATTGGGTTTTTGTGTCAGGGTGTGGTATGTTAGTGTTAGTTTTCCTTCTTCCTCCTCCAAGGTAACATGAAACCTTAATAGGATATTTGAATCATGCTTTGGAAAAAGATATGTTTAATATGCCTATATCTATCTTCATTTCTATAAGACAGCATGTTCTGAAAGTTTCTGCTGATGCACAAAACATTTGAAAAGCTTGGAGGAAATTTGATTAAAATCATTTGCTTTACTATTGAGATGATATTATCAGTGGTTTCATGAGCAAAATTTCTTTAAATGGCTATACAAATCTAATAAATGGAAAAACAGTTCCTCTGATTTATACTCGGTATAATAGTAGATATTCTGTGAATATCTACCCTTTGCTACAGGGTAAATATCAGACCACTGACATTTAACCCAGTAACTCTTGAGCCTAATAGGTCACTGATGAAAACACACTTGTTAATTTCAGTTTATCTTCTTTCTGATGGAAGCTTATATCATCCAAAACAATTACACATATACTGTGTGTACATACATGCATAGCTGGTGGAGTTACACCCGAAAATCACTCTGAGAATACTCTAAATAGGAAAAGTCTACAATAGCAATAAAACTTTATCATTTTCTGTCATTGGCCTAGTGCAAATGTTGGAAACTCTGGGGATCTGTAATAGACAGCAAAGTCTCTGCAGTGGGAGTGAAGTCAGCCTTCTACAAGCCTATGGTTCCAGGTTGGATACTTTGGGATCCAGCAACATAGGAGCTGCTTTACTTGTGGCTGGAGCAGTCCCTGCAAGTATCTCCAGTGCGGGGTCTCTAATTTTTAATGGAGATAAATACCCTTTCTTAAACTTCTCCCAAATGCAGGCACTAATACCAATTGTTTTCCACTTGAATATGAACTCTATGAGCTTATAGGATCAGATTTGGTTGAAACTGTCAGTGCCTCCAAACATCGAGGGACCCAGATAGTGAGGACTCACGCTGATACACAGATTAGATAGATTAGATTCTTTTGGATATCGAACGGAAAACTCATTTTACAAGGCTGGATATCTGGGAGAGCACAGTAGGCAAGATTGAACTTCTCTTGATTTTTGTAAAGTTTTTCAGTGGTCTGTAAAAATGTCTTTTTCTGTCATTTAATTCAAATGGAAATGCATGGAGGGAATCAAGGTTCCTCTCAGTGAGAAGTAAGGTGAGGTGCAGTGGCTTCAACTAACTCATATCACCTTGTACAAGGGAAACAAAACATACAACTCAGCTGATAAATGGTTCTGCAAGCTGACGAGGTAGTTTCTTTAAGCCCTCCAAAGCACATTGCTGGTATTTACACTCCAGCTTTAATTCTGGGGAAATAAAGTAAAGCCAGGGGAGCAGAGAGCGAAAATCAGTGTATTGGGCTACCTGGTTCTGAGTGAATCAGGTCGGTTTCTCACAAGTCAATTTGGCTCTTCACAGGGGCAGGTTTTCTTATTAAAATGAAGTAACCAGAGCTGAATAGTATCTGCTGAGATTCTCTCGACTGGCAAACGATTGCAAAAGGCAAAAACATCTAGTAGCTGGTTTGATGACAGAAGCCAGAGGCAGTACTGTAGCTAAAGATAGTGAGGAACAACAAATCAGAACTAGCAGTAATTTCTAAGAAGTTTGAAGTTCTTTGTCTGTGAGGTGTCAAATATAAAAACTGGGCTAGATGGGGGCAGCATTATATGGCTTGCTTACACTGTGCTAACCTGGTGTTTTAATTAGAGAAGATGCCATAGAAGGAGTTTGGAGAAAAAAAGCTTTCAGAACAATTTGCTAATTTAGATCTGACAAAGTGGGGTTGAATTCGGCTCACAACTTGATAGCTAAATGTAGTTAAACAGGAGTGAGATGTCTGAGCTCCCATTACAGTCAGCCTAACTATCACTACAGTCAGTGGCCTCTACAGTGGCCATCTATCTAATGCCTTCTGAGACACCTCAAGATATTTCACCAGTCCTTGGCTGTCTCTCCATAAGTGTATAGGTCTTCTAGAAGTACTATGCCATATCTGCCAATCCCAACAGTTGTCTTGAACTTCTCATGGTGTCTCCAAACACCCTTGTTTAAGGAAGTGAACAAATCCTTGCCCTCCACTGAGTATATTGGGAGTTTTGACACCCAGTTCACATGTGATACTTAATTTACATGTCTACAGCTGGGATATGATTTCAAAACTGGGATATGATTTCAAAGCTAGGATATGATTTCGACCTCAGATATGGAAAACCTCTTTATGGAAAACCAGGCAATGAGTTTTTTTGGAACTAGGAGCAGGTTTGGAAATTTCCCAGGCAGGAAATCCAAAGCAGAAAGTGAGTGTAGTGTGGTTGTCAAAAAAACATTACTCAGTGATATTTACATGGGCAAAATTTACAGTAAAGCTGAGGACGTGATCTCCTTTTGTGAGTAAGCTAATGCAATGTCAAGCTCTCCCTGAAAGGGGTAGTCCTCATTCCCTAGCCCTCATTGTGCCATGGGCTTCTCCTTTTTTATTTAAGTGAATCAAATGTCTGTACCAGCAAGATGAATAAGTTGAAAAGGCTGAGGGTACAAAAAACTGTCTATTTTTTAAATTTTGAATTTTTCAGAGCTTGTTCTGTAAAGTCGTCTTTTCTGCATATGATCTCATCCTCTTTCTGGCAGTATCCAAATTATTTAAGAATACAAAAATGTTTTTTTCCCCATCATCCTTCCAGGTCTTGAGGCAAGTAGCTTAGTTACATTAAGATTATTTTGTTGTCTTTTAGGTGTTTTGTGAATCTGTTTGAAGAAAGCATCAAGAGCAATTTGAGGTAGCAAAAGGGATCTAATCACTGGGATCTGTGTTTCTGTATCTAACCAAAAAAAGAAAAAACAAAGGAAATGAGATGAAGCCAATAGGTCTCTGCTAATGTCTTTGCTTATGTATCAATATCTTCTTTAATGAAAAATCAAAGCTGCTATTACAGTTGTAATAACAGCGCTTTAGGGGGACAAAAAGAAAACACAGAAAACAATATTTCTTTTTGGAGAAGATTTTAGAAAGAACAGTCTCAGATTTAAAATTTGGTACTAGTTTTTAAGTGCACACTTGGTAACTTAAAAATTTTCAAGGTAACAAATATTTCTCTACATTCAGATAATTTTATTACTTACATGTCTATCAAACTTTGGAATCACACTGCTCAATAAAGAATGTTTACAAAGATAAATAAAGATACAGTGTTGCTTTCATCACAGTCTGAGGTGCAGAAAATGCAATTTAAGTTTGAATGTATATGAAAAGAGACTTTCAAATCTGTTGTAAAATAATTATTTTTACTACAACTTATAACTCTCTCTCCTTTCTTTTTTATATCTAGATAGCCTACTGCTTTTACAATATGTTGATCCCTTCATGTGCTAGAACATAGCTGAAGAATAGACTTAAGCATATTTTCATCACATTTCTCTGAAGAACTCTTTTAATCATACTTTGTTCGCTGGCTTGGGGAAAATTTCCATAATCTTTGTTGTTAAATTGATATTTGATAAATTGGTAATCATGGCTATCTTGATTAAAACATGATTAAAATACTCTTCAAAGTAGGGAAAAATATGTGTATTTTCATGGCTTACATTGCCTATATATTTTTAGACCATTTAAGAGGAAATCAGTTTCACATCCTGAAAAAAATCCTCAGTAATGTACTGCAAATTATTACACATCATTATGCTCAGCTGTGTTCACTGTAGGCATGGGTTTCACAAGCACTAAAGATCCCCGATATGTTCAGGTGTATGGGTCTCTCCATGTACAGAACAGCATTGGTCTGGAATGATTACATGAAATTATGAAGTATGACCTATGGAAGTGAAAGAAACGTTAATTGCAGGTTGTCCTTGTGTTCATTTCTCGTTGGACCTACAAATGCCAAACTATACAAACTAGATAAGTTTCAGAGGAGTTTGAGAGATCCAAATTTTAGAGTAGCTGCTGAAATCAAGATGAGGAAATGAAAGACACAGTTATGCATCTGTAGCTTTGTTATTCACTTATTTTGGGAGAGTCTATCTATTTCTCTGTCTGTAGGTATATTTAAATTAACAAATGCAGTTGATGTTGCATCATAGTTACCATCTACCTGGCAACATATGTCTCCCCTCTTGCCCCCCATACTCAAACCCCCGTGGTGACTATGTTTGTACTGAAATCCATGGCCTCACAAAACAGACGTGACCATTGGTAGGGAGAACTCTAATTGGGACAGATCAAACTTGTGGTTTTGATGATCCATTGTGGATAAGGCTCAGCCATGCACTCTGGCTCCATTCACTATCATCCCTCTGACCACGGCTTTTGTCCCAGACCACATGGGTTCCTGGGTATTTTTTATGAGCCAGCTACACAGAGCTTTTTGGCTGGCAAGGCGGGGAAGAGATGGGGAGTATGTGGAAAAAGGTGTGAATCCCTTAAACCAGGAGGTAGCAGGGAAAATTTTCTATCAACTCAACTGAAAATGAGTTAGCAAACTAGACAACGAAGTTCCACTTGACCTAAACTTTCAGCAACAATGAAAGCTGTGTACTCACATTATAGACTACGGCCTTACGCACAGCATTCTGTATGGAAGATACTGTATCAGTCACATTGTAAAAGACCTAGATCAACTTAAAAAAATAAAACCCAATAGAATGATTACAGCCGCTGCATAGAATGACAAGTATTATCAACAAAAATTAATCAGGCGCATCTTTTAGTGAACTCAATTAATAATGTGCAACAACAGGGTCTCTTTTCTTAAGATGAAAATTAATTAGTGGAGGGAAGGTCACTTGAAGATGCTGACATCACTCATCAGAATGCTCTGGCAGCTCTAATTATTTGTCTTCCAGGCTTGGGTGATCAGAAATTATTGCAATACCTGAGCAACATTTTGAAAAAGCTTTGTGCATGGCTCTTTTAATTAGACCTGGTATTTGATTAATGTAGTGGAAGCATTTAGATCAGCCTCTTATCATTGAGTGACTTAGAAGTTTTAGGGTATTATACTGTGCAAGACAGGGTCACTACAGTAGGTTTTTAATTCAGACTTTAAAAAAAATCAGCTTTAACAATTTAAGTGAACATATATGTCCTTTCCCTCCTTTATCATTACCTTGAATGAAATTACGTATTTTTCAGCATCAAATGAGGTAAACTGCACACTGTATGAAAATGTAATTTGTGTGTGCATAATAATACATAATTTACATTTATATGTATAAATTTCAAAGCACCTGCTAAATTTGTATAAGCTGGATTTATATAAGATTATAGCAAAGCAGAACATTGAGCTACACTGTGTAATCTATATTTCATTGACTTTTTATTTATTTTGTTTTTATTTATATATAGAAACACACACACTTATGTGCATGCATAAATATATAAGAATGATTTCCTGTTAGAACTGTGTGAATAATTTAGAGAAATTTTCAATGTCTTTGGGGCCAGGCACTGGCTCTTGTTCTACTGAACCTATGTGGTGGTACAAATTGTATTGGCAATGGAGTAGTAGGCAAACACAAAGATGTGAATATTATTAAATGTAATAAACACAATAATAAATAAATAAATAAACAAAAAGATTATGCAGTCAGAATAAGAGAACAGTAGCAAAAATAGTATCCATCAAAAATCTCAATCAGACAGTAAAAAGCCACCACAGGCAGTTAGGGTTGACAAATGCTCTTAGTAAATGACAGCTCTCTCTTCTTCCTGAACCTCTGAAGATTTGCCAGTTATTCTGGAAATGCAATTGGATTTTTCTGTCCATGGTTCCTCTTTGGCCAACAGATCTAATTATTTAGTGTTCATAAAGCAAGTCTGAGCTTCTAATATACTGACAGTTACACGTGCACAAAACGTGTGAAATACATTTTTATTGTTATAACTTGTTCTTTTTATTAATCAATTTTGATTAGGAACAAAGTTTAAATTTAAAGCATATACAGAATACCATTGAAAATACAGAATACCTTTTCATGGGCAAATAAGAAGGCAAATCAGTGATATATTTTCCCCTTCTTTTTAAATCAAAATAAACTCTCAAATGAGCACAATTCTCTGAAGTTAATGTAATTGTTCTGGTTGAATGCTAGATTTGGCCCATTATGGTGCATTCTCTCTCTGATTTCCTCCCAACATGGTTTTATTATGACACAGCTTTAAATCATAAACTTATTCACTCTAAGAGACTATAAAATAGAGTAATCAATTTTTATTTTTGATGTATTTGGTTATTTACAGCTTCATTGTCCAGCTAGGGAATATGCAGCACTGATATACCACCACTGACTTCAATAGAATTATACCCTTTTATACTGAGGCTGAATTTGGCAATAACAGCTAAAAATGAACATATCCAGAAAAGGTAATAAATTGCAATTTCTCGTAAAACTCAGTGAAATAAATTGCTTGAAATCTCCTATTACTTAAAGTTCTAAAAAATTATATTGTCCTGTATCAGGTATAATTTGTTAGTATCACCTAGATGGTAAGGGCCTAGAAATTACTTTCTGGGTGGAAGTGATCGTATCCTGAAACCAAAATACTCTTGTAGCGTAACCTTAAAATAATCAATGCCACAGAGTATAGTTTACCTTGAAGTTTATGTTGGAGTAAGTCAGTATCATTTCAGTTGCCAGTTGAGCTGACTTGCAGGATGAAGGGGTGAGCTTCTGTTGCCCAGACCTACAAAATTGTTCCAAACATTGATTTTTCATTGTCCACCAGAGCTATTATCATAAAGCAAGTATAGTACTTCTCTGCAGCAAGGTGATCCTAAGGAATAGATTTTAGTGGGCTTTTAATTTAGTTTTAGTGGTCAAAATTTAGTATTGAAATAAACCTGCTACTAAATGAAAATATTTTGAAAAAATCAAGAATATTTTCAGATACAGCTATTGCTTTGAAATTTATTTTCTGTGAGGGAAGAAGCTCTTCCTGGTAATTTTATTTAGGTTTACACTGTATCCAAATTGGAAACAGTTGTTTGGCTTTTTAGACAATACCCTAGAAAATTTTATAAACATTTGTGGAGGCAAATTCTGGAAGATTTCATAATAAATGATGCAAAATATAAACATTCCATTTTTTACATCACATGGCCAGGTACTAAAAGAGATGCTAAGATGTGCCAAAAGTTACCTTTGAAAGAATAAGCAAATAATAATGGGGTGAAAGAACACAAGTTTATTTATCTTCACTTATAATTTTTGGTATTTTAAGATTGATTTTTCACTTGTGAACCACTGCATAGTTTACCAGAATTTCATTGCTTTGTTAGGAGAAAAATTACATTTTTTACTCTCCTACCAATTTTAAGTTAATTCAATTCTCCAAGCAGTACGCCACCACACCTGTTTGCAGGAAACCTGTTTCAAATTTCTGGGTGAAATTCATCACACCAGAGCAGGTGCCTGATTTAGTTGCCTGCTCAGAGGAGCCTAACATCATGTGAGATGCTGTGTGGTACCACCTCCACCTCCAGTTGCTGTTCCTAGAGATCATTATATCTGTTCCTCAACTCTTGGTCCAGGCAGATGCAGGCATTTGGGGTATCCTCCCTCAAATGGTATTAGGCTTCTGTGCTAAAGAAACCTAACCATGCCCTAGCTGCCCTGCATGACAAATTCAGCATCTTAGAATGAACAGGTCTATCCTGTGTGACCATCTGTAGTAGATACAGACACTTCAGTAGGGCAACTAGGTCTATCCTAAAGTAAGCGAATGAATCATTTCCTTAAAGTGACAGTTTCTGACCATTGACTCCAGGTATTATGTTAGATCCTGGCAGTCAGATAAAGTTGTGTGATGTAAAACCCATAACACATCTATTGGTTATTTTATTATAGCCTTGGCCATATTGATCTTCATCACGGGTCTACTCTGGCCTTCAATCGGGAGGCCTGGAGACACACCATCTCTAACGCCGCTGCTTCTTTTGAGAACGCACGCAGGATCACTCTCAAGGAGAAAAGACAACACAGAAAGAACCGTGTCTTGTCGATACCACCTAAGGAGTCTTTCTGCTGTGCCTTTTGCAACCGGTCTTGTCTATCTTGCATTGGTCTTTTTAGCCACCAGTGTGCTTCCAGCAAATGTGGGTAAAGTCCTTCCCAAATCTTCGTTTGCGAAGCCTAGCCATGAATGAATATTGTATCTGACATATGAACTTCAAAAGAAAGAAAGTACTCAAGCAAATGTTGAAAATATACCCGAAATCCCAATACCACTGGACACTTCAGAATACATCAGCTATCAAAATCTCCTTGAGCTGTGCACAAAACAATGTCAGGTCCTTGCAAACTCAGATAGATTTTGTGGCAGCTGTACTTAGCAGTTGCTTCTAGTCATTTTCTGTTTAGAAATGCATTGCATGTCTATATTCATTTGTAGTTCTCTTATTAACTTCTTTTTTATTTTTTTTGTCACTTATCACTAAAAAGACAAACACCTAGGACTTTATGGCTAAATATTGCTGTCAGTTTACTTACGGAAATTCTGGGATAACATTAATCTAATTTACAACAATAGACTAGAGAACAGAATTTAATCTCAATAGTGTGGAAAACTTCATAGGCACATGCCAGTAAAAAATAAATGTACAAAAATGAACTGCAGTTAGTCAAACACTTTGGTTCATTTTACAGTCTATTATTAGAGTTAAACTTTGTCTATTATGCTTCCCTGTTCATGCATAGATACCTTTTATAGAAAACCATTCTTGTTGATTTTTTTATGAAAAAGTTGTGTATGGAATATTGTTACTTTCAGCTTTCAATATACCACAACTGCGTTTGACATATATTTATATGAATGTACATTTTTATGTTTTCTTGAAGTAAAAATTTATGAAGTTTTTTAAAGGACTGGTTTTATTTATTGTTCAAAATGAGTTCCTTTGTACCAGATGCCTGGTGTAATTTATGTTAATGTTAATTAACAATATTTGAAGCAAATAATGATAAATAGATACCCCCCCCCAACATTATGCATCTAGTTGTCTAAGTAATCTGATGAGTAACGAATCAAATTAGCACAAGCTTTGCCAGTGTTGAGACATAGGTCTTTATTAGAAAAAGTATACATCATTCCAGCTATGATATTTCTTATGCTTATTATTTTGATCAAACCTGAATCACATAATTACTCTAAATAAATTTACTGCCTTTGGAAACCGTATTTATCTCTGATTCTGGAGGTTAAGCTTTATTTCTCCTTCTTGCAAATACAAGATTAAAAGCTCTGCATTTAAAAAAATAATACAAAGTACTTTGTTTTATACAAATCCTTTGTTAAAAGGCCCTCAGCTTTCATAACAACAGTAAAATCAGATTTTACCATCTATGTGTAAAATATATAGAAGTCTCTTCCTGAATTGCTTTAGTAGCATAACCATATCATGAAGTTAAATTTTTATGTGTTTTGATTTTGACCTCCATGCCAAATGCTAACTGATGGATAAAGTGGAAGGTACACAGTTATAGAAATATTAAAGTTGTGTATTGCATTTTATAGCAATTAAATATTAGACAAATTCCTACCACCCTTTGTTTAGCTATGTGGGGCTCAGCTGTGTTGCTTCTAACCCTAACTACATCACTTCAAATTACCAGTAAATTAACAGAGTAACACTTTCAACCTCAGAGCAGATTTGATCCAAATAGTCTTTAAATGCCATTTCTGTTCCTATTAACCTAGAGATCGGCATAGCAGATATTTTCGTAAGGCTACTCAGCAATACAGGGCATTAATGGCTAAGTTGTGACAGCACTTTTCATGATGATTTATGATTCAGTGTTTAACTTGATTACTCCACTGCTGACTCTGAATACTATTTCAATTAGTGCACAGAAGGTCACATCACAAATATTCCTCTATAATCTATTCCTATTAACGCTAATACACAGAGTAACCAAATCTTTTCACCCTTGTTGATTCAAACCATCCATAGCACTAACTGCAGGCTTGTTTACCAGTTTACTGCTCTGGACACATCCGAAATGGTAATTTTCAGTCCTTTGAGTATCATTAATAGCTGTACCATGCCATTGTGAATAAGCATCCCTCTGCTGCTGTGTGTGCATTAATAACTATCAAAGGCTTAGATACTTTAAACAGAAGGTACATTTTCAGAAAGAACTCACATCTAAATTATTAGTTCACAGCCAGTCATGAAGGGGAAAATAACAAGAGTAGATAGTTATGAAATATAACAGGACAGGTGAGAAAGTTAAACTCAGGACAGTATATAAAGCCGGGGGTAAGAGGCTTAGTAAAGATGGGGTTTAGGAGCCATGTTTTGCCTCATGGTTATCTACCACATTCCTGCACACACATCTGGTGTTATTGGCAGTAAATGATGAGTAATTTAAGTTTGGAAACCTAAAAAAGGAAGCATTGGAAAGCCAGTCAGCTCAACCAGAAACCTCGATTTTCCTGGTCCCGCTCACACCTGCCTAGAAGTACTTTTATGACTCAGACTTCAGTAGGAGAGGCCTGCTAATGCTTTCAGTTCAGGTTCTGGCTGCCTCTCTTTTGGCAAGGCGGACCGTCTTCTAGCTGTTAGGATCACTAAATTGAATTTTCCTCTCTCCATATTCTCCAAGGAACATTGCACCAGTGGACACTTTCAATAGGTAAAGGTCTGTTTCTACCAAAACCACAGCAATAGCTGCTGTCCCACATTCTTTCGAAAATGTAGACGGTGGGTTTGGTGCCGCTAATTTACTAGCTCAGGGGATAAAGCACTCAACTAGACAATAGGAAATTAAAGTGCAAATCGTGTGCCTGCCACAAAGAATGCAAGAAATGCCCCTTCCCAGCAGGTTATCCTCTCCAACAAGCTGTGCAGAGCATTTCTCCCTCAAATTTCAGCCATCCAAATGTTACATCTCTCTTCTGAGTTAAATCCCTTGTTCCCCTCATAGCCTCGTGAGACTGTGAAGGCACTGCTTGCCACGCTAAAATGATTCCCAGGTATTTAGTGTCACTTCAGGTGCCTAGAGATGTCCTACTCAGGCCTCTGTCTACTGCCTTAGTAGGGCACAAGTCTCTTGTGATTCCTCTGCTAGTCCTGCTAGTCCTGCATGCCTTGGATCTTCTGAAACCCCTCAAATGCCACTAAAGATTCCTAGCTTTTGGTTGTTCCAGGTTGAGTGAGATGATGGGCTTTGCAGAGGTGATACAAATTCTCTTGCTGAAAGGCTACAGCATTACATAGATGATGACATTTTTACTGAGCAGAAGAGGGTACAAAATTCCTTGATTTCATGGGCAGTGCACTAACTGGGCAATAGAGTGGGACGACTTCCCAGCTCCTGTTCCACACACCATTTATGCATTAAGGCAAGCTGATTTCCTATTAATATCAGGCAGGATTAGACACCTTTCTCACCTTTCAGGAGTTTTAAAAATACAAATACAAATAGTATTAATATTGTTGAGAAAAATACATTCACAATCTTATTTCTTGAAGAAACTTTTTCAGTATCTGGGGATGCACTATGCTTTGAGTTGGCTGACTTTAGTGGAAGTGACTGCATTAATGTTTTATACTTTAAAAGTCAGCATCCAAATTGTTCCGACTTTCCATGTTGTGGTTGGTATAGCAGAACAATTTTAAGAGTGCGTGGATTGGATTCTGTTTTGGATGAAATTAGCACAAAGGAGCCACTAAAGGAACTCCAGCTGCTAATTTATGTTCATCTCGTGGACCAGATTAGAAGAAATCCACAGTAAATCACCTCTAAACATTTCCGTGTATTTCAGGTCCTTAACACCAGCCATTTAGTTCTATAGACATTGTGTGCAGATCAAAGCAAGGGTGCCTTTAGCCAGTACAAACTCAAATATAAAACTTGAAGTTAGTATTACACACTTTGATTTATTAACAATGTATACACCTAGAAGGTAACAAGAGTGTTTTGAAATTGAATTAAATTACATCATTACATCCATTATTTTATAGGTAAGTTTCCTTTTTTTCCCCCAAATATTGCATTCACAGCTAGCTTATACAAATCTGTTGTTAATTTGCACACAGATGTCACTCTCTGCAGGACATAAAAACAAAGCAGAGATAGCCAGCAGTACTATTTGTTGTGGTATCATACTTACAGAAGCAGCCTGGCTTTCATGACTGTTTTTTATAAAACAAAAGCAAGCTCTCCAGACAGTAAATGTACAAAGCTCAGATTTCTTGTTGAAGAATATTTATGTAGATACCTATTTATTTGCTGTATTGCACGTACTCTTTCTGAAAAACGTAAAATTGTTGAAAATTGAAGTGTTGGAATCATTTCTAGAACAATAGTACTGTTTCCCACTGTGTTGCAAAATGTGCCTGACTGCAATTTTGGACAATGTTTTTCAGGGGAAGAAAATTGTGGCTTTTTCTTTTCCAAGTTTTATCATGCTGAAATTTCCAGCAAACATTTAAAAATGAACCATACTGACAAGCTCTTTTCTCACATAGCTGGTAGGAACTGGATTGAGAACTAGTAGCTAACACAGATGTCTGAGAGTTGAAAGAGAAGAATTTACTTTCAGGAACTACTGCTTGGGAATAGATGTATAGTGGTGACTTGCAGATGGAGGTTTATAAGAGCCACCTACTGACTTATACCTCTGACAAAATGCAAGTAAGCTTGGACAAATTTATTAAAGTCCATAAATCTATAGGTAGCCTAAATAAATAGCCTGAACTTCCAGCATCTAAGGATGAAGAAATACAAAATTGTATTGATTACTATGTAGAATAGCTTTCCCTTATCTCTACTGTAAGAATTTTGTCTCTGCTGTAATCAGTGTGAAGTAGTATTGGACAGCATAAGCAGCACCATTTTCTTTTGGTATTTCACCTCTGATATTTGTGATTATAGCACAAAGAGAAGACATATTAAAGGAAGAGTGTTCCTTACGAAATGCAGAAAAAAGCAGTAAAATTCTGCCCTTTCACAAAGGATTTCCTCTAATGCAGTGAGTACAAGTACATAGGGATATGTGCAAGGTTGTTACATGAATGATTCAAATATCACATTATTCCATTAATTATTCCACTTTACTTTTAAAATATAGTTCACTGGGCTTTTTATAGAGGAGGACCTGAATTTGGGAGGGAACCACTCGTAGGGAGCAACATGAGCTTCATGAGCTGATATGCATACATTAAAACATCTCTGGTAATAATGTTGCTTATGAAGTGTCACTTACACAGCATACTGTGTTATAAGTTTAAATTGCATTTGGAGTTTCTGTCCAGACTGGCAAGATATAAATTCAATACTGTTTTCTGCAGATACTTCAAGACATCGGAAATTGATTTATTCTTTTATATTAACCTTGTCTTCTTATGATAAAGAGACACCAGTAGCAAAAACTCTTTTACATTTTTGGTACCTTTGGTGAACTACCTTACTGTTCAAATTCCTCTTCCTTGTTGTGTGAAATGTCCAAGTGATTTGAAAAACAATAAAACTCTACCAAAAAATTTATGTGTGATAATTTCAATTAAATGAGAGAACTTCATTTCCTAAAATTGTTACTACAGTAGGTCTCAAATGACAATAGAAAACAAAAATAAAGAAACCAATATTCCTCTATTTTTTGCTCAGTGTGAATTCTAAAACATCTTCAGGCAATTCAGTCTTCCATGCGATGTGTACGCAAAAGTAGTATTTTTAAATACCACTATAGGAAAGGAACTGGTGTTTATTGGGGTAAAGCAAGTATCATTACTTCTAGTACTTGTGTGTGGGACCACTTCTGGTACATGTAACAGAAAGTTCTGGTCTTTTTAACTTGTATTTAACATCTAAAGTTAACCTTATAGAAGGTTATATCAGTTCTTTAGCAAATACACCAATATTTTCAAATGTAAGAAGTGGTCTGAATCACTGCAGAAGAGAGGGAACGAGAGCTAGAGAAAGGCATGTTAGAGGGAACGTGTGCAGAGGTGGACAAAGGAAGAAAAAATTCATAGCAATAGAGAAAGAACTGGAGTGGGCAAAGCAGAAGAAGAGCTGTGCCTGGACATTATAGAGTATGGGAAGGAAAGCCTGAAAGCACTAAAGGACACTTCTGTCCAGAGCTGTTAACAGAGTAGCTCAGTTGCAACACCCTTCAGTTGTATGGTACGTGGTTGCACAACTGAAAAACAAACATCTTACTCCCTCTGGAGTCTAGGTCATGAAGAGGTAGACTTCATTTTTACCTTCATGGCTTTTATGATGTGTTTTCTGACTTTGTTTATTAGTTCTTCCTTTTTTTTTTGTTTGATTTTTTTGTTTAATTGGGAAATCACATACTTAGGCAATGATAAATTTTTGGCTTCTTTAGTGTACCATCTATGCACAAAGAAATAGAGTTTTCTCAGACATAGTAACTTCCAAAATTAACACTGTAGAATTTGAAAATGACATTAACAGTTGCTTAAAATTTGTTTGCCTCTAATATTGGATGCTATAAAAGTCCATTCATTGGTAGGCACCATCAGGAGGAGAATTTTGGAAATTGTCAACGTTCAAACTATTTTAATGACCCTCATCAAGGTGATGAATTAAGGTTACACAGGTACTTTGCTGTTCCTTAAATCTGACATGAGTCTTCAGGAATTGATTTTTTCTGTGACCCAATTTTTGCAGATAATTTTACTTTCTGTTGTTTTCTGTAGTGCAGGGAGTACCTCAGCTAGGATTTTTGTCCTGAGATTTGGCATATCTGTTTCCAGTCATCACTACAAACAGGAAACGAGGAAAATCATGAAAAAAATATTACATATTTACTGGATTTAACTTTTAAACAAAGACCCACAATATTTTTACTTATCTGGCCTCTGCTGCTCACAACTAAAAATAAATAAATGCATAAATCAGCAAACAATGAAAAACTTCTTTCAACAACATGAAAATCACCTCTGCCAAGAATTTGATTGTGTCCTAGGGACATGCAGAGATGGAGTTAAAAGGAAAGATCCTCTATCAACTCCTTTTTGTTTGTGTATTGTTTGTCACTGGATCCGTTTATTAGCCTGGAGATAATGTGACAGTTGACTCTAGCAGTAACACAGTACTCATTAGTAAGCTTGACAGGGAGGTGCCAGCAGCTACTTGAGATTGCATTTTATCAATCTTCATGGCTCATTTGGGAGGCTCGATACACTGTGATCTAGTCCCAGTGCTCACTGGGACAGGGCAAGCAACCAGGAGTGCTTCTAAGAACGGAGACTTGGAGAAGTTCTTAGTCTCTCTTCTTAGTCAAAAACTGTAGTGCTGACCTAACAATTCTGCAACTTCTACCTGATAGATTCAATGTCAAATGTAGAACACTTGTATAGAGTTTTTAATGTAAATTTTCTAACATTTCTATACCCCTTAGGATAGTTATTTGCAGAATTCTCTCTAAAATGAAAATCGAAAAGATGGGTAAAAACATTAATGCCACTCTTGAAACTGTGTTGTCAATCAAAAGAAGCAGTGACAAGTCTTTACAGATTTCAATGTTTGCTCTCTCTTCCTTGACTTTTCCCATGATATTTTTGGTAGCTCATGACAATTCTGAAGTAATTTACTGTTTTCTTTTTAACTTTAAGATGCTATTGATTTGCAGCACTGTGATTCATCACAATGATGCCAATTGCTAAATGAAAAGATTTTGTATTATTCCTTCCACAGATATTAAACTGTAGTACATAACACAAGATAATATAGAAATAAAAAATCAGTGTTTCGTCCTTCCTCTCTGCATGTTGAGCTTTTCAGAGGCATTAGGAACATGTTTTCAGTGCCCGTGGAAAAGATAGTGACATATTTATAAAATACACACACTCTAAAATTCTAATCTATTTACACTGTTTGAAAATGAGTACTTTGGGTAAAAAAAATAACTATTGCAAGATTCATGATAAAAATATGACTCTTGGCAAAACTGGTGCCTGTTGTGTGCACTGGTGAAATATCACATGCTGCTGATATAGCTTCATACTGCTGTGTGTTAGTTATGTCCCCTGGATTACCAGCCGAGGAAACAGAATGTCAGCTTTTGTCATGCAAGAAGAAATGTTTTAATCTGTTTAGGAGGTTAGTGCAGTATGAATTACTGAGATACCATATGTCCTCTAAAACACATGGCAAATTTATCTTGCCTGAAGAACAGCAACTGAAAAACACTTAGTTGTGTTGTCTGATAACAGGCATATAAAAAACCCCAAAAAAACCCCAAGGAACCCCTATACACTGATGTGCCTGCCATCTTTAGCAATAAATTGTATATAATTAGTGAAGAACTACATTACAAGATTAAAGAAGAACACTATAGAGCAGTTTGACTTCAATTCTTTTTTTTGTATTTATGTAATCTTGAAATTTCTTTTTTTCCCCCCATTTTTAATACCTCATCCATACATAGTTTGCTTATATATGCAAAAATAATTTTCTTTAAGGGATTGCATCATCCAAAACAATGGCTAACCAAAAATTCCTTTAATAAAACATGAAAAATATTGTCAGACGCACTGAATAAAGTGTATAGATACCAAAGGTGACATAGCTCAGGGACTTGAATGAGAGAGGAAGAACTGAGGAAGATGTGAGGCTGGATGCCCACTTGGGGAGTGTGTATGCATGTAAAAGGAGAAGATATTGAAAGGCAAAGAGATAGCTACTCCTTCACCAATGCTGAACTCTGACTGTAATTTGAGGCATAAATGTGTCATTCACAATGGTGTCTAAAATTATATCCTTTGAACTGATTATACTCTTTTTTATTGATAATTCACTTGTTGATACTAGTGACACATTTGGGTTTTGCATAATCTGAAAGGAATTTCAGTTTATAAATCTAGAAATCAACATGTGAATTAATTTGCTCAATGATATCATCACTGAAGTAATATTATGCCTGTAGCAGAAAACAATCAAAATAAGAAAATTCACTGCTAAGTCTTCACCATGCCATATGTCCCCTAATATCTAATTACAACAGGGGCACAAAAAAGCAAGTCATTAAACTTGCACCCTATTGTGCATAGGTATTAGAGGACATGTGGTGCATGTAAAATAAAAGAATGACATTCCATGCATTTCTTTTATTTGCAGCAACTGTTTTTAATGTAGGAAACTTTTTTCTCTATTTTAGCTTTCTGGGAAAATTTCCAAGATTGTAGTTTTTGATAAAACTGATTTTTAAAAAAAACCCTCAAACCTCTGGAATTTGCTATAGTTATTTACATTAAACATATATTTTGTTAGAGAGATCTTGAAAGTTTTCCAAATTCAAACATTTTTGACAAGTTTTTTCTTTTCCACTTAAAGAAACTGAGATGACATAGGATGAGAAGAAAGGTTCCTTTATGAAAGTTGACAGGCCTCACTAGCCTCTTTTTAGAATAGAGATAAATCCATACTGAAGTACTACATGGACAGTTGGTTGGATCAGTTTTATTGGACATTTTAATCAACAACTCAGTGGAGGGGCTAGAACAAGAAATCTCTCACTTTGTAGATGTTACCCTCTTCAGTTAAATGGTACACTGATAACAAAGAACTCTAGAATGACCTAAAAATTCCGAGTCAGTGGGCAAAAACATGGCAAATGAAGTTTAATGCGGATAAGGGTAAAACATCTAGGAAAAAAAAAGTTAAAACTATGTGTTTGTGATGCTGAACACGAACTTGGAAGTCACAGATATGGAAAAGGTCAGTTGTGAAATTATCAGTTTGGTGGGCAAGGAAAGTCCAAAGAGAAGCCTTCAAAATGATGGTCATCTCAAAGAAAGGAACAAAAGGGCAAACCAGAAGTTATCATTTTCCTACTGTCTCAAACTTTGTCAGCTCAACATCTTGAGTATTTTGGGTAGTTCTGGCCTCTCCATAGACGGACATAATGAATTTTACGAGTATAGAGAATTAGGAGGCAGAGTAGCTGATTTATGAGGAGAGACTTAAAAAGCTTGTGTTCTTCAGTTTGTAGAGGAGAAGGCTGAGGGTGATACAGCCGAAATTCACAAAACCATAAAGGTAGATAAAGCACAAGTTGGTTAATTAAGTTTATAAATAGTTGAACATTTCCCTTTCTGATTGTCTCACAATAGAATATATCAGAAGTATTATAAAATGGCATTTCAAATTGTAATTTCAAACTTTGCAGGTCCCATGAAACAGAATGGCAACTTGGAACCCAGGCTTGAGGAGTTTACCATTATTACTGTTGTTATTATAATTATTATTTTACAGCACTTTTTCTTATTTTTCAAATTTATTCTTATTTCTCAGTTTCAAAATTCTCGCTTGATGACCACTAGATAGATTTGGGTTCATCATTAAGTGCTGACTGAGTAGTCAGTGTTAAACAAAACATGGAAACCAATACAGTCCTTTATGGTCCAAAGCATCACAATGTGAACTAATCTAGGCAATGCTATAGTTAACACTGCACAAGGCTCAAGTGCAACCCTCAAAAATATATCAGACAACTATGTACAAGCCCGAGCTAAGTAGAAACTGAAGCTGCAGGTACAGTCTGTGAATATATATATATATATATATATAAGTATATACCACACATTAAGACCATTATTGTTTTCTGTAATATTTCTACACTTGATAATTTCACTTTTCTGTTTTTCAACTGGTTTATGGGCATGAATCCATTTATCTTCCTGTTTTTTTTAAGGATTCTTTGGACATATATCACTCTTTTCTCCTAATGCAATGTTTCCTATAGTTCTGTATGTAGTACAAGAAGGAATGTTTACTTTCCATGCAGAATATCTTTAGCACAGTGTGCTGGGATTGAGTTAATTGTCTTCACAGTGGCTAGTATGAGGCTGTGTTTTGAATTTGTTCTGAACAGTGTTGATAATATAGTGATGTTTTTATTATTTGCTGAGCAGTGCTTACACAGAGCCAAGGCTTTTTCTGCTTTTTATACAGATATGCTGGCAACGAAGGTGGGAGTGCATGGGAGGTTGGGAGGAGACACAGCCAGGACAGGTGACCCCAGGTGGGGATGTTCCATACCATATGACATCACACTCAGTATATAAAGCGTGAGGAAGAAAGAGAAAAGAGGGGAAGTTTGTGGTGATGGTGTTTGTCTGTCCAAGTAACTGTCAGGTGTGATGGGACCGTGCTCTGCTGAAGATGGTCTAACATCTGCCTGCCCTTGGGAAGCAGTGAATTAATTCCTTGTTTTGTTTTGCTTGTATGTGTGGTTTTTTCTTTCCCTGTTTAACTGTCTTTACCCCAACCCATGAGTTTTCTGGCTTTTACCCTTCCGGTTCTCTCCCCAGACCCACTGGTGGAGGAGTGAGTGAGTGGCTGCTTGTGCTTTGTTGCTGCCTGGGGCTAAACTATGACACACAGACTTAACTAGTGTAAAAGAGGACGAAAATGGAAATCTTCTAGTCTCTTCAAAATACAATGCAATAAAGCAAAAATTGTGCTATTAAAATGGACTCTCTCCTGTATTAACTTAGTGTCTCATTCAGACTCTGCTTTCAAAGTGTTTTCTTTCCTTTTTGGAGGCCTGATACAGACATTTGAGATGTACAGAACAGCAATATGAACTTTATGAAATGTCAATAATTGCTGTGCATACACATAAAGTCGTTATTTTAAGCAAAAAAGCCTACTTAGATTTCCCACCCCCCTACAAAATAGGTAAAGAGATTAGCTCACATTAAGGTCCAGTGGCTTGCAAAATTAAAACTGTTGGAGCAGAAAAAAACCCTTATCAGATATTTTAAAATCTGAATTATAAGATCAACAATGGCCTACCAATGAATTTCAGAGGTTAGGAATAAGTCATTCTGTATCTCAAGTTTCTTAGTGTTAAAAAGAGTATTTTAGAACTCAGTATGAAAGTAAATAACTAGCAACAATATAGAAAACAATTTCTATAACTATATTATTTTGTCCATTAATTTAAGGCTCCTTAGGGATTTCATAAAAACTGAATTATCTCCAAGCTTTCTACTGCTACTGTTGTTTCAACATAATAGACTAAATGCAAGCACATGTATCTGTGGACCAAAACCGCTTAAACTTTTCATTGCTATCATGGAGGATGCACAGAGAAAGAAGGTAGCAGAAGTGTCTGAACTAAAAATATTGTGAAAATCAAATATCTGTAAATGGAAAAATATGAGGTCTTTATGTGCAGGAAATTAATTTACGGCCTGAGAATTAGTAAAGTTAGTATTTCTTTTGCAGTCCACTTGTTCTTGTAAATAAGGCCTCTGATTATCTTGCTCTAGTCAGACACCTCCATGAATGACTGGGTTGATGGTGATATTATTTAACAGTATCTTACTTTTCATTTTCATTTTCATTCAGCCTTTCTTGCGATATTAGTCATGCCACTGTCAAACAAATTTCTGCTTCTTATTTGTTTTCATATGGTTAGTTGCTACCAAACCATAAAATTAAGATTATATAGTAAGAGATAATCTTGTAGGTAAAGGGGTTGGTGTGGTTGTGTGTAGAAAAGAGAAACATCCTGAAAAAATGGAAGTGACCAAAAAATGGAAATTCTTTCCATGGGAAAGTTTTCTTTGGTTTTATGATATCGATTTTTTATTACATTGGAATTAAATGTCAAATTAAAATTAAATAAATATATCATGCCAAGCACATTATGATCTTGAATAAAACACACTAAGCTGATGTTGGAGATGACAATACCCTGATACATAGATAGTCCCAGATAACTAAACTGTAAAACATTACAAAGTGTTTTAAAAACTCAGCAGCATACAACCCTAAATTTTAAGCAGAAGAATTTGTTGTTATTACAACAAATGACTGAATAAAAACTTAGACAAATACAAGTTTATCTAGTCATACTGTGGGTAAGATGCCAAAAACAAGTTAGCTGTGTCTATTATTTTTTTCTGAATGCTTGAAAATGCAGCTGGCAAAACAAAGCTGTCTGAAATCAAAGAGTACACAGACTTTCAAGTATTCAAATGCTATTCATCCCTCAGCTCATCTGTGACAAACCTTGGATTTGTGTGTGTGTATAGGGAGGAGTGTGTGTCTTCCCTTTTTTTTTTAGGGTTAGCTTGGGTACTTTTGTTATTGTTTTTGTTTGTTTGTTTGTTTTTTTGCAAAATCACTGCCACAAAAATTATAATTTCACATTTCGAAACTACATTTTTGAAACCTTTTAGCTTTTGTCTTAGTCTTAAAACAAAGACTATACATGACTATCTGTAGTTCATAAGAGAAATAATTAAAACTTGAGATAGATTCCAGCCAACATTAAAAAAAAATGCTGATTTATGAGGTGAATAATTGAAATTGCCTGTAAAATTTCTGTTTTACATGAAATATGCATTAACCTTTGTGATGTTTTAGACTGTTGGCCAGAATCACGAGTCACCTTTGACACAGTGATTTTTTCTGAACACCATTACCTTCCCATAGTCCAAGAGCTACAACCATAATTTTTTTTTTTCTGAGTAGTGCTGTGTTCTGTGCTTTGAAGCTTTATTTGGTATGTGTTTAGATATCTAATCTTCATGTTGGATGAACTGTGTGCTCCATATCAGCTGGAATAAAGCTGTCCAGGAAGCCAGCAAAAAGCTGTCCTGCTCACCTGTCAGTTAGTTAGCCTTTGCTGAGGAATCACTCAAAGTATTATTTGTCATAAATGCTGCTTGTATTGGTCACACTGCTTGTATGGTCCTGTCTTGCTTTACACAAAATTTCTGGTATCCACCTTTTCTTTTGTCTTTTCTCTAAATATTCCTTCATGGTTTTTTGGTGTTTTGCCTTCTTTGAAGAGCCAGCGCTCACTCTCCAACCATTTCTTCTAGGTTTTCCAGGCAAGGGGGAGGTGAACCACATGGAAGGGCAGTCATCTTGTCTCTGTCCTGTGACCACATGTGTATTTTTCCAGGTAGGGGAGGTCAGCAGCCATCTCGATTTGGTCCAGTGAGTGGGGCTTGGGAAGTTTCTCCTCATTGGTTGGTCTAACCCAGTTATATCAGTATTGTTATTAGTATTTCTTCTTGATAAAGAGTTATTTTTTTCACTTACATCTTGGCATGTTTGGTCTCTCTCTCTCTGTACTAGCAAAACCAGGGGTATTGAATCTGAGGGAGTAGACTTCTGTCAGAAGTCTTCGTCCCTCCAAATTATCTCAAACTGAGACAGGCCCAGATGCCTTGGATAATATGAATGACCAGAGTAAGTCCTTGCAATAAAATAATTAGTGCTGCTGCTACCATTAGTTCCTGTTTTCCAAAGGGTATCTATCACTTGTTCACTAACTATGTAAAGTTAATTTGGCAAGATAACAGAATAAGAGGAAATAAATTGTCATTGAGTTGTGGAGATTTTTAGTTACCTGTGGATGTGAATCTTACATCTTCTAAATTAATAAACTAATTAATTTGTTACTGCACCACCTGCAATTCTCTTTCACACCTCCTATAAGCTCCTCTTCTGTTGTTACAGTGCCCACAGTCCCACATACTTGAACTCCCAATTGGGCAAGTGGTCACAGAGGGCTCTCTGAGTCCAGGCTACACGTGTGCCAGCAGGCCATCAACACACACCTGGTAGGTCGGCAGGCTTATGGCTACCTACGGAGACTGTTCATAGCCCATCTGCTAATTCCCAAAAGATTTGTTCCAATTAATTATCTTTGGCTCTTCTATTACTTTATCAAGCTTGGCTAAAATTGACCAGAGTTTTGTCAATGACCAGGAGCTGACCAGGACTGATGGATGAGTAGATCTTTATTCATCCACAAAACCCATTTTTTTCATTAGGAAACCAATACAAGCAGCTGGTAATTGCAGAGTGTGTCAGGCAGAGGTGAATGCTGGGGGGCCTTTGCCAACCCTCATAATTTGCTCTGTCTCACCTGGCAGACCAGATTTTTTATCTTTTAAAAGTTTTTTGTTCTGGCTCATGCTATAACAAAAGCATCCTTTTGAGATTCCAAAGCCTTTTTGTGGTTTTGCTGCATCCACTTGAAAGAAAAATTTCACACCAATTCATTTGAATACTCTGGCTGTGTCGAGTTGATACAACATGTTAAAAAACCTTGTCGTTATAAAGTTTTGAGAACAGGTCAAGAGTATATTAAAATGTTTCATCTAATTCAAACAAAAGGCAGCCTTTGAGGAAACTGCTAAGCCAACTTTCTGTTTTTTTTCATTTTGATCACAAAGGAAAAAGATCTTGTGTATTTCTACTATCTTAGTCTAGATCAGTTTGATTATTTCCCTCAACCCCTCCTCTCAATATCCTTTAGTTAGTTTTGACCAAATTTCACAGCACAGTATATATTTCATGGATCAGTGGAAATTTGTGATGTAGATTGCAAAGTTGGAGAGAGGGACCCTGTTAGTGATCCAGTTGAAGAAAATATTGCAACCACTGTTCAATCATCGTTAGACATCAGACAATCCACACAAAGCAGATGTGCTTTCTGTGAGCAGGAAATGTTCACTGGAAACGTAGCATCTGTAACAGGAGAGGGTGTCAGCTGTGACACACAAATCCATAGGAAACTGAGCTTGTTTAGCTCTGGTACTCTCTAACCTATGAATGAGAGTGCTCTTGAATATGTTTTATGTGAGAGTGTGCACATGTATATTCCTTCAGCTAGATGAAAGCAAGCCTTATTATTTCCTAAACACTGTTACAAGTATGGATTCAATTGTAAATTTTTAAAAATATATATTTCGTTTGCTAGAGGTCTTATGTTGCATTTTTTTCTACTATTCTTTCTAACTCTAAAGCAACTACACGTCTCTGTATAACCAGATTTACTGTCACTCAAGTCCGATTACTGATTGTTCCCAGTTCCATAAAATATTATGTCTACAACTGCACCATTAGATAGAAGATAAAAGGCTGAGAGGGGCTTCTATCTCTGCTATATTCCCCTCCATTAAAAAAATGCACAGGTAAGTAGTATCATGTATTTCTTAGCCATTGATGCTGTTTAACAGAAAGTTTCTGTGTATTGTTTCTAGCAGTGGGCATCTGAGTAGGGTAGTCGTGCAGAAAAGCGCCTGCACCATTCTAGGATGTTTTGAAGACTTTGGTAGAACCATTGTGCTACTTTGCTTATTTAAAAGTTATATACATTTGATTTGCTGCATGGTGATTATTACTCATTGTTTTTGTTTTTCCTTTGGAAATAAAAAAAGACAACTCCTCTCTCACCCTACTCACCTCTTTTGTTACCTTTGGCATCTGTAAAGTACTTGGAGAGTCTGAGCTGCCACGTGCTGTTGAACTAACAATTAATATAAGGATTTTTAGTATATTCCCATTGTTTTACACCATCTCAAAAATACTGCAGTGTTTCTATAACTTGATTAACTACATCTCAAGTTCCTTAAATCCACATCACCTGACCCAAAAGAACTGAAAAAAAAAAAAATCAATCTTTTCAAGAACTGTATTTCCTTCCCATTAATGTTCATCTGTTTTTGGTCTCTGGCCCAACCATATTAGTTAATCCTACCAAGAGTTTTGGTGAAATGGAACCAGAGAATGATCCAAGTATTATCTGTGAAGGTTTAAGATTGCTTTTGTCTGATGAAAATCAATTTGAGAAGCAAACTTTACTGAAAACAATGCCAAAAATTACTAGTTTGCAAATGGAAAACTTTTTATAGAAACTGTAACAGTACATTAGCTTCATTGCACCCAGTACACTTTCTACAATGCAAAAATGCTCAGAGTGGGGAATCTGTATTTGGGCTCGTTTCATATATCTAGTTAGTTCCTTCAGTGCATTTTAGAGAAGCAATTAATAAACATTCAGCATCATTAAGTCTTTGGTTTGAGAAACAGGGTTTATGTTGTGAATGGTAAAGGGGTGACCCAATGCTATCGAGCTGGGCAGTAATGAATGTTCCCCTCTGTGTTGGTGGATCCTTTTAGACGGTGGAGAAGTGTTTGGGAACCCTTTGAACAATCACTTCTTCAAGTGCTTAGCTACATCAGTAATACTGCAGTCTAATTTAGCATACTCTAATAACCACATTTAAAACCTCTAGAGGTGTATGTTTTAGAATAGGTTTCTGCAAAAATACCAGTCTGAAAGTATATATTTTTCAGTGGTGCGAGAACTGTAAAAAATTATTTTTGTAATGAGGTAGCATATTCTTTCCCCACATGAAACGCTGGTGGAAATCACAATAAATAAATGTGATGTCAGGTTAGAAAAAATGTTGTAGTTTCATGTTGTTGGTTTGCAAATTGAATTTTTACATAAAATTTATACTAAATGGAACCTCATTATACAGTGATGAGGTCCAGTGTGATCCAAATCGTTAAAATCACTGTACTGCTTAATGATTCACTAAGTGGTACTGCAGTGCCATAAATTTAGTACCAGTTTCATGATTCAAAACACCAGACTGAGACACCAGCAAATCGTATGTGGATCATTAAATTTACAATGAATGTCAGAGATGAAATAAGGGGGAAAAAACACTTTGAGAGATAGGGATAATATGTGCTCTAAGGTGACATCCATCAAGATAAATGATCTTATACCACTTCTGCTTGGATAATAATGAGGGGTTGTTTTTTTGTTATTCTTTATTTCATAATTTCTAAAGGGGTTGAAAGTCTAAGCCTTTTAAGAATTAAAGTATCTGTCATTTTCTGAGTACCTTGTGATCTATTTTATTTGTATTTATACAATATACATATGCTGCTACATTCTCCTCTGACCCCATTGGGCCAGATTCTCCCTTTGGTAGGATCAAAATATGTCAGTTTTGTACATTTTACAATAGTAGATTAATAGACTAATAGTGCTATTAGAACCCTTGAAAATAATTTTTTGCAGTT